>NC_086318.1:228125441-231042810 GCF_036172605.1 Pelobates fuscus
GCTTTCCTATGAGACTGGCTGAATGCGCGCGCATGCGCATTCAGCCAATGACGTCAGCAGAAGGTGGAGAGTCCCCAGAGCCGAGGAAACCCGGCGCTGGAGAAAGCGTTTAACCCCTTCCTGCCCCTAGAGCCCAGAGGGAGTGGGACCCTGAGGGTGGGGGGGTGACCTATGAACACTATAGTGCCAGGAAAACAAGTTTGTTTTCCTGGCACTATAGTGGTCATTTAAGCAGTAGAGTGTCCCTTTGATGAGTTCATATACAAATGGCTAAAAATGTTCAGTGGCTTGCAGTGGCAAGAATCTTTTAAGGGCTGGCTAATAGCATAAGACCTCAAGTTGTATGCCTTTCATTTCAAAGTTTTTTGTTTATTTATTCAAGCAAATAAGTAGCAGAGGCTTAATAGTATATATATTTCTGTTTTAGATGAGTAGCAGTAGCAGTTATTACAGATAACTAATACATTATTGAATGATTTTTAACATTGTGTGATAACCGTAAAAGTGCAGAAGGCAATAATAAAATTCAGTTATGTTCATGATATATATATATATATATATATATATATATATATATAAATTACTTACCTTCTTGATGTGATGGGTTATCATAATGAATTTCCATAAGAACATATTTAGGGTCTGTTGACAATCCAATTGATAAACCAACATGAGGTGGATATATGAATCCCTAGAATAAACAATATATGATATTATACAGAGTTCTCTAGAACCATGATTCATTTCTCAGTGCTGACAGTTTGGTGGCCTTCTGCAATTAGTTAAAAGAGGTGAAGGAAACACTTTTTTTTATCTGATACACATGCATTTAATTAACATGTTGTTATGTGGCAATATATTATGCATCCTTAAGATTGTGTAATGTAATTACTATGCAAGAATGATTGTTGATGATATTGTGTTGAATTTCTTTAAGAATGTAAGTGCAAATTTATGACAAGACTTCATAAGAATTATGAAGTAAACGGTTTCCTCTGTCCACTTTGTATGATTTTAACTTACAGTCAAACATATTGTGATTTAAGTACTAGGTGACACACGGCCTAATGGTACACAAAGCCCCCTTCTCTCAACGTTTGCCACACAGCAAGAGCTTGCTCTGCAGATTCAGGCACTGCAGGTACCAGGATGTAATGTCACCTCAGGACCGGAATAAATACAGAGCTGCAGAGAGTGGCAGCAAACCACTGAACAACTGGGATCTAAATAAAACTAACATGTGCCGTGTGTGTGTATAAATATATGAATGAATATAAATGTGATTTGTATGTGTGTTTTATGAATGTGTAACCAGGAGGATGCTGTGTTGTTAAGGGATGGGTTCACAAGGGGGTTTGTAATTCCGTGTCGGCTTCGGGAAGGGGTTCATAATCTGCGGAATCTGAAGTCCATGGGGGACTTCCCAGAGGTGGTGTGTGACAAGCTTTTTAAGAAGGTTCAGTTAGGGAGGATGACAGGGCCGTTCATGGAGTCCCCGTTTAGCAATTTGCAGGTTTCACCGTTGGGGGTCGTGTCGAAAAAGGAGCCCGGCAGGCTTATTCATAATTTATCGTATCCACATGGAGCTTCGTTGAATGATGATGTTCAGTACCTTTCTGGAGTAGGTGGTCAAATACAAGGTGTGCCCTAGATTCATGGTCCATTACCTAGATGATTTCCTTTGTGTTGGGACGGCGGGTTTGGGGGTGTGCCAAACAGGGTTGAGAACTTTGGAATGGGTCGTGAATATCTCTGGAATACCGCTGGCGGGCGACAAGACAGTGGGGCTGACTATTTGCTTGTCCCTTTTGAGCTTGGTGATAGATTTGGTCCAGGGGGAATGTTGATTGCCGGAGGACAAGTTGAGGGCCTTACAGCAGGTGGGTGCTTCAGTCTTTGGTGGGTCAGCTCAACTTTGCGGGCCGGGTGATCTAGGTAGGTTCCTCTCCAGGGCGTCACCGCGTCACTTCATTTGGTTGTCGGCATCCATGAAAGCCGATCTCGATGTGTGGCAGGTCTTTCTAAGTGACTTTAATGGGCGGGTATATTTCCGTGAGCCCACAGCATCTTCTCTTTCTTGAATTCTTTCTTGAATTCTTTCCTTTAGTAGTGGCGCTGGCCTTGTCAGGGCGACAGCTGAGGGACAAGAAGGTTATCTTTTTTTACCGACAACATGTTGGTGGTTGAGGCTATTAATAGTTTATCTGCTTCTCTATCCCTGTTATTCGGCTCCTTCACCACAGTATTTTCTCTTGCATGCAATTTAATGTTGTGTTTCGGGCACGTCACGTGCCTGGGTTGTTAAACATGGTGGCTGATTCGCTCTCTCGTTTTAGTGGGAAAGGTTTCGGGCGGTGGCTCCGGGCACTCAGAAGGAGGGAGTGCCTTTTCTAGCACAAGTGTGGCAGCTCGCGACCTCTTGCTTGGCGGACTCATAAAGGGGTCGTTGGTGCAGTCCACATGGGTGGCCTACGTCAAGGTTTGGCAAGAATGGGATGCTGCAATGGTGTGTGCGAGAGATCAGGACTCTGTTCAACAAGTTGTTATGGTTCATTTGCAGGTTGTTTGCTTCGGGGACATCTCCATCTGCCATAGGGTGCAACATGACAGCCTTGGTATTTTTATTTAAGCTTAATGGATGGGAGGAGTTAGGTTTGGAAGAGTATTTGTAGGTTCAAGCTTGTCAGTAGTTTTGAACCTGGTGTGTGTAGGGTGTATCTTGCTATGCCCCTACATGAAAGAAAGCTGGAAATCATACCCTCGGTGGCAATGGTTATGTCATGCCCTCAGTGGCAATGGTTATGTATACATGTTAATTATATGTTATAATGTAGTTTTACTTATTGTGTTGTGGGTCATTGTCTGAAGTAGTATAGTTAATGGAGTTGGTGGGGGATTTGTTATGTTAATATGTGACAATTACCAATTATTAACTTTATTTATATATTATTAAAGCTGTGATATTTTTCCCAAATAAAAGTATTTGTGGGGGGTTATTTGTGATTCTTACGCATATGCCGGAAAGGCGACTATGCATATGTCATGCAGGACTTCTCTCAAGCTGCAGCAACCCTCCAGAAAGCACTTCCCAACGCTGTCAGACTTTCCTCCGTCTTTAAACCACTCAGCTCAGTAACGTACGCATTCCACTTACCCAATAAATGCCCTCATCCCACACTATAGTAACATCATACTACTAAACGTCTACTTACTTCTTCATAGTTATTCATTAAGTTAGTTTGACTTGACCCATGTTTCATAAAACCATGCTGATTTTTGCTAATAACAAAGTTCTTCCCAATGAATTCCTGAATGTTATCCCTTAATAATCCTTCAAATACTTTCCCATTTGAGTCATCCAATTATATTGTTTCTGCAAGTTTTTTGCAGCAGTCATTTGCATATCTCTTGCCTTGGGACCCTCCTTCATATATATTAAGGAAAAATGTTATTTAAAATGTGCATTTTTTATTTTAAAACATTTCATTCCTTGTCCTCTTCCTTATAAATGTATAAGTTAAGGAGCTCAATTCACTCTAGACATTATTAGGGACAAGAGCCTTGGAATCTACATTAAGACAATTATGCTTAAATATATTTTATGACCTGAGCATACACTATTTGCCAAATAATGCTTCTTCTTTAATACTGTTGGTGCCCCTATTTCACATTTGCATTTCTTCAAGTTTTTTGTAGTTAGTGAGCAAACAGTTGTTCATCACTTCACCATTCTTAAAGGATCACTATAGGGTCAGGAACACAAACATGTATTCCTGACCCTACAGTGCTAACGGTTTCAGAACCACCTCCAATGATCAGAATAGAAGCATAAAGGATAAATTGTCTCTGTTACACTGGCTATTAAATATGCTGTAGTAAGTGGGCGTTCATGTTCTTCAATGAGCAAAAATCCAAATGCAAAAGAAACATAAAATCCAACAAGAGGCTATTGAATAGCTATGACCAAATAGCTAAAAATCTATTCAACAACAAAAAAAAGTTCTCCTTACATACATAAAAACAAGGTGAGCTTGCAGCGATTGTGCCTCACAGTCACCCATTTACGATAAACAGTGAAATGAAAAGTCATCATGTCACCCTCAGGACTGGTTCTCTTTTTTTAGCTGATCTGCAGCTTGTGCAGTCTCCATCTTCATGGCCCTTTTATAAGGTCAAGGTCAGACATCTCACACTCTCACCCTTTATATTTTCTACTTTTACAAACCATAGAAATTAGGTATCTCTTGCTGCTAAAATCAAGCTTTTTTTGCAGTGAGATTAAAAGCATTTACCGTTGTATGTATCAATGGATAGAATGAAAAATAAAAAATAAACAGTCCAAGCTCCAGAAAAGAAGACATATATAATTGGCTGACAGCTGTCATCATAATGTAACGTGTATCTTTATTAACCACAATAACAAAAAAAAATCTCTGGTGTGAATACCTCATACAAACATAATTCAATAATAAATTCATAATTACATAATGTATAATATTACAAGGGTTCTGCTAGTGCCTCCTACGCACACATCCACCACATGTAAGGCCTCTGGGCCAGGTCCTGGCAAGGAGCAGTACTTTCTACAGCTGAGAAAAAAATCCAAAGAGACAATATCTGGCAGAATTTTTAGGATGTTTCTTGAATTTCCGCAATCATGTACACCTCATAAACCAAGATCTTCTAGGAAGGTGTTTGATTAGATTTCTTTACTACCTTTGTCGCACCGCTAACATGAAAGAACTGAAATCAGTTAAATCAGTGAAAAGGCTTTAATAACACATCATATATAAACCTAACCTATCTCTCCCAATACATCTACAATCCTGTTTAGTCATTATTTGGACCATTCCAAGAGGCAGTCTCAGGGGCAGGAGTGTTTGAGTTTGAATTCTTCTAATAATTTGAGTAAGTCTTATTTCATAATTAGTGACAATTATCTTTAAATATATGATATTTGGCTTCTACTGAGCATTGCTATTATGAAATATTATGTGATGGATATATGTAACTTTAATTATTAGTACTAGCAAATAATTTCTTGTTATATGCTATTTTAAATGCTAGAATATATATAAATATATATACACACACACTTAATTCTACAGGACTTTGTGTACGTCTTGCATTCCTTATTCTGTTTGCTTTGTATGTAGACATGTTTCCTGGTGAGAAGAGTCAATAGGTTTCTAGACACTTACCTCTCCACCAATGGCCCATGCATAAAGAACAGTTTCACATGTAAGAAAGATGTCGGGCATGTTAGCATGGTAGCATTCATGTCCAGAATCCAGGACTGCATCACTGGCATTTCTGTCACATTCATATAGTAAAATATGATGCACAAGATTCTCGTGGCCCTTTTGTATCAGTGGTTCAACCTAAGAGAATGATATATAAAAAAAAATAAAAAATATGAAAAATATTTTTTAATTACATTTTTTATTCCAGACAGTAATTAGTCATTTATATTAACTGCACTAAAGGAACACTATAGTCACCTAAACAACTTTAGCTTAATGAAGCAGTTTTAGTGTATAAACATGCCTCTCATGTTTCACTGCTCAATTCACTGCCATTAAGGAGTTAAATCATTTTGTTTCTGTTTATGCAGCCCCAACCACACCTCCCCTGGATCTGATTGACACAGCCTCCATAAAACAAAACAATGGTTTCACTTTCAATCAGATGTAACTTACCTTAAACGATTTTATCTCCTGCTCTATAAATTGAACTTTAATTACACACAGGAGGTTCTTGCAGGGTCTAGCAAGCTAGTAACATAGCAGCGGGTAAGAAAATTTAAATTAAACAGAACTTGCAATAAAGGAAGGATAAACATTAGATCTCACTTTACAGGAAGGTTTTAGGAAGGCTGTGGAAGTCACATGCAGGGAGGTGTGACTAGGGTGCATAAACAAAGTGATTTGACTCCTAAATGGCAGAGAATTGAGCAGTGAGGCTGCAGGGGCATGATCTATACACCAAAATGGTTTAATTAAGCTAAAGTTGTTTTAGTGACTATAATGTTCCTTTTAACAGCAAGGAAGGTATTTTATCCCAGTTTTAATAAAGCAGAACAAATAACAGTGGCTACATCCAAGACAATGGAGAAGAATAAAAACTATGCTTGTCTTACATTGTGCATTTAGTTTTATATTATTTTATAATTAAACAGTAACATTCAAATGTATGTGTAAATTTGACACACAAGATGTTTCCTTTGTGTGTTCAGAGGTCTGACTGGCAAATGGAAACCTTCTTGGATACAAGGTCTGTATCCTACTGAAAGTACAGCAGTGTTCAATCCTAACATATCCTGCTTAGCCAAGGTACCGTAGTTATTGTGAAATAGCTAATTTTATTAAAACTATCCTTGAAAACATAAGTCTCCTCTTCCTTCACCATGTAACAAAGATAAACAATTTGACACAGTATTTTTTTGTAGTGAGATTTAGAGGCACTTATTCTTTGTAGTGGACATCACATACAGTGCTGTACACTAAAGTAAGAATTCAAGGTGAATTTCAAAAATCTGTGATAATAGGTGAATGTAGCCAAATTGGAAGAATTGTCAGTTATGGTTTCAGTTCAGCTACTCTGGCCTTATATTTGAATTTTGCTTTGAATTCTTACTTTGTAAATAACTGTGACAGTGTTGTTAGAGCTGCAAAGTTGGGAGATATGTTTTCCTAGGAGTGATAAGTATGTGGCCTGGTCACAGCTACCACTTGGGACTTTGGAAAAAGTCCTTGGTCGGAAAACGACATAATTAATGGAAAGAAGGTCCTACCTTTATTGGTTCTAAGGACTACAAAGTAAAGATAAAATTAAAAACAGTTAAAAGGGAGAAACAAAGTACTACTCTGGATGTCTAATAGCACCAGGGTCCCACAACAGAAATACCTAAAGTGTCATAAAATCAGCTTCGGAACCATTGTTTAGCACATCCTTGGCGTATATACAAAAAAAACAGTATATCAAGAGCTAGAAAAATAGGGAAGGGGGTGGAGGGGGCTAAAGCCCAGTAGCCAAATCCCAAAAACCTCAAAGAGTCTGTCCCTATAGTACCTCAGCACCGTGGACTAACAACTAGTGCCTACCTGAACCATTCTCCCTGCCTAAAACTGAAATTAAGGTTGGTTCTAAGGACAACAAAGTAAAGATAAAATTAAAAACAGTTAATAGGGAGAAACAAAGTACTACTCAGGATGTCTAATAGCACCAGGGTCCCACAGCAGAAATACCTTAGGTGTCAAAAAATCAGCTTCAGAACCATTATTTAGCACATCCCTGGCGTACATACAAAAAAAAAACAGTATATAAGGAGCTGGAAAAATAGGGAAGGGGTGGAGGGGCTAAACCCCAGTAGCCAAAGCCCAAAAACGTCAAAGAGTCTGTCCCTATAGTACCTCAGCACCGTGGACTGGCCACTAGTGCCTACTTGAACCATTCCCCCTGCCTAAAACTGAAATTAAAGTAAAATTAGTGCACACTAAAACAAACTGCTACCAAGTATAGTGAAAAAACAACAAAAAGCTTGATGCGCGTTTTGGCGTGTCAGCACACCGGCTTCATGAGCAGTTGGAACTAATCCACCAGCCCTCCACACTTTTTTGGGCTACTGGATTAGCTCCTGTTTAGTTATTTATTTCTTGATTACATATAAAAACAGTATGTCCAGTAACAGCTACAAAGAGTGTGGGTGCTGGGACTTAACCTGTATTTTCAGCTATACATCTCATTTGCAGAGTAAATACTTCTGATATGCAAGCACCTCCAAAATGGCAGCACCTTCCTGCGTATGCCTTAAAAAAATCTCAGATTTCAGATTCAAATTTTAGATTTAATGATTACATTTTTTAGCTTCTTCGGCTGAGTCTACAATTTAGCTCAAATGTGACCAATGTAGTGATCAAGAACCGGCACATACATCGATGGCTTCAAGGTGTTTTCATTATATTGCAAGCAGCAAAAAAGAAAAAACAACTAGCAAAGGATGGTGAGCGAAATTAAAGTGGAGCAACACAATTACTTACATATTTAGTATTTAGTTCAAAATAACAGTAAACAATTTAACTTATACTGTAACTCCTGTAAAGAAATGAGTTATAACTTTTTTTATCCAGTCCTATCTAAAAGTTGAAGCATTGTCTTTTAAGCCCAGGCACAGGGCCGTCTTTAGCGCGGGGCAAACTGGGCAGCTGCCCCGGGCCCAGTTGCTCCTGGGGGGCCCCAGAGCAGCTGCCCCATGGGCCCCGCGATTTCAGCAGCCCCCATGTACCCGGCGGTGCAGCCGCAACGGCCCGCCAACTAAGGAGGCCCCCCGGGTGGCCCATGCACTAAGGGCCACCCGGTGTCCATGTGGCAGTAAGGGCCCGGTCGCGCGCTGTGACGCTGGGCCCCTTCCTGTACCGGCTGGGAGGAAGTGAGAACCGCGTGTCACTTCCTCCCACCGGAGATAATAGCCGCGTGGGAGGAGGAAGGCAGGGAGGAGGGGAGTTCTTCAAGATAACTCCCAACTGCCTCAGCCTGCCACTGGACCCCAGGGAAACCACCCTCCATAAAAAGGTAAGAACCTGGAGGGTGGCTAAATGTATGTCTGTGTGTGTGTGTGTGTGTGTGTGTGTTAGTATGTATGTGTGTGTTAGTATGTCTGTGTGTGTGTGTGTATGTGTTAGTATGTCTGTGTGTGTATGTCAGTATGTCTGTGTATGTCAGTATGTCTGTGTGTGTGTCAGTATGTATGTGTGTGTGTGTGTTAGTATGTCTGTGTGTGTGTCAGTATGTTTGTTTGTATGTGTTAGTATGTCTGTGTGTGTGTCAGTATGTCTGTGTATGTGTGTGTTAGTATGTGTGTGTGTCAGTATGTCTGTTTGTGTGTTAGTATGTCTGTGTGTTTGTCAGTATGTCTCTGTGTGTGTATGTCAGTATGACAGACATATTGACACACACACACTGACACACACAGACACACTGACATACATACACAGACACAAACATACTGACACACACACACACACAGACATACACACACTGACATACACACACACACACTGACAGACACACACAGACATACTGACATACACAGACATACTGACATACACAGACATACTAACACACACAGACATACTGTGTGTGTATATGTCTGTGTGTGTATGTCAGTATGTCTCAGTGTGTGTCAGTGTGTGTGTGTGTGTATGTCTGTGTATGTCAATACGCCTGTCAGTGTATGTGTCTGTGAGTATGTATGTGTCTGTGTATGTATCAGTATGTCTGAATGTGTGTCAATATGTTTGCCAGTATAAATTTTTTGTCAGTGTATGTGTGTGTCAGTATGTATCTGCGAATGTTTTAATATGTCTGTCTGTTTGTTCATGTGTCAGTATGTCTGTCAGTGTGATTGCGGGTTGAGCGTAATGGGGAGGGGGGGTGCAGTGACAGGGCCCAGGGGGGCCAAGAAAATGCTTTGCCCAGGGTCCTATTCATATTATAGACGGCCCTGCCCAGGCACACACACACACAATGTCAGATACAAAAACAAAGACATTCACTACCAGACACATATGCACATGCACACACAAACGCTCCCAGACACATAGATACACACTGCCAGACATAGACCCTACACAGATATTGATAAATAATGTGTTTAATGGGGATTGGGCTGTGTAGCGGTACTTACCTTATCCAGGGGCCGGACGCGGTCCTCTCTTCAAGCCGCGCGCGGTCCTGCGGCTGCACGAGCCGCGCGCGGCTCGTCCGACTGTTCAGACAGGAAGGCGGGCAGTGACCGCGAGAAGCGGTCACGTGTCCCGCCTGCAGCTAAGAGCGCGCCGCGAATCTCGGGTGCGCTCTTAAAGAGACAGTGGGAGCCTAAATTGCAAAAAGGCTCCCATTGGCTCCTGTCATGCCAATCACCCCATACACTTACCTGTTGGGGGAGTGGAAGTGACAGGAGCCAATCACATTAGTTTGAAGGCTACTTATACTTACCCTTTTCCCTTAGTTCGTTGCCCTATCGTGGTTTCTGCTACAGTTCCCTTTAGTGCTTGTTGTGTTCAGTTGTGTTTCTCCGTATTTGACCTTGGCTTTGTATTCTGACTTCGTTTTCGCTTTATCCTATTCTGTACTGTTTGCCGGCTTGCTGATTCCTGTGTACCAGTCCCCGGCTAGTTTTCGTTTACGCTGTCTCTTTGTGCCCTTGACCTCGGATCGTTCCTGACTCTGTCTTATCCTATTACGTCGAGTCCGGCCACTCTAAGGTCCGGTAGACGTATCTCTCCTCTGTACTGTCTTCTGTTAGGCTGGATCCTGCGTGTAGGGGTATATACTCGTTACATTACGATAGGGCCATGGACCCCGCAGATTTAGCTCAACAGATGGCGACCCATGAGGCTAGATTTGTAGAGCAGGATCACCGTATGGATCAAATAGCTCAGGCTCTCCAGACGCTCTTAGCTAGAACCATTCCAGCAACCGCACCTAACCCTCCTGCACCCCTGCTTCCTGAAGTATCGACTATGCCTAACGCTACAGCACATTTAACGCCTCCTCCTAGGTATGGAGGGGATTCTAAGACATGCAGAGGGTTCATTAACCAAATAGAGTTTCATTTTGAAATGTATCCACGTTCATTTCCCACAGAGAGGTCTAAAGTTGGGTTCTTTATGCACCAACTTACCGACAAAGCACTTGAATGGGCAAACCCTATTTGGGAGGCTAATGGACCTATGGTGCATAACTTTCACAGTTTCCTAACAGCTTTTCGCAGAACTTTTGATACTATGAAAAGGTCTAAGAATGCCGCTAGAGCATTAATGAGGGTTAAACAGGGTTCTAGGTCTGTGGCTGATTACGCTATACAGTTTCGTACCCTTGCCTCACAGGTCGATTGGACCAATAATGGGTTAACTACGGCCTTCATGGAAGGTTTATCAGACTCTATATTGGATGAGGTAGCAGCTAAGGAGCTTCCTATTGCCTTAGAGGACCTTATTGACTACCTCATCGATATAGATAATAGGATTCGTGACAGGCTCTATACTAAGAACAGGAATAGACGTTTTGTTACACCTATTCAACCCAGAGTTAATATACCGGAGAGTGTTAAAGTATCTGAAGAGGAACCTATGCAATTAGGGGTTGCCAAACTCTCAGATACTGAGAAATTACATAGGAGAAGGGAGGGACTCTGCCTATATTGTGGTAAGAGAGACCATATGGTAAAGGAGTGTCCTCTGCTCCCGGAAAACTCTCGCACCTAAGACCTTATAGGGGACTGGCCTTGGGTGTGATTTCTAAGTCTCCTACATTGCCTCCTAACCGACTGCTTCTCCCTGTTTCTTTACATATGGGAGAGAGTTGTATGGTTGAAAACATAGACGCCCTGGTTGATTCTGGGGCAGCCGAGAACTTTATAGACTCTGGTTTTGTAAAGAGAAACAATATTCCCATCAGAGAGAAGGAGATACCCTTGGCCGTTGAGGCCATAGATGGTAGACCATTGATATCTCCTGTTGTTACTCACGAGACTGCACCGCTACACATGTACACAGGGGTTCTACACTATGAAACCATTCGGTTCCAGGTCATCACCTCTCCCTCTTCACAGTTGGTGTTAGGGTATCCATGGTTACGTGCCCACAATCCCATTTTTGACTGGGAGACAGGGCAGATAAAATCATGGAGTGAAGCCTGCCATGAGTCATGTACTATTGAAGTCACGCCTGTGAATTCTATTAACGTTCCTACTGTTCCTCCTTTATCTACGACAATACCCTCTCAGTATTTAACTTTAAAGACTGTCTTTGATAAAAGAGAGGCTGACAAATTACCGCCTCACAGACCCTACGATTGTGCTATTGATTTGTTGCCTGGTACTATACCTCCTAAGGGCAGGGTGTACCCCCTATCGGTTCAAGAAAACCGTGTCATGGAGGAGTACATTAAAGAGTCATTAGACAAGGGATTTATTAGAAGATCCTCTTCTCCGGCTGGAGCGGGGTTCTTCTTTGTATCAAAGAAAGAAGGTGATTTAAGACCTTGCATTGATTATAGAGGTCTTAACAAGATCACCATCAAAAATGCTTACCCTATACCTCTAATAACAGAATTGTTTGACAGGCTCAAACATGCTACGGTATTCACCAAATTAGATCTTAGAGGAGCATACAATTTGATACGTATTAAAAAGGACCACGAATGGAAGACAGCCTTTAACACTCGGTCAGGTCATTATGAGTATACCGTCATGCCATTTGGGCTTTGCAATGCCCCAGCAGTGTTCCAAGAATTTATTAATGATGTCTTAAGGGACTTTATTCACTCATTTGTTATTGTGTACTTGGATGACATTTTAATATATTCTACTGACATTCACGCTCATCACAGACATGTTACAACAGTTCTGAAGACCCTTCTTGCTAATGGTCTTTATTGCAAATTAGAAAAATGTCTATTCGACCAGTCCGAGGTCCAGTTTTTAGGGTATTTGATTTCCGCCGAGGGTTTTCGGATGGATCCCCAGAAGCTCGCTGCAGTCATAGAATGGCCTCTGCCGCAAGGTCTGAAAGCCATCCAGCGTTTTCTGGGTTTCTCTAATTATTATAGACGTTTTATCAAAGGTTTTTCGTCTATAGTAGCGCCTATAACTCGTATGACTAAAAAGGATGGCAATACACGTGTCTGGTCTACTGAGGCACTTCAGGCTTTTGACTTTCTTAAAACTACGTTCGCCTCTGCCCCTATTTTACAGCATCCTGTCCCCTCATTGCCATATATACTTGAGGTTGATGCTTCCGATATAGGGGTAGGTGCTGTCTTATCCCAAAGAGAGTCTCCTGACAAGCCATTGCATCCTTGTGGCTTCTTTTCTAAACAAATGTCCAAGGCAGAGAGGAATTATGATGTGGGTAATCGCGAACTCCTTGCTATCATTTTAGCACTCAAAGAATGGAGACATTTGCTAGAAGGAACTAAGGATCCTATTCTCATATTTACAGATCATAAGAACCTATCCTACCTTAGCGAAGCTAAAAGATTGTCTTCAAGGCAGGCTAGGTGGTCACTGTTCTTGTCTCATTTTAATTATATAATCACCTATAGGCCAGGTGACCGGAACACCAAAGCGGACGCTCTGTCCAGACAATTCGAGACTATTGACAAACAGGAGATTGATGTCACTCCTGTCATTCCCCCAGACAGGATAATAGCAACTACTATATTGTCTATTTCCTCGTCCCTCTTGCAGGCCATACAAGCGAAACAAGGCATGGCACCCAGCGAGAGGCCTAATGATAAATTGTTCGTTGACATTCCCGAGAGACGGGATATTCTGTCACTTTATCACGATACTAAGACTGCTGGACATCCTGGTATTTCCAAAACAGTGTCAGCCGTTTCTCGGTATTTCTGGTGGGATACCTTACGTAAGGATGTTACTGACTATATAAGTGCTTGTACTACTTGTGCATGTATGAAAACCTCTCGTAGAGTTCCTTGTGGGCTGTTGCATCCGTTGCCCGTTCCCGAGAGACCTTGGTCTAATCTATCAATGGATTTTATTGTTGAATTACCCCCTTCGAATGGTAACACAGTCATCCTAATGATAGTAGATCGGTTTTCCAAAATGGCTCACTTTGTGTCTCTTCGCAAGTTGCCCACTTCCAAGGAATTGGCTCTTATCTTCGCTAGAGAAGTGTTTCGATTACATGGTATTCCCTTATCTATTGTATCCGATAGGGGTAGCCAATTTATTTCCAGGTTCTGGAAAGCCTTTTGTTCGGAGATGGGTATTTCCCTCTCATTTTCTTCCGCTTACCATCCCCAGTCTAATGGAGCTGCTGAACGTGCCAACCAGTCTCTTGAGCAGTACCTCCGTTGTTTTGTGTCTCACCATCAGGACAATTGGTCTGACCTGCTTCCTTGGGCTGAATTTGCTCGGAATAATGCCACTCATGATTCTTCCGGCAAAAGCCCTTTTTACGTTGTCTATGGCCAGCATCCCGTTGTTCTTCCGGCTGCATTCTCCTCTCAGGGCATGCCAGTTCTGGATGAGCATTTGGCTGGTTTGCGTAATACTTGGGAGCAGGTTCAGCGTTCTTTGGTGGACTCTGCTGCCCGCCAGAAGGCTCAGGCTGACAAGCATCGCAGAGCGGCTCCTTCCTATGTTGTGGGGGACAGGGTTTTGCTTTCCACACGGAATATTCGCCTCCGGGTGCCTTCTATGAAATTGGCTCCCCGCTTCATTGGTCCTTATCGCATTATACATAAGGTTAATCCCGTTTCTTATGCCTTGGGTCTGCCTAAGAATCTGCGTATACCCAATGTATTTCACACCTCTTTGTTGAAGCCTTACGTACGCAACCGCTATACCCGGCATACTCCCCCTCCCCCTCCTGTCTCTGTGGAGGGTCATGAGGAGTTCGAAGTATCTGCTGTTATTGACTCTCGTTTTCTTAGGGGTCGGCTTCAGTACTTGGTACATTGGAAGGGTTATGGGCCTGAGGAGCGCAGTTGGATTTCTGCGGATGCTGTTCATGCTCCCCGCCTTGTACGTTCTTTCCATTCGCGTTTTCCTGCCAGGCCTGGTCCTGCCCGCCCGGAGGGCGTGTCCTCAGGGGGGGGTACTGTAGCGGTACTTACCTTATCCAGGGGCCGGACGCGGTCCTCTCTTCAAGCCGCGCGCGGTCCTGCGGCTGCACGAGCCGCGCGCGGCTCGTCCGACTGTTCAGACAGGAAGGCGGGCAGTGACCGCGAGAAGCGGTCACGTGTCCCGCCTGCAGCTAAGAGCGCGCCGCGAATCTCGGGTGCGCTCTTAAAGAGACAGTGGGAGCCTAAATTGCAAAAAGGCTCCCATTGGCTCCTGTCATGCCAATCACCCCATACACTTACCTGTTGGGGGAGTGGAAGTGACAGGAGCCAATCACATTAGTTTGAAGGCTACTTATACTTACCCTTTTCCCTTAGTTCGTTGCCCTATCGTGGTTTCTGCTACAGTTCCCTTTAGTGCTTGTTGTGTTCAGTTGTGTTTCTCCGTATTTGACCTTGGCTTTGTATTCTGACTTCGTTTTCGCTTTATCCTATTCTGTACTGTTTGCCGGCTTGCTGATTCCTGTGTACCAGTCCCCGGCTAGTTTTCGTTTACGCTGTCTCTTTGTGCCCTTGACCTCGGATCGTTCCTGACTCTGTCTTATCCTATTACGTCGAGTCCGGCCACTCTAAGGTCCGGTAGACGTATCTCTCCTCTGTACTGTCTTCTGTTAGGCTGGATCCTGCGTGTAGGGGTATATACTCGTTACAGGCTGTAACAGTGTGATGGCTCTCTTCATTCCCACATGACATTTTTAGATGACCAGGAAAAAGAGAGATGACATCATATCTTCCGACTGTAATAGGAGCCATAAAGGCAGTCAGATATGGGGCCTGCTTGGTCACAGATTCAAAAGTATGCTGGTTAGAGTAGATTTAGATCTCTATACTCATACTGTATCTCATTACAGTTCCCTATTGTAGCTCTCTGTCTTTTTTGTCAAGCACCTTACACCAACAAGGACTTGCAAGTACTTGTTTGCTAAACATTTGCCACTGAGTCAATTTATTTCCTGAAAACAGCAGTGCTTGCATCTATCCAGTAGAGCAAAATACAATGAGGGATATTTAATAGACATGAACCATATAAACATATAATGTGCAATGGATTCTCTTATATGCATAATATTTATATATGCCTCCTAGTCTGCACACTTGTTACAGCTATGCCCTTTTCACTTCTTGTGTCCGCCACTTTAGTTTGTCTTTTGGTTATTTGCTGTTTTGTATCCCCATTGTATAATTGGAAACAGATGCTAATATCTCGGCATTATATAATTCATAATAGTAATAATATATGAATGGATAAAGGAAATGTTACGTTGCTATGAAAAAAAACCAATATGTACATGTGCATGTAAGATGATATTTAATAAAGAGGTGCCATATTAAGTATTGCATAGATGTATTATATGACCATTGTAACTATTCAAAGTATGTCCTTTTTGTAAGCTATAATTATAAAGGAACTTTTGAAAAGCAATATGACCCTGCCAAGGTTAAAAACCCAAATCCTTTAATGATGTTCTTTGCAAAGGCATCAGCTGCTCCAAATAAAAAGTCTATTTGTTCCAAGGCAATTTATGTCTTTTATGAAACTCTTTCATGCTTACATGTGGATTAATGATGATGATGAAGTCATGGTACTTTAACTTGTTTCATCAGTTTTACTTTTAACACTCTTCATGCTTATGACAACCCTTTGACATCCATAATAATAACTCCCTGTATAACATACAAAGAAGGGTTGTTTAGATATAATTGGATCATAATTATATCAAAGCCAGCATGGTGAGGGGATTATTTTTTTATTAGGAAATAAATTCTATTTAATAATGCTTATAGTATATAGACATTTGTAGTTATTTGTGTCTGACTTTGAAATGACTGGGCCATATACATTCAAATCATTATTTGTTGATGTTCAAGGGACACTTTAAGCACTAAAACAACTTTAGATTAATAAAATAGTTTTGGTGTATAGATCATGCCCCTGTGGTTTCACTCTGCCATTTAGGAGTTAAATCACTTTGTTTATGCAGTCCTAGTCACACCTCCCCTGGTTGTGATTCACACAGCATCATTGCATACTTCCTTAAAAAGAACATTTTGTAGCTTAACTTAAAGTGATTGAACGCCTAAATGGCAGAGAATTGAGTAGTCACACTGAAGGGCTATGATCCATACTCCAAAGCCGCTTCACTAAAGGAACACAATAATGTCAGGAATACATTCATATATTCCTGACACTATAGGTCTAAATGTGCTGTTTATGTGACTGCCTCGCTGTCAGCAAGGTAAAAGGTGATTTTATTAAAGACACAGAGGCTCCTATTATGCTGCACTCTTTCTTTAATTCCCTTAGCAGCATAAAAAAAACAATTTAAAAAAAATAAACAGGTATAAACATCATAATGACAATATCCGCCTAGTAACATGAACATCCAATCAGCGACATTCTTATCCTACAGTAGACGGTACATCGATGATCACTTCCTCTTTCTTTGCTGCTTAAGTAGAACTCTCACGGTTTTCTAACTGTGGGATCTTCTTTATTGTGATTATTGTATGTTATGTTTATTATATTTATGACTTATTAATTGTGGTGACTGGTACCTCCGGGTGCTGTTTTGTTTAATATTTTTTATACCTTATTTCATTGGTTTGTCACTGTAATTTCCCTTTAAGAATTTCTGTTTTATTTTCCCTATTGGGATTTATTTCCCCTCTTTATTGTCCCCTGGGAGCTCACAAGTCCTGGGGAGGATTTTCTCTACCTCTCTAATCTATTTGTTTTGCCTGCCTGTTTCTACTGTTGTCTCAGCTATCTGGGTCCTTCCCGCTGGGCTGCACATGCACATGTCAGGAGCCTCTCACGGCCATTTTGCGGTTTGGCTGTTTTCGCACTCGGATCAAATCCCGAGTGTGCATTTGGCGTCATTCGTTTTCGTTTGGCCCCAGGTTCGGAAGACTTGTGTTCCCATAGTGCAGTTCGTGCTGGTACTGCATCTGGTTCCCAAACCATACGCTTTCAACTGCGGCGGTCATCTTTTTGGTTTATTCACCTCGCGGTGGCCATTTTTAGAGCGTTTTTTCCCCGTTTTTTTCTCTGGACCGCATCCTCCTCCCCCCGGTCAGAGTTGGTGTCCAGGATTAGTAAGTGGCGGACAGTTCCCTGTTTACTGCGCTCCCTCCTCCTTTTATTAAGTGAATTGTGAGTTCTTGTACTTGGCAATTTTATTTCTGTGGTTTACTTAACCCTGTTTTCAAAAGCTTTTCATATAATAAATTGTTCTTGCAATTTGCTTCTACATTGTTTTTACTATGCAATCATCTAACAATTTGCCTGGGCCCTCTGGGATACAAACACGTCCCCAAGCTCCACCTCTGGTTTCTGGGGATGAACCAATTTCCCAGCATCTAAGGAAATTCAGGCTCTTATGGACACTAAATCTGTGTCAAAAGCCCTGGCATCTGCCATGGACATTATGTCCTCATCTTTATCAAAGTCTTTTACACAGGCTTTGTTGCAGGCCCATTTGTCTATCCCATTTTTTTACTGTTAGAACTATAAGGATGTGGAATTATCTGCCTGAATAAGTGGTTTTATTAGAGTCCGTACAAACAGCAACTAATTTTATGTATATATTCAATGTATGTATTAGGCAATTTTTTTGAGTATCCGGGAAGGACACAAATATTTTTATTCTTTTAGGTCTGCCTTGGGGGGAGTCGGTGTAAATCTGGGCAGTTGGTGAATCTCCAGCAGGCATACCGGGATGATGTAAATGGACCTGGCTGCAGTTCACAGGGAGGTGTGAGGAGTGACAACTCAGGACTTATGGCCACCGGACTTTAGAGTGACATCATAGTTGGCGGCCAACACACTGTAAAGAGCAGAGTGAGCATGGGACACGCTGCTGCTGGTAATCTGTGCTGTGCTGTGTGTGAGTGTCAGACAATGTGTACTTTGAGTTAGTGTGTGTCAGTGTGTATCACTGTGCTGTGTTTTTGTATGGGTCAGTGTCTTTGTGTATGGGTCCACTTTGGACAAGAAGATTAAAAAAAAATCCATGCACCTGTATGCATCTATAAAGCAGCTTGTGTGCGTGTGTGAGGCAGTGTGTGTATGTATTTGCCAGGGTGTGAGTGTATGTATTAGAAAGTATATGTGAGTACAAGGCAGTTTGTATGTGTTGGTGTATGTATGTATTCGGCAATTTGAGTGCATACAAATATATTTATGTATATGTAAAAGGTACTTTCTGTGTGTGTGTGTGTGTGTGTATGCATGTTTATATGTTTAAGGTAGTTTGTGGGTTTGTGTTTGTATAGGCGGTTTGCTAAGAGAGAGAGGAACAATCCACACATATACAGTATTTTAGCTTGCTGAAGTGCTTTATATGTCTGGAGTTTGTAATTTTCTTGACAGTTTATAATAAAGCTGATTTCATACGTTTTATAATTGAGTCAAAATCCCTTTCCTGTCTGTCACACAGCTAGGAAGATTTTCTTTCACTTCCTTTAGCTCCACAGAGCTAACAACAGAGGCAGACGTTCTGTACAAGTGTGCGCCTATCCACGAGCCATGGGGCCCCGGTGCGAAAACTGATCCATGGGCCCCCCGGCAGTTACAACGTGCAGGCCTGGGGCCGCAACACATGGTGTCAGGCACCCGGTCACAGGGCGGCTGGGCCCCCTGGAGTGACTGGCAAGGTCGCAGCTTTTACCCCTGCGATTGCGGTATGTACGCCACTGCGTCTACCTATTCCCTTTCTCAATGAGCTGAACTAGAGCTCAATGGGAAACATAGCAAAGATCTGATCAAGTGTGCATGCTCACAATTACGGATCCAGCAAAAAGGCTTGCCAATGAGAAGCCTCTGATTGGAAGGCATGCAGGAAACAGCATATTTTCTTTGTGGGTATATCAACTAAAATCAGTGTAATGCTTCCTTTTGGCATTTAGTCAATACACTTGTGACACAATGGAAATCTCAAGAGGGGCTGGCGCAAATGGATCTTTGCCTAGGGCGGCAGAATTCCTTGCAGCGGTCCTGATGTGTAGCCACCGTTTCTAGTTTTGGAGTTTGGATGTCCATTGAGAAAAATTGTCAGAATGTAAGGCTATTTCAACTACAAGTATGTAATAACTTGTCTGATAGTTAATAGTTTCAGAAATATAATAATTTCTATGCATAAATATTAGAGTAAAAAATAATAATTGAGAATTGTAGTTAAATTTAAGCTAAGTATACGTGAAAATATTCTGTTTACAATCTGACATATTTTAGAGATGAATAGAACATATTATTAAGAAAATAAGTGTTTCCTTACTGGCCATGACTCATAGATTATGCATTCTTTATAGCTGTTCAAACAAAGAACACTATTTCAACTAATGAAACCAACCAGATGCCACTTGTTCAGACTCTGTATAATGCACGACTCTGTGATTTTACATGCCATTTCAGTTACCTCAGAGACACATACAATATTGCATATTATGAAGAATGCAGATGAAAAGATTAAAGTGGACCTGTCACTTGCAAACAATTTTTATTAGAAATATTCCACTTTTACTACTTGTTTCTTAAAATGATTAAAGTGGAGCAACATTTGAATGCCACATGAATCTCTCTTAGCAGCAGCACACCCAAGGCCAGTGGATTATTGCAGTAAAATAACAGCCTGTGAAATAAGATTGGGATTGTTCAGGAATTACTGCATTACTTACTTAAAGCAGTTGTCTTCCGTTACACATATCTTAGTTTTGTTGCGAATAAAGGGGATTAGATAGCATATACTATTGAAAGTCAAGATCCTCTATAAGGGAACTTGACTGGACTGTGGTAACTTTGCAAAGAAATAAACAGGTTCCAAAATCACAGTTGTAGATGTGTGCATGGAAAAAAAAATGACTTCTGAAATGTAGCACTGGCAGAACTACCTTCATTGCAGTCGGTGCAGCTTGTGGGGGTCATTGGATGTCCCTCACAGACGTGGACACCCTATGGGCCTCTCTGATCAGGGGCCCAGCCATGCACCACTGCCATATACCAAAACAAACTGGCTTCTGTCAGATCGGCAGAGTTCAGGTCACGTGCTTGCAGCTAACAGAGTGCCGTGCAGTTAGGTCTAGCCTCCAAAGCAGAGAAAAGAGGAGAGAAAAGCATGGATCAGACTCCCATTAGCTTCAGCAAGCAGTCAGATCTGGACCCCAGGGAAGACACACTCCTGCACCCAGATGGCACGGAAGCAGGGGATGGTTAAAATATATAAATTATGACTTTGTGTATGTATCTGTGTGTGTTTCAGTGTGTATGTGTGTCTGTATGTGTGTATGTCCATTTCTGTCAGCAGGTGTATGTATCTTTGTGTTTGTCAGTGTCTATGTGTGTTTGTTTCAGTATGTATGCCCCAATGTGTATGTGTTATCTGTGTCAATATTGCACAAAAAATGTATTGCAGATGAAATACCCGCGATACGGACCCACGCTGGTTGCTGCCCGATCCCCGACAACATAAGGGAAAAATAATAAAAAGCTGCGCCCAGACCCGGGATTGGGTTCCCAAGATGGCGCCCGCAACGGCCTATACGCCGCTGTCCTCGCAAGAAGACAGCAGCACAGCCAACCTCTCCCCTACACCGAGGCGGCGAACAGGGCCAGCAGTGACCACAGCACTGGAAGACTCGGCCCCAGCCACAAGGGCAGACATTAAAGCCTTGGTGGCAGAGATCCAAACCATGTTCACAGCAGACCTGGCGCCAATACGAGAGTCAGTGTCCGCCCTCACTACACGCATGCACACAGTGAAAGATAGTGTGACAGGCCACAGGCTTGCACAGTCAGCCACTGATGCAGCCATAGGGGCCCTGCAGAAGCAGTGCGCCGACCATCAGGCTCAGTTAACCAACTTAGAGGACAAAGCCAGGGCACGCAACTTAAGGATAAAGGGAGTGCCAGAAATCGTTTCAGAAGCAGAACTCCCTCACTACTGCAGGAGGCTCCTTGCTACCCTCCTCATGCCCAAACAGTCCAAACAGCTGGTGGTGGACTCTTGCTTCAGGTTCAGCAAGGCGATCAACGCAGCCCAAGAGGTACCCAGGGATGTACTGCTCAAACTAGTGTGGGACTCTGATTGGGGTGTTATTATGGGGGCAGTCAGAGGCACTCTCACAGTGTCCTTTGATGGAACACAGCTAGCATTTTTTCGGGACTTCTCTTGGCAGAGATCTCTCAAGCCTATCACCCAGCTTCTTGAAGAGAAATCCATCGCCTACAAATGGGGCCCCCCCGACTACTCGCCGATAAAGTGGGGAAGACGCATATTATATCACACCCTGATGAGGCACCAACCTTCCTGAAAGCCCTCGTGCTGACAGCGGCAAAGACGGCAGGCCACCCAGCCTGGAATATAGCCAACGTCACCCCATTTGTGCCCAGAGGGGGAGCACCTGTGGCAGTTGAACTGCCACCCTGAACTTGGTACTGAACTTACCTGTGCATTATCCTATGCATGATACATCTTACTAAGTTCTATAATTGTCGCTCTCCTCTAATGTTGATAACGTTTATATATCTTGCCTCTGTTATTATGTTGCTGGCTCCGTAGGCCTTAGATGTAGTTCTACGTTAAAGTAACCATGTCCCCCCCACCCCATCAGCACAAGGTGCCAAGCGAAATCACTGCACAAACGTAGCTGAACCTTAATTATATCGCTCATGACCCCAATCTCCCGAAGTAGCGCTACTAAGTGAAAACACATACCTGGCGTTGGGAAGCTTATGTATCATGGCGCAACGCAAATTAGCCACAAGGCGCATGCAGCCCAACACCAGAACCCCCCAAGCCACACGCCCTAGGACCACCTATAGGGAAGCCTGGGTGTATGAGCCCCTAAATAACAAAAACTGAGTAGGTCCAGCCAGGTGACGAATGTATACCTGTACTGTTGGAATCATTGACCTGCTGCTCACTGAAATATGTTATACTATGAGCAAAAACTCACAAAAAAAATAATTTTAAAAAATAAAATAAAAAAAATGTATTGCACCAGGGCCAGAGATAATCCGTATACAGTATCTCATTATAAATAATTAAGGCTTAAAGAAACACTATAGTCACCTAAATTACTTTAGCTAAATAAAGTAGTTTTAGTGTATAGATCATTCCCCTGCAATTTCACTGCTCAATTCACTGTCATTGAGGAGTTAAATCACTTTGTTTCTGTTTATGCAGCCCTAACCACACCTCCCCTGGCTATGATTGACAGAGCCTGCATGGAAAAAAAAACTGGTTTCACTTTCAAACAGATGTAATTTACCTTAAATAATTGTATCTCAATCTCTAAATTGAACTTTAATCACATACAGGAGGCTCTTGCAGGGTCTAGCAAGCTATTAACATAGCAGGGGATACGAAAATATTAATTAAACAGAACTTGCAATAAAGAAAGCCTAAATAGGGCTCTCTTTACAGGAAGTGTTTATGGAAGGCTGTGCAAGTCACATGCAGGGAGGTGTGACCAGGGTTCATAAACAAAGGGATTTAACTCCAAAATGGCAGAGGATTGAGCAGTGAGGCTGCAGGGGCATGTTCTATACACCAAAACTGCTTCATTAAGCTAAAGTTGTTCAGGGGACTATAGTGTCCCTTTAGTTTAACATTTTCTACAATAACGTTAACACAATTAGTATCCGTAGTACTATGCATGGAATTAACCAAATGAACACAATATGTGGCTACATGTTCTTAGCAGAATAAGGGTTTAGTCAGCTTACTGGATAGCAATTTTCCCATAAATCTCAATGGAGCAATTACTATTGAGCAATTAGAGTAAACGGTAACTCTGCCAAAACAATCCAGCCCACGGTGTCTAGAAAAAACCCAGAAGAAAAATTACAAAAGCTGCAGGTACTGAATGTTAAACCATAAAAACAAAAATACAGTTTACAGATGTTCATAAAACCAATTGGCAAGAATTCAATTAGACCTCTTGAGGGTACTGTCTTCTGAGATGATATGAAAAGGTTTCTCTTTATAAAAGTCTATGACCACTTCCTATGATATCTGAGAAAATGGCCACAAATCTGAGTGTTGGCCCTAATGATGCATTTATATGACAAAAAAAACATCCACTGTTTTATTGTTTTTCCTGTCTCTAAATGCAATGTTAATGTTGGACCAATCTCCTCTGAAAACATCTTCTGGGGTCAAATCAGTTTTCTATCCATAGTGCAAGACAAATGATTTCATAAATAACAAGAGCACTAAGACATTATTTTATTTAATGTTGTAAATCTTTTTGGTATGTCTATTATTATAACATCTAGAAGTAAATGATATTTGCAATATCCTTTAGGATTTGGTTCTTGAAAAAAAGATCACAATAGGCAGGGTAGAATTTATTTAAAACATGTTGTGATAATGATTTATTAAAGGACAACAATCAGGAATGCAACACATTTTTGTCATGTATTTCGAACTAGTAGTGTAATTGCTCTTTTGTTGCAACTAAAAGGTAAAAGCCTTGTTTTATGTCTTTATTTTTGTAATGCACGGAAAGGTTCACAAGCATTTAAATGGTAGATTGTGAGTAATTAAGCAGTTATTGCAAAACAAAGCAGTAGGATATGTAATCAGGAAAAAAAAACATTAGTTCCATTTGTAACTCCTTTCAGCCATTGCAACTGCACCATTGCTTTCTTAGGTAAGGGGGTGTAGCATAGAATCCTAGTACACCACACAATTGTGATAGATTTGATGTTTACTGTACAATTAGTTGTAATACTTTCAGCTGTTAATAAAATTGATTTACCTTACGTATAATGTAACACAGATTGTTTAATGTGATTAATTTACATTTTGCACATTTGAAAGAAATTATGTTTCACCTTCTCTCCACAGTAAACATGAGTGATGGGCTGGAACTTTGTTTATGGGTAATGCTGGGTTCTTCTAAAATACTGATGTGATTTTTCCATACAATGTGCCACTGTCCATCTGTTATACAGGCTACATCCTCAGTCAACCTGGGATAGCCAGCAAATGTCCCCCTACGAAAACACATATAAGCATTCTGCTGGGCTAGTGGACTAAACCTGTACCACCTTTTCCTTTTCTTTCTGAAAAAGAGAGAGCCTGGATTCTCTTAAGATTCAAAGAGCAAGGGCCCATTTCACAGGGCATTCAAGTGTGTTGATTTCCCCTGTATTCAAGTTGTAACCACTACTGTTACATGGTAGACACCATCGCTGGGAGCAGAACACGGACACTGTATGGAGCTCCCCAAATTATTGTTATGTTTTAGTCACTCTGTGTCCATTATATGTGCAGGGTGTGTATAATGTAATTGTTTATTGTTAAATGTTTTGTGTGCTCTCCTGTCCTGATGATGCTCTCAATCAACTAGGTGGAATTGACCGTGGAGCCCATACTGCACCATCTGTTGGTTGTGAGGATCGTAAAAAAGCTATATGCACTACTTGTATCGCAAGGCTCAATATTTTGCATATTCATGTAGATTTGCATATCATGATTTTGGCAGGCAGTGGAGATATTTCATTTTAGTTATTGTCTTCCTTAATCCTGCCTAAATATGTTATTGTGTTATTATGAGTTCCTTCATGTTTTCCCATATAACTTGGTTATATGTATTAGATTGAGTTTGTCAAGTTTGATTTAATAAGCACAGGGCCGCCATCAGAAATATTGGGGCACTTCTTTTATCCCGAGCCGGATCATTCTATTGAATTACCTCACTGAAGAATCCTAGAGGAGCTTCACATATCCTTGAGTGGGGATTGTTCCACTTTGTGTGATTCAAACCAGAGCTGGATTTAAGCTCTGGATACTGTGAGTAGTTCTATTACTATACACATCATATCCTTTATTACGACATACTGTACCATTGGAGTC
Source organism: Pelobates fuscus (assembly GCF_036172605.1). NCBI lineage: Eukaryota > Metazoa > Chordata > Amphibia > Anura > Pelobatidae > Pelobates > Pelobates fuscus. Next base: position 228,150,956 of record NC_086318.1, read on the forward strand.
CTTTTTTGTTTTCAGTTTTTTCCACATATAAACTTCGGGACAACGAACCTACATCTATGACATTATATCCTACCCACTGTACTACTAGGATTGTTTTCCTGTGAACGTGGATTCCCCCTTAGGTAGTCAGCTTCAGCAGGTCTGGTCCGCCGCACAGCGGCCTCAAATGGTGCGGACTGTGCAAGGGATGATGGGTCGCCCGTCTGTAGTGTCACTAGTGTTTCTTCAGTGGCGTCGGGTGATACTGCAACTGCTGCTGTAGGCGCGATAATAGGCGCCGTTGAGGATCCCGCGGTGACGGGCGACTCTCTGGGCTTTTATGACATGGCGCGGGGGTCTGCTTATATGTACTGGGCTGGGCCTCTGGGTTTTAACCTGTCGCAGGAACTTAGGGATAAAATTGGGAAGGGAGAATTTGTCGATTTTTCTCCACTGGTGGAGAAGGACGTCGACGAATCGGAGATGGAGATAGAACAATCGATTACCGGATGGTCCCCAGGACTTTCGGAAATTGGATTCACATGTTTTTAATCTGGCTAGTGTCATTGGGGAGAAGGCGCCTCACAAGTGCACCGTATTGTTCTGCTACCAGGACACCATTTGGAAGGCTTGTCGTATGAGCAATTTCGTCAACGTTTGGTGGTGAGCTCCTCAATTTTCTGGGACCTAATGGACATAGCATCTGGCTCCCCATTAAAACCCGCGCCGCAGCAGGGTGGTTTCTCGTCCTTTCTTGGGGAGGCCGGTGGAGGAGGATAATTTGCCTCTCCGGCAGCGCAGCAGAGGTCAGGCTGTTGTTGCACATTTAGTGACAGTCATTGTACATGGGGTGCCTCGTGCACCGAATGCTCCGCCTGCGGGGGTGCTCATCCCATCTCCTGTTTTGGGGATAAAATCAGCTATACACGAAACTCTCTTAGTTAGATGGATATTTTGCCGAAGCCACATTCTCTTAGATAGACAGACAGGATCCTGGGAATCAGCCAAGAAGACAAAAGATATGTTCTATAACCAATTCAAAGTTTAATTAAACGTCAGTTGCATATATACCCCATTTTCATGTCAGTGGGGGTCATGAGCATTTATTACATAATATGTTTTTCGTCATATAACGCATTACATATTTGATTAAAACCCGATTTTTACAAATACCGATATCTTGGACAATTAACAAGAACATTTCGAAATCAGTATTTTTCCCGTAACTAGGATTTTATATAAATCCTATTTCCGAGAATAGAAGATAAAATGCCAAATTTATTCTTGGTTCAAATTAACCCTTATATGAACAGCTAGGATAGATATGAAAATGGATATTTGTATCTACATCCTGGTGTTTCCAATCGGGACAAGCTAGTGAGACAGGGGATCTGGGTACTACGGGCAACAACACCATTGGTCGGGAGCACGATGTCTCCCCCATTATAGGATCCGTTGGGCAGCCAACGTCCTGTTGGAAGGTGTTGAACACGGTTTTTGTATTCCATTTTCTTTCGCCCCCTTCACTGCAGGTACGGAACCTTTGGTCAGTCCGGGTTTTTCCCACATGTAGTTGAAAACGCTTGTCCAGGAGGTGTCTGGTTCTGGTTTGCGGCTTATGGCGGGACGTGTCTGGCCCTCGGGCTCCATAAGATCCGACTGCATGACGTCAGTGGTCACCGGATCCCAGCACTTCCTTCGGCTGACTCTGTCTCTGCGGGGTGATCTGGCGGTCTGGGACTCTGTCCAGGACGTGTATAATGGCAGGTCCTACTGGTAGGCGCCTGAGGTCTATAACACGGTCCTACACCTCTTCACGAGATGTGGTTCGGTTGTGTTTTGGGTGATTCTGGGCTCTAGATGGTATGCTGCCTGTTGACATGTCTCTGGCCTCACTAGGAATGGGCTCCCGGGGATCTCTTCCCCATGCTAGTGGCGTTGGAGTTTCCAGTTTCAGGATAAATGGGTTGTTTTTCACTGCGGCACTCTGGGGGGTTCAAGCTGTCAATCATCTGACGGCCTCCTCCCCTCCAGTAGTTGGCTTGCTGCAGCGTTTTGGGGCTACGATGTTTATGTCTAAATGGGTCTTGTAGAGCAGAGCATATTCCTGGCATTCACGTTGCAGTTGCGGATACTGTCTCTCGTTCGCAATAGTCGGGATTTTCAGGCGGTCGCCACGTGGGCGGATCTGGAAGGGACTCAGTGCCCGGTGGAGATGTGGTCGCTTGATCAGGCAGATTGAGGGATTTGGTCCATGGGTCAATCTCCCGGGCCTCTTTGACCCAATACAGTAAGGTGTGGACAGTGTTTCTGTGGTGTAGTGGTTATCACGTACGCCTAACACACGAGTGGTCCACGGCGTTCGTAGTGTGCCAGGCACTATCAGGGTTGGGGGGGCGTGTTGCTTTGCCAGGCATTATCAGGCTTGGGGTGACGTGTTGCTTCCACAGATGCAGGAAGGTCGGTCTACGCTATGCTCCTCACAAGATTGGGTGGGGTGCCCCCTCTGGTCTGGTACTCAATTCCAAGGCCTGTCTATTTGCGTTGGCTTATTCCCTAGTATTCTTTGGGGCCATGCGCATTGGACCATTGGTGATTCCTAGTAGGCCATGCAGTGGTGGGGTGTTGCTTGCCGCTGTTCAGTGTTCTGTGGATCATATCGCTATAGAATTTGAAACTCGAGGTCGGATGTCTTCAGGAAGGGTATTGGGTTTTTACGACATGCTCTGTTTTCCTTTGAGGAGAACTGTGAGCTGTGCCCAGTATTCACAGGCCCTCTTTTGGTTCATGCGGATGGGATCTTTCTTTCTCATGCCCAATTCTTTGGGCTTTTCGCTTGAGGCTGATGGTCCTGGGGATTGACAGCAAGGAAAATTGTGGGCATTCCTTTTGGATTGGCGCTGCCTTGGAGGCTTTTAGGATGGGTATGCCATGGAGTGTCAGGATATGGACAAGGTCGGGTCTCAACCTCCCCTGCTCTGTACGGTAAACTTTATTTTACCGACTTGGTTGTGCCCACCGAGCTAAAAGCCGGCTGGTGGTAAGCATTGAAAGGAAAAGGGAATTTGGTTTGGAAGAAGGGGGAGGCGAGAACCCTGTGGGCAAGTTGGTGCATAGGCACATGGTCTCTTTCATTGGCAAGGACGCTTATGTAAGCTAAGTCTGTAGGGCACTTGGTGTTAATAATTATATGTTAAGTTATGTCGGTGTCTGTCGTTATTGGGGGGAATTTGGGGTAGGCTCCATTATTCTTATTTGCCCTACATTTTCCGCTACGTCCATACATGTATGAACTACAAATATGTCGTTCTGGTTTGTGTGAGATTGAAATACAGTTTAAAAAAAATCTCAGCTTATTAGTGGCAGCCTGGCTAAACCTTCCTCATACTGGAGAACAAAGAGGAAGAAAGCCATGAGGCAGCTTTGGAGTTAATACATTTCCCCCTAAAGGTTAGGATAAGGCCCAGACACTCATATATTCCGATAACAACCAAAATTACCTTAAGTTATTTTGAAGGGTGGGAGTGTCCTTTTAACGGTTTTAAAATTGTGTACAGCAGAAGAGAAAAAAAAAATAAAAGTTACATGTGCATGTAAAACAAAAAACTAATTTAAAAGAACACCATAAACACAATGCATTAGCCTGTTGTTTGCTCAATGCTCATAACAAGGATGCTTAATTACTTTCATATTTATTTCCATAAAACAAGCCTCTGTGCCTTGCAATACAATTATATTTATTGTTTCTTCAAGTTTCTGTCATTTAAACATATGTTAAAAATGTGCGTTGTTTAGCTAACTTTTTTAAACCCAAAGAAAATAGATGTTAACAGATGTTAATTTGGAATGCTGTCTTCCTGCATCAAGATTTTTTTTTTTTTTTAGCAAAAGCATTTTGTCATTACAAGGACAAAATCATGAAAATAAAAAGGTTTTGTTTTGTTCGGGTTGGCATTACCAAATATGTGACTTGCACTGCCAGGTGGGCCTGACCATAAAGTGGGTGGACACATTAACTGAAGAGGCATGTTTGTCTGGCGTCAAAGACAGCAGACTGACATACAGCCTCCAACATATAGGAGCATCCAGAGAGCAATGCTGAAGACTGCCACGTAGAATAAGTGCGTCGCTGAAGCCTACCCGAGGACAGTTCCCTAGTGTCTCCAGATTTGGAACACCAGGTAACTAAATCAAGACAATGGACAATTCCCTTATAAAATGGGTGCCTTGACACTATCATTTTAAAAGTGGCCACATCCATCACCCTATCTCAACCACACATCTGCCTGTATTCATCTTTCCCAAAATAAAGCATAAAAATATTTTCTTGATTGCTGAAAAAAAAAAGCTGAAGGATAAATTGCCTATGATGGTAGCAGAGCTTACGCTCTCGCGAGAAGGGACTTAATAGTTACATAGTTACATAGCTGAAAAGAGACTTGCGTCCATCAAGTTCAGCCTTCCTCACATATGTTGTTGCTGTTGATCCAAAAGAAGGCAAAAAACCTAGTCTGAAGCGCTTCCAATTTTGCCACAAACTAGGAAAAAAATCTTTCTTGACCCCAACATAGCAGTCAGATGTCTCATTGGATCAAGCAGCTATTACCCCACTAATTAGAAATTATATCCCTGTATGTTATGTTTTTGTAAGTATTTATTTATCCAATTGCAGTTTAAACACCTGTAGTGACTCTGACAAAACTACCTCTTCAAAGAATCACAATTAAAACAGGTAGGCACACTCAAAATGCTAATAAAGAACAAAAAATACCAACTAATCTTGGGTGCTCACTCGTATGAGGCCATATTCCAAAAAGGCCAAAAGAGTTACATTTATTATTTGAACAAGGAGCACAACCACAAAAGTATATGAAAAAATGTTTATTAAATGAGTCAAAAATAGGCTTATTATTAGGAAACAGAAACTCCTCTACCGTGGTCTGCCTGCTCGGCCATGCTACAGCAAGGTGCAGGCCTACAGGGAGAGTGGGGGGAGGTGTGGGGAGGGGGCTATAATGGGACACATGGGGCAGGGCGGTTATAGGGACACATGGGGGGTGGGGAGGGGGGTATAATGGGACATATGGGGCTGGGGGGCTATAGGGACACATGGGGGCTTGGGAGGGGGCTATAATAGGGCACATGGGGGCTATAATGGGACACATAAGGGCTGGGGAGGGGGATATAATGGGGGTCTCGAGAGCTATAGGGACACATGGGGCTATAATGGGACTGGGAACTGGGGGGCTATAGGGACACATGGGGGCTGGGTAAAGGGCTATAATGGGACACATGGGGGCTGGGGGATATAGAGACACATGGGGGCTGGGGATGGGGCTATAATAGGACACATGGAGGCTGGGGGTTATAGGAACACATGGGGCTAGGGGGGCTTTCTCAATGCTTTCCTATGGAAGCTGGCGTCTTCTCACTGTGGAAATCACAGGGAGAAGCGCGGAAGCACCTCTAGCGGCTGTAAATGAGACAGCCACTAGAGGCTGGATTAACCCTAGTGTAAACATAGCAGTTTGTTTACAGCTGCAGGGTTAACCCTAGATGGACCTGGCACCCAGACCACTTCATTGAGCTGAAGTGGTCCTTTAAGTAATATCTAATATCTACCAGTAATCATACTTCCCCACATTTTTTTTTAAAAGATGTTACCTGTGAAAATAAAGGTTTATTAAGGGTAGAAGAACCTTGTAATGAAATCACCCTTTATCAGTTCTTTATACTATCTATTATTTTTGAAATAGCACATATTTCATTACATTCAGACTGAATATTATCTAAGGCAAAACATAACAATGCAACCTTATTGTAAATACATTTAAAGCATATATGGCAATCAGAATAATTTCACATGAATCACAGCAAACAGCAATGTTAATGGATAATAACTGACAAAACATTTTATGAAGCAAAAGGTGTTATTGTTTTGGATTTTTTTTTAAATTTCAGGTCAAGTAAGGCATTTGGGGTTCAAATAATCTGTAAGTCAAGTATAAAAGAGTCTTGCAAGGAATTTGGAGGCAAAATGAAGAAGAGAGATACCTAGGACAACATCTAGGTCATGAGATTTTTTTTGTATGGTTGTGAACAGTTTTTAAAGGACAAGGAGAAAATGCCAGAGGAAATAGAGAGAGTAAAGATTTTAGTCAAAGAAGGGACAGTCACAGATTAGAGAGATTGAGAAGATTTGAGGAAATGGGATGTTGCAGAAGCCTCCTCTTCAAAAACAGAAGGGAAGATACTAACTGTAGAGTAGAAGGCATTTGGCGTTGTGGGAGAGGGTGGAGATGATGGAGGTGAAGTATGTTTGTTTGGCGAGAGAGAGGAAGCAATTGTAGAAACGCAACATAAATTTGTAGTGCAGAAACTACAAATTCAGTTAGTTTGCTGGACAAATGTAGTTAGTTTAATAGACATGATGGACAGTGATTTGATATAGTTTATATATATATATATAGTACTTGAGAGAGTAAAGTTGAAAATGTAGTTGCCGTAGAAGGATATGCGGTAGCTAGATTGCTGAATAGAGAGGTTGTATGTCAATGGAAAATTCAAGGATTTCAAGTTTTTGTAGAGTCTGCTGCAGATATTCAGACTTATGCCTGTTGATGAAATCAGATCAAAGGCAACAATTGCTCAACACACAATTTAGCTGTACTATATATTGTAAGATAAGATTCTTACCTTAACAATGTGATGTTTTTTACTGAGTGTTGGCATCTTGAACATTTGGCACCAATATGTTGTGTCTTTATCTGGAATAGGAACCTGTCTTAAAAGAAATGCACATATTTTCATCTATAACAACTGTAATAAATTCCTGAACATGAAATATTGAAACGCATTCTGCTCAATCATCGGTGGTAATTAAGGGTACTATTTTCTAACAAAGTCCTACGAGTGCCCATTCCTTTCTAACATTTAATCTATATTTAATTTCCATTTTGGAGCACCAGGGCATTTAAACTAAAGGGTTTACCTCGTTTTCACAACTAGATAAAGTGAGTGCCTTCATACCTATATTTTTCTATCATTTCCAAAATGGAAATTAAAATATATATTAAATGTTAGCAAGGAATGGACACTCGTAGGACTTTGTTAGAAAATAGTAAAAAAGATTTTAATTGTGCACCACCATATTAGTAAATGGAAAAGGGAAAAGGCAGGGTCATATAAGTCATATATAAATAAGAATGCGTTTGCATAATAAGAAATACATATTCATTACAAAAATAAAACAACTATAAGATCAAATTCAGTATTTAGTAATAAAATATATATTTCATTAAATATGAAGTGAAATAAAAAATGTAAACTAACAATGGTTAGAGAATGGGTCCAATATCAAAATCTATATTAAGCCCCTTAGGGTGTAAAGTTTGTAATTCAAAGATCCAGGAGCTTTCTAAGATTTAAGGTATTGTTACCACCTCTCCAGTGGGTTAAAACTTTTTTGTATGGCCATGAATTCCAATTCTTTAGGGTTAGACTGGTGCACTTCTAGAAAATGTTTTGACACACTATGATTTAAAACAACTTTTTTTTATATATATTTATAATGTGTTCACCTATACGGATTTTAAGAGATCTTGACGTTTTTCCTACGTATTGTAGTCCACATTTACGTTTTAAAAGGTAAATTAAATTTTTAGATTCACATGAGATAAGGGAAGACACAGAAAAGTGTTTTTTAGTCATGGACGATGTAAACATTTCTTTCTTTTTCTTCTCAGTCATGGTGCTTCTGCAAGCATTGCAGTTACCACAATGAAAGAAACCTTTTTGTTTTTTGGATCAATCGTCTAAAAATGAATGTTCTCTCTCACTAGTTACATAACTAGAAGTTAAAATTTGTTTAAAATTTCTAGCACCTCTAAAAACAAATTTTGGTTTATGACCTAAAAACTCTTGGATATCATGTTCTTGCTGAAGGATCTGCCAATTTTTATTAATAACCTTTTTGAGAGTACCTATATTACTTGAATAATTGAAGATAAAAAGGAATTTGATTGGATTTTGGTATCTCTTTTCATTCCTTATATTTAAGTAATTCTGGTCTTTTAAGTTCGTCAACACTTTTTATACTTTTTAGAAGCATATCCTTTTTATAACCTTTTTGTTGAGGATCGGCTGCCAACCAAATTGGAAGAGGAAAAATAACTGGCATCTCCATATATGGACTATATGGGTGGGGTTATTTTGTTTACATTTATTGTATAAGGTATATAAGCCTCTGACAGACACTTGATACTATTGCACCCGAGGAAGACCAACAGATTGGTCTAAACGTGTTGTGCTATACTTTTATCTTCAAATAAAGAGCAATCTTGCATTTTATATTTGGTTCCTGTACTTTCATCCAGACGAAAAAATTATTTTTTCCTGGGAGACCTGCATCTCTATTCCAGCATTCATACTGGATTTATCTACACGCTACTACAGTTTAGAGCCGACTCACATGGCTCTTTAGATTGTGAGTGCTGTAAGTTACGTTTTATTCTATATTTTGTACATATATATTGCCCTATGATGGTCTTTTATATATTGCAGCTATAAAAACAGTAACTAATATAGCCATCGTGTGCGCAAACGACCTTTCCTTTTGTACCAATCTGATTATATATACACAGTATCTCACAAAAGTAAATACACCCCTCACATTTTTGTAAATATTTTATTATATCTTTTCATGTGACAACATTATAGAATTACACTCTGCTTCAATGTAAAGTAGTACGTGTACTGCCTGCATAACAGTGTAAATTTGCTGTCCCCACAAAATAACTCAACACACAGTCATTGATGTCTAAACTATTGGCAACAAAAGTGAGTATACCTCTAAGTGGAAATGTCCAAATTGGGCCCAAAGTGTCAATATTTTGTGTGGCCACCATTATTTTCCAGCACTACCTTAACCCTCAAGGGTATGGAGTTCACCAGAGCTTCACAGGTTGCCACTGGAGTCCTCTTCCACTCCTCCACGATGACATCACAGAGTTGGTGGATGTTAGAGACCTTGTATTCCCCCATCTTCTGTTTGAGGATGTCCCACAGATGCTCAATAGGGTTTAGGTCTGGAGACATGCTTGGCCAGTCCATCACCTTTACCTTCAGCTTCTTTAGCAAGACAGTGGTCATCTTGGAGGTATGTTTGGGGTCGTTATCATGATGGAATACTGCCCTGTGGCCCAGTCTCCGAAGGGAGGGGATGATGCTCTGCTTCAGTATGTCACAGTACATGTTGGCATTCATGGTTCCCTCAATGAACTGTAGCTCCAAAGTGCTGGCAGCACTCATGCAGGCCCAGACCATGACATTCCTACCACCATGCTTGACTGTAGGCAAGACACACTTGTCTTTGTACTCCTCACTTGGTTGCCGCCACACACGCTTGACACCATCTGAACCAAATTAGTTTATCTTGGTCTCACTGGACCACAGGACATGGTTCCAGTGATCCATGTCCTTAGTCTGCTTGTCTTCAGGAAACTGTTTGTGGGCTTTTTTGGTGCATCATCTTTAGTAGCGGCTTCCTTCTGGGGCGACAGCCATGCAGACCAATTTGATGCAGTGTGCAGTGTATGGTCTGAGCACTGACAGGCTGTTCCCCCACCCCTTCAACCTCTGTAGCAATGCTGGCAGCACTCATTCATCTATTTCCCAAAGACAACTTCTGGATATGATGCTGAGCACGTGCACTCAACTTCATTGGTCGACCATGGCGAGGCCTGTTCTGAGTTGAACCTGTCCTGTGAAACCACTGTATGGTCTTGCCCACCGTGCTGCAGCTCAGTTTCAGGGTCTTGGCAATCTTCTTATAGCCTAGGCCATCTTTATGTAAAGCAACAATTCTTTTTTTCAGATCCTCAGGGAATTCTTTGCCATGAGTTGCCATGTTGAACTTCCAGTGACTAGTATGAGAGAGTGTGAGAGCTCCCCATTCACACCTGAGACCTTGTAACACTAACGAGTCACATGACACCAGGGAGGAAAAATTGCAAATTGGGCCCAATTTGGACATTTCCACTAAGGGATGTACTCACTTTTGTTGCCAACGGTTTAGACAATAATGGCTGTGTATGTTAAGTTATTTTGAGGAGACAGCAAATTTACATTGTTATACAGGCTGTACACTTACAGTGTCATTTCTTCAGTGTTTTCACATGAAAAGAAATAATAAAATATTTACAAAATTGTGAGCGGTGTACTCACTTTTGTGAGACATTGTATATATATATATATATAGTGATCTTCTTAATATTATTTTAGTCACATTAGTCTTTCAGTCACAACCCTGTAGGTGTTTTTTATTTTGCATAACATGGATGTGGATTTGTGAAAATATGTTTATAAAAATTATCAGCACTTCTGGAGTCCAATATTTTCCCAATAAAGTCCATGGCTGTTTCTTAAAATGTATGGAATGGTCGAATGTTATCTCAAAACAATTAATTTCAGTAGAATAAAACTGGAGTTCCAATTAGAGGAGCAACTAAATGGAACATTTTATTTAATGAATCGTGAATCAAATCATAATTTTGATTTACTGGCATAATTTTCAGTGTACTATGTATCATTTTTTGAGCGTTACATGATAAAGTGTCGGTCTCGGCTGTTTTCATAGATGAGGCAGTCAATCCTATCTAACTGACTTTAAAACTATATGTCATAGTGTGAGTGCATTTGAGTACTTTCACACACTATATTCCAAATGCTCATATAAGTACTGTGACCCAGTTTATTGAATGAACTAGCATGTCATAAGAAGCATTTTGTAAGTGCTCTGAATATGTTTCATTTTTTTTCACAGAACAAAGTGAACTACAAAGTGTTTATTCCTAGTTAAAACATGTTATTCAAATGTTTTTTTTATTACCGTTTTTTCATGACCCTAAAAATGGATAATTCTAAACAAAGTTCTGAACATGTATATTTCTTATGATGTTCTCTTTAGAATTTACCATTTATGTTCATTTGTGTTAGATATATTTCAAAATGAAATCACCAACAGTCACTTGGGAAATTAATCGGATCACATCCATAGCTACCCATTGTATTAGATCCTGTAGAACAGTGTAATTTACTTGACCCTACAAAGCAGTAAGGAAATCCCCCTACAACTCCCCTCAACACATTGAGTACATATCCACATGAGAATGCCTATTGCTTGCAAAAACAAATTTTGCAGTATTATTGACACGTATAGGTCCATGGTTGGCAGGTAACTAGAGTGTGTTGGCTTGCCACATAACGGACACACTTCCAATACAAGGAACCTCCAGTGAGGGGCAGTAGATCACTGACACCCGCTATTGGCCTCAATCTTTTACTTTTGGCTACGTTTTTTTAATTATTTAATATTTTTAGATAAACCTTAAAATGATCTTTTGAAAATTTAAATATAGCAATAAATATATCATATCTAAAAAATAAATCAATATACCTGAAAAATATCAAGATATTAAAATATTTTTATAAAATATAAAATTATTTTAAAGGTGTATCCAAAAACATGAAACCATTTAAAAAGCTTACCCAAAAATATTAAATTGAGGCCTTTGTTAGGTATGGACTACATTTACCACTCATTCAAATAAGACTTACGTCTACATTTGTGAAATTGAAATATGGAGTTTCCAACGGTAGTGCACTGTCTTTCTCTGGGTTCAGTAATCGTAAGCTTTTCCGTCCTCGATATGATCCATGGTATATGAGACCAGTGGCTCCCATATCATCTGCATGGTAAGCCCAAATTACTCTCACTGTGCTTTCCTGTAATAAAGCAAACATTGTAAAGTCAATAAAATAAAATATAAGAAAGTATTTGACATATGTTTTCCATTTTAATTACTAGAATTTCACATAAATTAAACATCGCTATTTTACACTATATCCGATCAAGACAGCTTTCATTTATGTACTTAGCCTAGGTAAAAGAAACACTCCCACCCCTAAAACAACTTAAGGTCATTTAAGTTGTCACTGAGTAGGGTGTTTTCCGGGTGCCTTCTTACCTTCAAGGATAAACTATTTAGTAAAGTTTTAACTTTTGAAGTGGAGGTTCCATCTTCTGCCTCCCAACATCCTTCTACTCTGCGCTGCAGTATGAGGAAAGGTTAGCCTGGAGTTGCTGATAGGCAGAGAGTATCAGCTGGGGCTCTCAGTCTATCATTGGGTGTCCATTGAGAGAAATAGTTTATAAAGTAGTGTGCCTTTGAAAACTCTACCTTTCAGCGTACAACGGGGTCTCTGTTTCTTTCTCCTTTACCCTAGTCATTAAAGCTACAGAAATTTGCAAACATTGCTGCAGCTGTAGCACACCCTCACTGTGTCATGGGGTAAAATTGCTTGCTCCTAACCTATGCAAAATCTTGTATGACATATACACTCTATGCAATTCATTGCAAATAAAATTAGTTCTCTAGATTTATAAAAAAGATTAGTTAAATAATGGTAAAAATAGATTTTCAAATAATTAAATAAATCATAACTGAATAATCCCATAATGCCCTGCTAATGGCAGATTTATGGGCTATGCACTGTGAAAAAATAGAGACCTGAGATTAGTATTTGTAGTACTTTATCCAAACAATGCATTAAAAAAGATGGTTCAAATGTCAACTTGCAGTGTCTCTTAAATAGATTTTCCTATGTGATGGATATTTTCCAAGCTGGCTTAGCTCACTTGTGCCCTAACAGAGAAAGCCTCTGTTTTCATCATTTTCTACCGATCATCATGATTATATTAGCATCTACAATATGCAAGACATTGTCAAGGACAATACTGAGGAAAAATGATACAAAAAATAAACTTACGGTTATAGTTCTGTCATTTGAATCACATGTGTGAAGAGCTCTGCTGAATTTAAGAAGTGTGTGTGTGCCATTCTCCTTTGCATATTTCAGTGTATAATCCTGCTGTGAATCTCGATAGAGAACCCTGTTTTCATCTGTATAATAGTCCTTGCAAAAAAACAAAGGGACAGTCTGTTAAAAAATAAAAGATTCTATTAATCCATATTTTCACTTTTCCTCTTTTTCCACTTGTTCCATGTTTTGAGAATGCAAGAGAAATATGGTGAAGTGAAGATATTTCCTTTTGTTGGAAATCATTTATTTTTCTGTTAACCTGCCATGTTTGCTTATATATCTATTGTGATCCATTGTTTTATATATTCTTGTGTTGTGCTACATACAGTAACCCAATACTCACTGTCTTTTGGTAAAAACATGTGATTTTTTAAGCCAGCTCTATTCAAGAGCAGTGGCGTCTCCAGCATTCATATTTAGGGAGGGCACATGGGGAGCAGGGACAAAGTTAGGGGGGCAATTCTAAAGTGTGTGTGTGTGTGTTAATATATATACACACACACACACACACACAAACATGAAGAACATTTATAAGTTAACACATTTCAGATTTACAGCAACCTTGTTAAATATGCTAAAGTCTATCTGCTTTAGATAAGCCATTGTAACAATATTGTATGATGCCAGAATGGCTACAAAACTATAGTTTAAAAAAACAAAAACAAAAAACTTATTTTTAAAATAAATTATAACATGCAATTTGAATGGAATTCAATTTAACACTTTTATATAAATATTTCACACATATAGAAAACGGTCACTTAATGCATTCTCTACACTCACAGTATAAGCATTTCTAAGTGACAGAGTTCTTTTAAATACACTAAAGACAGAAAGTTGTATTTTGAAAGGCTAACTCCAATGAACGTGTCCTATAAGAAGAGCAGATTTAGCTCTATTTCCATGAACAGCTAAAAATGGTTGGCACTAAAGTTTGTGCCCTGACCTATAGTTGACCTATAACAACAAAAATTGTAGATTATGCTAACGTAGTGTACCTATAATCTTAATTTTAGTAATGGTAGGAGGCAAGTATTTTGCATTAACTTTCTTTACTTTTACTCCAGCAGCAAATCTCAATATAAAGTATTAACCAATCAGAAAGAAGAAACAGAGTATATAAGTCTCGGTCCGCCCACACACTTCCTCTTTCTTTTGTGCGAAATGTACGGATCAATTAACTCCAAACATAAGAACGGAAAACAGGAACTTGGAATCATCAGAGACAATCCTCATCAGGAAAAACTGGCGGACCACGAAGAAACACGACCAACCTTGGGTAAGTTGTGTTTCATCCTAGAAAGAACAGAGATAAGTGAAAGGCGAGATACATGGTGTCATGTCAACATAAACAACCATAATAATCGACCAAATCATCTTAAGCCATTTAGTAGAAATTAAACTGTCTAACTATGGTAAGATCCATCCCTACGAACACTATATAACATAGTACAATCCCAATAACCTGTATGACTAAATAAGATACATAAGTGGGTGGGACAGAATAAGAAAGAATAGGGAGGGGAAATACTCGCCTCCTGTCATTACTAAAATTAAGATTATGGGTACACTACGTTAGCATAATCTACAATTTTACCACATGACAGAAGGCTTCCTATTTTGCATTTTTAACGCTAAGGAAGAAGAGCAAAAGAACCATGAGAAGAAGGGCGAAAATAGAAAACACGGAAGTATCTTCGCATGACCAGTGCTGAACGCATGATATCAGCAAGCGAAGCACCTGACGAAAGCGCCTGCAACGCAGCCGCACCGCATACCGAATGCGCTCCGAAACAAGATTCAACTCCAGCTAGGGACAGAAGCAGGGTACCCATCTAGCCAAAGTAGTGGACGTTACCGATCGATGTGGTTAGACATATGATATGAGTAATTGGCCCTTGGAGGAGCGACAAAGCGGTGCAGTAATCTCTATGTAACGTAATAACATCTTAACCATGCAGAGTTGAGGATCCTGAGGGAAAAACAGATCAAAAATTGTTGTAGAATCAGTCTTAGTGCGTTGAGAAACCGAAAAAATGACCCCTTCCAGAGTGAACAAGACTCTGACCACGTAGAAAGCTCGAACGTTGGATACCCAACAAAAGGACACTAAACAGAGCAAAAGCGTCAGTTTCGCGGAGACTTAACGTAACGATAACAACGAATTGTCCGGCCAGCCACGGAGGAAACGTAGGACAATGTCGAAAACCCAAAGTCGCTCAAATTTCAGCACTGGAGGACGTGATAATTTAATTCTGCGGAGTAGTCGACAAACCAGTGTATCTTGTCCAACCGGCAGGCCCTGAATCGGAATGTGGGCTGCTGAAATGGCCGAACGTGAAACGTTGATGGAGCGATAGGCTAGTCCCGATGAAAACAAATGAGGCAAAAGTTCAACACTATAGGAAGAGGTGCCGTAAAGGTATCGGTGTCTCTTTCCAAACACCAGCCAGTCTATTTGTTCCAGGCATTAATGTAGCTGCGTCTAGTGCCAGGTGCCCACGAGTCGTATAGCGGGTCCCTAGTGACCTGTGATAGGCCATCAACTGACCAGGATCCCCGGAAATCATCCAAGCCACAAGTTCCAGGCAGTGTTGGAGGATAAGGGGGTGAGGCATTCCCTGCGTGTCGGTCAGGAGATGAAGGAACGAAGGGATGAGGAGAGGGTCTTCGGACGATAGTTCCAATAAGTCCAGGAACCAAACCTGGCTTGGCTATAACGGTGCAATGAGAAGTAGGGAGGTTCCCTGCGTTCAAACTTGGTGTAGGACTCTCGACAACATGGAGAACAGAGGGAAGGCATAGGCTCCGTTCGGGGGCCATCTCTGGAGAAATGCATCCACCACCTCACATTCTGGATCCGGAAGCCAGCTGAAGAATCTGGGAAGTTGACGGTTGGTCCGGGAAGCGAATATGTCGAGCGGGAATATCGTCTCATGGAGGCGCCAGTCGCTGCTGTCCCTCCATTGTCGGGAGTACCAATCCACTGCGCAGTTTGATATTCCTAGTAGGTATTCGGCCCGCAGTGTTATGTTGCGGGATAGGCAAAAACTGTAAATGTCCTTGGTCACTTCCGATAAAGCCTGAGAACGAGCACCACCCAGGCGGTTGATATAGTGGACGGCCGAGACATTGTCTATGCACAGTAGAATGCAGCAATTGCTCATGTTTTGAGCCAGGTTGCGAATAGCGAAGGACCCGGCAATCAGTTCCAAGCAGTTGCTATGTAGATAAGTCTTCTCACCCAACCAAAGTCCTCCTGTGGAAGAGTCTGCGCAGTGAGCTCCCCAGCCCCAGAGGCTGGTATCCGACTACACCACAAAATCTGGTGATGGTCCAAATATGGCTTTCCCAATCCAAGCCTGCATGTGTCGGAGCCACCAACGGAGTTGCGTCTGTACTTCTGTGTCGAGTGGAACCTTCTGGTCGTATGAGAAACCGGAATGCAGATAGCGAGCCTTCATTCTCTGCATGGCCCGATGGTGGAGGGGACCCAGATAAATTGCCTGTATAGAGGCCGAGAGGAGGCAGACCATCCTGGCCAGCAGTCGTAGAGGAACATGTGCCATCCATAGTAGCTTCCGAATTTCCTTCTGAATGGCTTTTATTTTCTGGAGGGGTAGGCGTAGCACATACGAATTCAAATCTATTTTGAATCCCAGGAATTGGATGATCCGGGTCGGCACCAGTGCTGACTATGAAGCCCAAGGATTCAAGTAAGCATGCAGCAAAGTTCATATGAGATTGTAGTCGTGACACCAAGTTGCAGAAAATTAGCAAATCGTCCAGATAAATGATGCATCTTATTCCCATAGAACGGAGACATGCCATGATCGGTTTCAACTGTTTTGTGAAACACCATGGGGCCGAGCTGAGTCTGAATGGGAGGCAAGTGAATTGGCCAGTCTCGCCCGTGGAAATGGAGGAACCTGCGACATGAGGGGTCCACCGGTACCGATAGGTAGGCATCTTTGAGGTCCAGACGGGTGAACCAGTCGGCTTTCATTAGGAAGTCTCGTAGTAGATAAATTCTTTCCATTTTGAAATGGCGGTAAACCACAAAGGCATTGAGTTGTTTATGACTGGACGGAAGTCCCCAGTCTTTTTCTGAACTGGAAAGATATTGCTGAAGAAACCGCCCTCATCCTCGGCTTATTGTACCGTGCCCTTGGAGAACAGTGAGCGGGTTTCATCTATAAGTGTCTCGTGATCCCTGGAAACCCAAAGTGGTGGTGGTAGGTATCATTGGCGAGGGGGAGCGTAGAATTCGATGAGATAGCCCCATACCATCTGCAGGATCCATGCATCTGTGGATATCTCTTCCCAGTTCTGCAAGAAAAGGCACAATCTGCCTGCAGAGATAGTATCGGAGTGACAGAATACAAAGATAGTATCGGTGTGACAGAATACAAAGGGACCCACCTTTGGCAAAGCATCCTCAGCCTCTGCCCCGTGAACCTCTGGGCCTGGACACTCCTCTATAGAAGGATGTTGTCCGTGGTGCTAAGGGGGAGTAGAAGGAGGATGATGGTTGGTACTGTCTGGAACTGGTGGGCCAGAAGCTGCTGGTGGCCCAGCTCCGTTGCCGACCAGCCCTTCCAAAAACACCTCTTAGCGGAGGTGGGCGGAACACCTGTCGTAGGGATGTCTGTGCGCTATTGAGGGTCGTGAATAATGACACATGTCTTTTAATTTCAGTGATGAGCGAGCCAAATAATAGACCATTTGCCGTTGGGACCAACTCCTTGGAAGCCATTTCCGTCAGTTTTGTGTCGATGCGTAGGAGGGCGGCCCTGCGCTGTTCAGTGCACAATGCAGCATTGGTGTTGCCAAGCATGCAAATGCCCCTTTGGGCCCATTCATGAATTGCACCTGGGTCAAGTTGGGTGCCTTGGGCTACTGCCAAGTATAATATCTTGCCTAGTGGACCTAGTAGGTCTAGCAACTTGTCTTGTGTTGCTTTGAGCCCTCTTTCAATACCCTTGCAATTGTCACATCCTGTCCGGGACATGAACACTACCATTGTTTCATCAGACACCGGAGTCACAGCGATCTTGTCCGGGAGTGTGGGTCGGGGGCATTCCGCCCGTAAACGAATTTACACTACCCGATCAGGGGGCTTCCTGAGCCAGATATGTATGAATTTTGCCAGGTGAGTCAGAAGGCTCAATTCAGAGGACTGATGGTGTCTGTTGGTCCTGGGGTCAAACAGCAGGCAGCCTTTGGTGTCCAAGAAGAGGCCCTCACCTTCCCTCTGCATGAACCCTTGTTGTCTGTGAAATTGGAGTCCGAGAATGGTACATCCTGCAAGTCGTCGTCTCAGTCCGATTCAGAGTCTTCTGCCCGACATTCATCTACCACGTCCAGTGATGTGGATAGATAGTCATCCTCTTCCCCAGATGATAGTGTAGGGGGTGGATGTTCGGGTAGCGCCACGTGTCTGGGACGTTAGATCGGCCCCTTACCCTTAGTCTTAGGGCCCGTTAAGCCCTTTTTGTGCCGTTTGGGTAAATGCCTTTGATAAAGGCTTCCGAGCCCACAATATCCTCCATGTCTTGGGCCAGCACCCCTATTGGTTGGGTGGAATTTTCTGGAGGAAGGTGCGTCAGTATCTTCGAAATGGAAAAAAGGGGATTGACACCCTTGTAAATATGGGGAGGCATTGAGAGTCTCCAATAGCCAGAGGGGAGTGGGCCCCTAAGTCCCCATGATGTCGGGGAGGTACCGCTAGTGGGGGCTCACCCCAACTGAAATGTCTGAGTTAGGTACCGCTGTTAGAGTTAAAACCCTTAATAAATTTCCCTGGATGGCACTGATGCAGAGGTACAGACAATAGAGGGCATATGGGGGCTCACCCCAACGGTATAGCAGGGGGCTCACCTCTGTGTGCAGCTGAAGGGGACAGACTGCACTAGCAGGCACAATAACAGACCATATAAGGTACCAACATAATACACTATAGTTGACAGTGTAACCCTGAGACTATCTAGCAGCCACTTGAATCAAGTATTGTTACAGGTAGTGTTTGTACACATACAAATCTGCAGCATATAGTATTAGACAGTTCAGTGAAGCAGGCACCTGAAATAGCAGTGGTCCTGAGACTTGCAGGATGATCTGTGCGGTAAGCAGAGTGGGTCTGACAGGAATCCAACAGGATGGTGAGATTCCAGTGAGAAAGGAGGTCTGAAACAAAATACAAGATGGCCGCCGTCAATGTCGTTATCTTGTGAGATTCAAGATGGTGGCCTTCGCGCGCGCGAGGACCTGCCGGCACCAACTTCAGAGCTGCAGCACTCTCCTTCCAGGCGGGTATCATCAACCATGCCTATTCTGCTGTAACTCTTCTTCTTCCAGGCAGGTATTGTCCCCTCTGTCTATGCCACTGCTGATCTGCTTACAGTGATTGGTATTACCTTTACAAAGGCACTTGCGGCTCTCACGCTTAGCTCACTTGCTTTATCCCAGGGCTAGAGCGATCGTGCAGCCAGCCAACAGGTCCGAAGACACTGTCACTGGAATCCCTAAAAATCCACACAGGGCACGGAGTTCCAAATGCAATCAACATACAACACTTTATTTTTTCTTGGTACTGGCCCAAATGCTCCTTACATGTAACTTTTGGTGACAATTCAAAAAAAAAAAAAAATAATCAAAACATATCAGAAAAAATACAGGGAATTATAATAACACAATCACCAGGGACAGATTAAGAGCCCAGTGGGCCTGGTGCTGACAATTATGATGGGCCTAATTACAAAATCGTATTGCCCAAAAACACTAAAACAGTCGTACCTCCTCAGCGTCATGTATCTGATGGAGATGGTGCTGGAGGAAAACTCATAGGATGCAGCTATGAGAAAACACATACCCTATGCTAATCTCACACTTTCATCTTTCAAGTAAACCCGTACCATACCCCCTAACAGCAGTGTCCAGTAAAGCAGGAAGTCTATGGATGGGGTAAAATGGTGGGCCACTGACACAAATATCCAAAGAGCGATCACATGGCCCCCTATAGCTGGCTGTGGATCTGCCAGCAGGGGGACTGCCTGGACTGTCAGACAGTCCCCCTGCTGGTGGGAAGTATAAAAAAAAAATAATAATTAAAGATGTTTAAAATAAATTAAATGTACATAGATATATATAGATATATATTGTGATGAAGTGCCCTTCGCCACTTGGTTCTGGAGAGGCCTGCTTGCCAGCCTCCTCCCCTGTGACTATGACTCTTTGATGTATTTGGCTTTAAAGCCCCTATTCTACCTTCAGACAGACTATTTGTGTAGGTTGCTTTTTTTCTCTTATGTTTTACTCACCCTGTACTCATTATAGGTGCAGGGTGTGTGTAATGTAATTGTTTATAGTGTGTACTGTGAAATGTATTGCCTGCTCTCCTGTACTGCTGAGGTTTGCTACCAACTAGGTGGATTTGGCTATGGAGCTTGTCTAGTGCCCTCTGTTGGTAGCAACAGCAATATGCACTACCTGAATAGCAAGACTGGTTATTTGCATTTTCGGGTAGATTTGCATATTGCTAGTTCTGCAGGCACGTGAGATATTTTCTGTTAATTATTGTCTCCCCCACCCCTTTAAAAATATGCCATTGTGTAATAATAAGTCACTGTTTGTTGCCTGCTATGATTTGACTGTTTGTAATTTTATTGAGTTTTCACAGCAATGTTAATGTAATGGCCATATGGGCTAGTCCTAAGTAAAATAAAGTTTTAGACAGTTCTTCTTGATCCCTCAAAACGTAGCCTTGTTTCATTATTGGAGGGAGCTGTTATAATCACACTGGGGATTGCTATGCTCTGCATACTCCCCTGAGCTTGAATCACTTAGCTCGTTTAAGAGCTGTTCCTGTTACGTTCTCCTTGGAGGAGATGTCTTCCTACACAGTCTTGGATGCTGGAGGTTCATACAGGGTGGAAGGAAGAGGTCTTTCCCACACGGTCCTGGAGGACAAAAGCTGATCCAGGGTGGAAGGAAAACGGCGAGACTCCAGTCAAGCTCCGGCGGTTGCGGAGTCTGCGGTGGTTGTGGAACTCGGCGCAAGCTAGGAAGCGTCCATCAACGGAGGGTACGTGGAGTACGTGGCTCCGTTACATACATATATATAAATACAAAGGGAAGAGTCTGCGCTCAATAACAAAAAAAGCTGCAACCCTAATTAGGGAATCCCACAAAACCCTAAAAACAAACTGGGAATGAAACAACGGGGGGAAGGGCTGCGCTAAAAATAAGATACAGTAAAATACAGTACAGTGTAAACCAGACCAAATGGTCACAATCTGTTAACAACGGAAAGCGTAAGTCTCTTGAACCAGGTGAAAAAATTGTCTATGGAAAAATATATATATCTTTGAAGAGAGTCTTTGCAGATAAAAAGAGTATACAATGTAAAAAATGGTAAAAATGAATAAAAAATGGATAAAAAATGAATGAATGAATAAAATAGTCTCACTGATATAGCTTGATGGGATATCTGTACAGTCCTCAGGAGTTGATCCGTCCGGGTAGTAGGATAATCCGTATATGTGGAGACAAAATAGGAGACACGACAAACTGCCAATAGTGAAGAATTGCGGCTCCAAAGGTGAAGTGAGAAAATAATATGATAATACACTCACAAATGTGAGTGTATTATCATACATATATATATATACACACACACACACACCTTATATATATATATATATATATATCCAACGTCATACGTAGTGTATTTTAATATATAAGTACATATATTAGTATTAAAATACACTTGGAATTAAGTTACATTTATTTAAATAATATATATTGATATATATATATATAAATGGGGTACTGCTGGGGGCCAAATTATACAATACACAAGATCCAGCGCACTCACCTATCCACTAAACAGCAACTTCAATGTTGAAAGATTTTATTAGTTTTTTTTGTTTTTTTTTAAAACACCTAATCTAGGCAAAAATAATGGGGGTTTAGTTACATTATATGATTATACATTGCATAAGCCTGCCACAACGTCAATGTACCCAATCTTTGGCAGGTCCAACTCTAACAGCCTAATGTCTGCTCTTATGAGATTAACCCACTTACTTGGGGAAAAAATTCCATCTGGGGCTCTCGGCAGTACAAGGCTAAATAGGGCCCTAGGATGAGGCACCTGTTACAGGGAGGGGTGCAAAACCAAGGAGTTGGCTAGACTCCCAAATATATATATATATATATATATATATATATATACACACACACACACAACAAGGGACATTGTAGTAGGCTTATGCAATGTATGATCATATAATGTAACTAAACCCCCATTATTTATATTAGGTGTTTTGAAAAAAAACAAATACAATCTTTCAACATTGAAGTTGCTGTTTAGTGGATAGGTGAGTGCGCTGGATCTTGTGTATTATATATATATATACATATAATTACAATAATAATAATTACAATAATTAATAAATAAAATAATAAAAAATATAAAAAAAATGTTTTTAAATTAAAATAAATTATATTTTCCTGGCTAATCATGGCAGCATATACACATGGGTTAGCTCCTCCCCTACAGCCGATAGGACAGGAAAACCACCAAGGTTTTAAAAGGAGGCTCCATCCCTAAGGTCCTCAGTCAGTTTACAAGCTCTACAGTACATAAATAGAGACATTAATGGGTGGGAAGTATATGTTGCCATGAATAATAGCCAGGAAAAGAAAATTACGGTAAGTATGAATAGATTTTCCACTTTCCTGGCTAATCATGGCAGCATATACACATGGGGAATACCCAAGCTTACAAAGGGAGGGACAGAATAGCCAATCAAATAATCAGAATAATTCAACATAGATAGAAGAATGAACTGAGTTAAGTACTTGAGTACCAAATTGTGCATCATAGACTGTTTTAACGAACAGTATGAAATGCCAGACAAACGTGTCTAAAGAGGGTCAAATGCTGGCTTACAAAAAGTGTCAGCAGAAACCATTGCCATGGCAACCCATGATGCTGCAACAGCATGAGAGGAGAGTGCCCTGATACCCTCCAGCACAGGTAGAGAACGGACGTGACGTCCAAATTGTGCCTCATTAATTGCTTCAATGTCCAATATGAAATGCAGGACAAACTAGTTCAAAGAGGTCCAAATGCCAATTTTACAAAGTTTCAGCAGAGACCATTGCCATGGAAGCCCACGAGATGCTGTACTAGTGGAGAATGTACTAGTGGAGAATGCCCCAAATCCTTTGGTACAGGTAGAGAATGGCATTGAAGGGCTCTCACTTTAGGCAGGATCTCTGGTGCTACATGCAAGACAACCATATCCTGTTGAAATTCAGTGAATGGGGGTACACAGGATCAAGCCTGGAGTTCACCCATTTTCCTTGCTGGGGTACAAGCCATCAGCACTTTCTGTGCTACCACCATGGAAGCTCCTTCTAGAGGTTCGAATAATGGTTCAGTCAGGGCCCGTGAGACCAGTGCTACGTCACATATTGGCTTCACCACACTCAGTGGAGGCATGATTTCATTCAATGCCTATATGAAGCAAAGTGCAGCTAAGTGCACACATTCACCTTGCTGAGGTACCAGTCATCAGCAACAGCAACGTCTGGGCTAACATCATGGAAGCTCCTGCTAGAAGTTCAGTCAGAGTCTGTGAGACCAGTGGTACATCACATATTCGCTTCACCACACTCAGTGGAGGCATGATTTCAATCAATGCGTATATGAAGCAAAGTGCAGCTAAGTGCTCCTCTAGAGTGTTATAACACAGAACCTTTCAAGGCCTGAACAAGGAGTAATTCCAACAGACAAATGCATGTCAAGCTTAGTAAAGCCTGTATAGGATTGTAAGAGGATCTCAATGACCGTCTCAGGGATGCCTATACTAATATGGACTCCCGCATCAACACCAGAACTTGAGGATCCTGGTGTGTCATGGGGCCTTGTAATAGGTCTGGATGTACAGGAATTTCCCTTGGAGGTTCCAGAATCATCTTATTCATCATAGGAATTAGAGTCGACACGGTCTTCCACTGTCACCTTTTGCAGTCTTTTTCCTGTCCTACAGCCCTTAGGATGTGAGCAATTTGCTCCCTTTACTTACGGACATGTATGTTTTTTTATCTTCATTACTTTATTTGCCTGTTTTACTGTAGTACATTATGCAGTTGTGCTTTTATGCTGTGATGCATTTAAGCTTCGATATCTTTAAACTAGTGCATTATTTTTTAAGATTGTGGTACATTTGTGGTGGAATCTCGGTAAAAATAAATTTAGTAGGCCGAGATTACCACGTGGCATGTGTACGTGCATATGCTGACGTATCGATCAGTTGGTTGCACGAGGCAAGATACGATCAGTAGTGTACGGAGCATGTGCAAGAATACAGGATGTAGTATTCCCCTCCTCCATTGTGCTGGACAAGCCATGCGGTCAAGCAGGAAGTTAATTCTTATTTGTGTTGATTGGTTAAGAGAATGTGCGGGTGGAGCTTAATATGGGAGGAGTTATGTGCCTATATAAGGAGCCTGCACTATTGTCCGGGGCTCAGAACTTGTTGTATTTTGGTGACGCTAGTCCCTCTGAGTCCCGATCGGTGATCCAATAAAGAATCTCTTCCTTCCTGAAGAAACCTGTGTCCATCTCTCTGTGCTTTGCTTCCGTCAGTTTCTCCGGTATCATTTGGTGCATTGGCCGGGAAGCTCATCGTTCAACGGTAGCTGAGAGGCAGAGGCGTGAGACGGTCTATCTTTGCCCACGTTCTCTACGGCTGCACCCCTGAACTTCTGCGTGGACCTCCCTTCGTCTCGGCGCCACTGGTCTGTTGTCCAGGAGATCATCGGCCTCTACGTAAGAAGTGCTGGGGTGTCCCCGTCGATGAGTGTGAACTCAGGTTCAGGAACGAGGAGGTAAGACAACTGCTGTTTTAGACGGCAGACCCACTAGGGGTATACCGATTGTGCGGTAGGCCCATAAGGGGTTATTTGTGTATGGAATCTGCCCCCTCTGTCGGAGGGAAGGAGCGAAGGCGCACCGCTCAATCGAACGCTCTTTAGTCAGACCGTTTGATTTGGTTAGTCAGGCGGGGTCCTGTGTAAATAGCCCTAGCCGGACACCGGTGTCTTGTCTAGACTAGCGTTCTAGGGTGTATATTACGTTCGCTAGGTCGGAGGGACCGGGAGACTAAGCGGCGCCTGTGTAAATTCGGTTCGCTAGCTCTCAACCTATCTTGGCTAAGTGGGAAGGCGTGTAAATTTGGAATCCACTAGATTTTTGATAGTAATCGACTAAGAGGCGCCTGTGTAAATTTGGTCCTCTAGCTCGCTATATGTGGTGATTGGGCAGTGTGGCTAACCAAAACGGGTGTACATAGTTTTAGGTAGTCCATTCAAGGTACTGGCCAATAGTTTAGTTGGGAATTGTAAATGTGATAAAGATTGTTTAGTAAAGTGTATATCTTGTTAGATAGCGCGAGCTCAGCCGTCTAGCGAGAGTGTTAATAGTGTGTTGCTGTATTATAGTGCACGGTACCATAACCCTGTATATTTACTGACACTGTATATAAGTACTAATAATTGTCGTCCATTGCATGTTTAACACCATAACCACTAATAATTGTATTGTGACCTTAACTTGTGCTTTGACCTATGCTAACCGTACTGTAACCGCTATTTGTAAAAGACGATGTTACTGGGGTGTGTTATAGACGGGTAATTCGTATATAGAGAATTATAGCGTGGGTGACTGTATAGTTTCGCCAAAGGGCATAATATTGATTATCTAGTGACTGGTGTAACAGCTGTGTGTGTACGGGAATTCCCTGAGTGTTTATTGTGTTATTGTGTACGTTTCACTTGGTAACTGTACCACGTGGTGCTGTTGCCAGAGGAAACGGGTGTGACTGTTGAATAGTACGCGTGCATAGTATTCGTTGTCAACGACGTTCCATTGATAAGTATGGGCGCGTCGCAGTCAACGATTCCGGATCCCTTAGGTTGTATGGTGAAGAATTTTAAAAAGGGATTCAAAACTTGTGATTTTGGGGTTAAAATGTCTCCTGTACGTTTGGTCACTTTGTGTACTAGGGAGTGGCCTACTTTGGTTGCGACATGGCCGCCACGTGGCAGTTTGGATCCAACTCTGGTACAGCGCTTACACGTGGCTGTATCGGGTAGGCCTGAACTTTACGGCCAGTTTCCTTATATTGATTGTTGGAGACAGGCCGTAAATGACTCGCCAAAATGGCTTCAGACATGCCACGA
The DNA here is from genome assembly GCF_036172605.1 of Pelobates fuscus. Lineage (NCBI taxonomy): Eukaryota > Metazoa > Chordata > Amphibia > Anura > Pelobatidae > Pelobates > Pelobates fuscus. The sequence goes on from NC_086318.1 coordinate 228,177,071, forward strand.
GGAGCAATGTCGCCTCATGGTAGCTAGGACTTGTTTGTCCACTAGGACTGGTGTTAGGCCCATTTTGGACACGCCCCCTGAGTCCGAGATCCCTTTGCCGCCCCCTTATTTTCCGTTAAGAGGAAGTGACGCAAATGCAGGAAGTCCTGCAACCCTTCCCTCATTGCCCTCATCCACTTCCGCTTCCTCCTCCAGTACAGAATCCACCCCCTCTCGTACTAAATCTCCCCTTCCGGAATCAGAGCCAACCCCCATTAGATCTGAATATCCTGATTTGGCGCCACTTCAGACTTCCGGTCAAGCTTCTTCTAGCTCGGCTCGAAGTGTTTTATTTACAACCTTTTCCCAAAACCAAGCTCCCACATCCTCATGCCCTATTTCTCCCCGACTGGAACCCATAACTGACGCCCCTCTACGTAGCCCCATACAAACCCGACAACTGACCGGTACCCAACAATTAAAACATTATCAGATGCCTCTTCGTCTGAATCCCGGGTCAGCCTATATCGATGCCGCAGGTCAAATGGCACATGCTGACCCAGTTTTCGTATATGTCCCGTTCACGACAACCGATCTCTTAAATTGGAAGACCCACAATTCCTCGTATACTGAGAAACCACAAGCTATGACTGATCTGTTCACCTTAATAGTACAGACACATAACCCGACATGGGCTGATTGCCAGCAGTTATTAATGACTTTGTTTAACAATGAGGAAAGGACAAGAATTAATCAAGCGGCCATTAAAGCGCTAGAGGATAGAGCCCGTGCTTTGAATCAAGCCAATCCAGCAGCATGGGCCGCAACACATTATCCCAACACCGATCCCGATTGGAATGTAAATGGTGCTGATATGGTTCAACTCAGAGCCTATAGAGACGCTATAATTGCTGGCATGAAAGCCGGAGGAAAGAAAGCCATTAATATGTCGAAGACAGTTGAGGTGATTCAGAAAAGTGATGAAGCGCCCAGTGTCTTTTATGACCGATTATTGGAGGCATACCGCTTGTATACCCCCTTTAATCCGGAAGACGCAGATAATTCCCGAATGGTGAACTCCGCCTTTGTCAGCCAAGCTTACGGAGATATTAAGCGCAAGCTACAGAAGTTAGAAGGGTTTGCAGGTATGTCCATCACCCAACTAATGGAGGTAGCGAATAAGGTGTATATGAATAGGGAAACAGAAAGTAAGAAAGAGGAAGAGCGCAAGATGCGTAGAAAGGCAGACATGCTAGCGGTAGCGATCGCAGGCGTAGATAGACGGGGCCCAGATAGAGGCGATAGTAGATGGAATAGGGAGCCCTTGAGTAGGAATCAGTGCGCGTATTGCAAGGAAGAAGGGCATTGGAGGAACGAATGTCCACAAAGAGAGCAGTACGAGAGAGACCAACCCAGGGCAGGTTACGGAAACTTTAGAGGCAGAGCGAGAGGTAGAGGAGGCCCCGGAGGGAGTAATGGTAATAGAGGGAGCAATGGGAATAGAGGAAGTGTTAGGGAAGATAGGTATTTCCCAGCAGCGCAAAGGTCCCGCGATAGAGAAGGTAGGGACTTTGTAGGATTGGCTGACACGGTCATGGAGGACTATTGATACCGACCGGGCTCCATCCCCCTTGGTCGAGCGGAGCCTATGGTCGATGTATCAATAGGGGGAAAAAGGAGTGCGTTCATGATCGACACTGGTGCTGAACATTCAGTGGTGACTAATCTAGTTGCTCCTCCATCTGGAAGGACTATTACTGTAATAGGAGCAACTGGAAGAAGTGCTGAAAAACCGGTTCTTAAAAGTCGACTCTGTACATTGGGAGGCCACGTAGTAAAACATCAATTCCTTTATATGCCTGAATGTCCAGTCCAATTGCTGGGACGTGATATGCTATCAAAATTACAAGCGCAGATTACATTCCTACCAAATGGAACAACATCCTTAAAGTTTAATGGACCTTCAGGTATTATGACATTATCCGTACCAAAGGAAGAAGAGTGGCGACTTTATACAGCGTTGACTAGCCAAAACCCTAGGAGTGATGAGTCATTATTCAACATACCAGGAGTTTGGGCAGAGAACAACCCACCAGGACTGGCCCGCAATATTCCACCTATTAAAATTGAACTAAAACTTGGGGTTTATCCAGTAAGCCTAAGACAATACCACATCCCGCAGAAGGCTAAGAAGAACATCCAATCTTATCTGGATAAGTTCATACGGTATGGTATCCTAAAATTCTGTACTTCTCCCTGGAACACCCCATTGCTGCCTGTTCAAAAGCCCGGTACAGATGAGTATCGACCTGTGCAGGACTTGAGAGCAGTCAATGATGCGGTTGTTAGTATACATCCAGTTGTACCCAATCCATATAACCTGCTTGCTTTAATTCTGGGCGGGGCTACTTACTTTACAGTCTTAGACCTCAAAGATGCCTTCTTTTGCCTCCGAATTGCCGCAGAAAGTCAATGTATTTTCGCTTTCCAATGGGAGAACGCTGTAACGGGCTCAAAACGCCAAATGACTTGGACAAGACTGCCCCAAGGGTTTAAAAATTCACCTACCCTATTTGGTTCAGCTCTAAGTCAAGATCTACTGGATTTCGAGTCCATCCCAGGAGAGTGTGTATTGTTACAGTATGTAGATGACTTGTTGATAGCAGCAGTTACAAAAGAAATCTGTCAGCAAGCAACGCACGATCTACTACACATTCTCTGGAAGGCAGGATACAAGGTGTCTAGAAAGAAGGCTCAGTTGTGTTTGCCAACTGTCAAATATCTGGGATTCCATATCTCTGAAGGTCAAAGAATTATGGGGCCAGAGAGAAAAGAAGCTGTGTGCCAAATACCGATACCCAAGAATAGAAGACAAGTGCGAGAATTCTTGGGGGCAGCAGGCTTCTGTAGGATATGGATTCCCAGCTACGCGATACTGGCAAAACCTCTGTACGCAGCTATCAAAGGTACAGAGCACGACCCCTTCTTGTGGACCCAAGAACAGCAAACGGCATTTGAAGATGTGAAGAAGGCTTTGATGAGTGCCCCAGCATTAGGTCTACCTGATCACACACGACCATTCTACCTGTATGTACATGAGCAAAGAAGAATGGCTGTGGGAGTATTGACACAGTACTTGGGATCATGGCAAAGACCTGTTGCCTACATGTCTAAGCAATTGGATGCAGTGGCCAGCGGACTTCCACCTTGTCTAAGAGCCGTAGCTGCAGCCGCCCTGCTAGTAGCTGAAGCCGATAAACTCACTCTGGGTCAAGAACTTTATGTACGAGTCCCACATGCAGTACAGACGTTGTTGGATTACAAAGGAAATCATTGGTTTAGTAACAGTCGTATGACCAAGTATCAAGCAATGTTGTGTGAAAACCCAAGAGTGCATTTAGAGACTGTAAACACCTTAAATCCAGCTACCCTTTTGCCACAACCTACTGAAAGTCAACATGATTGTTTGGAAGTAATGGATGAAGTATTCTCAAGTAGACCAGATCTTCATGATTTTCCCATCCAGAACCCCGATGTTCAATATTATACCAACGGCAGTAGTTATGTGAAAGAAGGGATCCGCTATGCAGGATATGCAGTGACAACAATAGACAAGGTGATAGAAGCTCGGCCACTGGCGAAAGGAACATCAGCACAAAAGGCAGAATTGATAGCACTGACACGAGCGTTACAATTGGCTGAAGGTTTAAGAGTGAACATCTACACGGACTCCAAGTATGCGTTTTTAACCACTCATGCCCACGGAGCTTTGTATAAAGAAAGAGGACTATTGAATTCAGAAGGCAAAGAAATCAAGTACGCAGCTGAAATCCTACAACTATTGGAAGCAGTGTGGGAGCCGAAAGAAGTCGGTATCATACATTGTCGAGCGCATCTGAGAGGAGATGGTGATGTAACCAAGGGAAATCGGATGGCAGATAGTGCAGCTAAGCGTGCTGCTGAATCAGGAAGACAGGAATATGTGGGGCATATAGCTGCTCTTATACCAACTCCACTGTCTCAATGGACTCCAGTTTATACAGCTCAAGAAGAGGAGTGGTTAAAGACTGAACCAGGAAAGTATTTGGAGAACAAGTGGTATCAGCTAGAAGATGGAAGAATAGTCATACCAGCATCACTAGCGGTAGAAATTGTCCAAAATTATCACAACGGGACACATTCTGGGAGAGACAGCACAGAAGAATCTCTCAGAAAACATTTCTACATACCAAGATTGTCCAACTTGACTCAGGCCATTGTACGAAGATGTGTAACGTGTGCTAAAAATAATGCAAGACAAGGACCAGTAAAGCCACCAGGAGTCCAGTTTATGGGGGGACTCCCCATGTCCGATTTACAAATTGACTTTACAGTAATGCCTAAATCGGGTGGACATCGTTACCTGCTGGTAATTGTGTGCACCTATTCAGGCTGGGTAGAAGCATGTCCTACTCGTACAGAGAAAGCAGGAGAAGTTGTGAGATTCCTGCTACGAGAAATAATACCCCGATATGGACTACCCTGTTCTATAGGATCGGACAATGGTCCAGCTTTTGTTCATCAGTGCCTACAACAACTGACTCATATGCTTGGTATAAAGTGGAGGCTTCATACAGCATATAGACCCCAGAGTTCTGGTATGGTAGAGAGAATGAATAGAACTATTAAGAATCAGTTGGCTAAAATGTGTCAGGAAACCCAACTTAAGTGGAACGTTCTCTTACCCATAGCTCTATTGCGAATCCGCAGTACCCCTACCAGAAGGATGGGCCTCTCTCCTTTTGAAATCATGTATGGGCGACCACCTCCCGTACTTGGTAACTTAAGGGGGGACTTGAGTCAGTTGGGAGAAGGAATTACCCGGCAGCAGGTTGTAGAGTTGGGTAAGACTATGGAGGAGGTACAGAAATGGGTACAAGATAGGTTACCTGTGAATATTTATCCCCCTGTTCATAGTTATCATCCAGGAGATCAAGTGTGGATTAAAGAGTGGAATAATGTACCGTTAGGGCCCAAGTGGAGAGGTCCTTATGTTGTTCTTTTGTCTACCCCTACAGCGATAAAAGTAGCTGAAGTGACTCCGTGGATACATCACTCCAGGGTTAAACCAGCAGCAGTCGATTCTTGGCAAGTTACAGCAGATCCAGAGAATCCCTGCAAGATCCGGTTAAAACGCACGAGTCGGAGTAACGAGGAACTATTGTGGATTACAAAATTTTATTATTTTTGGGATTCGGTGCGTGAGTGAGAAGGCCATAATAAAGCCTGTCCGCCCACCGACGTATAGTTTATAAGCCAGGGAAAGTCTCGAAGGGACTCCTGTGAAGACGAGCAGAACTCCATTCCCTGCAGCCCTTACATCCTGGAAGCTGAGGTGCCTTCGCACGGACGAAGACTGAGGATGACGGCGAAAGATGTGTTGATGATAATGTTTATTTATGTGTATTTTTATATTCAGGAAGGTAGAGGTACCGACACTCCTAGCTGTGAGGTATGCATTAAGACTACAAGGACAGGTAACCATATTTCCCAAACCCTAATTTGGCATTCACAATACGAGTGTAAAGGAGATGTATCAAGATGTAGATACCTTAATATAGACTATAGTGTGTGTCATTTAGGAGTAGGAGAACCTAAGTGTTTCAGTCCGGAGTATCAACCCCGTACAATTTGGTTGACTCTCAGGAATGGAGATCCTCAGGGGACCCTAATTAACAAGACGGTGTTAGAATCCGTACATTCTTCGGGTGTTCTGCTATTTGATGCATGTAAGGCGATATCAAGTGGTAGAAAGCCGTGGAATGTATGTGGGGATCTTAGATGGGAGAGGACGTATGGGTCTAATGATAAATATATTTGCCCCAGTAGTAAAAATAAATATGTGAGTCCTAGATGCCCAAATAGAGATTATAACTTTTGCCCATATTGGTCTTGTGTGGGGTGGGCAACTTGGGGACAGACAGTAGACAAAGACATGATAGTAACTAAGTTGCCTACCAGCCCATATTGTAAGTCTATGGAATGCAACCCAGTCCATATACTTATAAATAACCCCGACAAGTTCTTAGACAAGTATGGCAATTTATTTGGGTTTCAAATATACGGGACGGGTTTAGATCCTGGGACAGTATTGTTTATAGGGATAGAGACTGATACGGTATCCTCCCAGACTCGTCAAGTATACCATTCCTTTTATGAAGAGATGAGTATAGATAATAAGATCCCCCATAATGCTAAAAACCTGTTCATTGATTTAGCCGAAAGTATTGCCGGTAGTCTTAATGTTACCAACTGCTATGTGTGTGGAGGTACTAACATGGGAGACCAATGGCCTTGGGAAGCAAAGGAGGTAATGTCCGGTTCTGAGGCAGTTGACCAACTAATATCTACACAAGCCGATTATCATATGAGTGTTAGAGGTAAATCTGAGTGGAGATTAAAGACCTCCATCATAGGTTATGTTTGCATAGCAAGGAAAGGAATAATGTATAATACTTCTGTAGGAGAATTAACTTGTCTAGGGCAAAAAGCTTATGATGATGATACAAAGAATACAACTTGGTGGTCGGCTTCAAATGTCTCAGAACCATCTAACCCGTTTGCTAGATACGCCAATTTAAAGGATGTGTGGTTTGATCTATCCATCACATCTACCTGGAGAGCCCCAGCAAATTTGTACTGGATCTGTGGTAAGAAAGCCTATTCGGAGTTGCCACAGGACTGGGAAGGGGCATGTGTGTTGGGTATGCTCAAACCATCCTTCTTCTTGTTACCTATTGAAACAGGTGAGACTTTAGGTGTTAAGGTATATGATGTGAATCATAGGAAGAAAAGGGGACCCATAGAGATAGGCGCCTGGGAAGATGATGAATGGCCTCCCCAGCGTATTATAGATTATTATGGGCCAGCCACGTGGGCAGAAGATGGTACCTTTGGTTATAGAACCCCTATTTATATGCTCAACCGTATTATAAGATTACAGGCGGTGGTTGAGATTATTACTAACGAGACATCACAAGCGCTCAATCTTCTAGCGAAGCATAATACCAGGATGAGGACAGCAGTCTACCAAAATAGGTTAGCCTTGGATTACCTTTTGGCAGTAGAGGGAGGTGTATGTGGGAAGTTTAACCTGAGCAATTGCTGTCTTCAAATAGATGACGAAGGGCAAGCAATAGCTGAGCTTACTAGCCATATGGTTAAACTAGCGCATGTGCCTACTCAGGTATGGAAAGGGTATAATCCAAGTAGTTGGTTTGGTAGCTGGTATGAGTGGTTTGGAGGGCTTAAGGCAGTGGTAGGTGGAGTCCTACTGATTTTAATGTTGTGTCTACTCCTGCCGTGTCTTATACCCTTAGTAGTTAGGTCTGTGCAAAGCCTGATAGAAAATATAGCAGAGAGGAAGGCTGCTGCACAGATAATGGCATTTTATAAATATGAGGCTCTAGATCAGGGAGAACCAATGCAGGAAGATGAGTGTTGAAGATCCACATCATAAGTTAAGTCTGGTCTGGTTCAGGGTAACTTGCGGTGTATGCAAACTAAGGTTAAGTGATGCCTCAAGTAATTGTGAAATATCAAGAGGCATCAAAGGGGGGAATGTGGGGGAATCTCGGTAAAAATAAATTTAGTAGGCCGAGATTACCACGTGGCATGTGTACGTGCATATGCTGACGTATCGATCAGTTGGTTGCACGAGGCAAGATACGATCAGTAGTGTACGGAGCATGTGCAAGAATACAGGATGTAGTATTCCCCTCCTCCATTGTGCTGGACAAGCCATGCGGTCAAGCAGGAAGTTAATTCTTATTTGTGTTGATTGGTTAAGAGAATGTGCGGGTGGAGCTTAATATGGGAGGAGTTATGTGCCTATATAAGGAGCCTGCACTATTGTCCGGGGCCCAGAACTTGTTGTATTTTGGTGACGCTAGTCCCTCTGAGTCCCGATCGGTGATCCAATAAAGAATCTCTTCCTTCCTGAAGAAACCTGTGTCCATCTCTCTGTGCTTTGCTTCCGTCAGTTTCTCCGGTATCACATTATGCGGTTGTGCTTTTGCTAGGAAGCATTTAAGCTGTGTGGCATTTAAGCTGTGTGGCATTTAAAACTGTTGCATTTAATACTGTTGCATGTAATACCGCAAGTCATTGGAAACTGCTGTACATTTGGAAAACTGCAGTGCATTTGAAGACTGATATATTTTAAAACTGTGATACACTTTGAAAACTGTGTTACCTTTTATATCTTGAGGCCTTTAGACTGTGGTGCCTTTAAACTTTGATTTTTTGCACGTGGTTGCCTTTTCAACTCCCTTGCAGGCACTTTTGTTATCTATTTTGCTTCCCCTCGGTCCCAGTGATTTATTCCCGGCACCCTGGGTGTTTAGGGGCCATGTAGGCTTCAGACAGAGTCCTCCCTGGTCTCTACACAGCAAACACACTCGGAATAGGCCCACATGTGTGCAGTTTGTGCCTTATTGGGCCTAATACAGATGACTTGCATTGTGAGAATACAAGTTGTGGCAGCCATCTTGGATAAGGGCAATTGCCAGAAAGTGCCTAAAATAAAGGGAAAATTACAGTAAACATACCACACTTATTTGGTAAGTATTTGCAGGGTCTCCAGACATGGATAAGTGCTGTCTTCAGCCTGTTTTAAAGCTGTTTCGCTGGTTTCTTATAGAATTTAACAGTGCACATTTTTTCTTAATACTTTACCACAGGTAATATTTAGTTATTATTATTTGTCAGGTGTCTGATTCTTCACCAGGATCTGGTTATGAGGAGAAAACAGTGGAAGGAATCGGTTATGCACTGACTTCCTCCAGAAGGTTGTCGCTTCAGCATGACCTATCACTGTGCAGCCACATGACATGCGGGCAGGGCTTACAAAGTAAGTTCCAGAGGCCTTAGGGGTAAGAAAAGAGGTGAAGCTTTACCCTGTGGAGGAAGTTATTTCCAACCCCAGAACTACACCACCTAAGTTGCACACTTATGGATCATAGGTGGACGCAGACCTGTCCAAAATTTTACGCCTACCATTGCAGGAGGCCAGCCAGCTGTGACTTCCGCTGCTGTTTCTACAAACATGAAATATGTGATTAAAGATCTAAAGGCTACTATGGAGAGAGATATTAAAAGCCAAGATTGAAGAGGCAGTCTGAGGTTACTACTGACTTCTTCACAGAAACTTCCCTAGATGTAACTAGGATTTTCTCTGGATCAAATGGCTTTATCTATATCAGCTAAGAAAGCATTATGGTTCTATTTCTGGGATGATGACTCATCCTCCAAGTCTGCCCTCTACACCATTCTATTTGAAGGGGTGGTGCTGTTTGGGAAAACTTTGGATAATTCCATTGAAAAGGCAAATGAGGGCTGCAAGATATTGGTACCTTAGGATGGAAGTTCCAAGGATCCCAGCTCCTCATAGTCTGACCGGAGAACCTCCAGTGACCAGTATTTCTGAGATACATGGAGCTACTGGCCCTGCAGGGAATACTCCAGAGGTGACTCATGGCAGTTGGTAACCTGCCTTTCAAGGTTCTAATGGAGCTATAACGCAGTCGTTTTGCTCTTCAGCAATGAACATATCTCCTCCAGTACTAGGATCCTCATTTTTCTGATCACACATACCTGGGCTCGTCATACTCTGGAGGCTTGAGTGGTATCCAGGGTCCAGATTGAAATAGACTGGAGTTTTTTCTTAAACGGGCACAGGAGTCTCCATACCAACAGGCCAATGAATCAAAAGGTAAAGCACTGAAGGAAGAAGCCTTCTGGACGAAGAGGTGATTTTTTTTTAGGTCCCAGAACAAGAGCAGTTCCAGGGACAAGTTTCGCCTCTCTTCTGGTGCTAAGAGGAAAAGCACATGAAAGCCTACACTGGGCATAAGAGGGGCCAACAAGAGGCTGAATGTCAGAGTCTTCGGGATGGAGTCAATCAGATCCATATCTCAAGCAATCTGGAAGGATAATTTCCTTACCTCTATATATCTCAAGGATGCTTACTTTCAGTCCAATCTGCAGAGATCTTCGGCATTAGCTCAGAAGAGAACCTACCATTTGGCCTCAAAGTGGCCCCAAGAATCTTTATATGTGCTTATAGTGTTATTGAGAGTCCAGAACTCCACCTGGTTCCATTATCTGGAGGATCTACTTCTGATAGCCTTAGACCCTCAGAAGGCAGGCACAGAGAGGTATATAGTTATTTCATAACTCCTAAAGTTTGGCTGCTTGATGAATATCAAGAAAAGCGGTTTCAGACCAGCTCAGTGGTTGACATTCCCAAGTGGAAGATTCTATGCTCTGCTTTTCCCTATCTCGGGAACAGTTCCACAGATTGAAAAGGTTTTCTCTCCCAGTTTCTTCATTTCTGCTTGGTAACAGCAAGAAAATAGATGCAACTACTTGGAATCCTGGCTTCCACTAGCAGACTTGTCAGATGGGCCCAATGGCATCTCTGGATTCCTTACAGATCCTTCCTATCTTGGTCTAACAAGAGAGATTATTGGAGCCAGCCACTTACTATGTCCCCATCAGTGGAGTTGCACCTTACCCTGGAAGCTGAAAGAGGGATTAGATCTCTGAATTTCCAGTGAACAGAACCTCATTGGTCGATTATTAGCTTGAATTCTAGTTTTTATAAGATTGGTTGCACAATGTTTGGACCATGTTGCACAATATTTCCATTCATTTGTATGGAACTAAGTCATTTTCAAGGTTCTTCTTCACGTCAGAGGCTTGCTGAAGAATGAGTGGGTCCTAATTTGCTCAAATATCAATGCAACTGTATCCTATATCTACCAAGATGGGTCTCACAGATACGTATTGATGGAATTCAAGCCCATAATGATCAGGGCACAGAAGAACAACCAGTGGCTCAGAATACAATGGCTGTTTGCTGGAGCCGAATAACTGTGGACAAGGTGGATTGGCAACCATGTCCTGACGTATCCTCAGGGTTGGCGTAGATTGTCTGATCCTACATAGATCTGATGGCCATTTCTTAGACCTACCAGGTCCAGAAGTATTTTTCATGCTAGGACCAGAATGCTCAGGTTCAGGATACACTGACTCAAATTTTGAATTTTAGTGTGATGTACATATTTTCCTGTTTTCGACTTTCCTAAAAAGGCAATGTAAAAGGTGACAGTGGAAGACCGTGTCGACTCTAATTCCTATGATGAATAAGATGATTCTGGAACCTCCAAGGGAAATCCCTGTACATCCAGACCTATTACAAGGCCCCATGACACACCAGGATCCTCAAGTTCTGGTGTTGATGCGGGAGTCCATATTAGTATAGGCATCCCTGAGACGGTCATTGAGATCCTCTTACAATCCTATACAGGCTTTACTAAGCTTGACATGCTTTTGTCTGTTGGAATTACTCCTTGTTCAGGCCTTGAAAGGTTCTGTGTTATAACACTCTAGAGGAGCACTTAGCTGCACTTTACTTCATATAGGCATTGATTGAAATCATGCCTCCACTGAGTGTGGTGAAGCGAATATGTGATGTACCACTGGTCTCACGGGCCCTGACTGAACCATTATTCAAAACCTCTAGAAGGAGCTTCCATGGTGGTATCACAGAAAGTGCTGGTGGCTGGTACCCCAGCAAGGAAAATGGGTGAACTCCAGGCTTGATCCTGTGAATCCCCTTTCACTACTTTTCAACAGATATGGTCGTCTTGCATTTGGCACCTGAAGATCCTGCCTATGGTGAATGCTTATCTATGTCATTCTCTACCTGTACTGAAGGGTACCGATTGAGCGTTGATGCCCCTGGTGCTTTGATTCATGTAAGCAATAATTGAACTCAAGCCTCCGCTGAGGGTGTTGAAACCAATATGTGACGTACCACTGGTCTCACAGACTCTGACTGAACTTCTAGCAGGAGCTTCCATGATGTTAGCCCAGACGTTGCTGTTGCTGATGACTGGTACCTCAGCAAGGTGAATGTGTGCACTTAGCTGCACTTTGCTTCATATAGGCATTGAATGAAATCATGCCTCCACTGAGTGTGGTGAAGCCAATATGTGACGTAGCACTGGTCTCACGGGCCCTGACTGAACCATTATTCGAACCTCTAGAAGGAGCTTCCATGGTGGTAGCACAGAAAGTGCTGATGGCTTGTACCCCAGCAAGGAAAATGGGTGAACTCCAGGCTTGATCCTGTGTACCCCCATTCACTGAATTTCAACAGGATATGGTTGTCTTGCATGTAGCACCAGAGATCCTGCCTAAAGTGAGAGCCCTTCAATGCCATTCTCTACCTGTACCAAAGGATTTGGGGCATTCTCCACTAGTACATTCTCCACTAGTACAGCATCTCGTGGGCTTCCATGGCAATGGTCTCTGCTGAAACTTTGTAAAGTTGGCATTTGGACCTCTTTGAACTAGTTTGTCCTGCATTTCATATTGGACATTGAAGCAATTAATGAGGCACAATTTGGACGTCACGTCCGTTCTCTACCTGTGCTGGAGGGTATCAGGGCACTCTCCTCTCATGCTGTTGCAGCATCATGGGTTGCCATGGCAATGGTTTCTGCTGACACTTTTTGTAAGCCAGCATTTGACCCTCTTTAGACACGTTTGTCTGGCATTTCATACTGTTCGTTAAAACAGTCTATGATGCACAATTTGGTACTCAAGTACTTAACTCAGTTCATTCTTCTATCTATGTTGAATTATTCTGATTATTTGATTGGCTATTCTGTCCCTCCCTTTGTAAGCTTGGGTATTCCCCATGTGTATATGCTGCCATGATTAGCCAGGAAAGTGGAAAATCTATTCATACTTACCGTAATTTTCTTTTCCTGGCTATTATTCATGGCAACATATACTTCCCACCCATTAATGTCTCTATTTATGTACTGTAGAGCTTGTAAACTGACTGAGGACCTTAGGGATGGAGCCTCCTTTTAAAACCTTGGTGGTTTTCCTGTCCTGGCTGTAGGGGAGGAGCTAACCCATGTGTATATGCTGCCATGAATAATAGCCAGGAAAAGAAAATTACGGTAAGTATGAATAAATTTTCCACTATATTTTATATATATATATATATATATATATATATATATATGTGTGTGTGTAATTTCATTCTAACTGTATTTTGTTATTAATATATATATATATTGGTAACAAAATACACTTAGAACACTACGGCTGAACCTCGGGGCTCAAACTAAACCACACGAAATGCAAAATACTGCAGATTTTGACTCCGACATCCGACTGGGACCAAATCAAACAAACCTTCCCCTTTAGAAGCTGCGATGACCAGATGAGATACCACGTAACCCAACAGAAACGTATACACAGAACTATACGACATTTTTACTATAATCTACCAAACAGAACGGCGGTACATAGAGATATTACGTGGTTCGAAAACCTATGCGTGAACGAACCAGAAGCAGATGGGAGAGTATCCACACTCTACCAACGGATTATAATAGGAGAACAGATAGGAGAACAGGAGAACAGATTAGAAATGCAGCTTTCAAGAGACAGTGGGAGGACCTCACACACAGAACATACACAGATGCTCAATGGGAACAGATACTACAGCATAAGAGCTTGATTAGTTCAAGATACCAGGAAGTCAATTTCAAGCTGATCTCCCACTGGTACCGCACTCCCTCGTTACTACACAGAATTTCCCCGGAGACTCCTGACACATGCTGGAGATGCGAAACTCAGACGGGAACCGTACGACACATATGGTGAGACTGTGCTAAAATAAGACCGCACTGGGACGAGATCCAACGGGAACTGATTAAGGTCCTGGGCAAAATGCCGGAACTCAACATCGAAACTGCACTAATCCACTTCACAGAACAATCAATCGCACAATACAAGAAATCCATTCTGAGACACCTACTCAATGCAGCTAAATCCCTGATTCCAGTGATGTGGATAAACACCCAACCCAACCACCCACAATCGCTCAATGACTACAGAGAGTAGAAGAGATCCACACAGCGGAAGCAAAATACGCAGACCTATTAGGACAAAGCACCAAACATACAGAACTCTGGGGGGGCCATGGTACATATACCTGACACACACACGGACACAAGGGGACAGAACATGTAAGGAAACAAGGCACACTCGAGCAACACAATACCCTTGTAAGACGCCCTCTCACACCCCCGACCTGCCTCAGAGCTCCTGCGGGTAAGACCGGTGCCCAAGTGGTCTACCCTAGACCCCATGAGACATAAGAACATGAGAGTAACAAGCACAATCCTAAACACCCGGGGACAGAAGTAGCAGGAAACAGGGAGGTGAAGAGCCACCCTGGGAAGAGATAACACACAACCTCTTACTTAGCTGAACTGAAGTAACACTGACTAAAGACAGCAGAGGAAAATGAAAGGGATACTAGCCAAGTGAACGAACAAACACACTGCCCCTGGAGACCAAACTCCACCCGAAAATAAACAGAGGAAAAAGATAACCCTCTCACTATATCACGCACATGACAACCAGCACCCTGAAAAGGGGACAGGAAACATATAGACGAGGTGAGGACCACTGGGGGTTGAAACACACTCCCCCTCCCATACGCTCCCTCCTCCCCCCCTACCCTTATTCCAGACCCGATATTGACTAACGACACAATAGATCGAATTGTACTTAAAACACGCAAAGACATGACAATGGTGGAAACTAAAATAAAAAACTCAGCCTACAGAAGAGCGAGCAACTACAACTCACCTGAACACAGTTAACTCAATCAGCAAACTGCCATTACCATGCACCAGGTCCTGAGTAAAGTGATTTACGAACCTGAATTTAAGTATTATCATTCTGGTATTTACAACGTCTAGAGGCCTGCGAGTCTCATCTACTACTGCTTCTTTGGAGATCTACATATCTCAAGTTGCCAAACACCAGTTTTAAATAACTGAAACCTGCGTGTTTCGCACTGCTCACAGACTAGATGCAATATGTTAACCTGAAAATGCCTCAATAAAATATTTACAAAAAAATACACTTAGAATGACATACTATATACAGCGCCTTGCAAAAGTATTCACCCCTCTTGGCATTTTTCGTGTTTTGTTGCCTCACAACCTGGAATTAACATGGATTGTTTGAGGATTTGCATCATTTAATTTACAGAACATGCCCACAACTTTGAAGATGTTTTTTTTTTTTATTGTGATGCAAACAACAAATAGGACAAAATAACAGAAAAAGTCAATGTGCATAACTATTCACCCCCCTAAAGTCAATACTTTGTAGAGACACCTTTTGCGGCAATCACAGCTCCAAGTTGCTTTGGATAAGTCTCTATGAGCTTGCCACATCTTACCATTGGGATTTTTGCCCTGTCCTCCTTGCAAAACTGCTCCAGCTCCTTCAAGTTTGATGGTTTGCGCTTGTGAACAGCAATCTTTAAGTCTGACCACCGATTTGGATTGAGGTCTGGGCTTTGACTAAGCCATTCAAACACATTTACATGTTTCCCCTTTAACCACTCAAGTGTTGCCTTAGCAGTGTGTTTGGGGTCATTGTCCTGCTGAAAGGTGAACCTCCGTCCTAGCCTCAAATCATGCACAGAGTGGTACAGGTTTTGCTCAAGAGTATCCCTGTATTTAGCTCCATCCATCTTTCCCTCAACTCTGACCAGTTTCCCAGTCCCGGCTGCTGAAAAACATCCCCACAGCATGATGCTGCCACCACCACACTGCTACTGTGGGGATGGTGTTCTTTAGGTGATGTGATGTGTTAGGTTTGCGCAAGACATAGCATTTCTTTGATTGCCGAAAAGTTCAATTTTAGTCTCATCAGACCAGAGCACCTTCCTCCATACATTTTGGGAGTCTCCCACATGCCTTTTCGCAAACTCAGAAAGTGCCATTATGTTTTTTGCTGAAATTAATGGCTTTCTTCTGGCCACTCTGCCATAAAGCCCAACTCTATGGAGCGTACGGCTTATTGTCGTGCTATGTACAGAAACTCCAGTCTCTGCTGTGGAACTCTATAGGTCCTCCAGGTTTACCTTAGGTCTCTGTGCTGCCTCTCTGATTAATGCCCTCCTTGCCCGGTCCGTGAGTTTTGGTGGGCTGCCGTCTCTTGGCAGGTTTGCTGTTGTGCCATGTTCTTTCCATTTGGTTATGATAGATTTGATGGTGCTCCTGGGGATCATCAAAGATTGGGATATTTTTTTATAACCTAACCCTGACTTGTACTTCTCAACAACATTGTTCCTTGGTCTTCATGGCAGTGCTTGGTTAGTGGTGCCTTTTGCTTAGGTGTTGCAGCCTCTGGGTAATTGGTTGCACCAGAGCTTTTTATGGGCACATGAATAGCACTTTTACTGACGATATTATTGTTGTAATACGTTTTACTGTTTTGAAACACTAATGTCTGTGTTCAGTGAAGTCTCCCAAGTATAAAAGTACCCCCCCATGTATAGTTTTTATGGTGTTTTGGAAAGTTAGAGAGTCAAATATAAGGCTTGCATTTCATTTTTTTCACATTGAAATTTACCAGTTTGATAATGTTGCCTTTGAGACCGTATGGTAGCCCAGGAATGAGAATTATCCCCAAGATGGCATACCATTTGCAAAAGTAGGGAGCCCAAGGTATTGCAAGTGGGGTATATCCAGCCTTTATTAGTAGCCAATTAGTCACAAACACTGGCCAAATATTTGTTTTTTGCTTTTTCACACAAAAACAAATATGAATGCTACCTTTGGCCAGTGTTTGGACATACCCCACTTGCAATACCTTGGGTTGTCTACTTTTGCAAATGGTATCCCAGCATGGGGGCAATTCTTATTCCTGGGCTACCACACGGTCTCAATGGTAACATTACTAATCTGGCAAATTTCAATGTGAAAAAAACGGAAAAGTGGAATGTGCTATAAATGACCCTTTAACTTTCCAATTACATGATATTAGGCATGTGGTGTTAATGTTGTTGCTGACATTTCTCACAGGCAGCACTGTGCTTTCTGTCACTAATAGTTTTAGCTACCCTGTGCCCATTATCTTCTTTAAAGAGCTCAGTCACTATGTGACATAAGACACCCATGCTGTGGCCAGTTGCAAAGATCTGAAGCTCCACACTACAGTATACCTCCCGACATCAGTGTTAATGTAGAGAGGGGAAATGCTGTGGGTCAGTGATTTCAATGGTGCAGGTCCATCTGAGGAAATTGCAGGTCAGCCTTTTAGTGCTCTCTACAGAGTCCTAGTGCCCTGAGCATAGCACAAGAGGATCTAATGATGCACTTACGCTATGCTTTTTGGGGACGGTGTCCCAATATAGCTGGAAACCAGGGAACTAAATAGGAAGTGGGACAGGGTCTTGAAACAAAAGTACCCTGCCTAACTGGCAATTTTGGAGCTGTGACTCTAAAGACAGATCGTTTAAATCTGTAATTAATGTTACTTCTTACCATGTCGGGTACTTCTTGCCTCCATATTACCACTGTGGAGTGTTGCACCCCCATCTTTAAACTTTACCAGCTGCCACTGCCTATAACTGTAATACACTACAAAAACCTGTATCATTGCAAACGTGTGCATTGTCCTACAGAATAAAGTATTGCACATTGATTATATTATCATAACCAAGTTTAGTAACACAAATTGATAGGATTTTGTGGTGTTGGCAGAGAGCATTCTGAAAGCCAGCAAGCTGTGTATGGAGAATTAGGAATTGGAATGTATGTTTGCAGCTGTTGGCTCTTTCCAGGGCAAGGCTACAGAAAAATAGAGCATTGTTTTCATTTTGTTATCAGTGCTTTTTTGTGATCCAGCTTAATACTGCAACAAATATATAACGGTTATTATTATTCAAGGGACACTGTAGCGTTAGAAATACAGATCTGTATTTCTAACACTACAGTATCAATGTACCTATTTACGTTTAGGCACCACCTGCCTTATAATGGAAAAAAAAAAACAGAATAAAACAAAAATAAATACTTTTACTCACGTTGTCTCCAACGCTGTGTCCTCATTGGCTCTGCCACGGCTTCCTCCGAGTGCCTTCAGGAAGAAAGTCCAATTCAATGCCCCTCATAGGGACTGTATTAGGGACTGTAAGCACATGTGCAGCTCTCGCCTCGACAGCACTCCGTATTACCAGAGGGCACTATAGCATTAGGAATACAATTTTGTTTAAAATCCCCTTAAATTCTCACTTTAGTGAATTACCATGTTAGACTAAAATAGCTGAATTCAAGTCCATCAAGTGGATTTTTTTTTTCAGTTTAGCTATTTTGACCTTTAAATTGGAATTCACTTTGAAATAACTTTGTATTGCCCACAATTCTCACTTTAGCAACAACCTTGTAGAAGTAAGAACCTTCAGTTAGCTGTGGTGATCAGATATTTCCTAAACATAATAGAGGTAAAATGAAATAGAGAGGCAAAACGATTTCTATTTTACTGCATATGATCAGGGCTGTCATACAATAGCTGCAGTGGTCTGTTGATTTAAGTACATTTCAGTTCTAACTTGCACTTACAGGGCTTTTCACTAAAGTGAGAATTCAAAGTGAATTCAAAGAGAATTTCAATTTTATGGTTAAAATAGGAATATATTTGTTTAAATATACATAGGATTTTAGGAGAGAGCGCAGGTAACTTTTTTTTCCTTTGGTTTTTACTGTATATATTGGGGCTGATGTGTACTATGGTCGTTGCTGCCATCCAAGAGTGATGGGAGTTTGAGCACAGGACTTGTTTTTTTTTTTTTTGTATTCACTTTTTGTATCACACAGCTATGTTACAATGCTGCCGCCCATCCCATGTGTTCCCTATTAAGGGTTAATAAGTATGTAGTGGTGTATATAAAAAATACCCGTCTCTGTCTCATTGGAGATATCTTTGCCAGAAGCTCAAGGAAGCAAGGTAAGAGGTCAGTTTAGGACCACCTGAGAGGTTTGCCTTGATGTGGCAGACGGGCATTCCAAGTTAGAATCATTATCCACTTGTGACAAACTCCTATTCCTATTTTCCTAAGCCCAAGTTATTTTACCTTTGGTTCGATAGTTCTATCTACTAAATGCAGACCAACCCCAGGCTCATTATCTTAAAAGTAACCACAACGTTAAGTGCTCTCTCTGGGTGGACGCTGTTCATATAACCAAAATACACATGCTCTGGGAAATGGTGGCAACCTTGTCTCCAGAATGCCTGCTTCTGTTCATGACAAGCCCGGAGAGCCCTGTATACACACGAACAAGACGAACTATCGTTACCTATGAGCCAGGGGAACCATTCAGCATTTTATTCATTTAGGAACTCCCAAAAGTGACCGACCGCTACCACTTTTCTTACGGAACTAATTTGGGTAGGCGCCACGAGTGCAGTCGGTCCAAACTTTACCCCAGTGATGATTCAGCTGTATTCGTTGGATCTATAAAATGTGTGGTGGTTCCTATTAATATTATGTATGTTTTGGGGTGTTTTATTAAAAAAAAAAAAGGTACGTAACCAGCCTCCTCACAGCCTTTCACTCTCCACACCTTGCCCCCCCAGAATGTCACCCTCACACCCTGCCCCTCACCACTGTCACCCCCACCGCCACCCTAACACCATGCCCCCCACTGTCACACTGTCACCCTCACATCCTGCCTCCAAATGTCAACCTGTAACTGTCAAACTCCCACTCTGCCCCCCACTGTCACCCTGTCACTGTCACACCCACACCCTGCCCCCTGTCACCCTGACACTGTCATCCTCACACTACCCCCACTGTCACCCTGACACTGTCACCCTCACACCCTGCCCCCCCACTTTCATCCTGACAATGTGACCTTCACACCCTGCCCACCAACTGTCACGCTGACAATGTCACCCTCACATCCTGTCCTCACTGTCACCTCCACACACTTCCATCCCCCACTGTCACACCCACACTGTCACCCTCATATCCTGTCATACTGTCATCCTCGCATTCTGTCATCCTCGCATTCTGCCCCACACTGTCATCCTCATATCCTGCCCCCTTACTGCCATACTCACATCCTGCCCCCCACCACTGTCATTGTCACCCTCACATACTGCCTCCCACTACTGTCACCCTCACTTTCCAACACATTGCCCTCCTATACTGTCACCTTCCTACTCTCTGTTTTCCCTATACTGTCACCTTCCTAGTACACACTGTTCTGCAATTCAAGGCAAAATGTAAGAGGCAGGAATTGAGGATAACTCCAGGTTAATTTAAACTGCTCACCCCCTGAAGCATTTATTCAACTCTACACAGACACTACTACATCCACAGACACTACATCCACAGACACTGCATTCACTAGACACACTGCATCCACCACACACACTGCCTCCACTACACACACTGCATCCACTATACACACTACACAAACAGACAATATATTCTATACACACACTGCATACAATACACACTACATCCATGACACAACTACAGATGCAGCATCCACGACACACAGACGCAGCATCCACGACACACAGACGCAGCATCCACGACACACAGACGCAGCATCCACGACACACAGACGCAGCATCCACGACACACAGACGTAGCATCCACGACACACAGACGTAGCATCCCGACACACAGACACTGCATCCACTGAACACACACACATGCACTGCATTCACTACACACTGAATATGATATAAACACTGCATTTACTACAAACACTGCATAACATAATGGATGTTGGTGTGCTTTTGGTGCAAGGCTAGGGGAGGGGCAGCATTTCATCCTTGACCCAGGCAGCACAATGTCTTGGGCCGGCCCTGTCACGGAGATACAGCATCACTATCAGGATCCATTAATGGAAGACAGCGAAAGAAGGTGAACTATGCTGCATGTTACAGATGGAGAGATGGATATTGGCGCCTATCTGCGGGATTTTGAGAAACGGTGTGCTCTGGAGGACCTGAACAAAGATAATTGGGCAGCCATCCTGAGAAGCAAATTGTCAGGCAGAATAGCTGAAGCCTACCAGTCAGCACTGGACTCAGATATACACGATTATGAGCGGGTAAAAGATATCTTGCTTGGTCAGTGTCAGGGCACACCAGGAGGGTTCGGCGCGACACACTCACTCACTTGCCAGACGCCACATGTTTCTTGTCAACCTGGGAGTGAAGGATGCACTTCACCTACCTCCCGGTGGCCGGCTATTTCCTCCACTCCTCTGCGGCACAAGGCGAACCGCTGCTTCTTCAGTCTCCCCGAGCCCTGCAGACACGCCACATGGGTTGCAGCGTGCGGGGGAAGGGACACAAACTCCTCTCTGGTGGGCAGACTAAGTGGCATGTATGCCATGTACTCAACACTGCCCTAGGATCCCCCCAGGCTATCAGAACACTGGGGAACCCATACAGGTTTTCCTGGAAGCAGTGTGGGGAACAGTGGCATTCAGTTAACAAACGGACATAGCATCCCGCCCACATAGCGAGGTGTGGACACCTAGTTACCCAGAGGAGCCTACCACTTATATAGGCCCTTAGACACCTCCTCTTTCAGAGCAATCACATGGCCCTCAGGGGCCCAATTTGCTGAGGTGGGACTGTCTGGGCTGTCAGCCCCCACAGACCGGGAGCAACGCCTATCGTCGGCATGGGAAAGGCGGGGACTGGGTAAGTGAATAGGACGGCGGGGACGTTCTATGCCGTCCACCGGCGTTTAGAGCCACTCCTTCAAGGACGGCATAGAACACCTGTCGTCCATAAGGGGTTAAGCACAGACCACTCTAGGGTCTGTGCGAAGTTGTTTTGTTGTCCCCCTGGAGCCAGATCCTGACTGAAGTTAGTTGATTACCCTCACCTGTGGATTCCCTGAATAAACTCTTGTCTGCCTAAATTCTGCCTTGAGTCTTGATAAACCAATGCAACGCTGTTTCAACCTTGGTTAACCCTTGCAATGCTGTCTCAGCTTTGATTTATCTCCTGCAATTCTACAACAACTTTAATCAAGCCTTTCATAATTTGCCAAGTGCCGAAACTCTGGTAAAATACTTTATTTTTCCCTAAAGACTAATATTTCTTATGAACAAATTGCTTTATTTACCATTTATACTTGCATTGGGACTTTGCATTATATTTATTTGTTTTCAAAAGAAAACCTTTAATTCAGTGACTGTGTCCGTATAAAATCTCTGCATTCCGAGCCCATTCACCCAGAGACTCTTTTGGCGAATGGGCTTTTCAGATGCACCAGGCAGCCAATAACTGGATGCTGGGTTCTTTGAGGGCTCCAAGACTGGGTAGTTGAGGCAGCCTGGTTAACTGGCGAATACCAAGATGGTTAGCCTGGGTAGTTGAGGCAGCCTGGTTAACTGGCAAATACCAAAATGGAAGGAGGTTAGAACACAGCGGAGGGCAAACCCCCTTCAGGCCTTCATTTCCAGCGTCCAGGACCACTTCGCCAATGCCAGCGACATTACGGAGAACTGGACCCTTGTGCCATGGGTGCAGCCAACTCGGACATTTCAAAAACAATTGCCAGAACCAGAAAAGAGGAAGTTGTGAACGTACACTGCCTCAGCCAGTTTGGGCTGCAGCACATTGTTACCAAGAGGACTTTCGACTGATGCCAAGTTGCCCCGAGGAACAGTGGACTGAGGTTAATCCCATCCAAGCAGCAGACGACAACCGGGAACACCACCGGCAGTTGGTAACCATAGATGGTCAAGAAGCAAGGGAACTCTGGCACAACCTTAACGCTAGTACAACCACATAAGGTCAACCTTAAGGCCCGGACCGGCCAGACAGTTGCAGTGAGGGTAGCATGAGGTGCCATCCACAAACTTCCAACCGCCCGAATCCATGTCAACTGGGGTTCAGGGGCCAAGCACTTTATTGCGAGGCCTACCAGCTGAAGTACTTTTAGGGAATCACTTGGGCTGCCTGACTTCTCAGTTCACAGCTCCGGTAGCTCTCCCCAACATAGACGCCAAAACAGTGGCCGAAGCATTGGTTAAAAATCTTCACCTGAGTAGGTTTCCCTTTGGAGATTTTGTCCGACCAGGAAACCCAATTTATGGGGACATTTACCCAGCAATTATGGCAGAGTTGCGAAGTTAAACACATTTTTAGTTCCCCGTATCACCCCCAGACGAATGGACTCTGTGAACGTTTCAATCGCACGCTGAAACAGATGCTTAAAATGTTCACAGCCTCCTATTGGCACTGGGAAAGGATCCTTCCTTATCTCCTGTTCGCCTACCGCGAAGTGCCATAAGAGTCCACAGGGTTCACCCCATTCGAACTCCCATATGGGAGAAAAGTGCAGGGACCCCTGGACCTCATAAAGGAGTACTGGGAGGGTGACACAGGAGAGGGAGGGATCCCTATTGTACCCTATGCCCTGGAGTTGAGGGACAGCCTCGAGGCTCTCACCGATTCTTTCTCCTCCGGACCCGCACGGCATGGCTTCCTCTTCCGGTGCTTCCGGGAGGCGGCGTAGCCTGTATGACGCCGGCCACTCCAAACACGCCCCTTTTTATGATGCGGCGCTTGCGCGCCGACGTCATGTCACAACTGCTGCGCAAATTCAAACAATTTAACGCTCCCTGACCTTTTAGGGGTGTGGTTTTAAAGCTACATGCTCTACACTATAAAAGGGTGCCTTTTACACTTGTTCCGCACCCTATTGTGGTTCATTCTTGGTTCCCTCTAGTGCTATTGAGATTCTTTATTGTGTTTTCTGGTATTTTGACTTCTGGCTTACTCCTCCTGACTATTCTCCTCTCTGGTATCTGACTTCGGCTTGTTTATCTTGTGTGTCCGCTTTCTGTACCCCCTGACTCTCGGCTATTTCATTGGCAATTCTTTAGCATTTAACCCAGCCATTCTAAGGTCCGGTAATACGATTCTTTCTAGATTACACTCTGCGTGTTGGGGTCACTGTCGTGACACATGCCATGCTAAGCCAGGTAGGGCATGACAACATGGAAAACCCGGTTGCCTATCTTAGCAGAAAACCTTAGCTATGCCACCGTGGAGAAAGAGTGCTTGGCCCTTGCATGGGCATTAAAGAAACTGCAGCCCCATCTCTATGGACGTCCCTTCACTGTAATGAGTGACCACAACCCCCATCTTCTCTTGGTGTAGTGCTCAAACAACATCTACAGCCACCATGTTTCAATGTTACTGTATGTGAAAAGGGTTCTCAGATGTCAGTTGCAGTGTTTTATGATTTATTTAACAGATCATCTTAAACAGCGCCCTGCGACCGACACAGCTCACACATTGCTGGCTACCCGGGTGGAGGATTTCATTATTCTCCACCCGGGATAAAAATAAAAAATAAAAAAAACATGGGGGCGGGGGCGGGGCTTAGCGTGGAGGTGGGGCTTAGCGTGCAGCAGAGGCGGGGTTTAGCGTGCGGCAGAGGCGGGCTTAGTGTGCGGTGGGGGCAGGGCTAGAAGTACTGGGTAATTGCTGCATGGGAAGCAGGAAGGAGTCCCTGCTTCCCCAACAACCAGAATCCAAGAGCTGCACTACTTCCACATCCATAATGAATAGAGGTAACTATGTGTGATTGTCTGCCTGTGTGTGACTGTCTGCCTGTGTGTGTGTGTGTGTGTGTGTGTGACTGTCTGCCTGTGTCTGTGTGTCTGTGTGTGAGACTGTCTGCCTGTCTGTGTGTGTGTGTGTGATTGTCTGCCTGTGTGTGTGTGTGTGTGTGTGTGTTTGTGTGTGTGTGTGTGACTGTCTGCCTGTTATTATTATCATTATTATTATTATGATATTTGTATAGCGCCATCAAATTCCGCAGCACTTTACAATGGGTGGGCGAACAGACATGTAGTTGTAACCAGACAAGTTGGACACACAGGAACAGAGGGGTTGAGGGCCCTGCTCAATGAGCTTACATGCTAGAGGGAGTGGGGTAAAATGACACAAAAAGGTAAGGATAGTATTAGACTAGTGACAGTTGCAGAAGAGGAATCAGTCAGGAGCTATTAACAGTTTAATTGATACACTTTAATGAAGAAGTGGGTTTTTAACAATTTTTTTGAAGGAGTGGAGACTGGGTGAGCATCTAACGGAGGAGGGAAGTGAGTTCCACAGGAACGGTGCAGCCCTCGAGAAATCTTGAAGGCGAGCATCAGAGGTGGGAGTACGGACAGAAGATAGACGTAAGTCTTCAGCAGATCATAAGGGCCTAGACGGGACATACTTGTGTATAAGGGAGGATAGATAGGTGGGAGCAGCATTATGTAGAGATTTGAAAGCCTGTGTGTGTGTTTGTGTGTGTGTTACTGCCTGTGTGTGCGACTGTCTGTCTGTGTGCGTCTGCCTGTGTGCGTGGCTCTCTGCCTGTGTGTATGTGTGTGGATGTCTGCTTGTGTGCATGGCTCTCTGCCTCTGTATGTGTGTGTGTGTGGCAGTCTGCTTGTGTGTGTGTGGCAGTCTGCCTGTGTGTGTGTGGCAGTCTGCCTGTGTGTGTGTGTGTGGCAGTCTGCCTGTGTGTGTGGCTGTCTGCATGTAACGGTGTAAGTGTGACACTGTATATGTGGCTGTATGTACGTGACTGTGCATCTGTACCTGTGTGTGTTTGTAGTTGTCTGCCAGTAAATGTGTGTGTGACACTGTCTGCCTGTAACGCTGTGTGTGTATGTGTGTAATGAATATTTATTTTTAAATCATTATCAATTAAATAAATCCCCTATACAATCACTACACTTCTATATACACACTATACATGGATGACAGGGGAGGCCTAAGGCCTAAGGCCGTCCCTGCCCTTAATACTATTATAATCTTATATAATAATTTATTTCTATTTCTTCCATGTGTATCTCTCAAAGTATCAACCATGTGTTCAGTAGGTGTAACAAACATTTATTTTTACAAAAATAGGAAAATATTTATTTCTTTTTACACTATATAATAATTTAAGAGGTTAATTGCTTCTTTAAGTCTGTCTACTATAAAATATGTGTATATATATATATATATATATATATATATATGCAACTTTCCTTCATGGAAGATACAGAATTCTACACGTTATATTTGTACTCAGCTATATATTTTTTCAATCTGCAGATTTTCACCTTGATATGGTTTTGAGATCGTATAGTTTTTTTACCACAGAATTTCCCATCTAATTAACATGCTCCTTGTAGGGAGATTTCCTTCCATTTCTCACACAGCTGACTTAGCACTCTCACCATCCAAACAGCAAGCTTTTATGTAAATGTAATTTCAAGTTCCTGCATGTTCCCTTTTATCTTTGAGATCTTAGAGAAAGTCACGGAGGAATAAATAATATTACTTGTCATCCTAGTCCAAACTCCTGTGGCTCTGTTTCCTACACAAGACAAAATGTCCCTGGGGACACAAAGATGCTGATTGCCAAATTATTGTACACATTGTAAAGCCATTCATTGCTAAAAGAAGCAGCGCTCAAAGTGTTAAAGATGAAATTCACAAACTTTCAGAATACAATATACCTTATTATTCTCTTAAACATATCTTAACCAAACAGAAACATCCCATCCTCCATTTGTATATAAAGGCAGTTTGTGACTCTAGGGTCAGCTTAAGTACCATAACAAGTTTGCATTTTTGCAAAGTTTATAGTGTAGTCACCTTTAAAAATGGCTTAGAAGTGTACAAATTACTGTCAATCAATAAAGACCAGCCTATTGAGGGCAGACTCTGCATGGTTGCAGTACTTTCTGAAGGGTCCAAGAGCCATGAACATAGCTCAAGAGAGTCTAATGAAGCGTTTGCGCTATGTTTGCTGGGGACAGTTGCCTGGTGTCCTCAAAAATAGGACACCAGAGAACTACAGTGGGGCAGGACCTGATGATCGTGAATGTCCCACCAAAATGGAGACAGTTCAGAGACCTGGTCATAAGACAGCCTCAAAGATTTGTGAATCATCCTGTTAAATTGTATCTTTCTGGTCGCCTATATCAATTTTGTCTGTGAACCATGCTGTGTATAAACTGAACAGTCTGGCTGGAATTTCTCATTGTAAACCTAAACAGCTGAATGATAAAAAATTCTCCAGCTCGGATATTTTTGCCCAAAATTAAAATTACAATTGTCAGCTCTCCAACATTTCACATGTTTAGGGAATAAACTAAGCTTGCATGTGTATGTGTCTACAGTGGTGGCTAGTAATGTTTGAAGATGTTGGGGCACTACCCCCCTGACTTTTTAGATTCATAAGATGCTGTGCTCTATTTAAAACCTCCTGCATCTCCAGTCAACAATAAAGGGGTGAATGAGAAATGCGGATCAAACTTAAAGCTACATTATAGGCACCCAGACCACTTCAGCTCATATTGCAGTTCTTGATAAACTGCAATAATTACATAGCTGGGTTAACTACACCTCTAGTGGCTGTCTACCACTTTTCGTCACCTGACTGACGCTAGACTTAGCGTCGTCCAAAAACCAGTGCAGAGGGACATTGTCATTATTGTTAAAGGAACACTATAGTCACCTAAATTACTTTAGCTAAATAAAGCAGTTTTAGTGTATAGATCATTCCCCTGCAATTTCAATGCTTAATTCACTGTCATAGGAGTTAACTGTTCACTGTTAGGAGTTAAATCACTTTGTTTCTGTTTGTGCAGCCCTAGCCACACATCCCATGGCTATGATTGACAGAGCCTGCATGAAAAAAAACAGGTTCCACTTTCAAACAGATGTAATTTACCTTAAATAATTGTATCTCAAACTCTAAATTGAACTTTAATCACATAGAGGAGGCTCGTGCATGGTCTAGCAAGCTATTAACATAGCAGGGGATAAGAAAATCTTAATTAAACAGAACTTGCAATAAAGAAAGCCTCTTTACAGGAAGTGTTTATGGAAGGCTGTGCAAGTCACATGCAAGGAGGTGTGACTAGGGTTCATAAACAAAGGGATTTAACTCCTAAATGGCAGAGGATTGAGCAGTGAGGCTGCAGGGGCATGTTCTATACACCAAAACTGCTTCATTAAGCTAAAGTTGTTCAGGTGACTAGTGTCCCTTTAACATTAAGTCCAGCCACTCTTAGGCACATTAACACGTCTATTTAGAACCTCAGCTTGTGGGATCCAACATTTTCCTGTATGTTGGTGTCACGATTCGGGGAACCTAACACGCTAACAGGTCACAGAAAGGAAAAGGTGCAGTACCGGTCCTTAGAATGGCAGAGTTAAGCACACCAAGAATAGTCAGGAGACAAGCCGAGTAAGGGGAGCCAGAAAACAAGAGAACGTGAAACAAGCCAAGGTAAAAGGGATGGAGAAAACAGGAGAGTCGGAGAAACAAGCCAAATAATCGGTAACCAGAGAGAAACAAAAGCAAACAACAATACAGGTAACTAAAGACCACAACAGGGCACTGAAGGACAGGAAAGGTAAGTATTTAAACCCTGTGGTTAATTCTGATTGGATAACTTCCAATCAGAATTAACAATCACACGTGGGAGATATCTATACCTCCCACTGTGATTGTCATACTGTGACTTTAACGCCGGGTCACGTGGCTGACCCCGGCGTTTGCATAAATGCGCGGTCTCCCAGTGTGCAGCTACCACCGGGAGACGAGAAGGAGGATGCGAGCGGCGTCCGAGGCTGTGAGGACGGCGCTCGCCAACAGGAATAGGAAGGGGAGACCGCGGGTGGCGAAGAACCAAGGGTGAGTGCTGCGATCGGCTTGCAGCCTCCCCTCACAGCCACCCGCGGGACCCTGATATTACCCCCCCCTCGAGGACCGCCCGGAGGGCGGGAAGCCAAAGGCTTCAAAGGAAACCGCGCATGAAAGGAGCGGACCAAAGAGGGTGTGTGCACATCAGAGACAGAAACCCAAGACCGCTCCTCAGGACCGTAACCCTTCCAATCCACCAGATACTGCAACCGGCCCCGAGAAAAACGAGAATCGAGGAGAGCAGCCACCTCGTACACGTCACTAGAGACCGCGCGGAGGGAATCGGGTCGCCTGAGAGGACCAGAGAACTGATTACAGAGCAAAGGCTTCAAAAGGGAGGTGTGAAATGTGTTAGGTATACGCATGGAAGGAGGCAAGGCCAGGGAGTAGGACCCGGGATTCACCCTACGCAATATCCTATAGGGGCCAAGGAACCTGGGCGCAAATTTCATCGAGGGAACCCTGAGGCGGAGATTCCTAGAGGACCACCAAACCTTGGTGCATAAGAAGGAGCATAAGAAGGAGCCACACACCTACGGTGATCAGCCAATATCTTCTGAGCAACCGCTGCAGAAGAGAGAGCAACATGGACCTGATCCCACATCTTCTGTTTGAGGCGAAGTGCTCGTCCAAAGCGGTCATTCCCATGTCGGAGAATACACCGGGAAAGACAGAGGGTTGGAAACCATAAGCAACCATAACAGGACTTAAGCCAGTAGACGAACGAGTCACAGTATTCCTGGCGAATTCAGCCCAGGGAAGATGATGAGACCAGTTGTCTTGGTGTGCATTCGTGAAGCAGCGTAAATACAACTCCACAGACTGATTAGCCCGTTCAGAAGCTCCATTAGATTGTGGATGATAGGAGGACGTAAACAACAAGGAGATCCCTATCTCAGCACAAAAGCCCTTCCAAAACCGAGAGATAAATTGAGAACCCCTGTCGGATACGATATCCAATGGTATACCATGCAACCGGAACACCTCTTTGGCAAACACCTGAGCCAACTGAACCGCAGAAGGAAGTTTCTTAAGCGGAATAAAGTGCGCTATTTTAGAGAACCTATCTGTCACAGTCAAAATTACTGTCTGTCCATCAGAGGAAGGAATATCCACAAAAAAATCCATGGATAAGTGGGTCCAGGGTTTCTTGGGTACAGATAGGGGCATTAGGAGTTCCCGGGGTTTAACATTAGGCGACTTACACTGTGTACAGACACGACAAGCCTGCACATAATCCACCACGTCTTGTTTAAGTGAAGGCCACCAAAACTGTTGAAGGAGACCCTTGTACGTCTTGGTAATCCCTGGATGACCAGCAGTTTTGGCGGTGTGAAATAAAGCTAACAACTTTTTTCTGTCTTTTTCTTTCACGTATAGTCTACCAACAGGTGTCTCAGAGGGTGCTTGGGTTTGGTATGTCTTGATACTATCAAGGAAAGGAGATGAAATAACCAAACGAGTAGCAGCTATTATCTGAGACACAGGTACAATGGGTTCGGAAGCGGGGGCAATAGACTCAAAAGGTTCGTACTGTCGGGAGATAGCATCAGCTTTGACATTACGGTAACCAGGCCTATATGTAATAACGTACTGAAAGCGTGAAAGAAATAAAGACCATCTAGCCTGCCAAGAGGACAATCTTTTAGCATCTGCTATATAGGAGAGATTCTTGTGATCAGTTATAACCAAAATTTTGTGTCTAGATCCCTCTGATAAGTACCTCCATTCTTTAAAAGCCATCACAATAGCCAATAGTTCCCTGTTCCCGACGTCGTAATTCTTTTCTGAATCAGACAGCCTTTTAGAAAAGTAACAACAGGGATGGAGGGGTTCGTCATACGATAATCTTTGGGACAACACTGCTCCTAAACCTGATTCAGAAGCGTCCACTTCCATAACAAAGGGAAGGGAAGGATCAGGATGGTGTAGCACAGGGGCAGTGGCAAATGCCTTTTTGAGAGTCTTGAATGCCTCAAGGGCTTCAGGAGTCCAAACCCTGGGGTGCAAACCTTTTTTAGTTAGTTTCGTAATAGGGGAAATAAGTGGTGAAAAGTTTTTAATAAACTTCCGATAATAATTGGCAAATAGTGATGTCCCGAACTATTCGCTGGCGAATAGTTCCCGGCAAACATAGCATGTACGCGTTCGCATTGCGGGCGAACACATGCGATGTTCGGTCCGCCCCCTATTCGTCATCATTGAGTAAACTTTGACCCTGTACCTCACAGTCAGCAGACACATTACAGCCAATCAGCAGCAGACCCTCCCTAGCAGACCCTCCCACCTAATGGACAGCATACAATTTAGATTCATTCGGAAGCTGAAATCATTTTTTTTTTTTAATTATAATTATAATTATAATTTTTTTATTCTAAATGCAAAACATTGGTATATAGGGAAATATTCACTAAATGCCAAACATTGTTATATAGGGGAATATTCTCTAAATGCCAAACATTGTTATATAGGGGAATATTCACTAAATACCAAACATTGTTATATAGGGGAATATTCACTAAATGCCAAACATTGTTATATAGGGGAATATAACAATGTTTGGCATTTAGTGAATATTCCCCTATATAACAATGTTTTGCATTTAGTGAATATTTCCCTGTATAACAATGTTTGGCATTTAGTGAATATTCCCCTATATAACAATGTTTTGCATTTAGTGAATATTCCCCTATATAACAATGTTTAGCATTTAGTGAATATGCCCCTATATAACAATGTTTGGTATTTAGTGAATATTCCCCTGTATAACAATGTTTGGAATTTAGTGAATATTCCCCTATATAACAATGTTTTGCATTTAGTGAATATTCCCCTATATAACAATGTTTGCCATTTAGTGAATATTCCCCTATATAACAATGTTTGGCATTTAGTGAATATTCCCCTATATAACAATGTTTGGCATTTAGTGAATATTCCCCTACATTCACTAAATGCCAAACATTGTGATATAGCGGAATATTCACTAAATGCAAAACATTGTTAAATAGTTGAATAGTCACTAAATGCCAAACATTGTTATATAGGGGAATACAAATAATGAGGGGGGGGGACCTACTGTCTCCCCCCGGCAATCACCCCTGAGCGGTGGGTGGCGACCCTAAAAAAAACAATAAGGGGGGGACCTACTGTCCCCCCCCGGCCCCCACCCCTGAGCGGTGGGTGCCCTAAAAAAAACAATAAGTGGGTGGGGGCCATAAATCACAATGGGGGGACCTACTGTCCTCCCCCCCCGCCCCCACCCATGAGCATTAGGTGGGGGCATAAAAACAATAAGGGGGGGACCTACTCTCCCCCCGGCCCCCACCCCTGAGCAGTGGGTGGGGGCCATAAAAATAATGAGGGGGGGAACTACTGTCCTCCCCCCCGGCCCCCACCCCTGCACGGTGGGTGAGGGCCATAAATAACAATGCCCCCCCCCCAGACCCCACCCCTGAGCGGTCTGTGGGGGCCCTAAAAAACAATAAGGGGGACCTGCTGTCCCCCCCGGCCCCCACCCTTGAGCGGTGGGTGGGGGCCCTAAAAAAAACAATAAGGGGGGGACCTACTGTCCCCCACCGGCCCCCACCCCCGAGCGGTGGGTGGGGGCCCTAAAAAAAACAATAAGTGGGGGACCTAGTGTCCCCCCCCCGGCCCCCACCCCTGAGCGGTGGGTGGGGGCCCTAAATACTAATAAGGGGGGGACCTGATGTCCTCCCCCCTGCCCCCACTCCTGAGCGGCGGGTGGGGGCCCTAAATACCAATGGGCGCAAAAAAAACGAGCGCAAAAAAAAATAATCCATCTTCACCCATGGAGGACTCCGCGCAGACTGAGCTCAGCAGGGCGGGGTAAGGCTTATAAAGCCTTGCCATGCCCTGCAATTAGGCTAAGAACACTCTGATTGGCTGGTTTAAGCCAATCAGAGTGCTCTTTGTCATTTTACACAGCGTGGGAAAATTCCAAAGAACTTTCCCACGCTGTGTAAAATGACACAGAGCACTGTGATTGGTGGGCTTGAAATCCATCCAATCACAGTGCTCTGTGTCATTTTACTCAGCGTGGGAAAGTTCTTTGGAATTTTCCCACGCTGTGTAAAATGACAAAGAGCACTCTGATTGGTGGGCTTGAAATCCATCCAATCACAGTGCTCTTTGTCATTTTACACAGCGTGGGAAAATTCCAAAGAACTTTCCCACGCTGTGTAAAATGACACAGAGCACTGTGATTGGATGGATTTCAAGCCCACCAATCACAGTGCTCTGTGTCATTTTACACAGCGTGGGAAAGTTCTTTGGAATTTTCCCACGCTGTATAAAATGACAAAGAGCACTCTGTGTCAGGGGTCCGCGGGCGGCTAGTAGGGGAGGCTGCTCGCAGCTCGCAGCACTCACCCTCAGTCCATCGCCGCCCGTGGTCTCCCCTCCTCCTACCTGTCGGCGAGCGGCGTCTCCTCTCCACCGCTCGCCGCTCGCATCCGTCACGCCTCCCAGCGGCAGCATGTATAACGCTGCACGCTGGAAGGTCGTTGATTTATGCAAACGCCGGGGTCACGTGAGTGACCCGGCGTTAAAGCAACAGTACCACAATCACAGTGGGAGGCTTAGATATCTCCCACGTGTGATTGTTAATTCTGATTGGAAGTTATCCAATCAGAATTTAACCTAGGGTATTTATACTCACCTTTCCTGTTCCTCCCTGCCCTGTTGTGGTCTTTGCTGTATAGTATTGATTCTGAACTTGTGATTTCTGGTTACGTACTCTCTGGCTTGTTAATCTGACTCTGTGTCTTTCTCCTACCCTTTGACCTCGGCTTGTTTATCGTTATCCTGTTTTCTGGTTCCCCTGACTCGGCTTGTCTCCTGACTATTCTGTGGGTGCTTAGCCCGGCCACTCTAAGGTCCGGTACGGCATCTTTTCTGTGTGTGTGTGTGTCTGTTAGCGTGTTGGGTTCCCGGAATCGTGACATTACAACAGGGCCATTATGGAACCTGCTGACATTCCACAGCTCCTAGTTAATCAGGAGGCTAGAATGGATGGTTTAGACCATCGTATGGATCAGTTTGCCCAGGCTTTACAAACCATACTGGCTCGTACTGCCCACTTGCAACCTGCCGTTCAAGAAGTTGTTGCTGCTGGGCCAGAACCCAGCCCTGATCCGGTAACCGCTCCTGCTCACGTGGTTCACATGACGCCACCTCAGCGCTATAGCGGTGATCCAGCATCGTGCCGTGGTTTCCTCAACCAAATTGATATTCATTTGGTGATGAATCCGTGCTCATACCCCACTGACAGAGCCAAAATTGCTTTTCTGATCAACCATTTGTCAGGAAAAGCTCTAGCATGGGCCAACCCCATGTGGGAGAACACGTCCCCAATGTCCTTTGCAGACTTTCTAACAGCTTTCAAACGTACGTTTGATCAGCCCGGCCGGGTTGCTTCTGCTGGCAAAGCTCTGCTCAGGATCCGACAGGGCAGTAGATCAGTAGCGGATTATACCATTGAATTCCGCACTCTGGCAGCTGAAGTGGTTTGGAATAACGACTCCCTCGTAACAGCTTTTCAGGAGGGTTTGGCCGCTTACATATTAGACGAAATAGCATCCAGGGAATTGCCTATTCTTCTGGATGATCTAATAGATTATATCATTCTAATTGACAACCGTATAAGAGAGAGGCGTAGTCAAAGAAGAATGAATACACAGGGGTTACCTGCTTTACCCAGTACTGCACTACTAGCGTTACCTCCCCCTACTCAACCACCTCCCGAACCCATGCAATTAGGTGCTGTAGGCTTATCTGAAGCTGAAAGGACATACCGCAGAAGGGAGGGTTTGTGCCTTTATTGTGGTAAGAGGGGGCATCTCCGAAGTAACTGTCCTAGTTTGCAGGGAAACTACAGCACCTAAGGCCTAGAGAGGGGTCGGCCTCGGGTGTTATGGTTTTTTCCCCTCATGTGTCCATCTCCAGACCATTCATTACGGTTACTCTTTTGGTCAATCAAACCATGATTACAACTAAAGCCTTGATCGATTCAGGTGCTGCAGATAACTTTATCGATGAGAACTTTGCTAAAACCGCAGCCTTGAATCTGATCCAAAAGGCCATACCCTTGGCCGTTGAGGCCATAGATGGTAGACCACTTGAGAAACCCCTGGTGACCCATGAGACCCAAGAAATGGTAATGGCCGTGGGTGCCTTACACAAAGAAAGGATAACCTTCCAAATAATTGACTCCCCTACAGCTTCCATCATACTGGGCTTCCCCTGGTTAGTTAAGCATAACCCGGTACTTGATTGGGGTTGTTTGGATATACTCTCCTGGGGGGAATCCTGTCAACGAGACTGTATGGTCCGTTTACGTCCCGTTTGTTTACTCAATGTCCCTACAGCTAAACCCCTTTCTGTTTCTGTCCCCCCTGTCTATGCAGACCTCGCATTGGTCTTTGAAAAAAGGGAAGCTGATAGACTACCCCCACATCGGGATTATGATTGTGCCATAAACTTGTTACCTGGAAAGATGCCTCCTAGGGGCAAGGTCTACCCGCTTTCTGAGAAAGAAAACCAGGTCATGGAGGAGTACATACAGGAATCCTTACGTAAAGGTTTTATCAGAAGGTCCTCCTCTCCGGCTGGTGCTGGTTTCTTTTTTGTTGCCAAGAAAGAGGGCGATTTAAGGCCATGTATAGACTATAGAGGCCTGAATAATATAACAGTTAAAAATGCTTATCCTATCCCTCTCATTACTGAGTTGTTTGACCGTGTCAAAGGTTCTAGATTTTTTACCAAACTAGACCTCAGGGGGGCTTATAACTTGGTTCGCATAAAAGAAAACGATGAATGGAAGACAGCGTTCAATACACGCAGTGGGCATTGCGAGTATCTAGTCATGCCTTTCGGACTGTGTAATGCTCCTGCTGTCTTTCAGGACCTCATCAATGATGTCCTTAGAGATTTACTACATGTCTGTGCCGTGGTCTATCTCGATGATATACTTGTGTTTTCTCCTGATCTGGAGTCTCATCATGCCCATGTGAGGAAGGTACTTAAGAGATTGCTACAAAATGGTCTTTATTGTAAATTGGAGAAATGTTTATTCGACCAAAAATCAGTACAATTCCTAGGGTACATCATTTCTGAACAGGGGTTCAGCATGGATCCTTCAAAATTAGAAGCCATGTTGTCTTGGCCTCTTCCTCAAGGCCTTAAAGCAATACAGCGGTTTATAGGCTTTGCCAATTATTACCGCAGATTTATTAAAAACTTTTCATCAGTCATTGCTCCTATCACTAAACTGACTAAAAAGGGTTTGCACCCCAGGGTTTGGACTCCTGAAGCCATTAAAGCCTTTGAGACTCTCAAAAAGGCATTTGCCACTGCCCCTGTGTTACACCATCCCGATCCTTCCCTTCCCTTTGTAATGGAAGTAGACGCTTCAGAATCAGGTGTGGGAGCTGTATTGTCACAAAGACTATCCTATAACGAACCCCTCCATCCATGTTGCTACTTTTCTAAAAAACTATCTGATTCGGAGAAAAATTATGATGTCGGGAACAGGGAACTATTAGCTATTGTGATGGCTTTTAAAGAGTGGAGATACTTATTAGAAGGAGCCAGACACGAAATCCTGGTTATCACTGATCATAAGAATCTCTCCTATATAGCTGATGCTAAAAGATTGTCCTCTCGTCAAGCCAGATGGTCCTTATTTCTTTCACGCTTTCAGTTCATTATCACATATAGGCCTGGGTACCGTAATGTCAAGGCTGATGCTATCTCCCGACAATACGAACCTTTGGAGTCTATTGCCCCCGCTCCTGAACCCATTGTACCCACGTCTAAGATAATAGCCGCTACCCGTTTGGTTATTTCGTCCCTTTTCCTGGATGGTATCAAGGCATACCAAACCCAAGCACCCTCTGAGACACCTGTTGATAGATTATACGTGAAAGAAAGAGATAGAAAGAAATTGTTGGTTTTATTTCATACCGCCAAAACGGCTGGTCACCCAGGGGTTACCAAAACATACAAAGGTCTCCTTCAACAATTATGGTGGCCTTCACTTAAGAAAGACGTAGTGGATTATGTGCAGGCTTGTCGTGTTTGTGCACAGTGTAAGTCCCCTACTGTTAAACCCCAGGGTCTCCTGATGCCTTTGTCCGTACCCAAGAAACCATGGACCCACCTATCCATGGACTTTATTGTTGATCTTCCTTCATCCGATGGAATGACAGTAATTTTGACTGTGACTGATAGGTTCTCTAAGATGGCACACTTTATTCCACTCAAAAAACTACCTTCTGCGGTTCAGTTGGCTCGGGTGTTTGCCAATGAGGTTTTCCGCTTGCATGGTATACCACAGGATATCGTATCCGACAGGGGTCCTCAGTTTGTCTCTCGGTTTTGGAGGGGCTTTTGTGCTGAGATGGGGATTTCCTTGTCATTTACCTCCTCCTATCATCCACAATCCAATGGAGCTGCCGAACGGGCGAATCAATCTGTGGAGCTGTATTTACGCTGCTTCACGAATGCACACCAGGACAACTGGTCTCACCTCCTTCCCTGGGCTGAGTTCGCCAGAAACACTGTGACTCATTCGTCCACTGGCTTAAGTCCTTTTTTGGTTGCTTATGGGTTCCAACCCTCTGTCCTTCCCGGCGTATTCTCCGACAAGGGAATACCCGCTTTGGACGAGCACCTAACCTCCTTACGGAAGATGTGGGATCAGGTCCATGCTACTCTTTCTCGAGTGGCTGTTGCTCAGAAGAGATTTGCTGATCGCCGTAGAGGTGCTGCTCCTTCTTATGTTCCGGGTGATAGGGTTTGGTTGTCCTCTAAGAATCTCCGCCTCAGGGTCCCCTCTATGAAATTCGCACCCAGGTTCCTTGGCCCCTTCAAGGTATTGCGTAGGGTCAATCCTGTGTCCTACTCCCTGGCCTTGCCTCCTTCCATACGTATTCCTAACACCTTTCACACCTCCCTTTTGAAGCCCCTGCTCTGTAATCGATTCTCTGGTCCTCTCAGGTGTCCAGTTTCCCTCCGCGCAGCCTCTAGTGACGTGTACGACGTGGCTGCCCTGCTTGATTCTCGTTTTTCTCGGGGTTGCTTGCAGTATCTGATTGACTGGAAGTGATACGGTCCTGAGGAGCGGTCATGGGTTTCTGCCTCTGACGTGAACACGCCCTCTTTGGTCCGCTCCTTTCATGCGCGGTTTCCTTTGAAGCCTTCGGCTTCCCGCCCGTTGGGCGGTCCTCGAGGGGGGGGTTATGTTAGGGGTCCGGGGTCGGCTAGTAGGGGAGGCTGCTCGCAGCTCGCAGCACTCACCCTCAGTCCATCGCCACCCGTGGTCTCCCCTCCTCCTACCTGTCGGCGAGCGGCGTCTCCTCTCCGCCGCTCACCGCTCGCATCCGTCACGCCTCCCAGCGGCAGCATGTATAACGCTGCACGCTGGAAGGTCGTTGATTTATGCAAACGCCGGGGTCACGTGAGTGACCCGGCGTTAAAGCAACAGTACCACAATCACAGTGGGAGGCTTAGATATCTCCCACGTGTGATTGTTAATTCTGATTGGAAGTTATCCAATCAGAATTTAACCTAGGGTATTTATACTCACCTTTCCTGTTCCTCCCTGCCCTGTTGTGGTCTTTGCTGTATAGTATTGATTCTGAACTTGTGATTTCTGGTTACGTACTCTCTGGCTTGTTAATCTGACTCTGTGTCTTTCTCCTACCCTTTGACCTCGGCTTGTTTATCGTTATCCTGTTTTCTGGTTCCCCTGACTCGGCTTGTCTCCTGACTATTCTGTGGGTGCTTAGCCCGGCCACTCTAAGGTCCGGTACGGCATCTTTTCTGTGTGTGTGTGTGTCTGTTAGCGTGTTGGGTTCCCGGAATCGTGACACTCTGATTGGCTTAAACCAGCCAATCAGAGGGTTCTTAGCCTAATTGCAGGGCGTGGCAAGGCTTTATAAGCCTTCCCCCGCCCTGCAGAGCTCAGTCTGCGCGGAGCCCTCCATGGGTGAAGATGGATTATTATTTTTTTTTTTAAATTGCGTCGGTTATTATGGTTTTTTATTTGCCCTTTTTTGGGGCTGAAAAAAGAAGATTTTAGAAGAAAGAAAACATCAAATGGTAAGTTGTTATTTTCTAATTTCTTTTACAGGTTCTTAGTTAAAGGTCCCCCCTCATTATTTTTAGGGTGAGGGGGGTAGGTAGGGGGATATTTTTTTTTTGGGGGGGGGGAAGGGGTGACTAGGGTCCCCCCCATTTGTATTTAGGGCCCCCACCCGCCGCTCAGGGGTGGGGGCCAGGGGGGGGACAGTAGGTCCCTCACTTATTGTTTTTTTTAGGGCCCCCACCCACCACTCAGGGGTGGGGGCTGGGGAAAGATAGCAGCCCCCCCCCTTATTATTTTATTTAGGGCCCCCTCACCCACCGCTCAGGGGTGGGTGCCAGGGGGGACAGTAGGTCCCTCCTTACTGTTTTTTTAGGGCCCCCACCCACCGCACAGGGGTGGGGGCCGGAGAGGGGGAGGACAGTAGGTCCCCCCCCTCATTATCTTTATGGCCCCCACCCGCCACCCAGGGGTGGGGGCCAGGAGGGGGGGAGGACAGTAGGTCCCCCGCCTCATTATCATTATGGCCCCCACCTGCCGCACAGGGGTGGGGGCCTGGGGGGGAGGACAGTAGGTCCCCCCCTCATTATCTTTATGGCCCCCACCCGCTGCACAGGGGTGGAGGCCGGGGGGGAGGAGAGTAGCCCCCCCCCCCCCCTTCAGTCACTATTGTGACCAGAAAGAGTCCCTGTGGGTTTGAAAGAGTCCCTACCTATTGAAGTCTATGGTGGTTCGCCCAGTTCGCCCGGTTCGCGAACATTTGCGGAAATTCGCGTTCGCGGTTCGCAAACCGAAATTTTTATGTTCGCTACATCACTATTGGCAAACCCTATAAAGCGCTGTATTGCTTTAAGTCCTTGGGGAAGAGGTCAGGACAGTATGGCTTCCAATTTAAAAGGATCCATGCTGAATCCCTGTTCAGAAATGACATACCCTAGGAATTGCACAGAAGGCTGGTCGAACAAACATTTTTCTAACTTGCAATAAAGACCGTTCTGCAACAATTTCTTAAGCACCATCCTCACATGAGTATGGTGTGACTTTAAATCAGGAGAATATACAAGTATGTCATCAAGGTATACCACTGGAAAGAATCCCAGGCACTCACTGTGATTGTTCTTCAAGCAGATTTATTGCAACGTTTCGACCTCAATGAGGTCTTTTTCAAGCTAACACCACTGTGACAAACTTGTACTTATATACACACACAAGTTAATGCACAGATAATCCATTGATTAGATAATCAATTACAAAATTTCATTGAACAAACATATGTTGATGAAGCAGTGTCATCCGCTATGTTACAGAGTACGGTGGCCGCAGAGGGTATACAGCGTCTGGCACTCACGACGCATGCGCGGAAAGAAACCCAATCGCGCATGTGCGAGAGGAGACTCAGTCGCGCATGCGCGCGAGACACAGCATGTATAACCACTGCGGCAAACAGTACAACCTACAGTCCTATGTAAATCCTACAAGAATCCCCAGGTTAAACGAGCAGTTAAATATCATAGGTAACTAGCACCAGGATAAAAAAGAAAAAAAAGAGAAAAAGGGAATAGAAAAGGAGGTAATAAAAAGGATAAGAAAAAATAAGAAAAATATAATAATGTATTACATAAAAAATAAATAATAAATAATAAATAAATAATAAAACAATAAATATAAAAATAATAAAGATAATAAGAATGAAAAACATAATAATAATAAAAAATAAAAGAATTAAAGAAATCAATATAAAAATAAAAATAAATAGAAAACTAAATAGAAAAATAGAAAAGTAAAAATAAATAAAACTAAAAGTCAGCCAAATATTACAGCGTACACCAAAAAAGAAAAAGGAATAAACATCCTAACACTCAATTTTAGATACATATATATATAAATATACACGCAAAAACATATATGTGTATATGTCCACAGAAAAATACACATATGTTTTTTGGCATGTAACATATGTAGAAATAAGACATAGTGTATATCACAAGAGAATGAAAAATAAGAGACCTAGGATACATAAATCCAATCTGATCAAACTGTAGTAAGGGGTCCACGAAGAAAACCCTTTTTTGAAGAATCCACTATTTCCTCCATAAATTCAGAGGAACATATTAATCGTTATACTACTAGGAAGTAATAAAGGAAGGTTATCCACATGTATACATGTATATACAAATGTATACAGATGTACAACACACAAAGTGTAAAGCTAAGTGTTAAAGAACATACAAAAAGTTAATTAACAGTGCAGATTATTTGATAAAGTGCATCAATAGTTGATGTAATACACTAAGAAGAAAGTGCTTAAGTGAATAATAAAGTGCATATAATAGCAAAATGCCATAATTCAATAAGGTGTACATAACACATGCATAAAATGACTTAATGTGTACAACAAAAGTACTCTCAGTGATCAATTCGTTTATATAGACCTCTATAGAAATTGTGATTAATATGACACATAATGAGTATCCTATCCGTGAAGGAGTATGTGATATTGACAGAATCCCAATAGCATAGTTAGTTGATCAGCAGGTGTATAACTTTTTGTAAACCAACAGATGATCAGAAGAAGGTCTCTTAAGGGGGTGAAAAGAAAGAAAGAACCCAAACGAGCAAGGCCATAGAAGAGCCTGTAAAAACAAAAAATTGATGATTTAGTATAATATATAAAAGCAAATCAATCGAAGAGAAATCTTCAAATTAAAGGTAACAAGTCATATTCTAGGTTCAGCCCTCTAGGTGATATTGTGTCCAATTCCCTAATCCAGAACGCTTCCCTCATTATTAGCCTTTTAATCCTATCTCCCCTTCTGGGAGTTTCAGGGACATAATCAATAATTTGAAATTGGAGCTGAGAGATATTATGAAGCGCTTCAGAGAAATTAAACGGTATGGGCAGCTCAATCATTTTTGTACGGATTGTGGATTTATGTTTGGAGAACCTCTCTTTCATCTTTTGTGAGGTCTGACCCACATACAACAAACCACAAGGACATTTGAGAATGTAGACTACATATGAAGAGTTACATGTCCAAAAGTGTTGTAATACATACTTCTTACCACTATGTGGATTGTAAAGCCATTGGCCTTGTATCATAGAGTGGCATGACACACAGTTATAGCATGGGAAATTACCCTTCCTGGTCATTTCAGGCTTGATTAATGGTAATTCTGCTCTCACCAATTTATCTTTTAAAGAAGGACATTTCTTGTAAGCTATCATAGGTTTTGAATTGAATTCAGGAATGTCGGGGTGACAATCAGACAAAACGTGGCAATGTTTAAAAATGATTTTGTTGAGGGAAGATGAACATCTCCCAAACTTAGAGATGAACTTAAGTCTTACATTTTTATTGTCTTTCCGTCTTGGATGTAGACACTCATCTCTACATTTATTTTGAACTTCATCTAATTGCTCTTTCAAAAGAGCCCTAGGGTAGCCCCGTTTAAGAAATCTATCAACCATGTTGTTCAATTGAATATCAATCTTACCAGTGTCTGAAACCAGCCTTTTGACTCTCATAAACTGGCTTTTGGGTAAAGCCTTAAAAACAGAAGAGGGATGGTAACTCTTAAAGTGCAAAAGAGTGTTTCTATCAAGTGGCTTTCGAAAGACATTAGTCTCAAATCCCTCAGATCCCTTGGTAATTAATATATCCAAGAAAGGAAGTTCAATGTCACTATGTGTCATAGTAAATTTGATAGTCCGGGAACAAGAATTTAGAAAGGAAAAGAACTGATCTAAGGACTCCAATGTGCCAGTCCACAACACCAGTACATCGTCGATGTACCTGATCCATTTGTCCACATGTCTCTTAAACAGTACATTATCATAGATACATTTTTCTTCAATCTCAGACATGTATATACCGGCGTATGTGGGTGCCACATTGGAGCCCATAGACGTTCCTCTAAGCTGAAGA
Organism: Pelobates fuscus; assembly: GCF_036172605.1. Lineage (NCBI taxonomy): Eukaryota > Metazoa > Chordata > Amphibia > Anura > Pelobatidae > Pelobates > Pelobates fuscus. Next base: position 228,219,714 of record NC_086318.1, read on the forward strand.
TAGATATCCTCCTGAAAAAGAAAATAATTATCTCTCATCACCATTTCCAACAGTTGAACAAGAAAAAGTAAAGTATCACCTTCAAATCCTAATGTCGCAAATGCATTTTTTGCTGCCGAAAGACCCAGATCATGTTCTATAGAGGTATAGAGACTAGTTACATCAAAAGAAACCAGAGTATAATTCTCAACATTCCTCACGGTCTCTAATATTTTTAATACCTCTGTCGTATCCTTAACGTATGACTTGATGTTTAAGAGGAAGGGTCTTAACAGGCAGTCCAGAAATTGTGCAAGGGGTGACAGTACCGAACCTATCCCTGCTACAATGGGCCTACCCGGAGGGCATATCAAACTCTTGTGGACTTTGGGTAACATATAGATTACTGGCACAATTGGTGTTTTTTCATAGAGGAACCCATAGGTATCTTGGTCAATGATTAATTTGTCTAAAGCAGACTTAAGTAATTTGTCAATTTTAGTTTGCAACATATTAGTGGGGTCAAAATCAAGTTTTTTATATGTCTCAACATCTCGTAATTGTCGCAGTACTTCTTGTACATAGTCACTCTTATTCTGAACCACAATAGCACCACCCTTGTCGGCTGGCTTAATAACCAGATCCTTATTATTTTTCAATGAATTCAAGGATCTCAATTCTGTTTTAGTAAGATTTAGAGGACCAGGGTGGTGTTTGTGGCCAGATCTCGAGTGAAAGAGAGAATCAACATCTCTTTGAACCAAGTTGACAAATGTTTCAACCGCATGATCATTACATGGAGGACTAAACAAGCTCTTCTTCTTGAGCCCAGTATCACTCAACTTAATATCTGTACCTCTTATAGGTTCCTCAGTCAAAACAGGGAAAACATTTTTAGAAAAGAATGCCTTCAACCTAACATTACGAAAAAAACAAGTTAGATCTAAATCAACATCTAATCGATTGGGGGTATAGGTAGAACAGAAAGTCAAACCCTATTCCCTTTTTTATCAAGGTATACCACGGCACAGACTTGCAGTAGATCCCTAAGGACATCATTTATGAGGTCCTGAAACACAGTCCAAAAGGCATGACTAGATACTCGTAATGTCCATTACGTGTATTGAACGCTGTTTTCCACTCATCATTCTCCTTTATACGAACAAGGTTATAAGCCCCCCTGAGGTCTAGTTTAGTAAAATATCTAGTACCTTTGACATGATCAAACAACTCAGTGATGAGAGGAATAGGATAGGCGTTCTTGATCGTTATATTGTTCAGACCCCTGTAATCTATGCATGACCTTAAGTCACCCTCTTTCTTGGCAACGAAAAAGAAACCAGCACCAGCAGGAGAGGAGGACCTTCTGATAAAACGTTTCCTCAAGGATTCCCGTATATACTCCTCCTTAACCTGATTTTCTTTTTCAGAAAGAGGGTAGACCTTAACCCTAGGTGGCATAGTACCCGGTAAAAGGTTTATGGCACAGTCATAGTCACAGTGTGGAGGTAGCTTATCTGCCTCCCTTTTTTCAAAAACCAATGCAAGGTCTGCATACACAGAAGGGACAGAAACAGAAAGTGGTTTAGCCGTGGGCACATTGAGTAAACAAACAGGACGTACATGGGCCATACAGTCTCGTTGACAAGATTCCCCCCAGGAGAGTATATCTAAACAACCCCAATCAAGTACTGGGTTGTGTTTAACTAACCAGGGAAATCCCAGAACGATGGAAGCAGTAGGGGAGTCAATTATTTGGAAGATTAACCTTTCCTTGTGCAAAGCACCCACAGTCATAACCATTTCTTGGGTTTCATGGGTCACCAGAGGTTTCTCAAGTGGTCTACCATCTATGGCCTCAATGGCCAAGGGTGTGGCCTTTTGGATCAAAGTCAAGGCTGCGGTTTTAGCAAAGTTCTCATCCATAAGGTTGTCTGCCGCACCTTAATCGATCAAGGCTTTGGTAGTTATAATGGTTTTATTGACCAAAAGAGAAACCGTAATAAACGGTCTAGAGATGGACACATGAGGGGACAAAGTCATAACACCCGATGCCGACCCCTCTCTAGGCCTTAGGTGCTGAAGTTTTCCTGCAATTTAGGGCAGGTCCTACAGAGGTGCCCCCTCTTTCCACAATAAAGGCACAACCCCTCTCTTCTACGATACGCTCTTTCAGCCTCGGTCAACCCCGTAGCACCCAATTGCATGGGTTCGGGGGATGGTTGACTAGGAGGGGGTAGAGCTAGTAATGCAGTACTGGGTAAAGCAGGTAACACCGGAGTATTCATCCGTCTTTGACTACGCCTCTCTCTAATACAGTTGTCAATAAGAATTATATACAAGAAAAAAAAAGAATGTAGCGCTTTTTATATAGATAGATAGATAATATATAACCTTGGTGAAATTGAGTGATGTTCTTTTGAAATGTCAAATTATGCCGACATCTACAAAAAGATAATCAAACATAGTATAGACTGTATATGATTAAATAATATCCAAAATTATAGTTTGTTTTATAAACTCACGAACAGAGAGCTATAGACCCAGCTCTGGTATGTATCGCTTCTGGGCCCGTTTAGGTGACCCACCCCTATTGCTGGAAAGATTTTTCTTTAATCCTACAGGGGGGGATAGAAGCACAAACGATTGCGCAATATTGTTGGTATTATTCTAAATACATAAAACAAATTCCCAAGTGGGTACTTACAAAACTGGAGTCAATGTAAATGACTCAATTTCAAAGTGTTATGCAGATTTGGGACTGCACTCCCCTCTGTAAAGGATGAATCCGGAACCAGGATAAGATGAAAAAATAAAAAACTTAATTTATTATAATAATATACAACAAATAAAAAAGGCAACAATGTCCTTAAAAACCGAAACGCGTTTCACCACTTTCGCTGTGGCTTCCTCAACCGGATAAATGAATTCAGAATGAATAAGAATTATATAGTCTATAACATCATCCAGAAGAACAGGCAATTCCCTGGATGCTATTTCATCCAGTATGTAAGCGGCCAAACCCTCCTGAAAGGCTGTTACGAGGCCTAACCACTATTCCACTAACCACCGTTATTCCAAACCACTTCAGCTGCTAGAGTGCGGAATTCTATAGTATAATCCGCTACAGATCTGTTACCCTGTCGAACCCTAAGCAGAGCTTTGCCAGCAGAGGCCACCCTGCTGGGTTGATCAAACATGCGTTTGAAAGCTGTCAAAAATCTGCAAAGGACATAGGAGACGTATTCTCCCACATGGGGTTGGCCCATGCTAAAGCTTTCCTGGACAAGTGGTTTATTAAAAAAGCAATTTTGGTTCTGTCAGTGGGGTAGGAATGTGGATTCATCACCAAATGGATATCAATTTGGTTGAGGAAACAACGACACAACGCTGGATCACCGCTATAGCGCTGTGGTGGCGTCATATGAACTACGTGAGCAGGAACGGGTACTGGATCGGGAATGGGTTCAGGCACAGCAGGTGCAGCCTCCTGAACGGCAGGTTGCAAGTGTGCAGTACGAGCCAGTATGGTTTGCAAAGCTTGAGCAAACTGATCCATACGGTGGTCTAAACCGTCCATTCTAGCCTCCTGATTAACTAATAGCTGTGGAATGTTAGCAGGTTCCATTATGGCCCTGTTGTAATGTCACGATTCGGGGAACCTAACACGCTAACAGGTCACAGAGAGGAAAAGGTGCAGTACTGGTCCTTAGAATGGCCGGGTTAAGCACACCAAGAATAGTCAGGAGACAAGCCGAGTAAAGGGAGACAGAAAACAGGAGAACGTGAAACAAGCCGAGGTCAAAGGGATGGAGAATACAGGAGAGTCGGAGAAACAAGCCAAATAATCGGTAACCAGAGAGAAACACAAGCAAACAGCAATACAGTTAACTAAAGACCACAACAGGGCACTGAGGGACAGGAAAGGTAAGTATTTAAACCCTGTGGTTAATTCTGATTGGATAACTTCCAATCAGAATTAACAATCACACGTGGGAGATATCTATACCTCCCACTGTGATTGTCATACTGTGACTTTAACGCTGGGTCACGTGGCTGACCCCGGCGTTTGCATAAATGCGCGGTCTCCCAGCATGCAGCGTTATACACGCTGCCGCCGGGAGACGAGAATGTGGATGCGAGCAGCGTCCGAGGCTGTGAGGACGCCGCTCGCCAACAGGCATAGGAAGGGGACCCTGACAGTTGGGTTACGACCCCATGACAATAGCTTGTCTAAATGTACAAACATTTCCAGTGTTGCATACTTCAATTCCATCTCTCGGGAATGTATCCCATGGATCAGTGCAGCTAGGGGAGTGGGCCTTGACAGAGCCAGGAAGTAGGCATAACAGCCAAGGGAAGTTAAGTGACACTAGCAAGCTGGGGGGGGGGGGGTTAGGTAGGTTTTAGGTAGGTTTTTTATTTCATTTTCAGATGGATCCTGTCAAAGAATTCCTTGCAGGTGTCTGTGTGGCGGTGAGGGAATGTGGCATCGCTTGGCTGCAAGAGCGGATGGCATCGCCTGGGCCTTCTGGTGGAGCGACGGCTCACGCGGGGGACAAGGCCTACCCAACATTTGAGCCCCGGTTCGGTGCCGCCACAGAGAATGAGCCCATCTCCAGGAGCTATTCTCGTGGCAGATGGTCCCGGAGCAGGCCACGTCCCAGTTCAGGCTGCGCCCCGTCGGTTGGCGGCTGGCAGGAAAAGTCGGGTGCTGAGGACGGTGGGCTCCGGTGTGGCAGGGATTGCTGCCAGGTCTGTGACCAATGCTGGAGATGCCCATGCTGCTCTCGGGCCTTGTATCCATGGGGAGTGGGGGCAGGACGTGGGTGTCCAGGGGCACGGCCCGTGGGGGGTCCAGGCAGCAGGAAGGAGTCTGGTACAGCCCCAGCTAGGTCCAGGTTTGCTGCGGTGGAGGCCAATATCCCAGTTGGAGCCAAGTCAGCGTAGGCGGCTTGTTCAGGCAGCATGGCCTGTGTGGGGTCAGGTGGGAGAGAGTGCGCACGGCTACATGGAGCCAGGCAGATGGATAGGCTGGATTGGAGGAATCATGCTGTCCGTGAGTGCAAAGAGCGCCACTCTAGGATGAGGTATAGCGGGTCACCAGGTGTCCCAGGCTAGGCAACTTCTTGTTCCAAGGATAGGACCAGGTGCAGCGAGGATAGACGTCCACGGCGGTCAGCGCAGCAGAGACAGGAGCCATTCTGTTAGGCATTACAGTAGGGGGCATTCAACTTCTTCTGAGGGTAGGGCAAGGAGCTGGTGCAGAACTTACAGGTCGCCTAACAGGAGTTATCAGAAGAGAAGGATTACACTGTACAGCCAATCTGGCCAGGTGGCCAGACGTTGTGAGGACAGGGAATGTGGTCGGGAATGTGGGAAGGATGGACAGGTTGGGGCTCCTATGAGCAGACTACCCAGGTTGTTTTCTTCCCATAGATCAGCAACTCCTTCTCCTATGGTTCTGAGGCAGGACCAGGGAGTTGGATACAGAAGCTATGACGCTACTAATGAAACTCTCGAGGTGGATGGAAGGACAGTGGCCCCGCTGTATATTATGGCAGGGGGTTCTGGCGGTGAGTGTTCTTCGGCACTACACTCCGGGAATCTCTTGGATAGCTTGAGGTCCTTTCTTAACACTTGGGCTGTCAGGGATACACAGGAGGTGCATTTTAGTCAGGTGTGGGGTCCACCGACAGGCGGGAGTTGAGTGGCTACGCCGGTTCCGGTGGCTGCATCGGGCAGTGTTCAAGGCTGGACTACAGTGACTTCACTTGGGTCGTGGACGTCGGCAGTGGTCAGCGAGCGTGCAGAGTTGACAGGTGAGATTCCTGAGGTAGCTAGGCAGAATGTGCATGTGTCATTCTCTGGGCCTTTGGGTTGTCATCTAAAATCGGAAGTGACGGAAAAGATTTGGTGGGGCAAATTCTTCTATATCGTCTCACTCCTTAGTGTGAATGAATATCTTGATCTGAAGGAGGAAGATAAGATGGATGCCAAGAAAGAGAAGGAGGAAAAGAGAAGATACCTAAGTCTTTTGGGAATTGGCTTCGGGCATTCTGAATTTTGGCTTGTGTTTTGGGGGAGAAATTTCCCGAGCAGTGTTCTCAGTTTTTCTGCTATTTGGATGGGATCTGGGAGGCTTATCATACTTATGGGGGTTTAGCATGGTGGAAGTATGACGAGTAGTTCCGCCAAAGGTTGTTTGCTAATCCCGGGATGCGATGGGACCAGATGGACCTACCCCTATGGATGAAACTGATGATGGCTCAGAAAGCTGCGCCCTTTCAGAGTGAGGCCGGCGTGGGATCAACCTCCTCTTTGCCGGCCAGTCAAAAGAAAGAGTTCTGTTGGACGATTAATGAAGGACAATGCAAGAGGGGTGCCTCGTGTAAGTTTAAGCATGAATGTTTGGGCTGCGGGGGGGTCTCTGGCCTCAACAGATGCTTTAAGCAGGGTAAATCTGCATCTGCCGGCAGAGCCGGGGGTGCGGTGACACCATCCACTTCCACTAGGGGCAACCCTGGTGAAAATCGGCGCGATGTTGCCTTGGCTAAGCCGTTACGGTAACCAGGGTGACGCACAGTTATTGTTGGGCAGGTTATCAAAAGGTTTTGGGTTGATTGTGTGACAACTTGAAGTCGGTCGCGGAGCATCCAGAGGCGGTTTGTGAGAAATTGGCTAAAGAGGTTCAGCTGGGTAGGATGGTGGGGCTGTTCTCACAACCTCCATTGGCGGACTTACGGATTTCACCGCTGGGCGTGGTGTCTAAGAAAGAACTGGGTAAGTTCCACCTGATCCATAATTTGTCATATCCGAGAGGTTCTTCGTGAATGATGACATTGATGCGGCCATGTGTTCTGTCTCCTACGCATCATTTGGCCAGGCGGTTGAGTTGGTTTGGAAGGCAGGACGCAGGGCATTGATGGCGTAGGCTGACATGGAGTCGGCTTTTCGATTACTGCTGATTCATCCGGATTGTCACCATCTGTTAGGTTGCATGTTTGACGAGGCTTATTTTGTGGATCTTTGCTTGCCTATGGGCTGCTCCATTTCATGTTCCTACTTTGAAAAGTTTAGTTCCTTTTTGGAGTGGGTGGTAAAGAAGAAATCGGGTGGGGGATCTTTAGTACACTCTCGATGACTTCTTGTGTGTGGGCACTGCCGGGTCGGACTGTTGTGGCCATACCATGCGGTCTTTGGAATGGGTGGCTCATTCATTTGGGGTACCCCTGGCAGCCGACAAGACGATGGGCCCTGCCACTTGTTTCAGTTTTCTTGGATTGGAGATTGATTCGGTGGCAGGGGAATGTCGGCTGCCTTGGGATAAGTTTATTGCACTTCGGTAGCTCGTGGTGCATGTTGGAGGGTCCAGAAAGTTAAGTTGAGAGAGCTGCAGTCTTTGATAGGCAGACTGAATTTTGCATGTAGGGTAATTTCCATGGGGAGAGTTTTTAGCTGTTTTCTGGCAAGGGCAACTAGTGGGGTCCAGTCTCCGTGTCACTTTGTCAAGGTCATGGGCCATGAAGGCGGATTTGTGGATCTAGGAATCATTTTAAGTGATTTAAATGGACGGGTCTCTTTTCGTGAAGCGGCAGCTCCTTCGGAGGATATTGAGTTGTTCACGGATGCTTCGGGGGGCATAGGTTTGAGGCATATTTGGCGGGCAGGTGGTGTGCTGCTCAGTTGCCTTAGGCCTGGAAAGCAAGTCCTCTTACCCGTAATTTGGTGTTTCTTGAGTTGTTCCCGTTAGTGGTGGCTTTGGCATTGTGGGGGGAGGTGCTGCGGGACAGGAAAGTTATCTTTTTTACGGACAATATGTTGGTGGTTTATGCGGTTAACCGCTTATCCGCATCTTCGGTCCCGGTGGTATGCTTATTACGGCGATTTGTGTTGTTTTGTATGTCTTTTAAAATATTGTTTTTTGGGCACATCACGTGCCCGGTTTGTTAAACATGGTGGCTGATTCCTTGTCTTGTTCACAGTGGAAACAGTTTCGGATGGTGGCTCTGGGGGCGCGAAAAGAAGGACAGGCATGTCTGAAGGAGATATGGCGGCTCGGGACGTAATGCTTGGAGGATTCATAAGGAATTCTTTAGCGCCTGGTACGTGGGCTGCTTATGTAAAGGTTTGGGATGCATGTGATGAGGTAGGTCACACAGGGGTGTCCCAGTCAAGGGAGGGACGGTTAGATACGTTACTGTGGTTTCTATGTCGTTTGTTTACACAGCGTTTGTCTCCTTCTGTGATCGACAGGAATAAGGCAGCATTGGCATTTCTGTTCAACTTGACTGGTTGGGAGGACGTTACAAAACATTTTCTCATTCGTCAAGCCTTACGGGGCTTTAGGAGAAGTAAGAAATCGGTGAATTCTAGAAGACCGATATCTTTTGAAGTCCTGTAGCGCTTAGTGGCAGTGCTGCTAGCGGTGTGTTCATCTTCTTTTGAGGCGGGGTTATTCTGGGTTACCTTCTCGTGGGCGTTCTTCGGGGTCTTTCAGATTGGTGTACTGGTCAGTACTTCTCGAGCGGGTGTTGGGGGGGTTCAACACTCGGACATCGAATTACGGACCGATAGGGTGGGGATTCGGTTGGGCCATACAAAGACGGATGTATTTGGAAAAGGTTGTTTGGTAAAACTACTTTCCCTGCTTGGGCCAGGAGTCTGCCCAGTTTCATGTGCATCGCACTACGTGGAGTTTCACCTGGACGTCCAGGGTAAGGACGTCTGGATAGGGGTGGCGACGGAGGCGTCCCACTTGGGTCTAGGTGAGGAGCTGGTGAAACGTATAGGTAGGTGGGAGTCGGTACGGTTGAAGTCCTACTTACAGCCCGAACACTTGGTTTAATGGACGTGGATTGGTGGGGTGGTGTTTGGTGTTATGCCTTGTCACTGAGTCTGTTTTCATTTTAGGTTGGGTGGCCTGGTTGGTGGGCCACTCTCGGTGTCGGGGACAAATCAAAAAAATTATGGCGATCTTTATTAGGCGTATAGGTGAAGTGGCAGTGATGCACGGTGATTTGGAAGGCATGCTTCCTGGGTATTTCAGGATGGATGGTGTTAATCTTTTGGATGTGGGGTGTGACCTATTTATTTTGGGCCTTCAGGAGTACCTTCAACAGGCTTTGTTTAGGTGTGGTGGGGGGGGGGGCGCTCAGGAGCTTTAGGTGTCAAGTCCTGAGCTGTGGCCGGGAATGGCCAGGTTAAATCGTGGGGTAGATCGAGGAGGAAGTGAGGCTTAGTGTGGATTAGGCAGTGTTACACTTCGTTGATAGGTTTGAGCCCAGCGGTGGCTCCAAACCTGGGGGTGTCTTGATACTCCCCTACAATTTAATCTGGTGGAAATGTGGTCATATTGGACGGCCAGTTTCTGTGTTAACATGTTAATTAGATTGTTATTTATTGTTATTATTGTGGGGTCATTGCCAGGGGTATGTTACATAGTTACATAGCTGAAAAGAAACTTGCGTCCATCAAGTATAGCCTTCCTCACATATGTTTTTTTCTGTTGATCCAAAAGAAGGCAAAAACCTAATCTGAAGCGCTTCCAATTTTGCAACAAACTAGGAATAATTTCCTTCTTGACCCCAAAATAGCAGTCAGATGTCTCCTTGGATTAAGCAGCTATTACCCCACTAATTAGAAATTATATCCCCGTATGTTATGTTTTTGCAAGTATTTATCCAATTGCAGTTTAAACATCTGTAATGACTCTGACAAAACCACCTCTTCAGGCAGAGAATTCCATATCCTTATTGCTCCTACTGTAAAAAAAACCCTTTTCTTTGCCTTAGATGAAATCTCCTTTCTTCCAGCCTAAATGTGTGACCTTGTGTCCTATGTATAGCCCTGTTTATGAATAGATTTCCAGATAAAGGTTTGTACTGGCCCCGAATATATTTATATAATGTTATCATATCCCCTCTCAGGCGCTGTTTTTCCAAACAGATTTAATTTTTTTAACCTTTCTTCATAACTAAAATCTTCCATTCCTTTAATCAATTTTGTAGCTCGTCTCTGCACTTTTTCTAGTGCCATGATATCTTTCTTTAGAACAGGTGCCCAAAATTGCACAGCGTATTCATGGTGTGGTCTTACCAGCGATTTATAAAGAGGCAAAATTATATTTTCATCCCGAGAATTTATGCCCCTATTTATACATGGCAAAACCAGATTGACATTGCATATTGCTGCCTAATTTGTTGTCTAGAACAACTCCCAAATCCTTCTCGTGTGTGGTTATCCCTAGTTCACTACCATTTAGGGTGCAAACTGCTTATGTATTCTTAACCCCGAAGTGCATAACTTTGCATTTCTCTATGTTAAATTTAATCTGCCATTATAGTGCCCAGTCCCCCAATCTATCCAAATCCCTCTGTAGCAATGCAATATCCTGCTCACATTTTATTACTTTACAAAGTTTTGTGTCATCTGCAAACACTGAATGTATATAGGGGGGATGTTGGCTTTAATAATATTTGTTGGCAATGACCCTATTTGTTATTCCTTAATTAATTAATAATTAATAAAGCTGTGGACTAATATTTCCAACAGTGTAACCTGTGTCCGTGTCTTAATGGAGTTCAGGGTAATGTTAGCGCATATGCCGGTAAATCCGACTGTGCGTCTGTCTGAATAAGCAATGTAGCAGAAATGCAAATTCCTGTCATTTTTAATGCCAACTTTGATGAGGATAAAAAGCATAAACTCTCTTGCTTTTTTAAGATTTTATATATAGAATCAGAAAAACCATCTAAGGGGAAGAGAGAATTCTTTTGTGCTCCCAAGGGAAAGAAATGTCTCAGATCCCTTTTTTAGCTGGAAGTATTGTATGAGAAATGTTTCAAAGCCTGGCTTAGCCAGGTCCAACATTTTATTATTTGTTTACATGGCTTGCTCTTGATTTTCATTCACAAGCCAGATGGAAGTCTGATGAGGCTGTTTTAGTTTTCATGATTTTTGGGAGAATTTTATATAACAGTTCATCCAATCTAGGGCTTGGGCACCTGGAGCTCTTTTCATACACAGAAATGTTAAATAAATTAAAAAAAAACATATTCCTTAAAATTACAGAAATATTTCATGTTAAGAATATATTTATATTTTTTGCAAAGAGGGCAGTTCAGATGTTGAATTCACAGGTGAACTGTTTATGGTCTTTGTACATAGTCTTTAAAATTGTATTGAATTAAGATAGCACAGGAACATTCCAGCACCATAACTACCAAAGGAACACTGCTGCACCTTATAGTATACTACAAGCCTCTAATTTCCCTAAAATGTCCACACTTTTGAGTAGCTTTTTTCACTGTGAAAAACCAACTCTATGTATAGTCAAGACCCTACATTCACCCTCTCAATCTACAATTTAGTTTACCACATTTCCCTCACAATTAACTCTCTTTCTGCCCAAATTAGATTTTGCCTACCAACTAACCATCTCCCTTCTTAATTTAGATTGGCACATTACTCATTACACATTACTGGCCAATTTACTCCCCCCCCCCCCCCCATCTCCCCACCTCTTCCCACTCCCCCAAATCAGTGTCCACATTCCTTTTCTAACTAACCCCTTCCTTCTCCCTAAATATGTCTTCTCATTCTCCTTGCTATCCACATACTGTGGGAGGGCCCTAACCTAAAGTCACAATTCTGCCCTCACTGCCTGGTCCTGACTAAATGGGTCCCACTGGTGAGTCAGTGACACACACACAAGCACACACAAAATGTAGTTTAGACACACAGCCACACAGACACACTTTGAATTCTCACTATAGTGAATAACCCTGTTAATAGTAGTAGGTGGAGATCTAACTGCATGTAAAGTTGAGAAACACAGATGTTGAAATACTGACCATGACAGACATTGGGCTTTATTCACTGAACACCGAATTGCAAGTGATAAACTTTTGGATGGAATTACCAATCTGTTACTATTGCTGTGTTAAAGTATGTTTTAGCCTGAAGTTTGGAATTCTCATGTAATTCAATTTGGTGTTCAGTAAATAGACTTCACAAAGCATATTTTCAAATGTATGACTAGCTATAGTGGGTGATGAATACATTTTTTTAAAAAACAAGTAAACATGTATTTCCTTTGTCTTGTCTAGGACAAACAAAACTCACATAAACACAATAAGAGAACACTACCAGCAATTTAGTTTTCATTTACAGGCCATTAACGGTAAAAGACAAAGATTAAATGTTTATCTTTTGTGGTTTCTTTATCGTAACTAAAAAAATGACACAAACTAATAAATAAAAATGACTTCATCTTTATCTGAATCCATTTCATGTACATTTTCCTTAATGGGGCAGTGTAGTCAAAATAATCACAATATCTTGTTGCAGTAGTTATTGTGTCAAGACTTACCTGGCACCATCCTACAATAAGTATTCAAACAATTTTTAAATAGTTTTACACATTTTTTTTTTCAAAATATAACTACTTCTGCATTAATGACATCAACTCAATACTCCAACTCAATTCTTCAATCCCCCCCCCCCCCCATCAAGCTTAAATATGCCAGCAATCTGCAATTTGATTTTGCAGTGTATTTTAAGGACCTGTTATGCAATATGCAATATTCAACTGAAGTGATAGATTCCTATGGAATAGCCTGCCTACTGTCCTCAGACTCTCCCCTAGTCTTCATTCGTTTAAGAAGTGCCTTAAAACCCATTTCTTTAGGAAAGCTTATGACCTCCCAGACTAACATCTACCTCGCATACCTGTGTCTTGCTCTCTACTCTCTCCTCCAACTCTACTTCTCTCCCACCTTATTTGATTGCTATTCCCTGTCTCAATGTGTTTTATACCCCATTTCCTATAGACTGTAAGCTTGTTTGAGCAGGGTCCTATTCAACCTATTGCTCCTGTAAGTTTTCTTGTAATTGTCCTATTTATAGTTAAATCTCATAATATTGTAAAGCACTGCAGAATCTGTTGGCGCTATATAAATGGCAATAATAATAACAATGAGAAGGTAGTACATTAGCAATGTTGTTTTATTTTTTCATTCTATTTGCACACATTTGTAAAATGAGATTTAAGAACTTTAATTGATCAGGAAGTATTCAGTAGTCCAGCACACAACATAAATATACAATTTAGTTCTTTTTTTTTCTTCTAACAAAGTAGAACAATAGTTGTAAAATGATGATAGGTTGGAACTTGGCAATTTCAACATATAACACACAAATTACTATGCTCACACTGCTTAGAGTCTTTATTTTAAATAATTAAAGCAAACATAGCATTCGACAAGTGTGAGCATGATTTTCCTATAAATTAATAAAAATTTACTATTTTTACACTTCCAGAAGCAATTGTTTTTCTAAACGGTTTGAAATAGGGCAGGCTGCTGAAATAATCAGATTGTGCACAAATTAGAAACATTTACAAGTAGTGAAGTGTATTGGATATCCTTAAAGTAATCCCAAGACTGCCCGGAGGTTTTGGTGGCGGACGTATGAAAACCACGATTCAGAAAGATGAAATGTATTATTGAATCTTTAAATGGGTTAATAATTACATGTAACATAGATCTGATGTTTTTAATTTAATTCAAGACATATGCATTTTCTAAAAAGAAAAAAAAAAGAAAGATAATTTAATATTAGATAGTAATCTTGTCTCCCTGTCTGCTGCAAAACCTCAGGCTTAATTAATGAACAAGACATGTCTTTAGCAGGCTGTTACAGAGCAGCATACACGTACAATATTCACCATCATCTTCCTTAGTTCTGTATCCTGACCACTAATTATTAGACAGCTGACCGTGAATGAGGCCACTATCCTTTGTGGGAATGTGTCTACTCCAATATTTTTTTAAATTACACACAGTATTCCAGTAAAAACATTTTCTGTACATCTACTGAATATACCCAGAATTAAGGTCTGTAAATTAAAATTTTAATGAGATTTGTACAAGTATAACATACAAATGAATAACCATCTTACATAAATGATGAACAAGTATATCAATTGTAAATAATTATAAGGGTATCAGTAACAAAAGAGAAGGAGACATGCATTTGAATAATATACATTTGCAATGGAGACAATATATTAATACAAATCATTAAACATCATGCTTATTAAATTAGGTATAGCTAAATATCAAGAGTATAGTTTTTGTCTATTTAGTAAGGTGTTTATGTTTATGAAAGGTTAGTTGCTTGTAACATTCTTAGAAGAATTGGATTTTTGCGTTACTTTTTGTTTTTCTTCTCCTTTACTTTTATAACAAAATCTATAATTTACTGAGAAGATTTACAATCACTGTAAATAGAACTTGTTTGGATAATAAGATCTGACACAGTTTTATCCCAACGTTTTACTAATCCATGGTCACCTATATAAAAAATGATCACTGGCTAGTTTTGTCATAAACCAAAAAAAAAAAAAAAAAAAAAAGCACACTCAAACTATAATTTAAAATTAAACTCCTTTATAGTAAGTTTTAAGTAGGAAGGTATTAACCCGGTTAGTCTCATGAACAGTAATTATTGCGCAAATATCCTTTGCAAGCACTAAAATAAATACATTTAAAAAACAAATGTTCTATGCCCAAGTAAACCTTCCAGGATTGATCATGATTGTCAAAGAATGTTATCAGGATTCAGACGAAAGCATGGCATTTAAAATTCCTGGTACGGACAAGCGTTAGATGAAAACAGAAAAGCAATCTTCAAAGTAAAAAAAGTCAAAGTAAAAGAATCAGAAACAAATGTAATTTCACATGTTGATCAAATTCATCTTCAAAGTGCTTCTTCTTCATAGGTTTCTCATTTTTTGTTAGTATTGAATCTATCCATTTAAAATTATAGTTATGCCAACTCCTCTTTAGTTTTGGTTTATGTTTACTGTTGGATGAGTAGGCTATTATGCACCCGAATACATATTTGCAAGAAATATGTGGTTTCGATTCTAGTGATTGTTAGAATATACAATGTGGCTTTTGCAACTTTTTTAGTCTATGTGTACAGGATTCTGTATCTCTTACATTGGTTATTTTAGCTAACAAGAAGTCCTTCGGTGGATCCAGCTTTGAATATTTATGCTTTGAATCCAAACACCCAGATATACACTATGTTAGGCATTGAGCCATTCCAAAATTAATAAGAGGTTCTCTGGAAAGACTTTGATGGAATCTTTTTGCAAGTCAGTAGGTGTCATTATACCTTCTTCCCAGTACCTTCCTGGTAGCTTGGCATCTCACATTGTACACCTCCACTAGGCTTTCCATTCTACTGCTTTATTTTGTTTAGGAATATATGATACATTTGTTTGGTGCTTGGTGTATTTTTACTTCAAGTTTGAGGGTCCTCAATTGTGTTTAGTTTTTACTGGGTTTCTGTTTTTTCTTTGACTGGCTTTTGGATTTGTTGTATGTGTAGCCTTTGTTTAAACCTTTTGATGTATAATGTGCATTGGATCAGTAAATGACATAACAACATTAATGTGTTTTCTGTTAAATTCCTTGTTCCACTTGTTCCGTAATGTCTTCTGGTTTTGAAACCCCTGTGCCACATCTGAAAATGTATGTGACTGTTTTGACTTGTATATTGTGGTAAGTACTCATCCACAATTCCTATTACTTTTAACGGCACATTAATTTACTTATAGTCACAGTGTGGGTCTATTGTAAGACAAGCATTTCACAGATAGCAGGCAGTTTATGGAATGGTAGAATTTGAGAATCAAAAAAGCTTGCTATCTTCCTATGGGCCAACAGTTGCAACATAAGTGTAGCCTTTTGCCCCCCATGATATTAGAAATGCCTCATTTGGCACAAAAGTTAGCTATAATGCTAAACTACTCCTGATGTTTGATGATAGTAACATGGGTGGAGTGGGTTTTTCATCTTAATATGGTCACAGTCCATCAGAATCCATTACTTGTAGAAAGGTAGTACCAACCCCCAAAAAGCCTTGTAGAAATGTACTCCTTCCCCCATTATCATACTGACTCCTTCTGATATGGTTTAATTTAACGGAGCTCTGAAAGTTTTTCATAGTTCTATCTTGTGAGTACTTTGTCAAGGTCAATACAGAAAGGATAAAGACCTGAGCTAGTGACAGAGAGCCTTCTAAAGCTACACCTGTACCCTGGAGCTCCTATCTCTACATCTATTATTGTGCAATCACTCTGTGAGTTCAGATGCATGGAAAGGGCCAGATGAGGAAAATACAATCTTGAGAGTTTACTGCTCATTAACAGAAGTTTACTGCTTATTAAAAAAAAAAGAGTTCAAGCAACATAACCACTGCATCATTTGACTTTTACCTGGGGACTCCCAGGCATCATTTCCTGTTCCTCTATAACTTCCAGTAGATCCAGAAACTCCTGCTAGGAACTTCAGCTCTTTCCTTTGCTTCTTAGTACTCAGGTTCTGTCAGTTTTCTGTGCCTCATATACCTATGCAAGCCTTCTATTGTTTATACTTCATCCATCAATCAGAAGACATACAACAACATCCAGACTGGATGTGATGATGACCCTCTTATATTATGTGGAGGTTATGAAGTCCTGTATGAAGTGATTCCTTGTTCATCGATTTTGTTTGACTTAATAGGGGCCATAAGTTTTAGCTGTTACATTTGACTTTTGGTTTTAATCTGTGATACAGCATGCTTACTCTTTGTCACTACCACTACCACTACCTCACAGGATTTCCATCAGGTCACTAGAGCAGTGCCACCTCCTGGGCCTTTTGTAATGAAGAATCCAAGAAACAAATTTGCAAAGCATCCATTTTGTTTTCCTTGAATATTTTTATAAAATGGTACCTTTTAAATGCTTTTGCCTCTGTTGACACTTCATTTAGTTGCAAAAGTCAAAATTTCATCCGTATAGTCAAAGTCCAGAAACTCCGGTGTATAATCTCCTTCTCCTCTGGCTAAACAGCTAACTGGGGATTTTCCTGTCCAAAATACAGGAATGAGGAAATATCTACAATACTTTTCTGACTGGTACAATCTCTATTCAGGGAATGGATCTCTATAAAAGTAATGAATTGTCTTGTACTTTGATGACACAGATGAAAATGTATTTATCTGTAAACGTAAATTAATCCTTTCAGCACCCTTGACAATGTAGATTGACATATGACAAAAGAGAATCATGTGGTTCCCTAGGAGGATCCTAATCCCAATAAATGCAACATCAATATGAATCTCTGCAGTCTAGTAAGAATTTTATTCTATGGGAGTTAATATAGTTTTTACTGAATTTCTAGAGCTTAATGATAGTACTTGCCATAGAACTACAATAGCATGTGATAACTGTTATTGTAAATAGACTGGCACTTGTGTGGTATGCCCACTATCTTCAAGCCATCCACATGTCCATTTTCTGGACAGTCTCTCTGCAGAGACATGGCCGATTCCTGGCATCAACAACAGCAATGTTGACAGCAGCATTACTTCTCATGTGATCAAAGGGAAATATGCTGGACAATGAAATGAAAAATGATATAAAGGTATGTGACAAACTCCCCTGTCCTCGTGAGTTTGCCACGAGCTCCTGGAGGAGCCTGCTTGCTAGCCTCCTGCCCACCAACTATGGGCCAGGTCAGTGACTGTAAAGACCCCTATTTTACTCCCCCTGGTTCAGCACTTTCCATTAGTGTGCATAGAACCGAATGCTAGCTCCCTGGCGGCCGTTCGCATTGACTGCGAATAGACTTAAGGGGGACTTATCCGCGAAAGCCCTGGAACTATTTTTGGCAAGAAGACTTCGCTGTTCCTGGTCGGTCCCCAGCGGCACTTATCCACGATTCCATGGAACAATTTTCAACTACGGGACCATGCGTGCAGTCGGTCAAATTATGACTTCCAGGAAATTCCTGAACCCCTGAACCGATCTGAGTTATTTTTAGATATGTTGGTCACCCAGATCTGGGCTATAAGGGCATGCAACTTTTATAGGGTTTTATGTATGTTTAAGGTACTTTGGGCGTGTTTGGGAAATGGGTGTTTTTTGTGCTTGGAGATAATTGAGTTTAATACAGTGCTTGACTCAATTATGTCCCAGGCACAGGGAGGGATTATTTTGTTTTGTATGGAAGTGTCCTGGACCTGAGAGCCAATGTAATCGTGTGTATGTTTTTACTGTAGTCTACTCTCAAGTCCAGAGGGAAGTGCCCCTATGCATGGAGACCTGCATATAAGGCGAGTTGTGGCTGCGATTAAACGTATTCCAGCTTGACTCCCAGAACTATGTGTCATCTGGCTACTGGGAGGGGAAAGGGCTAATCACTGTTCCAACTTTTTTCCAACGTGGAGGATTCAGCAGTGAAAGTCCTTGTAAGGACTAGCGCTCCCAGGACTGAGTGTCTTCCAGTGCCTGGGGGTGTCTAGAGCAAATTCCCCCTTTAGTTCCAGGAGGGAGCGGTTCCAGGAAAAGAGCTCCCCGGACTGAGTGTCATCCAGTGCCTAGGGGTTGCCAGAGCGAGATCCCCATTCGGCTCCAGGAGAGAACGGTTCCAGGGGCCCAGTCAAGCAACGGCGACTGTAGCCAGAAGTGCTGCAGTTTTCCCCCTGTTCCAGCTAGGAAGTGGTCCTTGGCGGAAGTACCCAGCCAGGGGTACAGGGAGCTCTGTCACAAGCTGTTTTAATGGGGCAGTATAGGCACTATAACCACTACAGACTACTGGTTTGACGTATAACTGGGAACCTCTATCCTGGTCCATTATTTTCATGTGGCTAAATCATTTGTTCCTACATCCACACTGATTATGTTAATTCCATCCATGTTTAGACAAAAAGTATTAGCTGAAAGCATCACTTGTCAGTTGAACATTAGTTCTGAGTCAATAAATTACATCCATTTATATAAAAAATGAAGGTGGACCAAAGGTTCCTAGAAGAACCAGGTTAGTGTCAAGGAATTTAAAAATGGTGTGACTACTTACTTGGAAATAGTGCCTAGGCACTCCTGACAACATGAACACTACAGTGGGCATAGATGTTATAGGGCCAAGATTACTCTCTTTAGTGTTGATTGAGGTTTTGTTTGTGACTGGTTGTTCCTTGTACATTTTTTGTTTTTTGTATAATTAAAAAAAACAATTATTATACAAAACAGCAAACAACGCATCCAAGTAAGAAATGTATGCAATCAATTGATACGGCTGTTCCGTGTACATTTTATAGATGCAAATATATGATTCCCATATTGCAAGAAAAGTATCTAGGCATGAATAAGAGTTGTTAAATTATTGCTGTTTTGCGTATTAGTTCATAAATGTTGTTGTGTTGTGGGCATAGATGGTTTTCCATTTTGTTTAATGGCGTTAAATGAGTTAAGTTTGTTTAATATGTCCAATTAGAGTATGAATTGAAATGTCAATGTATTTTTTTTCCTTAACCATAGCTTCAAAACCTGTGCCTCAAATAATTTTGTGGTATAGCCAATTTCTGTTTGCTCTACAAAGGTACAAGATTTACTGCAAACATTTTCTTAATAAATTCCTTATTCAATATCATTTATGCATTTATGCACAGCTTTTATGCATTTTTTCGGAATATTTGCAGATGAAGAAGTTTTTGTATTGTTTTGTTTTAATTTTCTTGACGTAGCAACTGAGATACTTTCATAAATATCACTTTGCATATATCAATTTGCTGTAAATTTAAACAACTTTATTTTTGTGGATAGACTTTATCAAAAGACTTATGTTAAGCAAAGCATTTCCTATTAAAAAATCGCTGAAAATGTCTCATATTTTATATTTTAATACTTTTCTAGTACATGTATTTAATTGACTATTGAAATCTTTATCTAAAAGTAATTTGGTTCAGTAATTGTCGGTTTATATAAAATGTTATCAAACAATTGCATATAAAATGGGAATTAATGTCAAAGTTTAATTCCAAAAAATACGCTTGGTTTTATCAGTGCATATACAATGGGGGCGTCTTCCAACAATTTAGAGTATATAGATATTGTGATAAGAAATGAATACATCAAATAACATGCCACTACATAAAATGTTCTTTTACTCTTCTTTATGTTAAATGTTCAAATGCCTACATTTTATAAAAATAGATTTATTATATTTGAGTATATTGATTGCACCAAAAGATCTTTAGTTTCTATTTCATTGAGGAGCATAGAAGACCAGAAGAGGAGTGTACTGGGGGAATATCGTGAGGCTTGTAGCCCTTTTTACACAATTTGTGCTCTACTTTTGTGAGTTCATTCACGGTATACTTTTATATCCTTTTATGTAATTAAAATACTACATTATACATGTTTTTATCTCTTATTTTCCACTCTCTTTGAGAATTTGCTTTATATGTGACATCTTTGAAGGCAAATAGCATCCTAGTTTTTTATGTACTTACACCTTTAGGTGATCATAAATCTTTATTTTTATTGTGGCAGAGACACTTTGTATCTTGCACTTTTCGTGAATTTATTAGTATTCCAGTCCACTTGGCAGCAAATTAATACACTTATGCACTTTTAAATGAAATCGTACTTTATCAGTAATCGTTTGCACTATATAAAATGTTCTTTTACTTATCTTTATGGTAACTGTGCAAATATTTACATTTTATGAAAATTTGTTATAGGATTATATTTTATTAATGACATTCCACCAAAGACCAATTAATTAAACTCACATAAAATTATTTGGCCTGTATTAAATATGAAGAGTGGTAGTGAGTATTAAAGCATCTTTCTCACTTTCACGAGTCTTTGCATATGTTGATGACATTCTCAGTTAGTAGGCAGCAGCCAGGGTGGAGCTGAAGGTAGATAAACCTAAAACTGTCTCTTGGGGGCACCACCATCTTTTTCCCGTCTTCCAACTTCATCGCAATACAGCACCATGTCTGAGGCATGCTCCATGCCCAGGGTTCATATTGTTAACAATTGCATTGCACAAAAAGGTATTCACTAAAGTCCAAACAGCCCTGTACCTAATGGGGCAAAACTATTTGATACTGTACAGGGCCATTCAGACTGCAAAATCTGGACATTGTTCTGTTTAGATTTTGCTGAACATGCTCCAAATGAGCCTTAATTTAGTACATATTTAAGCTGGGCAGAAAACTGCCAGACAACTGAAATCTAGACCATAATGTTAAAATCCAGGCCTGCATGCTTAAAATCATGGCCTAGATTTTAACAATCGAAACTATATGTCCATTGGCAGAGCCTGTGGACAAATAGTGAACAAATTCTTGAAGGTACGAGGGTTAACTTAAGTGGCAGGTGACACTTCCCCCACCTGCCATATACTAAACACTGAGGAACCAATGGCTGCTTAATGTAACTGAAAACTAGCGACCGGTCACCCGTTTCTACCCAGTCACTAGAAAGGCCCCACACTATGGCCTGTATAATAACGGGGTGACCTGGCACAGGTTCCCCCAAAGCACCCACTTATGGGGATCAGGTGGGGGTTTTGAATTCAATAAAGAGGGGTGGATCGGTCACTGTCCAACTCCCTGCCCCCACCAGTGGCCTGTGGGTGAGGGGGGCTGTAAAAAAAATGGAGGAAATAGTTTTGTGGGGGCTACTAATATAATACCCAGTAGGGAGATTCCACTGCCACCCCCACCACCCATAGGCGGCAGGTCAGTGCTATTTAATAAGTGGGGGCTGGGTGGACATGCTATTGTCCACCCCAATCCATGGGATTTGGGTAGGGGTATTAAATGTGATAAGAGTGGTGGACATGACAATGGGATCTACATGGGCTATTAGTATGTCCCTACATGTTTTTTTTTTTGTTTTTTTACAGAGCCCCCATCAAATGCCCACATTTGCAAACGAAGGGTGGATCTGGTCCCCTGGTCCCTCCTGTTATTTTAGAGGTCCTATAAATAACAGGGTGATCAGGCTTTTCTTGTAAATGGGCAGGAAATGCTGCCCATTGTGTAATTTCTAGTTACAGTGGCCAGCTGATGGCTGTTCACTGTTTAGTAGCTATGCCGCTCTTGTGGCATAGCAAGTGGAGTCACAAGGGACGTTTACAACCTCATATTGACCACCATGAGCTTTTTAAATGTTTCTTTTTATTATTTTAATATGGTGGCTGACTGGAAAGTGATGGCCAGTTGTCACATGATTAACCCTCACACTGCCAAGAGGTTTTCGGCAAACTAGCATTGCAAGTAGTACATCAAAATATCAATTGCTTGCACAGTGAACCCAATGAATGTGTATCTTGCTGTATGCATTCAGCCCTTTGTTAGTTTCAAATTGGTGCTTTGTAAATATTCTTAATCATGTTCATTATACAGAGATTGATTGGAAAAGCACTAATTTCAAACCAGACAACAAATGCTTCCAGCTGGTCAGAGCAAATTAAGTTGGGTTGGCTGTATTCCAACAGAATTAGCTTTAGTAAATATGAGAATTGCCATTCCAGTCAGAATTTGTTCATTTGCACTGGTTTTAGTCAAAATAACCCTGGAATTATAGAATTAGTCAAATGCTCAAAACCCTAAAACTTATAGTGCAAAAGTGGCCTCCTACACACACAAACCTTGATGGATATAGCTGTGTCTATCATCCTTGGACAATAGCACCTAGCCATCTTGATTACTCATCCAACCAAATCTACTACAATGAATAAGTAATCCAGAAAAGAGTCTATGCACACCAACCCCTAACCATAATTATATGTGAGCATATTCTCCATTATTTGCCTTAAAAAATATAAAACTATTTGTTACACAAAACGCTTTGACATTGCTTGACTTTTTTGTGTGAATATTTATATTTAGCAGTAACAGACAGGATGTCCAAATGATGAAGATTAGCATTATTTACATAGAGCTGTGAGAGATAACCCCCAGGAAAGGAGATGAAACTGAGCCTGATAAATACACCTATCACCTATCGGAAGCTGTTAGTTCAAAGTGCCAAACTTTGCTATACAGCCCCAGGCAAGGAATTGGTGCTGATCTGCAATTACTGACACATGTGATACAGATAGTATGTGTTATCACCAAAGCATAATTAAACATACAAATTATAAAACAAAACCCTTTTTTTAATAAATATACCTTTGTAAATGTTAAATATTTGTATTGTCGCAAAATGGTATGAAATCTGAATGCAAGCCATCAACCCCAATTTGGTGAAAAATCACAGTACAATTCAAAACTGAGAACACTAACTGAGAAAAACTATGCTATATAAAGCTATAATAAACATAACAGGTGTATTATGTGGCAATGTATAAAGTGGACATTTATAATGTAGCACAGGCAATAATTACATTATACAAAGTAATGTATCTTGACTTTTGTAACCTTAAAGGGACACTATAGTCACCATAACAACTACAGCTGTTTGTATTTGTTCTGGTGAGTATAATCATTTCCTTCAAACAATTTGCAGTAAACCCTGTCTCTTCACAGAAAATGCAGTAATAACATTACAGCCTTGGGATACCTCCACTGGCCACTCCGCAGATGGCTGCTAGAGGTGCTTCCTGGGGCAGTGCTGTACAGTGTGCAGCACTGACAGTCAGTGTCTCCCCCTCTGCATGCAGACACTGAACCTTCTTCATAGAGATGCATTGATTCAAGCCATCTATATGAGGAGATATGCTGATTGGCCAGGGCTATGTTTGTCTTGTGCTGGCTTTGCCCCAGATCTGCCTCCTTAACAGTCTAAGCCAATCCAATGCTTTCATATGTGAAAGCATTGTGATTGGTATTGAGCAACACTTCTCATGATGTCAGTTAAGCAGGTTAGATCAGGGGCAGAGCCAGCAGCAGCAGACAGGGGTAAAGGTAAGATTATACTATATTTATGGAGGGCAAGGGGGGCTAGATTGTGTTTTTAATTCTATAGGGTCAAGAATGCATGTTTGTGTTCCTGACCCTATAGTGTACCTTTAGAGTAATACCCCAAGCACCATATGCACTGTGGATTAACTTTTACCTGGCGTGTGGTATGCGCCGCTCCCCCCTCCACCACTAATGGTAGTGAGCCGGAAGCTCTCTGCTTGAGCTTAGCTATGCACAGCTAATTTGCTGAGAGTGATCATCTGATACTCTCAGCCAATAACCAATAACCAGCCCTTAACTACAGGGCTTAGCTCAGGAGGGCTAATGGAAGGTTTAGGTCTAGGGTACTCTTGAAATCATAACCAGTAGAGCAAGCTGTAGTAGTTATCGTGCTTAGGGTGTTTGTTTAAGAGGTTACATTTCATGCAATATGCTAATACTAATAAGATGCTGGCAAAATGCAATCTATTAATCATACCTTTAGATTAAAAAAAAAGTATCTTCCTATTAGGAAAGTGGCTAAATAGCGATCTTGAATGGGTAATGATATTTTTAATAAAAACTCAGCTATATATTCACGTGTCCATAAGATGCAATAAGTTGAAAACTGACATTAAAAATAATCTTAAATTGTTACCTATGATCAGGGTGATAATTACTATTAGGCCATTAATTAAACAATGTAGAAGATACATAACAGTGAACCATGTATCATGAAAAAATGTCATTCAGAAGTAGTGTTAGTGTAACTGTTAGGGTAGTATATATGTTTAGTTTTAGTACCTTGTATTTGTTAACGGATAATGTAGTGTTAATAAGGGGTAATGTTTAATTATAGTGTAGAGTATTAGTTAATGTTTCATGTAGTGCCAAATTAGGATAGTTGGTAGTTAAAGTGAGGATCTTGCTGAAAGGACAGCACTGGGGGAATGATATGTTACACTCCCTGTGCTGCCTGAAATTATTGGTAGTTACAATCCTTGGCAGCAGCTATGTCAGGTGGGTAAGGGGTTAAAAATTAAGCAGATCTTCCAGTTACTTCCTACTCCCATCTGCTAGGTTGTGGAATGGAATTTTGCTTTATGGGGGTACCTGACCAAATGCCCCCTCCAAAATGTCCACTCCAAAACATTACGAGCAAGACCTGGCTAAATTCACTCTCCCTCTGCCCCATTAAATGCCAAATTGCAGCAGGCCACTTTGATAATAAAATAACTTAAAATCTACATTAATCAAATGGGCTTACACAAAATCACATTGGTCTAACTAAATTTTTTACCCTGTGTACAAGTCAACCGAAGAATAAATAAAACGTTTAAGCATGTATTATTAATATACAACATTATAAAGATTGTAGCGTTAAAACATATAAGATAATATTCTCACCTGTAAATAAGGTTTGCCATTTTCCACTCCACCAATAACTATGTCTGAAGAAGCCATGGCTCCATTTGGAGAGAACCCAAAGCCAACATAACCCAAGGTTTCCACCTGCAGCAAGAAGGTGATAGTGTCCCCCTTATGACTCCAGTGCACTTGGTACTTGCCCTCTCCATCTAAAACAGCACTATGACCAAAAGACGTCCCATCAAGACTATGAGCTGCAGCCACCAACAAGAGAAAAAGCAATAACACAGGCATCTTCATCTAATGTTTCCGCTCTACAAGACAAATGACAGGCTTGGAATATTTTTCCATCCAGTTCTCTCCCTCCCACAAAACCTACTAGGCATTACAACCCTAGCCCAATAGCGTGAGTTCTGAAGATCAGGGGAGGGGTGAGATGCACAGTTTACTGTGTTACTGAGGGACTTCTATAAGGAATATGTCCCAAAGAGGCAAGAATATCATGGATTGATCTTTACTAGTTAACTATACTCCTGTCCTCAATACCCTGAGGGAAAGTTGCCCTGACGTGCTGTGCTCAAAACATGCTGTTACAAGTGAGTTATACTGCTCTTTGCGCAGGAGATTTTCCCTTTGTATTAATCCTGTGTGCCAAAAATAAAGCGTTCAGACCTCTGAAAATGCACAAACCACAGCTTGTTTTATCCACATATAATGTGCATTTCTACTGTCATACCCCCTCTTGTGGTTCAATGCAAATGTGCAACAGTTAATGGTGTTAACATTAAAACAAAATAGCCATGGGGTGCTTACTGCATAAAAATATCACTGTTTGATCTGTTACAGGGTGAGTGTTTTCATAGAACTCAAGACTGATAACGTTGCCATGAGCTCTCTTTAATTATTGAGTAGTAAATTTAGTGTTATTACTGTACGATACTGCAAGTAGATATGAACAGGAAATTTTATATGCGCTTAGCTCGCTCAGATGGATGTCTTCAAATGTATTTAAAACTTTATTTAGCCTATGTTCACATTAAAAGTTCACATTAAATGTTTGTATTTAAATTTAGAGTTAGCATTCTAAAGATGGAATTGTATACAACGCTACGTAATTTGTTTTCACTGTATAAATAATAATAATTGTATAGAGTAGATATTCAGATGTGGATGCAGAACATATGAATTAGGAAAATCGTGATAGGAACACAGTATAAAGCTATTAACTGTGTACTAATATCTTTATCTCCTCCACTGAACATGATAAATCCAAACCTCCAACATTGCAAATGAGGAACAGATCAGGATCAGTCACAGCAGTAATGGAAGGACTACCTTAACACAAACACTGGATCAAAATGTTAGCTTTCTTTTTTTTTTCTTTTCTTACTTATTTATTTATTTATTTTATTTGTGAAGTGGAGGCGACCAGCACAACAATGGTTACTCTAACCACAACCAGTGTTTTATGAAAGCAGCCCCTTACTCCAGACGATGCATGGTTGTTACAGTGGTGTTATACCCACTCTCCAAGCTGCCCACTGTCTGTTGTGATTGGCCCTGAAGTGCGGTTACTACTGCAAGTATTCTGAGTATAACAGCACTGCGATTGTGAGATTTCTGTGGGAGAAGCAAGTCGTATGGCTTGGCTGGTGTGCAGATCTGTGTTTAACAATGTATTGACTATAACCTGACTTCAGGTGGGAGGGGTTTTCAATCAAATTTTTTGCCACCATAACTCTATTGGTTTGTGCTCCTCAAGTGATGCAAAGTCCTAATAGCAAGCCAGCAGCTAACCTCATGCTAATGAGTTGCATTAATAATGAAATGGCCATCCATGAAATATTGAAACACACACAAGCTCACTCAGACAGTCTCACTGACACATGCAAGCGCGCTACATACAAGATCACTCATAAAAATGTACACAAGCTCATTGACACACACAAACACACTACAGACACTGACACACACACACAAGCTCACTGATACACAGACCTAAACTCACAACAGACAAGTTTACTCATACAAACACAGACAAGCTCACTAACACACTCAGACTCACAATGGATAAGCTCACTGACACACACACAAGTTCACTGACACATACACAAGCTCACTACAGACAATCTCACAGACAGATCACTGAAAAACACACAGGCTCGCTACAAACACATTCAATGACACACACACACAATCACTATCAGTCATGGACTAATGAGCAACAGTACAAGTTCCCGTTACTGGTAATGGGGACTCTGATGGCAGTTTGAGGTTTCTCCATCTATGAGATTCTCTCTTCCTCCTCCTGTATGAAGGATCAGCTGGTTGAGGCTTTGGGGTGGAGCTCCAGTGTGGTGGTTGGCTCCTGCCATAGCCAAGTGACCATGCTGTGCTGGAAATGGCTAAGGGGCATTTGTGAGAGAGACTTACTGTGCTTTCTCGCTCCCTGCTGCCAACTTTTATCAATATGACCACCTAGTTAACTGCACCAGCCCACCAACGCACATGGGAAAAAATAATTAATGGATGTTATATGTCTGTGCTGCACTGCCCAGTCCCAGGTGCCACGGACCTCTTGGAAGTTTTCTGGTATCTCGGTGGGCAAGCTAGGGCCTGCATATCATGCTAGTCTTAATTTCTACAACACTGCATTTCTCCTAAAGAGTCAGGAGATTATCACCACAATATGAAAGATGCCTGCAAAATACATGTAAATACATAATGATATGCTAAAGCAAAGAAACAAAACAAGAGAATTATCAGGGAAAAACAGCTAGAAAGCAGGATACAGACTGAAACGAGATCCATGATCAATGATGGCTTACCAAAATCTATATAATGCTGGGGTCTGGGGAGCATTATTCTTTCATGATTAACTATCTGCTACAATCCCAGAATTGATTTCACTTTTGAACAATTTGGTTGATGTGTTAGCAGTCCAAAGTTGTTACAGTATAACCCGGTGTAGTAAGGGTTAATACCGTTCGGGAGATTCACCTTTCGAAGGGAGCAGCAACTCACGAACACCTGAACCCACCGAACTGGAAACATACAAAATCCTTCTCTCCTAGAACAGGTAAAAGAATAATCCACAGTAGCAATTCTCCCCAAGCACGAGACAAGGCCGGTATTTATGCAGGTCTCCCATCTGGTGGACACTCCCCGAGGACACTCCCCGAGACTGGGACAAAATTGATACAGTAGCCAATGAGCACACTTTGGCTATAAACACTCCCCTTTACGCCAGGTAGACCCTCCTCTCTATCCTGGAGATAATTGGGAAGTAATACAATTATCTCCCAGGATAGAGGCAAAACGCCATTTTACATGGGATAATAAAAAGACATAAAAATGCATAATAGGAAAACTACCGAATGGATTATATGCAATTAACATATCCCCAGATAGCTTAGATCTGAGCGCACATTATTACTGAATGGCGCTCAGATGCTATACCCACAGTTTAATCGCCATGGAGCCAAAGTCTTTCACATTGTATTTCGGTATACAAAGGGGCTCCATGGGATGGCTATCTGGGGTAAGTCCATTCGTGGTGAAACTGCCGAACAGACCGGCGTTCGTATGTTGGAAGTCAGAAGAAGGGAGATCGGCAGCTTCAGCGGTGTTCGGGAGAAATAGTATCCGTTTTTAGTTCCATGAGCTCATCAACGAACACCGCTGATCATTCGTATAGTCAAGATGGCCGCCGCCTCGTGGTCGGCATACGAACAACGACCACCTGGTCTGCGTTTGATAATTAGGAAGTGTCTGCGGTTAACCTCAACGTTTTGATGGGGCCAAGAGATCAACAAGCAGCACACTTCCCTGCTGGGTGGCCGGTCTTTTTGGTAGTTTGTTCGGTAGAAACAAGGGAATAACAGGGGGACTGTACGGACAGGGAAAGAGCCAAACAAACAGACGAATGGAGGGAAAATAAAAGTAATCCATAGACAGATGGTTCTGTCACAACAGTAAAATCAGCAACCGCAATGCTAGACAGCACACGTAAATTCCTAACACAAATAAACAGCTGTGAAAGAGGCCTCCCTTGACGATGAATACCACTCATCTCCAGATTTTTGATAATCAATACATGGGTTGAAGTGTTAAACAGTTAAACTGACTCATTTTTATAACTGATAATAATATCTGGCCATAATTAGAATACGTCACATGTTTTAGTAGTGGTAATTTGCACTTGAAGAAACTCAGAGCAACAAGGGGTTAGGGGCTGCCCACCATTTTGTATGCCCTGGGCTTTCTACTCATGCAAGTGTTATGCCGTGATGGGATTAATTTTTATTCCAATTTTCATGCTGCTATATGGTCTCAAACGCAAAATAGGCTCAGCAAACCAATCTGGCAAACTTCAATGTGCAAACACTGAGAAAGGGAATGCCCTATATTTGACCCAGAAAGTATCCAAAACCCCATAACTCTTGTACTTGTGAGACATCCCTGAACACAAATATATGTAATTTATCGCAGTAAAAGCTAACAGTATTATTTATTACATTCACCTTAAAATTGACATGCAGAACAAAGAAAATAACATTTCATTTTATTTATATTAAGTTATGTTTCATATATAAATATTTGATGTAAAATTAAACACCTGTGGTCCGGACGGATCAACTCCTGAGGATTGCCAACTCTCCCCCCCCCCCCCCCCCCCCATCCTGGTATATAGAGAGACTTTTTATGTGACTTTTACTTATCATTTTTTATTCCTGAATTTTATTGTACGCTTGGGACTTTTTTAATTGTTCTATTTTATATAGGCCTATTTGTTGTATCTCCATTTAGACCATTTGGTCTGTTTGTTTGTTATTATAGATTACTGATATTAGCCTCGGGCGCAGCCCCTACCCCTTTTGTATCTGTCTATCTTGTTCTAAAGGGTCTTGAGGGATTCCCTTTTTTGGGTTGCTGCCCTATAGTCTGTTATCTAGCGCTGACTCTTCCCCCCTGTTCTTAAATATTATATTGTACCTGCCATGAGTATGTGTTTGTGCCTACCATGAGTATGTGTTTGTTAACTTTTATTTTTATCTAATATGTACAGAAGTGTGATTTAGAGCTTTAAATTATGGATCTGATGGTATTTTATTGACATTCTGTCATGCCACTTGAAGTACACATGTTAATAAATGTTGTTTTGCATAATTTATCTGTACTGTCAATTTTTTGGAAGGATGGGGCTGAGGGTGTCATCATACTCAAGTAAGTCAACCTGCTTCATCTCTGGCTTAAAACGGGTGTCCGGTCCCCATCGATGCTTGGTGCCTAGCTCTGGACAACACAGAACTATCCAACGTTTCGGAAGGAATTAAAGACCTGGCTTTTTATTGTGGCTTTCTTCTATTAGTACTTTGTTCTCATTTCATTCTTCTTACACTTTCCCCTATCTCTCCTGGTTAAGTATGCCACATACACCATCAATGGGCAACATATAGAAAGGACTGCCTTGTAGTATAAAGAAGTCAAATGTGTCAAGTAGAAAATTAGGTGATAAATGATTCAGTAATATTGCTGCAAATACATTCTACATTCTGCAGGGCAGCATTTTCATATGTTGCTAATCAAAATGATGAAATGGAAGATGTAGCAAACCAACTCCTGAGAGACGTTCTGTCAGTGTTCATTTGGCACTGTAATTTTAATTGAGCTATATTTCAGATTGTGTTGCACTATTATATTTTTTCTTTTTTTTTCTGTCAAGATACATCCGTCGAGGCTGTACAAAATAATAAAGACGATCCAACCTTTGACTCCCAAGAGCTTAGACTCCAGCAAAACCTAAATAAATATAAAGATGTGATAAAGAATCGGAAACACAAAAAGTTCATAAGGGATAACTCGGACTACAAAAACGGACGAGTATATAGAAGGTTTAATAGGAAAAGTGTACGCCCTGATTCAGACCAATACTCCACATCAGAGTATGAGACGTCTGACACAGACACTGAGGGTTCGAGTACAGGTTCAACACCCTCCAATACTACCCAAACTAGAGGCATCTTAAAGAAAGGGGTGGCTTTTTTAGGCCAAAACCCCCGAGAGGGGGAACCCCAACCACAGTACAGGCAAACAAGGTACAGGGGGAGGGCGCGCAAACGGTACTAAATACCAGCAGCAAAATCATCAATCTCTCTGATAAGGCACTCACTGAATCTCAAGTTAAAATCCTTGCGAAAGGGCTATCTTTTGTCCCTGTCCCTTCATTTAACAAGTTTGAGTGGATAAAGGATATTCATCTCTTTGGAAGAAGATTAGCCCTACACAAATTCTTTCTCATTGAGAAGGAAAAAAGAGCTAAGGATCTGGGATTCAGTGTGAGAGAATATCAATGCCTTAATGAACTGGTATCCCTCCTGGATGAGAATGATGGTTTACCCTCTCTACCGTACACTGATCTACGATACAAAAGTAAATTCACACCTAACATCAAAGATTTCAAAAATATTGATATGTTCGTAGAATCAACCTGTAATATGATATCTGAGCTGAAGTTGGAGTCCCTTCAACCCCGACCACATAGCAACCTCTCTAGAAACGAATGGCAAGCCTTATGCGCTCTACAGGATGATGATGATATAATCATCAAGCCAGCAGACAAGGGGGGGAACATTGTGGTACTAAATAGAACACAGTATGTACAATTAACTTTAAATATACTTAAAGATAGGACCACCTATAGAATACTAAGTATAGACCCCTCATTTAAATTTCTGTCGACTTTGAAGAATCTCCTGGATAAGGCCTTTGATGACAAAGTTCTGGGCAAAGATGAATACACATTCATCTACGTGAAAAGTCCGACTGTGTCCACATTCTACTGCCTACCAAAGGTACATAAATGTTATGAGACACTGACAGCTAGACCCATTGTGTCCGGTTCTAACAATATAACCTGCAAGGCTAGTATCTACTTAGATAAGATCCTGCGCCCCTTTGTAGAAAAACTTCCCTCCTACCTGAGGGATACAAAGGACACTTTGAAGTGTTTAGCGTCTACTAACCTGCCAAGAGATGCCATCCTATGTAGCCTTGATGTAGAGGCATTGTACTCATCCATTCCACACTCACTTGGGTTGAGACATACCAAACACTACCTAGAAACACGAGGGCCTGTACACCAACGGCACACCTCCTTTGTATTGGACTTACTACAATTTGTCCTGACCCACAATTTCTTTTTGTTTGATGGCCAATACTATCACCAGGTGCAGGGTACAGCCATGGGTACATCTTGTGCGCCATCGTACGCCAACCTGCACCTGGGTTGGTGGGAGGAGAACGTGGTCTTTTCCGTTAATAACACCAAATATACCGACCACATTTTCATGTGGAAAAGGTTTATAGATGATGTCTTGGTGGTCTGGACAGGCACAAGGGAATGCTTCACGTCCTTTGTAGAGAGTCTGAACCTTAACGACCTGAATTTAAAATTCACAATGGAAATAGGGGGGTCGTCCATCAACTTCCTTGACTGTACGTTCAGCATCTCTCCTAAACAGACCATTAAAACAACTTTATTTAGGAAACCCACCGCTACCAATACAATGTTGAGGTGGGAAAGCCATCACCCGACTACCTTAAAGAGAGGTATCCCTATTGGACAATACCTCCGATTGAGGAGGAATTGCTCGAGTGAAGAGGACTTTATCACCCAAGCCAAGTCACTTAAGACAAGATTCAAAGAGAGAGGATATCCCAATCGCTGCTTAAAACAAGCTTATCAAAGAGCGTTACACAGCGATAGACTGGAACTCCTCAAGGACAAACTAACCCCTACAGAACAAGCACCTACTCGGTGTATTGTTAATTTCGACTCAGGGTGGGATCAAGCAAAAAAGATAATGAGTAGATTCTGGCCACTCCTATCCCAAGATCCCCACCTCAAAGGGACGGTGACCCAGCATGTATCCCTCACAGCACGTAGAGGCCGAAATTTAAAAGAATCATTGGTACCTAGCCACTTTTCATCCACAAAACCCTGCCACAACTGGTTATCTGTGCAAGGTACATACAAATGTGGGAAGTGTGTAGCATGTCAGTATATACTGAAGGACTCCAAGCACCTCACAGACTCATGTGACCAAGTGATCTGTAGTGTCAAGCAGTTTTTTAACTGCAGTACCAAGGGCCTGGTATACCTTCTGATTTGTACGTGTGGCCTCAGATACGTGGGTAAAACGATCCGCCCCTTTAAGAGACGTATCATGGAACATGTACACTCAGTTAGGAACCAGAGGGACACCCCTGTAGCGAGACATATAAGAAATCATCACCACGGGGACCCAGGAGGTGTTAGGTTCGCAGGGATAGAAAAGGTGACTCTAGGCCGCAGAGGAGGTGACCTGGACCACACTCTCCTCAAAAGAGAGTGCTACTGGATCTACAGGTTCAAATCACTGGCCCCCAATGGACTAAATGAGGGGTTTACTTTTACCCCCTTTATTGATAAACATTAGCACCCGGCAATCATATTTCTGTAATCATTGTATATATGTACATATTGTTTATTTAGACTGTATACACTATTGTATATATTTTTAATTTACTTATTCTTAGTCTAAGCTCCGGTGGACCTCCAAATCCCACACACATTTGCTGGGTTACATTGAAGAAATAACACCCACTCACTGGCATACGATAGTAGCCCCCCTCACCGTGGGGCTAATTCTATACTGTCAATATGACGCGGTGTTTGTGGACAATTCACTAAATAAATAAATACCAACTTTTTGTGCAGCCATCAAGTTTCTTGTAATAGGAACGAATATGCCCCCTCCTCTCATTGTGAATTTTGAATTTCTTCTCTTGATACTGTAATAATATATATTTGAGAGTTGGTGCCTATGCATGATAAGCATCTAGATACCGACCCAACATCTCTATATGTAATGATCTTGGTAACATTGAAGAAAGGATCACCCCAATTCAGAGACTGCCCTAACTGGAGTCCATTCACTGCCATACTGGACCAGGCACTACTATGACCCTGTTCCAGCTTAATGGTTTTATTAATTTCTGAAGGTGGTTCTCTATATGTATGCTAGAGGGGGGTCTCTTCACATCCTGTAAGTATCCGTCTGGATTTTATTGTTTCTAACCTAACGGCCAGATAATTTTGGCAAACACATGGTTAATAGACACACAATCCAGACATCCAATCGGAACAGATATCGTCACTAAGGGCGGAGTTTACCGGTATTCGACCGGTTTTGGCGCGAACGCTGCACTCATACCCCCAGCATATACTGAGTGTAATGGGCTATTTAAGGAGCTCCCGTTGACTTGACCCTCTGTTTAGCCTCAGACGAAGGCGCGTTCTGTAGCGCCGAAACACGTGTTAGGTAGCAGTAGGAAGGATAGTTTCAGTCTGGAAACCGACCTGTGTAGTTTCTTTGGAAGATTAGCTAGTCAGTTTTTCTGGGCTATGCACCTTTGAACAATTTGAATAAGGGGACGGGGAAATCATGGGTGAAGGGGTTCTGTGGTATATATTTTTTTCGTCAGATCTTGTCACTCTCCGTGCTGGTTCAGCCCTGTGGAGAACTGACTTATAGATCTGAAGTTTTCCCCTCCCATTGTTTGTTCCCGTCCAGCAACAGCAGTGCAGCAGATGGTATACAGATTGTCATATTGTATCCATCGATCTGCCAAACTCTGACTAGCCATTGAGTACATTGTTAATTAAACCACTTCTATCACTACTTTGTGTCACAGGTATTCCCATGTGTATATATACTTGGTGTTGCAAGCAAGCACCGCACTGGGACTGTACATAGTGACTACAGGATTGGTTTAACTCTTTGATTTTTACACTGTACAATCCCGTGAAGGATTGCCTCTGTGAGACAGAATATACAGGTTGGGGGGATCTATAGCTATACTGAGCTCTACATCCTGTGGGCAACACCCCTTGGATACTTATCCCCTATCCAGACACTCATCCTCCTATTTTAAGTTTATTATTATTTTCTTTTGTTTAAAACTCTCCACAAAGGGTTTTTTTACTCAACAGTCACCATTAAAGGTTACGTTTTAGAATTCACTGTACATATGTATAGCTATGCAATAGGGGGCGCCCTATCTCGCTCGACCTATCTAGGTCTACTTCTCAAGATACATCCTATGAATGTTTCCTCCACTATTTGTATGTAAACCATTTTTTACGTATTATCACTAAGCGCAGTTCGCCACTTTGTGTATATTTGCTTGCTTTTCACAAGGTTGTTGGAACTCCTTGAGGGTGGATTGCTGCTGTTAATTAGATAGAGAGCGCCTTTCACCTATTTTGTTTGTTCTGTCAGTTTGCATTTTTTCTTGCAGTTCCCAAGTGCATAGAAGCAGACTTGCTTATTTATTTTTTAAATAAATCAATGGAAAGATTCTAAGCAATATGAGAAATGCAGTCCACAAACCTTAAAGGGACACTATAGTCACCAGAACAAGTACAGCTTAATGCATCGATTCAATGCATCTCTGAGGAGATGAGGAGATGCTGATTGATGCACTGCAGGTTTTGTCGCACGTGCACATCAGCCACCTATGGAAAAGCATTTGATTGGTTGAGATCATCAAAATTGATAATCTTAGCCAAGTAGGCAGAGCGGTGGTAGACCCAGTCAGTGCTGAAAAAAGGTAAGTACACTCACCCTTTTCACAGGGGCGGACACGTAAATGTTATTTTCCCACCTACAGAGTTAGGAATACATATTTGTATTCCTGACACTAAAGTGTTCCTTTAACCTTTACAAGTTGTAGTGCTTGGTGAATTCTGATTCTAAAAAGTTGTCTTTAGTAGAATGCTTATTAACTCAAGTTCAACCTAGGGATATAATACACCTGAAAACAAATGCCTCAATTTAATTTGTTTGAATCAGCTTCAGAAGAGATTCCAGTCTGTTAGAAAAACTTTTCAAATGATTTATCTACAAAAATTCCCATGGATTTAAATGATGACTTCTGTAGATAAATAATCATTTGAAAAGTTTTTTTTTTTTCTGACAGCATGGAATTAAAGGCCAAGGTCTGTTATTACATGCCACAATGCTATTCCTTTATAAGTCTGTTTTCAGCAAAATGTTGGCTAAAACTCAGGTGCTTTGAAGTTTAACAACACTGCAACAGACTTGGCAATATAAAATAAATATTCCAAAAGGAATTTTTATTTTAGGTACTTTCATGAATATAATATGCATATAAAGAAAATAAATAAAATATACATATATAATAGATATATTGAAATTCCTGAAAAACAAATTGTCTTGTATTAAGGGATACTCCAAGAACCATAATCACTATATTTAATTTTAATGCTAATATTAGAAAGACATGGGTGTTTTAAGCTTTGGTTCAAGTAAATCCTCTTTTTTTGACAAAATGATTAAAAAACAATTGAAAAATTAATAGGAGGAACTGCACCTATAGCTTCCTAGTACCATAACAACTACAATAAGCTGTAGTGGTTATTTGCTTTTTTTTTTTTCTTATGCAGGGAATTCACGCCTTGGGGGTGCCAGGGTGATTGACTATATAATGTGTTGCTCATCATAAACAAAAAAAAATACAAATGAAAAATGACATATCCGCTATCCAATCTACCAAGAATTGCATCCATAGCTCTAGGCCACTGTTTGAATTTGTTTTTTGTCTGTTTAGTGGTCCACTGAGATATTAAATGTCACAAAATAACTGAACATATTTTGTGTGATAGTATTCATGTCAATGAATGAAAGCATTGTGTCTTTTTGCCTAGAGACTGTGTCACATTACTGCTCTTGAAAAGAGAATGGGGCTGGCTTCCTTCCTGTGTGTTTAATGAATATGTCTAAATACATCTCAATATCTCCATGGCAATATTTTCATTCATTCACTGTCCTATTCTTCCATTGCATCTGTATGCATATTGTTGGTAGACAGATGATGATCTGTAGTTAAATAAGAAAACCTGTGAGGACTTGCAGGACTCATTTACAATAACAAAGTAGCTACAGAGATATCTAAATAGGATGCATATTTGGCTTTCATAACTCTGTATCTATTTCACATGGTTTGAGCTCTGCTTAAAGGAACACTATAGCTTCAGGAATACACTATAGGTATAAATAGTCATTTAGGTGACAACCTCCGCCTGGTCTCCAGTTAAAAAGTTAACTTTACTCACCTTTTTCCAGTGCTGAGAGGGTCTCCTTGCTGCTGGCTCTGTCACCCGCTCCAAAAACTTTCGGCTGAGCTCAGAATCTCCTCATAGAGGTGCACTGAATCTAAGCATATCTATGGAGCCTCAGTGCTGCACATTGTACGACAGGCAGTTGACACCAGAACAACTACATTAATTTGTTGTTGTGCTGGGGACAATGATGTCCCTTTAAAATTGATTGAAGCTGTATTTTAATTTCAAAGTACTTCCTGGTAGTTATAGATTTTAGGCAAGATAAAAAGGGACAACCCCAAAAGGAAACAAAATCCTTCCAAAGTAACAAAAAATAATTTAATCATATTGTTTTATATAGTCATTCTATTCTTTTAGATGTTATTATCTTTTCATCAATACAAATACTTTTTTTTATTGGACCTGTTTTCTGCTCGACATCCTGAACATCTATATCTTTGGTGGGGATGGTACCACCTATGCCTTTTGGTATAGCAATCCTTATCTGCTCTACTAAACATGAGTAGTTTTTTATCAATTTCATATTATTCTGCTCTTCACACGGTGTAAACTATTTTGGTTTTTCTTTCCCTTTTATTTATATCATCGGAGAGAGATAACACCACCATAGATATCCACGAGTCGGGATTATACCACTTACAGCTGAACCTGCAAAGCCACTTTCCAGGCTCCGGAAAACACGTGCATGCACATCCGCTATCATTTTTATATTTGGATTTGAAATACTGCACCATATATTTTTTATTTTCTTCTACATATCTACAAGAGTCACCACCATTGTAAGAATCAACTACAGGAACGTATACACCACCATATTCGTAGGCAGGGATTATTCCGCTCAGGTTGGAGCTATATTTTAGCTCATTAAAAGTGTGAGCGTGCTTATTTTTATTTTACTATTTATTGGAACTGTGACATACTTCACTAATAGCTCTCCATTTTTTCCCTTGTTTTTATTACATATACACAGAAGACAAGCCAGGCGCTGCACCACCCCTTGTGTATTCATCTTTATCATATGTTTATCCTCATCGTTTAGAATAAATAACATTAAAAAAAAACTCACAGATATAAAGGATATTAAAAATGTAGATCCATATTCTTTTGACTAACTGTAAAAATCCATGACTGCCAAGGCATGCCTGAAACACCTGATGACAAAAACAAGTCAACTTGCCCCAAACCCCCCAATAACGACATCCCCAATAAAGACACTGATACCAAATTAGGGGAAAGGCATAGCCACAGCTTTATTTAACCAACATTATAAACAATCCTTTAACTAATGGCAGGTCTCATGTAACCCAGAGTTCAGTTCCTGACAATTATCAACAACAGGTATAGAATGAAAGTTTGTACAAATCCCACACATTAAATCCGAATTGTGTCTCCTGAAGAAAGTCACAGAGGGTTTACCTAAGGTTAAAATTATTATGTTAGGTCATCTATTAATTTTAGCTTCTTCAGTTATTCCAAGGTACTGGAAGTCTGACACAATTGTGTAGCATATTGTGTAGCCTTTAGGACTCTCTCTGTGTTTTTAGAATCACTGAGACAAGATTGGATGAGCTGGGAAAGGGATGTAAAAGGATATTTTGATTTATAAGTATCATCTACATCACACCCAACCAAACAGCAATATATACAAGTTATAACCTGATTACCATATATGAGCATTGAAATTTTTTTTTTAATTCTTTATTTTTTGTGCATGAATTATACATATTCCATTTACGCCAGCAAAGCCACAACAGCTAATGCCAGTGTTTCCATAAACATATAAAGACAATTGTATGGCATGAATAACTGTGCACGTTTGTTTGAAATTAATGAGAGTAGACAGGAGTGTAGTGCAAGTCAATGCGAGTGTGTAAGAGGCTAAATATGCGTAACCATTGACTATGGTAATAGAAGTGCAGCAGGCGTTTAGTGGATGAATGAGTATCTCTGAGTAGGTGAACATTGCAATGCTCTCAGTATGCTGAACTTCCTGTCTGTGTGTTGGTTATTAGACAGCTTGAAAATATTGGTGAAATAAATCCCCAGACCAGTGTGAGTATATCTGTGGAAATTATCACTCCTGGCTAGCAAGATGTCTGCCTGTGACCATCAATCCCTGGACCAGCTTAGCTAGATAAACAGTGACACCTTTGTTAGGCTGCAGGGTTTTTCTGTATAGCTAAGTGTTAGGTGGTGGTCAGGTTAGTGATAGGTATGTGGCATTTATAGAGAGGGTGACAGTGCCAGTGTTTACCATAGAGGTGTGGGAGTAAGATGGGCCATAACTAGTAATCAGAGCTTGTTGGTGGAACGTGTGTGTTATCGTCTAGCGCTCTCAGGTGTGCAGCTTACACATTCCTAGCCTAATTAACCCATATGCAAAAAAGGGGAGGGGGGGAGGAATGGAGGAAAAAACTATTTGGTCTGAGAAGGGTGGAGGTAATTATCCTGCTCTATGTCAGAGTAAGGATGTGGGCTCTGGGGGAAAGGGACATTCAATTGCATGAGTCCCAAACTGGGCCTGTAAGAGGCAGTCCTGTTTGGGGTCAGGTTTTGGTTTTGACACATGTGGGCAGCTTGGGCACAAATTCCGCAGCAGCCCCTGGGTTCCATCTGTGGGTCGGGTGCGGCACTACTCTCGGGGCATCAATGCTGAGGGACTGCTGGGGGAGTCTCAAGCGCTGCAGGATCGTCGCGGATTCCTGGAGATCTCGAATGATGTAGGTTAAATTCCCATGGAGGATTGACAGTGATCGGTAGTGTATTTTGTGCTGTTGTAGAAGGGAGGTGAGTGGTCGTAGTTCTCGGCGCCATGCCAGAGTGCTCCTGCATAGGTCTGCATAGAATGTCTGTGACATATT
Source organism: Pelobates fuscus (assembly GCF_036172605.1). Taxonomy (NCBI): domain Eukaryota; kingdom Metazoa; phylum Chordata; class Amphibia; order Anura; family Pelobatidae; genus Pelobates; species Pelobates fuscus. The sequence goes on from NC_086318.1 coordinate 228,259,857, forward strand.
TTCGAAGGTGTAAGGTGACTTGCCCCTCAGAGCATTCAGGACTGCCGCCTTTTCTTTTCCGTATTGGAATTGGAGTATCAGGTCCCTTGGTGTTGTCGGTGGCGCTTTTGGCGCTTTGGGCACCCGGAATATGCCTTTGATCACTATTGCTTTGGCCTGTTTGGGCATCAGTAAGGATGTCAGCATCCGTCTCACCACATGTGGGAACTCTGTTTTAGGTATATTTTCAGGGATCCCCCTTACTTTCATGTTGTTGGGAGTCGTCTTGTGCTGCAAAGCGGCATTCATAAGAGTAATTTATCTTTTGCAAGTCGCTGACCTCTTGTTGAAGAGTTGAGATCTGCTGTGTACAGGAGTGTGAGTTAGTTTCCAGTGCTCCTATGTGGCCTGTCAGGCCCTGCAGGTCCTGGCGTATTGTGGCCATGTCCACCTGTAGGTTTTTTTGCAGGTCTGCCAGTAGCTCTTTTAAGATTGTAGTTGTCACCGGACCTGAGTCTGGCTTCGCTAGAATGGTCAGCGGTGGAGGCGCCTGAGCAGGTATGTAGCCCTCCTCTGATCCACAGGAGAGATCATCTGAGAGGTCCGTGCAGTCCCCAGTGATGGCCGCCATCTGGGCCCGTGAGCGCCATGAGCCTGCCGCCACAGATCCCCAATATTCATGCCCAGGCAGGGTGCATCCTGTCGTGATTTTTTCATTTTTTTCCCCATGGGGTTTATGTACACTGGGGAGTTCAGGCTGGCCTGGGTAATTATTACCTCCGTGGACCGGAGTTCCACAAACATGCAACCGTCCGTTTTGGCTGTCAGACTTTGCCCCAGCATTGACATTTTTTCAATGTTTTTTTTTTTTTAAATATAAGGCTTTCTTAACCGTTACTTTCTTTTTAGTTGTTCATAATATTACTTTTTTTGTATATAATTGTGTTATTACTGAAAAACCATTAAAGGACCACTCTAGGCACCCAGACCACTTCAGCTTAATGAAGTGGTCTGGGTGCCTGGTCCCTCTAGGATTAACCCTTTTTAAAAAAAAAACATAGCAGTTTCAGGGAAACTGCTATGTTTATAATAGGGTTAATCCAGCCTCCAAATCCTCTAGTGGCTGTCTCACTGACAGCCGCTAGAGGCGCTTGCGTGATTCTCACTGTGAAAATCACAGTGAGAGCACGCGAGCGTCCATAGGAAAGCATTATAAATGCTTTCCTATAAGACTGGCTGAATGCACGCACAGCTCTTGCCGCGCATGCGCATTCAGCCTAAAGGGAGGATCGGAGGCGGAGAGGAGGAGGAGAGCTCCCTGCCCGACGCTGGAATAACGTTTTAACCCTTTACTCTACCCAGAGCCCGCCGGGAGTGGGACCCTGAGGGTGGGGGCACCCTCAGGGCACTATAGTGCCAGGAAAACGAGTATGTTTTCCTGGCACTATAGTGGTCCTTTAATTAAAATATTTCAAATAAATAAAAGTTTGCAGTGTTAGAACTTGACTATGCCATTCAAAACATTCACATGACTTCTCCAAATAGATTAGGATTGATAACAAATGCTATATCATGTATTTCAGTCAGAAAATAATCATTGACAATCTTTTGCCATGGGCAAGGAAGGGAAGGGGGATGCCATTGTCGCCCCTGTAAAGGTCCCTGGTCTTTTATTACCAGGCAAGTTTTATATACCAGGGTGCTCTGATGGCCTGGCCTAAATTATGAAGAGAGAAGATGATGCAGTGAGGAGAGGAGGTTGAAGGGATGGGGAGAAGTGTAGGACAGAAGAACATAAAGTCTCCTTATAGGGAAGTTTTGTCATGATTGTCAGAGAAATTAGACATTTCAATGAAGATATAATGTGGAGAGAGATATGCTTCAAACAAGAACAGAGGTGTGAAACACAGAGGGTAGCGGGGAATGAAGATATACGCAATGGATGAGCCAAAGCAGGCCAACCAGATGAGCATTATCAAACTGGTTACATTACCCTGTATTATTGTTGCTATATATGATTGCACTCAGTGCAAAGGCACACCTGGCTTGGTGCCCAAAGGCTACTGGAATGGTCCAATATACAAGTCCTGTTTTAGTGTGTTATATCAATGTGAGTTGGTACAGACATTTTTTAATGAGGTATCTGACATGCATCGACGCACGCGCATTAGACCTCCCCATAAGAAAGCATCGATTCAATGCTCTCCTATGGAAAAATATCTGACGCTGGGGGACCAAAAGTCTGCTACGATTCAAGAAGCGCCCCCAGTGGCTATAGACAGCTACTGAGGGAAGAGATAGAGCTGCAATGTTGTTTGAAATTGCAGCACTAGGTGCAAAAGGGACACAGCACCAAGACCACTTCACTTAGCTGAATGCATTTAAAACATTTTAAATGCAGTAAAATGCATTTATTCTTGATCTAGGTTTATTCTCTGTTTTTGTTATCTGAGCTGAATAAGAAGCCCCATAAACACCTGCCTTGCTGGAGTTTACAAGAAAGGCAAAATACTCAGACTAAAATGATTTTGACACCAGGATTAGGAGGGAAGTTTCAGTCACTTTGAAGTGTGAGCAGTGCTCACTGCAAAAGCTGCAGATCCTATCATTGTGCAGCAAATATAGTAACTATAAATGTATCTTTTCATTTTAGCCTTTTTAATTGATGTATGCATGTTTTGTTTGTTTTTTTGTTACAATGTTTTTTTTAAACAGGAAAGAGGGAAAGAGGTATAAAATATACCTATTGGTGGAGCGCTAAAACAAATGTAACTTGTATAGGGGGTTATTTACTTACCCCAAAAATTGAGTGATATTATGAAACGTCACAATACATGAAAAAAAGAAAAACAGGGACAAATAAGAGTGCAGATAGTCTATAAAACAAATAAATAACCGTAATGAAGGTTAAAAACGACTCTGTCGGGGGCGGAGCTTAGCGGTCGCATGGTCGCGGGGCTCCCGGGAAAAAAAGGGGCCAACAAACCCCTTACACGAGCGAGCAGACTCGACCCAAACCCGCTCCAGGTACACCCCGAGACCCACACAACCTCAATGGGTCGTAAAACTAAAAAAGCGAAGGCTGACAAACACCGGCAGAGCATGGACATCGGGGCACTATGGTGGCAAGCACATGTTGCAACCGGAGCGCATATGGCGGCCCTACATGGGGGGGTGCTCTGACTTTTCAGATAGGACCTCTGAGGGGGAAGATGGGGACCCCCACAGACCATGCAGGTACAAGCGCTGGTACAGGCACAGGCACAACCACCCGCGACTATGGAGGCTATAGGGGAACTCATGGTAGACCACCATAGAAAGATAGCTGCAGATGTGGCCCTGCTAAGAGAGGATCTCAAACTCCTCACAGCCAGGCTGGGAGCAGTGGAGGGCACCGCCAATAACCACACAACCCAGATTGCAGAACTGCAAACGGCAATCCACAGCCTAAAGCAGCAAACCCTGCTCCACGAGCAGCAACTTGCCTCCCAAGAGGATAAACCTCGCCGTAACAACTTAAAACTCAGGGGAGTCATGGACTCCGTCCTAGAGGCGGAACTACCACATCTGGTTAGAAGCCAAAGCAATCACCCTCGATGGTCTATTTCGCATACCGAGATCAGCAAGGGATCCACCAGCCACCACAGGGGACCTAATAATCCGGTTCCAGTCCACCAGAGACAAGCAGGCAATTCTGGAAGCCATCAGAGGCCAGTCAACATTTACCTTTGAGGGGATGACACTGTCCTTCTTCTCTGATCTCTCAGGAGGGACGCTGGCGTGGAGGAGATCCCTAGGCCCATTCACATCCCTCCTGCGACTACACCAACTCTGGTACCAGGGTGTCTCTGGGGACCAGGGCGCACCCTCCACATAGAACGAGGAGGCAGCACTCACATAGTCCATAACATGCAGGAGGCTGCGGAGGCACTAGGACTATTAAACCTCCCCACAACTGCACTCGCCACAGCGACAGACCCAGCTGGACCCACGCGCCCACTAGAAAGGTATGCAGCCGCCGCACCAGAGTTTGTCCCCCGACAACTCCCCGCAGATGCAGCAGCTACTACATGAACTTGGGCTCAGTAATAATGGACTCACATCAGGGCACACCATCCCCGCATATGCAGCAGCTACTACATGAACTTGGGCTAAGTAATATTGGACTCCCATCAGGGCACACCATCTCCCCACCGTCGACCATTCGCACATAACTATACAAATGTTTAACGGTCTTAGCAAGTTAAAACAATTAACGTGTCGTTTTCACATTAAGCATGTTGTTGGCTAGAGAGCCACAAGCGTAACCTTACTATTCATTTAATAATTATTTTTTATTTTTTTTAATTACTGTTCTTAACTATGTAATAGCTTAAACAGGAGCATCACAACCCGCTCACGCATCACCCATAAGCCAGGTACTGCTGCACTGTAAACTACACTATTAGGATAAAACATACTATTCTAACGACTGACACATCCAGGACACACTATGTAACACAACTAATCTATTATTGTTAAGCGTTGCCCGACCTATTTTTCTTTACTTACCTCACCATTTAGCCAAGCCTGTTTTTGCTATAACCACACAAATGTTAACAAACGTGGTGCCAACTTTATCTTATCATTTAAGGGCTTACTAAGCAGTACCGTTTATGCCATTGACCCGTCTATTCAATGTGATACTGCACTAATACTGGGTTATCACTGACTTAACATTAGTGATGTACCGAACTGTTCGCTGGCGAATAGTTCCTGGCGAACATAGCGTGTTCGTGTTCGCCACCGCGGGCGAACACATGGGCGGTTCGATCCGCCCCCTATTCGTCATCATTGAGCAAACTTTGACCCTGTGCCTCATGGTCAGCAGACACATTCCAGCAAATTAGCAGCAGACCCTCCTTTCCACACCCTCCCACCTCCCTCCCAGCATCCATTTTAGATTCATTCTGAAGCTGCATGCTTAGTGAGAGGAGGGAAAGTGTAGCTGCTGCTGATTAGATAGAGAAATTGATAGCTAGGCTAGGGTATTCAGTGTCCACTACAGTCCTGAATGACTCATCTGATCTCTGCTGTAAGAACATCACCCCAAAAAGCCCTTTTTAGGGCTAGAACATCAGTCTGCTTTTTTTATTTTTTTCTGTGTAATGTAATTGCAGTTGCCTGCCTGCCAGCTTCTGTGTCAGGCTCACAGTGCATACTGTGCCCATTTGCCCAGTGCCACCACTCACTCACTGGTGTCACAATAACTTAAGCTTGACATTTAAAAAGAAAAAAAAAATTCACTGTAATACATTGAATAGCAGTTAGTTGTCTGCCAGCTTCTGTGTCAGGCTCAGTGGATACTGTGCCCATTTGCCCAGTGCCACCACTCATATCTGTTTTCACAATAGCTTATGCTTGACATTTAAAAAGAAAAGAAATGTTTTCACTGTAATAGATTGAATAGCAGTTAGTTGCCTGCCAGCTTCTGTGTCAGGCTCACAGTGGATACTGTGCCCATTTGCCCAGTCAGTGCCACCACTCATATCTGGTGTCTCTATAGCATGCTTTTACAAAGTTTTCCAGTGTAAGCTAATAGCAGTCAGTGTCCTTAAAGCGGGTGACAGGCCTTCAGCGTGTACTCTGCCAAACTCAGCCAGTCTTTGCCACTCATATCTGGTGTCTCTGTAGCGTGCTTTTACAAAGAAAAAAAGTTTTCCAGTGTAAGCTAATAGCAGTCAGTGTCCTTAAAGCGGGTGTTTCAGGCCTTCAGGGTGTGCCCTGCAGACCCCTGCCAGTGTACTTTGACAGTTGCCACTCATATCTGGTGTCTCTGTAGCGTGATTTTACAAAGCAAAAAAGTTTTCCAGTGTAAGCTAATAGCAGTCAGTGTCCTTAAAGCGGGTGTGTCAGGCCTTCAGCGTGTGCCCTGCAGACCCCTGCCAGTGTACTTTGACAGTTGCCACTCATATCTGGTGTCTCTTTAGCGTGCTTTTACAAAGAAAAAAGTTTTCCAGTGTAAGCTAATAGCAGTCAGTGTCCTTAAAGCAGGTGTGTCAGGTCTTCCTTCAGCGTGTGCCCTGCAGACCCCTGCCAGTGTACTTTGACAGTTGCCACTCATATCTGGTGTCTCTGTTGCGTGATTTTACAAAGCAAAAAAGTTTTCCAGTGTTAGCTAATAGCAGTCAGTGTCCTTAAAGCGGGTGTGTCAGGCCTTCCTTCAGTGTGTGCCCTGCAGACCCTTGCCAGTGTACTTTGACAGTTGCCACTCATATCTGGTGTCTCTGTAGCGTGCTTTTACAAAGCAAAAAAGTTTTCCAATGTAAGCTAATAGCAGTCAGTGTCCTTAAAGCAGGTGTGTCAGGCCTTCAGCGTGTGCCCTGCAGACCCCTGCCAGTGTGCTTTGACAGTTGCCACTCATATCTGGTGTCTCTATAGCGTGCTTTTACAAAGAAAAAAAGTTTTCCAGTGTAAGCTAATAGCAGTCAGTGTCCTTAAAGCGGGTGTGTCAGGCCTTCAGCGTGTGCCCTGCAGACCCCTGCCAGTGTACTTTGACAGTTGCCACTCATATCTGGTGTCTCAATAGCGTGCTTTTACAAAGAAAAAAAGTTTTCCAGTGTAAGCTATTAGCAGTCAGTGTCCTTAAAGCGGGTGTGTCAGGCCTTCAGCGTGTGCTCTGCAGACCTCTGCCAGTGCACATTGACACTCATATCTGGTGTCATAATAGCGTGCATTTAAAACCAAAAAACTTTCTTCACTGTTATAGATTGAATAGCAGTTAGTTGTCTTCAAGTGGGTGTCAGGCCTACAGCGTGTACTCTGCCAACCTCTGCCAGTGCACATTGCCACTTATTTCTGGTGTCACAATAGCGTGCATTTAAAAACCAAAACATTTTTTCACTGTTATAGATTGATTAGCAGTTAGTTGTCTTCAAGCAGGTGTGTCAGGCCTACAGCGTGTACTCTGCAGACCTCTGCCATTGCACATTGCCATTCATATCTGATCTCACAGTAGCTTGCACGCATAGTACCACTAATCCCCCAAAAAATGACAGGCAGAGGCAGGCCACCCCGCAGGGGCCATCGTGGTCGTGGTGCTGTAATTCCCTTTGGCCCTAGAATAATGCCCAGTTTTCAGAGGCCACGTACCCTGAACTTGAAAAGTTCTGAGGACATAGTTGACTGGTAAACCAGGACACCCAATCTTCTACAGCTTCCGCTTGGAACCTTGACGCACCATCCTCCTCCAGCTTAGCTTCAGGCACCTCTCAAGATACCACTCACCCGCCTGCCGCCACCACCAAAACTAGCACCACAGCCGCTTTACTTGGTATGTCAGAGGAGTTATTCACACATCCGTTTGAAGAAATGAGTGATGCGCAACCATTATTGCCAGAGGATGTAGATAACAGGGATATGTCTCAGGCAGGCAGCATTACACACATGGACGTACGGTGTGATGATAATGATGTTGTACCCACTGCTGCTTCCTTTGCTGAGAAGAAGCAAGAACAGGGCGAAAGTTCAGATGGGAAGACAGAGAGGAGGAGACGAGATGGAAGCAGGGGGAGGTCGTCGCAAGGAGCTAGTGGCACAGTCAGACAGCATGCATCGGCACCCGGGGTCAGCCCGACAGCACGCCAATCAACGCATGCTGTGTCCACCACCAGAATGCCGTCATTGCAGAGCTCAGCAGTGTGGAATTTTTGTTGTGTGTCTGCCTCTGACAACAGCGATGCCATTTGCAACCTGTGCCAAAATAAACTGAGTCGCGGGAAGTCCAACACCCAGCTAGGTACAACTGCTTTGCGTAGGCACATGATCTCACATCACAAACGCCTATGGGATCAACACATGAGTACAAGCAGCACGCCTACTCTAAGCCGCCATCCTCCTCCTGGTCCAGCATCTTCAGCCACGTCAACCCCTGCTGTCCTCCTTGCCCCCTCTCAACCATCCGCCACTCCGTCTCCCGCCTTGAGCAGTTCCCGCTCATCTGCCCACAGTCATGTGTCTGTCAAGGACATGTTTGAGCGTAAGAAGCCAATGTCAGAAAGTCACCCCCTTGCCCAGCGTCTGACAGCTGGCTTGTCCGAACTATTAGCCCGCCAGCTTTTACCATACAAGCTGGTGGAGTCTGAGGCGTTCAAAAAATTTGTAGCTATTGGGACACCGCAGTGGAAGGTACCCGGCAGAAATTTATTTTCACAAAAGGCAATCCCCAACCACGTACTGGCTGTCAACTGAGGAAGCCACAGAGGCGAAACGCGTTTTGGCTATTATCTTTAACTTATCTTTCCAAAGTTATATTTTATTTTTAAATGTACCAATAAATTGTATTTTATTTTCAATCAAGTTGAATCCCTTGCAGTTTATGGTGGAATACGAAATCATACTTGGATATCCAGAACACCCACAGAGGGATTTGGATCACCCCTAAAAGATCCTGAAGCCATTGACACCAGAGCCAGGTTCATTTGGCTCTAATTTTGTGAGTGTTTCCATCTATTGCCTATTTTTATTTGTGAATAGCCATCTGCACTATTGTGTATACCCCTCTGTCTCCACAGAACTTCCATTGAGAAGAGAGGACTAGTATTGCTCCATCCATTGTGCTTGCTTTGTATGTATATTACAGTGTTGGTATAGGGGATCCTACACAGTGTTTTAGAGCAATCCACTTTTGTCACTATTTAGTCATACCATTTATATTTGTTTTGAGCATTATCAGCATCGCTTGCTGGACCTGCGGCAACATTGGAAGAGGATTGTGAGGAAGAGGAGTCAGAGGAGGAATGTGGCTTTGAGGAGGAGGAGAAAACCAACCACAACAGACATGCCAGGGTGCTCGTTGTCACCTATCTGGTACCCGTGGTGTTGTACGTGGCTGGGGGGAAGAACATACCTTCATTGACATCAGTGAGGAGGAGGAATGGGAAATGAGTAGCTCAGCATCCAACCTTGTGCAAATGGGGTCTTTCATGCTGTCGTGCCTGTTGAGGGACCCTCGTATAAAAAGGCTGAAGGAGAACGACCTGTACTGGGTGTCCACACTACTAGACCCCCGGTATCAGCAGAAAGTGGTGGAAATGTTACCGAATTATAACAAGTCGGAAAGGATGCAGCATTTGCAAAATAAATTAAAAAGTATGCTTTACACAGCGTATAAGGGTGATGTCACAGCACAACGGGAATCTAACAGGGGGAGAGGTGGAAGTCATCCTCCTCCTCCCACGACCATGCCGGCAAGGACAGGATGCTTTAAAGATATGTTGTTAATGGAGGACATGCGGACCTTTTTAAGTCCTACGCATCGCCACAGCCCTTCGGGATCCACCCTCAGAGAGCGACTCGACCGACAGGTAGCAGACTACCTCGCCTTAACTGCAGATATCAACACTCTGAGGAGCGATGAACCCCTTGACTACTGGGTGTGCAGGCTTGACCTGTGGCCTGAGCTATCCCAATTTGCGATAGAACTTCTGGCCTGCCCCGCTTCAAGTGTCCTGTCAGAAAGGACCTTCAGTGCAGCAGGAGGTATTGTCACTGAGAAGAGAAGTCGCCTAGGTCAAAAAAGTCTAGATTACCTCACCTTTATTAAGATGAATGAGGGATGGATCCCGAAGGGACTGACACTGGGCGATACATTCGATTAAAAAAGGCCTGATGAGATGAGCTGCCTTGGGCTAAAAATGGTCCACACGCTGCTGTATTTTAGCTCTGAATGCCGGTTGACTTGCGTGACTTATCCGCCACCAACTAGGGTTCAAGCCGCCATGTTTTAGGGCACTTTCTGCCTGTGAAACAAACATCAATTTTTCTGGCCGCTGCTACAGCAGCGGCTGCAACAATACCTAATTTTTCAGGCATGTTTACATGCCTAATTTTTAGGCCCTCTGGTGCTGCACTGTGGCTTAAAAAAACAAACCAAAAAAAAGGCACATAGTGACCCTATGTAGGGGGAACAGTCCCTATTCCGCTCTGTGTCAGTGTGTATCAGGGATTTGACTATCTTTATTCAGATTCAAAAATTACAATTCCAGGAAAAAATTTACAAACATTTACAAGAACATGTTATGCACATCATAGAAACAACGTGAACCTCTTTAAAGCCAGAAACTTAAGACAAAAAATACGTACACACAATGTGTAAGGGTTTGAAAGAAAATTCTGAATCCTTACATGTTTACTTTATCGTTTGTTTGAATTTTGGGAACCATATATAAACTACAAGCAGCGTGAAAACTATAAAAACTCAAGCGGCCATGCTGATCAAATTAAATAGTATGCTTTACACAGCGTATAAGGGTGATGTCACAGCACAACGGGAATCTAACAGGGGAAGAGGTGAAAGTCATCCTCCTCCTTCCACGACCACGCCATATCTGCCAAGTGACCCTATGTAGGGGTAACAGTCTCTATTCTGCTCTGTGTCAGTGTGTATCATGGTCTCTGAGGACGGGGAACAGTCTCTATTCTGCTCTTTGTCAGTGTGTATCAGGGGCTTTGAGGACAGGTGTCAATACATACCTGCCAAGTGGCCCTATGTAGGGGGAACAGTCTCTATTCTGCTCTGTGTCAGTGTGTATCAGGGTCTCTGAGGACAGGTGTCAATCCATATCTGCCAAGTGACCCTATGTAGGGGGAACAGTCTCTATTCTGCTCTGTGTCAGTGTGTATCAAGGGCTCTGAGGACAGGTGTCAATCCATATCTGCCAAGTGACCCTATGTAGGGGGAACAGTCTCTATTCTGCTCTGTGTCAGTGTGTATCATGGTCTCTGAGGACGGGGAGCAGTCTGTATTCTGCTCTTTGTCAGTGTGTATCAGGGGCTTTGAGGACAGGTGTCAATCCATACCTGGCAAGTGACCCTATGTAGGGGGAACAGTCTCTATTCTGCTCTTTGTCAGTGTGTATCAGGGGCTTTGAGGACGGGGAACAGTCTCTATTCTGCTCTGTATCAGTGTGTATCAGGGGCTTTGAGGACAGGTGTCAATCCATACCTGCCAAGTGACCCTATGTAGGGGGAACAGTCTCTATTCTGCTCTTTGACAGTGTGTATCAGGGGCTTTGAGGACGGGGAACAGTCTCTATTTTGCTCTGTGTCAGTGTGTATCAGGGGCTTTGAAGACAGGTGTCAATCCATACCTGCCAAGTGACCCTATGTAGGGGGAACAGGCTCTATTCTGCTCTTTGTCAGTGTGTATCAGGGGCTTTGAGGACGGGGAACAGTCTCTATTCTGCTCTGTGTCAGTGTGTATCAGGGGCTTTGAGGACAGGTGTCAATACATACCTGCCAAGTGACCCAATGTAGGGGGAACAGTCTCTATTCTACTCTGTGTGAGGAGGAGGAACGGGAAATGAGTAGCTCGGCATCCAACCTTGTGCAAATGGGGTATTTCATGCTGTCGTGCCTGTTGAGGGACCCTCGTATAAAAAGGCTGAAGGAGAACGACCTGTGCTGGGTGTCCACGCTACTAGACCCCCGGTATAAGCAGACAGTGGCAGAAATGTTACCGAATTACAAGTCGGAAAGGATGCAGCATTTGCAAAATAAATTAAAAGGTATGCTTTACACAGTGTATAAGAGTGATGTCACAGCACAACGGGAATCTAACAGGGGAAGAGGTGAAAGTCATCCTCCTCCTCCCACGTCCACGCCATATCTGCCAAGTGACCCTATGTAGGGGTAACAGTCTCTATTCTGCTCTGTGTCAGTGTGTATCATGGTCTCTGAGGACGGGGAACAGTCTCGATTCTGCTCTGTGTCAGTGTGTATCAGGGGCTTTGAGGACAGGTGTCAATCCATACCTGGCAAGTGACCCTATGTAGGGGGAACAGTCTCTATTCTGCTCTTTGTCAGTGTGTATCAGGGGCATTGAGGACGGGGAACAGTCTCTATTCTGCTCTGTGTCAGTGTGTATCAGGGGCTTTGAGGACAGGTGTCAATCCATATCTGCCAAGTGACCCTATGTCGGGGGAACAGTCCCTATTCTGCTCTGTGTCAGTGTGTATCATGGTCTCTGAGGACGGGGAACAGTCTCTATTCTGCTCTGTATCAGTGTGTATCAGGTGCTTTGAGGACAGGTGTCAATCCATACCTGCCAAGTGACCCTATGTAAGGGGAACAGTCCCTATTCTGCTCTGTGTCAGTGTGTATCAGGGTCTCTGAGGACAGGTGTCAATCCATATGTCAAGGTGTCAATCCATATGTCAAGGTGTCAATATGTCATATGTCAGGTGTCAATCCATATCCATTGCGATTTAGGAATGTTAGGTGATTTCTGCCCTTTATGGATTAAAACCAGACTCTGCATCAACTGTGTAATTTTCCATGGGAGTTTTGCCATGGATCCCCCTCCGGCATGCCACACACAAGGTGTTAGTCCCCTTGAAACAACTTTTACATCACTTTTGTGGCCAGAAACAGTCCCTGTGGGTTTTAAAATTCACCTGCCCATTGAAGTCAATGGCGGTTCGCCCGGTTCGCGAACATTTGCGGAAGTTCCCGTTCGCCGCTCACGAACCGAAAATTTTGTGTTCGCGACATCACTACTTAACATATTGTTTTATGCATTGTTTTACTATTATTGTTTTATTGTTGATGTCTCGCTGCGGCTCAGGACCACAGTGACCTATAGGCCTAAGAGCTTAGATCCAGGAAAATGAGTCATCACAGGGTCTTAGACTACGCAAGCCGGCGCTATAAACCCAAGTAAGCAAAATATTCTAACCAACAACAAGGACTGGCCACTTCTCTAAGCACCTCGCAGGCCACAGTCACCGCTAGCGATAACCTTTGACCACACACCTTGCAATAGGTGCCCATATTGAAACGCGAACAACTGTACTCTTATTGCATTTTTTTAGCCCGGCTAGTTAGTAGTTAATAGTGTTATGCCTCACACAACCCTACCGACAAACTATGCCACGATATACGGCGAAACGAGCCAAGATAAAAACTCAACATGTTAGCATATAGCAGCTATATGAGCGACCATTGTAACGACATAGCCGGTGTGTAACCTGAAATAAAGTGCTAGCTGCATTAATATGGCTAATTTAGCTTTGTTAAGCTCTAATTGTCGATTGCTTATATTGTTTGTCTCCTCTACTTTCACTTAGATACTATAACTGTTTAGTTAAGCTGGATAAAAAAATATAGAAAAATGTGCATAATCTCATGCCACTGTCAAACATGTATTGATCTTGTTATACGCTGTTGTGGCGTCCGTTGACACCGTGTACCCACCTGCACAATAAAAATAAAGATTTAAAAAAAAAAAAAAAACCACTCTGTCACGGCTCCCCGCGATTCTGTCGGCATGGCCGCATGGAAATATAGTGGCTATGCTGACAGAAATATCAAATACCTTGGTCGCAGCAAACTGCTGCCCGACCTCCTTCTATCAAGGTCCCCAGCGAGTACGGCGGTTCAGGTTTTAATAGGAGACTTACCTACGCTCACATCAAATATGGCGCCAACGTGTGTGCGATGTCACGTCATAGACGCGCATGCACGTTTTGGGGTCAGAGGTCAGATACAGCCAATTACAGCCTAAGGAGGGCTACTTAAACTAAATTACCTTTTTGTCAGTGCCCTGTCGTTGTTTCCACTAGAAGGTTATCTGAGAGTGTGTTCCTGATTGCGTTTTTCTGGTATATGACTTTGACTTTGTTTTGTCTTCCCTGATTTCTGGTATCTTACTTTGGCTTTCCTCATCATTGTGTCTCATTCTGTGTCCCTGCCCTAAGTATTTTGACTATTCTCCGGTATGTTAAGTCCGGAAATTCTAAGGTCCAGCTAGACGTTATCCTTAGTCCTAGGTGTGATACTATTGTGCATGCTGGATCAACTATAATCCTGACACACTCACACATAATGGAGCCTATAAAAATATTGGCTCCGTAAGATGAACTTTTATGCTCTTAAGGCAGCATCACACCACAGAGAGGAAAATCTCTTCAATCAAATTGATCGAATAGAGGAAAGATTTGTAACCGATTGCCAAAGAAATTTGGAAAAACTTCTAAGCAAGGAAGTGAGGATCAAATGGGAAATAGCCACTCTGGAAAAAAATATTCGGGAGAAAATAACTCCAAGGGGGTTGAGATTTTTCACATTTCCTTTATTTGATCAGGAACAAGTCTTTTATGAATGAATGGGCAGTGATGTTAGATTCTTTTTTTATTCACTATAATGAGAACTATAATTTACAAGAAGGAAATATAATTTAGAGAATTTGGATGTAAAAATCAATAAGGAACAACATTTTCTACTAAATCATACCAATTTGGAGGAATACAAAAAAAATCACAGATAACATACAACACGGGTTGGATAAGGTAGAAAAAGATACTATTCACATAAAAAAAACAAATAGGATATCAGGGACAAAACTGATTACTTGAGGAATGAAGTGGGCACATATAGGAAAAAGAAAAGTAATAACTCCGGAAATAAACAAGAGAGTAGAAGTAATGTATGCCCTACATACCATAAGACAAAAAAGAGGTACAAATTACAAGGTAGCAAATCCACATGTGCAAAAGCCATTGTTTGAGGCACTGAAACTACAAAAACACTGATTAGAACAGAAAAAAGAAAAGAGCCGGTTTAATTTTTGACTGATCAAAGCAAAATACGTAATAATGCAAGGAGATTATCCCATATACCTCTATCTAACAGATATGAGGCTCCCCACTGGAGGAGGATTTGGGGAGCTTAAGGAACAAGGAGAGCTTAAATCCTATCGCCAACAGATGTCTCCACACAAGAGGTGGAGAAGTACAGAAGAAGGGGAGATAGAGGAGAAAAAAGAGACAGGTGGAATCTGTAAATAAAAGAGAGAATGAAAAGCAAGTGGGAATCTTCAATTTAACCCCATATGATTTAAATACATCCCAAATGGAGTTATTACAGAAAGGATTACAATTCGCACCTACAACTAATTTAAATACATTTGAGATGTATGTTGATTTAAATAGATTTAAGAGGAACTTATGTTTGAAAAATAACTTTCAGAAGAATCTCATAGTAACCAACTCCAATATGGGAGAGGATGACTATAAGCATACAACATTAAAAGAAAAATCCACCTTTTTTCCGAAGGGTTTAATATCCAGTGAGATAACCTTTGAGAAAATGGTGATGAGAGACGTAAATAAGATTAGAAAACCTAATAAATATCAACAGAACTAAACAAAAAAAATGAACAGAGGACCTTATTGAATTTTCAAAAAGATAATTAAATAATAATCAAACCAGCTAATAAGGTATAGTTCTTATGACCTAAGAAGACTACAACAAGGATTCCCAAAGACTACTGGGAGATAATACATATAAGAAATATGGCATGGATCCAACAGGGGACCTTAAAGAAAAGTTTTATAATTTTCTAATGAGGGGCCATGAAAAGGGTATTTTGAATAATAAAGAATGTGATTATTTTACAGTAGACTTCCCCAAAATTCCAGGTTTTTTATCACCCCCCGAAGGTGCTTAAAAATTCTACCCAACCCCCAGGGAGACTGATAGTCTCATGAATTGGGTTGCTGTCTTGTAGACTATCGGAGTATATTGACAAATGTTTACAACCTATAGTCCAAAAAATACCAAGTTATCGTAAAGATAAAGGTAGCATCTTCAGACATCTTAATGAATTGATTTAGGAAGATGGCTCTTTTTTAATGACCGCTTATGCAAGTTCCCTCTACACCATTAATGCACAGGAAAGGGGCTGCACTGCGGTCAGACACTTTTTAGAACAATCACAAATTTCTAAACCAGAGAACATTGATTTTATTATAGAAGGCATCCATCTTATTTTAACAAGTAATTATTTTTGGTATGACGGGAGTTTTTATTTGCAGGTCTGTGGGATGGCAATGGGGACGAGGTTCGCATCCAGCTGGCATATTGGGAGCTCCAATTTAAACATCATGGAGAGGGTTGGATGGAGGGGCTCGTGACCTATCGCCGTTTTTTATTTGGAAGGGTACGGAAGATTCTTTGAAAAATTAGATTGAGAAATTAAATAAAAATGATTGGGGTATATCTTTAACTACAAATTTTAGTAAACATTTGGTCAACTTTTTAGATAAAAGATAAGATAAAAAAACAGCACGCACTTAAAAAATGTTGCTGTGAATAGTTTTATACAAACCTTAAGCTGCCATTTTGCACCTTGGCTGAAGGCCATCCCAAAATCCAAACTCCTCCGAATCAGAAGGAATTGTACGGAGGATGACAAATATATAGAACAAGCGGATAGATTAAGGAAAAGCTTATTATAAAAGGGGTATAGGGAAGAGGATTTAACAAAAAGTTTTACCCAAGTTTTAAACATAAAGAGGGACTCCCTATTAAAAGATAAAGAATAATACGGGGGAAGATGTACCTATCATTTGCAATTTTAGCCATAGGAATAAACAACTTGGGAAAATTTTAGATAAACATTGGCCAATTTTAAAACAAGATCCTCCATTATCCAGTATTTTACCAGAGAAACCAAGAGTACATTTTAGGGGAGCCCCCAACATGAAAAAACTATTGGTCAAGGGTGTAGGATGTGCTTAGCACGTAGAAGCACAAATAGTAAGAAAAGGCGCATTACAAATTTTAGAAATTCAAAACAAGATGAAGTGTTCCCTAAAAAATCTTATTACATGCCATTCGGTTAATGCTGTGTACTTATTGGAATGCCTTTGCGGATTAAAATATGTGGGCTGCACAAAACGGAACTTACATACAATGGTGGAGAACCCACGTAAAAAATATTAAAACAGGTTATGAAGGTCACAATGTATCACAACATTTTAAAATAACCCACAACAGTAACCCTAAGGGACTTTAGTTTATAGGTATTCGGAAAGTGTTAGGGAATTGGCGAGGAGGTGTTTTTAATAAAACATTAGGCCAAAATGAAATGAGATGGATACTTAACCTTGGGACTTTACAACCTCAGGGATTGAATATCGATTTTGAATTATGCCATTTCCTCTAACCTCTCTTTTTTTCCTTGTTTCCCCCCCTTCCTTTATATATATATATATATATATATATTATAGATACATTGTATTTTAATTAAATTATAGTAAGATGAACAGTGCCAGTTCCCTGATTCACAAAATATGTTGTGATTATTGTTGGAAGTTTTCTAGCAGTATATTCTGTCTTACTGATTATTTATATTTTTATCTTATTTTTTTCCCTCCTTTTATTTAATGTCTCCCCTCCTTTTCCTTTTCCTGTATATTTCAATTCCCCCGTGCCCATATGTAGTATGGTGTCTTCTTGAATGGACGGTCCGATGGCATGGCTGTACGGCGAGTTGGAGGGGACTGGATGACGCACTATGTGTGACGTCATAGCTACCAACCCCCGACCAACGTCAGGGCGCCATCCTATGCCTCTCTGTCTTATGGAGAGCTAGGAGGTGTGCCTGGAGGGAGCCGGACCTGGAGGTGTGGCGTTTGTGGCGAGTGGTCGATTCTACAACGTCAATTCTGCCAATCATGGGTGGGGTGTGCTGCATCCTGTGTAGGTACCACTAACCACCAATGAAATAGGGTCAAATAAGGTGGGAGTTGATGCTACCCTATAGAGGGTTATAAACACAGGTGAAATAGGATACTAAAATGGATGTAAATAGGAACAATACTATTACTGGACAATTCAACATGTGACCAAAAAAGGAGGTCCTACAGGATATTTAAAAGTTTGAAGATTCTCGAGGCTTCATTACAGCTGACTGAAAAAGCTCATGGAGGAGTGAAACGTGTTTTGGCTGATTTGGACTTTTAATTTGGACTTTTTTTTTTACTCTTTCTGTAATACATAAATGCTAATTTTTTCCTAAAAAGCCATGGAATCATCATTTGGGGTCGTGCCATCCCCATGAAATTGGCACTCTGCTTGTTACCCTTAGAGCCAGGAGTTGAAGGCTCTTAAAAAGGTGAGCTTAATACCTATTCTATGTTTTAAAAAGTTTTTAAACTACAATACTGTACATTGGTTGTTTCTCTCTTTATATCCCTTTGGAAGAGACGTTACAGAGAATTGGTGTGATGCTGCCTTAAGAGCATAAAAGTTGATTTTACGGAGCCAATATTTTTATAGGCTCCATTACATGTGAGTGGCTATATATTGTGGTTTATAGACTATCTGCACTATTATTTGTCCCTGTTTTTCTTTTTTTCTTTTTTTTTCATGTATTGTGACGTTTCATTATATCACTTAATGCTTGGGGTAAGTAAATAAACCCCTATACAAGTTAAATTTGTTTTAGCGCTCCACTAATAGGTATATTTTATACCTCTTTACTGTTTATTAAAAAAAATTGTTGTGGGAGAAAGGGTATCCAACACTAAGTGTAAAGCTGCTTATCTCTTTGGCACTTTACACAATACCTCATAGTAGAGGTAGATATTGGTTTGATGTTTTGAGTAAATGCACACACAAATGAAAAACAAATTATCCATTGGTCAGAAACGATATAGATCACAGTAAACAAGCATTTTGCAATACAATACTCTTGTGTGTAAGATATATCTAGTCCAGAATTGTCTGCCAGCTGATCCTTCCATGGACATAATATATACAACATTCATTCTAGGATCAAATTAATAGTATAAGTGCATGAGCTCAACATAATTTAAAACATAAAGTAGAGCATAATAAAGGCAAAATCCCATACAGACAAGTATAAATGCTAACAAAGGTCCCTGCTATCCAGATGTCTCCACACACTTCTGTACATATCGAGGGAATCAATTGCCGTATGGGAAACATATTTCAGTTGGCAGATATATTTGACATGTCAAAACCTGCAAAACAAAGTGGTACAAATCATGTTTTCCAATTTCTAGCAATCAAAATCTTCAAGGCTAATAGAATTGTTCCAGATTTTACTAGCTTTGGTGACGTTGAGTCACAATTTTAAGACAGGAGGCAAGTATTATGCTAGAACATCCTTTACTACTCATAGAGCAGCCAATATGAAAAATAAACCATATAAATAACAGTTTAGCTTTCGGCTTTGTAAATATGTGGTTTATGTATTAAACCACCAAAACATTGTCCATACTGAGAAGTATTCAACAATTATACTAGTCTCTCACAAGAAGTTTCAGTGCAAACAATCCTTCTAAAGATCAAGATAATGTATGTGGAGCTTGAAATCCTCTTTTGACCACTTGCCTCCTGTGGTGACTTGATCTGCATGAGCTTCTCAACCTACCAGACTTGCATCTGACACTATTACAAAATCTGGATTTGAATTGAAAATATATTTGCCGTTCCATGCGCCAATATGTTTTAGCCACCAAAAAGTTCCTCTTTGGCTTTCATGGACAGTGGAATTTTATCGGAATATGAGAGACCCTGATGCAGATGTTTTGCCTTCAGTCTCTGAAGAGAGTGGTAATGAAGTGGAGCCAGAAATACAGCTTGAATTAAAGAGGATAGAAGTCTGACTATTCTTGCCAACAACCGAAAAGGCAAAAGATTTTTTCAAAAAACTGTTCTGATTTCTTTCCGAATCAATTTCAGTTGGCTGCATGGTAAACTGAGAGTCTGGTGTATCGAATCAATAAGGAAACCAAGGAATTCTATGTTCTGAGAAGGTTGGAGACTTGATTTTTTCAAATTTAAGCAAAAACCTACATTTTGATGAAGCTGTAAAGTCCATGAAATCTGTAGATGAAGAGATCATATTGTGTAAGACTGATTATGTTGCTTTTCGGTCTATACCCTACCAGGGGCACAGTGCCACGTACACAAATGTTGAGCTTGACAGTTTTATATCCTGTTTTATTATAGTTTAATTGATCCTTGTATAGGACTGGTGGTTAGTGCTGTGCCTAGCCAGTGCCAAGCTATTTTTTTTTTCTTCAAATCACTGTGTGCTGTGCACTATATGCTGTGAAGTGAAAAACAATAACATTACAGTAGTAACTCCACTTTGCAGCAACCCATTTTCCCACACAAACATCTGACACCACCATAAGTAGTAAACTAGCGGTATTCAGCCTTAGGTTGAATAAAGTGGGGCAGCATGTATGTTATGTCTGATTTATCACCAAGGAGGCAAATGCGTTTTTTTAATTTGACCTATTAATGCTCTAATTGGTAAAAGTAGCAGAAAAATGTGTAGTTGCTGCAATAGAGTCAACTAGGTCCCAGAAGAAGACCACCAGCTCCACAATAATGTCTGCTGCAGTTTCTACTGGCACTGCAGCTCATTCTACCACAGCTAGTTCAAGCGTTATAGTTTTTATGTTTTATAATGCTCAAAGTAAGAGACTGGTTAAATCAGTGGACTTTCCACTATTACCCGCTGTCTTTTGAGAGAGCTCAGCAATTACTTTGTCATTAGAAAGACAAAAGAGGTCAGCGATAATAATAAGTTAAAAATGTATAGGCAGTGGCCCAAGAGGGAAACTGTCTAACCCTCAATAAGGAAAATGTAAAACACAAAAAAACAGCAGTGCAGGGCTGCATCAAATATGATAATATAATGTACTTAAAAATGTATCAGCAGATAATACAATGCACTGTATCTTATAACAGCAGAGAGATAAAAAAAAAACATAAATTAAGTGCAAATACGAGGAGTTATAATTAGGATATTAGTTGTACAGATAAATGGTCCAAACGGTTCAGAATTTCACGCTAAAGCTAGATGTCTTTTAAGGTGCTTTTGGAGATGTGATATCCTCAGTGCTTATAGTAGTCCAATTGTTACCCTTGTACAAAAGACAAAAAGAGAAGGAGATCAATCGTATAGAGTGTATGGACCAATATGAGTGACGAGACAAAAAATATATATTCAACTCACATTTGAGAGAGCTATAGCCAGCTCAGGTGTGAAGGGAGTACAGCAGTATGACCCCCGCTTAAGGGATATGTGGTGGAAGTCTTCGGGAAGGGGTGGTGCCACTGGACCACCAGGGAGTGAGAGCCCCCCTCCCTGCCATGTATCAAGCAGGGAGGGGGGACGAAAAAAAATATAAATAATAATAAAATAATATTTAAAAAAATAATGATAAAATAAAAATTAATAATACAAAAAATTAATAAAACAAAAAATAATAATTTAACAACAAAAAAATTATTAAAATAATAATTAAAAAAATTATAATAAAAATGCCCACCAAGGCTCTGCAACACACACACACACACTGCATTCATACACACACACTGTATTCATTATATACACACACTGTAAATAAATATTCAATTAATATAATTATTTAGGATCTAATTTTATTTAGACATTTACCAGTCGCTGCTGCATTTCCCACCCTAGTCTTATACTCGAGTCAATACGTTTTCCCAGTTCTTTGGGGTAAAATTAGGGGCCTTGGCTTATATACGGGTCGGCTTATACTCGATTATATACAGTAATTTATATGTTTTTTTTATTATCTCTCTGCTGTTATAAGATACCAAAAATCAATCTGAAACACCTATCACTCACTCAAATAGATACCAATTACTATCCATTGATTCCAAAATAGAAAACAAGCTGCATTTTTTAGAGATTCAAACCCACCCAAACACATTTTGCACATACTCCCTACCCAACAAGGGCAAAAAAAAGAACTCTAAGCCTAGAGATAAATGGAGTGGCAGACAAAAAAAAGAGAGATTAGAAAGAAAATTGCCCAAGTGAGTCTAAGTGGGGCATTTTTAACCTATCACAGAAGGTTTTAACTGCAGCCCAAATATCTGTTTTAAGTAGAGGTTTAAAATATGCCCATACTAATTATTTTAAGCCATTTGAAGCATTTTTAGATGTTAACAAATTTGTACGGAAGGCCACTTTAAAAAGGTTTTTTAATGACAAAAATGTATCAGCCAATTCCCCTTCACCACACCCTTCCACCCCCAGGGGCGGACTGACAGGTCGGGCAGATCGGTCATGGACCGAAGGCCCGAGGCAGTCAGGGGCCCGGCAGCACAGACATGCTCTGGCTGAGGAGATCAGAGATCTCAGCCAGAACATGATTTTTTCGTTATTCCAGTGATATGCTGCAGGACCCCTGCAGCATATCACTTTGTAGTTAACCCCCTCCCCCCCTCACCCGTTTCCCCTCTCTCAGGGAGACCTGGCAGTGAGTATTCAGTACTTGCTGCCAGGTCTCCAGCCGTGCAGTGCTGTGTGAGAAGGAAGAGGCGGGGCTAGGAAGTGACATCACTTCCTGCCCTGCTTGAAGAGCAGCCGGAAGATATGGAGCTGCAGCAGCCTGGCAGACAGCTCAGGTAAGCTTCTTATAATTTTAATTCAGCTCAGCACCCACTTCAGCCCCCCTGTACCCACCTCAGCCCCCCTGTACCCACCTCAGCCCCAGTACCCACCTCTGATCCCACTGTACCCACCTCAGCCCCAGTACCCACCTCTGATCCAACTGTACAGTGCCCAGTACCCACCTGTGCTCCCACCTCAGCCCCCCTGTACCCACCTCAGCCCCCTGTACCCACCTCAGCCCCCCTGTACCCACCTCTGCCCCCTGTAACCACCTCAGCCCCCTGTACCCACCTCAGCCCCCCAGTACCCACCTTAGCCCCCAGTATCCACCTCTGCACCCACCTCAGCCCCCAGTACCCACATCAGCCCACCTGTACCCACCTCTGCTCCCACATAAGCCCCCCAGTACCCACCTCTGCTCCCACCTCAGCCCCCCTGTACCCACATCAGCCCCCCCTGTACCCACCTCAGCCCCCAGTACCCACCTCTGCTCCCACCTCAGCCCCCAACATATTCTGCAGCGCTGTACAATAGGTAAAACAAGAGAAACGATTAATCTAACACAACACTTCGACATACAGGAACACAACATCACTAGCAACATCCCCACACACGCAACCCCACAAGTAGACTCCAAACACATGTGGCTAGTTGTAAGGTTGTACATGTGGGGGATGCTGCATGTGATGTCCTAAGCAAAATCTGTGGAAGTGTGTAATTACATTTGCTTTATTTCTTTATTTTATTTGCTAGGGAGGCACGCCAGCAAGGGTTACTCCATCTAAAAACAGTGTTTATTAAAACACTGTTTTGGTTGGATTAGCCCCTTAAAAGTAAATCTGCCCATTTTGGGGGGGCATTGCGGATGTGGGAGTCAGGTATGTGTGGCTCTCACGCAGCCATTCTGTGTGCTGGGCAGCCTACACATAATATATGTGTAAAAGCGGCAGAAAGAAGGGGGAGAAAAGTAGCAGGGGGCCAGAAAACCAGGAGGGCGGGCCCTTGATCACCCACTGCCCGAGGGCCCTGTGAGGTGTCAGTCCGCCCCTGTCCACCCCTACAGATGAACCCCAATGTATCAATACAAACCTTGGACCCAAATCCACATTTTATCCTTACAATTTTAAGTCAGCCCCTCTCATCATGTTTGAAAAATCAGTACTAAGAGATCTTAACCAAATTAGTAACAAGAAATATGATCCTCAGAACACATCAGAGAGACTAGCTGTCAAACAACTCCAAGATGACAGAGATATTGTCATCAAGCCAGCAGACAAAGGAGGAGGCCTAGTTATACTATCCAGCACTATGTACATTGAGGAAGCAAAAAGACAACTCAATGATGCTGAAATATGCTAGTTGATCCAACATCCATGATACAAGAGAAATTATCCTCCTTTCTAAAAAAGGATTAGAAACAAGCATTTTAAATAAACATGAATATGATTATCTCTACATTAAAGACCCAAAACTCCCTAGCTACCATCGCATTGCTACCCAAGCCCCAAAGACACGCTCCAGCCAGAAAATTACAGACCCATATTGCTGATCAACCAAGATCTGAAAATCTTGGCGAAAATCCAAGCTGATAGGCTGAATCCACTGCTTAACTCACTCATACATGCAGACCAAGTAGGTTTCATTCAGGGCAGACAATTGTTTGAGAATACCAGGAGGGACATAGACCTGATTTGGAAACAAGTGGCCTCTGGGACATCCACGTTAGTGGTCTCCATCGATGCGGAAAAGGCCTTTGATAGGGTGAGGTGGCAGTTTCTGTTTACGGTGTTGAGACACCTGGGCTTCCCGGAGGAATTTTATACGATCACTGAAGCGATGTATCATGAAGTGTGGGCACAGGTACAGCTTCCGGGTGTCTGAAGCCATTTAGGCTCTACAACGGAACCAGGCGGGGTGCCCACTTTCCCCCTCCTATTTGTGCTAGCACTGGAGCCTTTGCTGCAAGCGATAAGACAGCATCCAGGAATTGGAGGAGTAATAGTAGGAGACAGAGAGTTCACCATTTCGGCATACGCAGATGACGTTCTCCTGACCATTACGAACCCCATGGAATCTATGTCGGCACTGCAGAACGTGATAAAAGATTATGGGGAAGCATCTGGATATAAAGCTAACATGCAAAAGTCCAGCGCTATACCAATCGGACTGCAGGAGGCTGAAGCAAGTCAGATACAGAAGACCTACCGAATTAGGATAGAAAAAGAATCCTTGAAATACTTGGGTATCCATCTAACAGCTGACCTGGAACGCCTGTACTCCGCCAACTATGGCCTCTTGCTTAGGACCTTGACAGGAGACTTAGAAAAGTGGACGGATAAACCTATCTCTTGGATAGGACAGATTAACTCTGTAAAAATGAATATCCTCCCACGTATCCTATTCTTATTCCAAGCATTGCCTATCCGCGTTACTAAAACACACAATAGTGAATAAAAAGGAATTAAGGTTAAAAGGTTTAAAAGTTGCGGTGCTCCAATCACCAATTTGAGTCACTTATTCACATATATTAAATAATACAATAACAACAAATGTGGATGGTGAGAGCACTCAAAATAACCCTTCTTAGCACATATAAAAGCCAGTTCTCTTGTAAGTCTGAAAACAAGAATAGAGCATTTATAGGGTAATAACGTAACAGTTAAACAAATGTGACGTCTGTAATTGTTTAAACTCACATGGTCATGAGCCACTTAGATAAGCTGGCTCAGACTAACAGCATATCACACCAATATCTGGATACTGATACTCCAAATTGGCTCCCCTCTGTGGTCCTTTGGTCTTGTTCCAATTACTCAGGATGCAAGAAGTAATGAAAGCAAAATTATATTGGACACACAACAGGTGCCTAAATATAAAAATAAAAGCAAATACTTTTATAATAAAAAAAAGTCCTCTGGACATAAATCTCAACGCGTTTCGGCACGTAGCCTTTATCAAGAGTTCATCTTTCTTCATCTTTTCCGTTCTTTTAAATGCCGTCCTTTGGCGCCTTTTCCGTACGTCCGACTTCCTCGTGATTGATTTCATTATAGAAGGGATTAATATAATACTTCAAAATAACTTTTTTGGGTTCGAAAATAAATTTTATTTACAGGTCAAGGGGACGACTACGGGGACCAGATTTGCCCCAAGCTATGCTAACCTATTTATGTCATATTGGGAAGATTTTTTTTATTTTTAAGGATGGGCTAATTTGGGCAAATCGGGTCCTCTATAGACGCTATATCGATGACGTGTTTTTAATATAGAAAGGGAGTGAGGAATCACTTAACATACTCTTCAATGAACTTAATAATAATGAGTGGAATATTACCCTCACACATGACATCAGCAGCCAAAATATTAATTTTCTAGATCTAACAATTTATGTAGAAGATCAGAAAATTAAAAGTAAAACTTATTTTAAGACTGTTGATGTCAATAGTTTCATTGAGTGTGGAAGTAGTCATTAGGCCATGGTTGGAAAATATTCCAAAAGGACAGATGTTGAGAATTAAAAAAAAATGTACCGAAAATGAGGAGTTTGTACAACAGGCAGAGAGACTAATGGGACAATTTGAAGAAAAGCGTTATAAGAATACCTCTTTGGAAAAAATATTTAAAGAAGTTGAAACAATTGATAGACAATCCCTTTTACAGTATAAAAATAAGAACCTGATTCAGAGTGGAGAAGAAGTACCCCTTGTTTTTAATTTTAGTACGCAGAGTAATAATTTGAGGAAAATAATTAACAAAAATTGGCATATTTTAAAAACAGATGATAAGTTGACCAATTTTATTAAGGATAAACCAAAAATTATTTTTAGGGGGGCGAGAAATTTTAACCCCTTAAGGACACACGACGTGTGTGACATGTCATGATTCCCTTTTATTCCAGAAGTTTGGTCCTTAAGGGGTTAAACAAGTTTTAACCAAAAGTTTTTTAGATGTTGATAAGAGAGAGAATAATAACTTTTTAAAACAACCAAAGGTTTTTTATTATTGTGGGGAATGTAGGGGGTGTAAAACAAGGAAAAATAAATATAGAAAGATTTCTAAATTTTCATCAAATATTACCAAAAAAAGAGTATGATATTAAGTCTTTTATAACATGTAATAGCAAAAGTGTCATTTACATGCTAACGTGTCCATGTGGACTACAATATATAGGCAGAACTTCCAGTAGCCTTAAAATTAGGATCAGGGAACACATTTATAATATAAACCGCCAATTTATTAATCACAGTGTTTCAAAACACTTTATGGAACATCATAATAGTGACCCTAATGAGTTAGATTTTGTAGCAATAGAAAATGTTGATATTCATTGGAGAGGGGGAAATCAAGATAATTTGCTTAATAGAACTGAAATGAAGTGGATTTTTAATATGGACACCTTAATACCATCAGACTTAAAGGTAGATTTTGAAATCACCCCATTTTTATAATCTTTTTTGGTTTGTATTTTCCCCATTGTTAAATTATTTTATATATATATATATATATATATATATTATAGATGTTTTTTGTCGACATTTTTAATAATACATTTTTTTTTTATTTTACTTTAGTGATGTCCCGAACTGTTCGCTGGCGAATGGTTCATGGCGAACATCGCTTGTTCGCGTTCGCCTCGGACGGCGAACACATGCGCTGTTCGGTCCGCCCCTTATTCGTCATCCATTGAGTAAACTTTGACCTTGCCTGTACCTCACAGTCAGCAGACACATTCCAGCCAATCAGCAGCAGACCCTCCCTCCCAGACCCTACCACCTCCTGGACAGCATCCATTTTACATTCATTGTGAAGCTGCATTCTTAGTGAGAGTAGGGACAGTGTAACTGTTGTTGATTTGATAGAGAAATTGATAGCTAGGCTAGTGTATTCAGTGTCCACTACAGTCCTGAAGGACTCATCTGATCTCTGCTGTAAAGGCAGCACCCCAAAAAGCCCTTTTTAGGGCTAGAACATCAGTCTGCTTTTTTTTTCTGTGTAATGTAATTGCAGTTGCCTACCTGCCAGCCTGTGTGTCAGGCTCACAGCATATACTGTGCCCACTTGCCCAGTGCCACCACTCACTCACTGGTGTCACAATAGCTTGCATTTAACAAAAAAAAAAAACTTTTTGGACTGTAATATAATAGCAGTCAGTTTCCTTCACGAGTGTGCGTTTCAGGGCCTGCCAGGGCACAGTGTCACACCAGTGCAACTCATATCTGGTGTAACAGTAGAGTACATTTAAATTGAGTAGTTGAGTAGTTAGTTGTCTGCCAGCGTGTGTGTCAGGCTCACAGCGTATACTGTGCCCACTTGCCCAGTGCCACCACTCATATCTGGTGTCACAATAGCTTGCATTTAAAAAAAAACAAAAACTTTTTGGACTGTAATATAATAGCAGTCAGTTTCCTTCACTAGTGTGCATTTCAGGGCCTGCCCAGTGCCACCACTCCCTCATATCTGGTGTCCCAAAAGCTTGCATTTAAAAAAAAAACAAAAAACTTTTTGGACTGTAATATAATGTGTGTGAGTGTGCATTTCAGGGCCTGCCAGGGCACAGTGTCACACCAGTGCCACTCATATCTGTTGTCACAGTAGCTTGCACGCATAGTACCACTAATCGAAAAAAAGAATGACAGGCAGAGGCAGGCCACCCGACAGGGGCCGTGGTGGTGGTGGTGCTGTGATTCCCTTTGGCCCTAGAATAATGCCCAGTGTTCAGAGGCCACATACCCTGAACTTGAAAAGTTTTGAGGACATAGTTGACTGGCTAACACAGGACACCCAATCTTCTACAGCTTCCGCTCGGAACCTTGATGCACCATCCTCCTCCAGCTTAGCTTCGGGCACCTCTCAAGTTACCATTTGCCCGCCTGCCGCCACCACCAACACTAGCACCACAGCCGCTTCACTTGATCTGTCAGAGGAGTTATTTACACATCAGTTGGAAGAAATGAGTGATGCGCAACCATTATTGCCAGAGGATATAGATAACAGGGATATGTCTCAGTCAGGCAGCATTACACACGTACGGTATGATGATGATGTTGTACCTGCTGCTGCTTCCTTTGCTGAGTTGTCAGATACAAGTGAAGCGGTTGATGATGACGATGCGTCTGTGGATGTCACGTGGGTGCCCGCTAGAAGAGAAGATGAACAGGGGGAAAGTTCAGATGGGGAGACATAGAGGAGGAGGAGGAGGAGGAGACGAGTTGGAAGCAGGGGGAGGTTGTCGCAAGGCGCTAGTGGCACAGTCAGACAGCATGCATCGGCACCCAGGGTCAGCCAGACAGCACGCCAAACAACGCATGCTGTTGCCACCACCAGAATGCCGTCATTGCAGAGCTCAGCAGTGTGGCATTTTTTTGTGTGTCTGCCTCTGACAACAGCGATGCCATTCGCAACCTGTGCCAAAAGAAACTGAGTCGTGGGAAGTCCAACACCCGCCTAGGTACAACTGCTTTGCGAAGGCACATGATCGCACATCACAAACGCCTATGGGATCAACACATGAATACAAGCAGCACACAAACTCTAAGTTGCCATCCTCCTCCTGGTCCAGCATCTTCAGCCACGTTAACCACTGCTGTCCTCCTTGCCCCCTCTCAACCATCCGCCCCTCCGTCTCTCGCCCTGAGCAGTTCCTGCTTATCTGCCCACAGTCAGGTGTCTGTCAAGGATATGTTTGAGCGTAAGAAGCCAATGTCTGACAGCTGGCTTGACTGAACTCTTAGCCCGCCAGCTTTTACCATACAAGCTGGTGGAGTCTGAGGCATTCAAAAAATGTATAGCTATTGGGACACCGCAGTGGAAGGTACCCGGCCGAAATTTCTTTTCACAAAAGGCAATCCCCAACCTGTACTCGATTGTGCAAAAGGAAGTAAAGGCATGTCTGGCACACAGTGTTGGGGCAAGGGTCCATCTGACCACTGATACCTGGTCTGCAAAGCTTGGTCAGGGCAGGTATATCACCTACACTGCGCATTGGGTAAACCTGCTGACGGCTGCCAAGCATGGAATGCGTGGCTCTGCAGAGGAGTTGGTGACACCGACACGACTTGCAGGCAGGACTGCTGCCACCTCCTCTACTCCTCCTACTCCATCCTCTTCCATAACCTCCTCGGCTGAGTCCTCTTCTGCTGCTGCGTCTTGCTCCACATCAACGGCACCCCCCCAGCTCCCCAGGTACTGTTCCACATCCCGTATACGGCAGTGTCACGCCATCTTGGGGTTGACTTGCCTGAAAGCAGAGAGTCACACCGGACCAGCACTCCTGTCCACCCTGAACACACAGGTGGATCAGTGGCTGACTCTGCACCAACTGGAGATCGGAAATGTGGTTTGTGACAACGGAAGAAATTTGTTGGCGGCATTGCATTTGGGCAAGTTGACATATGTGCCGTGCATGGCACATGTGTGTAATCTGATCGTACAACGCTTTGTGCATAAGTACCCAGGCTTACAGGACATCCTTAAGCAGGCCAGGAAGGTGTGTGGCCATTTCAGGTGTTCCTACACAGCCATGGCGCACTTTTCCGATATCCAGTGGCGAAACAACATGCCAGTGAGGCGCTTGATTTGCGACAGCCTGACACGTTGGAATTCAGCACTCCTAATGTTCGACCACTTGCTCCAACAAGAAAAAGCCGTTAACGAGTATTTGTATGACCGGGGTGCTAGGACAGCCTCTGCAGAGCTGGGAATTTTTTTGCCACGTTACTGGACGCTCATGCGCCTGTTACTGGACGCTCATGAGCCTGTAGGCTCATGCGTCCTTTTGAGGAGGTGACAAACCTAGTCAGTCGCACCGAAGGCACCATCAGCGACATCATACCATTCTTTTCTTCCTGGAGCGTGCCCTGCGAAGAGTGCTGGATCAGGCCGTAGATGAGCGTGAAGAGGAAGAGTTGTGGTCACCATCACCACCAGAAACAGCCTTAACAGCATCGCTTGCTGGACCTGCGGCAACGCTGGAAGAGGATTGTGAATAAGAGGAGTCAGAGGAGGAATGTGGCTTTGGAGAGGAGGAGGAAGACCAACCACAACAGGCATCCCAGGGTGCTTGTTGTCACCTATCTGGTACCCGTGGTGTTGTACGTGGCTGTGGGGAGGAACATACCTTCATTGAGATCACTGAGGACGAGGAACAGGACATGAGTAGCTCGGCATCCAACCTTGTGCAAATGGGGTATTTCATGCTGTCGTGCCTGTTGAGAGTCCCTCGTATAAAAAGGCTGAAGGAGAACGACCTGTACTGGGTGTCCACGCTACTAGACCCCCGGTATAAGCAGAAAGTGCCTGAAATGTTACTGAATTATGGCAAGTCGGAAAGGATGCAGCAGTTCCAAAATCAATTAAAAAGTATGCTTTACACAGCGTATAAGGGTGATGTCACAGCACAACGGGAATCTAACAGGGGAAGAGGTGAAAGTAATCCTCCTTCTCCCACGACCACGCCGGCAAGGACAGGACGCTTTACAAACGTGTTGTTGATGGAGGACATGCGGAGCTTTTTAAGTCCTATGCATCGCCATAGCCCTTCGGGGGCCACCCTCAGAGAGCGACTCGACCGACAGGTAGCAGACTACCTCGCCTTAACTGCAGATATCGACACTCTGAGGAGCGATTAACCCCTTGACTACTGGGTGTGCAGGCTTGACCTGTGGCCTGACCTATCCCAATTTGTGATAGAACTTCTGGCCTGCCCCGCTTCAAGTGTCCTGTCAGAAAGGACCTTCAGTGCAGCAGGAGGTATGGTCACTGAGTAGAGAAGTCGCCTAGGTCAAAAAAGTCTAGATTACCTCACCTTTATTAAGATGAATGAGGAATGGATCCTGAAGGGACTGACAGTGGGCAATACATTCGACTAAAAAAGGCCTGATGAGGGGGACTACTTAACACACCACTCCTATCTGGTGGCACATTAGATTGCACGCGCAGTGACCCAAATTTGAAGTAGGAGGACAGACCAAGCATCTTTTTCCATCTCCCGCTTCCTGGGTGGAGGAAGAGAGACCTTCAATGACATCAGTGAGGACAAGGAACGGGACATGGCTAGCTTGGTATCCAACCTTGTGCAAATGGGGAGTTTGCGGTTGTACAAATGGACTGTTTGCGGTGCGTTAAACGGGGAGTTTGGTCTGTCACTGTGAAGCGGGTGTAACCCTTACACTACCTGATCGATACAACATCATACCTGATGTTTTAAAGCACGTTATTCCAAACAATTTAGGAATGTTAGGTGATTTATGCCCTTTATGGATTAAAACCAGACTCTGCATCAACTGTGTATTTTTCCATGGGAGTTTTGCCATGGATCCCCCTCCGGCATGCCACAGTCCAGGTGTTAGTCCCCTTGAAACAACTTTTCCATCACTATTGTGGCCAGAAAGAGTCCCTATGGGTTTTAAAATTTGCCTGCCCATTGAAGTCTATGGCTGTTCGCCCGGTTCGCCCGCTCGCGAACATTTGCGGAAGTTCGCGTTCGCCGTTCGCAAAACGAAAATTTTATGTTCGCAACATCACTATTTAACTCCTATTAGCATATTATTAATTCCTACAGATTATATAACCAAAGAGTTTTATATATGTATAAATTAACTTTTTAACATATAAGTCTGGGCTGATGTCAATTTTTACTTTCATTTATATATGCATATGTTTTTTAATCAATTTAGGATGGTAATTATGGTGAGATTGATAAATAAGATTGCTAACATATTTATTTTCCCAATTTTTTCTCTCACTAGCATAACAGGCAAACTTTGCTTTTTATGTATATTCTCTTGTGATGTGAATTGAAATGAATTGTACAGCTAACAAAAGCTTTCATAATGTATGAAAGTATAGGACTAATGAAGAGATTGATTAAGTGGATAAGTTATATGTTTTTTTCCCCTCTCTGAACTACTGAGAGTCCATTTTAAAAATCGGGCAATATCCGGATGGCAGATGGTCCCACCCGTTATACACGTCATGACGCTATTATAGAGAGAGCGTCGTGACGTCATATCCAAGGGACTTTACATCTAAAAGATGCGACTGGAAACCGGAACGAGGAAGTCAGACGTACAGAAAAGGCGCCAAAGGATGGCATTTAAAAGAACGGAAAAGATGAAGAAAGATGAACTCTTGATAAAGGCTACGTGCCGAAACGCGTTGAGATTTATGTCCAGAGGACTTTTTTTTATTATAAAAGTATTTGCTTCTATTTTTATATTTAGGCACCTGTTGTGTGTCCAATAAAATGTTGCTTTCATTACTTCTTGCATCCTGAGTAATTGGAACAAGACCAAAGGACCACAGAGGGGAGCCAATTTGGAGTATCAGTATCCAGATATTGGTGTGATATGCGGTTAGTCTGAGCCAGCTTATCGTAGTGGCTCATGAACATGTGAGTTTACCCAGTTAGAGACTTCACATTTGTTTACAAATAGAATAGGGGATAATCTGCTAAATACAGATAAAATGGAAAAACATAGCGTTTAACTGTGTGAGTAAATGAAGATGTATAATTTACAATTGGCCACTCACAAATTGTTAGATGTAAAACAGCTTTGAATGAAATCCTTTTCTTCAATATTTTCTATATTCATCTTCATACTCCCATCAGTGGGTTGGAATATTAACTCAAAAGAGGAAATATATGGAGAAATAAAGTGCAGTTCCAGAGTAAAGTAAAAAATAAATTTAATAACTTACATATAAGTTAAAAACAATTAGCATATCACCGCTGGGCGTCCTACGCGTTTCGTCCTAAGATGGGACTTCCTCAGGGACTTGGTGCAGAAGTAACAGCAAAAACATAAAAACATAACAGTTTTTGTCGTTACTTCTGCACCAAGTCCCTGAGGAAGTCCCATCTTAGGACGAAACGCGTAGGACGCCCAGCGGTGATATGCTAATTGTTTTTAACTTATATGTAAGTTATTAAATTTATTTTTTACTTTACTCTGGAACTGCACTTTATTTCTCCATATATTTCCTCTTTTGAGTTAATATTCCAACCCACTGATGGGAGTATGAAGATGAATATAGAAAATATTGAAGAAAAGGATTTCATTCAAAGCTGTTTTACATCTAACAATTTGTGAGTGGCCAATTGTAAATTATACATCTTCATTTACTCACACAGTTAAACGCTATGATTTTCCATTTTATCTGTATTTAGCAGATTATCCCCTATTCTATTTGGATTTATGCTGAAGACAAGAGGAAGTCTTTGGGGACCTTTTATGGATACTTCTAACACAGGTAAGTTCCGGTTCGTTTTCAATTGTCACTATTTTCACTGGGGTTGTGTTCACACATTTTGTTTGTATATATTCACATTTGTTTAACTGTTACGTTATTACCCTATATATGCTCTATTCTTGTTTTCAGACTTACAAGAGAACTGGCTTATATATGTGCTAAGAATATATATGCTAAGAAATAGGGTAAAGTTATATTGAGTGCTCTCACCATCCTCATTTGTTGTTATTGTGTTACTAAAACACAATTGACACCGCTACAAAGATCGATAGGAGACTTCATTTGGCAGAACATGAGTCACAGGATATCTAGACAAGTTCTTTACAGACGTAAAGACGGGGGGATTGGGCCTGCCAAACTTATACTTTTATTACCTTGCGGCCCAATTGACGCAGGTGCTATGTGGCACTTTCCGCCGGAAGAAAGAAGATGGGTATAAATAGAATCCATGCTGGTGGGCTGGGACAGCCCCCAATTTACTATGTGGGTCCCAAAGGAACATAGACCTATGATACGAGTGACTTGCCCGGCCATACTCAACTCACTCCAAATATGGGACGCAAACAAAATCAAACATGGACTGGCTGCCTCCCCCTCACTCCAATTCTTAGAAATAGAGAATTTCAACCTGGAATGGCTCCCAGAGATTTTCAAAATTTAGAAAGAACAGGACTACAGTGGATCCACCAGTTATATCGCAACGGGAACCTCGTTTAATTTGAGGAACTTCAACAAGATAACCTCTTAACCCCAACGGATTTCTTCAGATATATTCAGATACGTGATTTCGCTGGAAAATCACACATAAAAGCAGCAGCTCAGGGAAGGCTGACTTTTTATTAAAGACCAAAAACTTCCAGTCATTTACTTTTACTAAAGATACATAAAAATATTAATTATCCCCCAGGAAGATCTATTGTGTCTGGAATGAATGCCCCTTTGTGCAATCTCTCAGTATATTGACACTCTACTTCAACCATCAGTCAAATTAATGAAATCTTACTTAAAAGACTCCATGTCATTACTAAGGTTCTTAAATGATTTTAATTGGCAACCAGGTTTTATTTTAGTAACATGTGATGTCACTTTGTTGTATACCATAATTCCTCACCACATTGGTTGTCAAGCTATTAAAACTATTTTATCTAAATAAAAGAAGAATTCCGTATATTCAGATTGATTTTATCCTAGAGGGTATTAATATTATTTTAAATCAATCATTTTAAGTCAGACGAGAGGGACGGCTATGGGGACCAGGTTTGCCCCCAGCTATGCTAACCTCTTTATGGCAGACTGGGAGTCTAGTGCCATTTGGGGAGAGCGTGCCTGGGCTCCTATTTTAGATACATTGAGGATTTATTTTTTTATATGGAAGGAGAAATGATTTTAACGAACAAGCAACTTAAAAAAAAAAAATACAATTTCACAGAAAAAACTAGACTCCAACAAAATTAAACACCATAGAGAAAGTTAGAAATAAACCAAGAGATAATCTTCTGACCTATGAATGTAAACATATTTCAAATGTCCCAACTCTCCCTATAATTTTTTTTTAACTATAACAATAAAAGTTGTTATATCAAAAAGATAATCAAAAGAACACTGGCACCTTCTAAGGCAAGATGACCTTCTTAAAGAGATTTTACCTATAAAACCTAATATTGTTTTTAGAGCTGCACCAAATTTTAGATCTATTTTAACCAAGAATTATACCAAAGAAAACAAACTAAATACCAACCATACTTTTTTTTAAAAGGAGCAAAATAATTGATATGTTTTTTTTTTTATCCCTCTGCTGTTATAAGATACAGTGCATTGTATTATCTGCTGATACATTTTTTTTTTTAATTCTTTATTTTTGTTGTGCAGATGAGCATAATATAACAACAAAACGCCACAACAGCGTATTAAAGGATTCATAAAAGTTAGACAGTGGCATAGTAATTCGCACAATTTTTTTGTTTTTCATGCTTAACTAAACAGGAGGTTAGCAGAGTAGAATTACATATAACAAAATGAAATAAAGATGTTCGTTGCTTAACATTGCTAGATCACCTATGCTAAAGAAGGTATGGTATGAACGCGTTTTGTAGCAGAGCTGTATCTAATTATAAGCAGTGTGGCTTATCATTGCTTAGATATTTTCACGTTATGACATGACATTTTTATAAAGTTGACCATCATATTTAAGAGGAAGGTTGAGAGTTAGACTAGCTTACGCTTGCATTACGTTAGGTGCGCTATCACAGACAATATATGAATGTATTAATCCAGGCTAACGCTTACATTGTCGCTTAGAGAAGAAAAAAAAAAAAGACTAGACCCTTAGGGCTGGCCAGGACATTTTGTATGTATTGGTCTTAACTTAATTGATTATAAAAGTACAGAATGGCCCGCTAAACTATGGTTAGCCCAGCAATGTTGTGTCCTTAATAAGCAGAGTGGGGAGAGGTGCCTAGATATATATTCCTAAAAGCGTGATAGTAGTCTGGCTTATAGGCTATTGCAGATTGGAACAGGAAGCCTTACAGTTAAAACAGGAGGTCCATGTTAAAACAGGTGTAGGGAACATGTTAAATGTAAGCACATTTCAATCGTAGGTTCCTAGTAATTATCGGCACATATTAAGCAGTCATTGGCACATATCAATTATGGGCCTATAAAGGATGTAGCTGGGGTACTGTTGCCTCCGTCCTTATGGAGAGAGAGTCTCTGCTCCGTAGGCAAGGTCGCGGGCTGCAGTCCGGGTTGCATCAGCCAATGCCCGTTCTGGATGCTTTGAATGCGGTCCCTGGAAGGTGGTTCAGGAGTTCCCGTGGGTCCAGTCCGTGATGACAGGTGGATACAGCGTCGCCTCTATGCAGCGATTCAGATCCTCCAACGGGTGTCAGTGTGGTCAGGCTCACCTTGATCCGGTAGGCGGCTGCAACTGCTGAGGGGCCCCGAGTGCCGCGCTGGGCTCTGATTCTCTGGCTCAGCGTGGGTCTCGCTTGTGGGGCCTGCGCGGCACTTGGGTGGGTGAGGTTGAGTGTTTGCGCCCGTGTGCCCGGGGAGTGTTCCCTGCTTTATTGGATGTTTGTGGCTGCCCCGCAGGGCAGTTGTTCTGAGGGCCCTCGGCATGGCGTCGTAATGGCGGCGTCTGGTGGCCAGGCGCAACCACGCGTTCACTGCTCTCATTGCTTGAACTTGTGTGGCTCCGTTGATGCGGAGTATTGCCCAAAAGCTTTTGCAGAGCTGATCTAGCGTTGCCATGGGCTGGGGTGATGGCTGGGTGTCTGTATCTTTCGGCTGGGGCCTGTAGTGGGCCGCCATCTTGGCCTTGCCTTGGCTGTGTTGCACCTCTACAGTCTGCTCAGCCCGTCCTCATATGTGCTTGATGTGGCTGGGGAGGACCGGGATGACCCCCACCGGTCCAGAGGGGGGGGGGAGAGAGGTTGTTTGCCGGGTTATTCCGAGCTTGGGATGAGCAGCCGTCTCGCCCCGGTTTCAGCTCCTGTATGTCGCGGTAGGCATCCATTGCTCCCGGCCCCGACGGGCGTCGGGAGTGTGTTCGTCGCTTGCTTGGTGCACCTCTAACTTAGGGAGTGCACCCTGATGTGTCTGCGGGCTTTTTAAGTCCGGTTTTCGTCGATTTATTTGCCCGTCGAGCGGGAGCTCATGCGGTCCGCGTCCACTCCGCTTGGCAGTCAGACTCCGCCCCCCGCTGATACATTTTTAAGTACATTATATTATCATATTTGGTGCAGCCCTGCACTACTGTTTTCTGTGAATTACTTTGTCAGTGCCAACAAAGACATTTATTGAAAATTCAGAGCAGAGAACAGACTTAGTGCACCAAAGTCTCTTGGTGGTGATGATAAATTTGGTTATCTTCTCTTTCCCTCAACACAGAAGACGTTTGTTTAAGTCTGTCCTAGAAGGAACTCAAACATGAGCCAGAAGAATTACAAGAAGAGAGTATATACAGAAGTCCACTATTTTCTGCACTCCCCTCCTGCATATTCCCTATCAAGTCCATCTCTATGACATTGAATTGCCTCATTTTATGGAAACAGCTGGAGAATAATCTCTTACCAGTGCCCGAAGTAGCTCCCTGAGTTAGGATGATTAACTCCACCATCTACCTTCCCATTAACATTAGTCAACCAAGTGTTAGTTTAGAGGTTAATGTTGCAACAGTTTTTTTTTTTAACTGCCACCAATGATAATTCACCTGCATCTCATCAGCCACAAGGATAAGGGTGGAGGCTAATGTATCATGACACGGAAAAGGTTTGGATTAAGTGACATCTCACTACCTGTCTAAACCATAAACATCATTATTAATTAATAAAGATATATCATCTGATTTGGCATAGCAAAAATAGCTGATATTGCAGCCATCTTTGCATTGCAGCACACTAAAAAAAGCCTTTTTGGCTTTCCAAATGTTTACCCAAATATTTTTTCACAAAAGTCATTTGAGCCAAAGCGTCAATTCACTATAGACAGGGTGCTTAGCTAAACCAAGGGCCAGCACAAGCCCAAAATATAATAAATACCAGTATTAGAAAAGGGGTCCAGGCACTCCAATGTCTTCAGGCACCTTTATTAGAACAAGTGGAACAGTGCAACGTTTCGACTCCCAATGGAGTTTTTGTCAAGCACACACAAAAGATGCTTGACAAAGACTCCATTGGGAGTCGAAACGTTGCCCTGTTCCACTTGTTCTAATAAAGGTGCCTGAAGACATTAGAGAACCTGGACCCCTTTTTCCAATACTGGTATTTATTGTACACAATCAGTCACGTTAAATATCAGTACTGTGTATAACAAAATTATTGAAACAGAAAAAAATCTAAATTTACACGAAGACAGGATTTCTAAAACAAATTTAATCTATGATACAATTCACAGTTCTTTAACAATTGACATTTTTTAAATCAAAAAATCATATACATGTTATACAACAAAGTTTTCTTTTTTTAATCATATACATTCTGTGCTTTTTGCATTATTAAATTAGGTGAATAGGAAGAACACCATGGCCTACTGCAAGTGTTAATATGGCACAATTAAACAAACCAAATCTATCTAGATTACCGAATTCTGTGAACCTATCCCTAAATGCAGTAGTTTCTAGGTTTCAAATCTTACAAAGGACAAATGTGAGCAAGTTGTGGCCTTCAAAGTATCGTTTGTCAGCAACTTCCATCACCTTCAGTCAAAGTTTTGTTAACAGGAGCGTAAGTATTTCAGTTATAGAAGCTTTTCTTAACCAGAACCAGTTTCTTGGGCAGTGGTTCCAAGTCCTCAAAGCAAAGAAGTGGTCTAGGTTTTGTTAGTACCTCAGGGACAGAATTTAGAAATTCAAGCAAAGTTATTCACTAAACTGGCATGGTATGGTGCTATGTTCAAAGAGAATTTCAAATTATATGAACACTCCCCATCCACTATTTTAGCTCATTGAAGTAGTTACAGGGGCAGGAGTGTCTGGGCATTATCTTATCTTTAGAGATTAAACAATTTTTCAACAGTTTAATCTCAATGTTGGGGTTTCAATGCTGCTGTCCTGCCCTGGGCACTACATACAATTTCTTTCAATTGGTGGCCAGTAATAGAATGAGTGTCATCTAATGTTCTCACACACTGATCACCCAGCTAAACCTTCCACATGTGGCAAAAATTGAAGAACAGAAATAAGCTAGGGGGCAGTAGTGTTGGGTGTCAGAGCCTTAGCTTCTTGGGTTATTGCTTTGCCATACAGTTTAACTCCTGATGGTAGGTGTGTGCCTTGACAGTCCTATCCCCATAAACACTTGGAAACGGAA
Organism: Pelobates fuscus; assembly: GCF_036172605.1. Taxonomy (NCBI): domain Eukaryota; kingdom Metazoa; phylum Chordata; class Amphibia; order Anura; family Pelobatidae; genus Pelobates; species Pelobates fuscus. Next base: position 228,299,130 of record NC_086318.1, read on the forward strand.
AAATTCTATAAGTCAACTATTTTTGCCATAAATTTGAAGCTCAATTTGAACAGTGTGAAAAAAAGTGACACTAATCTATTTATTTATTGGCAAAATTCAAATAATTTGAATAAAATTATGCTGCCATGATAAATAGTAATGACAAACATGCAAGGAAAATATCACAAAAAATAGCTAGTTAAAAGAACACATCCCAATGTAGTTTTAATATGAGCTCAGCCAGTATACAAAAAAAAAAAAAAAAGTGTTACTTTATCAATACATGCATGCAGTATTAATTACTCACTATTTCCTTAAAACACTAAATAAGTGCTAGATAAAATAAAAAAAATTAAAAAAAAAGTAATTATATTATGTTTGGGTTTTTCAGCACTTTATTAGTACATGCCTCTCAAAGATTGCAGCATTCTAAGTGGCTATACTATAGCTCCATAATATGGTCAACTATATTTAAGCTGGAAATGCTGACATGTTGAGCATGCCGATCATTTTGCCAGAGTGAGCATATTGTCATATATTAAACTTGCATATCTGGATAGAACCATGTTTTAAAATAAAAATACTGTTCTACAATGTGATCAAGTATTACTTTGGTTGTCCAGTACTGCCAAGCATAGATTGGTCCTAGGTATAATATCTACTATGTTTAGTGAAGCAAATGTTTTATAGCAATGTATAGAAATAATGTTAGAATCCATTCATTCCTCCCATCGGCAGCAGCAAACATTGTCTACATCAGTGGTTTAACTGTAGCATTCTCACTTTTTTTTTCCTGATCATAATATAGTATATGAAGCTATAAGACAAAAATGGAGATTGCCCCTTTTTATGGCTAAGACTATTTTGTAAAACGGTAAAAGAGTTTGGGTCAACTTCTACCTGCATATCTTGAAATTTCCCATCAGTGATTACATGCTAGCAAATGGAAACAGGCATCTTCAGACTAAATGTGCAATAAATCCCTTTGGTATCCATTTGCTTCTCAGCAAGACGATCTATTCAGTATTTGCTGTAATACAGGATTTCCCATACAACCATTTTTTGTGTTGTTGCTCATGTGTGAATACACCAGTGGTGTCGCTTCGGACTGAAAACACTAAGCAAGTCGAAGTTGAAAATAACATTTCAAAGAAGAGAGGTGTTCAGGCAAGTATATCTAAAGTATTTGTCCCAGTGGGCATCATCACGTAAGTGAATAGATCATCTTGGGGATCATTGAAGAAAATTCCAAGTTGGATACATATAGTAATATGAATGTCATTATTTCCCTTCCCAAGCACTATAGCTAAGATTCCACTCACTGATGGCAATAAAGGGCACCCATACCAATGACATTTTTTTATTGAAAAAAGGTTTAGGATGTGTGCCTCTTAAATATAACCAGATTTTCAAAAGTAGAAAGACAAAGCAGGAAACAAATTTGAAAAGGTTTACTTTTTTATTTTAATAATAGTCTTACTGGGCACTTGGCGTCCCCCCACTTTTTGGTAAAAAAAAATAATAAAATAAAAAATTATATATAAATGTATAATTACAATAAGATAAAAACATACCTTGAATCCAAAATGAAGCAAAGTTCTCTGAGATGCTTTCCACACTTACTCCACTAGTTCACTCTCTGAGGTGTCTATTTAAAGCATTGCTGAACTTGGGTGCATGCGCCATGACCCACCAATCAGCTTCTTCTAATAGAGATGCACTAAATCCAAAACCTCTACATCACAAACAGTGAATGCTACACCACATATATACACGCACTCAGTGTCTCCACGCTTTGCATGAATGTGCTGATTGTCCCTCATACATGCATTGATTCAATAAATCTCTATGAGTTGCTGATTGGCGCAGTGCTGCGTTTTTCCACAAATGCGCAATAGCTTTACAATGCTTTCCTATAGGAAAGCATTGGCTTGGCTAAAATAGTCAACTCTAATCGATCTCAGCCAAGGAGGTGGACCTGCACATTGTTAGAATAAAGGTAAGCTTATTAACTTTTTAAGGAGTGTCTAGGAGGGCCAAGGGCCTAAACTGCGCTTTTAACACTACAGTGACAGAAATACATGTTTGTATTCCTTTTACTATAGCGTTCCTTTAAACTTAATAGACTACTTAACCTCAGCATCATAAAGATAGGCAAATCACATTATTCTGTTAAACACTGCTCTGCTTTTTACTACCCACTGCCCCCATAACTGATTGAGTGTTGACTGGGAAAATAGAACAAACTATTTAATCTAAGGAATTAAAGTATTAACACTCACATAAAACAGTTATTGCTACAAAAATTAACACAACCTGTGGCTGGGAAATGTGCTTAATGTCTCACCACGCTATCCGATCAAGTCGCTATAAACTCCTTTGCTACACTTCTTGTGTATTGCTATATCCTGAATAATGAATATCACAACTTGACAACAAAGGCTTAACAACATAATTGACCAGTAAGATATGTTGTACTTTAGGGGGTAAAACCATTCCTCTCACAAGTTGATCTATTTAAAATGTAGTTGCCTGCAAGACCGTACTCAACTGTTTATTACACAATCTTCCTCTTACTCTGAACAAAACTAGGTTTAATATTTTTCATTAACAAGCTACTGCCTCTAACAGTGTACAAAAATGATCAGGAAATATGTCACCTTATGATAGCCCAACATAACTACAAATATCTTCTTACACATTGGTATAGTCATCATACTCTTTATAGCAATCACTCCAACAATGTGAGAATACCTGAAAATCTCCTATACTCCTGGCAAACTAGTATTACCTTAGGATAGGAGACTCGACAGCTCATCTTGCTCTTTGCTTTATATATTATATGGAATACACATACACACAGTCTTGTTTTCACTTGTCTGTCTTTCAATTGTTTTTTAAATACGGATTTACGCCAAAAAATTAAACAAATGTTCTGTTGCATAAGAAATATTTCATATATATATATACACACACACATATATATATATATATATATATATATATATATATATATATATATATATATATATATTCCCAGCTTTTAAAACAGGCACATACACATACATTAAAAAAAAAAAAAACACAATAGAGACTAAGTGCTAAATGCTAAAATCTTGCTGACAGGTACTCTGTATGTAATTTCATTCACAACATGTGATTGGCTTGTGAATCATAAATCCATACAATACCTAAATGGAATAAGGAATACGTTTAGATTATACTTAACTGTTTTGCAAAGCAATGTAGAGGGAAAAAAATTGTAAAGTGATAATAAAGGGAAATTATAGATTAGGCAGAACAACCATAATGTGTAATGCTAACAGTCTTTCTAATTAGAGCAACTATAATCTATTATACATGTATAAAATGAGCAACATAAGGGAGAGAGCAATCTCTATACATACACTACTATAAAATAGCTTTAGGGCAGCTGTCAGCAGTCAAAAAAGCACTGGGTTTTTATTTTTCGTGGTTACATGGATGTGTTCTATTAACAGTTTTACAGGTTTACAAATGTTCTTACAAAACGTGTTCCCATAGGATGGTTGGTCTACATCAGGGGAGCTCAAAAAGTAGATTCCCAGATGTTGAAGAGCTACCACTGCAAAGATGCCTTGGCATTCTAAAGGCTCATATATCATTTCAACATCATCTCTTTACGATTCCCCTGGCTACGTGAAGTCAGTCCTATTTTTTGATTTGACTAATATTTCGTATATATATATATATATATATATATATATATATATATATATATATATATATATATATAAATAAAAAGAGCCATAAAAGAGACTTGCAGTAAATCATACACAAAGAACTTGCACAATGAAAAGTATTACTGCCAGTAATATATAAACATACTGTGATGAGTAAATTGCAGGTAACCCCACTATGAGGCATGCTTGTCTACACATCTTACTAAAACCTAAAATAGCATTTTTGGCATTTACCTAAACTATGGTTACAGTGCAGATATAGAGAACAAACTATATACACTGAATTTCCACCAAACGTACAAATACAGAGATGTTTAAAAATCTCTTTCAGATAATAATCATTACAAATCTGAACAGGACTATGACATTAAATACCCTTTTTATAAAACTTGAATGATGCTCTGACTTATAATTCTGTTGGAACAATATAGATTTATTATTTATATATAATGGGCTGTACGTTCGGATTGTGAACATGTTCGGTTAAAGGGACTCTTTCTTCTGCATTGATATTCCGCTAACCTAAGGCTCTTAAATTGCAATAGGATATATCAACACTATGAGAGATACTGAAGGCCAATCAAATCCAGCCACTTTTAAAATAGGCCCTTTACCTAACTGGGGAAATCAACGTTTTAAGAGGCAGGCAGAGAAGGAATAGGATCTCACAGGGCCCGAGGTAGATAACAGTTTGTCCCCCCGCCCCTCCATTCTTCACATAGGAATGGGGTTTTTGGGCCAAGCAAAGTCAGTGTTCCAAAGTTTATCCTGCTTTGGAGGCAAGTATAGGTCTTCCTATACATAAAAACAGTCACTGGGCATACATCAAATATATATTTAAACGATAGAGGACTTGTTCCCTTTGCATTACGGTTTACTAAGCCAAAGGCAGGTTCAAATCTCTTTTCTTAAATATTCAAATGTCACATATACAGTATATATACTAAAAATAAATGTTGTGACAAGTTTTATGGGAATGATGGGGGTGTCACTGAAATAAACATCACACACTACACTGACCTTTGAAAATCGTGGGCCATTTGTATATACTGGAGGTTTCAATGTACAGTAGATACTATGGGTCCAGTATAAGAGAGGGGGGAAGTATTTGCAGCAGAATGGACATTAGTGATTACCAAGGGTTTGCAAATGTCACTTGGACCCTAATGGGGCCTTGTTGAGCAATATGGATTCATAATTATCTAATCTTTTTTTCCCCATATGACAACACCTATAGGTGTGTGAGGAAGACTATTTTAAACCAATGTGCAAAAAGGGTTCAAGGAGCGTAAAACAATGTAAATCAAACAATTTACAGAGAGTTGTCACAAGAAATGATCATACCTTTTTCTACCAGAGGATGACACAGAGTAGTTCATGGCTTTTGGGCATCTTTCACTATATCAAGCTAAAACAATATTTTAGAGTATGATACTAAACAAATCTTTTATCATAAAAAAACAATAAAAAAAAGAAGCCATGCATGTTATTGGGAATGTGTGATTGGAGAAAGGCTGGATATGTGTGTTTGCCCATTAATTGGACTGTCACTATTTTGATTCACAGCCAACTTGTAATACCGAAGACAGATTTCTTCACGGCAGCTCCAAAATGTGTCACTTTGGGTAATATTGAAGAAAAAAAAACAAACTAAAATAGTGCCATTACTAGATAAATACATATCAGTGAAGTAGTTCTAGTAGTGAATTATAAGCCCTTTTGTGTAATTGGTGTGCATGCACATTAGAAGATTCATATAGAGGTTGCCATGTGATTTATACATGAAAATAATAAAAAAAGGCACAGCAAATTTTTATGTTACATATAAATTCACAAAGATGGTAGAATAGGTTTGGGATATAAAAAGAATTTTGGTTTTTTTTGTGATTTTTTATTTTTTTATTTTCTAATGTGCAAAGCCAAATCAAAAGCATTTATTCGATTCAAAATATTCTTGTGTAGCTTTTGTACTGTTTTACATTGACTCTGTTGGAATTTCACTGAAAATCAAGAGATATACAGAGACAAAGTAAGGACTACTTTATCTCTGTATATTTCCTATGCCTGACACTTCTAGACACTGGGCGGAGATGTCAATTCCCCCAGCCATCACCAGTGATGGCTGCAGGGAATTGCACTCGCCGGAGGAAGATGGCAACACCTGAGAGGGACAGGTTTATGTAAGTAGAACTCACCTTTACCCCAGCCCCCCATCTGCAAAGTTCCAGACTGTGACAATGCTGCTTTAAGACAACTGATATACATATTTCCGACCCCTTAGAAAACTAGTAACTTTGTTTAAAAGCAAATTCTGGATTTCTAAAGCTTACATAGGTTAGTGCAAAAAAAATGTAAAAAAGAAATTATAAAAGAAAAATTTATAAATGTGAAACGAAGCATATGGACAGCTGAATTTTAAATTTAGGCACAACTAGCTCTCTTGGCATGAATGTTGCATTTATAAACTCACAACCCAGTGCTTTGTTAACAAATCCCATGTCCACAAACATGCACTGCTATTTAAAAGGATATTCCAAGCATTATAACCACTACGGTTTGCTATAGTGGTTATGGTGCCAGGAGGTCCCTGGCGCTGCCCAACAGTAAACTGTCAAAGCATTTAAGAACAGTCTGACACCTACAGTTCTCTGTTCAGAGCCTGCACTGCTTCCAGTATGGTTTGTTAAAGTGGATGTTCATACTATTTTTCATGTAATTTCATATCAACTCTTACTAAGTGTCAGCTGACACTCTCCGCAAATGAACATAAACATACTTGGTATGAGCTAGTATGATAATACAGAAGTGAAGACTTCTTCTTTACCATACCAGTTCAGACCATAAGCAATGCAGGTGCTGAACAGAGACCATTAAGTGTCAAACTTTTCTGAATCTGTTTACTGTAAGACAGCACTAGGAACTCTTGGCACTATAACCACTAAAGCGAGTTCTCATTGTTATGATGCTTAGTGTCCGTTTAAGAACAACAAATATGTACACATGGCATTAACTGTTATTTTTTTCCCATCTTCTCTTTCTTCAATATATTTGAACTTTCTTATTCCATGTAGTAAGAAAGTACTGAAGTATAGGTTTCAAGGAGAATAGATGTTTGAAGCTTAGTTTCTAAGGGATCCCCAGATAATCAGTCCAATTACAGTTGCAAGAATAGCGAGTACAACAATGATGATGCATATCTTCCTCCTTGATTTGCGCTAGAACATAAGGAGAAAATAAATTTAAAAGTTAAACACCTGATCCATGGCAACTTTTTAAAAGAAAAATTCAGTGAAAAAGAACAAACATTCATTGACATCTACCATAGATTAGTTTTAGCACGGAGAACATAGTGACTGTCAAAACACCTGCTTTGTTTCTATTATCAAAGATTTTAATTATTTAAAGGGAAACTATCATGAAATATAGATCTTCCATTAACACTCTATTCAAATGTGTTTTCCATTTATTATGCAATACATTACATGGAAATGCAGCAGTTTTTTATCGTTTTTAAAGAATTGGAGCTATGAGCGATCTTATTTCCACAGCATGCACTTTGTACATTTCATATAAATGCATGCTGTACTGCTCACTCTCTTGGATGAAAAAAAACACCCCCAAAAAAGGAGTTTAAAGGGGAAATTACACGATTAAATAAACAGTTACCTATAACTTGTATTAAAGGGACACAAGGGTAATTTAACAATTTCATCTTAATACATTTGTTTTAATTCTTCAAGTCCCCTGTCGCTGTCCCACCACTAAGTATTAAACCATTTTGCAGTAGCTTAACACTGAATGAGGGTCTCAGGCCACCCACAGCCCAGCATCAACTGGATGTATGGCTAAAATAGAGAGTACATTCTCCAGTAGCCATACCAATTCATACCAGCAATAGCTGCTGTGATAGGCTGAAAGTGGTCGGTTTACACTCACAGCCAATCACCACTGCCCACAGTTGCGCAGGCTAATTCTTACTTAATTAGCCAAAGCAGCACAAAGGAGCTACTGGGGAGCCTTGTGTAGCAGTAACACATTAAAAACTGTTTAACACTGAACAGAGAATGGTTCAAGCAGTTACAGTGCCCCTTAATCCATTATATTTTGTTTGGTGATATTCGGTTTCCTTCCCAATGAATGTATTAAATATTTAGCAATTGACATCACAATCCAGTTCAGTCCTGGCACAGCAGGGTCGTAAAGTGCTTCGAAAGAGAAGGAGAATCATAAATATTGGGTTAGATTTACTAACACCAAATTTACTTATCTAAATTAACGTGCTTTTCATTTGGCTCTATTCTCCTGCATTTCGTTGTTAACAATTCTCAGAAGTTTAATGAATTCAAAAAACAACCAAAAAGTACAATAAACGAGACTAACTGATTCCTTGAAATCTTGAGCAGTGTAATAATCAGACTATTAGCACATGCTGCACGACAAGAATATCAATATTAAATGGACAGGGCACCAGGAACTATCACAGCTAGAAGTCCGACTCCTCTCCCTGCTTAATGCCTGCTCTTGCTTCCTCTCAACTCAAGTTTTAGGAATGCCATACACTCTCCCTCAACCTACCAAGGCACGTTCATCTGGAAGTTGCTATAATAATTTGCAAACAAGGATCATACCCAGCCTGGAATCTCCACGTAAAGAAAGTAACTGGGAAAGGGGAAATGTATATTTCCAGGGTTCTTACCTGGTACTCTGCTGCTCTTGCAAGTTGTTGGTTAGCTTGCTGAACATGGACATCAGCAGACTCAACGTTGGCCTCTATACTATCTAAATGATAAAATGTTTAATTTATTAAAAATACAAAGTGTCTTACATTCACTGCTCTATTTCAATTAGAAGAAACATACATTAAAACATAATTTCAACTGCTCATCAATAAAGTAACTATAATGACAACTAACTCATACATACCAGTTATGTCTATAGTTTGCATATAACAAACACAGGGATATATGCTCTGGCTGTCTATTGTTGAATATAGATGTAAGGTAGACAATGTAGGGAAGGATACACAATTCAGAAATGATGCACCTTAATCCTTGTTTATACAATCTTTTTACTATTTGAAATAAAAGTACCTAAAAGAAAAGTGGCCAGCTAAAAAGCAGTGTTCTCATAAAAAAATATTGTAATGATCTTATTCTTAATACTTGAGAGATTTACATTAAAACTTATTAAACTGTCTGTGACAAAGAATACCCCAAATATCATTTGCAGATATTTCTACAATTGCCAGGGAGTCAATAGATTGCTTTAGAATCTGCAGGACCAAAACCAAATTTTCTCTACTATGTTCCTTCACACATCCATATGGTTGACAAAACTTACCTATCATATCTCCTTGTTCATGAACCATCATGCCCAAGTCTTTAAATATGTCATTTATGCCTCTAATATCCTCCTGTAAAATAATAGAAAATATATAAAACCATGTGCCGGAAACTATAACTCATATCAAACAAATTCTACGCTTTGGGTTGATGTAATGTGAGTAAATTCAGTTTTATCATTATGCACTTTAAGACAAGGGATTATGCAAACCCAGTATATCCAGTGTAAACAATTAGTACTTTATTTTCTTCACGACAGTAGACGTGCTATATATCTTATATAGCACGTCTACTGTTGTTTCTTCACAACAGTAGACGTCTACTGTTGTTTCTTCACAACAGTAGACGTGCTATATAAGATATATAGCACGTGTACTGTCGTGAAGAAAATAAAGTACTAGTTGTTTAGTTATCTAATCTTGTTTACACTGAATTGCTTTTTTTACATTAAAATAAGTGTCCTGATGTCCTTTCAGTGTACGTAGTCAACTTATCTTGGGTACCCCTTGTATAGGTCACAACCATTAAAAAAAACTAATTTGAGTGCAACATGTTTGGATATACAAGACCCTGCTGACATTTACAAGTTATAAAAAGTGCCTGAGAAGGATTCCTACAAGGGCAGTGCATGGACAAAAGAGGAGTTTGAAATCAGGCGCAGCAAAGACTTATGGTCCCTAGCTGATTCTATGAGAAATCTGACACTGTGCACAATGTAAGAGATTTTGTTTATGAATAAACACAATATTTTTGATAACAGTCACATCTCTACGTGCAGTTTGTGCACACTGTGCCTTTGTACATTGCGGTTTTTAAACACTGGTATGCTGGAGACAGAAGTGGAGGGGAGATACATATTAAAAAGGATTTTATGATACTAAATAATTTTTCACAATTAACTTCTAAATAATGACATATGTTTGGCAACCATCACGGGAGAGCACAAATCCTCTTATGCTTTGCCACCATCTAGTGGTAAACACAAGGAACTGCATTAAATTCACCAAAATGGATTTCTATTTTGCAAATAGAGTGAATTGTATATTTTAATTAAGAAAGCTAAAAGATCAACTTATGAAATCATATATATGCTTTGAAACACAACTTTGGAAAAGATGCAAAGCCAGTGAACCACTCGCGTACAGCTGTTTCATTGTTAATGCAAATCATCAGCATGAGGTTGGTTACTGGCTAGCTTTGAGGCATGGAGGTACAGCTGTCCATGAGTGGTTCACTGGCTTTGCATCTTTTCCTAAGTTTTGTTTCAAAGCGGTTGTATACAGCAAACACAGACTCAAAAGAATCCATGTTTATAATGGAACGAGGCAAAAATTTGATTCTTTCTTGAACTAATTTGCATATGCCCACCCAGAATCCTTTGCGGTAGTAACATCACTGCAAATTTGTAATTTCTGTGGGAAAAGCAAGTCTTATGGCTTGAATAGAGTGCTGATTTTTGTTTAGCATTGTATTGTATTGTATTATATATATATATATATATATATATATATATATATATATATATATATATATATATCTATCTATCTATCTTTCTTTGATGTTGAACTTGACAGCTGATGAGAACCAAGAGTCGATGCCTACAGGCTTATTCATGAAACTCTGGGTTTCCACAAATTAAATCTGAATGGAAAAAAAAACACGGTAAAAATAGCCGGTTTGGAAAAGTTCTCCAGCTCTAAATTGGCATCCAGCATCTCCTGCTTTGAGAAGACTGGATGTGGTGCAAGCGCCTGGAGAGATCCAGGTAAGTGTCAAACTGTATTGGAGTGTTGCTTGGTGCGTTCCTTGGTGCGTTCTTTTAATCTAAACTGAAATATTTAAAGATGCACTCTAAGCACAATAACCACTACAGCATGCCATAGTAGATAAGGTGCCAGGTAAAAAGCAAACCTCTAAAACAATTTGACAATTTATTATCCTTGTACATAATGAGAGGCTAGTTTTAGCATGGCTCTAAGGGCAATGGCTGAATTCTGATGGAGCTGAAAACAGGAACAGAATTTTGGGTCACTGTTGAGTGTTTTTTTTGTTTGTTTTTTTAAATAAATTATTTTAGTGGAATATAAAGAATACAGACCTCAAGTTGATGTATAGCGGATTCACGTTCTTCTATCAGACGTAGGTCATCATCTGTGATTATTTCTTCTTGCATTGTTGCTTGTGTTTGAGATTGACCTTCACTGAAATAAGACAATAACTGGTCACTCACTGAAATTAAATATGTGTGATGGATATAAATGGCAGTGTTATTCCAGAAATAACAGGGGGTGGGGGAGGGGTTGGGAATATCCACACACATTTCTGCCTGTGGCCCTGAATATTTTGCATTTTTTTTTGTTTGTTTTAGCAAGAGGTAGTCTGCGGGCACTTTTTCTAATTAGTCACTGTGTGTGAACATTCATACTCTAAGCCAGTCAGACTAATGGTGGCAAAGCTCCCTCACTCCATGCCACTCAAGTAAAGTTCTCCAAGATATCCCTACACCTGCAATAATGGGGAATGACATCACTGGAGGAGGGTAGGACTGCAGGGACAACTTGCTTTAGTGTGGGATTGCAGGCAAGTTTTTCTATTGTTTCTTTTCTTTGAGGTGTGGGGGGGACCATGCTAACAAAGTTTACTTTTTAAAATACTCTTCAAGGAGTATAGCAACCTCAACGGAGCCAGAATGCAGAAAGAAGACTGATAAGTCGAAATGCGATGTGCCATTTTATTTGCTTGTTCTATGCTTAATTAAAGTGGAGTTATCCACAGAGGTTTCTCTATTATTCCCAATTGTGGGAAAGCAAAACAATCAAGGAAAGAGTGGAAGAATATAAAACTACATGAAAAAGATTTTAGTCCCAGCCTTTTATATAAGGCTCTGCAAAATGTCAGTGGCCCTTCCAGCTGAAGTAGAAGAGGTTAACACAGTAAAGGAGTTTAAGCATGCGTGGGATATGCATAAGGCTATCCCAACTATAAGATAAGGCCAGGGACTAATGAAAGTATATATAAAAATTGGGCAGACTAGATGGGCCGGATGTTTCTTATTTGCCGCCACATTCTATGATTCTATGTAATTATTCCCTCCAATCTTTACCAAATATTTAAACATTGTTACGCTGTATCTTTATACCTTTTGTTGTGTCCCAAGATCTACTTTATTATATGAGGGGGGAAAGCTAAAATAAATATATCTTATTGATTTTTGGGGTAGTATAAATTGCACTCCCTATTTGTTGAATTTATCATAATTCTGATTATTCTGAATTGAATACCAAGGATGCCATTGTAAAAAATACCTACTAATAAGACAGAGGACACAGATCTTACAGATCACAAGGGAGACCATCTCCCTGGTTTAAAAAAAATAGGAATTATCCTATCCCAGAAAACATGTTCAGCCCAATAAGATGGGCTATTTTTTACAAGTTTACAGAAATGACCGGTAAAGGTGAAAAACCCCTGCAGCATCCACGGTTGGTAGAAAAGTCTTAGCTGGGTCATGTCCCTAAATAAGTTAAGAAGAGTAAGAAAAGTTAAATATAAAACAAACTTTGGGCAAATGCCCAGGTTATTCGTTCCTGATAAGTGTGTGCAACACTGTAGTAGATCCAGAAAACACACAGTTTCTGGTTTTAACCTGTCTAGAATATCAAGAAAGGCTTAAAATTCGCATTGAAATTGTAAAGATAAAGTTTTAGATTTACTAGGTCCTCTAACACAGGGCTTGACAAATCTGCTTTAAATCTAGGCGCCAGATAAAGATAGGAGTCAGGTTTGTTTGTTTTTTTAGGTCAAAGCATACAATTCAACCCTGGTGCTGAAAGCACCTTATTCTGGAATACCTGTTAAATGTATTTATTTTTCTTGATATGTTTATTTGAGCATGAAAAAGCTTTACAGAACGGTTTTATTAACAGGTCATTCTTTGCTTCTTATTGGTAAACATCCTTCTATTTTTCATCAGGTACAATTCCCAGACCTTGCAAATTGAAACCATTACACTAATACCTATGAATGGATAAATGTTCTCAACACCAAGCTAGAATTACCCAAGTGACTAATATTTTAACCACTAGATAGCCATAAATAATTGCTATGTTGAATTATAATGGCTACTCACAGTAAGATAAAGTCATTTTAATAGTATAAAAACCTTACCTTAAAGGATTCATATAGTGTCGGGAAAACAACCCTGTTGAAGGGGTTTTACATTGCAGCACGAAGTGCAATAGGGACACAGCACCCAGACAACTTCAATTAGCTGAAGTGGTGTGGGTGCCTACAGTGTCCCTTTACATATAAAAGAGTGTTAAAATGCACAAACAGCACTAGCAGGGACTATATAATAAAAGTATAAAAATAAAAAATTGCTTACCTTTCCCAACTGACCAATGTAGCTTTTTGCCCATCATCTGGGAGACCCCCCTATATTAACAAAGAACATTTTTAGACTTAAGACCATAATTTGCAGTTTATAATGTTTTGATAAACAATATGTAAAATAGTAAGTAAAGCATTCCATTGGTGTAACATTACATTTGTATCAGTCTACACATACACAGACCAATACATCAACAATAGCATCAACTGCTACTACTACTGTATTTATCAAATTAAAAACTGGAATGGGAAAGATACAATTCATTCTGAGTTTTATTGTATTTGCCTAAGAAGAACTATGGAAATGAATTAAAAGAATATGGAATAAAAGAAAAAAAATCATAAGAAGGAAAAAAAACAATAAAACATAACAGTTGCATTCATGTTTGGAAACCGAATGTATAAACACTTTACCAATATAATTTGAAGATAGATTACATTTAAAAATATAAAAAAATATTCCCAGATAAGGACTTGATTTTATATTTTTGCATAAGCTTTCAAAGGATGTAATATTTTGGATTTAAAAAAATATAAATATTAAAATGTAAAATAATACATCAAATAAAAATGTATCAATATTTTATATTTAAAACATTAAAATACTTTTAGAAATATTAAATCATTTTAAAAGTGTATTCAAAAAATATTAAATTGAGACCTAAGTGAATAGTCTGCTTGAATAGAATGCCATCATATTTTATTAATACATGGGGGTAAGATTGGTTTATAAAAACAAATTATTTTACAGAAGAGCAGTCTAGGCACCAGAAACACTAGATGTCAATTTAGTGGTTATGGTGCCATTAGGCTGCAAGCACCATCCCTCAGCTTTCTTCATTTATGCATTTGTGTTGTAAACACATTTCATTAGCCTGTATATAATTCATGATATTTATCTGTTTCTCGGTGTAGCTACACTACTCATCCTTGTAGAATTTTAAAAGACAAACTTTAGAATTTCTGCTTATTTAGAACATCTTCTTAATACACCAAACCTTTGGAATTAGTATGCATATGAATCAGTTGGTAAATTGTAAAGGAAAGCTATGTAATCAGGAAAAAAGGTGAATAAAAAAAAAACATCATGGTACTCGAAACCATGAGTGTTGTTATTTACGGATTCATGTTTTAAAGGTGCATGCATCACTTTGAGACAACAGTCTCATTCAAAATATTTATCTTTTTATGAGGCAATTGTCTAACTCTGCAGGCTAAAAAAAGCAGGTAAAATTATTTTTTCATATTTACCTGCTTCTTCTTCCTTGCACTTTCCATGCCCACTCCAGAGGGTGGACACTGATATAACTAATGAGTGTCTGATCCCTAAGAATCCTGGAATAGCGTATTTGCAATTTTAAGATCTCTGAGAAGTTCCCAGCAAAATAGCAAGAATAAAGAGACTAAATAATACAAAAATACTTCATTACAAAAGGGAGGGAAATCTGAACTGCCAGTATACTAAGGAAAAAAGAATTTACGGTCATATAGCAGCAGTAGAGGAGGGATATCAGTCAGATAACATCAGTTTGGAGCACCTTATACCCTAAAGAAGCCTCTGAGGAAGAAAATATGTCTAGCCTGTAGTGAAGTATGAAGGTATTGAAGGAGAGGAGAGGCCAATGCTTTTTCCGCCCAAGTGGTCTCCATTGCTCTAGTGCAGGCATAGGCAACCGTTGGCACTCCAGATGTTTTGGACTACACCTCCCATGATGCTTTGTTATGGAAGATGTAGTCCACAACATCTGGAGTGCTGAAGGTTGCCTATCCATGCTCTAGTGGCATGTGCCTTGATAAGTGTTGAAAGATGGTTGACCTGTGACTTCATAAGCCATATTAATGGCCTTGGTTAACCATCTTGCAATTGTGGCTTTGGAAGCCTCTTTGCGCTTATACGCTACCTAACAATTGACAAAGAGATGACCAGAAGACATGAATGCTGCTGATTGTTTGAGATAAATCTCCAGAGCTCTCTTTACATCCAACAAGAGAAACCTTAGGAGAAGATAAAAAATATAAAAAAATGAGGAGATTGATGTGTGTTGACTTTTGACAAAAACACCCCAACACAAAACAGGTTTAGGGTAAAGTACTACTTTATCCTGATGAAAAATAGTGAATTCCAAAGAGGAGGAAAGTTCTTGAGTTCACCAACTCGTTTAGTAGATGTAATTGCCATGAGAAAATTGGTGTTCAAAGAAAACATCTTCATAGAGACTTTGTCCAATGGTTCCAAAGAGAAAGTCACAGAGAGCATTAAGAACCAGAGATAAATAACATGCCGGAAATAAGGATTTCTGAAGTGGACATTGAAGTCAAAGAGCCTGAACAAAAATGTTGGAGGCCAAATCAAAAACGAGAAAATGACTAAAAACTCAGACTTGAACTTTCAGGGTAGCTTCACTGAGGCCTGCAGAAAAATAATACAATTTAAAAAGTCTTTAAGTATAACTTGAATAGGAGGTGATAAATTGAAGCAGTCACGGTCTCTGCGCCACACAAGGAATTTGTTCCAGATCCTTAAATAGATTTTAGTAGTAGGTTTTTCTGGTAGCACTTAAAGGGACACTCCAGTGTCAGGAAAACAATCTGTTTTCCTAGCACTGCAGGTCCCCTCTCCCTCCCACCCCCTAAAAACCCCTTCAGTCACTTACCTGAGACCCCCACCGATGTCCCTCGGCGATGGTTTCTGTTCGCCGCCGCTCCTCCTCTTCCTTAGGTCAGCCGGTGGGCGAGACTGATTTGCTAAGGCCATCTGTTTTGACTCCAAGAACCAACTTCGATATGGCCAATATGGAATGATGGCCATTACCTTGTCTGGTCTCCCAGGTATCTATCTCATGGCAGCAAACTAAAACCGGACAAGTGCCAATGTTACCCTACCTATTCAGGAAGGATCGTCTGGAATTTCTTTTCTTTTTTTTTTTTACAGCCTGGTGATGTCCTGGGAATTCAAGCTGAGCTCATGTTTTTGCTCCAATTGCCCTTATAGCTCAAATTTTACAAGATATTAGACCAGACAAGGTAATGGCCATCATTCCATATTGGCCATATCGAAGTTGGTTCTTGGAGTCAAAACAGATGGCCTTAGCAAATTGTGAGCTTACTGTCTCAGGACAGAAACTCTGCAGATGCTGACTGCCTGGAAGCTGCAAGGTTAATTCTTAGAAAACAAGGTGAGGAGTAAAGTATTATGGATCTTCTTTTAAAGGAACACTGTAGGCACCCAGACCACTTCTACCCATTGGAGTGGTCTGGGTGCCAACTCCCACTACCCTTAACCCTGCAAATGTAATTATTGCAGTTTTTTACAAACTGCAATAATTACCTTGCAGGGATAAGTCCTCCCCTAGTGGCTGTCTACTAGACAGCCACTAGTGGGCACTTCCTGCTCCATAGCACACTAGAGCGTCGCTGGACGTCCTCACGCTGTGTGAGGACCTCCAGCGTTGCTCAATTCCCCATAGGAAAGCATTGAAAGTATTTTCAATGCTTTCCTATGGAGAGCTCTAATGCGTGTGCGTGGCATTGCCGCGCATGCGCATTAGGACTCCTCAGCTGGCCGGCGGGATCAGTCTCGCCCACCGGCTGACCTAAGGAAGAGGAGGAGCGGCGGCGAACAGAAACCATCGCCGAGGGACATCGGTGGGGGTCTCAGGTAAGTGACTGAAGGGGTTTTTACCCCTTCAGCAACCGGGGATAGGGGGGGAGGGAGAGGGGACCTGCAGTGCCAGGAAAACAGATTGTTTTCCTGACACTGGAGTGTCCCTTTAAGTTCTACCAGAAAAACCTTCAAATTCTTTGTCTGAACTTCCTATAATACAATCTTTCAAAGACTGTAACCAGACAATCTGAGCTCTTGCCACCGAGGCTCCTGAAATAATGTCTTTACTCTGAAGAACTGAAGCTTGTAAATTTCTTCAGCATGAAGTTTCTACTAGTTTGTAAATGGGACAGCTATTTCACCAATGGGAATGGTAGTTTTCTTTGATAATTGTGCGATTTGCACATTCACTTTCAGCAACTCTTCCCAATTCTTAGAATGCTGTAGTTTGAAAATTTGTTCAAAATGCTTTGAAATAAAGTCCTCCCTGGGTAATTCCATTGACGATTGATAAGATTTAAGAATCTTGGGTGCACATGAAAGCTTTTTCCCTTTTTCTTTTGAGTTTCCCCATCTTCAATTATTATTATTACTTATAAAGCGCCAACAAATTCAGCAGCTCTGCACAATAGATTGACTAACAGCAAAGAGTTTGCAACAAGACAAGCTGGACGCATAGGAACATAGGGTGTTGAGAGGATTACTGCAATAACGTATATAAAGGAACACTTTACGGTCAGGAACACAAACATGTATTCCTGACCTTATAGTGTTAAAACCACCATTTAGATGGCTTCCCCTCATTTAGCCTCCTTTTAAGAGATTAAAACTTACCTAATTTCCATGGCCGCGCAGGACTGCCGGCACTGGTCCCACCCCCGATCCGCTGTGCAGCACTGCCCCAGGAAGCATCTCCACTGGCCATTTTTTGGCCATTTAACCCCTTAAGGACCAAACTTCTGAAATAAAAGGGAATCATGACGTGTCACACATGTCATGTGTCCTTAAGGGGTTAAAGGACCACTATAGTGCCAGGAAAACAAACGTATTTTCCTGGCACTATATGTCCCCCCCCTCAGGGTCCCACTTCCACTGGGCTGAAGGGGTTAAACACTTACCTTTCTCCAGCGCCGGGCTCCATCGGCCCAACGTCAGATCCGAATGCACATGAGCGGCAAGAGCGTGCGCGCATACAAACAGTCCATAGGAAAGCATTTTTCAATGCTTTCCTATGGACGTCCAACGTCTTTTCACCATGATTTTTACAGTAAGAAGCGCGGATGCGCTTCTAGCAGCTGTCAGTGAGACAGCAACTAGAGGCTGGATTAACCCTAGTGTAAACATAGCAGTTTCTCTGAAACTGCTATGTTTTCAGCTGCAGAGTTAACACTAAATGGAAATGGCACCCAGACTACTTCATTGAGCTGAAGTGGTCTGTGTGCCTATAGTGGTCCTTTAAGCAGTATCCACTGAAGGTGTCCCTAGGGAGCAATGTAAACACTGCCTTTTCTCTGAAAAACAGCGTTTGCATGAAAATGCCTGAAGGGAATGATTATACTCACCAGAACAAATACAGTAAGCTGTAGTTGTTCATGTGATTATAGTGTCCCTTTAATGAATTGATTCAATTCCTCCACCGGAAAACCAGAATCTGAAAAAGACTCTTGACTGAAAAGAAGAGTGGAAACATTCAACTGATGAAAGCTCTAAAGCTCTTGATAGGTCTGTTTAGGACAGATGTAGACTCCTTGGAATTAACTGCTGTTTGTTTAAAACTTTTAACAGTTTGGGATATATTCTCATAAAACCAATTCAGTAAAGGATGCATCTCCTTCTGCTTTGCCTTTTTAAAGCTTTTGCAATTACATATTTTCTTTTTACAATCATCAGGCAGAAAAGTGGCACAATTGATACAGGCTAGCTTTACAAGTTGCCTTCAGTTTTGGAGCAGAAGGTTGTTTCTTCTGTAATACAATGAAACTTTGCTGTAGCAGTAAAAAAGCAACAAACAGAAGCCTTTAAGGTCAAAGAAAAAAACACTCCCTACCTCTAGACCTCTGAAACATGTCGGGGGACTGGTGACAATGTATTCCTATACTGACAAGCATTCTTGCTGTCAGACAGGCATTCAAATTCAAAATCAGCATTCCTGTTGCACATGCATAGTAAAGTAAAGGAACAGTAGTGTAACGCAACATTCCACCATTGTGCGCAATCTCCAGGTCTGAAGAATTTTGGTGCAACAAACCCCAAAGTCCTCCATGCACATACTATAGAACTGCATGTCCACATATGATCTATAACTTCTATTGGGTCTGAGCTGGAAGCCACTAAGTTCACGGCCTGAGGAACTATTGAGTAGCAGCATGTGCCTACTTTACCATAAAGACAGGAAACAGCCACCAACAAAGAGTCTACTGATTGGGACAAGTAAAAACTAGGGGGCCCTTTTCTGAGCTACTATTTAAAGTGTGAAGGGGAGGGGATTGCCTAACTAACCTATTATATTTAGAGGCTACTCATGCAGCTTTAGTTTGAAAATCCCTCCTGTACTGCTGCTACATGACTTGAAAATAATAGGTTTTTATATTATCAGTGAATTGACCAAATATCCATAAATACACACACAGATATACACATACATCATTTATATTATATAAACACACATATGATCAGTTGTTACACGTGCTCTTTTTTTTTCTTTGTCACTTATGTCTCCCTGACTCTAAGCATCTTTGCTGATCGGTTTGCAAAAATCATGCGCGTGCACGTGAATTAGAACTAGAGCATTCATAAGAAAGGGGGTAGGATGAGAAATAGGTGGGGAAATGAGAGGGTAAGAGGGCTGAAAAAAAAAACTTGCCTAGCTTAGAGGTGTGTTAGAAATCGCAAACTGGCAGCTGATAAAGTTTATAAATGTTTATTACATATTTTGCAAATGTTTCTTGCTTTATTTTAGTTTTATTCTATTTGTGTAAAAGTGTTTGCTTGCTGGTTTGAAGAAAAAAGAAATACATTGTCAAGTGATGCATGTTCCTTTAAATACTTTCAAATAAATAGTGTATGTTTCAGTTTGCAATATCTAAACTTCCTGTTAGTCATTATGCATTACATTATTCCCACAGCCTAAGAGTCAATGCAATTTCAAGCCATCATCACAATATGCTTCCAAATTAAATTCACATGAAGACAACAATATTATTATTACTTACAGATATTCTGGATCCTGCACGCACTCTAGCAACAAACTCTTTTTCTCTTTCAGCAGCATTTCTTTGTATCTTCTGAAAATTTGTTAGTGCTGCAGAGAATTCATTCACAAGTCTATCTTTTTGTAATTTCCTCTGCCGCTGGAAAATAAACAAAAATAATATGTTACTATCTGGATGCATTCAGATGACAAAATACAAATAAATAAATGTCTAGCTTTAGCAAAACACACTGGTTTGTTTTCCTGGCACTATAGAATTCCTTTAAGGAGACTGGGGCACTGCAACCAGACCACTTCAATGAGATGAGGGGTCTGGTTCTTAGCGTGTCCCTTTAACTGGAATAGTGACTGAATTCCAAACTGTCAAGATGCAATTAAACAGGAATGGGGTGAAGAGTCAGCGCTACGTAGCCACAGAGAAATATAGTTTAGAACGGCTGCACACCTTAAAAGGGGAGTTCCCCTAATCCCCTTATATAAGTAACATAAAACACGAAAACAGAAATGAAAAGATGCAATTAAACGGCTGAAATACGGAATCAAATGATGGCAATATGAAGATCGAAATTTGGTTGGACCTAAATTGCAGGTAGACTGTTGCCAGTTCTGTCTAATACAAGCGGTCATTACAGTAATTAGCAACATTTTGCTAGTCAATGTCTGGGGAGAAATTGTTAACTTTATAGAGGGATCACATTTACCCCAATAAATAACAGCTATTTTTTTATTTAATTAATTTATTTTACTAATATTATTCTATTGATGTATTATTATTTTAACAAATCGACTTCTGGCAGCCTGCATTGCCAGTGGCCAAGGAATATCGCTGTATTTTCATCTGAAAAATCAGTAATATTTATCTAGCAAATATGTCTACTACCAGATTTTGTTTACAGCTAAAATTCTGTGTTTGATAAAAAACTAAATCCTATATTTTATATGAGATGGAACTAATGGAGATAAGTTCATGCAATTTGAACAACCAAATTTCAATTTACGGTCAGTAAATGTGAGAATTGCTAGTTTTGCTATTTGGGTCAAATTTTGCTATTCTAGATTGTAGTGGTTACGGTTCTTGGAGTGTTACTTTAAGAACACCATAGCTTTTTGTCCAATTTCTCCATGCAATAGAATGCACATATATTATGGAGCACTTACACTCTTAAAGGGACTCCACACCTAAATAGCATTTCAGCTTGCTGAAGTGCTTTATAAGTGAGGAATACCCTAGTTTAACCTCTGTCAAACAGCCAGGGAGAATTCCTTCCTACAGCGCACGCAAGTACACGAGCCAGCACAAGTGCACGCAATGGTGCACAAGCCAGTATGTGTGTGAATGTGAGCACCAAGTCAAAGTTTCTTCCAGGGAAAAAAGGGGAGTGTTTACAAAAGCTGCAGTTCATAAGACCTGCAGCGTTTGCAAGCTCTCTTAAGATATACCCCAATGAGTGATCATTACAGACAAGAAACACCATAATTTATTATGAGCCTTTATTCTCACCTATATCTGAGAGATTAACCTTGAAAATGTAATTTTAACAAATCTAATGACTGTATTACACTATTTTGACTTTTATAAAAAATTTTGGGTAGATAGATCTTGTGTGTTCACATATGACCCTATACAGGAGATATATTCTGTTTTGGATGCCCAATTGGTAAGTGAAAGAAAGATGAAGAAAAAGCTAGTTTCCCAAGTATCAAAATTACATTGAGTAAAATTGAAATTATTAGTGGTATCACTCCGATATTTGCCCGGTTGTCTCTCACTACTAATGTCTAAATAGCAATAGTGCTTTAAAATAACAACTCCATTTAAGATGCAGCAACAACTTTTCATTGTATTACAATTAAAAAAACCTGTGAGGTTGTCAAATGTCAATTACGAACTGCTCAAATTTACCTACCTGATCAATATCCGATGGCAAAGAGACAAATTTTTTCAAGTATTTATCTGTATCTTTGGCAATCTTGTTTGTATCCTGCACCTTCTGCTGCCTAAAAAAACCAAACCATAACTGAAATCTATTTCATGCCTTAATAAAACCATTAAATTACTTAAAATATCAACAAACACTGATAAAGGGAAACAATGATCAAAAATACACCCGATTTAAGGTTTACACACAACCCAGTTTAAAGTATTATGATCATGTAATCCATGACCTGATGATATACCTTATTGATTTCTCTACATGAGAGAACCCAGTTACATCAAAGCTCCAATAGGTTTTTCGTCAAAGGCTAGTCGTTTATGTTAAGGTTATGATACACACACACTCAAAATAAAACACATCAATAACATATACTTTTAAATCTGTACATAATAAAACCTGTTATTTTAATCATGTGTGTAATTAATAACTGTCATTTCTATATTTGATATTGTGGGAACTATCAGTGCCTTGTGTGTAAGGAAATATGGATTTGTGTGTACATCAGCAAATTTGACAATACAAATCTGGGAGATGATGGCCAGGCGAGTGGCCCATATGTACACCAACGTTGAGACCCCCAGCTATAGAATTGTATTAATACAAGGATATCAATTTATGGCACGCAGTTGGAAAAGGTTCAACAGGACCTTACTTTGCAGGACACAGATCACAATAGATATTGAAGAATGCCATACACATATCATATAACATTTTGATTTAGAAGTGTATGAAAGATGGCACAACCAAGACATTGCAAATATCATACTGCTCTGCAATTGATTGGAACAATATTCAAAACATTATTGAAGACTTTAATAGAAACAAGCAAACATGACAACATTACGGCCACAGATCGTGGTCTTTGTCAAATCATTTTACCATAACAAAGCAGTGTTGCATATACTCCCACCCAAACTTAATTAAAGCACACAGAAAAGCATTTAAATAATAAAATATTTAATTTACCAAACACAGCCACAGCATGGTTATCAGTACATTGTCACCCTGATCAAGGGACAGAAATCCCACATGGATGTCACATGATCACAAGACACAAGAAGCACATTCAAAAGAAAGACCAAGTACTCCATTGTTATCACATTGGCATTGAGACAGATGGAAAGGCATCCATTCGATGGTATACTCGGTCATTCTTTTGTTTATGCTTCTTACGTCTTCCGATCACGTGACATCCATGTGGGATGTCTTTTCCTTAGTGGGGGTTATGTGACACCATGCTGTGGATCAATTTGTAAAAGTAAATATTTTATTGTTATTATTTAGATATTTTCAAATGTCTGCAAGCTGTTTTAGGATTAGTATTTACAACCTTGCGTTGTTATGTAAAATTAATTGACTAAGACCAATGCGTAACTAGTGATTACGCTCATTTAACAGCTATTTTGCGTTTTTTAAAGCGTAAGTTGTGGTTTACGGTGGCAAAAGAGAAGCCATTTCTCACAAAATATCATTCAAGCCAATGAACATTGTTTGATGCTGACGATCTAACTCATTCCGTTACAGCATCACTGTTTCTAAAATGGAAGTGTTGGATTTATTTATTAAACGTAAAATTAGAGTAAATTTAAAATAAAATAGCTATGTTTAGGACAAAATGTGCAAAACAATTCCGGCACAGCTCTATGAAATACAAAAACAAAACAACAAAAAAAACAGTCTTACTAGCTCATCATACATAATAAACAAAAATAAACTTGCTGAAGCTTTTTACAGTCCTGTATTAATTATATATTGATACTTTAAAGATCTTTCAAGGCTAGTTTGGTATGACAGAATGATGTCAAAGAATCGCCTTGCTGCACCAATCAGCATCTCCTCATAGAGATGCTTTATCCCAATGCAACTTTATGGAAATAATTCAACATTTTTATGCATAGCATAAAGACACCGAATGTTGGTCCTGGCAAGATTACAGGACCATAAACTGAGTGACAAATATTGACAGAAAAGGATGTGTTTGCAACTGGGAGACTGCAGGTATGGTCTTTTTGCATGGAAACCCCTACATTAAAGGAACACTATAGTCACCAAAATTACTTTAGCTAAATAAAGCAGTTTTAGTGTATAGATCATTCCCCTGCAATTTCACTGCTCAATTCACTTTCATTTAGGAGTTAAAGGGACACTCCAGGCACCCAGACCACTTCTGCTCATTGAAGTGGTCTGGGTGCCAACTCCCACTACCCTTAACCCTGCAAGTGTAATTATTGCAGTTTTTTTTAAACTGCAATAATTACCTTGCAGGGTTAAGTCCTCCCCTAGTGGCTGTCTATTAGACAGCCACTAGAGGACACTTCCTGCTCTATAGCACAGGTTTTCTGTGCTAGAGCGTCGCTGGACGTCCTCACGCTGTGTGAGGACCTCCAGCGTCGCTCTATTCCCCATAGGGAAGCATTGAAATGCGCATGCGCATTAGGTCTCCTCGGCCGGCGGGCGAGATCAGTCTCGCCCACCGGCCGACGTAAGCAGGAGGAGGAGCGGCGGGGGAGGAGGAAGCAGCGACGTGGGACCTGTCGCTGCCTCTGGTAAGTCACTGAAGGGGTTTTCACCCCTTCAGCAACTGGGGATTGGGGGGTGGGAGGGAGAGGGACCCTCCAGTGCCAGGAAAACGGACTGGAGTTTCCCTTTAACCCCTTCAGGACCGGCCTGTTTTTGCGATGTTTGTAAGTTAAGGACCAGAGCAGTTTTAACACTTTTGTGGGATTTGTGTTTAGCTGTAATTTTCCGCTCTCTCATTTACGGTTCCCATACAAGTTATATATTGTTTTTTTCACGACAAGAAGGGCTTTCTTTACATACCAGTATTTATATTATGTCATATATTGTATTTAAAAAAAAATAATAAAATATGGTGAAAAATAAAAAATAAAACATGTTTTTGGACTTTTACTTGAAAAATCTTTTACTTATCTACAAAAGCTAATGAAAAAAACTGCTAAATAGATTCAAAATGTTGTCCCGAGTTTAAAAACACCCAGTGTTTACATGCTTTATTGCAAGTTATAGGCCTATAAATACAAGTAGGAAATTGCTGTTTCAATATATATATATTTTAAATGTATCAATAGTGACATTGTTACACCGTTATCTGTCATAAATCCCCGAAACACACCTAACATGTACATATTTTTTAAAGTAGACAACCCAGGGTATTCAAAATGGGGTATGTCCAGTCTTTTTTAGTAGCCACCTAGTCACAAACACTGGCCAAAGTTAGCATTTATATTTGTTTGTGTGTTAAAAATGCAAAAAACGCTAACTTTGGCCGGTGTTTGTGACTAAGTGGCTACTAAAAAAAAGCTGAACATACCCCATTTGCAATACCTTGGGTTGTCTTCTTTTGCAAATGGTATGCCATCATGGGGCTAATTCTCATTCCTTGGCTACCATACGCTCTCAAAGGCAACCTAACCAATCTGACAAATTTCAATAAAAAAAAAAAAAGTAAAATCAAGCCTTATATTTGACCCTGTAACTTTCACAAACACTATAAAACCTCTACATGTGGGGTACTGTTATACTCAGGAGACTTCGCTGAACACAAATATTAGTGTATCAGAACAGTAAAATATATCACAGCAATAATATCCTCAGTGAAAGAGCTGTTTGTGTGTGAAAAATGCAAAAAACTTCACTTTCACTGACAATATCATCGCTGTGATATGTTTTACTGTTTTGAAACACTAATATTTGTGTTCAGCGAAGTCTCCCGAGTAAAACAGTACCCCCATGTACAGGATTTAGGGTGTCATAGAAAGTTACAGGGTTAAACACAGTGCTAGCAAATTAAATTATCTGGACTTTTGGCCTGGGTTGGCAGGCAGGTCCCTCAAATTGCAATCATTAAAATTACTTAATTAGGTAAAAATATTACATAAATATGCACGTAGAATTTTAATATATATACATATTTATATATTTGACGTCTACGTGTATATTTATGAAATTATTTATGTAATTATGTATGTGGACATATGTATATTTCGTATTATTTTTATTTATTTATTTATACATAGATATATATATCATTACATTCTAAGTGTATTTTGATATAAATATATATATATCAATATCAAAATACTGTTAGAATAAAACTGAATATATATATATATATATAATTTTTTTTTAATTATTAAAAATTATTTTTATTTTTTTGTTATTTATTTTTATTAACATATTATTTGTATTTTATAATAATATATATATACCATATATATAGTTATTATATATATTGTATATATTCGTGTGTAATTTAAATATAAGTGTATTTTTATAATTATATACGTATATATAAATATAAAAATACACTTAGTGTGACATTATATATATATATGATATATACATATATTATATATAGGTATATATAGATATAATACATGTATATATAGCATATATATATACACATATTATTTTTTTCACACTTATTACTTTATTTTAAAACTTTATTTGTGATTTTTCACTTGCAGGGAGACTGCCTGTCAGCACAGACAGTCCCCCTGCAGGCAGATACAAAGACCCCTATTGCGGTCATGTGATCGAGTGATCACATGGCCGTGGGGTCCTGATCTGCCGAGGGGGGGCTGCCCGGGCAGACAGGCAACCCCCCTGGACCGGGAGGAGAGCTGATCGCCGCCGTGGGACCGACGGCGATCAGGTAAGTAGCCCAAAACCGTTATGACGGTTCAGGACCGTCATAGGTCCAAACGCACGTTTTACCGCTGACGGTCCTGAACCGTCAGCGGTCCTTAAAGGGTTAAATCACTTTGTTTCTGTTTATGCAGCCCTAGCCACACCTGCCTTGGCTATGATTGACAGAGCCTGCATGAAAGAAAAAAAAAAACAACTGGTTTCACTTTCAAAGAGACCTTAAATAATTGTATCTCAATCTCTAAATTGAGCTTTAATCACATACAGGAGGCTCTTGCAGGGTCTAGCAAGCTATTAACATAGCAGGGGATAAGAAAATCTTAATTAAACAGAACTTGCAATAAAGAAAGCCTAAATAGGGCTCTCTTTACAGGAAGTGTTTATGGATGGCTGTGCAAGTCACATGCAGGGAGGTGTGACTAGGGTTCATAAACAAAGGGATTTAACTCCTAAATGGCAGAGGATTGAGCAGTGAGACTGCAGGAGCATGTTCTATACACCAAAACAGCTTCATTAAGCTAAAGTTGTTCAGGTGACTATAGTGTCCCTTTAAGCTGTAATGGTTCTGGTTCTGGTGATATGCATGTTTCTTTAAATGGTAAACCCATTTCCCTTTTCACATTTATGAATCATTTAAATTATTTTATTTCTCTGTCCCCATACCCATCGATCTTTGGCTGACAGTCTGTGTTATGGTTTATGGAGTCTTCTAGTCAAATTAACTTTATTTCTGCATAGTTCATGCTGAAATTCTTTATTCAAGTACAAAAGAACATGCAATTTGGTCTTTATGAAAAAATCTTTACGGCGACCCACAGTGTTTATAGTCCAACGGCATTAAGAGAACAGCTGTGTCAGGTAATTCATACGTCCATTAAAGTTAGTTAGCATGTAAAATATTTAAGACAAGAACAAAAAGGCTGACAGGGAACAGATGGGAGGTCAAAGTTAATTGCTTATATTAGCTGTTGAGTGAGCACCAAATATCTAAATATAATGCTGCTCTGGGATAGTCAGGGGATTTCCTAAGTCAATACAGAACTAGTATAAGCGTCAGTGAGAAGAGTACAGTACTAAGTAAAACTGCATGCATTGCCTAGAAAAAAAAATATGATGTGATTTGTTACAAAGGAATGGTAGGAAAAAGAACCAATTAAGAAGGAAGGAACACCATGAACACTACAGCATGCAATCTAAGTAGACAAACTATTTTAGAATGTTTAATGGGACCCGACAGTCACCAGAACAACTACAGCTTATTGTATTTGTTCTGGTGAGTATAATCATTCCCTTCAGACTTTTTGCCGTTTACACTGTTTTCAGAAAAAAAGGAATTTTTTACATTACAGCCTAGGGATACCTCTACCGGCCACTCAACAGAGGTGCTTCCTGGGGCAGAGCTGCACACTGTGCAGCACTGACATTCAGTGTCTCCACCCTCTGCATGGAGACACTGAACTTTCCTCATAGAGATGAACCAATTTGATGCATCTCTAATAGGAGCTGTTGATTGGCCATGGCTGTAATTCACTTGTACCGTCTCTTCCCCTGATCTGCCTCCTTGACAGGCTTAGCCAATGTGATTGGCTGAAAGAATCACTTCTGATGAGGTCAGCCAAGCAGGCAGATCAGTGGCATTGCCAGCAGAAGTAGACTGGAATACAAGTAAGATTTTGCTATATTATGGGGGCAAGTAGGGGACAGGGGGACTAGATTGTGGTTTTAACACTATACTATACATGTTTGTGTTCCTTTCACTTTTTAATTGGGGAAGGCCAGGCGTCAGTTCCTGTCTTCAAGAGCGCAGGAAACTCTCTGTCTGACCTAGCTCATTGGCTGAGAACAAACAGCTTATCCTCTCATCCAATGAGTCGGATCTGCACTGAAGAGTGGAAGAGAAGAGTCACGGCCTAGGTTAGAAGTCAAACCATTCTAAACCAGTTTGACTGCTTACATCACAGTGTAGTGGTTATGGTGCATGAAGTGTTCGTTTAATGCTGACAAAACAATGAATACATTGAGGCCACAGGTAAATACTTACAGTTCATTCCTTAATTCTGCAGTATCTAGAACAGTTCCAAGCTGATTCACTATTCTCTGAATTTCAGAAGCTAAAAGTTAAACAGAGTAAAAAAAATTTTAGTAAGTCTCCAGGAAATATTACATTCATTTTACTATACTAATTATAATGTTATTAGAATTATTATTGGTATTTATATAGCACCAACTAATTCTGCAGCGCTTTACAATAATATGAAAGTGGAGGAAATTTACAATAAATTAGACAATTTCACAATGACACAGGAACAATAGGTTGAGGAGGACAAGTTTACAGTCTAAAGGAGGTGGGGTACAAATACACAACAGGGCAGCAAGGAGTCACCAAACAAGGTGGAAAAGTAGCAGAGCTGGAAGTGAGAGCGGAGTACGGCTCTTCTTTTAGGATAACATTTGGTTTCATATATCTTGCAATTTTTGTTGTAGAATACAAACCATTAAATAATAAAAGTATGGCTACAGGTGACAGTTGTACAGTTAATACTGCTTAACTGCAGCAGAATGTTTGCGAGATAGGTAATGCTAAAGCAAATAAATCACTTGAGTAATCACTTGGAATCCTTATTCAACAATATTAAATTGAGGCCTCAGCTAACTAAAACCATCAATATATTTTACTATTGTTAATATATATATATTTATTATCCACTTCGCTACCAGGCACTTTTTGATAGAATATATATCACAATATGTATAGAAGCACAGTAGTACATAAACATATCACAACACAATAAATAAGTGTATATGCTGCTTCGCAGAAAAAATAAAATAAAATAAAAGGATCTATTTATGCAAATATACACAATTTTAATTCTCACTTAATTGTTCAGCCTTTATAATAAAAAAAAGGCTTTAAATAGTATACAATGTGCTTTATAATGTACACAGGGTCTGAAATGGTACTACTATAAAAGCAAAAAACATTCTCATACAGTAAATGTGACAAAAATAAACAATGTTTGCATTTGAGCATAATGCCCACACAGTAAATATAGTACATACATTTTTATAATTCAAAACTGCTATAGTGATAATGCCCATAACAACAGCAATCTTCATCAATCTCTGGAATGTTAATGTAATGACAACAGTTAAATAGTAAATAAATGATCTTTCCCATTGAAACTTCTTGTACTGTTTGAAAGCAGGGGTGAGCTTACATTGTCATTAAATTTACAGGGATTATATAAGTGACTAGTGGCTTCTGGCAATAAAATCTATTCATCTACTTGTTGGTAATCATAACTAGAGAATAAATTAGGTAACAAGTGAGGTTTTATGGACTAGATTTCATTCTGTAAAACACAAGAAAATTAAAACATTTATCCTTGATTTAGGTAGTTAAGTGGTTAAAGAAATACTCCAAGCACCATAACAACCTCTAGAAATTGTTTAAAATTCTTGCCAGCAGTCTCTTATGTGTCACTCCACACCTGCGTTCTGCCAGATGCTTAGCTCACTATGTACAAGAAAGCTTCTAGGCAGGTGCTTCTGGCTCTCCTTTCAGCAAAAAGGAGGCGTGGACCGGCACCCGTTAGTTCATAGGTTACTTAATGCCGACTACTTACATGGAAAGGAGGGAGGCAGCAGCATGGAACTCCGGGGACCATAATCACTACAGAAGGCTATAGACTGCATGTAATATCTTTTTCTATATTTTATGAAGCAAAAATAAGTGAACACCTGTTCTGAGTGTATGCCCTAGCTGACCATTGCTGCATGATGGCACCCATCTTTAATCAACCTTAGTTAAATGGACACTCCAGGCACCCAGACCACGTCTGCCCATTGGAGTGGTCTGGGTGCCAACTCCCACTACCCTTAACCCTGAAAGTGTAATTATTGCATTTTTTTTATAAACTGCAATAATTACCTTGCAGGGTTAACTCCATCTCTAGTGGCTGTCTACTAGACAGCCACTAGAGGGCACTTCCTGCTCTATAGCACAGAAAACCTGTGCTATAGTGTCACTGGACGTCCTCACGCTGTGTGAGGACCTCCAGCGTCGCTCAATTCCCCATAGGAAAGCATTTTGAATGCTTTCCTATGGGGAGCTCTAATGCGCACGCGCAGCATTAGGTCTCCCCGACCGGTGGGCGGGATCTGTCTCTCCCACCGGCCAACGTAATGCAGAGGAGGATTGCGAGGTGGGAGGGAGAGGGGACCTGCAGTGCCAGGAAAACGGATTGTTTTCTTGGCACTGGAGTTTCCCTTTAACCCAACCAAAGATCTTGTGCCATTTGAATGAATAATACAGATGGCAAGGTGTGTTTTTGGTATGCCAAGTGCACACCGTACAATGTTAGGATTCCTTAACGTACACTAGTCTCACTTTGTTGCATGTCTTTGGTTAGATTAGCTCTGACCAAAGAGGACTTACACAATTTCTACTGCCATAGTTACACCTCCCACACCTGTCAATCACCCAGCATCCTTACACACTTTCTAAAAAGAAATATCCATTATATACAGCATCAGCCCACAGATTATATAGGAGTGGGGCTGCAAGCACTGATCTCCATGTTCGGAGCAGTTAAGTGTTTACAGATAATATCATCTGGACAGCATTTTTGGGACCCTTCAAACAAGAATTATTGTTTTGGGGTTCTCTCAAATATTTGTAAAACACCCAGTATTTAATAATGGTATAATTAAAATATATTGGGTAAGTGCTCATAATATGTTATAAAGAAACATTTGACTGCACACTGCAGAAGCAAGGAAGTTAGAGAGGGGAAAAAATAGACAGTTCGACTTAATTGCAGAAGCAAGATCTGGACCTAAATACCTATAAAAAAGAAGAAAAGAAAAAAAAAGCAGGAGTGTAGACAGTTTGGAAGGACATTCTGAAAAACTAACATCTTCATATTTTTGACAACACTGTTCAAATGAATTTTGTGACCTTGACATTTTATATAAAGATGGCAGCCTCAATGAGCAAGGGTTTACCCAGGGGAGAGGGATATTTACTAATATTTATGCATTACAGAATAAAATAAAAGCCATGTTACATGTCATATTTTATATAACTTAAATAATAAGAAACAATGAATATGCTTTCCTTTAAACATTTTAATCTGCAGATCATTTGATTACAGATGCCACCATCTACAGCAGTATATAGATACAATTATTTGCCAACTAAAATGAGACACTCATTATGCTTGACAGAGGCTTTATATTGTTTATGTAGTAGAGTCTTCAGAAAATTGCAGGTGCAGTCTGTAATTCTTTATTTTTTTTTTTTATGCAAGACAGCTTTGATTGGGTGCTCTCTGGACATCCAAACCGGAGTCACTGAAGGAATGTAGAAGTTCCACTTTACCTGAACTTCCTTTGGTTTGGGAAATCCCACACACACACACACACACACACAAAATCACAATTCATATACCTACATTCATTTATGCACGCATACGCATACACACACACTCATATACACAAACACAAATTGATCCATAGACATAAACACTGTTAATTTTCAGGGACTAGGGAGTTCTGTAGGTCCTAAGAGAAGAGTGGCAGAGTTGGTAGCTGCTGCTGAGAACCCAAGCCAGCAATGCACTGGTAGGCAGGTGTAAGACTCAATAACTTGCTGTGCAAGGCGCATTATCTTACCACCAACCAACATAAAAAAGTAACCTGAAAATTCTTTCTACAGTATTTCTCAATCAAACCCATAACAAAATTTAGGAAATCATTATGTGGAATGTAAGAATGACTTACAGTTCTTTGATATCTTCTGGATGTTATTTGAGATGATCTGAACAAGGTCTCCTGCATCTTGACCAGAAGCGTAAGACATGGCTGGAAACTTAAAACGGTTTTCTCATTAGAAGCGGTCAGACCAAGTGACTGTTGTGCCGGTAGCACACCTGCAGAAAGAGTAAACCTAAATAAGGAAGTTGCTGCAAAGTTAGTTTAATCATAGTTTCATCAAACAAACATTCCGTAGTTCAAGTGCCTCTTTTTTTAATGTTTTCTTTCTTGAAATACAATAAGTGGTTGCTACGTCTCTAGTCCTAGGTAAAGGTCAGTAAATTATAGCACTAATCTCAACACTAGGTTTGCAAAATCAACAACTGTACAGGTTAACCCTTATAGCATTAATGTCAAAATAAGTGCCATAGCTAGAATCTGTATGAATCTGGGACATCCCACTCTGTAAAAGGTCTGTATATAGGTCTAATGATATTAAAGGGACACTATAGTTACAACTAAGTTTAATATAGTAGCTCTGGTAAGTATACTTCATCCCTTCAGTATTTTTGTTGTAAATACGGTCTTCTTAGAAAAGGCAGTGTTTACATTAGTGGCTACTCCAGGTGCTTCCTAGGGCAGTGTGCAGCATCTCCATACTCTGCATGGAGACACTAAACGTTCCCCATAGAGATGCATTGACAGTCGTGTCTCCCCCCCCCCCCCCCCCCTGCTGAATCAGGCCCACAGAGCGATCACATGTCCGCTATAGGTGTCTATAGAGATGCTTGCTGGGGGACTGCCTGTGCTCTCAGGCAGTCCCCCTGCTGCTAGAAAATGTAAAAAAAACAAAAACAAAATATTAGTAATGCCCACAAGAAAAAAAAAAAAGTAAAAAAAATTATATATTTTCATACTTTACTTTTATATCAATATATAAATCAATATAAAAATACACTTGGAATGTAATTACATATATAAATGTAATACATGTATATAATTATTAAATTAAAGAAAATAAAATGACTAAATGGCTACTTAAAAAGTCTGGACATATCCCATTTGTAATACCTTGGGTTGTCTTCTTTTGCAAATGGAATGCTATTATGGGGGTAATTTTCATTCCTGGACTACCATACGGCCTCAAAGACAACATAACCAGTCTGGCAAATTTCAACGTGTATAAATTGACCAATGTGAGGTGCTATATTTGACCCTGTAACTGTCCAAAATACCATAAACCCTGTACATGGGGGGTACTGTTTTACTCGTAAAACATCACTGCATACAAATATGTGTACTTTATTGCAGTAACAGCAAACAGTGTTATGATATTCACTGTTAAGATGTCATGCAGAACTAAAAAAACAAGATTTCTTAATGTCGCACTTTTTTTATATTTTATTCATATTAAATTATGTTTCATAGCTAAATGTTTGCTGTTAAATGAAAGCCTTGTTTTTCCTGAATAAAATGATATATAATAAGTGTGGGTGCATTTAATATGAAAGAGGTGAATTACGGGTGGACAGACATATAGCGCAAATTCCAAGTTTTGTTTACATTTGGTTTGGATCACAACTTGTACAATTGGCTCCATCCTTAAGGGTTAAAACTGTTCTTACACCAAGTATATAAAAATAATTTTTTTTCTTTAGCTCTACTGCAATTTTGCATTTATTTAGATTCATTTACAAGTAGTAGAACTAAAATGAACTAAGTTTAATAAAAAAAAAAAAAAAGAAAGAAAAAAAAAAAAAAAAAAAAAGGAAGGGCGGGCAATCATAGTTCTGTTTTTATGCACCTGTTCTTTAAAAGGCAATGAAGCAAAACCCTGCTACTCCAACTTTTATTTTCTCTTAAAGAGATACTTTAAGCACCTAACACGATTTAATACTTAATCCCTTAAGGGTGTTGGGATATTCCATACCATGCTAACAATAGTTGTTTTTGACCCCAGTAGGACAGCATGGAAGGAATCCATCTCTAGGGCTTCGTCCAGCATTAGAAATAAATTTATTTACTTTTAAAGCTGGAGTATTGGTTTAAAATAAGGTGTTTCCATCATGATTGATTCACTGTCATGTGTATATATAGGCATAACAAGGTCAGATTGCTGGTCCCTTGCAGACCTTTGAAATGTAGATCAAGAACATATTGCTGGTTCAGTGGCTGGAAAAAAAGTGCCTGTTAGCCACTGAACCAGCAGTATGTTCTTGATCAACATTTCAACCATTTGAATATGAGCGATCATATATTAACCGAGCATCTATTCTTTCTCTTTTCAAGCCCACTTAGGGCTTCCACTCCTAAGGATACTACACATTTCCTACTCCTACTGATATTCCTGTCTATTGTTTGCACACATTAGATACTTCCATGTAAGTTCATCCTTGTCAGGAGTTGTGTGGACTGAGTTTGGTCACTGTTTTTTTAAGTTGATTGCTCTTCATATACAAGCAGTCTAATGTGGCTGCCGAAGAATGTCAGCATCCCAGAAGCCTTCAGGAAAAGATAAGAGAGGGGGAGAGGGGGAGAGAGGGGGAGAGAGGGGGGAGAGAGGGGGGAAGAGGGGGGAAGAGGGGGGAGAGAGGGGGGAAGAGGGGGGAAGAGGGGGGAAGAGGGGGGAAGAGGGGGGGAAGAGGGGGGAAGAGGGGGGAAGAGGGGGGAAGAGGGGGGGAGAGGGGGGGAGAGGGGGGGAGAGGGGGGGAGAGGGGGGGAGAGGGGGGGAGAGGGGGGGAGAGGGGGGGAGAGGGGGGGAGAGGGGGGGAGAGGGGGGGAGAGGGGGGGAGAGGGGGGGAGAGGGGGGGAGAGGGGGGGAGAGAGGGGGAGAGAGGGGGAGAGAGGGGGAGAGAGGGGGAGAGAGGGGGAGAGAGGGGGAGAGAGGGGGAGAGAGGGGGAGAGAGGGGGAGAGAGGGGGAGAGAGGGGGAGAGAGGGGGAGAGAGGGGGAGAGAGGGGGAGAGAGGGGGAGAGAGGGGGAGAGAGGGGGAGAGAGGGGGAGAGAGGGGGAGAGAGGGGGAGAGAGGGGGAGAGAGGGGGAGAGAGGGGGAGAGAGGGGGAGAGAGGGGGAGAGAGGGGGAGAGAGGGGGAGAGAGGGGGAGAGAGGGGGAGAGAGGGGGAGAGAGGGGGAGAGAGGGGGAGAGAGGGGGAGAGAGGGGGAGAGAGGGAGAGAGAGGGAGAGAGAGGGAGAGAGAGGGAGAGAGGGGGGGAGAGGGGGAGAGGGGGAGAGGGGGAGAGGGGGAGAGGGGGAGAGGGGGAGAGGGGGAGAGGGGGAGAGAGGGAGAGAGAGATTGGCTCTCCTCTCCAAGGCCATGTGTACTTTCCATGTGTAGATTAAAGAAAAGTTTCTATGGCAGCTAAAATTGGCACCACAATAGAGGGGATTACAAGGACATCTAAGGAGTTTCCCGATGCGCTAGTCCAGGTATTCTGGCCTGATCCCCAATACTCCGGCATCAGGGACAGTCTGTCTCTGATGTCAGTAGTACACCCCTTCGAACAGGTGCCCTCTCTACGCCTGTGTGCACGTTACTGGTTTTATTTCACTTCAGCTCGCGTTACATAAATAAACGCCTTCCTGGCTCACCACATACAAATAAAACAGTTTGTTTCATTGTTGGGTGGGTCAAATGATTATTACTCATTCGGCTGCAGTTACTTGTTATTTGAACTTGTCATACCTTTGCTTCATTCCATGACACTTGTCCACTAAATGGTGAAATGGAAGTAAATGATCACCATTTGAAAATGTTAAGCCAAAATAACACAATTGAAAAAATCTTTGCAGCTCTAGAAATTTGACATAAAATGTTGCAACTTTGTCATTAATTAGTAAGAAACAGGTCTGCAAATCTCAGCTCTAAATATACAAATGCAAAAAAGGCTGCAAATATAGTCACAGACACTGATAATGACATAGTAACGGCTTATTAAGTAGTTATTTTTCACCAAGCACTTTTCATATTGTTGAATATGACAGTACTCTTGGCACTTAATCGGCCTCAATTCTGCCATCAAGATCTCATTTGCTGAAATTTGTTGTTCAGTGAATAACCTTGCCTGTCTGCAAGCGAATAAGGGTGATACATATATGTGTCTGTTTTTAGCAAATTGAATGATTCCAAAGAGACCAATATTTAATTTACATTTTCTAACATTAAGAGAATGGACAATAGAAATGCTATCTGAGCCTGATGGAATTTACAATCAATTGAATAGGAAAATCAGGAGATTGTAACCAACAGGGAAGTGAAACATAAGTTTATGAAAAGCTAGGATATCGTACTTGTTATAAAGTAGTATTGAGCAGTGTGCAGTGTGTACACAGTGGGTTCCTGTGAAGGAAGTGTCCTGCCGGTCTCTGTCACATGACTCAGCCTATGTTTCCTGGTTGTTATCACATGGGAGGCTCCTGGGTGGGGAACATTTACACAGGGCAGCTATGTACTAAATAACTCATCAGACGGGGAAGCGTATAATCAGCCAAACGCGGAACACTTACCGTGTTTGGGACTGAGAGAGTGGGGTAGAATGGGGTGTTACCCAGTATTACAGAGGGAGAAGGGGGGGGAGCATTGCTCTCACTCACTGTACATTGTGATCAGGGTTACATCATGGGGCGATAATCACGGCTCACACAGGGACACTCACTCACACTCACCGTGTTACTGGGGAGCAATAATACTAGCAATAGCGGCTATTTACACAGACACACAGCCCTGCCCGGCTCTGACAGCGGACAATAAGGGGAGTCCCAGCATTGATCGGCTCGGACACCCCTTATAGAGGGCTAAACTACTCTCACTACTCCCAGCCAGACCACCTGCAGTAATACCTACCTGTGTGCTGGTTTCCAGTCAGTGTCAGTCCTTTCCTGCTGGCTGACCGCTCTGCGCATGCTCAGTGTGCCAAAGGAGGAGCCGCGCCAGCTGATCACAAGTCAAATTCCACTGACTGACTGTCATGTGATTAGGCCATCATCTGTGTGCTCTGTGTTAGTACTGGAACATACAGAGATTGGGAATACATTCCGCGGGAGTAACAGAATAGCAAATAGGAGTGGAACAAACTAAACAATAAATGTCATTTACATGTGTTTTTTTGTTTGTTTTTTTATTATAGCAAGTGCTCATCCATAATTTGAAGAAGTAAATATATACGAAATAATAATAATTTCATTAATTTGGGGATTTATTCACTGAACGCCAAATTGAAGAGGATTCAAATTTGAAATGAAAAATTAGGCGAAAATATAAGGCAGATAGTGCCGTAATGCCAATCTTCCCCCAAGAGTTTGGCTCTTTCAGCCTCAATTCTAATTATCATTTGTCGTGCCTAGAGCATTTGGCACCCAGGGCAGATTAGGTGTTTGGCAACCCCCCTTACACACACACATTGTAAAAAAAATAAACACCTCCAATGTTTTTAAAATGTTTTAATTTTTAAAGATAACACAAATGTGTAAACTTTGTAAAACCTCTGTCCTGCCCTCTATTACAAAACCCCTCCTCTGCCCGCCAGTCTACAAAACGCCTCTCCTGCCCGTTTTACAAAACCACTGCCCTTCTACAAAACCCCTGCACCCCCCTTCCATAAAACTCTTGCACCCCGTTCAAAAAAAAAAACTGCACCCTCTTCCATAAAACTCCTGCACCCAACTTCATAAAAACCCTGCCTCTCTCTCTCTAAAGTCCCTGCTCAGTCCCTTAAAATAGAATTATTATTTTTTTTATTTTTTTTGACAATCTTTATTTATTGGGTTATTCAAAGGAAGTCTGGTTAAACAACTGTGTTCTTACAAGGTTCTGTGC
Source organism: Pelobates fuscus (assembly GCF_036172605.1). Taxonomy (NCBI): domain Eukaryota; kingdom Metazoa; phylum Chordata; class Amphibia; order Anura; family Pelobatidae; genus Pelobates; species Pelobates fuscus. The sequence continues at coordinate 228,337,550 of NC_086318.1, forward strand.
CAGCAACAATACATTCCCATCAATTGGTTCTCTTAATTGAACCCCCCAACAGTTTAGGCTAGTATCTGCGGTTGTAGAGTGCTCTTATGTATCTAGGCCTGTGTCCCGGGCGTTTGCGTAGATCGCCGCTTTGTGCTCTCTCTAGTCTAGTATGTGTATTCTAGCTGTCTTTGGTACGTAAGCTTTCGCAGGTGCGCTCCCCTTGCATCTTCTGTAGCCTTAGAGGGTTGTCACTTTGGTTAACGTTGTTACTTGGTGTGCTATGTAAATGGTAGCCACTAGAAGCCTGATTCGTGGTTCCCCGGCTTGGGTTTGTGGCCCTAAGGAGTATCTTCCCTACCTCAGCATGCGTTTTTAAGCAGTGGGTTGGTCGTATGGGGGGTTGCATGTGTGTCCCTGATTCGGGGGTGTACCCCTATTTTCCGTTGTGTCTGTCTACCTACTGCAGGTGCGTTAGTCGGATTTTTTCGTATTTGTTTTTTTTTTCTTCTTTTTTCCGGGAGTCGGGGATTCTCGTTTCTTGAACCTTTCTATGTGCTACCAACTGACTTAAGTTGTCCGTCCTGGATAGCTCCAGGTCCTGTTGGTGTGGGGAATCTCTCCAAGTGGATGCTGTGGCTTTCTATTGTCAGTTCTGGTCATGGGGGAGACTGTCCGTTATCTGTGTGTGAGTTACGGGTAGGGCTTGTCTGTTCATATGGGGAGTAGGGTATGTGTTATGGGTCTCTGCTTGTCTCAGCTATGTTGACTCAGGGGTTGCAATCCTGTTAGCTACGTATGTAACCCATGGATACCAGGTCAACGCACACTGCTCCGGTCTCCCGTGTAGGTCGGCCGTCAGGGTTTCCATTGAGTGTATGTCCTCCACTGTCGCCACCCACTGCCATAGGGTGGGTGCTCCTGACTGTTTCCACATCTGGGATGAGGGATTTGGCTGCATTGAGCAGCAGTAGCGTCAGGGATTTCTTGTATACTTTCAGTGGGCTATGGGTGTGGTGTAAAAGCGAAAGGCGATTATAGGGCATGTCCACCACATGTGGATGTAAGTGCTGGGTTGTGTGCCGCATCGCCAGCATACGTCTGACGTATGACGTAGTGTGGTGTAGTATGTCGGGCGTTCTATACCAGCCTGTTAGTATTTTATAGTTAAATTCTTGAAATTTTGAGCTGATGGAGCATTTGTGAGTGAGGGTGTAGATCTTGTCCTATTCTTGTGCTGTGAGTGTCTCTCCCGTGTCCCTCTCCCAGTGGTCCTTAAACCTAAGCTCCACGTCCCTGTTGGTCTGAGTCATGAGTAGGGTGTACAGAGTTGAGATTCCCCTGGCGATATGAGTGCGGTGCACACACAAGGTTTCGAGGTCGGTTAAGGGTCTGTGTAAGTGCCCCCTTCCCGACAGGGTTGAGTAGTATGATTTTATTTGATGGTATCTGAACTGTTCAAGGAGTGTTGGAAGTCCTGTCAGGGCATAGTTCTCCGAGTGTTTTGAGGCCGTTGGAACTGAACCACTGGTGTATGTACATCCAGTCCATCGGTTGGAATCCGGCTAAGTCGCCGCGGGTTAGTGTATCTGCCAGGTCCGAGTTATGTATGATGGGGGTCAGGGGACTGGGTGAAGTGGTGAGTCGCAGTCGGTAACGGGTCGCCGTCCAGACCCGTAGGGTGGCGTCTATCAGGGAGTTTTTGGTTTGTAGATCCGCGTATGTGGCTGTATGCAGCCACAGTTTGGGGGGTATGTGCCCTCCCATCTGTTCTAGTTCCATTGTTACCCATTGTTTTGTGGGGTGTTGTGCATGCCAGTCCGTGAGCCTGTGTAAATGTGCGGCCCGGTAGTATGTCTCGATTGAGGGTAGGCCCGCTCCCCCCATCAGTTTTGGCAGTTCCAGTGTAGTTCTCTTTGTGCCTGTTGGACGCGAATTCCAGACAAATCTGTGGATGGCTGCTGTCAGGGAGCTGAAGAACGCTCTGGGGACCGCGATCGGCACTGTCTGGAATAGGTAGAGCAGTCTGGGTAGTAGGTTAATTTTGACTGCGTTAATGCGTCCAAACCAGGATATGTATTGAGGGGCCCATTTTTTCATGTCTGCCTGGATTGCTTGTAGTAGCGGGTGATAGTTTTGGTAGTACAGTTGGGACATGTCTTTGGGTAACCATATGCCCAAGTATTTCAATTTTGTGGGACACCACTTGAAGCGGTATTGGGTGTATAGGAGCGGTGAGGGGTCATGCGTGTTTGGTAGGTGAAGGGCTCCGTGTTGAGCTTGAGGTTAGAGATCATGCCGAATTTTCGGAATGCGGCCAGGAGGTTGGGACGTGAGATCCGCGGTAGGGTGAGAAAAAACAACATGTCATCCACGTATGCAGCTACCCTATATTCTCGACAACCAACGGTGAATCCCGTGATTCCCCCGTCCCGTCGGACCGCCCCCAGGAAGGGTTCCAGGGAGAGGGCAAACAGGAGGGGGGACAGCGGGCATCCCTGGCGGGTTCCGTTTCGAATAGGGAAGGAGGCGGACAGTGCCCCGTTTACCCGTATCCGTGCTGTCAGGCTCGTGTACAGGGATAGGACCCATGAACGCATGTGTGGGCCAAATCCCATTTGTGTAAGTGTGTTTTCCAAGTATACCCAGTCCAATCGGTCGAAAGCCTTCTCGGCGTCCGTCGAGAGCAGGAGGAGCTTGCGACGGTGTGACCGGGCCACCTGCCGGATGTTTAGGGCTTTGATGGTGTTATCCCTTCCCTCTCTTTCAGAGACGAACCCGACCTGGTTTGAGTGGACCAGGTGTGGTAGGTGTTTCGCGATTCTCAGGGCTAGTGTCTTGGTGAACAGCTTGAGGTCTGCGTTGAGCAGGGATATGGGACGATAGCTAGCGCAGTTCGTTGGGTCCTTGCCTTCCTTGGGTATTACCGTGACTATGGCCGCCAGTGTGTCGGTGGGAAACCGGTCCTCATCTTGGAGTGCGCCAAGACCTCGTAAGAGGTTTGGTAGTAAGATGTTGCGAAACGTACGCAAGTATGCCAGTGGGAGGCTGCCAGGGCCAGGCGCTCTGTGGGATTTGGAGATTTTTAATGCCGCTGCTAATTCTTCCACCATGAGAGGTTGTTCTAATTCATCCTTCATTTCAGGGGTTAGTTGTCTTTCTACTTTTTGGTCTTGGTACTCCGATATTAGGTTACGGCGTTGGGTTTGTGCGGCGTCCGTTGTGGGTTGGGGAAGGTTGTATAGGTCAGTGTAGTATTCCACGAAAGCACGTTGAGTACCGTCGGGTAAACGTGTTTCAGTTTTGTCTCTTGGTTTTATTTTGTGTATGTGGTTCGCTCTTCGTCTATCTTGGAGTTGGCGGGCTAAAAGTCTGCCACTTTTATTTGAGTATTCGAAGAAGTGCCGAGCTGACTTTCTAAGGGTGCGTAAGAGACCTTTGGCTAGAATGTCCCGCCTCTGCCGCCTAAGCTCCGTCAGTTGGAGGAACTTGTCCTCTTCCTGATTTTGTTTGTGTGCCTGCTCCAGTGTGGCGATTTGTGTGTTTAGAGTGGTCAGTTATTGTGAGCGTTCTATTTTTACGGTGTAGAGAGGGGCAGTAAGGGGTGTTTGAAGTAATTTCACTGATCGGCGATCCTCTCCTTTTCCACTCCAGCACACCAGTTATATTTGCAATAGACTCTATCCTCCTCTACTTTCTACAAGCTGAACCTACAAGTATCAGCCTGTCTTGCTGTATCCTTTATATATACACACTGTAGCTACTCTTAGCAGTACCCTTATTTCTTGTTTGCTGTGCAACATATATACTTTGTAACTTTATCAAATCTTACAAGTTTATCTCAATAGTTCTAGGGTTACTGTGTTTAAGGATAATTGATAGGATTTTCGGTCCCCCTTTCCTAGCTACTTAGCAGTGTATGTTAACGATTTTAGCACACAAAAGGGATTTATCTCTACAAGAAGTCATAGGTATGCTTATTTGAAAGTATCTTCAAAGAGTTATATCCCACCTAGGAGCCCATATTCTTCTTCTCCTGACTCAGGCAAACAGATAGCCAGGAGATTTAGCTAGCTCGTGCATTGTTTAACAGTTAGCTAGTCAGCTAGTATTTGATTCTGTATCGGACCTTTTATTAGGGACTCTGCTAGCTTGGATTTCATTTTGGGGGTCTAGTCTGGGTGTAGAGAGGGGCAGTAAGGGGTGTTTGAAGTAATTTCGCTGATCGGCGATCCTCTCCTTTTCCACTCCAGCACACCAGTTATATTTGTAATAGACTCTATCCTCCTCTACTTTCTACAAGCTGAACCTACAAGTATCAGCCTGTCTTGCTGTATCCTTTATATATACACACTGTAGCTACTCTTAGCAGTACCCTTATTTCTTGTTTGCTGTGCAACATATATACTTTGTAACTTTATCAAATCTTACAAGTTTATCTCAATAGTTCTAGGGTTACTGTGTTTAAGGATAATTGATGGGATTTTCTGTCCCCCTTTCCTAGCTACTTAGCAGTATATGTTAACGATTTTAGCACACAAAAGGGATTTATCTTTACAAGAAGTCATAGGTATGCTTATTTGAAAGTATCTTCAAAGAGTTATATCCCACATATGAGCCCATATTCTTCTTCTCCTGACTCTACTATTACTCATTTTGATTTTTGTATTTTTTACTTTGAGAACTGTATTTTACTATGGAGCTATTAAAAGCTAAGTTTTAATTTCATACATACCCACAAGGGGGCGTCCTATCTCCTTCAGACCTTTTGGGTCTGCTTCTACTCTGTTTCACTGAAGTGAGGGTTATCCCCTATCTTTGGTCGCCCTCGACACACATTAAGCTTATTCACCTCGGGGTACTTAGCTTTTCCGTTCTTTTTTTACGCTGTGAGCATATTTTGATATAATGACCCCTGATGATGCATTTATGTGCCTCCCAGATGGTTAGGGGTGGGGTGTTTGGAGTGTTGATAGAGTCAAAGTATTGTGTCAGAGCTTGCCTGGCTTGCTCCTTGTCCTTTAGGTTGAGTAATAGGTTCTCGTTTAGCTTCCACTGCCACTCTGCGGGTTTATGTAGGGGGGATTGGATTTGTACTGTAATTGGGGCGTGATCAGAGTCTGCGATTAGCCCTATGTTTGCCCGTTGGAGTACGAATAAGCCTTTCTGCAGGGGAAATAAACCTTTTTAAAGTCTGGTCCATAGTCCAAAGGGAGCAGGCGAGCAACCAGGCTTTTCCAGTTCACAGTGGCGAGGTTGGGTGTGAGGTCCAGGCGGGGCCATCCCCAGCTAGCTGTAACGAGAATATACCCCTACACGCAGGATCCAGCTAAACAGAAGACAGCACAGAGGAGAGATACGTCTACCGGACTTTAGAATGGCCGGACTCGACGTATATAGGAGAAGTACAGAGTCAGGAACGATCCGAGGTCAAGGGCACAAAGAGACAGCGTAAACGAGAACTAGCCGGGGTCTGGTACACAGGAATCAGCAAGCCGGCAAACAGAACAGACAAGGATAAAGCGAAAACGAAGTTAGAATACAAAGCCAAGGTCAAATACGGAGGAACACAACTGAACACAACAAGCGCTAAAGGGAACTGAAACAGAAACCACAATAGGGCAAGGAACTAAGGGAAAAGGGTAAGTATAAGTAGCTTCCAGACTAATGTGATTGGCTCCTGTCACTTCCACACCCCCAAAAGGTAAGTGTATGGGGTGAGTGGCATGACAGGAGCCAATGGGAGCCTTTTTGCAATTTAGGCTCCCACTGTCTCTTTAAGAGCGCGCCCGAGACTCGCGGCGCGCTCTTAGATTCAGGCGGGACACGTGACCGCATCTCGCGGTCACTGCCCACCTTTCTGTTAGGAGAGTCGGATGAGCCGCGCGCGGCTCGTGCAGCCGCAGGACCGCGCGCGGCTTGAAGAGAGGACCGCGCGCGGCTTGAAGAGAGGACCGCGGCCGGCCCCCAGATAAGGTAAGTAATGTTACAGTACCCCCCCCTGAGGACACGCCCTCCGGGCGGGCAGGACCAGGCCTGGCAGGAAAACGCGAATGGAAAGAACGCACAAGGCGGGGAGCATGAACAGCATCAGCAGAAATCCAACTGCGCTCCTCAGGCCCATAACCCTTCCAATGTACCAAGTACTGAAGCCAACCCCTAAGGAAACGAGAGTCAAGAACAGCAGACACTTCAAACTCCTCATGACCCTCCACAGAGACAGGAGGGGGAGGAGGAGCATGCCGGGTATAGCGGTTGCGTACGTAAGGCTTCAACAACGAGGTATAAAAGACATTAGGTATACGCAGATTCTTAGGCAGACCCAAGGCATAAGAAACAGGATTAACCTTATGTATAATACGATAAGGACCAATGAATCGGGGGGCCAATTTCATAGAAGGCACCCGGAGGTGAATATTCCGTGTGGAAAGCAAAACCCTGTCCCCCACAACATAGGAAGGAGCCGCTCTGCGATGCTTGTCAGCCTGATCCTTCTGGCGAGAAGCAGAGTCCACCAAAGAACGCTGAACCTGCTCCCAAGTATTACGCAAACCAGCCAAATGCTCATCCAGAACTGGCATGCCCTGTGAGGAGAATGCAGCCGGAAGAACAACGGGATGCTGGCCATAGACAACGTAAAAAGGGCTTTTGCCGGAAGAATCATGAGTGGCGTTATTCCGAGCAAATTCAGCCCAAGGAAGCAGGTCAGACCAATTGTCCTGATGGTGAGACACAAAACAACGGAGGTACTGCTCCAGAGACTGGTTGGCACGTTCAGCAGCTCCATTAGACTGGGGATGGTAAGCGGAAGAAAATGAGAGAGAAATACCCATTTCCGAACAAAAGGCTTTCCAGAACCTGGAAATAAATTGGCTACCCCTATCGGACACAATAGATAAGGGAATACCATGTAACCAAAACACTTCTCTAGCGAAGATAAGAGCCAGTTCCTTGGAAGTGGGCAACTTGCGAAGAGACACAAAGTGAGCCATTTTGGAAAACCGATCTACTATCATCAGGATGACTGTGTTACCATTCGAAGGGGGTAATTCAACAATAAAATCCATTGATAGATTAGACCAAGGTCTCTCGGGAACGGGTAACGGATGCAACAACCCACAAGGAACTCTACGAGAGGATTTCATACAAGCACTTATATAGTCAGTGACATCCTTTCGTAAGGAATCACACCAAAAATACAGAGAAACAGCTGACATCGTTTTGGAAATACCAGGATGTCCAGCAGTCTTAGTATCATGATATAGTGACAGAATATCCCGCCTCTCGGGAACGTCAACGAACAATTTATCATTAGGCCTCTCGCTAGGTGCCATGCTTTGTTTCGCTTGTATGGTCTGCAAGAGGGACGAGGAAATAGACAATATAGTAGTTGCTATTATCCTGTCTGGGGGAATGACAGGAGTAACATCAATCTCCTGTTTGTCAATAGTTTCAAACTGTCTGGACAGAGCGTCCGCTTTAGTGTTTCGATCACCTGGCCTATAGGTGATTATATAATTGAAATGAGACAAGAACAGTGACCACCTAGCCTGCCTGGAAGACAATCTTTTAGCTTCGCTAAGGTAGGATAGGTTCTTATGATCTGTAAATATGAGGATCGGATCCTTAGTGCCTTCTAACAAATGTCTCCATTCTTTGAGTGCTAAAATGATAGCAAGGAGTTCGCGATTACCCACATCATAATTTTTTTCTGCTTTGGACATTTGTTTAGAAAAGAAGCCACAAGGATGCAATGGCTTTTCAGGCGACTCTCTTTGAGATAAGACAGCACCTACCCCGATATCGGAAGCATCAACTTCAAGTATATAGGGCAATGAGGGGACAGGATGCTGTAAAATAGGTGCAGAGGCGAATGTAGTCTTAAGAAATTCAAAAGCCTGAAGTGCCTCGGTAGACCAGACACGAGTATTGCCATCCTTTTTTGTCATACGGGTAATAGGTGCTACAATATACGAAAAACCTTTGATAAAACGTCTATAATAATTGGAGAAACCAAGAAAACGCTGGATGGCTTTCAGACCTTGCGGTAGAGGCCATTCTATGACAGCAGCGAGCTTCTGGGGATCCATACGAAAACCCTTAGCGGAAATCAAATACCCCAAAAACTGGACTTCGGATTGGTCGAATAGACATTTTTCTAGTTTACAATAAAGACCATTAGCAAGAAGGGTCTTCAGAACTGTCGTAACATGTCTGTGATGAGTGTGTAAATCTGTAGAATATATTAAAATGTCATCCAAGTATACAATAACAAACGTGTGAATAAATTCTCTTAAGACATCATTAATAAATTCTTGAAATACTGCTGGGGCATTGCAAAGCCCAAATGTCATAACAGTATACTCATAATGGCCTGATCTAGTGTTGAATGCTGTCTTCCATTTGTGGTCCTTCTTTATACGTATTAAATTGTATGCTCCTCTAAGCGGATTGGTTTTCACGCCACTGGCGGGACACCAGCGACTGGAAACTGGATCCACAAATCTTCAACTACATTGCGGAACGCCTAGGACCACTCCACCTGGACCTGTTTGCGTCCCGCAACAACAGACAAACAAAACTATACTTCAGCTGGCTCCCGGACCCGGAGAGCGCAGCAGTAGACGCATTCCTACAACCATGGCCGATCACAGGAGCCTACGCTTTCCCTCCTTTCGCCATGATAGCGAGGACCATACATTACCTGAAGAACCAGCAAACCTCGCTAGTACTCATCACTCCACTATGGAGGGGACAACCATGGTTCCCAGATCTCCTAGCCCTATCATGCAACGATCCCCTCCTACTACCTCATCATCAGTACATTCTCACAGATCCAAAAGGCAATCCTCACCCACTCATCCTAGACAATCGCCTCCATCTGGTGGCTTGGACGCTTTCAGGGGATCCTGGCAAGTCGGCGAACTATCGCAGGCTGCTAAAGAACTACTATGGGACTCCTGGGCCCCCGGAACCAGAAGATGCTATCTATCCGCTTGGAATTCCTGGTCCACTTGGTGTTTGGAACGGAACTTCGATCCATTTACGGCCCCTGTTTCAGCCATTCTGAACTTCCTATCCCACCTATTCTCATTAGGTCGGTCCTACAGATCACTTAACGTAGTTCGTTCAGCTATTTCAGCGGCCCATGTCCCCATACAAGGGATCCCGGTTGGTAAGAATCCACTTGTATGTCGACTCCTGAGAGGCATTCGATTACAACGCCCTCCAGGACCGAAATATCCTCAATTCTGGGACGTCAACGTAATCCTCCGATTCCTGAGAGACTGGCCAACTAACGACAGACTTTCCCTCCGTCAACTATCAGCAAAACTCACAGTCTTACTTTGCCTGGTCTCCTTCCGCAGAGTGTCAGACATTCGAGCACTGGACATAGACGCTTTCTCAATCTCCCCAGAAGGAGTTACATTCCGGATATCTCGTCGCACTAAGACGGACTCCACATCTGTGTTTTATCCTTTCTTCCACACAGAACCACAACTCTGCGTCGTTTCCACTCTACAACAGTACGTGGAAACTACCCTACCTATCCGGTCTTCACCATCAGGTCAACTCCTACTATCATATGTCAGACCACATGTCCCCATTACTACCACCACCCTGGCAAGATGGGTTCGCTGGTTACTATCGCTAGCCGGCGTGGACTCTACATTCGGAGCCCACTCAGTACGCGGAGCAGCAGCATCCTCAGCCTTCATGGCAGGTGCCTCCTTATCAGATATCCTACGCTCCGCAGACTGGTCTAGAGAATCTACATTACGCATCTTCTATTTCCAACCGAACTCCGGTGCTGCCATGTCTCTGGTACTTCAGCGTTAAAAATGCAAAATAGGAAGCCTCCTGTCATGTGGTAAAATTGAAGATTATGCTAGCGCTAGTGTACTTATAATCTTAATTTTAATAATGACAGGAGGCGAGTATTTTCCCACCCTTCCCACCTGGAGAGGAGGGGAACTACTCTATTCATACTCTATTCATACTATCTGCATTTCATTCTGTTTCTTCATAACTCCTTGAATCATTACGTTGTCATAATGTATCCACAGATGTTATCAGCCTATTTAACCTCTAGTAAACTATACACTGTATATGCAAATTATTATTATTATTGCAATATAATCCGATGGATCACTGTCATGAATACAGTTTCGAGACCGGTACCTAACCTTCTCATATCCTCTTTTCAGTTTAATTTCGAAAGATTTTGGAAGATCTACAGTATAACCATAACATTACGATTCATCCTATAAAGACCAAGACTCCTATTGGACGTTCACCCGTTGGTGCCTGTTTCTACTCAAGCCAAGAAGTTCATCATTCCCGTTAGATACCACTACTGATGTTCGTTACAGACTTTATCGCTACGTTTCTTCCCTGTTCCGATGTCGCTTCCGAAAGAGGGGGAGGAGCCTGTTCACTGGGATAATATACTCCCTATTTGCATTTTGATTGGTTAAAAGTTTTTTCACTTTCTTTACTGCTGTGGAGTTTAGTAAAGAGAGTTTTTACAGCATTATTACCAGCCAATTTATAACCGTTAACTGTAAAGAGTTCACTTAGTTACCGCTATATTGGAACCATTGATTTGACTTGTTGCGTTTGACAGCCTACTGTTGTACAACGCTTTTCCACAACTGAGCTAAGCCTCTGCATAGGCAAACACATTTCAATTGTCATAAATGTACTGCACTTGACTCTATGCTATGCTCCAAAATAAAAACCATTTAAAACAAAATCAGCTGTCTTTATACTATTTCACTGTTTAGTAAATACACCCTATTGCAATCTGAGTTTACTAGACCGTTCCTTTTATCATGACTCTAATAAACACCTGCGCTACACATGCACAGATAATTATTGTAATGCCTGAATTTGCTATTAGTATTTTCCCTGGAGGTAACTTACAATCTTCTGGGGACATTTTTGTGTATAAAATCTTGCTCATTTTCCAAAGGGATACAGCATTCCCATTACTATATAGGTAGAAGCATGAGCTGCATTAACCTATTTTTGATGGTTTGAGAAATCCCATAACAAGACAGTAAAATCTGTGAATCAAAGAATTCTGAAATCAGGTAAATGTTTTATTATTTTATTCTCCATATGCAAATCATTATTAGCCCTATGTTTGCCCGTTGGAGTACGAATAAGCCTTTCTGCAGGGGAAATAAACCTTTTTAAAGTCTGGTCCATAGTCCAAAGGGAGCAGGCGAGCAACCAGGCTTTTCCAGTTCACAGTGGCGAGGTTGGGTGTGAGGTCCAGGCGGGGCCATCCCCAGCTAGCTGTAACGAGAATATACCCCTACACGCAGGATCCAGCTAAACAGAAGACAGCACAGAGGAGAGATACGTCTACCGGACTTTAGAATGGCCGGACTCGACGTATATAGGAGAAGTACAGAGTCAGGAACGATCCGAGGTCAAGGGCACAAAGAGACAGCGTAAACGAGAACTAGCCGGGGTCTGGTACACAGGAATCAGCAAGCCGGCAAACAGAACAGACAAGGATAAAGCGAAAACGAAGTCAGAATACAAAGCCAAGGTCAAATACGGAGGAACACAACTGAACACAACAAGCGCTAAAGGGAACTGAAACAGAAACCACAATAGGGCAAGGAACTAAGGGAAAAGGGTAAGTATAAGTAGCTTCCAGACTAATGTGATTGGCTCCTGTCACTTCCACACCCCCAAAAGGTAAGTGTATGGGGTGAGTGGCATGACAGGAGCCAATGGGAGCCTTTTTGCAATTTAGGCTCCCACTGTCTCTTTAAGAGCGCGCCCGAGACTCGCGGCGCGCTCTTAGATTCAGGCGGGACACGTGACCGCATCTCGCGGTCACTGCCCGCCTTTCTGTTAGGAGAGTCGGATGAGCCGCGCGCGGCTCGTGCAGCCGCAGGACCGCGCGCGGCTTGAAGAGAGGACCGCGCGCGGCTTGAAGAGAGGACCGCGGCCGGCCCCCGGATAAGGTAAGTAATGTTACAGTACCCCCCCCTGAGGACACGCCCTCTGGGCGGGCAGGACCAGGCCTGGCAGGAAAACGCGAATGGAAAGAACGCACAAGGCGGGGAGCATGAACAGCATCAGCAGAAATCCAACTGCGCTCCTCAGGCCCATAACCCTTCCAATGTACCAAGTACTGAAGCCAACCCCTAAGGAAACGAGAGTCAAGAACAGCAGACACTTCAAACTCCTCATGACCCTCCACAGAGACAGGAGGGGGAGGAGGAGCATGCCGGGTATAGCGGTTGCGTACGTAAGGCTTCAACAACGAGGTATGAAAGACATTAGGTATACGCAGATTCTTAGGCAGACCCAAGGCATAAGAAACAGGATTAACCTTATGTATAATACGATAAGGACCAATGAATCGGGGGGCCAATTTCATAGAAGGCACCCGGAGGTGAATATTCCGTGTGGAAAGCAAAACCCTGTCCCCCACAACATAGGAAGGAGCCGCTCTGCGATGCTTGTCAGCCTGATCCTTCTGGCGAGAAGCAGAGTCCACCAAAGAACGCTGAACCTGCTCCCAAGTATTACGCAAACCAGCCAAATGCTCATCCAGAACTGGCATGCCCTGTGAGGAGAATGCAGCCGGAAGAACAACGGGATGCTGGCCATAGACAACGTAAAAAGGGCTTTTGCCGGAAGAATCATGAGTGGCGTTATTCCGAGCAAATTCAGCCCAAGGAAGCAGGTCAGACCAATTGTCCTGATGGTGAGACACAAAACAACGGAGGTACTGCTCCAGAGACTGGTTGGCACGTTCAGCAGCTCCATTAGACTGGGGATGGTAAGCGGAAGAAAATGAGAGAGAAATACCCATTTCCGAACAAAAGGCTTTCCAGAACCTGGAAATAAATTGGCTACCCCTATCGGACACAATAGATAAGGGAATACCATGTAACCAAAACACTTCTCTAGCGAAGATAAGAGCCAGTTCCTTGGAAGTGGGCAACTTGCGAAGAGACACAAAGTGAGCCATTTTGGAAAACCGATCTACTATCATCAGGATGACTGTGTTACCATTCGAAGGGGGTAATTCAACAATAAAATCCATTGATAGATTAGACCAAGGTCTCTCGGGAACGGGTAACGGATGCAACAACCCACAAGGAACTCTACGAGAGGATTTCATACAAGCACTTATATAGTCAGTGACATCCTTTCGTAAGGAATCACACCAAAAATACAGAGAAACAGCTGACATCGTTTTGGAAATACCAGGATGTCCAGCAGTCTTAGTATCATGATATAGTGACAGAATATCCCGCCTCTCGGGAACGTCAACGAACAATTTATCATTAGGCCTCTCGCTAGGTGCCATGCTTTGTTTCGCTTGTATGGTCTGCAAGAGGGACGAGGAAATAGACAATATAGTAGTTGCTATTATCCTGTCTGGGGGAATGACAGGAGTAACATCAATCTCCTGTTTGTCAATAGTTTCAAACTGTCTGGACAGAGCGTCCGCTTTAGTGTTTCGATCACCTGGCCTATAGGTGATTATATAATTGAAATGAGACAAGAACAGTGACCACAGGTGTGAGGAAGGCTGAACTTGATGGACGCAAGTCTCTTTTCAGCTATCTAACTATGTAACTATGTAACTATGTAACTATGTAACCTAGCCTGCCTGGAAGACAATCTTTTAGCTTCGCTAAGGTAGGATAGGTTCTTATGATCTGTAAATATGAGGATCGGATCCTTAGTGCCTTCTAACAAATGTCTCCATTCTTTGAGTGCTAAAATGATAGCAAGGAGTTCGCGATTACCCACATCATAATTTTTTTCTGCTTTGGACATTTGTTTAGAAAAGAAGCCACAAGGATGCAATGGCTTTTCAGGCGACTCTCTTTGAGATAAGACAGCACCTACCCCGATATCGGAAGCATCAACTTCAAGTATATAGGGCAATGAGGGGACAGGATGCTGTAAAATAGGTGCAGAGGCGAATGTAGTCTTAAGAAATTCAAAAGCCTGAAGTGCCTCGGTAGACCAGACACGAGTATTGCCATCCTTTTTTGTCATACGGGTAATAGGTGCTACAATATACGAAAAACCTTTGATAAAACGTCTATAATAATTGGAGAAACCAAGAAAACGCTGGATGGCTTTCAGACCTTGCGGTAGAGGCCATTCTATGACAGCAGCGAGCTTCTGGGGATCCATACGAAAACCCTTAGCGGAAATCAAATACCCCAAAAACTGGACTTCGGATTGGTCGAATAGACATTTTTCTAGTTTACAATAAAGACCATTAGCAAGAAGGGTCTTCAGAACTGTCGTAACATGTCTGTGATGAGTGTGTAAATCTGTAGAATATATTAAAATGTCATCCAAGTATACAATAACAAACGTGTGAATAAATTCTCTTAAGACATCATTAATAAATTCTTGAAATACTGCTGGGGCATTGCAAAGCCCAAATGTCATAACAGTATACTCATAATGGCCTGATCTAGTGTTGAATGCTGTCTTCCATTCGTGGTCCTTCTTTATACGTATTAAATTGTATGCTCCTCTAAGCGGATTGGTTTTCACGCCACTGGCGGGACACCAGCGACTGGAAACTGGATCCACAAATCTTCAACTACATTGCGGAACGCCTAGGACCACTCCACCTGGACCTGTTTGCGTCCCGCAACAACAGACAAACAAAACTATACTTCAGCTGGCTCCCGGACCCGGAGAGCGCAGCAGTAGACGCATTCCTACAACCATGGCCGATCACAGGAGCCTACGCTTTCCCTCCTTTCGCCATGATAGCGAGGACCATACATTACCTGAAGAACCAGCAAACCTCGCTAGTACTCATCACTCCACTATGGAGGGGACAACCATGGTTCCCAGATCTCCTAGCCCTATCATGCAACGATCCCCTCCTACTACCTCATCATCAGTACATTCTCACAGATCCAAAAGGCAATCCTCACCCACTCATCCTAGACAATCGCCTCCATCTGGTGGCTTGGACGCTTTCAGGGGATCCTGGCAAGTCGGCGAACTATCGCAGGCTGCTAAAGAACTACTATGGGACTCCTGGGCCCCCGGAACCAGAAGATGCTATCTATCCGCTTGGAATTCCTGGTCCACTTGGTGTTTGGAACGGAACTTCGATCCATTTACGGCCCCTGTTTCAGCCATTCTGAACTTCCTATCCCACCTATTCTCATTAGGTCGGTCCTACAGATCACTTAACGTAGTTCGTTCAGCTATTTCAGCGGCCCATGTCCCCATACAAGGGATCCCGGTTGGTAAGAATCCACTTGTATGTCGACTCCTGAGAGGCATTCGATTACAACGCCCTCCAGGACCGAAATATCCTCAATTCTGGGACGTCAACGTAATCCTCCGATTCCTGAGAGACTGGCCAACTAACGACAGACTTTCCCTCCGTCAACTATCAGCAAAACTCACAGTCTTACTTTGCCTGGTCTCCTTCCGCAGAGTGTCAGACATTCGAGCACTGGACATAGACGCTTTCTCAATCTCCCCAGAAGGAGTTACATTCCGGATATCTCGTCGCACTAAGACGGACTCCACATCTGTGTTTTATCCTTTCTTCCACACAGAACCACAACTCTGCGTCGTTTCCACTCTACAACAGTACGTGGAAACTACCCTACCTATCCGGTCTTCACCATCAGGTCAACTCCTACTATCATATGTCAGACCACATGTCCCCATTACTACCACCACCCTGGCAAGATGGGTTCGCTGGTTACTATCGCTAGCCGGCGTGGACTCTACATTCGGAGCCCACTCAGTACGCGGAGCAGCAGCATCCTCAGCCTTCATGGCAGGTGCCTCCTTATCAGATATCCTACGCTCCGCAGACTGGTCTAGAGAATCTACATTACGCATCTTCTATTTCCAACCGAACTCCGGTGCTGCCATGTCTCTGGTACTTCAGCGTTAAAAATGCAAAATAGGAAGCCTCCTGTCATGTGGTAAAATTGAAGATTATGCTAGCGCTAGTGTACTTATAATCTTAATTTTAATAATGACAGGAGGCGAGTATTTTCCCACCCTTCCCACCTGGAGAGGAGGGGAACTACTCTATTCATACTCTATTCATACTATCTGCATTTCATTCTGTTTCTTCATAACTCCTTGAATCATTACGTTGTCATAATGTATCCACAGATGTTATCAGCCTATTTAACCTCTAGTAAACTATACACTGTATATGCAAATTATTATTATTATTGCAATATAATCCGATGGATCACTGTCATGAATACAGTTTCGAGACCGGTACCTAACCTTCTCATATCCTCTTTTCAGTTTAATTTCGAAAGATTTTGGAAGATCTACAGTATAACCATAACATTACGATTCATCCTATAAAGACCAAGACTCCTATTGGACGTTCACCCGTTGGTGCCTGTTTCTACTCAAGCCAAGAAGTTCATCATTCCCGTTAGATACCACTACTGATGTTCGTTACAGACTTTATCGCTACGTTTCTTCCCTGTTCCGATGTCGCTTCCGAAAGAGGGGGAGGAGCCTGTTCACTGGGATAATATACTCCCTATTTGCATTTTGATTGGTTAAAAGTTTTTTCACTTTCTTTACTGCTGTGGAGTTTAGTAAAGAGAGTTTTTACAGCATTATTACCAGCCAATTTATAACCGTTAACTGTAAAGAGTTCACTTAGTTACCGCTATATTGGAACCATTGATTTGACTTGTTGCGTTTGACAGCCTACTGTTGTACAACGCTTTTCCACAACTGAGCTAAGCCTCTGCATAGGCAAACACATTTCAATTGTCATAAATGTACTGCACTTGACTCTATGCTATGCTCCAAAATAAAAACCATTTAAAACAAAATCAGCTGTCTTTATACTATTTCACTGTTTAGTAAATACACCCTATTGCAATCTGAGTTTACTAGACCGTTCCTTTTATCATGACTCTAATAAACACCTGCGCTACACATGCACAGATAATTATTGTAATGCCTGAATTTGCTATTAGTATTTTCCCTGGAGGTAACTTACAATCTTCTGGGGACATTTTTGTGTATAAAATCTTGCTCATTTTCCAAAGGGATACAGCATTCCCATTACTATATAGGTAGAAGCATGAGCTGCATTAACCTATTTTTGATGGTTTGAGAAATCCCATAACAAGACAGTAAAATCTGTGAATCAAAGAATTCTGAAATCAGGTAAATGTTTTATTATTTTATTCTCCATATGCAAATCATTATGTGCTAATTATATTGAATTTTAAGAAATGCTAACACTACTTCTTATCAATTCCATTTTAATTACTATGTGGTTTGTTCACTAAACACCAAATTATAGCAAAATAAATCTGAATAGAAAGTTACAGCTAAAGCTCTATCTATCTGTCTGTCTGTCTGTCTGTCTATCTGCCTGCCTGCCTGTCTGTCTGTTTTTCTATCTATCTATTGATCAATCTATCTATCTATCTGTCTGTCTGTCTGTCTGTCTCTCTGTCTGTCTCTCTGTCTGTCTGTCTATCTATCTCTATCTATCTCTTAAAACATTTTAATTTTTCTAACTTTATTTAGAAATGATACATGTATTAATCTTTAATTGTTTGCGGAAATATTCTAATACCAGTTTTTGATTGGTGATTGAATACTCAAATTTTCTTAAATAAGAAGATTTGCATTCACAGAGTATCACAGTGTATTTTTTCCAGCTCATATTTTAATGGTTAAATGGAGTTTTAGTTTTCCATACTCAGATTTACACTCCGTTTTGCCATTTGTATTTAATTTGTTAAAGCTAAGTTTTTATTGAATAACTCTGTCAAAAAATAGTAGACATGAGAAAAAATCAAATGACATAAGACGGAAAATATTTCCTACTTTAGTTTTTCTTAAACATTTAATCTCAACTGTTAGTTAATCACAATTTTTTTTGTCTAGCAATAAACAACATTTTATAACGCGAAATTAATGTTTTAAAGTATTTAAAGGATAAGCAGAACTATTACACCATTTATTTAGAGATACATACATCTAACAGTGAGTTGTAGTGAGCTTGTAAAAAAGATTATGATGATTTAAATCTGTTTGATTGTGGCAGGATTTCTCAACAGGGAAACGATCTTCTAACATAAAAATAAATATGACTTGAAAAGTGTCTCCTAACATCGGATTTGTGGATGGACCTTGGAAATATATTAAATATTTTTGATAAAAAATAAATAAAAAGCCACAAAATGTTTTTGCTTGACCAAAGCAATTTTAGAATTATTAAAAGTTACTTGACTACTATTGATTCAATTCAGAAAAAATAAAAAATCTCTTCATATTGAACTATTTATCATTTATAAGAACATCTATTTGAAAGAACCAAATATGGAACCAGGAATTGGATGGACGATGGTAATATTCCACGTATGTAGCAAATATTCTGTAGATACTAAGCGGTGTACAGGCATTATGTAAACAGTGGTTATGTAATATTGATGTTAGGGTAAAGTTCTGATAGTAGAGTATATCACTACTCATTGCTTCATATTAGGAATTTACTCAGTATATATTTTTGTATTGATATTTTTAACAAAATATGAAATTGCAAAAAATATCAGTTTTGCCTGAGATATAATTAATTGACCACACAACATAAAGCCTATTCCCACAATTTAAGCCCTTTTTAATTAAAACTCTTTATGCAACTTTGCTAATACTTAAAAATGTTTTTCGTTTCTCATTTCAGTGACTGAACTGGAAATTCTTTGTAAGAGAGCTATGAACTCATCTGTTTCCGGGAATAAGCTAAATTCAATGTATTGTTTTGACTTGAGCAACTCCTGTCCTAAGACCAACGTTACCCCATCAAGATTTTCAGCTATGTGCATTATTATGTCTGTGATTATAACAATCACCATTGTGGGAAATCTAATGGTGATCATTTCAGTTTCTCATTTTAAACAGCTTCACAGTCCAACTAACTTTTTAATTTTATCCTTGGCAATAACAGATTTTCTTCTTGGACTGGTAATAATGCCTTATAGCATGGTCCGATCAGCGACATCTTGCTGGTATTTTGGAGATTTATTCTGTAAACTACACAGTTGCTTAGATATGACTTTTTGCACAACTTCCATACTTCATCTATTTTTTATTTCTGTCGATCGTTACTATGCTGTGTGTCAACCGCTTCATTATTATTCAAAGATAACAAACCGTATGATAGAAGTTTATTTATTTGTTAGCTGGTCGGTTCCTTTTTTATATTCAGTTAGTCTTATTGTGTCAAATGTGCACATGGAAGGATTAAATCATTTTGTGGAGTCACACACCTGCATTGGGTCTTGCTTTCTTATACTGAATAAGCTTTGGGCAACAGTTTCTTCATCATTTTGTTTTTTTGTTCCAGGTGCCATGATGATAGGAATCTATATCCATATATTTTCTGTAGCACAAAAACAGGCAAGGATGCTAGTGCTACACAATCACCCGCATTACCTGGGTACAAACACCAACAAGGCATCTCTAAAGGTTGAAAGCAAAGCAGCAAAGACTTTAAGCTTAGTTATGGGGGCATTTTTATTATGTTGGCTCCCATTTTCTATTGTCACTGTAGTAGATCCTTACCTTGATTTCACAACATCGGATGATTTGTATAATGCAGTTTTGTGGCTTGGTTATTTTAATTCTTCTCTTAATCCCATCATCTATGCTTTATTTTATCCATGGTTTCAGAAAACCTTTAAAATTATTATAACAGGCAAATTATTTAATAATGATTTTTCTTCTTTCTGTGTTAGGTAGAATTTCAAAAAAATTATCAGTTTTGTAATTTGTCAATAAAGAATACATCCTTCTTTGAACACAGCCTCTGAGACAAAGCATGGATTTGACTCATCATTAGTGTTGTCGCGAACCCGAAATTTTCGGTTCGCGAACGGCGAACGCGAACTTCCGCAAATGTGCAGGCGAATTTTAAAAACAACAGGGACTCTTTCTGGCCACAATAGTGATGGAAAAGTTGTTTCAAGGGGACTAACACCTGGACTGTGGCATGCCAGAGGGGGATCCATAGCAAAACTCCCATGGTAAATTGCACAGTTGATGCAGAGTCTGCTTTTAATCCATAAAGGGCAGAAATCACCTAACATTGACACCTGTCCTCAAAGCCCAGCCCTGATACACACTGACACAGAGCAGAATAGAGACTGTTCCCCCTACATAGGGTCACTTGGCAGATATGGATTGACACCTGTCCTCAAAACCCCTGATACACACTGACACAGAGCAGAATAGGGACTGTTCCCCCTACATAGGGTCACTTGGCAGATATGGATTGACACCTGTCCTCAAAACCCCTGATACACATTGACACAGAGCAGAATAGGGACTGTTCCTCCTACATAGGGTCACTTGGCAGATATGGATTGACACCTGTCCTCAAAACCCCTGATACACACTGACACAGAGCAGAATAGGGACTGTTCCCTGTCCACAGAGTCCATGATACACACTGACACAGAGCAGAATAGAGACTGTTCCCCGTCCACAGAGACCACGATGCACACTGACACAGAGCAGAATAGGGACTGTTACCCCTACATAGGGTCACTTGGCAGGTATGGATTGACACCTGTCCTCAAAGCCCATGATACACACTGGGGGGAGCTACTGTCCTCCCCAACCCCTGCGTGGTGGGTGGGGGCCATAAATCACAATGGGGGGACCTACTGTCCTCCCCCCCTCGGCCCCCACCCCTGCGCGGTGGGTGGGGGCCATAAATCACCCCACAGTGTTTGGTTCTAATGAGTGCAACGTAAATGGCTGCACAGGAGCTGGCCAACTGGAGAATTCAAAAGAGAAAACATGCACTGGAACTAATCGAGAAAGAGGAAAGACAGCCATACCAGATTCAGATGACAAAGCTGACACACTGTCAGGATCGGGACAGGGATCCAACACGCAGAGTACAAACAGTAGCCAGATACGTATACCAGACCTTAGAATGGCCGGACTAACGTAAGTAGTACAGTATAGAATGGTCAAAGACAAGCCGTGGTCGAGGGTAACAGAAGACAGGTAAGCGAGAGACAAGCCGAATCAAGGGTAACAGAGATAAGCAGAGTAAGGTAAACAAGCCGGGTCAAAACCAAAAGGGATAATAGAATACACAAGCACTGAGTGACTAGAACAAGCTAGAACCACGACAGGGCAATGAGCTAATGAAAGAAGCTCTGTTAAATACCCTGTTCAGAGCAGTAACCACACCTCCGAGACGTCCTGATTGGTCCTGCAGCAATTGACTGACAGGTCGATCCGGGGGAGTGTCCTGATGATGACTTCCTGCCTACATGGTGTAAAAGGCAGTCACTCCCTCGCGGCCGGCCTTGCATGACCGGATAGACCGCGGGGAAGGGAGTCATCAGACCGTCTAGATGGTGGAACAGCTAAGTCTCTACCTCTTTTGGAGGTAGAGACCACAGGTACCCTGACAGTACCCCCCCTCTCAGATACGCCCACCGGGCGGAATGAACCGGGACGAGATGGGAAGCGAGAGTGATACGCCCTGCGGAGACGGGGAGCATGAACATCCTCCTGAGGTACCCAACTCCTCTCCTCAGGACCATATCCCTTCCAATCAACCAGATATTGTACTCTCCCCCGGGAGATTCGAGAATCAATAATAGAGTTGACCTCATACTCCTCCTGACCCTCCACCTGAACGGAGCGAGGAGGGGCTATTGTGGAGGAAAATCTGTTACATATGAGTGGTTTCAGCAATGAAACGTGAAACGAGTTCGGAATGCGTAAGGTATTAGGAAGAGCTAAACGATACGCAACCGGATTGATACGGGTCAGCACCCTGTAGGGTCCAATATAACGAGGAGCGAACTTCATGGAGGGCACTTTTAAACGGATGTTCCTCGTGCTCAGCCATACCCTATCACCTGGAACAAAGACCGGAGCCGCCCTTCTACGTTTATCAGCGTGTTTCTTGACCAACATAGAGTTGTGCACAAGGATTTGTCGAGTTTGATCCCACAACTTCCTCAAATTGGCAACATGAACATCAACCGACGGCACCCCCTGGGAAGGAGAATCCGAAGGAAGAATAGACGGATGAAAACCATAATTCATGAAGAAGGGGCTTGAATGAGTAGAATCGCAAACGAGATTGTTGTGTGCAAACTCCGCCCAAGGAATCAAACCGACCCAATCATCCTGGTGTTCAGAAACGAAGCATCGTAAATATTGTTCAATTTTCTGGTTGGTACGTTCAGCAGCTCCGTTAGACTGAGGATGATAGGCAGAAGAAAAGTTTAATTTAATACCAAGTTGAGAGCAGAAGGACCTCCAAAAGCGGGAAACAAATTGGGAGCCTCTGTCCGATACAATTTGAGAGGGTATCCTATGTAGGCGAAAAATCTCCTTGGCGAATATCTCTGCCAATTCGGGAGAAGACGGAAGTTTAGGCAGGGGAATGAAGTGTGCCATCCTAGTAAACCTGTCAACCACGGTGAGGATAACAGTCTGTCTTTTAGAGATAGGTAGATCGACAATAAAGTCCATGGCCAAACAGGACCATGGTTTCTCTGGAACCTCCAAGGGTTGCAGGAGTCCACATGGAAGCGTATGGGGTTGTTTGGTTTTAGTACAAACTTCACATGCAGCGATGAACTCCTCAACATCCCTCCGTAAAGTAGACCACCAGAAGTCCTTAGAGATCAAGGCGTAAGTTTTGCGAATACCAGGATGTCCCGCCATCTTGCTATTATGTAAACACTGTAAAAGTTCCAGTTGAAAAGCAGGAGGAACGAAATGACGACCCGCAGGGGTCTGTTTAGGTGCGAGATGTTGCAACTTAATGATCTCGGACAGTAATGGAGAATGAATCCTGAGATTCGTATTAGCAATGATATTGCACTTCGGAACTATAGAAGAAAGAACTGGTTCAGGTACAGTAGAAGGTTCATATTGGCGAGATAATGCATCGGCTTTAGAGTTTTTAGAACCAGGTCTGTAAGTCAGTACATAATTGAAGTGAGTCAGGAATAAGGACCAACGAGCTTGTCTAGAGGATAAGCGCTTAGCCTCCCCAATATATGACAAGTTTTTGTGGTCTGTCAAAATCGTAATAGGGTGTAGGGTCCCCTCCAACAAATGTCTCCACTCCTTTAAGGCTTTAATGACTGCTAACAGTTCCCTGTCTCCGATGTCATATCTGCTCTCAGCCCCAGAAAGTTTCCTGGAAAAAAAACCACACGGGTGTAATGGTTTATCTACCGCTAATCTTTGTGACAGAACCGCACCTACTCCTGTCTCAGAGGCATCGACCTCGAGTAGAAACGGCAAAGTCGTATCAGGATGGACTAATATTGGAGCAGAAGCAAAAAGTTCTTTGAGCCTCTTGAAAGCAGCGAGAGCTTCAGGAGACCACGTCTTAGTTTCTGCCCCCTGTTTGGTCATATTGGTAATGGGCGCAATAATAGACGAGTAACCCTTAATGAAGCGCCTATAATAATTGGAGAAACCAATAAACCTCTGAATAGCCTTGAGTCCCTTAGGTAATGGCCAATCTAAAATAGACTGGAGTTTGTCAGGGTCCATCTTAAACCTTCCCCAGAAATCACGTAACCAAGAAAATCTATCTGAGACTGATCAAAGCTGCATTTTTCCAATTTACAGTATAGACCATGTTGCAGAAGTTTCTGTAATACCGCTCTGACCTGTCTATGGTGAGTTTCAATCTCCCTAGAGTGTATCAGTATGTCGTCTAGGTAGACAATGACACAATCATGTTGAAACTCCCTAAGTACCTCATTAATCAGATCCTGAAATACTGCAGGAGCATTGCAAAGTCCAAACGGCATAACTGTGTATTCATAGTGACCGTACCGAGTATTGAACGCCGTCATCCACTCGTGTCCCTGCTGGACTCTCACCAAATTATATGCCCCTCTGAGATCTAACTTGGTGAAGATTTTGGAGCCCTTAAGACGATCAAATAACTCGGTAATAAGTGGAATAGGATAGGCATTTCTGACAGTTATTTTATTCAAGCCTCGGTAATCGATACAAGGTCTCAGCGTGCCATCCTTTTTCTTAACGAAAAAGAACCCAGCCCCGGCCGGGGAAGAAGACCTCCTAATGAATCCCTTTTCTAAATTCTCCCGAATATACTCCTCTAGAACCAAGTTTTCCTGAACAGACAAAGGATATACATGGCCCCTCGGAGGCATAGTCCCAGGTAGAAGCTTAATTTTACAATCAAATGGCCTGTGTGGCGGCAAAGAATCTGCATTCTTCTTGTCAAATACTGCCTTTAAGTCTAGGTAAAGGTCTGGTATCTGTCTTTCTGTGGACTGAATAGGAGTCTCAGGTATGTTAACATTAGCTAATGGAGAAACCTTGCATAAACACCTATCCTGGCAACCCTGGCCCCACGAGAGTATCTCCCCTAACTCCCAATCGATAATAGGGTTATGTTTCTTCAACCATGGGTACCCCAGAACTATGGGAACGGAAGGGGATGAAATGAGCAAAAGAGATAAATTCTCCACGTGTAGGATACCAACATTTAAAAACTAATGGGTATGGTTTCACGAAAGATAACAGGGTCTAGTAGTGGTCTACCATCTATGGCCTCAACGGCCAAGGGTGTCTCCCTTAGCTGGGATGGGAAATTGTTCTTAATAGCAAAGGCTTGGTCGATAAAATTCTCAGCAGCACCGGAATCTATCAATGCCATAGCCCTTACTACTTCCCTCTCCCAAGTTAAGGAAACTGGTAGCAGAAGCCTGTGATCTTTATAATTAGGAGTAGAGGACAAAATAGAAACACCCAAGGCTTGTCCTCTAGAGAGACTTAGGTGCGAGCGTTTCCCGGACGGTTAGGACAGTTCGAGAGTAAATGACCCTTGGCTCCACAATACATACACAAACCCTCTCTTCTCCTGTACTGTCTTTCCTCCTCAGAGAGGCGGGTATAACCTATCTGCATAGGTTCAGGAAGCAAAGATACCGTGGAGTCAGGACTTGGAAAAGCGGGGGCTAACCTAAAAGAAGGTCTCCGGTTCCTCTCTCGAGTGTTCTGTCTCTCTCTTAAACGTTCATCTATACGAGAGATGAACAAAATTAAATCTTCTAAATTCTCAGGGAGTTCTCTGGTAGCAACCTCATCAGGATTACTTCAGATAGGCCATTCAAAAATACATCCATATACGCCTGCTCATTCCACTTGACTTCTGACGCCAGAGACCTGAACTCTAGTGCATAATCCACCAGTGTTCGGTTCTCCTGTCTCAGGCGCAACAGTAATCTGGCTGCATTAACCTTTCTACCTGGAGGATCAAATGTTCTTCTAAAAGCAGCTACAAATGCGTTATAGTTATACACTAATGGGTTATCGTTCTCCCATAGTGGGTTGGCCCATCTCAGAGCTTTCTCAATAAGTAGGGTGATAATAAATCCTACCTTTGCCCTATCTGTAGGATAAGAGCGGGGTTGCAATTCAAAGTGGATACTAATTTGGTTTAAAAAACCACAACACTTCTCAGGAGCCCCACCATAGCGTACTGGGGGGGTAATGCGAGAAGAAGCACCCACTGTGGCTACCTCTAGACCTAAACTGACAGGAGAAACAGGGGTATTACGTATCTCCTCTGGTGGGTTATTGGCATGAGATAATAGAGCCTGTAGCGCAAGCGCCATCTGATCCATTCTGTGATCCATGGCTCCAAACCTAGGATCAGGAGAAGCCAGCTGACTGTTTGTACTTGCAGGATCCATTGGCCCTGTCGTAATGTCAGGATCGGGACAGGGATCCAACACGCAGAGTACAAACAGTAGCCAGATACGTATACCGGACCTTAGAATGGCCGGACTAACGTAAGTAGTACAGTATAGAATGGTCAAAGACAAGCCGAGGTCGAGGGTAACAGAAGACAGGTAAGCGAGAGACAAGCCGAATCAAGGGTAACAGAGATAAGCAGAGTAAGGTAAACAAGCCGGGTCAAAACCAAAAGGGATAATAGAATACACAAGCACTGAGTGACTAGAACAAGCTAGAACCACGACAGGGCAATGAGCTAATGAAAGAAGCTCTGTTAAATACCCTGTTCAGAGCAGTAACCACACCTCCGAGACGTCCTGATTGGTCCTGCAGCAATTGACTGACAGGTCGATCCGGGGGAGTGTCCTGATGATGACTTCCTGCCTACATGGTGTAAAAGGCAGTCACTCCCTCGCGGCCGGCCTTGCATGACCGGATAGACCGCGGGGAAGGGAGTCATCAGACCGTCTGGATGGTGGAACAGCTAAGTCTCTACCTCTTTTGGAGGTAGAGACCACAGGTACCCTGACACACACAAGGGGATAATTGAAATTGATACCGTGCCGATCAGAACTTGACCCTAGAGGATCTGTCTGATTCTGTGTGGCAGCCTCAGGATTGTCAGCAGGATTGCATCTCAGAGAAAAGGGACACAACATCCCAACACAAGAGCCACCTTTTAGATCAGGACTGCCTTATATGCAAAGGGCTGATAAACCCCCCAGGTGATGCTGACTTAAGCCAATGGGTAATTACCAAGAAACCAGAGAAAATATGGAAACACCATATAACTAATGGCAATCAACATTCTTCATGCATTGAAAAGAAGAACAAGAAATTGTATGATCCAGATACTAGACTCACAGATCCAGCAGACTCAAGTGTGTGGAAGGGATTCCTTCACATGTTCTCTATAAAGCAGTTTAAAGTTACAGCCACGCCAGAGTCTGGTTATAGCAGTCATCTTTGCCAAGATTTACCAAAAGTGTTAACATCCGAAGGATGCATTTTGCAAGAGTCTGTTTGGGAATATGTGGATCGTATCTGGCCAGAGTGCACCAAGGACATGTGTGTGATCCGACTGAATCAAAGAACGTCAAGTGATGCAGTTTCATATGCTCGGCTGTATTCTTATCTTAATCGGAAGCTGAGATATGCAATCATCAGAAGTCATGGCATGGAGGCGTTCCTAGTGCCTCTACCTGCCGGCCAACCCATCCCTCAAAGATTGCGTCCTTTGGGAGGTCCAGGTTTGGAAGACAACCATCCTATTCTGCTTCTGATCTTGCTTCTTCCAAGCCATCCTTCCTGGACAGCTTATCCCAAAAAATCTTCCAAGAAACATAAAGAAGGTTTGGATATCCCAGATGATATTTTCTCTGACATATTAGCAGATGTTGAACGAGAGGAGAGACAAATGGCCGAGCAAGGGCTCCCTCCTCCAGGTTTCCCAAATTTTGAGCAGTGGAATCAGAATTCTGAGGATACAGGAGAGGAAGTTGGCATGCCTGAGATCATGAATATGCTCCAAAATTTGAGCAATGGCCTTCAGTTCCCAGGAGAATTCTCTGTAATTATAGGAGAGAGTCAGGGTGCTAATATTATGCCACCTCTCCATGTGCCAAATACTGTTCCAGCAGGTCTCCCATATCCATCTTTTCCATTGTATCCAGAAGCAGCCTACCCTGGCTGGCATGGTATGTTGCCCCCTACTCATGCAGTAAATCCATTGTCCATTGACCCAGCCAATCTCTTCTCTTACCCGCTTTCACAAATAATACCACCTAACTTCTTATCTGATCAACATTTTACTGCAGGACCTCAACCTTTTGCATAAATGTTGTAGTTTTGTTATATTTACGTTTTTTGTTTTTTTTTAACTGTTATGTTTTAGCGAAATATTGAAAAAAAATACATGTAATGTGCTGAACATCAAAGCTGAAATTTTAATTTGTCTCAGTAAGTTGAAAGCCATACTTTCTATGGGAGTTTCAAATGTTCAATAATTGTTTTCTGAAGAAAGCATAACTGTCTGTTTTTAGCAAGCAACAACCCCATATTAAGCTGTTTATTCACTGAACATCTATTTGTACTGAATTGAAAACTGAATGACAAAATGTAGGCAGAAAACGAATGATTTTAATATATTCTTCAAATACCAGAATTTTTTAATTTGTTTTTTAGTTCACTACTATTCTGTGTTTAGTAATGTATAAGTGTGCCAGATGTGACAAGTTTACATAGGTTAATTATAGCCACTGTTATATCTGGGCTACAAATACATGCATTTTGGCAAACACCTCAAAGCCCATGTAAGCTTTGTGTTGTTGAATTTCAGTGATTTCTTTTATGTTGCATGTGTACAGTTGTACTGTAAAATGGGTAAAGCATGGGATATGTTTTTACATTTGTATACTAAAAATTTTAATATACGTTGAAAAAAAAAAAAAAAAAAGGACGCATGAGCCTACAGGCATTGCGCATGAGCGTCCAGTAACGTGGCAAAAAAATTCCCAGCTCTCCAGAGGCTGTCCTAGCA
Organism: Pelobates fuscus; assembly: GCF_036172605.1. NCBI lineage: Eukaryota > Metazoa > Chordata > Amphibia > Anura > Pelobatidae > Pelobates > Pelobates fuscus. The sequence goes on from NC_086318.1 coordinate 228,365,874, forward strand.
CCCCGGTCATACAAATATTCATTAACAGCTTTTTCTTGTTGGAGCAGGCGGTCGAACATTAGGAGTGTTGAATTCCAACGTGTAGGGCTTTCGCAAATCAAGCGCCTCACTGGCATGTTGTTTCGCCGCTGGATATCGGCAAAGTGAGCCATGGCCGTGTAGGAATGCCTGAAATGGCCACACACCTTCCTGGCCTGCTTCAGGACGTCCTGTAAGCCTGTGTACTTATGCACAAAGCGTTGTACGATCAGATTACACACATGTGCCATGCACGGCACATGTGTCAACTTGCCCAACTTCAATGCCGCTATCAAATTTTTTCCGTTGTCACACACCACTTTGCCGATATCCAGTTGCTGCGGAGTCAGCCACTTTTCCACCTGTGCGTTCAGGGCGGACAGGAGTGCTTGTCCGGTGTGACTCTCTATTTCAAGCAAGTCAAACCCAAGACGGCGTGACACTGCCGTATCCGGGATGTGGAATAGTACCTGGGGAGCTGGGGGGGTGCCGTTGATGTGGAGCAAGAAGCAGCGGCACAAGAGGACTCAGCCGAGGAGGTTATGGAAGAGGATGGAGTAGGAGGAGTAGAGGAGGTGGCAGCAGGACTGCCTGCAATTCGTGGCGGTGTCACCAACTCCTCTGCATTGCCACGCATTCCTTGCTTGTCAGCCGTCAGCAGGTTTACCCAATGCGCAGTGTAGGTGATATACCTGCCCTGACCATGCTTTGCAGACCAGGTATCAGTGGTCAGATGGACCCTTGCCCCAACACTGTGTGCCAGACATGCCATGACTTCCTTTTGCACAATCGAGTACAAGTTGGGGATTGCCTTTTTGTGAAAAGAAATTCCGGCCGGGTACTTTCCACTGCGGTGTCCCAATAGCTACAAATTTTTTGAACGCCTCAGACTCAACCAGATTGTATGGTAAAAGCTGGCGGGCTAATAGTTCGGACAAGCCAGCTGTCAGACGCTGGGCAAGGGGGTGACTTGGTGACATTGGCTTCTTACGCTCAAACATGTCCTTGACAGAAACACAGGACTGTGGGCAGATGAGCGGGAACTGCTCAAGGCGGGAGACGGAGTGGCGGATGGTTGAGAGGGGGCAAGAAGGACAGCAGTGGTTGACGTGGCTGAAGATGCTGGACCAGGAGGAGGATGGCGGCTTAGAGTAGGCGTGCTGCTTGTACTCATGTGTTGATCCCATAGGCGTTTGTGATGTGAGATCATGTGCCTACGCAAAGCAGTTGTACCTAGGTGGGTGTTGGACCTCCCACAACTCAGTTTCCTTTGGCACAGGTTGCAAATGGCATCGCTGTTGTCAGAGGCAGACACACAAAAAAAATGCCACACTGCTGAGCTCTGCAATGACGGCATTCTGGTGGTGGACACAGCATGCGTTGATTGGCGTGCTGTCGGGCTGACCCCGGGTGCCGATGCATGCTGTCTGACTGTGCCACTAGCTCCTTGCGACGACCCCCCCCTGCTTCCAACTCGTCTCCTCCTCCTCTCTGTCTCCCCATCTGAACTTTCGCCTTGTTCTTCTTCTTGCCGAGCGGGCACCCACGTGACATCCATGGACACATCGTCATCATCAACCGCTTCACTTGTATCTGACAACTCAGAAAAGGAAGCAGCAGCGGGTACAACATCATCATCATCACACCGTACCTCCATGTGTTTAATGCTGCCTGCCTGAGACATATCCCTGTTATCTACATCCTCTAGCAATAATGGTTGCGCATCACTCATTTCTTCAAACGGGTGTGTGAATAACTCCTCTGACATACCAAGTAAAGCGGCTGTGGTGCTAGTTTTGGTGGTGGCGGCAGGCGGGTGAGTGCTATCTTGAGAGGTGCCTGAAGCTAAGCTGGAGGAGGATGGTGCGTCAAGGTTCCGAGCGGAGGCTGTACAAGATTGGGTGTCCTGTGTTAGCCAGTCAACTATGTCCTCAGAACTTTTCAAGTTCAGGGTACGTGGCTTCTGAAAACTGGGCATTATTCTAGGGCAAAAGGGAATCACAGCACCACGACCACGACGGCCCCTGCGGGGTGGCCTGCCTCTGCCTGTCATTTTTTTGGGGATTAGTGGTACTATGCGTGCAAGCTACTGTGAGACCAGATATGATTGGCAATGTGCACTGGAACAGTTCTGCAGAGCACACACTGTAGGCCTGAGACACCCGCTTGAAGACAAGTAACTGCTATTCAATCTATAACAGTGAAAAACAAATTTTGGTTTTAAAAGCACGCTATAGAGACACCAGATATGATTGGCAATGTGCACTGGAACAGTTCTGCAGAGCACACACTGTAGGCCTGAGACACCCGCTTGAAGACAAGTAACTGCTATTCAATCTATAACAGTGAAAAACTAATTTTGGTTTTAAAAGCACGCTATAGAGACACCAGATATGATTGGCAATGTGCACTGGAACAGTTCTGCAGAGCACACGCTGAAGGAAGGACTGACAGAGCCGCTTGAAGACAAGTAACTGCTATTCAATCTATAACAGTGAAAAAAATTTTTGGTTTTAAAAGCACGCTATAGAGACACCAAATATGATTGGCAACTGTCAAAGCACGCTGGAACAGGTCTACAGAGCACACGCTGAAGTAGGCCTGACACCCAGACGCTTGCAGACAACTAACTGATCTTCTATTACAGTGAAAAAAAATGATTTCTTTAAAATCTAAAGCTTAAGCTATTGTTAAAACAGATATGAGTGGTGGCACTGACTGTGCAAATGGGCAAGGCATCCAACCTGACACAGAAGCTGGCAGGCAGGCAACTGCTCTTCTATTACAGTGAAAACAAATTATTTATTTTAAATCTAAAGCTTAACCAATTGTTAAAGCAGATATGAGTGGTGGCACTGGGCAAGTGGGCACAGTATCCAATGTGAACCTCACACAGAAGCTGGCAGGCAGGCAACTGCTCTTCTATTACAGTGAAAAAAAATATTTATTTTAAATCTAAAGCTTAACCTATTGTTAAAACAGATATGAGTGGTGGCACTGGGCAAGTAGGCACAGTATCCAATGTGAACCTCACACAGAAGCTGGCAGGCACCTGCAATTACATTACACAGGAAAAAAAAAAAAAAAGCAGCCTGATGTTATAGCCCTAAAAAGGGCTTTTTGGGGTGCTGTCCTTACAGCAGAGATCAGATGAGTCCTTCAGGATTGTAGTGGACACTGAATACCCTAGCCTAGCTATCAATTTCCCTATCTAATCAGCAGCAGCTAAACTTTCCCTCCTCTCACTAAGCATGCATCTTCCGAATGAATCGAAAATGGATGCTGGGAGGGAGGTTGGAGGGTGTGGAAGGGAGGGAGTGCTGCTGATTGGCTGGAATGTGTCTGCTGACCGAGAGGCACAGGGTCAAAGTTTGCCCAATGATGACGAATAGGGGGCGGATCGAACTGCGCATGTGTCTGCCCGCTGCGGCGAACGCGAACACGCTAATTTCGCCAGGAACTGTTCGCCAGCAGACAGTTCGGTACATCACTACTCATCATGATCCAAAGAAGCTGTTCAAGACAATTGTGTCTACTGTTCAGGTCTCATTGATATAGAGCTTGCTCCGAGAACTGCCATTTTTTGAACCATACATTAAAATTACATATAACTTATGTTTTAAGAAGTGTATAGTGTTAGGAATACAAAACTATATTCCTAACACAATAGTGCCCCTCTATCTCCACCCACTACGCCTGCCTTAAAAAAAAAACCTTTCTATCTCTTATCTGTTTCCAGCGCTGAGGTCTCTGGGTGCTGGATCGCTCTATGAATCTTCAACGTCAGCGATGGGTGGAACCTAATGTGCATGCATGGTGAGCACCTCCAACACATTAGGCCTTCTTTATAGGAAAATATAAACTCAATGCTTTCCTATGAGGATTTTCAAAACTTCGTGAAATGCCAGGAAGTGCCACTAGAGGTAATCTTAACCATGCAAAATAAACTTTGCAGTTTTTTTCTGAAACTATTTTCACTTGCAGGGTTAAGGGGACAGGGACACTGCACCCAGACCACTTCAATTAGATAAAATGGTCTGGGTGCAAATAGTGTCCCTTTAATCCCTTAAGGACAAAACTTCTGGAATAAAAGGGAATCATGTCATGTGTCCTTAAGGGGTTAAAGCAATACTAAGCACCAAAACAACTTTAGTTTAATGAAGCAGTTTTAATGTATAGATCGTGCCTATGCAGTCTTACTGCTCAATTCTCTGCCATTTAGGAGATAAATAACTTTGTTTATGCTGTCCTAGCCATAACTCCCCTAATTATGACTTTTAGAGCATTCAACCACACTTTCAAAAAAAGAGTCTGAATTTTTCAGATTCCTTTACTGCGCAACATTTTCAATCTAGAAGTTATTAGCTATTACATGATTGTTCACTAAAGTGAGAATTCAAAGTGAATTCAAAGTGAATTTAAAATTTTAGATCAGAGTAGCTGAAGTGAGTGTATCTGAGATAGATAGAGATATGATAGCGAGACAGGCAGACATGTGGATGAGTCTCTGAAACACATTACACAATATGGTGTGATGAATTTGCAGTAATATATTGCTATACATGCAGGTAGATGCCGTCCTTGGAGACCTGACTCTAAATGCCGGCGGGCGGCATAGTACGTCCTCGCCGTCCTATGTACTCACCTGCTCGCCGGCAATCCCACGCCGGCAATCGCGATGGGGGGACTTGTCTGGCATCCCAGCCAGTCCCCCTGCTTGCAAGGACCTCACGATCACATGGACGGAATAGCCGTCCATAGCAGTGCCATAGCAGTGCCAGCAGGGGGAGTGCCTGCTGCCTGTAATAAAATGAAATAAAGTTTTAAAACATTTTCAAATTAAATAATATATACTTAGATCATATATATATATGATCTAAATATATATATATACACTTACAAATACATACACATACACTGTCTAAGTGTATTTTAATATTAATATAATATCAAAATAAGCGTAGAATGATATTATATATACATATATATATTTATATATATATATATATGTATATATATATAATATATATATATATATATATATATATATATATATAAAATACTAAATAAAGGGAGCACTCTAGGTCTTCTCTTCAGTGAAAAAAAGGTATTTACTGTATCAAAATAGAATACATTACATGTGCAAACAAATCGACGTTTCGACCCTGCTGGGGTCTTTATCAAGATCACTCAGTGATCTTGATAAAGACCCCAGCAGGGTCGAAACGTGATTTGTTTGCACATGTAATGTATTCTATTTTGATACAGTAAATACCTTTTTTTCACTGAAGAGAAGACCTAGAGTTCTCCCTTTATTTAGTATTTTATATTTGGACGCGGGACTGCACCTAGGCATTTTTTGACCTATAGTAAAATAGAGGAGGAGTGCCGTGCTTTCTTATTGTTGTATATATATATATATATATATATATATATATATATATATATATATATATATATAATATAAAATAAATAAATCTATAAATACATTAAAAATGAAAAAAATAAATAATTTATATATATATATATATATATATACATGTGTGTGTGTAATTTCGTTCTAACTGTATTTTGATATTTATATATATATATATATATATATATATATATATACACATAGATATATATGTATATATCACTATATATATATACCTATATTTATATAAAAATATTAAAAAAAAATATATATATATACATATATATAGATATACATTTCAATTCTACGTACATATTTATGTAATATTTTTACATAATTAAGTAATTTTATGAATTACAATTTGTGTGACATGCCTGACAACCCAGGCAGAAAGTCCAGAGAATTTAATTTTATAGCATGACAGGAGGCTTCATATTTGCTTAAGTCTCTCTTTACTAGAACTCCACAGCAGCACATTAACATAGAGAGATAAACACCAAAGACAAAAACATAAGGTATCTATATAAGGCTCCTCCTAAGCCACCATTTCCTCTTTCTTTGCTGCTCCGCAGACAGTACAGGTCAGAGTACCACTGCCTCCTGTGTTATATGGGTGGCTGTGTGTCTATTATATGTAATTTATGGTTTTTATGCTCATGTCTTGGGTTTATGGTATTGCTGCATTTTTTCTGTGGCTGTTCTGGGATTTGGGCTTTGCTTTTGTAATCTATTATATTGCCCCTTTTTTCCCTTTCCTTTGCATGTGGTTTTGTTTCCATTACTTCATTCTCCTTGTCTTTATTGTTTTCATTGTTTTTCTTTTATTTTGTGCAATGAACTGGTTCTCTGTTGCGGTCGCCGAGAAGCGGTCTTCCGACCGCTTCCCGTGCCGACCGTCGGGACCGCGGAGAAAGACTCCAGCGGTCCCACGTGTCCCTTGTATTGATTCCTGCCCGCCGGCTTCGTCCGCCGAGCGGGAATCCTCTCATTGCCTCCCTGCCCTGCCCGCATCCTCGGTCGCTCGCTGGCTGCTTCCCGAGCGGCGTGGGGACGGAGCAGGGTGCTGGATTGTGTGCCGTAGGAGCCTCCGCTCCTGAATGCCTTTCCCCCCACGTCCACGTGGCCGGACTGTGAGGGACAGAGGGCAGTGTATATATGGGTCCTGTCTGATTTCACCCATCTATCTGAGCGCAGCCCTGGAACCACTATGTCCCGGCCTGTCCGAGATTAGTGGGAGTTAGCCGCCAAGTCAATTCAGCAATGTTCATTCCTTTCCATTTTTTCACTAATAAATGTTTTATTTTTGCGGGAGTGCGCGGCTCCTTTTCTGTTCTCTGCCGCGCACGTAGTTTATTTCTTAAAGGCGCAGTGTCCGATTTTATTGTTTTGGCTGCTTGTCTGGCTGCTTAGTTCCCTCTGTGTGGGGGGTCATTACTACATATGTGCTGTGTTTCTCTGGGCATGTTTTGGGGGTTTCACTGCCTCTGGGCTCTATGTGGCTCTAGGCATTTCACTGCATGCCTCCTGCGTAGGACCCGCTTAACATCACCGCACTATCATTGACCGAGACTGGTCTGGAGACCTGACTACACCTCTACCCTGCACGCACGATATGTCAAGTAATACCTGCATATCTACCATAAGGACCTACGTTCCTGCCTCATATGCCACTGGGACGGTCCTACCCGTGCCCATATACTGGCCTGCTTTGTCTGTGCCCTTATGATTGGCCTGCTTTGTCTGTGCCCTTATGATTGGCCTGCTTTGTCTGTGCCCCTTGATTGGCCTGCTTTGTCTGTGCCCCATGATTGGCCTGCTTTGTCTGTGCCATATTACGCATGCTATTGACCTGGTGGCTCCATACTCTGGACCAAGTTTTATTGAGCCTGCATGCGTTTAATACTTGCCTCTGCCATACTAGGGGTGCTGCCCCTACTGCCTGCTAGTGATACCTGTTCTCTATCCAGTTAGGTATCACGTGCCGTCATCTCAGACGTTAGGGAAGCCGCTGCACGGGAGCAGACTTTGCAGGCACTGATTAATGCGGCTGTGGCCGCCTCTGTTGAGGAAGCCCTGGCTAGGGCCATTCCTCGTCCACAGACGGACAGGGGTGCGAGAGGATCCCCCCGCTTGGCAGACGACTCGGCTGAGTCAGACTCTCAGAATCGAGAGCAGGCAAGTGCGCAAATGCGCTATTGGCCCTGAACCGCGCTCCCGGAAGGACAAGACTCCAGCGAAGCGACATGGTTCGAGGTTATCGAACCTAACCGGCCAGGCGCCGCCGTCTTTCGGGTGCAGGGGAGGTGGCCTCCTTACCCCCCCCCCTACATTGGCCTGCTGGAGGAGTGGCGGGCTGACCAGTCTCCCTCGGATGAGGGAGATGTTTGGATGAGGACCGTGGGGAGGGTCCCGGTTGGCGCTGGGAGGATGAAGACGCGCCAGAGGCCCCCACGGCGATGCTGGGGGACGATGCCTTTTGGACGCTACAGGAGAGCCTCTGTTTCTCCCTCGGTCTATCAGATGCCACAGACCCTCGGAATGGTCACTGCCCGGCCACTCGGCACAATTAGTGCACTACTGGATCCGCAGATCCCTTAAGGGGAGGCCCGCGAGAAGCTGCGGGCGAGCTACCCCAGGCCCGTCCTGCCGGACGAGGTGGCAACGGCCCCGGATTTTGACCCCCTGGTGGCCTCGTACTTGAATCCTATGGGTCGGGACCCCAGGAAAGCCGCCGCTCAGTGCAGGATAGACAACGGGATATGCTGGGTCCCCTGTGCAGGATGTTGGTCCTGGCGGACGAGGTCTACAGGGTTGGTACGAACCTGGACCCGACCATCATGCGGGATTGGGCACTACACCCCATGTGCCTTCTAGGCGATGCTAATGCGGTTCTGCACCGTACGCAGGTAAACGGCTCTGTTCCGTATGGACGCCAAACTATCGGAGCTAGGACCTAAAGTATTGGGCCCCTCTGTCAGTAAGACCTACTGTTCAGGGCACCTGTCATTAGGGAGCTACAGAAACGCATCGATTTATTTGCTCCCCTGGTTAAATCACAGTCCTTTATAAAGAAGGTGTTTCGCTCACTGTTATCCCGGCTGGTCTTCGGACCCCACAGATCCCGTGGCCCGTCCTTTTTTTCCCACCATACCAGCCCAGACCTCCCTACACTCAAAGAGCGGGTGGAGGTCGTGGAGACTGTGCAAGAGGACGAGCGAGATTTCCTACGGGTGAGTACATCTCCTGCCACTTTCAGTTCACCCCTAGTACATACAGACGGATTGTTTTCCGGCAGAGACAGGTGGCAGGAAGTGTCTTCAAATGCATGGATCCGTCAGACGGTACGGGGTTAGGTCATGGACTTCCCCTCCCCACCGACGCAGGTTGGACCTCCGAGTGTCTCCTTCATCGCGAGGGTTCAACGTTCTTTGATGTAAATGTAATATGGACTGACAGTGAGAAATAAATATACCCAATGGGATGAAATAACAGTAGGGCTGCGTCACATACAAGGGAGCGACTTATTAAATGAAACCGAAAAGATATAACTGGTATGTGAGCGCTCCAATTAATGCAGATCTACATAAAAATCGAGATGAAAATATCAATAAACTTAAAAATGACCAATCTCGCCGAGCTCACCACAATGACCACCATAAACCACAATTGAATGTACTGGGTGAGTCTTATCTGAATCAGAATACTCTACACATATATATAAGAGTGTAACAAAATATCATTTATTGTATAATAAACCAATCATAAAAAATGAAACAACATCTCAAAACGTCCAGTATCAGATGTAAACGTGATGAATAGTAAGGGGCCCCTTATTCATATTCTTGTCGACAAAGGACTGATGTAAAAAATCAGAGATGTGCACATTAGCATAAAAACTATATGTGAACTCAAAAAAGTTCAAGCAGTAGGCTCCAGTCCAGTCCGTGAAAAAATATATAAGTGGATAAACGGATAGTGCCCAGACGACCAAGCCGTCTTACGGAGAGGGAGCTCAAACACCAGCCAAACACCCTGGTCAAGACTAAGAGGGAAGCGATAGGGATGGCCCCAAAGGTGAAAAATCACATCCAGATATGGAAAACTATGGGGATATCACTTCAGCAACTTACCCTATCCGTCCGACCATCGGGTGAGAAACTGGGAGCACATAAACTCCAAACCGTGAGGGCTGCAGGAAAGAGGCCGTTCTCGCCAGGTCGCTTGCCGAAAATCAATGGCGGGTCGTAAAGGACGAATCGGCTTTACGACCCGCCATTGATTTTCGGCAAGCGACCTGGCGAGAACGGCCTCTTTCCTGCAGCCCTCACGGTTTGGAGTTTATGTGCTCCCAGTTTCTCACCCGATGGTCGGACGGATAGGGTAAGTTGCTGAAGTGATATCCCCATAGTTTTCCATATCTGGATGTGATTTTTCACCTTTGGGGCCATCCCTATCGCTTCCCTCTTAGTCTTGACCAGGGTGTTTGGCTGGTGTTTGAGCTCCCTCTCCGTAAGACGGCTTGGTCGTCTGGGCACTATCCGTTTATCCACTTATATATTTTTTCACGGACTGGACTGGAGCCTACTGCTTGAACTTTTTTGAGTTCACATATAGTTTTTATGCTAATGTGCACATCTCTGATTTTTTACATCAGTCCTTTGTCGACAAGAATATGAATAAGGGGCCCCTTACTATTCATCACGTTTACATCTGATACTGGACGTTTTGAGATGTTGTTTCATTTTTTATGATTGGTTTATTATACAATAAATGATATTTTGTTACACTCTTATATATATGTGTAGAGTATTCTGATTCAGATAAGACTCACCCAGTACATTCAATTGTGGTTTATGGTGGTCATTGTGGTGAGCTCGGCGAGATTGGTCATTTTTAAGTTTATTGATATTTTCATCTCGATTTTTATGTAGATCTGCATTAATTGGAGCGCTCACATACCAGTTATATCTTTTCGGTTTCAACGTTCTTTGATACCTTCGGAGGTTCGGACTCTGCGCGCCACCGGCGCTATCCAACGAGCCCCGGATTTTAGGGACCTTCCCAGCTCGTTTCTAGTACAGATGACGTTGGGGGAGCTCTGCCCGGTGGTCAGTTTTTAGGACTGGAACACCTTTGTTGTCTGCACCCACTTCAAGTTGGAGGGCATTCATCTCCTTCGGGACCTTCCCCGGGCGGGAGTCTTGCTCATGTTACTGGACCTGAGGGATGCTTCCCTCTCCGTCCTGGTGGACAAGAGTGGTCGCGGTGTGCTTCGCTTTGCCTGGAAGGGCGTCCCTCGCCAATTCTCATGCCTCCCGTTCGGCCTCAGCTCGGCCCCTTAGTGCTTCACCGAGCGGCTGACGCCAGTGGTCGCCCGATTCTGGCCAGAGGACGTCCGTTTCCTGTTATTTCTGGACAATGTGACGGATTGCGTTCTCCGTCTGCCTTTGACACTGATGGCATCCACCCAGGAGGCGATGAGAAGGATATTACGGCAAGTCCGGATTCTCCGTCAAATGTTTGCTCGCATGGTGGGCCTTCTCTCAGCTTCGATACAGGAAATATACCTGGGCCCACTACACCACGGGACCATGCAACGGCTGAAGAACACCGTTCTACGCAGGTGTCCCTCTTCAGACTGGATGGTTTCCCTGTTCCCGGGCGTGAAGGCCGGTCTGAGCTGGTGGCTTCCGCACACGTCCGCATGGAACGGTAAGGCAATATTCAGACCGACCCCAGATTTCGTTCTGGAATCGACTGCAAACCTCGGGGTTGGGATGCCACGTACACATCCGGGTCCGCGGGTGGCCCGTGGTCGGACAAGGAATCGGAGTTCACGTCACCTGCCTGGATTGATTGCGGGTTCGTTGGCAGTTCGGAGCCTGGCAGGTCACCTGTCGGTCTGTTGCACCCTCCTTCGGAGGGTCGAGGTCTCAGCGGTACAATATACCGACCGCTTGGGAGGCACTCGATCTCGCACACTGGAGGTGACGAAGGAGATTTCCGGCTTATGCTTCCAGCGCTGCAACGCATTACAGCAGAGTGGCTACCGTGTGGGTCGAATCTGATGGCGGATTCGTTCTCCTGTATTGGGAAGGATGCCAGCGACTGGGAACTCTTTCGACTCATCTTCATCGTACTCCTGCGTCGCTAAGGTTTTGTTCATGGTGGGTCTTTTCGCCTACGGGACGACCGTCGGATTCGGACGTGCTTTGGTTGGCTCCCGGATCCAGCGTGCGCGGTGGTAGTCGCATTTCGACAAGTGCGGTGGTTTTCTCAGGAAGCATAGGTGTTTCCTCCATTCGCCTTTATCCCCCGGGTGTCACTTATAGTTGTGGTCGACGTGTGTCCTTAGTGTCGTTGACTCCGCTATGACGAGATCGGTCGGGTTCACGGAGCTTCTGGATTTTTCCTGTCGGGATCCTCTTCTCTTACCGTCCTCTCAAATACTCCTCTTGGAATCTTTTGGGAGTGCCTGTTATGTCGAGGCGTCATCACTATCGGCCAGGGGCTTCTCTGGGATCCCTGAGCTCCCGGGACGAGGTGATGTTTACCTTTCAGCATGGATTCATAGTGTCGTTGGTGTTTAGGACAGGGTGCGGAACCCTTCTTCCGGCCCGTGACCAATTTGCTGAGTGTCTTGTCCCTCCTCGATGATTTGGGACGGTTGTGCCGTCTGGTCCTTGTGATTAGTCAGTTATTTAGACGGCGCGTGTTCCGTTTGGAGGTTTTTCCCATCGGTCTGGACCCGCTGGTCTGCAGATTTCTACATGGGATGAGGCTGGCACGTCCTCCGGCGCCTAAATACTCTTCCCTCTGGGAGGTAAGTATGGTTTTAGCATTTTTCTTCGGGTTTCGGATGGAGTTTCTTGATTTTTCCCTTCGCCAGCTTTCTACTGCGTTTGCCCTCTTGTTGTGTCGGGTTTCGTTCAGACGTGTTTCTGATGTCCGATCCTTCGCCCTGTCCAATCTCGATGGGAGAGATGGTTATTGCCACTGACAGAGGTGGATGCGACTCTTGGAGTGCATTCTGTTAGCGGCGCTACTGCTTCCGAGTTTTCCTTGATGGGCGTTTCTCCTCGGGACGTTTTTGTATGTGGCGGTCTGGTTCCGTGAGGAGTTTTTGCGCCAGTTTATTTTGGGCCGTCGGACTATGTTTCTTTTGCTTTGCTGTCGGAGCGTTAAAACAGCAAATATGAAGCCTCCTGTCATGCTATAAAATTGTAGATTATACTAGCTTTAGTGTAACTATAATCTTAATTTTATTAATGACAGGAGGCGAATATTTCCCACCCAGTTTGGTTTCTCCCCTCCCTTGTTTTGGATGGATTGCATCGATTGTATTTCTGTTGATTTGTCTGATTATCTGGGCCAGGTTTGGTAGTCTGGGGTGATGTTGTGGGAAGTGCATGTTATATTGTATTTACGGTCATTGGTGATGGATTTCATGTCTTTATTCTTTCAGTACTGGATCGTGGGATTTATGTTTTATCAGTACATTTCGTTCACTAATCAGTGTTTTCGACTCTGTTTATTTCGTTTCAGTTTAATGGTTCGACTTCAGTTCATAGAATCGGCTGTTTGGCAGGATGAAGATCAAGTTCATCCATTATCCGAAGTTTTTCCAGATGGCATTCATTGTTATGTTGTAATTTTTTCTTTATTTAGTTATTGTCATTGTGTACGTTACGTGTCGCAGCTTGAAAGAGGAAATGGTGGCTTAGGAGGAGCCTTATATAGATACCTTATGTTTTTGTCTTTGGTGTTTATCTCTTTATGTTAATGTGCTGCTGTGGAGTTCTAGTAAAGAGAGACTTAAGCAAATATTCGCCTCCTGTCATTAATAAAATTAAGATTATAGTTACGCTAAAGCTAGTATAATCTACAATTTGCTAGCATTATATTTAACCCTGTAACTTTCCAAGACACCATAAAACCTGTACATAGGGGATACTGTTTTACTCAAGAGACTTAGCTGAACACAAATATTAGTGTTTCAAAATAGTAAAATGCATTACAACGATGATATCATAAGTGAAAGTGATTTTTTTTGCATTTTTCACACACAAACGGCACTTACACTGACGATAAAATTGTTGTGACACGTTTTACGGTTTTGAAACACTAATATTTGTGTCCAGCGAAGTCTCCTGAGTATAACAGTACCCCTCATGTACAGGTTTTATAGTGTTTTGAAAAGTTACAAAGTCAAATATAATGTTTGTGTTTCAGATTTTCACATTGAAATTCGCTAGATTGGTTACATTGCCTTTGATACTGTATGGTAGCTCAGGAATGAGAATTACCCCCATGATGGCATACCATTTGCAAAAGCAGACAACCCACGGTGTGACAAACGCCCCTTTCCAAGTGAGTTTGCCAGGAGCTCCTGGAGGAGCCTGCTTGCCAGCCTCCTGCCCACAGACTATGGGCTCTGTGAAATGTAATATAAAAGTCTTTGTGACGAAGTGCCCTTCGCCACTTGTGCCTGGAGGGGACTACTGGCTAGCCTCCTGCCTTCCGACTATGGCCCCTGTGCTGATAGCTATATTTTACCCTGCAGTAAGGTTTATTTGGGTATTTCTGCCGGGGTGTTCTGGACTTTCAGTATGTGAGTAGTGCTACCCCAGATAGCTATGCCATGGAGCCTATTCTTTGGCTCCATGGCGATTGAATTGTATGTATGTGATCTGAGCGCCATTCAATAATAATGTGCACTCAGATCTAAGCTATCTGGGGATAGGTTGCATGTATATGTTTTATGTAGTAATTGTAACATTGTGTAATTGTATGTCTTTTTGTAACCATGTGGTTAATGGAGTCTTGCCTCTGTCCTGGGAGATAATTTGATTACTTCCCAATTATCTCCAGGATAGAGAGGAGGGATTGTGATGTCACTGTGGGAGTGTTTTGTTTGTATTGTCTGTGATTGGTTGCACTGTGTCCCACCCTGTGGGATGTCCCCTTGCATGGGGACTTGCATAAAAGCCAGGGTGTGGTCATTAAAATCAGATCATCTTGAACCTTTCTTGGGGGAAGGGATACCTACACTCTGGGGATTGCTATAATCACTTACTCCCCAGAGTAAGCTCTTGCAATAGCTTGATTTGTTCCTGCTACGCTCTCTGGATTTAGGAGAGGTTCACCCACTGGGAGCTGGTTCCTGGTCGTGGATCCAGGGTGGGTGGAGACGGCGAAACCCCGGCGCAGCTGCATCGCTGGAAGTGGGGTCTGCAGTGCTGATGTTGTCGGTTGGAGTGCTCGGAGTCCTCAGCGAGCACTAGGAGCATCGATTGGCGGAGGTACTCAGTCGGAGTGCCAGCGTTCCGTCACATTTGGTGGCAAGAGAAACAAGCTCCAGGGTAAGAACATTGACTCTGTTTGGTAGTTTGTTCAGTTTTTAAACTACTGAACTAGACCGACCGCAAGCCCTGATTCTCTGGGACTGTTTTGGGCATGGGACCATGCAGGCAGTCGGTCAAATTATGACTTCCAGGAAATTTCTGAACTCCTGAACCGATCTGGGTGATTCATGGATATGTTGGTCACCCAGATATGGGGGTTTTATGTATTTTTTAAGGTACTTTTTGGGTGTTGTCTTTTTTAGTAGCCACTTAGTCACAAGCACTGGCCAAAATTGGCATTTAAACTGTTTTTTTTTTCATTTTTTACTTTCAAACAATTATTAATGCTAACTTTGGACAGTTTTTGTGACTAAGTGGCTACTAAAAAAGACTGGACATACCCCATTTGCAATACCTTGGGTTGTCTAGTATTGCAAATGGTATGCTATTATGGGGGTAATTCTCATTCCGGGTCTCAAAGGCAACTTAACCAATCTGGCGAATTTCAATGTGAAAAAACTGAAAAATGTTACATGCTATATTTGACCATGTGACTTCCCAAAATACAATAAAACCTGTACATGGGGAGTGCTGTTTTACATGTGAGACATCGCTGAATACAAATATGTGTGTTTTATTGCAGTTTTATAAAAGCAAACAATGTTATGACATTCACAGTTAAAATGTCATGCAGAACTAAAAAAATAACAAAATTTCTTAATTTCTCATTTTTTTTTATATTTTATTCATATTAAATTATATTTCATAGCTAAATATTTGATGTTAAATGAAAGCCCTGTTTCCTCTGAATAAAATGATATATAATATATCAAAATCCAAGTTTTGTTTACGTTTTATTTTGATAAAAACATGTACATTTGGCTCAGTCCTTAAGGGGTTAAAATATGAATACATGTCTGCCTGTTACATTTGTAGTCCAGATAAAAATACTGTGGATGTCATCCCATATTTATACATGCACATTACACATACAGACAAAATGTTATATGTGTATATAGTCTGTCTCTACAAAATGTTCAATAACAATGACTTTGCATTATTAGGCCAAAGCTGACATATATTCTTCTGCAAAGAACCATTAAACAGGCCCATGCAGTAGATGAAGTGACTGTAGATACCATCCTCATACGTCACATACCTCTAATTCCATCTGCAACAAATATGCCTTTCATAGTTAAAAGTTAGTTATTTGGTTAACGTGCTTTATTACCGCAAAAAGTCGCAGGGGCAGACTTTTGAAAGAATCTGTTTAAACTCAGAAATCTGTAATTAGTCATAGACTACATATGACTATACTAAAAGCTTGATTATTTTAAAAATATTGTATCTAAAAAAAAAGTTTACTATGATGTTTTTCAATAAAATATATTAACCACTGCACTACAAAGCACTTATTTGATTGAAAAAGATATATAACATGTTTTTGAAGGAATGCATAGCTAGCATATAAACAGATTATAACCCATCAATTTTGTATGTATATTGCAGATAAATATAAGAAATAAAATTATGTAAATTTACACAGTTTGATTTTTTTTTTATTCTTTATTTTTGCTTTGCATGAATAACAACCGCTTGTCAGCAATGCCACAACAGCATATTCCAACATTTTGAACATACTGATACCGGAGAAACTGACGGAAGCCAAGCACAGAGAGATGGACACAGGTTTCTTCAGGAAGGAAGAGATTCTTTATTGGATCACCGATCGGGACTCAGAGGGACTAGCGTCACCAAAATACAGCAAGTTCTGAGCCCCGGACAATAGTGCAGGCTCCTTATATAGGCACATAACTCCTCCCATATTAAGCTCCACCCGCACATTTTCTTAACCAATCAACACAAATAAGAATTAACTTCCTGTTTGACCGCATGGCCTGTCCAGCACAATGGAGGAGGGGAATACTATATCCTGTATTCTTGCACATGCTCCGTACACTACTGATCGTATCTTGCCTCGTGCAACCAACTGATCGATACGTCAGCATATGCACGTACACATGCCACGTGGTAATCTCGGCCTACTAAATTTATTTTTACCGAGATTCCACCACATTCCCCCCTTTGATGCCTCTTGATATTTTACAATTACTTGAGGCATCACTTAACCTTAGTTTGCTTACACCGCAAGTTACCTTGAACCAGACCAGACTTATCTTATGATGTGAATCTTCAACATTCATCTTCCTGCATTGGTTCTCCCTGATCTAGAGCCTTATATTTATATATTGCCATTATCTGTGCAGCAGCCTTCCTCTCTGCTATATTTTCTATCAGGCTTTGCACAGACCTAACTACTAAGGGTATAAGACACGGTAGGAGTAGACACAACATTAAAATCAGTAGGACTCCACCTACCACTGCCTTAAGCCCTCCAAACCACTCATACCAGCTACCAAACCAACTACTTGGATTATACCCTTTCCATACCTGAGTAGGCACATGCGCTAGTTTAACCATATGGCTAGTAAGCTCAGCTATTGCTTGCCCTTCGTCATCTATTTGAAGACAGCAATTGCTCAGGTTAAACTTCCCACATACACCTCCCTCTACTGCCAAAAGGTAATCCAAGGCTAATCTATTCTGGTATACTGCTGTCCTCATCCTGGTATTATGCTTCGCTAGAAGATTGAGCGCTCGTGATATCTCGTTAGTGATAATCTCAACCACCGCCTGTAATCTTATAATGCGGTTGAGCATATAAATAGGGGTTCTATAACCAAAGGTACCATCTTCTGCCCACGTGGCTGGCCCATAATAATCTATAATACGCTGGGGAGGCCATTCATTATCTTCCCAGGCGCCTATCTCTATGGGTCCCCTTTTCTTCCTATGATTCACATCATACACTTTAACACCTAAAGTCTCACCTGTTTCAATAGGTAACAAGAAGAAGGATGGTTTGAGCATACCCAACACACATGCCCCTTCCCAGTCCTGTGGCAACTCCGAATAGGCTTTCTTACCACAGATCCAGTACAAATTTGCTGGGGCTCTCCAGGTAGATGTGATGGATAGGTCAAACCACACATCCTTTAAATTGGCGTATCTAGCAAACGGGTTAGATGGTTCTGAGACATTTGAAGCCGACCACCAAGTTGTATTTTTAGTATCATCATCATAAGCTTTTTGCCCTAGACAAGTTAATTCTCCTACAGAAGTATTATACATTATTCCTTTCCTTGCTATGCAAACATAACCTATGATGGAGGTCTTTAATCTCCACTCAGATTTACCTCTAACACTCATATGATAATCGGCTTGTGTAGATATTAGTTGGTCAACTGCCTCAGAACCGGACATTACCTCCTTTGCTTCCCAAGGCCATTGGTCTCCCATGTTAGTACCTCCACACACATAGCAGTTGGTAACATTAAGACTACCGGCAATACTTTCGGCTAAATCTATGAACAGGTTTTTAGCGTTATGGGGGATCTTATTATCTATACTTGTAACGGATCGCCTGGCACCCCGACTGAGTACCTCCGTTAATGGATGCTCCTAGTGCTTCCTGAGGACTCCAAGCACTCTGGCAGACACCACAATCACCGAATCCGAGAAACCTTTTAAATTCTCCCAAGCATATGAATGCTGTAGACCATTGAATAGGAACCATATGAATAGGCTTGTACTCCTAGCAGTCAACTGGAACAGCATGCAATAAATCCTTCCCCCCAATAATGAGACGACACATCACTTTGAGGGTAAAACAGGAACTCAGGACTGGCTCATCCAGCCTGGCTTTTATTCACAAACAGGTACATACAGGACACTCCCAGGGGGAGGATGATATTGACCAATCACATGGATGTACCTCCCACACATTTCCTCCCCTTAGATTACCACTTAACCCAATTATACAGTACACACTTTTCCCCAATTCCTGGATGTACCCCAAAAACAGGGGGTACACCTTTAAATCCAGCATCGCTGGATAGCCCTTATTCAGGGGGACAACATATCCAAAATTCAAGTAATTCGGATGAATGGTTCGTGAGATATGGGGTTCCAAAGATTTGACCGACCGCATGGGTAAAGTATCCGAAAACAGTTCCATGCATTTTGGCCCTGCGGTCGGTCACAAACAAGGGAATGAAAACAGGCGAATTGCCTGTGTTATAGAGCCTGGAGAGGGTTTGAATGAATTCCCTTGTTTATGGGGTTCTTTCTACCGAACGGCGGGTCATTCGGTAGTTTCCATACGAATTTCTGGAAGTATGGAGGTCTCAGCGGTGTTTGCCTAGTCAAGTGTCCGATTTTAGTTCCAGACACTCGACGGCAAAACACCGCTGTTCGGTAGTTTAAGATGGCCGCCGCCACGTGTTTGTTTCCCGAATGGCGGCCACCCAGAGGACAAAGACTACATTACACTGATTGCCAATTACCCGTTTGCAACATTGTTGCAAACTGTAATTGGAGGCACACTTATTCCTGGGTGGTCTGGTTGTTCGGTAGTTTCACTCAATATAATGAATGGAGTGATTCTACCGAACAATCAGATGAATGCTGCATACATATCACCCAGGCTAAACTTAACACATGAATACATATACAATATTACAGGCACACTAGAACATGCTTCACAGTCTTAAAGGGACAGTAGTCCCAAAAGTCCCAATGTGTCCATAGATGCTGTTAAAAGGGCCAGTAGCAGCAATATACAGTACAATATGCCCAAATATAAATCTTTAAGTGTACCAATTTTCCAGGGGCCATAGTCAGCAGGTAAGAGGCAGGCAGCCAGGCCCCTCCAATGTCCAGTGGCGAGGTGGGTTCCGCCACAATACTCATCTCTTCGTAAAAGGAATGATATACTTGATGAGTTTGGGAGGATACCGTATCAGTCTCTATCCCTATAAATAATACTGTCCCAGGATCTAAACCCGTCCCGTATATCTGAAACCCAAATAAATTGCCATACTTGTCTAAGAACTTGTCGGGGTTATTTATAAGTATATGGACTGGGTTGCATTCCATAGACTTACAATATGGGCTAGTCGGCAACTTAGTCACTATCATGTCCTTGTCTACTGTCTGTCCCCAAGTTGCCCACCCCACACAAGACCAATATGGGCAAAAGTTATACTCTCTATTTGGGCATCTAGGACTCACATATTTATTCTTACTACTGGGACAAATATATTTATCATTAGACCCATACGTCCTCTCCCATCTAAGATCCCCACATACATTCCACGGCTTTCTACCACTTGATATCGCCTTACATGCATCAAATAGCAGAACACCCGAAGAATGTACGGATTCTAACACCGTCTTATTAATTAGGGTCCCCTGAGGATCTCCATTCCTGAGAGTCAACCAAATTGTACGAGGTTGATACTCTGGACTGAAGCACTTAGGTTCTCCTACTCCTAAATGGCACACACTATAGTCTATATTTAGGTATCTACATCTCGATACATCTCCTTTACACTCGTATTGTGAATGCCAAATTAGGGTTTGGGAAATATGGTTACCTGTTCTCGTAGTCTTAATGCACACCTCACAGCTAGGAGTGTCGGTACCTCTACCTTCCTGAATATAAAAACACACATAAATAAACACTATCAAAAACACATCTTTCGCCGTCATCCTCAGTCTTCGTCCGTGCGAAGGCACCTCAGCTTCCAGGATGTGAGGGCTGCAGGGAATGGAGTTCTGCTCGTCTTCACAGGTGTCCCTTCGAGACTTTCCTGGCTTATATACTATGTGTTGGTAAGCGGACAGGCTTTATTATGGCCGTCTAAGACACTCACTTCACCAAATCCCTGTAACAATAAAATTTGTAATCCACACGATTCCTCGTTACTCCGACTGAGTAGTGCGTTTTAACCGGATCTTGCAGGGATTCTCTGGATCTGCTGTAACTTGCCAAGAATCGACTGCTGCTGGTTTAACCCTGGAGTGATGTATCCACGGAGTCACTTCGGCTACTTTTATCGCTGTAGGGGTAGACAAAAGAACAACATAAGGACCTCTCCACTTGGGCCCTAACGGTACATTATTCCACTCTATAATCCACACTTGATCTCCTGGATGATAACTATGAACTGGGGGATAAATATTCACAGGTAATCTATCTTGTACCCATTTCTGTACCTCCTCCATAGTCTTACCCAACTCTACAACCTGCTGCCGGGTAATTCCTTCTCCCAACTGACTCAAATCCCCCCTTAAGTTACCAAGTACGGGAGGTGGTCGCCCATACATGATTTCAAAAGGAGAGAGGCCCATCCTTCTGGTAGGAGTACTGCGGATTCGCAATAGAGCTATGGGTAAGAGAACGTTCCACTTAAGTTGGGTTTCCTGACACATTTTAGCCAACTGGTTCTTAATAGTTCTATTCATTCTCTCTACCTTACCAGAACTCTGGGGTCTATATGCAGTATGAAGCCTCCACTTTATACCAAGCATATGAGTCAGTTGCTGTAGGCACTGGTGAACAAAAGCTGGACCATTGTCCGATCCTATAGAACAGGGTAGTCCATATCGGGGTATTATTTCTCGAAGCAGGAATCTCACAACTTCTCCTGCTTTCTCTGTACGAGTAGGACATGCTTCTACCCAGCCTGAATAGGTGCACACAATTACCAACAGGTAACGATGTCCACCCGATTTAGGCATCACTGTAAAGTCTATTTGTAGATCGGACATGGGGAGTCCCCCCATAAACTGGACTCCTGGTGGCTTTACTGGTCCTTGTCTTGCATTATTTTTAGCACACGTTACACATCTGCGTACAATGGCCTGAGTCAAGTTGGACAATCTTGGTATGTAGAAATGTTTCCTGAGAGATTCTTCTGTACTGTCTCTCCCAGAATGTGTCCCGTTGTGATAATTTTGGACAATTTCTACCGCTAGTGATGCTGGTATGACTATTCTTCCATCTTCTAGCTGATACCACTTGTTCTCCAAATACTTTCCCGGTTCAGTCTTTAACCACTCCTCTTCTTGAGCTGTATAAACTGGAGTCCATTGAGACAGTGGAGTTGGTATTAGAGCAGCTATATGCCCCACATATTCCTGTCTTCCTGATTCAGCGGCACGCTTAGCTGTACTGTCTGCCATCCGATTTCCCTTGGTTACATCACCATCTCCTCTCAGATGCGCTCGACAATGTATGATACCGACTTCTTTCGGCTCCCACACTGCTTCCAATAGTTGTAGGATTTCAGCTGCATACTTGATTTCTTTGCCTTCTGAATTCAGTAGTCCTCTTTCTTTATACAAAGCTCCATGGGCATGAGTGGTTAAAAACGCATACTTAGAGTCCGTATAGATGTTCACTCTTAAACCTTCAGCCAATTGTAACGCTCGTGTTAGTGCTATTAATTCTGCCTTTTGTGCTGATGTTCCTTTCGCCAGTGGCCGAGCTTCTATCACCTTGTCTATTGTTGTTACTGCATATCCTGCATAGCGGATCCCTTCTTTCACATAACTACTGCCGTCGGTGTAATATTGAACATCGGGGTTCTGGATGGGAAAATCACGAAGATCTGGTCTACTTGAAAATACTTCATCCATTACTTCCAAACAATCATGTTGACTTTCAGTAGGTTGTGGCAAAAGGGTAGCTGGATTTAAGGTGTTTACAGTCTCTAAATGCACTCTTGGGTTTTCACACAACATTGCTTGATACTTGGTCATACGGCTGTTACTAAACCAATGATTTCCTTTGTAATCCAACAACGTCTGTACTGCATGTGGGACTCGTACATAAAGTTCTTGACCCAGAGTGAGTTTATCGGCTTCAGCTACTAGCAGGGCGGCTGCAGCTACGGCTCTTAGACAAGGTGGAAGTCCGCTGGCCACTGCATCCAATTGCTTAGACATGTAGGCAACAGGTCTTTGCCATGATCCCAAGTACTGTGTCAATACTCCCACAGCCATTCTTCTTTGCTCGTGTACATACAGGTAGAATGGCCGTGTGTGATCAGGTAGACCTAATGCTGGGGCACTCATCAAAGCCTTCTTCACATCTTCAAATGCCGTTTGTTGTTCTTGAGTCCATAAGAAGGGGTCGTGCTCTGTACCTTTGATAGCTGCATACAGAGGTTTTGCCAGTATCGCGTAGCTGGGAATCCATATCCTACAGAAGCCTGCTGCCCCCAAGAATTCTCGCACTTGTCTTCTATTCTTGGGTATTGGTATTTGGCAGACAGCTTCTTTTCTCTCTGGCCCCATAATTCTTTGACCTTCAGAGATATGGAATCCCAGATATTTGACAGTTGGCAAACACAACTGAGCCTTCTTGCTAGACACCTTGTATCCTGCCTTCCAGAGAATGTGTAGTAGATCGTGCGTTGCTTGCTGACATATTTCTTTTGTAACTGCTGCTATCAACAAGTCATCTACATATTGTAACAATACACAATCTCCTGGGATGGACTCGAAATCCAGTAGATCTTGGCTTAGAGCTGAACCAAATAGGGTAGGTGAATTTTTAAACCCTTGGGGCAGTCTTGTCCAGGTCATTTGGCGTTTTGAGCCCGTTACAGCGTTCTCCCATTGGAAAGCGAAAATACATTGACTTTCTGCGGCAATTCGGAGGCAAAAGAAGGCATCTTTGAGATCTAAGACTGTGAAGTAAGTAGCCCCGCCTGGAATTAAAGCAAGCAGGTTATATGGATTGGGCACGACTGGATGTATACTAACAACCGCATCATTGACTGCTCTCAAGTCCTGCACAGGTCGATACTCATCTGTACCGGGCTTTTGAACAGGCAGCAATGGGGTGTTCCAGGGGGAAGTACAGAATTTTAGGATACCATACCGTATGAACTTATCCAGATAAGATTGGATGTTCTTCTTAGCCTTCTGCGGGATGTGGTATTGTCTTAGGCTCACTGGATAAACCCCAAGTTTTAGTTCGATTTTAATAGGTGGAATATTGCGGGCCAGTCCTGGTGGGTTGTTCTCTGCCCAAACTCCTGGTATGTTGAATAAGGATTCATCACTCCTAGGGTTTTGGATAGTCAACGCTGTATAAAGTCGCCACTCTTCTTCCTTTGGTACGGATAAAGTCATAATACCTGAAGGTCCATTAAACTTTAAGGATGTTGTTCCATTTGGTAGGAACGTAATCTGCGCTTGTAATTTGGATAGCATATCACGTCCCAGCAATTGGACTGGACATTCAGGCATATAAAGGAATTGATGTTTTACTACGTGGCCTCCCAATGTACAGAGTCGACTTTTAAGAACCGGTTTTTCAGCACTTCTTCCAGTTGCTCCTATCACAGTAATAGTCCTTCCAGATGGAGGAGCAACTAGATTAGTCACCACTGAATGTTCAGCACCAGTGTCGATCATGAACGCACTCCTTTTTCCCCCTATTGATACATCGACCATAGGCTCCGCTCGACCAAGGGGGATGGAGCCCGGTCGGTATCAATAGTCCTCCATGACCGTGTCAGCCAATCCTACAAAGTCCCTACCTTCTCTATCGCGGGACCTTTGCGCTGCTGGAAAATACCTGTCTTCCCTAACACTTCCTCTGTTCCCATTACTCCCTCTATTACCATTACTCCCTCCGGGGCCTCCTCTACCTCTCGCTCTGCCTCTAAAGTTTCCGTAACCTGCCCTGGGTTGGTCTCTCTCGTACTGCTCTCTTTGTGGACATTCATTCCTCCAATGTCCTTCTTCCTTGCAATACGCGCATTGATTCCTACTCAAAGGCTCCTTACTCCATCTACTATCGCCTCTATCTGGACCCCGTCTATCTACGCCTGCGATCGCTACCGCTAGCATATCAGCCTTTTTACGCATCTTGCGCTCTTCCTCTTTCTTGCTTTCTGTTTCCCTATTCATATAAACCTTATTCGCTACCTCCATTAGTTGGGTGATTGACATACCTGCAAACCCTTCTAACTTTTGTAGCTTGCGCTTAATATCTCCGTAAGCTTGGCTGACAAAGGCGGAGTTCACCATTCGGGAATTATCTGCGTCTTCCGGATTAAAGGGGGTATACAAGCGGTATGCCTCCAATAATCGGTCATAAAAGACACTGGGCGCTTCATCGCTTTTCTGAATCACCTCAACTGTCTTCGACATGTTAATAGCTTTCTTTCCTCCGGCTTTCATGCCAGCAATTATAGCGTCTCTATAGGCTCTGAGTTGGACCATATCAGCACCGTTTACATTCCAGTCGGGGTCGGTATTGGGATAATGTGTTGCGGCCCATGCTGATGGATTAGCTTGGTTCAAAGTACGGGCTTTATCCTCTAGCGCTTTAATGGCTGCTTGATTAATTCTTGTCCTTTCCTCATTGTTAAACAAAGTCATTAATAACTGCTGGCAATCAGCCCATGTCGGGTTATGTGTCTGTACTATTGAGGTGAACAGATCAGTCATAGCTTGTGGTTTCTCAGTATACGAGGAATTGGGGGTCTTCCAGTTTAAAAGATCGGTTGTAGTGAATGGGACATATACAAAGACTGGGTCAGCGTGTGCCATTTGACCTGCGGCATCGATATAGGCTGACCCGGGATTTAGACGAAGAGGCATCTGATAGTGTTTTAATTGTTGGGTACCGGTCAGTTGTCGGGTCTGTATGGGGCTACGTGGAGGGGCGTCAGTCATGGGTTCCAGTCGGGGAGAGATAGGGTATGGGGATGTGGGAGCTTGGTTTTGGGAAAAGGTTGTAAATAAAACACTTCGAGTCGAGCTAGATGAAGCTTGACCGGAAGTCTGAAGTGGCGCCAAATCAGGATATTCGGATTTAATGGGGGTAGGTTCTGATTCCGGAAGGGGAGATTTAGTACGAGGGGGGGTGGAGTCTGTACTGGAGGAGGAAGCGGAAGTGGATGGGGGTAATGAGGGGAGGGTTGCAGGACTTCCTGCATTTGCGTCACTTCCTCTTAACGGAAAGTAAGGGGGCGGCAAAGGGATCTCGGACTCAGGGGGCGTGTCCAAAATGGGCCTAACACCAGTCCTAGTGGACAAACAAGTCCTAGCTACCATGAGGCGACACTGCTCCTCGTGGCATGTCTGAAGCCATTTTGGCGAGTCATTTACGGCCTGTCTCCAACAATCAATATAAGGAAACTGGCCGTAAAGTTCAGGCCTACCTGATACAGCCACGTGTAAGCGCTGTACCAGGGTTGGATCCAAACTGCCACGTGGCGGCCATGCCGCAACCAAAGTAGGCCACTCCCTAGTACACAAAGTGACCAAACGTACAGGAGACATCTTAACCCCAAAATCACAAGTTTTGAATCCCTTTTTAAAATTCTTCACCATACAACCTAAGGGATCCGGAATCGTTGACTGCGACGCACCCATACTTAACAATGGAACGTCGTCGACAACGAATACTATACACGCGTACTATTCAACAGTCACGCCCGTTTCCTCTGGCAACAGCACCACGTGGTACGGTTACCAAGTGAAACGTACACAATAACAATAAACACTCAGGGAATTCCCGTACACACACAGCTGTTACACCAGTCACTAGATAATCAATATTATGCCCTTTGGCGTAACTATACAGTCACCCACGCTATAATTCTCTATATACGAATTACCCGTCTATAACACACCCCAGTAACATCGTCTTTTACAAATAGCGGTTACAGTACGGTTAGCATAGGTCAAAGCACAAGTTAAGGTCACAATACAATTATTAGTGGTTATGGTGTTAAACATGCAATAGACGACAATGATTAGTACTTATATACAGTGTCAGTAAATATACAGGGTTATGGTACCGTGCACTATAATACAGCAACACACTATTAACACTCTCGCTAGACGGCTGAGCTCGCGCTATCTAACAAGATATACACTTTACTAAACAATCGTTAACACATTTACAATTCCCAACTAAACTATTGGCCAGTACCTTGAATGGACTACCTAAAACTATATACACCCGTTTTGGTTAGCCACACTGCCCAATCACCACATATAGCGAGCTAGAGAACCGAATTTACACAGGCGCCTCTTAGTCGCACTATCAAAAGTCTAGTGGGTTCCAAATTTACACGCCTTCCCACTTAGCCCAGATAGGTTGAGAGCTAGCGAACCGAATTTACACAGGCGCCGCTTAGTCTCCCGGTCCCTCCGACCTAGCGAACGTAATATACACCCTAGAACGCTAGTCTAGACAAGACACCGGTGTCCGGCTAGGGCTATTTACACCAGGACCCCGCCTGACTAACCAAATCAAACGGTCTGACTAAAGAGCGTTCGATCGAGCGGTGCGCCTTCGCTCCTTCCCTCCGACAGAGGGGGCAGATACACAGATTTAAACCCCTTTGGGCCTACCGCACAATCGGTATACCCCTAGTGGGTCCTGCCGTCTAAAACAGCAGTTGTCTTACCTCTTCGTTCCTGAACCTGAGTTCACACTCATCGACGGGGACACCCCAGCACTTCTTACGTAGAGGCCGATGATCTCCTGGACAACGGACCAGTGGCGCCGAGACGAAGGGAGGTCCACGCAGAAGTTCAGGGGTGCAGCCGTAGAGAACGTGGGCAAAGATAGACCGTCTCACGCCTCTGCCTCTCAGCTACCGTTGAACGATGAGCTTCCCGGCCAATGCACCAAATGATACCGGAGAAACTGACGGAAGCCAAGCACAGAGAGATGGACACAGGTTTCTTCAGGAAGGAAGAGATTCTTTATTGGATCACCGATCGGGACTCAGAGGGACTAGCGTCACCAAAATACAGCAAGTTCTGAGCCCCGGACAATAGTGCAGGCTCCTTATATAGGCACATAACTCCTCCCATATTAAGCTCCACCCGCACATTCTCTTAACCAATCAACACAAATAAGAATTAACTTCCTGTTTGACCGCATGGCCTGTCCAGCACAATGGAGGAGGGGAATACTATATCCTGTATTCTTGCACATGCTCCGTACACTACTGATCGTATCTTGCCTCGTGCAACCAACTGATCGATACGTCAGCATATGCACGTACACATGCCACGTGGTAATCTCGGCCTACTAAATTTATTTTTATCGAGATTCCACCACAATACAGATTTGTTAACTGTTATATAGCATTTAGATGGAACATACACATTTTTTTATGTTAATAAGGCAGGCTAGGTACACGTAGGTTATTCGCATTAGTTATAATGAGTTACATCTTCGCTTGGTAACAGTAGTTTATGGTGAACGTTTCTATTGCATATCATCGCTTATAGGAAGAGATAGTGAGAAGATGAGAAGATAAGGCACATTAGTTAAGACATGTACAGACATATTCAGCTTACGGTCTAAAAACGCCGATATAAGTCAATGCACGTTGTAGAAAATAAACGCCTAACTGAGGGAAACAAAAACGTAAACTTAGCATATAGGGCGTATAGGGCATATAAGCCAATGGGTTTCCGCTTGTCCACATAACAATCACGCTGGTAAGATATAGAAGTGAAACATTTAGAGTGAGTAATACAGGCTAAGTCTAGCTGTTATCTCTTACATTAGAGTGAGTTACGCTTGCTTAGTTTAGGCTGTTAAACATTGCTAGTGTGTCTTAGGGTTAGGTGTAAGAATCCGCTGAGTAATGTAGACATGTAAACATTGCTATGACATATTAGGTTAGGTAAGGCATTAATTAAAGCATTCCTAGTTCGTCTTCGAGTTTTCACCCCTGGACCCCCCACCGCTCCCCATGTCTCAGAGGTCCCTGTTTAGCCTATGCCTTCCGTCGGCATGGCGTGTTCCCGCAGCTGTCCGGTCGGTTGGGAGTGCGGCGGTTTCTGCGGGGCTGATTGGGGGTTGCTGCATGACAGCCCAAGATTGGTGTGCGGCTTCTGGCTTGAGGAACCGGAGCTCCGGTGGATCTGGAGAGTAGGGTGTCGCTCGTGTAATTCAGGCGGTCTGTGCCGTTTGGCCCGCGCTGGTCTCCTTTCTCCTGCCTTTTTTGGATCTGCCTCCGAGGTAGGTATTGTGTGGTAGCTTTGGAGTGCCTGTTTAGGACTGGCTGTCGTGGGTGCCTGGTCAGCCTTTGCTTGCTCTCCGCGCTGGTTGTTATGACTGCAGGGATATATCTCCCAACCCCTCCGACTTTAGAGCTGGTGCACATGGCCTGCGCCATCTTGAGTGAAGTGCGGTTGCGGATCGGGATGAAGGCATATGGGCCGGGTATGTATTGCTGTGGTTGGGGCCCCAGGGTGAGGACCGGGTTCACCCCCACCAGTCCAGAGGGAGGGGGGGGGGGAACGGGGCCAGTTCCTCTTGGTTCCGAGCACCATTAGGCAGGATAGTGGAGCAGCGGCCGTCCGCTCCACTCACCGCCAGAGTAGGCCTCACCTGTAGTGGTGCAGATTTCTCCTCCAGGGGACTAAAGCTCATAGAGCCAGCCTCACCCCGGATCCGGTGCCCTCCGCATGTTGAGGGCCACCTTTGCTGGTTAGTGTGTGCTTGGGAAAGCATTGCTTGAGGGCTGAAACGTTTTTTGCAGGAGCAGATCTTTTGTGCTGCCGTTCAGCTCGGCGGTCCGGCCCCGCCCCCCACAGTTTGATTTTTCACTTATTTGTTTAGCCTTCATAAAATATTTAGGAAATTAAACACTATAGCCACTATACAATGTCCTCTATCTTGCAATATTTCTCAAATGTTAGTATAAAAGCAAAAAATATATATATTTTTTACAAACTGTAGATGAAAAAAAATGGCCAAATAGCTTGCTTATAGGTATTTCTGAGGACCCTGAAAGGATTTATTAACAGTACAGCTGATAAAAAATTGCAGCAGGATGTACACATAATTTAAAGTTTTGAAAAAGCAACACAATGTCTACACAGTTTTGACAGCAACCACACTCCTATCATTCTTATGCAGCCAATACATGCTGGGATCTGTGTGTTACTGATATGAGTGTGATTGTTGACAACTAGTGTTGTCGCGAACCCGGAATTTTCGGTTCACGAACGGCGAACGCGAACTTCCGCAAATGTTCGCGAACCGGCGAACCGCCATTGACTTCAATGGGCAGGTGAATTTTAAAAACAACAGGGACTCTTTCTGGCCACAATAGTGATGGAAAAGTTGTTTCAAGGGGACTAACACCTGGACTGTGGCATGCCAGAGGGGGATCCATGGCAAAACTCCCATGGCAAATTGCACAGTTGATGCAGGGTCTGCTTTTAATCCATAAAGGGCAGAAATCACCTAACATTGACACCTGTCCTCAAAGCCCAGCCCTGATACACACTGACACAGAGCAGAATAGAGACTGTTCCCCCTACATAGAGTCACTTGGCAGATATGGATTGACACCTGTCCTCAAAACCCCTGATACACACTGACACAGAGCAGAATAGAGACTGTTCCCTGTCCACAGAGACCATGATACACACTGACACAGAGCAGAATAGAGACTGTTCCCCCTACATAGGGTCACTTGGCAGATATGGATTGACACCTGTCCTCAAAATCCCTGATACACACTGACACAGAGCAGAATAGGGACTGTTCCCCCTACATAGGGTCACTTGTCAGATATGGATTGACACCTATCCTAATGATCCCTGATACACAGTGACACAGAGCAGAATAGGGACTGTTCCTCCTACATAGGGTCACTTGGCAGATATGGATTGACACCTATCCTAATGATCCCTGATACACACTGACACAGAGCAGAATAGAGACTGTTCCCCCTACATAGGGTCACTTGGCAGATATGGATTGACACCTATCCTAATGATCCCTGATGCACACTGACACAGAGCAGAATAGAGACTGTTCCCCCTACATAGGGTCACTTGGCAGATATGGATTGACAAATCCCTGACAAACAGCTACCACATGCAAGGAAGGCAGCAGGGGCGCAAATGACCCACTCCCGACGCGGGAAGGTAGTGACGACAAATAACAATACAGGACTCTTTAGAGGCCCTGTAATTGTAATCAGTCCACTTGAAATCCTTTAACTTTGATCAATTGGAGGGAAGTCTGGTGCAGAGCCACTGACCCATGCGCAGGGCCAGCCTTAGGCCTTTGGGCGCCCTGTGCAAGAAATCTTCACCCTGTCACACCCATGTGCAAGAAATCTTCACCCTGTCACACACACACACACACACAGGCAGACAGCCATACACACGCACACACACAACTGCGACTGACTAGGTTTGTCACCTCCTCAAAAGGACGCATGAACCTACAGGCATTGCGCATGAGCGTCCAGTAACGTGGCAAAAAAATTCCCAGCTCCCCAGAGGCTGTCCTAGCACCCCGGTCATACAAATATTCATTAACAGCTTTTTCTTGTTGGAGCAGGCGGTCGAACATTAGGAGTGTTGAATTGCAACGTGTAGGGCTGTCGCAAATCAAGCGCCTCACTGGCATGTTGTTTCGCCGCTGGATATCGGCAAAGTGAGCCATGGCCGTGTAGGAACGCCTGAAATGGCCACACACCTTCCTGGCCTGCTTCAGGACGTCCTGTAAGCCTGTGTACTTATGCACAAAGCGTTGTACGATCAGATTACACACATGTGCCATGCACGGCACATGTGTCAACTTGCCCAACTTCAATGCCGCTATCAAATTTTTTCCGTTGTCACACACCACTTTGCCGATATCCAGTTGCTGCGGAGTCAGCCACTTTTCCACCTGTGCGTTCAGGGCGGACAGGAGTGCTTGTCCGGTGTGACTCTCTGCTTTCAAGCAAGTCAAACCCAAGACGGCGTGACACTGCCGTATCCGGGATGTGGAATAGTACCTGGGGAGCTGGGAGGGTGCCGTTGATGTGGAGCAAGAAGCAGCGGCACAAGAGGACTCAGCCGAGGAGGTTATGGAAGAGGATGGAGTAGGAGGAGTAGAGGCGGCAGGACTGCCTGCAATTCGTGGCGGTGTCACCAACTCCTCTGCAATGCCACGCATTCCTTGCTTGTCAGCCGTCAGCAGGTTTACCCAATGCGCAGTGTAGGTGATATACCTGCCCTGACCATGCTTTGCAGACCAGGTATCAGTGGTCAGATGGACCCTTGCCCCAACACTGTGTGCCAAACATGCCATGACTTCCTTTTGCACAATCGAGTACAAGTTGGGGATTTCCTTTTGTGAAAAGAAATTCCGGCCGGGTACCTTCCACTGCGGTGTCCCAATAGCTACAAATTTTTTGAACGCCTCAGACTCAACCAGATTGTATGGTAAAAGCTGGCGGGCTAATAGTTCGGACAAGCCAGCTGTCAGACGCTGGGCAAGGGGGTGACTTGGTGACATTGGCTTCTTACGCTCAAACATGTCCTTGACAGAAACACATGACTGTGGGCAGATGAGCGGGAACTGCTCAAGGCGGGAGACGGAGTGGCGGATGGTTGAGAGGGGGCAAGAAGGACAGCAGTGGTTGACGTGGCTGAAGATGCTGGACCAGGAGGAGGATGGCGGCTTAGAGTAGGCGTGCTGCTTGTACTCATGTGTTGATCCCATAGGCGTTTGTGATGTGAGATCATGTGCCTACGCAAAGCAGTTGTACCTAGGTGGGTGTTGGACCTCCCACGACTCAGTTTCCTTTGGCACAGGTTGCAAATGGCATCGCTGTTGTCAGAGGCAGACACACAAAAAAATGCCACACTGCTGAGCTCTGCAATGACGGCATTCTGGTGGTGGACACGGCATGCGTTGATTGGCGTGCCGTCGGGCTGACCCCGGGTGCCGATGCATGCTGTCTGACTGTGCCACTAGCTCCTTGTGACGACCCCCCCCTGCTTCCAACTCGTCTCCTCCTCCTCCTCTCTGTCTCCCCATCTGAACTTTCGCCCTGTTCTTCTTCTTGCTGAGCGGGCACCCACGTGACATCCATGGACGCATCGTCATCATCAACCGCTTTGCTTGTATCTGACAACTCAGAAAAGGAAGCAGCAGCGGGTACAACATCATCATCATCACACCGTACCTCCATGTGTTTAATGCTGCCTGCCTGAGACATATCCCTGTTATCTACATCCTCTAGCAATAATGGTTGCGCATCACTCATTTCTTCAAACGGGTGTGTGAATAACTCCTCTGACATACCAAGTAAAGCGGCTGTGGTGCTAGTTTTGGTGGTGGCGGCAGGCGGGTGAGTGCTATCTTGAGAGGTGCCTGAAGCTAAGCTGGAGGAGGATGGTGCGTCAAGGTTCCGAGCAGAGGCTGTACAAGATTGGGTGTCCTGTGTTAGCCAGTCAACTAAGTCCTCAGAACTTTTCAAGTTCAGGGTACGTGGCTTCTGAAAACTGGGCATTATTCTAGGGCAAAAGGGAATCACAGCACCACGACCACGACGGCCCCTGCAGGGTGGCCTGCCTCTGCCTGTCATTTTTTGGGGGATTAGTGGTACTATGCGTGCAAGCTACTGTGAGACCAGATATGATTGGCAATGTGCACTGGAACAGTTCTGCAGAGCACACACTGTAGGCCTGACACACCCGCTTGAAGACAAGTAACTGCTATTCAATCTATAACAGTGAAAAACTAATTTTGGTTTTAAAAGCACGCTATAGAGACACCAGATATGATTGGCAATGTGCACTGGAACAGTTCTGCAGAGCACACACTGTAGGCCTGAGACACCCGCTTGAAGACAAGTAACTGCTATTCAATCTATAACAGTGAAAAACAAATTTTGGTTTTAAAAGCACGCTATAGAGACACCAAATATGATTGGCAACTGTCAAAGCACGCTGGAACAGGTCTACAGAGCACACGCTGAAGTAGGCCTGACACCCAGACGCTTGCAGACAACTAACTGATCTTCTATTACAGTGAAAAAAAATGATTTCTTTAAAATCTAAAGCTTAAGCTATTGTTAAAACAGATATGAGTGGTGGCACTGACTGTGCAAATGGGCAAGGCATCCAATCTGACACAGAAGCTGGCAGGCAAGCAACTGTTCTTCTATTACAGTGAAAACAAATTATTTATTTTAAATGTAAAACTTAACCAATTGTTAAAACAGATATGAGTGGTGGCACTGGGCAAGTAGGCACAGTATCCAATGTGAACCTCACACAGAAGCTGGCAGGCAGGCAACTGCTCTTCTATTACAGTGGAAACAAAATTTTGGTTGTAAAAGCACGCTAAAGAGACACCAGATATGATTGGCAACTGTCAAAGCACGCTGGCACAGGTCTGCAGAGCACACGCTGAAGTAGGCCTGAAACACAAACGCTTGCAGACAACTAACTGCTCTTCTATTACAGTGAAAAAAAATTATTTCTTTTAAATCGAAAGCTTAACCAATTGTTAAAACAGATATGAGTGGTGGCACTGGGCAAATAGGCACAGTATCCAATGTGAACCTCACACAGAAGCTGGCAGGCAGGCAACTGCTCTTCTATTACAGTGAAAAAAAAATATTTATTTTAAATGTAAAGCTTAACCTATTGTTAAAACAGATATGAGTGGTGGCACTGGGCAAATAGGCACAGTATCCAATGTGAACCTCACACAGAAGCTGGCAGGCAGGCAACTGCTCTTCTATTACAGTGAAAAAAAAATATTTATTTTAAATGTAAAGCTTAACCTATTGTTAAAACAGATATGAGTGGTGGCACTGGGCAAATAGTCACAGTATCCAATGTGAACCTCACACAGAAGCTGGCAGGCAGGCACCTGCAATTACATTACACAGGAAAAAGAAAAAAAAAAAGCAGCCTGATGTTATAGCCCTAAAAAGGGCTTTTTGGGGTGCTGTCCTTACAGCAGAGATCAGATGAGTCCTTCAGGATTGTAGTGGACACTGAATACCCTAGCCTAGCTATCAATTTCCCTATGTAATCAGCAGCAGCTAAACTTTCCCTCCTCTCACTAAGCATGCATCTTCCGAATGAATCGAAAATGGATGCTGGGAGGGAGGTTGGAGGGTGTGGAAGGGAGGGAGTGCTGCTGATTGGCTGTAATGTGTCTGCTGACCGAGAGGCACAGGGTCAAAGTTTGCCCAATGATGACGAATAGGGGGCGGATCGAACTGCGCATATGTCCGCCCGCTGCGGCGAACGCGAACAAGCTAATTTCGCCGGGAACTGTTCGCCGGCGGACAGTTCGGTACATCACTATTGACAACAATCAAACTCTGTTAAGGTTTTTTGATAGGTGGTGCCTAGGAGGAAGTAGATAGCCAAAAAGTGAGGTACCGAATAGGGATAAGACAATCTCATTATCAAGATAAGCCAAGGTCAGGGGCAGGCAGCGCAGGTTAATGAACGTATAACAGGTGGATAGGTCAAGGGTCAGATCAAGACAGGATTCACAGAAGTGTATACACCGAAGAGAACAGTGTAACTGAGCACTGATGTAAGAGTAGTCTGAGATTATATAGGGGAGAGGAATCCACCTCTCACATACTATTGGCTGAAAAGTGATTAGTACCTTTAAACAACTTCAAGTGTTCTGTTCCTTTAAGAGGCTGGATTTTGGGCGAACCAAGAGTATGTGGAGTTTACACGTGGGTTCGGCTGGAGCTTCCTGCGGGTCGCGGTGTGGTGTGCCGCTGCACCACGTCCATGTGCCTCAGGGAATGCCGGCTGCCTGTTCCTGCAGCTGGGCACACTGGAATCCTCGGCGTGAACCAAGAGGGAACAGCCGCGGATGGAGAAGCGGTGAGGGACCTCCAGGTAAGTGTGGTTATGACAAACTCCTATCACTTTTAGTCATCCAGCTCAGTACATTACAGTATATTATTCACTATTCTCATCTTCCTGCCTTCAGCTGAGCCCTACATGTGGGGACTCACAGGGATGGGTGATATGAGGTCTCAATTTCATGCCTCATTGGCTGACGGCTGGAGTTTTCGATGTCGAATATGGCGAGCGGGGACTGGGAGAGGTGAGTAAGTTATCAGTAATATCTGTAAAGTAGAAGACATATACAGATTATAGGAAATATACAAAATATCATCTCTAAAAATCAGCCGAACAGATAATTAATCTATTCCTTCTTGTAATCATAACTGCAGTATAAATGAGGTTGAGTAAGGCTTTATGGGCTACATTTCATTCTGCAAAACACATGGAAAAAAAAAAGGTTCATACTTGATTTAGATAGTAAAGTGGTTAATAAGTGTGTAAATATTTTACTAACTATTACCTCTCACTTTTCAGTATTTCATAAAGTTATAATCTTTGTGAAATACTAATTAAGACTGCAGTGGAATTTCACTGAAATTCCAACATAATTCAAAGATATCATAAAACAAAGTAGGAATAGCAAAGGTCGGAGATATAGAAATACAGATAAATGGAATAACACGCCAGCATACCAGAAATACACAAAGTCAGAAACAAGCTGAGGTAAATATGAAAATATAACAAGAGAGACTTACTATGAGCATGCTACATGTATGCTACATGTATCAGAAACCAATAAGGGCCCAAATTAGCATTATATAGGCTAACAATGTTTCTGATTGGTCCATGTCATCCCTGCAGCTCCAAAATAATTGATAATGGGGTCAACCTGGATGACGTGGTCACTTTAAGGGCAAGCATGATGTCTTATAAAAGATGCGCCAATAAAACGAGCAGCTAACAGGATTTCGGCAGGTATGAGCCAGCAAAAGGTGCTGTTCGCCAGGCCATATGGTAAGTATTCCTTGCTCAGGCCTGAGGAGAGGTGCAATGCAGGCGCGTGAGGAATTTGCTTGCGTGGCCAAAGAGGGGAGCACCATGGGCTCCAGGAAATTATTAAGGTCTTGACACATGGTTGCAGCGGCGAGGGAGATCCTAAGGTAAGTAAAACTTACCTCCATGTACCCAACGGCCACCGGACCCACATCTGACCTATCCTTTTCAAAATATGCAAAGATCCAAAAAAATGACAGATTTACCATAAGTTCTTTTATTATGACATATAGCTAGTTCCTTATAAAAGCCTAAGTCCTAAAAACATTAGTGTGGGAGCTCATCAAGTACACTTCCCCTTGCTTCTGTAAATTAACATACATCTTCCTAAACTTATCAGACCATCTCAACTATCAAATTTATTTTTATGGTATACAAAGGTGTATCCTGCAGCATTCTGTTACTACATAAATGCCCTCCTTATATATGCCCTTGAAAATCTATGGTGCACACTGGAAATGCTTATCACAGTTTCAATATTCAGGTAGGAACTAAAACTCATAAAATTCTTTCAAATAACCTATTATTTGATAATAAACAGACCACCCAACTCTCAACCTTAGCACAACTACAATAATAATTTCATAATGTTCTATAAAAATATCCAAATCATCATCTCTAAATCTGGACACAACTCCTAAACCCAAACACATAATCACTCCCATTCCTTTGGACTACCTCATCCATAAAATATTACTTAAACTCCTAAATATATTTCATGAACGCCACTCACTCCCCCATGTCTAACCAATATCTATAACTACCTTACTCTATGGTATCCTTTCCTGTCTCTTCTTTGGGTAGGGCACACCTTTTAGAACAGTTAATATTCTGATTTTTTTTTTACCCCTACAATCACTGCTATGGATTGTATCCCTCTCATATAAGAAACAAACAAAACGTTACACAGTTCCTTTGGAAAGCAAGACTCTTTGTATCCTCTATGAAGGTGTATACTGACAACAATGTAAAGAATACATGGTCACTCCCAATACACCATCCTTTTCTTACAATTTCCCAAAAGCCAGGTAAGCTTATGGATACAACAATAAAAAGTGTATTTACAGCTCCTGTATGTAACATGATGTTGGCCAGTGCTATACCATGAACAATCTATTTCTGTACGATATAGTGTAATTTCCAAATTCACAAGGGCATTTTCATTCCCAAATTATCTCCTTGGTCCTTAGATATATTGAAGAATTTTTAGATTTTTTTTTTTAAAGGAATTTTCATACCAGTATATGTTTGTATTCAGGGCTCGAGTCCTGCGGGAACGCATGGGAACGGCGTTCCTGCACTTTTTCCGAAGCAGGAACGCCGTTCCCGCTAGTGATCCTGCAGGCCCGGCCGTGCTACCTGCACACAGGGGCCATCACACGCTGTGTTCCCTCTCCAGCACTAACTCTCGCGAGAACCGCGGCTGTTAGAGCGTTGCCACGGGTTACCATGGCAACGCTCCGCACAGGCGAGTCTCGCGAGAGTTAGTTCTGGAGAGGGAACACAGCGTGTGATGGCCCCTGTGTGCAGCGGCTGGCTTCCCCCACCGGATCAAGAGGCGATCTCCCCCTCCCTGACAAGGTAAGAAGCAGGGAGGGGGGATTAAAAAAAATATATATATAGACACATAAAGTAAAAAAAAAAAATGCTCCCCCCCATCATCCAACACAAACACACACACACATCATCCAGCACACACACACACATCATCCAGCGCGCACACACACACACACCCCAGCACACAGCATCCAGCACACACACACCATCCAGCACGCACACACACACACACATCATCCAGCACACACACACACACCCCAGCACACAGCATCCAGCACACACACACTATCCAGCACGCACACACACCATCCAGCGCACACACACACACATAATCTAGCACGCAGGGGGGATTAAAAAAAAATATATAGACACATTAAGTAAAAAAAAAAAAAAAATGCTCCTCCCCCATCATCCAACACAAACACACACACAATCCAGCACACATACACACACAATCCAACACACACCCATCATCCAGCACACACCCATCATCCAGCACACACCCATCATCCAGCACACACACACACCCATCATCCAGCACACACCCATCATCCAGCACACACACACACCCCCATCATCCAGCACACACCCATCATCCAGCACACACACACACACACACACATCATCCAGCACACACACACCCCAGCACACATCATCCAGCACACACTGCATTCATTATACACACTCTGCACTCACTACAAACACACTACATTCATTATACACACACTGCACTCGCTACAAACACAATACATTCATTATACACACTCTGCACTCACTACAAACACACTGCATTCATTATACACACTGCATTCACTACAAACATACTACATCCATTATACACACCCTGCACTGCACTATATGCATAGGAGTGTAATTATTTTTTTTTAAGGGGGGGGCGGGAATCTTGGGTGAGTTCCCACACTTTTTTCCCCAGGACTTGACCCCTGTTTGTATTGAGTTTTTTTTTTAGTTTTTTTTAAATAGTTTCCAGAACTAGCTTTGTAATCATATATATGCAAAGTTGTCTGTCTCTATTACAATTCAGTGTTTAGTAAATACAGCCTATTGCATTTTGAGTTTGCTAAAGCATTCCTTTTATCATGACTCTAATAAACACCTGCACTACACACTTATGCAAACATAATTATTGTAATGCCTGAATTTGCTATTGGTATTTTCCCTGGAGGTAACTTACAATCTTCTGGGGACATTTTTGTGTATAAAATACTGAACATTTTCCAAAGGGATACAGCATTCCCATTACTATATAGGTAGATGCTTGAGCTGCATTAACCTATATTGGATGGTTTGAGAAATCTCATGACAAAACAGTAACATCGGTGAATTAACACATTCTGAAATCAGGTAAGTGTTTTGTTATTTTATTCTCCATATGCACATCATTATTATTATATCAAATTTTAAGAAATGCTGGCACTACTTCTTATCAATCCCATTTTTAATTACTATGTGGTTTGTTCGCTAAACAAATCTAAATCTGAATAGAAAATTACAGCTAAATATCTATCTTTAAAATAAAATTGGGATTTTTCTTCGTTCTGTGTGCAAACTTTATTTAGAAAATGGTACATGTATTACTCCTTTTTTATTGTTTGAGGAAATATTCTAAACACTTTTTGATTGGTGAGTGAATACTCAGAATTATTTAGACAAGCAGATTATTAGCTTGCACAATATATAATTTCCAGCCCATATTTTAATGTGTTTCTTACTAATGGAGTTTAGTTTTCCCATACTCAGATTTACACTATTTTGCCATTCTGATTAAATCTGTAAAAACTAGGCATTTAGAGAATACATCTGTATAAAGAATGATTACATTTTACATTTGCTCTTTAATAATGTTTATATTCAATTTATTTAACAATTCAAAATTGATATACTCATATGCATAAATGGCAACGTTTCCTACTTAAGTTTTGCTCAAACTATTTAATCTCAACTATTGTTAATCACAATTTATTGTCTAGCAAGAAACACAACTTTATAAATTTAAACAAACTATTACACCATTTATTTAGTGATACATGCATCTAGCAGTGAGTTGTAGTGAGCTTGTAAAAAAATAATATGAACGGAACGATTTAAACCTGTTTAATAGTAACAGGATTACTTAACAAGGAAACAGCTTCTAACATAAAAAAAAATATTAAATATGTTATATTAAAAAAAAAAATCCGCAAAATGTTATTGCATGAACATAGCAAATTTGGAATTATTAAAAGGGACTACTACAGAAGTAAAACTTTTTATATTGAACATTTATAATTTATAATAACATCAGTGTTAAAGAAAAATATATATAAAACCAGGAAATGCACAGAGAATAGTAATATCCCACATATGTAGTAAATATTCTGTATATATTTTGCAGTGTACAGACATTAAGTAAACAGTGGTTATATAAAATAAATTAATGTTAGGGCAAACATCTTGAGATATATATATATATATATATGTGTGTTTATTTAAATGGGAGGTTCTTAACAAAATATGTGTAGCGGAGTGCAATATTAGAATCCACGATCTCCGCTGGTATAACAGGTAAATCCACAGTCAGCGCTGAAAAGGAAGGCAATATCCCAATCCTCCCAATAACCGGACGAAACACAGTTTGGGAGTCAACTAACTGGCTTTATTCACAAACTTGCATATTTATACAGTTCCCCATGCAAGGGGTTTCCTTACAGAGATTTCAGGGGATTTATCCCATCATGCAGTATAATTCTCCCAACAGGCATTGCTGCACGAGAAGGATACTCCCACTAAAATGGACGATTAAGTGGATTATCCCCTCGTGCAGCAAAACTGACAATTCACATTAAAATACAGTTTTTGAGTTTTATTCGGTATATGGACATAACCGAACGTTCGGTAGATAGCTGGGGTCTGAGCGCATCTTTTGAGAGAATACCGCTCAGCTCCCAGCTGAAATGACCGAACACCGCAACAAATAAGGTTATACATTGAAGTTCACCTCAATCTGTCGATTGTACTTAGGGGAACGATCCTACCGAACACCGGGCTCCCGAACGGTCTGGAAGTACAGCGGTGTTCGTGTCGTCGAGTAGCCGTTTTCAGTTCCAGGTGCTCGACGACCAAACACTGCTGAAGAATAGAGGATCCAAGATGGCCGACCGCCGCATGGTCGGTAGTCTAACGACGGCCACCTAGGAGAGCCTCTAATTACCGATTGCAACATTGTTGCAATCGGTTAACAAGCGCCACACGCCTCTAAGTGTGTGGTCTATCAGGGGAGCCCGTATTCGTTTGACGAACAGCCCGGTTAGCCGCTGTTCGTCGAACGAAGTAACTGTATGCTGGTAGCTTACGGCTGCCAGCATGCGAATTACCATAGCACAGTACACACAGCGGAATATACATAGCACACAGTACAGCTTACAGACAACCTTTCTACATTATAGTCCAGAAGTGGCTAGGTTTGCCACAATGCTCCCGCAGAACCAAGCCGGCATACACAGTCTGATCCCAACGGATCGGCTTGGGGATGTCCGGGAAAGTACTCACAGATCACTTTTCAAGTTCAGTCTGTCTAGATAACGCATCGGCGTTACCGTTTTGTTTCCCTGGGTGGTAATGGATTGTAAAATCGAAGGGCTGCAGCGCCAAACTCCAGCGCAGCAGCCTGGCGTTGTCCCCAGCCACACGGTTCAGCCACACCAACGGGTAGGGAAAAAAGGTTGTCCATACAAATAAGGCTGAAACTTTTTGAGGGCCCTCACCACGGCCAGGCATTCTTTTTCAATGGCGGCGTAGCTTACATCACGTGGCAACAACTTTCGGCTCAAGTAAGCTACGGAATGTTCTCCGCCATCTGCTCCCACTTGGCTCAGCACTGCTCCCAATCCAAACATTGAAGCGTCTGTGTGGACAAGAAATCTTTAAGTTGGATCAGGAGCGGCAAGTACAGGAGCATTAGTTAAAGCAGTTTTGAGTTGTTGGAATGCCTGCTCACACTCTGGGGCCCAGACAACCTGTCGAGGAAGGTTCTTGCAGGTCAAGTCAGTCAGGGGTTTGGCCAGGGCACTGTAATTGGGTACAAATTTTCTATAGTACCCCGCAGTACCTAGAAATGCTAGCACTTGGGTTTTGGTCCTGGGGGTGGGCCACTTGGCTACGGCTTAAATTTTTGCTGGCTTGGGTTTCTGTTGCCCACACCCCAACCGGTGGCCCAAGTACTGCACCTCTGCCATCCCTATATGGCACTTGCTGGGTTTCAGGGTTAACCCTGCCTCTCCAATACGATCTAGGATGGCCCCTATATGTTGTAGTTGTTCCTCCCATGTCTGGCTAAATATGGCAATGTCGTCTAAGTACGCACATGCATAACCTTGGAAACCGTCCAGTAGCCGATCTACCATCCGCTGAAAGGTTGCCGGAGCCTTTTTCATCCCGAATGGCATGACCCGAAATTGGTACAGGCCAAACGGGGTGACAAAGGCTGACTTGGGGATGGCATCATTGGCTAGTGGAATTTGCCAGTATCCCTTACACAAATCTATGGTAGTGAGATACTGGCCACGTGCCATCTTATCTAGCAGCTCGTCTATCCGGGGCATCGGGTAGGCATCAGACACTGTTTTGTCATTTAGCCTAGCCACGCAGAAACGCGTCGTGCCGTCCTTCTTAGGTACCAGCACTACCGGCGATGCCCAGGGGCTATCGGAGGGCTTGATAACCCCTAGCTGCAACATTTCGTCCAGCTCCGTCTTCATATGTGTCCTGACTGATTCAGGGACACGATATGGAGCCTGTCGCATAGGTAGCTGCCCCGGGGTTTCGACTCGGTGGGTGGCTAGCGGAGTGTACCCAGGCAAATTGGAGAAGGTAGCCCCTTTAGCTACGATCAGCTCTTGCACCTGAGCATGCTCTTGAGGGCTTAGCCGCTCCCCCAGCTGAACCCCCCGGGACGGCTCTATCTGTTCTTCGGGCTCTAATAGGTCAGGTAGGGGTAGATTCTCCTGATCCTCTGAGGCCGAGGCGCATATCGCCGCCACGTCCTCTATCCTCTCATGGTAGGCTTTGAACATGTTTACATGGAGCATGCGTCTCTTCCCTACCCCTGATACCCCTAATTCGAAAGGAGAAAACCCTGTCGATTCTTGGGGTACCTCCCTATATGCGAAGAGCAGGTGGGGTAGAAACCGCTCCCAGTCTTTGTGCGCTTCTCCAAATGTACGGAGCATTTGTTTCAGCGTACCATTAAACCTTTCGCATAGCCCATTGGACTGGGGGTGGTATGCCGAATTTATTATGGGCTTAATGCCACATATTTTCCACAGTTGTTGGGTGACCTCGGCGGTGAATTGGGTGCCCCTATCGGATATTATTTCTTGGGGAAACCCCACCCGGGAAAATACCTTCATTAAAGCCTCGGCCACCGTTTCCGCATGGATATTAGTGAGGGCTACGGCCTCAGGGTATCGGGTGGCATAGTCCACTACCGTTAAGATGAACCTTTTCCCAGATGGACTGGGTTTGGGTAAGGGTACCACTATGTCAACGGCCACCCTACTGAAAGGTTCTGAAATAATAGGGAGGGGACATAATTTAGCTTTGTGACGGTCACCTCGCTTGCCTACTCGCTGGCATATATCACAGGATGTGCAGTACTGTCTCACATCTTTAGAAATCCCTGGCCATAAAAATGCATGGGTTAACCTATATCGGGTACGGGTCATTCCTAGATGCCCAGACAAGGGA
Source organism: Pelobates fuscus (assembly GCF_036172605.1). NCBI lineage: Eukaryota > Metazoa > Chordata > Amphibia > Anura > Pelobatidae > Pelobates > Pelobates fuscus. The sequence goes on from NC_086318.1 coordinate 228,409,539, forward strand.
ATATCGTGAGCAATCCTAAGGAGCTCTTGACGATATTTCTGGGGAACCACTAACTGTTTGGTGATCACTGTGACTGACCCTCCTACTTCCCGTTCAGCAATGCGGTAAAGTATCCCTTTCTCCCAAGTGTACCGCTCCCCCTCTAGCCCCGCTTGGTCAGTGCGTACCCTGTCCCTGTATACCTGTAGTGTGGGATCTGACTTCACCTCGGCCTCAAACTTAGTTGGGGTATCCCAGGACATACGTGTCGGGTGGGGGTCTTGGTCTCTTACCTGAGCCTCAGAGTGTGTTGGTGGAGCCGTGGTGCGAGCCTGTTGCTGTGTGGTGACTGGATGGGCTTCCTGGTAGGGAGCCTGTGGGACAAAAGCAGAGGTCATCTGGCCCAAATCATTCCCCAGCACAACATCTGCTGGTAAATTTTGCATCAGTCCCACTTCTACTGTCCCCTCTCCCACAACCCAATTCAAGTGTACTTTAGTGGTGGGTAGTCGGTATACTGCCCCCCCCGCCACTCGTTATGCCACAGATCCGCCAGTGTGTGCCAAATCGGAGACCAAATGGGGTGCTATCAGGGTTAAGGTAGCTCCTGAATCCCGCATCCCCTGGACCTCTTTCCCCTCTAGGGTTACCAGCTGTCGGTGATGCTGCCGGTTATCTGTGGCTCGGACTGACATCACTTCATGCAAGATGCCCAGGGGTTCCTCTACGCGAACACTCCACAACTCTTGTGCGGCCGGTTCCCTTTGATAATGATGGGCAGCAGCCCTGGGTGCTGGGTTTGGTCGCCCTTGATTCCAGGCAGGCTTGCCCCGGTTTTGGGTACACTCACGGGCCATATGCCCCCACTGCATGTGTGGCATTGGATGTTGGCACGCCCGTTATACCTGGATGGTGGGGGTAAATTTCCTTGGGAAGGACGAAACGGGGAGGCTGTGTGAGCTGGAGGTGGCATAGTGCTGGGTAGTCCCATGGGTCGAGGGTAACTTTTGGCTAGGGGTCCATGATGTCTCCGTGCATCAAAGTGTTGGTCTGCCAATCTAGCTGCTTCGGTTAGGGTGAGGGGTTTTCTGTCCCGCACCCATTCTTGTGCCTCTGGGGACAACCAATTAAAAAATTGTTCCAATAACATCAACTGTCGCAATCCTTCCATGGTGGTGGCTTGGCTGGCTTGTATCCACCCTTGGGAGGCCTGGTCCAGCTTGTGGGCCCATTCAGCGTGAGAATCTTTCTCTGGTTTGCGCAGGTTTCTAAACTTGCGCCGGTATGCCTCTGGGGTAATGGCATACCTCTCTAATATCGCTCGCTTCACTTTCTCATAGTCCTTGCTGTCCTCACTGGGCACAGCGCGATATGCTTCGGCTGCCCGACCTGCTAGCTTGCCTGCCAGCAGTGGGACCCATACTGCCCGCTCTAAGTCATGCAAATCACATAGTCTCTCAAAAAAAGTACCCATCAATTTCATCCTTTTCCTCGCAAAATACTTTGAAGGCATGATAAGGAATTTTGGGTTTTACCTGGTTGTAGAGTGACCCAGTCGTGGATTCTGCTCGAGACAATGTATGCTGTGGGCTGTGTGCCATCACGTACTCTTGCACATTCACCATCACCAGGTTCAGCATGGCATCCGATATAGGCTGAGGCAAGAATTCCAGCCTGGTCCTCATTTCTCTCTGGTAGAGAGTTTCTTCCATGACTGCTGGGGGTGTAGCGCTGCGGGCTCGGTCTCCCTCCATCAGCTCGGCAATTAGTATAGCCTTGGGTTTGCTGCTGGCTATCTTACCCCTGGCTTCCAGCAGTTCCTTTAACGTTTGCCTCTTCAGCTTAGAATAATCCGTCTCCATTCACTTCGGTAGTCGGTTCTTTCGCTGTATTCTGCTTGCCATTCCCTTTTCTTATTCGGCAGTTACAATTGCACGAATTGCGCTTTTCGGCTATAAGGTTGGATCCCGTCGCTTGCCACCAATTGTAGCGGAGTGCAGTATTAGAATCCACGATCTCCGCTGGTATAACAGGTAAATCCACAGTCAGCGCTGAAAAGGAAGGCAATATCCCAATCCTCCCAATAACCGGACGAAACACAGTTTGGGAGTCAACTAACTGGCTTTATTCACAAACTTGCATATTTATACAGTTCCCCATGCAAGGGGTTTCCTTACAGAGATTTCAGGGGATTTATCCCATCATGCAGTATAATTCTCCCAACAGGCATTGCTGCACGAGAAGGATACTCCCACTAAAATGGACGATTAAGTGGATTATCCCCTCGTGCAGCAAAACTGACAATTCACATTAAAATACAGTTTTTGAGTTTTATTCGGTATATGGACATAACCGAACGTTCGGTAGATAGCTGGGGTCTGAGCGCATCTTTTGAGAGAATACCGCTCAGCTCCCAGCTGAAATGACCGAACACCGCAACAAATAAGTTTATACATTGAAGTTCCCCTCAATCTGTCGATTGTACTTAGGGGAACGATCCTACCAGGTGCTCGACGACCAAACACCGCTGAAGAATAGAGGATCCAAGATGGCTGACCGCCGCATGGTCGCAGGGCCAGATTAAGAGCCCAGTGGGCCTGGTGCTGACAATCATGACGGGCCTAATTACAGGATCATATCGACCAAAAACAGTAAAATACTCCCAAGCGTCATGTATCTGATGGAGATGGTGCTGGAGAGAAAGAAAACAGCAGCTATAAGAAAACACATACCCTAGGGCCTTTTTAATACTATATTTACTTATCTCCTTAATTTATGTGTATATATATATGTGTGTGTGTGTGTGTCTATATATGTATGTATATATAAAGATCCAAAATATGACCACACTCCATGGTCTTAGTCCAAAGTATAAAACTTGTCTTTTAATACATATTCTAAAAAGAAAATCGACGTTTCAGCTCACAAAAGGAGTTTTCATCAGGAGGACAAAAATTACAAATATATAGAGTGCATAATGATTAAAACTCACCGCCAAGTACTCACCGCCAGCATGTGTGGAGCTGCTAACCGATTTTGCATGTGCACGTGGGCAGAATGCTGGCGATGGCTGGGGACATGAATATACAGGACTCTAAGGTCCATACTGTAGGATCAAACAAAATTGAATACAAAGATGCTAAACAATCAATGCAATGTAATGTAGACTACAGCCACATGGTCTCTACAGTCAGAAAAATGGGCCTAGGCTAATCTCTCACTAATTTATGTTTTCATCTTTCAAGTAAATCCATAACCCCTAACAGCAGTGTCCAGTCAAGCAGAAAGTCAATGGGCGCGGTAAAAGGGTGTGCCACTGACACAAATCACGTAACCTGCCAAAAGGGGCGAACAGGCCCAAAAAGAGGACATATCTGCCCAAAGAATTAGGCCAGCCTGGCATGAATGCATTTCAGGCTGCCTGCCAATCATGCAGCTGGCCAACTAAGGGCATACTATGCAGACAGCACCCTGAGCTTGGCATAAATGCATCTAATGATGCGCTCGCTCAACGCTTTCTAAGGACTGTCCCCTAGCACTTGCTGGTCCACTTTTCTCCTTACCTTCTTACTAGCAGGCAGGAGCTCCTGGTATATAGTCTGGGACAGAGAAAAGCTGTATGTAGTGAGTGTAGAAGAAAGGGAACATGCCACAGTGTTAGAGAGACCAAAGTCAGCATTACCTTAAAGGATCACTATAGGGTCAGGAACACAAACATGAATTCATGACCCTATAGTGTTAACACCACCATCTAGCCCCCATGGGCCCCTCATGCCTCCATTAATATAGCAAAATCGTACTGTATTCAAACCTGAAGCTGTAACTCTGCATGCTGTTAGACTCAGAAAAACAAGCAGTGTGCTGACATCATTAGAAGTGGTGGCCTGATCCAATCTCAGTGCTTCCCCATAGGATTGGCTGAGACTGACAAAGAGGCAGATCAGGGGCAGAGCCAGCATGATTCAAACACAGCCCTGGCCAATCAGCATCTCCTCATAGAGATGAATTAAATCACTGAATCTCTATGAGGAAAGTTCAGAGTCTGCATGCAGAGGGAGTAGATACTGAATGTTAGGCAGCCATGACCCAGGAAGGATCTCTAACAGCCATCTAAGGAGTGGCCAGTGACGTTATCACTAGGCTGTAATGTAAAGACTGCATTTTCTCTGAAAAGACAATGTTTACAGCAAAAAGTCTGACGGTAATGATTCTACTCACCAGAACAAATTCAATAAGCTGTAGTTGTTCTGGTGACTATAGTGTCCCATTGACTATATTCATTGTCAGCCAGTCCACCCAAGTTTTGTTCCCATACATCCCTCTTAAGTTTCCATACTTAAGTAAGAGTATGTGAAAAGTAGTTAGGGTTGCCACCTTTCTTGAAAAAACATACCGGCCTTGCTAATTTGCATAATGAAATATGTATGGGTGACATCACATGATGTAAATCTCAAGGAGTGACATTAGAGAGAATGCTGTAAAATCACCAAAAAACTACTTACGGTAGTTTGATTCTGCTGTATAGATGGATTCCTCCCAGCGCCCCCATGTGTCGATTACTCCAGGTCTCAGTGTTCCTATGTATCAGTGTCTCAGTGCCCCATGTCTCCCTGTGTCCCCATGTATCCCAGGATGCCCATGTCACTAGGACACTAGGAAGACGGGGAGACCTGGTGACACGGGGAGACCTAGGGACACGGAGACACCAGTGACACTAGGAGACTAGGGGACTCTGGCTGGGACACATGGGGACACTGGGAAAATACACTTGAAGACATGGGGAAACAGACACCAGGGACACAGACACTAGAGACACTGGCTGGGGGGCATGGGGACATTGAGACATGGGGGCCCTGGGAGACATGGGGACACTGAGACACCAGGGCCACGGACACTAGGTGTCAGGATCGGGACAGGGATCCAACACGCAGAGTACAAACAGTAGCCAGATACGTATACCGGACCTTAGAATGGCCGGACTAACGTAAGTAGTACAGTATAGAATGGTCAAAGACAAGCCGAGGTCGAGGGTAACAGAAGACAGGTAAGCGAGAGACAAGCCGAATCAAGGGTAACAGAGATAAGCAGAGTAAGGTAAACAAGCCGGGTCAAAACCAAAAGGGATAAGAGAATACACAAGCACTGAGTGACTAGAACAAGCTAGAACCACGACAGGGCAATGAGCTAATGAAAGAAGCTCTGTTAAATACCCTGTTCAGAGCAGTAACCACGCCTCCGAGGCGTCCTGATTGGTCCTGCAGCAATTGAGTGACAGGTCGTTCCGGGGGAGTGTCATGATGACAACTTCCTGCCTAGATGCTGTAAAAGGCAGTCACTCCCTCGCGGCCGGCCTTGCATGACCGGATAGACCGTGGGGAAGGGAGCCATCAGGCCGTCTGGATGGAGGAACAGCTAAGTCTCTACCTCTTTCGGAGGTAGAGACCACAGGTACCCTGACACTAGGGACACTAGCTTGGAGACATGGGGACATTGAGACACTTGAGGCACTGGGAGACATAGAGGCACTAGGAGACATGGGGACAGTGAGACACTGGCAGACTGGGGGCACTGGGAGACTTGGGGTCACTGAGACACCAGGGACATTGGCTGGGAGACATGCGGACACTGAGAGACATGTGTCCCCATGTGTCTCCTTGTCATAATGTCTCCCAATGTCCCTTAGTGTCTCAGTGTATGTCTCCTTGCAGCCTTTCCCCCCATCCCTTACTTCCATGAGCTGTAGGCTGTCTCTGCAAGGTGAGAATTGCTGTCTGGACTCTCTGTAGCTGCACCCCTGCAGATCAGTGAGTATAGATAGGCAGGGAGGGATATGCTGGAACTTCCTATCCCTGCCTGTCTCCACACACAGCGACCCCTACTGGCCAGTGCTGGTATTGCATAGCAATCTTGTTTATACTGAGGAAAAATACCAGCATTTGTATTGCCAGTATCACTGTAACATTGGAACCAGCCAGGCAGCCTCAAATACTGGCTGTGCCAATAAAATAAAAGCCAGGTGGAATCCCTAAGAGTAGTGTGTAAAAAAAAAAAAAAAAAAATTTAAAAAAAAAAAAAATTTTTTTTTTAAATCAATGGGCCTATTCCATGGGCCTGGGCCTGGAGCTGCAGCTCCATCAGCCCCTATGTTAATCCGGCCCTGCATGGTCGGTAGTCGAGCGACGGCCACCTAGGAGAGCCTCTAATTACCGATTGCCTCTAAGTGTGTGGTCTATCAGGGGAGCCCGTATTCATTTGACGGACAGCCCGGATAGCCACTGTTCGTCGAACGAAGTAACTGTATGCTGGTAGCTTACGGCGGCCAGCATGCGAATTAACATAGCACAGTACACACATCAGAATATACTTAGCACACAATACAGCTTACAGACAACCTTAGTTTCTACATTATAGTCCAGAAGTGGCTAGGTTTGCCACAATATGAAATGTGAACATTTCAGATTTGCTTTAGATATAAGTAATTGACTAGCAATATGGAGCCTAGTCACACAATATAAGGCTTTCTTAAAATTAAAACTCTTTATGTGACTTTACTAATATTTAAATATGTTTAAATAAATTTATTACACCATTTTTAATAGTGTCTCCTTTCAGTGACTGAATCAGAAATTCTTTGTAAGAGAGTTATGAACTTGTCTGTTTCCTGGAACCTGCAGAATCCAATGTATTGTTTTGACTTGAGCAACTCCTGTCCTAAGACCAACGTTACCCCATCAAGATTTTCAGCTATGTGCATTATCATGTCTGTGATTATAACAATCACCATTTCAGTTTCTCATTTCAGTTTCTCATTTTAAACAGCTTCACAGTCCAACGAACTTCCTTATTCTATCCTTGGCAATAACAGATTTTCTTCTTGGACTGGTAATAATGCCTTATAGCATGGTCCGATCAGCGACATCTTGCTGGTATTTTGGAGATTTATTCTGTAAACTACACAGTTGCTTAGATATGACTTTCTGCACAACTTCCATACTTCATCTATTTTTTATTTCTGTCGATCGTTACTATGCTGTGTGTCAACCGCTTCATTATTATTCAAAGATGACAAACCGTATGATAGAAGTTTATTTATTTGTTAGCTGGTCGGTTCCTTTTTTATATTCAGTTAGTCTTATTGTGTCAAATGTGCACATGGAAGGATTAAATCATTTTGGGGAGTCACATACCTGCACTGGGTCTTGTTTTCTTATACTGAATAAGCTTTGGGCAACAGTTTCTTCATCATTTTGTTTTTTTGTTCCAGGTGCCATGATGATAGGAATCTATATCCATATATTTTCTATAGCACAAAAACAGGCAAGGATGCTACACAACCACCCACATTACCTGGGTACAAACACCAACAAGGCATCTCTAAAGGTTGAAAGCAAAGCAGCAAAGACTTTAAGCTTAGTTATGGGGGCATTTTTATTATGTTGGCTTCCATTTTCTATTGTCATTGTAGTAGATCCTTACCTTGATTTCACATCATCGGATGATTTGTATAATGCAGTTCTGTGGCTTGGTTATTTTAATTCTTCTCTTAACCCCATCATCTATGCTTTATTTTATCCATGGTTTCAGAAAACCTTTAAAATTATTATAACAGGCAAAATATTTAATAATGATTTTTCTAACTTATGTGTTCGGTAGACTTTTATAAAAAATATCAGTTTTGTAAGTTGTTTATAAAGAATACATCTATGAATCCTTTAAGTGATTGAGGAAATCTACTGTTCAGATCTGTTTGATATAGAGCTTGCTCTGAGAAATATACATTTTTGAATAAAACATTAAAATCACGTATAGCATGTTAAATGACCAGTATAGTGTTAGGGAGACAAAACTGTATTCCTAACACAATAGTGTTCCTCCCCCCTGTGGCCATTAAAACCCGTATATTTCACTTACCTACCTTACCTTTCTGCTGGATCTCTACCTTCTCCAATGTCAGCAATGAGGGGGGACCTAATGCGCATGCAATGTGTGCCGCACATGTATTAGATATTCCTCAAAGAAATGCATTCACTCAATGCTTTTCTATGAGGATTTTATAGACACTGGACATCCTCATGCAAATGAGTACATCTAGCACTATTTATTAAACTGTGGAAAAGTCCAGGAAGCGCTTCTAGTAGCGGTCTTGGAGACTGCCACTAGAAGCACTCTTAACCCTGAAATATAAACATTACAGTTTATCTGAAACAGTTTTCACTTGCAGGGTTAAGAGGACAGGGACACTGCACCCAGGCCAATTCAATGAGTTGAGTGGTCTTGGTGGCTTTAGTGTCCGTTCAAAGCAACACTCCAAGGACCAAAAAAAACAGGTGCATTAGTTTAATAAAGAGGTTTTGATGTATAGTGCATGCCCTTGATATCTCACCACTCATTTCTCTGACATTTAGGAGTTAACTCACTTTTATTGTGCTGTGCTAGCCTTACCTCCCCTGGTTGTGACTTACACAGCCTCCCTACACACGTTCTATAAAAGAGACTTCATATTTTTAGATTCTCTTACTGCACTTTTTTAGATTCTATCGCACAATGTGTTCAATTTAGACGCTCCTATCTATTACATTGTTATTCACTAAAGTGAGAATTCAAACTGAATTTAAAATTCAAGGTCAAAGTAGCTAAACTGGAAGCATAGCTGAATGCTAAATAGACATACAGACAGACATGTGGATTATTTCTCTAAACCACATTACACAATATGGTGTAATCAATTTGCAGAAATATATGGCTATGGCATGGATGTAGATGTCAAACTATTTTGATTGCATTATACAATGAAGTAAGTAGAAGTATAGCTCAGAGTGTTGCAGTGGAAGTGATTTATTTAGATTTTGACAAAGCGTTTGATATTGTGAAACACAATAGGTTAGTGTTCAAACTAAAATAAATTAGACTGAATGAAAACCCTTGTTCTTAGGTAGAACATTAACTTAAAGATAGAGAACAGAGAAATGTAATTAATGGTAAATTTCCAAGCTGGACCAACATGGTAAGTGGTGTCCCTCCGGGTCTGTACTGAAACCGCTTCTGTTAGATAAACATACTTATAAATTATCTTGTAAAAATGCATTGAAAGTCATGTTTCAGTGTTTGCAGATGCCACAAAACTCTATAAACTATAACAATGTAAGCAGAATATTACTGTGCTGCAGATGATTTTTGATAGACTGGGGTGTTGGGCACTCAAATGGCAGATTAAATTTAATGTAGACAAATGCTAACTTGTGCATGTAAAGAATGCACAAGCAACTTGTACCATACATGGTAGTGAATTACAGATAAGAACACATGAGAAGGATTTGGGAATTGCTATAGACAACAAACTAGACAAGAACATGCAATGTCAATCGGCAATTGCTAAGACCAGTTAGGTATTGTCATGTATAAATAAGGGCATTAAGTCTCGGGATAAGAATATTATTTTGCCTCTTTATAAATCACTGGTAAGACCTTGAATATGTTGTGCAATTTTGGGCACCTGTTCTAAAGGATGTTATGGCACTAGAACAAAGTGCAGAGGAAGGCTTCCCAAATAAAGACAAAGGAATGGAACATTTTATAACAAAAGGTTAACAAACTTAAATCTCTTTAGTTTAGAAACTCAGAGGGGATATATATGATAGGATTATACAAATATATTCGGGGCCAGTACAAACCATTGTCTGGAAATCTATTCCTAAGCAGGACTATACATGGGACACAAGGTCACATGTTTAAACTGGAAGAAAGGTGATTTAGTCTAAGGCAAAAGAAAGGGTTTTACAGTAATAACAATAAGGATGTGGATATCTGACTGAAGAGGTGGTTTTATCAGAGTCTATTCCGATGTTTAAACTTCAATTGGATAAATACTATATTATATAATATTCTGGGATTTTAATTTTAATTTGTGGGGTAATAGCTTCTTGATCCAAGGGCTGGCTGGCTTGCTGGCTACTGGGACACTTGATTATTATTTAAAGAAATAATCCATGCACAATAACCACTACTGCTCTGTGTTGTTGTTATGGTGCAAGGAGGGCCGGGCCCCCCTCCCAGAGTAAGTAGTCAAACCATTTAAGAACAGTTTGACAACTTACCTGGGGTCTGCTGGGATATGAGGCTGTAGTAGGGTATAGGAGCAGTGGTGCAATGTTTGAGGGGTGCAGTGTGTGTGTGAAAGGTTCAGTGTGTGTGAGGGGGTGTAGTGTGTGAATGTGTAGGGTGTGTGGGGCAATGTGTGTATGAGGGGGCTGTGTATGTGTGTGGCAATGTTAGTATGGGGTGCTGTGTGTGTATGGGTGGGCAGTGTATGTGTGTAAATGTGTATGGTGTGTGTGGGGGCAGTGTGTGTGTATGGGGGGCAGTGTGTGAATGTGTATGGTGTGTGGGGGCAGTGTGTTTATGGGGCTAGAGTTCACTCTCACCACTGCGACCACCAGGAATCCCTGGTGGTCACAGTGTTGAGTGAACTCTAGTCTGTAGCTCCAGGGCTAGAGTTTACTCTAGCAAGAGCCGTAACGTTGCCGTGGTAACCGCGGCAACGATCTGTGCTTGCGCAAGAAGGACCCAGAGGAGCTGCAGGCTGAGCTCCCGGGTCCTCTCTTCCTCCCTCCCCTGCCGGCTGCCCGCACGGTGCCTGCGGACAGGGGAGGGGGCAATTGCCCTCCTCTTACCCCCCTCCCACTCTTCTTACTCCCCCCCTCTTCTTACTCCCCCCTCACTCTCTTCTTACCTCTTCTTACTCCCCCCTTCCCCTCTTCTTACTCCCCCCTCCCCCTCTTCTTACTCCCCCCTCACTCTCTTCTTACCCCTTCTTACTCCCCCCTCCCCCTCTTCTTACTCCACCTTCTTACTCTCCTCCTCTTCTTACTCCCACCTCTTCTTACTCCTCCCTCTTCTTACTCCCCCCTCTTCTTACTCCCCTCCCCCTCTTCTTACCCCCTCCCCCCTCTTCTTACTCCCCCTCCCCCTCTTCTTACCCCCCTCCACCCTCTTCTTACTCCCCCTCCCCTCTTCTTACCCCCCTCCCCCCTCTTCTTACTCCCCCTCCCCATCTTCTTACCCCCTGTTCTTACTCCCCCATTCCTCTTTTTACTCCCCCCTCCCTCTTCTTACTCCCCCCCTCCCCCTCTTCTTACCCCCTTCTTACTCCCCCCACTCTCTTCTTACTCCCCCCTCTTCCCTCTTCTTACCCCCCTCCCCTCTTCTTACCCCCCTCCCCCCTCTTCTTACTTCCCCCTCCCCCTCTTCTTACCCCCTTCTTACTCCCCCCTCATCTCTTCTTACTCCCCCCTCATCTCTTCTTACTCCCCCCTCATCTCTTCTTACCCCCTCCCTTTCTCTTCTTACCCCCTCCTTCTCTCTTCTTACCCCCCTCCTTCTCTCTTCTTACTCCCCCCTCCCTCTCTTTTCTTACCCCCTCTCTTTTCTTACCCCCCCTCTTTTCTTACCTCCCCCTCCCTCTTCCTACCCCCCCTCTCTTTTCTTACCCCCCCTCCCTCTCTCTTCTTACCCCCCTCTTTTCTTACCCCCCCTCTTTTCTTACCCCCCTCTCTTTTCTTACCCCCCTCTTTTCTTACCCCCCTCTCTTTTCTTACCCCCTCCCTCTCTTTTCTTACCCCCCCTCTCTTTTCTTACCTCCCCCCTCCCTCTTCCTACCCCCTCCCCCTCTTCTTACCCCCTTCTTACTCCCCCCTCTCTTCTTGCTCCCCCCTCATCTCTTCTTACCCCCTCCCTTTCTCTTCTTACCCCCTCCCTCTCTTTTCTTACCCCCCTCTCTTTTCTTACCTCCCTCCCTCTCTTTTCTTACCCCCCCTCTCTTTTCTTACCCCCCCTCTCTTTTCTTACCTCCCCCCTCCCTCTTCCTACCCCCCCCCTCTCTTTTCTTACCCCCTCCGCTGTAGCATGGCCGAGCGGCTTTCCGGTCTGCGGTGCCCGGCCGGAGTTTCTGTTTCCTGTACCCGGCCGGACTGACAGGAAGGTGCACACTCAGTGTGCACCTTCCTATCACTCCGGCCGGGCACCGCGTACTGGAAAGCCGCTCGGCCACGCTACAGGGGAGGGGAGGTGAGAAGCTGCAGCCGCCTGAGGCTCTTAAGAGAGCGCTCAGGCGGCTGCAGCATTTAAAGGGGCGGCGGGCCACCTGATGGCGGGTCCCCCTCCCGGCCGGGCCCTCGGACCATGTCCGAAGTGCCCGACCGGTCAGTCCGCCCCTGGGTGCTGAGTGTGTGAAGGATGCTGAGTGTGTGAAGGGTGCTGAGTGTGTGAAGGGTGCTGAGTGTGTGAAGGGTGCTGAGTGTGTGAAGGGTGCTGAGTGTGTGAAGGGTGCTGAGTGTGTGAAGGGTGCTGAGTGTGTGAAGGGTGCTGAGTGTGTGAAGGGTGCTGAGTGTGTGAAGGGTGCTGAGTGTGTGAAGGGTGCTGAGTGTGTGAAGGGTGCTGAGTGTGTGAAGGGTGCTGAGTGTGTGAAGGGTTTGCTGAGTGTGTGAAGGGTTTGCTGAGTGTGTGAAGGGTTTGCTGAGTGTGTGAAGGGTTTGCTGAGTGTGTGAAGGGTTTGCTGAGTGTGTGAAGGGTTTGCTGAGTGTGTGAAGGGTTTGCTGAGTGTGTGAAGGGTTTGCTGAGTGTGTGAAGGGTTTGCTGAGTGTGTGAAGGGTTTGCTGAGTGTGTGAAGGGTTTGCTGAGTGTGTGAAGGGTTTGCTGAGTGTGTGAAGGGTTCTCTGTGTGTGAAGGGTTTGCTGAGTGTGAAGGGTTCTCTGTGTGTGAAGGGTTCTCTGTGTGTGAAGGGTTCTCTGTGTGTGAAGGGTTCTCTGTGTGTGAAGGGTTCTCTGTGTGTGAAGGGTTCTCTGTGTGTGAAGGGTGCTGTGTGTGTGAAGGGTGCTGTGTGTGTGAAGGGTTATCTGTGTGTGAAGGGTGCTGTGTGTGTGAAGGGTGCTGTGTGTGTGAAGGGTGCTGTGTGTGTGAAGGGTTCTCTGTGTGTGTGAAGGGTTCTCTGTGTGTGTGAAGAGTTCTCTGTGTGTGTGAAGGGTTCTCTGTGTGTGTGAAGGGTTCTCTCTGTGTGTGTGAAGGGTTCTCTCTGTGTGTGTGAAGGGTTCTCTCTGTGTGTGTGAAGGGTTCTCTCTGTGTGTGTGAGGGGTGTTCTGTATGTGAGGGGTTCTCTCTGTGTGTGTGTGTGAGGGGTGTTCTGTATGTGAGGGGTTCTCTGTGTGTGTGAGGGGTGCTCTGTGTGTTTGTGAGGGGTGCTCTGTGTGTGTTTGTGAGGGGTGTTCTGTGTGTTTGTGAGGGGTGTTCTGTGTGTTTGTGAGGGGTGTTCTGTGTGTGTGTGAAGGGTTCTCTGTGTGTGAAGGGTTCTCTGTGTGTGAAGGGTTCTCTGTGTGTGAAGGGTTCTCTGTGTGTGAAGGGTGCTGTGTGTGTGAAGGGTGCTGTGTGTGTGAAGGGTTATCTGTGTGTGAAGGGTGCTGTGTGTGTGAAGGGTGCTGTGTGTGTGAAGGGTGCTGTGTGTGTGAAGGGTTCTCTGTGTGTGTGAAGGGTTCTCTGTGTGTGTGAAGGGTTCTCTGTGTGTGTGAAGGGTTCTCTGTGTGTGTGAAGGGTTCTCTCTGTGTGTGTGAAGGGTTCTCTCTGTGTGTGTGAAGGGTTCTCTCTGTGTGTGTGAAGGGTTCTCTCTGTGTGTGTGAGGGGTGTTCTGTATGTGAGGGGTTCTCTCTGTGTGTGTGTGTGAGGGGTGTTCTGTATGTGAGGGGTTCTCTGTGTGTGTGAGGGGTGCTCTGTGTGTTTGTGAGGGGTGCTCTGTGTGTGTTTGTGAGGGGTGTTCTGTGTGTTTGTGAGGGGTGTTCTGTGTGTTTGTGAGGGGTGCACTGTGTGGGTGGTGGGTATTGAATGTGTGTGTGGGGAGGGTGCCTATACATTGGGGGGGAGGGAGCAGGAGTAATTCAAATGTTTTTTTTATTACTATTAGAACAAAATAATAAAAAAAAGTATAAATACACTGTATGTCCCCTTGGTGGTCTGGTGGAGATGAGCAGCACGACCCTGCCTGCAGCTCCTCTGGCTGCAGGCAAAGTTTAGGACCTTTCCTCCTCTCGGCTCCTCATTCTCTCTCATGCATGCTGCTTGTCAGCGCCTGTGGGCTGGAGAGGGAGATCTTTCATCTCCCAACCCTCCCCTCAAAGCACACTGCAGGACCGGCGTTAGGATAGCGCTGGCTCTGCACGGACCGGCAGGGGAGATCCTGTGATCTCCCCTGTCGGCCCATGGCGACTCACCGGGTTCCCAACCCGTGCCGCCGCCATTACCTAAATAATTTCACGTACCCCCTGGGACACTGAATTGTACCCCTGGGGTTACATGTACCATGGGTTGGGAACCCTGCCTTAGACCAAAGCTGACAAATAGTCTTCTACAAAGAACCACTGTACAGGCAAATACAGTAGATGGAGTGACTGTGGATACTGTTCTCATACTTCACATACCTCTAATTCCATCTGAAACAAATATGCCTTTTATAAAAGGAGCTATTTCATTAACTTGCTTTATTACCACAAAGGGTCACAGGGACAAACCTTTGAAAGAATCTGCTTAAACTCTGAAACCTGGAATTAGTCATAGACTACACATGACTCTCCTAAGAGCTTGATTATTGGAAAAAAACATGTTGTATCAGAAAAAAATGTTTACTGTAATGTTTTTCAATAAAATGTATTAACCCCTACCTACACTACAAAGCACTTTTTGATTGAAAAAAATATGTAACATATTTTTGAAGGGGTGCATAGCTTGCATATAAAAAGATCATAACACATCAATTTTGTATGTATATTGCAGAAAAATATAAAAGTAAAAATTATGCAAATATACACAATTTGTATTTTTCACTTATATGTTTAGCTTTTTTAAAATCCTCTATCTTGCAATATATCTGAAATAATGGGGGTTTAGTTACATTATATGATCATATATTGCATATGTCTGTAAACAATAAAGTTTGGTGAAACACGCATGACGTAATGACGCACGCTGACGTCGGAATGTGGAAGTAGGATCACGGATTAGACGCGGCAGAGTTTAGCCGCCAACATTTAGGATATTTAAACCCTGACGTTTTTCGGTTGGCAGCACGGAGTATACTGGGGACATCGAAGGGACACACATGTCCCGAGCACGCAGCCCAATTATAGGAGAGCCTTAGGATTGACTTCTCTTACTACACAAGGATTGACCAGCGACCTGCTGATACAGTGTGGTGATCATCTCTACAACCATCAGGAACTGCTTTCATCCCCTCCAATCACACCATCTCTCACAGACTACAGGATCTTCCTACATGATACAGCATAAAGAAATATACGACATTGGTGAGATCAACCCACAGATAGTGGGGTATATATAGTGCACTATATACTGGACTGCAATTAATCAGGACTGTAGTACTTTGCATTTTTTTCATTGTTTTATTTTTCTTTTATTTTTATTTTGTCTTTTTTCCTTTTTTTTCTAAGCAATAGTTTCCTCGATTGGACGTTTTTCCAATTTTTTTCTTATTTTTCCATTATTTCACTTTTTCATTTTTCCACATGATTTTTTCCTCATTTGTTTTTCTATTTTCTTTGCGCTTAAGATCACCAATTAGTGTGTACAGATATACAGACTTTGAACTGTTCATCGAACAAAGGAGGATTCTGTGTGTAGATATATGTAAATAGCTGGTGTATATAGGATGAATTATGTGTTACTTTGATGAAATGCCACTATCTTTATGAATTATTCTAAAAACATCACAATAAATACTATGAAATTGAACACAGGTTTAACAATCAGATTTATTGCCATTGGTTGAGTGCGGTATTCATATTTTGTTTATGATATAGATTAGGAGGTCCATTGTGGGGTTATACCTCGAATACCGGCACCTAACACATAATTGAGTGCCAGCACATATTGTTTTTTCATATATTGCATAAGCCTGCCACAACGTCAATGTACCCCATTCTTGGCAGGTCCTACTCTAGCAGCCTAATGCTTGCTCTTATGAGATTAATCCACTTACTTGGGAAATACTTCCTTACTGGGAACTCTCTGCAAGTCAAGGCTAAATAGCAATCACAATCCTATCACACTTGGGCAGCCAGTACATGTTGGGATCAATGAGAACCCAGCATGTATAGTGCTACTACTGGTAGGACTGTGATTTCTGAAAGCAATCGGCCAGTCCAGTACATTAAAGTATATTAATCACTGTCTCACCTCCCTGCCTTCAACTTAGCTCCGGATGTGGGGTCACACTGGGCGGGATGATGTGAAGTCACAACGTGGTGCCACATTAGCTGGTGACTGGGAGAGGTGAATGAGTTATCAGTAATATTAAGAAAATTGGTAAATTAAAATCAATATAGATTATCAGAAATATATATGAAATTCCAACGCAATCAAAAGATATCACATGACAAAGTAGGGATTAATTTGTTTTATGGTAAAGCCTGATGTTGACAAAAGTTTACAAAAGACAGAGCTCCACTGTTTAGTTTTTTTTTCCAATCCCAGCATCTGTCACAAATGTTGGCTCTGGGATTTGTCATTTTCAGAAGTCTTTGTGAAATATGCCACTTAAAATACTTTTATTATAATATATAGCTAGTTCCTTATAAAAGCCTAAAGCCTGGGGATCCAGTCGTAAAAACTTTAGTGTGGGAGCTCATCAAGTTCACTTCTCCTTCCTTCTGTAAATTAACCCACATATTCCTAAACTTATCAAACCATGTCAGCAGGGCCGGTGCTAGGATTTTTGCAGCCCTAGGCAAAAAAAAAAATGTGCTGCCCCATTTGCACAATTCACTCATGCAGACTGACATACACTGACCCATGAAGACTGACACACATGCACTGACACACGCAGACTGACACACACACATACTGGCACACACTGACCCATGCAGACAGACACACACACGTGTACTGACCCATGCAGCCTAACACACACACACACACACACACATGTACTGACCCATGCAGACTGACGCAAACATACTATATGTAGATGGCAGGAACCGCACTCACTCCCAACTGCCACAGGTGCTTTGGAGCAGGACCAGCAATCCCACCACGATAAGGCAAACAAGAAAAACTCACAGGCACTCCAAATGTGAAGCCGCAGGCAGATTTATTGCAACAAAATGCACAGCAATGTTTTGACCTGACTAGAGATCTTTGTCAAGCTAACACCACAATGTGAATAAAGTGCATATATATCAAAAAGTGCAAAAGAGAAGGTCAATCAATAAATTTATTAATTGGTTAACAATAGACAATTAATTAGTGCAGAGTCCAAAATACACAGAATAAATATCAAAATTGTACAGAATCAATATTACAAAAGATTACAGACAGTTATACATTAAAAGTGCAAACAAAACAGGGTAGTACTAGCGCTAATTTGCAAAAAGTGAATAACGAATGAGCAGCTTAAACACCAAGTTCTTATCTTTAAGAGTGAGTTCAGTGGTAGTGTACTGGTGAAGCGCTATAAAATATTCAATTATAACAATAGTGTTTTTTCCTAATTACAATTGGTGAATAAACTTTGACATGTGAATATATGTATAAACAGTACCTTTTAGGTATATACAAAGGTGTCCTAAGTTGGTAATCAGTACCTTAAAAAGAAAAATATACCAAACATAGTGTAAACTGTGACAAAAATGAAAATAGATTTAAATTAAGAGGGAAAATGCCCACTCACACTTTAGAGAGCTAATAGTGTATAGCTCAATTTGATCGCCTGTGGGGTCCGTGGAGGCGACCCTATCCCTTCTTTTTGCTGGATATTGTTGTCTTAAAACTCTGAAATGTTAAAACATATATATGGTGCAGTACCGTATGGTTCCAGATATATGTGAAAAAGAACAGATTTGTACTCACAGACACAGAGCCATCCACATCGGCTCTGATCACGGGTATATGTGGTTAAGGACCACACACCTTCTTTAAGAGCAGGAACAATGCCACCAGTGTTTATAGAAATATAAGTAAATTTATTACATAAAACTATTTATAACAATAAAAAACTATATATAGCAATATAAAAACACTGTATAGGCATAAAAAAGTCCAAATAAATAAAGACCGGTATTCTCCAAGTTCCAGGACGCGTTTCGCTTCAACTGGATAAAAAAAGTCTCTATTTCTTCTTTGGGACCTGTTCCTGCTTTTATACGTCTTTAAGAGTCCAATCCTTGATTAAGAGTCCGTGATTTCGCGGGCTATCTCCATGGGAACGGTGGCGCCCTGCGATTCACGTCTCGTTTTCGTGTATTTCCGGGTTTCCGCATCACTTCCGGTCACGTGTCTCTCGGCCGTTACGTCATGCGTTCCACCTTGCGGTTCATTCGGCCGATACCCGGAAGTGTGTGGTATCATTCCACAATGATGGGAGATAGATGTAGGGATAAGAAAAACACATACATTCATAATGGCAGAACTTTAAATGAGGGGAAAGGTTGATTCTTTCTTAAATCTTATACTGAAAACGGGATAAATATATTTGTATCTTTCTAAATGAATGGAGCTATACATATATTTATATTACAAAGAGACCGATAGTTTTATATAGAAACATTGAGCTAAGCACGCAAAATCATAAAGTCAGAAACATCATTTCCAAATTCTGGCCCATTCTCCTTCAAGACCCGGTAGCAAAAACCTTCCTCCCTGAAAGACCCAGATTTATACATAGGGGAGTAAACAATTTACGCACGGCACTTACATCCAGCTTCCTAAAAGAAAGAAAAACCAATGACACATTTTTAAGTTTAGAAAAGGGTTTTTTTGGATGCGGAAGCTGTCTAGCATGTAAAAGAACTACCAGCAAAAAAAGACACTTGAATCATTTTTTTAGCAAAGACGGAACTAAATATAAAATTAAAGAACTCCTGACTTGCCATTCCAATAATCTCATTTATTGCATGGTATGCCCTTGTGGTTTACAATATATAGGGAAAACCACAAGGGCACTGCATATAAGAATTGAAGAACATGGAAGGAATATATCTAAAGGGTTTGAGAACCATAGTGTCTCGGCCCATTACAAAATCCACCACAATTGTGAAACAGCCGGTACTCAATTCTTTGCGATCAAAAAACTAGAAAGAGATTGGAGAGGAGGAAATTTTGATACAAGAATGAGTAAGAACGAGATGGAATGGATTTTTAAACTAAACACACTCATCCCATATGGTCTTAACACGGACTTTGAGATGTGCCATTTTTTAAGATAAATATATGTTTTATTTCAATTTTAGGAGGTTATTGTTCTTATGAAGGATTTTAATTGGGTCTTTATATGCCTTTGTAGTTTTGATATTGTTAATTTTATACATTGGATATTTTTATATATGCCCTTTTTTGCTGCTTATAGCTAGGATCCCTTATGACTATATTTATGCACTTTATGGTCCTGGTCATGTATACATTTCTATGATTAATTGCCTAGTTGCCACATTAGATTTCTTCATTAACGCCCCGTTTGGCCGCTTATAGCAAGGATTCACTATGGAAAAAATGTATGCACTTTATGGTCCTAGTTATCTATACATGTGTATTATTCATTTCCCCTGTAGCTACAATGGATTTTCTGCAAATTTAGCTCAATGTTTCTATATAAAACTATCGGTCTCTTTGTAATATAAATATATGTATAGCTCCATTCATTTAGAAAGATACAAATATATTTATCCCGTTTTCAGTATAAGATTTAAGAAAGAATCAACCTTTCCCCTCATTTAAACTTCTGCCATTATGAATGTATGTGTTTTTCTTTTCCCTACATCTATCTCCCATCATTGTGGAATGATACCACACACTTCCGGGTATCGGCCGAATGAACCGCAAGGTGGAACGCATGACGTAACGGCCGAGAGACACGTGACCGGAAGTGATGCGGAAACCCGGAAATACACGAAAACGAGACGTGAATCGCAGGGCGCCACCGTTCCCATGGAGATAGCCCGCGAAATCACGGACTCTTAATCAAGGATTGGACTCTTAAAGACGTATAAAAGCAGGAACAGGTCCCAAAGAAGAAATAGAGACTTTTTTTATCCAGTTGAAGCGAAACGCGTCCTGGAACTTGGAGAATACCGGTCTTTATTTATTTGGACTTTTTTATGCCTATACAGTGTTTTTATATTGCTATATATAGTTTTTTATTGTTATAAATAGTTTTATGTAATAAATTTACTTATATTTCTATAAACACTGGTGGCATTGTTCCTGCTCTTAAAGAAGGTGTGTGGTCCTTAACCACATATACCCGTGATCAGAGCCGATGTGGATGGCTCTGTGTCTGTGAGTACAAATCTGTTCTTTTTCACATATATCTGGAACCATACGGTACTGCACCATATATATGTTTTAACATTTCAGAGTTTTAAGACAACAATATCCAGCAAAAAGAAGGGATAGGGTCGCCTCCACGGACCCCACAGGCGATCAAATTGAGCTATACACTATTAGCTCTCTAAAGTGTGAGTGGGCATTTTCCCTCTTAATTTAAATCTATTTTCATTTTTGTCACAGTTTACACTATGTTTGGTATATTTTTCTTTTTAACTTACTGATTACCAACTTAGGACACCTTTGTATATACCTAAAAGGTACTGTTTATACAGTTATACATTAAGTTAAAAAATTTATGCAAAAGTATGCAGTTACTATAGAATACATATACTATGTATATGTGAGTATAATCAGATGACATTTATAATAATCAAATCAGCTTACCTATTTGTGCCAAGTAGAGGAGACAGCATAAGATATAAGGGGGGAAATAAATAAACATAAAACAAAATTAAATAAAAATAAATAAAAATAAAAGTGCCTATGATAGCGTACAAATGCAGATCATTTACGGAAGGATGGAACGCTTATCAGATTGGTGGAGCGCAGGAGTGTAAACTCCCCAACTACGGGCCGGCATAGCAGACAAACTAAAGGCATTTTGTGTTTAATTACACGAACGGCATATCGGAGCATGCGCAAACATACTGACACACGGACTGACGTACACACACTGACCCATGAAGACACATACACACTGATCCATGCAGCCTGACACACACACACATACTGACACACGCATACTGATGAAAAACAGAGATAAAGGATGGCGCTAAAAATTGATAGTATTATGTTCGAAATATCATATATAAAAAACCAGTGCAGCACACATAAAAACCACCCAAGTGTATAGTCACTTTATAACACTTACTACAACGATAAAACAGAAATATGCGTATTTCTGCAGGCATAACAATTGCCGCAGTGGTAAAAACCTTTTTGTGTTTCTGACCATTTGGTTAAAAAGTTTGAACTCTTGTTTTCTTTATCTACATAATTAGAGGTTAAAATTTGCTTAAAATTTCTTGCCCCCCTAAAAATGAACTTGGGTTTGTCCCCTAAAAATTCTCTCATTTCATGTTCTTGTTGTAGGATGTGCCAGTTTTTACTTACAATCCTTTTTAAAGTGCCCACGTTGCTACAATAGTTAAAAATGAGAGGGATTTGGTTAGTCAATTCTTTTTTATCTTTGTTCTTATAGTTTAAAAGTTGTGGTCTATCTAAATCTCCAATATTGATAATGTCCTGTTGGAGATCTTTCTCACAGTATCCTTTTTGTACAAATTGTTTTTTTAAAAACAAGGATTGAGAGTTAAAATCATTTTTGTCTGTACAATTTCTTCTCAACCAAATGGTCAGAAACACAAAAAGGTTTTTACCACTGCGGCAATTGTTATGCCTGCAGAAATACGCATATAATTAATAAAAAGAAAGTTGATTTTATCTCTAATATAACCAAAAAATTTTTTTAAATTGACTCTTTTATTTCATGCGAGTCCACAAATGTTATTTATTTGCTTCAATGCACATGCGGCCTACAATATGTAGGAAAAACCTCAAGACCACTAAAAACCAGTATTTATGAGCATATCCGGAACATCAAAATAGGGTTTTTAAATCATAGTGTGTCGAGCCACTTTCTAGAAAAACATGACTCTAATCCCAATGATCTACAATTTACAGCAATTCATAAAATAGAAAATCATTGGAGAGGCGGCAATAGTGCTATGAATCTAAATAAAAAAGAATCAAACTGGATATTTGAGCTACAAACATTATGCCCAAAAGGCTTAAATATCGATTTTGGAATAAACTCAATTTTATAAAAATAACCTTTTTTCTGTATATATGACATTATTTATTTATTATAATCCATTTTTGGTATGTTGGTTTCTATATCCAATTGTGTGTATGTGATTATTAATCTATTATAACTCTCTTTGATATATAGGCTTTTATATCAATATATATATTTTTTATATTTTTTAAATTATTTTATTTCATCCAAATGCTCTTGATTCATTTTAACCATCATAATATATTAGTGTTTTAATATTTTTTTCCCTCTCTTCTTATACCTCTGTTATATGGACTTTAAACATGGACTTGGAGTGATAGGGGTTTCCTATCCTCCTCACTGTCTTTGCACGTAAGCTTAATCGCTTATTCACGCCCCTCTCCGGTACCACGTGACTGGTAGCTGCATCATGTGACCGGAGGAAAGCGAAACCGGAAGGGCACACACGTATCGTCCTGGTAATAACGCGCGGCCATCTTGGGAAGGTCGCACGCACTCCTATGGATATTAACAGACGGCGGCCATCTTGGAGGAGGCATAAGCATTAGAATTCTCGCCGGAAACACTCCTTATATGGATTTGAAGGACGGACTTTACAGCTGCCGATATTTTATAGTAATTTGATTAGTAATTGTATGTGTTAGGCATGATATATAAAGAATATGTCAGTCCATTTGTGTTATGCACCTGAGGAAGACCTATTGGACTAGGTCGAAACGCGTTGTGCTTTATTTATGTATTAAAATTAAAGTATTTACTTATTATTTATTTGGTGATCCTGGTTCCTGATTTATACACAAAGGAGGCGGTTGGCGTTTTTCCCAAGGGACCCTGACTGCACTACCAGCACCAGATTCTGCATACTGCTTTTAAAGTTTAGAGCCAACTCAGAAAGGCTCTAAATATTGTGAGTTTTCCAAGTTTTTTACACTTTTTAATGTGGCTAAGATGTATTGCCCTATGATGGCTCTTTATATTCACAGAACCTAAGGGTCTACACTTAAGACCAAAGGATATCATTCATTGTGTGCGCAACCACCGCCCTCTTTTCTGTTTTACACGCATACTGATGCACACATCAGACTGATGAACACACTGACCCATGCAGATGGACACGCACACACACGTACTGACCCATGCAGACTGACGCACACACACTGACCAATGCAGACTGATGCACACACTGACCCATACAGACTGATGTGCACATACACACACACACTGACAAATGCAGATTGAGACACACATACTGGCCCATGCAGACATATACACTGACACACACTGATACATACAGACACACACACTGACCCATGCAGACACACACATACAGACATACACCAACCCATGCAGACACACATATAGACATACGCTGACCCATGCAGACGCATACACTGATCCAAGCAGGCTGACATACACAAACACAAATTCTATGAAACAAACATTGTGATGTCCTGTTGACCCTCTTACCTTTATTGCACGTATGACTTTGCTTTTCATGTCTAAGTGGCAGCTTCAATGCATCTGGTCGCCTTCACTCCGTCTCAGCCCCGCCCACTTGTGTCCACGTACAGGGCAAGAGGCGGGAGCGAGAAATTTAAGCAACCTCGCGCTGCTGCGGCAATGGGAGTCTTTGCTGAGTCTTGGCTGGGCAGGCTGGGGTGACCA
Organism: Pelobates fuscus; assembly: GCF_036172605.1. Taxonomy (NCBI): domain Eukaryota; kingdom Metazoa; phylum Chordata; class Amphibia; order Anura; family Pelobatidae; genus Pelobates; species Pelobates fuscus. The sequence continues at coordinate 228,433,357 of NC_086318.1, forward strand.
GACCAGTGTTATACCGGGCACTAGTCAGCAGCAATGTAAGCCCTCCCTAATGCCCGGTACCATGGCCGGCGGCACGATTTGTATAATTTCTCCAACATAGAGGGACAGCCAAACAAGCAGAGCAGTAAAGCTCTTGCCGGTGTCCCACTTTAAGCAGCGCCCTGGGTGACCGCCTAATTGGCCTATAGGAAGTGTCAGCCCTGTCAGCTATCAAATTTGGTTTTACGGTTGTACAAAAGTGTATCTTGGAGAATTCTTTAACTATATAAATGCCTGCCTTCCTTATAGTTTCCCTTCAAAATCTAGAATGCACAATGGAAACTTTTATCACATTTTCAATATGCAGGTAGGATTTAAAACTCTCGAAATTCTTGCAAATGAGCTACTATAATTTGAGGATAACCAGACCACACCACTCACTACCTTAACTACAGAGATTCCAAAATTCCAAACAAGGCCAGAAGCGTGCCAGCTGTCCAGCCAGGTGACAGTACACCACTGGAACCCCAGAATTGCCCGAAACTGATCAAACACGCAGTATCTGTGCAAAAATGCAGGTCAGTATTGGACACCTTAGGTGCCTGCCAATAGGATCTGCCATTATAGGAAGCCAAGAAGGAATCCCACACTGCCAGATCCTCCCACAACTGTTTTATAAGCCAAATAAAAAATGCTGAGGGCAAGGTTGCTGCCATCGGGCGCTGGTTTTAAAACTTTCCCATGGGCATAATCATACAGGAAGAGTCCAACTTACCAAAGAGGGAGGGCAGTTGGCACAGCTGTATCTTACGCAGGCCCTGAGCGAGAGACACTACAATCGGCAATCCACAGGGGAAATCCGTACTCTATGGCCATGGAATCGATTTCAATGCCCAAAAAAATTGAGACACATGATTGGCCCTAAAGATTTGTCGTGGGCCAGGAGAACCCTGAATCACCGAAACATGTCCGTGACTGTTTTGATCAAAATGGGGCAAACCTGGGAATCAGCTGGGCCTACACACAAATCATTATGCAGAAGCGAGTCGATACCCAATTCCTTCTGCACTACACGCTGAAGCACTCAAAGTAAAAGCAGGATATGGAGCAACGCATTGGGTGGCACATATCAACATGGTACTGCCATCATAAACACAACAGAGGAGGGCATAATCATACAGGAAAAGTCCAACTTACCAAAGAGGGAGGGCAGTTGACACCGCTGTATCTTATGCAGGCCCTGAGCGAGAGACACTCCAATCGGCAATCCACAGGGGAAATCCCCCCGTACTCCATGGCCATGGAGGCAATGGGGCAAACCTGGGAATCAGCTGGGCCTACACACAAATCATTGTGCAGAAGTGAGTCGATACCCAATTCCTTCTGCACTACATGCTAAAGCACTCAAAGTAAAAGCAGGATATGGTGCAACCCATTGGGTGGCACATATCAACATGGTACTGCCATCATAAACACAACAGAGGAGGTGATGGTATTCGGGGTGCACCAGCAACAATCAGAAAACCCTTGAGTAGGAGCTCTGCTGCCCGATGATACCTATAAAGGTCTAGCCAAGCGTGAATCATGTTTACGACCACTGGCGGTGCTGTCCTTAACTCCCAGATTTCTCTTCTCACCTGATTTACCTCTCTTGAAACAACACACAGCAGGGTCTCTGACAGTGACTGTCGTTGAATTTCCAACAACAGCCTCTGTTGGTAGGCTGATGACGATTAGGGGCCCCTGCACCAGCTCACCCAAAAAGATGAGAAATTGGGTTTCTATGTCCATCTGGTCCCGTGAAATAGAACGGCAGTCTGCCAGCCATTGACAAAGCTGCTCATCATATTTCCGCCAGGTCACCATAGGTATGACAAGCATTCCACATGATGTCCTGATAGCAGAACAAAGTCAAGCATTTTTGGGTTGTCTTCTCTCCAATAACATTTACCAGAACATTCGGATCCACTTACTAAAGGTCTTCAGGATCTTCCGGTAGCGAAACCCTCCTTACCCTTACCCTCCTTCTCCCCCAGGGGAGGACCTTCCTCCAACAGAGGGAGGGAGAAAATATCCACGAATTCCCCTTTCCAAATTCCGTGTGTCTTATCCCGTATGTCTTGCCAGGGGTCAGACCAGCACATATAAGCTAGCCCTATGTGCTACATCAGCAATGGCTGATGAATCACACAACTCCTCAAGGCCACACCAGGACCACCAACACGGGTGGATCTTTTCACTTCCACACCAGGACCAGCCTCCAAGCAGAATGCCACCAGCATAGATGGACCCAACACCACCGACAGGGAAAGAATAAAATACTATTACCCAGCTCACCCGAAAAGACACACGGGACCTGGCTAAAGGGAGACCTCTAGCGCCATCACACCCTGTTCCCACTGATCTAATAAAAACACAAAGTTCAGGAAGGAAACCCCCTAGTGTTGAAACCCTAGACTGGCTATACAAAGGGGAACTATACTCACCCGCAAACGCCCAGTGGTCTGACTTCAAGAACAGTTCTGAAGAAGGTCCAAGTAGAAGCCGATTCTGTCAATCATCCCTGTACCAGGTTTACAGATGTTACAGGTGCCACCTGCTGGGCAAATCCAATATTAGCAGTAGAGGCCTGTAAGAAAAGCAGTGGAGAGGAAGTGAGCCTACAACCCACACCAGGAGGCAGCCAATGAGGGTAAGTAACAGGGAGTGGAAGAGACCAAGAGGAGAGACCAGAAGGCATCCTATTTGGGGAAGGGGACACACAAGGGAGAACAAGGGGAGGGGGGGAACCACAGAAACTACAGGGAGCATACCAGGGGTAACTAAGGATACAGGTGACACAGAAGGAAGGACAATGAAAGGACACGCCAGGGGAAATAGGGAAACTCTCAGAGGGGGGAAGAGAAGAAGATGGGACACCAGTGGGTCAGGGGAATGAGCACCATCGTACAGCACCTCATGCCCCAAAAAAGCAGCCATGGGGGACCCTACCAACCCCCAATGGTGGTGGTAGCACAACACCCTGTGTGCCTATTCACCACCACCACTCTTGATTGCAGCTGGACATCCCTCTGCCCGTGCTGCAACCGGGCAGGCATCCAGTCAGCATCCTGGTCTCCTGAACATGCTTGCTGCCCAAGCATTGGCAAGGGAGGCTACTAAAGGGGGAGCATGGGTACGTGGGTGATTTGATGCCTTGGACCAAGACTCAGGCTTAGACGAGTTGCCAGACGAGAACGCTGAGAGGGGGCCACATTGGGGACCACAGTATAGGCCTGGCCGCGAGGGGGACACCGGCATCTGGCCGATTAGTGTGAATGTCAGCAAACTGCTTGCGGAGGAGATGGCCACTGTCCTGCACCACCTCAGCCCTGAGGGCCGCCAGAATAGCAACCTCCATGCCCACTGGCTGATAGAGAAGCTGTTGCTGGTTTGGACCCTAAGTGGTACTGCGCTAAGGTGAGCCATCCGATATTATCGGCCAATATTCTGTATTTTCAGAAATATCGATATCGGCCAATAAAGATATCGATATTGACGATAATGCATCAGGGTCCTGGGGGGCCCGCAGTGGTCTTGGGGGGGCCTGCAACACACTCTTACTTACGCAGGCCGTGCTGCTGGGAAGTGAAGTAAGAGTGTTGCTGGGCCCTCCATGACTGCTGCGGGGCCCCCAGGGAAAACCATATCCCCCCCTCCCTGGCCATGTAAGAAGCAGGGAGGGGAACATTTTTTTTTAAACTAAATATATATATATATATATATATATATATATATAAAAAAAAGATTACAAAAAAAACCAGCCGCTCACGCATTCAAACCGCCCATAGGAAATAATTTTTTAAATGCTTTCCTTTGGACGTCCAGCATCTTCTCACTGTGATTTTCATAGTGAGAAGCAGGGCCGCCATCAGGGGGTGACAACCATGATGGTTGTCACGGGCCCGGCGGCCCTGGGGGGCCCAGACTGCTCTGGCAGTCCTGGGCCCCACTTTCCCTCTCTGCACACATAGATAGCGAATATCCAGTGGCGTACACATGACCCATGGGGCCCCGGTGCAAAAATTGATCCGTGGCCCCCCCCCCCCCCCCCCCACTCTGCGCGGGCCGGGGCAGCAACACATGGCGGCGGGCACCTGGTCGCAGGGGTTGCGACCGCGGTATGTACGCCACTGCATGCAGATGCACACACACTTAAAGGACCACTACAGACACCCAGATCACATCAGCTCAATGAAGTGGTCTGGGTGTCAGGTCCCTCTAGTTTTAACCCTGCAGCTGAAAGCATAGCAGTTTCAGAGAAACTGTTATGTTTCACTGAGGGTTAATCCAGCCTCTAGTGGCTGTCTCACTGACAGCCGCTAGAGGCGCTTGCGCCATTTTAAGACACTGAACGTCCATAGGAAAGCATTGAGTAATGCTTTCCTATGGGCGGTTTGAATGCGTGCGCGGCTCTTGCCGTGCATGCGCATTCGGAGCTGAGAGGCGGAGGGATCCCCAGCGCCATGGGAGTCCGGCGCTGGAGAAAGGTAAGTGCTGAAGACACACACACACACACTCTCACGAACAAATGCATACACACTAGCTAACAGACACACACATTTACTGACAAAGACACACTCAGCGGCAGACATACATACACACTCACTTACAAAACATACACTCTCACTGACAAACACACACTCACTAACAGACATCAAACAGACTCACTAACACACACACACACAAACACACTCAGTAACAGACACACAGTAACACACTCACTGACACTCACTAGCAGACACACACTCTAACACAAACACCAACACTCACACTAACACACACACACTAACGCTCACACACACTAACACACACACACTAACACACACACACTAACACACACACACTAACGCTCACACACACTAACACACACACACGCTCACACACACACACACGCTCACACACACACTAACACACACACACTAACACTCACTCACACACACACACTAACACTCACTCACACACACACACACACACTAACACACACACACTAACACACACACTAACACACACACACTAACACACACACACACTAACACTCACACACACACACACACACACTAACACTCACACACTAACACACACACACACTAACACTCACACTAACACACTCACACACACACACACACTTACACTTACACATGTTTTTTTTTTAATTTAATCCCCCCAGCCTCCTTACCTTTTGGAGTGCTGAGGGGATTCCCTGGGGTCCAGTGGTGCTGCTGGGCTCCTGGGGGGGGGCGGTCACCCGGCGGGCTGGCTGGTCCTGCGGGCGCGCGAGGGAGCACTCTCCCCTGAGTGCTTCCTCTTCAGCTCCCTCGCGCGCCGCGTACTGATACCGGCGCCGGAAGATGACATAATCTTCCGGCTCCGGTATCAGTGCGGTGCGCGAGGGAGCTGAAGAGGAAGCACTCAGGGGAGAGTGCTCCCTCGCGCACCAGCCGGTCGCCGGGTGTAAGCAGGGCCAGCCTCGGGGGGCCCGGAGGTGGCCGGCTCCTGGGCCCCCCAGGAGAAGAGGCTGGCCCAGAGCGTACATACCGGGTCGCAGGGGCGGCCGGGCCCCCTGGTGGGCCTGGCCCGGTCGCAGCCGCGACCCCTGCGACCCTGGTATGTACGCCACTGCGAATATCGCTATCTATGTGTGCAGCTGCGGGCCCCCCGGCTCCCTGTTACCGCAGAGGGGACCCAGGCAGCACACAGCCTCTTCTCTCTTCTAATAACTCTCGCGAGACCCGGTTGCCATGGCAACGCTCCGCGGGTCTCGCGAGAATTATTGGAGGCAGTGAACTGCGTGTGAAGAAGCTGTGTGCTGGGCCCTCTGTGGTAACAGGGAGCCGGGGGGCCCCACCATGCCACTGGACCACCAGGGATGGAATCTCCCCCCTCCCTGGACACAGGTAAGAAGCAGGGAGGGGGGAGAAACATTTAATTAATTAAATTAAATTAATATACAATTACAAAATTTATTTGAAAATGCCCCTTTCCCCACCCCTCCCCCTCCGCAGAGATTGCACATTTACACACACACATTGCATCCACTCCACTGACACACACACTGCATCCACTCCACTGACACACACACTGCATCCACTACACTGACACACACACTGCATCCACTACACTGACACACACACTGCATCACCCCACTGACACACACAAACTACATCCACTACACTGACACACACACTGCATCCACTACACTGACACACACACTGCATCCACTCCACTGACACACACACCCTGCATCCACTACACTGACACACACCCTGCATCCACTACACTGACACACACACTGCATCCACTCCACTGACACACACACACTGCATACACTACACTGACACACACACTGCATCCACTATACTGACACACACACCCTGCATCCACTACACTGACACACACCCTGCATCCACTACACTGACACACACACTGCATCCACTCCACTGACACACACACTGCATACACTACACTGACATGCACACTGCATACACTACACTGACACACACTGCATACACTAGTACAACACACACACTGCATACACTACACTGACACACACACTCTGCATACACTACACTAACACACACTCTGCATACACTACACTGACACAAACACTGCAGACACTGGTACAACACACACACTGCATACACTAATACAACACACTCTGCATACACTACCCTGACACACACTCTGCATACACTAGTACAACACACACACTGCATACACTACACTGACACGCACACTCTGCATACACTACACTGACACACACACTGCATACACTGGTACAACACACACACACTGCATACACTAATACAACACACACACTGCATACACTACACTGACACACACCCTGCATCCACTACACTGACACACACACTGCATCCACTCCACTGATACACACACACTGCATACACTACACTGACACACACACTGCATCCACTACACTGACACACACACCCTGCATCCACTACACTGACACACACCCTGCATCCACTACACTGACACACACCTTCATCCACTCCACTGACACACACACACTGCATACACTACACTGACACACACTGCATACACTAGTACAACACACACACTGCATACACTACACTGACACACACACTCTGCATACACTACACTGACACACACTCTGCATACACTACACTGACACACACACTGCAGACACTGGTACAACACACACACTGCATACACTAATACAACACACTCTGCATACACTACCCTGACACACACTCTGCATACACTAGTACAACACACACACTGCATACACTACACTGACACACACACTCTGCATACACTACACTGACACACACACTGCATACACTGGTACAACACACACACACTGCATACACTAATACAACACACACACTGCATACGCTAATACAACACACTCTGCATACACTACCCTGGCACACACTCTGCATACACTAGTGCAACACACACTCTGCATTCACTACACACTAACACACTCTCTGCATTCACTACACTAACACACACACTCTGCATTCACTACACATTAACACACACTCTGCATTCACTGCACTAACACACCCACTACATTCATTACACTGACACACACTCTGCATTCACTACACACTAACACACACTGCATTCACTACACTAACACACACTGCATTCACTATACTGACACACACTGCATTTACTATACTGACACACACTCTGCATTAACTATACACACAGCATCCACTACACAAACATCCTGTATTCACAGTACACACACTACATCCACCACACATTGAAACACTCTGCATTCACTATACACAGACACTGCGTCTAATACACACCCTACATCCACTACAGACACTGCATCCACTAAACACATTGCATACTAAATCAACGCGCTACCTGCAAAGATGCTCCCGTTGTGCTGAACGCTCCTGGAGGAAGTCTCGTACCCAATCAGACTTTCTCCATTATAGATTCATATTGTGTTCATACAGTGCAGCCCTTGCCCTTGCCAAACAGTCCTATTTTTCCTCTCTCATTAGTTCATGTTCCCGCAACCCCAGGCGTCTCTTTGACACCTTTAATTCTCTCCTTCGCCCTGCTGTGGCCACCCCCAAAACTAACCTTACTTCTGATAACTTTGCATGTTACTTCACTGACAAGATTGAACAGCTAAGGAAAGAATTCTCCCCTCCTTGCCTTTCTGTTTCTCAATCACACATAGATCATGCATTTCCTACCCTTCAGACATTCTCCCCAGCTACTGACCAAGAGGTGGCTGCTCTTCTTTGCTCCTCTCGCCCCACCACTTGCCCGCTCGATCCTGTCCCATCTCACCTTATCAGATCTCTCTCCACTTGTCTCGTGCCTTCTCTAACACACATCTTCAACTGCTCGCTCTCTTCTGGCATCGTCCCTGCTGACCTTAAACATGCCACTGTAGTACCTATACTAAAAAAACCATCCCTCGACTCATCCACCCTCTCTAACTACCGTCCCATATTCCTGCTCCCTTTTTCCTCAAAGCTTCTGGAAAGGCTTGTCTTTACCCGTGTGTCTCATTTCCTCAATTCCAACTCTCTCCTTGACCCCCTTCAATCTGGCTTCCGCACTCTCCACTCTAGAGAGACTGCCCTTATCAAAGTCACTAACGACCTAATCGCAGCTAAATCCAAAAGCCACTACTCCATACTAATTCTTCTTGACCTCTCAGCGGCCTTTGACACCGTTGATCATGCTCTCCTTCTTCAAACTCTTCAATCGCTTGGTCTCTGTGACTCTGTCCTCTCGTGGTTTTCCTCTTATCTCTCCCAACGCTCATTCAGTGTCTCCTTTTCTAATGATACCTCCTCCCCTCGCCCTGTCTCGGTTGGAGTTCCCCAAGGCTCCGTCCTTGGTCCCCTTCTATTTTCTCTTTATACTGCCTCTCTTGGCAAACTTATTACCTCTTTTGGATTCCACTACCACCTGTACGCTGATGACACCCAGCTATATCTCTCCTCCCCGGACCTCTCCCCTGCCGTCCTGCAACGTGTCACTGCTTGCCTTTCTTCCATCTCTGACTGGATGTCCTCCCGCTTTCTGAAACTCAATCTCTCAAAAACTGAGCTCCTTGTCTTTCCTCCTCCTAATACTGATCCTCCTCTTTCGCTCTCCCTTCAAGTTTGTGGTACCAACATCAGTCCATCCTTGCAAGCGCGCTGTCTTGGCGTCATACTTGACTCTGGTCTCACCTTTGAGCCTCACATCCAGCATGTTGCCAAATCCTGTAGATTCCATCTTAAAAACATTGCCCGTATCCGCCCCTTTCTTGCACCAGATACTACCAAGGAGCTTGTCCATGCTCTGGTAATCTCCCGCATGGATTACTGTAACCCTCTCCTGATTGGTCTTCCCAAAAGCCGTACTGCACCCCTACAGTCCATAATGAACGCTGCTGCTAGACTGATTTTCCTCTCTAGTCGTTTCTCTCACACCTCACCCCTCTGCCAGTCCTTACATTGGCTTCCTGTATGCTATAGGAGCCAATTCAAGGTACTAACTCACACCTATAAAGCACTGAACAACTCTAGCCCCTCTTATATCTCCTCACAGATCCATAGGTATATCCCTTCTCGGTCTCTCCGCTCTGCCCGTGACCACCTCCTGTCCGTTGTCCGCACTCGTACGGCCAACTCGCGCTTGCAGGACTTCTCGCGGGCGGCTCCCTTCCTATGGAATAGCCTGCATACCGCCATCAAACTCTCCCCTAGTCTTGCATCTTTTAAGAAGTGCCTTAAAACCCATCTCTTTAGGAAAGCATATGGCCTCCAAGACTAACCCTTACCTCACATACCTGTCTCTTGCCCTCTCCTAAAGGGCAGTCCACCTTATTTGATTGCAAATTCCTGTCCTAATGTGTTTTACACCCACCTCCTATAGAATGTAAGCTCGATCGAGCAGGGTCCTCTTCAACCTATTGTTCCTGTAAGTTTATTTGTAATTGTCCTATCTATAGTTAAATCCCTTCTCATAATATTGTAAAGCGCTACGGAATCTGTTGGCGCTATATAAATTGCTATAATAATAATAATAATAATCTAGTACACACAAACACTACATCACTGTACACACACTACATCCACTACTCAAACACACTCTGCATTCACTGCACAAACAGTATCTAATACATACAAACACTACATCCATTACACACATTCTAATTCACTTCCACTATACACACCACATTCAGTCCCGCATCATTGTCAGCGGACTAGGTAGGGCGTGGGAGGGCCCGGGGGGCCCCAGACCTTGTGCTTTGTCAGGGGCCCCAAAATTTCTGATGGCGGCCCTGGTGAGAAGTGCGGAAGCGCCTCTAGCGGCTGTCAGTAAGACAGCCACTAGAGGCTGGATTAAGCCTTAGCAGTTTGTTGCAAAATTGGAAGCGCTTCAGACTGGGTTTTTTGCCTTCTTTTGGATAAACAGCAAAAACATATGTGAGGAAGGCTGAACTTGATGGACGCAAGTGTCTATGTAACTATGTATTAAAATACTCTCACGCATCCACTACACACACACATATTTTTGAAAACATAAAAAATTCGGACTGGCATGTATATTTTGTGCATTTACCTTAATAAAAAAAAAATATTTAAAAATAAATAAATAAATAATAAACATGTTCAGTTAACAGTAGATTTGTGAAAATAGTTTATTTTTTTAAATGGTAAATGTACAGAATATCGGTATCGGTAAGTTATCGGCTATCGGCCTGAAAGTTAACAGATTATCGGTATCGGCTCTAAAATAAATCAATATTGGTCAATCCCAAATACCCACACTTATACATGTGCCCTTGTCCTCTAAGCTGCACTATCTCCCTTAGGCCTAGATCTACTAAACATTAACACAGACACATTGTTAGATGCACATGTAAAACTGTGAATATAATTGGCATCAAACTGATAAAAGCTGCACTTTCAGCATTGTCTGAGCCTGGGTGTTGATCTACATAAGTATGTTGGTTTTATGGAATATTATCAAACCTCACACATGAGAATGAGAGATTCCTGATCGATGGAGCCTCTTCTTGGCCTGGGGCGCCAGGCACATGAATATGCAAGCACAGCATCTTCACCAACTGCAAATGTATCTTTATTACATAGTAACACAGTTACATAGCTGAAAAGAGACTTGCGTCCATCAAGTTCAGCCTTCCTCACATATGTTTTTGCTGTTGATCCAAAAGAAGGCAAAAAACCTAGTCTGAAGCACTTCCAATTGTGCAACAAACTAGGAAAAATGTCCTTCTTAACCCCATAGTTACATACATAAATTTATTTTTTTCTGCCACATTTTAATTATCAATATTATACAATAATACATAGGAGTTATCTCTGGCCTAGAGCTTAACACACACAGTATGATGCTTTGAAACAGGCCCAAAGGCTTTACAATTTTACAACGAAAATTCAGTACAGTGTTTGCATAATAACTCCAAACATCTCTCTTTTTTTACACTCAATCCAAACTTTGTAACAATTAACCTAAAACAGATACTGAACAGTATTAAACATAACATATCATGTTACTGGTAATGCGCTACAGATTCAGTCTATCTGGTGGTCTTGAAATTCGACCACTACGTAAAGCCACAGGGATTTTGCCTGGGGGGGAGTTGTTCAGCTCCAGAAGGTGTTGATAAGGTGCTACACTCTATCTTGGATGGTGTATTTGGCACAGAAGAACTTGCTGGTATATGTTGCTGCACTTGTTTGTCACCCTTGTATCTTTCAGATATGACAGCAGTATTGTATCTGCCTTGTGTATATGGTCCAGCAGTACTAGAGGCATTGAGCGCTTCTTTAGGTCAAGTGCAGGTTGCTCGTGGGCTTGTGTGGTTGGTTGTTCTGCCACTCGCAGGTACACTCGATTTCGGCGATAGAGAGTGCCTTCCACATCAATAAGAAAGGAGCAAGTAGCAACCCTCTAAACACAGGTACCTAGTCAAATCTGCAAAAGGGTTATTTAAACTCTCATTTCACTTAGCTCATTGCCCTGTCATGTTTTCCCCTAGATGGTAATCTGAGAGTGTGTTCCTGATCGTGTTTTTCTGTTTTTTGACTTTGGCTTAGTTTTGACTTCCCTGATTTCTGGTACCCTTGACTTTTGGCTTTTCCTTATCGCTGTTTATTGTTCTGTGTCCCTGACCTCGGCTAGTTTTCTGACTATTCTTGGGTACGTTAAGTCTGGCCATTCTAAGGCCCATAAGTTCTAGGGTGTGATACTATTCTGCATTCTGCATGCTGAATCATTACAATCCTGACACGTATATATTCCTGTATTCGGACATGTAAAGGACGAGTGGTACGCCCTATGTAGGTTAGTTTACATGTACATGTAATCATATAGATTACATGCTCAGAATAACAAGTAATCATTTCTTTCATCTTAAAATTTATATTATCATTCTGTTAATGTAAAAATTCTTTTGTATTCCTTTTTGAACTTTTTGTGTTTTCACAGGCTCCACACATCCATACAAACCCTTTGATTCATTAAACAGATTTTGTGTGGTCTTTTTGGTAGAGAACTGATTTTGGGTAAGATTACATTTTCAACTAGCTTAATCTTTGGCTTCTCAGGAAGAATTTAATTGAGCGTTTCATCACTTTTTAAGAATGGCCAATATTTAGACATAATTTTCTTCAGTTCTTCGCTTTGGCAATTAAAATCACAAATAAAAGATAGAGTGTAAATATCATTAGCATTTTGTTGTTTTTCCTTATAACTTGATATAGTCTTTCTATCTTGGGTATCAACCTCTTGAAAACCAACAATTTATCAACATAGCCCTTAGCACGGAAACCATCTATAATTTTCGATGCTTGTTCATAAAATTTAGCATTATCTGCACAATTCCTTTTAATTCTCACTAGTTGGGCTTTAGGGGCATTTAAAAGCCATGGGGAATTGGGCAGCTTGGATATAGCTATTTACATAGACCTTTTTAAAATAGGTACTAGTTTTAATTTTATTCCCTTCAATATAAATATTAAGATCTAGAAAATTAACGGAACTATTGATAAAAGTACTGGTTAATCTAATGCCCCAGTCATTGTCTTCAAGATGAGTTAAAAAAAGCAGTGAGGTTAGCCTGTATAACATTACTCTCCTTACTAGAAGACACACACCTGTATGCATACAACATCTTTAAACCCCAACACAGCTCCTTATGTTACACAATCTATTGTTGTCTACGCTAACAGAAAACCTGCACGCTACTCATCTAACTATTAACTTAATCTAAACTACAAACACTAAAGCTAAACACTACGAACACTAAACTACAAACTCATTTCAATCTTTACCCTCATATTTTGTTCAGCATGTGTGCTGATACGCCTGTTTGTAAAATGCTATTACTTATGTACTAAAAACAAAAAAAAAGTGCAGCACACCATGATGACGCTAACAGATACATTGTTACTCTATCTCTAAAGCTATGTGATAATGCTGAAATGTAAATTTAACACTGCACTCAAAAATAAAGAATTAAAAAAAAAAAAAAAGCAGTGAGGGATAGTTCATCTCCCTTCCAGCTAAAAAATTTAATCTTATGAATCGGCGATAGGTCAACAGATTCACATCCCACCTGTGATCTTCAGAAATATGTCTGTGTTCTCACAAGGACATAAACAAGTTGGTGTAACTGAGTGTGAATCTGGTGCCCATCGCCGTACCGCATATTTGAAGGCAAAAAGTGTTGTTGTGCCAAAAAAAATTGTTAAGATCCAATACATTCCTTCCAATAAAAAGTACATTTGGGTTGGTGGAAATTTGTCTGAAGCATCTAAAAAAAAATATCTAGTTGCTTCACAGCCTTTGTCATGGGCAATAATTGTATACAACAAACTGAAGTTGGCTGTGACTAGAAGATAATCTCCCATTTAATGTTCTTTAAAATCTGTAAAATGTTAAGAGTGTCCTTTAAGTAACTCGGACAGTTTTGCACAACTGGTTGTAAGCAGTTGTCAAATAAATTGGGACCACTTGCTAAAAATGGATCCTATACCCGTAACCCCAAGGGAGTGGGGCCCTGAGGGTGGGGGGATCCTAAGGAAAGTGTCAGGAAAACATGTTTGTTTTCCTGACACTATAGTGATCGTTTAATTTCCTCCCCAAAATTCACAAAAATATTTTCCCAATATATTGATAACTGCTTACAACAGGGCTTGACAAATCCCAGGTGCCAGATTGCCACGGTGACTAGAAATTTTGCCCTGGCGTCTGGGATTTGCCAGCTCTCTAGTTTGGGAGGGAGTTTTGATGGCGGCCGTCATGGGGAATATTGGAGGCGGCCGCCCGCGGGTACTCTGTTAGAGGCGGCACGCGAGGGAGCAGTACTCTGTTTGTAAGTTCTCTCTGTTCCCTCGCGCTGTCTAATGATGTCGGGAGACAGAATATTACGTCATTCCGGCCCCGGCATCATTACAGAGCGCGAGGGAGCAGAGAGCAGCTACAAACAGAGTACTGATCCCTCATACACAGAAAGAGAGCAGCCCCACTGGACCCCAGGAAAGACCATCTCAGCTCTCCCAAAGGTAGAGAGGCTGAGTGGGTTTCAATTAAAACAAAAAATGTGTGTGTGTGTAAGCCTGTGTGAGTCTGTCAGAGTGTGTGTGTGTGTGTGTGTGTGTGTGAGCCTGTCAGAGTGTGTGTGAGCCTGTCAGAGTGTGTGTGAGCCTGTCAGAGAGTGTGTGTGTAAGCCTGTCAGAGTGTGTGTGTGAGCCTGTCAGATTGTGTGTGTGTGAGCCTGTCAGAGTGTGTGAGTGTGTGTGTGTGTGAGCCTGTCAGAGTGTGTGTGTGTGTGTGAGCATGTCAGAGTTTCTGTATGTGTGTGTTTGTGTGTGAGCGAGAGCCCGTCAAGAGAGTGTGTGTGAGCGCCTGTCTGAGTTTGTGTGTGCGAGTCTGTCAAGAGAGTGTGTGTGAGCCTGTTGTCAGCGCTAGTGTGCATGTGAGCCTGTCAGAGTGTGTGTGTGAGAGCCTGTCAGTGTGTGCGCGTTTAGGTACCTGCCCCCTCCGATCGCACGAGGAAGGTGTTTTTACTCACCTTTCTTCCCATTTTCCCACGCTGTGCCAGTTTCTCAATGGCTAAGATGATCAATCTTTATGATCTCAGCTAAGGCAATGCTTTCCCTTAGGAAAGCATTGTGAGGATTTTGTGCATGTGCAGCAAATGTACCAATCTGCATCTCCTCGTAGAGATGCATTACATTAATCAATCTCTATGAGCTTGGAGACACTGAACCTGGGTGCTACACGTGGTGCAGCAGTGACCCAGTGTCACATCCTGTTCCTGGCTGCGGATCATTTCTGGCAATGACTTCTGGTATCCAGTACTCTTTTTACAATTCTTGTTTAGTTTTTCTTGTTTTTTTCTGGTTTTCTATTCCATGTCTGGTTTTCTTTATGCTGGGTTTTCTGGGTTCATTCCTTTATTCTGTTCCTGGAATTCCCAGTCTCCTGGATTCCATTATATGTTTGCTTTATGTTGCCACACCCGTTCCTTTTCCATGAATCCTTTTGTTTCAGTTGTTTCCTGCAGGCAGTTGCTACAAGTCCTCTGCCCTTTTCTTGCAGGTTAGTGATGTGTGTGTTTTATTATTGTTTATTTAGTCATGCATATCTAGGTAGATAGGACCCACCTTAATTGGAGGACTTTGATGCAGTTGGTGGGCTGCATACATCTTGGCCATTTATGTATGTCTAAATCTCCATTGTTTATTATATATAGTAATTAGTTTTGTCTCCTCTTGTTTTGCCTTGCATCTCTGGTCTTGTTTTTTTTTTTTTGTCTTGAATTCCCAGTTCATGTACAGTCCTGTCCTGCCCTGTTCTTGTTTTCCTCATGTCTTGTGTACATGTTCTGGGTTCTGCTTTCTGTCCTGCTCCGGTTCTGGGTTTGTCTTGTCTTGTTTTCTTGTTTTGTGTCTATTCTAGCCTTTCCTTGTTTCTGTACAGGATACATATCTGCTGCAGAGTCTCCCTATCAAGTTTCCTAAGAGGTCATATGGCACCTGGGATCCGCAGAAGCTGCATTTGGGTCCTGGTATGTGGCCGCACAAACACTGGTGCTCAACACCAGGGGGCGTGCGGTTACCCTGCACCAGGCCCAGAACATCCAGGCATACTGGGTCCCGGTCACCCCTGACACCCAGGACTCTCTAGTGGCCATTTGAGAAGAGTAAGCAGCAATGTAAACTCTGCCTTTTCGCGTAAAAGTCAGCGTTTACACTGAAACGCCTGCAGGGACAGGCTATAGACACCAGAACAACTACATCAAACTCTAGTGGTTCTGGTGATTATAGTTTCCCTTTAAGAATTGCACTTTCTCGTTGAAAATTACTGGCTCCTAACTTTTTTAGCTGGCTCCTATATTCAAAACAAATTGGGCAAGTGTTACAAATCGCTATTTGTAACTGGCCCGTTAAATGGAAAATTGCCCTGCTTCCCTGGATTGTGGAGAAGCCTATTTGCCAGCCTCCTTCCTCATGACTATGGCCCCTGGAAGATTGTGCCCCTGAAAACGTATTAACTTTTATTGGGTGTGTATGGCCCTTTAAGAACCGTCTGGGAACATATTGTGACTTTTCTGAACAATACCCCTTTAAGACTATGTCCCCAGACCTGTAAAATAACTTGTCCCTGGCTTTCTCCAACTTGGTTCAGTAAATAGGGCTTACTGAACCAAGTACCACACAGGCGGACCACCCAGAAGTTAAAGTATGCAGGTAATTTACCTCCCAGGCTGTGAGGTTACTGCAGTTTAATTGCCGACCACTGGGTGGCCGCAGTTCGTGCAAACGAACACGTGGCGGCGGCCATCTTTGTTCATTCGAATGCGGTCAGCGGTGTATGCTAAAGATTCTGTGGAACTGAAATTGGCTACACATTTTACCGAACACCGCTGACCCTTACCTTCTCCTACACTTCGTTTTTCAGCTCCAGAGACTAAGTCCCGTTCGAAATGGGACTTAGTCGTTTTTCCGCATGAAATTGACCGACCGCACAGCCCAAATCTATGGAACTGTTTTGGGCAGGAAATTGTGCTTGCGGTCGGTCATAAAGGGACCTCCAGCTAACTTTTTATCCGCTGGAGGGATTTGGCTGATTTTTGGAAGTGTTTATGTTTGATGTATGCTGAGTTAAAATATGTAATTATGGAGATTGAATGTATAGTTTTAAAGTTACAGTGTATGTGTGAAAACTGTATTTTTACTGTGTGCTATAATTATGTTATATGTTTATCTGAGGGGAGGAGACGTGGGGGTGGTACCATGTATATGATTGGTTATTTTCAACCTCCCCCTGGGTGTGTTCTGGTTGTACCTTTTTTTGTAATAAAAAGCAGGCTGGGTGTTCCAGTCCTCAGTTCTTCTTGACCCTTCAAAACGTAGCCTCGTCTCGTTATTGGAGGGAATTGCTGTATCACACTGGGGATTGGTATGCTCTGCATATTCCCCTGAGCTTTAATCACTTAGCTCTTTTAAGAGCTTGTTCCGGATACGCTCTCCTGGAGGAGAGGTCTTCCCCACACAGTCATGGAGGACAGAAACTGATCCAGGGTGGAAGGAAGACGGCGCGGCTCCAGTTAAGCTACGGCGGTTGTGGAGTGTGCGGTGGTTGTGGTGTCCAGTGCGGTGCTTTTGGTCCTCGGCGCAAGCTAGGAAGCGTCCATCAACGGAGGGTACTCGGTCGGAGTACACGGAGCTCCGTTACAGCAAGCCCTGGCTTACAACCAGTTGTACAAAACTGTCCGAGTTACTGAAATGGCACTCTTAACAATTTACAGATTTTAAAGGACATTAAATGGGAGGAAGATTAGGAAACGGACATCCCGATTGATAAAGCCGTCTGGCGAAACGCATCTTGGAGAAAGAAAAAGGCCAACCAAGACTGTGCACTGGTATCACTAGCACTTTGATATTTTTAATTGTTTATTGTTTTTTAATAATAAAGTGTACTTACGTAATTGTGATTCCAAGTTCTGTGGATACTTAATGTTTCCTGCTCCTGCTACACAAGAAGGGCAGTACTCCCCTTAAAGGCACATACACTATAACACCGAGAGGCGAGAGCCTAGTATAACTGGCTCCCCAAAAGGTGAGAAATTACTTGCACCTGCACTTTGGTTTTATATTCTACCTCAGCAATCTTGCACAAGGATATTTTGTCTCTTTTTTTTGTTTCCACATCGAGGATGATTGGGTCAAGAATCCAGAGAGGGTTTGGTATTACCTAATATACCTTCACCTATGAGATCTGAGCCTATCCTGGGGCTCTATATCATGTGAGTGTGGTTCATATCCCTTCACATATCACTCTGGTGGACTCTATATACTTCACTATTTTGCATTGTTTTCTCTTTTTTAGAGAATTTTATCATTATACACCTCCCCCAGATTCTAGTGGGGTAAGTGTATTCAATTGTAGCGCTCCACTAATTAGACGTTTTGGTGGTGTGTTCCACCGGGCTCACTTTTTTGGTTTGATAGGCAAAATGACTGCCATAAATTGCATACCTCCATTATAGGGAATGACAATCAGTGGGGACACAGATGGGGAAGCAGAATGATGGCAAATAGCTGGAACTGATGAATCATTGGAGGTAGGAGAAGCTAATGGTGGGATTGAAGAAACTGCAATTTAAGTTCAAAGATTCTAGTGGGGTAATTGTATCCAATTGTATTGCTCCACTAAGTAGACGTTTTCATGGTGTGTTCCACCAGGCTCACTTTTTTGGGTTTAACTATTTGTGTGTAATTTTGGGGTATTTACATGAGTGTTGAGCTGCTATATACATATATATTTGCCTTGTTAAAATCATGAAGCACCTTATATTGCACAGAGCACTTTTTCCATTTTCCCTGTCAGCCTCTGATCTCTAAAATATCAGAAAATCCACAAAGAACAGTCTAGGCAGTAATCCACAAACCTGTGATGTGTCCCAAAGCTGATGTGCTCCAGACAGGAGGCTCAGTACTGATTGTAGTCACTTCTGACACCATGTTTCAGTCAGGGCCAGATTAAGAGCCCAGTGGACCTTGTGCTGACAAATATGAGGGGCCTAAGAATAGAATCCTATTGACCAAAATCACTAAAACAGTCATACCTCTGAAGTGTTATGTATCTGGTGGAGATGTTGCCAAAGGGGAAACTCATAGGATCCATCTATAAGAAAACGCAGAATCTCTTAAAATATGCTAATCTCTCTTTAATTCAGGCTTTCATCTTTCAGGTAAATCCATACCCCCTAACAGCAGTGTCCAGTGAAGCAGGAAGTCAATGGGCGGTGTAAAAGGGTGGGCCACTGACGCAGATCATATAACCAGAACTCCCAAAAGGGACGAACATGCCCAAAAAGGAGGCATGTCTGCCCAAAGAATTGGAAAGCTAGCCTAGCATGAATGCATGTCAAGCTGCCTGCCAATCATGCATGCTAGCCAACAGCATCATGAGCTTGGCATAAGTGTGTCTAATGATGCGCTCACTCCATGCTTTCTAAAGACTGTCCCCTAGCACTCACATGTCCACTTGTCTCCTTACCTTCTTACTAGCAGGCAGAAGCTCCTGGTATATAGTCTGAGATAGAGAAAAGGTGGATGTAGAGAGTGTAGAAAGAAAGGGAACATGCCACAGTGTTAGAGAGACCAAAGTCAGCATTACCTTAACTAATTTCATTGTCAGCCAGTCCACAAAAGTTTTGTTTCCATATAGCCCTCTTAAGTTTCCATACTTAAGCAAGAATATGTGAAGAGTAGTTAGGGTTGCCACCTTTATTGGAAAAAAATACAGGCCTTACTAAAATTCTGTAAAATCACCAAAAAACTACTTAGTTTGATTCTGCTGTATAGGTGGATTGCTCCAAGTGTCCCTATGTTGCCCAGTGTCCCCTAGTGTCTGTGTCCCCATGTCACACAGAGACACTTGGGGACACTGGGAGACTTGGGGACACTGGGACTATGTATCATAGTGTCCCTATGTATCACAGTGTCTCAGTGCCCCATGTCTCCCAGTGTCCCTATGTCTCTGTGTCCCCATGTTTCCCAGTGTCCCCTAGTGTTTGTGTCCCCATGTCTCCCAGTGTCCCAATGTCACTAGGGGACACTGAGATACTTAGGGACACTGGAAGACATGGGGACACAGACACTGGGAGAAATGGGCACACAGACACTAGGGACACTGGCTGGGAGACCTGGGGACACTGAGACACTTGGGGACATTGTGTCCCCAGTGCCCACATGTCTCCCAGTGTCCCCAAGTGTCTCAGTGTTTCCATGTCTCCCTGCAGCCTTTACACCATTCCTCACTTCCCTGAGCTGTTGGCTGTCTCTGCAGGCTTGGAGCTGCTGTCTGGACTCTCAGTGCTGTGTAGCTGCTCCCCCGTGGATCAGTGAGTAGAGAGATGCAGGTATATGCTGTAACTTCCTATCCCTGCCTCGCTACACACACACAGTGACCCCTATTGGCCAGTGCTGGTATTGCAGAGTAATCTCTGTTTATACTGAGAATTGCCGGTATTACTGCAATATCGGCACTGGCCAGGCAGCCTCAAATAAATACGAACCCTAATAGTAGTGTGTAAAAAAAAAGTAAAAAAAAAATAAAAATATATATATATATATATATATATATATTATCAAGTGGCCTATTCCATGGACATGGGCCTGGAGCTACAGCTCAATCAGCCCCTATGTTAATCCAGCCCTGATTTCAGTTAAAACAATGAAGACACTACAAGCTTTCAGTGTGGGAAACCATGACTCTACAAGCTTTCTGTGTGAGGAACCTGTTAGGCTATATACAGTGCCTTGCAAAAGTATTCACCCCCCCTTGTCATTTTTCGTGTTTTGTTGCCTCACAACTTGGAATCAACATGGATTGTTTAAGGATTTGCATAATTTAATTTACAGAACATGCCCACAACTTTGAAGGTTTTTTTTATTGTGAAGCAAACAACAAATAAGACAGAATAACAGAAAAAGTCAATGTGCATAACTATTCACCCCCTAAAGTCAATACTTTGTAGAGCCACATTTTGCGGCAATCACAGCTTCAAGTCGCTTTGGATAAGTCTCTATGAGCTTGCCACATCTTACCACTGGGATTTTTGCCCATTCCTCCTAGAAAAACCCCTCCAGCTCCTTCAAGTTAGATGGTTTGCGCTTGTGAACAGCAATCTTTTCTATTGGATTGAGGTCTGGGCTTTGCTGCCACCACCATGTTTCACTGTGGGGATGGTGTTCTTTGGGTGATGTGATGTGTTGGGTTTGCGCCAGACATAGCATTTTCTTTGATGCCGAAAAGTTACATTTTAGTTCAATTTTAGACTCATCAGACCAGAGCACCTTCCTCCATACCTTCCTCCATACATTTTGTGAGTGTCCCACATGCCTTTTCGCAAACTCCAAATGTGCCATTTTTTGCTGAAAGTAATGGCTTTCTTCTGGCCACTCTGACATAAATCCCAACTCTATGGAGCGTACGGCTTATTGTCGTCCAATGTACAGATACTCCAGTCTCTGCTGAGGAACTCTGCAACTCCTCCAGGGTTACCTTAGGTCTCTGTGCTGGTTGGTGACCATCTCTTGGCAGGTTTGCTGTTGTGCCCTGTTCTTTCCATTTGGTTATGATAGATTTGATGGTGCTCCTGGGGATCATCAAAGATTTGGATAATTTTTTTATAACCTAACCCTGTCTTGTACTTCTCAACAACATTATCCCTTACATGTTTGGAGAGTCCCTTGGTCTTCATGGCAGTGTTTGGTTAGTGGTGCTTTGGTGTTGCAGCCTCTGGGGCCTTTTCAAAAAAAGGTGTGTAAATGTAATGACAGATCATGTGACATGTAGATTGCACACAGGTGGACATCATTTCACTAATTATGTGACTTCTGAAGGTAATTGGTTGCTACAGAGCATTTTATGAGCTTCATAACAAAGGGGGTGAATACCCAAATGGCAATTTTCTGTTTTCTATTTCTAAAAAAATAGTTTTATGTATATATTTTTTTCATTTCACTTCACCAACTTAGACTATTGTGTTCTGATCCATCACTTAAAATTCAGATTAATAAAACATTGAACTTAAGTCTATAATGTAACAAAATAGGTAAAAAGTCAAGGGGGGGGGGGGGAGTGAATACTTTTGCAAGGCACTGTAACTGAGTTTTTAAGTAATGTAACCACCATCATTCATTTTTTCGGGTTCTGAGACTAGATTGAGACACATTGTTGCATTTTTATTGGATACTTTTGTATTTAAGATACATTTATACGTAATAAATTATTGATTTATTTTTCATGGGAATTTTAGTCTAGATGATTTTTTGGTTCCTGATATTTAGTGTACTAAGTGTTTTATTGCTGATGGTTTCATCAGAGGAGCACTTACATATCCTAGTATTTGTAGCCATGGAAGACATCCTGAAAAAACTGCAAAAAATCTTCAGAGAATAAATACACAGCTATCAAAGATAACTGCTCACTGGTAGAGTTGAGCGAACCCGGACTGTAAAATTCGGGTTCGTCCCGAACATTAAGTTTTTTGGACCCCAGACCCGAACACGGACATATCAGTGTATGTTCGGGTTGGAGTTCAGTGTTCGGTGATTTAATGGCGCGTTGTGCCCTTAGAAGCCATCACTAATGGCATGGCTGTGATTGGCCAGTGCAGCATGTGACCCAGCCTCTATATATAAGCTGGAGTCGCGTAGCGCCGCACGCACATGAGCTCTTGTTAGTGTAGGGAGAGGATGCTGCAGCTGTGAGGGACAGATTAGGAAAGAATTCTGGCGTTGAATCTGCAAACTACAGCGATTATTTTTGTGGGTGCTATAATACTACATTTTTGTACCCTGTCCTGTGCCCAGTGCCACAGAGAGTGCAGTTCACTTGCAATTGCATGTGTGCCAGGCACAGTACTTTAATCCTGTTCTGGTAGGTGCTAAAAAGTAAATTTGGGGTCTGCACTTCATATCTGAGAGTCAAATTGAACCGTCAAATACTGCTGTGACATTGCAGTTTGCCTAATTCAAATTTTTTTGGGTGCTAAAAAGTACATTTGTGACGTGCACTTCATATCTGAGAGTCAAATAGAACCGTCAAATACTGTGCTTACATTGCAGTTTTAAAAATTCAAATTCTTTATGTGGTAAAAAGTAAACTTGGGGCCTGCACTTCATATCTGAAAGTCAAATAGAACCGTCAAATACTGTGCTTACATTGCAGTTTTAAACATTAAAATTCTTTAGGTGAGTTCAGTTTTAACAATGAAAGAGAATACCCTCTCTCAAATGGATAATTCTGGTGATCCTCCTGACAGCCATGCTTTAGATTTTAATTTATGTTCTTCCAAAGCTAAAATCAAAGATTCCATCTAGTGCTATTTTATGGCTCAGTGGTATTTTTATTTTTTATGTATTTTATGTTATTTTAAGTGATTTCCCTATCCATATTTGTTTGCAGGGCACTTGTCCTTCTCTTACCCCCATTTTACTTCCTTTTGCAGCCCTATAGCCCTTTCCAGGACTTTTTAGAGGCATTTTCATGCCCAAAAGTTCGGGTCCTCATTGACTTCAATGGGGTTCGGGTTCCGGGTCAAGTTCGAGCCTGAACTCAAACTTTTGACGAAGTTCGGCCGAACTCGGCAAACCCGAACATCCAGGTGTCTGCTCAACTCTACTCGCTGGCAATCGGTGAATCAGAGCTACTATGACACTTGTTCTGCATGCAGTTTGCGAGTATGGTGACCAAACAGCAATATTACAATATGCCTTTTGCAGGGAAGCATCAAATCCCATACAGTCCTGCATTATGCAACAGAGTGTGCTGAGCCCCCTCTTCATAAGCTTTTCTATGAAAACAACCCATATAAAATAATATAGATGGACCTGGTACAGAAAACACCATTATCTTATGGCTAACATCCTACATAAAAAGTTTACTTACTCCTTTCTATTTTGTTATTGTTAGTGGTTGCCATTTAACCCCTTAACGCTGTTACAGCGTTCTATGCCGTCCTGCTTTAGGTGGGCTTTAAAGCCGTTGCGGCGGCATAGAACGCCGTAACGGCTTTGAGCCCTGGAGCGCCCGGTATACTTACCTTACCTGCGCTCCGCTTCGGGAGGACTGCCTCACAGCCCAGGCAGCCCCCCCCATGGCAAATCAGGCCCCGGGGGCCATGTGATCGCTCTCAAAGAGCGATCACATGGCCCCCTTTAGCTGGCTGTGGATCTGCCAGCAGGGGGGCTGTCTAAAATATCAGACAGTCCCCCTGCTGGTGGGATCTGTAAAAAAAAATATTAAACATGTTAAAAAATAAAATAAATATATTTATATATATAATATATATATATATTTAACGTCATACATAGTGTATTTTAATACTAATATAAATACATATATTAGGATTAAAATACACTGAGAATGACGTTACATATATATATAATATACATATATTATATATATAATAGATATATACACATATATTATATATATAAATACGTATAATTACAATAATAAATAAATACAATAATACAATTAATAAATAAAATATGGTGACCAAATAGCAATATTACAATATGTCTTTTGCAGGGAAGCATCAAATCCCATACAGTCCTGCATTATGCAACAGAGTGTGCTGAGCCCCCTCTTCATAAGCTTTTCTATGAAAACAACCCATATAAAATAATATAGATGGACCTGGTACAGAAAACACCATTATCTTATGGCTAACATCCTACATAAAAAGTTTACTTACTCCTTTCTATTTTGTTATTGTTAGTGGTTGCCATTTAACCCCTTAACGCTGTTACAGCGTTCTATGCCGTCCTGCTTTAGGTGGGCTTTAAAGCCGTTGCGGCGGCATAGAACGCCGTAACGGCTTTGAGCCCTGGAGCGCCCGGTATACTTACCTTACCTGCGCTCCGCTTCGGGAGGACTGCCTCACAGCCCAGGCAGCCCCCCCCATGGCAAATCAGGCCCCGGGGGCCATGTGATCGCTCTCAAAGAGCGATCACATGGCCCCCTTTAGCTGGCTGTGGATCTGCCAGCAGGGGGGCTGTCTAAAATATCAGACAGTCCCCCTGCTGGTGGGATCTGTAAAAAAAATATTAAACATGTTAAAAAATAAAATAAATATATTTATATATATAATATATATATATTTAACGTCATACATAGTGTATTTTAATACTAATATAAATACATATATTAGGATTAAAATACACTGAGAATGACGTTACATATATATATATAATATACATATATTATATATATAATAGATATATACACATATATTATATATATAAATACGTATAATTACACTAATAAATAAATACAATAATACAATTAATAAATAAAATATTGAAACAAAATGTAATATAAATTATATATACATATGTAATTTCATTCTAACTGTATTTTGTTATTAATATTTATATATTGGTAACAAAATACACTTAGAATGACATTCTATATATATCTATCTATATATAAAATGCAAATAAATATATATAAATACATAAAATTACATAAAAGATTACATTAGTATACACGTAGAATTTAAATACCTATAAATGCATATATATTAAAATTCTACGTGTATATTTAAGTAATCTTTTAACATAATTAGGTGATTTGATTAATTAAAATTTGATTGACATACCTGACAACACAGGGAGAAAGTGCAGAGAATTTAATTCGCAAGCACTATATTTGACCCTGTAACTCTCCATGACAACATAAAACCTGTACATGGGGGGTACTGTTTTACTCGGGAGACTTCGCTGAACTCAAATATTTGTGTTTCAAATTGGTAAATTGTATTACAACGATGATCTTTTAAGTAAAAGTGACGTTTTTTGCATTTTTTACAAACGAACTGCACTTTTATGGACTATATTATTGTTGTAATATGTTTTACTGTTTTAAAACACTAATATTTGTGTTTAGTGAAGTCTCCCGAGAATAACAGTACCCCTGCATGTACAGGTTTCATGGTGTTTTGGAAAGTTAGAGAGTCACATATAAGGCTTGCATTTCATTTTTTTGACATTGAAATTTGCCAGATTGGTTATGTTGCCTTTGAGAGCGTATGGTAGCCCAGGAATGAGAATTACCCCCATGATGGCATACCATTTGCAAAAGTAGACAACCCAAGGTATTGCAAGTGGGGTATGTCCAGTCTTTCTTAGTAGCCACTTAGTCACAAACACTGTCCAAATATTCGGTTTTTTGCTTTTTTAACACAAAAACAAATCTGAACGCTAACTTTGGCCAGTGTTTGTGACTAGGTGGCTACTAAAAAAGACTAAACATACCCCACTTTCAATACCTTTGGTTGTCTACTTTTTCAAATGGCATGCTATTATGGGGGTAATTCTCATTGCTGGGCTACCACACCGTCTCAAAGGTAACATTATCAATCTGGCAAAATTCTATTTGAAAATGGAATGTTCTATATTTGACCCTGTAACTTTCCAAAACACCATAAAACCTGTTAATGGGGGATACTGTTGTACTCGTGAGACATCGCTGATTACAAATATGTGAATTTTTGTGCAGTAAAACAGTATTATGACATTCACAGCTAAAATGTCAGACGGAAATACAATATTAAAAAAAAATTTATTTTCTCAAATTTTTTTTAAATTTTATTCATAATGAATTATGTTCCATATATGAATAGTTAATGATAAATTAAAGCCCTGTTTCTCCTGAACAAAATGATATATAATAAGTGTGGGTGCATATAATATGAAAGAGGGGAACTATGGGTGAACAGACATATAGCGCAAATTCCAGTTTTTGTTTACGTTTTGTTTTGATCAGAACGTGCACTATTGACTCCGTCCTGAAGGGGTTAATGTAGGGGTTAATGTACTTAGCTTAGCAGAAATAAAAGATGTGAGGTAGAAAATTGATTGCAGCCATCGATATGCATACTTTTTGCTTGACGTTGAGGTAAAATAGTAAGCAAGAGGCATCTAATAAAATGTGAAAGTCCATTTTCTTCAGCGATTTTTTTTTTATCATGTGATATGAGTCATTTAGGCCTTGCTTCTGAAACTGATGTATGTTATAACAACCTCTTGGTCATATTGATAAAAATAACAAACATTTTTTTTAAGGAAACCAAGTGTATTTAAACATCCTTTCGGTAGTTTCCTCCCGAACTGCCAGAGCCTAGGGTATATAGCTCTCCGTTCGGTAGTTGGAATAGACGAAGTCCATACGAATACAAATAGCTTTACAAGATAATTCCTTTAGTAAAGCATACGAATCCCCAAACATCAGCCGAAGTCAAGAAGAAGGGTACAAAATGAACTGGCTTTAATTAACACACACAGGCTTTTATGCAAGTCCCCATGCAAGGGGACATCCCACAGGGAGGGACAAAGTATAACCAATCACGTACAGTAAAATCATAAAACACACCCAGCACAAAAATACAATTCCCTCCCCTAGCCCTGGAGATAATCAAGTCTGATAAAGTAATAACTTGATTATCTCCAGGCAGAAAAATCACAATTTTCCCCAATATCTGGAACACCCCTTTATATATGAGGTATCCCCACAAATAATATGTCCCCTGATATCCCCGATCTGGGTGACCAACATATTCAAATTTCACCCAGATCAGTTCAGGGGTTCTCAAAAACTATGGAAGTCCTCTGTGACCGGTTCACCGTGAGTGGGCTGCCCAAAATAGTTCCACAAGTTTGGGTGGTTTTGCCGGTCAATTCAGTAAAAGGAGAAAAACGAACAAAGTACCGAATGGATTCCCCTGGCTCCTAGCAGCGATTGTTCCCCTCATTCGTATGCACAACCGTACCGAATAGCGCTCTTCTAGCTAATCGGTACATATAGATCCAGCATTCGTGTGTTTGAGACCGGTGTTCATGAAGTCTAGTGTCCGATTTTAGTTCCAGACACTCGACGAAAAAAAAGATGTTCGTCTGAAAAAAGATGGCCGCGGTTTTCTCAGCCACGTGGCGTTCGGTAGTACGAACGCTGGCCGCACACGTGAAGGGTTTAATTGAAGCAGGCTTTGAAGTTAAATGAGCCAGGTGTGGTCTTTGTCCGGTAGTTCTATCTACAAAATAGAAAATAAAGAAACAACAAATAAAAAGGGTAATTTCTTCACAGTTAACTCTTAACTCTAAAAACACCCTAATCATAAATCCCTCTAATACAAGCCAACCGTAAGCACCAAATATTAAATGGTGATAGTTTTTTTTTAAACCTTCCCTAATGGAGCACATTTTTTGCATTGGTTTAATAACACTCAACTCATATTATTATTATTATTATTTATATAGCGCCATCACATTCCGTAGCTCTGTACAATGGCTGGACTAATAGACATGTAATTTTAACAGACAATTGGACGTACAGGAACAGAGAGGTGGAGGGACATGCTCAATGACCCTTACATCATATTGCACAGCCCTGTTTAGCATTGATATTTAAAATATGACTTTCTAATGCAATGTTTTAACTCACAGAAAGAAATAGAAGTGTCAAATATGTCATTTGTATGACATCTCCTTTATTTATCAGGCTTTATAATGTTATACCATAGACAGCAATGAAATGCCTTCTCTATTAAAAAGCGCACTTATTTTTTTTGTCACCTTCACGCAATAAAAACTGAGCTTTTTTTCATTTCATATTCAATCAAATGGCATAAATAATATTGCCAACACATTCAGTCTCAATTGTTCTTCTTATGATA
The DNA here is from genome assembly GCF_036172605.1 of Pelobates fuscus. Lineage (NCBI taxonomy): Eukaryota > Metazoa > Chordata > Amphibia > Anura > Pelobatidae > Pelobates > Pelobates fuscus. The sequence goes on from NC_086318.1 coordinate 228,462,122, forward strand.
CATATCACTTACGTATTACAAATTATGACCACTAGAGAGCAGCACTAAACCTACAAATTACAAATTTGTAATGCTTTTGTTACTTTTCTCTTCAGTACTAAATTGAAAACCTGACTGACTTTAGAACACATATTTAAAAATTGAGTGTAAAATAAAAGCTGGGAAGACTAAAATAATGTATTTCTGAATCTATATATTGTGCTCATTGATCATAGACCCACAAACAGAGTTTGAAATGAGTAAATACATTTGGATTATTCACTGAACTTTGAATGCTCCTGTTCTGGATGGAAAGTAACCTAGTGCTATTGAACTGCAAAATCCAGCCTCTGGTTCTCAAGATTTATTAAAGGAAGACGATAGTCACGAGAACAACTACAGCTTATTGAATTTGTTCTGGTGAGTAGAATCATTACCTTCAGGCTTTTTGCTGTAAACACTGTCTTTTCAGAGAAAATGCAGTGTTTACATTACAGCCTAGGGATAACTTCACTGGCCACTCATCAAATGGCTGCTAGAGGTCCTTCCTGGGTCATGGCCGCCTAAAATGCATCCAAACATTTAGTGTCTCCACCCTCTGCATGCAGACACTGAACCTTTCTCATAGAGATTCATTGATTCAATTCATCTCTCTAAAGGAGATGCTGATTGGACAGAGCTGTGTTTTAATCATGCTGGCTCTGCCCCTGATCTGCCTCCCTGTCAGTCTCAGCCAATCCTATGGGGAAGCATTGTGATTGGATCACGACACCACTTCTAATGATGTCAGCAGACTGCTTGTTTTTTCCGAGGCAGACAGGGCAGAGCCAGTAGCTTCAGGCTTGAATACAGTAATATTTTTTTTTTTTTTTTGTAAATATAATTTTTATTTCCTGTATATGGGGGAAAAATAAGGTCATGTTTGCGTAGACTCGCAGGTCTGTGCAGTCTTCAACAATATGTTAGGGTAAAACATAAGGCGGGCACGCAGGCCCAACAAGGATGTCGGACACGCAGGTCCCAGAAATTAACAACAGTGAGAGCTTATGGAGATGTATCCCCCACTCCCTCCCCCAAACTATTCCCTTTCTACTCTTGTATTATGTTCATCCAGAGGGGAGTACCACCCTTGGTTAGACCGTTGTCCCCTGTAGTTGAGACAAGATCCCCCTGGTTGACTACCTCTAGGGTGTCTAACGGAAAGGTCCCTATTACCTCTCGTGTGTTCCCTATGAGGACTCCCCTGTTATCTGCCTATGTGAGAGGGATGAGTACTTGATCAGATGAGTACATCTGTGGGGGACCATGTCTGTCGGGGTTCCCTGTTGACGGCTTATCATGGCAGCGTATTATTATTCTGTAGGGAAATGAACATGTAAGGACCCGTTTCCAGAACCTTTATTTCTTTGCAACCTTTGGGCAGTATCTCTCTCTTGTGACTACCGGGTAGTGGGGAAGGGAGGGGGTTAGGAAAGTGAAGGGAAGGAGGAGGAGGGTCTGTCCATCGTCCCCTAAGTCAGTTAGGCAAAGTATAGTCTTGTTTTAGTTTTGTAGCAACGTCAGGAAGTCCTGTTTCGTCGTGGTCAGTATCCAGTGAGTCCAGATGTCTAAGTATGTCTGACGTTGTTTGTCTGTTGCTAACATGGAGAGCTCCTCCACTGCTCTCAGCTCCTCCATGTGAGTGAACCACTTGAGAAGGGAAGGGGTCTCGCTCTTTTTCCAATATTGTGGTATAGTTTGCTTGGCCATGTTTAGGATACGAATTGTAAGCGATTTTTTGTACCTAGAAGTCGGTATAGTCGTGTGATGGAGCAGCATTGCTGCAGGGTCTAGTGGTGGTGGGTTGTCAGAGAAGCGGGATGTGATTGTGTGTATCTTCCTCCAGAATGTTTGGATGAGTTCGCAGTCCCACCAAATATGTATGGGTGTGCCCGGTGCATTTGCGCATCTCCAGCATATGTTGGACCCATGGGCATGTATGTATTGAGTTGTGTCTGGGGTGCAGTACCATTGCGTGAGTATCTTGTAAGCCGTCTCTTGGCTCTTACTAAATATGGAGCAGTGGTGTGTGATCTCACATATCTTTTCCCATTCCCCCTCGCTAAATGTATGGTCAAGGGCCTCCTCCCATTTTCCCATGAAGCGTGGTGTAGCCGTGGGTGTGTGTGTTTGTAGGAGGGTGTAAAGCTGCGAGATTCCATGTGGTAGCGGGTCAGGGTCTACACAAAGTTGCTCAAAAGTGGTGAGTCCCCTCATGAGAGCTCCTGCCCGCGGTAGGGTTTTGGTGTAGCTCGCGAGTTGCGCGTATCGGAAGTGGGTCGTGAACGGCTGGTTAGGGTCCCCACATAAGTCCGCTAAGGACCTCAGCCCCTGACCGGAGCACACATGTCTCAGCCTTGGCAGTGGGCATTGCACCAGGGCCCTCAGTGCCCTAGGGTCCTTACCTGGTGGGAAGCCTGGATTGTGTGTGAGGGGGAACAGTGGGGACGGGTATGTGGAGAGTGTGTGTCTACCGGCACTCCCTCGCCAAATCTTCAGCGTCGCCTTCGTGTATGTGGAGTAGTGCGTTTCCCTTCCGTCTGTCCTCCCGGGGAGCCACGGGATGAGGGCGGCTGGGATCCCAGCCAGCCCCTCCTCCGCCTGTTTCCACAATTTACTGACCCCGGTTTTAGACCACTCCACTACCCGTTGTAGATGGCATGCCTTGTAATATTGCCGGAAATCGGGTAGGGCTAGGCCACCTTTGTTCCTAGGTTGGGTAAGTAGAGCATATTTTAATCTGGGTCTCCTCCCGTCCCATACAAAGGCTCCCATTGCTTGTCGGAGCGTGGTAAAGAATGAGGTGGGGATCGCTATGGGCAGAGCCTGAAAAGGGTAGAGTAATCTCGGTAGCAGGTTCATTTTTATTACTTGGATTCTGCCTAGCCAGGAGATGTGCGGTAGGGCCCACTCCCTCATGTCTGCTTGGAACCTAGCCAGTATCGGGGCAAAATTTGCTGTAAAAAGCTCCGATTCCCTAACCGTCAGCCAGGTGCCGAGGTAGCGGATTTTAGCAGCAGCCCACTGGAACGCGAAGCTGCGTTGGAGCTGCGTCGCCCTCCTTGCGGGTACGCTGACGTTTAATACATATGACTTTGAGAAATTGATCCTGTACCCCGATAACCTGCCGAAGATCTGAAACTCCTGCACTAAATTGGGGAGGGAGATCTCTGGGTGAGTTATAAAGAATAAAAGGTCGTCTGCGTATGCGGCAAGTTTATGGCATGTATCACCTATGTGTACCCCCTTGATGTCCGGGTGGTGTCGGATAGTAGTGAGCAGGGGTTCCAGGGCCAGGACGAACAGCAACGGAGACAGGGGACACCCCTGTCTCGTTCCATTGTGGATCGGGAATGCCTCCGTGGGCGCCCCGTTAACCAGGACGTGCGCTGTTGGGTGAGTGTACAGGGCCTTGATCCATCCCTGTAGGTGCGGCCCCACACCCAAGTGTGACAGTGTCCGGAACATATACGTCCAGCAGACCCTGTCAAAGGCCTTCTCCGCGTCCGTGGACAGCAGGAGAAGGCCCGTGTCGTCCCCTGTTTTTTTGTGCATTATAGTAAGGGCCCTTATGGTGTCATCTCTGGCTTCCCTGCCCATCACAAACCCCACCTGGTCCGGATGAACCAGAGAGGGTATGTGCACCTGGAGCCGGGTCGCCAGGACCTTCGCCAGCAGTTTGATGTCATTATTTATAATGGATATGCGCCGATAACTCCCGCAGTGCTCCCGGTCCTTGCCCTCCTTCGGAATTATGGTGATGTGTGTCATGAGCGCTTGTGGGGGCAGTTCGTGTCCCTCCCTGATGGCATTGAACATGTCTAGGAGTGGGGGGTACAGGGTCTCTGCATAGCTTTTGTAATATTTGATGGGCAGGCCGTCCGGGCCTGGAGTCTTGCCCGGTTTCATGGATTTAATAGCTAGCGCTAGTTCCCCCATAGATATGGGTTCGTCCAGCTGGTCGGCCGTGGCGGCCTTCAGGGAAGGGAGCTTACGGGTCTTTAGGTATTCATCTATTGAGGTCTGGAGTGATCGTGATTGGGCAGCGGTGTGAGGGCGTGGGAGGGAGTACAACCCCGCGTAATATGTGCGGATGATCTCCTGGATCTTGGCCGGGTGTCTGTGTAGGACCCCCGCCTTGTCTCGGATCCTGTCTATGTATGTGTCGTGGCGCCTTTTGGCTAGCATGCGCGCTAGAAGTTTCCCACTTTTGTTCCCATGGATCGCGAAGAAAGCCCTATTTCGCAGAGCGTCCCTTTGATGAGTGGAGTGAATGAGTGTGGTTAGTTCTCTACGCAAGCTGAGGAGGGTGGCCTGGTGTGTGGGGAGTTGGTGTTGTTTGTTAAGTGTGTCTGCCTGTGCTATGTCCGATAGTAATTTAGCCATACGGGCTTCCCTCTGTTTCTTCAGGAGCGCACTTTTTTGGATGAAGTGGCCTCTTATGACACTCTTGTGTGCCTCCCAGCGTATGGTGGGGGAGGTCTGTTCGCAGGTGTTATAGGTGAAATATTCCCTTAATGTCTTCCCTATGTCTGTGGTGATTGTAGGGTTTGTAAGCAGTGATTCATTTAACCTCCACTTAGAGATCTTGGGCCTGTGGAGGGGGGAGTGTAGTTTGATGATCACTGGGGCATGGTCCAACCACGTCACAGTGCCCTGGTCAGCCTGTAAAACTAGCGGAATGTGGTAGCTGGGAATTAGTAGATAATCTATACGGGTGTAGGAGTTATGAGGGTGGGAATAAAAGGTGAAATCCTTTTCGTCGGGGTGGAAGGCTCTCCAACAGTCCACAAGCTTATTCCTGGCCAGGAGAGCTTTAATGGCTGTAAGATATTGTGAGGGGATGTGTGAGTGGCCCGCGGAGGAGTCGCACTTGGGGTCTAACGCTACATTTAGGTCCCCTCCCACTATTAGTATGCCTTCCTGGAAACCCGCCAGTGTGCGAAGCGTCTTAGCCAAGAATTTATATTGCCCCCTGTTAGGGGCATAGAGATTGGCTAGGGTATACATAGTACCTGCGATCGTCCCCTTGAGGAACAAGAAACGGCCCTCCGGGTCCGTTAAGACCCCAGTTTCTATAAATGGGAGATGTCTATGCAGGAGTATTGCTGTGCCCCGGGATTTACCTCCCTGGAAGTCACTGTAGTATCCCCTGGGGTAGTGTTGGTTCTTCAGCGTGGGTCGTGAGCCTGCCCGAAAATGGGTCTCTTGCAGAAAGACTATGGATGCGTGGGCTGTTCTAAAGTCCTTATGAGCTCCTGCCCTTTTTTCTGGTGTGTTTAGACCCCTAGTGTTCAGTGTGAAAATGGTGAGCGGGGCCGGTAGTAGAGACATGCTGGATATGTGTCAGTCTCTCACAGGTGGTACGGTCACTTTAGTCCGGTCGTCAGGTACAGCGGGTATGGGATAGGGTAACTTGGGGAAAACCGGGAAGGTCAGAGGGGAAGAAGGGAAGGAACGTACCCTCTGGGTCTAGAGACTGGGTACTAATGAGTAACACTCTATACAGCGGAAAATGGAGTTGAGCGTTGGGGGGCAGTACTCACCCCCCCATCCCGCAGGTAGGAGGGGTGCACCGCGCACCCAAGGTCAAAACGCTCCAACCAGTAGGGTAACAAAGGAGTCCAAGAAGCCCCAAGTAGGCAGAACCCAGTGGGCCCAGGACGCTCCCAGAAAGATCGTCACGTGCCTCTGCGAGCCCCCGGAGTTCCGCCCAGTCAGGACATCCCGTCTCCCCGCCTCTTGGCTCACTAAGCAGGAAATGTGGCCTATGATGTACCTCTATAATCAAATGTGTGCAAGGTCTGTGTCATGACCGCAATACGTGGGCTGACCGGCCCATCGATGTAATATGGTGTCGTTCATCTAAGTGTGTTTCGCCCGCCACCCCCCCGGTGACTGGGCGGTTCCCAATTATCTAGGGTCGAAGAAACCTCGGTCCCCTCCGGAGATCATATGCTTCCCCACTGTCTCTCCCCCCCCCCACTAGGTTTCGCACCATACCTCCACCCAAGCCCAGCCCTGACCCCTGTCAGCCATCTAGCCCTTTTTCTACATGCTACAACATATGTCTGGTTGGTCCCAATAAAGCCTAACACAGTGCTCCCCTGTACCCCTCTGCACCCCGGTAAGGGTGAAATCTGGATAGCCGGGAGAGCAGCAACAATCTATAAAGTCTGAGGGAGCCCACTCCAAAGCTGTGTGGGCCGCATCACCCCTCCACGGTGCTGATATGGCTGGTTCACCTGTCTTGTGTGGGCGGTGTGATGGCATTAGTCGGTTAGCGTCCCAGTTTGTTCTGGTAGATTGTGCCTGAGGGTTGCAGCCTTTCGGGGTGACTATAGGGGTGGGTTATGTATTCCTCCCTGACTCCTCGCATAAAGAGGGGACAAGTCCAGGGCTTGGAAGTGTCCATCCCCCCCCTCCGTGTCATGCTTAGGCAGGGTGTGCCAGTCAGTAGGGCCCGGGGCCACCCTCTCTCCCCCTCCCCAACTGGAAGCGTGTAGTCCCGTACTCCCCCTGCCCCCCCAGGCATACTTGCGGTAATGAAGCGGAAAGAGGAGGGCTGCCACCGGACTCCGGGTTGATTGTCCACTGCTCCTACGGCTCCGCTCGGACTCAGGGCTTGGAGGTAGGAGGTCAATTGTAAATCCCAGGGTTGGAGTGGAGAAGCTCCGAATAAGGGTGATGTTCAAAGCGGTGTGGAAGCAACAAAGAAGAAAAAAATGGAAGGTGAAAAAAGCATACAAGTCATCTCTTTCAAAGCATACAAGTCATCTCTTCCGTCAGAGTCCCGGGGGGCGGCAGGGCCGGCGATACATTTAGTTCTGTGTTCCCGCTGGTCTTATCGTCTGCATGCGGGGATTCCGCAGTCGTTGGGGTTTGGGACCCAAGCCTTGAGGCCTAGGGCCTTCTGTGTAAAATCTGAGCGGGTTCGGCCAGATTAACTTCTCCGGCGGCAGATGCAACTCCCGTTGCAGCGTCTCTAAGTCTTCCACCCCCGTGACCATGAAGGGGCCTGAGGGTGTCGCTACTTGAAGGCCTGTGGGGAAGCACCATCGGTACCTTAGGTTGGCGGACTGTAATTGTCTGGTGAAAGGCTTCAGGGCTCGCCGGTACGCCAAAGTAGCAGGGGACAGGTCTGGGTATAGCTGGATTTCCGACCCTTCTAGCAACACCTTGTCCGCGGCCCGTGCCTTGCGTAGGATCTCTTCCTTAAGCTGGAAACTCTCCATGCAACAGATGATGTCTCTGGGGGGTCCCCCCGGTGGCCCTTGAGGTCTCAGGGCCCGGTGTGCTCTAATAAAGCCCATGTGCGTCAGTGGCGGCCTAGCTAGGAGCCTATTAAACAGCTCCATCAGTGTACTTTGTACTGGGGCCTTGGTGTCCAACTCCTCAGGGACCCCTCTTACCCTAATGTTCTGGCGTCTGCCCCTGTTGTCGAGGTCCTCTATATGCAGGGCCATCTGTCTCATCACTGTGGTGTGGTGTTTCAACATGTCTGTGTTAGCAGACTGTGCCACTGCCATGTGGTCACAATCCGCTTCAATCTGCGATACTCGTTGGTTGAGGCCCTGTAAGTCCTCTCTCAGTGCGTGGAGTTCCGCCGTGATCGAGGAGTGCAACTCCGCGTTGGCTGTCTTGAGATCGGTTTTCGTGGGTAAGTCTTTTAGCAGAGCCATTAGGTCTGGTATCGCAGGGTCTCTCGTCGCCTGCGTCTCCGGGGCCTGCTCTCCCATTGGGGAACGCTGGGAGAAAATGTCAGACTCAGTGGAATCATTTGAGGCCTGCGGATCCAAGTCCGCCTGTGCCACCAGATATCGTTTATATACGAATGCATTACCTTTTCATTTTAGTTCTTTCGTAGTTTTACATGGCAGCGAGCAGTCTCTGGCTGCTCGCTGTTTAGGTGACATGCCCCTACTCGCGGCATGCCGCGAGTAGGGGCATGCAGGAGGATTTAACCTCCTTTTTATTAATATGGGGGCACTAGTGAAACTAGGGGGGGAGGACCTATTGTCCCCCCCCGGACCCCAACCGTGAGCAGCAGGTGAAGGGCCTAAGATACAATAGGGGGGGGCATGCTGCCTCCCCCCCTGGCCCCCACCCATGAGTGCCGGGTGGGGGTCCTAAAATACAATAGGGGCGACCTACTGCCTCCCTCCTGGCCCACCCATGAGAAGTTGGTGGGGCCCAAAATGACAATAGGTGGAGAACCTACTACCTCCCCCACTCGGCCCCTACCCATGAGCAGTGGGTGGGGGCCCAAAATAACAATATTTCCCCCTCCCCTCCTGTGCCCTCTTTAGCCCTCTCCCGTGCCCTCATATTTTCCCTCTCCTGTGCCCTCTTCAACCCTCCCCCCTTCTGTGCCCCTATTCTGTATCTCCCCTTCTGTGTCCTCTTTTGCCCCTGTCACCTTCTGTGCCCTCTTTAGCTCCCTAGCTCCCCCAGATAATGCATTGTGTGAAAGAGACATAATCCAACTTTTCTTTTTGTAACTTAGACATTTTCATCCATCCCAACTGGTTATGCTTTATGTGTGTAAGTTAAGGAGTTAAATGTAACTGTAAATCACCGCTGACTGAAGACTGTAGAAAATATTGTGTGAGTATTCCTCAAATATAAGAGCAGCTCAGCCCCTTCTTTTGCCCCCCTCCTACCTGTTCTCCTCTCCTGTGCCTTGTCCGCCTCACCTGCACAGCATGCAGACCGCAGTAGAGTAGCCTGTGTTTTCTGTACCTGGTCTAAGGAAAATAATTCCATTAGGTCTGGTATCGCAGGGTCTCTCGTCGCCTGCGTCTCCGGGGCCTGCTCTCCCATTGGGGAACGCTGGGAGAAAATGTCAGACTCAGTGGAATCATTTGAGGCCTGCGGATCCAAGTCCGCCTGTGCCACCAGATATCGTTTCATAGTCGGGGTCGGGGTTCCTTTTGGGGGATCCCCTGGTCTTTGGACGTGTGAAGCTCGATGAGTCTTACCCATCACTGCGGTCAGAGTGCGGTTTTAACGAGGTTACGAGCCGAGCCAGCGGGGAGCTCAGGGATCAAGCTGCCATCTTCTCGGACCGCTAAGCCACGACCCCCGAATACAGTAATATTTTTACTATATTTATTGAGGCAAAGGGCCAAGTGGGCTAGATGGTGGTTTTAACACTATAGGGTCAGGAATACATGTTTGTGTTCCTGACCCTATAGTGATCCTTTATTATCTGCACTTTCAAAAGCAGACTCACCAAATCGGATTGACTGTAGAATGGTTTTTAGCCTGTCTGACTGATTCAGAACCAAATAATGGAAATACACAACTGAAAGCTTAAATACAATGATAATTAAACAAAATTGTCAGCAGTCTACTTCCAAATTTGGTTGGATCCAATAGAATTTGGATATATCACAGCACCAGATTAGACATTAGACATGTGCATTCGTTCTAGAACGAATATGATTTCATCAGGATATTTTTCGTCTTCGTTTGCTATAACATAAATGAAAGTCCTACATACGAATTATATACGAATGCATTACCTTTTCATTTTAGTTCTTTCGTAGTTTTACATGGCAGCGAGCAGTCTCTGGCTGCTCGCTGTTTAGGTGACATGCCCCTACTCGCGGCATGCCGCGAGTAGGGGCATGCAGGAGGATTTAACCTCCTTTTTATTAATATGGGGGCACTAGTGAAACTAGGGGGGGAGGACCTATTGTCCCCCCCCCCGGACCCCAACCGTGAGCAGCAGGTGAAGGGCCTAAGATACAATAGGGGGGGGCATGCTGCCTCCCCCCCTGGCCCCCACCCATGAGTGCCGGGTGGGGGTCCTAAAATACAATAGGGGCGACCTACTGCCTCCCTCCTGGCCCACCCATGAGAAGTTGGTGGGGCCCAAAATGACAATAGGTGGAGAACCTACTACCTCCCCCACTCGGCCCCTACCCATGAGCAGTGGGTGGGGGCCCAAAATAACAATATTTCCCCCCTCCCCTCCTGTGCCCTCTTTAGCCCTCTCCCGTGCCCTCATATTTTCCCTCTCCTGTGCCCTCTTCAACCCTCCCCCCTTCTGTGCCCCTATTCTGTATCTCCCCTTCTGTGTCCTCTTTTGCCCCTGTCACCTTCTGTGCCCTCTTTAGCTCCCTAGCTCCCCCAGATAATGCATTGTGTGAAAGAGACATAATCCAACTTTTCTTTTTGTAACTTAGACATTTTCATCCATCCCAACTGGTTATGCTTTATGTGTGTAAGTTAAGGAGTTAAATGTAACTGTAAATCACCGCTGACTGAAGACTGTAGAAAATATTGTGTGAGTATTCCTCAAATATAAGAGCAGCTCAGCCCCTTCTTTTGCCCCCCTCCTACCTGTTCTCCTCTCCTGTGCCTTGTCCGCCTCACCTGCACAGCATGCAGACCGCAGTAGAGTAGCCTGTGTTTTCTGTACCTGGTCTAAGGAAAATAATTCTGTGCTCTCAGTGAGCTTTTCCTGTCAGACCGGGTGGGGGAACAGAGTCTCCTCTACCGTGGTCCATATGATTGGCCATGCTACACAGAGTGACCGGTGAGGGGAATCGGCTGGATCCTGTGCTGCACATGCATGCTAGCACCCTGCTACTCCTCCATGGCAAGGTCCTGGAAGGTAAGTAAAACTAGTTTAACACTTTTATTATAGTTAGTGCATTCACTAAGCTTAGGCACACGGGACATTTAGGGTTAAGTAGTCCCCCAGTCTATCCAAATCCCTCTGCAGCAAAGTAATATCTTGCTCACATTGTATTATTTTACAGAGTTTTGTATCATCTGCAAACACTGAAACATGACTTTAAATGCTATCGTCAAGATCATTTATAACCATGTTAAATAGAAGGGGTCCCAGAACAGACCCCTGAGGGACACCACTTGCCACCTCTGTCCAGCTTGAAAATGTACTATTATCGACAACTCTTTGTACTCTATTTTTAAGCCAATGTTCTTATCTCTGTTTGTAAGAGCAGGGTGTGTAGTGTGTATATAGAGGTATTGAATGTGTGTAGTGTATTTGTGTGTGTAAGTGCAGGGTGTATAGTGTGTATATAAGTGCTTAAATATGAGGGGTTTAAAAAATGTATTTACTAATTTAATATTGTTTTTAAAACACAGACATTAGCTCCTCCCTCTTTTTACCTTACTGTGGGAGAGGGAGCATGCTGATAATGATCCCTGGTGATCCAGTGAGCTAGTTATGTGGTCTGTACTTCCGCAGGGTACAGACCATGTCTCTCACTTGCCATTGCCAGTGTTTCAGAGCATTGCCACAGGTAACCATTGCAACTATCTGTTAATATCAGAGCTTGTGAGAGGGAGAGAAAGAGGCTTCCCTGCATACTGCCGGGAGGCTGCCACCCACATAACCATATCTTTACTCTGGCCCCTGAGGTGCCAGTGCTGCACTGAATGGGCTGGCAGGGGACATTGTGGCGAAACCAACCTCGCCACTGGGCCCTGGAGAAGCCTGTTTGCTAGCCTCCTACCTGCTGACTATGGCCCCTGGGTTATTTGGGGCATATTGTACTTTATATTGCTGCTACTGGCCCTTTAAAATCAGCGATGGACATATTGGGACTTTTGGGACTACTGTCCCTTTAAGACTGTGGAGCATATTCCAGTATACTGCCTTTAATATTACATATGTCTTTATGTGTTGAGTTTAACCTGGGATATGTATGCAGCATTCACTGATTGTTCGGTAGAATCACTCCATTCATTATATTGAGTGAAACTACCGAACAACCAGACCACCCAGGAATAAGTGTGCCTCCAATTACAGTTTGCAACAATGTTGCAAACGGGTAATTGGCAATCAGTGTAATGTATTCTTTGTCCTCTGGGTGGCCGCCATTCGGGAAACAAACACGTGGCGGCGGCCATCTTAAACTACCGAACAGCGGTGTTTTGCCGTCGAGTGTCTGGAACTAAAATCGGACACTTGACTAGGCAAACACCGCTGAGACCTCCATACTTCCAGAAATTCGTATAGAAACTACCGAATGACCCGCCGTTCGGTAGAAAGAACCCCACAAACAAGGGAATTCATTCAAACCCTCTCCAGGCTCTATAACACAGGCAATTCGTCTGTTTTCATTCCCTTGTTTGTGACCGACCGCAGGGCCAAAATGCATGGAACTGTTTTCGGATACTTTACCCATGCGGTCGGTCAAATCTTTGGAACCTCATATCTCCCGAACTGTTCATCCGAATGACTTGAATTTTGGATATGTTGTCCCCCTGAATAAGGGCTATCCAGCGATGCTGGATTTAAAGGTGTACCCCCTGTTTTTGGGGTACATCCAGAACTTGGCTGGAAAAGTGTACCAGATAATTGGGTTTAATGTTATCTGAGGGGAGGGGATGTGTGGGCTGAACCATGTATGTGATTGGTTATTTTATGCCTCCCCCTGGGTGTGGCCTGTATGTGGATTATTGTAATAAAAGCCAGGCTGGATGAGCCAGTCCAGAGTTCCTGTTTTACCCTCAAAGTGATGTGTCGTCTCATTATTGGGGGAAGGATTTATTGCATGCTGTTCCAGTTGACTGCTAGGAGTACAAGCCTATTCATATGGTTCCTATTCAATGGTCTACAGCATTCATATGCTTGGGAGAATTTAAAGGTTTCTCGGATTCGGTGATTGTGGTGTCTGCCAGAGTGCTTGGAGTCCTCAGGAAGCGCTAGGAGCATCCATTAACGGAGGTACCAAGTCGGGGTGCCAGGTGATCCGTTACAGACATCCTTTCATCTTCCCTGCCAGCCACGACCCCTGGCTATTGTGGCCCACTGAAAAGTTGCCCAGTTTGCCTGAAGGCCAGTCCAGGACTGGAGGGCACCACGTTACATTACCTCATGTCTATATTGTTTTGTTTTGTTTATATCAGCAATTATATCGCTTAGCTCACCTCTTGAAAACTAGCTTTAGAAAAGGGCTAAAAAATCCCCTCTCCACTGTCTCCCTCCCACACTGCCACTGCCCCTCCCACTGTCTCCCTCCCACACTGACACAGTCATTGACCTCCTCCCACTGTCATACTCCCACAGTGCCACGGCCCTCTCCCCACTGTACCCCTCCCAGACTGATGCTTACTCTCCCCAATGTCACTGACCCCCTCCCACTGTCATCCTGCCACATTGCCATTGCCCCCTTCCCACTGTCTCCATCTCACACTGCCACTGCCCCCTCCCCACGGTCTCCCTCCCACACTGCCACTGCCCCTTCCCCACTTTTTCCCTCCCACGCCGCCACTGCCCCTTCTCCACTTTTTCCCTCCCACACTGCCACTGTCCCACACTGCCACTGCCCCCTCTCCACTGTCCCCCTCCCACACTGCTACTGCCCCGCCCCACTTTCATGGGCCTCCCCCTACATCATGCTGTGCCCCCCCTTGGGCCCCCCAAATGCCGGCAACTTGCTGGCCATGTGTTTACATTATATTCCCTCGGGCTGTAATAGTCTGATACAGCCCGAGGGAATGCAGGACAGAGGAGCTAGAACGCTGGGTGCTGTCTGTGGCCGGTGTTCTATCAGGTTGGAGCACTGACAGGCTCCCCGGCATAGGCCCCGCCCCCAAACGGAACCCGCCTCCCGTACATAAGCCCCGCCCCCGCAGACCATGCTGCTCCTAGAAAGGATGGAAGATGGCTGTCTGACCCCAGCAACAGCCTCCAGTGACAGGTAGGCTTGGTGTGTGTCTCTGCTAGTGAGGAAGCTTGTGTGTGTGTGTGTGTGTGTGTGGACTCAGCAGTCTGTGTGTGTGTGGACTCAGCAGTCTGTGTGTGTGTGTATGGACTCAGCAGTCTGTGTGTGTATGGACTCAGCAGTCTGTGTGTATGTACTCAGCAGTCTGTGTGTGTATGAACTCACCAGTCTTTGTGTGTATGGACTCAGCAGTCTGTGTTTGTGTGTATGGACTCAGAAGTCTGTGTGTGTGTGTGGACTCAGCAGTCTGTGTGTGTGTGTGGACTCAGCAGTCTGTGTGTGTGTGTGTGTGTGTATGAACTCAGCAGTCTGTGTGTGTGGAATCAGCAGTCTGTGGGTGTGTATGGACTCAGCAGTCTCTATGTGTGTGTGTATGAACTCAGTAGTGTGTGTGTGTGTGTGTGGACTCAGCAGTCTCTGTGTGTATGGACTCAGCAGTCTGTGTGTGTATGAACTCAGCAGTCTGTGGGTGTGTATGGACTCAGCAGTCTCTATGTGTGTGTGTATGAACTCAGCAGTGTGTGTGTGTGTGTGTGTGTGTGTGTGTGTGTGGACTCAGTAGTCTCTGTGTGTATGGACTCAGCAGTCTGTGTGTGTATGGACTCAGAAGTCTGTGTGTGGGTGTGTGTGTGGACTCAGCAGTCTGTGTGTGTGTATGAACTCAGCAGTATGTGTATGTGTATAGACTCAGCAGTCTGTGTGTGTGTATGAACTCAGCAGTATGTGTGTGTGTGTATGAACTCAGCAGCATGTGTGTATGGACTCAGCAGTCTGTGTGTGTGTGTGTGTATGGACTCAGCAGTCTGTGTGTGTGTGTGTGTGTATGGACTCAGCAGACTGTGTGTGTGTGTATGTGTGTATTGACTCAGCAGCCTGTGTGTGTGAGTGTGTATGGACTCAGCAGTCTTTGTGTGTTTATGAACTCAGCAGTCTGTGTGTATATGAACTCAGCAGTCTGTGCGTGTGTGTCTGTGTGTGTATGGACTCAGCAGTCTGTGTTTGTATGGACTCAGTAGTCTCTGTGTGTGTATGGACTCAGCTGTCAGGGTACCTGAAGTCTCTACCTCGGAGGAGGTTAGACTTTCTAACGGCCGTCCTCTCAGGGGGGCTGATTCACCCAATCCTCACAGCTCTCATAGCCGTTTACACGCCGGCCGCGATAGCCCCGCTTCCTTTTATGACGCGGCGCTCAGGAGCCGACGTCATGACGGCAATCACGTCCCGACCTGTCAATCTAGTTCCGAACAACGAATCAGGGCTCGGCAGGGGCGGAGTCATCAATTAAAGAGCCAAGGTATAAAATAGGGATGTGTGTAATGGTTCATTGCCCTGTCGTGGTTCTAGCTTGTCTAGTCACTCAGTGCTCTTATTACTGTTTGTCTTTTTGGTTCTGACTCGGCTTGTATTTTCGGTCCTGCTTAACTCTCGTATCCTTTGACCTCGGCTCGTCTCTCGCTTACCTGTTCTCTCGTTCCCTCGACCTCGGCTTGTCTCTGACCATTCTTTGCTTTCTCCATACGTTAGTCCGGCCATTCTAAGGTCCGGTATACGTACCTAGCTCCTGTTTGTATTCTGCGTGTTGGATCCCTGTCCCGATCCTGACATTACGACAGGGCCAATGGATCCTGCAGGTACAAACTATCAGATTGGCTCTCCTGACTCGAGATTTGAAGCCATGGACCATAGAATGGACCAGATGGCTCTGGCGCTGCAAGCATTGCTATCCCATCCTAGTAATCAATCAGAGGAGATGCATACACCATCCATCTCTCTTGCTAATACAGGCCTAGAGGTAGCCACAGTGGGAGCCTCTTCCCGTGTTACTTCCCCTTTACGCTATGGCGGTTCTCCGGATACCTGTCGAGGTTTCCTAAACCAGATAGGGATTCATTTTGAATTACAACCCCGCGCCTACCCTACAGACAGGGCGAAGGTTGGATTCATAATCTCGTTACTCATTGACAAAGCTCTTAGATGGGCTAACCCTCTGTGGGAAAATGATAATCCATTAGTCTATAATTATAATGCATTTGTCGCTACTTTTAGGAGGACTTTTGACCCTCCAGGAAGGAAGGCCAATGCAGCTAGACTACTTTTACATCTTAGACAGCATAGCCAAACCCTTTTGGATTATGCGTTAGAGTTCAGATCCTTGGCGGCAGAGGTCAAGTGGAATGAACAGGCCTATATGGACGTATTTCTGAACGGGTTATCAGATGAGATCCTAGATGAGGTTACCACAAGAGATCTTCCTGAAAATTTGGAAGAATTAATTTCATTTATTTCTCGAATAGATGAACGCATGAGACAGAGGCAGAACACTTGAGATAGAACTCATAGACCTTCATTAAGACTAGCTCCCGCATTTCAGAATTCTGAATCTACAACTCTAGCTCTCCCAGAACCTATGCAAATAGGTAACACTCGTCTCTCAGAAAGTGAAAGACAATACAGGAGAAGGGAGGGTCTGTGTATGTACTGTGGAGTAAGAGGTCACCTACGCCTAAATTGCCCTAACCGTCCGGGAAACGCTCGCACCTAAGTTTCTCAAGAGGACAGGCCTTGGGTGTTTCTATCTTGTCCTCTATATATGATTACAAGGATCATAGGCTTCTGTTACCTGTTTCTTTAGCTTGGGAAAAGGGAGTACTTAATGCTATGGCATTGATAGATTCCGGAGCAGCTGAAAGCTTTATTGACCAAGCCTTAGTCACGAACCACTCTATCCCATTTCAGCTAAGGGATACACCCGTGGCCGTTGAGGCCATAGATGGTAGACCATTATCAGACCCTGTTATTTTTCGTGAGACTTTACCAGTTAGGTTAACTATTGGTATTCTACACAAGGAGGGAATATCTCTCATGCTTATCTCATCTCCTTCAGTTCCAATAGTCTTGGGGTATCCCTGGCTTAAGAAGCATAACCCTATTATTGATTGGGAACAAGGTGAGATAATCTCCTGGGGTCAGGGTTGCCAGAGAGGTTGTTTACAGTACCTGGATTTAAAGGCAGTCTTTGATAAAAAGAGGGCTGATACTTTACCCCCACACAGGTCCTTTGACTGTAAGATTAGACTCCTGCCTGGTACTATGCCTCCGAGGGGTACTATATATCCTCTATCCACTAAGGAGAACTTAGTCTTAGAGGAATACATACGGGAGAACCTAGACAAGGGATTTATTAGGAGATCCTCTTCTCCAGCCGGGGCCGGTTTCTTTTTTGTAGATAAGAAAGACGGCACTCTACGGCCTTGCATTGATTATCAGCAGTCTGTGTGTGTGTGTATGGACTCAGCAGTCTGTGTGTGTGTGTGTGTGTGTGTATGGACTCAGCAGTCTGTGGGTGTGGGTGGATTCAGCAGTCTGTGGGTGTGTGGACTCAGCAGTGTGTGTATGAACTCAGCAGTGTGTGTGTGTGTGGACTCAACAGTCTGTGTGTGTGTATGGACTCAGCAGTCTGTGTGTGTGTATGAACTCAGCAGTCTGTGTGTCTGTATAGACTCAGCAGTCTGTGTGTGTGTGTGTGTGTATGAACTCGCAGTCTGTGTGTGTGAACTCAGCAGCATGTGTGTGTGTATGACTCAGCAGTCTGTGTGTATGTATGGACTCAGCAGTCTGTGCGTGTGTGTCTGTGTGTATTGACTCAGCAGTCTATATGTGTGTGTATGGACTAAGCAGTCTGTGTGTGTGTATAAACTCAGCAGTGTGTGCGTGTGTGTCTGTGTGTGTATGGACTCAGCAGTCTGTGTGTGTGTGTGTGTGTGTGTATGGACTCAGCAATCTTTGTTTGTGTGTGTATGGACTCTGCAGTCTTTGTGTGTGGACTCTGCAGTCTGTGTGTGTGTGTGTATGGACTCAGCAGTCTGTGTGTGTATGGACTCAGCAGTCTGTGTGTGTGTATGGACTCAGCAGTCTGTGTGTGTGTGTATGGACTCAGCAGTCTGTGTGTGTGTGTGTGTGTATGGACTCAGCAGTCTTTGGGTGTGGGTGGATTCAGCAGTCTGTGGGTGTGTGGACTCAGCAGTCTGTGTGTGTGTGTGTGTGTGTGTATGAACTCAGCAGTGTGTGTGTGTGTGTGTGTGGACTCAACAGTCTGTGTGTGTGTGTGTGTGTATGGACTCAGCAGTCTGTGTGTGTGTATGAACTCAGCAGTCTGTGTGTGTGTATAGACTCAGCAGTCTGTGTGTGTGTGTATGAACTCAGCAGTCTGTGTGTGTGAACTCAGCAGCATGTGTGTGTATGACTCAGCAGCCTGTGTGTATGTATGGACTCAGCAGTCTGTGCGTGTGTGTCTGTGTGTATTGACTCAGCAGTCTATGTGTGTGTGTATGGACTAAGCAGTCTGTGTGTGTATGAACTCAGCAGTGTGTGTATGGACTCAGCA
This sequence comes from Pelobates fuscus, assembly GCF_036172605.1. Lineage (NCBI taxonomy): Eukaryota > Metazoa > Chordata > Amphibia > Anura > Pelobatidae > Pelobates > Pelobates fuscus. The sequence goes on from NC_086318.1 coordinate 228,480,236, forward strand.
GTCTGTGTGTGTGTGTGTGTGTGTGTATGGACTCAGCAATCTTTGTTTGTGTGTGTATGGACTCTGCAGTCTTTGTGTGTGGACTCTGCAGTCTGTGTGTGTGGACTCAGCAGTCTCTCTCTGTGTGTGTGTGTGTGTGTGTGTGTGTATGTATGGACTCAGCAGTCTGTGTGTGTGTGTTTGTATGGACTCAGCAGTCTGTGTGTGTGTCTGTGTGTGTGTGTGTGGACTCAGCAGTCTGTGTGTGTGTGTATGGACTCAGCATGCAGTCTGTGTGTGTGTATGGACTCAGCAGTCTATGTGTGTGTGTGTGTGTGTGTGTATGGACTCAGCAGTCTCTGTGTGTGTGTGTGTGTGTGTGTGTGTGTATGGACTCAGCAGTCTCTGTGTGTGTATGGACTCAGCAGTCTGTGTGTGTCTGGACTCAGCAGTCTCTGTGTGTCTGGACTCAGCAGTCTCTGTGTGTATGAACTTAGCAGTCTGTGTGTGTGTGTGTGTGTGTGTGTGTGAACTCAGCAGTCTGTGTGTCTCTGTGTGTGTATGGACTCAGCAGTCTGTGTGTGTGTGTATGAACTCAGCAGTATGTGTGTGTGTGTGTGTATGGACTCAGCAGTCTGTATTTGTGTATGGACTCAGCTGTCTGTGTTTGTGTGTCTGTGTGTGTGTATGGACTCAGCAGTCTGTGTGTGTGTCTGTGTGTCTATATGGACTCAGCAGTCTGTGTGTGTGTCTGTGTGTGTATTTGGACTCAGCAGTCTGTGTGTATTTCTGTGTGTGTATGGACTCAGCAGTCTGTGTGTAAGTGTATAAATCAGCCTGTGTGCATTCAGGAGTCTGTGTGCACCAGTGGTGTATCCTGGTTTTGTGCTGCCCTAGGCAGGACAAAACTCAGCCCCCCCCGCGCGCCACCCCCGCCCAACCTTTACCCCGCCCCACATTCTAAATACACACACACACATTCACTGACAGATACGCATACACTAGCTAACAGAAACACACACTCGCTAACAGAAACACACACACTAACAGACACACTCACACTCAGTAACAGACAAACACACTCACTAACATACACACACTAACAGACACACACTAACAGACACACACTAACAGACACACACTCAGTCACTAGCAGACACAAACTAGCAGACACACACTCACTAACATACACACATACACACACACACAGTCAGACACACACACACACACACTCACAGGCAAACACACTAACAGACACACACACACTAACAGACACACACACACACTAACAGACACACACACACACTCACTAACAGACACACACACACACTCACTAACAGACACACACATACACACACTAACATACACACACACACACACTCACTATCAGACACACACTCACTAACAGACACACACACACACACACTAACAGACACACACACACACACACTCACTAACAGACACACACACACACACACACTCACAGACACACACTCACTCACTAACAGACACACACTCACTCACTAACAGACACACACACTCACTAACAGACACACACACACTCACACTCACTAACAGACACTCACAATCACTCACTCACATTAACACTTTTTTTTTTTTACTTTAACCCCCCCCCCCAGCCTCCTTACCTTTGGGAATGCTGGGGGGGAGGGGGGGTCATCTTTTTTTCCCTGGTGGTCCAGTGGCCGCACAGTGAGGCTGGGAGGCGGAGCCTGGAATTTGACGTCATATCCCGGCTCCCAGCCTCACTGTGCGGCGCGCGAGGGAGCTGAGCAGACAGCTCAGGGGAAGTGCTCCCTCGCCAGCCTGCCGCCCGCCAGCGCCGCCCGACTGACCATCAGCCCAGCATGTCTGTTAGCCGCAAGGCTAACAAGACATTTGCCTTGGGCATTTGGGGGGCGGCTTTTTTTGCCGTCCCCTGGAAAATGCCGTCCAAGGCAAATGCCTTGTTTGCCTCGCGGCTAATACGCCCCTGGTGTGCATTCAGAAATCTGTGTGTGTGTGTGTATTCAGCAGTCTCTCGGTGTTCGTATTCAGTGTACTGTGTGTATGTACTCAGCAGTCTATCAATAATTAACAATTTTATTCCTGTGAGTTGTTGTGTAAGAAGGGCCCCAGTGCACTGCTTTGCCCGGGGCCCTTAACACTCTTAAGATGGTACTGCTTGTGTGTGTCAGTGAGCATCTATTTAGTGAGCATGTGTGTGTCAGTGAGCTTGTCTTTAGTGAGCTTGTGTGTGTGTCTGAACTTCTTTGTAGTGAGCCTTGTATTTATACAAGTGAGTTTGTCTGTAGTAAGCTTGTGTGTGAGTCAGAGTTTTTTGTCTGTCAGTGAGCCTATTTGCGCATGTCAGTGAGCTTGTGTGCTCACTGTAGTACTGTAGCATTACTTACCTTATCCAGGGGCCGGCCGCGGTCCTCTCTTCGAGCCGCGCGCGGTCCTGCTGCTGCACGAGCCGCACACGGCTCATCCGACGGCTGCAACAGGAAGGCGGGCAGTGACCGTGAGAAGCAGTCACGTGTCCCGCCTGAATCTAAGAGAGCGCCACGGGTCTCGGGCGCGCTCTTAAAGAAACAGGGGAGCCTAAATTGGCAAAAGGCTCCCATTGGCGCCTGTCATGCCACACTCCCCATACACTTACCTTTTGGGGGTGTGGATATGACAGGAGCCAATCACATTAATTTAGAAGGTATTTATACTCACCTTTTTCCCTTAGTTCCCTTTAGCGCTTGTTGTATTCAGATGTGCTCCTTCGTACTTGACCTTGGCTTTGTTTCTGACTACGTTATCTCTTTATCCTTATCTGTTCTGTTTGCCGGCTTGCTGTTTACTGTGTACCAGACCCCGGCTAGTCCTAGTTTACGCTGTCTCTGTGCCCTTGACCTCGGATCGTTCCTGACTCTGTCTCCTCTCATATACATCGAGTCCGGCCATTCTAAGGTCCGGTAGACGTATCTCTCCTCGGTGTTGTATTTTCTTGAGTTAAATCCTGCGAGTTGGGGTATATTTTCGTTACAAGTACAATATATATATATATATATATATATATATACAGTCAATGAAGGCTTGCAGTCACGGTCTTTTATTCATATACATGTCCTTTATTTCATCCCATTAAAATATGATCAACGTTTCAGCCATCGTCTGTGTCTTTCATCAGGATCAATACAGCTCAAAACTGATCCTGATGAAAGCCACAGACGATGGCTGAAATGTCGATCATATTTTAATGGGATGAAATAAAGGACATTTTTATGAAGAAAAGACTGTGAGTGCAAGCCTTCATTGACTGTATATATATATATATATATATATATATATATATTTGGGAACTGTCATGTACCATATTCAAATCTTCTTTCTTTGCATGTAAAAGCAGTAGAAGCATGCACATGACTAAAGCAGGGGACATTACGTGAAAGAGGAACACCAACCAAAGTGTTGCTGAATATCAGGTGAAGAAAAGAAGCAACCAGCCTTAAATTAGAAGAGTTAGAATTTCATACAAAAGAAAATGAAAGAGACATTGGTAAAACCAAGATACTAAAAACATATACAGCAAGCTTTTAAAGTGGTCTGCACCAGCTGGAAGTGCAGACCACAAGCTCCCAACAAGGATTAGACTATTATTTAATATATTGCAGAATACCGTATATACTCGAGTATAAGCCGACCCGAATATAAGCCGAAGCCCTTAATTTTACCCCCAAAAAATGGGAAAACTTATTGACTCGAGTATAAGACTAGGGTGGGAAATGCAGCAGCTACTGGTAAACTTCTAAATAAAATTAGATCCTAAAACAATTATATTAATTGAATATTTATTTACAGTGTGTGTATATAATGAATGCAGTGTGTGTGTATGAGTGCAGTGGGTGTATGAGTGCAGTGTGTGTGTATGAATGCATTGCGTGTGCATGAATGCAGTGTCTGTGTATGAGTGCAGTGTGTGTGTATGAATGCAGTGTGCAGAGTGTGTTGCAGAGCCTTGGTGGGGGGTGGGCATTTTTATTATTTTTCTATTATTATTTTAATATTAATTGTTTTTTGTTTTATTAATACTTTTTTTATTATTTTTATTTTTTATTTTATTATTATTATTTTCTATTTTATTATTATTATTATTATTATTATTTATATATTTATTTATTTTCATCCCCCCCTCCCTGCTTGATACATGGCAGGGTGGGGGGCTCTCACTCCCTGGTGGTCCAGTGGCATTGGCAGTTCAGGGGCTGGCAGTGAGCGTTTACTTACCTCTCCTGCAGCTCCTGTCAGCTCCCTTCTCCTCCGCGCCAGTGTTCGGTCAGCTCCCAGTGTAAGTCTCGCGGCCGCACTATGACCCCGCGGCTCTCGCAAGACTTACACTGGAACTTGCAGAGGGAGCTGACCGGACCGGCGCGGAGGAGAAGGGAGCTGACAGGAGCTGCAGGAGAGGTAAGTAAACATGTATTATGGCAATGTAAGTTGCCATAATACAGACAGTGACTCGAGTATAAGTCGAGTTGCAGTTTTTCAGCACAAAAAATGTGCTGAAAAACTCGACTTATACTCGAGTATAAACGGTAGTTAATATCTTACATAGCAGTTTTGCATGTGGGGACTATCACAGTTGTGATAGTTGTGACCATTGTAAGGAAAGAGTGGCACAGGTACTTATCTGAGAATGCAGAAAAGAAATACATTTTTAATATGAATAGTCTACTTCGTGGGCATTATGACTGGTGGTTCTTGCTTTCTGTTTTTTTTTTTCTCAATTTTGTGTATGAATATATGTTGATCTAGAAAATGAAAAGCATGATAGGAGTCTCTGTGTCTTGTTAGCAATCATGTATTAAACTGGTGAGATACTTTACTGAGGTAGATTATTATTTATTGCAGGCATCAGGTGCAGAAAAAGATAAGGATCAGCTTAATATAGTGAGAGCACAATGGAAATGTAACCAGCCATTAGGTTCAATAGATTGAACACGGATGTGAAAATGGTTAGGAAAACAGGTGTAACTAATGGCATATAGAAGAAACTGGCAGCAGTTATACCATGATTCATGGCATGAGAAACATATAAATACAATTATCTATAGCTACAATGTTTCTACATTTTTTAAAATAATAATTATTAGAAAATGTATTTTTTGCTAGGCACACCTCCCTTTTAGCACGGATAGACTAGATAAACAAATAGATGGATAGACAGACAGATATATATATATATATATATATATATATATATATATATATATATATATATATATATATATATATTAGTTAGTCAGACAGGCAGATAGATCAGGAGGGTAAGTAATAATACCAAACATCCATACACTTTTTATATTTGAACTGCATGAAATGGTGAGGTTCCAAACGCTTGTAAGATCCGGGCAGGGGCGGACTGACCGGTCGGGCACTTCAGCTCGCCCCTTTAAATGCTGCAGCCGCCTGAGCGCTCAGGCGGCTGCAGCTTCTCACCTCCCCTCCCCGTAGCGTGGCCGAGCTGCTCTGCGTCCGCGGTGCCGGCCGGAGTGATAGGAAGGTGCACACACACTGAGTGTGCACCTTCCTGTCAGTCCGGCCGGGTACAGGAAACAGAAACTCCTGTTCCGCGCGGAGCAGGAGTTTCTGTTTCCTGTACCCGGCCGGACTGACAGGAAGGTGCACACTCAGTGTGTGTGCACCTTCCTATCAATCCGGTCGGCACCGCGGACGCAGAGCCTCTCGGCCACGCTACGGGGAGGGGGTAAAAAGAGAGAGGGAGGGAGGGTTAAAAGAGAGAGGGAGGGGGGTAAAAAGAGAGAGGGAGGGGGTTAAAAGAGAGAGGGAGAGGGGTTAAAAGAGAGAGGGAGGGGGGGTTAAAAGAGAGAGGGGGGGGTTAAAAGAGAGAGGGAGGGGGGGTTAAAAGAGAGAGGGAGGGGGGTAAAAAGAGAGAGGGAGGGGGGTTAAAAGAGAGAGGGAGGGGGGGTTAAAAGAGAGAGGGAGGGGGGTAAAAAGAGAGAGGGAGGGGGGTAAAAAGAGAGAGGGTGGGGGGGTTAAAAGGGAGGGGGGGTTGTTAAAAGAGATGGGTTAAAAGAGAGAGGGAGGGGGGTTTAAAAGAGGGAGGGGGGTTAAAAGAGAGAGGGAGGGGGGGTTAAAAGAGGGAGGGTTAAAAGAGAGAGGGAGGGGAGTTTAAAAGAGAGAGGGGAGGTTAAAAGAGAGAGGGGGGGTTAAAAGAGAGAGGGAGGGGGGAAAAAAGAGAGAGGGAGGGGTAAAAAGAGAGAGGGAGGGGGGTAAGAAGAGAGAGGGAGGGGGTAAGAAGAGAGGGGGGTAAGAAGAGGGAGGGGTAAGAAGGGAGGGGGGAGTAAGAAGAGGGGGAGGGGGAGTAAAAGAGGAAGGGGGGAGTAAGAAGAGGGGGAGGGGAGAGTAAGAAGAGGGGGGAGGGAGTAAGAAGAGGGGAGATTAAGAAGAGAGGGGGGAGTAAAGGGGGTAAGAAGAGGGGAGGGGGGAGTAAAAAGAGGAAGGGGGAGTAAGAAGAGGGGGAGGGGGGTAAGAAGAGGGGGGAGGGGGTAAGAAGAGGGAGGAGTAAGAAGAGGGGGAGGGGGAGTAAGAAGATGGGGAGAGTAAGAAGGGGGAGTAAGGAGAGGGGGAGGGGGGAGTAAGAAGAGGGGAGAGTAAGAATGGGGGTAAGAAGGGGGTAAGAAGAGGGGGAGGGGGGGTAAGAAGAGGGGGAGGGTGGAGTAAGAGGAGGGCAATTGCCCCCTCCCCTGTCCGCAGGCACCGTGCGGGCAGCCGGCAGGGGAGGGAGGAAGAGAGGACCCGGGAGCTCAGCCTGCAGCTCCTCTGGGTCCTTCTTGCGCGAGCACAGATCGTTGCCGCGGTTACCACGGCAACGTTACGGCTCTTGCAAGAGTAAACTCTAGCCCTGGAGCTACGGGCTAGAGTTCACTCTCAACACTGTGACCACCAGGTATTCCTGGTGGTCGCAGTGGTGAGAGTGAACTTTAGCCCCATAAACACACTGCCCCCACACCATACACATTCACACACTGCCCCCCATACACACACACTGCCCCCACACACACCATACACACACACTGCCCCCACACACACCATACACATTTACACACATTGCCTCACACACACACACATACACTGCCCACCCATACACACACAGCCCCCCATACTAACATTGCCACACACATACACAGCCCCCTCGTACACACATTGCCCCACACACCCTACACATTCACACACTACACCCCCTCACACACACTGAACCTTTCACACAGACTGCACCCCTTACACATTGCACCACTGCTCCTATACCCTACTACAGCCTCATATCCCAGCAGACCCCAGGTAAGTTGTCAAACTGTTCTTAAACGGTTTGACTACTTACTCTGGGAGGGGGGCCCGGCCCTCCTGGCACCATAACGACTACACAGAGTAGTAGTGGTTATTGTGCATGGATTATTTCTTTAAATAATCTACGAGTGCCCCAGTAGCCAGCAAGCCAGCCAACCCACAGGCCAGCCAGCCCACAGGCTGGCCAGTAGACAGCCAGCCAGCCTACAGGCCACCAGTTAGGCTTAAAGCCAGCAACCCCACAGCCTGCCAACCGCAGCCAGCAAGCCACAGCCTGCCAGCCAGCAAGCCACAGCCTGCCAGCCGCAGCCAGCAAGCCCACAGCCTGCCAGCCGCAGCCAGCAAGCCCACAGCCTGCCGTCAGTAGCCAGTAAACCCACAGCCTGCCAGCAAGCCCACAGCCTGCCAGCCGCAGCCAGTAAGCCCACAGCCTTCCAGCAAGCCCACAGCCTGCCAGCCGCAGCCAGCAAGCCCACAGCCTGCCGGCAGTAGCCAGCAAGCCCACAGCCTGCCAGCAAGCCCACAGCCTGCCAGCCGCAGCCAGTAAGCCCACAGCCTTCCAGCAAGCCCACAGACTGCCAGCCAGCAACAGTAATTAAGGTAAGAGGAGCCAACTTGGCCTAGGTATCAGCTATGTTGTGATGCTATATTGTGAATAGGAACCAGAGTGTTGGAGAGACCCCCCTCCAGGCCCCATAAGACTCCATTGTAGTCTCTAATGGGACCTGGAGGAAATTCTTTCTAACACACTCTCTAAAGGACACTGAGATAGCCTCTGCTAGAATGCTCCCCCCCTCCATGGCCCATTAGCCCTCAATTGTAGTCTCTACTGGGGCCTGGAGGCGGCTGTTTCCAGCAGGGACACTGAGATGGCCTCTGTTAGAAAGACCCCCTTCCAAGCCTGTTAGACTCCATTGTAGTCTCTAATAGGGCCTGGAGGGGATTCTTTCTAACACACTCTCTAAAGGACACTGAGATAGCCTCTGCTAGAAAGACCCCCCTCCATGGCCCATTAGCCCTCAACTGTAGTCTCTACTGGGGCCTTGAAGGGATTATTGCACTTTTGTTCCTTGTGTCTAAAGATTGTGTAGGGTGTGGCTGGAGGCGGTGCATGGAGGCGGGACATGGGTGGCGCTTGCTGCGGAGTATGGGTGGGGCCTGTTAGGGGGCCCTTGATTTATTTTGCCCGGGGGCCCTGAGGGTTCTCAGTCCGCCCCTGGATCCGGGTATGGCTGGTACTTCCCAAACCAGAATCTCTTCTCTCTGGCTGTAACTGGGTATATGTTAGGAAAGGGTACAGGGAAGCATGGAAGGATACACTAACACGTTGCATCCAAAGGGTGAAAAAAAAACCTTTGGGTGAAACAGGTTGGTGTTTTTACGTCATTGTTTTTATTCATGTTTTAAATAAAACTATTTTTTTACCTTACCAGGACCTCACTGATTTCATCTATGAATATTTTATCCAGAGGAGCCACACTTTTTACCTCCTTGGGGGGCAGTAAACCACGTACACTATACAGGATTGAGCAAAAAAATGTTTTTTGCTATCTTTATGTGAGTACACCACCTTTTATTTTGCTTTTACAAAAAAAAAAAAAAAAATAGAGAGCACTATTTTCGGTTTTAATTCTCATTTATGTAATTGATGCATATCTGTACAATGCAATTTGGAGGGAAATGCATGTGAAAGCGCAACACCTCAACTGGGCCTTGTGCATGGTTCTACAAGGATCAAGCTGAGCAATATGTGGGGATCATACCGCCCAGGTGCATATATCTGGAGTTGAACATAAACTCCGGAAAATTGGCAAAGTGGCATTTCTCCTATTTCACCTTACCACCTATAGACTATACTGTTTTCTGACCTCATATTTTCCATTTTGACTCACCACCATAAGAATTTTAAAGACACTCAGAAGGCACTACTTCCTTGTACCACTTCCTGACTGGTGTATATTTATTTGCTTGTTTCGTTTGATTACAGCAACTTAAAAATAACTATATAAAGAACTTGATTAAATAAACGATCTTCCTCCAATAAGAGGAGGAAAGCCTATGATTTATTTCTTATCTGTCTGTCTGTCTGTGAGGACCCTCACCACCTTTTTGTTTCTGTATCTCCAACAAGTCTTGCTATAATTACTGGTTTGTTTGCCCTCCCATTGTACAGCAATTAATATTTTGGAGCTTTGTAAATATTTAATATTTGTGTGATATTTTTTAAGTGCTGTAAAAAAAAGTACTAATCTTTAGCACAATATGATGTTTAATGTGTAGTCGAAAACCATCTAACTCATACGTGTTTACCATAGGCAATCCCTGTAGTCGTTTTATGTCTTGGTGGTATTAGCTTTTTGAAAACAAAGGAACATCAACATCATTAATAGTCATCATCATCATGATGTTTTTTTTATTTTTGGTCTAAGTGATGTACATAAGAAGTGATAATGAGACCCAGAGGTTTGTGTTTACCAAGGACAATTTAACGGTATTACATAAACTGTGAAAATAAATCTCTCCTTGGATTATCACTGGAATTATACAAAGCAGAAATAACCTTTGAGAATTGAAGTGCTAAAGAGCAGGTTTGTTGAAAGGCTAAAACAGCTCATTAGTTCATTATAAACTTGGATGACATATGGCATGATTTTAAATTGTCTGTCATTTCTTTTAGCTTAATTTTGACAAACAGATCTGTGTGAAATAAACAACACATTCACAATAATATTTTTTTTTCTTTAACGAAGAACATGTTCTGTAGTATTTTAATGAGATTACCACTGAGAGGTCAAAACAGTGTGTTGTAGTTGTGATGAGTTGACAGCCAACTTGCAAAATATGTGCAAAAATAGACCAGAGTTTTATCGTTTTTTTTTTTTTTTTTTTAATTCTTTATTTTTGTAGTGCGCATAAAAGGTTACATACAGGCAGGCGTGAGGTGCCCCGAAAGCAGTCCTCAAGCATTTACTCCGCTAAACACGCGGGACATTTTATTATCAGGCACATTTTTATATAGAGTTAGTTGCAAGCATATTCAAGTAATAAAAGTAAATTCAATCTGTGAGTATGCACATCGTTTGGACCAATCAGTGGATAACGCGGGGTTGTCTGCATATATTAATAACTAGAACGTGAAATTTCTAATAGCACCCATCGCGGGTGGTTCTTATGCGTATCTATGTTTGTCAAACTATTCTGGTTGTATGCAAGTTGTGTTCCGTTCCATTGGTGAAGAGCAATATATGGTTAACTGCACATTTATACATCTAAGATTAGCTCTGCGGCAAACTAGTTATGGTTAGTAAGCTGTACAGTAAATCACATGATGAGACTAAAGTCTGAGGGGCTTAGTGACTTGGTTTACAGCGTCCACGCTTTCATGTTAATGCTACTGCAAGTTTACATGCTTAATGTGTGCTTTTTATAGTAAATGGTCATGTTAAAACTTAAACAGAAAATGCAAGAAAAACAAAACATAACATATGTGCGTCTGACCACTCTGCACCGCCAGGGCCACATCTAGGAATCAGCAGTGTCTTAGTCCCGATATTAGACCCCATCAATTTATCACGGCAAGCAGGGTTGTGATGTTAGCCTGTGGCATCCCACCTCTTCGCGGTCCGTGCCGGCTGCTATCCCATTCCATTTCGAGGCTGGGTTGGGTCTGACGCTGCATGGGTGATATCAGGAAAGAAGTCTGCAAAATAGCTGTGTCGAGTGAGCCCCTGTTTCTCCGTTGTGCTGGAGCGTTTAGCGGGCTGATAGGAGCTCTGTCGCTGATCGGCTGTCTGCATGTTGTTCGGCTTTGTCATTGCCGGTCATAGTGCGGTGTTTCGCCAGATAAGTGCAGGGTGCAGCAATAAGTAAGTATGGGAGGTCGGTCCTCCGATGTGTCAGGGTTTCTCGCTGTCTTGCCTTGGTGTGTGACAGGCTCCTCTGCTGTGCGTGAGCTCGCTTGTCACGGCCTTGAGGTGAGCACTGCGCTGGGCTTCCCTGTCGGGTGGTAGTCGGTGGAAGCTGTGGGGTCTGCCTGTGCCCAATTGCTTTGCCAGGGATTGTGGGCGTCCGGGTGCCGCATCTTCTCATGTTGGGGTTGATGCACGTGGCGTCCGCCATTTTAGTTAGGGTGCTCAGACCGCGGATCAGGCTGTAGAAGCTGCTGGGCTCAGGCTGCCTTTCTGCCTTCACGGTCACAGGGTGGGGGCCGGGATCACCCCCGCCGGCCCATATGGCGGGGGACAGGGCCAGAACCTCGGTCCTCCGGCCGGGCACTGTCAGGCAGGATAGCGGGGCAGCGGCCGTCCGCCCCGCTCACCGCCGAAGAAGGCCCCATCTGGAGCGGTAATTTCTCCCCCAGGGGACTGGAACTCGGAGAGTCAGCCTCTCCCTGGGCACAGTAAACCCAGCACACGGAGGGTCGGTGCTGTCGGCTCGTCATCTCCTCATAAATCTTGTTTTTAAGGCTTAGATCGGTATAAGGTGCAGGAGCTGAAGGGACTTGCGACCGTCCAGCTCGGCGGTCCGGCCCCGCCCCCTTGTTTGTTTTTTTTAAATTTAAATGACAGGAAGATTTGCATGACAAGTGTCAAGACAAGAAAAAACTTGCACAGAAATTTTAAGGGGAGAACAATAAACAGACAAACAAAGACAGAGAGTTTGAAAAGCTAGCGTCTACTTCCCATTATATACAACTGCTACCATTCTTTAATTTTAGTAAACATCAAAGCCTATCTTTATCTTATGTTTGAAAGCTGGAGATCCTTGACAAAATATATTGGTTAAAAAAAAGGGTGCACGGAGGGGAGAAGAAAATGTACCAGAGTTAGGAATAAAACTGACTAACACAATTGTAAGTGGATTTATTTTTTTCACTGCGTTTTTTCCACTGTCTGTTTATTTACTTTTTATTGCTAAATAAGAGAGTCATTGCAATGAAACAGCTGAAAATTAATTATATATAAAATGCCCTCCCCCAATAAAAATTATGATAAAATAACTATGTAAAATAACTTATGGTTTAAAATGTTTGAAGGGCCAAGTCGGTACGTCTGTCTGTAGGGCTATCCCTCACTGCTCACTGTCCTTCTACTCCCTCACTGATTAAATTAGGGAATACTAGGGACTTATAACCCTCTTACCCCCCAAATATTTCTTTGATTCTAAGAGTGTTACTATGATACACATATTTAAGTTTATTAAACAAGTTTATTTGCAATCCTTTAAAATTTGAAAAACTTGAATTGATCTAAATGAGCCTAAGATAATCTATATTGTCCCCGAGTTAAGCTCTGACATTAGGTCAACTCATTTATAAATTCCTTGGAGAACAATAAAAATGAATCATAATAAAAAATATTAAATTAAAGGACCACTCCACACTGAAATTTGTAAAAAAACAAAAACAAAACATAAATCCCTGTTTGCTACATATACCCCCAATGAATAAATTTGTTTCAGTAGGGGTATATTTTAAAAGAGCTTGCAAAGGCTTATTTTTTCTGTAAATCTTTATTTTTGGATGTGCGAAATTAACGAAGAGTCTCGTAATCCCACAATAGCATGTACAAGAGCGTTGAATAACACAAACAAAACACTTTGCTTAATGAGATGTACATTCAAGAATGCTGCGTTATATAGCATTTTTGATGGTTCTGCACAATTTTACAATAGGTTAGAGATATCAAGCTAGATAAATTGTCTAAGTACACATTAGTAGGAAGCAGATTAAGCTAGAGTTGCAGGCTATTTGATATGCCTAGCTATTAGATACAAAGCAGGCCTGTCCTAACAATCTTAGGTATACAAGTCAAATGTATATTAGAACTGCAGTTAGGTTTGACTAGTTAGGCATGTAGGCATAAAACTAGATAAACTAGGAACTGTGCTAGACTGTGCAGTTCAGGAATAACTGTAAGGATCAAAAACATACAAGATATATAAACCACTGAGTCCCAACATACCCGTTCGCTACTGGGGCTGCAGCTTAAAGTAAGCCCTGCACCGTTTATACTTATAAAATAAAATAATGGTAAAGTAAGAACTCAAAGCCAAATTAGTGTGAAAATAGGTAATTAATGGCACATTAGTGTAGGATGGCGGTATTGGCCAAATTAATAACAGCCGAACGTGGCTGGAGACCAGTCCTGCAAAGTGAGTCAGCCTCAGCCAACGCCAGTGCTCGGGAGCCTGTTGAAACAGCTGTGGAGCGGTGTCAGGAAGGTGCAGAGATTGGCGTCCCTCTAGCCCCAGGCCCTGATGAGAGCTCGCATCTCAACTCCACAGATTCGGTAGCTCGTGTTGGAGTCCAAATCCTTCCCAGGTTGGGGATAGCAGGAGCTCTGGGTGTTTCTTCGCTGCCTGTGGCATCGGGGCTTCAGCTTCTGTGGATGATGCCAAGGGAGTACCTCTCTGTGGGTTCTCAGTCCAGGTGGGCCAATGAATGCAGGTACAACAAGAAGGCTGCGGGCTGTGATCAGTTAGAGTGAGTGGACCGGGAATAGTCCCCATTAATTAAAGCCAGGCGTGGGAGTTCTTGCTGAACATGTCTAGGCAGCATGGCAATCAAGCTTCGCCCCCGGAGTTCTTATTTTGACATTTTTTATTTTTGCTATGCAAATGTTTACTGACAGGCTTTCGGAACATCGACACCATAGCAAGCATTGCATTGACGTACAAGGTGATACACTGGCATTGCATAGAACGTAATTGCACACATTTTAGAAAATAATAAAGAAAAACTTAACAAGCTAAGCCTACGTGTCTATATCCACTTTTAGTAGGATATAGACATGTGCACATAATTTTATAACATGACAGGAGGCTTCGTATTTGCTGAAGTCTCTCTTTACTAGAACTCCACAGCAGCACAGAAAAACAACCAATCAGAAAAAAGTTAGGTACTATAAAACTCCCCTCCCCATGCATCATTTCCTCTTTCGTTGCTGCTCCGCATCAGTACAGGTCAGAGTACCACTGCCTCCTGCTATTATTAGTGGGTGGCTTTGGGATTTATTTGTTTATTGCAGTAATTTGAATTTATCTATCTGGGAGCTTATAATATTTTCTGTAGCTTTATTCCTACATAGCATGCCTCTCTGTAAGGTGTTCATGTCTTTTCATGGCAGATGCCCTGTTTATCATCTGCCTGCATGCTTATCTGATAGCCATCTTTGTAATTGCTTTGTCAGCTATCTATGACTTCTATTCCTTTTATATGTTTGTGCATGGATTTGGGGGGTCTTGGAAGGCTTTTTCGTCCTTACTGTACCCGTTTTCCTCCCCCCTCTGCTATCCCCCAGATACTATGTTCCGTGTTTCCTGCTGCCTCTGCCCCGCTTGGAGGGCTGTAAGTTTCCCCCCGGGGTCGGCTGGAGGCTGACTGTCTCTCCCCCTCCGACCTCCCGGGCTTTGCCTCCCCTCAGAGGTGTATTCTCCGTTTTTTTTGCTACCTTTGCCCTTAGATGTCGGGCTGTGTGTGTTCCGCCGGGGTCGGCTGGAGGCTGACTGTCAGCATGCCGCCTCTGACCCCCTGGGCTCCGAGACCGCGGAGTCTCCTCCGACAGTCCCGTGCCTTTCCTGCCGGTCCCCGGGGTACTCGTGTGTCAGGATCGGGACAGGGATCCAACACGCAGCGTACAAAGTGTAGTAGGTACGTATACCGGACCTTAGAATGGCCGGACTTAACGTAAGGAGTAAGTAGAGAATGGTCAGAGGCAAGCCGAGGTCGAGGGAACGAGAAGACAGGTAAGCGAGAGACAAGCCGGGTCAAAGGATAACAGAGATAAGCAGAGTGATACAAACAAGCCGGATCAGAACCAAAGAGACAATAGACATACAAGAGCACTGAGTGACTAGACTGGCTAGAACCACGACAGGGCAATGAGCAAATGCGGCAAGCTCTATTAAATACCACGGTTCTAGGAGGTAATCACACCCCCGACGAGTCCTGGTTCGTGTTCAGGGTTTGAGTGACAGGTCGAGCCGGCTTGGCGTCATGACGTCGGCTACTGAGCGTCACGTCATAAAAGGGCGTGGATCCCTCGCGGCCGGCGTGTAATCGACCGGAGGGACCGCGAGGAACGGAGGAAACAGCCCTTCTGAACGGGAAAACGTCTAAGTCTCTCCTCTTATCAGAGGTAGAGACTACAGGTACCCTGACAGTACCCCCCCCTCAGAAACGCCCACCGGGCGGAAGCATCCGGGACGAGATGGAAAGCGGGAGTGAAAAGCCCTGCGGAGGCGAGGAGCATGAACATCCTCCTGAGGTACCCAAGTCCTCTCCTCAGGACCATATCCCTTCCAGTCGACAAGATACTGTAACCTCCCTCGAGAAATTCGTGAATCGATGATGGAGTTGATCTCGTATTCCTCCTGGCCCTCAACCTGAACAGGACGGGGAGAGGAAACAGTGGAGGAAAATCTGTTGCAAATAAACGGTTTCAGCAAGGAAACATGAAAAGAGTTAGGGATGCGTAAGGCAGATGGAAGTACTAGACGATACGCAACCGGGTTAATACGAGCCAGGACCCTGTAAGGGCCAATGTAACGAGGCGCGAACATCATAGAAGGAACATTTAAACGAATGTTTTTTGTACTCAACCATACCCTATCACCAGGAACAAAAACAGGAGCCGCCCTTCTGCGTTTATCAGCGTGTTTCTTGAACAACATGGAATTATGTAGGAGAATTTGTCGAGTCTGATCCCACAACTTCCTCAGATTGGCAACATGAACATCAACCGACGGTACCCCTTGGGAAGGAGAGACCGAGGGAAGAATGGAAGGATGAAAGCCATAATTCATGAAAAAGGGGCTAGAACGAGTGGAATCACAAACAAGATTATTGTGTGCGAACTCTGCCCAAGGAATCAAACCGACCCAATCGTCCTGATGTTCGGAGACAAAACAACGCAAATATTGTTCAATCTTTTGATTGGTACGTTCAGCAGCTCCGTTAGACTGAGGGTGATAAGCAGAAGAAAAATTCAATTTGATGCCCAATTGAGAACAGAAAGATCTCCAGAAACGTGAAACAAATTGTGAACCTCTATCAGAAATAATTTCGGAAGGTATCCCATGTAAACGAAAAATTTCTTTAGCGAATATTTCCGCCAATTCAGGAGAAGTCGGAAGTTTAGGTAAAGGCACAAAATGAGCCATCTTAGTAAACCTATCGACTACAGTGAGAATAACAGTCTGTTTTTTAGAAATAGGCAAATCAACAATAAAGTCCATGGCCAAACAGGACCATGGTCTTTCTGGAATGCCCAAGGGCTGTAATAGACCACATGGAAGAGTATGAGGTTGCTTAGTCTTAGTACAGATCTCACACACTGCAATGAAATCCTTAATATCCTTTCGTAAAGAAGGCCACCAGAAATCTTTAGAGATTAAGGAATATGTCTTGCGAATACCAGGATGCCCCGCCACCTTACTCTCGTGGAAACACTGTAAGAGCTCCCTTTGGAGTTCAGGGGGAACGAAGTATCTTGCCACAGGAGTCTGCCTAGGTGCCAGATGTTGCAACTTCATGATACGGTCAAGCAGTGGAGAATGAATTTTAAGACTTGTGTTGGCGATAATATTGCACTTGGGGACTATAGAGGACAACACTGGCTCAGACACAGTAGAAGGTTCATATTGGCGAGACAAAGCATCGGCTTTAGAATTCTTAGAACCAGGTCTGTAAGTGAGTACGTAATTGAAATGGGTGAGAAATAAAGACCAACGAGCTTGCCTGGAGGACAATCGCTTGGCCTCCCCAATATAGGACTTGTGGTCCGTCAAAATAGTAACAGGATGTAAGGTCCCTTCCAATAAATGTCTCCATTCTTTTAAAGCCATGATAACTGCTAGTAGTTCCCTGTCACCAATGTCATATCTGCTCTCCGGGCCAGATAGCTTTTTGGAAAAAAAAACACATGGATGTAATGGTTTATCCACACCTAACCTTTGGGACAGGATAGCGCCTACACCTGTCTCTGAGGCGTCTACTTCGAGTAGGAAAGGCAGAGTAGTATCAGGGTGAACTAAAATTGGTGCGGAAGCAAAAAGTTCTTTGAGGGTTTTGAAAGCAAGAAGTGCTTCAGTAGACCAATTCTTAGTGTCAGCCCCCTGTCTGGTCATATTGGTGATAGGAGCAATAATTGACGAGTAACCCTTAATGAAGCGCCTATAATAATTGGAGAATCCAATAAACCTCTGAATGGCCTTGAGACCCTTAGGTAAGGGCCAGTCTAAAATGGACTGGAGTTTATCCGGATCCATCTTAAACCCTTCCCCAGAAATCACATAACCAAGAAAGTTTGTCTGGGACTGATCAAAACTACATTTCTCCAGTTTGCAGTACAAGCCATGTTGAAGAAGTTTGCGCAAAACCCTTCTGACTTGTCTGTGGTGAGTCTCAATGTCCCTAGAATGTATAAGAATATCATCCAGGTATACAATAACGCAGTCCTGTTGAAACTCCCTAAGAACTTCATTGATCAAGTCCTGAAATACTGCCGGCGCATTACAGAGACCAAAAGGCATTACGGTATACTCGTAGTGCCCATATCGAGTGTTGAACGCCGTCATCCACTCGTGACCCTGCTGAATCCTCACCAAGTTATATGCCCCTCTGAGATCTAACTTGGTGAAAATCTTGGAACCCTTTAAACGATCAAAGAGCTCGGTAATCAAAGGAATCGGGTAGGCATTTCTAACGGTTATTTTGTTCAAACCTCGGTAGTCAATGCAAGGTCTCAGTGTACCATCCTTCTTTTTAACAAAAAAAAAAACAGCCCCGGCAGGGGAGGAAGATCTCCTAATAAATCCTTTGTCTAGATTTTCACGAATATACTCCTCTAGGACTAAGTTCTCTTTAGTAGACAAAGGGTATACATTGCCCCTGGGAGGCATGGTACCAGGGAGTGGATTAATCTTACAATCAAAGGACCTGTGTGGGGGTAAAGTATCGGCCTTCTTTTTGTCAAATACCGCCTTTAAGTCCAGATACAGTGGAGGTATTTGTACTTCTGTAGGGTCGGTAGACTGAGTGGATGCATTAACTATGCAAAGCGGTGAGACTTTCTGTAAACACTTCTCCTGACAATTCTAACCCCATGAGATTATCTCCCCTAATTCCCAATCAATAATAGGGTTATGTCTCTTTAACCAAGAATACCCCAGGTCTATGGGAACAGAAGGAGATGAAATGAGTAACAGAGATATGTCTTCCTCGTGTAAAATACCAACAGTTAAGTTAACGGGTATGGTTTCACGAAAAATCACAGGCTCAACTAAAGGTCTACCATCTATGGCCTCAACGGCCAAGGGCGTGTCCCTTAACTGAGATGGAATAGTGTGTTTAGTGACAAAAACTTGGTCGATAAAGCTCTCAGCAGCTCCGGAATCTATCAATGCCACAGTCTCTACTACTCCCCTCTCCCAAGTTAAGGAAACGGGTAGCACAAGCCTATGATCTTTATAATTATGAGTAGAGGACAAAATAGAAACACCCAAGGCCTGTCCTCTAGAGAAACTTAGGTGCGAGCGTTTCCCGATCGATTAGGACAATTTAGGCGTAAGTGACCTCTGACTCCACAGTACATACACAGCCCCTCCCTTCTCCTGTACTGTCTCTCCTCTTCTGAGAGATGAGTATTGCCTATCTGCATAGGTTCTGGAAAAGGTAAGGTTTTGATCTCAGGACTTAGAAATGAGGGAGCTACAGGTTCTATCTCGAGTGTTCTGTCTCTCTCTTAAGCGTTCATCAATGCGAGAGATAAAAGAAATTAAATCCTCCAAATTCTCAGGAAGCTCTCTAGTAGCAACCTCATCAAGTATTACATCTGATAATCCATTTAAAAATACGTCTATATAAGCCTGTTCATTCCACTTAACTTCTGCCGCCAAGGACCTGAACTCTAGTGCATACTCCACAAGAGTTTGGTTATCTTGTCTAAGGCGCAACAGTAATCTGGCTGCATTGACCTTTCTACCAGGAGGGTCAAAAGTTCTTCTAAAAGCAGCTACAAAGGCATTATAATTATATACTAACGGATTATCGTTCTCCCACAACGGATTGGCCCATCTCAGAGCTTTCTCAACGAGTAAGGTGATAATAAATCCGACCTTCGCCCTATCTGTAGGATAGGAACGGGGTTGTAATTCGAAGTGGATACTGATTTGGTTTAAAAAACCTTGACACTTCTCAGGAGAACCACCATAACGTACAGGTGGGGTAATACGAGAGGAGGCACCTACAGTGGCTACCTCTAAACCTGAACTTACAGGGGAGATAGAATTATTACGCATCTCTTCTGGTGGGTTATTAGTACGAGATAATAACGCCTGTAGTGCTAAGGCCATCTGATCCATTCTATGTTCCATGGCGTCAAACCTAGGATCGGAAGGACCAAGTTGACTACTTGTACCTGCAGGATCCATTGGCCCTGTCGTAATGTCAGGATCGGGACAGGGATCCAACACGCAGAGTACAAAGTGTAGTAGGTACCTATACCGGACCATAGAATGGCTGGACTTAACGTAAGGAGTAAGTAGAGAATGGTCAGAGGCAAGCCGAGGTCGAGGGAACGAGAAGACAGGTAAGCGAGAGACAAGCCGGGTCAAAGGATAACAGAGATAAGCAGAGTGATACAAACAAGCCGGATCAGAACCAAAGAGACAATAGACATACAAGAGCACTGAGTGACTAGACTGGCTAGAACCACGACAGGGCAATGAGCAAATGCGGCAAGCTCTATTAAATACCCCGGTTCTAGGAGGTAATCACACCCCCGACGAGTCCTGGTTCGTGTTCAGGGTTTGAGTGACAGGTCGAGCCGGCTTGGCGTCATGACGTCGGCTACTGAGCGTCACGTCATAAAAGGGCGTGGATCCCTCGCGGCCGGCGTGTAATCGACCGGAGGGACCGCGAGGAACGGAGGAAACAGCCCTTCTGAACGGGAAAACGTCTAAGTCTCTCCTCTTATCAGAGGTAGAGACTACAGGTACCCTGACATCGTGATAGAGCACGAGTACCCGACGACCGGATCTTCTTTCTCACTTGGCCGCGTGTTGCGGCCGTCTCCGGACCGCGTGTGTCCGACCGGTGGAGGAGGGGGCGCTCTGATCGCGACCCCCCCCCCCCCCCGGCTGTGCATGGTTCTTGGAGGGATTGCCTACTCACTTCTAGTCATAACTGCAGATTACAACAGCATTGAAATGGAACATTGGATGCTGTTTCGTTAGTACATGACACATGTGGAGTTCATTAAATTTTTGGGTTACCTGGTTTGCTATGTATATATCCTCATGCTTGGCTATCTAGGTTTACAGCTTGGTCTTTCTATTTTTCTTATAGAGTTTTTTCATTTTTATGTACTTGCTTTTCCTTTGTGTTTAAAGCTACCAGTTACTTATGTCACCATTTTTTACATTAATCATACTTCATACTGTTGGGGCAATTTTCAGGTGCCCATATCAGGCAGTTATATATTTCCGTGACCCTGCATCGGATTTTACCCAAACAGTCATTACTGCGATTTCTGCTATCAGTATACATCACAGATTCTGTGTGTTTCAGGTATATTGGAACTGTTATACAGGCTCTGTACAGGGCTTATACAGCGCCAGCTAATCCTAGGATTCATGTGCTTCTCAGTATACAGTATATTTTTCTGGCCCAGCTATGAGGCCTCAGATGAGACTAATCTGGTATGAATTCACTGTCCATGGCATATATATATAAGCTAACGGACCTGGCTCTGTCTCTATCTGGTATGGGAGACCAGTCTACGCTGATACTATACAATTTTATCAGGTTCTTGGGGTGAGTCATTGAGTTGGCTATTGGTTTAGCCCTACTCCTGGAAGAGTCCATGGTTACAATACCCTTCAGGTGGTATGGTGATGGTAATCTATAAATATGCTAAGAAATTTCAAACGGATCTGTGTGAGCAAGTGCATACCGATTCACATTTTAAGGAGAGTATCGCTCAGTGTATCTTACATTCATGGACATGATAGTCACTGGTACAACGTCCGCTTATACCCACTACAGCGGGAATACCACTGTTTGCCTGCTGGGCATTTAGGTGCTGCCAGTCCCGGTCAGGTTACTCACACGGCATTACACTGTCTAAACGGGTTGGTGTCTAAGGGTCCTATGTCACAGGATGCCCTGAGGAACTACAATTTTTAGGGACCTCTACCCGGACTCAGAGGTCCCGGTTGCTCATTCAATACCCACTGTAAAGCGCTACGGAATTGGAAGGCGCTATATAAATACATGTTAATAATAATATTATGGTTATACACAACCCATTGATTGGCCTGCTATGTCTGTGCCCCATTAATTGGCCTGCTATGTCTGTGCCCATAAGAACGGCCTGCTATGTCTGTGCCCATAAGAACGGCCTGCTGTGTCTGTGCCCATGAGAACGGCCTGCTATGTCTGTGCCCATAAGATCGGCCTACTATGTCTGTGCCCATAAAATCGGCCTGCTATGTCTGTGCCCATAAGAACGGCCTGCTATGTCTGTGCCCATAAGAACGGCCTGCTATGTCTGTGCCCATAAGAACGGCCTGCTATGTCTGTGCCCATAAGAACAGCCTGCTATGTCTGTGCCCCATTGATTGGCCTGCTATGTCTGTGTCCCATTGAATAGCCTGCTATGTCGGTGCCTACTTGAATGGCCTGCTATGTCTGTGACTATTTGCTTGGCTAACCTTTCTGTGTCCATTCGTTTGGCCTGCTGAGCCTGTGCCCTACTGGCGGGCCTACACTATTGGTACCGAACCCCTTTTTTGGCCGCAGGCCTGGGGTAATATCACTGAGGAAAACCCAGTGCCCACCAGTAACATGGAGATAGGCAGGTGTCCAGACAAACACCATTGCCACCGTGTTCAAGAGGACACCAGTATACAGCCACCTGAATTTGGTGGGAAGGGTGAAGGCCCTACACCTCATGCCTGAAGGGCAAGGTTTCTTATGAAGATCCTGGACACATCCGCGGTTTATTCCAAACCGGCGACGGCACATCTCCAAGGTGAACTTCGCACAGGCAAGGACCGGTACTGAGACTCCTACAGGAGAAAGCGGTGTTTTTTCCTTGTCTTTACCAACTACTCCGTATCTGCCTCCCGGAAGCCTTATAGGTTCAGTTGTTTTTTCCTGCTTTAGGTTAGCTCCTGGCCCGGTCCAGTGGGATTTACTTTTCTTACCTTCCGGACTGCTGTTTTGCCTTCTATCCGGGATAGAATTGGTGTATTTTCTCTTATCTACGTTAATTGTGGCTTTTTTGTTTTTTCATGACTTCCTTTTCCTTTTCGCTCGGGTCGTCGTGAGGCCTGACTTGACCTCCTCCGACCTCCCGGGCACTCGTGGATCGCGGAGAACGTCTCCAGCTTTCCTCAGACTACCAACGGTCTACCTGGACCCCGCGCGCGCGCACGGGATCCGGATAGTCGGTTGATAGTTTTCCATCGTTGTTTCCGAAGATTGCCCTCAGCCTTATGCTGACATTAATAATAGGTATGCCCTACAGTTTGGTCACCCTGAATCTCTAGGCACTCTAGTTTGCACCACGGGAGGGTGCGGCCCTCCATCACCTCGATCCGAGTATATTTATTTTCAGGAACAGAGGGCGAACCCTCTCATACAGAACCGGATGCTGATTTGTTACTAGTGGGCGCAGCCCGCACTCGTCCTCAACCAGATACTGGGATGGATACAGAGGACAGGTTGGGAAGACCCATTCTCATAGAGAGAACCGGTCACGGATGTAGACTCTGCTGTTGGTTACTAACGGATGCGGCCCGCTCAGGCTAGCATGTCAGGATGTCAGGTGATACGGAGACATTCATGGAGCAAACGGGCACTGCCTTGCTCGGGTAACAAGATTATGGACGGCCTAGTACCCGGTCTGAAGGTATAATCGTACGTATGGATCACATGGTAAGACCGGAAACCCCGGTTGTCTTGACTTCCCCGGTCATTATGATCTTGGGATAAGATGGCAGGACTGTCTCGTCTCCTCGGAGCGCGTACCTGGTGAACATGGTTCGACGATAGAGGATCCTCCGTCCATGCTCTATTTATCCCTCACGAGAGCTGTTTTGTTGGTTTCGCGCTAACCTATTTTTCAACTACCGTCGAGGAGACTATGGAAGTACCTGGTGTGCCCCGACTCCTACACAGAGATCTTTCACTCTTGGACGAGGGCATTTCTGGATGGAAATCTGCGTTCCGGTTTTGTTTTTTCCATTCCTTTGAAGATTTCTGTGATTCACTATTCTCAGAGTAGTCGACCACCGTTTCCTCCACACAAGTTCAGTTCGGAACCCTGAATGGACGTCCTTTGGAGTCTTTTCTCTACTGCGTCCGAGGATTACACAGTCCATTTGGAATATTGGTATCACTTAGAATACGGCTGGTTTGGTCACACTCTTGCCTGCATTGTGAATTCATCCTCGGATGAGGCATCTCACCGGGTAGGACAGGAAGGAACGGAAGACCCTTCCCCGGTTTTCTATGGCGATTTTGGTGGTGGACTTAGGCGCATTACTTGAGGTTGTAGATCTACCCGCAAGGTCGCATCGCCGAATGACCCTGGCACGATCGGAGGAGCCGCCTTACGGATCGTGAGTTGAGACATGGTGGCAGTTTCTTCTCGCGACCCTAAGTCCGAGATTGACCTTCGATATTATACAACTACAGGAATATGGCTGATAGGTCAGCTTGCCAGCTCATGGACCGACTGCTAGGAAACTGGTCGCCTTTTTTTTTTTTTTTTTCTGTACTTGAGATGCTTCGTCGGCTGACATCTTCTTTGATTCGTCTGCTGTCATTTATCGTACATGGAATGTCCAATTAGGTTTACTCTGATATTTCCTGGAATAGATTCCAGCGACACAAACAGCGTTGGATTGGTGAACTGAGCGTTGAAACAGCAAATACGAAGCCTCCTGTCATGTTATAAAATTGTAGATTATGCTAGCTTTAGTGTACCTATAATCTTAATTTTTTTAATGACAGGAGGCGAGTATTTCCCACCCATTCTTGTCCCTCCCTTGTTTAATGTTATAGTTTAGATTATCAGGTACGTATGCAACTCTGTTTGTTGTCTCTGCTACCTGTCGCTTGTTCCTTATGTCGGTGTTTTTTCATAAGTAGGGTTGGGATATCTACATATTAAGGTACTTTTGGTTGCTACATTGGGTACCTACATGTTTATTCAGAGTACATTTCATTGGATAATCAACCTGTTCGATTCTGTTTTTCTCTCGTTTCAGTTTACAGTCCATCAACACTATCTAGTTTGACGGTTACACTCGGATGGTGGACATCGTTATATTCATCGTATCTAGGACTTCGTTTCTTCCCCATGATGTTCTCTGCCTTTTATTCTGTTCTTGTCGCAGCTTGAAAGACGAAATGATGCATGGGGAGGGGAGTTTTATAGTACCTAACTTTTTTCTGATTGGTTGTTTTTCTGTGCTGCTGTGGAGTTCTAGTAAAGACTTAAGCAAATACTCGCCTCCTGTCATTAATAAAATTAAGATTATAGGTACACTAAAGCTAGCATAATCTACAATTTAGTATGTACAACTAAGGGAGGATAAGTAATGGTAA
Source organism: Pelobates fuscus (assembly GCF_036172605.1). NCBI lineage: Eukaryota > Metazoa > Chordata > Amphibia > Anura > Pelobatidae > Pelobates > Pelobates fuscus. Next base: position 228,505,194 of record NC_086318.1, read on the forward strand.
TTGCTAAACATGGTCTAGAAATAGGCGACCATATCATCGAGCAAGTACTGTATTGGTGACAGTTTTAAGTTACACAAGTGTTAGAGATTTATGATTAGTCAGGTTGGCTATGGCTAGAATCTTAGAATAATATAGCATGCTAAACTTTAATGAATAATGAATTTACTTTGTTGTCACTGGGTACTAGACACACTGTAAAAGCTTAGAACAAAGAACAGAAATCCCTGCATTCTAAACAGGAGAATAACTGTAGTGAAACAGGGTCTCTGCCTTCGGAGGTTTATCCAATGCCAAAGCTAGGCCGCCAGAGACAGTTAATCTTCATGTCGAGCACAGCTCCACGGAAGGGGTGAGGTAAAACCAACTCCGAGGCCCAGGCCAGTATGTAGGCCTGCATCTTATAGCCTTGGATTCAGGGGCTTATAGAGTCAAAGTCCATCCTGTTATGTGAATTACAGAAAGACTGTTAGTGGATAGTCCTCTGCCCACGTAATAGATGGTTTGGGATCGGTACCCTGAGGTCCCTTGGCCTAGCTGGGCATACCATGAGTAAAACAGGAACTGGATTAAAGGCTGTACCCAGAGTGGCCTCTGTCACCTCTCAGCTGATGCCTCTCCAAAATTCCTTTGGAGACAGGAGTGTTGTGGTTCTCGTTGCCAGAGTGTCCCAAAAGCATGTAACTATTTCATTGAATTTCCATAGGGAAATCTTGGCGAGATTTGCTGTGATCGATGTATAAACTGTAATTATCCTCAGGAAGCAGCTATGCTAAGTGCTACAGGCCAGTGGGGAGCAGGATAACACACCTATACATGGGGGGTATCACTGTACTCAGGAGATATTGCTGAACAAATATTGGGGTGTTCTTTGGCAGTAATCCTTGAAGTTCTCAGTACATGTATTCTTAAATTGCTGTGTGTGTCAAAAAAAACAACTTAGGTCATCTTGTTTTAAAACTTGCGTTAAGTTTGAAAAAAAATGGTTTGGAAATAGCAAAGTGCTACTTGTACTTATTGCCCTATAACTTGCAACAAAAAAAAGCTAAGAACTTTTTAACATTGGATATTTCTAAACTCTGGACAAAATTTAGAAACTATTTAGCATAGTTGTTTTGGCGGTTATAGATGCGTTACAGATTTTGGGGGTCAATGTTTGAAAAAGTGTGTTTTTTTTTTTTTTTAAATTCCTCATATTTTATTTTAAAAAAAAATGATAGTAAATTATATAATATGATGAAAATAATGGTATGTTTAGAAAGACCATTTAATGTCTAGAAAATTGTATATATGTGTGAGTACAGTAAATCAGTAAGAGAAAAATTACAGCTAAACACAAACACCGCAGAAATGTACAAACAGCCCTGGTCCCAAACGGTAAGAAAAAAAACACTAAGGTGTTAAAGAAATAACAGCCCCATAATATTAGTATAAATTGGTATACTTTAAGGCAGCATTTTTTTCTGTATCATGTAATTATTTGCCTTATATTACCAATATAACTTCCTACAACACATCTTTGATCTCTGTGGATACAATCTCAGCAAACATACACTAGATTTGAAACAAACCCAGCGTCAACTTTAAAATGGAACCCATCTAGTGTTGGACAATACAAGTATCTTATGTGTATATTGAGTGACTGAAAACAGAGTCAGTTATATCATAGTATGAGGAAAGGCATAATCTTGTATATTAAGAGAAGAAAATATGTTTAATGTAGTAATCCACTGCCATTTGACTCTTCTCAGAATAAATCAAATCTTTGTTAATGTTTTTGCTTATGGTTTGGATGGAATTTATAAACATACTGTAAGTGATGGGACTGTGCTGAAGTTCTACTAGATATCTAAGTTTGATATAATTTGCCAAAGGGTTCATACTATCAGCATTTTCATTCCAATGCTTGCACTTCTGAAAAGCCATTTCCCTAGTGGTTTGCCTACTATATAAATTTAAGCTCAATTGTTGCATTTTTGCAGCATGATTTGTTGTAGGTAAAAACTTGTAGTCTCTATCTCTATCTGCACTTTAATGGAAAAATCGACATGTATTACCTCTTAAAGAGAACTAACTACTGTTATCTATTGTGATGCGTTTTTGTTAAACTAGATTATTTTTTAATTAAAGAGACACTATAGTCACCAGAACAACTACAGCTTTTTGTATTTGCTCTGGTGAGTAGAATTATTTCCTTCAGGCTTTTTGCAGTAACCACTGCCTGTTTTTTAGAAAATGCAGTGTTTACATTACAGCCCAGTGATAACTTCACTAGCCACTCCTTAGATGGCTCCTAGAGTTGCTTCCTGGGGCAGTACTGCACACTGTGCTGTACTGCCATTCAGTGTCTTCACCCTCTGCATGCAGACACTAAACTTTCCTCCGAGAGATGCATGAATTCAATTCATCTCTATGAGGAGATACTGATTGGCCAGGGCTGTGTTTGACTTGTGCTGTGCTGGGTCTGCCCCTGATCTGCCAAATTGACAGTCTCAGACAATCCTATGGGAAGCATTGTGATTGGCTCAGACCACCACTTCTGATGATGTCAGCAAACAGCAGGCAGGTCAGTGGCAGACAGGGGCAGATGCAGCAGCTGCAGACTTGAATACAAGTAAGATTTTACTACATTTAGGGAGGCAAGATGGGGCTGGAGGGGGTCGGGGGGCTGGGAATAGTGCTTTTAACACTGTAGGGTCAGGAATACATATTTGTGTGTCTGACCCATTAGTGTTCATTTAAAGTACAAGCTTTACAGGAACGGCAGACAAAATATGTATATTTCTTAAACCTAAGTGCCTTATAGATATTGCATGTGCACATGCCAAGGAAAATGGAGAAACATGCCAAGTATACATGTACATATGATGTTTCTCGTGTTGTGGCTGAATCTGAAAATGACTCAACACTGAGCAAAGAACCTTTAAACATACATTTTTTTGCAGTTTTCAACAGTGTACAAGGGATGTTGACCATCCCCAGGCAGCATGAAAGTTATAAATGTGGACGTGTCTTAACAAGGATCTTACTCACTCCAACCCAGTGGCGTACTAAGGCGGGGGCACCCCCATTTCATTTATGAAATAGGGGTGCAGGGTTTTTATGTGAAGGGCGGTGATGTATGAATTTTATGTATGGGGTGCAGGGTTCTTATGTGAAGGGGGTAGTGTATGACTTATGTAAGGGGTGCAGTATTTTATTTGTGAAAGGGGTGCAGGGATTTTGTGAAGGGGAGGTGCATTCATTTTATGGAAGGGGGATGCAGGGATTTTGTGAGGGGGAGGTGCATTAATGTTTTGGAAGGGGGTGCAGGGATTCTGTGAAGGGAAGGTGCATTAATTTTATGGAAGGGGGGTGCAGGTTTTTTTTGTGAAGGGTGGGTGCAGGAGTTTAAATATTCTTGAAAACATTAAAAAATATGTGGGTGTTTTTTACATTTTGAAGACATCTTTTAGACCTGGTCATGTTGGTGGCAGTCTGGATGTACAGGGTCCACATCCAGAGTTATTGGTATTTGTGTCCCGAGGGCTAGTTGCACTCCCAGCACATGTCACTTAGGCAGCATTAACTCTATTACAGTCTGCCTAATGGTAATTCTGGGAATATTTTAGGTCTGGCATTAGTACGGACTGTACGCTGGCAACAGCCGTAATCTGCTTCTCCCTTGCAGGTAGAGTCTTCAAAGGAAAGCTCATGTCTCCCCTCCCTCCGTCTTTATTTGTCTGCAGCCCTCCCTGCCTCGCTATCCCATTTGGTATTTTTTTTCCCCTGCTCTTCCTTCTCATTCTTTCCCTTCCTCCCTCCCTCTCTTCCTTTCTTCCACCTCCTACATGCGCCCTGAGACAGTTAAATGGTTTACTCAAAGACTTCCCTATGAGAAGCCTTTGATTGGACCTCTGCATGGCTCCAGTGATGTTAGATGATGGCATGAAGAACAGCACCAGGAACTTTGCATGGAGCTTGATTAAGATAAGTAATAACTTCTTATAAAATGCTTTTTTAGCTTCTGTTTCTTGGGGGTGGGGGTGTGGGGGGTGAGGGAAAAGGGGGGACTTAAAGAATAAGGCCAATATGGCATTATTCAAAGAAAAACAAAGAAAGGAAAAAAGGATGGGAGAAACCTTTTAAGTTAGAGGCTGCTAATTAACAAGATATGCATACTTTTCTTCAGTATCTTGAAACTAGGGATTTACAACTCTAACCAGATAAAGTGATTTAACAGGACAAGTGGTCATTGTTCTAAATATAAAACCAGGACAACACACCCTTTGGCAAGATACACAATCAGAGGGTTCACTATAGAAGCAAAGATATCTTGCATGATTTCCATACTTTTACCATACCCAAAGGCCTTTTACATGTTCATAGCTCATCCTCATCTCGAATGCAGGAAGCTTGGTTTTCTCTTGGAACAGTTCAAAGGTTAATGCAGACATAAAATGGTAAAGTAAAAAATAAGATGTAATCAATTAAGGAGAAATATTGCGCTCACTCCCAACTTATTTCAAGGCATCAAGGGAAGATTAAATCACCCCATTATAGACATGCAGCACACGTAAGTATGTTTTTTTACTACCCTTCAGTGCCTTATTCATCCCAGTTAATGCCACAATACCATTTAATCTAGGTGAAGGAATGAGAAACTGTCACTTTTCAGCATTCTGCTCAGTTGCAAAGCCAGATACAAAATAAATATTGTTCCTATTATAATTGTCAGCCGAACACTGTGCCAGGTGATGAAACTTGGAATATGGTAGGCAACTAAATCCTTTTTTCAGAAAAATACAGTAATTTAATGTTTATCACCATCTGCTGCTTTACAGAATGAGAGCATTTACTCTTTCTCTTCACGTTTTGCTATTCTCCTTTTTTTTTTCCTCAATAGCACCTTACATTATGTTAATTGTTTTAAAGTTTTATTCATTCACTGTTACTGTTATTTTTCTGTCTCCCACAAAAATATAAAACTACAATAGAACATGTAATTAAAAAAAACTATGTTAGGAAATGTATTTTAAAATTTTGAAGACACATTTAGTGTGTGTTTCTAAACACTGTACAAAACAGATAAAATTTGTACCTTGTAATACTTTCTAAACACTGGCATACCAAACAAATATTAAGATTAGAAATAAAAAAATATGGGGGCAGAGCCACCAACCGACTGGAACAGATGTGCTTCTCAAGAGCTCCATGGAGAACATTTGAAATTGTGCATATACCACTAATATACCTAAACTATTGGGGTCTTCATTGCTCCCCCAGCAACGTCTGAAGAATGGGGCACAAGTCTAAACAGTTGAGATGAGATAATTACCCAAAAAGTCGACATATTGATGACTTGCTCCGGCTGCCACCTAGGCAGCAAGCAACCGAAATGGCACATCGCGGGAGCCTTCCCCTAACTATTTAGGAGAAAGCTCCAAGGAAGACATGGATGAAGCACAGTCATTGGTAGAGATTCGAGATGCCTTGTTGGAAGCTCAATCTGACAGCCCTGCCTCGAGACAGGATGGACCTACATTGCTGCATAACAGAATAGAGCAGAAGAAACCTGTTAGGGCTTCACTGGCATCGCACAAGGCCCAGACCCCACAGGCCTCATTAACATTAAGGCCCTACTGGTAGAAATGAAGGCCATGTTCAATGCTGACCTCTCGAGAAGAGGTTCATGCAATAGAGGGGCGAATACGGATAATGGAGGAAGATTCAGACAAGTCTAAGGGCCAATATCGGGGGCTAGAAGAAGAATTGGAGCTTGTGGCGAAATTAACATTGCCACTTGTGCCTGGAGAGGACTACTTGACAGTCTCTTGCCATGTGATTATGGTCCCTTTGAGGTTTGACCCTTTAAATACAAGATTAGGGCATAATGGATTTGTGTTGTGCTGCTGCTGGCCCTTTAAGACTATGGCCCCTGGAAGATATTGCCTGTTAAAGACTATTTTAGCAGATTGGATTTTAAAAGACTTGCTGCCCCTTTAAATTGTATTGGAGCAGTTCTGCAGCTTTAAATTGGCACTTCGGATGCAGCCGAAGTGCCGAAGTAGTCGACAAACGAACACGTGGTGGCGGCCATCTTTGTTCATTCGAACGAGGTCAGCGGTATGTGTAGCCAAATCCATGGAACTGAAAACCTACACTCCGTTTTCAGCTGCAGAGACTTTTCAGCTGCAGAAGTCCCAATCGGCAGTTTGAACTCACTGCTATACTAAGCTAAATGCACAAACGGCCCCGTTCGTGCATTCGAATGGGACTTAGTCATTTTTCTGAGTAAAATAGACCGACCACACAGCCCAAATCTATGGAACTGTTTTGGGCAGGAAAATGTGCTTGCGGTCGGTCATAAAGGACTCCCAGCTAACTTTTTATGTACTGGGGGGATTTGTATGATTTTTGGTTATGTTTATATTGAAAGTATGCTGATTCTGAATAGGTATGTTTTTTTTTAATATGATGCATATTTTCAAAGTTACAGTATATGTATAAAAAGTGTATTTTTCCTGCCTGTGATAGACGGTGAGACCCCGGAGACGGCGAGACCCCGGCGCAGCTGCATCGCCGGAAGTGGGGTCTGCAGTGCTGATGGTGTTGGTTGGAGTGCTTGGAGTCCTCAGCAAGCACTAGGCGCATCGATTGGCGGACGTACTCAGTCGGAGTGCCAGCGGTCCGTCACAGAGCTTATTAGACAAAACCAGCAATGGCTGGAATCGAAATCGAAACTAGCTCTGTTAGAAGATACTCAGCACAGGCGGAACCTTCGGATCAGAGGTATCCTGGAATCTGTCCCCTTGCAGTAGATCCCACACCTACTAAGATGGCTTTGGGCCTCCATACTACCTCCAGCCTTTCGAAACCTATACTATCTCGTTCTATGGGGATTTCGCAACCGTCACTCAGGCTACTTACTAAGCAGCTATGAGACAGGAACATACCCTACAGATGGGGACAGGGACACCAACTCAGCATACAATGCAACGGTAAACGGCTTCATCTCACTGATCCCTCGGAGTCGGCTGCTTTTAAAGTAGAAAGTACTTTGAGTGCTTTTTTTCACCTGGAGGTATTTCATGCTAAAAACAATATTACTGCACTCATAAAATAATTATTTAATGATACGTGGAATTTACCCTACCCTTTGCCCAACAAACACGAAATACAAATTTCTAAGATGTGGATTGATGCAAATGTATTAACCAAACAATTAACATCTGAATAATTTAACAAAACAACATTGGTATATAGAACAATGCAGAAGGTAGTTGCGTACAATAATTATTATATCAAACAACCATTGCAATTAACATGCAGTAATACTTTAACTTGCAGACAGTATACATTCCCGTTTTTATAAAGCTCTATCCCAAACAATTGCACTTTCACAATTCCCGTTCACTAGTTTTAACATGGCTAACAGCCCACAATCCCATCTAACTTCCATAAAGCCTTCCACATTCCCGCCAACCTGTACATACTCCCACTATGACAAATAAAATAAAAAAATCCTCTACCCTAATAAAATGAAAGATATACTAATCTAAACTAACCAGGGCTGGTGGATGGGCTGCTGCTCTGGAACATAAAATGGTACTGTGAACAGCCTTTTCCCCTTTTATTATTATTATTATTATTGTGATTTATATAGCGCCAACAGGTTCCGTAGCGCTTTACAATATTATTAGAGGGGGGTATTTGACTATAAATAGGACAATTACAAGAAAACGTACAGAAACGAAGGGTTGAAGAGGGCCCTGCTCAAACGAGCTTACAGTCTATAGGAGGTGGGGTATAGAACACATTAGGACAGGGAAAAGAAGTCAAATTAAGTGGGAGTGGAGCAGAGCTGGAGGAGAGAGTAGAGTTCTGCCCTTTAGGAGAGAGCAAAAGGCAGGTATGTGAGGTAGAGGTTAGTCTGGGAGGCCATAAGCTTTCCTAAAGAAATGAGTTTTAAGGCACTTATTAAATGATTGAAGACTAGGGAAAGAGTCTGATGGTGGTAGGCAGGCTATTCCATAGGACGGGAGCCACCCACGAAAAGTCCTGCAAGCGTGAGTTGGCCGTACAGACAGAAGAAGGTCACGGGCAGAGCGGAGGGACCGAGAAGGGGCATACCTATGGATCTGTGAGGAGATATAGAGGGGCTAAGATTATTCAGTTTTTTATAGTTATGGGTTAGCACTTTGAATTGACTCTTATAGGATACAGGAAGCCAATGTAAGGACTGACAGAGGGGTGAGGTATGAGTGGACCAACTAGAGAGGAAAATCAGTCTGGCGCCAGCATTCATTACAGACTATAGTAGGGCAATATGGCTATTGGGAAGACCAATTAGGAGAGAGTTACAATAGTCAATGCGAGAGATTACTAGGGCATGGACAAGCTCTTTAGTAGCATCTTGTGTAAGAAAGGGGCGGATGCGGGCAATGTTTTTGAGGTGGATTTGGCATGATTTGACAACAGACCGGATGTGAGGCTCAAAGGTGAGGCCAGAATCAAAAGTAACACCAAGACAACGTGCTCGTAAGGATGGTCTGATATGGGTACCACCAATAGAGCAGCAGGAAATGCTAGCAGAATGCTTGGTTGTATAGGGAGAGGTATTAGCAGTAGAAAGAGGGAAGTGCTCATGCCTCTTAACATGTATAGCTTGGAGGAAAGACGAGACAGGGGGGATATGATAGAAACATTTAAATACATAAAGGGAATCAACACAGTAAAGGAGGAGACTATATTTAAAAGAAGAAAAACTACCATAACAAGAGGACATAGTCTTAAATTAGAGGGGAAACGGTTTAAAAATAATATCAGGAAGTATTACTTTACTGAGAGGGTAGTGGATGCATGGAATAGCCTTCCAGCTGAAGTGGTAGAGGTTAACACAGTAAAGGAGTTTAAGCATGCTTGGGATAGGTATAAGGCTATCCTAACTATAAGATAAGGCCAGAGACTAATGAAAAAGTATTTAGAAGATTGGGCAGACTAGATGGGCCGAATGGTTCTTATCTGCCGTCACATTCTATGTTTCTATGTTTCTATGTTAATCTGAAGGGAGAGCGAGAGAGGAGGATTAATATTAGGAGGAGGAAAGACAAGAAGTTCTGTTTTGGAAAGATAGGAGGAAAACCATGAGAGGACAGAGTCACAGAGCCCGAGTGATTGAAGAGTTTGGAGAAGGAGAACATGATCAACAGTGTCAAAAGCAGCGGAGAGGTCAAGAAGAATTAGTATGGAGTAGTGGCCTTTGGATTTAGCTGTGATAAAGTCATTAGTGACTTTGATAAGGGCAGTCTCAGTAGAGTGGAGGGGGCAGAAGCCGGACTGAAGAGGGTCGAGGAGAGAGTAGGAGTTGAGGAAGCAGGCCAGATGGGTGAAGACTAGTCTTTCAAGAAGCTTTGAGGAAAAAGGGAGCAGGAATATAGGACAATAGTTAGAGGGGGAGGATGGGTCGAGACATGTTTTTTTAAGATGGGTACTACAGTAGCATGTTTCAAGACAGCATGAACAGTGCCAAAAGAAAGAGAGCAGTTGAAGATGTGTGTTAAGGAGGGCACAAGACAAGAAGAGAGAGATCTAATAAGGTGAGACAGGACAGGATCAAGCGGGCAAGTGGTGGGGCGAGAGGAAAGGATAAGTGCAGCCACCTCTTGTTCAGTAGCCTGGGAGAAGGTCCCCTTCTGCATTTATATTTACCCCTTGTAACTCCTGCTCTACTTCCTTGCCAAAGCCTCATTATTTTTTAACCCTTTCATGCTTGATGCAAAAGTTATTCACCTCTCAGTTAAATTGCTTCTATGGCTTTAGTATACTAAAAGTCACACACTGTTTTCGTTTTGGTAAGCCACAAATAGTTTATTGAATGTTTTACATTACCTGGTATAATTATTAAACAATATATCTGTAGCGGATTCCCTCACACATACAAAAATACATCCCACATTCCTCCCCCTCCCTGAGGTCCCAGCGCAGGAAGGGACTTCATTCCCTTTGTCTCCAAACCCCGCCACACAAACACAGTGTTTCCCACATCCAGGGACAAGGGGGTCTTCATCCCATAAGCCTCTCTACCTGGGAGACCAAGCGTGGGAAAAGGGACCACCTCTTTGTCTCCCCGGCGCAGAGAGCCCGCCCGCGGGAAAAGAGCTGACCTCTTTATCCCAGTGGGCAATGCAAAGTCTGCCAAACTCGCCAGCGCCCCAAAAGTTTCCCTTGCCTGGTTTCAGGGACCCTCACAATGGCCCCTGTCATGAACTGCCTCTGTTCGCAGGGTCCCTGTGTGGAAACCAGGCAAGGGAATCATCTCTTTTCGGGATAGGAATGCTCCCCCTGGGTGCAGTTCGTCTATACTTCCCTTGTGGTGTCACATTTATGTTGCGAGTGCAAACATTCTAATTGATTGGTGAGAACATTCTAATGGGGTACTGAGGAGGCCCTCGTTCAGGAAATGAACGAGTCGGGAAACAATCCACGAACGCTCCCCCTGGCTGGTGTTCATCTGTACAATTGGCTGCCAGCTGGAGGAGGGCTCATTAATTGTTTCCCTTGAAGTTTGCAGTTTGTGGTTTGCGGTTTGACACTATGTGGAGAGGTGTAAAGGTTCTAAACCAACATTCTAAATGGGGTATCGGGGTGGTCCCCATTTGGGAGGCAAATGAATTCCCTTCATGGAGGGACTCCCAAACGGGGAGCGGGCAGAAGATACGAAAAGATGGGGAAACACACATGATGGGCAGGCAATTCACAAACAGGCAGCGGTCCCGCCACAATAACCATAAAACAATATATTGTGGTAAAATGAAAACTTGTTTTGTCCTAAATTTTGTAATTCTGTTTTCAATTAAACTCATTTCACTTTTCAGTGAATAAACTAGTGCTTTGGCCTTGACAGCTGGATTTAGGTTAAATTTGCAACAGTTTTGTGAGACCTTTCAAAATTGGTCACGACTATTTTTTTTTCTAATTTTATTTACACCTAGAGATAGGTATTGCTTTTCTCTGTGTGTTTTAGACTAATTGTCAGTTTCATACATTAACCTCCAGAGAGTATGATTTATCACAGCCTTTGGAGACCTATATGTCATAATTGGCTTCAGTCCTCATGAGATCCTTGCTAAAATAATAAAAGGCCTGATCAGTAGACATTTGACTGCCTTGTATGTCTTCTGCCAAAATCTGCAAGACATTATTAAACCACATTTCTTTTCCAGCATAGTAAGTATATTTATATGGCATTTGCATCTGTGTTCTTGGAGATTAGTGTTGTGTTTTTTGATATCTACAGATTATGTACTAAATATGGTTTTCTTTCAGTCACCTTTGTCCTCTTTAATCAGCATTACAATATATAATTAGTATGCACTACAGTTCCTTCACATTTATTTGATTACTTGTCACACCTGTTGTAGACATATTGCTCTTTTTTAAATCCATATGTATACAGTTTTAAAACCAATTTAAAATTATTTGATACTCTAGGACTGTTGTTCCCATCCAAGTCCTCAATTCTCACATGCTGGTTGCATGTTTTAACCAGGTTTTATCAGTATCCACATTGGAACAGAACTGGCAAATACCGAGAATGTTGGTACACCGTAATGCCCAGGTTCGTGTCAATAGTTCCAGGAAATTGTCATGTACCATCACCACTTATACTGTTGGCTGAAGATGATGAGCTTCAAAACTCAGCCAATAAAATAAGGATAGCTAATCTACCCTTGTAATCTTTCAACATTTGAATTTTCATACATACAAATAATAGAATTGTAAACAAAACAAAAATTACACCCTTGGTGGCCAACTTTGTAAATATTATCAGTTGTGTACTTTATTTATAATGTTTTCCAAAATTCATTGCAAAAATGTTGAAGGAGCCTGTACATTTATAACTAATTACTTTTTCATTATCTAAGACATCCACTGAATTGAAACATGAGTTTCATATCACAATAAACTGTCATCCTTTTTATATTTTTTATAAATATTAAACACATTTTATGCAACTATTAATGTGTGGATCTGTGCACCATGCATGGGATAGGCATAAGGCTATCCTAACTATAAGATAAGGCCAGAGACTAATGAAAGTATCTAGAAAATTGGGCAGACTAGATGGGCCGAATGGTTCTTATCTGCCGTCACATTCTATGTTTCTATGATTAATTGAGCATAGACAGTCATCTTGAAAAATTAGAAAAAATTTCCTCTATTGGCTTTTTTGCCCTTTACTTTGCGACTTGGTTTTTATGTCACAACTCACTGGTTAATGAACAGACCATTTATAATGTTCATATATAAGTGCTTTCAGCATTTTCTTAAATATATATATATACTTATATATATATTTGTGTACGGGATTATGGAAGGGGCGTACATTAAAGTGGGTGTAGTTTTAATAAATAAGAGTCGGTTGAGGTGTGCCGAAACCGACGCGAGGTTAGGCCTGTAAAAAGAGGGCCCACCCAGATATAATGATATTTTAAGAGGGTGTGGTGGGAGGGAATTTCCGAAATCGTCGAAGACAGGTAAGTAAGGGGTTTGCTGGGTTTAAATAGGCTCAAAATCCCTCCCACAACTTCAGGCATACGCCTTCTATTTGTGTACGGGATTATGGAAGGGGCGTACATTAAAGTGGGTGTAGTTTTAATAAATAAGAGTCGGTTGAGGTGTGCCGAAACCGACGCGAGGTTAGGCCTGTAAAAAGAGGGCCAAAAAGTATGTAACATTTATTTATTAATCATAACATCATTTAGACATATTATAGAAAGCGAGCCTGATTTCTTTCTCTGGATTTGGAATGTACCGGTAGCATGCTGAGGATCTCCAGCGTCCCATCTTCTCCACAACATAAGTTGGAACTTGACAACTTGAGGCTGCAGTGGCGGCCCCAATACGGAATGAATGTCCCGAGAAGGAATTTGGATTGAGGCCAAGACTAATTAACAAGGAGCGAATGTATAGCATGAACTGTTTGAGAGATGGGCAAAAATTGTACAAGCAACCATTTATAATTGGAACGCACTTATTATATTGAACCATATACAATACTTACACATCGTAAGCTGTAGAGTACGTTTGCTTAGTATTAGTAGACAAATCTTACCTGCGTAGACTCTAACTTCAGGCATGAATTAGACCTTTTTGACCTGCAGAGGAATTCTGGACTGCGTGTTCTTTTAGCTTAACCGTTACGTATAAGCAAGGTCCGACTTCAGGACTTCGGAAGTGGTTAAGGTGGGGGATACTGCAGGGGACTTGAGACGACAGGGTTAGTGTTTATAAAAGATAGTACGTTACCTGGAGCTATTTCTTGTAGCATTCTGTGAGGAGGGAGGAAACGTAATATGTTTTAATTATGCAAAACTCAGATGCCCATTGAATCTCTCGTGTAGTAGAGCTGCTAGCCAATGGGTACTAACGGGCGAAGATAAGGACAATCCCATAAGAGTTGAGGCCGTGCCATTAGCCCTGTGCTTGAGAGAGGCCCTACCTATGAATAGGGCCATGTGGACTTGTACTAACTACGCGCAGCAGGGTGTTAGCTTCTTGCGGATGAGCGTTAACCTGACCTTACACGTGTGATTAACTGCATTGAAGCACAGCGAAAAGGACTGTAACAGGCGCCTGATGAAACTAACTGTTGTGATGCGAACCAAAAAATAGAATGCAAAGCCGTGATTTACCGTAGGGAAATGCGTGCACAAGAGAGGAACCTGAAAAGGAGCTTTGAATGTAGTTTAAATTTAAAGATGATATGTGTTCGTATAGTAAGTACCCTATAATAGTTACTCGGTAGGCTTGGGATCGTAAATGTTTGTATTATACGATGCTTATGGTGTTACTTCTTAAACCGAAACATATAGCATGACCGAAAGTAACTCCTGATGGACTTCTTGAACTTAAATAAGTGAAACGTGTGCAACGTTAAATGCGTGATGAATGAATTGAAAGCGCATGGAGGACCCTGTGAATGTCAAGCGTGCAGACAAGTCCCTATTAGTTGTTTAAGGATTTGAATGGTATTCGTTTGGTCGTAATGGAGGCAGAGTGATGCCTCGATGTTTGGTAGGAAACAAGTGGGAATTATGTTTACCCGGTCTTATTAGATTGCTAATGCTTATCCTGCATAGCTTGTATAACTGACGTCGATGCGATAATTGAGTGATAGTATGAGACAACATATGGTAATTTAGAACTCAATGTACTAAATGCCCCCAATGGGCTGCAATGTCATAAATAGTATATCTGTAATGCATGAATCTGGAAGCAGTCACTGTATGTGCGTAAGAGTCTTGAGGACCTGACGATGGTCCACTACAAGGCCTAACCTGTACAACGTGTAACGTAAAAGGCAACGTGAGACCCAACATGCGTAAATAACTGAATATATGTAAGAAAAAATGTCTGAAACAAATTGTTGGAGGAACCGCAGGTCTTGGTTTCTACTAGCTTGACCTGGGCACGTAGTGTATGTAGTATGATAGGATCACCAGCGAGTGACAAGTTGGGGTAATATATATTTGGGTATCCATATACTGCTATATGTAAGTATCTAGCAGACCCGTAGCCCGTAAGTGATAACGTATTGAAAGCATAGGATCAGCCTAGTATGATAGCTCTGACATACTGTTTGCATTACTGTAAGAGTATTTAACTCACAATCGAAACTAAAGCAGGAAATAAATCGCTAGGATACCTGATTTGGTTATTGGGACTAAAACATAGTGATTATGCAAGACGGGTCTGTAGTGTGCCGTCCCCCCCAGCTTACTAGGAGTGCGAGTGTGTGTGTGAGAGCTGGCTGACTAGCTAGTGCCGCAATGCGGCGAAACGATTACTCTAGGTTGGTGACAGGTGAGGCCCTGCTATTTGCCAAGCGGCTTGAGAGGCTCTATCTATGCGTTGGCGCGAGGGGGTAGCGTGGCCACTGAACGTTGTGGCGGGGTGTCGGCCTCTCGGTGAAAGTTAAACATAAGATAGAATGGGAGTGACAGATGAGGCCCTCTCTATGTCACAATGCGAGGCGACTAGCTATGATTTGGCCCGAGGGGCGTAGTACCTCCAAGTATGAGGATGGGTGTTGGCCTCGCGGGACCACTAACCTATGGCAAAGAAGCCAGGGGGAATAATAACTAGTGGACACCTAGGCACCTGACAGCCAGCCGTTGCTAACTAAGAGGGAAGGTCAGTTAGTGAGAGAGGACATACCACGGAACAAAACGTGGGTGGTAATGAGTTATGATCGTACGGCTTGACTGAAACTGGAGTGCCCTGTGAGCATGTCGGGGTCCAGATGGTCGGGACGTATAAACTAGAATGCGTGTATGATTGCATGTATGGCCCTCGGGACTCGTGGCCTTGTTTTGTAATGTAATACGAGTTTATTTATATATACATATATATATATATTTTTTTTTTTTTTTTTTTTTTTTATGCGGATCTTGGTCATAGTACTGTTAAAAACGCGTACTAGCCTTTGCCGAGGCTTGTTCACCAGAACTGCAGTGTGAACTTAAATGCACTTGTCTAGTAACATATGTACTTGTCTGCGTAGGTGTACAAGGCAAGGTAATCAGGCAATGATAGGACTTAATGCAACGCTGAATATGTCAGGAAGTTTAAATAGGTTTAGTAATGTAAAGCGCGGCATAATTGTCAAGTATGCATAGCTGCGTTTCCTCAAGCGTGTGCTGATGAATGTAAGATGTGCATAACAGTCAGAGCGTCTGCGTTTATACTGAGGATGACCAATAATAATGATGACCTAGTGTGCCCTTACCCATTTATTTTTAAGACATCTAACTTTCATACTTACTTAAATTTACTTTCCCAAACGTATTCGGACCTCGAGAGCATGGTGACCAATTCCCTATCTAAAATGTATATATACTCATGAAACCAACAAAAGGACATCAAAACATAACCACAAAACACATTTTAGTAAAACATCTTGAAAGTAAGTGTGTTTAAAAAATAGACATAATAGGTTATCTAACTATATTGAGTATAAGCATGACATTCAGTATAACGAGATATACAAATGTGGTTCCTAAATGAAAGGAGAGAAATTTTTTTTTTTTTTTTTTTTTTTTTTTTTTTGGTGCGAACCGTAAAGACCTAATGTTTCTGTGACACAGCTTAGGGAGAGGAAAACGCACAACAAACATACAAAATGCCGTACTTCGGATGAAGTGAAACATTGTTTAAATAGGTTATAACGAGAGAGAGAGAGAGAGAGAGAGAGAGAGAGAGAGAGAGAGAGAGAGAGAGAGAGAGAGAGAGAGAGAGAGAGAGAGAAACGGATGCACGTATCGAGTGAAACCCCTGGCCATGTAGCCAGTTGGTAAAGGATTAGTATTTGAACAAACAAATAAAAACACTAGCCATTTATTTCTTTAGGTCTGAAAACTTAAACAAGCATTCAAATGAAATGACTGACTAACATTAAACTAGTTATGTAGCTTTAAGAGATATAACGAACAGTGTAATTGACTAATTTCCCCTGCCAACTTGAAAGAGGAAAAGAAAAAGGGGAGAAAAAAAAATTGTAAAAGTTAGTTTTACAAGTAATGCTCTAAATGTAATGTAAAATATGAATGCAATAACGGAAACAAATACGTGAGTCACACTTATGACCAGCAACAACGATATGTGAAAAGCGGAACATAGCCGAACTGCTAGCGGTATATATGCATGATTAATTGCCTATACGAATGTTTAATCGTTTAGAAGAGGAGAAGGGAGAAAGAAAAGATTTTATAATGCTTGTCTTTAGAAACCTAATGACCCATGCGAATGGAGCTGGTATAGTTTTCCACGGGATGTTGAAAAGTGCACCTGTGGATAACACTAAAATAATGCCAGTGAAAAGAATTGTAAGGAGGTTCCTCGTGTACTCCCGGTCAGTAATAATAAGTGTTCTAGCCGAATGAAGCTTTGAATTGTGGACTTACAGTTTTGGTTGGAAACTGCCGACTGGGACCCGCTCGTGTGTAATACTCACGAAACTTCGCGTGGACGTTTGCTGACCGTCGTTTTAGGCGCGTCGCGGCAAATTGACGTCAGAGTCTGCGTGTACCGGAAGCGAAAGGGGAATTTCCTAAATCGTCGAAGACAGGTAAGTAAGGGGTTTGCTGGGTTTAAATAGGCTCAAAATCCCTCCCACAACTTCAGGCATACGCCTTCTATATATATATATATTTTTTTTTTTTTTCAAATTCTCAGAACTATATGAAAATAAAAGCAAGTAAAATAAAATTATTTAGTGCTGCATTCTTCTTTTCTGTTTTGTTTTGAATGAATGGAAGAATTTAGTTATGAAGAAAGGTTAACAAATGTAAACATATTTTACACCTTAGAGGGGATATGATAGCATTGTACATATGTGTGTTTGGGACCAATACAAACCATTGTCTGGAAATCCCTTCATAAAAAGTAAAGAGTATACATAGGACATGAAGACACTTAGTTAGACTGGAAGAAAGGAGATTTAGTCTAAGGCAAAGGAAAGGGTTCTTTAAAGAAATAACAACAGAGATGTGGAATTATCTTCATGAAGATGTGGTTTTATGAGTCTGTACATATTGTTAAGCAGCGACTGGATGAACTGTTGCAAAAGCATAATCTTTAGGGATATATTTTTTAATATGTGGGTGCATTAGTGTGTACATGCTGTTCCCTGCGGAAAGGGTTCGTTTTCTGGATTCTGTCAGCCCAGTGCTGCTTTGTAGCTAGTAAATACCTGCTGGAGCAGTTACGTATGCTGGAGCAGTTACGTATGCTGGAGCAGTTACGTATGGCTTAAAAGAGGCACCCCTACACAGGCACAATAAGCTAATTTAGTGAATATCAAGCAGGACAGTGGCAGCTCTCCGGAACTGGGGTTTATGTTTAAAATCATTTTATTTTCTCTTATGTCTAGTAATAGCTGGATAGCAGGGAGATTGTTATGATTTCAAGGGACACAATAGTTACTACAACAACTAAAGCTTAATGTAGGGGTTCAGGTGTATAGAGCCTGTCCCTGCAGTCTTTTTAATATAAAGTCTGCCTTTTTAGAGAAGAGGCAGTGTTTGCATTATTGCCTAGGAACACCTCTAGTGGCCGTCACTCAGGCAGCCACATGAAGAGCTTCCTGTGTCAGTGCTGCTGTACGTTCCTCATAGAGATGCATTGATTTAATTGTTGCATTGATGCACAATAGCTTCCCAGTGCTTTCCTGGTGTCAATTTTGATGATCTTAGCCAAGGAGTTGGAGTAGGAGCAAACACAGCCACTACAAACCCATGTGGCACTGGAAAAAAGTGAGTAAATTCACCTTTCCAACATGGGACTGGACACCTAAATGGTACTATTATAACTATAGGGTCAGGAATACAGGTTTGTTACTGTGCATATGGCAGAGTTGTTGAATTTGCTTTGCCTTTGAGTGTCCTGAACTTACTCTGTTGGTGTTCCATTCAATAAGGTCCACCTCGTGGGTTACCAACTTATTGATCCAAGGAGAGATCTGACAGTCATTTAGTAGTTGAAAGGGATTTTTGTCCTAGTATGATGCATAATTGGAAAGTGCTTTAAAGTTGGGTTGTTGCCTTCTTTTGGACCAACAGATGTGATAAAGACTGACATTGATGGATAAATGACAGTGTATTCTGTATTTGTTATTTCAGATTTGCTCTTTAACTTATTTCTGTTGAAAACATAATCCATGCTCTAAAGCATGGACAAACCTGATAATGCAATATGTTCAAATTATGAGAACAGCTCATTTTTCTGTCCAACTGACAGGCCTCTTGAGGTACGTCTTGCTATGTACATTTTCCTGTCTGTTTCCATAACAATCACCATCTTTGGGAACTTGGGTATAATAATTTCAATCACTCATTTCAAGCAACTTCACTCTCCGACTAACTTTCTCATTCTTTCCATGGCTGCTACGGATTTCTTTCTAGGTCTGATCATAATGCCATATAGCATGGTAAGATCAGTGGAGAGATGCTGGTATTTCGGAAGGATGTTTTGCAAAATTCACTACAGTTTTGATCTGATGCTCAGTGTCATTTCCATTTTCCATCTCTGCACCATTGCCATTGACCGCTTTTACGCAGTGTGTGCTCCTCTTCACTACCCAAACAAAATGACCATTCCTGTGATAAAGAAGATGGTATGTTTCTGTTGGTCAGTGCCTGCTATATTTGCATTTGGAGTTGTCATCACAAACTCACACGTGTCTGGAATAAACGGATATGAACAGCTGGTTGCATGTTTTAACCTATGCCCAATTACATTCAACAAATTATGGTCTTTAATTATGTTTTTCACATGTTTTTTTGTACCTGGCTCTGTAATGGTTGGAATCTATGTTAAAATATATTTGGTATCTCAGAGGCATGTTAAAATGCTAAATAATGCTACAGGGAATATATCAAAGGAGCTAACCTCTCAAATCTCCAGGAAAAATGACCGCAAGGCTGCAAAGACACTCGGTATTGTAATGGGAGTGTTTCTGTCATGCTGGCTACCAGTGTTTATCACTATTTTGATTGATCCATTTCTAAATTTTTCAACTCCAGAAGTACTGTTCGATGCTCTGAATTGGCTTGGATACATCAACTCCACTTGCAATCCACTAATCTATGGATTTTTTTATCCATGGTTTAGAAAAGCTTTGAAATATATTATTTGTGGCAAAATCTTTGAACCAGACTCCAGGGCTACAAATGTATCAGAAAAGCACTGAAACTTAGTATTCTAGTAAACCATATACTTTGTACATATATATTATTCTATTTACCTAATAGTGTAAATAAGGGGAAGCAATTCAGACTGGATATGAAATGTTATGGCAACACTAAAAAAATAGCTTGGAGGCCAGCAATACATGCAGGGTAACTAACACTGGCCATGTTCTTACCCAACTAGTCTAGGTTCTCTGCCCACTGAAGATCAAATACAACCACAATGCAGGTCACAACTCAAGAAATAAAACAACTGAGTATGTTGAAACAATAATTTTATTCCATTCAACTTAGATAAAAGGCAAACAAACAGACAGTGCACAATAAGGGGACACAAACAGGAAAGCGAAGCTTACATGTTTAGTATCTCAATGGCACTTCCTCAGAAACATCGCCCCTACATCATTTAGATATTATAACAAGACATTCATGGCATAAAACACACATTATAAACCACAAACCCTCCAATGAGAATAGTAAAACAATTAGACAAGACCTACATTATGTCAAGTTGAAAGTTTTAACCCTTCAAGATAAAGCAGCAAGTGAAAAAGAAAAGTATTGATTGCTTTACATCATAACTTAAGGGGTGATCCCTGTAATGCAAAGCCATGACTGAAAATATTAGGAAAAATACTGCAAGGAACACCTTTGTGTTAGCAACTTGCTCCCATCAATGCACTGCACTCAGAAGGCTTCCAAATAAACAAATTAGAATTTGTTGCTGCATATGTTTTTTTTTTCCCAATGGATATAATGAAGATCTTGTCTAATTGTTCTAGTGTTCCAATTGGATGATGTTGGGGTGTGTTTAATACCACAAATGTCTTGTTATTTATTTAGGGGAAATACCCTGTATCTCTGATGAAGTGCCTTTGAAGCACTAAACGCATAAGCGTCTTTTTTCTTTTTTTTTTGTGCCCCCCGTACTGTGCACTGTCCATTTGTTTGCCTTTTAACGAAGTTGCATGGAATAAAGTGATCATTTTATTTTAACATACCCGATTGAGTCAGATTCTTTTGTTTCTTGGGTTGGGACCTGGTGTTGCTGCTGCATTTAAAAACAGAGCTGATTTAAAAGGACACTTGGGACTCCTAAAGCACTTTAGCTTGCTGAAATGCTTTATGTGTAAAGAGTGTCTCCTCTGTTTATTTTTTTGCAGATTTCAATACAAGCTGTCTTTGTTAACTTTGTTATAACCCCCAGGCTGTCAATCAAATAACCGGTCCATTACTTCCTGGTAAAGTTTAGCTCAGTGGAGTTAAACTCAAGAGGCAGGCAATTGCTCAAAGCACCTGCCATGCAAAGGTATGGTGCTGCATTTGGAAGTCTGTGATTGGACAGCCACAGGATGCAGTGGTGAATCCTGGTTTTGTGCTGCCCTAGGCAGGACAAAACTCAGGTGCCACCCCTCCTCCCGCCAAACCACCCCCACCCAACCCTTCCCCCCTGCCCTGCCTTCTAAACACACACACACACACATTCACTGACAGATATGCATACACTCGCTAACAGACAAACACACACACTAACAGACAAACACACACACACTCACTCGCTAACAGACACACACTCACTAACAGACACACACACTCACTAACAGAC
The DNA here is from genome assembly GCF_036172605.1 of Pelobates fuscus. NCBI lineage: Eukaryota > Metazoa > Chordata > Amphibia > Anura > Pelobatidae > Pelobates > Pelobates fuscus. The sequence continues at coordinate 228,526,527 of NC_086318.1, forward strand.
AAACACACACCTCTAACAGACACACTCACTCACTCACTAACAGACTCACTCACTAACAGATACACACTAACAGACAAACACACACTCACTCACTAACAGACACACACTCACTCACTAACAGACACACACACACACTAACAGACAAACACACACTCAATAACAGACAAACACACACTCACTAACAGACAAACACACACCTCTAACAGACACACACTCACTCACTAACAGACACGCACACTCACTAACAGACACACACACACACACACTAACAGACAAACACACACAATAACAGACAAACACACACTCACTAACAGACACACACACACCAACAGACACACACACTAACAGACACAGACACACACACACACAAACAGACACACACACACACTCACTAACAGACATACACACACACTCACATTAACACATGGGGGGAACACAGTGCCCCGTGAGTGGGGGCTATTAAACTAAACCGGGGGCATAGTGTCACCCCTAGCCCCCACCTATTAGGACAAAAGACAGGGGACCTACTGTTGCCCCACTGCCCCCCACCCCACCCCCTATTAGCAGTGACTAAAGAAGAAGGACCTATTGTCTCCTGTCCTGGCTAATTTTGTTCTTCTAGCTTTTTAGTAGATAGATACCTAATTCTGAACCGAAAAAAATGCCAGAATTTTGTCCTAATAGGAATGGACAAACTGTACACATTCTGTTAGGACGGAAGTTGGTGAATTCGCTAGTGCCCTGTCTAAATGACAAGACATTTAGGAATAGTGAAAGGAGTCATCGCAAGATCATGGAGGAGTATTGTTGGAAAATTTCTTTGACCACAGGAAATGGAGCTGACTTAAGCTCCTCCTTTGGTCAAAGAAGGTCAAGCGTAGGAAAAATACATAAGACAAAGTAGTCCCTACTTTGTCTTATGTTTTAAAGAAAACTAAATCTGTAAGGAAGAAAAGAAGAACAGAATCTGAGAAAGGAAGAGAAGAGGAAACTATTAGAATAAGGTAAGTTCAGCATGACAGTGCCGCTTTAAGTTATACCAGAAAAAGTAGCCTATCAAAACTTTTTTAAATTGATATTTTTGGCCTAAAATGTTCAGTTACCTTATTTATTCTCCACAGTTCAATTTGAAATGTATAAACCACAGAAACTCATGTTAACACGCATTAGTTTATTAACTAAACCATGACATATGGTGAATAGAAGGCTGAATTGCAAGATTTATGCCGAATTAGCCAATACAGAAAAAAATTAACAATACAAGCCTGTCAAAAGAAATATAGATAACAACTAAATTGTATGCTCTTACACATCTTACACAATTGTGTACTAACCAAAATGAAATAAAATGCAGGAGAAAACAGAGAAAATTCTATAAAGCAAATTATATGGTGAGCTGACTGATAATGCTAAATGAGAAAACAGCCAAAATGTAATGGAAATTGCCAAGGCTGGATTTTTGGATCTTAGGTGTCTTTAAGCAGAAAATTCTCAAGTGACGCATACCCCAACTATCATATAAAATGTTTTGGGGAAAAAAATAGAAAAACTGTACAAGGTTATTTACTAAAGCAGAATTCAAAGTGAATTTCAAATATCAGGTCAATATAGGTGAACTGGAAAAATTCTAATTAGTTTAGCTCCTTTGGACTTAAATTTGAAATTTACTTTGAATTAAAAAAAAAAAATTACTTCACTGAATAACCCTGTTGCTATCCACTTGAGAAGCCATTATTGTGCAATACTTGTTTATTTCACTGCATTTACAGTGTGTAATCAGTAAATATACTTTTTTCTTTTTGCTTTTACAGTCCTGAACAAAGTATTGTAAAAAACTGAAACAACATTATTATGACGGAATAAAGGAAATCGTAATAAAAGTGCAAGTGCTTATTTTTACTCTGTCTCATATGCATGCACACATATATAAAAATTAAATTACACATTTTCCAACAAAGGTCAAAAATGGTACACAAGTAGCAGAAATGCCAAACTTCATACCTCTTAGTTTGATAGAATATACAATGTAATGTGTACACAGTTAAAAGACATATTTTATGCAGAAATCAAAATGGATATTTAATCGATTAAGAGATTAGTTTTGCTATGAACTGCAATTCATCTGAATTTGGGCTGATCGGATGTTCATATGAATTCCCAAACTCCAAGTTAAATTTGTAGCTGAATCATGAACCAAAGGAATCGTGCAATGGACAAACCTGTTCATTTAAATTTGCGATTCGAAATTCCACTCATGGCGCCATAAAAGAGATGATCTATGGGGAAAAAAAATGATTGATGGCTAAAGGACAGTCATTAAATGTTGATTTTATTCACAGTTCAAGTGATAAATGACAAATAAAGAGAAAAAGGCAGCTGCAGTAATACAAGTAAGCTGTATTACTGCAGCTGCAGTAATACAAGTATACAGTAATACAGTGTTGATCGTGTCTGGTCGAGTGCTTGGATGTACTCGGAGGTACTAGGAAGCAGTGATTTGCGAGGGCACCCAGTCGGGGTGCCAGGCGGTTCATCACATTTATTTAATAAAGGAATCATGTTCAATAAAAACTAACAAGCTTGGTTATATCAGATTTCCCATGGATTAAGGTTTGTCAGAACCCTTGACATATCATGTTCAATAAAACACTAACACGCTTGGTTATATCGTATTTTCATGGATTAAGGTGTACAGAACCCTTGATATAAAATGTGTATGGGTTTATAAAAATGGACAGCAAGTAAGCAATTAAGAAGATTAATTAAATAGAAACATCTCAGCCATTCATCCTAAGCCAGCATTGTTGACGTTGGCTTGATATGAAACAATGGTTAATACTGTATTTTTTTTTAATAATGGATTTGTTTTTTAACCCAAAATGTGGAGTAAAAAACTGCCTGTGTCCTATATTTTGAAGGTCACCTCGCGCAATATCTAATATGCCATATTTTTCAAAATATATGATGCATTTTTTTAACCCAAAATATGAGATAAAAACTGTCTGTATCCTTTATTCTAAAGACCACCTGGTGCAATGTCAATGGGAGCAACACGCAGCTTCCTATCAGGCCCAGTAGTGGAGACTACACTACAATAGGAAATCAGAGACAGAAGGCGGGTTGAGAGATGCAGGGAGGACAATATACAAAAGGTGGGTGCAAAAGACAAAACAGGGTACAAAGATATAGGTTGTAAGGGGTTGAAGTAAGTGACTCAAGAGACATAAGAGGAGTGTAAGAGACCCAAGGGGGTAAGAGATACATGGGGATGTAAGAGACACAAGGTAGTCTAAAAGACACTTAACGGTGAGTATGAGAAGGGAGGATAAAATAAATTAAATGGGCATAAGGCATGTTTGTTTTATTTAATTTTCTTCTAGCTAAAATATAAGCGTGCGTTTTATATTCCAGCACGTCTTATAATCAAAAAAAATATGGTATTTTTATTAAAGATAAATAATTCAGTAAACACAACTGGGAAAAAATTGTATGCTAAATTTTAGGTACTAAACAGAGTACACAATCCATGAATAAAAACCAGGATGGAAACTTCACCTTGGGGTTTATTAATTATCAGAGACAACCTGGAATGTGCTAACAAAAAAAGTTTCGAACTTAAAAAAGCTCTAATGGTAAGTATGCCCTAATGTGTTCATATATGTACACATACATGTTAATTTAATCACTTTTAATTAAGAAATACAAACCATAGGTATTAACAAGTATATTTAAAAATGTACTTTAAAATGAGTAATGCTATATTACTATTTCCGTAACCATAAAAAAGTAAACATCTATTAATATTTTCTCACCATAACCACCATTTAACAAAATGGTATAAAAGAGGGTTGCCCCTGATGTTATAAAACGTCAACTCCCATGATGCTTTGCATGCCTTTAGAATATATTAGAATGACAAAGCATCATGGAAGGTGTAGTTCCACAATATCTGGGCATCTACCTTTTGGGCACCCCTGGTATAAAAGGTTAATTTATAAAAGTGTACATTTCTATTGAAACCTCCACTTTTTACAAAATGAGAAAAAAAAATAGGATTCACTCTTTACACATAGAGCTTTTCAGCAAGCTAAAGTGCCATTGTAAATATATGGTCTTAGCTAAAACCTGGAGAAAATAGTCCCATGTTTCTAAAAACAAGGAAAAAAAAACCTGCAGATCTCTTGAACTCCAGATGTTCGTCTATATTTGTAAAGAGGCTGTGAAAGAATTTACCTTGATTCCAGGGTTCAAGCTTATAGGTGTCATATTAGGTATCCTATATTAAAATTGGCTAACTTGGACTCAGGAAATGCTTAATGCTCAAAACAACATTTAAGACATTTAGCAGATAGCCCCCACCTGAGCTGTCTCTCCTAAATCAGTCTGTTTCTTCTCTTCACAGAACTTATCTGTTATATGTACATGACGTTCACCCCTATGTCTTATATGTACTCCTTCCCTGTTATTTCCCTCCCTTCCTACTACTCTTCCATGAGTATTTGCACGTAAGCACTTACTTTTAAATGTATAAAAGCACAAACTGTTAAAATAAACGCCAGAGGCTTATTTTGATAACCAACACACGTCTGCTGTCTACTTCACGCTTCTCCAAGGGCACTTGATACAATTTGGGTTCCCCTAAATATAACAAAGATTGATATTAAATCTATGACAAGGCTATACCCTAATGTGCAGAGCTTAGGAATGCAGATGGTAGGGAAAAAAAGTAAATGGATTACTTAAATCATGAGTAGCCAGGCTTATAGTATTGACAAGAGACGAAATTGTGAAAAATAGATTAGCCAAGGTCAGGGTTACAGTGGTACGGAATAACGGATACACTAGCCTACGTCAGGGTCACTGAGTTACAGAATAATGGATACACTAGCCAAAGTCAGGCTTACAGAGCTACAGATAAACATTGACAATACCAAAAACAAAAATCTAGACTGGAAACATCCAAGAATAACACTATGCTGTGCTAATCATGGATTGAGAATAGAATCACAAGAGGGCAATGAAAATTAATTCAAAATGCTTTTCAATATAGTTATGTGTACTCTGATTGGTCCACCAAAAGGTGCAGGAGTGAGGTCGCCATAGTGACATGGTCACTCTCGGGTTAGAATTTACAAACCTTGCTGCTATGAAGCAGTCTTCACAAGTGATCTACCCAAATGATAATGTGCAGAGGAAAAGCAGGGTGCCACCCTGATTATGTAGATTTTATGATAATACCCTAAAGAAGAATATTCAAGAATTATTTCTTAATGCTACTGAATTAAAGCGGCACTGTCATGCCGAACTTACCTTTCCTCAATCTCTTCCTCTTCTCCGCCTCTCTCAGGATCTGTTATTCTTTTCTTCCATTCTTCTTTAGTTTTCTTTAAAATTATAAGACAAAGTAGGGACTCTTTGCCTTATGGAGGATTCCTCCGCTTGACCAGCTCTGACCAGCGGAGGAGCAAAGTGTGCTTCATTTCCGCTGGTCAGAGCAATTTTCCCATGATCCCTAGCTTTCCTCCCAGTTCCCACAATACTTCCTGTCAGTATTGCCGAAAGTCCTGTCACTTAGACAGAACGCCGGCAAAACTGCCGAATTGCATCCTAACAGAATGAGCACTGTTTCTCCATTGGTGTTAGGATGCAATTCGGTACTTTGTTCGGATCGGAATTTCATTCTAATGAATGAAACTCCGATCCTATTCATTGCTGTGGCTGCATCTTGCAGCCGCTTAGTAGATAACTCCCTAATTCCCACGGTATCAGGGAGCTATCTACTAAAAGGCTGAAAGACCTAAATTGGTCTTGAAGCCAAATGTACTAATACTAAGTAAAGAAGCGAAGAGGCTGAGAAGGGTATGACAAGAGATGTCCACCCTATCGTCAGTCCCTATACCCCAGGATAGGCATGTTCATAATCATGGCTTCAAAAATTGCCAGTATAGAACATAAATGAAATATGAAAATAATAAATTTTATTGCTCCCTTCTAGGGAAGATAATAAACACACAAAATAATAAATGTGTATATACATGAAAAAAGTGTAATAGAAAATATAAAATAGAAATCGTCTGTAGCATGACACACCTTGTTATCACAAAAATGAGTACTTAGTATTACTTAGTATTAGTAAATAATATATGCCCCTACTCGCTATACCGCGAGTAGGGGCATATCTAGTAAGCAGTGAGCAGCCTGTGGCTGCTCACTGTAAAAAAAAAAAAAAAAACACCTAATAACCCCCCCCCCCCGCGCGGGGGTTAAAGATGGGGGGGACCTACTGTCCTCCCCCCTGGCCCCCACCCCTGCACTGTGGGTGGGGCCCTAATAAAATAATAAGGGGGGGGACCTACTGTCCTCCCCCCCTGGCCCCCACCCCTGCGCTGTGGGTGGGGTCCCTAATAAAATAATAAGGGGGGGGACCTACTGTCCTCCCCCCTGGCCCCCACCCCTGCGCTGTGGGTGGGGGCCCTAATAAAATAATAAGGGGGGGGACATACTGTCCTCCCCCTCTGGCCCCCACCCCTGCGCGGTGTTAGGGGGCCCTAGTAAAATAATAAGGGGGGGGACCTACTGTCCTCCCCCCCTGGCCCCCACCCCTGCGCTGTGGGTGGGGGCCCTAATAAAATAATAAGGGGGGGGACCTACTGTCCCCCCCCCTGGCCCCCACCCCTGAGCGGTGGGTGGGGGCCCTAAATGAACCCCCCCCCATTAAGGTGACTAGGGGTCCCAAGCCCCTAGTCACCCCCCCCCACCCAAAACATTCTATCCCCTACCTACCCCCCTCACCCTAAAAATAGTGAGGGGGGAATAAAATAACTAACCTGTAAAAAAAAAAAATTAAACTTACCATTTGACGTCTTCTTTTTTCTAAATTCTTCTTTCTTCAGCCCCCAAAAAAGCCAAATAAAAATCCATCATACCCGTCGCACTTTAAAAAAAAAAAAAAAAAAAAAACGAGCGCAAAAAAAAATTAATCCATGTTCACCCATGGAGGGTACGCCGCGTACTGAGCTCCGCAGGGCGGATCAAGGCTTATATAGCCTTGCCCCGCCCTGCAATTAGGCTTAGAACACACTGATTGGTTGGTTTAAGCCAATCAGAGTGCTCTGTGTCATTTTACACAGCGTGGGAAAATTCAAAAGAACTTTCCCACGCTGTGTAAAATGACAGATCACTGTGATTGGATGGTTTTCAAGCCATCCAATCACAGTGCTCTGTGTCATTTTACAAGCGTGGGAAAATTCCAAAGAACTTTCCCACGCTTGTAAAATGACACAGAGCACTGTGATAGGATGGATTTCAAGCCATCCAATCACAGTGCTCTGTGTCATTTTACAAGCGTGGGAAAATTCCAAAGAACTTTCCCAAGCTTGTAAAATTACACAGAGCACTGTGATTGGATGGCTTGAAATCCATCCTATCACAGTGCTCTGTGTCATTTTACAAGCGTGGGAAAGTTCTTTGGAATTTTCCCACGCTTGTAAAATGACACAGAGCACTCTGATTGGCTTAAACCAACCAATCAGTGTGTTCTAAGCCTAATTGCAGGGCGGGGCAAGGCTATATAAGCCTTGACCCGCCCTGCGGAGCTCAGTACGCGGCATGCCCTCCATGGGTGAACATGGATTAATTTTTTTTTTGCGCTCGTTTTTTTTTTTTTTTTTTTTAAAGTGCGACGGGTATGATGGATTTTTATTTGCCCTTTTTGGGGGCTGAAGAAAGAAGAATTTAGAAAAAAGAAGACGTCAAATGGTAAGTTTAATTATTTTTTTTACAGGTTAGTTATTTTATTCCCCCCTCACTATTTTTAGGGTGAGGGGGGTAGGTAGGGGATAGAATGTTTTGGGTGGGGGGGGGGGGGGGGTGACTAGGGGCTTGGGACCCCTAGTCACCTTAATGGGGGGGGTTCATTTAGGGCCCCCACCCACCGCTCAGGGGTGGGGGCCAGGGGAGGGAGGACAGTAGGTCCCCCCCTTATTATTTTATTAGGGCCCCCACCCACAGCGCAGGGGTGGGGGCCGGGGGGGAGGACAGTAGGTCCCCCCCCTTATTATTTTACTAGGGCCCCCACCCACCGCGCAGGGGTGGGGGCCAGGGGGGGAGGACAGTAGGTCCCCCCCCTTGTTATTTTATTAGGGCCCCCACCCACCGCGCAGGGGTGGGGGCCAGGGGGGAGGACAGTAGGTCCCCCCCCTTATTATTTTATTAGGGCCCCCACCCACCGCGCAGGGGTGGGGGCCAGGGGGGGGAGGACAGTAGGTCCCCCCTTATTATTTTATTAGGGCCCCCACCCACCGCGCAGGGGTGGGGGCCGGGGGGGAGGACAGTAGGTCCCCCCCTTATTATTTTATTAGGGCCCCCACCCACCGCGCAGGGGTGGGGGCCGGGGGGGAGGACAGTAGGTCCCCCCCCTTATTGTTTTATTAGGGCCCCCACCCACCACGCAGGAGTGGGGGCCGGGGGGAGGACAGTAGGTCCCCCCCCTTATTGTTTTATTAGGGCCCCCACCCACCGCGCAGGGGTGGGGGCCGGGGGGGAGGACAGTAGGTCCCCCCCCTTATTATTTTATTAGTGCCCCCACCCACCGTGCAGGGGTGGTGTCCAGGGGGGAGGACAGTAGGTCCCCCCCCCCCTTATTACCATTTATGTTTTTACAGTGAGCAGCCACAGGCTGCTCACTGTTTAGTGGACATGCCCCTACTCGCGGTATAGCGAGTAGGGGCATTGGGGAGATTTTAATCTCCATTGTGCTATTATGGGGGTCATATTGACCCCCATAGAGTGAGGGGGGGGGACCTGGGGGGCTTATGAAGTGGTGGGGAGCACAGCTCCCCACCGCTTCTGTCTTTACATATTACAAGGAGGGAGCTGCACGCCGGTAGCTCCCTCCTTGTAATAAACTGATCGAACAAACGAACACTGATACTCAGTGTTAGTTTGTTCGTCTGATTTTTTCTATTCATTCATTCGTCTGTCTGATGAATGAATGAATAGATGAAATTCCCGTTCGCATGTCCAGGTGTTTCACTGGGCATGTGCGGGAATCTCACAGTCTGTCTAGTGTGGGTAGATGACGTGTCCCTCGGGGACTTCACCTACCCACACAAAGATGGCGGCGCCCTGAATAAAGATCGGGGCAGAAGATACAGATTTAAAAATAGGTAATCTGGGGGGCTTAGGGGCATTTGGGGGTGACTAGGGGGTCAATTGGATGTAGTGGAGGCGGGAGGGGGGTTAAAAAAAAAACGGGATTCGGCATGACAGTGCCGCTTTAATATATGTTATAAAAGGTAGTTTCTGTTCTAGATCTAGATAAATGAATCAGCCTAAAAATATCTAGACCTTAGCAGATACATATTATTACTTTGTTCAGACTCATTATCAATTCATTGTATTTAGTGTGATTTGCCAAAAGTATTGGCAACTTGTATGGTGTGTTTATGCATATCCAAAAATTTAGGAATATATTAAATTAATATTGGACATATATAGACATTCCTTTTTCACCCAGTGACTATTGTGACTAATAATAATATAAGCCTATGCAATTAGCACTTCATTACATTCATTCATTAGTTGTTTTTAAATTTATGTAATTGGCTAATTTTGTTAATTTTACTTGATCTCCTTGGCTTTTTTTTTATTAATTAAATTAAACATGTGCATGGACATCTACATATTTGAGGATATCAATTTAAAATTTAAATTGAAATGTAAATATAGTGAGATTGTACTTGGGTAGAAATTCTTGACAGTTTTGTTCTCTAAAAATGTCTCTCTTTCTTTTTCGATCCGCTTTGTTTTGTGACTCATTATAATTTGAATAATCTTGTAACTTAATGCAAAGGAGGAACACAGTTTTAGATTTGGACATTAAGTCAAATAGGAAATGAAATGCTATTTCCTGATTTCCTCTGGGAAATGACCTGTGTTCTTTTGGGAGTAATTTGTTTCTATAAAATACTGTTTGACCGTACTGTTGTATTTGGCTGTACTGCTGTCCATTCCTTTATGATCATTTAACAGGTATGTGCTGTATAATAATCGTAATATTTATTATTATATATGTTTAAGATACAGAATTCATAACTCATATCTTAATATAAACAATTGCACAAGACAACTATTTTCTGTCTTTTGTTAAAAAAATACAAAAAAACTTTCAGGTAGAAAAAAAACCCTGTACAATTACACTTTTATTTTAGTATTTAGGGGAATTTAAGTCAAAATTTTGGTACAAAAATTATATTTTCTTTTTACTGTTTATAATTTGTTTATTGAGAAGATTTCACTTCATTAAAAGATACGTTTTATATAAATCAAGTTTAATTATTAGTATTGAAAAATATCCTCCCAAATTTTGCTTATAACATACATCGCTCAGATACACAAAAGCCAAAAAAAAAGAAAAAGAAAAACAAGAAAGTGTCTGCAGTGGAGCACTATCTGGGACCGAGTTCATATCTTATTCCAACTTTACATATGTGTTAAGATACCTGAGCAGGTCAGGGCGAATAGGGTGAGAGTTCAGATTAATACAGGAGTAAAGTAACCAAATCCACAGGTCATAAGTTGGAGGGGAGATCGAACCATGGTGCCCAAATCTTATTGTATTTCTCTTTCAATTGGAGAGATTTGTTATAAAAATATCCGTCTGAAGCAGCCTGATACGCCATTTGAGAAATCATGTTGGAACTTCCCGTTTCTTCCAGTATCTAGCTAAGCAGATTTTAGCAGCCAAAAAAATATTAATTATAGATATTGAAGGGATTGGTCTTGAGAAGGAAAATCTATGTGAAAGAGAAATGCTTGGGGTAAGAATTCATACCAAACACCATTCCAAATTCTCATAATCTCTGTTAGTTTGATTTAATATGATTCAAAGATTCACACTCCCACCAGATATGGGAAAGAGTTCTTAATTTATTATTGCAATGCCAGCATACATTTAAACTTTCTTTATGAAATTTGTTTAACTGTTTTGGAACTAGGTACCAACGATGAGTTAGCTTATAATACTGTCCCTGAAGACCAATACAATGCGTGGCTTTCCTAGTTATTTGCCAAACTTTAAACCAGGTCTGTATAGGTTTTTGAGTAATCCCTTCCTGCTCCTATTTATGTATGTATTTAGGTTTAACAATATTTGTGTCTAGAGAAAAGATATTAGAGATTTTAGAGATTAAATTAACAGGAGAATAAGAAAGTATAAATGTATCCTATGCATCCATTGCTAAGGAAGAAGTTGTGACAAGAACATTTTTAACTCTTAAGTTGTTGAATAACTCTGCTAATGGCAAATTAAATATTTCTTGAAAATCCATGAATGAATGGATCATATCTCTAATATAGAGATCAGAAATTAACTTCCACGATGATAAGGAAATATACTGATTCTTCCACAATGATAAATAAATATTCTCTAAGTAAATTGAAATAAGTTCAATTGGAGAAGCAAATGAGATAAAATTCCCTCTTTTTTCCTTTTATTAATTTTATAATTTAATTTCTATATTTGATATAGAGTAGATAAAACATCTTTAATTGTTTTAGCATTAATGTTTAGATTGGAAGTTTGGTGAGGGGAGGACCAATTAAAAAGAAACTGATTTACTCCTTTACATTTGTGTCTCTCAATAAGTGGGGGCTTTTATATCCCATGCAATAAGATGGGACATCATGCACGTCTCATGCAAAGAAAATAAGTCTTGAAAGCCTAATCCATCTGCTGAGATTTATTTTTATTTAGATTTATTTTTTAATTTTATTTTTTAAATTGAGCCCGGAATGCTTGATTTTTTATTATTCCATACAAATTTAGAAAAAAGTACCTTAATTTGATTATGTTCTTCAGTACAGATAAAGCAATAACTCTGAATAAGTATAACATTTTGGAAACTATATAAGGTTTTAGAAGATTTATACGCCCCATCCATGCTATTTCAATTTTTTTCCATTGGTTAAAATCCTCTTTTAGGTGGTCTATTATTTCACTAAAGTTAACAGAAATAATTTTCTAAAAGGTTGGGTAAATAATAATATAAAAATAATATTATAGGTTACTGTTTTTCAATGTTCATATATGTAAATATATTTCACAACTGGCAGTCAACATAACACTATACATACCAGAAAATGTAATGAAGAAAACTCTCAGACATAAAAAGGTAATGATGATCAAATATATTCAAATAATTTTTATTGAACAATTTTTATAAATATACAACAAAAACAGTATTTTGAAACAAAATTCTAAACAATTAAATTATGTAGTAAAGTGAGGGGGAGGGACAAGATTGAGGGAATGGGGTAAAGGGGAAATTCAATCCATATGTGTAGAAAAAAATGAAACAACATTTGCATATTATACAATAATAAACGTATAACAGTTACTACAATATTATAAACATAGAGTGTGCAAAATTAATTACATACAATATTTTTTCTTCATAGACTTCTCCCAGGTGTCCCAATGATACCTTAATAGAATGATAGTAACATTTGTATTTGTAACAGAACCGCTGGCACCCCGACCGGGTACCTTCCGCTGACGGATGCTCCTAGCGCTTCCTGAGGACTCCAAGCACTGCAGCAGACACCACAACCACCGAATCTGAGAAGCATAGGAATCCTCTCTAGCATATGAATGCTGTATACAGCCGAATAGGAAAAACCATGCGAATAGGTTTACACTCCTAGCAGTCAAACTGGAACAGCATACAATAAATCCTCCCCCAATAATGAGACGACACTTTACTTTGAGGGTTAAAACAGGAACTCAACTGCTGGCACACCCAGCCTGGTTTTTATTACAGTCTTGCACATACAGGACCGCCCACAGGGAGGTATAAAATAACCAATCAAATAACAGTTACAACTCACAGTAAAGTCCTTCCCTCTGCCTGTGATACAATTATCTTACACAATGGGAAATCTAATTATCACAAGCAGAGAAATACAGTTTTTACACAATATGTATAACTTCTAAAATATACATGTCACAAACATCAAACATACATTTTCATAATCAATCCATTCAGGGGAACAACATATTAAAAAAATGGCACGAATCAGACCAGGGGTTCAAAAGTTAGCAACAGTATTAATAAAACCCTCGGCCAGCATGGCTTTCCAGCCCAAACCAGTTTCAGAGTCTTCTATCCTGGAGATAATTGAGAAGTAATGCAATTATCTCCAAGGACAGAGGCAAAACTCCATTAGCCACATGGCAGACAAAGGACAACAAAAGACATAAAAATACATACTGTTACATTTATCACATAGAACCTACACATTTACAATTTACCGAACACATAATAGCATATATAATATTGCAGACCGCCTGAATGCAATCTGCTACACAGTCTCAAAGGGACATTGTTCCTAAAGTCATAATATGTCCACGGATGGTTTTTAAAGGGCCAGCAGCAGCACCATACAAATCCAATATGCCCAAATATTGTACTTGAAGGGCCAAATAACCCAGGGGCCATAGTCAGCAGGTAGGTGGCGGGCAAACAGGCTTCTCCAATGCCCAGTGGCGAGGTTGGTTTTGTCACAGTACTGTTAATGCTTTTTACATGGCTGTTTCAGTTATGCTCACGTCCCTGCTCTCATAGTAATTGTGAGAATGAAGGACTAACTAAACCATGACATTGATCCAGTGTCTCCAATTTTTAATTCCTTGATTACTGTATTACACAGTGATCAAGAATACAACTGTGTAGTGGGTTTATTTATGTATTCACTAGCAGTGTTTTTAATACTTTTAAAGTCTGAACAATCATTTTTGATAGCATGAGATACTGATAAATAATCTATATAGATAGTAAAAAGTTTAGGATTTGAAAATATAATAGTGAACTATTTGATGGACTCAATCTAAGAAATTGATCTCTAATTTTTCTCATTCCCCCCTAATTTGGGGAAAAGTGAAAGTACAATTTAGTAAAAGAACAAAAGAAACTGTCTAAGACCTTAGAACCGAGTATTTACAGCACTTTCATATTTTGCAATTTGGCCCGTAAATATACAATCTAAAGATTTATTTATTATATATTTATTATTATTTACAGCACTTTCATATTTTGCAATTTGGCCCGTAAATATACAATCTAAATATGTATTTATTTATTTATTTATTTTTGTACAGATTTTTGGCTTCTTGTATTTCCTTTTTTTTCTTTTTTTTCTTCTTTATTTTTGCTGTGAGATTAATAACAAACAAGCTTGTGTAGTCACGACAGCAGAACAAACATAATATTAACAGACAATAAAAGATATAGCATGGCATTTAGGGGTGACATAGCTGAGCAACATATAAAGTATTATAGAGTGGTGGTACACATAAGGTTTGCAAAATATACTGTGCAAACTCACTTTGTGTGTCAAAAAGGCAGAAAAAAACGCTTATTACCATTACACCTGGTACAAGCTAGCGGAAAAATTATCCCACGCCAAGGTTCAAAATATGCCTTTTGAAATACCCTGGGGTGTCTACTTTTAGAAATGGTAGGCCTTTGTGGGGTAGTTTGAATTTAAAACCTGCGAAGATGCTTGGAAATTGCACATAGGCCCAGCGTCAAAATTCAAAGTTCTGTAAAAGCTGATATGGCTTGGTCTCCAATATGGCCCTGTAGCTTCACAAAATAGTGCCAAAGACATTCATTGGGGATGTCTTTTTACTCAGAAGACTTAGCTGAGCATAATTTGGAGGTTTTGAACTTAGTGGCACATATGAAATATACAAAATGCCCAGCAAAAATGCAATCCGTATGTCAAAAAATGCACAAAATTATTTTTTACCACATACTTTGGCATATATTGGTGAAAAAATGGGGGCATGCTAAGGCACAATATGCACCTTATGATATACCCTGGAGTGTCTACTTTTACAAATGGTAGGCCTTTGTGGGGTTTTTTTGAACAGTCAAACTGTAATAATACCCCAAATGGAAGCATTGGCTCATTAAATCCGTCTCTCAAAATTCTACTGTTAATACTGAAAAGGACAGGTCTGCTGTATGGCACTGTAGCTTCACGAAATAGTGGCATAGACATACAATGGGGGTGTCCTTTTACTCAGAAGACTTAGCTGAGCATAATTTGGGGGGTTTGAACTTAGTGGCGCATATGAAATATACAAAATACCCAGTAAAAATGCAATCCGTATGTAAAAAATGCACAAAATTATTTTTTACCACATACTTTGGCATGTAATGGTAAAAAAATGGGGGCATGTTAAGGCACAATATGCACCTTATGAGATACCCTGGAGTGTCTACTTTTACAAATGGTAGGCCTTTGTGGGGTTTTTTTGAACAGTCAAACTGTTATAATACCCCAAATGGAAGCATTGGCTCATTAAATCCGTCTCTCAAAATTCTACTGTGAATACTGAAAAGGACAGGTCTCCTATATGGCACTGTAGCTTCACAAAATAGTGCCAACGACATACGATGGGGGCACCGTTGTACTCAGCAGAAGTAACTGAACACATAATAAAACTTTGTACAGGAATAGCACACACCAACTTTACAAAATACACATGAGAAGTTCTTTGTTATAAGTTTGTGTGCGAAAACCCCCAAAAAACACAATTTTACTCCAATATTTAGCAGAGGTTGGCGGTAAAATGGCTACGTAGAAAGTGTCAAAACAACCTTAGGTAAATAGCTTGTGGTGTCTACTTTATATAAATATATACTTTTGTGTGGCAATTTTGTTTTCTTTTATGGCAATTAAGCTTACAAGACAAACATACCAAATTCTAAAATCGCTCCACATTAAAAGTTTATTTTACTCCTTGTGCTTTGTGACCTGTAACTACCAAAAAAAACTTTAAATCCCAGACACATTATATATTCTGTAAATCAGAACAACTAAATGAATTTATTTTTAATTACTTTCCGTAACCTGCACTAATTGTGCACACATTATTATTGCAAAAACTGTAAAAAAATCAAGATTTTTCATTTTTTTTGCATTTTTCTGAATTTTTTTTAATAATAAATAAGCATTTATGTAAATATATGTTACATCAAATTAAAGCCCTTTCTGTCCTTTAAAAAACGGTATATAATATGCGTCGGTGCAATAAATTAGTAAAATGCAAATTGCAGTTGAACGCAAACAGCAAAAAATGCAAAAAAATGCTTGTGTCATTAAGTGAAAGACAAGCTTCTGAAGCTGTGTCCTTAAGGGGTTAATAAAACGCTGAGACAATATGTTTAGTTGGAGTTTAGATGGTATTTATTGATTGTTTTTTTACCTTTTCTCTTCCCAGTGATTTGCATCACTTATAAAAGAAAACATGAATTTTTCACATTTTTGGAACCTGCAAACAGCAAATTATTGCTTTGACTTTGTAAACAATTCCTGTCGTAAGACCAACGTTACCCTATCAAGATTTTCAACTATGTGCATGATCATGTCTGTGGTTACAACAATCACCATTGTGGGAAATCTAATGGTGATCATTTCAGTTGTTCATTTTAAACAACTTCACAGTCCAACCAACTTCCTTATTCTGTCCTTGGCAATAACAGATTTTCTCCTCGGAATGGTAATAATGCCTTATAGCATGGTCCGATCAGTGACATCTTGCTGGTATTTTGGTGATTTATTCTGCAAACTACACAGTTGTTTGGATATGATGTTCTGCACAACTTCCATATTTCATCTATTTTTTATTTCTGTAGATCGCTATTATGCTGTGTGTCAACCGCTTCATTATTATTCAAAAATAACAACTCCTGTAATAGAAGTGTATTTATTTTTTAGCTGGTCCATTCCTTGCTTTTATTCTTTCAGCCTTGTTTTATCAAATGTGAACACTGAAGGGATAGAAGACCAACTGGACTCCCTTTCCTGTGCTGGGTCGTGTGTTCTTACATTCAACAAAATTTGGGCAGTCGTTTCTTCATTAGTGCATTTTTTTATTCCTGGTACCTTAATGATAGGGATATATATTCATATATTTTCTATTGCAAGAAAACAGGCAAAGATCATACATTGTCATCCAAATTATATAGGCTCAAACACCAACAGCAAGACATCTCTTAAGGTAGAAAGTAAAGCCGCAAAAACATTAAGTCTAGTTATGGGAGCTTTTGTGGCGTGCTGGCTTCCATTTTTTACTTTGACCATTGTAGATCCTTTTCTAAGTTTTACAGCATCTAATGATTTGTATAATGCGGTTCTGTGGCTTGGTTATTTTAATTCTGCCCTTAACCCAATTATTTATGCTTTGTTCTATCCGTGGTTTCAAAACACTTTTAAATGCATCATATCAGGTACTATATTTCATGTTAATTCATCTTCCATAAAAATACTATTTAATTTGTAAAACCAATCTGTGTCATAGAAATCTTCAGTAGATAACAAAAACAATGTTAGAAAGTCATAAATGCAGAATGTAAACATTGTATATTTAAAAACATATTCACCACCCAGTGGTTCTGAATACTTCTATTTGACTGTTAGACATGGAAAGTTTGTTCTGTCAAGTTACCTATGCAATTGTAGTATAGAAGTGAAACACTAACAAACAACATTCAAACATAATTCCATTGTACAGCCTAACAAGATCTATCAACCCTATTCAAATGTGTCTCATAAGGAAGATCCACCATGGGACTGTATTTTGAGTATTTTGTAAACATAGATTAAATAGCATCTAAAGGACACATATCTAAGAAAGCTATTCATTGACAGTAAGCAGTTTGCTATTCATGGACATTTGACTTTGACACATAAAACCCGAACTTGGTCACTCTTTTATGTACCTATTATCATGCATACATTCCTTTGTTCTTCTGACACGGGAGGGGAAGGATCACATTTTTTTTATTGAAGAACCCTTGATCTTTAGTCATATTTCATATGGGGGCCATAGCACAGGTTCCCTATCATTAACAGAGGATCTCACAGACGTGTCTAGCATCAAACTCCCATCACACAACAAGCCAGATGGTGAAAAGAACTGGGTGTTTGCGGAAACCCCTGCTTGTTAGAATTTCTCCACTGTACAAAAGGGTAAGGAAAGATAAGGTGGCTTTTTGGGGGGGATATTTTAGTATACATATGGAAGATATTCAAATTATTTTTCTCCCCACATCCCCTAAAATGGAGTTTGGAATGCTGAACCAACTGTGTGACTGGTTTCCAGTTTGCAGGATGGATGAAATGGAAAAATCTCTAATTCAGCTATGCGTCCAGATTGGCTACTTTGACCTTAAACTTAAAATTCACTTAGACGTTTTACTTTAGTGAATAACCTTATTGCGCGGATCATTGTTTAGTTTAGTTATTTTTAACTGGTTGTCTGCTGGTAGTGTTATGCTGACAACAGATCCTTTTTTTCTATTTTTTTTTTTAGCAGGACTCTTGATCTTCTGGATCATCTTCACTAGTGATACTTCAGATCTAGATATGATACTTTCTTAAAGTGCTCTGTCATGGGCTAATTGATTCTTTTACATTTTTACACAAGTTCCATAAATTGTTTTAACATCAAAATCGTTTTTACATCTTAATAATACCTCTGGATACTGATAGCTGCCATCATAAAATTTCTGGCACTGCCTTTAGCTTCCGTGTTTGAGAGTGCATTCAAAATCATGGGCATGCCGTCTGAAAAGTTAAAGTCAATGACAGAGAAATGAACTGGACAGCAATAGACACTAGAAAAATGGGGAAATGGAGGGCAGATAAAAATTGTAAAAAGGAGTGCTGGACTAATCTCCTCCTATTGTCATGTTGTGTCAGATTGACAGGTATACATAAGTAGAAGTAGTCTGTACTTTTCCTCATGTATTTCAGAAAAAATAAAGAGCTCATAAGAAATACAGATTCTGAGACAGGAAGCAAAGGAGAATTGCATTTGTTAATGTTTAATTTTAGTGACAGAGGCGCTTTCATACATGTTAAGCTAACTGTTTTCCATACGTGACTATCTGTGGATAATGCAAGTCTTGAACCAAAATGTTTTTCGTAACAATGTTAATTTGTCATACCATGTATTATTTTTACAAACTAAAAGTAATTATGAAACAATTATGTGTACAGTAAAAATAAAGCACATGGCATTAATCATTTCCCTCAGTGTGTGTGTGTATGTGAAGCAAGTACACGAAATATTCATTTGAATAATAATGTTGATTAATGTTAATGGTTTATAAATAGAAATCTTGGAAATATTCAATGAAGTTACTCACTAATAGAGTTATTCACTGTGATTTAATTTCAAATTTAAGGTCAATATAGCCAATTTGGAAGCATAGCTGAATTAGAGATTTTTCCATTTAATCTATTCTGGCCTTAAATTTGAAGTTCACTTTGAAGTTCACTTTGAATTCTCACTTTGATGGATAGCCATGTAAATGTTTCCAATACATCTTGCCAGATGTTTAGCTAACCTGGTTAATAAACTGTAGGTAATGACTTTTAGGCTATTGTGTAAAAGTAAAATAAAACCCACACCAGTGTATATCTTGGCTGTATATTGTTTAAATTCTTCTTTCATGTCACATTTCCTCCAGTCTTACCATGCTCTCTTTGTAATGAAGCTTTCTTTACTATTCTCCTAATTTCCCATTATCTTCTCCCCTCTCATCCTTTTAGTTTTTTTTCTTTTCTCTCTTTGTCCTTCCCTTTTAAACATAACAAACTGGTCACCCCAGTTATAAAGTTATCCTTTATTTAATTGTGTATGGTTATATGAAACACACTGTAAAATCACTGTGCCAGAAGAGTTCTCGGCCTTTTCCACTGACAGTTTTAATGCCACACTACTATACCCAACTCCTTTATTTTATATATTTGTTTGTGTGTTAAAAATGCAAAAAACAATTATGAACGCTAAATTTGGCCAGTGTTTGTGACTAACTGGCTACTAAAAAAGACTGAACATACCCAATATGCAATACCTTGGGTTGTCTTTTTTTGCGAATGGTATGACATCATAGGGGTAATTCTCATTCCTGGACTGCCATACTCTCTCAAAGGCAACATAACCAATCTGACAAATTTCTATGTGAAACAACGGTCTTATATTTGGCCCTGTAAATTTGACCCTGACAATGTCATCGCTGTGATATGTTTTACTGTTTTGAAACACTAATATTTGTGTTCAGCGAAGTCTACCGAGTAAAACAGTACCCCCCATGTACAGGTTTTATGGTGTCTTGGAAAGTTAGAGGGTTAAATATAGTGCTAGCAAATTAAATTCTCTGGACTTCTGGCCTGGGTTGTCAGGCAGGTCCCCCAAATTGCAATCAATAAAATTACTTAATTATGTAAAAATATTACATAAATATGCACGAAGAATTTAAATATATATACATATTTATATATTTATATATTTGAAGTCTACATATATATTTATGAAATTATTTATGTAATTACGTGTATGGACATACTTATATTTCGTATTATTTTTATTTATTTATATATATATATATATATATATATATATATATATATATATATATTTTCATTCTAAGTGTATTTTTATATATGCTCTGCACTACACTGCCGGCCGACACGTGGAGAAACCTGGAAGTGATCTTTCATCCGGTGTTCTCTGGCAGCCCGGCAGTGAAAGGAGGTATTGCATGATGCCTCGATATTGACATAAACCCAGGGTCGACGTGTCCATAAGGCAGCACAGGCCTAAGGTCACCAGAGCAGGAGGGGGGCAAAAAAAATAAAACCCTTGCCTCTGACTGAGGACTCTCTCTCCCATATAGCCAGCACACAACAGCTAATGAAATCCTCTGGCTCCTGTCCCTTCTTCAGCCCCTATGCCCCGCTCTGCAGCTCCTGTCCCCACCCTCTGTCACTTCTACAGCCCCTGTAACCCACTCTACAGCACATGTGACCCCACCACAGCCCCTATGCCCCCTCTACAGCCCCTGTGCCCCCTCTATAGCCCCTGTCTACAGCCCCTGTCCTCCCCCTCTCTAAAGCCACTGCCCCCTACAGCTCCTGCCCCCCCTCTACAGCCTTTGCCCTTTCACCACAGCCCCTGTCATTCCACCACACACCCTGGTCCTCCTCCACAGGCCCTAACACCCCTACTACACATCCCTCCAACTACAGTCTCTATCCTCCCAGTCTCTATACCCTACTGCAGCACCTAACCCCGATTTTACAACCCACGTCCCCACTGCAGCCCCTGTTCTCTTACTTTAGTCCTTACCTACCACTGCAGTCCCATATCGTCCCTACTACAGTACCTTTCCCCAATTGCAGCCATCAACCTACTTTAGCTCCTATCCCCCACTGCATTTCTTAACACCCCAATTACAGCCCCTAGCCCCCTACTACACCCCCTAATTTTTGAATTAAAGCCATTATCACCCCACTAAAACCTAATAGCAGTGCCCTTCCTGAGATTAGGTTCTGGATCCGTCCCAGCTCTGTATGCATCTATTTGTATCTCTATATGTCTGTGCATGACTGTGTATATGTCTTTGTATGCCTGTGTCTGTTTGTCTCTGTATGATATTGTCTGAATATGTGTGTGTGTGTGTCTGTGTTTGTATAACATTGTACCTGCTGGCATCTAAGATGGCATTATTAAAAGCGTCCGACAGAGCAGTGCTAATTATTGGTCAATCCTTTAATTACATCTCAAACATTTGCAGAACCCGCTGGCTCCACACAGCAGAATGTCTGACCTAGCCCCTAAATCACATGAGTTCCCAAATTTGGAGGATTCTTACCTTTTCAGTCCCTCATTCATTCAGGAGGTTAAAGGCCATTATAAGGCAAGTATATCCCTTTCAGAGCTCAAAGAGTCCTTTCCTGGCTCCAAGAAGCCCTTTCAGACAGAGGGTCACCCCTATCGGGCTGCAGGAGGGTCCCGAGAAGCATCTCACCAGGCCCAGTACCGCCACTACAGTGGAAACCACAAGTTCCCAGGCAGTGGCAAAATAGCTCATACCAGAGTTGGTCCACCTTCCAAGAGAAAAACCTATCCATTCAAGTAAGTGTGCCTCCTCACACGCCACTTAATTGGAAGGATATTTCTTCAGACAAATGGGTTGTAAAGATTTTTCAAAGGGGTTTACAACTCCCCCTTTCAAGGTTCCCAGTTTGGAGGTTTGCATCCAGCAGAGAGGTGAACCCAGTGCTAGATGCCTCCCTTTCTCTAGCTTGAAATCAAGGGAAGATACAGTTGACAGACATGTCTATCACAGGATGGGTCAGTCTGTTGTTTCCAATCCAAAACCAGATGGTTCCTGGAGGCCAGTTCTAAATGTGAGGTCTCTGAATGCTTTCATCAAGTGAAAAAGGCTCAGAATGGAGGATTTATCAGATCTTTCAGGCTTAGTACAGAAAAAAAAATTCTGCACAAAGTTAGACCTAAAAGATGCCTTCCATTCAGTCCCTATAGCCAAGAAACACAGGCATTTCCTCAGGTTTGGATGGAAAGGAAAGGTTTGGCAGTTGACTGTTATGGTGTTTGGCCTATCCAATGCACTATACACATTCTCCAGAATAATGAAATCAGTGATAGCCCATGCCAGACTAAAAGGTTACTTGTGTCTGTAGTATCTTAGATGACATCCTGCTAATGTACCCAGATGGGGAAGTCCTTGCTTCTCAGAGGTACTATCTTGCTTCCCTTTTACAAGACCTAGGATTTGTAGTGAATTTTCAGAAATCATTCCTAATTCCCACTCAAAGCATTCTCTTTCTGGGTTTTGTACAGAGCACCAGAACTACCATATATACTCGAGTATAAGCCGAGTTTTTCAGCACATTTTTTGTGCTGAAAAACCCCAACTCGGCTTATACTCGAGTCAGAGTCTGTATTATGGCAATTTGCATTGCCATAGTACAGACTGGGGGGAGAGGGGTGCTGGCAGAGCTGTACTTACCTTTCCTGCAGCTCCTGCCAGCTCTCTCCTCCTCCGCGCCGTCCGTTCAGCACCTCGGTCAGCTCCCAGTGTAAGTCTCGCGAGAGCCGCGGCTCTCGCAAGACTTACACTGGGAGCTGACAGAGGGAGCTGCACAGACCGCGCGGAGGAGGAGAGAGCTGACAGGAGCTGCAGGAAAGGTAAGTACAGCTCTGCCAGCACCCCTCTCCCCCCACTGAACTACCAATGACACTGGACCACCAGGGAAGGACCCCCCCTCCCTGGCCAGCTAGCAAGCAGGGAGGGGGGACGAAAAAAAAAAGATAATAAAAAAAAAATAATAATAATTAAATAATAAATAATAATAAAAAAATAATAATAATATAAAAAAATAAAAAAATAATAATTAATAATATATCAAATGCCCACCCCCAACAACACATACACAAACACACACTGCATCACACACTGCATCACACACTCACACTTCATTCATATACACACACTGCACTCACACACACTGCACTCACACACACACTGCACTCACACACTGCATTCATACACGCACTGCACTCATACACGCACTGCACTCATACACGCACTGCACACACACACTGCACTCATACACACACACTGCACTCATACACACACACTGCACTCACGCACTGCATTCATACACACACATTTCACTCATACACGCACTGCACTCATACACGCACTGCACTCATACACGCACTGCACTCATACACGCACTGCACTCATACGCACACTGCATTCATACGCACACACTGCATTCATACGCACACACTGCATTCATTATATACACACACTGTAAATAAATATTCAATTAATATAATTTTTTTAGGATCTAATTTTATTTAGAAATTTACCAGTAGCTGCTGCATTTCCCACCCTAGTCTTATACTCGAGTCAATACGTTTTCCCAGTTTTTTGGGGTAAAATTAGGGGCCTCGGCTTATATTCGGGTCGGCTTATACTCGAGTATATACGGTATGTCATTAGGAATTCCTCAGGACAAATGGAACAAATTGTTGGTAACATCTGACCTCATCACCTCAGAGTTGGTCCTTGAGAGATCTGGCAAAGATTATTGGGAAATTAATAGCTTTAATACTAGCCTACGAGGATTGCCCTTTACTTTGCAGAAGAAGTCAGTTGTTTTTAGGGAATCGGGGAGATAAACAACTGATGGATCAGTGCTTGGTGACCAACTAGAACATATATTAGAGACAAAACCAAGGAGTATGCGGTTCCCTAAAAGACTGTCAAAGAAAAGAGTAGTTTACAATAGAACAATTATTGGGTTGCACCAAAGTTTTTTTTTAATGATGTGTTAAAATACTATATAAGGTATGTTAAAAAAATGTACTTACAGTAAAAAGCCAATCATAAATGTTACAGTCTGAAATATAAGATATAGACATTAGTAGGAAGTCCAATTATGAGGTACAGGGATGATGAGGTGTAGATCTATATTCATGGAAGTCTTGGGATAGCTGTTTCTCTTGATCCGATTAAAACATAAGGTAAAAGAAAAAACTAAAATGGTATTGTATGTCACAAGCATGTGACAGGAAATGTATAACCCGTAGTGGTCCTACTCACCTATTCTAGAGCTAGTACAAATTCAGGTGTAACTTGAATTCAGTGGCGTTGATCCCTCACTGGTAGGATATAGTTGTTGGTATTTTCGGTAGTTTTGGCACCAAAATAACGTCATCAACGTGAGACAGAAAGCAAGTACATACATAACAAAACATATTCAAAGTTTATTATAAGTACTCCGTCTGGAGTGACTGGCTGGTTCGACGGGGGTGGGTCATGAGACGTGCATATGTGTATACACGTCCCACGGTTAGGATCTCGGGAGATGTCGTTTTGAGGGTGCCGATTTTTTAAAAGTCACTGCAGAGAGAAACTCCTCTTATATCCTAAGAAGAGATAACTCTGATGTAATTCCATCCTAGAGTAGGAATACATTTTGGGCAAAGCTTGTAGAAAACCAAGATGATTAGTAACGACACAATATTGGGGATTTTGGGCGTGGCCTATCTTATTTTGAACAATAAGGCAGATCCTTACGCCATCTTGGATAAGGGAACATGTTGAGATGAGAGGCAGAGGAAAGCCATCTTTGTAGAGTGGAGAAATAATATATATTATATATAATAAAAACAATTTATTGAGAAATATCTTTTATAGAGAAAAATCTTAGTTGTAAAGAAAAAGGTAAAATTAGGATGATTAGGATAAAAATACATATGGAAATAGAGAATATGAAAAAGGAAAAAAAGAAAAATGGATGTGGAAATAAAGATACACTAAAAATAAAAATAATAATTATTATAAAAATAAAAATGTGATGAAGAAAAAATAAAGATACAAGTTAGATAAAATTACATTTAAATGAGATAAAAATACAAATGGAAATAAAGATAAAAATAAATAAAATTTTAAAATAAAAATATGAAAAAGTTACACAAATTATCAAAATAATAATAACAAAATAAAAAATAATAAAAAATATAGAAAAAGTATATAAAAAAATAAAAATTAAATTAAACAGTAAAAAAATAAAACGAGAATAAAAATAAAAATTATAATAATGGGGGGTGGAGCCTGGCTTCCAAGCAGAGCAGACGTGCTGTGCCTGAGCTCCTAAGAGTTTATCTTTTTTGAGGTGATATCTCCCCATAAACAATCAGTGACTTACATGAAGAAGCACTCTCTGAGTTGGGGAACATATGCTGACCACCCTGAACTTCAAACCGAGATTATACCCCACTGGAGACCGGGTCTCTCAGGAGCAGCTCTGCGGCACTCATACTCCCACCACCCCCCCCCCCCCCCCCCCCATGACCAGCAGGGGATATCCTGGTCACCACTGGACGATCTGCTACTGAATACCGTGCAGGCACAGCAGAGGCGGCTCTAGACTTTATGAGGCCTTAGGCGAAATGCAAACATGAGGCCCCACTAACAAAAAAGTGTCACATATACACATTGATGCACTGTCTACCTGTGTACGTGCCTGACATAGAGTATCCTTGTGTGTGTGAATGTATGTCTCTGTGAGCATGTTTGCGTTTTTGTCTGAGACCCTATGTGTATGGGGTAGCTGCTTGAAGTGTGTTGTGTGTATAGGGGGGGGGGGGTGATGGTGAGAGGGAGAGACGGGTGATGGTGAGAGGGTGAGGGGAGGGTAATGGTGAGAGGGTGAGGGGAGGGTAATGGTGAGAGGGTGAGGGGAGGGTAATGGTGAGAGGGTGAGGGGAGGGTAATGGTGAGAGGGTGAGGGGAGGGTAATGGTGAGAGGGAGAGGGGAGGGTAACGGTGAGAGGGAGAGGGGAGGGTAACGGTGAGAGGGAGAGGGGAGGGTAACGGTGAGAGGGAGAGGGGAGGGTAACGGTGAGAGGGAGAGGGGAGGGTAATGGTGAGAGGGAGAGGGGAGGGTAATGGTGAGAGGGAGAGGGGGTGCGATGGTGAGAGGGAGAGGGGGTGCGATGGTGAGAGGGGGTGCGATGGTGAGAGGGGGTGCGATGGTGAGAGGGAGCGGGGGGTGCGATGGGGAGAGGGAGCGGGGGGTGCGATGGGGAGAGGGAGCGGGGGGTGTGATGGTGAGAGGGAGCGGGGGGTGTGATGGTGAGAGGGAGCGGGAGGGGGGTGGTGAGAGGGAGCGGGGGGTGATGGTAATGTGAGAGGGAGGGGGGTGATGGTAATGTGAGAGGGAGGGGGTGATGGTAATGTGAGAGGGAGGGGGTGATGGTAATGTGAGAGGGAGGGGGTGATGGTAATGTGAGAGGGAGGGGGTGATGGTAATGTGAGAGGGAGGGGGGTGATGGTAATGTGAGAGGGAGGGGGGTGATGGTAATGTGAGAGGGAGGGGGTGATGGTAATGTGAGAGGGAGGGGGTGATGGTAATGTGAGAGGGAGGGGGATGATGTAATGTGAGAGGGAGGGGGATGATGGTAATGTGAGAGTGAAAGGGGGTGATGGTAATGTGAGAGTGAGAGGGGGGGTGATGGTAATGTGAGAGTGAGAGGGGGGGTGATGGTAATGTGAGAGTGAGAGGGGGGTGATGGTAATGTGAGAGTGAGAGGGGGTAATGTGAGAGTGAGAGGGGGTAATGTGAGAGTGAGGGGGGTAATGTGAGAGTGAGAGGGGGGATAATGTGAGAGTGAGAGGGGGTAATGTGAGAGTGAGAGTGGGGTGAGGCTGAGGGTGGTGGGAGGGTTATGCTGAGGGTGGTGGGAGGGTTATGCTGAGGGTGGTGGGAGGGTGAGGGTGGTGGGGGGGGTGAGGGTGGTGGGGGGGGTGATGCTGAGGGTGGTGGGGGGTGATGCTGAGGGTGGTGGGGGGTGAGGCTGAGGATGGTGGGGGCTAGGGGTTGTGAGGCTGAGGGTGGTGGGGGGTGGAGAGGCTGAGGGTGGTGGGGGTGATGGTGAGGGATGAGGGTGAGGGTGGTGGGGGATGAGGGTGAGGGTGGTGGGGGATGATGCTGAGGGTGGTGGGGGGGTGATGGTGAGGGTGGTGGGGGCTAGGGGTGGTGAGGCTGAGGGTGGTGGGGGTGATGGTGAGGGTGGTGAGGCTGAGGGTGGTGGGGTGGTGAGGATGAGGGTGGTGGGGGCTAGGGGTGGTGAGGCTGAGGGTGGTGGGGGGTGATGGTGAGGGTGGTGGGGGGTGATGGTGAGGGTGGTGGGGGTGATGGTGAGGGTGGGGGGGTGAGGCTGAGGATGGTGGGGGCTAGGGGTAGTGAGGCTGAGGGTGGTGGGGGTTGATGGTGAGGGGGGTGATGCTGAAGGTGGTGGGGGTGAGGCTGAGGGTGGTGAGGCTGAGGGTGGGGGGGGGGTGATGGTGAGGGTGGGTGAGGCTAGGGGTAGTGAGGCTGAGGGTGGTGGGAGGTGAGGCTGAGGGTGGGGGGGGGTGATGGTGAGGGTGGTGGGGGATGAGGGTGAGGGTGGTGGGGGATGAGGGTGAGGGTGGTGGGGGGTGATGCTGAGGGTGGTGGGGGGTGATGCTGAGGGTGGTGGGGGGGTGATGGTGAGGGCTAGGGGTGGTGAGGCTGAGGGTGGTGGGGGTGATGGTGAGGGTGGTGGGGGTGGTGAGGTTGAGGGTGGTGGGGGGTGATGGTGAGGGTGGGTGAGGCTGAGGGTGGTGGGGGCTAGGGGTAGTGATGCTGAGGGTGGTGGGAGGTGAGGCTGAGGGTGGTGGGGGGTGGTGAGGCTGAGGGTGGTGGGGGGTGATGGTGAGGGTGGGTGACGCTGAGGGTGGTGGGGGCTAGGGGTAGTGAGGCTGAGGGTGGTGGGAGGTGAGGCTGAGGGTGGTGGGGGTGAGGCTGAGGGTGGTGGGGGTGATGGTGAGGGTGGGTGAGGCTGAGGGTGGTGGGGGCTAGGGGTAGTGAGGCTGAGGGTGGTGGGAGGTGAGGCTGGTGGGGGGTGAGGCTGAGGGGGGTGGGGGTGAGGCTGAGGGGGGTGGGGGTGAGGCTGAGGGGGGCTGGGGGTGAGACTGAGGGGGGTGATGCTGAGGGTGGTGGGGGTGGTGGGGGTGGTGGTGGCTAGGGGTGATGATGGTGAGGGTGGTGGGAGGTGGTGTGGAGATGGTGACTGAGGGGTTGAGGCTGAGTGTTGTGGGGGGTTATGGTGAGCCTACCTTGATTTCCCTGGTGGTCCGGTGGCCACTGCTCCCGGTCTGCAGCTCCGCAGAGCTGCAGACCGTGTAGTCTCGCGAGATTTCAGAGCGTTGCCGTGGTAACCCGCGGCAACGCTCTGATTGGCCAATTCTTGCGAGTCACATGGTCTGCAGCTCTGCACACTGCGGAGCTGCAGACCAGTGTCTGCGATGGTGGCCGGGCAGCCAGGAGGGGCCTCGCACCCGGCGGCATACCGGGCAAGCCGCCGGGCCCCCTCCTGGTGTCAGGTCCTCGGTCAGTGACCGAGGACCTGACACACTCTGCCAACAGGTGGTTTAGGCGGCCGCGAGGCCCCCGCCAGCGCGAGGCCTTAGGCGGCCGCCTAAACCGCCTAATTAGAGAGCCGCCTCTGAGGCACAGTGCTCTACGCTTCAAATGGCCAAAGCACTGCCGCACTACGCACCCAAGATGGCGTCTGCTCCACTATCAGACAAACATAACCTACATGTGCTCCAGAGGCCACGCAGCATCTGCACAGAACTCACCCTGTAGCACCTAGATGCAATCTTCCAAAACTTCTGGCTGAGGCTCAAGGAACGCACCCACGCTACTGTGGCAGAGCAGCAGAGGGTCGCAGACAGCAGCAAACCACTGAAATGGAAGGTACCTCCTCCAGGCGATATTCCCAAACAAGCACCAAACCATAGAGGCGACCGCATACCCGCACCGATAGCCCCTCGAGGCTTCTACACTAATCGCCCACCGTTGCTGCAACTGACCGCATCACAGCCAGACCCACTGCTAACCCCACAGGCAGGGCAGTCTTGATCCCGAAGCAGACCATGACCCTTGCACAGGGTACGCCGGCAATCACACAGACCTGGGATGAGAAACGTAGCCTGACCCGCAACATTGAGGCTCACCGGGACTCCCCTGAAGGTGCCCTGCCCTTACCGACTATGGGAGTCGGCTGACTATCGCTGCCTCACTGAGACATGGCCTGCTACCATGCCACTACGTCCATGCAGATTTAGTGGACACTGTCGTGTTTTATTTTACTTTGCTTTGATCTCTTTGATTTAAGTTTAGAGTGCTAGCTAGCATGTGAGTTTCGTTACAGTGGCCTTTACTTGGTCGCATAGCCTGACCCTAACAGCAGAATATAATCAACACTCATCAATGCCAGTTCACACACCTTTCGCCACTAATCACACTTATTAATCTTCTGACACACATAGCATCATCCTGTATACTTGTAAAAAATGTGCATTGTTCAATCCTGTCATGATATTGTTTGCGTAAATATGCCTGTTACTGCTATCGTGGTACTACAGGCTTGTTTACAACATGCATTGCACGACAAAAATAAATAATAATAAAAAAAAATTATAATATTCAAAATAAAAAACCTAATTCCACTAGGATGGAATTACGTCGGAGTTATCTCCTCTTATATATATATATATATATAAGAAAAATAGTTACACAGTTGCATAGTAATCTAGGTTGAAAAAAAGACTCCAGTTCATTCAGTTCAACCTTTAAACACATCGCCCTATGTTGAATAAGATTTCTCCTTGGATGAACAACCTGTTAAAAAACATATGAAATATATCCTTAAATATGTACCCCCAAAGCATAGTTACGTATTATTTTTACATTAATATGCAATTTTATTCATTATAATTTGAGGGTCCTGTCTGACAACTCAGACACTCAAACATAATGCAGTTTTTTGACACTATAAATCAAGCTCGCAATGACTTACACTTCAGTATGCATGTAGGTTCTCCAGGAATCAATTTTCTTGAGCTTAACATTAGACAAAAGGGTTCTACCTTTACTACTGACCTGTTTACTAAACCTATGGACCTTAATAGCCTTTTGCCGTTTGACAGTTTTAATCCTCTTGTTGACTTGTCACCTAGGGATCAATTAATTAGAGTAAGAAGGGATGTATCAGATCTGGGCACAACGGAGACACATTTCAATAAAATGACTAATACATTTTGACTAAGGGCTATCTGAGAGCTTCATTACAGCATGAGAAGGCTTGAGTACTATGTGTGGACAGATGCAATTTATTTTGTCCTAAATGTAATAAACCTAGACAAGCCAGTAGATTGTCTTTTGTTTCTACCTCAAACAGAGCAATTTTATTGCCAATACTATACGCATATATTGGTGATTTTGTGCAAATCATTCCCTAATATTCCAGAGTTCAGCCAGCCACCATTAAATTGCTAAAGCTAATGCAGATATATTTACCACTACTCATCTCATTACACCCATGCTTGACACCTTTCCCTGTACTGGTTGTAGTTCCTACAGGGTTGTAATTAAAGGGGATCATTTCACCGACCCTAGGACAGGCAGACTGTGATAAACTGCCCTTCGCCACTGGCTTTTGCAGAGACCTGCTTGCAGCCTCTTGCCCTGTGACTATGGCCCCTGGGAGGTATTGCCATTTAAAAACGCTACTTGGAATTATTGGATTTTAAAACACATTTTCTGACCCTTTAAATCCATGGGAAAATGTGCCTCTTCCCCTCCCCCTTTTTCCTTTCCCATTGTTCTCCAGCAGGGCATTGTCACAGGGACAATGCCAGACAAGTTGAAACTGGCTGCTTTGTCCCTCCTTAATCTCCCATCAGCCCTTGATATTTTCTGATCTCACCCTTCCTTGTACTATAGGGCACTTTTAACATTGGACATATTGAGCGCTCAGATCCAAGCTATCTGGGGATATGTAGGACATATAGGTTATGTGGTTTTTGTAACAGTTTGCGGTGCTGATGGTGTCTGGTGCGGTCCTGATGGTCCTTGAGAAGCATTAGGCGCATCCGTCGGCGGAGGTATCTGTTACAGTGGTGGCAGTGGTGGGATGGCGTCCTAGTGCGAGGACTGGCCACACAGCCTAAATCTGTGGAACTGTTTTGAGTATGAAAGCCATGCTTACGGACGGTCAAATGTGACTTCCATAAAACTTTTGAACCCCTGCTCTGATCTGGGTGATTTATGGGTATGTTGTTCACCCAGATCAGGGCTATCCAGGGATGTATAGGAGCATCCATCAGCGGAGGTATCCGTTACACAGACATTTCCCCATTTCTAGCATCTCACTTCTGAATAAAGCTTTGTGGTGTATATGTTAAAATGTCCATGTGGACTTATTTACTTTGGATAGACTTCAAACAAAATGGGAAGCATAAATCCTCCTCATGAAATACAGAGCATTTTACACCCAAAGTGAATACACACTAAGTATACTTACGTGTGTTGAAACATCATTTTTTTGACACACTGCTTGTTTTTATATCTTTCTTTTATCCATGTCCTCATATTCATTTTACATTATATGAAAAAAATAGATATATTTTTTACTGATCCAGTATCCTGTCCTGGCATTTCATAATTTTAGCCTGTATAGGCACCCTACATGCTGATTATATAGAGCCTGGCACGGCTCTAGCCTTGTGAGTTTATTACCACTCACTTTGTTTTTATTTATACTGTTTATATATAGAAAGCACTATGTTTTTATTTGTCTGTATCTTTTCAGATGTATTGAACTTGTGCTGCTTCAACACACATAAGTATATTTAGTGTGTATTCACTTTGGGTGTATTCTGCTCTGTATTTCATGATTTTTATGTAAAGGTGATAGGGGAGTACACCTTCTTTACAGCCAAATTTCATTATTATTATAATACTTTATTTCTTGAAGCACCTTCACAAACTATCTCTTCATCTTTTTGTATAAACCCACCTTCAAACAGGAAAGACAAAACTCTACCTCCCAGATCATTTCATTTTTTGCACCCACTCTATCTCCCAACTCATGTTGATCATTTAGTGGGTGTCCCCCTGCAGAGGGGAGGTAACCATAAAAAGCTCCTGCAGAAAAAGGAGGCATTTTACATTTTTGCTTTGGACTCTATGTGGTCTAATGGAGAACTTGATTTACATTTTTCTAAATTATGCATTTTTATACAGTTATCCATTTATACTGATTTCTCCCTTTTCTTTTCCATCAGACACCATAGAGTATATTTGGTGTGGTTCTCTTTATTCTGAAGTGGAATATTTCTCTCTACTTATATCAGCATTCAAAGTTTCCATGGCTCTTACTATACTCCATTTTATGCTTTGTTTTTCCTTTTTTTTTGTGTATCATCATGCATTGTTTAGTAGATATAATTTCCATGGATTGATTAGTGGGTGTACCTTATAATCATGTGATGCTGTTATTTAAGCAATATAGGCAGGGGCAGGCTGGGCC
This sequence comes from Pelobates fuscus, assembly GCF_036172605.1. Lineage (NCBI taxonomy): Eukaryota > Metazoa > Chordata > Amphibia > Anura > Pelobatidae > Pelobates > Pelobates fuscus. Next base: position 228,559,333 of record NC_086318.1, read on the forward strand.
GGGGGGCAGGGAGGCAATTTCCCCCCAGGCCGACATAAATTCTTTTAAGACCGGCCGCTGCAGAGCCGGTCCTAATGCTGTAGCCGCCTGAGCGCTCTGTAAAGAGCCTCAGGTGGCTGCAGCACATCTTCTCCCCTTCCCTCCCATCCCCTATAGCGTGGCCGAGCTCCTCTCCGGTCCGCGGTGCCCAGCCGGAGTGATAGGAAGGTGCACACTCATTGTGCACTTCCTGTCAGTCCGGCCGGTTACAGGAAACAGAAACTCCTGTTCCACGTGGAGTTTCTGTTTCCTGTAACCGACCGGACTGACAGGAAGTGCACACTGAGTGTGCACCTTCCTATCACTCCGCCAGGCACCGTGGACTGGAGAGGAGCTCGACCATGCTACAGGGAAGGGAAGGGGGGGGAGTAAGAAGAAGGGGAGGGGGAAGAAGGGGAGGGCGAAGAAGAAGGGGGTAAGAAGAAGGGGTGGGGTAAGAAGAAGAGGGGGTAAGAAGAAGGAGGGGGGTAAGAAGAAGGGGTGGGGTAAGAAGAAGGGGTGGGGTAAGAAGAAGGAGGGGGTAAGAAGAAGGGGAGGGGGAAGAAGAAGAGGGGGAAAGAAGAAGGGGGTAAGAAGATGAGAGGGTAAGAAGAAGGGTTGGGGTAAGAAGAAGAGGGGGTACGAAGAAGGAGGGGGTAAGAAGAAGGGGTGGGGAAAGAAGAAGAAGAAGGAGAGGGGTAAGAAGAAGAGGGGGTAAGAAGAGGGGGAGGGGTAAGGAGAAGAGGGGGTAAGAAGAAGAGGGGGTAAGAAGAGTGGGTAAGAAGAAGGGGTGGGGTAAGAAGAAGAGGGGGTAAGAAGAAGGAGGGGGGTAAGAAGAAGGGGTGGGGTAAGAAGAAGGGGTGGGGTAAGAAGAAGGAGGGGGTAAGAAGAAGGGGAGGGGGAAGAAGAAGAGGGGGAAAGAAGAAGGGGGTAAGAAGATGAGAGGGTAAGAAGAAGGGTTGGGGTAAGAAGAAGAGGGGGTACGAAGAAGGAGGGGGTAAGAAGAAGGGGTGGGGAAAGAAGAAGAAGAAGGAGAGGGGTAAGAAGAATAGGGGGTAAGAAGAAGCAGTGGGGTAATAAGAAGGGGGAGTAAGAAGAAGGGGGAGTAAGAAGAACAAGGAAGGGTAAGAAGATCAAGGGGGTAAGAAGAACAAGGGGGGTAAGAAGAACAAGGGGGGTATAAAAAGAAGAAGAAGGGGGTAAGAAGAAGAGGGGGATAAGAAGAAGAAGGGGGGATAAGAAGAAGAAGGGGGATTAGAAGAAGGGGGAGTAAGAAGAAGAGGGGGAGTAAGAAGAAGAAGGGGGGAGTAAGAAGAAGAAGGGGGGTAAGAAGAAGAAGGGGGTAAGAAGAAGAAGGGGGGTAAGAAGAACAGGTGGGGGAGTAAGAAGAACGGGGTGGTAAGAAGAACAAGGGGGGAAGTAAGAAGAACACGGGGGGGGAGAGTAAGGGTGAGGAGATTATAGATTCTATAATTAGATCTGGGAATGATGTAAAAATGGCCTTCCCATTCCAAGTTTGGACATGATCTAGCCATCAGAACAGTTCTGTTCTTGTATCCAGAGTCAAAAGCGATCTTGTCTGATTAGCAAAGACCATTGCTCTTTAACCTTTGAAGTGCATGGTAATGTAAAAGGGCCAGAAATATTGCTCTAATTGAAGCTGTTAATAGGCCCACAATTCTTGCTAGAGATCTGATGGAAATAAGTTCCTTGTTCAAAATTAATCTGATCTCTTTCGAAATTGTCTTCAATTTTATTGATGGAAGGCTGAGAGTAGCCAATTTGGAAATTACTAAAAATATCAGAAGTTCTGTCTCCTGTAAGGGAGCTAAAATTGACTTTTCGTAATTTATTATGAGCAGTTAAAAGACTTAACATCCATTTGAAGGGTATGTAAACTCTGTGACATTATTAGAATATCGTCTAAATTTATTATCAATCATTCTTATTCCTCTGCTTCAAAGAAGGGATACTATTGGTTTAAGTAATTTGGTATAACACCAAGGAGCAAAAGATAAACGAAATGGCAAGACTTTGAATTGCCATTTCTACCCTTTCCATAGGAATTGCAAATAATTCTGCCAAGAGTGAATAGGTACTGTGAGGTACGCATCTTTCAAGTCTATTTTTTTTATCAACCAGTCATTGAGTATTAACAAATATTTGAGATAATAAATATCCTCCATCTTGAAATGATGGTATCTGACAAAATAGTTTAGATATTTAAAATTTATGACTGGTCTGTGACCAGCATCCTTTTTTTTTTTACCAGGAATAGATTGCTTATGAAACCTGGACTATTCATGGGAACCTGGATAATGGCATTATTTTAGAACAAATTTAGTATTTCTTATTGTACCAGAGTACTCGTAAATTTTATTGGGAAAGGTACATTTATTTTAACAGGATTTGATATAAAATCTATTTTGTAACCCAGAACGGTGTTTAAATTCCAGGTTAATCCATTTTTTGTAATCTGACTTGAAAGATGGAAATAATGAGCGAGTCTGCCTGCTAATCTTTCTTGGGAATAAAGGGGAATTTTCATACACACCATATCATATTGGTGTGTGTTGAATGACGGTCTGTTTGATTGGTATGTGTTCCTTGGAACCTGTCTATTTTGATTGAACAGCTGGAAGAACGGTTCTGTCCTCTTCCAGCCCTTCCAAAAAATCTTAGGGTTGAAAACTTTCTTAGTGAGGTCTGAGCCTTATCTAGTGAATGTCTTTAATAAAACACTCTCCAAATAGGAGAACCCTGTCCCTGGTTCTGAAGTGGCTAGGTTTGTTAACTGGCGGATCAATCTTCAAGAGAATTGATCTGCGGCGTTCAATGGTTAGAGCTGTATTTGCATTTCCCAGAAAACACATAATTTGTTGTGTCCATCCTCTAAGGATATTAATACTGGCAGAATTCCCAGAAGCAGCAGCTTACTCTAGTATTTAAAAATTTTTGCCACTGGACCAGAAAAATACATTAATTAATCCTGACAGGATTTTAAGGACCTGTTAAGTTCATTGTTTGGATTCTTCCCTGATTTTGTAAGGAATTTTACCAAAGTACGATCTAAAACAGGGGTTTGCGTGACTTTTTTTAGACAAAGTCGGTCTAGGGCACTCAAGTCTCAACTTGTTTCTGGTTGCTTGGTCAAGGGATTTCCTTAGCCACAATTCGAGATATTTGGTCACATGTGCCATTGGTACCCATTCAGCTGAACGGGGATATCTTAAAGGATCAGAATTAAATAAAGGTTTCACTGAAATATCTGTAATGTTTTCAACATCTGATGAATTCTGCTCTCGTGCCTCAGAATATAATTAGAATCAGAATCAGCATCAGATTTTTCATCTTCTGAAGATGAATCAGCAGAGGAGGTTTTGTAGGAGTCAGGATTTGATCCTGTGCATGGCCTTCCGAGCTTGTTTGTCTTCCTCACGAGCAGAGGGTCTATTGAGTAATTTACTCTTGTCAAGTTTGCGGGATGTGCACATTTCATTAATGTCTTGGCTGCTGAATATTCATTCCATTTCAGTTTTTTGACTGTTTTATCTTATATTGTTCTCTAAACTTTATTTAAATTTCTTTGCTGCTGGAGTTAAGAAACGTAATGCATAATGTGAGCCTCCTGTTTTGTTATAAAATGTATAATTTAGTCACTAATTTAACTGTAATTAACCATAACTGATGAGTGTTTTATAACATTTGTTACTATTCTGTTTTTTGTTTTTTTTAATTTCCTAATATCAAATTGCAGCAAACTAAGTTAGCATAACCCAGTACATAGACAGAGGAAAAATGAGATGCGGCTGTGTATAATCTAGAACAGGAACAGAAAAAGATACATAGTGTGATACAGTAAAACACAAAGGAATGCGCCAATGTAATAATGCACTCACGAGATCAAAGTGAATAATGCGCCTGAACAGGTGCCTGCCCCGATATATTTGGGCGGCTGAGTGTCTCCACTTTCCACTGGAACTCCAAGCGGACCAAAAAAATGGAATGAGACTTCAGTAGAGGTAGATAAAATAAATATGCAGATTTATTGTAGAAAAAAAGGCTACAGATGATAGCCGCATTCAATAGAAAATAAAAGCAAAGGGAAGGTCCTACGCGTTTCGTTCCTATGCAAAGGAACTTCCTCAGGGACCAAAATTCAAGTAAAATCAATCAATACATACAAAAATGCATACAATGTTATCCCCCCCCATGAGTCTCTATAAATAGGCTAAGCCTATAGTTCATTGGTGGATCCGGTGGGAGTTACCATTGATTGTAGATCCTGTTCAGTTGCAGAGCGTTCATCAAACCTGTTCAGGTGTAGAGAAGGTGTTCCGATGTTCAATTTTGGCGCCAAACGACGAAACCGGAAACCGGAAGTAGTATTCCGTTTGTACTTCCGCGTTCCATTGCCCTATGCGTTCCAACTCAAAGATGAAAAGGGATTAGACATATTGCCACCTAGAGGTCGCCCAGTGTATAACGGTCCAAATGTTAATGGAAAATCAAGCATGTTATGACAAATATTTTCCTAGTAATGGAGAATAACTATGATCCAAATAATTCGATTCGTAGAGCAGAAAAAACTCCTAAAACCAATCAGTGCTTACTTAATACTCTGCTGTTACAATTAAATATAAAGGGATCACAGCTAAACTCTTTATCCAAAAAAAATTTAACTAAATTCCATATGTGTTATCATTGTTGAGAAATCTTTTAAGTGGCATTTTGATATTAAATTCAATCAATACATTGGATGGAACATCTTACAACTCAAATGATCGTATTATATATAAGTTCCAAACTTATGGTGATAATTAATAGTGTCATACTTATAGACAACCAGCAAGTACATATACAATATTTGAGACAATTATCATTAGCAACACCTTGATGTAAACCATGTTGATAAATTCATTTTGAGTATAAACCAATATCATGTGAATTTATTTATTTTATACTTATGTGTATTCGTGTAGTACATATATTGTGAAAAGATGGGTCATAACATCCATAAAATAAATTCTTACATATAATGTATCTTAATGATCCTAATGATATCCATTAGTTAAGTGTCTTCAGTGAAACTGTTCCTTATATTTAAATGATGTGAGTATATCTCACATATTGCAAATTTCCTAACCTTTATCTCAATAGGAGAGGAAAATAAGAAAAGAAGAAGAAAGGAAAGGAAAATCCTTCCCATAAGGGCACCGCCGTGGGGTTACCAACGAAAGAGAATTGCATTAATCAAGGAAGCATATAAGATCAATGTCATGGTTAAGTCCCTTGGGATGAAGGGTCTGGAGTTTATGTATCCAGAAGGTTTCACGTTGTGATAGTTTCTTAAGTCTATCTCCTCCCCTCCAATAGGGCAATACTCTCTCAATTCCCACACACTTAAAATTAGAAAAAGAGAATTGGGGACAGGAATTGCAGTGAATAGGTACAGAGTGGGTCTCAAGTTTCTTTTTTATGTTATTGAGATGTTCCATTAGTCTTATTTTGAGGATCCTTTTAGTACGGCCCACATACTGTTTGCCACACGGACACTGTAGTAGATAAACGACATAGTCCGTGTGGCAACCAATATCCATCTTGATGTTAAACTTTTCTCCTGTACTATAACTGCAAAAAGAATTTGTTCTAGATACAAGGCTTGTAATACAGGCCTTACACGTATTGCATCCTCTAAAGGATCCTAATGTTTTAAAGGTGTTTTGCTTGGTTGATTTAAGGGCGTAACTGGGAGCTAGCATGTTTTTAAAGTTTTTATTTTTTTTATAGATGACTGGGTAGTTGCGATAAAGTGGTCCCCAACACCGGGTCCTGCAGCAGAATTGGCCAATGTTTTTGTAAACATTTTTTGATTCTATTGTGGTCAGTGTTAAATTGTGTTAAGAAGGCTAAAGAAAATTATTTTCCCTGAGACATATCTGTCCGAGGTTTATCCCCCAGTAATTGGTTTCTGTTAACCTGTCTGGCTAATCGAATTTCCCTCTCTAGAGTGTTCTTTTTGTAACCTTTCTCTATTAGTTTGTTTTTAACATGTGTAGATTGAACATTGAAATCCTGGCTGTCGGAGCAATTGCGCCTTAAGCGTGTGAATTGGCTTTTTGCAATGCCCCTAAGCCAGGGTTTGTGATGGCAGCTAAGCTGGTGTACAAACCAATTCCCGTCAGTGGGTTTGAAAAAACACTTGGTTCTAATCTCTCCTCCGTCAAGGAACAAGCTGAGATCCAAAAAATTGATCTCGTCTTTATTCCAGACGGGGGACAGCACCAAGTTATAAGAATTCAAATTTAGGAAATTAACAAATTCCTGAAATAAAGAAGAAGAACCTCGCCAAATAATAATAACGTCATCTATATACCGCCGCCAGAGCACCAGGTTCTCCCTCCAGTCATGGCCAGACCATACGTATAGATCCTCCCATCGTCTCATATAGGTATTGGCATAACTGGGGGCGAACCTGGTGCCCATGGCGGTCCCTGTGGTTTGTAAATAAAATTCACCATTGAAATAAAAATAATTGTGTTTTAAAATAAAATTAACTGCGCTCAAAAGAAATTGTTGAAGATTAACTGCTAAATTAGTGTCCTGTGACATAAAGTGATTCAACGCCTCTATTCCCAGTTCGTGATTGATTACCGTATAAAGGGAGGTTACGTCCAGCGTAGCCCAGCTATACTCAGTGTGCCACTCAATGGACTCCAATTCCTGCAAAACAGATTTGGTGTCCTTGATGTAGGACAAAGCTCCTTGAGCATATTTTTGCAGGAAAGAGTCTGCAAAAGCTGATAGATTTGCGGTAAGTGAGTTAACGCCGCTGATAATAGGGCGTCCAGGAGGATTAGGTAACCTCTTGTGCGTTTTGGGGAGAAAATAAAAGATAGGAATAACAGGATTTTTTTGGAACAAAAAATCAAAATTCTTTTGGGATATAATATCATTACTCTTAGCCTCTTCTAAAAGGTTTTTAAGTTTCTGATTGAAATGTAAGGTGGGGTCATTTTTGAGGATCATGTATGTCTCTTTATCTCCCAGGATATTGGAGGATTCCTCTAAATAGTAGGCAGTGGTCATGAGGACAATCCCCCCCCCCCCTTTATCGGCCTCTTTAATGACTATGTCATCTCTTTCCATTAGTTTTTTTAAAACATTATTCTCCCTACGTGTGAGATTGTAGTCACGTGTTTTTTGTTTAGTTGTGAGGGTATGGAACTCTTTTTCCACCATACGTTCAAATGTCTCCAAATAAGGTCCTTTACTTGGAGCAGGAAAAAAGTGTGACTTGGGTTTAAATCTATGGGGGATGGTGCCTCCATTGTTGGTGCCCACATCAGTGCCCAAATGGGAAGGACTTAACAAAAAATGTCTCTTGACCGTCAAGGAACGTATATACTTCTTGAGGTTAATATATACATTGAAATCATTAGCAGCCTGATTGGGAGCAAATTTCATTCCCTTCGAAAGTAAATTAATTTCTTCCTCAGAAAATGGGATATCTGTTAAATTAAAAATACCCCTTTCTTTTGCTTTTTGTCTGAGATTACAGGATCTATGGGAAATCTCATTTAGTCTTCCGTTCTGCCCCTTTTTGAGGGGGTTTCTTGTTATAGAGCGGAAAACCTGTTGGGATGCTCCCAAATATCCGCCCTGGGTTGGAAATAATTCATAATGTTTTTTTCTTTGGGACCTTTTAAGCGACCCTGAAAATTTTGTTCCCTTTCGTTGGATTGTGAATGATTGCCCCAATGGTTTATATGGTTTCTGGTATCTTGTGTGCGAGATTTTACAATCTCACTTCTTTCCGGAGATAATCTCCTAGAGAATTGTCGTAAGGGTTTTTCCCTGGGAGGTGTTTTTAACCTTCTATTAGTTGTTCCCTGATGGGAGGAATTAGGATCTTTAGAGCCAGTATGTACTCCAGTAGGTGTTCTGGACCTTCCTCTATTATAGGGGGCTCTAGATCTATTACCTCTATTGGAGGTGGGGCGTGTATTTTTCCTAGACAGTCTATTTAAGGTGGAAAAAATATTGGATTTTTTGTCCTCCTTGTCCCTCATATATTTTTTATTTTTAGTGTCAGTTATACGTTCATCCAATCTTTTTATTTGGTTTTGTAGGGATTCTTCCCTTTCTTTCTATTCTCTACTTTCAGAGTCTATAGAGGAGTTGGTATCAAGGAGGATTAATTCGTTCTCCAATTTTTGTTGGGATTCTCTGGAATGTTTAATAATTAGTTGAATAAGTTGGAATGAGCAATTGGTAAGAATCTCATCCCACTCTTGTAAAAATAAGGGGTCATCCAGCCCAAAGGCAGGTGTCTTATCTAATCTGAGACCACGTGGGATTAAACCTTCCTTTAAATAGTTATCAAGAAACGCAACCTCCCACCATTTTTTTGTTTCCAAACTCAATAGTTTTTCCTTTTTCCTTTTTCCAGCTCTGACTGTGGCTGAGTTAAGGAAATTTTCCAAGATACTAAGTTACATATGTTTTTCAACTCATTTATCAATTCACTATATACCGTACTTACATATTTTGTAAATTTTGTAAGTATAATTTAGCAAAGGTAATCTTATTCTCAGCAGAATAACTGATGTAAAGGGCCATTTCTAGTTCTCACACTTTTAATGATGAGTTTTGCTCTAATTTTCCCTGGTGTCTTTTTAAAGCAAGGTTTCTGGAAAACACACCATTGACACCTTTTTGGTCAGTCTAATTTGTAATCACAACATAGGATTGTGATCAAGCCACAAGAGGAAACATTCCTATTTACACCGTGATTAGATCTCAGAGGGAGTGTATCAGTTATTTCACACTTCTAAGTCTTCTCTGGGATATGAAGCTGTTTTATAAAAGCAAAACATTGGTGAAACAACAATTAGCATGTCAAATTACAAAGAAAAAAAAGAAACAAATCACAATTTCAGCAAGTCAACAACAGCTGGAAATGTAATCTAATTGATGGATTCAAAATATCTTTTCCTTTAAGTTGATATTATTTATGATTTATAAATATCTCCTTTGTAAATTGGTCTGACTGTTGGAAGAATGTTACCTGTGAGTATTTTGTTTCTTTCTTTAAACCTTCATTCATAGATCCATGCCGACAACATTTTAAAAAAAAATTAATCGGAGGAGCAACAAAAAGTGTGATGTATTCGTTATACAGTGAATTATTACAAAATTACAAAACTAATAGATAGCAAAATGTGAGAAATTTTCAGAAATAGCTATTGTGATCTGCATTTTGCAATTTTACTTTTCAGTTCACTCTCAAGTAATTAATTGTTTAGAGAATAAACCCTTGTTCTAAAACTTAGATATATTACTTTTCCTATTGAATGTCTTTAATCGTACAGTAAAGCAGTTAAACAACTGTTTAAGGGTTTAATGGTTTAGAAACTGATCTATGCATTATAAAATATTTAAGTAATGTGCAAATGTATTGGTAATTTAGTAATGCAATTTAGTATATCATTACAATGCAAGCACATTTAATGGATTTTACAGTATCATGATTGTTTATTGTCATGTTTTACATTGATTTGTGGTCTACATTATTGTAAAATATGCTTAGATTTATCTAGCAGTCAGATTCTTTGAGTCAGATTCATATAATTGTTTAATGTTTTCTTTATAGATTTATTTTATTAAGATTTCATCTTTCTTAAAAACATAGAAACATAGAATGTGACGACAGATAAGAACCATTCGGCCCATCTAGTCTGCCCAATTTTTTAAATACTTTCATTAGTCCCTGGCCTTATCTTATAGTTGGGATAGCCTTATGCCTATCCCACACTTTCTTAAACTCCCTCTCTGTGTTAACCTCTACCAATTCAGCTGGTAGGCTATTCCATGCATCCACTACCCTCTCTGTAAAGTAATTCTTCCTGATATTATTTTTAAACCTTTGCCCCTCTAATTTACGAATATGTCCTCTTGTTATGGTTGTTTTTGTTATTTTAAATATAGTCTCCTCCTTTACTGTGTTGATTCCCTTTATGTATTTAAATATTTCTGTCATGTCCCCCATGTCTCGTCTTTCCTCCAAGCTATACATGTTAAGTTCCTTTAACCTATCCTTGTAAGTTTTATCCTGCAATCCATGAACCAGTTTAGTAGCCCTTCTTTGAACTCTCTCTAAAGTATCAATATCCTTCTGAAGATACGGTCTCCAGTACTGCGTACAGTACTCCAAGTGAGGTCTCACCAGTGTTCTGTACAATGGCATGAGCACTTCCCTCTTTCTACTGCTAATACCTCTCCCTATACAACCAAGCATTCTGCTAGCATTTCCTGCTGCTCTACTACATTGTCTGCCTACCTTTAAGTCATCTGAGATAATTACTCCTAGATCCCTTTCCTCAGATGTTGAGATTAGTACTGTATCAAATATTGTATACTTTGCCCTTGGGTTTTTACGTCCAAGATGCATTATCTTTTACTTTTTATTAACCTTGCAAAAATGCAAGCCTGGGTTGACCTTAACTCAAAATGAGTTAAAAACACCTACAAAATTATTTAAGAACACTTGAAAGTGCGTACTAAAGATATGGCAGTTGGAGCACTGTCCACTGAGCTATTTAACCAGCTGCAAAAGCATACATGAGAGGGAAGCGAGAGAAACTATCAATGACTTGGAGAAAAAAGCAGTACTATTCAGGTTGTATCTTGTTCAAGAACAACCTTTTTCACTTCCTCTTTTATAATAGAATCTAGATTGTTTTTAAAATAAGTTAATCTTTAAATTAAACTCCAAACCCTGTCTAACAATCAATTGCATTTTCTTTCCCTTGTATTCAGAAGTTGTCCTCACAACAGCGAAAGAAATTAAACGGTTGGATCTCTGGTTGTTATTTCTACTTTGCATGGTTTACAAATACACACAAATATTCAAACATTTATTCACTAAATTTCTCATGTAATCCTTTATTAACTTTATTTCTTGGTTTCTTCTAGACTTGGAATCTACTATACTTAAAGCTGTCCACCTCATTCAAAGGATAAATCACAAAACATGGATATTATAATGAATCCCATTTGTGCGCAGTATAACAATTCTTCGTTACCTTGTTCTGACAAAAGACCTGTTGGGGTGCGCTTGGGGCTATATATGTTTTTGACTTGTTCCATCACAATTACAATCATTGGGAACCTTGGCCTAATTATTTCTATAGCTCATTTTAAACAACTCCATTCTCCAACTAACTTTCTTATTCTGTCTTTGGCCGTTGCGGATATGTCTCTTGGATTATTTATAATGCCATACAGCATGCTACGAACTGTGGAAAACTGTTGGTACTTTGGAAGTTTATTTTGCAAGATACATTATGGCTGTGACCTTATGCTTAGTGTAGTTTCTATCTTTCATCTCTGTACAATTGCAATTGATCGTTTTTACGCTGTATGTGACCCACTCCACTATCACACTAAAATCACCGTCGCCATCATTAAAAAGACGATCTTTTTTTGTTGGTCAGCGCCAGTGGCATTTTCTTTTGGAGTGGTTGCAACAAACATGCATGCATCAGGCGTCGAAGGGTATGAGATTTTAGTAAAGTGTTTCAGTTTATGCCCAATCACATTTAACAAATTGTGGTCGTTTGTCGTATTCTTTACATGCTTCTTTGCCCCAGGCTCAGTAATGGCTGGCATTTACATCAAGATCTTTCTAGTGTCTCAGAGACACGTGAAACTCTTACAAAAGATTTCTGGTAATATGAGTGACGTATCGTCTGCTATCTCTAAGAAAGAAGATCGTAAGGCTGCCAAGAAATTAGGCATACTAATGTGTGTGTTCCTAGCTTGTTGGCTGCCACTGTTTCTTACATTTCTAATAGATCAATTTTCAAACTTTTCTACCCCTGGAACAGTGTTTGAAGTTTTGAATTGGTTTAGCTATATCAACTCAACATGTAATCCCATACTATATGGTTTTCTCTATCCGTGGTTTCGAAAAGCAATGAAGCATTTCATTTCAGGTCAAATTTGTTTCAATGATTCTAGTACAATTGACTTATTTCGACAAGGATAGTATGAAACTTACAAATAAAAAATACAAACTATATAGAACACATGGGGAACTTTAGCGATGTGTGCCTTTGCCTTTGAAGAATATGTAGACTTGAAACACTTTAGGTGGATTTTTCCTTTTCCTCTTTGGCACAATATTTTATATTATAATATAGCTACATTACGAGAGCACAGTGACATTACAGCTTGTTATATTAGAAATGAAATAAATTTAATAAATGTAATTGCAGCACTGGACACACTGTTGTACCCAGTGTTATAATAACAGAGTACAGCATTGTACTCAGTGAAGTAGGTAGAGACCTTACTAAATCTAACTCTAACCTCCCCCCAACCCTGCCTTTACCCAAACCAACACCCCTAAATGTATCCCAGTAGCGTCACTATAAACAGAGGTGTTTCTGGGTTCTTATAATGGCAGCTGCATAACTGTATTTCTATAGGAACACTGATATTTAAAACTTTTCAAGGTTTACTCAGCACAATCGGACACAACTCTGCACTCATTGGGGATGTTCCCATGCTGCCCCTAGACAAAAGACACAAGGAAACTAACCCAAGATGGCAGGATAGGAACCTGAATTTAGGAATGTTTGAGAGATTTGTAGTGATTATGATGCTTATAATGCTGCTTTAAATATTGTAGGTTTTGGTTTGCTTGTTACTTTTTCAGCTAGTGGTGATCCTGCTTCTCTCTCTCTCTCTCTCTCTCTCTCTCTCTCTCTCTCTCTCTCTCTTTTTATGTGTTTATCTCCCTGTGTGGCTATATGTATCTTTGTGACTGTGTGTGTCAGTCGTACTGTGTGTATGTCTCCCCGTGACTCTGTTAGCATACGAGAGGGGAATGTGTGCATTACTTCAACAACACATGGAATGGCAATGCAGGACAAGAAGACACTATATGGGGGCAATGTAAGGGCGGAATGACGGAATGAGAGATTAACCTCATAAGAGATTAATTGTGAAACAATATGACAACACATGGGGACAATCTGATGGCATGTGGCAATAATGTATTGGGCAGTGTGCAAAATAAAGAGCAATATGAAAATGTGTGACATTCTATATATGAACCAACAAGACAAATTACAAGACTATATATTGGACAATATGACAATATGTTGGGACACACGGCAACATATGTAAAAAAATATTTCATCATATGGGAAAAAGTAAAGAGCAAAGTCAGTATATGAGTAAAGGGCTATATGGAGCAATATAAAACTGTTTTCTGAAGTTTACTTTCTGTTTTCTGTTACTGACTGACATTTTCTCTGTCAATGTACAAAAATCAAAAAGGAAATATATATTTAAAATATATATATATACTATTTGTGCATGCTGACAAATAAAAGATGAATATATTCACACATTAATTTTCAGAACACAAAAACATACTCTTATTGTAAGTTTTGATATAAATCAAGCAATGGTGATTCAATAGTTAATTCAATTTGTCATTTTCTTTTCTTTTAATAAATGCGTTTTAACTTGGATTTTAATCTTGATTCATTTGTGTTTCGAAGCATGGTCTTCTGCTTCTGGTTTTTCCAGAAAAGGTATCTAAATCATGGTCATCGTGGCACATTATATTAGTGAAACAATCTTTGCTCATTGTGTTTACATAAGGAAACACAGTGTTTTACAAAAGATCGTAACCTATGTGACCGCAACAATGCAATACCTAAGGTGATATGCCTAAACAAGAAATGGAATAAAAGATCCCCAACTGAAATGCTGTCTCAATAACTAGTGTTTAGTAGTGTAAGCAAACACTGTATTATTTAGAGCCCTGTCTGCAACCAACAATACTTGTCTAAATTATGCAGTAAAGGAAAAAATGGAAAAATAAAAAATGGAAAAAAAATGCAAAAACAAAAATAGAAAAAAGATATGTTTACAGTCTCTATTTACCCCAACATTTGTATTCTAGACCCTGGATTCTGGTAAAAACAATTATTGGGACATTCCACTGCCCAAACACAAAATAAATAAAAAATGCTGTTTTGTATATGTACACCAAATGAAAAAATGCATGCATTTAATTATGCATTTATTTTATTGGGGTAAATCTAAAAACCGTGAGCAATACCTGCAGTTCTCTTGTCTGCTGCCTTTGTAAACCCTCCCCTTCTAACCCTGCCCTGACTTTCTGTTGCTGTTCAATCACAGACTTCCCAATCCAGTTCAATGAGAAGTCTTTGCAAGGCAGATGCTCTGGGCAATTGCCACTTCTTGAGTTTAGCTCCACTGTGCTAACCAAATCAGGAAGTAAAAGAACTGGTTGTCTGCTTGAAAGCCAGGGGGTTGTAACCAGGTTAATTTCTAAACGTGTCCATTTTTATTTAAAGCCGCACTTTTTGCAAAATGAAAAAAGAGAACACACTCGTCACACATAAAGCTTTTCAGCAAGCTAAAGTTCTGTAAAGGTCTGGAGTGTGCCTTTAAGCAGTACTGCACAACAATAGAAATTATAAAAGGCTGCCTTGAGATTTCTTTCAAAAACTAATATTAAAAGTGCAGGCCGCTACAAAAATCAAAGTTCTCATCAACCGAAAATGATTTCTAGACTCTGATTCAGCACATGCTTGTTTAAGGGATTTCTTGGCATCTTTTTGTATGCTGTTTATCGGTCTCTTTGGAGTACCTATAAATATAAAGATAGAGAAGTGGGTTGGCCCATAGCGTTGTCAAGTGTGACCGGACAGGGAGGGGGTGACCCTCAAAGTATAAAGTGCAAAGAGAGAGAGAAACTGTCCTTATAGGGAAACCTGATAGAGGGATATTAGTATCAAAAGAAATATAGAGCAGGTATAGTATCTTGTAGCAAAAGGTATAACAATATCATACTTTAATAGGGTAAATAGATGCCAGTTCTGAATAGCAGTAAGTACTGGTTACCTCTTGGCTGGCAGCCAGACTTACTTGCATAAGACAAAGCGGGGCGTGTGGGTAAGGGGGTTGGTACTATGTTGATATATACTAAAATCACATAATACCAAACACATATAGAGATAACAATAGAAAGTAGACAAATAAATAATAAAACTCCCTATCCTTGCTCATAGGCTGGTCCAAAATATGGCAATAGGAAGGGAAGGGCGAGTAGGAGGTAGGGGGAGAAGGGGAGATGGGTGAACGAAACTAGGCTAAGCAGAAAATGCAGTGCCTAGGAGAGCAAACTTTATTATATATAATCATTCCAGTGTGCTGATAGTGTACTGTGGTAATTGACCACTAGGGGTCGCTCCAAAGAAAGTATCAACTCTGGCAAGCCTTCCTGATTGACACAAAAATATATTCAATGTGGATGTATATACAAGTAACGGCTCAAACCAATATCTGACAGACACAAGTCGGGTGTAACGAGTCTGTCACTGTGGTATTAAGCCTTATACTGACTTGACATCCTGTACTGTGGTAAATGATCGCTAGGGGTCGCTCCAGAGTGAGTATCAAATCTGGTAAGCTTGCCTGGTTGACACTATAGTATCCAATGTGGATGAGTATACAAGTAACGGCTTAAACCAGTATCTGGCAGACCCAAGTAGAATGTAACGAGTCTGTCACTGTGATATTAAGCCTTATACGGACTTGACATCCAACACGGGAAATGAAGTCATTCCGTGGTGTGAACTCTTAGTCATAGTTTGAGTGCACTGTTGATCCTATACGGCATCTGATAATGCTCATGCTTTGTCAGGATGTTAACAGCGGTTCTATTCACGGATTTACTTCATTGACACAATAGTGTCCAGTGTTCGTGTATATACAGGTACAGGCATAGACTGGTATCCGGCAGACTAAGATAGAGTATAACGGGTCTGTCGCTATGGTACTTGGCCTGATACTGTCCTGATATCCAACACGGGAAATGAAGCAAGACCGTGGTGTGGACTCTTGCCACCTATTTGTAATAAATTTAACTGGGCCAAAGACTTAAAACTTTTTGGAAGAAAATTGGCCCTCAACATTATGCACACGAAAAAGGATCAAGCCACCGCAAATGAACTAGGTCTATCTCTTCAGGACTATGAAATGTCCAAAACATTGGACAGTCTCTTACAGGAGAATAATCCTATGAGACCACTCACAGACTTCAAGCCACCGAGTTATTTCACCCCCAGCTTCTCGGATACTCCCCACGTTGACTTATTTCTCCAGATGTCACTTAACGAATTTGAAACCGTTAATAATGTGAATTACAGGAAAAGTAATCTGACTTTTGCAGAACGCATAGCCCTCAAAGACCTACAAAAACAACCCGACCTAATAATAAAACCAGCCGACAAAGGCGGAAATATCGAGCTTTTAAACCGGACGGAATATGTCCTCATGTGCCTTTCCCATCTTAACGACACCACCTACTACAGAACACTTCCTTCAGATCCCACTAATACCTACGTTAATGAACTCGAAACTCTTTTGAATGATGCCCTTAGCCAACAAATCATTAGCCAAGATGAATTTAAATTTTTGCATCCAAATAGAACTCCCACCATTGCGACATTCTACTGTCTACCCAAAGTACATAAGGGTACTCGACCACCACCTGGGAGACCGATTGTCTCGGGCAACAAATGTCTGACTGAATGTCTTAGTAAATTTATTGAAAAAATTCTACACCCTCTGGTGCTAAAGCTACCTTCCTACCTTCAGGACACCAAATCGACTCTACTTATGTTGCAGGACATGACTGTCCCTCCATACACACAATTGGCCAGCCTAGATATGGTCTCTCTCTATACAAACATACCCCACCATATGGGATTGAGGGCCTGCAGGTTCTTTCTAGACAACACCTCATACAATGATGCACAAAAGGATTTCATCTTGGCCTCACTCGAGTTTGTCTTGACACATAACTACTTCGTGTTTAACGGTGTCTACTACCTCCAGATCTCAGGCAATGCTATGGGGACAGCGTGTGCACCCACATACGCCAATTTATTCCTGGGATGGTGGGAGCAGCATGTCGTCACAACCACCAAATTTAGCCAGTTTCATGAATTTATCTTAACCTGGCACCGGTACATAGATGACATGCTGCTCCTATGGGCGGGTTCTGTGACCCTCTTTGAGGACTTTGTCAAGTTATTAAACGATAATGACATTAATCTCAGCTTGACACACGTAATTGATGAGCATCAACTAGTGTTCCTGGATCTTAAGATTATCCTGGAACAAGATGGGACTATCCAGACCGAATTGTTCAGAAAAGAAACATCCACAAACAGTTTATTACACTGGACCAGTCACCACCCATATCGTCTCAAAGCATCTATCCCCTATGGGCAGTACCTTAGGGCAAGACGCAATTGTTCTAAAGATGAGACCTTTTACAAGGAATGCCAACTCTTGAAATCCCGGTTCAAAGAACTACAATATCCAAATCGGGTTCTCAAACGGGCATTTCAACGAGCTAATGGCACAGACCGGCACACCAGTCTTCATTCCACCAGACCCTCACAAGATTCCAGGACTCCCCGATGCATAGCGACTTTCGACCAAGGGTGGGAATGCATGACCAACATTTTTAAAAGGAACTGGCCTATTCTCCAACACGATCCTGCGCTTCAAAAAATATTACCCAGCCACCCCTCCCTAACAGCACGGAGACCATCGAACCTACAGGATCAATTGGTTCACAGTCATCTTTCCTCCCCCTCAGCACCATCAAATTGGCTTGCAGATTTAAAGGGGACGTACAAATGCGGCCACTGCAAGGCCTGCCAGTACATTTTACCCACCAAATCAATGACCTCCACTCAAACACGTATCACTGTGGTCACTAATGCCTTGGTAAACTGTGGCACCACCCGACTGATATACCTTATCACGTGTAGCTGTGGGATCCAGTACATAGGTAAAACCTTTCAACAGTTCAGACGGAGGGTCCTGCAGCACATAAACTCCATCAAAAATACTGTTACTCCAACTACAGTAGCACGACATATCATCAACTTCCACAATGGCATCTGTGACAATCTACGTTTCCAGGCCATTGAAAAACTAATGCCCAACCCGAGGAAAGGTGACTTCAACAAAATCCTACTACAAAAAGAATCACATTGGATTTTCACCTTTAAAACCTTAGCCCCCCATGGCCTAAACGAAGATTTTAACTATACCCCCTTTATTCACCAGTAATTCGGGGTGACTAAGCATTACCAATTACACCCCTCATTCCCTGGTTCTCTTTCACAAATTGGGCACTTACCTAACGGTGTCCCTATACACTCTACACTCCTATACATGAGCTATTGACTATATGACCCGGCATTATCCCTAAAATATAAAGGAAGAACACCACCACTAATCGTTTTAATACCCTTGTATTAAAAGATCATCTTTGATAACCCCATTGTATCACCTACTATGAGGTTATAATATGCCATAATAGGATATTACCATGGACCGGCATTATTCCTAAACTTCTAAGGAAGAATACCACCACTGATCGCTACAATACCCCTGTATCAAAAGATCATCCTCATGTCTAAATATCACATTTCCAAGAGGTGATGATGAATTTATTAGTCACCGGAACATACAAATATTATGAACTTTTGTTCACTACCACTCATCACCTACTATGGACTTTATTGCACAAATTGCAATAATATTTTCCGGTAAGGTTTCGATTTTCAAAGGCTAACTTGTAAACGAATACCATAAGAATTAGGGCATATATACATTATTGTAATCAAACTACAGTGACTTCTTCACATTGTTGTCTTCAGTGAGCCACCGTAGTCCCTAATTCTATGACAGCCGAAAACTTGACCAATCAGCTGTCAGGGCGGTATTTTTAAACTCTACCACTGGAGGGAGACATTTCCCCCTGACGAGCCGCTAAACACGGCGAAACGCGCGTCGGGTTTACACCGACACTAACCTCAGACCGTTACCTGCTTTCCGTCACCCCCCGAGAAAAGATTTAATTCCTCTAAATACCTTACGATCGGCCCCCAGAACCTGTCACATTGGAATTTACCATATTGGGCTCTATTACCCTGCGGCAGTACAGGCAGCTAAATTGACCGATTACGTCATGAGAGGACACTGTTTATACATTTACCTTGGGGATCTGACACTTTGATATTATTCAATCGGCAAGCTGACTTTATACCGATTTGGGTATACATTCATGCAAACTATCTCATAGTGTACATAACTCTTTTCATCTACTAACTATTGTGCCGTCTCACTGGCACTCTCTTTATTATAACTAGTGCCCATGAAGGCACTATTCCTTTTCTGGGTTTTTCTAATTATAGACTGTCCGGCATGTAAACCAGACCTGTTAATCTAATTACCGTTAGGATCCTGACAAATCGCGAGCATAGTTAGATGCCACGCAGGACCAACATTGAACTCAAACCACTGGCAAGAGTCCACACCACGGTCTTGCTTCATTTTCCGTGTTGGATATCAGGACAGTATCAGGCCAAGTACCATAGCGACAGACCCGTTATACTCTATCTTAGTCTGTCGGATACCAGTCTATGCCTGTACCTGTATATACACGAACACTGGACACTATTGTGTCAATGAAGTAAATCCGTGAATAGAACCGCTGTTAACATCCTGACAAATCATGAGCATTATCAGATGCCGTATAGGATCAACAGTGCACTCAAACTATGACTAAGAGTTCACACCACGGAATGACTTCATTTCCCGTGTTGGATGTCAAGTCCGTATAAGGCTTAATATCACAGTGACAGACTCGTTACATTCTACTTGGGTCTGCCAGATACTGGTTTAAGCCGTTACTTGTATACTCATCCACATTGGATACTATAGTGTCAACCAGGCAAGCTTACCAGATTTGATACTCACTCTGGAGCGACCCCTAGCGGTCATTTACCACAGTACAGGATGTCAAGTCAGTATAAGGCTTAATACCACAGTGACAGACTCGTTACACCCGACTTGTGTCTGTCAGATATTGGTTTGAGCCGTTACTTGTATATACATCCACATTGAATATATTTTTGTGTCAATCAGGAAGGCTTGCCAGAGTTGATACTTTCTTTGGAGCGACCCCTAGTGGTCAATTACCACAGTACACTATCAGCACACTGGAATGATTATATATAATAAAGTTTGCTCTCCTAGGCACTGCATTTTCTGCTTAGCCTAGTTTCGTTCACCCATCTCCCCCTCTTCCCCTACCTCCTACTCGCCCTTCCCTTCCTATTGCCATATTTTGGACCAGCCTATGAGCAAGGATAGGGAGTTTTATTATTTATTTGTCTACTTTCTATTGTTATCTCTATATGTGTTTGGTATTATGTGATTTTAGTATATATCAACATAGTACCAACCCCGCTTTGTCTTATGCAAGTAAGTCTGGCTGCCAGCCAAGAGGTAACCAGTACTTACTGCTATTCAGAACTGGCGTCTATTTACCCTATTAAAGTATGATATTGTTATACCTTTTGCTACAAGATACTATACCTGCTCTATATTTCTTTTGATACTAATATCCCTCTATCAGGTTTCCCTATAAGGACAGTTTCTCTCTCTCTTTGCACCTATAAATATAAGGCTATTCCAGTCATCTCTAAAGACCTCTTATTACCAACCTTCATACCATTACTGTGAATATCAATTAGTGTCTATTTTTGTTGGCTCTATTCGCTGTACTCTTCTCCTGGTATTCACCTAGAACTAGATGTGGTTTTCTAAGTAACTTATACATTTTGGATGCAGAAAGGTTTTGCTTTATGCTGTCTACTTCCTTATCATATGGTCCTTCAAGTCCTTACCAATTATCCTACATGCAGTAACAATCATAAGTAGGAACCCAATATGCACACAATGTAAATTATAAAACTGTGTATATGATGCAATAACACAAATTCAAAACAGATAACTCAATACAAGAAAGGAAGCAGGGCCTCTGAATACAAGGAGCAGAGCCTCTGTATACAGGGAAGTAGCTTGCCCAGGAGCACTGAGGGTTTGCACAGGATAGCAGCTTGCTCTGGAACAGTATGGGTTAGCACGGGGCAGCAGCTTGCTCTAAAACACTAAGGGTAACACTAAGGGAGCTCAAGTACCACGGTACCACTGATCAAGACCTTCAGGAAAGGGGACACAGGAAGCACACAGGATACAGGGACCAGGCCTGAAACAAAATCAATTAACTGGCCAACATGAAGTTTTGAGTCTAAACTAAATAGGTAGGAGATAATTACAAAGTTGGGCCAGCTGGGTACAGAGTCCGACATCTTCAGTCTGGGTGCTGCAGCCTACAACAGCACCACAGAAAGGTAGTGGCACTGTGCGCTACTGCACCAGACTAAAGAGATCAGAAAACTAGGAAGAATACATAGAACTGTGACACCTTAATATTTCAGTTTCATTCAAGTTAGTTGTATATATGAGCTAAAGTGACACTCTAAGCACCATAAACACTATAGATTATTTTAGTGATTATGGTCAAGGACAGGGCCGGCACTACCATAAGGCGAATAAGGCATTCGCCTGGGGCGCCGACCTGCAAGTTTATTTGTGGGCTGCCCTGCTGCTTTCTGGGGCTGGAACGCTGGGTGAGCGGCTCCTTAACCACCCATCCAGCGCAGCCATTCAGCTGCTGGGTTCCTCTACGCCGCTTGCCTGCTCAGGGAGCGTGGTTACTTTAACCCCAGCACCCGAGCAGAGCACACTGCTTCCTGCTGGCAGGGGAAGCCGGGATGTGACTTGGTATCCCGACTGCCCCCTGCCTGTGAACACCAGAAGCTCTCTGAGGGGAACAGGAAGCAGCCTGTGCTCACAGTGCACAGCTCTCCTGCTCCCCCAACAGAAAGAAGAACAACTTTCTGCAGGCTGGACCTCTTCTCCTCTTCACAGCACCCAGGTATGCTAATGGGGATTGTTTATTGTGTACATGGTTGTAAATTGGTGTGTGTGTGTTTCTAATTGCTGTATTTCTGTGTGTAAATTAAGTATGACTTTATGTAGTGGTGGGAACTTGTGTTTGAGTGACACTGTGTGTGTGTTAGTGAGAGTGTGCAAGTGACACTGTGTGTGTGTTAGTGAGAGTGTGTAAGTGACAGTGTGTGTGTGTTAGTGAGAGTGTATAAGTGACACTGTGTGTGTGTTAGTGAGAGTGTTCAAGTGACACTGTGTGTGTATGTCAGTGATAGTGTGTGTGTTAGTGAGAGTATGTAAGTGACACTGTTTATGTCAGTGTGTGTGTGTTAGTGAGAGTGTGTCTCTTTTTTCTCTAAATGTGTGCTTACTATGTCTCTCTCCTAAATGTCTCCCAGTCTCTTTTTTATACATATCTCAACAGTCTCTCTATCCTTTCCCTAAATATCTCCCCAGGTTGTTTCCGTTCCCTAAATTTCTCACCGTGCATCTGCTTTCACTTAAAGGGACACTATAGGCACCCAGTCTACTTCTGCTGATTAAAGTTGTCTGGATGCACTGTCCCAGGGCCCTTAATCCTTCAAAAGTAATTATTGTAGGTTTTTTTTAACAAACTGCAATGATTACCATTCAGGGTTAACTCGAACTCTAGTGGCTATGCATGGGGATGTCCAGCGTCACGCAAAACCCCATAGGAAAGCATGTGTAATACTTTCCTATGGGGAACTACTAATGTGGCCATTGAGGAGTGAAGGTAGAACTGAGCTAGCACAGAGGGACATCAGCGCTGGACCCGGGTAAGTGGTGGAAGTTTTTCTTTATCCCTTTTGCATCAGGAGGTAGGGGCGCTTGACAGAGGGGGAAGCTATAGTGCCAGGAAAACACACAAATAGTTTCCCTTCAATGTCTGCTCAGTGTGTCGCTTCACTGGTATTTAGAGTTTAGTGAGGGGACGGAAATATGGCTTCTTGCCTTGGACAGCGAGAATCCTTGCACTGGCCCTGGTTAAGGAGACTTTCAATGTTGTGATGCCAAATCATTTTATGTCAAACCTTTTTTGTTGTTTTGACAAAAGCTGCAGCTCTCTTGGCAACAAAAGTCCAGCGACTCACCTGTTGTTCACAGGAGATATGTGTTGATGAAGGCTGAATGTTGGGGTTGTGAGATTATCTCTCCGCTATCTATTATCGAAGATAATACTTTCTTTGTGCACATGTTTACTAGACTTGGAGATTCATCTTGTTCCGAACTGCAATTTTTCTGAATCTAGGCCAATTGGGTGATCGGTTGATCACAAAGAGCTACACAGAGGCTCGGGATAACAGATGTGTGTTTTGATTATTGGTTGTGAATTTCGGTGCAAAAAAAAGACATGATTGAAGGCAAACAAGAAATTGATGTATGGAGGAAATTTACTAAATTGTATTCACAGAACATGTGAGAAGTGATCAATAGAATAAATATATATTATATAAATATATACAAATATAGATTTTTTTTAATTTTTACTGCACCTACTCTCTTTCCCTCTCTTGGTTACTCTTTCTCACTTGATATGTGAACCAAATAGCAGGAAAATGTTCCTATGAGTACACGGCAAAATATATACAGAATGCCTGAAATTGTGGGAGGGTTTGTTGCCGGCCCATATATACCCCCTCCTCCTAGCCCTCCTCCTGACGTTCATCCTATCTTTTGGAAGGTGCAACTGTATCCTCGTTAAAATCTCTTGCCAAATTCAGCTCCTTCCGGTCTCCTCGCAGCCCCGTTCGCTGGGTTTTTCCCATGAAATCCACCAAACAAAGATCACTACCAGCTAATCTTATGAACAGTTTCAGGTAACAAGCGGGAATGGCTGCATTGGCGCTATTCCCGATATTTTTCTGGCCTTTTCGCCCAGGTAGGCTCCATGTATTCGTATGTATGCCTTGTGTATTAATACATTATACATTTGTTTTAATTTGTGTATAAATCTTTAGTGTATAATGCCTTTTACTTTCATGTCAATTCGTTTCAATTCATGCAGAAATCTTTCATGTATAATACCTTTTACTTTCATGTCAATTTATTTCAATTTGTGTATAAATCTTTTGTGGATAATGCCTTTTCTTTAATGTCTATTCGTTTTAATTTGTGTATAAATCTTTAGTGTATAAATCTTTTGTGTATAATGCCTTCTACTTTTGTGTTAATTAGTTTATATTCGTGTATAAAACCTTCGTGTATAATGCCTTTTACTTTCATGTTAATTAGTTTATATTCGTGTATAAAACCTTCGTGTTGAATGCCTTTACTTTCGTGTCAATTAGTTTCAATTTATTTAAAAATCGTTTGTATATAATGCCTTTTACTTTCATGTTAATTCATTTACATTTGTGTATAAAACCTTCGTGTATAATGCCTTTACTTTCATGTCAATTCGTTTCAATTCGTGTAGAAATCTTTCATGTACAATGCCTTTTACTTTTCTGTCAATTCATGTCAATTAAAATAGTTAAGTGGAGCAATATTAAGATAATAAGCCCCTTCCCACATGCAACAAAATGTAAAAAACAAGAAAAAAAACGAGAAAAAGGATAATACTTATGTTTCTCACTGATTGGCACTCAAATTCATATAGTACATGTAAAAGAAGGAATTGAGATGATAATAGTACAGATCTGCATGGATAACAGTTATATTGCACTTCTATAGATAGTGCTGGTTATCACATACATTCTATTGATAAGCTGCATGTTTAAGCAACAATTTATTGACAATCACGTTACTCACAACTATGCTGCCCCACACTGGGAGATGTCTCCTGCGGGTCAAGTTTGGCGGAGTTCCGTTCAATGGAGTCCGGATAGCAGATTGATGTTTGGTAACTGCCTTTCAATATTCCCGGCTAATGCTCAGGCTCCGCCCACTTCCTCTTCGTGCTTACGTTATCGTCTACGCGTTTCGACGTTCTCAGACGGCTTCGTCAGGACATAATGATGCTGAAGTAGAGATGTCCCGAATAGTTTGCTGGTGAATAGTTCCTGGCGAACATAGCTTGTTCGCGTTCGCCACGGCGGGCGAACATATGCGATGTTCGGTCCACCCCCTATTCGTCATCATTGAGTAAACTTTGACCCTGTACCTCACAGTCAGCAGACACATTCCAGCCAATCAGCAGCAGACCCTCCCTCCCAGACCCTCCCACCTCCTGGACAGCATCCATTTTAGATTCATTCGGAAGCTGCATTCAAGTGAGAGGAGGGACAGTGTAGCTGCTGCTGATTTAATAGGGAAATCGATAGCTAGGCTAGTGTATTCAGTGTCCACTACAGTCCTGAAGGACTCATCTGATCTCTGCTGTAAGGACAGCACCCCAAAAAGCCCTTTTTCAGGGCTAGAACATCAGTCTGCTTTTTTTTTCTTGCCCAGTGCCACCACTCATATCTGGTGTCACAATAGCTTGCATTAAAAAAAAAAAAAACTTTTTTGACTGTGAAATAATAGCAGTCAGTTTCCTTCACGTGTGTGCATTTCAGGGCCTGCCAGGGCACAGTGTCACACCAGTGCAACTCATATCTCGTGTAACAGTGTAAGAAATTACAGTTTACCCTTCCACACAGGGTCCCTGTTCTTTGAGGAAGGTGCAACAAATAAAACACACGGACAAGTGTAATAAAAGAAATAAATTCACTGGTAATACATCAGGTTTAATAAAAGAGTATTAAACATAGAAACCTCAATAATTAATAACATTCAAGTCACAGTGTATCACAGAAGAATGGAATAATCACAACACTTTCCATAAATACAATATCTCAAATAATTAATTAAAGCAACCACAATATATATTGGTTATTAACTTGCATCAGAATAATAAACAGTTCATATACAAGCTACAAAACAAAGACCACTCATAGATATATATTAGTAAATGCATTAACAATGTGCTCTAAAGTATAATACACAGCACATATACAGTATGTGCAATAATTCAACCTGCTCTATAATCTAATACACAGCAAATATAGTGAGGTTAAACCAAACAACACACAATGATATAAAACAATACAGTACCACAACTATCACAGAAAACAACCAAGTATCCCAGTCAAATATAGTTACCAACAGAGTGTAGATCTGTATATTGAACTCTCCTCTGGACCTCTGCTTGGTAGTCACTCATTGAAAGCTTCTACCAGAACTGCCCTCCTTCTAGCCATTTTGGGCCTACATTTATACAGCTTTTCTCTTTGAAGTTGTTCCTTCCATTTACCCATATCTTCCCTCCATCTACCTAAATTATCTTGGGGGCATGTGATGGGTTTGGGAAGATCAAAAGCTAAACAATAAATTCCTTATTTCTTGTTTGATGTAGGTGGTTCATAATAGACGTAAACAGCTATTTGTTATTTAAATATAAGTTGGGAAAAACTCATTAACACCCTATTGATAACACAAAACTCAGGATGAACAAACTGGTTTAATATCCTGTTCTAAGGTATGCTTTGTTAACAGTAAGACAAAAGGCCTTTGATTTTGGAGTTGATAACCCCAACTGTCCCATCTACATTAACAGTTAGATCAAAGACTGTTTGTCCTGGGAATTACCCCACCTGGTTTACATGGCACTTGTAAAATCTCCTTTTGATATTAAAGGTCCAAAGGTCAATCATACAGATCTACATTCTATTTCTTAAACTTGATTTACCTTCTAATTTGATTCTAATTCATCATTTCTTACAACAGTAGTGTACATTTAAAAAAAAAAAAACTAGAAATTTGACTGTGAAATAATAGCAGTCAGTTTCCTTCACACGTGTGCGTTTCAGGACCTGCCAGGGCACAGTGTCACACCAGTGCAACTCATATCTGGTGTAACAGTAGTGTACATTTAAAGGAGGCTTGTTGTCACCTTTCGGGGACCCTTGGTGTTGTACGTGGCTGGGTGGAGGAAGAGACCTTCAATGACATCAGTGAGGACAAGGAACGGGACATGGCTAGCTTGGTATCCAACCTTGTGCAAATGGGGAGTTTGCGGTTGTGCAAATGGACTGTTTGCGGTTGTTTGCGGTGCGTTAAACGGGGAGTTTGGTCTGTCACTGTGAAGCGGGTGTAACCCTTACACTACCTGATCGATACAACATCATACCTGATGTTTTAAAGCACGTTATTCCAAACAATTTAGGAATGTTAGGTGATTTATGCCCTTTAAGGATTAAAACCAGACTCTGCATCAACTATGTAATTTTCCATGGGAGTTTTGCCATGGATCCCCCTCCGGCATGCCACAGTCCAGGTGTTAGTCCCCTTGAAACAAATTTTCCATCACTATTGTGGCCAGAAAGAGTCCCTGTGGGTTTTAAAATTTGCCTGCCTATTGAAGTATATGGCGGTTCGCCCGGTTCGCCCGTTCGCGAACATTTGCGGAAGTTCGCGTTCGCCATTTGCGTACCGAAAATTGTATGTTCACGACATCACTATTTATTTTGTATAAAATATAAATATATCCTCTTGTGCACAAGATATAATTGAGATCTAGGTGGATAGTTGTTACATTCCCTCTAATATACCCAATTAATACGGACTGTATAGCATCTCTTAAAGAGATAATCTTAACAAAGTAAAATAATAAATATAGTACATAATCTAATATAAATACAATTATAATTAAAAAAAGATCTAATTTAAAAAATGTCTAATTTAAAAAATTACAGATCTCAAAGTCATTATTGAGTCCGTTGGGGATGATGGTGTTTAATTCAAATATCCATCTCATCTCTGTATGACCTAGATTTTGAACAAAATTGCCTCCCCTCCAATTCCTATTGATCTGTTGAATGCCCATAAACTTTAAAAGGGAAGGATCAGAATTGTGAAATTCTTGAAAGTGCAAGGAAACCTGATGTTGTTGATATTTTCTCTTGATGTTGTATGCATCTTTGCATACCCTGATTCGCAATTGCCTAGTGGTGTTGCCTATGTATCTCAAACCACATGGACAGATTAACATATATATATTACATTTTGTGTTTTGCAGGTTATAAGGTCTTTTATTCTATATATCTGTCCATTAGCTTCAAAATCCTTAATACATTGTTTCTCACTCCGTGTGTTGCGGCAGGCATTACAATTGCCACACCTGAAGAACCCTTTTAATTGGTTTAAAAAAATTAGGCTTAATTTTGCTTACATTCGGGATGTTTTCTGTTAAAATTCTTTTCATATTTTTCACTCCTCTATGAACTATTTTTTGGGGTAGAGGGTAGAAATCTTGATAAAACCGGATCCTTTAGTAGCCAATGTCAATGTTCAGAAATTATCTTTCTGACTTGATTATTCTGGAACCCTGAGAATTGACAAATAAAAGGGACACAAACTTCTTGTTTTGTTTCTTCTTTTTGAACTCTGTATTCCAACAGAGTATCCCTATTAATTTGTTGAGTGTCATCCACAGCCTTACATAAAATGTGGTCATAATAGCCTCTCTTCCTAAAATCAGATAAAATACGCTGACCCTGGTGCACAAAAATAGCCTGGTCCGTACAGTTCCTTTTTATTCTGGTTAGTTGACTGTTCGGAATATTAGTTAACCATGGGCTGTTATGGCAACTACTTATTTCTATGTAGCTATTTACATCTTCAAATCTATTGATGTAAGGCTCTTTATATAGGCTAAAAATTAGGTACTTATAAAAATATGCATACTCATCAAATGTAATTGATAATGCTTGGATGTGTTATATGCAATTTTAATGTATTAATGAGTTTGTTTTATGGTTTAATGTATAAAAGACTTAATGATTTTAAGAGTTTATTTATGTATTTAAAAGTTAGTCCCTCTCTCAACCTTTGACTTAATAACTTCTGACTTGACAGAGGGGGAAGCTATAATGCCAGGAAAACGCACAAATAGTTTCCCTTTAATGTCTACTCGGTGTATCTCTCCATAAATGTATCTTCACTAGTGATGTACCGAAACTGTCCGCCGGCGAACAGTTCCCGGCGAACTTAGCATGTTCGCGTTCGCCGCGGCGGGCGGACACATGCGCAGTTCGATCCGCCCCCTATTCGTCATCATTGGGCAAACTTTGACCCTGTGCCTCTCGGTCAGCAGACACATTCCAGCCAATCAGCAGCACTCCCTCCCTTCCACACCCTCCAACCTCCCTCCCAGCATCCATTTTCGATTCATTCTGAAGCTGCATGCTTAGTGAGAGGAGGGAAAGTTTAGCTGCTGCTGATTAGATAGGGAAATTGATAGCTAGGCTAGGGTATTCAGTGTCCACTACAATCCTGAAGGACTCATCTGATCTCTGCTGTAAGGACAGCACCCCAAAAAGCCCTTTTTAGGGCTAGAACATCAGGCTGCTTTTTTTTTTTTTTCCTGTGTAATGTAATTGCAGGTGCCTGCCTGCCAGCTTCTGTGTGAGGTTCACATTGGATACTGTGCCCACTTGCCCAGTGCCACCACTCATATCTGGAGTCACAATAGGTTAAGCTTTAGATTTAAAAGAAATAATTTTTTTTCACTGTAATAGAAGAGCAGTTGCCTGCCTGCCAGCTTCTGTGTAAGGTTGGATGCCTTGCCCATTTGCACAGTCAGTGCCACCACTCATATCTGGGGTCACAATAGGTTAAGCTTTAGATTTAAAAGAAATAATTTTTTTTCACTGTAATAGAAGAGCAGTTGCCTGCCTGCCAGCTTCTGTGTCAGGTTGGATGCCTTGCCCATTTGCACAGTCAGTGCCACCACTCATATCTGTTTTTACAATAGGTTAAGCTTTAGATTTAAAAGAAATACTTTTTTTTCACTGTAATAGAAGAGCAGTTGCCTGTCTGCCAGCTTCTGTGTCAGGTTGGATGCCTTGCCCATTTGCACAGTCAGTGCCACCACTCATATCTGTTTTTTTTTTTTGAAATTTAAGATTTTTATTTTTCAGGAAGATAAAAAGGGTGGGGATACAGAATAAAGAAAGAGGGACGGTGAGGGGGGGGGGGGGTCATACATCATCTGCAATGAATCACAATATCTTTACAGTATTTTGTATAATAAACCTAATATGGCGTACTGTTATGCGATATACTCTATATAACATTTCTATGTAACATGCAACACAATCAACATTTGTCTGTGGTTGGTCGTCTGAGGTCGGTTACTTTTAGGTAATTAGGCAATTTGGCAATGACTCTATCGCATACATATTCCACAGTTAGTTACAGAGTAAGTATTCCTGATATCCACATTATCATAATTCATCATTTAATACTCCTGATTAGCGATCGTTTGTTATGACTGTGTCGTGGAGGTGTGTTTACCCAGTCGTATGTGGAGCTGTTCTCTGTAACCTATCGGGATCATATGGGCAGGTTATGAGTTGAATGCCTGTCCAGGAGGTCAACCCAGGGCCTCCACATCTGTTCAGTCTGGTTTCTCTTAGTATAAGAGTCTTCTGAAAGCATTTCGTATTTGTAGTACATATTTATCCTATCTATGAGCTCCTGTCTAGGGGGGCAAACAGTACTCTTCCAATGTTGAGCCAGTAGATGGCGGGCCGCTAAGATTATAATAGATGCTATTTTCTTATCTGCCTTTGACCATTGAGTGGGGAAGAGGAGCAGAAGTGCCAGGTCAGGTGTGAGGGTCGTTGTATATCGTATTAGTTGGTGCAATATACGCTGGACTCTCGCCCATAGTGGTTTAATTCCCGTACATCCCCACCAAATATGTAGCATAGTGCCTGTAGTGGTCAAGCATCTCCAGCAATTGGGACTTGCGCTAGGATAGATTTGGTGCAGCCTTTGGGGGGTAAGATACCATCTATAAATCACTTTTTTATGAGCCTCTACGTGGGAATAACAAGATGTAAGACCTTTTAGTGCATTTATAGCTAGAAGCCATGTTTCATTCGATAAGGTAGGAATTCCCTCTTTTTCCCATTGTTGTGTGAAGCTGAAGGAAAGGGGGGCATGGTACTCTAGAATAGTTTTATAACACAATGAAAGGGATTTGTCCTTTAGTGGAGCAATGTGACAGCGAGACATAATAGCGAGCGTGCCGTTTGCTCTCTGCGGTAATAACAAGTGATGTCTAGAAACCTGGGTTGCTATAATGCCTTTCAGTTGGAGGTATTGGAATATGAGGGAATTTGGTAGGTTAAATTCTTCCTGTAAATCAGGAAATGATTTGATGGACCGTGCCGAGCATAGGTCCTTAATGTACCTGATGCCATATGATGCCCAAGGTTTCAACGACAACCATGGTGTTAGATGCATAAGCGCTTCGATAGGGGCCTCAATGCAGTATTTCCCCTTCTCTGCTGCAGATAACAATAGTTTATCCCAGTATTTCAAAGTTAATACTGAGGTTGGGTAAAGCGACAGTTTTGGAGGACGATGCATCTTAGGGGACCACATGACGTGTAGTAGTGAGTGCGGTTTGGATTTATCTGATTCCATATCTGCCCATTGGAATGTGTGTTTATTGGCATGAAGGCGGATAGCAGATTCCAATATAGCAGCTTCGTAGTAAGCAGATATTTTAGGTGCCCCCAGTCCACCCTCAGATGGAATCTGTTGGAGTAGGGCCACAGGTAGGCGTGGTTTTTTCTTATTCCAAATATACCTGGATATTATGGTTTGTAGGGTTTTAAGTGTTCGTGGCAATACTTGAAGTGGTAGCATGCGAAAGATATAGATAATTTTTGGCAATAGGATCATTTTAGTTACATTGATGCGTCCTAACCAAGATAGGTGGACTCGTTTCCAAGACTGGAAAAATGAAGTGCATAAGTGCGGTAGTGGTCCGTAATTTAGGGATATAGTAGTGTGGGAATGCAGTGCGAGTTTTACCCCAAGGTAAGTGATATGCTTCTGCCTCCAATCGAAACGGTACGTCTGGCGTAGCTTATCAACCGTTGTTACGGGTATGTGGAGTGGCAGAGCTTGTGTTTTATTTTGATTCAGCTTATAATACGATATCCCGCCATATTCTTTTAGGAGGTACATAAGGCGTGGGATAGAGGTTTCTGGGTTGCTGATGGTAATTAGAATGTCATCAGCAAACATAGATAGTTTGAAGTGTGAGCTCCCTATGGGTATCCCTGAGACAAGTGGGTCAGTTCGGATTTTGAGTGCCAGAGGTTCTAACGCTAGGATGAAAAGGAGAGGGGACAGTGGACAACCCTGCCTTGTGCCATTTGACAGCCCAAACAGTCGTGAAGTGAACCCAGAGTTAGACACTTGAGCTTGCGGTTTGTTATATAATGCCATAATGCCTCTAGTCATTTCTTGCGGGAAGCCATATTTGAGTAGGACTGATATCATGTACTTCCAATTAAGCCTGTCAAATGCTTTTTCCGCGTCCAACGCTAGCAATAGACTCTCTGATTTGGCCGCGGTAATGTGGGATAATATGTTGAGAATTTTCCTGGTGTTGTCAGTACCTTGCCTGCCTCTGACAAAGCCTGCCTGATCATTATGAATTATGCGGGTCAAGATGGGATTGATCCTATTCGCTATTAATTTGGCATAAATTTTTGTGTCGGAATTTAATAAAGATATTGGTCGGAAATTGGAGCATTGGGTTGGAGATTTCCCAGGTTTGGGTAGGGTCGAGATGTAGGCTTGTAACATAGCTTTAGGCATGGTCCCTGACTGAAAGCATTGATTATACAATTTTGTCAAGTGTGGTACTAAGATATCATGGAAGGTGTAATAGTACAGGTTCGTAAACCCGTCAGGGCCGGGAGATTTATGCTTCGGCAGGTGTTTGAGGGTATATGATATTTCTTGAGCCGTGAAGGGTTGAAGTAAAGCCTGCTTTTCCTCGAGGGTGAGAGTGGGTAGGTGGATATCGTTCAGGTAAAGGTCTATGTCGGTTTGTGTAGGAGCGGGGCAGTCAGGCGTTTTTGCTAAGTTGTATAGGCCACTATAGTAGCGGCTGAATTCTTCCACAATCGCTTGTGGGTCGGTAATTTTGTCACCTTGTCCTGAAGTAAGAAATGCGATTTTAGATGAAAGCGATTTAGCTTTAAGTTGTGCTGCTAATGTTTTCCCTGCTCTATTCCCGTCTCTGAAGAATTTGTGTTTTGATTTGGACAACAAGTATGTCGTTTTGGCCATTTCGATTTCTTTCAGTTTTGATTGTAGGACTCGAATCTGGTACGTGATATCATGTGAAGGTGCTTGCTTATTAGTTTGGGTGAGTGTGGCTAGTGCTTTGTGTGTGTCAATGTAAGTCTTGGTCCGTAGTTTTTTATTGTAGCTAGCATGTTTAATAAATTGGCCCCGTAGGACCGCTTTATGGGCTTGCCACAGGGTCTCAATTCCTACCTCTCCTGTATCGTTCAAGGTAAAGTATGTGTTTAGGTCTTCCGAGATTTGTGCCACCAGATTGTGGTCGGCCAGGAGAGCGTCATTCAGTCTCCAGGTACGGTTCCCAGTTGTGGGGTGTTGCGTTATGATTTCCAGTGTGATAGGGGCGTGATCCGTCCATGTGATTATACCTATGTCCGTTTTGGCTATTTGTGATGCAAGTGAGGATGGGACAAGAAAGCGATCAATCCTGGAATACGTGCCATGAACTAGGGATTGGTGTGTATAATCCCTATGTAAGGGATGTAACGATCTCCATATATCAATGTAACCGTGTGTTTGTAAGGTGTCTTCAAGAAGGGAGATGGAACGGGACCTTTGTTTTGTTGTTTTAAGTGAGATATTGGAGGACGAGGTCGTGTCCAAAGACTGATCCAGTATAAAATTCGTGTCTCCTCCCATTATAACTGTTCCAAATTTGTGAGCGGTTGCTAGGGCGAGGATTTGGTCCAGAAAAATTTGGTGGTTATTGTGTGGGCCATATACATTAACTAACGTATAATGAGCGTTGTTGACTATACATTGTAGCAGGAGGTATCGACCTTTTCTATCGCTAATCTTTTTTATCAATTGAAAGGACACGTCCTTACTTATCAGGATAGAAACGCCCCGTTTCTTTTTCTTATAGGTGCCATGATAACCTATCGGAAAATGTTTGGAGTAAAATTTGGGCGTGTTATGTGTTTGGAAATGTGTTTCTTGGTAAAATGCTATGTGAGTGTTCTGTTTTTTTGCTTCCATTAACGCCATGCGGCGTTTATATGGGGAATTGAGCCCTTTGACATTTATTGAGAGCAGATTAAGAGTCATAAGATATCAGATATAGAGTTGCTACATGAAGTCTGTTATACAATGCGCAGGTATTCAAGAAATTAAGGTTAGAATATGTGGTAGAGGGGGGCGGAGCCAAGCAGCGGACCAGAGCAGACGCACTTACCCGCAGCTCAGAGGCACGCCGCGACTAAATCGATGATACCGCGAAATCAAGTGCAGCCACCGGGATACTAACACCTCCAAAAGGTAGAGGAGGTGTACGCGAACAGGCGGATGCCATTCGTTTTTCCCGCGACCGCCAAAACTCGGCGCCGAGGCCCTCGGGCCTACCAAGTAGGCGGCCTGCGCCTGCAAAGCGACCCATACTGGCTCGGAGTGGGCCTGGAAGGGGAAACAGCCTTTGAGTGCAGCGGCCAAACCTCTCTGAACGGAGCTATGGTGCGCAAATCACAGAAAGTCAGCCAGCCCTCAAACAGGGATGGTCAGGACATCAGCCAGATGCTGACCCCCAGGACCAGGGAAGCAACCCCCCCTGGCCCCTCCAACCAACCTGCCGCAAAGCTCTCTATGCCGGAGGCCCCGGCGATTGCTGATGGACACGCTCCATCTACTAAACAGGACATCTATAACCTACTAGTGCACATCCAGCAATCGTTTTCGACAGAGCTCAAATCTGTGCAGAATGAGGTCCAAGCAGTGACAACCAGGGTCTTACAGTCTGAAGGGGAAATCACATGCCTGAAACAAGGCATGGACACCATCAACGACTCTGTGCAACTCCTTCAAACAGCACAAGTACATCAAGGCATCAGGCTGGCCCAACTGGAGGATAGAGAGCGGAACAGGAATATCAAAATCCGCGGAGTGGCAGACACACTCCCGCCTGAGGAACTCCCCCACCTTGTCAGACGTCTAGTCTCCTCCATCTTGCCCGCTAAAGACGCGAAACTCATAGCCTTCGATGGTATGTACCGCATAGCGAAATCTTCACAAGCCCCAGCTAAGGCCCCGCGAGACATTATTCTTTGTTGCCAGACCCTTGCCGACAAGAACAGGCTCCTCAACGCAGTAAGGGGCAAGACCCCATTACAATTTGAACAGCACACCCTTACGTTCTTCCAGGACCTCAGCAGGGCCACCCTGCTTTGGCGAAAATCGATGCAGTCAATCACGAAAACCCTGCAAGGGGCTGGACTCCCGTACAGGTGGTCTTTCCCTAGAGCCCTCACAGTCACCAAAAATGGACAGACTTTCAAGGCAACGGAACCCTCGGAGGAGGCAGCGTTTCTACAGGCGCTTGGACTACAGGCCCAGACTAGCACGGAAGGGGCAAACAACTCATGGGACGCCTCCAGAATACACCCTTTCGTACCCAGCGGCACCGGCGACTCGGAGGCCTGAACCGCACCGGGACTTAAATCTATGTTCCTTTTGATTCACTTTAACATTTACTGTTTTACACTGTATACTGATACTACATCGACCGTTTAACTTTTAAGTATCTGTAAAGTGCAATGTTATGCCTTCTTGCTGAATGTCACAATTAGAATACTAGAGCTGAGATCCCCTGGTTATATTACTGAACCGTACCGGGACTTAAATCTACGTTATATTCCCTTTGATTTACTTTAGCATTTACTGTTTTACATTGTTTATCGACACTACATCGACCGTTTAACTTTTAAGCATATGAAAAGTGTAACGTCTTGCCTTCTTGATGAATGTCATAATTAGAATACTAGAGCTGAGATCCCCTGGTTATATTACTTTGAAACCCCCCACATACGCCACTAATCAACAACAGGGCTCAGACATACAAAATGACGATCACTCCCACCCCCCCCATGGCCCCAAAGGTTAGGGGGCACTTATACCACTAGTAGGAGATACACCCCATACCCCTGAACAATCTCGGTCTGCCTAGACCATTTACTAGACCTAGATATCTAACGTTGACAACCTACCACTCGAAACTCCTATATGAAACTAGCCATCACCTAGATGTATAAAATGAAAAAAGGGGCTACCTCCTAAAGGACAACGCAACACATGTACAACCACATTGTTCAAAATACCTAATGTCTTTTACATTGTCTAACTGTAATGTATCACCCGAACAAAATAAAGAATTTAAAAAAAAAAAGAATATGTGGTAGAGTTAGGTCCATGTGATCCCCTGTGGAGCAACCAAAGCCCACATTGAAAACCCTGCGTGCTATGGACCCTTGTTTGCCACAGGCCTAGGGAAGTTGTGACGGTCACTGCGGAGTAGAATGATGTATTCACCCAGGAAGAGGAGAGGGGTGAGGGAAAGGAAGACAACAGAGGGGTATTTAACCAATTATGTACAAAATGGAGGTCCACCGAGTGGAACCTAATTTTCCTATTGTGTTGGGCACTGAAGCCCTTACATGGGGGGTTGAGAGAACCCGTTAGAAAAAGGGAGAGACAACCCTCTCGTGGGGCAAGAGGACATGGATGTCCCAGTCCCTAGTTAGGGATGCATAATATGGTGGATTGAGAGTCCTGTCTTATTCCTAAACCCTGTTTGTAAAGCTCTATCCACATTAAGCGGTGAGGTTTAGATAATCGGAGGGTCAGGAAACCGTCTTATAAACACATAAAGAACCTCTATTGCAAAATGCTGTACCCTGCAGCCTAGCGTACCCTAGTATGCTCTGTTTATTACTCTGTTCTGTTTTTGCTGTTTATTTTTTATTTATTTTTTTTTGTTCTTTTCCAGGTTTTATTTTTCTTTCTTTTTTTTTTTTTTTTTTTTTTTAAAACATATAATAACATTTGGATACCCGTGACCAGAACCAAAGTAACCCTGTATTTTAGGGGGGGAAGGGAAACCGAGAAATCTTGTAATAGGAGGTATCACGTCGTGTGCTTTCCTCTATGGAAGGGCGATTGGTAGCTTAGGTTACAGAAGGCGCCCAGGAGTGCATATGATGTTGGCAATAAGCGTGTATACCAAGGTAATATAACCACAATAATCAGTTTGGCCCAGGTGGGGGTATCCGTTGGCAGTAGGTTTACTCGTGAGGGTTACTACTATGGGGAGGAGGCATCGAGGGTAGAACTTGGCCCACTCTATTTACTTATTAAGGACCCTGATGTTATATAAGCGGTCTGCCTAGTGTGGTTTGCGTCTTTCAATCTATAGGGGCATTGCACACTCGCGGCAACCCTCAGGCGCAGGGGGAGAGGTCGGTACAATGTCTCCTAACTCTGGTTGATACAAAACCGACATATCGCTGCACACTTTTTACACATAACAATATACGTCTCGCCTACCCAGCCCAGAGAAAGCCGGTCAGGACGGACATAAACATAGAAAAGGAAGAAACAAAAAATTAACATTAACATATTTCAGGCATTTGTTACCGGTATTAGTCACCCTCATGTCCTGATGGATTGCCGGTATTGCTATTATACGAAGTCCCATATATTGAGTATGTAAAGAGTCATTTAATCTTTGTTTGTAAGGCCCAGGCATGTGATACTTTCGTCGGTGAGGTTACTGCAGTGGTTGCTGTGTGCATGGTGGACGCTGATGGTGTGATCTCTTCAGCTCCAGCTAACGGTATGTTCCATTCCGCCAGGGCGCGTTTCCCGTCTTCTGGCTCGGTGATGTGCCTTTCGACGCCATTTCTCTTGACGATAAGGCGTGCTGGGAAGCCCCATTTGTAGGGTATATTAGCCGCTCTCAGTGAACTGGTTATCTGGGCGAAATTTCTTCGTGCGCTCAGTGTGTGTGCTGAAAGATCCGTATAAATTTGGATTTTACTGTACTCTTCCGGCAAGGTAGGGCCTTTTCTGGCAGCCGCCATTATGGTTTCTTTCGTAGAGTAGTAATGCATCCTTGTTATGGTATCCCTCGGGGCCGACTGTGGAAGGTGCTTTGGCCGGGGTAATCTATGCGTTCTGTCGAGCATCAGTGCAGTGATTGGGAGCTCCGGTGCCAACAGGTGGAAGAGTCGGCGCACGTATTCACCCAAGTCGTTAGGGCCTACACTATCCGGTATGCCACGAATGCGCACATTGTTCCGCCTGTCCCTGTCCTCGTGGTCGGCTAATTTAGTGAAGATGGAATTTATTTTGGCTTCCATACTGTCGTAAGCGGTCACCACATTATTGTGTGCGGATATGATTTCTTCTGTTTTAGTTTCTATATAGTCCATTCGCTCGCCAAGCGCCTTAACATCATCCCTGATCTCTTTGGCTATTAGTGCAAAATCAGCTCTCAGCGATGTTTGTAGGCTATTCAACATTCTTTGTATGGCCGATTCTGTGGCCGGTACTTCTCTGTGGGAAATAGAGGTGATATCGCTCCTTTCTGAGCTTGAAGCCGGGGAAGTAGGCCTTTCGGCGCCATCTTGCGCTCGGCGTGGCGGCGATGTCATGGCCGAGATTTGCAGCGATGGTGCTTCTTTGGGTTTGGTTTTTTTGGACATACGCTGTGCCATATCGTCCGAGGAAACGTAGTGTCTTCTGGTGGGGTTTAATTCTCAATAAACGCTAGGTTATTAGCTGTATCACGGGGGTCTCTCACGGAGCTAGTCGTTCAAACGTCCATTGCCTTGAACGGTCAGG
This sequence comes from Pelobates fuscus, assembly GCF_036172605.1. Taxonomy (NCBI): domain Eukaryota; kingdom Metazoa; phylum Chordata; class Amphibia; order Anura; family Pelobatidae; genus Pelobates; species Pelobates fuscus. Next base: position 228,598,015 of record NC_086318.1, read on the forward strand.
CCACGCCCCTCATATCTGTTTTTTACAATAGGTTAAGCTTTAGATTTAAAAGAAATATTTTTTTTTCACTGTAATAGAAGAGCAGTTGCCTGCCTGCCAGCTTCTGTGTGAGGTTCACATTGGATACTGTGCCCACTTGCCCAGTGCCACCACTCATATCTGTTTTTACAATAGCTTAAGCTTTAGATTTAAAATAAATAATTTTTTTTCACTGTAATAGAAGAGCAGTTAGTTGTCTGCAAGCGTCTGGGTGTCAGGCCTACTTCAGCGTGTGCTCTGCAGACCTGTGCCAGCGTGCTTTGACAGTTGCCAATCATATCTAGTGTCTCTTTAGCGTGCTTTTACAAAGAAAAAAGGTTTCCAGTGTAAGCTAATAGCAGCCAGTCAGTGTCCTTCAAGCGGCTCTGTCAGTCCTTCCTTCAGCGTGTACTCTCCAGAACTGTTCCAGTGCACATTGCCAATCATATCTGGTGTCTCTATAGCGTGCTTTTAAAACCAAAATTTTTTTTCACTGTTATAGATTGAATAGCAGTTACTTGTCTTCAAGCGGGTGTGTCAGGCCTACAGTGTGTGCTCTGCAGAACTGTTCAAGTGCACATTGCCAATCATATCTGGTGTCTCTATAGCGTGCTTTTACAAAGAAAAAAGGTTTCCAGTGTAAGCTAATAGCAGCCAGTCAGTGTCCTTCAAGCGGCTCTGTCAGTCCTTCCTTCAGCGTGTGCTCTTCAGAACTGTTCCAGTGCACATTGCCAATCATATCTGGTGTCTCTATAGCGTGCTTTTAAAACCAAAATTTGTTTTTCACTGTTATAGATTGAATAGCAGTTACTTGTCTTCAAGCGGGTGTGTCAGGCCTACAGTGTGTGCTCTGCAGAACTGTTACAGTTCACATTGCCAATCATATCTGGTCTCACAGTAGCTTGCACGCATAGTACCACTAATCCCCCAAAAAATGACAGGCAGAGGCAGGCCACCCCGCAGGGGCCGTCGTGGTCGTGGTGCTGTGATTCCCTTTTGCCCTAGAATAATGCCCAGTTTTCAGAAACCACGTACCCTGAACTTGAAAAGTTCTGAGGACATAGTTGACTGGCTAACACAGGACACCCAATCTTGTACAGCCTCCGCTCGGAACCTTGACGCACCATCCTCCTCCAGCTTAGCTTCAGGCACCTCTCAAGATATCACTCACCCGCCTGCCGCCACCACCAAAACTAGCACCACAGCCGCTTTACTTGGTATGTCAGAGGAGTTATTCACACACCCGTTTGAAGAAATGAGTGATGCGCAACCATTATTGCTAGAGGATGTAGATAACAGGGATATGTCTCAGGCAGGCAGCATTAAACACATGGAGGTACGGTGTGATGATGATGATGTTGTACCCGCTGCTGCTTCCTTTTCTGAGTTGTCAGATACAAGCGAAGCGGTTGATGATGACGATGCGTCCATGGATGTCACGTGGGTGCCCACTCGGCAAGAAGAAGAACAGGGCGAAAGTTCAGATGGGGAGACAGAGAGGAGGAGGAGACGAGTTGGAAGCAGGGGGGGTCGTCGCAAGGAGCTAGTGGCACAGTCAGACAGCATGCATTGGCACCCGGGGTCAGCCCGACAGCACGCCAATCAACGCATGCTGTGTCCACCACCAGAATGCTGTCATTGCAGAGCTCAGCAGTGTGGCATTTTTTTTGTGTGTCTGCCTCTGACAACAGCGATGCCATTTGCAACCTGTGCCAAAGGAAACTGAGTCGTGGGAGGTCCAACACCCACCTAGGTACAACTGCTTTGCGTAGGCACATGATCTCACATCACAAACGCCTATGGGATCAACACATGAGTACACGCAGCACACAAACTCAAAGCCGCCATCCTCCTCCTGGTCTAGCATCTTCAGCCACGTCAACCACTGCTGTCCTTCTTGCCCCCTCTCAACCATCCGCCACTTAGACTCCCGCCTTGAGCAGTTCCCGCTCATCTGCCCACAGTCATGTGTCTGTCAAGGACATGTTTGAGTGTAAGAAGCCAATGTCACCAAGTCACCCCTTTGCCCAGCGTCTGACAGCTGGCTTGTCCGAACTATTAGCCCGCCAGCTTTTACCATACAATCTGGTTGAGTCTGAGGCGTTCAAAGAATTTGTAGCTATTGGGACACCGCAGTGGAAGGTACCCGGCCGGAATTTCTTTTCACAAAAGGCAATCCCCAACTTGTACTCGATTGTGCAAAAGGAAGTCATGGCATGTCTGGCACACAGTGTTGGGGCAAGGGTCCATCTGACCACTGATACCTGGTCTGCAAAGCATGGCCAGGGCAGGTATATCACCTACACTGCGCATTGGGTAAACCTGCTGACGGCTGACAAGCAAGGAATGCGTGGCATTGCAGAGGAGTTGGTGACACCGCCACGAATTGCAGGCAGTCCTGCTGCCACCTCCTCTACTCCTCCTACTCCATCCTCTTCCATAACCTCCTCGGCTGAGTCCTCTTGTGCTGCTGCGTGTTGCTCCACATCAACGGCACCCCCCCAGCTCCCCAGGTACTATTCCACATCCCGGATACGGCAGTGTCACGCCGTCTTGGGTTTGACTTGCTTGAAAGCAGAGAGTCACACCGGACAAGCACTCCTGTCCGCCCTGAACGCACAGGTGGAAAAGTGGCTTACTCCGCAGCAACTGGATATCGGCAAAGTGGTGTGTGACAACGGAAAAAATTTGATAGCGGCATTGAAGTTGGGCAAGTTGACACATGTGCCGTGCATGGCACATGTGTGTAATCTGATCGTACAACGCTTTGTGCATAAGTACACAGGCTTGCAGGACGTCCTGAAGCAGGCCAGGAAGGTGTGTGGCCATTTCAGGCGTTCCTACACGGCCATGGCTCACTTTGCCGATATCCAGCGGCGAAACAACATGCCAGTGAGGCGCTTGATTTGCGACAGCCCTACACGTTGGAATTCAACACTCCTAATGTTCGACCGCCTGCTCCAACAAGAAAAAGCTGTTAATGAATATTTGTATGACCGGGGTGCTAGGACAGCCTCTGGGGAGCTGGGAATTTTTTTGCCACGTTACTGGACGCTCATGCACAATGCCTGTAGGCTCATGGTTCCTTTTGAGGAGGTGACAAACCTAGTCAGTCGCAACGAAGGCACCATCAGCGACATCATACCATTTGTTTTCTTCCTGGAGCGTGCCCTGCGAAGAGTGCTGGATCAGGCTGTAGATGAGCGTGAAGAGGAAGAGGAAGAGTTGTGGTCACCATCACCACCAGAAACAGCCTTATCAGCATCGCTTGCTGGACCTGCGGCAACGCTAGAAGAGGATTGTGAGGAAGAGGAGTCAGAGGAGGATTGTAGCTTTGAGGAGGAGGAGGAGGAGCAAGACCAAACACAACAGGCATCCCAGGGTGCTCGTTGTCACCTATCTGGTACCCGTGGTGTTGTACGTGGCTGGGGGGAAGAACATACCTTCAATGACATCAGTGAGGAGGAGGAACGGGAAATGAGTAGCTCGGCATCCAACCTTTTGCAAATGGGGTCTTTCATGCTGTCCTGCCTGTTGAGGGACCCTTGTATAAAAAGGCTGAAGGAGAACGACCTGTACTGGGTGTCCACGCTACTAGACCCCCGGTATAAGCAGAAAGTGGCGGAAATGTTACCGAATTACAACAAGTCGGAAAGGATGCAGCATTTGCAAAATAAATTAAAAAGTATGCTTTACACAGCGTATAAGGGTGATGTCACAGCACAACGGGAATATAACAGGGGGAGAGGTGGAAGTCATCCTCCTCCTCCTCCCACGACCACGCCGGCAAGGACAGGACGCTTTAAAGACGTGTTGTTGATGGAGGACATGCGGACCTTTTTAAGTCCTATGCATCGCCACAGCCCTTCGGGATCCACCCTCAGAGAGCGACTCGACCGACAGGTAGCAGACTACCTCGCCTTAACTGCAGATATCGACACTCTGAGGAGCGATGAACCCCTTGACTACTGGGTGTGCAGGCTTGACCTGTGGCCTGAGCTATCCCAATTTGCGATAGAACTTCTGGCCTGCCCCGCTTCAAGTGTCCTGTCAGAAAGGACCTTCAGTGCAGCAGGAGGTATTGTCACTGAGAAGAGAAGTCGCCTAGGTCAAAAAAGTCTAGATTACCTCACCTTTATTAAGATGAATGAGGGATGGATCCCGAAGGGACTGACACTGTGCTGTATTTTAGCTCTGAATGACGTTTGACTTGCGTGACTTATCCGCCACCAACTAGGGTTCAAGCCGCCATGTTTTAGGGCACTTTCTGCCTGTGAAACAAACATCAATTTTTCTGCCCGCTGCTACAGCAGCGGCTGCAACAATACCAAATTTTTCAGGCATGTGTACATGCCTAATTTTTAGGCCCACTGGTGCAGCACTGTGGCTTCAAAAACCAAACCAAAAAAAATCCTCCAAGATGGCACCAATATACCAGTGGTCTAAGCATCTTCCCACCTTGGCCTAAAAAGGGGAGGTGATTCAACAATTAAAAATCTCTGCCATTTACACGTCCACTGATAGGAGACGCGGAAGGTATTAAACTGATATGAACAATACTAAACTCACCACTCCTATCTGGTGGCACATTAGCTTGCCCGCGCAGTGCCCCAAATTTCAAGTAAGAGGACCGACCAAGCATCTTCTTCCATCTCCCTGTTACATAAATCAATGCCATATCCATAGAAATTGTAGAGAATATCCAGGATAGTTTTATAGGGCCAAATCATGTCGCCTGTTGAAAGAGGTGACCTTGCTCGGGTCCCAGGTGTGCGGTTCCTAAAATGGCTGCCATATACATGTCCTCTGATAGGAGACGCGGAAGGTATTAAACTGATATGAACAATACTAAACTCACCACTCCTATCTGGTGGCACATTAGCTTGCCCGCGCAGTGCCCCAAATTTCAAGTAAGAGGACCGACCAAGCATCTTCTTCCATCTCCCTGTTACATAAATCAATGCCATATCCATAGAAATTGTAGAGAATATCCAGGATAGTTTTACAGGGCCAAATCATGTCGCCTGTTGAAAGAGGTGACCTTGCTCGGGTCCCAGGTGTGCGGTTCCTAAAATGGCTGCCATATACATGTCCTCTGATAGGAGACGCGGAAGGTATTAAACTGATATGAACAATACTAAACTCACCACTCCTATCTGGTGGCACATTAGCTTGCCCGCGCAGTGCCCCAAATTTCAAGTAAGAGGACCGACCAAGCATCTTCTTCCATCTCCCTGTTACATAAATCAATGCCATATCCATAGAAATTGTAGAAAATATCCAGGATAGTTTTACAGGGCCAAATCATGTCGCCTGTTGAAAGAGGTGACCTTGCTCGGGTCCCAGGTGTGATGTTCCTAAAATGGCTGCCATATACATGTCCACTGATAGGAGACGCGGAAGGTATTAAACTGATATGAACATTTACTAAACTCACCACTCCGAGTGCTGTTATTTATTTATTTTTTTTGTGGTGAGGCTTTACAGGACAGAGTGCTTCTCCACAGGACATGTTAACTCACGGGCAGCTGGCTCATCAAGGAACCAGAGCAGCTTGAACGAGGTGACCTTGCTCGGGTCCCAGGTGTGCGGTTCCTAAAATGGCTGCCATATACACGTCCACTGATAGGAGACGCGGAAGGTATTAAACTGATATGAACAATACTCCACTCCTATCAGTAGGTCCGTCCCATTGTGATTTATGCCCCCACACACCGCGCAGGGATGGGGGCCGGGGGGGAGGAAAGTAGCCCCCCCCCCATTGTGATTTATGGCCCCCACCCACCGCGCAGGGGTGGGGGCCGAGGGGGGGAGGACAGTAGGTCCCCCCATTGTGATTTATGGCCCCCACCCACCGCGCAGGGGTTGGGGACGACAGTAGCTCCCCCCAGTGTGTATCATGGGCTTTGAGGACAGGTGTCAATCCATACCGGCCAAGTGACCCTATGTAGGGGGAACAGTCCCTATTCTGCTCTGTGTCAGTGTGTATCATGGTCTCTGTGGACGGGGAACAGTCTCTAATTTGCTCTGTGTCAGTGTGTATCATGGTCTCTGTGGACATGGAACAGTCTTGTAATGGATCACCTGGCACTCCGACTTGGTACCTCCGTTAATGGATGCTCCTAGTGCTTCCTGAGGACTCCAAGCACTCTGGCAGACACCACAATCACCGAACCGATGCAGCATATGAACCTTCTCAAGCATAGGAATGCTGTAGACCGTTGAATAGGACCCATACGAATAGGCTTGCACTCCTAGCAGTCAACTGGAACAGCATGCAATAAATCCTTTCCCCCAATAATGAGACGACACATCACTTTGAGGGTAAAACAGGAACTCTGGACTGGCTCATCCAGCCTGGCTTTTATTTCCAACTCACACATACAGGCCACACCCAGGGGGAGTCATAAAAGAACCAATGACATAGATGTTACCTCCCACACATCCCCTTCCCTTAGTGTGACACATAATCCCATTATTCATACAGTTTAAAATATACTTATTACACAATATTTATAACTTCAAAACCATACATCACATTCACACAAAATTGTGATTTATGCCCCCCACACACCGCGCAGGGATGGGGGCCGGGGGGGAGGAAAGTAGGCCCCCCCATTGTGATTTATGGCCCCCACCCACCGCGCAGGGGTGGGGGCCGAGGGGGGGAGGACAGTAGGTCCCCCCATTGTGATTTATGGCCCCCACCCACCGCGCAGGGGTTGGGGACGACAGTAGCTCCCCCCAGTGTGTATCATGGGCTTTGAGGACAGGTGTCAATCCATACCTGCCAAGTGACCCTATGTAGGGGGAACAGTCCCTATTCTGCTCTGTGTCAGTGTGTATCATGGTCTCTGTGGACGGGGAACAGTCTCTAATTTGCTCTGTGTCAGTGTGTATCATGGTCTCTGTGGACATGGAACAGTCTTGTAACGGATCACCTGGCACTCCGACTTGGTACCTCCGTTAATGGATGCTCCTAGTGCTTCCTGAGGACTCCAAGCACTCTGGCAGACACCACAATCACCAAACCGATGCAGCATATGAACCTTCTCAAGCATAGGAATGCTGTAGACCGTTGAATAGGACCCATACGAATAGGCTTGCACTCCTAGCAGTCAACTGGAACAGCATGCAATAAATCCTTTCCCCAAATAATGAGACGACACATCACTTTGAGGGTAAAACAGGAACTCTGGACTGGCTCATCCAGCCTGGCTTTTATTTCCAACTCACACATACAAGCCACACCCAGGGGGAGGCATAAAAGAACCAATGACATAGATGTTACCTCCCACACATCCCCTCCCCTTAGTGTGACACATAATCCCATTATTCATACAGTTTAAAATGTACTTATTACACAATATTTATAACTTCAAAACCATACATCACATTCACACAAAATTACATATCCACAATCAATCCATTCAGGGGAACAACATATTAAAATATGGTATGGATCAGACCAGGGGTTCAAAAGTTACTAAAAGTATCTTTGAAAACCCCTAGCTTTCCAGGGCCTTCTCTGTGCTGGAGAAGTAATCCAATTATCTCCCAGCACAGAGACAGACTCCATTAAGCACATGGGGACACAAAGACAGTAAAACACTTTAAAATACATAAATTCACCTTTTACACATAACACACAGACATTTCACCTATCCCCAGATAGCTGGGATCTGCGCGCACAAAACTACCGAATAGCGCGCAGATCCTACTCACACAGTACAATTGCCATGGAGCTAAAGTCTTTCCCATAGTCTTTCATTATGAATAGGCTCCATGGTATAGCTATCTGGGGTATCACATTCCCATAAAGTCTGGTCCATAGTCCAAAGGCAAGAGGCGGGCAATCGCCCCCCTCCAAGGACACGTGGCGAGGTTGGTTTCGCCACAATCCCAAAAAGTCCCAATATGTCCATCGATGATTTTAAAAGGGCCAGTTGCAGCAATATAAAGTACAATATGCCCCAAATAACCCAGGGGCCATAGTCAGCAGGTAGGAGGCTAGCAAACAGGCTTCTCCAGGGCCCAGTGGCGAGGTTGGTTTCGCCACAAGTCTCTATTCTGCTCTGTGTCAGTGTGTATCATGGTCTCTGTGGACGGGGAACAGTCTCTAATTTGCTCTGTGTCAGTGTGTATCATGGTCTCTGTGGACATGGAACAGTCTTGTAACGGATCACCTGGCACTCCGACTTGGTACCTCCGTTAATGGATGCTCCTAGTGCTTCCTGAGGACTCCAAGCACTCTGGCAGACACCACAATCACCGAACCGATGCAGCATATGAACCTTCTCAAGCATAGGAATGCTGTAGACCGTTGAATAGGACCCATACGAATAGGCTTGCACTCCTAGCAGTCAACTGGAACAGCATGCAATAAATCCTTTCCCCCAATAATGAGACGACACATCACTTTGAGGGTAAAACAGGAACTCTGGACTGGCTCATCCAGCCTGGCTTTTATTTCCAACTCACACATACAGGCCACACCCAGGGGGAGGCATAAAAGAACCAATGACATAGATGTTACCTCCCACACATCCCCTTCCCTTAGTGTGACACATAATCCCATTATTCATACAGTTTAAAATGTACTTATTACACAATATTTATAACTTCAAAACCATACATCACATTCACACAAAATTGTGATTTATGCCCCCCACACACCGCGCAGGGATGGGGGCCGGGGGGGAGGAAAGTAGGCCCCCCCCATTGTGATTTATGGCCCCCACCCACCGCGCAGGGGTGGGGGCCGAGGGGGGGAGGACAGTAGGTCCCCCCATTGTGATTTATGGCCCCCACCCACCGCGCAGGGGTTGGGGACGACAGTAGCTCCCCCCAGTGTGTATCATGGGCTTTGAGGACAGGTGTCAATCCATACCTGCCAAGTGACCCTATGTAGGGGGAACAGTCCCTATTCTGCTCTGTGTCAGTGTGTATCATGGTCTCTGTGGACGGGGAACAGTCTCTAATTTGCTCTGTGTCAGTGTGTATCATGGTCTCTGTGGACATGGAACAGTCTTGTAACGGATCACCTGGCACTCCGACTTGGTACCTCCGTTAATGGATGCTCCTAGTGCTTCCTGAGGACTCCAAGCACTCTGGCAGACACCACAATCACCGAACCGATGCAGCATATGAACCTTCTCAAGCATAGGAATGCTGTAGACCGTTGAATAGGACCCATACGAATAGGCTTGCACTCCTAGCAGTCAACTGGAACAGCATGCAATAAATCCTTTCCCCCAATAATGAGACGACACATCACTTTGAGGGTAAAACAGGAACTCTGGACTGGCTCATTGTCAGGGACCAGGAACCAGACAGAGACAGAAGTAGATGCAAACACACCTTTATTAATAAATAACAAATAATAAACAAAAGCAAAGTCCAGGAATCAAGCAGGGGTCAGTCACCAGAGCGGGTAGTCAGACAAGCCAGGATCAGGAGCACGGAGAGCAGCGGAGTCAGGAACAAGGCCGGAGTCAGGAACCAGGATCAAACAGGAAACACAGGAACAAGGAGACTTCTGGGAAACAGGAAACCACGCAAGGGCAAGGAGGTTCTGGGCTTAGCTGCTTAAATAGGCAGAACTGATTAGCAGCAGGGTTGATTACTACTCACAGGTGAGTAACCGTGGCAACAAGCAGAAGCAGCTCATAGTAATTGCAGCTGCAAACTCAATTACTGAAACAGAAAGGTTTGCTGTTTAAAACAGCAAAGAAACCCTGACAGTACCTCCCCCTCAACGATTCCCCCCATCTCTGTTGGTGGGTCCGGGCTTCATGGGGAAGCGGGCGTGATAGGAACGAAGGAGGGATGGTGCATGGACATCAGAGGCTGGAACCCAGGAGCGTTCCTCTGGACCGTATCCTTTCCAGTGCACCAAGTATTGGATCTGTCCTCTGAAGACCCGTGAGTCAATGATGCTGCGTATTTCATATTCCTCATGATTGTCAATCAGAACAGGACGTGGACGTGGCACTGAGTTGGTGTAGCGATTACAAACCAACGGTTTCAAGAGGGAAACATGGAAAACATTTGAGATGCGCATGTTAGCAGGAAGGTCAAGTGCGTAAGCTACAGGGTTAACCCTTCGAAGTATACGAAATGGCCCAACGTATCGGGGTGCCAGTTTTTGTGAGGGAACACGGAGGCGTAGGTTGCGGGAAGACAGCCAGACCCTCTCTCCGACCTGATAGGTAGGTGCAGGAAGGCGTCTGCGGTCGGCCTGGAGTTTGTAGTTCTGCATTGCGCGTTGCAAAGAACTCTGAACCTGCACCCAAGTGGAACGGAGTTCCCTGAGATGTCCCTCCAATGCCGGTATCTCCTGTGGCAAGAACGTATCAGGCAACATGGACGGTTGAAACCCATAGTTTGCCAGGAACGGGGATAGCCGGGAGGAGGCATTAATCACACTATTGTGGGCAAACTCCGCCCAGGGTAGCAGATCAGACCAGTTGTTCTGGTGGTCAGAAATGTAGCAACGCAGAAACTGTTCCAGTGTTTGGTTAGCTCGTTCCGCTGCACCATTGGATTGCGGGTGGTAGGCCGAGGAGAAGGAAAGCTGAATTCCCATTTGCGTACAAAAAGCTCTCCAAAATCTGGACACGAACTGGCTACCCCTATCTGAGACTATCACTTTGGGTAACCCATGCAAACGAAAGATCTCCCGACCAAAAATTGTTGCAAGTTCCTGGGAAGTTGGTAGTTTTTTCAAGGGAATGCAATGCGACATCTTCGAGAATCGGTCAACAACCATGAGAATGACTGTATTGCCACGAGAGACCGGAAGATCTACGATAAAATCCATGGACAAGTGGGTCCAGGGTCGTTCACCATTAGGTATGGTTTGCAGGAGACCCACTGGAGGGCGTCGTGGGGTTTTGTTTTGAGCGCACACAGGACAGGCAGCTACAAAAGCGGTGACATCCGAACGGAGACTAGGCCACCAAAATTGCCGGGATACGGACCAGATTAACTGGTTTTTGCCTGGATGTCCAGCTGCTTTGGAGTCGTGGTATGTACTCAATAGTTTCGTACGGAGGTTAATAGGTACAAAACAACGGCCATTAGGTTTCTCTGGAGGAGCATTACTTTGTGCAGCCAGAATCTCCTCGCCTAGGGGTGAGGTGAGGTTAGTACGGATGGTTGCCAGTATATGGTCCGGAGGAATCACAGGAGTAGGGGTTATCTCCTCTCTAGATGGAGGGGAGAACTGTCGAGACAAGGCATCAGCCTGGATGTTTTTTGTACCGGGCAAGTAAGAAACCACATAATTGAATCTTGATAGGAAGAGAGCCCATCTAGCTTGCCGGGGAGAAAGTCGCTTAGCTTCAGAAAGATATGTTAGATTCTTGTGGTCTGTGAGTATGAGGATTGGCACTGAAGTACCCTCAAGAAGGTGCCTCCATTCTTTGAGAGCTAAAATTATGGCTAGAAGTTCTCTATCACCAATCTGGTAGTTGCATTCCGCCGGGTTCAATTTCCTCGAGAAATACCCGCACGGATGCCTGGAACTCTCTGGGTTAGGACGTTGAGACAGGAGGGCGCCCACTCCTGTCTCAGACGCATCGACCTCAAGAATGAATGGTAAGGCAGGGTTAGGGTGTGCCAGTATAGGGGCAGCAGCAAAGGCGACTTTGAGAGACTCAAAGGCAGTAATGGCTTCCTGTGACCAATGCTGTGGATCAGCATCTCTCCTGGTCATGTCCGTGAGAGGTTTAACCAAGGAAGAAAAGTTGCGTATGAACTTCCGATAATAATTGGCGAAGCCCAGAAACCGTTGTATAGAGCGAAGACCCGTAGGTCGAGGCCATTTAAGTATAGCCGAAAGTTTCTCCGCATCCATAGAGAATCCAGTATCTGAGATAACATATCCCAAGAATGTAACCTGTTTGCAGTGAAACTCACATTTCTCCAATTTGCAGAATAGACTATTTTCTCTAAGTCTCTGTAGAACACGAGAAACGTCTGCGTGATGGTTCTCGAGAGATGTGGAATGGATCAGAATATCATCAAGATAAACCACCACACATTGCTGCAGCATATCTCGCAGGACGTCATTTATAAATTCTTGGAAAACCGCCGGAGCATTGCAAAGACCAAAGGGCATTACTAGGTATTCGTAATGGCCGCTCCTGGTGTTAAATGCGGTTTTCCATTCGTGGTCCTCTTTTATCCGGACGAGATTATATGCCCCTCTCAGATCAAGTTTGGTGAAGACCGTTGCTCCCTTGAGGCGGTCAAATAATTCCGTGATTAATGGAATGGGGTAGGCATTCTTAATAGTAATGCGATTGAGACCCCTATAGTCGATACAGGGTCTCAACTCGCCATCTTTTTTCTTTACAAAGAAAAAGCCGGCCCCGGCAGGAGAAGATGACTTCCGAATAAAACCCTTAGACAGTGCATCGGTAACATACTCCTCCATGGCTCGATTTTCTGCTACAGACAGTGGGTAAATCCGGCCCCGGGGAGGATTGGTACCCGGTTGGAGTTCGATACCACAGTCATACGGACGGTGTGGTGGCAGAACGCTGGCTTGACCCTTGTCAAATACATCTTGGAATTCTTGGTACTCAGCGGGTAAGGAAGAGGCAGAACATGCGCCCAAAACTTTGACCGGTTTCTGGAGACAGGACAATGTGCATTGCTGGGACCATGATAATATCTCAGCTTTGCGCCAATCAATTGTGGGGTTATGCTTCTGTAACCAAGGGTATCCCAAAACAACCTGGTAATATGGAGAGGAAATGACCTGGAATTGGGTCGTCTCATGATGTAGAGCCCCTACAGCCAGAGATATGGGCACGGTTTCTTGGGTCACGTGGGTCGGCTGTATTGGTCTGCCATCGATGGCTTCGAAGGCTAGTGGAGAGTTGCGAGACTGTAAGGGTATAGAGTGCTTTGCTGCAAATGCACAATCTATAAACAAGCCTGCGGCCCCAGAATCAAGTAACGCCCGGGTTTCAATGGATGAATCAGACCAGGAGAGGATAACAGGCACCAAGGGTTTGTGCACACATATCTCTGGGTCTGCAGAAAGACCACCCAAGATCTGCCCCTGACAGTATCTTGGGTACGGACCCTTTGCCGGACGGATCGGGCAAAACTTTAACATGTGACCGTGGTGTCCGCAGTATAGGCACAGGCCCTCCCTCCTCCTAAAGGCTCTCTCCTCGGCCGAGAGGCGTGAGAAGCCTAACCGCCTTGGCTCCACACAGACAGAGGACTCAGGACCAGGAGGCAAGGGAGGTGAGGGAGGTTCGGGTGGGCAAGAAAAGCTCGGTGTCAAATTTACAAGAGGCCTCCGCAGGCGCTCCTTGGATGAGGATCTCTCTCGGAGTCTGATGTCAATGAGGGTGACAAATGATATCAGTTCCTCGAGATCTTTAGGTAATTCTCTGGCTGCAATCTCATTTTTAAACACATCGGAGAGACCTTGTGCAAAGGCAGCCACAAGAGTCTCGTTGTTCCAGCCACCCTCTGCTGCCATGGTACGGAATTCACTGGCATACTCGACAATAGTTTTTGTGCCCTGAGAATTAGACATGAGTAGTTCGGCAGTAGGGGTGGAGCGAGCTGGAATATCAAAAACCCTATTGAAGGATGCAACAAATTCAGGGTAATTGTAAATAATAGGCTTCTCCGCCTCCCAGAGAGGTTTTGCCCAAGCTAGGGCCTTTTCAGACAGCAAAGAAATCATGAAGTGAACTTTGTCACTGTCTGTAGGAAATGCCTGGGGCAGGGTTTCAAGGTATCCTTTAACCTGATTTATAAATTCTCTGCACTGTGCTGGGTCGCCCCCAAAATGCTGAGGGAGCGGGACAGACCCAGTCATTTCTCTAGCCGCTACAGGTTTGGAGGTTACAACCGGTGCTAGAACAGGAAGTGAGGCAGAGGCGGCCGCAATCGCAGGCTGGCCGGGTACTGGATCCAGATGGGCATACTGGTCCAAATGGTGGTTCTGCTGGTCCCACTGGGTAAGCAGGTTAGGTATAGGTGTCTTGCCTGTACCATCTGTATTCATGGCCCTTGCGTAATGTCAGGGACCAGGAACCAGACAGAGACAGAAGTAGATGCAAACACACCTTTATTAATAAATAACAAATAATAAACAAAAGCAAAGTCCAGGAATCAAGCAGGGGTCAGTCACCAGAGCGGGTAGTCAGACAAGCCAGGATCAGGAGCACGGAGAGCAGCGGAGTCAGGAACAAGGCCGGAGTCAGGAACCAGGATCAAACAGGAAACACAGGAACAAGGAGACTTCTGGGAAACAGGAAACCACGCAAGGGCAAGGAGGTTCTGGGCTTAGCTGCTTAAATAGGCAGAACTGATTAGCAGCAGGGTTGATTACTACTCACAGGTGAGTAACCGTGGCAACAAGCAGAAGCAGCTCATAGTAATTGCAGCTGCAAACTCAATTACTGAAACAGAAAGGTTTGCTGTTTAAAACAGCAAAGAAACCCTGACACTCATCCAGCCTGGCTTTTATTTCCAACTCACACATACAAGCCACACCCAGGGGGAGGCATAAAAGAACCAATGACATAGATGTTACCTCCCACACATCCCCTCCTCTTAGTGTGACACATAATCCCATTATTCATACAGTTTAAAATGTACTTATTACACAATATTTATAACTTCAAAACCATACATCACATTCACACAAAATTACATATCCACAATCAATCCATTCAGGGGAACAACATATTAAAAAATGGCATGGATCAGACCAGGGGTTCAAAAGTTACTAAAAGTATCTTTGAAAACCCCTAGCTTTCCAGGGCCTTCTCTGTGCTGGAGAAGTAATCCAATTATCTCCCAGCACAGAGACAGACTCCATTAAGCACATGGGGACACAAAGACAGTAAAACACTTTAAAATACATAAATTCACCTTTTACACATAACACACAGACATTTCACCTATCCCCAGATAGCTGGGATCTGCGCGCACAAAACTACCGAATAGCGCGCAGATCCTACTCACACAGTACAATTGCCATGGAGCTAAAGTCTTTCCCATAGTCTTTCATTATGAATAGGCTCCATGGTATAGCTATCTGGGGTATCACATTCCCATAAAGTCTGGTCCATAGTCCAAAGGCAAGAGGCGGGCAATCGGCCCCCTCCAAGGACACGTGGCGAGGTTGGTTTCGCCACAATCCCAAAAAGTCCCAATATGTCCATCGATGATTTTAAAAGGGCCAGTTGCAGCAATATAAAGTACAATATGCCCCAAATAACCCAGGGGCCATAGTCAGCAGGTAGGAGGCTAGCAAACAGGCTTCTCCAGGGCCCAGTGGCGAGGTTGGTTTCGCCACAAGTCTCTATTCTGCTCTGTGTCAGTGTGTATCATGGTCTCTGTGGACAGGGAACAGTCTCTATTCTGCTCTGTGTCAGTGTGTATCAGGGGCTTTGAGGACAGGTGTCAATCCATACCTGCCAAGTGACCCTATGTAGGGGTAACAGTCCCTATTCTGCTCTGTGTCAGTGTGTATCATGGTCTCTGTGGACGGGGAACAGTCTCTATTCTGCTCTGTGTCAGTGTGTATCATGGTCTCTGTGGACGGGGAACAGTCTCTATTCTGCTCTGTGTCAGTGTGTATCATGGACTCTGTGGACAGGGAACAGTCTCTATTCTGCTCTGTGTCAGTGTGTATCAGGGGCTTTGAGGACAGGTGTCAATCCATACCTGCCAAGTGACCCTATGTAGGGGGAACAGTCCCTATTCTGCTCTGTGTCAGTGTGTATCATGGTCTCTGTGGACGGGGAACAGTCTCTATTCTGCTCTGTGTCAGTGTGTATCATGGTCTCTGTGGACGGTGAACAGTCTCTATTCTGCTCTGTGTCAGTGTGTATCATAATCTCTGTGGACAGGGAACAGTCTCTATTCTGCTCTTTGTCAGTGTGTATCAGGGGCTTTGAGGACAGGTGTCAATCCATACCTGCCAAGTGACCCTATGTAGGGGGGACAGTCTCTATTCTGCTCTGTGCCAGTGTGTATCATGGTCTCTGTGGACGGGGAACAGTCTCTATTCTGCTCTGTGTCAGTGTGTATCATGGTCTCTGTGGACAGGGAACAGTCTCTATTCTGCTCTGTGTCAGTGTGTATCAGGGGCTTTGAGGACAGGTGTCAATCCATACCTGCCAAGTGACCCTATGTTGGGGGAACAGTCTCTATTCTGCTCTGTGTCAGTGTGTATCATGGTCTCTGTGGACAGGGAACAGTCTCTATTCTGCTCTGTGTCAGTGTGTATCAGGGGTTTTGAGGACAGGTGTCAATCCATATCTGCCAAGTGACCCTATGTAGGGGGAACAGTCCCTATTCTGCTCTGTGTCAGTGTGTATCAGGGGTTTTGAGGACAGGTGTCAATCCATATCTGCCAAGTGACCCTATGTAGGAGGAACAGTCCCTATTCTGCTCTGTGTCAGTGTGTATCAGGGGTTTTGAGGACAGGTGTCAATCCATATCTGCCAAGTGACCCTATTTAAGAGGAACAGTCTCTATTCTGCTCTGTGTCAGTGTGTATCATGGTCTCTGTGGACGGTGAACAGTCTCTATTCTGCTCTGTGTCAGTGTGTATCATGGTCTCTGTGGACAGGGAACAGTCTCTATTCTGCTCTGTGTCAGTGTGTATCAGGGGCTTTGAGGACAGGTGTCAATCCATACCTGCCAAGTGACCCTATGTAGGGGGGACAGTCTCTATTCTGCTCTGTGTCAGTGTGTATCATGGTCTCTGTGGACGGGGAACAGTCTCTATTCTGCTCTGTGTCAGTGTGTATCATGGTCTCTGTGGACAGGGAACAGTCTCTATTCTGCTCTGTGTCAGTGTGTATCAGGGGCTTTGAGGACAGGTGTCAATCCATACCTGCCAAGTGACCCTATGTAGGGGGAACAGTCTCTATTCTGCTCTGTGTCAGTGTGTATCATGGTCTCTGTGGACAGGGAACAGTCTCTATTCTGCTCTGTGTCAGTGTGTATCAGGGGTTTTGAGGACAGGTGTCAATCCATATCTGCCAAGTGACCCTATGTAGGGGGAACAGTCTCTATTCTGCTCTGTGTCAGTGTGTATCATGGTCTCTGTGGACAGGGAACAGTCTCTATTCTGCTCTGTGTCAGTGTGTATCAGGGGTTTTGAGGACAGGTGTCAATCCATATCTGCCAAGTGACCCTATGTAGGGGGAACAGTCCCTATTCTGCTCTGTGTCAGTGTGTATCAGGGGTTTTGAGGACAGGTGTCAATCCATATCTGCCAAGTGACCCTATGTAAGAGGAACAGTCCCTATTCTGCTCTGTGTCAGTGTGTATCAGGGGTTTTGAGGACAGGTGTCAATCCATATCTGCCAAGTGACCCTATGTAGGGGGAACAGTCCCTATTCTGCTCTGTGTCAGTGTGTATCAGGGGTTTTGAGGACAGGTGTCAATCCATATCTGCCAAGTGACGCTATGTAGGAGGAACAGTCCCTATTCTGCTCTGTGTCAGTGTGTATCAGGGGTTTTGAGGACAGGTGTCAATCCATATCTGTCAAGTGACCCTATGTAGGGGGAACAGTCCCTATTCTGCTCTGTGTCAGTGTGTATCAGGGGCTCTGAGGACAGGTGTCAATCCATGTCTGCCAAGTGACCCTATGTAAGGGGAACAGTCCCTATTCTGCTCTGTGTCAGTGTTTATCAGGGATCCTAACGATAGGTGTCAATCCATACCTGCCAAGTGACCCTATGTAGGGGGAACAGTCTCTATTCTGCTCTGTGTCAGTGTGTATCATGGTCTCTGAGGACAGGTGTCAATCCATATCTGCCAAGTGACCCTATGTAGGGGGAACAGTCTCTATTCTTCTCTGTGTCAGTGTGTATCATGGTCTCTGAGGACAGGTGTCAATCCATATCTGCCAAGTGACCCTATGTAGGGGGAACAGTCTCTATTCTGCTCTGTGTCAGTGTGTATCAGGGATCATTAGGATAGGTGTCAATCCATATCTGCCAAGTGACCCTATGTAGGGGGAACAGTCCCTATTCTGCTCTGTGTCAGTGTGTATCAGGGATTTGACTATCTTTATTCAGGTTCAAAAATTACAATTCCAGGAAAAATTTAACAAACATTTACAAGAACATGTTATGCACATCATAGAAACAACGTGAACCTCTTTAAAGCCACAAACTTAAGACAAAAAATACGTACACACAATGTGTAAGGGTTTGAAAGAATATTCTGAATCCTTACATGTTTACTTTATCGTTTGTTTGATTTTTGTGAACCATATATAAACTACAAGCAGCGTGAAAACTATAAAAACTCAAGTGGCCATGCTGATCAAATTAAATAGTATGCTTTACACAGCGTATAAGGGTGATGTCACAGCACAACGGGAATCTAACAGGGGAAGAGGTGAAAGTCATCCTCCCCCTCCCACGACCCCGCCATATCTGCCAAGTGACCCTATGTAGGGGGAACAGTCCCTATTCTGCTCTGTGTCAGTGTGTATCATGGTCTCTTAGGACTTTATGGATTAAAAGCAGACTCTGCATCAACTGTGTAATTTTCCATGGGAGTTTTGCCATGGATCCCCCTCCGGCATGCCACAGTCCAGGTGTTAGTCCCCTTGAAACAACTTTTCCATCACTTTTGTGGCCAGAAAGAGTCCCTTTTGGTTTTAAAATTCGCCTGCCCATTGAATTCAATGGCGGTTCGCGAGGTTCGCCGGTTCGCGAACATTTGCGGAAGTTCGCGTTCGCCGTTCGCGAACCGAAAATTTCTGGTTCGCGACAACACTAATCTTCACTTTAATTCAGAGTTTAGTAAATAAACCTCTGAGGGAATGTAGTGAGGGGACGGCAAAATGGATTCTTGATATATAAATGTTTATGTCCAGATATGTAAGTATATTATGTGTATAGATAAGCGTTATTTGTTGTTTATATAAGTGTGTATATATATATATGCTAGTGTGTTATCACACACACACACGCACTGTTTATATTTGAACTATTGTATACTCACGGTTATGTTTACGCTATACGATTAATTACACTCAGTTCCTGTTACATACCTCAAGGGTCATTTTCAATTACTCTAGACACATCTTCTATGGCCTATCTTGTGTATCTACAAGAGTTTTGAGCAGAACTATACAAATAATATTCACCATAAATGCTTAATACCGGCCTTTGATATCCTGGGATCAGTTTAATTTTGTAGGTCAACTGGGTCTTTTATTATCCTTTGATTACCTTTTGATAAAGTATTATTGGTATTATGGAATAGTGACTCTTACTTTATCTACCTTTCAATCACACTGCTGCATTTTTCACAGTATTGGCAACTTCATTCTGTTTACATACACTACTCACTCTGGTGTCATTTGGTTTGTGTCTAGATCTTAACTACTGTTCACTTTCTGGCACTCCAATTCTAATCACGTATTACTTACCTTTCATTAATCCTGCAAGGTATCTCTATTCAGTTAATTTGATACGTATTTGTTCACGTCACCATGCAAATAACTCGCTTTACGATACTGCCTACCCAATAACGACAACCACAGATCTCTACCATTAGTGTGGTCAGGTTGATAGGGTTCCCTAGGTGACCATATGTAGATCTTTGGCTTCTTGTGCCATTACATAGCTGTCCCACGAAGCCAACTCCCATCCTCAACTACGGAGATACTACGCCCCTCAGGCCAAATCATAATTAGTGCCTTGCATATGCACCCTCTTGGCAAAAACAGCTAGGGCTTCATCTGTCATGGCCAATCTGTCTTGAATCCCAAGAGGACAACACCCCGCCACAACGTTCGGGGGCAAACCTACCCAACGTGTCAAACCATAGGTAAAGCCTCTCATCGCCTCTTGTCAACTAGTTAGGTTCCCATGTCACCAATCTAGCTTAATTGTTTCGCCACTTGGCATAACATAGGCCAGCTAGTACCAGGATGTTATTCTTTTGCCACCACTAACATTTTTTCTTTCTCTTTCAGGTGTGGTCATAAATTCTTCTAAATAAATTACAGAAGAGAAGAGATTGGAGGGGCTGACTGATGTTAGGCCTTCAAATCCATTTCAGAACAAATAGCGAGACATGTGACTTTGGAAAGACTATATTTCATTACAACAAATACCATATAGGACTACTCACAATCAACAGTTAATTGTCATAAAATTAGCACAACAAGGATGCTATCTTTCCAACAAACTGGAAGATTTGCGTTATACTCAGTTATTGTATTATTATAGAATCAAGTAAGCTGAAATACCACAAAGCTTGGCTATTATGTAGTTACGAGTTAAAGAATACATTTTTTGCCTTCTTTTTAGGCCCTACCACATTCATCGGTTTCTGCACACTTCAACCGACTTGCTACTACTACTATAACTTCATCCTTATTGTATGCTTCGGCTTTTGATCCCGTACACACTTGCATATATATATATAATATTGATGTTATGTATATATTTTTCAGTAAACCCATTGGCTTATTTATCCCCCTTTAGTTTTTCTGATTCATATCCCAACTCTGTTTTCTTTTATTATCAATATTCTGAAAAAATGGATTGACTGAACTTAATTTTCACACTGTGCACAAAAGTCTAAAGTTTAATATTGAATATGCTTTTATGAACACATTTTATTAATCTGCTTTGCTATGCAGTGTGTTACTGCATTAATTAGAATGACCATATAGGTAAATTGTTTGTTGGGATACTTGTGTAACTAAAGATTGCCCATTGCACATCATATATTGCCCTTTGTTATTTGGCCACAGGCACAATAAAGTTTATTATATGCCACATATTACTATGCTGTCAATCTCAACTCTCTGATGTTGCTTTCTGAGAAGTTTACAAATATTATGTCACATTGAATACATTACATACATTTCAAAATTATAGGCTTGTGTTATGGAAAGCAAAGTGTGTTTAGTATAATATATTAATTAAAAGTTATTTACCAAATTACGTAATATAGTTCTGAACATGAAGTGAACATTATTGCAAAAGTGATATTTATACACATATTTATATTTATACATCTGTATGTGAGAGTGTGCAGACACATTTAAAATGTATTTTTGTTAGCAGATAAATTTAATAGCACTTAGTCAATGTAAGGTAATAGACTAACTCTGATATATGTGCACCCTAAGTTTGTTGCATCTGCGTCAAAATCAAGTCATTTTACCCTGGGAAAGCACACTTGCACCAAGATCTAGTCAACTTACCAAAAGAGGCACACCTGGTACTTCTGGTTCCATGTAGTCCATCTACTCGGAAATTGGGTATCTCAGATTGACGTAATGCGTCAAAACTAGGCCAACACTGTCACATCATTCTAATCGGATTTAATATTAAATGATGCAAACCGCAACCTTCACGCCTTTTAATAGGTTTCTATCCTGGTGCCCAGTCTGACACACTGTGCTTGCATAAATTACCCTAAATTGACTCAAAGGGCTCAGGTCTTTCAGGTATTTCTGACCCTTAAGTGCATTGTTTTGTTCCTATTTGAATTATTCCAATGTACCAGACTCTAGCTTGTTCCTGACCTTGATTTTGCTTAGTCATATGCACTGTTCTTATTCCTGTTTGTGATGGTAGTCACCATTACTGGGAGCAGAAGGACACTATACAATGGTTCCTAAATGGCTCCTATGTCTCAGTCACCCTGTACCCATTAAAGGTGCAGAGTGTTTATAATGTGTGTGTGCGTGTATACTGTTAAATGTTTTGCCTGCTCTCCTGTACTGCCGAGGATTGCTACCAACTAGGTGGATTTGGCTATGGAGCCTGTGTAGCGCCCTCTGTTAGTAGCAACAGCAATATGCACTACCTGAATAGCAAGGCTAGTTAATTTGCATATTCAGGTAGATTTGCATATTGCAAATTTTGCAGGCAGGATAGATATTTGCTGGTTATTGTCTTCCCCATCCCTTTGTAAATATGTTATTATGCTATTATAAGTTCCTGTATATTTTGTGACATGTTTTGTTATTTAAATTTTATTATGCATGTCACAGCAATGTATATGTAATGATCATATGGTCAAGTAAAATAAAGCTTTATATGTTAGTTCCACTTGGGACTGGGTGTCCTGTGAGGATTTGTAGGGATCCCAGGGACAGAGTATTTGTACCTGTTTGCTGTCTGCAGGATCCTTCTAGCCCTGGGATAAAACAAGAGAGCTAGGCCTGAAAGGTCAGCTGGAAGAGCTCCTGAGAGGCCCCAGTCAAGCTTTGGCGACTGGGGTGGAAGCGTTCCAGGGTTCCTGCAAGCAGCTAGGAAGTGGATTGGGCTGAGGTACTCGGTCGCTCCGAGTACAGGAGCTCCGTCACACTGTTGTTCCAGTTCCTGGCTAAGTTCCTGAATTCATGTTTGCCTAATCCTCTGTACCTAAAAATCCAGTGTTTCTTTGAATAGTTTATCTTTCTTATTTTATTTCCTTTCTGGTTAAAAAGTGTAGTTGAGCTCCTATATCCCAACTGGATATCTCCCCTTAATTCCTCTCATAGCTGGAAGAAGCGGTGTTCATTGAATATAGCTTTTTCCCCTAGTAATCAGATGACACATGATTCTGGGAGTACAACTGATTTTTTTGTCAAGCCACTGTCTTTTATACATGGACCCATGGGGTCCCTATTTAAGACAGGCTGATCCCGTCCTGGTGTATCTGGGAGATAATTGAGCTAGCCCTTGCTTAAATGAATTATATCTGGAATACAGAGGACACAACACAAAATACCCTAAAAAAACACATAAAAAGTAGCAGGAACCCCAACGCATTATATATCCCTGGAGAGCTCTGAGCTGAGCGCCCAAGTTGGCAAAATAGCTCTTGAATCCATGAAGAACAGAAAAATTGCCACCCGAGTAAAGACTTTACCGGCCACTAACAAGGTCCACGCAGAAAAGAGTCCCACAACAAATGTCTCATGGGCCATGTCAAATATCGGGAGCTCCTGCGGACAAACAAGGGAGCGTTTCCCCTGGTTCTCAGGGAGCAATTGTTCTTCTCACTCTATTGTACCTCCCCTCCAATTAGTGATCTCCTGGCTGGTCGGAAAGTGGGGGAAAACAGAGGTAGAAGTTGGCCAGGAAATATGGGTAGGTGCGGCCGGGCCGGAGTTCCACAGAATTGTGGCCAGGTCCCAGTGGAGTTCTCGTGGCTGTCTGGCTTTCTTGATTGTTTGGCATGAGGGGGAGGAGGGATGGCCAGAGGTAGTGAAATGCTCTTATAATGAAAAGATGGGGGACAAAACCAGGATTCGCCACAAAAAGTATTGTTAATATTGTTCTTTTAGTTCCATATTGTTCATAGCGTTGACCAGTCTGGCCACTCTAAGGCCCGGTAATACTCCTGAATAGCCTTTCCTAAAGTGCTTTTAGTTAGGTTGTAGCTTATACCTTGCTGAGGATTCCTTTAGAATACTGACAGTCAATGAATCCGAGCACTGGCATCCAATGTCTGCCATATGGGTAATCTGACTCTGACATTGTGTAACTTATAAATTATTTCCAGTATTCCTAAAGCTCAAGACCATTGACATAATCGAAAATCTAATATATTTGTAACATGAGGGATTTATATGAATGTTGTATGCAACCTATTAAATTACTTGTGGTAAGTGTAGCACTACATTTTTTCTTCTGTTTGTCATGCAGACCATACAAACAACTTTTTAATGGAAAATAAATTTTTTCCATTTTTTTGGGAAGGTGTAACCAGACATTTGTGTCTGTGCTTTGTAAAATCAAGCATCACTGAGTATGTGTTGAAAAGTAATATCTCTCACGGTTCCTATTATTTCCTACAAGAAATAGTAGCTAAGAGCATATTGCTTTTGTGTTGGAAGAATTTGGATCAATTATGGGTTATTTTTTTTTTTTTGTATGTTAGCAAATCAATGAATTCAAATACTTAAGTATTGCAATGGTATGGCATTACACAGACAATTGTAATCAAACTTATTCAACCCCCATTGAAAATCTGGTTTATTGTCAAAATTTACAGACTTTCAGCTGTTTGCAATGGACAAATCAAACAAAAAAACATTGAAATAGCTCAACACAACAAATGCTTCAAGTGGTTTCCCCCAAATTCAACTGAAAATCTATCTAGAATGACTTCTCCAGTCTCACAAGTATTTAAATCCTTCATGGCAAGCATTTTTAGTAGTTATTAGAGCACTCTTTTGCAGTTTTGACCTGCTGCAAATGAGATGCACCGCCAGACACCAGGTTCTGGCAGCATTCCTGAGGAATTTTAGCCCATTTCTCAGGAGCAATGGCCTCTAGTTCAGTAATATTTTTTGGTTTGCATGCTACAACCACCTTCTTCAAATTCCACCAGAGATTTTTTAAGAGGTTCAAGTTAGATGACTGTGATGGCCACTGTAGAATTTTCCATGTTTTCTTCTCCAACAAACTTTGGTGGAATTTTAGGTATGCTTGGGATCATTGTCTTGTTGTGAGGTCTAATGGCTCCCTAGCTTCAGCATCCTCACAGACAGCATGATGTTTTCTCCTAGGATTTCCTGATACTTCAATTAATCCAACTTGCCTTCCACACGCTGCAGGTTGCCAGTGCTAGTGGATGCAAAGCAGCCCCAGAGCATTACGGAGCCACTACCAAGCTCAACTTTAGGCTGAGTGTTCTTTTCTACATATGTTTCATTCTTCTTCCTCCATACACACCGCTAATCCATAGGGCTAAAAAGTTAGGTCAATACCTTCTGTGACTTATTTATATGAGTTTGAGCATTGAGCATATTGGAGCAGACTTTTCTTGTGCTTTTGGGTAAGTAGTAATGTACGTCTGTGCTCACTGACTCACTGCATTGACTTGAGGGTTTTTCAAAACCTGCTTTCTCAGAAATCTGGTTGCAGCCATTGATATCTTCCTTTTTCTGCCCCGTCCACTTTGTGTATTCACTGTTCCTTCAACTTTAAATTTGTAAGCTATGCTTCCAATGGTGAATCTAGGAAAAAAATGTCTTCACTTATTTTTTTTATTTTTTTTTTAATTCTTTATTTTTGGTATGCAGGTAGTTACAACAGTGCCTGTGTCGCCACAACAGCGTTGACAGGCTCGTTTCTTAGTCATATGATAGCAGTATTGTGGCAGGTTGGGTATGCATACATTTTTTAAATGAAAGAGGTTGAGCAGTAGTTTTACATTAAGTCATGGCAGAGTAGTCATCACGTTTAAATTTTTAGACTTAACAGGTTTGGTACATGTTGATAAAACTTTGTAGCTGAGCTATGCATTTTTAATTGAGTAGGTATAAAACGATTATTAAGTTACAGGCTTATGTGAATTTGTCAGTTGCAAATTTCTCCACACTACTGAAAATTGACCACCAGGGGGCAGCGAGTCACTGAGCTGGCCAGATTTAGCTTTAGATGATATCTATGCAGGTAAGCAATAATACCACTGGTTGTATTGTAATAAAGGATAATAATAATAACAAGAGGGGTATGTTAGATTAGATAATATACAGTGCTCTGCAATAATGTTAGGTACACACATATGTAAAAACATTTACAGCCACTTAGTTACTGGTTCGGCTGGCATCCTGGCCACCATCAAGTCCCCCTTTGTTTTGTTTTTCCGTTTGGTTGTTGGAATGCTTCGGCACTTGCTAGCCGGGTGTGTGTTCATTTTTGTGCTTCTAACTAGGGTTCTGTAGCTTGAGGTCAGAGACAAATAGATGGGATTACCCTTGTGATCACACTGTTGATTGGCAATTAGTGGTTGCCCGCCAAGGGGACCCCTCTATATATATATATTAAAGCTTTTTTTAAAAAGGGGATATAAGGACTGCTGTAGTAGTTATAGTCCCGATGTGTGACATGGTAGTATGGTGTTTGTCCCTGTATGGGCGATCCAGGCGAGTGCCGGTCTTAGGCGGGAGAAGAGTCCCTGTTGCCGTGCCGGTCATCGTGCACAGTATGGTGGCTGTAGTTGGGCAATCCTCGTTTGCCAGCCCGCATGCGGTATGGTAGGTAAGGCTAGGGTGTTGTGGTGGTGTCCCACTCTGTAGTTAGGCTGGTGGGGTATGAGGACGTACTCGCCTGTTCCCGCTCGGCTCACTTCGGCAGTCCGCCCGTGAGAAGTCAGGAGGGAGGGTGCACCAGTCAATCCTCGAGCATGGCTGGCTGGGCATGCAGTCTCCGCCATTTTAGAGGTAGACTCTGCGCTCTGGGTTCGACCTGCAGATGTTCCAAGTGCCGGTGTTAGTGCACTCAGCTGGGCCACGAGGTGGGGACCGGGATTACCCCCGCCGGTCCAGAGGGGGGGGGAAACAGGGCCAGACTCGCCCAGCCTCCTGCTTCTGCCTTGCCGCTGGTGGGCAGGATAGCTGGGCAGCGGCCGTCCACCCCACTCACCGCCCGAGCGGTCTCCATCATAGTTGACGGGGATCCCCCCACCGAGGGACTAAAACTCTTCAGCAAGCCTCTCCTCGGTACCAGGGTGGCTTCTTGCGTCGGGTCACAGCTACCAGTCGTTTGGCAGGTATGGAGTCGGTTTTTAAAAGGTAAAAACTGTGGAGTATTGTAGGAGCTACTCCATTTTGCGACCATCCGGCATGGCGGTCCGGCCCCGCCCCCATCTTCACTTATTTTTGCAGACAATTCTTTTGACTTATTTCCATTTTTTCCAATTCTTTTGCCATATTTCTAACATGTAGTCAAATATGACACTCGGCAAACCCTTAGCCAGTTCAAGTATTCAGTGTTCCAGCTCAAGCACATCTGGAGGAACTAATTAAACTAGTTGCATCAGGTATGCTTGAGACAACAGCTGTTTTGCATATTTGTGCCATTGTGGGGGATTCTATTCAGGGGGTTGAATAATTTTGAGACTAGATGAGTTATTATAAGTTGAATTTTTAGTTGCATTTAGGGAAACCACTTGAAGCATTAGTTGTGTTGAGTTATTTAATTTGCTTTTGTTTGATTTGTTCATTGCAAACAGCTGAAAGTCTTTACATTTTGACAATAAATATGATTTTCAGTGGGGGTTAAATAATTTTGATTAAAACTACATGGTTAGTCTTTATTAAGTATATTTAAAGAGGAAGAATTAGCTTTAAATATATTACCTGTTAGTATACATTTAAATGATTTCTGAAACCATGGGTAGAACAAAGCATAAATTATTGGGTTGAGTGTGGAGTTAAAATAACCAAGCCATAGAACAGCATTGTACAAATTGTCAGATGTTAAGAAATTAATGTAAGGATCAACCACAGTTACAATAAAAAATGGGAGCCAGCACAAAATAAACACCCCCATAACTAAACTTAATGTCTTGGCTGCTTTGCTCTCCACCTTCAAAGAAGATTTGATGTTCGTGTTTGAACTCAGATAATTTGGATGGCTATGAACAATCTTTGCCTGTTTTCGTGCGATAGAAAATATATGTATATAAATCCCTATCATCATGGTACCTGGAATAAAGAAACATATTAATACAGTGATTACAGCCCACTGTTTGTTAAAAGTAAGAGCACACGACCCAGCACAGGAGAGGGCATCCAGTTTGTCTTGCAGACCCTCAATGTTGACTTTTGATAAAACAAGGCCAAACGAATAAAAGCAAGGAATGGACCAGCTGAAAAATAAGTAAACTCCTATTACATCGATTGGGATTTTTGAATAATAATGAAGCGGTTGGCACACAGCATAGTAACGATCTACAGAAATGAAAAATAGATGGAATATGGAAGTTGTGCAGAACATCATATCCAAACAGCTGTGTAATGTACAGAAAAATTCTCCAAAATACCAGCAAGATGTCATTGATCGGACCATACTATAAGGCATTATTACCAGTCCAAGAAGAAAATCTGTAATTGCCAAGGATAAAATTAAGAAGTTGGTTGGACTATGAAGCTGTTTAAAATGAGAAACTGAAATGATCACCATTAGATTTCCCACAATGGTGATTACTACACCCACAAACATGATAATGCACATAGCTGAAAATCTCAACAGGCTTATGTCAGTTTTATGACATGAATTATCAATAAGTTCGAAACAAAAGCTTGTGTTCTGTTTGTTCCAGAAATCAGATGAATTCATTAATTCTGCAATAAATATCACTGGAAAGAGAAAAAAAAACAAGCATCAAAGAAAATATAATTAGCTGATCACTTAATCTACTAACACACAGACAAAATAGACTGGTTTTCAAATTGGCAAAATGTTTTTTTGTTTTTTTTCAATAGACGAGAATGAATCATTCAATTAAATCAACAGTGTAACATTTTATTTATCCTTTCTTAAACTATTCTTCCACTTGAAAATTCAACCATTTATTCATTGAACTGGGTACTGCTGTGAATTGAAATCCAATTAGCAAAATTATTACTATTATTATTGCCATTTATATAGCGCCAACAGATTCCGTAGCGCTTTACAATATTATGAGAGGGGATTTAACTATAAATAGGACAATTACAAATAAACTTACAGGAACAATAGGTTGAAGAGGACCCTGCTCAAACGAGCTTACATTCTATAGGAGGTGGGGTGTAAAACACATTAGGACAGGAATTTGCAATCAAATAAGGTGGGCTGCCCTTTAGGAGAGGGCAAAAGACAGGTATGTGAGGTAAGGGTTAGTCTTGGAGGCCATAAGCTTTCCTAAAGAGATGGGTTTTAAGGCACTTCTTAAAAGATGCAAGACTAGGGGAGAGTCTGATGGCGGTAGGCAGGCTATTCCATAGGAAGGGAGCCGCCCGCGAGAAGTCCTGCAAGCGCAAGTTAGCCGTACGGGTGCGGACAACGGACAGGAGGTGGTCACGGGCAGAGCAGAGAGACCGAGAAGGGACATACCTATGGATCTGTGAGGAGATATAAGAGGGGCTAGAGTTGTTCAGTGCTTTATAGGTGTGAGTTAGTACCTTGAATTGACTCCTATAGCATACAGGAAGCCAATGTAAGGACTGGCAGAGGGGTGAGGTGTGAGAGAAACGACTAGAGAGGAAGATCAGTCTAGCAGCAGCATTCATTACGGACTGTAGGGGTGCAGTACGGCTTTTGGGAAGACCAATCAGGAGAGGGTTACATTAATCCATGCGGGAAATTACTAGAGCATGGACAAGCTCCTTGGTAGTATCTGGTGCAAGAAAGGGGCGGATGCGGGCTATGTTTTTAAGATGGAATCTACAGGATTTGGCAACATGCTGGATGTGAGGCTCAAAGGTGAGACCATAGTCAAGTATGACGCCAAGACAGCGCGCTTGCAAGGATGGACTGATGTTAGTACCAGAGACTTGAAGGGAGAGCGAAAGAGGAGGATCAGTATTAGGAGGAGGAAAGACAAGGAGCCCCTGCTCCTTTCACACCCAGCAGCCCCTGCCCTCCTCACCCTGCAGCACCTTGTCCCCCCTCTCACCCAGCAGCCCCATATCCCCCTCTCAACTAGCAGCACCATGTCCCTCCTTTCACCCAGCAGTCCCGTTTCCCCCTCTCATCCAGCAGCCCTTGCCTCCCTCTCACACCCTGCAGCCCAATGCCCCAGTCTCATACCCTGCAACCCAATGCCCCAGTCTCATACCCTGCAGCCCAATGTACCTTCTCCCATCTTCCAGCCCCAAGCACCCTTCTAGCACCCTGAAGCCCTAAATCCCCTCTCACACCCTGTAGCTCTGTGTCCCCCTCTCACACACTGCAACCCCAAGTCCTTCTGTTACGC
The DNA here is from genome assembly GCF_036172605.1 of Pelobates fuscus. Taxonomy (NCBI): domain Eukaryota; kingdom Metazoa; phylum Chordata; class Amphibia; order Anura; family Pelobatidae; genus Pelobates; species Pelobates fuscus. Next base: position 228,627,752 of record NC_086318.1, read on the forward strand.
CCTGACGCCCCATGATTTTATTTGATCTTGCATGCCTAAATAACATTTGGAATGATGTTTGGCTTTTCAAATGCACAATGCTTTCTCAGACAAGTCTCACTCCAGTGATTAAGCCTTAAAGAGACACTAAAACAACTTTAGCTTAATAAAGCAGTTTTGGTGTATAAGACACACCCCTGCAGTCTCACTGCTCAATTCTCTGCTATTTAGGAGTTAAATCACTTTGTTTATGCAGCCCAAGGCACACCTTCCTACATGTGACTTACACAGCCTTCCTAAACACTTCCATTAAAGAGTTGTCTAATGTTTACCCTTTCTTTATTGCAAATTCAGTTTAACTTAGAATTACTTCTCTCCTGCTCTATTAATAGCTTGCTACACCTGCAGGAACCTCATTTGAGTAAAATGACAGTGAATTGAGCAGTGACACTGCAGGGGCATTATTTATACACAAAAACTGCTTCATTAAGCTAAAGATGTTTTGGTGACTATAGTGTCCCTTTAATTAGTAATGCAATTGTAGTCATTATTAGTTAACTGTTCCCTATTCTGGAAAGAGAGGGGAGGCATCTCCACTGGTTAACTGTGTAGTCAGGGGGATCCACCACCATAAAAAAATTATTTTTAAAAATCGATCCTGACCACACATGGCTAGAGGGACCATACTCCTGGTCCAGTGGCGTACACACAATCTATGGGGGCCCCAGCGCGAAACTGATCCATGAGTCCCCTCATCCCCCCCCTCTCCCTCCATCACCCCCTCACCCCCTCTGACAGACACATACATACAGACATACATACATACATACTGTCAGGATTACTATATGATCCAGCACGTAGAATTGTGTTGCAAAGATGACTAATAGGTAATGTATTACTGGGCCTTAGAATGGCCAGACTAACGTACCAAAGAATAGTCAGGGTGCTAGCTGAGGTCAGGGGACACAGAAAGGGACACAACGATAAAAGAAAGCCAGAGGTCAGGGATACCAGAAATACAGGGAAGTCAAAATCAAAGCCAAAGTAAAAAAACAGAAGAAACTTGAATCAGGGACGCGCTCTCGGACAACCACTAGGGAAACCATGACAGGGCAATGAGGAAAGGTAATTCTAGGTTTTTATACCTGCTTTACCTTTCCGATTGGCCGGGATCGCTCTTTGACCCCAAAACGTGCGTGCGCGGTGCGTGCGTGACGTTACATGCACGCCAATGTTGTCATTCACGTGAGCGGATGTGGGGGTATAATTGCCATGGATCCGCAGCGGCTGGTGTCCATTAACATGTCGCAAGTGTTAGTCATGCAGACGCACGGCTGCTGACCGCAAGGTGAGGAAGAATATGTTACACATACACACATAGACATATACATACACACAGACACATACATACAGACACATACATACACAGACACATACATACACACAGACACACATACACACACACAAGACACACATACAGACAGACACACACATACATACAGACAGACAGGCACATATACATACAGACAGACACATACATACAGACAGACACACAGAGACACATACACACAAAGACACACACACACATATATACAGAGACACACACACATACAGACACATACAAACATACAGACACAAATACATACATACAGACACACACACACACAGACAAACACACACTCACAGACAGACAGAGACACACACATACACACAGACACACTTACACAGACAGACACACACAGACACAACATACAAACACATACATACACAGAGACATGTTTAAGTCACCCTCCTGTTTCCTACCTTTTAGGTGCAGGATGGTGACTTTCCCTGGGGTCCAGTGGTGGCTCAGGCTGGTGGGAGTCAGAGTGCCCACTGATAGCTGGGAAGAGTGACGGACAGGGGGCCTGGTCGCTGCAGCGCCCCGATGGGCGCCTTGAACGTGCGGCCCCGGCAATTTGCCGTGCAGGCCGGGGCCAGTACACATGGCGTCGGGCTCCCGGTCACAGGGGTCCGCGCGGTCACAGCTGTGACCCTTGCGACCGTGGTATGTACGACACTGTCCTGGTCCCACTAACAGTAGCATATTTGCCAAAGAACAAACTTTTTTTCACTCACTAAAGCACAAAGCCGTATAGTAAACAGCTAGTGACATTGTAATATTAATTGTTTCCTTTGTGTGTGTGTTTTTTCCCTCAGCTTTAATAAACAGAGCATATTTGAATGTAAACTGATCTTTATACCAATTAAGCAAGGGAAATATAAAATCGACATACAATACATGTAACACTATATGTTGATGTATTTTTATTCATGCAAATCTATGTATATTCTCTCTTGCTTTTTGACTGATTGTGTAAGATAGGTTTTTGATCTGTAAACTATTTTACTCTTTTGTATTTTCACTCATTGTCTTAAATCATATTCAAGGAAAATGTTAAATTAACATTAAAAACTGATAGAAAATCAGTGTTGTGTGCATATGTCATCTCAACCAAGAATGGTGTTTGTTTTATGTTTTTTATTTAATTAATGACAACTCAGTTTATTATTATTAATAATAATAATAATAATAATAATATCAATGCCCGTGTTAATATACTTATTGGAATACTATTTTAGATTAGCAATATTTTTTTTATTTTTTACTCTAAAACCGTTTTATAGTAATGGACCAGTCAGTAGACGTGCGGGGAATACAAAAACGAAACAAAGCCTATTTCTCAGAAATAGCACTGTTTTAACCCCTTAAGGACCAAACTTCTGGAATAAAAGGGAATCATGACATGTCACACATGTCATGTGTCATTAAGGGGTTAAACAGCAAAGCTACAGTGGCAGTATTTATGCACCAAACTCACTTTATTAAGATTTTAGACTGTCCCTTTAAGACCATAACAAAACATACCTATTCTTGTTTTCTGAGGTATAATTTATTGAACATATTGTTCAGTCTGGTGACTGAGCTTGCTATCCTCACGGGGAGTGCAGTTAATTATATGTCTATAATATTTTTTTTTATTTTAAATATTTTTTTCTTTGTAAAACATAGGTTAAAATAATTTAGACATTATTAGAATAATAATTTTCTTTATTTTAGTTATTGTGCTATTTATGGTTTGCGTGTTTATTTGCTCTATCATTTATGAAATATATTTATTTCAAAGTAAATAATATTTCTGGAAGCAGGACAATAAACATGCTAATTGCATATTTTTTATTAACATTGTTATAATACATATCTGTTTAGTTAGTTTATTTATTTACAGATGAGTTAGGAATTCTAGCAGTAATAAAACAGCACATACCTTTTAAGTATATTAGAAGACAGGACCAAAGCTTTCAATTAATGTCTGGGCAGCAGTGTTGGACAATCAGATTTTAAAGATACAAATTGCTCCCAAAAGACTGCAAGTTTGCTCTCTGATGAAATCAAATACATTTCACCACATTTATTCACTAGTTTTCACTCCACAATTCTGAAAATGTGTTGATTGCGTCTGTTATAATAAAACAGGACGAATAAAAATTCTCCATTCCCAAGAGGCACTCATGGATGTAATCAACTCATTTTTGTCTGTACACTAATTGTATGCTAATTTGCAAAAACAATCAAATTAATAACAATACACTATAAAAGTAAAACAATGCCTGTGTTGATTTCCACACATTGCATTGTCAGCCTTGAGCATTGCCCACTCCAGGAAATAGGTTAACCTATTAAGAGACTGATATTCTGTTGTATTTAGTCTGAACTGTCAGACATAATTAATTGAAAACACTGCAAGGCTTAAAGCGGCACTGTCATGGCCAAATCCCTTTTTTTTTTTTTAACCCCCCCCCTCCCGACTCCACTACATCTAATTGATCCCCTAGTCACCCCCAAATGCCCCTAAGCAAATGCCCCTAAATATTGCCTATTTTTTATCTTTATTTTCTGCCCGGACCTAGGTCCTGGCGCCGCCATCTTTGTGTGTGTAGATGATCTGCCCACACTAGATAGCGCTGTGAAATTCCCGCGCATGCCCAGTTAAACACTTGGGCATGCAAACGGGAATTTCATCTATTCATTCATTCGTCAGAAAGAGGAATAAATTAATAGACATTTCAAACGAATGAATGAAGACCTCTTTGTTCGTTCGTTTGGTTTATTACAAGGAGGCAGCTATCGGCACACAGCTCCCTCCTTGTAATATGTAAAAAAAGAAGCAGTAGGGAGCAGTGGTCCCCGCCACTTCCTAAGCCCCCCATGTCTTCCCTCACTCTATGGGGGTCAATATGACCCTCATAATAGCATAAAATCTCCCAAATGCCCCTACGCGCTATGCCGCGAGTAGGGGCATGTATACTAAACAGTGAACAGCCAGTGGCTGCTCACTGTTGTAACCTCCCCCTCTCCCCCTTCTAAAAAATGACCCCATGGTGGGACATCTATTAACTAGCGGGATGGACATAGTGTCCCCCCCCCCCCGAGTCCCCACCCGTGGGGGCTATGCAACTAAACTAAATTTCATTTAGGGCCACCATCTGCCGCCTATGGACGGGGGCCTGGGGGGAGGACAATAGGTCTCCCTCATTTTCATTTAGGGCCCCCACCTGCTGCTCAGGGGTGGGGGTTGGAGGGGAGGACAATAGGTGCCCCAAATTTTCATTTAGGGCCCCCACTCACCGCTCATGGGTTGTGGCCGGGGGGAGGACAATAAGTCCCCCCCTTTTTTTAGTTAGGGCCCTCAGGGGTGGGGGCGCGAGGCAGAGGACAATAGGTCCCCCCTCTTCATTTTCATTCAGGGCCCCCACTCTGTCGCTCATGGGTGGGGGCTGGGGGGGAGGACAATAGGTGTTCCCCCATTGTCTTTAGGGCCCCCACCCACCATGAGTGGCGGGTGGGGGCCCCATTTAGTTGCATAGCCCCCACTTGTGGGACACGGTAGGGGTTCAGGGGGGATACTTTGTCCCCCCCACTCGTTAATAGATGCCTGCCCCACCATGGGGCCATTTTTTAGAAGGGGGGAGCTTTTTATTTTATTTTTACAAAAGTGAGGAGCCATAGGCTGCTCACTTTTTACTAGACATGCCCTTACTCGCGATATAGCGAGTAAAGGGGCAGATTAATTACTAATACCAAGTAATTTTTACTTGGTATAAGTAAAGTTGGCTGAAAGACCAATCTTGTTCTTTCAGCCTTTTGGTAGATAGCTCCCTAATACTGTGGGAATTACAGAGCTATCTATTAAGTGGCTGCAAGATGCAGCCGCGATTGGATCAGAATTTTATTCATTTGAATGAAATTTTGAACCAAACAAAAGTCCTGAATTTTGTCCTAACACGAATGGATGAACTGCTCTTATTATATATATATATATATATTTTTTTTTTATTCTTTATTTTTTTCGTGCAATAGGGTGTACAAACAGGCCTGATGTGCCACGATAGCAGGACAGGCTTATCAACAGGTACATTATCGTGACAGGATTGAGTTGCACATTTTAGTTTTTGAAACGAACATAACATTGAAGTAGAAACATATCTGTGTAATGTAAATCCGCAGCTGAGGTAACAACGTATATGTTGGACAGAAAGCTTGTGCTCGGCTGAGGAACCTAGGGGCTAGTATTTTACGACTGCTTAGTAGCATAAGTGGCGTAAATAACTTTAGTTGTCAAAAAGGTTCTATAGGGTTGTGCATAATAAAATGGCTTTGGCACTAGCGTACGCTGAGTGGTATGGTCTGTCAGGGCTATGGAACTGTTTGGTCTTGCATCTCCTATGCCGGCTGGGTTGTGGCCTCTGTATGAGCATCATTACGCTCCTTAAATCATATGGGAGGTCTATGTTAGGGGATAGCATAGTGTGGAGGCTGGAGACTGCGTGAATTTCGGAACGCTTGTTTCGGGGTTGGTGTGTCATCAACATCTGGGTGGTTTGCTGGGTCTTATAGATTTTACGCCTCTGGGTGTAGCTTAAGTGGTTTTGGGATTGTCCGGGGGTGCAGAGGCGGGGGGAGAGATTATGGGCTCTCGGTTGTCGGGCCGTAGTGACCCACATCAGTTGCTGTTAGGTTGTGTTGGCTACAGAGTCATTATAAACATAAACATATATATATATATATATATATATATATATATATATATATATAAACAAGTATTAACTAATAAAGCAAGTAATTGAAATATAAACGATCTGCTCAGGTTGTTTCTGTGGCACGTTCGTCTGCCGGGATAAAGGGGGTGACTCTTGCCGGGTCCCAGACATGCAACGGCTTTGTGGCACCTCTTTTGCTAGGCCTGGTAAGTGAGTCCTTCAGGAGGCCCAGTGTTGCCAGCAGGGCAGCTGCTTCATCCATATCTCGGATCTCATGGGTGATGTTTCCCTGTGTGATCTGTAGTTTCCGAGGGGTGCGCCATCTATATGGAATGTCACAGTTTCTGAGTGCTGTTGTGAAGGGTCGCAGGGAGTGTCTCCCTTCGAGTGTGTCCCCTGAGAGGTCATTGTAAAATGTCAGCGACATATTTTCAAACCTATAAGGCGATAGTCCTTTCAGTGCCGCCATTACTGCTGCCTTATCTCTGTTGCAGGTAAGTTGTACCACTATGTCTCCAGTGGTGGTTGCAGGTGCTTGGTGTGGCTTTTGAATTCGAAAAGTCCCATCTATGTGGATGTTCTTGGCCTGTTTGGGGGTCTGTAAGGCACAGAGCAGTCTCTGTATCATGTGCGGTAGTTCCCCTGCCGGGATTTCGTCCGGAACCCCTCGTACCTTGATGTTGTTTCGGCGCCGTGCATCTTCCATGAGGGCAAACCTCTGTTCAAAGGTTGTCTGCTGCTTTTGAAGGCGCCGTATTTCGTCCCCCAGTGAGGTGATCTGTGTGGATTGTTGCATGGCCGTTGTTTCCACGGTCTCGATGCGTCCCACCAGGCCCAGGAGTTCAGAGCGCAGGGAGGCCATGTCGGCCTGCAGCGTTTTCTGGAGGCCTGCTAGCAGTTCCTTTAGGGTGGCCGTTGTCACAGGCTGGGTGTCAGCACTCTGTGGTAATGCCTGGGTATGGTAGGGATGTGGCATGGGAGGTGACTCCCTGTCCAGAAGTCATTCACCTGAGGAATCCGAGAAGTCTGCATAGTCGGCGGCCATCTTGGGTCCGCTCTCGCCCAGGGCCCGGCGCATCCATAAGGCGGCACAGGCGGCTGCCTTAGGGCGCACCGGCTCTGGGGGCGCAAGATTTCGGTGACCGGCAGGAGGGAAGCGCTCCCTCCTGCCAGATCACCTTCTGGACCCCCGACGGGAGGCAGCGTTCTAATGAGAGGCGGCGAGGGAGCTCTAACCTGTCTGCTCTGCTCCCTCGCGCGCAGTCTGCTGATTCTGCGGGAGACGGAATATGACGTCATATTCCGGCTCCCGGCATCAGTAGACAGCCCGCGAGGGAGCAGAGCAGACAAGTTAGAGCTCCCTCGCCGCCTCTCATTACAACGCTGCCGCCCGCCGCACTGAAGCCCCACTGGACCCCAGGGACACATCCACACCAGCTCTCCAGGTAGGGAGGCTGGGTGGATATTATTATTAATTTGTGTGTGTCTGAAAGTGTATGTGTGAGTGTGTGTGCGTGTCTGAAAGTGTGTGTGTCTGAAAGTGTATGTGTGAGTGTGTGTGTGTGTCTGAAAGTGTGTGTGTCTGAAAGTGTATGTGTGAGTGAGTGTTTGTCTGAGTGTGTGTGTCTGTGTTTGTGTGTCTGTGAGTGTGTGTCTGAAAGTGTATGTGTGAGTGTGTGTTTGTCTGTGAGTGTGTGTCTGTGTATGAGTTTGTCTGTGAGTGTGAGTGTGTCTGTCAGTGTGTGTGTGTGTATGTGTCTGTCAGTGTGTGTGTGTGTGTGTATGTGTTTGTCAGTGTGTGTGTGTGTGTATGTGTTTGTCTTTGTGTGTATGTGTTTGTCTGTGAGTGTGTGTGTCTTTGTATGTGTTTGTCTGTGAGTGTGTGTGTGTCTGTATGTGTGTGTGTGTGTGTCTGTATGTGTGTGTCTGTGTATGTGTGAGTGTGTGTATGTGTCTGTGAATTATTGTGTATGAGTGTGTGTTTGTGAGTGTCTGTCAAATCAGTGAGAGTATGTTTGTGATTGAGTGTGTGTCTGTTAATGAATGAGTGTGTGTCAGATCAGTGAGTCTGTGTCTGTCAGTGACGTCTGTGTGTTTGTCATTGAGTGTGTGTGGCTGTTAGTGTGTATACACCACTGAGTGTAGCGTGGCGGAGCGGAGCGCAGTAGAGGAGCTTTTGTTTCCTGTACCTGGCCAGACTGAGAGGAGGTGCTCACTGAGAGAGCACTTCCTGTCAGTCCAGCCAGGTACAGAAAACTGAAGCTCCTGTAGAGGGTCTGCTCCGCAACGCTACAAGACAGGTAGGAGGCACACCAGGAAGGGGAGTGTGACCGCTAAGAGGGTGGGGGGTGCACCAAGGGACAAAGAGGGGAGGGGAGAGAAAACCAAGGGACAGGGAAAAGAGGGGGAGGGGAGAGGAATACTAAGGGACGGGGAAGAGGGAGGGGCTGGTTAGGAGGCACATAGGTGAAGATGTTAATTTTAGAGGGGGGGGCGGAAAAATGCATCTTCGCCTATGTACCCAAAAATCCTTGCACCGGCCCTGCTCGCGCCATGCGCTCGTCGCAGGAGTTCCCCAATGTTCATGCTCGTCTTGGGCTTGTCTGGCTTAAGCTTCTTGCTTTTGCGCCCCATAGGTGAGCCTGCCACTGTTCGGGTCGCTGTGGGTGTTTTATCGTTAGAGATTTCTCGTTTCTACTCGGAGCCCATGTAATGTGCGTCCGGTGTGCTTGGCTGCTTGGCTCCGCCCCGAACTGCTCTTATTATGTTAAGGCGTAATTTGGTAGTTTTGTTGGTGTTCGGGAATATGGAAAGGAGGCATCACGAGAACACGGAGGAAAGGTAATTGTGGGAAAATTTCTCTGACCACAGGAAATGGAGCACACTTTGCTCCTTCGCTGGTCAGAGATGGTCAGGTGTAGGAAACCTTCATAAAACAAAGTAGTCCAATTGTGCAAAGTAGTTAGTTGTGCAAAGTTCTGCTTAGAAAAGGGTTTATTTGATTGCCTCTCTCACTCTATCAGGCGGATATCACCACATATCAGAGTTTGCAGGAATCTATGATCTGCAAACTTTCTTTGTCTTAGTGATGAGCATAACTACCTAGTAAAACTAGTGGGTATGCGCCCAGCCTCCCGGAGTCAAATGCCAGCTACATTTACCTGTCAAAAGTCAAATACTCTTAAATAGCAACAGTGTTTCAGCCAATCAGGTAACCAGGAGAGCCGTGTTGAGCACGGGAATCATGATTACCTCAGATTTTTTAAATTGGGAAACTGCGGATGATTAGCTTATGCCACAAAGCACTGAGAATATATTTTACCCAAAACTTGGGTAAAATATACCAAAAAGAAACAGTCAACCAGTAACAGCATACAAAGGGTAGAGAAACTTAATTAAACATCTAAACAAAAAAGAATTCAAGAAACCAATAGTAAAGGGAAACAAGAAAATATTTTATAAGTCGTAAAGACATATAAGATGGACTTGAAAACTTTTGCATACGGCACACAGCTAAACTGATAACAAGGCAATAATGTATAACAAGCATGTTAGACTCAAAGGCTAACACGGGCCAAATAAATAAGGTTTAAGTTTATTTTGCCCACAAAAAAACAAAAACTTGAGTTTTTATAGAAACATAGGTTTATTATGAAAAGTACAATACAAAAAAAAAGTTGCCTGACACTGGACGTCCTCAGGGCTTTAAATTAAACAGAAGAGCAAATTTATTTTAAGGAGACATGCATTTGCATATAACCAATGTTTCTGTCCAACTACCTTGACATATTAATTATATTCTGGTATTGGACTGAAATGGTGAACGTATGCTGTTGCACAGCTGTAAAAAACAAATGACGGTATCTTGTGGATTTTGAAATCCTATGAGTATGTACTTCACTTTGGCTGAGATCATCATCCTTGATGATCTCAGCCAATTAAATGCTTTTCCATTTGCACAATCAGCATCTCCATGGGGAGCGTTCCATGCTGACCCAATCTAATGCACTGCTCCTTAACCCCTTAAGGACCAAACTTCTGGAATAAAAGGGAATCATGACATGTCACACATGTCATGTGTCCTTAAGGGGTTAATCTAATACACTGCCCTTCCTCCCTCCACGCTAATTGAATACACAGCCCTCCCTCAACCCCATTTGATAAACTGCCCCCTCCCTCCTCAATTTATTACACTGCCCTCACCCCAATTTAACATGCTGCACCCCTTCCACCATTCTAATACACTGCCTGCCTCCCCCAATTTAACACACTGCCTTTTCCCACCACTCTGATACACCACCCCCTCCTTCCTCCAATTTAATACACTGCCCCTTCATCCCCAATTTAACACACTGCCCCCACCTCCCATCACTCTAATACACTGTCCCTCCCTTATTTAACACTCTGCACTTTCCCACCACTCTAATACACTCCCCCCTCTTTTACCACTCTAATACATTGCCCCCTCCTTCCTTAATGCACTGTCCTCCCCTCAATTTAACACACTGCCCTCCCCCAAGTTAATACACTGCCCCCTCCTTACCTCAAATTAATACACTGCCCTCTTCCTCCCCAATATAACACATTATACAGAAAGGTCCCTCAATCCCTTCTTCTCCTACCTTAATATGAGCTGCCCGTCCTCCAGTTCCAGTCCTGCTCTTCTCTGCTCAAGAAGGCCAGACACTCCTCTGGCACTGCGAGCAGGAGGTAAGGGGAAGTGGCTGGCCTGCTCTGCAGACAGCCGGCCACTCTGCAATCTTGCGTTAAATGAGTTAATGGAGTTTCGTGGGGGCATTGCCAGCAATAAAGCAAAACCTATTCTCAGCAGCAAGCTATTGGAGCTGGAAAGAGAGAACTTGGCCTCGGCGTGCCCCGCTATTCGGGCAGAGGAAACCGAACAGATGTGAGAGATCAGGGAACAACTAGCGCTGCTCGGGCCAAATCCATCTCCCGAAATCGTATTAAGAATCTTTTTGGATGCCAACACGAACACAAGAGAGCAGCAAGAACTACAAGTATGACTGCTGGAAGCCCAGAGAACTGCAGTACCTTCCCCGAATGGTTGCAGTTTCGCATCCGAGACGCGAAAGGTACGATTCAGCGCTTTCAAAACTTTTAACGAATTAGAAGAGTAAATTGATGGTTATTTAGCAGATTTTGAACGCCAGTGCACTTTACACAAAATAGCCGAGGAGGAGTAGGTCCCTATATTAGCGGGGAAACTGTCCGGCAAGGTGGCTGACGCTTTTAGGGCCATTCCAGACCACGAGATACCGAGCTAGGAGCGGGTAAAAGAAGTGCTTTTGGCCGGGTATGCGGTGACACCCAACGCATACCATGGAAAATTCTAAGACTTACGAACAGCAGACAAAGACTATACCAGGTTACTGACTCCAGGGTAAACGCTCCAGGGCCAATTTAAAAACATCAGCTGGTAATTCCCAAGAAGTACCGGCTGAAGTTATTGGAAGTAGGGCACGATGTGCCCTTAGCGGTGCATTTGGGAATTCGACGGACATCATACCAGGTAACCCAGAACATTTTCTTGCCTTGGGTATCCAATGATGTCCAGCGATATTGCCAAACTTGCAAGGTATGCCAGAGATTAGGCAAAAGTGGGGACCACCCTAAGGCTAAAATGATCCCTGTGCCTATCATTGAGGAGCCTTTTAGTCAGGTAGCAGTGGACCTAATAGGACCATCTAGCTTGTGTATCTAGGAAATATATTTTTATTTTAGTTTGTCGACATCGCAGTCCTGAAATCATTTATATATTTTTTTGTTTTGAACAGTTAAGTGCTTTCTGATTCTATTTAACATACATGGAACATACTTCACAATGTATTAAATAAATCACATGATCTGTGTTACGTATCTCTAAATCTAAAACTGTTACTGCAGAAGAAAAGCATGTACTAACTAAAGTCACAACAAAGTGACAACATAATCAGTTTAATTACCAGTGTTGAAGTTGTGTTTACCTTTCAGAAAAAAAGGATTAACTAATGTTTTCCATTTCTAACCACTCTGTGCAAGATGTACCATTCGGAAATCAGTATAAAGAAGATGTACTTGTGTGCTAGTAGACCCAACACAAATAGTAATCAAAATGAACAGCAAACAATAAGAGAAATCCTTAAAGCCTTACCTTTTGTAAGATGTGACAAAATAGCTTCAGAGTTTAGGATCAATAAAATATACTTGGTTTTAGCCCTTGTTTTCATATATATACCTATGATTCCCAGTTCAATCTTTCATTATTTACGTACGGGAGGCCACGCCAATTTTGAGTATTCTAACATTTTGCACTTTACGTCATATTCCTATATAACCTGGAATGTTCTAAAGGAAAGCATATATTGCTTTCTAAAGAGCAGATATGCATTCATGATACCATATAAATACTATATAAAGATATGCAATAATATAAAGTGTCTATAATAATTTATACAAATCAAATGTGGACAAATAAACCTACCCCAAAAAATCATGTTTTCTTATTCTATGATGTCTTGAATTGTATGTGCCATATTTTTTTATATTTACCAGGTTACATATTACAAATAGTGCCTCAAAACTCAAATCAGTTTTAGTATAATTTACCTGTTAGTTTAAGACTACAACTCATGAAATATTTGCTAAGCTTCTTGATGTCATGCGCAACTTTGGAATTGGAGAGTATTGGAAATACACTGTAGAAAGGGAAGAAAAGGTGTGTTTATGAAGCAGTTTTATCAATGGCAAGTTTTAGGAACCTGCAAGGTAAAGGAATTTTAGAATGTGGGAATTTCGAGTGTTTGAACTATCTCAATAATTTCCTAAAACTAAATTGGGCTTACAATCATGGAATAAGTTATATGACACTATAAAGTCAAATAAACAATGGTCCAGAGCTATGCTATTATTGGTCCCTAAATATCTTGTTCCAAATTTTGATATTGATATTGACTTGTGGCATTCATATTCTATTGACCAAATTAATAATTTATATTCCACTAACTCCCTTCTATCATTCCATAAACTAAAAATCAGATATAATTTGGATGACTCTAAACTCTATATTATCAAATATCTGCCAAATTGCCTTACATTTTTGAATTACCTAATACAGACCAGCACATGGACTTGTTACAATTGTCTAATCTTAAAAACATTTATTTACATAATCAAAAACACATTATATCCCTCTGTTATTCTTACTTCTCATCAGGTACAAACCACAAATTGGAATTTATGGTATCTTGGGAAAAGGAATTGCCATTAGAATGGTATTTTTTTTACAATGGTAAAAGAACACTAGCAGCCTTCAGTGTATGACCCAGTGGTCAACCATCTTGAGAATAATTTTAAGACTTTATATGGGTGGTACTTAGTGCCAAAAAGGCTATAAAAATTTTTTTCCGGGTACCTCAGATAGATGTTGGAAGAATTGTGGGAAACTGGATTCTATGTCTCATACTCATAACTACTCTTTTACCTAAAAGATGATTGTTCAAATGAATTGCTAATGTAATTAGTAAACCAGAAAATATTATTATTACTCATATAATAATAGCAGTAACCACTGTTCTAAGATATTCACTAAACGTGAAATTATTTCTTTAATTCTTAAAATAAGGGCTATGAAATGGCCATTAGTCTTCACTACATACAAAACTAGGCAGGCATAGAGTTCTTTGGAGGAAAAACATAGAGGCGCATTAGTTTATTAATTTAAATATGTTTATGTTTAAAACTGCAAAATTTTAAATAAGAGTTTGAAAAGAATGTAGGAAGTGGTGCAGGGGAGACATGGTTAATATGCAGAATTCTACAAAACATTTTTATTGCAAAAACTATGATGCTGACATTCATAAATACAGCTAATTATGGCTTTAATTTAATATTTTCAAATATATTTTTCAAATGATTTAATATTTTTGGATATACTTTTAAAATTACTTTTTCAAAATATCAAAAAATATATCAGATCTGAAAATCTATCAATATATAACAATAGAAAAATATTAATATAGTTTTTTAACCTTTAACATAAATTTAAAATGTTATCCAAAAATATTAATTAATTTAAAAAAACTCATCCGAGAATATGAAATAGTTGTTTATATAGACCAACATCAGTAAATGCACAAAACTGTGCTGGTGCCTGGGAAGCTCTTTAATATTTAACAGTAATTTTGATGTTGGCTATTACATCAAAATTGTCATCAACTTGCTTTCATTGAATTAGTTATTATTCTTAAAAAAAACTTGCTATGAAACTAGATAAACAAAGTAGTAATAACCATCACATTATTGACCTTTAGGGGACTTAACCATTAATGAATAAAATATAAATAACTTAATGGGATTAGGTGACTTAAAGGCTTATTCGGAATACAGTATAGTTCTAGAAGAATCCAGACTAAAAATCTTGCCCAATAAAATCAATTTCAATGCTCTTCTGAACCATGTGTAGAAAAAAGCATAGATCATTGGGTTGAAAATAGAATTCATGTATCCAATCCACATAAAAGCGTCCACAGTAATTGATGGTATAACATAGTTCTGAAACGGATTAACAGCAATGCAGAAAAAGAAAGGAGTCCAGCAAATGAGAAATACCCCCATTATTATCCCCAATGTTTTTGCTGCTTTTCTTTCCCTACTTCGAGAGAAATGTTTTCTTCCGTCGAGTGTCATGTGGAATTGCAACTGATTTGTAGCATCTTTGATTGATCTTGCTTGCCTTCTGGCTATAATATATATTTTTCCATAAACACAAATCATAACAAATGCAGGAATAAAGAAAGATACCACAGTGGAAATTCCTCCCGACATTTCAGTAAAGAACAGAAAGCATCCTCCGACACAGCTGACATTATGATAATAGTACGTTTCTGCACCTCTAATATTCAACTCCAGGAAAATCATACCAAAGGCATAAATTGCTGGGACTATCCAGCTGATGGTAATCATAAGAAGTACTATAAATATGTTCATTCTTATATTGTATTTTAGAGGGTCACACACAGCGTAGTATCTGTCCACAGAAATGAACGATAGGTGGAAAATTGATGCTGTGCTGAGCATAACGTCCGTGCTAGAATGGATTTTGCAAAATAGCTCTCCAAAATGCCAGCAGTTCTCCACAGATCTTATCATGCTATATGGCATAACAAGACATCCAAGCAGAAAGTCTACAATGGCCATTGAGAGTATAAGAAAATTTGTTGGGGTATGAAGTTGCCTAAAGTGGGCGATGGAGATAATGACAGCCAGATTGCCAGCAATTGTGGTTACGATGGTGCTTACCATAAAGATATACATTGGAATTTTTATATTATTTCCCCAAGTATTTTTTTCGCAGGACCTGCTTATGTTTTCAAAGCAGTACTGTATTTGCATTGTGTTTTGGTGTTCAGCCTTATCACATCGGTTAGATGAGTGAAGTCTATTGCAGTTCATTAGAAGATTTTCTTTGATTCATAAATGTAATCTGGTTTAAGAAGCTGCAATAAAATAAACAATCAACGTTTTAACAATTTGATAGGTATTGTTTCTATTATTATGCACATTATCTTTACCTAATATTTACAAAGAAACACGTGTAAATATATTAATTATATAAAATATATTACCACATTGGATCATTTCTTCACTACCTAAATCGAATAATATAATTCCTAATTCTCTAAGTCCCAATCTAGTCAATCATTTTCTTGTAGTTGGACACCAATTGCTGGTCTGCATGTGAGGAAGCTACATTGACTTTCAGGATTGAACTGGCAATGAAATGCAGCACAGCAAAAAATAGACACCAGTCATATATTATATTGCATCAGTATAGAGCAGATAAACAGGTGGAAAGAAAACATGTATTTCTCCATCATAGAGGACATAGTGAACCAATATGGCTCAATTAAATGAAATGGCTTCTTTATATTAAACATGCTCAGCACTATACTGTCAATGTTTCAGCCTCATTACTTTGATGTCTATAGCAATGGGACTGGACCATGACAGAATGCTATTGCATGTCTGCCTAAAAATATGTTATTTTAATTATTTGAAGTCCGATAAGTGTAGGGACATCAGAGCCAGGGCATTTACTTACTTATTTACTAAACACTTATTGTTTGCAAAATTTAGTCTAACTACAGAAGAATTCATACTTTTCTGAAGCTTTACTCACTATAGTCAGTGCTGCTCAAGGAAATGCTTCCATGGAAGAAGCTGGAGAGGAAAGGTTCCCTTACTCCAGGCACTACAAACACTTGGTTGGCATGAAGTGGCTTTGGTTTCTGGAATGGTCTTTTAACAAACGTGCACTTTTTTCCTATGCAGGTGTTTTTTTCAGATTTTTTTAAAACATGGTATGCCTGTATTTAATTCATCAGTGACTGAACCCCCTGTCATTCTTCACATAGGGTCAGTGAATGCAGCAAATCAAATTCATGGTCCTAGGACTCCTGTGTAACTCCTGTGGCGTAGGCAGCTTTCTGAGGTTGCTTTGTGGTTAATCCTACTCTGTCTATTAGTTATATCTTTACATTGTCTTTCCCAGTATATATACTGTGTTTATGTTACCCATTGATTGATATCTCCAGAGGGAAGGGCTAACTCCCCAAAAAGAGCTAAAGTTGCCTTTGCCTGCCATATCTCTATACTTTCAGGCACAGTCCAGCAGAGAGCCCACAGACCCAGCCAACCGGTAGCAGAGCCATCCTTGGAAAGCTGGAACTCTATTAGCAGGCACCCTATCTGGCTACATGGTACCCTTGAACTGATCTTATGTATGCCTTGATCCATTCAAACTTTGATCAGGTTCCGGTTTTTCCCTGATTACCAATAATGGTGCCATTTGGAGGGGATGTCAGGGAGGTGATGAGGCAATTGGAGTGTGACAGATCGCCTGGCACCCAGACTGGGTGCCTCCGCCAATCACTGCTTCTTAGTACCTCTGAGTACTTCCAAGCACTCCACCAGACACCATCAGCACCATAGTCCCCACTTCCAGTGCTACAGCTTGGCTGGGATCTCGCCATCTTCCACCCACCCTGAACCCAAGACCAGGATCCAGCTTTCAGTGGGCAGACCTCTCCTCCTCCAGAGAGTATAGTAGGATAGCTCTTACAAGAGATAGTGATATAGCTGGTATAGCTGTTCCCTACAATCACGAGACGAGGCTCTGTGTTGAGGGTGAAGTAGAACTGACTTTAATGGGACCACACTTGGCCTTTTATGACAATCCCCATGCAAGGGGTACTCCCACCTGGACCTGATGGAAGACTGTAGTACAAAGTCACAGACCAATGTCAATGTTTTTAAAATACATGACACTCCCATACATATAATACAATCCCTCCCCTCTGCCTGGGAGATAATTGAGTCAAGTACTGTACTAACTCCATTATCTGCAAGTGAAAAAGCACACTTTTACAGGCAATCTGAAAGTACCCCAAAAACTCACAGAAACCCCACAAGAAGTATATCCCCTGATAGCCCCGATCTGGGTGAACAACATATCCAAAAATCAGCCAGCCAGACCGGTTCAGGGGTTTAGGAATTTCCTGTAAGTCTTATTTTTGATCGACCGCATGCATGGTCCTATGACCAAAATAGTTCCATAGAATCAGGGCTAGCGGTCGGTGTAGTTCGGTAGTTTGAAAACCGAACAAACTACCGAACATAGTCAATGTTCTTACTCTGGAGCTTGTTCCCCTCATCCAGACGAACGACTTCACCCAACAGTGCCCTTCTAAATTGTATAGGACCGAATGCAGGTGATGATGGAAGTCCGATTTTATTTTAGTTCCATGAGATTCATGCCCAAACACCGCTGTCTGCGTTCATGCGAACAAGATGGCCGCCATCTCGTGGTTATCCATAGGAATTGAGGCCACCCAGATGAACAATTAGAACACTGCTGTGAGAACTGTTCCGAGGTGTTAATAGGTGTTAACAAGCTCCCGGGTGGTCCCCGGTTCGTTCGGTTGTTCGGTAGATAAATGGTACAATGTTAGAATAGGAGGGGAATGCAATCCACTGAACAGACAGGCGAATGGAACAGAAAGCTTTTTAATCCAGGGACAGGGAATCTGTCACATGGAGATACCATGGACTTGTGGGACCTCCTTTCCCCAGGAACTCATTCCCTAAGACCTGGACCTACAAAGCAGAAGTGTGGAACTCTGAGCTCGATAGGAGGATAGGTGCGACCAGTCAGACTTTAAAGTGTTTTGTCACTCAGGCTAGGTGCTTCAAATCTGGGTGCTTTTTGGACAGTTCCTGGCTAAAGTTCATAGCTATCCAGGAATATATGATGGTTGGGGGTTATTTTGGGAGAACACTATGTCTGATGTATGGTAACTAATGTAAGGAGCCCTGATGTCTCGTAGTTAATTAAGTCAACCCTTACTTGACTGAGTTGTCCGCCAAACACACAGGTGCTGGGACATGTTTGCATTGTTAAAGTTTAGGACCTCCTGTTGGAGATGGATGTGCAAATATGTGCGATTGTGCACAGTAACACATTTCTGTTGTCACCCGTCATCAAGTCTCAGCTCGGGTGAGATTACTAGAATTAATCCAGCTATCCTCTTCCAGAGAAGGGAGACTTCGGCAGAGACGCTCGGGCTGAGTGCTGAGCTCCACTACACCTCCGGTCTCTATTACGCCACGTTGTGCTATAATGTAAGCTCTCGACTGTACCAGTAAATAGGTATGTGTGTGGTATGTTTCAAAATTTATTTAGGTTTTGTAAAATTAAATAATAAAAGTGAAAATATGCCATTATCACTCTCATCATACACATGCACCCCTCCTGAACTCCCAGCACATACAAGTGCAATGCCCATCATAAATAATTCCTATGAGATGCATCTAGTCTCCCCAATAAACATCACACGCATAAATCCCAAATTGCATGCACACAGCCTTAATAATGCAATATTGAAACCCAACCACAAATACCAACATTTCACCAAGCCACAGGAACACACAAGGGGCACAGCTAGGAATAATAGTACTGAACTGTATTTAATAAATGTAACGAAATGGAGATTATGAAATAAAAGGATTATTAAATAAAATCTGATTTAGAATTTTAGTATTTTCATAACTAATGTAGAATATAATGCAAAACTGCATCTATTACTAAGGCTGTATATATTGTTCTTGGAAATGTACCTGTAAAAATTGACCTGGTTATTGCTTATAGACTTGGGAAGGAAATTATTTTATAAATTAGCAATAACTTGTATATGTCTTTGAGGGTTTTTTTCTTTTATTTATATCATCTGTTTCTTTTTAATATTATAATGCATTTTGTGAAACTTCCACATATAAGTTTTATCATGATTGCCATTTGGTTATAATATTTTATCTGTAAAAAAATGTTAAAACAGAATGGTTTTTTTTGTGTAAATCAATTGTACAAGCTGGGGATAATAAACTTACATTTACTCATCTACATGACCCAAACTTAATTGATTTTCTTCCCTAAGTGTTAAAGTAGAAGTTCTGTCCATGATTAATAATCCTATGGAACATACGTCGATATTTTGTAAGGCTAACTTGTCAACCAGGGCATAATCAATATGGGAGTATGATGAATGTACATTGGAAAATGAGGTGAAATATATTAAAGTTGGAAATGCAGTCTCCTATGTGTTCCAAAAGGAATATATTTAAAAAAAAAAAAATGTAAACCTAAGCCTTATTAACCATGTTAGTCATCTCTTTGGAAAAATTTGAATCTAAATTAGCAGTATTGTAGAAGCTAGATTAAGAAGCTGGACCACTATTAAAGGAACACTAGAGGCACCCAGACCACTTCATCTCAATGCAGTGGTCTGGGTGCCATGTGCTCCACTTTTTAACCCTGCAGCTTAAAACATTTGCCATTTTTTATTCCAGGGTTAACATGTCTCAAGTAGTTGTCAATACGACAACCACTAGAGGTGCTTTTTTGAAATAGCAGAGTAAAACTCACTTATTTCAATCAGATGGTCCCAGAGAGACCATCTCATTGGCACAGTGCTGTGTTTTGCCGTGCGTGAGCACTAACCTCCCAATGCTTTCCTATGCAGTCTTGATGATCTCACCCAAAAAAGCAGAGCTTCGGGGAAAAGCACCTTTACACCACAACTAAACTGTCATTAGGACACTATAGCATTAGGAATAAATATTTCTATTCCTAATGTCATATTGTTCCTTCAAGTTTTAACCCCTGCTGCTGCTGGACCACCATGGAGGTTTCAACCATGCTTCATTACAAGGTATCCAAGATACCAGTGATCATAGCCTTCCCTCCTGCCTGCAGAATGATAAGCACATAACACCATTACACACAGCCAGTATACACACGCACACACACACTTATAAATTACACACAGCCAGTATACACACGCACACACACACTTATACATTACACACAGCCAGTATACACACGCACACACACACGTATACATTACACACAGCCAGTTTACACACACACACACACACACACACACTTAACATTACACACAGCCAGTACACACACAAACTACAAACAACAAGTTTATACTATACACATCTAGCACACACTTTACTCCCAGCCAGCACGTGTACGCACTATAAGCAGCCAGCACGCACACAAACACTACACACTAGTATGTGTTCCTCTTTCGTGCCTTTATATTTCTATAAAGAATAGGCAAACAAATAAAAATAAATATTTATTTTTCTGAATCAACATTGTTTTGTATTGTTCAATGGCAACAAATACTCACAATAGCTGTATTGCACCATATTTATGTTTTAGCTATGCATTAAAAAAATATTTCAGTCTGATTATAATATTTCAAATCAAAAAGTGCTATGATAAAAATAAATTGTCTTACTCTGGATGCAGTGGCTTGGGTAATGAACTGAATGCATGCAATTGTAAATTTTTGCAGTGTTAGTGTTGTTGTTTTGTTTAGACTAGTCTAAACCCTTAAAGGAACACTATAGTCACCTAAATTACTTTAGCTAAATAAAGCAGTTTTAGTGTATAGATCATTCCCCTGCAATTTCACTGCTCAATTCACTGCCATTTAGGAGTTAAATCACTTTGTTTCTATTTATGCAGCCCTAGCCACACCTCCCCTGGCTATGATTGACAGAGCCTGCATGAAAAAAAAAAACTGGTTTCACTTTTAAACAGATTTAATTTACCTTAAATAATTGTATCTCAATCTCTAAATTGAACTTTAATCACATACAGGAGGCTATTGCAGGGTCTAGCAAACTATTAACATAGCAGGGGATAAGAAAATCTTAATTAACCCCTTAACGCCGTTACGGCGTTCCATGCCGTCGCGCTTTAAATGGGCTTTAAAGCCGTTGCGGCGGCATGGAACGCCGTAACGGTTTAAGCCCCCAGGAGCCAGCAACTACTCACCTCCGCCGCGATCCTCTTCTGGGGGGCTGCCTGAGAGCCCAGGCAGCCCCCTTCCAGCAAATGAGGCCCCCGGGGGCCATGTGATCGCTCTCAAAGAGCGATCACATGGCCCCCTATAGCTGGCTATGGATCTGCCAGCAGGGGGACTGTTTGAAATATCAGACAGTCCCCCTGCTGGTAGGAGGTGTAAAAAAAAAAAAATAAACATGTTTAAAAATAAATTAAATATATTTTAATATATATATAATATGTATATATATTATATATATAATATATATACATATTATATATATGTAACGTCATGCAAAGTGTATTTTAATATTAATATAAGTATATAAATTAATATTAAAATACACTTAGAATGACGTTACATATATATAATATGTATATATATTATATATATAATAGATGTACATATATATATTATATATAAATACGTATAATTAAAATAATAAATAAATAAAATAATAAAATAAATAAATAAAATATTGAAACAAAATTTAATATAAATTATATATGCATATGTAATTTCATTCTAACTGTATTTTGTTATTAATATATATATATCGGTAACAAAATACACTTAGAATGACATTCTATATATATCTATCTATGTATAAAATACAAATAACCGCAAATATATATATATAGATAAATACATATAATTACATAAAAGATTACATTAGTATACACGTAGAATTTAAATACCTATAAATGCATATATATTAAAATTCTACATGTATATTTAAATAATCTTTTAACGTAATTATGTGATTTGATTAATTAAAATTTGATTGACATGCCTGACAACACAGGGAGAAAGTGCAGAGAATGTAATTCGCAAGCACTATATTTGACCCTGTAACTCTCCAAGACACCATAAAACCTGTACATAGGGGGTACTGTTTTACTCGGGAGACTTCACTGAACTCAAATATTAGTGTTTCAAACTGGTAAATTGTATTACAACAATGATATTTTAAGTAAAAGTGACGTTTTTCGCATTTTTTACAAGCGAACGGCACTTTTATGGTCTATATTATTGTTGTAATATGTTTTACGGTTTTAAAACACTAATATTTGTGTTTAGTGAAGTCTCCCGAGAATAACAGTACCCCCCATGTACAGGTTTTATGGTGTTTTGGAAAGTTAGAGAGTCACATATAAGGCTTGCATTTCATTTTTTTCACATTGAAATTTGCCAGATTGGTTATGTTGCCTTTGAGAGCGTATGGTAGCCCAGGAATGAGAATTACCCCCATGATGGCATACCATTTGCAAAAGTAGACAACCCGAGGTATTGCAAGTGGGGTATGTCCAGTCTTTCTTAGTAGCCACTTAGTCACAAACACTGGCCAAATATTAGTTTTTTGCTTTTTTCACACAAAAACAAATATGAACGCTAATTTTGGCCAGTGTTTGTGACTAAGTGGCTACTAAAAAAGACTAAACATACCCCACTTTCAATACCTTGGCTTGTCTAATTTTTAAAATGGTATTCCATTATGGGGGTAATTCTCATTCCTGGGCTACCACACCGTCTGAAAGGTAACATTACAAATCTGGCAAATTTCAATTTAAAAATGGAACGTTCTATATTTAACCCTGTAACTTTCCAAAACAACATAAAACCTGTTAACAGGGGGTACTGTTGTACTCGTGAGACATCGCTGATTACAAATATGTGCATTTTTTTGCAGTAAAACCTAACAGTATTATGAAATTTACAGCTAAAATGTGAGGCGGAACTACAATTTTTTTAAAAAATTTAAAATTTCTCAGTTTTTTTATTTTATTCATAATAAATTATGTTTCATATATAAATATTTGATATGAAATGAAAGCCCTGTTTCTCCTGAACAAAATGATATATAATAAGTGTGGGTGCATATAATATGAAAGAGGGGAACTACGGTTGAACAGACATATAGCGCAAATTCCAGTTTTTGTTTACGTTTTGTTTTGATCAGAATGTGTACTATTGACTCCGTCCTGAAGGGGTTAAACAGAACTTGCAATAAAGAAAGCCTAGATAGGGCTCTCTTTACAGGAAGTGTTTATGGAAGGCTGTGCAAGTCACATGCAGGGAGGTGTGACTAGGGTTCATAAACAAAGGGATTTGACTCCTAAATGGCAGAGGATTGAGCAGTGAGGCTGCAGGGGCATGTTCTATACACCAAAACTGCTTTATTAAGCTAAAGTTGTTCAGGTGACTATAGTGTCCTTTTAATGACGGGCACTATACTCTGTATGTTGTCATCACTAGTGCTGCCAACTAAGCAATGTCCTTCTGTGGATATTAGCTCCAAGGGTGATCACACAGCATGTGGGAATCCACAAAATAGGAGAGTGTTTTTATGGTTAGTGTTAGCTGGGGTTATGGATAGCTAGGATTTGGGTTAGCTAGGATTAGAATTAGCTATAGTTAGCTATATAGATAGGGTTATATAGGGTTAGCTAGTGCAGCATTGTGATACACAACCAATACATATAAAAAAAACCTACAGGAAATAAACTCACAAATGTGGAGTGATTAAAGTACCATTCCAAACTATCGAGCCTAGGGAGGATCAAACCCTTGTGTACGTTGGATCCAAACGAACGTATACCTTTGTAATAGTTCAATCTTTGTTTAGACATCGGTGCAGCTTTAACATCATATGGGGGTGTGCCCAGCAATGCCACGTCACATAATTATATATACATCACAGTGAAGAAGTATTCTGTTGATACAGTTAAATTATCATTTACCCAGGCTATCAGCTTTCTGAGCCAAACTTATGTCTGAATTTAATAAAGAATGAACTTCATTCATTTTTTTGCACTATTTGTTCATTGATCAGAAAATGCAAAGAATATATTTTTTTTACATTTGTCTGAAAATGAGAGGTGAAAGGGACATCCTAGAGAATGTAATTATTGCAGCGTAATGTGGGGGTTAAGCTGTCATGAGTCTGGTTTTTAAACTGTTTGCGTGTTTTACAAATGTGCCTCTCCCCAGTACACAGACAACTCCAGGCAAATTGATAGTGTGGAATTTACACTTCCACATTTTTATTATTAGTTCCGTACAACCTGGCCAGCAGTGATAGCCTGAGAGGATTGTGGGTCAGCTCATATGCAGTATAACAGTATCTATATGGACTGAAAATAAAATGGGGCACACTTACTTTTTGTCATTTGCAACATTTTATTCTCTCAGTGAAAATAAAGAAAAGAACAGGGGGGAAAAGAACTAGAGTTCAATAAAGGATCCGCTTTTATATGTAATCTGCAATAAAAAAAAAAAAACTAGATTGCTGCAGCTGGAATACATGAATCTATTTCTGGTGATGATGATTCTCTTCATAAATTCAGACCATAATAATGCCACACATGCACTTTTCCCATGGAAACTCCATTGTACACCCCCCATTATTCTTATATAGCTTCTTGACAATATTATATGTGTGCATGTATGTCTATGCATAAGTGGGTGCATGCATTTTCTGTAAACAGTATGTTGCAATAAAGTAGCAAATATGAAACGAGGCTATCATTAATAGTTAATTTCACTAAATTATGTATAATCTGTTTTTTAACTTGTTAAACAAAATCCAGCCATGAAAAAGAACAATCATTTTAATTAATCCCTCATATTCACTCATTGTTGCTAAGTGACCTGGGTTTACCTCAGACAAGCTGTTCTGTGTTTTGCCGCCAACCTACCAGCCAAATTAACAAAAGATCCATAGGGATATGTTGTATCTGCCATTGAAATACATTTATTTTTTAACCTTTTTAATGTCATTATACTGATTTCCTAATTCACAAGGAACACATTGAGATAAATATTACAAATGTTTCTATGACACAAAAACAATGTTGACAATCACTTCTATTATTTGATTTCTATGTAATCTTTCCTATATGAGGTTTATCATAGTCTCACTGTCTTACGTTGAAGTCATGATCATATAATAATTAATTTCAGTCACAATGGACCTTTCCATAACTTGCCTTCGAGATAGAGTAATGATAGCTTCTGGCAATAAAAATATATTCATATTTATTAACTGTATTGGTACAAGTGGAAACTGGAATACATAATAGTAAGTAATTAAAAAACCTTAACTGCTGAGTTACCTCCAATTAAAATCATGTAAGTGAAACATTTATTTCAAAACATGGCATGAACAGGAGGCACATACACTTAGGGCAAATAGCTATTTCATGCACAAAATGTATATTTTGGTCTGACTGTATGTGATAACTTGTATCGTGGTTCAGCTCAGGAGTCTCAGCCTATCAAAGCGATCTTGGATGAATAGAATTGATACTGACGATCGAAGTGAAAATGGTTTGTCAAAAACTCCCCAGGTTTAACTATAAACACTCATGGGATGGCACCCAAAGACTCCTTGCCACATAACCACTACGCTGAGCTCGTCTAGTTATATAGTGCATATAGTACGCCTATAAGCATGGTGTCTTATGTGTTGATTGTTGAGAGACACAGTGATTTGCTATGGTATTGATCTTGCAGAATGTGAGGAATATTGAGGGGTGTGGGAGCAGGAAGAAAGGAGGTGTAGTGAGGAATGCGGATTGGCTAAGCGGGTAGAGATTATACAGAGGCACTGAGCATTTAAGGGTAGACTTTTAATAGTATGGCATAAACCTCTACGAGGCTGTTTACTGACATATGATTTATCTGGAATTCAAAGGGAATTTAAAATTTTAGGTCCCAATAGCCACATTTTTAATTCTCCGAACTACCAAGGTTTTCAGTTCATCTATTTTGGCCTAAAATTTGAAATTCACTTTGAATTAACAACAATTCACACTGATAAGGTATAAAGTCATTCTTACAGGATTATTTATTAAAGAGAGAATTCAAAGTGAATTCAAATCTAATTTCAAATTTAAGTCTAGAGGAACTGAAAGCACAGCTGAATTTGTACAGTTGGGCTATTTTGTTTGCCTTATGTTTGCAAGCGCAATACAGAAGTATTTTTGAAGTTATGGTTGACATCATTATTGTCAGAACAGAAGATGGTGACAGAGCAATTTTGTCTAGGACAAAAGAAAGAGTATTTTTGTGTGGGGCTATGTAAGGAAAGACAACTAGGAATTTCTGCATTCATTCTGCCAGGAGATTGTTTGAGTGCTGTCTTCTGCAATTTTATCATTCACTGACATCTTTAAATGCTTACACTGAATCACTACTACTTCTTGCTTATCAAACCATATGGGGGTAAATCCAAGTTTATTCTTGGAGAATGGGGAAGAAGATAAAGAATTACATGATCTTTTAAAGGTGATGTGTGTGATGCAAACATGTTCTAAGCTTGGCATTCAGAGATGAAATCCAAAACAACACAGTGATCGAATGATTAAAAAGAAAGGCAAACATGATATATGAAATTGGCTGCATTAACTTGTTAAGGATGGAGGCAATTATCCAAGTTTTGCACCAAAACAAAACCCAGAATTTGAGTTTTATATCTGTTCAACCATATAGATCACCTCTTTCATATTATGTGCACCCAGACTTTTTATATATCATTTTACTTTATTTTATATAAATTATTTATATATGAAACATAATTTAATATGAATAAAATAAAATAAAAATGTAAGAGAATTGTTGTTATTTTCCTAGTTCTGCATGGCATTTCAACCGTGAAAGTCATAATACTGTTAGTTTCTACTATAATAAATTACACATATTTGTGTTTAGCAGTGTCTCACAAGTACAACAAAGACCCCCATGTATAGCTTTGATGGTGTTTTGGAAAGTTACAGGGTCAAATAAAGAGATTGCCCATTTCAGTTTATACACATTGAAATTTGTCAGATTGGTTTGCTGGGACTATGTTGCATCTGAGCCTGTATAGCAGCACAGGAATGAGAATTACCCCCATCATGGTATACCATTTGCAAAAGTAGACAACCCAAGTTATTAAAAATGGGTTATGGCCAGTCTTTTTTTAGCAGCCACTTAGTTGCAAACACTGGCCAATGTTAGCGTTCACATTTGTTTTTTGTATCTATCCCACATCTTCCCCAGATGATATCATTATCATCACATGTTTTACTGCTTAAAAACTCATATTTCTGTTCAATGATGTATCACAAGTACAGCAGTAGCCCCCATTCCCACCACCCAACATACTGGTTTTACGGAGTTTTAGAAAATTACAGGGTCCCCCAGGTCCCCAATATATAAATACTCTATCTATCTATCTACAACATTTTATTGTAAGTGTGTAAATATATATTATTTATATATAATGAAATTATTTTATTAATTATCTGTTAGGGGATGTGCCTGACAATCACATGACTCGGATCGGCTGGATTGGCTGGGTTGCAAGGCAGTACCCCCAATTGGATCAAGCAAGGTGAGTATGATGCGGGGGGCTGCAGGGGCACAGACGTTAGGACTTGTCATTACACCTTAACATTATTAACACCCATACCGTTCCAGACGTAATGACGATGGCAAGCAGTTAAAATCAGTCAGAAAACATTATTCCACACTATAGCATATAAAATAATATAACATGGCCACTAAACGTTTCAGTATAGTGCAGATAAACCTAAGGTAAGTGCAAAATAAATTAATAGCCAAACACTGGCATATTCAAAAGGTTCTGGTTCAGATCTGTACTGTGGGGTGTTTTATTTTAAACATTATAAGTAAAGTAAATTTGAGTACTGACAGAATTTATGTAAAAAATAAATAAATAAATATATAAAATATATATATCTTATGCTTGGCTCTTTTTAATGTAGAACCTTTAGAGACACTTAGCTAAAATATATTGTGAATGGCAAAGCACATACTTATAATGAATTTGCCTTGAAAATAAGTTGTAGTGATAACAACAAATTATCTGTCTAGTGCCTTTAGCTCCAAAGGGAGTAATTTTCATTATACATAAACAATAAATAAACAATATCTGGATTATCCTCACATTACATTTATGACTTTTTAATGGCTTGGTACGTGTAATATGCCCCAGGTATGTAAACACATGATGCAGGATGATTTCCAAAATTTTGATTCTCTTCTCAAGTATTATCATAGAGAATTATTCTAATACTAATGAAATTGTATTTTTTTCATATTAATATCTGTGTTTTAAAGAGGCAGCTTAAGCACTGCAAACACTACAGCTTACTATAGTGGTTATGGTGCCAGCTGTCCATGGTGCCATATTCAAGATTAGAATAACTATTTTCAAATCTACTTCTGCATTAGATACTTTTCAAATCTACTTCTGCCTTATGATTTTTTTCCCTATTTGAATAAAATGTATTGACTGAGAGCATCAGCTGGTACACTAGGGGAATCAACATCACCAATGCAGAAGTATGATATTCCTTTTTATTGATAACTACAGAAGAGGCTGAAGCATAATACTAGGGGCATAATCACAATGTGCTATAGTTGTTATGGTACTTAGACTGCCCCTTTAACATTTCACAAATACAACCAGAAATATACATCTTGCTAGCAGAAAACGTCAATAATTCTGGGCGGAAAAATTCTGCAGCATTTGTTTTTTAGAAGGTGCTCCAGATAAAACTGACAGGTAGATTTAATGTTCTTTAATAGCAATCGTTCATGTGAGCAAATTAAACAAACTTCACTTAATCTCTTCCCAGCAAGCATTGCATAATGTTCAAACTGTGAGGAGACAACAATGATTCACAGGTGAGCCATTTCATAAACTGAATGATAACCTAATCGTTTTGATGCATTGTGTCCATACATTCCGGTGAAAAGTGAGGTTAGGGTGAGAAGGAGTATAGGCATAGATAACAATCTATACATTTATATACATAAGTGAGTCATTCAACCCAGGACATACTTGAAAACAAGAGAAATCTCAATGTATCTTTCCTGGTAAAATATTTTATAAATAAATACTGATAAATAAAATTCTGTTCAATATGGAGTTAAGCAACTAGTTTAAAGGAACCACAGTGTGCAGAATGCCCTGGTTCTATCCCCCCGTCCCCCTCCAATGAATATTGTTAAACCATATTAGAGCAGTTTAAGCTGGGGATCTCTTGGCACTGCTCTCTCCAGTACACGGCTTGATCATTGGCAGAGAGGAATCCACTAACACTCTCAGCCAATGAGCTATAATCGTTGACTGCAGAGCTTAACTCAGGAGAGCTAATGGATGCTTCTGATGTGCTGCTGGCTGTACACGGATTTTCCTCCTACATGGCTGCAGTCTGTGCTGCAGTGTTTTTCCTATTCTCTTGCATGGGTGTGAGCTATGTTCAAGAGTTTGCGCCTGAGAGGTGGTTGTGCTGTGATGTGAACTATGCTGAAGGATTTGCTGAGGGGGGCTGTGCTGCCTGTGCTGAGTTTGGCTGTTTCTTCCTTTCCTCATGGCTTCATTAGAGTACAGGTGGAAGTGATTTGACATCACTTCCTCTCACTTCAGCCAAGCAGTAGAAAAATGTCCGGCACCATCCCATATCTGCAATACAGTGCCTATAACATTACAAGGCCGTATAGGTATAGGTTCTTAAACAGATGAATCAATACGATTGATAAAGCTTTTATTATAGTGAAATGCATCTTGCATTGTTGGACTGGGCGATTTTCACATTGTGTACTTCTGTCTATTGATGCAGCAAATCACAATATTTGTTGTTTTTATTTTTACTTGTCTAATAGATTATTACATTTGAACTGTTTATGGAATATTTTGTGGCTACTATGCTGAATCTGGATTGTAAAAGGCAGTAAGTGCCACCCATAGTTGCCACTGTGAGCTGGTTAAGCCTAGACTAGAGCTAGTTCTTTTTAGCTCTAAATAAGGTGAGCAAGATATTATTTGATGCATACTGATTTTGAGATATTGCAACATTAGTGGTTTATTTTCGTTCATTATTGGGAGCATAAAGGTATGCCTACTAAAGTATGTAGTAGACATGTGCAATTCGTTTCGGTCCGAATATGTATTCGGCCGAATTTCTGGCAATTCGGACATTCGGGTACTTCCGAATGTCTGAATTGCCGAAGTCCCAAACTGCCGAAGTGCCGAATTGCCGAAGTCCCGAAGTTCCGAAATTACTGAAATGCCGAAGTGCCGAAGTGTCAAAGTGCCGAAGCACAGTATTGCCTAAGTACTAATATACTTACCCAGTAAAAGAAGAAGAATGTTACACTGTATACAATTTTAAATAAAAACTATACAAACATAGCCAGGATTCAGCTGTAAGCATTTGCAACACTACTAAAAGGCTGAAAGACCTGAATTGGTCTTTCAGCCAAATTTACTAATACTAAGTAAAGATTACTTAGTATTAGTAAATTATGCCCCTACTCGCTATACCGCGAGTAGGGGCATGTCTATTAAACAGTGAGCAGCCTGTGGCTGCTCACTGTTAAAAAAAAAAAAGGTCCCCCTTCCCGAGCCCCCACCCGCGCTTTTAAACTAAAGGGACCAGTTGACCCCCACCCCCCTGAGCGGCGGGTGTGGGTCCTAATGTAAAATAATGGGGGGGACCTATTGTCCTCCCCCCGGGCCCCCACCCCTGAGCAGCGGGTGGGGGCCCTAAATCAGAATAGTGGGGGACCTAATGGCCTCCCCCCTGGTCCCCACCCCTGAGCAGTGGGTGGTGGCCCTAAATCAGAATAGGGGGGACCTAATGTACTCCCCGCTGGCCCCCACCCCTGAGCGGTGGGTGGGGGCCCTAAATATTAATGGGGGGACCTAATGTCCTCCCCCTGGCCCCCACCCCTGAGCGGTGGGTGGGGCCCTACAGTAAAATAAGGGGGGGGACCTAATGTCCTTCCCCCTGGCCCCCACCCCTGAGCAGTGGGTGGGGGCCCTAAATACTAATAAGGGGGGGACCTAATGTCCTCCCCCCTGGCCCCCACCCCTGAGCGGCGGGTGGGGGCCCTAAATACTAAAAAGGGGGGACCTAAATACGAATAGGGAGGGACCTATTGTCCTCCCCCCGGCCCCCACCCCTGAGTGGCAGGTGGGGGCCCTAAAAAAATGTCCCCCCAGGTGACTAGGGGTCCCCAAATACCTAGTCACCCCCTCCCCCCCCCCAAAAAAAAGTATGCCCCTACCTACCCCCCTCACCCTAAAAATAATGAGGGGGGGGACCTTTAACTAAGAACCTGTAAAGAAAAAGAAAAAAAACTTACCATTCGTTGTTTTTTTCTTTATTCTAAAATCTTCTTTTTTCAGCTCCAAAAAGGGCAAATAAAAAACCATAATAACCGACGCAATTAAAAAAAACAAAAAACGAGCGCAATAAAAAATAATCCATCTTCACCCATGGAGGGCTCCGCACAGACTGAGCTCTGCAGGGCGGGGGAAGGCTTATAAAGCCTTGCCCTGCCCTGCAATTAGGCTCAGAGCACTCTGATTAGTGGGTTTAAGCCATCCAATCAGAGTGCTCTTACAGGTAAATAAAGATTATAAGTGGCAACTGAGCCAAAGTGGGAGCCTGAGTATATGCTCGGGCTGCGGAATACAGTCCACTCAACCCACGTTTGTATCAGCCAGACTAAACAATTCTGGAATTTTGTGCCTCCCATAGCACTGCATCGTGCGTAGTCACTGCAGCCCTTTACCACATCGGGATCCAGCACTTATTGTCCTCAGATCTCTCCCGCTATCTCTGGGAGGATGCCTTGGGATCTCGAGTGGTGTTGTTTCACCCCGGTGCGTGGACCATTGCTAGCCACTCTAATCTCTTTGGTTCCCTGCCGGGGAGGGGCCTCTGATCCGTAGCGTGGGCTGGAGGTTGTATCTGAGGCGTGGGTGTCATAGGTTGCTATCTCCATGCTTCCCAGCCCTTTCAGAACTGCTAGCACATTGCTTCAAAGGAGGCTGATAATTGTGCTTTCTGTGCCACTGTTGGACCGCCATTGCCACATCATCAGCCATCTTGGAAAACAGGGACACTGCACCCTATAAGATACAGTGGTCTGGGTGCCTATAGTGTCTATTTAAATTGATAATGCCACTGTGTCCAAGATATCGATCTGTTTAAGCCTTGCACATACATGTTAGATATATAATCTAAAATTGTATTTGCTCCCCTTCAAATGGCATGTTTTATGGTATTTATTTATTGGTTTTGATCTATATGGGAGATTAGATGTAACATTTTTTTACTTGGATTTTAGTTGCAAATCCAGTGTTAATATATGCCTTTATATGCTTTTCTCTCACATTTCTATCCTAATTAATAATTAACTAATGAATAAATAATAACCAAGCATTCACCTAACAAATGAGAAGGTGATTTTTATTTAATAAAAGGCTTATTTAGGATGATTCACTTTAAATAAAACACTCTAGGGAACTGCTTGTTTCCTCTTTGCGTGATATGTACTGCAAGATATTTACAGAATAAAATGTCTTGTACAGTTGCCAATGTCCCATCCCTCCAACATCAAATATTTACTAGTATATATAACAATAAATATCCTTTTCCTCACTCAATAAAAATGTAAAAAACACACTAAAAAAATGATAATAACTATAGCTTATATTAAAGGAACACCTAAGCACAATAAGTAATAGAGTGTGCTGTAGCGGTTATGGTTCCTTTATTACTTCTGACAGAGACCCAGAAGCTCTCTGTGTCAGCTAAACTCTGCAGTGAATGAATTCCTGGGTAAGGAATATGCATTCTCATTCCAGGAAGACTAATGAAAGATTATTCAGTTGGAGTTATACCTTGGGCAACTACATAATGTATCTCAGTGTGTGCAACATTTCATACTAAACACACAACCACATGCAAATACAGGGAACTTGTACCATGACCACTTTAAAACACTGACAGTGTTATCGTGCTTGGAGTAATACTTTAAAGGGACATTCTAGGCACCATTCCAAGTTTGAACTAATTAAGGGATGTTGGTGAATATATCATGCCTCTGCAGTCTCACTGGTCACTTCTCTGCCATTAAGGAGTTAACTCACTTTATTTATGCAGCCCACAACTATACCTCCCCTGGTTGAGTCTCACACAGGCTCCTAGAAAATAATCTACTTTTTTTTTTAGCTTCCAATATTGTACAGTGTGTTTGATCTATTTCTTCTCGTCTGCTCTGTTACTTGCCTGTTAGAGTATGCAGGAGCCTCCTGTGTATGAGTAAAGTGCAATTAACAGAGTAGGAGGTAACTTTTAAAATAAACACAAGCTAAATATTGGTTTGAACAAGGCTATTCACTATGTGTGAATTGCCAGGAATTCAAAACGAATTTCAAACTTTAAGCCAAAATAGTCAAATTCAAAACAAAGAATTTTTCAGGTTCAGTTATTGTGACCTAAAATTTGCTTTGTTAAATCTCCCTCTATATGGCACCTGTTTTGCTTTGATAAATTTCCTCTATATAAATCGTAATATTTATATCTTAAATGAACTCTCCAAGCAATATAACCACTACAGAGTGATGTATTGGTTATGGTACTAGTAGTGCCCTCAGTGCCAACCTAATGTAAGTTGTCAATCTTTTTGATAATCATTTGAATTCTTACCTTGAATCCACTGGACGTCACACTCAGCTCCCATGGAAAGCCAGAAGCTCCTGCTTCATTGGGATTCATTAGCCTTACTGAGCTAAACCCTGTTGTGCAGGGCCAGCTAATCTGAATGAGCGAATGAGCTAAGTACTACACTTGAGGCAAGAAGTCAACCCATAAGCAGATAAGTGTGACTACTTACATTGAGGTGGCAGCACGATAGATAGAGAGATAGATAGATAGATAGATAGAGAGATAGATAGAGAGATAGATAGAGAGATAGATAGATAGATAGATAGAGATAGATAGAGAGAGAGATAGATAGAGAGAGATAGAGAGAGAGAGAGAGAGAGATAGAGATAGATAGAGAGATAGAGAGATAGAGAGATAGAGAGATAGATAGATACTAAACTATAAAAGATCACAGGAGAGAAGGCAAGAATTCCCAATATCCATACAAGCTTTGCAAAGCTCGCAAAACTATTTAAACAACATATTAAAATAAGCTGGGAATTCTCCACATTCGATACATGCCTCTTAGAAAACATAATACCTAGGGGTTTGAGGGTACAGGTTTCACCAGCAAGACAAATTGAACAAGATGAGTTTTACAAAGAGTCGGAGGAGGCAGCATTTAAATGTTCGCATACAGACATCTCAATCATCTGTAAATATGAATCAATGAAATTAAATGTGGTCCAACTAGAACTGGACAAAGAGATAGAGGAGGTACAGAAATTTACAACGGAACCATTGTTTGAAAATTTGGAAGTCAAGTTGAAATCTAATCCAACCAAATTCTCACACCTGGTCAAGGTTAAAAAACACCAGAAATTTTGAAAGGGAGAAAGTATATCATAAGACGAACTAAAGTGGGTTTGGATCAATTCAGTACATCTGAATATGATTCCACGGATACAGATGCTGAGAACCATGCAACCCTCTAGGTAACCATACAGACTAACTAACCAAGGAGGATTCTCAAAAATGGGGTAGATTTTTAGACCTGAGACAGGCAGAGGGATTACAGGGACCCTGGACCAGAAACAGAAAAGAAGGAAGGAGGTACTAAAAACTCTTTGAGGGTAATCAACCTATCTAGTGTAACTCTTACAAGCTTTCAAATTAATATTCTATCAAAGGGACTTTCATTTGTCCCTATTCCCTTCTTCAATAAATTATTGTGGATAAAGGATGTACATTTTTTTGTAAGTAAGCTTGCCTTCATTAATATCAGACGGCGAGAAATGAAGCAAAACTCAGAATATGAGCCTATCACTGAGGGAACTCGAGTGCCTGCAAACATTGGTGGACCTCTTGGACCTAAGAGATGGTTCGATCTGTAGTGACATCCCATTTACAAATCTGAAATCTAGAAGCACATTTAACTCCACAATTTAAGGATTACAAAAATGTGGAAGTATTTTTTTAAATGGTGTGAAGGGAGATTGAGTCTATTCACGTTGAAGACCTCCCATTTCAACCAAATGGTAATCTAACTAGGCAGGAGATAACAGCCTTAAAACAACTTCAGACTAATGAAACCTATCGTATTTTGACCAAGGACCCTACTCCACTCTTTCTTGTGGAATTTCATACACTTGTGACACAAGCCCTGGTTTCCCAGTACATCAATAAGGATGAATTTGAATTTATATACACTAAATAGCCTAAACTATCCACGTTTTATTTCTTGCCTAAAGTGCACAAATCCCTATTGGACCCTACAGGTAGATTGTGTCTGGACGGGAGAATTTGCTGCAAAATGCTAGTGTGTACATGGATAGAATTTTGTCTCCCTGGATAAGCAAGATGCTTTCTTACCTCAGAGACACAAAACAAATGCTGGGTTTCCTTGAAGATCTTACTCTCCCAGAGCACTCAATACTATGCAGCCCAGATGTGGAGGCATTGTACAGTTCGATACCACATTATTTGGGGTCGAACATGTACGTGCCTTTCTTCTCCTTGAGTCGAAACTATCGGAGGCATATGTGGAGTTTCTGTTGGACCTTTTGAGATTCATCTGGACACATAATATATTTTTGTTTAATGGCATGATATACCAGCAGATTAAAGGGAATGCTATGGGTACCTCTTGAGCGTCACCCTATGAAAACCTGTACTTGGGCTGGTGGCAGGGGCGCATCAGGACGTACCCAGCTCTTGAACCTTATATGGACCAGGTGATGTACTGGAAAAGATATATTAATGATATCTGTATAATATGGTTAGATACATGAAAGGGTTAAAAATAAATACATGACTAGTGTAAATGGGCAGTTTATTCTTGAAATAGTCTAGTTAAGCGTCAGCTTAAAAATGAACCTGTTGCCGACCATCAACGAGAACCTTTTTGATCTCGCTACCAGAAATACATGTTGTTGGTTGCTGAATAAGCAATATCGTGTTTAGCTGATGTGATCTTGTCATGTTACTTTTGCTGTAACTTCTGTCTATAAATATGTTTGTCTGAGCCTTAATACACTGGTAGTAGCCAAAATTGAAACACGTTGTCTGTGTATCACTGAAAGGCTCTCCCTGAAAGTTCGGTCCAAAAGTGAGGTGTATGGAACGCTTTGCCCAGCAGTGTATTATGACCCCAACAATACATCAGAGAGATTCAACAAATTCGTACAGCACCTGAACTCCAACCCATTTAACTCTGTTTTTTGGACTTTTCCCTTAAAATTGTTAAAGGTGGCAAGATCAAAACCAACTTATTCAGGAAACAGAAAGCCACCAATAATTTACTAAACTGGTCCAGCTTCCACCTAAATCCACTCAAATCGGGGATCTCCACTGGCCAATACTTGAGACTCAGTTGCAATTGCTCATCCCTTGAGGATTTCAAATTGAAAGCAAATGAGCTTCGGAGGTCCTTCCGGGAGAAGGAATACCCAAACAGGGTCCTCAAAAGGGACTATGTACAAGCCCTTCAAACAGACCATAAGGACCTCATTAGCGACGTTACTCAAATAAAGGAAAGTAGACTCATACGATGCATTGGCACCTACGATGCAGGGTGGCATGAGATGCAGTGAATCTTTGGGAAATTCTAGCCCATTTTGACTTCTGATAAACATCTCAAACAGATCACCACTCCCTCTCCATCGATTATGGCCCATAGATGGAGAAACCTGAGGAACCTCCTGGTACCTAGTCACTTTGTAGCCACTTCACCATCAAGTAATCTTAAACAATACTTATCATAGAGACATTTCAATGTGGGCACTGCAGTGTCTGCCACTATATTTGGAAATGATCAAAGACCTTTGCCAACAGTACCAGCACAGAGACCTTCAAGTCCCATTCTTTCTTTAACTGCCATTCGGTTGGTGTGGCATACCTTCTAATATGTTCCTGCAGCCTTAAATATTTGGGCAAGACGTTTCGCCCATTTAAATACCGCATTCACGAACATGTCAATTCAGTTAAAAGAAGATTGGAGACTCCCATCTCCAGACACTTACACCAACTCCACAACCATTCAGCAACTGGCATTCATTTTATGGGCTTGGAATCGGTATCCCAGCCACAACATAAAAGTGGCTGGGATAGGAGAGGATGCCAGAGGGAGGCTCAACACATTGTCCCCTCATGGCCTGAATGAAAGTTTCCCTCATGCTTCTTTTATTTGATACCTTGGGATTCAAACAGTGCATGCAGGGGCCTTCTTTGACTTTTATGTGGATTTAACGTATAGAGAAATATCATGACCTTATTTCCATTCTTTCGATTTCTAAGGTATATGCACCTGCCAATATTAAGAGTTTAATACCCAATATATCGGCCCACCAAGTCAAAATGGCTTTCCTTTGTACACTTTCGTCCCAGCTATGAACTTAAGGGTTTTTACAAGAAGACTGATTAAGTCTTACCTGCATGCTTTGATGCATAAGTACCAATGGATAGCATGTTAACAAACATCTCCCCCTTTTCTCCTGATTTAGGCTCCAATAGAGAGACGGGATGGAATTTCACACATTATGATTTGCTTTGGCAGCCCTATGCGGTTGTATCACTTGGCCCTGCTCTTTTTGACTTGATGGACTGTTAACTGTATCCCATGACTATCAGTGAGGCGTTTATTGGGGTGTTTTACATGTCTGGCGCATGTGCATCAACGCAGACAGTGACACACTCTTTCCTCCTTAGTCGGCTTATGACACTGTGTGCCGGGGGGCGATCGACAAGACTTCATAGATAGTGTGTTGCCTAGGCAACCCCCGTTTGGCCTAGTGTGGATCTTGCCATCTAAGCCCACCCCCCCCCCCCCCCCATATGCTTATTGTTCCTAGCTTTATTCTGTGACCGCTTAGTTTACATGCCACGGTCACGCCTTTAGAGAGTCTGATTCACTGTAGGGAGAATTAGGGGTATCAGAGGTATTATACTGCGACTTTGCCTTGCCTGGCGCAGTCAGAGTTAATGAACTCAGTGATAAACACACCCCTTCTTTATTTGATACATTTCTTCACACAGGGAGACTCCAAAGTTTTAGCCTGCCCTCTTTGAGTTGATTGACACATAGTCTTAACCAATAACCATCCGTCTACATGGAAGGCGTGCCTTATCTGTGGCAACATGTTTGATGTTTGGCCGACACTGTTGGTACCTCCTCCCGGATCATACCTTGTTGCACCGATTGGCTCCCTAATTATGGGATGAGCCCACTATTGGCTGAGACAC
The DNA here is from genome assembly GCF_036172605.1 of Pelobates fuscus. Taxonomy (NCBI): domain Eukaryota; kingdom Metazoa; phylum Chordata; class Amphibia; order Anura; family Pelobatidae; genus Pelobates; species Pelobates fuscus. Next base: position 228,666,423 of record NC_086318.1, read on the forward strand.
ACATGGGTAATTTGTGAGCCGGGTATTTAACTCACCTAGATGGCTTTGCTGATTCTGCCCCTGACAACGGCGTATTTACACCTCGAAACGCGCATCTGGTGTTTCTTTCACTTTACATTATTTTTGACTACACCTTTTTAGAGTAGCACTATGCACCCTATTCTTATATTTTTTTTAATTTAGGTACTCTAAGGGTTTTTGGTTTAGGTAGGCACTAGTGAGGTAATCAGGGACAGTAGCTAGCTTACATTCTTACATACTTTATGTTTGTTTGCTGATTTTGCTTTATTTTTTCTAGACTCCAGTGGTTATGGTAGATAGACATTTAGTCCATGTGCCCCCCTTTTTTTTCCTCTCTCTTTTCTCCATACCTAGGCATTGGTTCTAACTTATGCATATATGAGAGAAGTATTCCCATTCTCCTTACCTGTATTTAGGTTATTTCTATAGAGAATTGTTCTCTCTCGATAATCCAGCTCTGTCCTCTACCTAATTGTTTGGTGGATACCATCTACCTCCCTACCTTTCCCTGTACCTTTACCTCTACTCTCGCCTTTTCCGGCCAGACCCCAGAGACGTTACATGTGTGGTGGATTTCTGTTTTTCTTTTTGGTCTCAGTATTTATGATCTAGTTATTAATAAAGGTTATTTTTTTCCCCTTAGATTGTATAGTCTGATCTCTTTATCTGATCTCTGATCTCAGCGGATGAGTAGTTGGGATTCTGTCGATCTTTTGTTTAGATAGATAGATAGAAGATAGATAGATGATAGATACACACATACATACATAGATTAATTAGACAGACCTAAAGAAAGGTCCTTTGGAGAAAATTACTCTATTACTAAAATTTCTCAAAGGGTAAATAGAAAAAGCACATTTCAACTAAAAAAATATATTTACAACTAGATTGTTTATATCATTGAGTTATTAAACATAAAAACACCTTTTGTGACAGGCATGTTTAACGTCATCCTATTTTTGTCTCTAAAATAGCATTATAAACTAATATGTGAACATAATTTAGAGATTATTTTTGTTGAAACAAAAACTCCTAGAAACCATTGAAATCATTGCAAAGAAGGATGATAAATAAAAAATTGCATTCCTACCTTCTCCACGATTCCATCATAAATAGACATCTTCCCAACTAATGCTGAAGAATTACAGGTAATCCAAGCGATCTATTTTTAACACCTGCTCTCGATCTTCTTATGATTTTTTGTGACAATAGATCATGACGTGGAATAATGGTGACTCAAACATTGAATGTGTGTAGCAAAAAAAAAAAAGCAGAACATAAATCTTTACCTTGCCAGACTGATGGGAAAATATGTTCTCTTTGTTAAACAGATGCCAGTATCAAGATAAGTAAATATAGCCATTGATTTGGAAACACCCATTAAGAGTTTGTTGGCAGTAAACCTAACTTGTTTGAACAAAACCTACTGATATTTATTTGCTGTGTACTTGTACATGGTTCTTAATAAAAATAAAATATTTTTTATTCTGTCAAACGATTCGTGTCCTGGATCCTTTAAAAGTAATAATAAATGAAGATCCATGTCTGTTTAAAAATAGATGGGAACAGTTTACAGTGGACTGCACAAAAAAATGCAAACTGCTTCCTTATTTAACTCAGTGAAACACATCAGCCTCAAGTTTTGGAATAAACAAGATCAAATTATTCCAGTTTAAACACAATGAGGGTTATCTGCTTTACTGTCTCACTTACATAGTAGTAATTAGTACACATTTATATTATAATCTAGGTTGAAAAAAAAACCCATAAATGCTAATATCCCTGAATATTCTTCATCAAAACTAATTTTAAAAATCTGTACAGAGCTCAATAAAATTGGATCTTTAGGTATGGGATTACACATCAATATGACAATGGAAATAGTTGGAAGGTTTGGAGTTCTAAGTAATTGATAAATAATGCAGAAACAGAACATAGAACCCTTTAGAAATGTTACATTTGAATGTTCTATGAAAAAAGAAATAGAGGAGAAAGAGAAGAAATATATAATTAAAGCCTGTACAGACCTCCTAGATGGGGGATAACCCCTGTAGTAGAATAGAGTAAAAAAGAAGAAAGGAGCGGAGGATGCAATGTCTGGTATAGCAACAATGGAATACTAAAGAAAAATATAACTTAATAAAAATACTTATCACTAAAAAGTCTCATGGGACAAAAGAGACCAACTACATAGTTACATAGTTACATAGCTGAAAAGAGACTTGCGGCCATCAAGTTCAGCCTTCCTCACATTTGTTTTTTGCTGTTGATCCAAAAGAAGGCAAAAAAAACCCCAGTTTGAAGCACACTTTTGCAACAAGCTAGGAAAAAATTCCTTCTTGACCCCATAATGGCAGTCAAATTTATCCTTGGATCAAGCAGTTATTACTCTACATTGAAAGATTATATCCTTGAATATTCTGTTTTTGCAAGTATGCATCCAGTAGCTGTTTGAACATCTGTATGGACTCTGATAAAACCACCTCTTCAGGCAGAGAATTCCACATCCTGATTGTTCTTACAGTAAAAAAACCTTTCCTTTGCCTTAGACGAAATCTTCTTTCTTCCAGTCTAAACACATGGCCTCGTGTCCTATGTAAAGTCCGGTTTGTAATTAGATTTCCACACAATGGTTTGTATTGGCCCCGAATATATTTGTATAATGTTATCATATCCCCTCTCAGGCGACGTTTTTCTAAACTAAATAGGTTTAAATTTGTTAACCTTTCTTCATAGCTGATATGTTCCATTCCTTTTTACAATTTATGTACTTAAAAATGCTTTAGGGTTGGTTTTGCTCTCTTTAGCTATCATTTTTTCATTTTGAAGTTTAGCAAGTCTAATTGCCTTTTTGCACGCACTATTTGCTTCCTTATATCTTTTATAAGATGCATCTGATTTGTCGGATTTAAATGCCCTTTTCTTATTTTTAATCTCTTGTTTTATTATTATTATTATTATTATTATTATTGCCATTTATATAGCGCCAACAGATTCCGTAACGCTTTACAATATTATGAGAGGGGATTTAACTATAAATAGGACAATTACAAATAAACTTACAGGAACAATAGGTTGAAGAGGACCCTGCTCAATCGAGCTTACATTCTATAGGAGGTGGGGTGTAAAACACATTAGGGCAGGAATTTGCAATCAAATAAGGTGGGCTGCCCTTTAGGAGAGGGCAAGAGACAGGTATGTGAAGTAGGGGTTAGTCTTGGAGGCCATAAGCTTTCCTAAAGAGATGGGTTTTAAGGCACTTCTTAAAAGATGCAAGAGTAGGGGAGAGTCTGATGGCAGTAGGCAGGCTATTCCATAGGAAGGGAGCCGCCCGTGAGAAGTCCTGCAAGCGCGAGTTGGCCATACGGATGCGGACAACGGACAGGAGGTGGTCATGGGCAGAGCGGAGAGACCGAGAAGGGACATACCTATGGATCTGTGAGGAGATATAAGAGGGGCTAGAGTTGTTCAGTGCTTTATAGGTGTGAGTTAGTACCTTGAATTGACTCCTATAGCATACAGGAAGCCAATGTAAGGACTGGCAGAGGGGTGAGGTGTGAGAGAAACGACTAGAGAGGAAAATCAGTCTAGCAGCAGCGTTCATTACGGACTGTAGGGGTGCAGGAGAGGGTTACAATAATCCCTGCGGGAAATTACTAGAGCATGGACAAGCTCCTTGGTAGTATCTGGTGCAAGAAAGGGGCGGATGCGGGCTAAGTTTTTAAGATGGAATCTACAGGATTTGGCAACATGCTGGATGTGAGGCCCAAAGGTGAGACCAGAGTCAAGTATGACGCCAAGACAGCGCGCTTGAAAGGATGGACTTCTCTACTAAGCCACATTGGTTTTAATTTGTTTCTTTTGTATTTATTTCCCAATGGTACATACTGAAAAATGTACCTTTCTAATATTTGTTGGAATATGATCCATTTATCCTCAGTGTTCTTTTCACTAAAGAGTTTATGCCAGTCAATATATTGTAAAGCTTCCCTTAACTTATTGAAATTGGCCTTTTTAAAATTATATGTTTTAGTATACCCCATGTGCTTTTGTTTTTTTGAGTTTATTTCAAAGGACACTATATTGTGATCACTATTTCCCAAGTGCTTACCTACTTGAATGTTGGTCAAAAGATCAACGTTGTTTGTTAAAACCAGGTCCAGACAAGCCTCCATTCTAGTTGGTGCTTGTACAAGTTGTGACATGAAGGTGTCATTTAACAAGTTTAAAAACCTAATTCCCTTTGCTGAGCTACTAGTCTCTCTGTCCCAATTTATGTCCGGGTAATTAAAATCTCCAATAATTAACGTGTTACCCAGATTTGCAGCTTTCTCAATTTGCTCAAACAGCTGTTGTTCCTCGTCCATATTAACCCCTTAAGGACCGCTGACGGTTCAGGACCGTCAGCGGTAAAACGTGCGTTTGGACCGCTGACGGTCCTGAACCGTCATAACGGTTTTGGGCTACTTACCTGATCGCCGTCGGTCCCACGGCGGCGATCAGCTCTCCTCCCGGTCCAGGGGGGTTGCCTGTCTGCCGGGCAGTCCCCCCTCGGCAGATCAGGACCCCACGGCCATGTGATCACTCGATCACATGACCGCAATAGGGGTCTGTGTATCTGCCTGCAGGGGGACTGTCTGTGCTGACAGGCAGTCTCCCTGCATCTGTAAAGTCAAAAATAAAGTGTAAAAAAAAATCTGTGTAAAAGAATAATAATATGTGTATATATATATGCTATATATACATGTATTATATCTATATATACCTATATATAATATATGTATATATAATATATATAATGTCACACTAAGTGTATTTTTATATTTATATATACGTATATAATTATAAAAATACACTTATATTTAAATTACACACGAATATATACAATATATATAATAACTATATATATGGTATATATATATTATTATAAAATACAAATAATATGTTAATAAAAATAAATAACAAAAAATAAAAATAATTTTTAATAATTAAAAAAAAAATTATATATATATTCAGTTTTATTCTAACAGTATTTTGATATTGATATATATATTTATATCAAAATACACTTAGAATGTAATGATATATATATCTATGTATAAATAAATAAATAAAAATAATACGAAATATACATATGTCCATATACATAATTACATAAATAATTTCATAAATATACACGTAGACGTCAAATATATAAATATGTATATATATTAAAATTCTACGTGCATATTTATGTAATATTTTTACCTAATTAAGTAATTTTAATGATTGCAATTTGAGGGACCTGCCTGCCAACCCAGGCCAAAAGTCCAGATAATTTAATTTGCTAGCACTGTGTTTAACCCTGTAACTTTCTATGACACCCTAAATCCTGTACATGGGGGTACTGTTTTACTCGGGAGACTTCGCTGAACACAAATATTAGTGTTTCAAAACAGTAAAACATATCACAGCGATGATATTGTCAGTGAAAGTGAAGTTTTTTGCATTTTTCACACACAAACAGCTCTTTCACTGAGGATATTATTGCTGTGATATATTTTACTGTTCTGATACACTAATATTTGTGTTCAGCGAAGTCTCCTGAGTATAACAGTACCCCACATGTAGAGGTTTTATAGTGTTTGTGAAAGTTACAGGGTCAAATATAAGGCTTGATTTTACTTTTTTTTTTTTTATTGAAATTTGTCAGATTGGTTAGGTTGCCTTTGAGAGCGTATGGTAGCCAAGGAATGAGAATTAGCCCCATGATGGCATACCATTTGCAAAAGAAGACAACCCAAGGTATTGCAAATGGGGTATGTTCAGCTTTTTTTAGTAGCCACTTAGTCACAAACACCGGCCAAAGTTAGCGGTTTTTGCATTTTTAACACACAAACAAATATAAATGCTAACTTTGGCCAGTATTTGTGACTAGGTGGCTACTAAAAAAGACTGGACATACCCCATTTTGAATACCCTGGGTTGTCTACTTTAAAAAATATGTACATGTTAGGTGTGTTTCGGGGATTTATGACAGATAACGGTGTAACAATGTCACTATTGATACATTTAAAATATATATATATTGAAACAGCAATTTCCTACTTGTATTTATAGGCCTATAACTTGCAAAAAAAAGCAATAAAGCATGTAAACACTGGGTGTTTTTAAACTCGGGACAAAATTTTGAATCTATTTAGCAGTTTTTTTCATTAGCTTTTGTAGATAAGTAAAAGATTTTTCAAGTAAAAGTCCAAAAACATGTTTTTTTTTTATTTTTCACCATATTTTATTATTTTTTTTAAATACAATATATGACATAATATAAATACATGTATGTAAAGAAAGCCCTTCTTGTCGTGAAAAAACCAATATATAACTTGTATGGGAACCGTAAATGAGAGAGCGGAAAATTACAGCTAAACACAAACACCACAAAAGTGTTAAAACTGCTCTGGTCCTTAACGTACAAACATCGCAAAAACAGGCCGGTCCTTAAGGGGTTAACATTAGGTGGTTTATAACATTTCCCAACCAATAGTTATTTTCCCTTCTTTTCCCCCCAAGCAGATATTTACCCATAAAGCTTCCACATTTTCCTCATCGCATTCCATTTGCTTAAGATTTGGCTTTAAATCATGGTTGACATACAAACATACAATACCACCCTTCTTGTTTTTCCTATTCTTCCTAAATAACATGTACCCATTTAAGTTAACTGCCCAGTCATGTGTCTCATCCCACCATGTTTCAGTTATGCCTATTAAATCATATTGTTTAGTGTATACTAATGCCTCTAGTTCCCCCATTTTGTTATTTAGGCTCTTTGCATTAGTAAACATACATTTAATATCATGCGTCGCTTGTATATTTTGTGAATTATCAACATTACATAGCTTCTCTGTTCTAAGCTTGCCCCTCCCCCGTCTCCACCCCCCTTATACTGTGCTAAAGCCCGTCTCCTTTCTGGCCTATCTCCATTTTGTAGATTGCTGTGACCCTCCCCCCCCCACTACTAGTTTAAAATCTCCTCCAACCTTCTAGCCATCCTATCCCCCAGCACTGCAGACCCTCTCCCGTTTAGGTGCAATCCATCACTACTATAAAGGTTGTACCCAATCGCAAAGTCGGCCCAGTGCTCTAAAAACCCAAAACCCTCCTTCCTGCACCAAGACTTAAGCCACGCATTGACATCTCTAATCTCTCGCTGCCTTTCCACTGTAGAGCGTGGCACAGGTAATATCTCATAGAATACCACTTTGGAGGTCCTTTTCTTAAGTTTGCTACCTAATTTCCTGAAAACATTCTTTAGGACCTTCCATCTTCCTCTTACTTTGTCATTGGTACCAACATGGACCATGACTGCTGGGTCATCCCCAGCCCCTTTTTTATAATCTATCCACTCTGTATGCAACATGCCTTTTTCCAAGCACCCGGGAGACAGCAAACTGTCCGGTTGAGCTGATCAGAGCGGCAGATTGCCCTATCTGCTTTCCTAATGATAGAGTCCCCTACCACCACAACCTGTCTTGCCTTCCTTACATTTTGATCCCCACCCGTACTAGGGGGGCTTTTAGCTCGGCTATCAGAAGTAACAGCTTCCTCTAATACAGCTACTCCTGAGCTGATGCCCACAACATCTTCCCTCAAACGGGCAAATCTGCTAGGTTGCACCAAATCAGGACTAGCTAGCTCTTTCCTCTTCCCTCCCCCCCTGCTTCCTCGCCCCACTGTCACCCAGCTATATGCCTGTTCCCCATCTGTCTTATCTCCTCCCTCTCCACTACCTGTCCCCACTAAACTCTGCTCAGTGAGCAGCAGACTCCTCTCAAGATTGTCAATCTCCCTCAAAGTTGCGATTTGCTTCTCGAGATCTCCAATCTGAGCTTCCAGAGAAGCCACTCGCACACAACCGTCACAGAGGTATGGACCCTGGACGGGTACATCCAGGCATCCATACATGCAACAAGATGTGCATTGAGTCAAATCCACAATCTTGCTAACACTCATTTCCCCAGGTATAGAACAATAAAACAGTTACCTTGTTAGTTCAAACCCCTTGTTTGTTTCAACTCCTGGTTTTCTAACTCCTACTTGAAAGAGTCTACTTTCAAGTAATGTGAGCAAGCTCTGTGAGTTAGGGGTGTGCCTTTATGGGGATACAAATCCCACACAGGTGCAATTAATGAACACTCCCCCCAATCAATCAAGCAGCAGCACAAAAGAGGGGGGAAAAACAGAACACAGAAAAAAAAATGTAAAAAACTATTTTTTTTTTTTTTTTAAACTTTACCAACTGAACCAATTAAACAAAAATAAAATACAAACCACTCTCCAGAGTATACAAACCACTCCAAGCAACTCCTGGTTTTCTAACTCCTACTTGAAAGAGTCTACTTAATAGAGTCTGCTTTCACATCCTGTTCCTAGTTGCGGATCATTCTGGCAATGGCTTCTGGTATCCAGTACTCTTTTTACAATTCTTGTTTTGTTTTCCTTGTTTTTTTCTGGTTTTCTATTCTATGTCTGGTTTTCTTTATGCTGGGTTTTCTTGGTTCATTCCAGTATTCCGTTCCTGGAATTCCCAGTCTCTTGGATTCCTTTAAATGTTTGTTTTATGTTGCCACACCCGTTTCTTTTCCATGGTTCCTTTTGTTTCAGTTAGTCCCTGCAGGCAGTTGCTCAAGTTCTCTGCCCTTTCTTGCAGGTAAGTGATGTATGTGCTTTATTATGGTTTATTTAGCAGACATTAGGCAAAGTAGGACCTGCCATAGTAGTACATAGGCGTTGTGGCAGGCTTATGCAATGTATGATCATATAATTTAACTAAATCCCCATAGTTTTTCACATATAGTACTTAGTTATGTCTCCTCTTGTTTTGCCTATTATATCTTGTCTTGTTTTATTATGTATTCCCAGTCCATGTACAGTCCTGTCCTGTCCTGCCTGTCACAGGTGGCGGCAGGGCCGGACAGGGAAAAAAATTAGGCCCGGGCATTTTTCAATTAGAGCGGCCCCCTAAGAAGGGGGCGGGGCCAGAGAGGGTGTGTTTCATCATCACTAATTACAAGCACGCCCCCTCTCAAAGTGAGCACGTTGGTTCAATGCGCAGAGTCGCGCTGAAGAGCTCTGGCATTAGAAGAAGGCCCTGAATTTGTTCTGCGCAGCGCAAGCAAATTTAATAACATGCTTGCGCTGTGTTTGCTTTTAAATTGTCTCTGGTGTCTCCACAAGTGGGATACCAGAGGACAAAAGGGCCAGGAAAGTGTATGGTGCATGTGTTTGGAGCCTGCTTGAGGGATTGCGTGTATGTAGAGTGTGGTGTGGTATTGTGTATAGGTAAATTTCATTTGTGTTTGTGGTGTAATATGTGTGGCTAGGGGCTGTAGACAGTGTGTGTATAGAGGGTATAGTGTTATAGGGGATGTAGCGAGTGTGTGTATACGGGCTGTAGTGTGTGTGTGTATAGGTGACGTAGTGTGTGTAGGGGTTGTAGAGGGTGTGTTTAGAGAATGTTGTATGTGTTTGCTGGCAAGGAATGCAGTGTGTGTAAAGGACCCAGAGTGTGTATAGGAGATTGTGTGTGTGTGTGTGTGTGTATAGAGGATTAAGAGTGCATATAGGGTAAGGGATCTAGCGTGTATCTGGAGCATAATGTGTGTAGCGATGCAGTGTGAGGGCTGCTGTAGTGTGTGTATGTATATATATATATATATATATATATATATATTTGGACGTATTGTATGTGTGAGGGGCGCAGTGTGTGTGTGTATGTAAGAGGGGTGCTGTGTGTGAGGGTGTTTTTATCTGCCGTCACATTCTAGGTTTCTAATTTTCTTTCTTAACTCACTGAGGGTTAATATATATATATATATATATATATATATATACAGGGCCGGCCTTAGGCCTTTGGGCGCCCTGTGAGAGAAATCTTCACAGCGCCCCCCCTTCCCATCCCCCCCCTCCCCCACTCCTTCCCCCCTCCTTCCCCCTTCCCACACACCCTGTCACACACACACACAGTCAGACAGCCATACACACGCACACAAACACACGCAGGCAGTCACACACAGACAGCCACACACAAACACACACACAGACATAGAATGTGACGGCAGATAAGAACCATTCGGCCCATCTAGTCTGCCCAGTCAGCCACACATAGGCAGTCACACACACACACACACACAGGCAGACAGCCAGACAGCCACACACACACAAACACACACAGGCAGGCAGTCACACACACACACACATGCAGGCAGTCACACACAGACAGCCACACACAAACACACAGGCAGACAGCCAAACACACAGAGGCAGACAGCCACACACACACACAGGCAGACAGTCACACACAGGCAGACAGTCACACACACAGGCAGACAGTCACACACACACAGACAGTCACACACACACAGTCACACACACACACAGTCACACAGACAGGCAGACAGTCACACACACACACAGACAGTACCACACACACACACAGTCAGTCACACACACACACACGCACATAGACAGTCACACACACACAGTCACACACACACAGGCAGACAGTCAGACACACACACACACACACACACACACACACACACAAGCAGACAATCACATAGTTACCTCTGTTCATTGTGGAGGCAGACAGGCAGTGCAGCTCCTGGATTCTGGTTGTTGGGGGAAGCAGGGACTCCTTCCTGCTTCCCCTGCAGCAGTTAGACGGCATTTTAGCTCTGCCCCCGCAGCACGCTAAGCCCCGCCGCAATTTTGTATTTTTTTTTTTTTTTATCCCGGCAATGTGTGAGCTGTGCGGCCGCAGGGCGCCCCCTGCGCCATGGCGCCCTGTGCGGCTGCACAGCTCGCACACCCCTAAGGCCGGCCCTGTATATATATATATATATATATATATATATATATATATATATGGGAGTGTGCTGTGTGTGAGCGAGGGTGCTGTGTGTCGGAGGGTGCTCTGTGTGTGTCTGAGGGTGCTGTGTGTGTGTCTGGGGGTGCGCTGTGTGTGTCTGGGGGTGCTGTGTGTGTTTCTGGGGGTGCGCTGTGTGTGTCTGAGGGTGCTGTGTGTGTCTGAGGGTGCTGTGTGTGTCTGGGTGCTGTGTGTGTCTGGGGGTGCTGTGTGTGTTTGGGGGTGTGTGTGTGTCTGGGTGCTGTGTGTGTCTGGGGGTGCTGTGTGTGTGTGAATGTATTTTTTATTTAAATTAAAATATATATTTCTTTTATTAATAATAATTAAAAAAAAAAAGTTATATCCCCCCTCCCTTCTTACCTTTAGCCTGGAAGGGGGGGGGAGCCGTTCTGCCTGGGGGAGAGCCATGCTGCCTTCCCTAGTGGTCCAGTGGTGAGAGTGAACTCTAACCTGCAGATCTGAGCATTGCCGTGGTAACCGCGGTAACGCTCAGAATCCCGCGAGAGGACCCGGCGGAGCTGCTGGCTAGAGCTCCGCCGGTCCTCTCTCCTCCCTCCCTCCCTCTCCTGCCGGCGGCCGCCTGTAACAGTGTCTCTGGGCCGGTGAGGGAGATCTTTGATCTCCCCACCGGCCCCCCATAGAGGCACACAAAACCAGAAAATACAAGAAAAACTAAGCAAGGATTGTAAAAAGAGTACTGGATACCAGAAGCCAAGACCAGACATCTCCACAGAACATGGCAAGATGTGACACTGCCCCTGTTCTGTTAATGTTTCCCTTTTGTATTGTGTACATGTTCTGGGTTTAGCTTCCTATCCTTCTCTGGTTCTGGGTTCTTCTAGTTTTGTCTTGTTTTCATGTTTGGTGCCTATCCTAGCCTTGCCTTGTTTCTGTACTGGATACATTCCTGCTCCAGAGCCTCCCTATTCCGCTCCTGGGAGGTCTCCTAGTTCCTGGGATCCGCTGAAGCTGAATCAGGGTCCTGGTATGTGGCTGCACAAACACTGATGCTCAACACCAGGGGGTGTGCGGTTACCCTGCAACAGACCCTGCTAATCCACTTCCACACTGGGACTCCTACTTCAACATCAGGCATACTGGGTCCCGGTCGTCCGACCGCCGCCCAGACAGTGTCTGGGTCCCGGTCACCGGACCGCCACCCTGACAGTACTATACACACAGGGGCGGGCTGGGCCGGGGGGCAGGGAGGCAATTGCCCCCCAGGCCGCCCGAAATTCTTTTAGGACCGGCCGCGGCGGGCCGGCCCTTTAAATGCTGCAGCCGCCGAGCGCTCTGTAAAGAGCGCTCAGGCGGCTGCAGAACAGATTCTCCCCTCCCTCCCCTCCCTTGTAGGTGGCCGAGCTGGTCTCCGGTCCGCGGTCCCGGCCGGAGTGATAGGAAAGTGCACTAAGTGTGCACTTCCTGTCAGTCCGGCCGGGTACAGGAAACAGAAACCCCTGTTCCGCGCGGAACAGGAGTTTCTGTTTCCTGTACCCGGCCGGACTGACAGGAAGGTGCACACTGAGCACCTTCCTGTCACTCCGGCCGGGACCGCGGACCGGAGTGCAGCTCGGCCACCTACAGGGGAGGGGGTAAGAAGAAGGGGGGGAGAGTAAGAAGAGGGGAGGGGGGGAGAGTAAGAAGAGGGGAGGGGGGGAGAGTAAGAAGAGGGGAGGGGGGGAGAGTAAGAAGAGGGGAGGGGGGAGAGTAAGAAGAGGGGAGGGGGGAAGAGTAAAAAGAGGGGAGGGGGGAAGAGTAAAAAGAGGGGAGGGGGGAGAGTATAAAGAGGGGAGGGGGGAGAGTATAAAGAGGGGAGGGGGGAGAGTATAAAGAGGGGAGGGGGGGAGAGTATAAAGAGGGGAGGGGGGGAGAGTAAAAAGAGGGGAGAGGGGGGAGAGTAAGAAAAGGGGAGGGGGGAGAGTAAGAAGAGGGGAGGGGGGAGAGTAAGAAGAGGGGACGGGGGAGAGTAAGAAGAGGGGAGGGGGGAAGAGTAAAAAGAGGGGAGGGGGAAGAGTAAAAAGAGGGGAGGGGGGAGAGTAAAAAGAGGGGAGGGGGGAGAGTAAAAAGGGAGGGGGGAGAGTAAAAAGAGGGGAGGGGGAGAGTATAAAGAGGGAGGGGGGGAGAGTATAAAGAGGGGAGGGGGGGAGAGTAAAAAGAGGGGAGGGGGGAGAGTAAAAGAGGGGAGGGGGGAGAGTAAGAAAAGGGGAGGGGGAGAGTAAGAAAAGGGGAGGGGGGAGAGTAAGAAGAAGGGGGGAGTAAGAAGAGGGGAGGGGGGAGTAAGAAGAGGGGAGGGGGAGTAAGAAGAGGGGGGAGTAAGAGGGGCGGGGGGAGTAAGAAGAGGGAAGAGAGGGAGTAAGAAGAGGGAGGGGGATAATAAGAGGGGGGAGTAAGAAGAAGGGGAGATAAGAAAAAGAGGGGGGTAAGAAGAGAAGGGGGGAGTAAGAACAAGAGTGGGGAGTATAGAAGAAGGGGGTAAGAAGAAGAGGGGGGTAAGAAGAAGAAGGGGGAGTAAGAAGAAGAGGGTGGAGTAGGAAGAAGAGGGGGGAGTAAGAAGAGAGGGGGGAGTAAGAAGAAGAGGGGGGAGTAAGAAGAAGAAGGGGGTAAGAAGAAGAAGGGGGGTAAGAAGAAGAAGGGGGGTAAGAAGAAGAAGGAAGGGGTAAGAAGAAGAAGAAGGAAGGGTAAGAAGAAGAAGGAGGGTAAGAAGAAGGGGGAGTAATAAGAAGAAGGGGGTAAGAAGAACAAGGGGGGAGTAAAGAAGAAGGGGGTAAGAAGAAGAAGGGGGTAAGAAGAAGAAGGGGGTAAGAAGAAGAAGGGGGTAAGAAGAAGAAGGGGGTAAGAAGAAGAAGGGGGTAAGAAGAAGAAGGAAGGGGTAAGAAGAAGGAGGAGGGTAAGAAGAAGGGGGAGTAATAAGAAGAAGGGGTAAGAAGAACAAGGTGGGGGAGTAAGAAGAACACAGGGAGGAGGGGGGTAAGAAGAACACGGGGGGGTGAGAACACACAGAGGGAGGAGTGAGAAGAACACAGGAGGGTGGAGGGTGGAGGGGGGATGAGAAGAGCACAGGGAGGTGTGTGAGTGTGAGAAGAGACCGCTAGGGGAGGGTGGGGGAGAGGAGAGACCACTAAGGGGCAGAGGAGAGCTCTAAGGGACAGAAGGGACAGCTCTATAGGACAGGGGGCAAGACAGGGAGCTCTTTAACACTACGCGCACACACACACACACACACACACACAATGCATCCCTATACATACACAGAAACACAATGCATCCCTATACATACACAGAAACACACATGCATCCCTATACATACACAGAAACAGAACATGCTTCCCTTACACACAGAGAAACACACAATGCATCCATTACACACACACACAATGCAACCCTTACACACAAAGACAATGCATCATTTGCACACATACACAGAAACATACAATGCAAACCCTTACACACACATGCAAACACACACACTGTTTTTCTTACATACACACAGAAACACAATGCATCTCTTACACTCAATGCACACACATACAGACACACACCTTGCATCCCTTATGCATACAAACACAGATTCACACAATGCATCCCTCACACACAACCAGAAACACATAATACATCCCTTATACACAAATACACACTGCTTCCACTACACACAAACACACTGCATCACCTGCACAAACTGGTATCCCTATACACTACATACCATAAGCACACATATTAGATAACACATAACACATTCCCTACACACTCCACTCCCTGTGAGCGAGCTCATGGGTGGGTGGAACATACAAGTGGACTTATGAGTGGGCCTTATGGGCATACTCACCGTCAGGCACTGGAGCCCAGACCTTGAGCTGTGTAAGAGGCCCCCAAAAAATGGAGCTGCTTCCAATTCTCCCAGAACGTTGAATTTTGTGACCACAGTTGCAAACAGCTTCCAGAGGTCCTGTTCTACACCAGACCAGTGGAGCCAAACTGCAGCCCATCATCATCCTCATCTAATTGTAAGTAGGCAATCTAGTATATTATTAGTGACACTAATCTATAATTTACCTCACATTAAAGGGACACTATAGCTTAATGAAGTGGTTCTGGTGTCTATAGCTGGTCCCTGCAGGCTTTTTAATGTAAACACACACTGTGTGCAGCACTGGCGTTAGTTCATATGGCAGATCATACGGGTGGGGCATTGTGATGTCACATGGGGGGGGCGGCGGCAAATTTATATTTTGTCTAGGGCGGCAAAAATCCTTGCACCGGCTCTGATCCTGGGCAGGTGCACCAGTCTACTGGTGACCCACAGGAGGGGAGTGCACTGATTGCACTGCACTCTCCTCCTGCCCAGACCCGTCTTGACCGCAGTGCAAGTGCCCTCTGCCCCTAATTTACAGTGGCTCACACTCACAACAAGCAGTGCCTGGAGCCCTTTGCAGAGACGGAAACAAAGAGGTTCTGCGGCAGCTGGCCGTCCTGCAAGCATTACATTAAACAGCTGTTCCCCATGCAGCCACAGGTGGCGTTGTGCTGGGAGACTGTGATTACTCTTCATTTCCTCCCAGCCTACAGAGCAGCGCATGGGGGAGAGAGGAGGAGGCATGATTTAATCTTGAATAAATCCTCTAAGCAAACCTTTATAAATTTGGGGGGGATCAGCTCTAGTTTCCACAGTTTATTTGTGTTTACTCTCATCTCTGTATTAATATTGAGGGATGTCTAAGTAGTAACATCAGTGTGTGTCAGCAGGGCCAGCCGTTGGGGTGGGCAAGCTGTGCGGTCACGCAGGGTGCCATGACCACAGAGGCGCCCGGCGGCCAACACAGCTCACAAGTTGGGTACACCAGCATATTTAATTTAAACGATTCGCTGGTGGTCCACTGGTGCGCACCAGCAGTAGGTGCAGTCAGATCATATCCTCTCCCTCGTGGTTCCGGCGCTCAGTTACTGAGTCAGAGCACAGGCTCAGAGATTCTCAGCCTGTGCTCTGACAACATTGAAAGTCAGAGCCGTGAAGGAGCGGGTATGGCAAAGAGCTACTGATTAGCATTACATCAATATCCGTTATAAAACCAGAAAAAGGTGGGCATGGATGGTGAACTGATTTGGTGGCGCAATGGGCCACTTGACTGGTTTTGCCCCCCAGGCCTAAGGCTGCCAGCCCTCCCCTGTATACACATATGTACAGAACATATAATTAAAATAGCAGAGGCTGGTCCACACTGCAGGTTTGATAGTAAGTACCCCTAAAAAAGGTGTGATACAGATCCCTAAATGGTATGTCAATTAACAGTTCGGTAACAGAATGCCAACTAACACGAGATTGTTAGTAAGTACTTAGTGAGTAGTAAACAATAATAACTCTTACTATACTTTGGCATCTATGTATCTCAATAACCTCAGGCATGCAGCCAAAAAATTTAACAAAAGTAGCAGCTGCTGTGATTAGATAAATATATATACCTATTTAGTAGAATATCGAATGTTGGCGGTAAAAACTGAAAATACCTCCGGCAATGATATCAGGTATAGAACAGAATAGGGTGGAAGGAGAGAAGGAAAGGGATCAAAAATATTACTGTCCCTATTGTGCCTTCAAGGGCACCCTTACCCCTAAAAATAACCCTAGCTTGTAATGTGTCACGATTCGGGAACCTAACACGCTAACAGGTCACAGATAGTAAAGGGTGCAATACCAGTCCTTAGAATGGCCGGGTTAAGCACACTAAGAATAGTCAGGAGACAAGCCAAGTAAATGGAGACAGAAAACAGGAGAACGAGAAACAAGCCGAGGTCAAAGGAATGGAGAAAAAAGGAGAATCGGAATAACAAGCCAAATAATCGGTAACCAGAGAGAAACACGAGCAAATTGCAATACAGGTATCATTAGACCACAACAGGGCACTGAGAGACAGGAAAGGTAAGTATTTAAATCCTGTGCTTAATTCTGATTGGATAACTTCCAATCAGAATTAACAATCACACGTGGGGGATATCTATACCTCCCACTGTGATTATTGTGCTGTTGCTTTAACGCCGGGTCACATGAGTGACCCCGGCATTCGGATAAATGTGCCGGCTCCCAGCGTGCAGCTTTATACATGCTCCCGCTGGGAGGAGAGGAGGAGGACGCGAGCGGCGCGTCAAGCAGAGAGGACGCCGCTCGCCGACATGTAGGGGTAGAGGGTCCTGACATAACCCCACCCTCGAGGACCGCCCGGCGGGAAGCCGAAGGCTTCAAAGGAAACCGCGCATTAAAGGAGCGGATCAAAGAGGGCGCGTCCAAATCAGAGACAGAAACCCAAGACCGCTCCTCAGGGCCGTAACCCTTCCAATCAACCAGATACTGCAACCGACCTCGAGAGAAATGAGAATCAAGGAGAGCAGCCATCTCGTACACGTCACTAGAGACCGCGCGGAGGGCATCGGAATGCCTGAGAGACCCAGAGAACCGATTACAGAACAAGGGCTTCAAAAGGGAGGTGTGAAAAGCGTTAGGTATATGCATGGAAGGAGGCAATGCCAGGGAGTAGGACACGGGATTAATCCTACGCAATACTTTATAGGGACCAAGGAACCTGGGCGCGAATTTCATTGAGGGAACACTGAGGCGGAGATTCCTAGAAGACAACCAAACCCTATCACCCGGAGCATAAGAAGGAGCCGCACACCTACGACGATCAGCGAATTTCTTCTGAGTAACTGCAGCACGAGAGAGAGCAGCATGGACCTGATTCCACATCTTCCATAAGGAGGCGAGGTGCTCGTCCAAAGCGGGCATTCCCTTGTCGGAGAACACACCGGGAAGGACAGAGGGTTGGAACCCATAAGCCACCATAAAAGGACTTATACCAGTAGAAGAATGAGTCACAGTGTTCCTGGCAAATTCAGCCCAGGGAAGGAGATGAGACCAGTTGTCCTGGTGTGCATTCGTGAAGCAGCGTAAATACAACTCCACAGACTGATTTGCCCATTCGGCAGCTCCATTAGATTGTGGATGATAGGAGGAAGTAAACGACAAGGAGACCCCCATCTCAGCACAAAAGCCCCTCCAAAACCGAGAGCCAAATTGAGGGCCCCTGTCGGATACGATATCCTGTGGTATACCATGCAAGCGGAACACCTCTTTGGCAAACACCTGAGCCAACTGAAGCGCAGAAGGTAGCTTTTTAAGTGGAATTAAGTGCGCCATTTTGGAGAACCTATCAGTTACAGTCAAAATTACTGTCTGTCCATCAGATGAAGGAAGATCCACAATAAAATCCATGGATAAGTGTGTCCATGGTTTCTTGGGTACAGATAGGGGCATTAGGAGTTCCAGGGGTTTAACATTAGGGGACTTACACTGTGTGCAGACACGACAAGCCTGCACATAATCTACCACGTCTTTTTTAAGTGAGGGCCACCAAAACTGTTGAAGGAGACCCTTGTATGTTTTGGTAACCCCTGGATGACCAGCAGTTTTGGCGGTGTGAAATAAAGCTAATAACTTTTTTCTGTCTTTTACTTTCACGTATAGCTTACCAACAGGAGTCTCAGAGGGTGCTTGGGATTGGTATGTCTTGATACCATCAAGGAAAAGAGACGAAATAACCAAACGGGTAGCAGCTATTATATTAGCTGTAGGCACAATGGGTTCAGGAGTGGAGGCAATCGAATCTAAAGGTTCGTACTGTCGGGAGATAGCATCAGCCTTGACATTGCGATATCCAGGCCTATAAGTGATGATGTACTGAAAGCGTGAGAGAAATAAAGATCTAGCCTGACGAGAGGACAACCTTTTAGCATCTGCGATATAGGATAGATTCTTATGATTAGTTATAACCAGGATTTTGTGTCTAGCTCCTTCTAATAAGTACCTCCATTCTTTAAAAGCCATCACTATAGCCAATAATTCCCTGTTCCCTACGTCGTAATTCTTTTCAGACTCAGACAACCGTTTAGAAAAGTAACAACAGGGAAGGAGGGGTTCGGCATACGATTGTCTTTGTGACAACACTGCTCCTACAGCTGATTCAGAAGTGTCTACTTCCTTTACAAAGGGAAGGAAAGGATCAGGATGGTGTAACACAGGGGCAGTGGCAAATGCTTTTTATAGAGTCTCGAAGGCCTCAGTAGCTTTAGGAGTCCAAACCCCGTGGTGTAAACCTTTTTTAGTCAGTTTAGTGATAGGGGAAATAATGGATGAAAAGTTTTCAACAAACTTCCTATAATAATTGGCAAACCCTATAAACCGCTGTATTGCCTTAAGTCCTTGGGGAAGGGGCCAAGAGAGTATGGTTTCCAATATAGAAGGATCCATACTGAATCCCTGTTCAGAAATGACATACCCTAGGAATTGTACAGAAGTTTGGTCGAATAAGCATTTCTCTAACTTGCAATAAAGACCGTTCTGCAACAACCTCTTAAGCACCATCCTTACATGAGGATGGTGTGACTTCAAATCTGGAAAATATACAAGTATGTCATCAAGGTAGACTACGGCACAGACATGCAGTAGATCTCTAAGGACATCGTTTATGAGGTCCTGAAATACAGCAGGAGCAATACACAATCCAAAAGGCATGACTAGATACTCGTAATGCCCACTACGTGTATTGAACGCTGTTTTCCATTCATCATTCTCTTTTATACGAACAAGGTTATAAGCCACCCTGAGGTCTAGTTTAGTAAAATATCTAGAACCTTTAACACGATCAAACAACTCAGTGATGAGAGGGATCGGATAGGCATTTTTAATCGTTATATTGTTTAGAGCCCTGTAGTCTATACATGGCCTCAAATCGCCCTCTTTCTTGGCCACAAAAAAGAAACCAGCAGGAGAGGAGGACCTTCTGATAAAACCTTTACTTAAGGATTCCCGTATGTACTCCTCCATGACCTGATTTTCTTTCTCAGAAAGAGGGTAGACCTTACCCCTAGGAGGCATAGTACCCGGTAACAAGTTTATGGCACAGTCATAGTCACGGTGTGGAGGCAGCTTATCTGCCTCCCTTTTTTCAAAAACCAATGCAAGGTCTGCATACACAGAAGGGACAGAAACAGAAAGTGGTTTAGCCGTGGGCACGTTGAGTAAACAAACAGGACGTACATGGGCCATACAGTCTCGTTGACAAGATTCCCCCCAGGAGAGTATATCTAAACAACCTCAATCAAGTACTGGGTTGTGTTTAACTAACCAGGGAAAACCCAGAACGATGGAAGCAGTAGGGGAGTCAATTATTTGGAAGGTTAACCTTTCCTTGTTCAAAGCACCCACAGACATAACTATTTCTTGGGTTTCATGGGTCACCAAAGGTTTCTCAAGTGGTCTACCATCTATGGCCTCAACGGCCAAGGGTGTGGCTTTTTGGATCAAAGTCAAGGCTGCGGTTTTAGCAAAGTTCTCATCCATAAGGTTGTCTGCCGCACCTAAATCGATCAAGGCTTTGGTAGTTATAGTTGTTTTATTGACCAAAAGAGAAACCGTAATAAACGGTCTAGAGACGGACACATGTGGGGACAAAGTCATAACACCCGAGGCCGACCCCTCTCTAGGCCTTGGGTGCTGAAGTTTCCCTGCAATTTAGGGCAGGTACTACAGAGGTGCCCCCTCTTTCCACAATAAAGGCATAACCCCTCCCTTCTACGATACGCTCTTTCAGCCTCAGTTAACCCCGTAGCACCCAATTGCATGGGTTCGGGGGGTGGTTGACTAGGAGGGGGTAATGCTTATAATGCAGTACTGGGTAGAACAGATAACACCTGTGTATTCATCCGTCTTTGACTACGTCTCTCTCTAATACGGTTATCAATAAGAATTATATAGTCTATACTTAGGATCATCCAGAAGAACAGGCAATTCCCTGGATGCTATATCATCCAGTATGTAAGCGGCCAAACCCTCCTGAAAGGCTGTTACGAGGGCGTCGTTATTCCAAACCACTTCAGCTGCTAGAGTGCGGAATTCGATAGTATAATCCGCTACAGATCTGTTACCTTGTCGGACCCTAAGCACAGCTTTGCCAGCAGAGGCAACCCTACCGGGTTGATCAAACGTGTGTTTGAAAGCTGTCAAAAAATCTGCAAAGGACATAGGAGACGTATTCTCCCACATTGGGTTGGCCCATGCTAAAGCTTTCCCGGACAAGTGGTTTATTAAAAAAGCAATTTTGGTTCTGTCAGTGGGATAGGAACGTGGATTCATCACCAAATGGATATCAATATGGTTTAGGAAACCACGACACAATGCTGGATCACCGCTATAGCGCTGTGGTGGCGTCATATGAACTACGTGAGCAGGAACAGGTACTGGATCGGGAATGGGTTTGGGCACAGTAGCAGCAGCCTCCTGAACGACAGGCTGCAAGTGTGCAGTACGAGCCAGTATGGTTTGCAAAGCTTAAGCAAACTGATCCATACGGTGGTCTAAACCATCCATTCTAGCCTCCTGATTACCTAATAGCTGTGGAATGTCCGCAGGTTCCATTATGGCCCTGTTGTAATGTCACGATTTGGGAACCTAACACGCCAACAGGTCACAGATAGTAAAGGGTGCAATACCGGTCCTTAGAATGGTTAAGCACACTAAGAATAGTCAGGAGACAAGCCAAGTAAAGGGAGCCAGAAAACAGGAGAACGAGAAACAAGCCGAGGTCAAAGGAATGGAGAAAACAGTAGAATCAGAATAAGAAGCCAAATAATCGGTAACCAGAGAGAAACACGAGCAAATTGCAATACAGGTATCATTAGACCACAACAGGGCACTGAGAGACAGGAAAGGTAAGTATTTATATCCTGTGCTTAATTCTGATTGGATAACTTCCATTCAGAATTAACAATCACACATGGGGGATATCTATACCTCCCACTGTGATTATTGTGCTGTTGCTTTAACGCCGGGTCACGTGAGTGACCCCGGCGTTCGGATAAATGTGCCGTCTCCCAGCGTGCAGCGTTATACATGCTGCCGCTGGGAGGAGAGGAGGAGGACGCGAGCGGCGTCAAGCAGAGAGGATGCTGCTCGCCGACAGGTAGGGGAAGAGGGGACCGCGGAGCCCTGACATAATGCAATTGAAGCCATCCGCTCAATGATAAAATAAAAATCAAAGTGAAGGTTATAAAGAAAATGAATGTAGTTAAAGATGCCAAAAATGGAACCAATTAAAATAATCGTTCCTAGAAGCCAGAAGATATTGCACACAAATGTTGTGGACACAGCGATGCCCCAGAGCCCCTGACGCACGTTTCGCTGGATCAGCTCATCAGAGGGGAACCGGATGGTAAGTATTACCGGTTTTTAAAGGGGAGGGCTAGGATCTGATGGAAGCATTCAGATTTGAATGCCTCAATCATATTGACGTGTGATCGGAGAGAAGATTGTTAAAAGAAAGGTGTGTAGAGTGTCACATACCAAGGGGAGGAGACTAATAAATGTCTTCTTGTAATATGGGAACCAACAAGTTCAGTCTGAATATTATTCATAATAATGGACCCTTGTAATAATAATGAATACGTAGACTTACTACTTGACAGTAGTGATGTTAGACTCTGGACATAACAGTTAATCTAATCTGGCTTGTCACTATGCGGATGATACTGCAGGTGCAGGACAGATACCCAAAACGTTTTTTTTTTTTTATATATAAATCGCATGTTATACATTAAATCACCCAATGAAAAATAAACTGTCTCAGAGGCAGTGGTGTACACACAATCCATGGGGCTCCGGTGCGGAAACTGATCCGTGGGCCCCCCCTCCCGACAGTTACACAGCACAGACTGGGGCCGCAACACATGGCGGCGGGCACCCGGTCACAGGGATCCGCAGGACGGCAAGGCCCCCTGGAGTAACAGGCCCGGTCTCGGCTGCGACCCCTTTGACCCCTGTATGTACGCCACTGTACACACACACACACATACATACAAACACACATACAGACAGACAGATACATACAAACACACACACAGACACGCATATATACGTACAAACACATACATACAAACACATACATACACACACACACACACACACACACTCACATACACACACATACACACACAGATACACACAGACACACACACACGCTGCAATACATGGTATGTACGCCACTGCTCAGAGGCATTGACTTCTAAAATGAAATATCTAGAAGGTTCTGTGTGACGAAGTGCCCTTCGCCACTTGTGCCTGGAGGGGACTACTGGCCAGCCTCCTGCCTTCCGACTATGCCCCCTGTGCTGATAGCTGTATTTTACCCTGCAGAAAGTTTTATTTGTGTATTTCTGCTGGGGCGTTCGGGACTTTCAGTATGTGAGTAGTGCTACCCCAGATAGCTATGCCATGGAGCCTATTCGTGTAACGAAAGACTATGGAAAAGTCTGGGGATATGTTGCATGTATATATTTTATGTAGTAATTGTAACATTGTGTAATTTTATGTCTTTTTGTAACCATGTGGTTAATGGAGTCTTGCCTCTGTCCTGGGAGATAATTTGATTACTTCTCAATTATCTCCAGGATAGAGAGGAGGGATTGTGATGTCACCGTGGGAGTGTTTTGTTTGTATTGTCTGTGTTTGGCTAATATCCAATATGTGTCCCATTGTTCCATCAGGTCCCCTAGGGGAGTGTCCACCTGGTAGACACTTGCATAAACACCAGGCAGGTAGCCCTCAATAAACCAAACCTACTTGCACCTTTCTTGAAGCCTTGGCTCATGCTTGGGGGAAGGGATACCTACACTCTGGGGATTGCTATAATCACCTACTCCCCAGAGTAAGCTCTTGTAAGAGCTTGATTTGTTCCTGCTACGCTCTCTGGATTTAGGAGAGGTTCACCCACTGGGAGCTGGATCCTGGTCGTGGATCCAGGGTGGGTGAGAGACAGCGAGACCCCAGCGCAGCTGCATCGCTGGAAGTGGAGTCTGCAGTGCTGATGGTGTCGGTTGGAGTGCTCGGAGTCCTAGCGCTAGGAGCATCAATTGGCGGAGGTACTCAGTTGGAGTGCCAGCGGTCCGTCACAGTCTGGATGAACCAAAACTGGGGCAGAAGCAAAAACAGCTTCAAGTGATCAAAAGATGTCTTGGCTTCAACAGTCCAATCAACATGCTTTCATGCAGAATGGATCAGTTTGCACAAGCTTTGCAAACCATACTGACTAGGCCATTTTAATAGCTCCAGACTAACACGTGAGCTGTATATTGAGCTCAGAGTGAGATTCACATGCAGAAATTTCATGGGGATTTAAATGTAGTGTGGGTTAAATCCCTGCTCACACCAGGGAGACCAAAGTATCAATCAATACCATGTGCCCCTCTCTTATAGCTGGGATAAATTTTAGTGGCCACAGACTTTTTGATGAGTTGCATGAAAGTTAGAGCAGCAACTATAAATCTATTGAGAACACAGTAATGATCAATCAAGCTCAGCCACTGTAATTTTTTTCATTATATCTAGTTCTCCCTCCATGCACCAATCCCATTTTGATCAGTACTGGGCTTTGCTAGCTGCCCAGCTCTGTGTAACAGTGTAACAGATACAGTGGCAGCTCTAGACTTTGTGCGCCCCTAGGTGAAACTCAAACATGAGGCCCCCACTAACTACCAAAGTAAAAAAAAAAAAAAGTAGGGGGGGTGGGGCCGGACCGCCTAGCTGGACGGTCGCAAGCAAGAACAGCTCCTGCAACACAACGGCAAATAAAACCAATAAAACATGCCTTTCCACCTAAAAAACAGACCGACAGAAATGGTGCCCTGAGCAAAAGGACTACTGGATCCAGGGAGAGGCTGGCTCATCGAGCTTCAGTCCCCTGGAGAAGAAAGTCCCTTTACCCCAACTGAGGCCTTCTCCGGCGGTGAGTGGGGCGGACGGACGCTGCCAGAATCCAGCCAGAAGCACAAACCCGAGCAGACCCGGCCCTGTTCCCCCCCCCCCCCCTATGGCCCGGGGGGGTGATCCCGGTCCTCACCCTGTGGCCCTGACCAAGACACTGCAATCGAGGCTAGAGGGCCCGACCGCTGTACCCACGATGCCATGTGCGCAGGAGGCAAAGGGAAGACCAGCTCCCTCCCCGCTTTACAAATTACATCGCGGCTTCTGCCTTCCGACACTGCCATATAGAGAGGCGGGAAAACCCTCACCTACCCCCGCAGCCAGCCAAAACTGCGATGACAACGGATGCACTGGGGGGGGAGGAACCACACCGCGCACCGAACATTCCCGCCTGGAAGAACCAAGCCAGCCGCCAAGCAGAATACCTCTGCAAAAAGAGCGACCTCTTACTCAGCCTCCAAGCAGCTGGCAACAGGGCGACCCAGAAAGCGGCAAACTTATGCAGACGACACCAAGCTCCCCATTATGGCTTACATCAGCCCCCAGATGAATAAAAGGGGCAACCTTAACAAACCACGGCTGCAACACAAGGGAATCAAGCGAGAAACTAAAAAGTACAGCATGGATGGATTGTGTTATGATGCCTGCTCTGACGGACACTCACTCCTTGATACACAGAAATAGCAGAGCAGGTATCGGATAGTAATGGGACTCCCCCTGCCTGTAAGAACTTGGGACCTCCATGATGACGGCCCTCCCCACTGAGGCAGTTTGGGCAACCACAAACAACCAGGGTGATATCTTTGCTAAAGCAACCTACCTAGACCTAGCCTGAATGTTAATCTATAATTTAACTAATCTCACTACACTAGCCTGTTACAAAGCTAGCGCTGCATACCTATAGTACTAGTGTCATTAATAGACTAGCTTATGTACTGAACAAGCCTAATTACAGTTTAAACTTATTCTTAACGTTGATCAACTTAACCTGACTATAATATAAAAAATGTGCCTGTTACTATGATGTCCCAGATGTTACACGTTGAAAATGCCTGAGGACTGCTTTTGGGTCACTGTCACAAGCCTATACCATGCTGCCAATTACCAATAGTTTGCCCTCACCCATCTAGTAATGCATTTCCTGTTCGTCTATCTACTCCTGCGAATTCGCCCCACACAACTGTAAACTTTCATGCTTAGCTGTGACATGTATACTTTGCTTGATCCTTATTACTAAAAAAAATGTTGATAATCCTAATGTTATGCCTTTGTTCTGACTACTGTGCCTGCAGTTGCTGTTGTGGCATTTCAGGTATCTTTGTAACCTTTATTATGCGCACATTACAAAAAGAATTATAAAGAAAATATATATAGTCTTTGTTATGTTCCTTTAAAGGTTTGGAATCCTGTCACCTTAAACATGGAACTGACAGCTGTAGTGGAAGTATATTTAAACACACGCCATCTGTGTCTCATTGCACTGATATTGCGTCTGTTACCCTTTGCCTTATCCTTAGTGTTCCCATTCGCCTCTTTCCACTCCAGGGCCATTCACCCCAAATGCCTACTCTGAGTTCCCTCAGTCCTCTCAAAAAGTTTCTCGAATTGATATTCTGGCTTTTGGCATCGGCTACGAATAAGGATTCCCTTGGACTGAAGTCACTGATAGCATGGAGGAAAGACGAGACAGGGGGGATATGATAGAAACATTTAAATACATAAAGGGAATCAACACAGTAAAGGAGGAGACTATATTTAAAAGAAGAAAAACTACCACAACAAGAGGACATAGTCTTAAATTAGAGGGACAAAGGTTTAAAAATAATATCAGGAAGTATTACTTTACTGAGAGGGTAGTGGATGCATGGAATAGCCTTCCAGCTGAAGTGGTAGAGGTTAACACAGTAAAGGAGTTTAAGCATGCGTGGGATAGGCATAAGGCTATCCTAACTATAAGATAAGGCCAGGGACTAATGAAAGTATTTAGAAAACTGGGCAGACTAGATGGGCCGAATGGTTCTTATCTGCCGTCACATTCTATGTTTCTATGTTTCTATATTGATTCTGACTATTACAGTATTCTCTCTGTTACTGCCTTACAATTTAACTGGCTGATAATCTGGTTCTGACCAGTTTATTGACTTGAATATAGCTTGCTCCTTGGATTCACATAACTTGGATTATTTCTGGATTTTATTTTATTGTTTGCTCTTTTCATTTCATCAACCAGTGTTACTGCAATTGTTCTTGGGATACCTAAAATAATTCACTTTTTCTTTTCAACAACCATACTGCTTCAAGAAAAGCTTTTGCCATATTGCACTGTTTAGTTGACATAAGAAATACAACAATGAGGTTTATTGTTATGTTTATGTATAGCCTTGGGTTTGGAATTATTTGAGGATTGGAATTAGGTTTTAGATCAAATTTTAAGATTAGGGTTCAAGAGTATGGCCAGCAAGGGAAGTCCTCCTGCAATCCTTCAGCTGAAATTAGTATTTTGACATCAGCAGAGGGATTACTTCTGCCCTATTTATAAGGTTAGGATTGAGATTAGGATTATGTTTATAATTATGGCTAGGTATAGGATTAGGTAATGGACTAGGATAGAGCAGAGCTTTATGATTATAATTAGGATTTGGTTTAAGATTAAGGAATTGCTACTTTGCAAAGGTATACATATGGTGGATTGTACTCAAGGGATGTTACTGAGTAGAGTTAATATAATATTTTACACTCAGATTTAAAAAAAAAATAGAAAAATGGAGTGAGTATGTAAAAATGTAAAAATAAACATTGCCACAAACTTTGAAATAAATTGTGAAAAATGGCAACTCAACTCTGTACGAAATCAAGAGCCTTGGTTAAGGAATCAGCGCTGACTCTCATCGAGGAACCACTTAGACGCAACCTAACAGAGCCCAAATGCCCACCCAACATGACGGAATTGGAGATGGAACCAAGCACAAATGACATAGAAAGATGTAAAGACCTATATCTCTCCAACCTACAAAAATACATAGCACACCGTCCAGCCGACCATACGGCACCCGGCCCTGGGTCAGTGGTGGACCCCCGGTGGAGGTCACAGCTTCGCCCACAAAGGAGCCTCTGCCGGGGACCGAGGGTAGACTCAGGTGGGGAATAGTCTCTACAAAAACAAGATGTTCTGTCCCTGGGTACGACCACAAACCTCTAACGGTCCTAGCATACAGCTGCTCCTAAGACCACCCTTGGGCTCATGCAATCTTTTCTTTCTTCTTTTTTTTTTTTTTAAATCTGCATAATAGTTTTTATACAGCTGGCCTCTTTTGTATAGCATTTCAAGGTTTTGCTTTTTTTTTTTTTAAATAGTTTTATTTATTTTCGAAAATTCAAATGTACATGGTATGGTGAAACTGGATTTCCTCTGTAATTACTCAGCTCTTAAGGTGTCTGTGTCTGTATCAGTTTCCCAAGGGATTTTCTTGTACAAGTGCATTTTGGTTTGTGTTGTCCGTAGCAGAGTGTACCCTGGTAGCGTTCATTATTTTCGCGTGTCTGGGGATGGTTTGGAAATATTCTGTTAGCATTAGCGTAAATTCTTGTTAACAGTGTTGCTTTATAGTATCACTCCATATGAGTGAGACCTAGGCCCCCACAGGACTTGTGTCTAGTTAGAACCTTGTATGAGATTATGGGGTGCTTGTGTGCCCAGATGAAGGTGGTGAAGAGACGTCTAAGCTTGGCAAAGAAGGAGTCGGCTACGGCTATGGGTAGGGTTTGAAAAAGGGACAGTATTTTCGGGAGAGTGTTTATTTTAAAGATATTTATTTTGCATAGCCAGAAGAAGTGCAGTTTTTGCCAGGCCTGCAGGTCATTGGAGATAGATTGGTATAGTGGTTCCAGGGCTCGAGTCCTGCAGGAACGCATGGGAACGGCGTTCCTGCACTTTTTCCGAAGCAGGAACGCCGTTCCCGCTAGTGATCCTGCAGGCCCGGCCGTGCTACCTGCACACAGGGACCATCACACGCTGTGTTCCTCTCCAGCACTAACTCTCGCGAGACCCGCGGCTGTTAGAGCGTTGCCACGGTTTACCATGGCAACGCTCCGCACAGGCGAGTCTCGCGAGAGTTAGTTCTGGAGAGGGAACACAGCGTGTGATGGCCCCTGTGTGCAGCGGCTGGCTCCCCCCACCGGACCAAGAGGCGATCTCCCCCTCCCTGACAAGGTAAGAAGCAGGGAGGGGGATTTAAAAAAAAAAAATATATAGACACATAAAGTAAAAAAAAAAAAATGCTCCCCCCCATCATCCAACACAAACACACACACAATCCAACACACACACATCATCCAGCACACACACATCATCCAGCACACACACACACACACCCATCATCCAGCACACACCCATCATCCAGCACACACACACACACAGCATCCAGCACACACACACCATCCAGCACGCACACACACACACACACACACACACACACATCATCCAGCACACACACACACACCCCAGCACACAGCATCCAGCACACACACACCATCCAGCACGCACACACACACACACACACCATCCAGCGCACACACACACACATAATCTAGCACGCAGGGGGGATTAAAAAAAAATATATAGACACATAAAGTAAAAAAAAAAAATGCTCCCCCCCATCATCCAACACAAACACACACACATCATCCAGCACACATACACACACAATCCAACACACACACATCATCCAACACACACACACATCATCCAGCACACACACACACACACCCATCATCCAGCACACACACACACACCCATCATCCAGCACACACACACACACCCATCATACAGCACACACCCATCATCCAGCACACACACACACACCCATCATCCAGTACACACCCATCATCCAGCACACACACACCCCAGCACACATCATCCAACACACACGCACACAATCCAGCACACACATCATCCAGCACACACACTTCATCCAGCACACACTGCATTCATTATACACACTCTGCACTCACTACAAACACACTACATTCATTATACACACTCTGCACTCACTACACACACTACATTCATTATACACACTCTGCACTCACTACACACACTACATTCATTATACACACTGCACTCACTACACACACTACATTCATTATACACACTCTGCACTCACTACAAACACACTATGTTCATTATACACATTCTGCACTCACTACAAACACTACATTCATTATACACACTCTGCACTCACTACAAACACACTACATTCATTATACACACTCTGCACTCACTACAAACACACTACATTCATTATACACACTCTGCCCTCACTACACACACTACATTCATTATACACACACTGCACTCACTACACACACTACATTCATTATACACACTCTGCACTCACTACAAACACACTACATTCATTATACACACTGCACTCACTACACACACTACATTCATTATACACACACTGCACTCACTTCACACACTACATTCATTATACACACACTGCACTCACTATAAACACACTACATTCATTATACACACTGCACTCACTACACACACTACATTCATTATACACACACTGCACTCACTACACACACTACATTCATTATACACACTCTGCACTCACTACAAACACACTACATTCATTATACACACTGCACTCACTACACACACTACATTCATTATACACACACTGCACTCACTTCACACACTACATTCATTATACACACACTGCACTCACTATAAACACACTACATTCATTATACACACTGCACTCACTACACACACTACATTCATTATACACACACTGCACTCACTTCACACACTACATTCATTATACACACACTGCACTCGCTACAAACACACTACATTCATTATACACACTCTGCACTCACTACAAACACACTACATTCATTATACACACTGCACTCACTACACACACTACATTCATTATACACACACTGCACTCACTTCACACACTACATTCATTATACACACACTGCACTCGCTACAAACACAATACATTCATTATACACACTGCACCCACTACAAACACACTGCATTCATTATACACACTGCACTCACTACAAACACACTACATTTATTATACACACTGCATTCACTACAAACATACTACATCCATTATACACACCCTGCACTGCACTATATGCATAGGAGTGTAATTATTTTTTTTTAAGGGGGGGGGGGGCGGGAATCTTGGGTGAGTTCCCACACTTTTTTCCCCAGGACTTGACCCCTGAGTGGTTCGTAGTTTAAGTCGAAGATGGAGGTTAAGGTAGCCGACAGGTGCACGCATAGGTATATAATGGATCTGTCTGCCCATGTGAAGGGAAATTGCGATGTTAGGAGTGTGCGCGACCCTGTTTTGTCCTGTTCCTTATGTGTACTGGGTCTGAGAGTTGGCCGTTGATATGGAGCTGCGCAGAAGGGGAGGAGTATATGGCCTGTATCCAGCGCATCCAGCAAGGGCCTAAGCCCAGCTTTCGTAGGGTGGATATTAGTAGCGTCCAATCCACTCTATCGAATGCCTTTTCTGCGTCAATGGAGAGTAGGAGGCAGTTCGTCGGTCGGCGTTTCGCAATGTGTATCAGGTTTAGGAGTTTTGTGGTGTTTGGCTTCCCTATGTGGGACGAATCTGGCTTGGTCAGGGTGGATCAGGGTCTGTAGTATGGACGTAGACAGCTAGGATCTTCATAAATAGTTTTAAGTCGAGGTTGATCAGGGAAATAGGGCGGTAACTCCCACAGCTGGTTAGGTCTTTACCGGGTTTAGGGATGACGGTGATGTGCGATTCCAAGGAAGCCCTGGGGAGGGAGGCTGTTTTTGTGAGAGAGTTAAATGCTTGCATGAAGGGTTCCATCAATGTTGTTATGAATGTCTTGTAGTATTTGGCTGTGAACCCGCCTGGACCTGGGCTCCTCCCTATTTTAAGTTGTTTTATGGCAGAATGGACTTCGTCGGAGGATATCGGGGTGTCTAAGGTGGTCGCTAAGTTCGTGGGTATTGTTTGTGGACTCTGGAGGATAGGTAATCCTCAATGTCCTGTTCTGAGGGAGGGGAACTCCTGAGGTTGTAGAGGGTGGTATAAAATTTGTGGAAGGAGGTCAAGATGTCAGGGAGTTTATATGATAAGGTACCTGAAGCTGTCTTAATTTTGGAGATAAAGGTCGATTGCCTTTGTTGTTTCAGGGCGTTTGCAAGCAGGCACCCACATTTGCCCCCTTTGAAGTAGTAAGAGTGTTTTGTGCATGGGAAGTGCGTGTTTGATTTTGGCATTTAACAGGTCTTGTAGTGCTGACATCCTAGCTGTGAGGGATGTGTATGTGCACAGTCTCGTGTCTTGTTTGTGCGAGGTTTCTAGAGTTTTAATTTCATCTTTAAGATGTTGGATTTTGGCCTCCATGAGTTTCTTGTGTCTGGATGCCAGCATGATTATTTCTCCCTGCAACATGCATTTATGTGCTTCCCATGTGATGGGGAGAGGGGGTTGTATTGGTGGTGAAGTAGGTATGGAGGGACTCCTTAAGGTGGGAGACTATGCCTGGGTCATTAAGGAGGAGGTTGTTCAGTTTCTATTGGAATGATTTCTGCAGTAGAGTGGGGATTGCTATGTCAAGTGACAGAGGTGCATGGTTGGACCACGTTATCGAACCATAGCTACTTGATTGTATAAGGTGGAGGAACCTATGTGGGACAAAGAACATGTCCAGTCTAGAGTATGTACGTGTTACGTGTGAATAGTAGGAGAAGTCTTTGTCGGACGGGTGAGTGGTGCGCTAACCATCATATAGTTGAGCTTGGTCCAGGAGTATCGTCATTTGGTTACGTGCCGAGGTTTGGTATCTCGTCATATGGGATGTTGTGTCCAGTAGGGAGTCTAGGGATAGGTTAAAGTCTCCCCCAAGTAGTAGAATGCCCTTTGCGAATTGTTCTATGATTTTAAGGTGTTTTCTGAGTGTTTTACATTGTTGTCTATTGGGGCGATATATGTTCGCGAAGGTGACTGTGGTCTGACCAATTTGGCCTTTGACCAGGAGCAGCCGGCCTGCTTCGTCTGTTTTGTGAGAAGAGTATGTAAGGGGTAGATGGGCTGAGAGAAGTATTGCTACCCCCCTGGATTTGGTTTTAGTGAAATTACTAAAGTATCCGATTGGGTATCATCTGTTTCGTAATTCCTTAATTTGTGCAGTTTATTAAGTGTCATGGAAGATTTTTCGGGCGTGTTTAGACCTCAAACATTAAGCGTGACAATTCGTATAGTAGCCATTCGAGGTGGGGTGGGTTCCCTCTCGGTCCTCCCCGTAAGGGGTTGTGGAAGGGCGTTGGTAGAAGGATTATATGGGCAGGAGGGGATTAAGAATATAGAAAAGAGATATAACAGTTGAACTATGCATAGAGGCGTGTGCCGTCTACATTTACTGTTGGCTAACAGCAAGGGGTGTAGGCTGCTTGGGGGTATCCTTAGATGGTTTACCCTGGGTGGGGTGAGTAGGCCAACCGGGAATTAGTTAAGCACCTGGGATAGGTCACTCGGACCTAGAGTAGGAGTCAGTAGGGTCTCCTAAGTGGTGTGCAGTGGTAAATGTTTTCAGAGAGTTCTGTAGCTCCCCTTAGGGAGGGGTAAGTGTAGAGTAGTGTGGTAGTCTGGCTCCAGAAAGTGAATCCAGGAGATTCTATTGGGGCTGATTAGTGGAGGGGCGATATCTGTGTAGTGGACTATTCATAGTGTGGTCCGTGGTCTGTCGCGAGCGTCCAGGGTTATGGCAACAGTGTGATACGCTCCACCCAACATACAGTACAGGGAGAGGGTGAGGCTGGAGGGGAATGGGGCAATCTCATCTAGCATGGTGCTTTGCCAGCATACTCAGGGTCAGGCCAGTGGCTAGCTGGGTCAGTGTGGGCTCATGTGGTTATTTTGTCTGCGTTATTAGCGCTGTATAATCACTTGGGCTTGGTTGTCTATAGTACAGGCGTCTAGAGCACAATTGCTTGTAGGGATCCTTTCTTGGGTGACAGGATGAGTGTGGGGGATGTCTCTGCGTGTAGGTAGGGCGTAGTGTGGGAGTTTTTTTTTAGTTTTTTTGTTTTTTGGGGCGGGGAAGGGGGAGAATAGGCACATGTGTATATTCATGGGTGGTATTGGGTAAGGGAGCAAAACGCGCAGAGATTCTCTCGGTATCACCGCAATACCTTGGTTGCAGGGGTTCATTAACGAAAGGGCCATTAAACAGTGAGCTAAGGGGACATGGGCCCAAGACCTCGATTGTCCTCCACCCTCAGTATGATCTCTATCTCTCCTGTGAGTGGGCGGAAGCCCAACAGGGTTGCAAGTCTCAGAATGTCCTTCTCGGGTGTTGGACTGAGAGTCACCAGCTGTGAGGCGGGAGGTTGGTACCAGGATACCGCTGAGTAGCCTGTGGGACGTTTACCCAAGGGGTGGTATTGGGAATAGGATAGGGGGGATGTAAGGACTGGCAGGGGTGGGTAGCGGGTGGTACAGGTATAGGGGTAGGGAGTGTCCCCGGTGTGTCCCATTCTAAGTCCCCAGAGTACAGGTTACTTGCATGACCGAAGTTCAGGGACGGAGTTATAGCGGAGTTCAGGCAGTCAATGCGGTCTGCAGCTTTGATAGTGTGGTAGCTTGTCAAGGCTGCTGGGTAATTTCAATATCAATGCAGATAGGTATCTGCCGCTGTGTTAGGTTGGGGAAGGTGTAGAAACTCGCGACATTCCACGGGGGGAAGAATATGGTGCGGTGAGTATCTTGTCTGCAGCAGGTCAGTAGGACTCAGGCTGTATCACCAGCTGCGGCTTACATGAGGCCTGTTCTTCTTTTCTTAGGGGTCTGCTGCCAGTGGTTGAGTTGCGGTAGTCTCTGGGGTGCATTTGGTGGAGGAATTGGGCCTTACCAGTCCGTGATGTGAACATCCGTCAAGTCCATTGCTCTCAGGAACACCGGCACATCTTGTCGGTTTGTGATAGTATGTGAGGCGCCTTGGTAGGTGGCAGTGAGTGCAAATGGGAATCCCCAGCGATATCGGAGGTTCCTTGCGCGCAGTTGGTCAGTGATGGGTTTCACTGCCCTGCGAGCTTGCAGCGTCATCCAGGATAAGTCCGGGTATACAGCCACAGGAGCACCACTGTAGAGAAGCGGTTGTTGAAAGTGTCTCAGGGCTTCCAACACCTTATTTTTACACTCATAGTAGTGGAGCATGCATACCACATCGCGTGATGTCTTGGAGGCCCTGTGCGCTCTATCCAGGATCACTGGGATACCTGTGGGTCAGCCTAAAATTAAATTGAACAGTTCTCGGAGGATGTCAGGTAGGTGTTCACGATCTGCCTCGGCGAGGCCTTTGACTCTCAGGTTATTGCACTTTCCCGTTGTCTAGGTCATCTAGGGACCGCTGCACAAACGAAAATTTTGTTGTTTGAGCATCTATGACTTCTCGGAGTGCTCCAATTTGAGCCTGCATAGCATCTCTGTCATCTTCAAGGACAGAGACCCTCTGTTTAGTGTCTTGATGTCTGTGTCCTGCTGGTGGGCTGAGTTCTCAGATCCCGACGGGCTCGCCGGTGCGGAGCAGGAAGAAGGTGAGTTTGGCGCCATATTGTGGCCTTCAAGCTCAGTCAGTGTAGCGGTACTTACCCTTTCCAGGGGCCGGCCGGGGTCCTCTGCACGAGCCGCGCACGGCTCATCCGAAGGTAGGAACAGGAAGGCGGGCAGTGACCGCGAGAAGTGGTCACGTGTCTCGCCTGACTCTAAGAGCGCGCCGCGGGTCTCCCATTGGTCCCTGTCATGCCACACTCCCCATACTCTTACCTTTTGGGGGCGTGGAGATGACCGGGACCAATCAAAATAGATGTTTAGTTATTTATACTCACCTTTTTCCCTTGGTTCCTTGCCCTATCGTGGTTTCTGTTTCAGTGCCCTTTAGCGCTTGTTGTATTCTGTTGTGTTCCTTCGTACTTGACCTTGGCTTTGTTTTCTGACTACGTTATTTCTTTATCCTTATCTATTCTGTTTGCCGGCTTGCTGTTTGCTGTGTACCAGACCCCGGCTCTTTGTGCCCTTGACCTCGGATCGTTCCTGACTCTGTACTTCTCCTATATACGTCGAGTCCGGCCACTCTAAGGTCCGGTAGACGTATCTCCCCTCTGTGTTGTCTTCTGTTTAGCTGAATCCTGCGTGTTGGGGTATATTTTCGTTACATTACGATAGGGCCATGGACCCCGCAGATTTAGCTCAGCAAATAGCATCCCATGAGGCTAGATTTGTAGAGCAGGATCACCGTATGGATCAGATAGCCCAGGCTCTCCAGACGCTCTTATCTAGAACTATTCCAGCAACCACACCTAACCCTCCTACACCTCTTCTTCCTGAAGTATCTACTTTGCCTAATACTTCGGCCCATTTAACACATTCTCCTAGGTATGGAGGGGGCTCTAAGACATGCAGCGGTTTCATTAATCAAATAGAATTCCATTTTGAGATGTATCCACGTTCATTTCCCACAGAAAGGTCTAAGGTGGGGTTCTTTATGCACCAACTTACCGATAAAGCACTGGAGTGGGCAAACCCTATTTGGGAGGCTAATGGACCTGTGGTGCATGATTTCAACAGTTTTCTTACGGCTTTTTGTAGAACTTTTGACACAACGAAAAGGTCAAAAAATGCTGCAAGAGCATTAATGAGAATTAAACAGGGTTCTAGGTCTGCGGCTGACTATGCTATTCAGTTTAGTACCCTTGCTTCACAGGTAGATTGGACCAATAACGGGTTAACTCACGGAAGGTTTATCTGACACTATATTGCATGAGGTAGCAGCTAAGGAGCTTCCTATTGCATTAGAGGACCTTATTGACTACCTCATTTATATAGATAATAGGATTTGTGACAGGCTCTATACTAAGAACAGGAATAGACGTTTTGTTACACCTATTAACCCCAGAGTTGATAAACCTGAGAGTGTTAAAGTATCTGAGGAGGAACCCATGCAATTAGGGGTTGCCAAACTCTCTGATACTGAAAAGTTACATAGGAGAAGGGACGGACTCTGCCTATACTGTGGTAGGAGAGACCATATGGTAAAGGAATGTCCTTTGCTTCCGGAAAACTCTCGCACCTAAGACCTTATAGGGGACTGGCCTTGGGTGTGATATCCAAGTCTCCTAAATTGCCTCCTACCCGTTTGCTTCTTCCTGTTTCTTTACATATGGGTGAGAGTTGTATAGCTGAGCACATATACGCTCTGGTTGACTCCGGGGCAGCTGAAAATTTCATAGACTCTGGTTTTGTTAAGAAAAACAACATTCCCATCAGAGAGAAGGAGACACCCTTGGCCATTGAGGCCATAGATGGTAGACCATTAAGTTCTCCAGTTGTTACTCATGAAACTATACCTCCAAAGGGCAGGGTGTACCCTTTATCTGTTCAAGAAAACCGTGTCATGGAGGAGTATATTAAGGAATCACTAGAAAAGGGGTTTATTAGGAGATCCTCTTCTCCGGCTGGAGCGGGGTTCTTTTTTGTATCAAAGAAGGAAGGTGATTTAAGACCGTGTATCGATTATAGAGGTCTAAATAAAATCACTATCAAAAATGCATACCCTATACCTTTAATCACGGAATTGTTTGACAGGCTCAAACATGCGACTGTATTTACTAAATTGGATCTTAGAGGTGGATACAATTTAATACGTATTAAGAAAGACCACGAATGGAAGACGGCATTCAACACTAGATCTGGCCATTACGAGTATACTGTTATGCCATTTGGTCTATGTAATGCCCCAGCAGTATTTCAAGAATTTATTAATGACGTCTTAAGAGACTTTATTCACACATTTGTAATTGTGTACTTGGATGACATATTAATATATTCTACAGATTTACACACTCATCACAGACATGTTACAACAGTTCTGAAGTGTCAGGATCGGGACAGGGATCCAACACGCAGAGTACAAACAGGTACAGGATACGTATACCGGACCTTAGAATGGCCGGACTAACGTACGGAGAATATAGAGAATAGTCAAAGACAAGCCGAGGTCGAGGGAACGAGAAGACAGGTAAGCGAGGAACAAGCCGGGTCAAGGGTAACAGAGATAAACAGAGTAAGTCAAACAAGCCGGGTCAGAACCAAAGGGATAACAGAAATACAAGAGCACTGTGTGACTAGGCAGACTAGAACCACGACAGGGCAATGAGCAAATGGGAGAAGCAAGTTTAAATACCCTGGCTCGGAAGGGTAGACACGCCTCCGACGAGTCCTGATTAGTCTCTGAAGGATTGAGTGACAGGTCGTTCCGGGTTGGCGTCATGACGTCGGTTTCCGGACGTCATGCTAGAAAAGGAAGTGAGTCCCTCGCGGCCGGCGTTTACGTGACCGGATGGACCGCGAGGAACAGAGGAAACAGCCGGTCCGGACGGATGGACGTCTAAGTCTCTACCTCTCTCGGAGGTAGAGACTTCAGGTACCCTGACAGTACCCCCCCTCTCAGATACGCCCACCGGGCGGAAGGAACCGGGACGAGATGGGAAGCGGGAGTGAAACGCCCTGCGGAGACGAGGAGCATGAACATCCTCCTGAGGTACCCAACTCCTCTCCTCAGGACCATATCCCTTCCAATCAACCAGATATTGTACTCTCCCCCGGGAGATTCGAGAATCGATAATAGAGTTAACCTCATACTCCTCCTGACCCTCCACCTGAACAGAGCGAGGAGAGGATGATGTGGAGGAAAATCTGTTACAGACTAGTGGTTTCAACAATGAAACATGAAATGAGTTAGGGATGCGTAAGGCAGTTGGAAGAGCTAGACGATACGCAACTGGGTTAATGCGAGTCAGCACCCTGTAAGGTCCAATATAACGAGGAGCGAACTTCATGGAAGGCACTTTTAAACGGATGTTTCTTGTACTCAACCATACTCTATCACCTGGAACAAACACCGGAGCCGCCCTTCTACGTTTATCAGCGTGTTTCTTAACCAGCATAGAATTGTGCAGAAGAATCTGTCGAGTCTGATCCCACAACTTCCTCAAATTGGCAACATGAACATCAACCGACGGCACCCCCTGGGAAGAAGAAGCCGAAGGGAGACTAGATGGATGAAAGCCATAATTCATGAAGAAGGGGCTTGAACGAGTAGAATCACAAACGAGATTGTTGTGTGCAAACTCCGCCCAAGGAATCAAACCAACCCAATCGTCCTGGTGTTCGGAAACAAAACAACGTAAATATTGTTCAATCTTTTGGTTGGTGCGTTCAGCAGCTCCGTTAGACTGAGGATGATAGGCAGAAGAGAAATTCAATTTGATGCCCAGTTGAGAGCAGAAGGACCTCCAAAAACGGGAAACAAATTGGGAACCTCTGTCAGATACAATTTGGGAGGGTATCCCATGTAATCGAAAAATCTCCCTTGCGAATATCTCCAGTCTGTTTTTTAGAGATAGGTAAATCGACAATAAAGTCCATAGCCAAACAGGACCATGGCTTCTCTGGAACCTCTAAGGGGTGCAGAAATCCACAGGGAAGGGTATGAGGTTGCTTGGTCTTAGTACAAACCTCACATGCACCGATGAAATCTTTAATATCCTTCCGTAAATCAGGCCACCAGAAGTCCTTAGAGATCAAAGCACATGTCTTGCGAATACCAGGATGTCCAGCCACCTTGCTGTTGTGGAAACATTGCAACAGTTCCAGTTGTAGAACAGGAGGAACGAAACGTCGACCTTCAGGAGTCTGTTTAGGAGCTAGATGTTGCAGTTTAATGATCTCGGCAAGTAACGGAGAGTGAATCCTGAGATTCGTGTTGGCGATAATATTGCATTTCGGAACTATAGAGGAAAGAACCGGTTCAGATATAGTAGAAGGTTCATATTGGCGAGACAAAGCATCGGCTTTGGAGTTCTTAGAACCAGGTCTATAGGTAAGCACATAATTGAAGTGGGTCAGGAATAAGGACCAACGAGCTTGTCTGGTGGACAGTCGCTTAGCTTCCCCAATATAAGACAAGTTCTTGTGATCCGTTAAAATAGTAACAGGATGTAAGGTCCCCTCCAATAAATGTCTCCACTCCTTTAAGGCCATAATGACCGCTAAGAGTTCCCTGTCGCCAATGTCATATCTACTTTCAGGGCCAGACAGTTTCTTAGAAAAAAAACCACAAGGGTGTAGTGGTTTATCCACCCCTAACCTTTGCGACAGAACAGCCCCTACGCCTGTCTCAGAGGCATCGTCCTCGAGTAGGAACAGCAGAGTCGTATCAGGATGGACTAGAATTGGAGCAGAAGCAAAAAGATCCTTGAGAGTCTTGAAAGCAGCGAGAGCTTCATTAGACCAAGTCTTAGTGTCAGCCCCCTGTCTGGTCATATTGGTAATAGGTGCAATAATAGAAGAGTATCCCTTAATGAAGCGCCTATAATAATTGGAGAAACCAATAAACCTCTGAATAGCCTTGAGTCCCTTAGGCAAAGGCCACTCTAAAATGGACTGGAGTTTGTCAGGGTCCATCTTAAAGCCTTCCCCAGAAATCACGTATCCAAGAAAGTCTATCTGAGACTGGTCAAAGCTACATTTCTCCAATTTACAGTATAAGCCATGTTGCAAGAGTTTGTGTAATACCTTTCTGACCTGTCTGTGGTGGGTCTCAACCTCTCTAGAGTGTATCAGTATGTCATCCAGGTATACAATAACACAATCATGTTGAAATTCCCTAAGAACCTCATTAATCAAATCCTGAAATACTGCAGGTGCGTTACAAAGACCAAAAGGCATGACCGTGTATTCATAATGCCCATAACGGGTATTGAACGCTGTCATCCACTCGTGTCCTTGCTGGATTCTCACCAAGTTATATGCCCCTCTGAGGTCCAACTTGGTGAAAATTTTAGAGCCTTTCAGACGATCAAACAGCTCGGTAATCAAGGGAATCGGATAGGCATTTCTGATGGTTATCTTATTCAAACCTCGGTAATCAATGCAAGGTCTTAGTGAACCATCCTTCTTTTTAACAAAAAAAAAACCAGCCCCGGCAGGGGAAGAAGATCTCCTAATGAATCCCTTGTCTAGATTCTCCCGAATATACTCCTCTAGAACTGAATTCTCCTTAGTGGATAGGGGGTATACATTGCCCCTCGGAGGCATGGTACCAGGTAGTAAGTTAATTTTACAATCAAAGGTCCTGTGTGGAGGTAGAGTATCAGCATTCTTTTTGTCGAATACTGCTTTTAAGTCTAGGTACAGGGGCGGTATCTGTATCTCTGTAGACTGGGTAGAACTACCTGGTGTGTTAATTACACCCAATGGGGAAACCCTCCGTAAACAATTCTCCTGGCAACCCTGGCCCCATGAGAGTATCTCCCCTAACTCCCAATCAATAATAGGGTTATGTCTTTTTAACCATGGGTAACCCAGGACTATGGGCACAGAAGGGGATGAAATAAGCATAAGCGATAAGTTTTCCTCATGTAAGATACCAACAGTTAAGCTAACTGGGATGGTCTCACGAGAGATAACAGGCTCAAGTAAAGGTCTACCATCTATGGCCTCAACGGCCAAGGGTGTATCCCTTAACTGGGATGGGATAGTGTGTTTAGTAGCAAAGGCTTGATCGATAAAATTCTCAGCAGCACCGGAATCTATCAAAGCCATGGTCCTTAGTACTCCCCTTTCCCAAGTTAAAGAAACTGGTAGCAGAAGCCTGTGATCTTTATAATTATGCGTAGAGGACAAAATAGAAACACCCAAGGCCTGTCCTCTAGAGAAACTTAGGTGCGAGCGTTTCCCGAACGATTAGGACAATTCAGGCGTAGGTGACCTCTGACTCCACAATACATGCATAATCCCTCCCTTCTCCTGTACTGCCTCTCCTCCTCAGAGAGGCGAGTATTGCCTATCTGCATAGGTTCAGGACATAGTGAGGTAGTGGAATCAGGGCTTTGAAATGCGGGAGCTAATTTAAATGAAGGTCTAAGGTTCCTCTCTCGAGTGTTCGGTCTCTCTCTTAAACGCTCATCAATACGAGAAATTAATGAAATTAAATCCTCCAAATTTTCAGGAAGCTCTCTAGTAGCAACCTCGTCGAGGATTACATCTGATAGCCCATTCAAAAATACATCTATATATGCCTGCTCGTTCCACTTAACTTCTGCCGCCAAAGACCTGAACTCTAGTGCATAATCCACAAGAGTTCGGTTCTCTTGTCTCAGGCGCAACAGTAATCTAGCTGCATTGACCTTTCTACCAGGAGGGTCAAAAGTTCTTCTAAAGGCAGCTACAAAGGCATTATAATTATATACCAAAGGGTTATCATTCTCCCATAATGGGTTGGCCCATCTCAGAGCTTTCTCAATGAGTAAGGTGATAATAAATCCAACCTTCGCCCTATCTGTAGGATAGGAGCGAGGTTGTAATTCAAAGTGGATACTGATCTGGTTAAGGAAACCACGACACTTATCGGGTGAGCCACCATAACGTACTGGTGGTGTAATACGGGAAGAGGCACCTACAGTGGCTACCTCTAGGCCTGAGCTCACAGGAGAAATAGAAGTAGTACGCGTCTCCTCTGGCAGGTTATTAGCACGAGACAATAACGCCTGTAGTGCTAGCGCCATCTGATCCATTCTGTGCTCCATGGCTTCGAACCTAGGATCAGAAGGACCAAGCTGACTGTTTGTACTTGCAGGATCCATTGGCCCTGTCGTAATGTCAGGATCGGGACAGGGATCCAACACGCA
Organism: Pelobates fuscus; assembly: GCF_036172605.1. NCBI lineage: Eukaryota > Metazoa > Chordata > Amphibia > Anura > Pelobatidae > Pelobates > Pelobates fuscus. The sequence goes on from NC_086318.1 coordinate 228,708,912, forward strand.
GAGTACAAACAGGTACAGGATACGTATACCGGACCTTAGAATGGCCGGACTAACGTACGGAGAATATAGAGAATAGTCAAAGACAAGCCGAGGTTGAGGGAACGAGAAGACAGGTAAGCGAGGAACAAGCCGGGTCAAGGGTAACAGAGATAAACAGAGTAAGTCAAACAAGCCGGGTCAGAACCAAAGGGATAACAGAAATACAAGAGCACTGTGTGACTAGGCAGACTAGAACCACGACAGGGCAATGAGCAAATGGGAGAAGCAAGTTTAAATACCCTGGCTCGGAAGGGTAGACACGCCTCCGACGAGTCCTGATTAGTCTCTGAAGGATTGAGTGACAGGTCGTTCCGGGTTGGCGTCATGACGTCGGTTTCCGGACGTCATGCTAGAAAAGGAAGTGAGTCCCTCACGGCCGGCGTTTACGTGACCGGATGGACCGCGAGGAACAGAGGAAACAGCCCGTCCGGACGGATGGACGTCTAAGTCTCTACCTCTCTCGGAGGTAGAGACTTCAGGTAACCTGACATGAAGACCCTTCTTGCTAATGGTCTTTATTGTAAACTGGAAAAATGTATATTTGACCAATCCGAAGTCCAGTTTTTGGGGTACTTGATTTCCGCTAAAGGTTTTTGTATGGATCCCCAGAAGCTTTCTGCTGTCATAGAATGGCCTTTACCACAAGGTTTGAAAGCCATTCAGCGTTTTCTTGGTTTCTCTAATTATTATAGACATTTCATTAAAGGTTTTTCCTCTATTGTAGCGCCTATCACCCGTATGACAAAAAATGATGGCAATGCTCGTGTCTGTTCTGCCGAGGCACTTCAGGCTTTTGAATTTCTTAAGACTAGGTTTGCCTCTGCACCTATTTTACAGCAGCCTGTCCCCTCATTGCCCTATATTCTTGAAGTTGATGCTTCCGATATCGGGGTAGGTGCCGTCTTATCCCAAAGAGAGTCGCACGAAAAACCATTACATCCTTGTGGCTTCTTTTCCAAACAGATGTCCAAAGCAGAGAATAATTATTATGTGGGAAATCGCGAACTCCTTGCTATTATTTTAGCACTTAAAGAATGGAGACATTTGTTAGAAGGAACTAAGGATCCTATCCTCATATTTACGGATCACAAGAACCTATCCTACCTTAGTGAGGCTAAAAGATTGTCTTCTAGGCAGGCTAGGTGGTCACTGTTTTTGTCTCATTTCAATTATATTATCACCTATAGGTCAGGTGATCGCAATACTAAAGCAGACGTTCTGTCCAGACAGTTCGAAACTGCTGACAAACAAGAAATTGATGTTACTCCCGTCATTCCCCCAGACAGAAAAACAAAGCATGGCTCCTAGCAAGAGGCCTACTGATAAACTATTCGTTGATGTTCCCGAGAGACGGGATATTCTGTTGTTGTATCATGACACTAAGACTGCTGGACATCCTGGTATTTCCAAAACGGTGTCAGCTGCTTCTCGGTATTTCTGGTGGGATTGCTTATGCAGGGATGTCACCGACTATATAGGTGCTTGTACTACTTGTACCTGTATGAAATCTTCTCGCAGAGTTCCTTGTGGGCTGTTGCATCCGTTACCCGTTCCCGAAAGACCTTGGTCTAACCCAGTGATGGCGAACCTATGGCACGCGTGCCACAGGTGGCACGCCGGGCCCTTTCTGTGGGCACGCGGCCATAGGTTCGCCAATAATGCAGAGTAGGCGCCTGCCTGCCCGAAACGGCAGGCGCCTACTCTGTTTCCGGGTCGGGAGGCAGGGGAGGGATCTTTGCAGCAGCTCCCCTGTCCTCCCGCGAGCAAGCTGTGTGGAGCGTTGCTGCGCGTTACCATGGCAATGCTCCACACAGCATTGCGCGGGAGGACAGGGGAGCTGCTGCAAAGATCCCTCTCCTGCCTCCCAACCCGGAGGACTGCTTGCCACCAGGGATGGGGGGGGACTAATTTAATATACTTTTTTTTTTATTTTATTTTTTTATTACTTAAATACCCCCCCTACCCCCCCCCATACAGCACCCCTACCCCCCCACACACAGTACCCCTACCCCCCCCCACACAGTACCCCTACCCCCCACACAGCACCCCTACCCCCCCACACAGCACGCTACCCCCCACACAGTACCCCTACCCCCCCACACAGTACCCATACCCCCCCACACAGCACCCATACCCCCCACACACACACAGTACCCCTACCCCCACACACACACACACAGTACCCCTACCCCCCACACAGCACCCATACCCCACACACACACAGTACCCCTACCCCCCACACACAGTACCCCTACCCCCCACACACAGTACCCCTAGCCCCCCACAAAGTACCCCTACCCCCCCACACACACACAGTACCCCTACCCCCCCACACACAGTACCCCTACCCCCCAGCAGTAGCCCAACCCCCCACACACACAGTACCCCTACCCCCCAGCAGTAGCCCAACCCCCCCCCCCACACAGTACCCCTACCCCCACACAGTACCCCTACCCCCCACACACAGTACCCCTACCCCCCACACAGTACCCCTACTCCCCCACACACAGTACCCCTACCCCCCACACACAGTAGCCCTACCCCCCCACAGCAGCCCCCCTACCCCCACACACAGCACCTCCCATACCCCCCACACACAGCACCCCTATCCCCCAGCATCCCTCCCCACACCCAGCATCCCATCCCTCCTCCACACCCAGCTTCCCTCCCCTCCCCTACACCCAGCATCGCTCCCCACCCCTACCTCCACACACAGCACCCCTACCCCCCCACACACAGCAGCCCTACCCCCACATAGCACCCCTAATCCCCACAGCACAGCACCCCTACCCCTGCACAGCAGCCGTACCCCCCACACAGCACAGCACCCCTGTCTAACACACACACCACCACTCATACACACAGCACCCCTCACACACACCACCACACACACACACACACCACCCCTCAAACACACCCCTCACACACACAGCACCCCTCATACACACACACACAGCACCCCTCATACACACACACAGCACCCCTCACACACACACACACAGCACACACAGAAACCCTCAGACACACACAGCACCCCTCAATGCCCCTTAAACTACACCCCTCAATGCAGTATGTGTGTGTATTCAGCAGTCTGTGTGTGTGCGTGTATTCGGCAGTCTGTGTGTGTGTGTGTGTTCAGCAGTCTGTGTGTGTGTGTGTGTATTCAGCAGTCTGTGTGTGTGTACTCAGCGGACTGTGTGTATGTATTCAGCAGTCTGTGTATGTGTACTCAGCAGTCTGTGTGTGTGTACTCAGCAGTCTGTCTGTATGTGTATTCAGCAGACTGTGTGTGTGTATTCAGCAGTCTCTGTATTCAGCAGTCTTGTGTGTATATTCAGCAGACTGTGTGTATGTATTCAGCAGTCTCTGTGTGTATGTATTGCATTTGTTGGAGATACTAATAAATATAAGCTTAATTTGATCTATTTATATCATTATTTAAAATTTGTATTATTGAACTCTCTGCTGTTGTGTTCTTTTAAAACAAAAGTTGTTAATTAGTTCGGACAACAGTACGAGTTGTTTTTTCTAAACTTAAACCTCAGTATTGAGGTTTAATTGCCGTGTTGGCACTTTAAGGAAAAAAAAGTTGGCATGTATTGCGGTTTGGGCACTTGGGCTCAAAAAGGTTCGCCATCACTGGTCTAACCTGTCCATGGATTTTATTGTTGAACTACCCCCTTCGAATGGTAACACAGTTATCCTAATGATAGTAGATCGGTTTTCCAAGATGGCCCATTTTGTGTCTCTTCGCAAGCTGCCCACGTCTAGGGAACTGGCACTTATATTTGCTAGAGAGGTGTTTAGGTTCCATGGCATTCCCGTATCTATTGTGTCCGATAGGGGTAGCCAATTTATTTCCAGGTTCTGGAAAGCCTTTTGTTCGGAAATGGGTATTACTCTCTCATTTTCTTCTGCATACATGTCACGTACTGCTCTGTTCTGTGGAGATGTCTGGCCTTGGCTTCTGCTATCCAGTACTCTTGTTACAATTCTCGTTTAGTTTTTCTTGGTTTTGGGGTTTTCTATTCTATGTCTGGTTTTCTTTATGCTGGGATTTCTGGGTTCATTCCTATAGTTCGTCCCTGGATTTCCCAGTCTCTTGGATTAATTTAAATGTTTGTTTTATTTGCCACACCCGTTTGTTTCCATCTTTCATTATGTTTCAGTGTTCCTGCAGGCAGCTGCTCACTGCTTCTATCCTTTCTTGCAGATAAGTGCTATATATGTGTTCTGAATCTGTGGTTGTTTTAGCATACATTAGGCAGTGTAGGATCTGCCAGATATGGGGTACATTGGCGTTGTTGGCAGGCTTATGCAATGTATGATCATATAGTGTGACTAAATCCCCATGATTTCCATATGTAGTACTTAGTTGTTTCTCCTCTTGTTTTGCCTATGTTATCTTGTCTTGTTTTAGTTTGTATACCCAGCCCATGTACAGTCCTGTCCAGTCATGCCCATGTTATGTTCATGTTTTCCTCATGTCTTGTGTATATATTCTGGGTTTAGCTTACTAACCTTCTCTGGTTCTGGGTTCTCTTAGTTTTGTCTTGTTTTCATGTTTGGTGCCTATCTCTAGTCTTGCCTTGTTTCTAGTACTGGATACAATCTTGCTGCAGAGCCTCCCTATTAAGCTCCTGGGAGGTCTGCTTAATTTCCATGCTCCTAGTGATACCGGAGAAACTGACGGAAGCCAAGCACAGAGAGATGGACACAGGTTTCTTCAGGAAGGAAGAGATTCTTTATTGGATCACCGATCGGGACTCAGAGGGACTAATGTCACCAAAATACAGCAAGTTCTGAGCCCCGGACAATAGTGCAGGCTCCTTATATAGGCACATAACTCCTCCCATATTAAGCTCCACCCACACATTCTCTTGACCAATCAATACAAATAAGAATTAACTTCCTGCTTGACCGCATGGCCTGTCCAGCACAATGGAGGAGGGGAATACTATATCCTGTATTCTTGCACATGCTCCGTACACTACTGATCATATCTTGCCTCGTGCAACCAACTGATCGATACGTCAGCATATGCACGTACACATGCCACGTGGTAATCTCGGCCTACTAAATTTATTTTTACCGAGATTCCACCACACTAGTTCCTGGTATCCGCTGAAGCTGATTCAGGGTATTGGTATGTGGCTGCATAAACGCTGGTGCTCAACACCAGGGGGCGTACGGTTACCCTGCACCAGACCCTGCTAATCCACCTCCATGCTGTGACTCCTACTCTGAACATCAGGCATACTGGGTCCCGGTCCTGCTCCGCCGCCTGGACACTGTGTCTGGGTTCCGGACATCGGACCGCCACCCTTACAATACCACCCCCAGTGTAATGGAGCTGCTGAACGTGCCAATCAATCTCTGGAGCAGTACCTTCGTTGTTTCGTATCCCACCATCAGAACAATTGGTCTGACCTTCTTCCTTGGGCTGAATTTGCTCGGAATAAAGCTACTCATGATTCTTCCGGCAAAAGTCCTTTTTACGTTGTCTATGGCCAGCATCCCATTGTTCTTCCGGCTGCTTTCTCCTCACAGGGCATGCCAGTTCTGGATGAGCATTTGGCAGGTTCAGCGTTCTTTGGTAGATTCGGCTGCTTGCCAGAAGGTGCAGGCTGACTAGCATCGCAGGGCGGCTCCTTCTTATGTCGTGGGGGACAGGGTTTTGCTTTCCACGCAGAATATTCACCTCCGGGTGCCTTATATGAAATTGGCTCCCCGCGTTCTTGGTCCTTATCGTATTTTGCATAAGGTTAATCCTGTTTCGTATGCCTTAGGTCTTCCTAAGAATCTACGTTTTCCTAATGTCTTTCACACCTCGTTGTTGAAGCCTTACGTACGCAACCGCTATACCCGACATACTCCTCCTCCCCCTCCTGTCTCTGTGGAGGGTCATGAGGAGTTTGAAGTTTCTGCTGTTCTTGACTCTCGTTTCCTTAGAGGTCGACTTCAGTACCTGGTGCAGTTGGATTTCCGCTGACGCTGTTCACGCTCCTCGCCTTGTGCGTTCTTTCCATTCTCGTTTTCCTGCCAGGCCTGGCCCTCCCCGCCCGGAGGGCGTGTCCTCAGGGGGGTGTACTGTAGCGGTACTTACCCTTTCCAGGGGCTGGCTTGGGTCCTCTGCACGAGCCGCGCGCGGCTCATCCGAAGGCAGGAACAGGAAGGTGGGATGTGACCGCAAGAAGCGGTCACGTGTCCCGCCTGACTCTAAGAGCTCGCCGCGGGTCTCGGACGCGCTCTTAAAGGGACAGTGGGAGCCTAAATTGGAAAAGGCCTCCCATTGGTCCCTGTCATGCCACACTCCCCATACATTTACCTTTTTGGGGCGTGAAGATGACAGAGACCAATCAAAATAGATGTTTAGTTATTTATACTCACCTTTTTACCTTGGTTCCTTGCCCTATCGCGGTTTCTGTTTCAGTGCCCTTTAGCGCTTGTTGTATTCTGTTTTGTTCCTTCGTACTTGACCTTGGCTTTGTTTTCTGACTACGTTATTTCTTTATCCTTATCTGTTCTGTTTGCCGGCTTGCTGTTTACTGTGTACCAGACCCCAGCTAGTCCTAGTTTACGTTGTCTCTTTGTGCCCTTGACCTCGGATCGTTCCTGACTCTGTACTTGTCCTATATACGTCGAGTCCGGACACTCTAAGGTCCGGTAGATGTATCTCCCCTCTGTGTTGTCTTCTGTTTAGCTGAATCCTGCGTGTTGGGGTATATTTTCGTTACAGTCGGAGGCTCGGCCGAGTCTCGGAAGTATTTTGTTAAAGCCCCAGATTTTCCAGCAGGGGTCTTGCCAGAGGGTTGGTGTCCTGTATTAGACCCTTTAGGGTGTCCCATTGAGGTAATTTAGTGCCCGATGGTGGTGGATTGTGCTTTCTAGAGCAGGGAGCTAAGTTAATGCACATCCATGCGGCTCGATGGCTGGCTCCGTCCCCTCTGTTTTCTTTCTTCTTATCTCATGAACATGTTCAACCCCTCATTGTTTTACATGCATAAAAAAATGGCAACTCAATGAAGCACTATAGCTTCACAGGAAAATGTCTCAGTAAAACATGTCAAAATACCCCTAGGTCAATAGCCTGTGATATCTACTTTATATACATAATTTTGTTTTGTTTTCTGTGATGCTATTAAGCTTAAAAGATACATTCCAAAATCTAAAATCGCTCCATATGAAAATGTTATTTTACTTGCATTCTGTGACCTGAAAAAAAAATTTTTTTTTTGTATAGTAATCAAGAATAGGACCGAAGATAGATGGAAACACCCACGGATCCACCAATGGACATAGGGACTAGCCCTATTTAGAGGGACTTGTGGGTGGGGGTATTAGGCTGCTTTGTTATAACAATTGTTACCGTATTGATTTTATGGTCCCTGAGGAAGGTCCAAGCTTGGAACGAAACGCGTACGACCTGTTTTTTTTTTTTGTTTTATCACTTGTGCGTGATTGTTCTCCTTTTTTATAATAAAGCTGCTGACCTTCAGCAATTGGAGTCCTGTTTCATATCTACCTATATGGACCAGAAGGAGCGATTGCCCCCCAATAACATCGGGAGAGGCACCCTTGAGTGCATTATACGTCTTCATCTTGTGAGTGTATTCATTTACAGCGCACATTTTTTTTATTATTGTATTACACTATATATTGTTTATGTTCCTTATTTAGATTTATACAGCTGTATCCCAAACGTCTTGTTTTTCTATATATTCAAATATAGATCCTCACTGATGCTTAGATACTGTCACGTTCACATAGAGTAAGATGGAGCTCAACTGCAGATTTCAGATTTAATAGATGTGAATGTGATATATTGAGGAAAATAAAGAGATGACAGTTCACCAGAGAATTCACTGATACTGTGCCTTTAATATTTTGATTGGAGAAAACATATCAGCTGGAGACTGAGGGGTTAATGAATAGGAAATACTCCTATAACGATAGAACGTGCGAGCAGGCTAAAGCTTGAGTGCTCAGAAGTCAGTGGGAAAGTTCGTATAACACAAGTGAGGTAACTTAGCTTCCAGAGGCTTTAAGTTGGTCCCAGAGTCCCCTCCGGGGAGGTTCCGTTGGAGAGAGGTCGAGAGGAGTCAAAGTGCTAGCCGTGATCGAGGGAAGGAGAAGGAGGTCAGTCGAGTACGAGTCCGGTTCGGTACACAGGAAAATTGTAGAGAAGAGTTGCAGCCGGTTTAATTCCGCGGTACGCTGTTCATTAATCCAGCGTCTGTTGTCTGGCGCGGTCGCATTATGTAGCGCAATGAGACCGCGTCAGAGAGGGGGTGTGGCTTACAGTCCGTCAACCCGGAAGAGACAGGAATTACTGGTAACGGCCATGACAGATACTCTGCCTTGAAATCTTCAATGTGGTAAATAACATTTAACAAGCAGACCTAGGTAGTGATAGCGTGACGTGTTTCACAAAAAGTGATTATAGGTGAACATATGAAAATCACATTCTTAACTTTATAAATACCATGTTTTAATTCTACCTGGTTATTATTGTCTAGGGTAGCGTGTCATGTTTGGTGTGTAACAAGGTTTTTAAACTCAATTAAAGTTATATATAATCAGGGTTGCTGCTTATGAATGCTGATAACAATTCTACATTGCGATTTTTATTTAAGGCAGGTTTTGCTTTGTTTTAGGAACATGTGGCACTGTAACTACTAATAGCTTGAGTTATTCAGTGTAAAACTGAACTTGGCTGGTACCCAATCTGCTTTTATATTTTGCTGTCTGTGATGGTTGATCATAAAGTGACCACAGCAATAAGTTAATAACAGTTTATGTTCAACAAAAGTATACATATATTACAGATTTCACAGCCATATTGAGCATTGGGAGGGATCTTGAAGACCTGTGTGGCATTGTTTGATTAGAAAATCACAGATGGGCTTTGATTATTTTGGCAAGAATATCTAATGTGTATTAAAAAATACAGAGCAAGTAGAGCTGTAAATGTATCCACCTCAGTTGGTTATTGTCCAATACTATCATATGGAACTACTTTTTAATAACCCAAGTCAAACAATTTAATGGGATCTTTTTTCTAGATGATATCCATAAATCCTCTACTAAATAAACAGATCAATGATTTGGCTCAAAGCTAATATGATGGTTTTAGTTTTAATCACAACAACAGATTTATTTCTTAGCAATCACATCTTTGGTTGGATACTATTAATGACACGACTGAAAGATTTAAAAAATGATAAAACCATGATAGAAGATATAGGCCATAAATGTTTAGTCAATGTGTTTCAAAAACAATGATAAAAGTAAAATTGCTTTGTGGTATACGTCATTCAATGAATGGTGAGTACAGATGGTATTTATACTTCAAACAAAAGGATGATTTATAAATATAATATACTAAATATAATATAAAAAAAAAAAAAAGAAACCGAATGAAAAAATCAGTTTACCAGAGAAAATGATAAGAATGGAAACAATTAGAAAGAATGAAAATAAGTAAATAGCTACCCTGCCACAAGGGTATATGAAAACAATAGTGTTAGGAATACAAAGCTGTACACCCCCTTCATCACACCCCTCCCCCCCGATCCTCACGCCCCTCCCCCAACCGCCCCTATATATAGTGTTAATAACTTACCTGATTCATGCTCAGCCTCCTCCTCCCTCATTTGATGGCGGTCCTAATGCGCATGCGTGGCAAGCGCCAAGCGCCATCTTCCGGATAGGAAAACATTGCCTCAGTACTTTGCAATAGGGTTTTTTTTTTTACGTGGGACGCTCTGCATTGCATGAGGACATCCAGCGTCATTTCATGGAGTCATAATCTGTGACACTCCAGGAAGCGCCTGTGGTGGCTCACCGGTAGACTGCCACTAAAGGTAGTCTTAGCACTACAATGTAAACATTGCAGTTTCTCAAAAACTTCAATGTTTTACACTGCAGGACTAAAGGGGATAGGGACAATGAGATGAAGTGGTCTGATGCCTATAGTTTCCCTTTAAGTTCCATGCCTACAGAACTAGACAACCACTAAACCTATCAAAGAGACAAAAGTGGAAACCACCCAGAATACGTATAATGAATAAAATACAAAAGGACAACCTGATATAGGTCAAATTTCCTTGAATGGAATCTGTGTATAAATTGAAAACACTTTCATAGCGTAAAAAAGTAAATATAAGTAGTGTTTAAAGTGAGATTAGAAATGCACTCACAAACAAACGATTATTCAGGCCTTTCACCCTCTCAGGGGTAATGTGATGAGCAAAGATGTCCTCCGACACGATATATGTGGATGTAAAAAATGCAATATAGTGAAGTATGTTTAGAAATATATAAATTCACATTTATTCATTGCACTTACAAATTAGCAGCATAAAAAAGGCATCTCTCCATAAACATATGGAACTCCTGGTGGTGATAGTCGAGTATCCACAATCCAGAGTCAGGGAGAAGATACAGCATTCAAATAAAAGTAAATAAAAACAAATATAAGTACATATTACTACACTTCTTATGTACTTATATTTGTTTTTATTTACTTTTATTTGAATGCTGTATCTTCTCCCTGACTCTGGATTGTGGATACTCGACTATCACCACCAGGAGTTCCATATGTTTATGGAGAGATGCCTTTTTTATGCTGCTAATTTGTAAGTGCAATGAATAAATGTGAATTTATATATTTCTAAACATACTTCACTATATTGCATTTTTTACATCCACATATATCGTGTCGGAGGACATCTTTGCTCATCACATTACCCCTGAGAGGGTGAAAGGCCTGAATAATCGTTTGTTTGTGAGTGCATTTCTAATCTCACTTTAAACACTACTTATATTTACTTTTTTACGCTATGAAAGTGTTTTCAATTTATACACAGATTCCATTCAAGGAAATTTGACCTATATCAGGTTGTCCTTTTGTATTTTATTCATTATACGTATTCTGGGTGGTTTCCACTTTTGTCTCTTTGTTACATATTTCCACAGGTGGTTGTGAAGTTCACCTGGAACTATCTCAGTACACGTGTATTCTCTTAGTGTATATACTTTATTTCATTGTTTCATTATTCAACCACTAAACCTATGTTTGCACTACAGTGATTTGGAATACCAGACACCACTAATTAGGAAACTAGTCCTTTACACTAGATGTCTACAGTAGATTTTCTTAACTTATCTGTGGCTCATCAAGAGCAGAAGTGTAACTAACATGTTCACAGGGGTGGCAGCTGTGAGAGGGCCCGTCACTCCAGGGGACCCAGCCACCCTGTTGACCCATGTGACCCGTGAGCACATTGGCATCACCTAAGAGCTGGTGCATCGGCAGTAGGAGAGGGGATTGAGACATAAGGAATGGACTGTGGTGGAATAGAGACACATTGAAGGGACTGGGAGGGAGTTGAGACATATGGAAGGGACTGTGGGGGAATTGAGACACATGGAAGAGACTGGGGGGGGAATTGAGACACATGAAAGGGATTGGGGGGAATTGAAAAACATGGAAGGGACTGGGGGGATTATACATGGAAGAGACTGGGGAAGATTGAGACATATTGAAGGCGGGAATGAGACATGTGCATGAGAATGAGACACATGGATCGGCTAGGGGGATGAGACGCATAGATCAGCTGGGGGAGAATGAGACATATGGAGGGGATGGGGGGATGGGACACGTGATGGACATGGGTGTGAGACATGTTGGGGAGGGGCCGAAGCAAATTTTACATTGGAGCTAAGGGGTTTCTAGTTACGCCTGTCAGGGTGGCGGTCCGGTGCCCGGGACCCAGACACAGTGTCCAGGCGGCGGCGCATGGACCGGGACCCAATATGCCTGATGTTAAGTGGGAGTCTTTAGCATGGAGGTGGATTAGCAGGGTCTGGTGCAGGGTAACCGCACGCCCCCTGGTGTTGAGCACCAGCGTTTGTGCAGCCACAACCAGAACCCTGATTCAGCTTCTGCGGATCCAAGGAACTAGGAAATAAGCAGACCTTCCAGGAGCTGAATAGGGAGGCTCTGCAGCAAGGGTGTATCCAGTACTAGAAACAAGACAAAGCTAGAACAGGCACCAAACATGAAAACAAGACATAACTAGTAGAACCCAGAACCAGAGAAGGATAGGAAGCTAAACCCAGAACATGACACAATACATAAGGGAACATTAACTAAACATGGGCATGACTGGACAGGGCTGAACATGGACAGGTATATACAAACTAAGACACGACAAGATAACATAGGCAAAACAAGAGGAGAAATAACTAAGTACTACATATGGAAATCATGGGGGTTTAGTCACACTATATGATCATACATTGCATAAGCCTGCCAATAACGCCAATGTACCCCATATCTGGCAGGTCCTACACTGCCTAATGTATGCTAAAACAACCACAGATTAAGAACACATATATAGCACTTACCTGCAAGAAAGGACAGAAGCTTTGAGCCGCTGCCTGCAGGAACTCTAACACATAATGAAAGCTGGAAACATAAGGGTGTGGCAAATAAAACAAACATTTAAAGGAAACCTGGAGACTGGGAAATCCAGGGACGAACTATAGGAATGAACCCAGAAATCCCAGCATAAAGAAAACCAGATATAGAATAGAAAACCAAAAACTAAGAAATACTAAACAAGAATAGTAAAAGGAGTATTGGATACCAGAAGCCATTACCAGAATGATCCGCAACCAGGAACAGAACGTGACAACGCCTCTGATCAGTTATACAAAAATTAGCAACTTCCCTCATCGCCAGGAAGACTTCACTTAATTTATATCAAAAAAGGTTATTTCCTAAAGTAAGAATTTAAAGTAAATTTCAATTGTAAGGCCATAGTAACAAAACTAAAAGTATTGCTGAATCAAAACTAGTGGTGGCCACCTGCTTTCATGGATATATAACTGATACTATTTATATTGTATATATGTGTTTGCATCTTATTAAACTTTACGTGTATATTTTACTACATCTGACTAACACATCATGAAAGATTTTTATATGTGTTTTTATAGTCAAGTTTTTTAGTTTGAGACAAAGGAATGGGACTTCCATTTACCATAGTCCTATAACTTATTGTGCCTGGACTGTCCATTTAAGCTCAATACATTTCGACCCGGCACATGAAGCAACTGTCTTATATATATTTACAAAATTTCACAACTTCAATATAAAACTTATTAGCAATATATATATATATATATATATATATATATATATATGTATATATATATATGCTGTCAGGGTATTTATATCGGCAGACATTTTGTGCTATGATAGAAATTAAAATGTATATTGTCAGTCACTCTGAACAGAGCAGACTCCATTTTGTTATTTTTAAGTTAACAAAAGAGCCACGAAACTTCTATCCTTTCTGTAAAACTAACCACTTTGCCAGAGCTAAAGGAATGCATAGTATAAACAAATCAAGTGATAAGAAATGAGTCTAAATGCTAATGGAATATAATCAATTCTAAACCCAGACATTTATGACAGAGAAGATAATTTAATTTTACTTTCGATATTGTATAACGTCCCATTGTAAGTTTAGGGGTCATACTTAGTTATAACTGTCATATTAGAAATTATAGCAGAATTTGCCAGACACATAGTCTGGACAAAACTCAAAGAAACTCTTTGATCTAACAGTAAACTTAAATTATAGACAACTATAAAGATAAGGTAAATTACGTCAAAATAGCCACCAGGAAAAGTTAACTCTTTCCTGGATAGGTATGTTTAGTGGGACGAGACTGCCCTCTATAGACCAAATACTTAAATTGTTATCTGGAAGGTAACCACACCTCCAGTGTTTCTATTGGTCTATTACCTAGTGACGAACAGAGAATCTTTTCCTTTAAAAATTAAGACAAAGGGAAGAGAGAGGTATGCAGAGAAAGCAAAAGGAGGCAGAAGGATGCAAAGCAAGACAAAGTAGGCGAGAAAGAAACATTCCTTGACACTTAGCTACCTGAGAACATCTCTTTAACTGGTAAATATACTGGTTTCATTTAATTAATCTAAATTAATTAAAATTTGCTAATAGCATGATATATGACCGGATAAATCACGATCAGATTTCGATATTTAGAAATCTTAGTTAAATAAGAAGTACATAATTAAGCATTCTATTCTGCAGATAGAAACGAATAAATATGTATTAATGTGACATATCACATGTTAGCATATCGTGGTATTTATCCAGGTGTATTGATTTGCTCTAAAATAAGATAAAATATCTGTTTAGGCAAGTTAAGATTCTGCTTATAGAACATGGTAGATTTCTCTTATTGGATGGTTCCAGGAAGTGACTAATGAATTGGTTTAATTGTTATTTTATTTAAAATTACATGAGAATAGGTCTTAATCACTTAGGAGGTCTAGCCAGCATTGAAAGGGTTATTCTAACTGCTAGCTAAAGTTGTTATGGCTATTCGCTGGAAACTTTCTCTGTGTGAAACTTTCACTTTCTTTCTGTGAAGTCCGTCATAAATCATTGTCTTGACAATTAAGACTGTGTTAGCCAGTGGGATGTATTGCCATTTGTATTGCATACTCATGTTATACTGAACATTCATTGATTATTGTCACGCATGTTACTTAATATTATTATTTAAATTGTCACAATAAATTGTATCTATTTTTATAACAAATTGTGATTTTATTTATATGGAATACATTTCACTTACACGATAACGATCTTTGGGATCTGAGAATTGAAATAGTGGGCAATTCTCAACTGTTTACTATTATTATCCCATAAATATCCCCACAGTGCTTATGTGTAAATTCATGTGCCATGGCAGTGTACATAAATAGAACATCACATAAGTATAAAATTACATCTTTGCTGATTCTACTGGAAAGTAAATTAAACCATCAAAAGAGTTACAGAACAATATAGAAAAAAGATTGAGAAACAACATTACTTTCCTTTCTTTGCAGGTATTTAATGAGGCACTCTAGAAACCGTAACTACTGCACTATTCTGTGGTGGTTTTGGTACCATGATTCCCAGAAACAGAGTGCTCTGAGCCTAATTGCAGGGCGGGGCAAGGCTCGTTTTTTGTTTTTTTTTTAATTGCGTCGGTTATTATGTTTTTTTATTTGCCCTTTTTTGGGGCTGAAAAAAGAAGATTTTAGAAGAAAGAAAACATCCAATGGTAAGTTTTTTTTTCTTTTTCTTTACAGGTTCTAAGTTAAAGGCCCCCCCTCATTATTTTTAGGGTGAGGGGGGTAGGTAGGGGGATACTTTTTTTTTGGGGGGGGTGACTAGGGGTTTGGGGACCCCTAGTCACCTGGGGGGAGGGAACATTTTTTTTAGGTCCCCCCCTATTGGTATTTAGGGCCCCCACCCGCCGCTCAGGTGTGAGGGCCATGGGGGAGGACATTAGGTCCCCCCCCCTTATTAGTATTTAGGGCCCCCACCCACCACTCAGGGGTGGGGACCAGGGGGGAGGACCTTAGGTCCCCCCCTTTTTAGTATTTAGGGCCCCCACCCACCGCTCAGGGGTGGGGGCCGGGGGGAGGACATTAGGTCCCCCCTTATTAGTATTTAGAGCCCCCCACCCGCCGCTCAGGGGTGGGGGCCAGGGGGGAGGACCTTAGGTGTCCCCCCTTATTAGTATTTAGGGCCCCCACCCACCGCTCAGGGGTGGGGGCCAGGGGGGAGGACATTAGGTCCCCCCTTATTCCAATTTAGGGCCCCCACCCACCGCTCAGGGGTTGGGGCCAGGGGGAAGGACATTAGGTCCCCCCTTATTAGTATTTAGGGCCCCCACCCACCGCTCAGGGGTGGGGGTTAGGGGGAGGACATTAGGTCACCCCCTTATACCAATTTAGGGCCCCCACCTGCCGCTCAGGGGTGGGGGCCAGGGGGGAGGAAATTAGGTCCCCCCTTATTAGTATTTGTGTAATAATATGAATATCCACTAGATGCCTTTAGCCAGAGGCGGCTCTCTAATTAGGCGGTTTAGGCGGCCACCTAAGGCCTCGCGGCTGCCTAAACCACTTTAGCGCAGACTGTGTCGGGTCCGCGGTCAATGTCCCTCCACACTTTCAGCCTCTTCATGCATCCACACTCACATTATCCACTACTAATCTTGTTAATTTCACCCCCTCCAAACTCACCTGCTTTTTAGATTTTAGAAGAAAGAAAACATCCAATGGTAAGTTTTTTTTTCTTTTTCTTTACAGGTTCTAAGTTAAAGGCCCCCCCTCATTATTTTTAGGGTGAGGGGGGTAGGTAGGGGGATACTTTTTTTTGGGGGGGGGTGACTAGGGGTTTGGGGACCCCTAGTCACCTGGGGGGAGGGAACATTTTTTTTAGGTCCCCCCCTATTGGTATTTAGGGCCCCCACCCGCCGCTCAGGTGTGAGGGCCATGGGGGAGGACATTAGGTCCCCCCCCCTTATTAGTATTTAGGGCCCCCACCCACCACTCAGGGGTGGGGACCAGGGGGGAGGACCTTAGGTCCCCCCCTTTTTAGTATTTAGGGCCCCCACCCACCGCTCAGGGGTGGGGGCCGGGGGGAGGACATTAGGTCCCCCCTTATTAGTATTTAGAGCCCCCCACCCGCCGCTCAGGGGTGGGGGCCAGGGGGGAGGACCTTAGGTGTCCCCCCTTATTAGTATTTAGGGCCCCCACCCACCGCTCAGGGGTGGGGGCCAGGGGGGAGGACATTAGGTCCCCCCTTATTCCAATTTAGGGCCCCCACCCACCGCTCAGGGGTTGGGGCCAGGGGGAAGGACATTAGGTCCCCCCTTATTAGTATTTAGGGCCCCCACCCACCGCTCAGGGGTGGGGGTTAGGGGGAGGACATTAGGTCACCCCCTTATACCAATTTAGGGCCCCCACCTGCCGCTCAGGGGTGGGGGCCAGGGGGGAGGAAATTAGGTCCCCCCTTATTAGTATTTGTGTAATAATATGAATATCCACTAGATGCCTTTAGCCAGAGGCGGCTCTCTAATTAGGCGGTTTAGGCGGCCACCTAAGGCCTCGCGGCTGCCTAAACCACTTTAGCGCAGACTGTGTCGGGTCCGCGGTCAATGTCCCTCCACACTTTCAGCCTCTTCATGCATCCACACTCACATTATCCACTACTAATCTTGTTAATTTCACCCCCTCCAAACTCACCTGCCCTCACTCTGTCACACTCGTCCCTCCTACCATGCCACGATTGCCCTGACACACTTACCTCCACTTGCCCTGTCACACTCCCTCATCAAACCATGTCATACTCCCTCTCCCTCATTCTCTTTCACAACATAATTTCATTGAGTTCTTTGGTGGCTTTAGTATCCAGCTGAAAAATCCAGAATGTCTCTCTGTTCAATAGGAGCTTCCTCGATCACCCCCACGCTTGGGTACTGGAATGTGATCGAAAGCAACAAATTTCAGGGGCTGTAAGTGGGTGTTAAAGATTGAAGAAATGCTTAGCCACTGGTTGTTCCGAATGGCCCTCACAGTATGCTATGCGTATACTCGATCTGTGACCTCTTGCCAATGTAAGTAAGTCCACATGGACAGGTTAGCTTATAAATTACAAAGGGTGTATTTTTTTTTTTTCAGTCTAGGGTTTTACCAAAAATCATTGTCATCTGACTTGTAATTTACATAGTGACAACCTCTATATACTATACAATAGCCTATGGGACACACTTACATCAGTGTTTCTATATAGACTAGTCAATTCTTACTCAGTAATGTTTACAGTAGCTACATAACCAGTACTACCTTTCTTTTTCGCTAGTACAGAATATATATTTTCATTTTTTTTCATTATGTATTCATCATTATGCTATCTATAGCTATCACCACTATGTATTATATTAATATTGTTTATATATTCATCATACATTCTTTGATACATGCCTGAGATTGCATGATGTAATCCACTTGGTTATCCACTTTTTGTACCCACATTTAACATAAATTGTAGTGGTCTCAAGCTCCATATATCACAATATCCTGGTGAGTTTATCTGATTCTCCGGTCCTGGGTTCCATTAGCATTTTTGCTCTAGAGATTATCGCTTACTTTACATTAATACTATGAATACTAGGACTCTGAATGTTTCCTCCATGTCTGATTCTTGTTTTTAATCTTTTTCTATAAATATTGTGTGCTTCTATCACTGCACTTTATTACAGCACTGATCGTTCATACACGTTATTTCTCTACCTTGTATACACTTTATTTTTTATACGTTGCCTAGCAACGGTTTGCTGGGGCGCTTGCGTCATCATACCTTTACGTCACCAGGGGGTCACGTGTCCCGCTACTACACTTCTGGGTTCGGGTACACCTCGAGGTTTCATTGTGATTGGCAAGTCACTTTATTCCTTTGTGTATATAATGTGTATTTTGTCACTTCACTCTTTGATTTTGAAAAAGATCCAGGTTGGGGTCGAAACGTTGATCGAGACAAGTTTGTCACTTTTGCTTATATGCAATAAATAACATTTATTATATTTAAAAAAAAACATGAGTGCACCTGCTTCTTCGAGACTTATCTACTAAACGTGGTTAGCACCAGTATGTAATTCAGTATATTTGTGTGAGGTGAGTGCTTTTGGATATATATATATATATATATATATATATATATATACACATATATATATATACATACACATATATATATATATACACATATATATATATATATATATATACACACATATATATATACATATATATATATATATATACACATATATATATACACATATATATATACACACATATATATATACACATATATATATATATATATATAACATTTAGCAATTCACTGCTTTGCCTATTTCTGCTCCTTTTTGATCGTCCAAATTGACTTTTCCGAAATGATCACATGGATGAAATTCATGCAAAGCAAAACACCACATCCACAAATTTCAGAACACCCAAACAATATTATTTTTTATTTTTGGGGGGAAGAATTGATTTGGCAAGTCATTTTATAAAACTGCACGCGTCTAATAAATATTGGTTTAAGCTCATGATTCATTTTTACAAATGGCCCTCTATAACTCCCTATCTTACCCACTGTACTTTACTCTCTTTTGTCATATCTAGTTCCACAGAAACGTTGTCCGTACACCTTCTACACCATCCCTAGTAACACGGGGCCCTAGAAATTCACTATTTAGTAATACACATGGTTGCAAAAATGCTTTATCGGCTGTTTTTGTTGTTAATTCTATGCTAGGAATTAGATCTAAATCCTTCTTAAATGTTTATGTGACCCTATTATCTCTCTGATTTTCTGTCTGCCTGCCTATATGCCTATCAGTCTATCTATGCCATGACAGGATATACATTTTAATATTTTAGTACCCTAAACAGCATTCCTTAAAAAAAAAAAAATGTTAGCTATGTTCTCTAAATTTTGAACAAATATAATTTGCTTACGAAATTTGGTTATTAAATTACTAAACATGTTAACAATTGGCTATCAGACTTTTGTACATATTGCGCTAAGAATGTAAAAAAAAAATAATAACATTTAGTAAACATTGTTGAACAAAAGACATTTGATTGGGAATTAGCTTTTTGTTCCTTTAGAAAAAAAAAAGGTAAATTTCCTTTTTAGTAGTACAGTGAGTTCTGTTCTGGCAATGATTTTTGTAAATGTTATGAATTAATATTTATTTTTATGTCAACAGCTACATGCTGCTGCCTTTGTAGAGGCAAATAAAGAGTTTAACAATTAATTTCCTCAATTAACATTTCTGTTGACACATCTTAAGGCCTTATTTACTGCTGTGGTCATGTCCAGGTTACTAGAAAATTGTATACACGACTAGCAACAGGCTTGCAATTCCACAGATTTCCACAATTTCTTTTTAACACAGAGATGGGTCTGTTAACTAATGAAGACCAGGAAAAGGCAGAAATTTTAAATAACTATTTTACTTCTATATATATTAATGAGGATCTTATGGCAAGAGATATGCAAATAATTGCTGCAAAAAAATTGCAGATAACTTGTGATTGGATGACTTGAGACAAGGTGCTACAGCAATTAAAGAAAATCAATGTGAATAAAGCTCTGGGGCCTGACGGTATTCACCCATGAGTATTTAAGGAGCTAAGTGGGGAAATAAGTGAACCTCTGTATTTATTTTTTCAAGATTCTTTTGTTTCAGGTATAGTACCGGAGGATTGGAGGAAGGCAGATGTTGTTACTATATTTAAAAAGGATTCAAAATCTTTGCCTGGAAATTATAGACCTGTGAGTTTAACATCTGTGACTGAGAAAATATTTGAATGGCTATTAAGGGATAATATTAATGAATTCATTGGGAAGAACTTTGGTATTAGCAATAATCAACATGGTTTTATGAAACATAGGTCATGTCAAACTAACCTAATTGCATTTTACGAAGAAGTAGAAGTATAGATCAGAGTGTTGCAGTGGATGTGATCTACTTGGATTTTGCCAAGGCATTTGATACGATTCCTCACAATAAGTTAGCCTTCAAACTAAGAGAAATTGGTCTGGATAAATATTCTCGTTCTTGGGTAGAACATTGACTTAAGGATAGAGTACAACGAGTTGTCATTAATAGTAAATTTTCACGCTGGACAAAAGTGGTAAGTGGTGTCCCTCAGGATTCTGTTTTAGGACCGCTTCTATTTAACATATTTATAAATGATCTTGAAATAAGCATTAAAAGCCACGTTTCAGTGTTTGCAGATGACGCAAAGCTTTGTAAAGTAATAAAATCTTAGCAGGATATTGCTTTGCTGCATAGGGATTTGGAAAGGTTGGGGGACTGGGCACTAAAATGGCAGATAAAATCGAATGTAGAGAAATGCAAAGTTATGCACTTCGGGGTCAATAATGCACAAGCAACTTACACCCTAAATGGCAAACAATTAGGGATAACCACACATGAGAAGGATTTGGGAATTATTATAGACAACAAACTAAGCAGCAATATGCAATGTCAATCTGCAGTTGCTAAGGCCAGTAAGGTTTTGTCATGTATAAATAGGGGCATAAATTCTTGGGATGAAAATATAATTTTGCCTCTTTATAAATCGCTGGTAAAACCACATCTTGAATATGCTGTGCAATTTTGGGCACCTGTTCTAAAAAAGGATATCCTTGCACTAGAAAAAGTGCAGAGACAAGCTACAAAATTAATAAAAGGAATGGAGCATTTTAGTTATGAAGAAAGGTTAAAAAATGTAAGTCTCTTTGGAAAAAGTTTGAAACAACTGCGCCTCAGAGGGTATATGATAACATTATACAAATATATTTGGGGCCAGTACAAATCATTATCTGGAAATCTATTCATAAATAGGGTTTTACATAGGACATGAGGTCACACATTTAGGCTGCAAGAAAGGAGATTTCATCTAAGGCAAAGAAAAGTTTTTTTTACAATAAGAGTAATAAGGATATGGAATTCTCTGCCTGAAGAGGTGGTTTTATCAGAGTCCACACAGATGTTTAAACTGCAATTGGATAAATACTTACAAAACATAACATACAGGGATATAATTTCTTATTAGTGGGGCTTGATCCAAGGAGACATCTGACTGCTATTTTGGGGTCAAGAAGGAATTTTTTCCTAGTTTGTTGCAAAATTGGAAGCTTTTCAGACTATGTTTTATGCCTTCTTTTGGATCAACAGCAAAAACATATGTGAGGAAGGCTGAACTTGATGGACGCACGTCTTTTTTCAGCTATGTAACTATGTAACTATGTAACAAGCACCTGGTTATTCACTCATTTTTTATTTGTTTGGAATTCAAAATTTCCAGCAGCAAAAAAATCTCTATAAGCTGTATTTTCAAATTGGCTATTTTGGACTAAAATTTAAAACTCACTTTGAATTCCTGACAATACACCCTTTAGTGGATAAGTATCAATCAGATTCTTAATTCAGTAATTAGTTAATTGTCTTAATATTAGTTAGTCAATTGTCTTACTATATTCCAATTTCACATTTTCTCTTTTACTCTTTGCCAGGCTGAACTAAGAGGTGGTACAGTGTACAGTGTACAGATTAAATTATAACCAAAACCTTGGGAAAAAATCATTGCATCACATCAAGGGTGAAATTTTTTGCCAAGATCCTGCTGCAAAGATGATGATAGCAAGATAGTAATATATTCTGATTTATCAAAAGCAATAAACAAGTTTGCGAAGTAACTATATTATTCAATTTCAGAGATTAGAGCTAGGAGGGACATTACTCCAGATAAAAATGGCTAAATTCCAATACAAATAGAAATGTTGAAAATGGGCATGCCCATTAACTCAAAATTTTGCAGTGTAGTTCAAATACAACGCATTGATCAAGACGCTCCATCTCCCCCCAAACCCCTGCTGTTAACGCATCATATGAAGGTAGGGCCAGTCCACCCAGTCATACACCTTTTCAGCTTTGGTCAAGAGAAATGAAAATGGAAGGTATCTTGTTAGTGTGGACATAAATACGATAACTCAAAACTCAAATGGTATATTCCTTAGCCTCTTGTTTAGGTATTAAGCCCACTTCATCCGAGGTAAACAGCCCAGGGACAAGAGGACAGCAACATATCCAAAATCTTTATAAATAATTTTCATAAATAATTTTCGCCCATTATTTTAAATGGGTCTGTATCTTCTTCGTCTGGTTTGGCATTTAATGATATGTAAGCTTTTAAAAGATCAGGAAGGATGTGTTAGCTCTCAAGCAGACTGGAAATGTGGAGAAAGTAGAGGTTTTGTTAGGTTTTGTTTTGTTAGGAGAGCAGCTCAGTAACTGTCTCTCCCCTACCAGATTAGGTTCCTGTACGCCACACAATAGAGCGGCTAGCTAGGTAGGTGTCACGTCCTGCTCTGTTCTGTGGAGATGTCTGGCAATAGCTTCTGGTATCCAGTACTCTTCTTACAATTCTTGTTTAGTTTTTCTTGTTTTTTTGGTTTTCTATTCTATGTCTGGTTTTCTTTATGCTGGGATTTCTGGGTTAATTCCTATAGTCCGTCCCTGGATTTCCCAGTCTCTTGGATTAATTTAAATGTTTGTTTTATTTGCCACACCCGTTTGTTTTCCACCATTCCTTTTGGTTTCAGCCTGGACCTGCAGCAGTATTTCTAAGTCTCTGCCCTTTCTTGCATGTAAGTGCTATATATGTATTCTTTGGTTGTTTTAGCATACATTAGGCAGAGTAGGACCTGCCAGATATGGGGTACATTGGCGTTGTTGGCAGGCTTATGCAATGTATGATCATATAGTGTGACTAAATCCCCATGATTATCATATGTAGTACTTAGTTATTTCTCCTCTTGTTTTGCCTATGTTATCTTGTCTTGTCTTGTTTTAGTTTGTATACCCAGTCCATGTACAGTCCTGTCCAGTCTTGCCCATGTTATGTTCATGTTTTCCTCATGTCTTGTGTATATGTTCTGGGTTTAGCTTACTATCTTTCTCTGGTTCTGGGTTCTATTAGTTCTGTCTTGTTTTCATGTTTGGTGCCTATCTTTAGTCTTGCCTTGTATCTAGTACTGGATAAAATCTTGCTGCAGAGCCTCCCTATTCAGCTCCTGCGAGGTCTGCTTAATTTCCAAGCTCCTAGTTCCTGGTATCCGCATAAGCTGAGTCAGGATCTTGGTATGTGGCTGCACAAACGCTGGTGCTCAACACCAGGGGGCGTGCGGTTACCCTGCACCAGACCCTGTTAATCCACCTCCACACTGTGACTCCTACTCTGAACATCAGGCATACAGGGTCCCGGTCCTGCACCGCCGCCTGGACACTGTCTGGGTCCCGGGCACCGGACCGCCACCCATGACAGTATGGCCATAGGCCCTTGGAGTTCGTGGAGTGGACTCTGCAGCTTTCCTGATCTGCCCTGTCTGTATCCTGTCCTGCCTGGATTATGCAGCATACAAGAGTACCTGTATCTGCAGGTGACATCTTGTTCTGCTTATGTCCTGTCTGAGAATTCTGCATGCAAGAGATCCTGTGTTTGGACCAGTCTGCTGGAGATGGCTTCCTTATTTTTGTCATGGAGGAGGTCGATCTGCTGAGCGGTACGGTGGTCGCCTCAGGTGTTCTCTTCTGATGCTTGGTTCCTTGTTCTAGTTCCTGTGGTTCCTATGCAGGAGGCCTTTCCGGTGGGGGATCCTTGCCTCCGTGGAAGTCAAGAGGAGTTCATTGCAGGATCCGCTCACCATTCCTGGTCTCTGCCTGGAAGCTGTTTGGAGCGTCCGGAGTTCGCTCCTTAAGAGGGGCGTTATGTCACGTCCTGCTCTGTTCTGTGGAGATGTCTGGTATCCAGTACTCGTCTTACAATTCTTGTTTAGTTTTTCTTGTTTTTTTTTTGTTTTCTATTCTATGTCTGGTTTTCTTTATGCTGGGATTTCTGGGTTCATTCCTATAGTCCGTCCCTGGATTTCCCAGTCTCTTGGATTAATTTAAATGTTTGTTTTATTTGCCACACCCGTTTGTTTTCCACCATTCCTTTTGGTTTCAGCCTGGACCTGCAGCATTATTTCAAGTCTCTGCCCTTTCTTGCATGTATGTGCTATACATGTATTCTTTGGTTGTTTTAGCATACATTAGGCAGAGTAGGACCTGCCAGATATGGGGTACATTGGCGTTGTTGGCAGGCTTATGCAATGTATGATCATATAGTGTGACTAAATCCCCATGATTATCATATGTAGTACTTAGTTATTTCTCCTCTTATTTTGCCTATGTTATCTTGTCTTGTTTTAGTTTGTATACCCAGTCCATGTACAGTCCTGTCCAGTCTTGCCCATGTTATGTTCATGTTTTCCTCATGTCTTGTGTATATGTTCTGGGTTTAGCTTCCTATCTTTCTCTGGTTCTGGGTTCTATTAGTTCTGTCTTGTTTTCATGTTTGGTGCCTATCTTTAGTCTTGCCTTGTTTCTAGTACTGGATACACTCTTGCTGCAGAGCCTCCCTATTCAGCTCCTGGGAGGTCTGCTTAATTTCCAAGCTCCTAGTTCCTGGTATCCGCATAAGCTGATTCAGGATCTTGGTATGTGGCTGCACAAACGCTGGTGCTCCACACCAAGGGGCGTGTGGTTACCCTGCACCAGACCCTGCTAATCCTCCTCCACACTGTGACTCCTACTCTGAACATCAGGCATACTGGGTCCCGGTCCTGCACCGCCGCCCGGACACTGTCTGGGTCCCGGGTAGCGGACCGCCACCCATGACAGTAGGATCACTATCCTCATCCTA
Source organism: Pelobates fuscus (assembly GCF_036172605.1). Taxonomy (NCBI): domain Eukaryota; kingdom Metazoa; phylum Chordata; class Amphibia; order Anura; family Pelobatidae; genus Pelobates; species Pelobates fuscus. The sequence continues at coordinate 228,734,161 of NC_086318.1, forward strand.
TTCCCCCAGGGTTTTGGAGGGAGGCGCTTTACCTATTGCAGTGGGCATATCAGGTTTTTTCTTAAGGGGTGCCCTCGAAGGCACAGAGTGTTAGGGTAAATATCTCAGGGATTTCCCTATTCCATGTAGCAATTTAAAGCTACCATATCTCCCCCCCTTTTTTTTTTTTATTTTTTTACCTATACACCTCACCAGATACTTCTCACTCCCTGCTGTGATCCTTTATCAAATTCACAACTGTGCTACATGCTTTTTACACCTCTGTGCTACGATCCACCCTGCTGAGACTTTTATGTCAAGTAGCTTGTGGTCATTCTCTTGCATTATTTTTTATTCTTGTTATCATGCACAGTTTAGAGAATAACCCCCATATCTAATCAGTCATTACTATCTACTATTCTCTGGCAAATGTGGATTCCATCTTGCTGAGACGTTCTTCACCAGATACAGTGGATATTACTGTCTCATACACAACCTGATACATTGGCAACTGAGCACAGTTTAGATAATAATCCCCATTTTTTTTTTATATCTAGAGATAGTCTCAGACATATGTCTGTTAATCTTTAGTTCTATAACACGTGTTCGGTAGAGTTTTGCCCTACTATTTATTTTATTTTTTAAATTTTTTATTATTAAAAGTTAAGTTTTAACAACCAAGGGTGCACAACAATCTTTCAATTGCACCACTCTAGTTTCCCATCACCGGTGGGGTACTCCACTCCTCTGGAGACTCTACCTGAATCCAGTTATTCCAGACTCTCTTTATTCTTATTAAGGGTTAAGTTTTATTACCTATGCTTAGAGGTTGCACTTTATGTTCTTGTTTATATCCTATTTTTGTTTCCCATTACTAGTAGGAAACCCTACTCCTAAGGATACTCTATCGTCATCCTGTTTCTCCTGCTCTCCGTCTTTTCTTTGTGCTTAAAGACAAAGTACACCGTTTAAAATACAACTTTGCATTCTAAAACTTGTAATATTTGCATTTGCCCATAAACACCAGCCCTCGGCATTAAAAATATTAATTTCCATATTTTAGTGGCTAATACAGATGGGCTGATATTCTAAGACCAGTAAATGACTTTTAGAGACATTTGAAATTGATATTGCTAATGCAGAAGTACAACTCTAAAATTCTAAACATATTCTGATGCAGAATGTATTTTAGCATATACATGTACATTCACAAGAACACTGCATAAACTAAACACTACTGACACAGATAAATTGTGCTATCTGCTGGATATTGTAAGCTTTACACCATTGGCTAGGTCTGGAAGATAAGGCATTCTAATGATATTGAGGAAATATAAACATTACTCTAATCTCTATGAATACAATTTGTACTGAGAAGGTACAACCGATCAACATGCTTCAGCAATTAGTTTTAAAAAAAAGTACAGTGTATTAAATAATGTACAGTGCTAGTACTGTAACGTACTAGGCTAATATTAGTTTGGAACATTCAATAAAAACAAACTGTAATCTATCTCAGTAAGCTGGCTGTCAAATCACCATGATTTTGCTGTTCAGTAAATAACGCATTCACTATCAGTAATTGCTAGTTTGAAAAAATATTAGCAGAACATTTATTTTAAACAAGACTGCATAGCTTACACATAAACATATAAAAACAGCGATTGTGTGCATAAATAGCTTTTCTGAAACTGAAAATTGTAATCATGTAAATGTTAACAATTTTTTTTTTGTTCATCCTTTATAGAATGTTTGGATTTTTGGGTAATGTAGAAGCTTTATGTAGAATACAATGTCCTTTAGCTGCACTATTTCACATAAAAGAAAACTTATTAGACATAAGGCAATTCAACCGCCTAGGACCGTGTAGTATAGGGAAATTACATTTCTTTATATTCTATCTTTTTGTCTTTAAATATTGGTCAATTTTTCTTATCCAGAGTTCCAATTCTCTATATTTTTGTTTCTACAACTTGTAACGCTAGCTATACCCTTTTCCTCTTACATTGTGCATGCAATTGCTCTAGTGTTTTACATTCAAAACCTTTAAATGTTATTCTTGTTTTTACTACACCAGATATATTTATTAAAATAGGCTTGAGACAGTTGTAAACCATAACAATTCTGAAACAATAAATCAATTTAGGTAATATATATAATCTTATAACATTGATGCAGCCTCACCTGGACAATTCTTCGTGTATCCAGTCTTTTAAGTTTTATTTTTACCTTTCAATAATAGTAAGAAATTAGCTTGCATTGTTTTACTGGGATCTGACATAAACTATATTCCCAAGTAAGTAAACTAACCCTTGGTCCAACAGAAAGAGTAATCCCTTTTTAAGTCTTTGATTAAATCTTTGTCCAACGGAAGCGCCACTGATTTTTCAATATTCAATCTACAATTTGAGAATAAGCTATATTGATATATTTCTAAAATAATTTTTCCAACTGATTTCTCAGGATCTGATAGTGTAATTAGTATGTCATCTGCATAGATATTTAATTTAGTTGAACCTCTTATTGTAGGGAAGCCTGATATGACCTGTTTTCTCTTACAGCAGCTGTAACAATCTCAATAGACATTGTATAAAGCAGGGTTGACAGGAGGCATCCTTGTCTAGTCCTGTTCGAAATCGGGAACCATTCAGAAATTGAGCTTTTAACTCTCGCTGAGGACAGGGACGGACTGACAGCCATTTGGGCCCCCGGGCAAAATTAGGTCATGGGCCATTTGAAGGCCAATATATATGTATTAGATAAATTTTAAATATAAGTTTCATATAATGCTGTGTATTACCTTTGTTGCTTATAATGCTGGTTATGATTGCATGTTTGCATTTGAGCATTTAAAATCACCGTCAATGGACACTTTTGCATATTGTACGATTATGGATGCATTTGTGTTTGTAGAATGCCAATATGTGTGAATATTTTAGTGTAGTAAACTATGTGTCAGTGAAGGGATAATTTGTTTTACCACAAGAATATTAATGCAATATTGTATTTATATGCAATTCCAAAGTATTATTGTGTGCGTCAAAGTAAGGATAATTTTGTGTAATGCTGATATGTGTAAAACCCAAAGGATATTTTGTGTAGTGCCAGTGAAAATAAAATGCAGGATTTTTTCTTTTTGCATGTAGTGTACATGTATGATGGGCAGGCAGTGTTCTATTAGAATGCAGAACAGGTGTGTGAATGCAGAGATGTATTTCTTGGGATTAAATGCAGGAGTGTATTATTATGGAATTTTGTTGTGTGAATACAGAAGTATATTCGTTTAAAGTATCAGTGTGTGTAGGAGTGTATTTGTGTGCAGTGCTTGTGTCTATGTAAAGGAAGGGATATAAAATGCATTTGTGTTGAAGCTGTGTGTGTAAATGAAGGAGACGGCTGGTGTGTGAATGTCTGTCTGTATTAACGTGGACAGTCTGTGTATCGATGCAGGAATAGAGTGTTTGTGTGTGAATATGAGCAGTTATATAATATACACACAGATATACACAGAATGACACACACAGTCAGATAATATACACACATACATTCAGTGACACACACAGAGATCATATACACAGATATACACAGTGTGACACACACAGAGATCATATACACAGATATATACACAGTGTGACACACACAGTCAGATAATATACACACATATATACACATAGTCATAATATACACACATATATACATACAGTGACACACAGTCAGATGATATACACAGTATGTCACAGTCAGATCATATACACACAATCAGATCATATAAACACACATATATACATACAGTGACACAGTCAGATAATATACACAGTATGACACAGTCAGATCATATACACACACATATATACATACAGTGGAACACACAGTCAGATCATATACATACAGTGACACAAACAGAGATAATATACATACAGTGACCCACACAGTCAGATCATATACACACAGATATACATACAGTGACAGTCAGATAATATACACAGTATGACACACACAGTCAGATCATATACACACATATATGCATACAGTGAAACACACACACACAGAGATATACACAATGTGACACACACAGCCAGATGCACAAAGAAACATATACACACACAAATAAATTACTATACCACATTCTTAGCCAACATCATGTCCCTATACCTTTTTGGTGTAGGAGGAGGATGGCTTTTCTGGGTCCAGTGGAGGGCTGGAGCTTGCTGGGGATTATAGGAATCGGCTGCCAGGAGCTTCCATCTTTCATTCCTGCACTTGAGGCTCTCTATGCGATGGGAGGAAGTAAAGTGTGAGTGAAGTATAATCACGTCCTCCCAATTCAGCTGCCGCGCAGGGGAACTGCAGGGGGAAAGGGGCCCAGTCTGATGTGCAGATACAGTGCTCGAACGGGCCCCTGGTGGTGGAGTTTGAAAAGGGTATAGCAATAGGTTGCAGGCTCTACACCAGCAGAGGCCTGCAAAGGACACTGGAATTATACCTTGTCAGATGGAGAGATCTTCCCATCTAGACCATATCAGTGCATCCGGGCCCCTGACTGCCTCGGGCCCTCGGTCCATGACCGATGTGCCCGAGTGGTCAGTCCGCCCCTGGCTGAGGGCATGGAATAAAGCTACATTTATATCATTATATGTATATATTATTAGATATACCCCATCAGGCTCTCCCCTAGTATTCAATAATTAAAGAAGTCCCTCAAAACCCATCTTTTCAGAAATGCTTATGGCCTCCCAGAGTAACTTCTATTTTATAGACCTGTCTCTTGCTCTCTCCTAAAGAGCCACACTCCACTCTTACCTCCAGTTATTCTACTGTCCCCCTTGTTGCCCTATTGTTTTTTTTATACCATTCCTCCTCTAGATTGTAAGCTCGTTTGAGCAGGGTCCTCATAAACCCATCGTTCCTGTAACATTTTGAAATTCAAATTGTCTCATTATTTGTTAAATGTATCCCTTTTATATTTTATTGTGAAGCGCTGTGGAAAAAGTTGACACTATATAAATACCAATGATAATAATATTTTATTCAAAACATTAAATCATTTAAAAAATGTATCAAACATATTAAATTATTTTAAATGCTTGTCCAAAAATATTAAGTCAAGGCCTGTATCAGGCAACACTTAGGTCTTGTGTATACCAACAGAGGCTTGGTATGGTAGACCCATGAACTCACTATAGTAAAACATAGATGTCCTACACTAGGTAAACTATAGATTCTCAACAGTTGTGGAACCACTCGGAGGAGTCCACACATTTATTGACACCTGATTGGCATGTGTCATTAGGGGCATAGTCATGCACAGTGGCTCTTTAACAGAGTGACCGGGCCCCTTTATTATTTGCATTGCTGGGAGGAAGTGAGAGCCTGCCTATTCCTGACAGCTACAGACACTGAGCTGCACAGCAGTGGAAAAGAAGAGGGGGGCATGAACTGGGAGGACCAGCCTCTAACTCCAAACAGTCTCAGCTAGCAGATCTAACTGGCCCCAGCAAAGACACACTCCTGAACCCTAAAATGTAGTAAACAGGATGCTAAAAGGGAGTAAACCAGCATGTTTGTCTGTATGTGTGTCATTGTGTGTATCTCAGTCTCTATATATGTGTCATTGTATGCACTAGCGTACATACCGCTGTCGCAGGGGTCGCAGCTGCCCTGTGACCGGTATGTACGCCAGTGTGGCCACATTTTGCCAGCCTCTACTCCTGGAGGGAGTAGTGCTCTCTCTGAGTGCTCTCTGCCCAGCTCCCTCGTGCGCACCGCAGTGATGCTGGAGCCGGAATATGATGTCATTCCAGCTCCGGCAACAGTAAGCGGCGCGCGAGCGAGCTGAACAGAGCATCTCAGTGCTCCCTCGCCACCTACAGTGACCGGCCGCCCAGCAGCCCCACTGGACCCCAGGGAATCCCCTCAGCACTCCTAAAGGTAGGGTGGCTGGGGGATTAAATAAAAAAAATGTGAGTGTGTGTGTGTGTCAGTGAGTGTGTTACTGCGTGTCTGTTAATGAGTGTGTTAGTTTGTGTGTGTCAGTGAGTGTGTTAGTTTGTGTGTCTCAGTGTGTTACTGTGTGTGTTAGTTTGTGTGTGTCTGTTAGTGAGTGTCAGTAAGTGTTAGTGAGTGTTACTGTGTGTGTGTGTCACTGAGTGTGTTTGTGTGTCTGTTATTGAGTGTGTGTCTGTGTGTTACTGTGTGTGTGTCTGTTAGTGAGTGTGTGTTTGTCAGTGAGTGTATGTTTTGTAAGTGAGTGTGTATGTGTGTCTGTCAGTAAATGTGTGTCTGTTAGCTAGTGTGCATGCGTCTGTACGTGAGAGTGTGTGTGTGTGTGTGGTTAAAACCCCTTCAGCACTTACCTTTTTCCAGCGCTGGGCTACCTGGCGCTGGGATCTCTCCGCCCCGATCCACCTCTCAGCTCCGAATGCGCATGCACGGCAAGATCAGTCAGTTCTTGAATTTCCTGGAAAAAGTATATATGTACCGAAATAGTAGTTCAAATGATCAATGGAAGTTAAAAAAGTCACTATTTTAAAAAGTCCAATCTATCAAGTCCCACAGGATAGGTAAGTCCACTAAATGTAGCAAACGGAAAAATACACTAAGCTGTGTATATGGGTAATTCACAATCGAGTGGTCCCTATGCTAAAATAATATAATTTACTAAAGTGCAGTAAATATAAAAAGAAAATTAATAATGATTTTAGAAGATCTAATAATACAAAATTGAAGAATGACAACTTGACTCAGAGAGATAGACAATCACTGAAAAAACTAATGAAGGAAGAAAACATAACCATCAAATCAGCTGATAAGGGGGGAGATTTGGTCATATTAAACACGGAAATTACAAACAAGAAAATGTAATTTTACTTGAAGATGCGTCTACATATGAGAGGTTGGATAAGGATCCTACAATACCATTTATTACACAACTGAAAGAACTGCTAGATTATGGTAAGGATAGAGGCATCCTGTATGAGAGAGAGTACAGAGATCTATATGTACTATACCCCAAGATACCTATCTTCTACCATTTACTAAAGATCCATAAAAGACTCCATAATCCTCCTGATAGGCTCCCTGACATCAAACCTATCAGAGTACATAGACCAATACTTACAGAACCTGGTCCACCACCTCAAATCATATCTAGAAAATTCTACGAGGATTCTTAATTTATTGGCAGAAATTAATTGGAAAGATGATATGATCTTTTACAGCCGATGTCACCTCATTATACTCAGTGATAAAACATCTCCAAGGATGTGAAGCAATACATACTCTTTGACAATTGTCAGGGTATTTATATCGGCAGACATTTTGTGCTATGATAGAAATTAAAGTGTATATTGCCTGAATCATTCTGAAAAGAGCAGACTCCATTTTGTTATCTTCAGGCTAACAAAAGACACAATATTTCTATCCCTGCTGTAAAACTAAGCACTTTGCCAAAAGCTATGGAATGCTTAGTATATACAAACCTGTTGATAAGAGATGAGAACGGGGGATGGACAGACTGTCTAAATGCTAATGGAATATAATCAATTCTAAACCCAGACATTTATGACAGAGAAGATTAAATAATTTAATTTTACTTTCGATATTGTATAACGTCCCATTGTAAGAGAAAGGTGAAACTTAGTTTACGAACTTTCGATATTGTATAACGTCCCATTGTAAGAGAAAGGTGAAACTTAGTTTAAGAACTGTCATATTAGCAATTAAAGCAGGAATTGGAGACACATAGTCTGAAGAAAGCCTAAAAAAACTCTTTGAACTGACAGAAAACGTAAGTTATAGACAACCATAAAGATAAGCTAAATGACGTCAAAATTTTCCTGGATAGGGATGTTTAGTGGGACGAGACTGCCCTCTATAGACCAAATACTTAAATTACTATCTGGAAGGTAAACACACCTCCAGTTTTCTATTGGTCTATCACCTAGTGAATTTTCCCTTTAAAAGTTAAGACAAAGGGAAGAGAGAGGTATGCAAAGGAAGAAAGAAAGTAAGCAAAGAAGCAAAGGGCTAAGCAGTCGGGGGAAGGAGTCAGAGGAAGCAGTCGGAAGCAGGCTAAGTCAGGAGACAGAGAAAGAGACCCATGACATTCAAATTCCTGAGAATACCTGAGAACATCTGATTAGAACATCCCTTTAACTGGTAATTATACTGGTTTCATTTAATTAATCTAAATTAATTTAAATCTTCTAATAGCATGATATATGACTGGATAAATCACGATCAGATTTCGATATTTAGAAATCTTAGTTACTAAAGAATATATAATTAAGCATTCTATTCTGCAGATGGAATTACAATAATTATGTATTTATGTGACATATCACATGTTAGCATATCGTGATATTTATCCAGGTGTATTGATTTGCCCTAAAATAAGATAAAATATCTGTTTAGGCAAGTTAAGATTCTGCTTATAGAACATGGTAGATTACTCTTATTGGATGGTTCCAGGAAATGACTAATGAGCTTGTTTAAATGTTATTTTATTTAAAATTACATGAGAATAGGTCTTAATTACCTAGGAGGTCTAGCCAGCATTGAAAGGGTTATTCTAATTGTCAGCTAAAGTTTTATGGCCTTAAGCTGCAAGCTCTGTGTCTGTGTGTAAGTTTCACTTTCGTTTCTCTGTGAAGTACTATCATAAATCATTGTCTACCATTGGGAATGTGTATTACCATTTGTATCGCATACTCATGTTATACTGAATATTCATTGATTATTATCACACATGTTACATATTATTAGTTAATTTTTTATTTTTTTTTAATTCTTTATTTTTTGCTGTGCAAGAAATAACAAGTATGCTTGCAGTGCCACGACGGCAGTTACAGGCAATTAAATACAAACATAGTTAAACATTTGCATGGCATTCGTGAACTAGGCACAGTTTTTTAGTAGTCATATTGCAAGCTGAATACAAGCTAGGAGATTACGTCTAATGTGGTAGGTCAGTTAAGGATACATTAAGCCTATGGTTAGTCTTGTATACGTATGAGTAGACATTCAAACATGTATGAGTGCGCTCAGCTTAGGGGATCAGGTCGCTTAGTTGTACAGGATCAACTGTGAAATCCTATATAACAGGAGCGTAGTGTGGGTACGCAGTCTAGCTATGGTATTCGTTATGCTCAAGTTAGTAACCGTGACAGTCTGATGCCAGTAAGGTGGGACAATAGGTGAATCCTGGCTATCCGGGTGTAATTTTCCTCCACCAGCATATGAACATTGTCAGCCTATGCCTTTCAGTGGCAGAGTAAATAAACATGCTAGTTTGAACTAAATAAAACAGTAGTGTTTGCACTGGATGCTGACATAGTAAACGATAGTACAAAATTACCATTGTAAGTTTTCTCTAAGAGTGCGAGTGCACTCGTGAAGCCCTAACTAAAGGCGAGAAGTGACCCCAGACAGCTTGGGTAGCAGACTAGAGGCGATATTTCGACAGAAACAAAAAACATTAGTCATACAGATAAAAGAAAACTTAATAACTACGAATATGAAAGTAAAAGAAAAAAGTGGGGAGTAGGTTAGCGCTAATAATATATAAAAAAGGCAGCAACCTAACAGAGGGTCACCCTCTAACCCTCTGGGATAAGGATGTACAGGTAAAAGGAGGAAAAAGGCTGCGCCAAAAATGACCTAAAAATACAGTGAAATAAGTCCCATAAAAAGTAAAAAAGTAATAAAATAAAAAGTACTTTTAAAACAAATTGTCAATGTTTGTTGCACTGGTTGTACTGGTAGAGTGTTCTACTGGTAGAGTGTTCTCTCTTCTTGTGATGCTTTGGATCCTCCCGTGATATGTAAAATATAAAAGGGAAAAGGACCAATTGTGCAGGTTGTGGGGTACGTAGTAGATAAAAAATAAAATGTAAAGAACTCACATTTGCATGAGCTATAACCAGCTCAAGGGGAATAGACATTCTGCAGTATAATCCCTGCTAGTAGGATATCACGGAATTCTGGTCCACTTTGGGTCTGGTGCTGTCCAATTCTCAGGAGAAGGGAGAGAAATATAGACAAACGATAGTGCTCTCCGAAGATAAAATGTGGTATAGATGCAAAACAAAGTAAATATACTCACAGTATAAAGTGCAGATGACACTGCACTTGAGATATTGCGTGGGTGGTATAATCCCCACCTTAGGATGTATAAAATAGCCAGGAAAGGAAAAAATATAAAATAGAAGTGATAAAAATATATAATAAAAAATATGAATGGCACAAATATAAAGCCAAACGTAATTTATTATTAAAAGTATATAATAAAATCCATTAACGCGTTTCACCACTTGGGTTTTATCAAAATGGAATAACTTTAAAACCTGGCAAGAATAAAATATATATAGGTGCACTGTTACTTTAAAAACGGCGCCAAACATAACATCAATTAACATAAGCCAATCACAGTTAGGCATAAGACATATGAAAAATAAAACTTAAAATACTGTTAAGAATAGGTATATTTTTAAGTGGAGTGAGGTCTAGCATGTGCCAGACATAATAGGTGAAAGGAAAATTAAAAACGAAGCTATATAGCTTGAGGAATCTTATATTGTTTATATATAATGGCGTGTCACGTGACCCGCATGGGATTATGGGGAATGTAGTGCGCGGGCCACGTGATCGCACTCATCCCCATCCAATGAGCGTCCTGGGAGGGCGGTGCTCGTGCGCGTCACATGGTCCGCGTCACACAAGAGCAGTGTGACAGCGGACTCCTGTGATCGGCGTACAGGAGTTTGGGAAATGTAGTTTAAAGACCCGAAATGGGTTTTAAATAGAAATAGATCGCACCAACATATAAAATATCAGGGAAAGAATTAGTGTGCATATTAGGAATGCTTAATAGCAATAGGTAGCCATATATATAGTAAAATAACATATAAAAAAATAACATATAAAACTTAGCTTGTTATTAGCAGGCACAAGCATTATATATAGTGGTAGTCATATTTATGTGGAATGTGTACCAACATGGCTAATATTCATCACATTTAGTGTAGGATAAATTAGCAGCATAATGTTTTTTAAAATTATAAGAAATAAAATAAATATGAAATATCTTAAAGGGCAACACTTGCTCTATAAAACCATATGTGAAAACATATATATATACAGACACATATAAGAATATCAAGATAAAAGAATATCAAGATAAAAAATATATAAGGATAAGGATATCTGACTGGTAAGTGGTCATATTGGGGGTATCCTAGGACATAATGCCGTAGGTGACAACTATGGATAGGATAACTCCCAAATGACCACAATAAGAAAATAAAACCACATATTAATAAAAAGTTATAAAAAATTAAATAAATCAAAGTCTGCATTTAAACCTTTGGGGGCTAGGGTCTGTAGATTGAATACCCATTCCATCTCGTTTCTGCCTAAGATATTTTTAAGATTTCCCCCTCTCCAGGGAACTTTGCATTTTTTTATACCTATGCAATTAAGAAATTTAGGGTCCCGATTGTGTTTTTTTAAAATGTTTTGATACGGAATGGTTAGCATATCCATTTTTTATATTGCGACAGTGTTCTGCTAATCTTGTCTTCAGGCATCTAGTTGTCATACCAACGTATTGGAGGCCACATGGGCACTCCAATAGGTAAATGACATTAGTGGTATGACAAGTAATAAAATCTTTAATAGTATAACTCTTATTGGTTACATTTGATTTAAAACTAGTGATTTTTGACTGGGTAGTGGGATTAGTACTCTTACATACAACACAGCGTTTACACTTATAAAAACCTGTCATCCCGTTTAAAAAAGTAGATTGTGTTTCTTTTGTTTCTCTGGTATAGTTGTTAGTTAAAATAGATCTAAAATTTGGTGCACCTCTAAAAACAATTTTAGGTTGTGTTGGTAATATTTCTTTAAGAAGATCATCTTGTTTTAAAAGATGCCAGTGTTTTTTAATCGTTTTTTTAATAAAGCCACTTTTATTGTTGAAATTAAAAATTATGGGAAGAGTAGGAGCTTTAGAGGAATCTTTATCTTTGTAAGTTAAGAGATTTTCTCTAGGTTTACTTTTTACTGTTGTTATAATGTTCTCCAATTTTGTGGGTGAGTAGTTTTTCTCAATGAATTGATTTTTTAAAAGCAACGATTGTTCGTTAAAATCATTAATATGAGAGCAATTCCTTCGCATTCTTAAAAATTGACTTTTAGGGGCGCTCTCAAGCCATGGTTTATAGTGACAGCTAGACTGGTCGATTGCTGTGTTGGTGCATACTTTTTTAAAAAATGTTTTTGTATGTACAACCCCTTGTTTAATAAAAATACTTAGGTCTAAAAAATTAATTAAATCTCTACTATATTCGTGTGTTAGAACAATTCCTCTATTATTGGAGTTGAGGTGTGAAATAAAAGCATTGAGTGAGTCCTCTGAACCTCTCCATATAAAAAACAGGTCATCGATATATCTAAAATAGGTGACCAGGTTCTGCTCCCACGCATGCTGCCCCCAAATGGCACTGGATTCCCAGTCAGCCATGAAGAGGTTGGCATAGCTGGGAGCGAACCTGGTCCCCATAGCTGTCCCCCTCTTTTGGAGGTAAAATTAGTTAAAAAACCAGAAATAATTATTGTTTAAAATGATATCAATGCCTTCTATAATAAAATCAATCTGAGTGTCTGGAACTCTTTTTTCGTTAGAGAGCATAGATCTAACTGCATTGCAACCTAATTCATGCGGGATGATAGTGTATAGGGAGGTGACATCACATGTCACGAATATAAAATCTCGTTCCCAATAAAATCCATTTAAAAAGTTAAGTAATGTCATAGAATCCTTCAGATAAGACTTCATAAGTTTCACAGTTGGTTGGAGTAAAGTGTCGATGTACTGAGATAGGTTGCATAAGGGGGATCTTATCCCTGACACTATGGGTCTACCTGGGGGGTTTTGGGCATCTTTGTGTATCTTAGGCAGAAAGTAAATTACAGGAATTATGGGATTTTTGATGGATATATAGTCAAACTCTTTTTTGCTTAAAATGTTTTTATCTAGCCCCTTTTGTAAAAAAGTATTAAGTTTTTGTTGTATATATGGAGTTGGGTCTTCAGATAATTTCTTATATACATTAGTGTCATTTAGTTGCCTATAGGCTTCTTGTATATACATGGCACTTGATTGAATGACCAGACCCCCACCTTTATCTGCAGGTTTGATAACAATGTCTAAATCTTCTTGTAGTTCTCTCATAGCTGTTATCTCTACTTTATTTAGATTTTGAGTGTCGTATTTGCTGTATTTGATTTTATCAAAATCTCTTAGTACGGATTTTTCAAACATTATGAGAGGAGCGGATTTAAAATTATAAGGATAAAAAGTAGATTGTGGTTTCAGATCTGTGCTGATAACGGAAGGTTGGTCTGTAGGTGGTATAGGGGAAGGGGAAGGAGGATTAGTGTTAGTGTTTAGTGAATTATAAAATCTTTTTAGTGTAGCTTTGCGTGTGAATTTGTTTACATCTAAAAATGCCTGAAATGGCTTAAATGAGTTAGTCGGGGCATATTTTAGCCCTTTGCTTAAAACAGAGATTTGTGCTGCACTTAGAATTTTTTGTGATAGATTAAAAATACCAGTATCTGACTCTTTGGGGGTAGTTATTGTCTTTCTAGTCTCTCTAGTCTCTCTTTTTTGCTGTCTTCTACCACTTCGTTTGCCTCTGGGCTTAGGGGTCTTTTTTTGGTCCTTGTAGGATACGGTGTGTTGCTGAAAGCGTGGGGATGTGTTTGAATCTCTAAAAAATGATCATCGTTTTCTATTTCGGAATCGATAGATAACAACTGATATCTATTGGTGTGTGCAATGGGAGTCTCTGAGTGATTTTTATAGTAGTGATTAAGTTTGTGGGTTTTGTGTGAGTGGTTATGGGCATCTGGGCTTCGTGCATTGTAGTAGTTGTGACGAGAGGCATAGTGAGTAGAAGTATTGTTGGTAACTCTACGCGGTTGGTAGGGTGCTGGTTGGTGATATGAGGATGCAGGTGCATAGCCAGAGTTGTAGTTTCTATAGTAAGGTCTTGGCTTGTTGGGAGAAAAATTAGTAGGTTTATGTGACACAGAGTAGTGGTTTTTAGGGGCATGTGTGTCAGGGTACCTGGAGTCTCTACCGTTGAGAGAGGTAGAGACTTAGAAGGTTATCCGTCCGGACGCCATGTCTCCTCGGTCTCCCGCGGTTCACTCGGTCTTGCTAACGCCGGCCGCGAGGGAGTCACTTCCTTTTATAACAGAAGGACCGGAGGTAGACGTCATGACGCTAACCCGAAACATCCTGCCACTCAAATCTCGGGAGACGAATCAGGACTCGCCGGAGGCGTGTCTCCTCTCCCTAGCCAGGATACTTAACGGTGGTTCTCTCATTCACTCATTGCCCTGTCGTGGTTCTAGTCCGCCTAGTCACACAGTGCTTTATGATTCACTTGTCTTTTGGTTCTGACCCGGCTTTGTTGTTTACTCTCCTGCCTTTCTGTTATCCTTGACCCGGCTTGTCTCTCGCTTACCCGTCCTCTGTTATCCTCGACCTCGGCTTGTCTCTGACCATTCTATTGTAGTTCTACGTTAGTCCGGCCATTCTAAGGACCGGTATACGTATCAGCTACTCTTTGTACTCTGCGTGTTGGATCCCTGACCCGATCCTGACATTACGACAGGGCCATGGATCCTGCAGGTACAAATTGTCAGCTTGGTTCTCCTGATCCTAGGTTTGACGCCATGGATCATAGGATGGATCAGATGGCTCTGGCACTACAGGCGCTGCTGTCTCGCCCTATTAATCCACCTGAGGAGAGGCGTAACACTTCTGCTTCTTCTGTGGGTTCAGGGTTAGAGGTAGCTACTGTAGGTGCTTCTTCCCGAGTTACCCCACCTGTACGTTATGCTGGTTCCCCTGAGAGGTGTCGTGGCTTTTTGAACCAGATCAGTATTCATTTCGAGCTACAGCCCCGTTCATACCCTACTGATAGGGCAAAGGTGGGATTTATTATTACCTTACTCATTGAGAAAGCTCTGAGATGGGCGAATCCGTTGTGGGAGAATGATAATCCATTAGTCTATAACTATAATTCCTTTGTAGCTGCTTTTAAAAGAACTTTTGACCCTCCTGGCAGGAAGGCCAATGCAGCCAGATTACTGTTGCGCCTTAGACAAGACAACCAAACACTTGTGGATTATGCACTAGAGTTCAGGTCTTTGGCGGCAGAGGTAAAATGGAATGAACAGGCCTATATAGACGTATTCTTAAATGGATTATCTGATGTAATACTTGATGAGGTAGCTACAAGAGAACTTCCCGAGAATCTGGAGGACTTAATTTCCTTTATCTCCCGTATTGACGAACGCCTAAGGGAGAGACAGAATACTCGAGATAGAACCGCTAAATCTTTCTCTAGACTAGTACCATCATTTCAAGTTGCTGAAACCAAAGATCCACAGGTTTCAGAACCTATGCAGTTAGGCCTTACTCGTCTCTCAGAGGAGGAGAGACAGTACAGGAGAAGAGAGGGACTGTGTATGTATTGTGGGTTCAGAGGTCATGTACGTTTGAGCTGTCCCAGCCGTCCGGGAAACGCTCGCACCTAAGTTTCTCTAGAGGACAGACCTTGGGTGTTTCGATTTTGTCCTCTACTCATAACTACAAAGAACATAGACTCCTATTACCGGTCTCTTTAACTTGGGAGAAGGGAACTTTAGAAACTATGGCATTGATAGACTCCGGCGCTGCTGAGAGTTTTATCGACCAAAAGTTTCTCACCAAACACACTATCCCATCCCAGTTAAGGAAGACACCCTTGGCTGTTGAAGCCATTGATGGTAGACCTTTAGTTGAGCCTGTGATTTCCCGGGAGACCACACCTCTTTACTTAACTATTGGTATTCTACACAAGGAGGAAATATCCCTACTACTCATTTCATCCCCTTCTGTTCCCATAGTCCTGGGATACTCCTGGCTTAAGAAACATAACCCCGTTATAGATTGGAGATCAGGGGAAATAGTTTCTTGGGGCCAGAATTGTCAAGAGAGTTGTTTAAAGAAAGTGACACCTCTTTGTAGTGTCAACCCACTTAATAACGCTACTGACTCTACCAAAGTACAGATACCGTCCTTGTATCAAGATTTAAAGGCAGTATTTGACAAAAGAAAGGCTGATACCTTACCACCACATAGGCCTTTTGATTGCAAAATTAATTTACTTTCTGGTACCATGCCCCCCAGGGGTCATGTATATCCTTTGTCCACGAATGAAAACTTAGTTCTAGAAGAGTATATTCGTGAAAACCTAGACAAGGGGTTCATTAGAAGATCCTCCTCTCCTGCTGGGGCTGGATTCTTTTTTGTTAAAAAGAAGGATGGTTCTTTAAGACCTTGCATTGACTACCGAGGTCTTAACAAGATAACCATCAGAAATGTTTATCCGATTCCCTTGATCACCGAGCTTTTTGACCGATTAAAAAGTTCTAAAATTTTCACTAAGTTAGACCTTAGGGGTGCTTATAATTTGGTGAGAATCCACGACGGTGACGAGTGGAAAACTGCATTCAATACTCGATATGGGCACTATGAGTATACTGTAATGCCTTTTGGTCTCTGCAATGCTCCGGCAGTATTTCAGGACCTTATTAATGAGGTTCTTAGGGAGTTTCAAGATGACTGTGTAATTGTATACCTTGATGATATTCTTATACATTCCAGGGATATTGAGACTCACCACAGGCAAGTCAGGAGGGTTTTACACAAACTTCTTCAGCATGGCTTGTACTGCAAACTAGAGAAATGCAGCTTTGACCAATCCCAAACTACGTTTCTTGGTTATGTGATTTCTGGGGAAGGGTTTGAAATGGATCCGGAGAAGCTCCAATCCATACTAGACTGGCCTTTACCTCAGGGTCTCAAGGCTATCCAGAGATTCATTGGTTTCTCTAATTACTACAGACGTTTCATTAAGGGATACTCCTCTATCATTGCTCCCATCACTAACATGACCAAACAAGGGGCTGAGACTAAGAATTGGTCTACTGAAGCTCTTCGGGCTTTTGAGACACTCAAAGAGCTGTTTGCTTCCGCACCAATTTTAGTTCACCCTGATACTACTCTACCTTTCCTACTCGAAGTTGACGCTTCTGAGACAGGTATAGGTGCTGTTCTGTCCCAAAGGTTGGGTGTAGATAAACCATTACATCCTTGTGGATACTTTTCCAAAAAATTGTCCGGTACTGAAAGCAGATATGACATTGGTGACAGGGAACTACTAGCGGTTATAATGGCCTTGAAGGAGTGGAGACATTTATTGGAGGGTACTTTGCATCCTGTTACTATTTTGACGGATCATAAGAACTTATCCTATATTGGGGAGGCTAAACGACTATCATCTAGACAGGTTCGTTGGTCCATATTTCTCACTCACTTCAACTACGTACTCACATATAGGCCAGGTTCTAAGAATTCTAAAGCCGACGCCTTATCTCGCCAATATGAACCTGCTGCCGTATCTGAGCCGGTTTTGTCCTCTATAGTACCCAAGTGTAACATTATCGCTAACACTACTCTCAAAGTTCATTCCCCGCTACTTGATCAGATAAGGAACTTGCAGCATCTGGCACCTAGACTGACTCCGGTTTCCAGACTTTTCGTTCCCCCTGAACTTCAATTGGAGCTCTTACAGTGTCTTCACGAGAGTAAGGTGGCTGGTCATCCGGGTGTCCGCAAGACGTATTCTTTGATCTCCAAGGATTTCTGGTGGCCGTCGTTACGGAAGGATATTAAGGATTTTATCGGGGTTTGTGTGGTCTGTACTAAAACCAAACTACCGCATACGCTTCCTTGTGGCCTTCTACAACCGCTGGAGATTCCTGACAAACCTTGGTCCTGTGTGGCAATGGACTTTATTGTGGATCTGCCGGTTTCTAAAAAACACACTGTTATCCTCACCGTAGTCGATAGGTTTACCAAGATGGCACATTTCGTACCTTTGCCTAAACTCCCGACTTCTCCTGAATTGGCGGAGGTCTTTGCTAAAGAGATTTTTCGTTTACATGGGATTCCTTCTGAGATCACTTCTGATAGAGGCTCCCAATTTGTTTCACGTTTTTGGAGGTCGTTCTGTTCTCAATTAGGCATCAAATTGAATTTTTCGTCCGCCTATCATCCTCAGTCTAACGGAGCTGCTGAACGAACTAACCAGAAGATTGAGCAATACTTACGTTGTTTTGTTTCCGAACACCAGGACGATTGGGTCGGTTTGATTCCTTGGGCAGAGTTTGCGCACAACAATCTTGTTTGTGACTCCACGCATTCAAGTCCCTTCTTCATGAACTATGGCTTTCATCCATCCATTCTTCCCCCGGTTTCTCCTTCCCAAGGAGTGCCGTCGGTTGATGTCCATGTGGCCAACTTGAGGAAGTTGTGGGATCAGACTCGACAGATTCTTCTACACAATTCTGTACTGGTAAAGAAACATGCTGACAAACGTAGAAGGGCGGCTCCGAATTTTGTTCCAGGCGATAGAGTGTGGTTGAGCACTAGGAATATTCGTCTTAAAGTTCCTTCCATGAAATTCGCTCCTCGTTATATTGGTCCCTACAGGATCTTGACTCGAATTAACCCAGTGGCATATCGTCTAGCTCTTCCAGCTACTTTACGCATCCCGAACTCCTTTCACGTGTCATTGTTGAAACCTCTAATCTGTAACAGATTCTCCTCCACAATCGCCCCTCCGCACCCTGTTCAGGTGGAGGGTCAGGAGGAGTATGAGGTTAACTCCATTATTGATTCTCGTGTCTCCCGGGGACGAGTACAATATTTAGTTGACTGGAAGGGATATGGTCCTGAGGAGAGGAGTTGGGTACCACAAGAGGATGTTCATGCTCCTCGTCTTCGCAGGGCATTTCACTCCCGCTTTCCATCTCGCCCCGGCTCCTTCCGCCCGGTGGGCGTATCTGAGGGGGGGGGTACTGTCAGGGTACCTGGAGTCTCTACCGTTGAGAGAGGTAGAGACTTAGAAGGTTATCCGTCCGGACGCCATGTCTCCTCGGTCTCCCGCGGTTCACTCGGTCTTGCTAACGCCGGCCGCGAGGGAGTCACTTCCTTTTATAACAGAAGGACCGGAGGTAGACGTCATGACGCTAACCCGAAACATCCTGCCACTCAAATCTCGGGAGACGAATCAGGACTCGCCGGAGGCGTGTCTCCTCTCCCTAGCCAGGATACTTAACGGTGGTTCTCTCATTCACTCATTGCCCTGTCGTGGTTCTAGTCCGCCTAGTCACACAGTGCTTTATGATTCACTTGTCTTTTGGTTCTGACCCGGCTTTGTTGTTTACTCTCCTGCCTTTCTGTTATCCTTGACCCGGCTTGTCTCTCGCTTACCCGTCCTCTGTTATCCTCGACCTCGGCTTGTCTCTGACCATTCTATTGTAGTTCTACGTTAGTCCGGCCATTCTAAGGACCGGTATACGTATCAGCTACTCTTTGTACTCTGCGTGTTGGATCCCTGACCCGATCCTGACAATGTGGGGACATATGGCGTGTGTTGGATGTAGTTGGTCTTTTGTACTGGTGTGGTTCTATCCTCAAAATTGAGGGTGGGTTATCTGACGTGTATCTTTTCTTTAGGTGATAAGTCCTAACTTGTCTGTTGGCATAATCTTGTTTGTCCCTTATGTATTTTTTTACTTTGATATGTTTTGTATCAATTTCTATTTTTTCAATTTTACTTTGGATTAAGACTGAGTTTTGTTGATATACATTGCTCTCTGTGAAGGGCAATAGTTTTTCTTTGAGGTCATTGATTTCCCTATCTAGGTTTGACAGTTTTTTGCTTTTTTTCTTAATTAGAGTATCCATGAGGCCAAATGTACAAGTTTCCAATTTACTATTCCATTCCTCCATGAATTCTAGATCATCTTGATCTGAGGTAGGTAGTTTCATAAGTCTTAGGCCTCGGGGTGTGATATGTTCGTCAATATATTTTTTAAACGTAGCAATCTCCCATTTGAGTTTGATTTCTACTGTAAGGGCTCTTTCTAGTTTAATAAAAAGTTCTTGTTGAGAAAAGATAGGGGTCCTAACATAAATAGGACTAGTAGGTTGGGTGGAAAATACATTGTCTATATCAATAGTGTGGTTGGTCCTATAGTCAAAGATAGACATATTAAAAGCAGCTAAAAACCGGAGGGATATAAGCAAATACAAGAAAAAAGTGGGGAGTAGGTTAGCGCTAATAATATATAAAAAAGGCAGCAACCTAACAGAGGGTCACCCTCTAACCCTCTGGGATAAGGATGTACAGGTAAAAGGAGGAAAAAGGCTGCGCCAAAAATGACCTAAAAATACAGTGAAATAAGTCCCATAAAAAGTAAAAAAGTAATAAAATAAAAAGTACTTTTAAAACAAATTGTCAATGTTTGTTGCACTGGTTGTACTGGTAGAGTGTTCTACTGGTAGAGTGTTCTCTCTTCTTGTGATGCTTTGGATCCTCCCGTGATATGTAAAATATAAAAGGGAAAAGGACCAATTGTGCAGGTTGTGGGGTACGTAGTAGATAAAAAATAAAATGTAAAGAACTCACATTTGCATGAGCTATAACCAGCTCAAGGGGAATAGACGTTCTGCAGTATAATCCCTGCTAGTAGGATATCACGGAATTCTGGTCCACTTTGGGTCTGGTGCTGTCCAATTCTCAGGAGAAGGGAGAGAAATATAGACAAACGATAGTGCTCTCCGAAGATAAAATGTGGTATAGATGCAAAACAAAGTAAATATACTCACAGTATAAAGTGCAGATGACACTGCACTTGAGATATTGCGTGGGTGGTATAATCCCCACCTTAGGATGTATAAAATAGCCAGGAAAGGAAAAAATATAAAATAGAAGTGATAAAAATATATAATAAAAAATATGAATGGCACAAATTCATATTTGCCAAACGTAATTTATTATTAAAAGTATATAATAAAATCCATTAACGCGTTTCACCACTTGGGTTTTATCAAAATGGAATAACTTTAAAACCTGGCAAGAATAAAATATATATAGGTGCACTGTTACTTTAAAAACGGCGCCAAACATAACATCAATTAACATAAGCCAATCACAGTTAGGCATAAGACATATGAAAAATAAAACTTAAAATACTGTTAAGAATAGGTATATTTTTAAGTGGAGTGAGGTCTAGCATGTGCCAGACATAATAGGTGAAAGGAAAATTAAAAACGAAGCTATATAGCTTGAGGAATCTTATATTGTTTATATATAATGGCGTGTCACGTGACCCGCATGGGATTATGGGGAATGTAGTGCGCGGGCCACGTGATCGCACTCATCCCCATCCAATGAGCGTCCTGGGAGGGCGGTGCTCGTGCGCGTCACATGGTCCGCGTCACACAAGAGCAGTGTGACAGCGGACTCCTGTGATCGGCGTACAGGAGTTTGGGAAATGTAGTTTAAAGACCCGAAATGGGTTTTAAATAGAAATAGATCGCACCAACATATAAAATATCAGGGAAAGAATTAGTGTGCATATTAGGAATGCTTAATAGCAATAGGTAGCCATATATATAGTAAAATAACATATAAAAAAATAACATATAAAACTTAGCTTGTTATTAGCAGGCACAAGCATTATATATAGTGGTAGTCATATTTATGTGGAATGTGTACCAACATGGCTAATATTCATCACATTTAGTGTAGGATAAATTAGCAGCATAATGTTTTTTAAAATTATAAGAAATAAAATAAATATGAAATATCTTAAAGGGCAACACTTGCTCTATAAAACCATATGTGAAAACATATATATATACAGACACATATAAGAATATCAAGATAAAAGAATATCAAGATAAAAAATATATAAGGATAAGGATATCTGACTGGTAAGTGGTCATATTGGGGGTATCCTAGGACATAATGCCGTAGGTGACAACTATGGATAGGATAACTCCCAAATGACCACAATAAGAAAATAAAACCACATATTAATAAAAAGTTATAAAAAATTAAATAAATCAAAGTCTGCATTTAAACCTTTGGGGGCTAGGGTCTGTAGATTGAATACCCATTCCATCTCGTTTCTGCCTAAGATTAGCAGAACACTGTCGCAATATAAAAAATGGATATGCTAACCATTCCGTATCAAAACATTTTGAAAAACACAATCGGGACCCTAAATTTCTTAATTGCATAGGTATAAAAAAATGCAAAGTTCCCTGGAGAGGGGGAAATCTTAAAAATATCTTAGGCAGAAACGAGATGGAATGGGTATTCAATCTACAGACCCTAGCCCCCAAAGGTTTAAATGCAGACTTTGATTTATTTAATTTTTTATAACTTTTTATTAATATGTGGTTTTATTTTCTTATTGTGGTCATTTGGGAGTTATCCTATCCATAGTTGTCACCTACGGCATTATGTCCTAGGATACCCCCAATATGACCACTTACCAGTCAGATATCCTTATCCTTATATATTTTTTATCTTGATATTCTTTTATCTTGATATTCTTATATGTGTCTGTATATATATATGTTTTCACATATGGTTTTATAGAGCAAGTGTTGCCCTTTAAGATATTTCATATTTATTTTATTTCTTATAATTTTAAAAAACATTATGCTGCTAATTTATCCTACACTAAATGTGATGAATATTAGCCATGTTGGTACACATTCCACATAAATATGACTACCACTATATATAATGCTTGTGCCTGCTAATAACAAGCTAAGTTTTATATGTTATTTTTTTATATGTTATTTTACTATATATATGGCTACCTATTGCTATTAAGCATTCCTAATATGCACACTAATTCTTTCCCTGATATTTTATATGTTGGTGCGATCTATTTCTATTTAAAACCCATTTCGGGTCTTTAAACTACATTTCCCAAACTCCTGTACGCCGATCACAGGAGTCCGCTGTCACACTGCTCTTGTGTGACGCGGACCATGTGACGCGCACGAGCACCGCCCTCCCAGGACGCTCATTGGATGGGGATGAGTGCGATCACGTGGCCCGCGCACTACATTCCCCATAATCCCATGCGGGTCACGTGACACGCCATTATATATAAACAATATAAGATTCCTCAAGCTATATAGCTTCGTTTTTAATTTTCCTTTCACCTATTATGTCTGGCACATGCTAGACCTCACTCCACTTAAAAATATACCTATTCTTAACAGTATTTTAAGTTTTATTTTTCATATGTCTTATGCCTAACTGTGATTGGCTTATGTTAATTGATGTTATGTTTGGCGCCGTTTTTAAAGTAACAGTGCACCTATATATATTTTATTCTTGCCAGGTTTTAAAGTTATTCCATTTTGATAAAACCCAAGTGGTGAAACGCGTTAATGGATTTTATTATATACTTTTAATAATAAATTACGTTTGGCTTTATATTTGTGCCATTCATATTTTTTATTATATATTTTTATCACTTCTATTTTATATTTTTTCCTTTCCTGGCTATTTTATACATCCTAAGGTGGGGATTATACCACCCACGCAATATCTCAAGTGCAGTGTCATCTGCACTTTATACTGTGAGTATATTTACTTTGTTTTGCATCTATACCACATTTTATCTTCGGAGAGCACTATCGTTTGTCTATATTTCTCTCCCTTCTCCTGAGAATTGGACAGCACCAGACCCAAAGTGGACCAGAATTCCGTGATATCCTACTAGCAGGGATTATACTGCAGAACGTCTATTCCCCTTGAGCTGGTTATAGCTCATGCAAATGTGAGTTCTTTACATTTTATTTTTTATCTACTACGTACCCCACAACCTGCACAATTGGTCCTTTTCCCTTTTATATTTTACATATCACGGGAGGATCCAAAGCATCACAAGAAGAGAGAACACTCTACCAGTAGAACACTCTACCAGTACAACCAGTGCAACAAACATTGACAATTTGTTTTAAAAGTACTTTTTATTTTATTACTTTTTTACTTTTTATGGGACTTATTTCACTGTATTTTTAGGTCATTTTTGGCGCAGCCTTTTTCCTCCTTTTACCTGTACATCCTTATCCCAGAGGGTTAGAGGGTGACCCTCTGTTAGGTTGCTGCCTTTTTTATATATTATTAGCGCTAACCTACTCCCCACTTTTTTCTTGTATTTGCTTATATCCCTCCGGTTTTTAGCTGCTTTTAATATGTCTATCTTTGACTATAGGACCAACCACACTATTGATATAGACAATGTATTTTCCACCCAACCTACTAGTCCTATTTATGTTAGGACCCCTATCTTTTCTCAACAAGAACTTTTTATTAAACTAGAAAGAGCCCTTACAGTAGAAATCAAACTCAAATGGGAGATTGCTACGTTTAAAAAATATATTGACGAACATATCACACCCCGAGGCCTAAGACTTATGAAACTACCTACCTCAGATCAAGATGATCTAGAATTCATGGAGGAATGGAATAGTAAATTGGAAACTTGTACATTTGGCCTCATGGATACTCTAATTAAGAAAAAAAGCAAAAAACTGTCAAACCTAGATAGGGAAATCAATGACCTCAAAGAAAAACTATTGCCCTTCACAGAGAGCAATGTATATCAACAAAACTCAGTCTTAATCCAAAGTAAAATTGAAAAAATAGAAATTGATACAAAACATATCAAAGTAAAAAAATACATAAGGGACAAACAAGATTATGCCAACAGACAAGTTAGGACTTATCACCTAAAGAAAAGATACACGTCAGATAACTGTCAGGGTACCTGAGGCCTCTACCTCCAAGGGAGGTAGAGACTTGGTGGTGTATCCGTCCAGGCGAGCTGTTTCCTCCGTTCCTCGCGGTTCATCCAGTCACTTAAACACCGGCCGCGAGGAATCCACGTCCTTTTCTAGCAGGACGCTCAATACTTGACGTCATGACGCTAGCACGAGCAATCTGTCACTCAAGTGTCCGATATCCAATCGGTACTTGTCAGAGGCGTGATTTCCATCCAGAGCCAGGGTATTTAAGCTTACTCCTTACTTCAGCTCATTGCCCTGTCGTGGTTCTAGCTTGTCTAGTCACTCAGTGCTCTGGTATTTCTAGTTTGCTCTTTTGGTTTTGACTCGGCTCGTTGTACTACCCTGCTTCTCTGTTATCCCTTGACCCGGCTTGTCTCTCGCTTATCTGTCTTCTCGTTCCCTCGACCTCGGCTTGTCTCTGACTATTCTTTACTCTCGGTACGTTAGTCCGGCCATTCTAAGGCCCGGTATACGTACCTTTCCACTCTTTGTACTCTGCGTGTTGGATCCCTGTCCCGATCCTGACATTACGACAGGGCCAATGGATCCTGCAGGTACAAACAGTCAGCTTGGTTCTTCGGATCCCAGGTTTGACGCCATGGAACATAGGATGGATCAGATGGCATTGGCACTACAGGCACTTTTGTCTCGTGCTAGTAATCCACCTGAGGAGACACGTACTCCTTCTATCTCTCCTGCAGTCTCAGGTCTAGAGGTAGCCACTGTAGGTGCTTCTTCCCGTATTACCCCACCAGTACGTTATGGCGGGTCACCGGAGAGGTGTCGTGGCTTTCTAAACCAGATTAGCATCCATTTCGAATTACAACCCCGCTCTTATCCTACAGATAGAGCAAAGGTTGGATTTATTATTACTCTGCTCATTGAAAAAGCTTTGAGATGGGCCAATCCTTTATGGGAGAATGATAATCCACTAGTCTATAATTATAATGCCTTTGTAGCTGCGTTTAGAAGAACTTTTGACCCTCCTGGCAGAAAGGTCAATGCAGCTAGATTAATGTTACGCCTTAAACAGGACAATCGAACACTTGTGGATTATGCACTAGAGTTCAGATCCTTGGCGGCAGAAGTTAAGTGGAACGAACAGGCTTATATAGATGTGTTTCTGAATGGGTTATCAGATGTAATTCTTGACGAGGTCGCTACTAGAGAACTCCCTGAAAATTTGGAGGATTTAATTTCTTTTATATCTCGTATTGATGAACGCTTAAGAGAGAGGCAGAACACTCGAGATAGGACCCGTAGACCCTCCTTTAAACTAGCGCCTACCTTTCAAATCTCTGAGTTCGAAGACTTACGTATTCCTGAACCTATGCAGATAGGCAGTACTCATCTCACTGAAAGGGAGAGACAGTACAGGAGAAGGGAGGGTTTATGTATGTATTGTGGAGTCAGGGGTCATTTACGCCTAAATTGTCCCAATCGTTCGGGAAACGCTCGCACCTAAGTTCCTCTAGAGGACAGGCCTTGGGTGTTTCTACTTTGTCCTCTATTCACAACTACAAGGAGCTCAGGCTTGTGTTACCCGTTTCTTTAAAGTGGGAGAAGGGAGTAGTTAAGACTATGGCACTAATCGATTCTGGAGCTGCTGAGAGCTTTATAGATCAGGGTTTTGCTGCCAAGCATGCTATTCCATCCCAGTTAAAAGAGACACCTCTGGCTGTCGAGGCCATCGATGGTAGACCGTTACTTGAGCCTGTTATTTTCCATGAGACCATACCGATTAACTTGACTGTTGGCATCCTGCATAAAGAGGATATATCCTTGATGCTCATTTCTTCTCCGTCTGTTCCCATAGTCCTGGGGTACTCCTGGCTGAGGAGACACAACCCTATTATTAATTGGGAATCAGGGGAGATAGTTTCGTGGGGAGAGAATTGTCAAGAAAAATGCTTGCGGAAGGTCTTACCTCTTGGATTAACTAATACATCGAATACCTCTGATAATCCTACAGAGACACAAATTCCGCCTCAGTATCTAGATTTAAAGGCAGTATTTGACAAAAAGAAAGCCGATACCTTACCCCCACACAGGTCCTTTGATTGCAAAATTAACCTACTCCCTGGTACCATGCCTCCCAGAGGTCATGTATACCCATTATCTATAAAGGAGAACTCAGTCCTAGAGGAATATATTCACGAGAATTTAGACAAGGGATTCATCAGGAGGTCCTCCTCCCCTGCCGGGGCTGGATTTTTTTTTGTTAAAAAGAAAGATGGTTCTTTGAGACCTTGTATTGATTATCGAGGCTTGAATAAGATAACCATTAAAAATGCCTACCCGATTCCCTTGATCACCGAACTCTTCGATCGTTTGAAGGGCTCTACTATTTTCACCAAGTTAGACCTCAGAGGGGCATATAACTTGGTGAGAATCCAGCAGGGACATGAGTGGAAGACGGCATTCAATACTCGATATGGTCACTATGAATATACTGTCATGCCTTTTGGGTTATGCAATGCGCCAGCAGTATTCCAAGATCTGATTAATGAGGTTCTTAGGGAATTTCAGCAAGAGTGCGTCATTGTATACCTAGATGATATACTCATTCATTCTAGTGACATTGAGATTCATCACAAGCAAGTCAGGAGGGTTTTGCACAAGCTTCTCCAGCATGGCTTGTACTGCAAGTTGGAGAAATGTAGCTTTGATCAAACCCAGGTAACCTTTCTCGGCTATGTGATCTCTGGGGAGGGATTTAAGATGGATCCGGATAAGCTCCAATCCATTCTAGAGTGGCCTTTACCCACAGGTCTTAAAGCCATACAGAGATTTATTGGTTTTTCCAATTATTATAGGCGCTTTATTAAGGGCTATTCTTCCATTATTGCACCTATCACTAACATGACCAAACAGGGGGCTGACACTAAGAATTGGACTACTGAAGCTCTCCTTGCGTTTAAAACTCTCAAGGAGCTTTTCGCTTCCGCTCCAATTTTAGTTCACCCTGACACTTCTCTGCCTTTTTTGCTCGAGGTAGACGCATCAGAGACTGGTTTAGGTGCTGTTCTATCTCAAAGGTTGGGTGTTGATAAACCATTACATCCATGTGGATTTTTCTCTAAAAAATTGACCGGTACTGAAAGCAGGTATGACATTGGTGACAGAGAATTACTAGCGGTTATCAAGGCTTTGAAAGAATGGAGACATTTATTGGAAGGTACATTACATCCTGTTACCATCCTGACAGACCACAAAAACTTGTCCTATATCGGAGAGGCCAAGCGTCTGTCCTCCAGGCAAGCTCGTTGGTCGTTGTTTCTTACCCATTTCAATTACGTTCTGACTTACAGACCTGGGTCAAAGAATTCTAAAGCCGATGCGCTATCTCGCCAATATGAACCCTCTGCTTCAGTTGAACCACTTTTGTCTTCCATTGTACCCAAATGCAATATTATTGCTAATACCAGTCTCAAAATTCATTCTCCGCTACTTGACCAGATCTTGAAGTCACAACATCTAGCTCCCGGAAACACTCCTGAGGGAAGAAACTTTGTTCCTCCTGAACTTCAACTGGAGCTCTTACAATGTTTTCATGAAAGTAAAATAGCTGGTCATCCTGGTATTCGCAAGACATACTCTCTGATATCCAAGGATTTCTGGTGGCCTTCACTTCGAAAGGATATTGAGGAGTTCGTCGCAGCTTGTGAGACTTGTGCCAAGACTAAACTACCTCATGCATCCCCATGTGGCCTGTTACACCCCTTGGACATTCCTGAGAAACCTTGGTCCTGTTTGTCCATAGACTTTATCGTTGATTTGCCTGCTTCCAAAAGACAGACTGTTATTCTCACGGTGGTGGATAGATTTACTAAGATGGCCCATTTCGTGCCATTACCTAAACTTCCGACCTCTCCTGAATTGGCGGAGATTTTTGCGAGAGAAGTTTTTCGCCTACATGGGATTCCTTCAGAGATTGTTTCTGATAGAGGCTCTCAATTTGTCTCACGTTTCTGGAGATCCTTTTGTTCTCAAATGGGCATTAAATTGAACTTTTCCTCTGCCTATCACCCTCAGTCTAACGGAGCTGCTGAACGTACTAATCAAAAGATCGAACAGTATCTGCGTTGCTTTGTTTCCGAACACCAGGACGATTGGGTCGGTCTGATTCCTTGGGCGGAGTTCGCACACAATAACCTTGTTTGCGATTCAACTCGCTCTAGCCCTTTCTTCATGAACTATGGCTTTCATCCTTCGATTTTTCCTTCGGTTTCCTCTTCTCAGGGGATACCGTCGGTTGATGATCATGTCGCCAACCTGAAGAAATTATGGGATCAGACTCGACAAATTCTCTTACATAGTTCCTCGCTGTTCAAGAAACACGCTGACAAGCATAGAAGAGCGGCTCCTGTTTTTGTTCCTGGGGATAGGGTATGGTTAAGTACTAAGAATATTCGACTAAAAGTTCCATCTATGAAATTTGCTCCTCGCTACATAGGTCCTTACAGGGTTCTCACTCGTATCAATCCGGTTGCGTATCGCCTTGCTCTGCCACCTGCCTTACGCATTCCTAACTCTTTTCATGTCTCCTTGTTGAAACCCCTCATTTGCAACAAATTCTCCTCTAAGGTCCCCTCGCCTCGCCCTGTTCAGGTGGAGGGTCGGGAAGAGTACGAGGTCAGCTCCATCATTGACTCCAGAATTTCAAGGGGAAAATTGCAATATCTGGTCAACTGGAGGGGATATGGTCCTGAGGAGAGGAGTTGGGTACCTCAGGAGGACGTCCATGCTTCTCGCCTTCGCAGAGCATTTCACCTTCGCTTCCCATCTCGCCCCGGTTCATTCCGCCCGGTGGGCGTATCTGAGAGGGGGGGTACTGTCAGGGTACCTGAGGCCTCTACCTCCAAGGGAGGTAGAGACTTGGTGGTGTATCCGTCCAGGCGAGCTGTTTCCTCCGTTCCTCGCGGTTCATCCAGTCACTTAAACACCGGCCGCGAGGAATCCACGTCCTTTTCTAGCAGGACGCTCAATACTTGACGTCATGACGCTAGCACGAGCAATCTGTCACTCAAGTGTCCGATATCCAATCGGTACTTGTCAGAGGCGTGATTTCCATCCAGAGCCAGGGTATTTAAGCTTACTCCTTACTTCAGCTCATTGCCCTGTCGTGGTTCTAGCTTGTCTAGTCACTCAGTGCTCTGGTATTTCTAGTTTGCTCTTTTGGTTTTGACTCGGCTCGTTGTACTACCCTGCTTCTCTGTTATCCCTTGACCCGGCTTGTCTCTCGCTTATCTGTCTTCTCGTTCCCTCGACCTCGGCTTGTCTCTTACTATTCTTTACTCTCGGTACGTTAGTCCGGCCATTCTAAGGCCCGGTATACGTACCTTTCCACTCTTTGTACTCTGCGTGTTGGATCCCTGTCCCGATCCTGACAATAACCCACCCTCAATTTTGAGGATAGAACCACACCAGTACAAAAGACCAACTACATCCAACACACGCCATATGTCCCCACATGCCCCTAAAAAACACTACTCTGTGTCACATAAACCTACTAATTTTTCTCCCAACAAGCCAAGACCTTACTATAGAAACTACAACTCTGGCTATGCACCTGCATCCTCATATCACCAACCAGCACCCTACCAACCGCGTAGAGTTACCAACAATACTTCTACTCACTATGCCTCTCGTCACAACTACTACAATGCACGAAGCCCAGATGCCCATAACCACTCACACAAAACCCACAAACTTAATCACTACTATAAAAATCACTCAGAGACTCCCATTGCACACACCAATAGATATCAGTTGTTATCTATCGATTCCGAAATAGAAAACGATGATCATTTTTTAGAGATTCAAACACATCCCCACGCTTTCAGCAACACACCGTATCCTACAAGGACCAAAAAAAGACCCCTAAGCCCAGAGGCAAACGAAGTGGTAGAAGACAGCAAAAAAGAGAGACTAGAGAGACTAGAAAGACAATAACTACCCCCAAAGAGTCAGATACTGGTATTTTTAATCTATCACAAAAAATTCTAAGTGCAGCACAAATCTCTGTTTTAAGCAAAGGGCTAAAATATGCCCCGACTAACTCATTTAAGCCATTTCAGGCATTTTTAGATGTAAACAAATTCACACGCAAAGCTACACTAAAAAGATTTTATAATTCACTAAACACTAACACTAATCCTCCTTCCCCTTCCCCTATACCACCTACAGACCAACCTTCCGTTATCAGCACAGATCTGAAACCACAATCTACTTTTTATCCTTATAATTTTAAATCCGCTCCTCTCATAATGTTTGAAAAATCCGTACTAAGAGATTTTGATAAAATCAAATACAGCAAATACGACACTCAAAATCTAAATAAAGTAGAGATAACAGCTATGAGAGAACTACAAGAAGATTTAGACATTGTTATCAAACCTGCAGATAAAGGTGGGGGTCTGGTCATTCAATCAAGTGCCATGTATATACAAGAAGCCTATAGGCAACTAAATGACACTAATGTATATAAGAAATTATCTGAAGACCCAACTCCATATATACAACAAAAACTTAATACTTTTTTACAAAAGGGGCTAGATAAAAACATTTTAAGCAAAAAAGAGTTTGACTATATATCCATCAAAAATCCCATAATTCCTGTAATTTACTTTCTGCCTAAGATACACAAAGATGCCCAAAACCCCCCAGGTAGACCCATAGTGTCAGGGATAAGATCCCCCTTATGCAACCTATCTCAGTACATCGACACTTTACTCCAACCAACTGTGAAACTTATGAAGTCTTATCTGAAGGATTCTATGACATTACTTAACTTTTTAAATGGATTTTATTGGGAACGAGATTTTATATTCGTGACATGTGATGTCACCTCCCTATACACTATCATCCCGCATGAATTAGGTTGCAATGCAGTTAGATCTATGCTCTCTAACGAAAAAAGAGTTCCAGACACTCAGATTGATTTTATTATAGAAGGCATTGATATCATTTTAAACAATAATTATTTCTGGTTTTTTAACTAATTTTACCTCCAAAAGAGGGGGACAGCTATGGGGACCAGGTTCGCTCCCAGCTATGCCAACCTCTTCATGGCTGACTGGGAATCCAGTGCCATTTGGGGGCAGCATGCGTGGGAGCAGAACCTGGTCACCTATTTTAGATATATCGATGACCTGTTTTTTATATGGAGAGGTTCAGAGGACTCACTCAATGCTTTTATTTCACACCTCAACTCCAATAATAGAGGAATTGTTCTAACACACGAATATAGTAGAGATTTAATTAATTTTTTAGACCTAAGTATTTTTATTAAACAAGGGGTTGTACATACAAAAACATTTTTTAAAAAAGTATGCACCAACACAGCAATCGACCAGTCTAGCTGTCACTATAAACCATGGCTTGAGAGCGCCCCTAAAAGTCCATTTTTAAGAATGCGAAGGAATTGCTCTCATATTAATGATTTTAACGAACAATCGTTGCTTTTAAAAAATCAATTCATTGAGAAAAACTACTCACCCACAAAATTGGAGAACATTATAACAACAGTAAAAAGTAAACCTAGAGAAAATCTCTTAACTTACAAAGATAAAGATTCCTCTAAAGCCCCTACTCTTCCCATAATTTTTAATTTCAACAATAAAAGTGGCTTTATTAAAAAAACGATTAAAAAACACTGGCATCTTTTAAAACAAGATGATCTTCTTAAAGAAATATTACCAACACAACCTAAAATTGTTTTTAGAGGTGCACCAAATTTTAGATCTATTTTAACTAACAACTATACCAGAGAAACAAAAGAAACACAATCTACTTTTTTAAACGGGATGACAGGTTTTTATAAGTGTAAACGCTGTGTTGTATGTAAGAGTACTAATCCCACTACCCAGTCAAAAATCACTAGTTTTAAATCAAATGTAACCAATAAGAGTTATACTATTAAAGATTTTATTACTTGTCATACCACTAATGTCATTTACCTATTGGAGTGCCCATGTGGCCTCCAATACGTTGGTATGACAACTAGATGCCTGAAGACAAGATTAGCAGAACACTGTCGCAATATAAAAAATGGATATGCTAACCATTCCGTATCAAAACATTTTGAAAAACACAATCGGGACCCTAAATTTCTTAATTGCATAGGTATAAAAAATGCAAAGTTCCCTGGAGAGGGGGAAATCTTAAAAATATCTTAGGCAGAAACGAGATGGAATGGGTATTCAATCTACAGACCCTAGCCCCCAAAGGTTTAAATGCAGACTTTGATTTATTTAATTTTTTATAACTTTTTATTAATATGTGGTTTTATTTTCTTATTGTGGTCATTTGGGAGTTATCCTATCCATAGTTGTCACCTACGGCATTATGTCCTAGGATACCCCCAATATGACCACTTACCAGTCAGATATCCTTATCCTTATATATTTTTTATCTTGATATTCTTTTATCTTGATATTCTTATATGTGTCTGTATATATATATGTTTTCACATATGGTTTTATAGAGCAAGTGTTGCCCTTTAAGATATTTCATATTTATTTTATTTCTTATAATTTTAAAAAACATTATGCTGCTAATTTATCCTACACTAAATGTGATGAATATTAGCCATGTTGGTACACATTCCACATAAATATGACTACCACTATATATAATGCTTGTGCCTGCTAATAACAAGCTAAGTTTTATATGTTATTTTTTTATATGTTATTTTACTATATATATGGCTACCTATTGCTATTAAGCATTCCTAATATGCACACTAATTCTTTCCCTGATATTTTATATGTTGGTGCGATCTATTTCTATTTAAAACCCATTTCGGGTCTTTAAACTACATTTCCCAAACTCCTGTACGCCGATCACAGGAGTCCGCTGTCACACTGCTCTTGTGTGACGCGGACCATGTGACGCGCACGAGCACCGCCCTCCCAGGACGCTCATTGGATGGGGATGAGTGCGATCACGTGGCCCGCGCACTACATTCCCCATAATCCCATGCGGGTCACGTGACACGCCATTATATATAAACAATATAAGATTCCTCAAGCTATATAGCTTCGTTTTTAATTTTCCTTTCACCTATTATGTCTGGCACATGCTAGACCTCACTCCACTTAAAAATATACCTATTCTTAACAGTATTTTAAGTTTTATTTTTCATATGTCTTATGCCTAACTGTGATTGGCTTATGTTAATTGATGTTATGTTTGGCGCCGTTTTTAAAGTAACAGTGCACCTATATATATTTTATTCTTGCCAGGTTTTAAAGTTATTCCATTTTGATAAAACCCAAGTGGTGAAACGCGTTAATGGATTTTATTATATACTTTTAATAATAAATTACGTTTGGCTTTATATTTGTGCCATTCATATTTTTTATTATATATTTTTATCACTTCTATTTTATATTTTTTCCTTTCCTGGCTATTTTATACATCCTAAGGTGGGGATTATACCACCCACGCAATATCTCAAGTGCAGTGTCATCTGCACTTTATACTGTGAGTATATTTACTTTGTTTTGCATCTATACCACATTTTATCTTCGGAGAGCACTATCGTTTGTCTATATTTCTCTCCCTTCTCCTGAGAATTGGACAGCACCAGACCCAAAGTGGACCAGAATTCCGTGATATCCTACTAGCAGGGATTATACTGCAGAACGTCTATTCCCCTTGAGCTGGTTATAGCTCATGCAAATGTGAGTTCTTTACATTTTATTTTTTATCTACTACGTACCCCACAACCTGCACAATTGGTCCTTTTCCCTTTTATATTTTACATATCACGGGAGGATCCAAAGCATCACAAGAAGAGAGAACACTCTACCAGTAGAACACTCTACCAGTACAACCAGTGCAACAAACATTGACAATTTGTTTTAAAAGTACTTTTTATTTTATTACTTTTTTACTTTTTATGGGACTTATTTCACTGTATTTTTAGGTCATTTTTGGCGCAGCCTTTTTCCTCCTTTTACACGAATATGAAAGTGTCCGGGCTGGGGTACGACCAGCATCTGGAGGTTCTGTCCATCCCCATCTTATGCCCCTCTGAGGGAGGCCATAGCCTTGCTGCAGCTGCGATATGATCAAGTTAAGTGTCCCTCTCGGAGGTCGTTGCCACAAACTACCGGAGCACTGAAGTGGGGTGCATGGCTGCTGCATTTGCCCCTTTTAATGCTGCAGAATAAGGTCACCTTGCGTGGATCGTCGAGCAACTTAGCAGTGCATATAAAATGTGGATGTGGGAAGTGTTGTTACTAAGTATATGGTGTGTGAGTGATTGCAGGGGCGGTAAGGTGACAGTGGAGTGGGTGTAGTGTATGTCTGTCCTCCTGCGTGTGTGTAAGTGTTACTATGTCTGGTGGTATGTTTTGCCATGTGACGTGTCTGCGGTGTGGTCGCTTGCTTGGTAGGGTATCATAGGGGGAAAGAACGGGGTACAACCTGTGTAACAGTAGACTGAGGTCATCATATCCGTCAATAACAGGGATCATTAAAACCATGGATAGTGTCCTTCAAACATTAAACATACAGTCTCGGCCGTCTGTGGGCCGTTTGTGTCGCTCTTCACGTGGTGACAGCTGCATAGGAGTCGGGTGTTCTTCCTTGGGGGATATAAATGGTGGTTCTTGCCGGATCCCAGGTGTGGGTCGAGGGGGGGTGTTGCGCACTCCCTGTTGTGTCAGTGAGTCCATGGACAGGCCCATCTCCCGCAGTAGCGTCGCTGAGCTCTGGAGGTCTTGGATGTAGTACGTTTCGCTTCCTTGCTTGACCATTAGCTTGTGGGATTGGTGCCATCGGTATTGAGTCCCCCGTTGTTGGAGTAGGGAGGTGAGCGGTAGGAGTGATCGCCTCCATGCTAGCGTGCCGCTCAATAGGTCGGCGTAAAATGATATCGCCATATTTTCAAAGCGGAGGGGGTACTTGTCCCGCAGTGCTGTGAGGACCACTGTTTTGTCAGTCCCGGTTTGAAAGGTAATTATTAAATCCCTGGGGGCTATGGCTGGCGCTTTGTTGGATTTAGGGAGTCGGAAAAATCTGTCCAGTATGATGGCTTTCCCCTGCCTCTGTGGCAGCAGGGCTGCCAGCATGCGCCTTAAGAAGTGTGGCATTTCTTGCGCAGAGATGTCGTCGGAGACCCCTCTGAGTTTGAGGTTGTTTCGTCTCCGTGAGTCCTCTAGGGCCGCAAGGTGGCGTTCTTGTAACAGGGTCTGCTGCTGCAGGTCTTGTATGGTTAGGTGGAGTTCGGCCATTTGTTGGGCGCTGGTTTGGGAAGTTCCCTCAAGGGCCCCTATGCGTCCCGTCAGCTTCTGCAGGTCGGTGCGTACCGCCGTTATGTCCGCCAAGATGTTTCTTTGTAGGTCTGCCAGCAGTGTCTTGAGGACCTCTGTGGTCACAGGCGAGGAGTCAGACCCTGCTTTGGTGTGTTTCGGTGCTTGTGAGGGAGCCGGTGCAGGCATGGGTAGGTAATCTTCATCACCGTCATCAGACAGCCCATCCGAAAAGTTTGAGCAGCCACTGGAAAGCGCAGCCATTTTGGGCCCGCCGGCGCCATGCGCCTGCCTCCACATGTCCCCAATAGTGAGTCCGGGTGCGGGTTTGTCGGTCGTTGGACGCTTAGATTTGCATCCCATATTGTCCAGGCTTACCCGGGGAGCTCTTATGGTCAGTTTTTGGAGATGATGGTTTCAAGTTTTAGTCGTTTTGGCTGAGCACGGAGCTACAGGCTTGTGCGTCCGTTCACCTCGGTGGTCAGGCTCCGCCATATTATTATTATTTAATTTGTCACAATAAATTGTATCTATTTTTATAACAAATTGTGATTTTATTTATATGGAATACATTTCACTTACACGATAACGATCTTTGGGATCTGAGAATTGAAATAGTGGGCAATTCTCAACTGTTTACTATTATTATCCCATAAATATCCCCACATAACCTATTCCAAACTGAAGAATGACGAGATTGTTCTTTTAGTTCAATGCGTGGCATTCATTTTAAGTCATAATTATTTCTGGTCAGATGGTCGTTTTTATTTACAATTGGAAGGGAGTGCCATGTGAACACGTTTTGCGCCAAGTTACACAAGCTTGTTTATGGGCAAGTGGGAAGACGAATTTACTTAGAGCCACTGCCCTCTTGGTGCAAAACTGTTCCTATGGCGAACATATATTGACGACTGCTTCTTCATCTGGCAAGGATATCTAGAATTACTCAAATGTTTTAAAAATTACCTCAATAATAACCCACACAACTTGTAATTTATTAAGAAGTCTACATTAAAAATGGGACGATTCAAACAAAAACGTTTAAGAAAAACGTTGATTGTAACAGTTTTATTCCTTTTAACAGTTATCATAAACGTACCTGGCTTGAAAATATCCCATATGGCCAATTTAGAAGAATAAGGAGAAAGTTAATTTGAGAAATTTTGAAATTTGTCAGACCCAGATGCAAGAAATGAAAGAGAGATTCATAGTCAAAGGATATTCTGAACCACTCTTGGAAACGGCAATGAATAAAGCCTTATCTATTCCAAGAAAAGATACACTTTGCAATAAGGAAACACAATTGGAGGAATGCAAAAAAAGCTCCTGCTTTCATGACCAAATCAGCGATCAATCTCAAACCATTAGGAAGGTGCTAACTAAACATTGGGATATACTAAAGAGTGATCCCATACTCAATCAGTTCTTGGATGAAAAACCCAAATGTAATCTTTTCTCTCAGGCACCTAATCTGAAAGTTATGCTGGCACCCACTGATAAATCACCCATTCCCAATACAACGACACCAGCTAAAGGCTTTACTTGATGCAAGAAATGCATAGGATGCAGAAATAATCCCAGTTTAGAACATATTACCAATAAATTCTACTCGCTAGGCACACAGAAAGAGTATAGAGTGAAATTGAATATGGACTGCACTACAACAGGGGTTATCTATCTACTCACATGCCCTTGTTCAAAGCAACATGTGGGAAGAACAAAAAGATCCATAACCCCTTAAGGACCAAACTTCTGGAATAAAAGGGAATCAAAACATGTCACACATGTCATGTGTCCTTAAGGGGTTAAAAATAAGAGTGTCAGAACACATAAGAAACATCAAGAATGGCCTACCAACATACAATTTGTCTAAACATTTTAATGATGTCCATGGAAGAGATCCAGGTGGAATCCAGTTTTTACCTATCGAAAAAGTTAATATACATTGGAGAGGGGGAGATTTAGAGAAAAACCTAAACCAAGCAGAAGCTAGATGGATTTTTACTCTGAATACTCTAGCCCAGCAGTTCCCAAACTGTATGCCGTTCCAAAATTGACATGCACACAGGGGTGCTGCGGAATGTTTCCCCGTTGCTATGATCATAGCACCGGTGGAAACATTACTGCTCAACAGGGACCCGGTCGAGTGCCGCCGTCCTTTAAGACCACGACAGGGCCCCTAACCCTAATCCTACCCCTAACCCTATCCCTACCGCTACCCCTAACCCTTAGGGGAAAGGTTATGGGTAGGGTTAGAGGTAAGGGTAGGTTTAGGGAATTGCTGAAGTCCTGAATTCCCGAATTGCCAAAGTCCCGGATTTGAAAGTGCCGAACCAATGTGCCGAAGTCCCGAACCACATTTTTTGCTCATGCACATCCCTACTAGGCACATTGCAGCACAGATCCACTGCTTAGTGGACGGACGTTACCATGACAATGCTAACTATTCCAGCACACA
Organism: Pelobates fuscus; assembly: GCF_036172605.1. NCBI lineage: Eukaryota > Metazoa > Chordata > Amphibia > Anura > Pelobatidae > Pelobates > Pelobates fuscus. Next base: position 228,772,658 of record NC_086318.1, read on the forward strand.
AGCCGTCTCTTAGCTGTTCACAGAGAGGTAGTGAAGACTATTCTGACATCGGTGAAAGCTGACCCGGGAGTGAAGGAACGCACACGGTGACTTCACTGGTGGACCACACACAGCGAGGACTGCAGCTCTCACTTACCCCATCCATCGGAAAAACTACCAAGCAGCTGACGTGCAGCACATCTTAAGTTACTGTTGGTACCTCCTTTATTATATTACTTGTCTAAGTTGATTTTATATTACTGTTTATGTTGATTTTACTTGACTAATTACAATTATTTTGGATTTCCAAGAAGCACTTTTCCTCTTTTCTTATCACTACAGTGTTTTTTTCAAGCACTCAGTTTAACCAGTAATGTGCTGCTTCTATATCTTTATTTATTTATTGTGAGCTATTCCTGCTGTATTTTTCTTTTTATATTTACTGCACTTTAGTAAATTATATTATTTTAACAAAGGGACCACTCGGCTGTGAATTACCCGTATACAGTACAGATCTTTGTGTATTTTCCCATTTGCTACATTTTGTGGACTTACCTATCCTGTTGGACTTGATATATGGGACTTTTTTAGATAGTGACTTTTTAAAGTTCATTGATTATTTGAACTACTATTTGGGTACATATATACTTGAGCCAGAATTCATCTGTTATATATTGTATACTCCTATCCGTTGTGTTTTTCTAGCTCCTGGGACCCTTTCATCTTATACATATAAGTGACATTTATTTATCTTGAATTTCATGTGTTTGAAGCAGGAAAAATGGACAAGTGAAAAGATCTGATTGTCTTTGATGATGGCCAAATAATGATGGCTAGAGAACTGGGTGAGAGCATCTCCAAAATGGCAAGTCCTGTGGAGTGTTGCAGTGGTTAGTACCTACAAAAAGTGGTGCAAGGACTTACAACCGGTGAACTGGCCTCAGGGTCAAGCATGCACAAGGCTATTTGATTAAGGATAGCACATCTGATCTGATCACACAGAAGAGGTACTGTAGTTCAAATTGCTGAAAAAATAATGCTGGCCACGACAGAAAGGTGTCAGAACACACAGTGCATTTTGTTGCATATGTGGCAGCATAGCCGCAGGCTGGTCAGAGTCGCCATAATGACTGCTGTCCACTTTCAATGGGGATGTGAGCATCAGAGCTGGACCATGGAGCAATGGTCTGATGAATTACGTTTTCTTTTAGATCAGCTGGATGGCTGAGTTCATCATTTATCTGGAAAAGAGACAGCAGAAGGATGAACTATGGGAAGAAGGTCAGTCCAGCAGTTTTCTCTCTGGGCAATGTTTTGCTGGGAAACCTTGAGTCCTGCCATTCATGCAGGTGTTACTTTAACATGTATCAACTACCTAGAGATTGTTGCAGACCATGTACACCCCTTCATGGCAATGGTGTTAACTGATGGTAGTGACCTCTTTCAGCAGGATAATGCACACTGTCACATCGCAAAAATTGTTCAGGAATGGTTTGGGGAACATAACAAATGATCTGCTGCTAATGTTCTTGGTGCCAGATACCACAGGACATGTTCAGAGGTCTTGTGGAGTCCATGCCCGGCAGTACGAGGGGGACTTACACAATATTAGGCAGGTGGTTTTAATGTTGTGACTGATCAGTGTAAGTAGAGGAGCAGTCACATGCAATGAACATTGTGGCTGCCTGTCACTGCTTCCTGAGCTGTATTCATTGAGTAAGTGGAGATTGCGGTCGGTGAAAGGGATATGACATTACATTCCTTCTGCTTCTGGATCCAAATCATGCTCCATTGGTAAAAGAGAACATACAATTAAGTAACAAGAAGCCAAAATGAACACCATCTGCCAATGTTTCAGCACCTATATCTCCAACAGTATTTCTTAGTATGTATATATATATAGAGAGAGATACATTTGAGAGAGAGAGAGATACATTTGAGGATTCGTGTTTTTTATTGTAGAGAAGCAGATTTGAAGCACTTCAACCTAATTTATGTAAAAGTAGGTGAAAATTTACATTGTTTGTTTAAATCAAACTTAATTTATCGATTCACATCACAGAATCAATTTATGTGCAGTTTAGCATTAGAAGCAGTAATCCAGAAATTGTGTTTTACTTGTTCCTTAAACATCTATAACTGATTATATATTGTTGGAACAGAGTTGTGTAGGCAATATTATTAATTAACTGGGTCTTTATCATACAGCCTTCCAAAAAGTGTCACACTTAATAGAGGGTGAGTTGCTATAGCAGGTTTACTCACAAGGCGCCCATCACTCATAACCTAAAAAAAAAAAAAAAAAAGATATTAAGAATAGGAAAGAGTAAGAAGAAGAGACGACAAATAACTAAAAAACACAAAGGAAATAGTTCCAAGTGCCACAAATATTTGTTTTCTGATTATTTTGATCGCTAAAAAAACTTTATGCTACCATAAAGTATCCTGTTTTTTTGGCTTTGACAACTTCCTATCCTTCAATTCCCTGCTTGATCCGGTGCAATCTGGCGTCCATCCCCCACATTTGACTGAAAATGCCCTGAAATGACCAACCACTACTCTTCTATCTTATTCTTATCTTATTCGACCTCTCAGCTGCCTTCGACATAGTGGACAAACCCATGCCTCCTACAGTCTCACAGCTCTCTTGGTCTTAGCAACAATTCTGTCTCTTGGATCTACTCATCACTCTAAGTCATTTTATATGTCTTTTGATGACATTTCCAATGCCCCTGTGACTTGGATTATGTCAAGGGTTCTATATTGGGTCCTCTACTTTTCAACATTTATACTTCTTCTCAGAGTAAGATTATCAACAACTACAGCTTCAAATATCAGCTTTATGCTGGTGACACTCGACTACTTCTCCACCCCTGATCTTTCTCTCTCTGTCCTTACTCATGTCAGCGACAGCTTATCTAGCATTTCTGCCTGGATGGACTCTTGCCACCTAATGATTATTATGTCCAAGACACCTCTAGCTCTTCTACGATTATGTTCCCACCTCTAGCTCTACTACGATTTCAGACTTTTCTATCACTGTTGATCACTATCTCCCAATAACCTCAAGTCCCCTCTTTCTAAATTACACTTGACTTCAGTTTGTCCAGTTTGCCACGCTGTCCAACATTCCCCTAGTTTGCATTCTTTACATTACATTTTTGTTCAAGGAAACCTGCCACTCAACTAAATAACTAACACATTCCACCTGACTAATAAATGCTGTCATATCACTCTCAGTTAACATTATTCTCACCGTTGAGGTCCCCACCACCATTTTTCTAGATTTCTAATCTAAAAATTCTCAAGGGGACCTCAACTCCTCCAGTGTTTGTCAAAGTTTTTATTTACTCTTGGATGTATTCTACCTTTGTCTTTTTACTTGTACCAATTGTACCCAATTACAGCCCTGTGCAATGTTTTAGCACTTAATAAAAAAAGTACAATAATAAATAATAATAATACATGCATATTTGCTGCCCTTAAAAGAGAGTAACATTTTTGTTTGGAAAATCTTGTAATGACTATTACAATGGTATAATTCTTGTAAAATGTATGACAACGAGAGGTGGAAGGTATATGACTAACATGGAAGTAGGTTCTGTAGTGATACCTTAAGAGATGACTAGACAAAAGGGCTCTGGTGGACCTGGATAATTGTCAAACTATTTGAAAATGGTTTACCATAACCTTTAGTGTGCATTCTAGCGAATATGGTGCTTAGGCTGTCCGTTTAAGAAGAAAGTGGAAGGAGGGTAATATTATTAGGTCAACAAAATATCAACACATAACTTGCATTTACCTTAAAGAGATTAGGAGCCAAATTAACATTGTTCAGCAAAACTTCTGGAAATACATAATTTGTAGAAAAACTTCCGCTGAGAGTAAATTGTTTAAATTTGGTAGAAGCTGTTTCTACAGATTCACCACATGTATTCAAGTCAGAGCTTAAACATTTCAATAGTGTGCACACCTGGAAAAAAAATATAGATACAAATTTTAATGTGTTTTTAAAATTCTTCCAGCATCTCATATTCTCATAAACTAAAGTTTATCTCCAAAACCTCTTTGCTTCACTCACTTAAATGTCATTATTCATTATTCCCTAGTATAATAAATATAACCACATGGTGGCGTAGCTAGAGTTTTTGCAGCCCCTATCTTGACCCAAATACAAAATCTTATCCATCACAAAATATTTTGTTATTGAATACGTACCAATACAATTGTCAGTTTCACCAATAAAGTGTCCAATGTATAATTATTGGTGAAACTGACAATTGTATTGGTACTTATTGAATGAAAACATCTTTTGTGTGGGAAAATATTTTCTATTTGCACTTTGGTGCAGGGGGAGAGGGGTTCTGTGAGAGTTCAGGGAGACAAGGGATCTGTGCAAGGTGCAGGGGGTCTGTGAGAGTGTAGGGAGGGAGGGAGGGGGTCTGTGAGAGTGTAGGGAGGGAGGGAGGGGGTCTGTGAGAGTGTAGGGAGGGGGTCTGTGAGAGTGTAGGGAGGGACGGACTGTGAAAGTGCAGGGAGGGAAGAGATCTGTAAGTGCACGGACAGAGGGGCCTGTGCAGGGGATAGAGGAGGCCTGTGCAGGGGATAGAGGTGGCCTGTGTGGGTGAACAGGGGGTCTGTGAATGGAGAGAGGGGGTCTGTGAAGGGAGATAGGGGAGGGAGAGAGTGGGTTTGTGAAGGGAGGGGAGGGAGAGAGTGGGTTTGTGAAGGGAGGGGAGGGAGAGAGTGGATCTGTGAAGGGAGAGAGGGGGTTTGTGAAAGGGAGGGAGGGGTCTGCGAGTGCACGGAGGGAGGAACTCTGAGCAGGGAGGGAGTCTATGAAGGAAGGGTGTCTGTGAAGGGAGAGAGAGGGACTAGACAGGGAAGAGAGGTGACCTGTGCAGGGAAAGAGGGGGAGTATACAAAGGATAGATGGGTCTGAGTGCAGGGAGAGGGGGTCTGTGAAGGGAGAGAAGGGGTATCTGTGAAGAGAGGGGGGGGGGCGTAAGGGTGCAGCTGTGTGTGAGAGATGCTGTGTGTAAGAGGGGTGATGTGTGTGTGTGTAAGAGGGGTGATGTGTGTGTGATGGGTGCTGTGTGTGTATGAGAGAGAGAGGTGATGTGTGTGTGTGTGAGAGAGGTGCTGTGTGTGAGAGAGGTGCTGTGTGTGAGTGGGGTGCTGTGTGTGAAGGATGGTGGGTGTGGGGGGGAGGGGGAATAGGGAAAGGGATTTTTTGTTTATTTTATTTAAAATTAGAAAGAAAAAAAATCTTCATGTCTCCCCTTAGTGCCCCACCCTTCTTCTTACCTTTGGTGGGAAGGGGGACACTACCAACCCTGGTGGTCCGGTGGTGAATAATGATCTACAGCCTGCAGGTCCTCCCACAAGCTGACTGCTGTGTCAATGGCAACGCACGGCAACGCTCAGACCAGCATGCTCATGGGAGAAACTGCCTCCAAGGTCCTCTCTCCCTCCCACCCTCCCTCTCTCTAATGAGATCTTTGATCTCCCCACTGGCCAGAGAGGGCCCAAAACAAGTAAGCAGGGCTGCCTCTCTGTGGGCCAGCAGGGTAGATCAAAGGATCTCCCCTGTCGGCCCGGTACATGGGCAACGCTGTGGGGCCCCTATGCTTGTGGGGTCCACAGGAAAGTGCCCAGCATGCCCATGCGGAAAGACAGCCCTGACACTGGAAGCACAATATAGCATGTTATTCACGCTAACTCGAATAACAGTTTAGAGAAGATTCACTACGCACATTTGTAAGCTAGGAAAACATACATGAATATAGATATAAGCAAAAACGACTAAATAATTAAATCCTAGGACTTTTACAAATATCGCTGACACTGAATGTAAGATAGAGTAGTTCTATTTTTCAGAAAGTGTAAAGTGATGGCTGTGTGATTTGCAGCCATGGGAGGTGTAAGTAGGGCTGTGAAATTAAAGGTATTTAACACCTAAATTAGCAAAGAAACGTGTTATATTCTAAAAAATATTGTACCTTTTGCGTCTGGTCATTTTTTAAAGTAGCACAGACATTTTTATATTTCATAGATTCAAAATTTCTATTTTCTATGTGTGCATACATACTCAAACTGCTGCATATGCTAAGCAGCATTTACAGATAACCCCAACTGGACATGGTTTTATGAGATATACTCCTCACTACCTTTGCAAACAATAGAACAGCCAGACTGTTTTCAGTCACTTCTTTGAGCAGTGCTACCTGCATAATGGGCATATCCAGACAATCTGCAGCAAATGCAGTAAGGTAAGGATGATATCTATATATGCATATGTATATATTATTTTTCTATTGCATTTGAATGCATGGTTTGTAAAACAATAAAACAAAAATGGGAGGGACAACTCCAATGCTAATCTCAGTTAGTGCTTTGTAGATATAATGACTGCTCAACTTTGAACCTTTAAAATTAAAATGACATTAGCAATTAATAATAAGATTAATTAATAATTAATGATGCCCAGGCGCTACGTTTACATTCACCAGACAATATACATTATAACAAAGTGATTACAGCTAAAAAACAAACAAACACATTTTCCACAATAAAAGGGAGGGCAATAGATATGACATCTTCTCTAGTGCCACCAAATATAAATGCCCATCAAATGAGAGGGGTGAGAGCTGTATCCTTGTTCTCTCCAAACAGATAACCATAAAATAAGAGTTAATTAGAATATTCTTACTGTGGTGTCACCTGCATACTGAGTAGAGTTTGTTTTTGCCAAATAATGTTGCATTACTATTACTTTTAACAGAAGTCTTTAAATAGGTTATTATACCCCAGAAGTCTGATTCATTTCCTGTTATAAATATATGGCAAGTGACTGTATAAACTATAAATAAATAGTTACCTGCAAATAATATTGCCCTTCGACCACATGAAGACCATCAAAAGCACCAAGCACATAAATCTCATTATTCTGTTTGTTCTTTCCATAACCTGCTTTCTTATAGTTTAAATGGCAACATAGATCATTTTGGCAAATTGTATAATTTCCTTCAGGCTCCTTCAATTCCGTGAAGGTAAACCGATCAAAAAAAATACTTCCTTTAAACACATTGGTCCCAGGTGAATATTTTTTAATAGTAGAAGCATGCTGGTTCCATTTAATTGAATAATATGTTGAAGAGTTCCGTGGATGTGCATTCAACTCAGAGATCACTAAATGGCCATCCTCAGTGTCCATATTATAGTAATAAGGTCCAACATTCTCTGGAGAGAAGATTCCGCTGCCTGTGGAGAGCATGGAACTTGATTAGCGTAACATAATAAAAGTTCCAACTACTACTGTTTTAAATGTACGGTCTTTGGCTGATACATAAGCCTTCGGCACCTTTGTTGCTTCTGGAACACAGTCGATTACCTCATTTCTATTGTCCATTATATTACTTGCTTCACTTATACTTGAGGGTTCTGCCTTTCAGGCCAGCCTGATTTACTCTACTTTTTCTTCTCCCCTTATTATATCATGTATCCTATTCTGTTATTGAAACTGCTTAATTTAACTTTACAATGGAAATATATATTAATCAATGCTTATTTAGTGTATGTACTGTGCCTTGAACAAATAGTCACTTACAAAGCTGTATTTTTGCTTACAGAGTAATTTGTGATCAGCAAACTGGAAAAGAAACTGGAATTATATCAGAAAATGGGGAAACTGCATTACTGAGTCTGTATATTGTCATGTACACTAACATATACAATTGTTGATCCTCCTGGATTGTGTATTTTGCTAAATAGTTTTTTTTGATGGTGCGAAATGAATAAAATCACCTAGATATGTAGACTTTGTTAATTGACACAAAATATAAAATAATAAGTCTGAATAAGAACATTTAACAGAAATTATTTAAAAAAATAAGAACCTGTAAATCTTAATAGCTTGTCCTGATTAGTCCCTGCTCAATTCTGAAACATGTTTTTTTTGTCAGTCACTTTTTATTGAAGGGAAGCAGAATACAGGTAGTATGCAGTACCAATATACATCAGAAATCCATTTAAGGAGATCTCACAATGAATATATCTGTATAAAAGGTAGATTAAAGCACTTCATTTCTAAAAATAAAGAGAAATATGTTGCATAGATATAAAAAAAAAAACACATATTAGATAGTATGCAATTAAGTAACATTGGTAACATAAATAAGTAAGTATAGGCAAGATAATTATTATATTTTATAATGGGCACATACATTGAAAAGCTGTATTATAAATGGGCGCATGCTCTCTGCAAATATGAAACTACTCAGTCAATGCCCATCCTAGAGGGCTAAAATCGAGGCATGCAAAAAAGAAAGTGGGACCATGGACTAAATCCCATACTGGGCACTCAGAGCCACAAGGCAGCCCCCAGTTAACAAGGCAGGCCCACACAATATGCCTACTAGTCCACCAAGTCCCGCTGGTCAGAACTGTTCTAATAACTGCCCAAGAATGGTGGTGAAGTAAAGCACGGTGCAGATGCATCCAACATCACCAAATTGACAAAGATGACAGCCTTGTGGAGGGGTTCTTCCCTTGGTGTCCCGTCACCTTGGGAATAAAATAGGTGGTGGCTTCCCTCCATGTCTGGTAACTGTACGGACTACCAATTCTTCACAATGCTGCAGTTTCTCCCAGAATGCCAAACATAAACGAAGAAATTCCTCTAGAAGTCTTTGTTGAAGCTGCATATGCCTTCCTTGAGCCATAGACATCGTCAATGCTTGCTCAGACGCCATGTTACATAATTAGAAGTTACGAAATGCACACTCAGATACCAGAAATTGAGTCCTTGTCAAATATTAACACCTGTTAGTGCCAGAATAACTATCACTGGCAAGGAAAGGGGATTTACTTAGACTTCCTTGACCCCCTCACACCTGTGTCACCAACAAGACCATGTGTAGGCCACAATATTGCTTCAGCTGTAGGCCAGCTCAGGTCAAAAATGATCTGAGATGGCTTGAAATTGCTTACTTGATGAGTTTACAGATTATCACCAAGACTTCCAACAGTGGTATAGGTGAACAAGATTTCATGGAGAATATACATTTCAGCATAGCTTTTAGAGCAATGTGCATCTGCTCAGCAAGGATGCCCTGCCGATTCCTCCCAAACAAATTAATGCTCACATGTGCCATTATAGAAAGAACTTTAGCCTGTTGCATATCAGTCCAGATTTGAAATACCAACAAAGAGAAGTAAAGATCAAGCTATTTGAGGTGTTGCCCTTTCTTGGTAGTCCTGTTTTGGTTTGCACTGCAATATCTTGTCATATACATTACACAGATTTGCATAAAAAAAAAAAAGAAGAAGAAGCAACTGCCAAACTTTCAGTATTTAAAAATGATTATAAATGGTACAGTCATGAGTTACTGCTGTGGATTTGCCATACATTATTATTACACTTATTTATAAAGTTCCAACACATTCTTTAGCACTGTACGATCAGTTGATGAGACATATAAGTATATTAAAGAGATACTATAGTCACCAAAACAACTTGAGCTTAATGAAGCAGTTTTGGTGTATAAATCATTCCTATGTAGTCACTACTCAATTCATTGCAATGTAGAAGTTAAATCATTTTATTTATCAAGTCCTAGTCACACATCCCTGCATATGACTTACACTTCCTGTAAAGAGTCATCTAATGTTTACACTTCCTTTATTTACAGGCTGTCAATTCCTCCCTGCCAGCTGATATCACAGGGGCCCGGTCGGCTCATAAAAGGCCAGCACCTGGCCAAGCCCCTGTTTAATGAGTTTTAGGTGGGGGGGAAACACATATAATATCCTGAAAATCACACACACACACACACACACACACACACACACACACACTGTGTGTTAGAATGTGGGATTTCCAGGATACTGTGTATGATCTGTCAGGGAGCCACATTCAAAATGCGTGAGTCTCCCGGAACTACCGGGAGACTTGGGATGTCTGCATATGGCAATTTGGATGAGAATGTGGCATTGTCAATCTCTTGGTAGCATACTGATAATGGTTTTAATTTCAGTTTCATACGCTGCCAAAGTCATTGAGTGTAGATTGGTCAGGATTGAAAACACGATGAGATTGCAATAGATTTTTAAAATACAGGCAATTATTTTATTAGTTATAATGTGCCAACTAATTCCGTAGCGCAATACAATAGGTGGACTAACAGACATGAAAAACAATAAACTAACAGACATGTATTTGCAACCAGACAAGTTGGACGCACAAGAACAGAGGGTGTTGAGGGCCCTACTGAAGCAAGCTTGCATTGTGTGGTAAAGTGGCATAAGAGGTTATTCTGAAAAGTATATCATGTACAGGAAAAAAGTAGGTTACTAGCACAGTTTACAATGAAGGGTTAGTTTATTGGATGACACAGTTGCAGGTGAGGAAGCAGGGTGTGTTACGAAGGTGCTATTACCAAGGGGAAATCTATTAACAGTTTAATTGATGTGTTGATATGCGTGGCACGATACGGCAGGGATTGTGTTATCTGCTATATTGGGTCACCAGTAAGGAATACGACATGTCTATGGAATGGGAAAATAATAACAAATTCATAGATGCAATTATTATTTCTGTGGCAAGCACATAAGAGAAGATAGAGCCAAATGTTTCCATTTGGATTGAGGTTGGTCTGGAACAAAGGAGGTGGTCACTTATTATTTCTATAGCTACACCTTAACTCCACCTCGGGCAAGACTTGATAATTCACAGGGTATATATCCAATAATTGTGAGGGGTGTTGGGGTAATTGCTTGGGGCCAAGATCTAATTTTGAGTGAGTCACCATCATCCTTCCTTGCCAGAGACCCTCTGGGCAGAAGTTTTACTTTGAAAACCTAAGTGAGTAATTAGGACTTCTGTTATTTTATCCTTTTTGTTTTTATGTTATTGGTGTAAATAATTTGTTTATCGTATAGTTTTGTTTGCACTGTGACTATTGTTTGCTCATAATAAACATTCATTTATTAAGTTCTGCCTTTGTCTGGTTAAGAATCATGTTACCTGAAAAGACTAATTAGCATTTTGCAATTACATAGATATTGTCCTAAGTAATATTTGGTGGGTTTTTATTATTGATTTACCCGGGGGACCAAGGCACCCCATTTATAAATTGTCTTGGTGGTGACAGTGTTAAAATAGTAATAGTTATATTATTATGTTTAAGTGTGGGTCGTGGCAAGGGGAATTTTGTGATGATTTCCGGTCGAGTGCAGACAAATAGTGAACGTTAACCCTTTCGCCGCCACAACTACGTCACGCCCGCTCTTGCAGTAGGGTGCGTTCATGACAATGCGTTCCTAAAGAAGTGAGTTCTTATTGATCTTTTGAAAGAACTAAGACTGAGTGAGACTCTAATGGAGCAAGGAAGGGAGTTCCATAGGAACGGCGCAGCCCTAGAGAGGTCTTGAAAGCAGGCGTAAAATGTCCGAGTATGAACAGAGAATAGACGCAGTATACATAGCAGAAGTTAGGAGTAGGTGCTTTGCGACCAAATCAGGAAAGGACTGTAGAACTCAAGATTCAGTTAATGGATATTTGCTATGCTGGCCGCTATTGAGATTCTAAGGTTTAAAATCAGTGTGAGCTGTTTCATTGTTGCCAAAAAGACTAAAAATAGAGGGTTGCAGTTTGAGCCCAAATTCTCCATAAACAGAAAGTGTTTACTAGTGGAAACCATTAAAGGCGTAGGAATATTCAGGTATGCAGGGATGGACAGATGTTGTCGAAGAGAGTAAGGTTTAATCATAGCATTTCAAGTTCATTGCACAGGTGTAATTTCTTGACTTGAACCACTTGTGCAAGGGGAGATGCAACATAGTATTGCCTGATATCGGGAATTCACAAACCACCCTTTTGTTAGCAAAAGCCATGTTCAAAACTTTTTTTAAAGCTCAGAAACTCTACCAATTGACAAAAAGATCATACTACTCTCACGGTAATAAAGAATACCATCTTCTAGCTAGAGCACTCAGAGATTGTAAGGAAAACCTTCACTGATAAAAATTATTGATTAAATAGCCACATGCATTACATTACAAACTCTCTGTAGCATACATTTTTACACCAATTATTAAACACACATTTTAACACTTAAATAATTCAAGAAAGCTACTTAGTTGGCTCCAAATGAAAAGACACAGTATACAAATAAGATAAATTGGCGCAAGATTCAAACTGATAGACAAAAAAAGTATATAATAATAAAATAAAATAAAATAAAAGAAGCAGCACCAGCAATGTACCCTGGTAAAATGGTACTAAGTTATACAGAAAAGAGAAAAGTGCTAGTGCGCTAAAAAATATGTATAGAGACACCTCTAAAATATTCAAGTGACTCTCCAAATGTAAATAGTGGTTTTAACAGAGACCCAAAGACAAGTATGTGCACCCAACACACTGACACAAATATACTTATAGCCTGTCAATGTTGGTAGCTGGGTACTGTAATCAGGGAGACAAAAACAGGGAGGGGGGACAATAGGAGGTACTCCTAGTGCAATAAAGTTAAAAATATACACATAAAACACATATATATTAAAATCCCTATAGGTAAAAAACTCACAATTGTGGAGTGGTATAAGCCCCACTCACGGCTATCTTGCCCAGGGAGGATCAGCCCCTTGGGTACGTGGGATCCACAGAACAGCTCTTAGTAACCACAAATAGATCTGTAACAGGGACAGATGATAGAACGTAAGTCTTTACTCCTGTTCCGAGGTGCCTCTCGCCGGTGGATGTTTCCCAGTCACTTCCGTGTGCGTCGATCCCGTGGTCACGTGACGCGTTTCGCCCCGCCTCTCGGGGCTTTCATTGCTCGTTTGAGAAAGCCCCGAGAGGCGGGGCGAAACGCATATACATATTTTTTAGCGCACTAGCACTTTTCTCTTTTCCAAATGAAAAGAGCCCTAGACATGCTGGATTTACAAATTTTCAATAGAAAGTATATGTGCCTCTTCTTAGTTAATACATTCTTAAAGCGACACTACAGTCACAAGAACAACTACAGCTTAAAGTAGTTGGTCTGGTGTCTACAAACTGTTCCTGCAGTATTTTTATGTATTTTTAATTAGAAAAGGCAGTGTTTATATTACTGAGTAGGAACACCTCTAGTGGCAGTCACTAAGATGGGCACAATAGTTGCTTCCTGGGTCAGTGCTACACACTGTGCTCACTCTTTACCGGACCACCAGTGATCGTGCTCACCCTACCCTGGTTAACCAGGGATAATCCCCCCTCCTGCCAAACAACAATCAGGAGAAGGGCAAATTAAAAACTTGCACACAAATTTCCCCTATTCCCTACACACACACATAATTCAGCCCACATACACACAGCCTTCAACGAGCACACAGGGACTCACTCTGCCCCTCCCCCCATCACATACACTCAAACAACACTCAGCCACTACATACTACCAAGCACATAGCACAATTTCCCCATACATATATAACACTCAGTCACTACACACATAACACTCCACAAACAGAGTCAACAACTCTAGAAGGGGCCCAAAACTTGATTCAGCTCTGGTTTGGAGGCAGAGGTGATTCTCTAACTAGGCAGCCGCCTAAGGCCTTGCGCTGTCTGGTGCCTCACGGCCGCCTAAATTGCCTTAGGGCAGACAGGAGGGGGCCCAGCGACTTGCTGTGTATGCTGCCGGGTGCGAGGCCCCTCCTATTTGTTGGTAGGAGAGCACTCATGGCCACCAATCTGCAGCTCTGCAGTGTACAGAGCTCCATACTGTGTGTTTCACAAATTCTGGCCAATCAGAGCCTTGCCGCGGCTTACTATAGAAACGCTCTGACCGGATCTCACAAGATTCATGGAATGTATCTCTGCACCCAGCGGAGCTGCAGACTGGTGGCCATGGGTGCTCTCCTGATGGCCACTGGACCACCAGGGAATAACAAAAGGTATTTAGTCTCCCCTCCCACACTACCTTCACCCCCCTCCCTCAAACCATCAACCCCTTCTTCACACCATCACCCCCTCCCTCAAACCATCATCCCCTCACTCACATTATTACCCCTCCCACACAAAATCATGGACAACATTTTGAATCTATTTAGCAGTTTTTTTCATTCGCTTTTGTAGATGAGTAAAAGATTTTTCACATAAAAGTCAAAAAACATGTATTTTTTTTTCAATCATATTTTTTCATTTTTTTTTAAATTAAATTACATGAGATTATATAAATAATGGTATGTAAAGAAAGTCCCTTTTGTCCTGAAAAAAAACCAATATATAATTTGTATGGGAACAGTAAATGAGAGAGCGGAAAATTACAGCTAAACACAAACACCACAAAAGTGTAAAAAGATGCCTGGTCGCAAATGTACAACATCGCAAAAACAGTCCGGTCCTTAAGGGGTTAAGGGGTTAAAATAAGTATACTTGTTTGTCAATATTTAGCCAGATTGTTTTGAAATTTGCGGCAAAAAATCCACTTGAAAAAAATATTTTTAGCAACAGTGAATCTAATGGGTGTAATGCATGCTTCTGCGTCTCTTATTTGAAGGCTGTGTGATGTTAACAAGTCATTTAGCTCAGAACTCCAGTTACACTGTTATTTACTAAAGTGAGAATTAAAAAAAATTGTAAATTCATTTCAAAATTTAGGCTAATATAGCTGAATTAGAATAACATTTCACGCTGACTATTTGAATTCCTGGGAATTCTCAGTTTAGTATATAACCAAAGTTGCCCTTTAAACAATACAAATGAAATGAAATAGTTTACTTTTTAAAGCCATAAAGATCTTCAAGTCATGCAATATTTCATAATGATAAAATACCTTATGACAGAGCAGTCATCGATCTCCTAAGATAAATACATTTATATGCTTCCACTTATAGATAACTAGTATTACACATTACCTTTCCACTTATGTAATGTTAATGTTAGCACATCTAAGTCACATCTGTTAAAGGTCATGTTCATTTGTCATACTGACCTAGGAATACGCAAGTTTAATCATGCAAAGTCAGTGATATAGTTGCAATTATCCTTTTTGTCACTCATGCTCACAATACTACCACATGACCTTTCTACATACATATGGATTTGGCTTCATTTTCACAACACTAATAATCCCAAGATCCATTTATGACTAGAACATCCTACAGAAGGGGTGTCAGACTAACTTTTTTGAAGGCCTAATGCTTCATAAAGTACAAGCAGGACCAATAGTAACTCATAGGCACACATACATACATATATACATATACAATGGGACCTCTGTTTACTAATTAAATGCGTTCTCCGGGACGATTCTTATTGCGAAAAATTTGTAAACCAAAACGCGGTTTCCCATAGAAATGCATTGAAAACCAATTATTCCATTCTGGAGGTCAGAAAAAAGTAAAAAAATGAGCTGGCATGGAAACCAACCCACAATGCAGAACACACAATAAAAGGCATGCAAACGACGGAGCTCAGCTCCCTATCTTTCCACAGCTTGAGAAATGCACCAAAAGTCCCAAAACAATTGCAAACAATTTCCAGAATGGCTCCAAAACTCGATGCAAAAAACGCTCCAACACCTCCACACTCAACGTCACGTGCTACCCACAGGCTCCAGCATGCAGGGGGCGGTGCTATAAACCTCCCAGGTGCCATGCATCCTGGGGAAACTTGCTTTGTATTGCAAAATCTTTTTGTAAACCGAGGCATTATTTTCAATGGATTTTCATTTGTAAACCGAAAATTATGTTAACCGAGGCATTTGTAAACCGACGTCCCACTGTACCTCCAAACAGAGGCGGCATAAACTCATAAACATTATGAGGCCTTGGGCGAAACTCAAACACGAGGCCCCACTAACACCAAAGTGAAAAAAATGTGTATATGCACACATATACAATTTGATGCACATAGACACACACATTAACAAATACAGACATAAAGTCACAATGTGTACCTGGCTGTGTGTATTTCTGAGTGTGTCTTGCACCGTCTACCTGTGTATGTCCCTTTGAGTGTGTGTCTGACAGAGAGTATCCTTGTGTGTGTGTGAATGTATGTCTCTGTGAGCACGTGCGCATTTTTGTCTGGGACCGTATGTGTATGGGATAGCTGCTTGAAGTGTGTTGTGTGTATGGGGGTCTGCTTGTGGTCTTTGTGCATTGAGTTTATGGCAAAGCTATGTTTCCTGACTGTGTGTGTATGATGAATGTCTTCAGCTGGTGACTGTGACAGGGTGAGTAAAGGGGTACCAGTGGCAGGGGCAGGGCGAAGGGGGATAACAGGGAGCGTGACAGGGCGAAGTGGTTAAATGGGACAGGGTGGATGGGGTTGTGATAGAGAGTGAGGGAGATGGAGTATGACATGGTTTGATGAGGGAGTGTGACAGGGCAAGTAGAAGTAAGTGTGTCAGGGCAATTGTGGCATGGTAGGAGGGATGAGTATGACAGGATTGAAGGGGTTAATTTGACAGGGTAAGTGTGACATAGTTGGGAGAGGGTGAGTATCACAGGATTGGAGTGAAGGTGGCATGGTTGGAGAAAGGAGTGTGACAGGATTAAGGGGGTTAAAGTGACAGGGTAAGTGTGGCAGAGTGTGACATTAAAGTGACAGGATAAGTGTGGCAGGGTTGGGGGAGAGTGTGACAGAGTGAGAGAAGGTGAGTGAAAGAATTAGGGTGGGTTAATTGTACAGGGTGAGTATGGCAGAGCAAGGGCAGGTGAGTTTTGAAGGGTGGGATTAACAGGATTAGGAGTAGTTAATGTGAGTGTGGATGCGTGAAGAGACTGACACTGTGGGGGGGGGGGTGATACTGTGAGGAAGGGAGATAATACTGCATGGCAGGGGGTGATGCTGTGAGGGAGGGGGCTGATACTGTGAGGGAGGAGGCTGATATTGTGTGGGAGGGAGTGATAGTGTATGGGAGGGGGTAATACTTTGATGGAGGGGTTGATGGTGTGTGGAAGGGGTTGATACTCTGAGTGGGGGAATACTTTAAGGGAGGGGGTGATGGTGAGCAGGAGGGAAATAATACTGTGAGGGAGTGAGTGATGGTATGAGGGAGGGGGGTGATGGTGTGAGAGAAGGAGGTAATACTGTGAGGGAGAGGAGTGATGGTGTGAAGGAGGAAAGTGATGGTGTGAGGGAAAGGGTAATGGTGTGAGAGAGGGGCAATACTGTGAAGGAGGATGATGCTGTGAGGTGGATCTTGGGATTATTAGTGTTGTGAAAATGAAGCCAAATCCATATGTATGTAGAAAGGTCATGTGGTAGTATTGTGAGCATGAGTGACAAAAAGGATAATTGCAACTATATCACTGACTTTGCATGATTAAACTTGTGTATTCCTAGGTCAGTATGACAAATGAACATGACCTTTGACAGATGTGACTTAGATGTGGTAACATTAACATTACATAAGTGGAAAGGTAATGTGTAATACTAGTTATCTATAATTGGAAGCATATAAATGTATTTATCTTAGGAGATCGATGACTGCTCTGTCATAAGGTATTTTATCATTATGAAATATTGCATGACTTGAAGATCTTTATGGCTTTAAAAAGTAAACTATTTCATTTCATTTGTATTGTTTAAAGGGCAACTTTGGTTATATACTAAACTGAGAATTCCCAGGAATTCAAGTAGTCAGCGTGAAATGTTATTCTAATTCAGCTATATTAGCCTAAATTTTGAAATGAATTTACAATTTTTTCAAATGCTCACTTTAGTAAATAACAGTGTAACTGGAGTTCTGAGCTAAATGACTTGTTAACATCACACAGCCTTCAAATAAGAGACGCAGAAGCATACATTACACCCATTAGATTCACTGTTGCTAAAAATATTTTTTTCAAGTGGATTTTTTGCCGCAAATTTCAAAACAATCTGGCTAAATATTGACAAACAAGTATACTTATTTTAACCCCTTAAGGACCGGACTGTTTTTGCGATGTTGTACATTTGCGACCAGGCCTCTTTTTACACTTTTGTGGTGTTTGTGTTCAGCTGTAATTTTCCGCTCTCTCATTTACTGTTCCCATACAAATTATATATTTTTTTTTTCAGGACAAAAGGGGCTTTCTTTATATACCATTATTTATATAATCTCATGTAATTTAATTTAAAAAAAATGAAAAAATATGATGAAAAATTGAAAAAAAAATACATGTTTTTTGACTTTTATGTGAAAAATCTTTTACTCATCTACAAAAGCGAATGAAAAAACTTCTAAATAGATTCAAAATGTTGTCCTGAGTTTAAAAATACCCAGTGTTTACATGCTTTTTGCCATTTTTTTGCATGTTATAGGACTATAAGTACAAGTAGGATATTGCGGTTTCAAAACATACATTTTTAAAATGTATCATTGTAACACTATTATCTGTCATAAATCTCTGAATAACACCCCACATGTACATATTTTTTCATATTTTTACATATTTTTTTTAAAGTAGACAACCCAAGGTATTCAATATGGGGTATGTCCAGACTTTTTTAGTAGCCACTTAGTCGCAAACACTGGCAAAAGTTAGCGTTCATATTTGTTTGTGTATGAAAAAAGTAAAAAACTAAATTGAACGACCTGGGTTGGCAGGCAGGTCCCTTAAATTGCAATCAATAAAATTACTTAATTATGTTAAAATATTACATAAATACACACGTAGAATTTAAATATATATGCATATTTATATATTTGAAGTCTACGTGTATATTTATATAATTATTTATGTAATTTTGTATATGGATATATGTATAGTTTGTATTCTTTTTATTATTTATATATACATAGATATATATACAATTTCATTCTAAGTGTATTTTGATATAAATATATATATATTAATATCAAAATACAGTTAGAATAACATTTTATATAGATATATAATTTTTTTAATTTTTATTATTATTTTTACATTTTTTTATTTAATTTAAATTACTTATTTGTATTTTATAATAATATATATACAATATATATAGTTATTATATATATATATTATATATACACAGGTGTGTAATTTAATTATAAGTGTATTTTTATATTAATATACGTACATATTAATATAAAAATACACTTATTATGACATTATATATGTCTATATATCATATATATATTCACATATATAATTATTATTTTTATTTATTAACTTTAACCTTTATTTTTTTTCTTTGATTTTACACTAGCAGGGAGACTGCCTGTCAGCACAGACAGTCCCCCTGCAGGCAGACACATGGACACCTATTGTGACCATGTGGTCGCCCTGTTGAGCGATCACATGGCCCCAGAGGTCCTAATCTGCCATGGGGAGACTGTCTGGGCTGCAGGCAGTCTCCCCACACCGGGACCAACGCCGATCGCCGCCGGGGGAACGACGGCGATCGGGTAAGTAACTAAGACCGTTAGGACGGTTCAGGACTGTCAGCGGTCGGCAATGCAAAAATGCCGATGACGGTCCTGACCGTCCTCGGTCCTTAAGGGGTTAAGACCGCAGCCAAATGTACAAGTTGTGATCAAAACAAAACGTAAACAAAACCTGGCATTTGCGCTATATGTCTGTCCAACCGTAATTCACCTCTTTCATATTAAATGCACCCACACTTATTATATATAATTTTATTCAGGGGAAACAGGGCTTTCATTTAACATCAAATATTTAGGTATCGAACATAATTTAATATGAATAAAATATAAAAAAATGGAAGAAAATAAGATTTAAAAAAAAAAATTCTTAGTTCTATGTGACATTTTAACTGTGAATGTCAAAATACAGTTTGCTTTTACTGCAATAAAATACACATATTTGTATTCAGCGATGTCTCACACGTAAATAGTACCCCGAATGTACAGGTTTTATGGTGTTTTGGGAAGTTACAGGGTTAAATATAGCGTGTTAAATTTTTCAGTTTTTTACATTGAAATTCGCCAGATTGGTTACGTTGCCTTTGAGACCATATGGTAGCCCAGGAATAAGATTTACCCTCATGATGGCATACCATTTGCAAAAGGTATTGCAAATGGGGTATGTCCAGTCTTTTTTAGTAGCCACTTGGTCACAAACACTGGCCAAAGTTAGTGTTAATATTTGAAAATGCAAAAAACTAATTTGAACGCCAATTTTGGCCAATGTTTGTGACTAAGTGGCTACTAAAAAAGACTGAACATAACCCATTTGCAATTCCCTGGGTTGTCTACTATTGAAAATGGTATGCCATCAGGGGGTTAATTTTCATTCCTGGGCTACCGTACGGTCTCAAAGGCAACATAACCAAGCTGGCGAATTTGAATGTGAAAAAACTGGAACGCAAGCCTTATATTTGACTCTGTAACTTTTGAAAACACCATAAAACCGGTACATGAGGGGTACTGTTATACTCGGGAGACTTCGCTGAACACAAATATTAGTGTTTCAAAATAGTAAAACGTATCACAACAATTATATTGTGGTATTTACATGCCTCTACCACGGTAGGGAGGTATTTCCGTCCAGACAGGGCTCCCAGACTTTGTGGAAGTGTTTAGGTGTGTCGTGGAGTTGTGATGTGAGCTTGTCCATGTGTAGGCTGTCCTGTATTTTTTTGGTGATGATGGCTTGCGTTGGGATGCGTATTGTGGACCAGGTTTCTGCAATTGCTATGCGAGCGCTCAGTTTGTTCTCTGCTCTGGTGAGGGTCTCTATGGGTTTTGAGAGTAATAGGGCACAAGTGTCCATGGGGTAAGGTTTGTTCAGGAGGTTTTTTTTTATCAGTGTTGTGACCCTGAGCCTTAGGGGCTTCTATTATAATCAATCTACTTCTAGCTATCTCTATCTATCTATGTCTATCTCTCTCTCTCTCTCTCTCTCTCTCTCCTTTTCTATCTATCTATCTCTCTATATCTATCTCTCTCACTCACAACCCCTCTCTCACTTACTCAGACACTCAGTCACCCACACTCACTTACTCACCCACACTCAGTCACTCACTCACTCACCCACAGTTACTCACTTACCCACACTCACTCGCCCACACTCAGTCACTTACTCACTCACCCACACTTACTCACCCACTCACTCACCCACACTCAGTCACCCTCACTCACCCACTCATCCACACTCACTCTCACTCACCCATCCACCCTCACTCTCTCACTCACCCACGCTCACTCACTTACGCACACTCAGTCATCCATACTCACTCACTCACCTACACTCACCCACCCACACTCTCTCACCCACTTACTCACACTCAGTCACCCAAACTCACTCACCCACACACTCAGTCACCCATCCACACTCACAAAGTCACCCACACTCACTCAGTCACTCACTTACCCACCCACACACACACAAAATAAGTTTACTTACAGTTGTGATCCTCCCCTCCTGCTTGAGCTCTTTATCGCTGACAGGTTCGGGGTTACTACAGGACATAGGAGGCGCGTTCACAGCGCCACCTATTTCCTGTATGCTGATAGCACGCCTTCACCCAAGCGTGAAGATGTCAAACATGAAAATGAATGCGAATTATGCATTCATCAACGCGGAAGTCCCTCTGGTGGCAGTCTGAGTGACTGCAACTGGAGGTGTTCCTAGCTTCCAATGTAAACACTGTATTTTCTCAGAAAATACAGTGTTTACATGAGAAAGGCTGCAGGGAGCTATAGTTCTCACCTGAACAATCTCATTAAGCTTAAGTTGTTCAGGTGACTATAGTGTCCTTTTAAATAACCATTATTTATTAACAAGTGCAGCACTAGTATGTTTTGACCTGTGTTTACATACCCCTTTCAGCACTCCTCCCTACACTGGTCAAAGAACCTGTTTGTAGAAAATTGTGTGCTACAGAATAAAATCATACGACTTGACATATCTTTATGCAATAACTATATAATTAATCATAGATGTACTATAGTGGTTAAGTATAAAATGTGCTGTGTTCTAAAAAAGCATCAAAAGTTGGCCAGCCACCTGGGGAACCAGCAGGTTAAGTGCAGTGGTGGTGCACTCTGCCTGTTTAAATTTCTGCACCACCTCTCAGAGCAGACAATTTTTATACATAAATCACATTATCTTTTTCATTAGGAACTGTTAGTTCCCAGATTTTACACCATTATTCCTGTATTTAAAAGCCTTCATAGAAATAAAAACTCTGCTTTCATTTCTAGAACCTTCCTTAAAAGTACTATCTAATTCTAAACCCTCAATATGTACAATTATGCACACTATTTCCCAAACTACACTTCCCATCATAGAAATATAGTGAAATGGTAACTGGAACCCTATGGTGATTGGGCACTAGATAGTTGCCCTGTAGAAGACCTGTTTGCCCTATGTGAAACACATTAAGTTGACTGCACACAGCAATGTTAGGTACCTGGATATACCACCAAGTGCCTCACAGCTTACAGTATGAGTGACCCATATGTTCTTTATAGAATGTATGTTTAAAGGGACACTATAGTCACCTGAACAACTTTAGCTTAAAGGAACACTATAGTCACCTAAATTACTTTAGCTAAATAAAGCAGTTTTAGTGTATAGATCATTCACCTGCAATTTCACTGCTCAATTATCTGTCATTTAGGAGTTAAATCACTTTGTTTCTGTTTATGCAGCCCTAGTCACACCTCCCCTGGCTATGATTGACAGAGCCTGCATGATGTAATTTACCTTAAATAATTGTATCTCAATCTCTAAAAAGTCACATGCAGGGAGGTGTGACTAGGGTTCATAAACAAAGGGATTTAACTCCTAAATGGAAGAGGATTGAGCAGTGAGGCTGCAGGGGCATGTTCTATATACCAAAACAGCTTCATTAAGCTAAAGTTGTTCAGGTGACTATAGTGTGAGACTTACACTGTGAGCTGACAGAAGAGCTGAATGGACGGCGCGGAGGAGAAGGGAGCTGACAGGAGCTGCTGTGAAGGTAAGTTACAGCTCTGACAGCCCCCCTCTCCCCCCCACTGAACTACCAATGACACTGGACCACCAGGGAAGGAGAGCCCCCCTCCCTGCCATGTATCAAGCAGGGAGGGGGGACGAAAAAAAATATAATAATAATAAAATAAAAAATTATATTAAAAATAATATTTTAAATATATTTTAAAAATAATAATAATAAATGAAGCAGTTTTGGTGTATAGAACATGCCCCTGCAGCCTCCCTGCTCAATCCTCTGCCATTTAGGAGTTAACCCCTTAAGGACCGCTGACGGTTCAGGACCGTCAGCTGTAAAATGTGCGTTTGGACCGCTGACGGTCCTGAACCGTCATAACGGTCAGGGGCTACTTACCTGATCGCCGTCGGTCCCACGGCGGCGATCAGCTCTCCTCCCGGTCCAGGGGGACTGCCTGTCTGCCCGGGCAGTCCCCCCTCGGCAGTCCCCCCTCGATCACATGACCGCAATAGGGGTCCATGTGTCTGCCTGCAGGGGGACTGTCTGTGCTGACAGGCAGTCTCCCTGCATCTGTAAAATCAAAAATAAAGTGTAAAAAAAAAAAACAATCAGTGTAAAAAAAAAATATGTGTATATATATATATGATATATATACACATGTATTATATCTATATACCTATATATAATATATGTATATATATCATATATATAATGTCATACTAAGTGTATTTTTATATTTATATATACGTATATTAATATAAAAATACACTTATATTTAAATTACACACGAATATATACAATATATATAATAACTATATATATGGTATATATATATTATTATAAAATACAAATAATATGTTAATAAAAATAAATAACAAAAAATAAAAATATTTTTTAATAATTAAAAAAAATTATATATATATGCAATTTTATTCTAACAGTATTTTGATATTGATATATATATATTTATATCAAAATACACTTAGAATGTAATGATATATATATCTATGTATAAATAAATAAATAAAAATAATACGAAATATACATATGTCCACATACATAATTACATAAATCATTTCATAAATATACACGTAGACGTCAAATATATAAATATGTATATATATTAAAATTCTACATGCATATTTATGTAATATTTTTACCTAATTAAGTAATTTTAATGATTGCAATTTGAGGGACCTGCCTGCCAACCCAGGCCAAAAGTCCAGATAATTTAATTTGCTAGCACTGTGTTTAAAGGACCACTCTAGTGCCAGGAAAGCATACTCGTTTTCCTGGCACTAGAGTGCCCTGAGGGTGCCCCCACCCTCAGAGACCCCCTCCCGCCAGGCTCTGGAAAGGGGTAAAACTTACCTTTTTCCAGCGCTGGGCGGGGAGCTCTCCTCCTCCTCTCCGCCTCCGTTCCTCCCCGTCGGCTGAATGCGCACGCGCGGCAAGAGCTGCGCGCGCATTCAGCCGGTCACATAGGAAAGCATTCATAATGCTTTCCTATGGACGCTTGCGTGCTCTCACTGTGATTTTCACAGTGAGAATCACGCAAGCGCCTCTAGCGCCTGTCAGTGAGACAGCCACTAGAGGCTTTGGGGGAAGGCTTAACTAATTGATAAACATAGCAGTTTCTCTGAAACTGCTATGTTTATAAAACAATTAGTTAACCCTAGCTGGACCTGGCACCCAGACCACTTCATTAAGCTGAAGTGGTCTGGGTGCCTAGAGTGGTCCTTTAACCCTGTAACTTTCTATGACACCCTAAATCCTGTACATGGGGGTACTGTTTTACTTGGGAGACTTCGCTGAACACAAATATTAGTGTTTCAAAACAGTAAAACATATCACAGCGATGATATTGTCAGTGAAAGTGAAGTTTTTTGCATTTTTCACACACAAACAGCTTTTTCACTGAGGATATTATTGCTGTGATATATTTTACTGTTCTGATACACTAATATTTGTGTTCAGCGAAGTCTCCTGAGTATAACAGTACCCCACATGTAGAGGTTTTATAGTGTTTGTGAAAGTTACAGGGTAAAATATAAGGCTTGATTTTACTTTTTTTTTTTATTGAAATTTATCAGATTGGTTAGGTTGTCTTTGAGAGCGTATGGTAGCCAAGGAATGAGAATTAGCCCCATGATGGCATACCATTTGCAAAAGAAGACAACCCAAGGTATTGCAAATGGGGTATGTTCAGCCTTTTTTAGTAGCCACTTAGTCACAAACACCGGCCAAAGTTAGCGTTTTTTGCATTTTTAACACACAAACAAATATAAATGCTAACTTTGGCCAGTGTTTGTGACTAGGTGGCTACTAAAAAAGACTGGACATACCCCATTTTGAATACCCTGGGTTGTCTACTTTAAAAAATATGTACATGTTAGGTGTGTTTCGGGGATTTATGACAGATAACGGTGTAACAATGTCACTATTGATACATTTAAAATATATATATATTGAAACAGCAATTTCCTACTTGTATTTATAGGCCTATAACTTGCAAAAAAAAAAGCAATAAAGCATGTAAACACTGGGTGTTTTTAAACTCGGGACAAAATTTTGAATCTATTTAGCAGTTTTTTTCATTAGCTTTTGTAGATAAGTAAACGATTTTTCAAGTAAAAGTCCAAAAACATGTTTTTTTTTTTATTTTTCACCATATTTTATTATTTTTTTTAAATACAATATATGACATAATATAAATACTGGTATGTAAAGAAAGCCCTTCTTGTCGTGAAAAAAACAATATATACCGTAAATACTCGCGTATAAGCTGAGTTTTTCAGCACATTTTTTGTGCTGAAAAACCCCAACTCGGCTTATACTCGAGTCAGAGTCTGTATTATGGCAATTTGCATTGCCATAATACAGACAGGGGGGAGAGGGGGGCTGTCAGAGCTGTAACTTACCTTCACAGCAGCTCCTGTCAGCTCTCTCCTCCTCCGCGCCGTCCGTTCAGCACCTCGGTCAGCTCCCAGTGTAAGTCTCGCGAGAGCCACGGCTCTCGCGAGACTTACACTGTGAGCTGACAGAAGAGCTGAATGGACGGCGCGGAGGAGAAGGGAGCTGACAGGAGCTGCTGTGAAGGTAAGTTACAGCTCTGACAGCCCCCCTCTCCCCCCCACTGAACTACCAATGACACTGGACCACCAGGGAAGGAGAGCCCCCCTCCCTGCCATGTATCAAGCAGGGAGGGGGGACGAAAAAAAATATAATAATAATAAAATAAAAAATTATATTAAAAATAATATTTTAAATATATTTTAAAAATAATAATAATAAATTATAATAAATAATAATAAAATAAATAAAAATAATAAAAAAATTAATCTAACAAAAAAAATATTACCATTATAATAATTAAAAAAAAATAATAAAAATGCCCACCCCCCACCAAGGCTCTGCAACACACTTCACACACACACTGCACTCACACACACTGCACTCATACACACACACTGCACTCATACACACACACTCACACACACTGCACGCACTCACACACACTGCACGCACTCACACACACTGCACGCACTCACACACACTGCACGCACTCACACACACACTGCACTCATGCACTCACACACACTGCACTCATACACACACACACTGCACTCATACACACACACTGCACTCATACACACACACACTGCACTCATACACACACACACTGCAAATAAATATTCAATTAATATAATTTTTATAGGATCTAATTTTATTTAGAAATTTACCAGTAGCTGCTGCATTTCCCACCCTAGTCTTATACTCGAGTCAATAAGTTTTCCCAGTTTTTTGGGGTAATATTAGGGGCCTCGGCTTATATTCGGGTCGGCTTATACTCGAGTATATACGGTAACTTGTATGGGAACCGTAAATGAGAGAGCGGAAAATTACAGCTAAACACAAACACCACAAAAGTGTTAAAACTGCTCTGGTCCTTAACGTACAAACATCGCAAAAACAGTCCGGTCCTTAAGGGGTTAAATCCCTTTGTTTATGAACCCTAGTCACACCTCCCTGCATGTGACTTGCACAGCCTTCCATAAACACTTCCTGTAAAGAGAGCCCTATTTAGGCTTTCCTTATTGCAAGTTCTGTTTAATTAAGATTTTCTTTTCCCCTGCTATGTTAATAGCTTGCTAGACCCTGCAAGAGCCTCCTGTATGTGATTAAAGTTCAATTTAGAGATTGAGATACAATTATTTAAGGTAAATTACATCTGTTTGAAAGTGAAACCAGTTTTTATTTAATGCAGGCTCTGTCAATCATAGCCAAGGGAGGTGTGGCTAGGGCTGCATAAACAGAAACAAAGTGATTTAACTCCTAAATGACAGTGAATTGAGCAGTGAAATTGCAGGGGAATGATCTATCACTAAAACTGCTTTATTTAGCTCAAGTAATTTAGGTGACTATAGTGTTCCTTTAAAGGGGGAGGTAGATTGGCTGGTGTTCTGTCCTATCAGCAGGCTCTTTCTTCAGATGACTTCAATCACAGGCACACAGTGAGTTGAGCAGCCCTGGGCTTTTGAGAAGATTTGGAAGAAGACAAGTAGAAGATTCCCACACTTTATATGAAAGGTTTATTTAATTTTCATCTTGTTTATAACTGTGATCCCTTAACCTTTACTGTGATATGTAAGCACTGTATGTATGACCTTTTAAAACTAAACATGTTTGTTAAGATCATGTGTGGGGTGGGGGAGGAGGATTCGTTCACCTCTTGCATTTTGTTCAGATTGCTAGATTTATAATGCTTTGAATATGTACCTGTATAAAAAAAGTATTACAGCACTGTTTTTTTTTTTGTTTTGTTTTTTTTATACCAATTATAGTTCTGGGGTTATGTGCGTTATACAATAATGATGAACTTGCAA
This sequence comes from Pelobates fuscus, assembly GCF_036172605.1. Taxonomy (NCBI): domain Eukaryota; kingdom Metazoa; phylum Chordata; class Amphibia; order Anura; family Pelobatidae; genus Pelobates; species Pelobates fuscus. Next base: position 228,800,384 of record NC_086318.1, read on the forward strand.
TAAACTTTATTCTAACCGCTGCTTATCCACGCTGTAAGCGCAAAGGAACAGTCTAAACACCAAGTATGCTGCAGACTCTAGGTAAGTTATCAAAATTACAGCTTGCTGTAGTGGTTTTGGAGTTTGGACTATTTCTTTAATTGAGTAATTTTGGGGAACAACTGCTGCCCCATGCAGCCCCTGACAAATCGCACTGTTTACAATTTTTAGTTTCCACAACAGCTAGCGGCTGTCAGAGTGACAGACAAACAACACCTAGGGATGGAGATTTACATGTTGACACTGGGCGCTGATGCCCGATGTTGTGTTCGTCCAATGCTCCAATGTGAAGCACTGGATTTGATGCTTTTTATTGCCAGAGGTGGCAATTGCATGCCATGTGTCCTCGGTGTTTCTCTATAAGAAGCATCTTATTGAAATAAAATCATCAGGATTGTTGGTTTTGTTTACAGTGGAAGGATCAGGCTACAGTGAAGCGTCTGTTACAGTGTTGGAATACGTATACGTTTAAAAGGGACACTGTAGGCAACAAGACCACTACAGCTCATTGAAGTGGTCTGGGTGCTGTGTCCCTATTGCACTTAGTGCTGCAATGTAAAACATTGCAGTTCCAGATAAACTGCAATGTCTACATTGCAGAACAAAGTCTACGTCAAGTGGCTGTCTACCAGACAGACCACTGGAAGCACTTCCAGGAGGTTGAGCTGCAACACAGCGCCAAAGGACATCAGCGCTGGGGTATGGTAAGTAAATTAATGGTTTTTCACCCTTTATTCACCCGTATTCCTGGCACTTAAAGTATCCCTTTATTGGTTTTATTTTATTTATTAGGGTAGGAGGGCAGTATTCTAAGCATCAAAATGAACATATCTAATTAATAATATCTAATTTGCGTATATCATATCTAATCATGTTAGCTAATATATGTATAATATAATATGTAAGTATTTGAATGTTTTCACCTTTAATTTTGGTTTTAGTATTTTATGTATTTTTTTTTTGTTAAAGGAACACTATAGAGTCAGGAACACAAACCTGTATTCCTGACCCTATAGGGTTAAAACCACCCTCTAGCCCTGGTCCACTCCCTGAATATAGTAAAATCTTACTTGTATTCAGGTCTGCAGCTGTTTACTTTGTCCCTGTTTCCTTTAGACCTGCCCATTGCCTGCTGACATCAGCAGAAGTGGTATCCTGATCCAATCACAATGCTTCTCCATAGGATTGGCTGAAACTGACAAAGAGGCAGATCGGGGCAGAGCCAGCACAATTCAAACAAAGCCCTGGCCAATCAGCATCTCCTCATAGAGATGAATTGAATCAATGAATCTCTATGAGGAAAGTTCAGTGTCTGCATGCAGAGGGTGAAGACACTGAATGTTTGGATGCATTTTAGGCAGCCATGACCCAGGGAGGATCTCTAACAGCTATCTGAGGAGTGGCCAATTAAGTTATCACTAGGCTGTAATGTAAACACTGCATTTTCTCTGAAAAGCCAATGTTTACAGCAAAAAGCCTGAAGGTAATGATTATACACACCACAACAAATTAAATAAGCTGTATTTGTTCTGGTGACTATAGTGTCCCTTTAATATGTATCACATAGCCTGGCCAGAACATGCAGTAGTAATTTGAATTTGCAGTGATTCTCAAGGTTCATGTGTACATTTTGGTCATAATAGCAGTAGCTAGACTGTTTACTTAGTTGGGGAGGGGATCGTACATTGAAAGGTAATGTCAATAAAGTTATCTGTGAACAGAGGTAGTACTAATTTTAAGTATTTTTTTTTGTTCATTGGCTGTGTACAAAGGTCTGTTTTTTTGGCTTAGTTTGATATTTTATCATAATGATTCTGTTACCAAAAAAAGTTCTAAGTTCTAAAAATGGGCAAAGGCTAATTCTACTTGTTTCCATGGTGATTGATTTACACTACTGATCCACGCTTAGAACGTTTCCTCAAACTTGCTTTTGTATATATTGCTAGCATTCTGTTATTATTCAGTTAAAATGTTTCACTCTTACCCGTCATTCTCTTGCTGGTACTATGGGTGTTAGAGGAGAGCAGATTTACACCCATTCCCATGGCCCATGCAGAGTGAAATTCAATAGCAGATAGATGGGGAAGAACATTCATCCAAGCTGTTGGGAACAGGATAGTGTCCACATTGCGATCCACAACCAGAGCCACAGCTGGGTCATAGAAAAGAATATCAAAGCAAATAAAAATGCCAAATCTCCCGAAAGGTGTGTCAAAGCTCACAACCTCAGCCTCTTTTGGAGCATTGAACTGTATCTCCCCAAGGAAAAGGTGTTGCTGAAAATTTAAAATATATTAATGTATAATTTCTTAAGTATTTGTGAAATGTTCTTATTTATAAAAAAATAAATAAAAAATTTACCATTCTAGGCTTCTCATACATATTTTACTTTCAGAATTTAGTCCATAGTTTTACTTACCATCTTTTATACTCCAAGTATGATTGTTACCTCAGAGAAATGTTGCCAAGGCTCAACTCTCACTATTTGAATCTATGCAAATAGGGTGAAAATGGCAATCTAACCCCTATTACCATACAATAAAGGAAGTTACACAGAGGGTTATTATGGCCAAATACAGACAAAATTATTGCATTCTGTTGTCTTTTTAAGAAATTGGCATTGCTTATAATGACATTGGGTTCCTTACAAATAACTATAAGCAGTGTATGTGACAATTTATGGTTAACGTTTTTTTTGTGTGAATTCTATGCTACGTTTTAGTGGTTATGGTAAAAGTAGGCTATTGGTGCCATCCTTCAGTTTTGTATCTAACATTTCAAGCAGTTTGACTAATTTAGGGTTTTCCCAGGCACACAGAGACTACCACATACTTGCAAAGCATACATTCTGAGTTAGCATTATAATTTTTTTCACATCTAGATGGCTTTGATAGGTTGAGTGTATCATAGCCTTTTAGTTATCTAACCACTACAATTGTCTATAGTGGTGATGGTGCTTAGAATTCCATTTTAAATGGGAATTGTCAAATTTCCAGGACTTAATATTATGTATTTACTTATCCCTGTATTTAATAAATATGTATGAGGTGTGAAAAATAAAATTTGAAAAAAATAAAAACATTAAAAGGGACACTATAGTCACCAGAACTAAAACTACAGTCAGTCCCTGCAGGCTTTTTGCAGTAAATACTGTCTTTTCAAAGAACAGACTGTTTACATTACAGCCCAGGGACACCTCCAGAGGCCACTCCTCAGATGGCTGCTTCCTGGCATAGTGACATTTAGTGTCTCCACCTTCTGCATGAAGACTCTGTACTTTCCTCAGAGATGCATTGTTGAAATGCATCTCTATGAGGAGATGCTGATTGGCCATGGCAGATTTTGGCTCTGCCCCCCAGCCCACCTCCTTGGCAATCTCAGCCAATGCATTGCTTTCCTATGGGCAAGCATTGTGACTGACTGCGATCATCACTTCGGATGATGTCAACCAAGGAGGCAGATCAGGGGAAGAGCCAGCACCAGCAGACTGGAATAAAGGTAAGATGTTACTATATTTAGAGGGGCCAAATAGTGTTTTTAACACTATAGGGTCAGGAATACATGCTTGTTACCTAATATCCAGGCACTGGGTGCCTACATCTTAGCTCCTTGTCAGTCATTGTTATAAACTCTGTCCTTTGCACTTGGCAGTAAGCATAGGGAAAACATACAGACAAAAGAACAAGTAGAAAGTATGGGCGAGATTTATTGGATTTTAAGGCACTTTTTCTGCCCCTTTAATTCCATGGGAAAATGCCTCTTACCCTCCCTTGCTATTGTTTAACCCCATGGCGATCCAACTGTATTCGTGAGATCTGAGCGCTTTTCAGACATATTGAGCGCTCAGATCCAAGCTATCTGGAGATATGTTGGGCACATATAAACATTGTATTATATGAGTTATGTATTTGTATGTAGTTTTTGTAACAGTTTTTGGACTTAGAGATATTTCCTGTACCTGGAGTTAATTTGCTTACCACACCCACTTAAGCAATTATCTCCAGGATAGAGGAGAAGATAGACCGGCCGCACTGCCTAAATCTGTGGAACTGTTTTGGGTATGAAAGCCATACTTGCGGTCGGTCAAATATGACTTCCATAAAACTCTTGAACCCCTGCTCTGATCTGGGTGATTTTTGGATATGTTGTTAACCCAGATCAGGGCTATCCAGTGATGTATGATTTATGGGGATATGTTACAGTGGTGGCAGCGGTGCAATGGTATCCTAGTGCTCGGAGAAGCAGCTCGGAGACACCAGTATCATAGGGATTTGTAATTGAGGGCAATGCTAGTATTCGTACAGCGCCCCTATCTACAAAGGAACTCGGAAAATGGAGAGAGCTAGTCCCCTGGCAGCGCTCACATACGAGGAAGAGTTTAATCGGGAGATGCGATGGCGACTGGCGGTTTTTGGCCCTGATGTTCCGGTAAGGGTTGTCAGGATACTTGAGACCCACGTGGCTGAGGACCTGCAATACCAAGCAGAACGGGCCCGGTGTGGGAGACACCAGCCCCAGCAGCGAAGAACATCCCAGGGAGAGGAGATTGTCGGTCCCTCGTCCCTGCAGCAACCAGCATCACTGGGAGTGGAGATGGTCGCTACCACTACCCAGCACCAAGCAGCATTCTTGGGAGAGGGGACAGTTAGTCTTTCTCCCCAGCAACAGTGTCCCTCACAGGGAGAGGAGACAGTCGGGCTCTCTCCCCGCTCTCTCCCCAGCGACCCCTTGGGTCCAGAGTAGGTGGAGACGGCGAGACCCCACCCAAGCTGTGGCGGTTTGTGGGGTCTGCAGTGTTTATGGTGTCAGATGGACTGCTTGAAGCCCTCGGAAAGCACTAGGAGCATCCGTCAACGGAAGGTACCTGGTCGTGGTGCCAAGCGGTTCCGTTACACCACCCTAGCCATATTTTTTTAATTATTGCTAATTTTTCGGTAAAAAACAGATTTATAATTTCTTTCACCTACTTGTAACACAGAAAAGTGTTTTGATGGAATAAAACTGATGGAATTTATTATGAAGAAAAACTAAATTGTTTTAAGTTCAGTTCAATAAATATGATCACAATAATGAGGAAATGTAATAGTCACTTGTCGCAATGTTTTTATTTCTCACCTTCATTTGAATGTTTTAATGGAAAACTAAGCATCAAATACATAGGTAATTCCATAGAAATGACAATTCCTCCTTCAGATATTCATTACATTTAAAACATAATCACTGTATGGAGGTTGTGTGTACATATTATTGATGGAGATATTTAATACAGAGCATAAAATGCTTACCTTATGGTAACGGGCTACAAGCTTTCCTTCAGAGTCATACACAACAGCAGTATTATAGTTATACTGACCATCATTTGGACAGCCAGCCTCAGAGATGTTACAATTTTTTTTGTCTCCCATATTAGCAACTACATATATAGAGTTGTCCTTTGCCATACAACTCAGTCTTGTCTGCACTGGTGCTGGGCCAAACCTACAATACAACATTGACAAAACAATTTCTTTAATGGTTTTGTTTTAACTGATTCCTACATACTGTATGTTTAATACATTTTACATACAATATAATCATCACTGATTCTTTTTGAGTAATTAGTCAGAGAGGGTACTCTGAATTGAAATACAAGTGTAAATCTGTAAATTGACACAGTCAAAATGAAAACAGAATTGGCATATTTTGGTTTTCAGTGCAATATGGCAATTCTATTGCCATACAGGTTATTGATGGTGAATGCAAGCAGATCAATATTGCTATCTCTCTCATGATTGAGGAGGATATAAACATCTGTAAACCTACATAATACTAACATAGACCGTTATTTAGGGCCCTGTTGTGGTTTCTGCCTTGATAGACGTTTAGTGCTTATAGTAAGTCTCGATATTTTGATATTAACCTTGGCTTGCATTTGACATTGTGTATTTTTTTTAATCCTGGTGTTCTATCAAATTTCCCTACCCGTGAAAATCCCCTACCCTCGTCACTTCCGGTGAGGGGAATCAGCTGGATCCTGTGCTGCACATGCGTGCTAGCACTCCTGCTACTCCTCCACAGCCAGGTCTTGGAAGGCAAGTAAAACTAGTTTTACACTTTCATTATCGTTAGTGCATTCACTAAGCTTTGGACATGGGACATTTAGGGTTAATGTTAGGGTTAAAATTAGGGTTAGGATTAGGGACTTGTTCATATTTAGTGATATTTCACATTAGGGGAATATCACTAAATTGTGCTTTTTCCCACTTTATTCTAACCCTTACACCAAGAGTGTGGGAGAGTTTAAAATAACTTACCTAACCCTAATTTGAACCCTCACTTAACCCTAAATGTCCCGTGTGCCAAGCTTAGTGAATGCACTAACTATAAGGAACGTGTAAAACGAGTGCGGTGAAGTGCGAGTGCGTGAGGGCGGCAGTGTATGGAAGGGTTGCAGTGTGTGGGAGAGAGCTGCAGTGTGTGTGTGTGTGAGAGTTGCAGTGTGTGTGTGTTTGGGGCAGTGTGTGTATGGGGGCAGTGTGTGTAGTGTGTGTATGGGGGCAGTGTTTGTGGGGCAGCGTGTGCAGTGTGTGTATGGGGGCAGTGTTTGTGGGGCAGTGTGTGTATGGGGGCAGTGTTTGTGGGGTGGTGTGTGTATGGGGGCAGTGTTTGTGGGGCTGTTTGTGTAGTGTGTGTATGGGGCAGTGTATGTGGGGCAGTGTTTGTGGGGCAGTGTGTGTAGTGTGTGTTTGTGGGGCAGTGTGGGTAGTGTGTGTTTGTGGGGCAGTGTGTGTAGTGTGTGTTTGTGGGGCAGTGTGTGTAGTGTGTTTGTGGGGCAGTGTGTGTTTGTGGGGCAGTGTGTGTAGTGTGTTTGTGGGGCAGTGTGTGTAGTGTGTGTATGGGGCAGTGTGTGTAGTGTGTGCATGGGGCAGTGTTTGTGGGGCAGTGTGTATAGTGTGTGTATGTGGCAGTGTTTGTGGGGCAGTGTGTGTATGGGGGCAGTGTGTGTAGTGTGTGCATGGCGGCAGTGTTTGTGGGGCAATGTGTGTAGTGTGTGTATGGGGGCAGTGTGTGTAGTGTGTATGGGGCAGTGTTTGTGGGGCAGTGTGTGTAGTGTGTGCATGGGGCAGTGTTTGTGGGGCAGTGTGTGTAGTGTGTGTATGGGGGCAGTGTTTGTGGGGCAATGTGTGTAGTGTGTATATGGGGGGTAGTGTTTGTAGTGTGTGTATGGGGGCCTGTGTTTGTGGGGCAGTGTGTGTATGGGGGCAGTGTTTGTGGGCCAGTGTGTGTAGTGTGTGTATGGGGGCAGTGTGTGTGGGGCAGTGTGTGTAGTGTGTGTATGGGGGGCAGTGTTTGTAGCGTGTGTATGGGGGCCAGTGTTTGTGGGGCAGTGTGTGTATGGGGGCAGTGTTTGTGGGCCAGTGTGTGTAGTGTGTGTATGGGGGCAGTGTGTGTGGGGCAGTGTGTGTATGGGGGGCAGTGTTTGTACCGTGTGTATGGGGGCCAGTGTTTGTGGGGCAGTGTGTGTATGGGGGCAGTGTTTGTGGGCCAGTGTGTGTAGTGTGTGTATGGGGGCAGTGTGTGTGGGGCAGTGTTTGTAGTGTGTGTATGGGGGCAGTGTTTCTGGGGCAGTGTGTGTATGGCACAGTGTGTGTAGTGTGTGTATGGGGGGCAGTGTTTGTAGTGTGTGTATGGGGGGCAGTGTTTGTAGTGTGTGTATGGGGGGCAGTGTTTGTAGTGTGTGTATGGGGGCAGTGTTTGTAGTGTGTGTATGGGGGCAGTGTGTGTAGTGTGTTTATGGGGGGCAGTGTGTGTAGTGTGTTTATGGGGGGCAGTGTGTGTAGTGTGTTTATGGGGGGCAGTGTGTGTAGTGTGTTTATGGGGGGCAGTGTGTGTAGTGTGTGTATGGGGGGCAGTGTGTGTATGGGGGGCAGTGTGCGTAGTGTGTGTATGGGGGGCAGTGTTTGTGGGGCAATGTGTGTAGTGTGTGTATGGGGGCCTGTGTTTGTGGGGCAATGTGTGTAGTGTGTGTATGGGGGCCTGTGTTTGTGGGGCAATGTGTGTAGTGTGTGTATGGGGGCCTGTGTTTGTGGGGCAGTGTGTGTAGTGTGTGCATGGGGCAGTGTTTGTGGGGCAGTGTGTGTAGTGTGTGTATGGGGGCAGTGTTTGTGGGGCAGTGTGTGTAGTGTGTGTATGGGGGCAGTGTTTGTGGGGCAATGTGTGTAGTGTGTATATGGGGGGCAGTGTTTGTAGTGTGTGTATGAGGGCCTGTGTTTGTGGGGCAGTGTGTGTATGGGGGCAGTGTTTGTGGGCCAGTGTGTGTATGGGGGCAGTGTGCGTGGGGCAGTGTGTGTAGTGTGTGTATGGGGGCCAGTGTTTGTGGGGCAGTGTGTGTATGGGGGCAGTGTTTGTGGGCCAGTGTGTGTAGTGTGTGTATGGGGGCAGTGTTTGTAGTGTGTGTGTGTGGGGGCAGTGTTTCTGGGGCAGTGTGTGTATGGCACAGTGTGTGTAGTGTGTGTATGGGGGGCAGTGTTTGTAGTGTGTGTAGTGTGTGTATGGGGGGCAGTGTGTGTAGTGTGTGTATGGGGGGCAGTGTGTGTAGTGTGTGTATGGGGGGCAGTGTGTGTATGGGGGGCAGTGTGTGTAGTGTGTGTATGGGGGGCAGTGTGTGTATGGGGGGCAGTGTGTGTAGTGTGTGTATGGGGGGCAGTGTGTGTAGTGTGTGTATGGGGGGCAGTGTGTGTAGTGTGTGTATAGGGGCAGTGTGTGTAGTGTGTTTATGGGGGGCAGTGTGTGTAGTGTGTGTATGGGGGCAGTGTGTGTAGTGTGTTTATGGGGGCAGTGTGTGTAGTGTGTTTATGGGGGCAGTGTGTGTAGTGTGTTTATGGGGGCAGTGTGTGTGTGTATGGGGGCAGTGTGTGCAGTGTGTGTGTGTATGGGGGCAGTGTGTGTAGTGTGTGTATGGGGGCAGTGTTTCTGGGGCAGTGTGTGGTAGTGTGTGTATGGGGGGCAGTGTTTCTGGGCAGTGTGTGGTAGTGTGTGTATGGGGCAGTGTTTCTGGGGCAGTGTGTGGTAGTGTGTGTATGGGGGCAGTGTTTGTAGTGTGTGTATGGGGGGCAGTGTGTTTAGTGTGTGTATGGGGGGCAGTGTTTCTGGGGCAGTGTGTGGTAGTGTGTGTATGGGGGCAGTGTTTCTGGGGCAGTGTGTGGTAGTGTGTGTATGGGGGCATTGTTTGTGGGGCAGTGTGTGTAGTGTGTGTATGGGGGCAGTGTTTGTGGGGCAATGTGTGTAGTGTGTATATGGGGGGCAGTGTTTGTAGTGTGTGTATGAGGGCCTGTGTTTGTGGGGCAGTGTGTGTATGGGGGCAGTGTTTGTGGGCCAGTGTGTGTAGTGTGTGTATGGGGGCAGTGTGCGTGGGGCAGTGTGTGTAGTGTGTGTATGGGGGCCAGTGTTTGTGGGGCAGTGTGTGTATGGGGGCAGTGTTTGTGGGCCAGTGTGTGTAGTGTGTGTATGGGGGCAGTGTGTGTAGTGTGTGTATGGGGGGCAGTGTTTGTAGTGTGTGTGGGGGGGGGGGCAGTGTGTGTATGGCACAGTGTGTTAAGTGTGTGTATGGGGGCAGTGTTTGTAGTGTGTGTATGGGGGGCAGTGTGTGTAGTGTGTGTGGGGGGCAGTGTGTGTAGTGTGTGTATGGGGGGCAGTGTGTGTAGTGTGTGTATGGGGGGCAGTGTGTGTAGTGTGTGTATGGGGGGCAGTGTGTGTAGTGTGTGTATGGGGGGCAGTGTGTGTAGTGTGTGTATGGGGGGCAGTGTGTGTAGAGTGTGTATGGGGGGCAGTGTGTGTAGTGTGTGTATGGGGGGCAGTGTGTGTAGTGTGTGTATGGGGGCAGTGTGTGTAGTGTGTTTATGGGGGCAGTGTGTGTAGTGTGTGTATGGGGGCAGTGTTTCTGGGGCAGTGTGCGGTAGTGTGTGTATGGGGGCAGTGTGCGGTAGTGTGTGTATGGGGGCAGTGTTTCTGGGGCAGTGTGCTTAGTGTGTATGGGGGGCAGTGTTTGTAGTGTGTGTATGGGGGGCAGTGTGTGTAGTGTGTGTATAGGGGTAAGGAGGGTAGGGAGGCTTTTTTTTTTTTTAAATTGAATTAAAATGTATGTCCCCCCCTCCCTTCTTACCTTTATTGATGAGGAGGGGGGACATATTTCGTTCCCTGGTGGTCCAGTGGGATTCCCTGGTGGTCCGGTGGTGGTGAGGTGAACTCTAGCCCAGCTACAGGGCTAGAGTTCACTCTCGCGAGATTTGGAGCGTTGCCGTGGTTACCGCGGCAACGCTCCAAATCTCGCGAGAGGAGGACCCGGAGGGGCTGCAGGTAAGAGCTCCTGGTTCCTCTCTCACTCCCTCCCCTGCCGGCTGTCAGCAATGTGCCTGCGGACCGGGGAGGGAGATCAGAGATCTCCCTCCCCGGTCCTCAGGCACATTGCAGGGCTGGCACTTGGGCAATGCCAGCCCTGCATTAGCCGGCAGGGGAGAATCTCGGGGGGGGGGGCAATTGCCCCGTTGCCCCCCCCTCCCCCCACCCCTGGGTCCGCCATTGTCACAGATATGGCTCTGTGGGTGAGTAGAGAGTAGGGGAGGATAGGTCATCTCTATAGACCCTGCCTCTCATCTTTCACACACAGTGCCAAGCTGTAAAGTTGAGAAAGAGATCTGTGACTAGGTCTCACATAATGGGGCATGACATTGCTGTCTTTCCATTGGTCATCTGTAGTGATGCAATTTCCTTTTATGGCAAATGCGAATGCTCACTTGTTGCTTTGGGTAATTTTGTACGCTGAGGGCTGCGGGCCAGTGGTCATGCATCCATGGGCTGCATTTGGCTTGAGGACCAGAGGTTGTGCTCCACTACATTTAAGAACACCATTTTATAGTCTAGTTAGTGTAAGTAAATGAACATGCCAGCTTACTGTCTGTGACAATTTTCCATGTTGAGCCCTTGTCTACTCCACATTAGTGTATTTGATGTAATAAATACTAATTCTTGTCCCATTGTTTTCCTCATAATCACTGCCGACTTTAAGTGGATTTTCTTTTCATATAATTTACCTTTTAGGGTCATTACATGGGATCCAGTTCATGTCAGGATCTGGAATATCTTCAAGGTAAGGGCTGATAGTTTCTCTGTTGAACTGCCAGCCATAAATCCCATCTTCAGGTGTAACAATTAAATGTGCACCCTGAAAGTAAGATGCAATAATTTGTACATGTGAACATTGAAAAATATAGTTTAAGCGTAAACACATGTTTATACCTTTATTTATTTTTTCTGTTCCCCTCCTTTGTCACTCCTCTTCTTTAGTCTACAGTGTTATCAGGATGGGGACTCCACTAGGCTTTTTTTAGTCTTGTTATGTAACTAATTTAGTTTCTCAGGCTGTCATCATAAGGATTTTCATGTAGCCCACTGTCTCCTCGCGTTACTGCACATATATTCTTAGTTTAAACATGATTTACCTTTTTATGCAGTTATTCCCATTTGTCTCCTTTTTTGTGTTCATTTGTTATTTCTGTTATATCCTAAGAATGTTTTTTTTTTATTTTATTCTGCAGCCCAGCAGAAAAACAACTAATTCCAAAGGGTTCACATATTCTTGCCACTTTATCATATTTGCAATATGCACAGCAAAAATGTTGTGTATGCAAAAAAATATATATTTTTTTACCATAAACCCAAGCATAGACCAGTGAAAAAATGGAGGCATGTTAAGGCACAATATAGACCTTATGAGATAGCCGCCCTATAGTGTCTTCTTTCACACAAGGTAGGCCTGTATCTGGTTATTTGAACTGTCAAACTGCTGTAATGCCTGAAAATAAGGCATAAGCCCATCAAACCCATTTATCAAAATTTTAACTGTAGAAACTGAAATAGTCAGGTCTCTTGAATTGCATTTTAACTTATTATTATTATTATTGCAATTTATATAGCGCCAACAGATTCCGTAGCGCTTTACAATATTATGAGAAGGGATTTAACTATAGATAGGACAATTACAAATAAACTTACAGGAACAATAGGTTGAAGAGGACCCTGCTCGATCGAGCTTACATTCTATAGGAATAGATAGTAGCAAAGGCATACATTGACATAACATTTAGCTGAACACAATTTGGGGTTTTGTACAGGAGTAGCACAGATTTGGGGTTTCTGAAATACACATTAAAATAACCTTCTTATATGTGCGTATATAAAAGAAATAAAAAACACAATTTACTATGACTATTGACAGTTAAATGGCTACATAGAAAAATGTCAAAATACTTGGGTAAATATCCAGTGATGTCTACTTTATATAAAAAGTTTTTTTTGTGGCAATTTAGTTTTCTGTGATGGCTACTAAACTTAGAAGACGTTCATGAGCTAGGATAATGTTTTATCACATACTGGCTTCTTGATTGCTATGACAACCAGCTGGCATGCACACTGCTGTGAGGGCTGGCTTACAGGAGGGAGGGCACACTGATTTTCTTATGGGTATTAATATGTGTACATTTTATGACTGTGTAATTTGGCCTGATAATGTTTCTGTGTAAAAACAGAAACATTGACATTTTAGACAGCAATAAGTCTTATTTTTTGAAGTCCGAGTGTTCTACCTTTTTAAAACTTGTATATATTACTTGTGCGCATCATCTGCATATCTCAAGTTGAACATGAAAATAAGCACAGACAGGTATTGTCTTTTCGACTTCATCCTGCATTTTAGCAGGTTACCCTTAGCAATTGATGCTGTTTTAAGCACAGCATTTTTTAAACCCTAGCATGGGTTGTACTCCTAAACAATCAATGACCAGATGGATCTCATCATCATGGCACCGGTTCTGGTCTGGAAGTTTCTCTGAGATTGTATAGCTAGGGCCAAAAAGATTGTAGTGAACCTAAACACAATAAAACTGTGGGGGTTCTTTGTAGCAAGACTGTAATATAAAAAAGAAAAATATGAAGGAGTCTAAATACCACTGAAATGTACTATACAAATATATACACAACAGTAAATGTTGTTAAAGGAAAATATCACCAATAGGAAAATTTGTGCTATAATCATGCAGGTAGCAATTGGTAATAACCACATAATCAGTAACTCAAAGAAAAATATTGAATCAAAGCTAAATGTCTAACACACCTACCCGGTATATTTGTTTCATAATCTGTTCACAAGAGTTTTTATGCATAGCTCATAAAGGATTATAAAGTTCCCTCTTTTGTATTATAGCATGTTATAACTAGTTTTTCCATTGCACAGGGTTAGCTAGAGGTTGGTATCCAAACAGTGAGGTAATTCACCACTTAATATGATTATATGATCTTAACTGCAATATGCACTGAATTGTTATCATGAGACATACCTGTCACCCTGAAACAGTATTGCAGGTAATCTAAAATCGGATTATCTTGTTTAATGCGTTTGGGTAAATAAGTAGGTAAATAAAAAGAGGGTTACTGGAGAGGGTTAGCAAAAATAATAATAATGGATTATAAATTACCAGATGTGTTATCTCTGCTTTAGCTTAGCTTTGTTTTTGCTATCTTTGATTATAACCTGTACATAGTAAATTGATTTGATATAAAACATATATACTACCTGCTGTGCTGCTGCTTTGGTTGCATTTTCCAAAATGTCTATGTTCCTGTTCATGAGTTCCAAGGCTTCTTGTTTTGTAACAGGGGTCTGTGTACTGTCTGGTAGTATAACAGCATGTTCATAGACTGCTGCAATAAATCTCTCTAAACTTTGGGCATAGCTGACACAAACCAACACAGAGACAAAACAGTGTACGGCATTCATACTGGAAGTCAGCATTCACTGCTCTCAAACTAAGACATTCAACTGTTTAAATATTATCTCTTTTTAGACAATATAGTGCTTATGTCACGCAAGGCAATACTCAGCATAATCTAAAGATGATAAAAACACTGGGTCTGTCTGTTGATTGTAGCATTGCATACTTTGTGTGATTGTGTAATATCTGTCATTGATTACACACAGCAAACAGGAGAACTCTGTAACCTGACTTCATTCAATAACTATATCCTCTATAATCCTTTATTCTAAATAATTTCATTTTGACTCAGAGTCTTTATCAAGCCTAATTCTACCCACTGGTTACAAACCCAACATAAAGAGCAGGATTCCCTTAGCAGAGTAAGGGTTTACTCAACTTACTGAATATCAATTTTCCCAAACAGTTATATTGAGGAAATTATATTATGTACGCAGAGTAAACCTTTACTAAGCTCATGTTTGAACTAGTCGGTAAGTGAATCCAATATCTAATCAGTGCACAGTAAAGAATATTGCCAGACATCAACCAGGGACACTGCTTCTCTGTAAAAAATGCATTTAACATCAATGCTGGATTGATATAAATATGTCATAAACCTGTATCTACATTATAAGGAAGTGTGGTACAAATATATGCTTGTTATGTGTGCAGGTTATATATACACTGCTCAAAAAAAATAAAGGGAACACTTAACCCCTTAAGGACACAGCTTCAGAAGCTTGACTTACGCTTAATGACACAAGCTATTTTTGCATTTTCTTGCTGTTTGCGTTCAACTGCAATTTGCGTCTCTCTCATTTATTGCACCGGCACATATTATATACTGTTTTTTAAAGGACAGAAAGGGCTTTAATTTGATATAACATATATATATATATATATATATATATATATATATATATATATGCTTATTTATTATTAAAAAAATACAGAAAAATGCAAAAAAAATGAAAAATATTGTGTGTTTTTTTACAGTTTTTGCAATCATAATGTGTGCCTAATTAGTGCAGGTTAAGGAAAGTAATTAAAAATAAATTCATTTATTTGTTCTGATTTACAGAATATATAATGTGTCTGGGAGTTTTTTTTGGTAGTTACAGGTCACAAAGCACAAGGAGTAAAATAAAATTTTAATGTGGAGCGATTTTAGAATTTGGTATGTTTGTCTTGTAAGCCTAATGGCCATAAAAGAAAACAAAATTGCCACACAAAAGTATATATTTATATAAAGTAGACATCACAGGCTATTTACCTAAGGTTGTTTTGACACTTTCTACGTAGCCATTTTACCGCCAACCTCTGCTAAATATTGGAGTAAAATTGTGTTTTTTGGGGGTTTTCGCACACAAACGTATAACATAGAACTTCTCATGTGTATTTTGTAAAGTTGGTGTGTGCTATTCCTGTACAAAGTTTTATTATGTGTTCAGTTACTTCTGCTGAGTACAACGGTATCCCCATTGTATGTCTTTGGCACTATTTTGTGAAGCTACAGTGCCATATAGGAGACCTGTCCTTTTCAGTATTCACAGTAGAATTTTGAGAGAGGGATTTAATGAGACTATGCTTCCATTTGGGGTATTATAACAGTTTGACTGTTCAAAAACCCCCACAAAGGCCTACCATTTGTAAAAGTAGACACTCCAGGGTATCTCATAAGGTGCATATTGTGCCTTAACATGCCCCCATTTTTTTACCATTACATGCCAAAGTATGTGGTCAAAAATAATTTTGTGCATTTTTTACATACGGATGGCATTTTTGCTGGGCATTTTGTATATTTCATATGTGCCACTAAGTTCAAACCCCCCAAATTATGCTCAGCTAAGTCTTCTGAGTAAAAGGACACCCCCCATTGTATGTCTATGGCACTATTTCGTGAAGCTACAGTGCCATACAGGAGACCTGTCCTTTTCAGTATTCACAGTAGAATTTTGAGAGACGGATTTAATGAGCCTATGCTTCCATTTGGGGTATTATAACAGTTTGACGGTTCAAAAAAAACCCACAAAGGCCTACCATTTGTAAAAGTAGACACTCCAGGGTATCTCATAAAGTGCATATTGTGCCTTAACATGCCCCCATTTTTTTTACCATTACATGCCAAAGTATGTGGTAAAAAATAATTTTGTGCATTTTTTGACATACGGATTGCATTTTTGCTGGGCATTTTGTATATTTCATATGTGCCACTAAGTTCAAAACCTCCAAATTATGCTCAGCTAAGTCTTCTGAGTAAAAAGACATCCCCAATGAATGTCTTTGGCACTATTTTGTGAAGCTACAGTGGCATATTGGAGACCAAGCCATATCAGTTTTTACAGAACTTTGAATTTTGACGCTGGGCCTATGTGCAATTTCCAAGCATCTTCGCAGGTTTTAAATTCAAACTACCCCACAAAGGCCTACCCTTTCTTAAAGTAGACACCCCAGGGTATTTCAAAAGGCATATTTTGAACCTTAGCGTGGGATCATTTTTCCGCTAGCTTGTACCAGGTGTAGTGGTCATAAGAGTTTTTTCTGCCTTTTTGACACACAAAGTGAGTTTGCACAGTATATTTTGCAAACCTTATGTGTACCACCACTCTATAATACTTTATATGTTGCTCAGCTATGTCGGCTGAGTACAAAAATACCCCCGTATGTACCTTTACCAGGTATATGTGGACATCGGAGGGGCACATTTGGGACACAGCCATTCCATTTTTTTCAAACTTTAAATTTTTACGCTGTGCCCATGTCCCATTTTAGAGTATTTTACCAGGCTATATAATCCAAATACCCCAATAAAGCCATACCATTTCTTAAAGAAGACATCCCAGGGTATTTCAAAAGGCATATTTTGAACCTTAGTGTGGGATCATTTTTCCGCTAGCTTGTACCAGGTGTAGTGGTAATAAGCGTTTTTTCTGCCTTTTTTACACACAAAGTGAGTTTGCACAGTATATTTTGCAAACCTTATGTGTACCACCACTCTATAATACTTTATATGTTGCTCAGCTATGTCGGCTGAGTACAAAAATACCCCCGTATGTACCTTTACCAGGTATATGTGGACATCGGAGGGGCACATTTGGGACACAGCCATTCCATTTTTTTTCAAACTTTACATTTTTACGCTGTGCCCATGTCCCATTTTAGAGTATTTTACCAGGCTATATAATCCAAATACCCCATAAAGCCATACCATTTCTTAAAGAAGACATCCCAGGGTATTTCAAAAGGCATATTTTGAACCTTAGTGTGGGATCATTTTTCCGCTAGCTTGTACCAGGTGTAGTGGTAATGAGCGTTATTAAATTAATTTTGTAACTTTTTAAAACTTTTTTTACTTTTTAAAACTATTTTTTAAACTTTTGTTTTGCTTATTAATTTTTTTTAAAGTTTCCTAAACTTTCGTAAAACTTTTTTTTACAGATTTAACATTTTTCTAAGCTTTTTCTTGTACCGTTAACCCCTAACTAGCAGTAAGCAGCACTAACAGTAAATTCCCCATTTTCCCATAACTCCCACCCACCCCAGCTAGCAAAATATTTAATTATACAATTTTTAAATTAGTTAATTAAATAAATTTAACCCCTGAGGGTTAACAAATAAATAAAAGTTAATCGTCAGGGGTTAAAAAAAAATTAGATCACAGTATAATACTGTGATCTGTATTTTGATCACTGTAGGCAGTGATAGACTGGCAGGGAAGGGGTTAATTTTTATTTGGACTGGGTAAAGGGTTTATTTTTTTTAATTTTTTACTTAAACGTTATTAAAGATTTTTTTTTTTACTTAATTTTTTAACTTTTTAAAGCTTATTTTAAAACTTTTTTTAACGTTAACCCCTAGTTAGCCTAACACTAATTCCCCCAATTCCCCGCTAACTTCCACCCTCCCAGCTAGCTAAATTTATAATTTTAAAATATTTAAATTAATTAATAAAATAAATTTAACCCCTGAGGGTTAAAAAAAAAAAAGAATTAACCCTCAGGGGTTAAAAAAAAAAAATCAGATCATATTAAAATGTAATCCCTGCCAATTGATCACTGTAGCCAGTGATCAATTGGCAGGGAAGGGGTTAATTTTTTATTAATATGGGTAAAGGGGGGTGGGATTTTAATTGTACTTTATTTTTTTAACACCAGGGGGCAGGATCACTGAAGATCCGTCTCCCTGCACTTCACACTGAACCCGCAAGTGCAGGGAGGCGGAGGTGAGTATGCAGAGCACATGTGCCCGCTCAGACATGCTGTCAGAGCGGGCACATGTACAGGGGCAGCCCGATCCGGTGCTCCCGGTCTGCCTCTAATGCAGAGGCAGACCGGAGCACCATTAACCCCACGATCGCCGCGATTGCGGCGATCTGGGGTTAATTTTACCGCGTGACGGACGAGGTCCATCATCCGTCGTTAAGGGGTTAAAGGACCACTCTAGGCACCCAGACCACTTCAGCTTAATGAAGTGGTCTGGGTGCCAGGTCCCTCTAGGATTAACCCTTTTTTTTATAAACATAGCAGTTTCAGGCATTGATGCTAGCCACCGATTGGGGCTATTAGGGGATGGGACTTTTGTGGGATTTTTGTGTGTTTTAGGGGTACTTTTGGGAAGTTGTTAAAATGTATGTTTTCTGTGGTTGGAGGTAATGGAGTTTAGTACAGTTCCTGACTCAATTATCTCTCAGACACAGGGGAGGGATTACCTTGTTTTGTGTGGGAGTGTAGTGGACCTGAGAGCCAAGTAAAGTGTGTGCTTTGTCATAGTCCCCTCTCAGGTCCAGTGGGGAATGCCCCTGGAATATGTTAGAGTAAACCCCTTGCACGGGGACCTGCATATAAGGCCAGTTGTGGCTGCCATTAAACAAGTTCCTCTTCACCCTCAACATAGAGTCTCCTCTCATGTGTGGGAGGGACCAGCTATATTCACTTTGGGGATTGCTATATTCACTATGCTCCCTTGGATTATAATCACTAGCTCTTGTAAGAGCTATCCTGCTACACTCTCTGGAGTAGGAGAGGTCTACCCACTGGAAGCTGGATCTCTGATTTGGGTCCAGGGTGGGTGGAGGACAGCGAGGCCCCAACCAAGCTGTAACTCTGGCTGTGGGGACTACGGTAGTTCTGGGGTCTGGTGCAGTGCTTGGAAGTACTAGGAAGCAGCGATTGGCGGAGGCACCCAGTCAGAGGATGTCGTAAAGAGAACGAGAATAGCTTCACACTAGAAAAAGAAGAAAATTTGTGAAAGTAGGTGTAACTGGCAGATTGTCAAACATACAAACCCCTAGCACTATAACTAAACATAGGTCAACAACCAGTGATGTTATCTAAATATCTATATATACGTAGATGTATAAATGCAAGATAATGATTGAACGGGTTAGTGCACATGAAATACAAGAGTATCCTGAAATACGAAAAACCATGAGATACACAAAACTCTTGAATACCTTACCTGAGTATCCCATCGTGGATAAAACAAAAGGGGTGCGATATGAAAAGGTCAGAGAAGACATAGGGTGGAAAAATATTTGCCTCATGTCTTTAATAATATTTAGATTTTTTCGTCACTGAATCTAGAATAATCCCTAATTTTATGGCAAGACAGGAGGCTTCATATTTGCTGTTTTAACGCCGGAGAGTAAATAAAAGCCCGCATGAGATTCAGGCCAGAAATAGAAAATACGGAAGGTAGATCCCTTGACCAATCAGCGGAGGCTAAAATGTCTGAAAGGGAACCCCCTGCGATAAGGGCAGAGGTCGCGGCCATGCCCCACACCGAATTGGCGCCAAAGGAAGCCTCAACACCTGCAAGGCAGAGAAGCCACCGGATCCACCGAGCGATCGTGGGACAGAATACTGAGTTATGAGGACAAACATAAGACACAAAAAGAGGTGGATCCCGAAGGGCAACACAAAGAGATGGTCTGTCAGGGAAATATGGATAAAAAAACAGAAGAAGAAAGGACCTTAGTGCGAACAATAGAGAAATGTACGCCTTCAGGAGTAAATTCAATCGCGTGAAGGTCAAAAACCTTGACATCGGAAACCTTACGAAAAGAGACCAAACAAAGCAGCAGGGCTTGTTTGGCTGAGAGTTGACGCAGGTAAAGTTCTGAGTTAGGGGTGTATCGAGGGGCTGGTGGTTGAGAAAGACGAATATCCCACAGAAGCCTACAAACGGATGGGTGCTTTCCGACAGGAAGCGCATCAATCGGGTATTGAGCCGCTGAAATAGCAGAACGAAAAACGTTTATCATATGGTAAGACTTGCCACTGTCAAAAAGAGACGATAGGAAGTTCATGATATTCACCACAGTCGTTGAAAAATTATCAATATCCCTTTCCAAACACCAGAGAACCCAGAATCTCCATGCAGAGAGGAATGATCTGCGGGTTCCTGAGGACCATGAATCCAAGAGGAGACTTTGAGCAGAACCCGAAAGTCCTGAGACACACCAGGATCCTCTGAAACAGTCCAGGCCACCAGCTGAAGATGACCCTGGATGGCGAGAGAGTTGAAATCACTGGAGGGGTCTCAGAGGAGATCCAGAGCCAGAGGCAAAAAGAGAGGGAAATCTTCGGACATTTCTAAAAGATTGGGATACCAAGGTTGGGCTCTCCAGAGGGGAGTTATTAAGAGAATCTTGACTCCGAGAAGCGTGAGGCAATGAAGAGTGCGATAAATCATGGAAAAGGTGTCCAGAGACTGCCAGTGGAGAGACCGTAGCAAGTGACTCCCAACCCTAGGAGGCTGGCGTCAGCTTCGAGGACAAAATTGGGTTGGCACCCGAATATAGCTTTGCCATTCCAGGTTTCCATGTTTTGGAGCCACCAATCTAATTCCCGACGGACCTCGTTTGTAAGGAGAATTGGTTGGTTGTAAGATCGGGATCTTTGAAGATACAACATCTTGAGGCGTCGCATCCCCCTGTAATAGCCTGAATGGAGGCGGACAGAAGTCCTATTATTAGCGCTAAATCACGAAGGAGAATATGATGGGAGGACAGTAGTCTCCGAATGTCCCTTTTATTAGATTTTATCTTTGACAGCGGGAGTTGAAGGATCGACATGACGAAGTCGATATGAAAACACAGGAAAAGGACAGACTGCGCCGGTACCAGTGTTGATTTTTCTAAATTGATTACTAAACCAAGGTTTTGTAGGAAAAATTTGGTCATATCTGTATGTTTCCGAAGAGTATGTGGATCCTGTGCCATGATTAATATGTCGTCTATGTAGACGATGGACCTGACAGCTTGGGACCGGAGAAGGGCCATAACTGGCTTCATTAACTTGGTGAAACACCAAGGGGCGGAAGAGAGACCAAAAGGGAGGCAAGTGAACTGCCAGAGCTCTTGTTGCCACCTGAATTGTAGGAAGGGACGGTGAGAGGACGTTACCGGCACTGTAAGATAAGCATCCTTTAGAACGAAACAGGAGAACCAATCTCCCTCGCAAAGTAACGCGGTGTCCTGAGCAGTTTTATTCCTTCCATTTTGAAGTGATGATTCACTATAAACTGATTCAAATTTCTCAAGTTGATGATTGGGCGAAAGTCGTTTGACTACTTCCGGACTAGGAAGATGTTGCTGACAAACCTGGGTGGGAATGGTGAGGGTTTGATTGCACCCTTGTCTCTGAGCTTGCAGAGTTCCATATTTAGTATGGCAGGGTTCCGACTGGGACATCCTTAGGGGGCGGGGGGGAACTCTTGTATGGGGTCGGTGGTAAAATCTATGTGAAAACCTGAAACTGTCTGAAGGATCCATGAAACTGTCTGAAGGGTCCATGAGACCACTGAGAAAAAATGGGTTAGACGGCCTGCAATATGAGTTATAGAATAAGGTAGGTGTATTACCTTGAGCAGAGCGACCCCGGAGAGAAGCAGACCCACGTCCTCTGAGCGATCCTCTGTTGGTGAACAGTTGCCTGTGATAGAGGTGGGTATAACCTTAGTTCCAAGGCTCAAATGTGTGAGGCCTGTAGCCTGTGAAGGCAGATCTGCCAGTAGCTCGGCCTTTATGGCGACTGGCTCTGCCAGAAAAATGAGGAGAGAGGTCTGAGCTTTATTTAACGAGGTGAAAACAGATACATGCCTGTTGAGGTCCCGCATGAATTGATCACCAAACAAGAGGCCGTTCGCCTCCGGATCGAGTTCTTTAGAACTCATATCTGCCACTTTTGCGTCCATTTTATAGAGAACAGCCTTTCGTCTTTCATTGGATGTAGCCACATTAGCATCTACAAGTAAACATAGTGCTCTTTGTGCCCAGAGAATATATGGTATAAAACATATACCAATTAGAGGAGCGCTATACAAATAAAAAAAATTGTGCAGGGGTTCACTTACCCCATTAATTAAGTGTAACAACACACTTGAGAATACAAATTTGGAGGTATATATGCTAAAGAAAAAAACAGGGATATATAGTTCAGATGGTCTTAGATAGTAATTGGTGGTAAATAAATAACTAGAACCACTCACATGGAGCCTATATGGTATTGGCTCTGTAAAGTAAACCTTTTTGCTCTTTGGGCAGCAACACACCACTCTCTCAATGATGTTCCAAAAATACAGAAAAGAGTATTACGCTCACCTTTTTAAGAGCCTTCAGTTCCTGGCTCTAAGGATAATCAGCGGTGTGCAACTTTCTTGGGATGGCACTAGCCCAATAAAGGTTCCTAGAGGCTCCAAGGACTTGGTTTGGAATAACTAGTCAAATGTATTGGTTACAAATAAAAACACAATAATATAAATATATAAAATAAAAAATCTAATTTAAAAGTCCAAATCAGCCAATACGCGTTTCACTCATCTATGAGCTTCCTCATTTAGCTGTAGTGTAGCCTCAGGAATCCCTTGCTTTTAAATGTCTAGTGAGTCTTTTGAGTCCTCCTCTTTAAGGTCACATGGTGTTCAATTAGCCAACCCCAAGTTTAAATTGTATGGCATTCCTTTGAGTGATCTAACTGCACCTGTGTTTGGGGGGCCCCTATTGGGTAATTGAATTGCCACTTTAAATTTGAATCAATAATTGGTGGTTAAGTGATGTTCGTTTCTAACACGTTACTTCCGGTCCGTGGTTGGCGGAAGTGATGTTGCGGGTATTACGGCTCGCCAAATCCGCCCTCCACCACCTGCAGGAAGTGTGGTACTCAACATAGTCTCTGTATAATTTATTTCATTGGTGGTCAGGGGTCCCATAGGGAAAGCATTGGATTGGCTAAAATCGGCACGGGGCGGGTCCAAATGCCGTTTTGGCCAATCAGGACCTCCTCATAGAGATGCATTGAATCAATGGAGAATTCAGCATCTCCATGCAGAGCGTGGGGATGCTGAACGGCAGTGCTGCCTACTGTTCAGCCCTGAGCCAGGAAGCCCCTCCAGTGGCCAACTGAGGAGTGGCCATTTGGAGGTGTCCCTAGGGGCAATGTAAACACTGCCTTTTCTTTGAAACGGCAGTGTTTACATGAAAATGCCTGAAAGGAGCTATTATACTCACCAGAACAACTACATTAAATCTGTAGTTGTTCTGGTGACTATAGTGTTCCTTTAAATTATTTTATAATATATTATACATATATGATATATGTAAAATATATTTAACATGTTTATTTTTATTTTTTTAACTCTTTTAGCTGCCTGGGAAACTGCCTGACAGCTCAGACAGTCCACCTGCTGGCAGCTCCATAGACTCATATTGCGGCCATGTGATCATCGTGATTACATGGCCCTTGAGGGCCGGGGTGGCTGGAGTTTCTGCAGGGGAACTGCTAGTACGTCCGCGGTCCTTAACGACAAGATTTTTTTTTTTAAATATTAATACTGTAAAATATATATATAAAGTGTCAGAGGCGTGGCCAGCCGTGCACCTAAGCAGACGTGTTTGCAGGGGCTCCTGCTAAACACCTCGAAAACAACCCAAAAAGCCATGAAAGCAACCTAACCCTACAGCTGGAACATTAGTGACCCTGAACCCCCCAAGAGAGAGATGGGACGCAAACACCGTAAACTACTGGCATCAGAGGCTTCCACACTACCCGATGATGTAGATTAATTTAGAAATAAACAAATATGTTTAAATGTCTATCTGTTCCTGTCCAAATCTGAGATGATTAAATTGCGTATACGCAGAAGTAAGTTCACACTGACACATGGAGTTCAGGTTAAAAGCACTTCAGAAAATTTAATGCCATCTAGTCGGAAAACAGTTATGCAGACCTTTTTAAAGGCAAAATGACATCATCATTGAATATCAGATAATAACAAATAAACATCATTAATTGGATTAAATGTTATGTGACTATATCAGTGTCCACCCATCAATATTATTAATTGGCTCAGGGATTTGAGTGACTAGCTAGGTGTCCTCCCACCGGGAGGTGGTATTGTTCTGGACAAGGGTGTGGACAGAAGGCTCAGGCGCCATTTTTCCCAGCATGAGGTTTACTCGGTGGAAAGGGGGGCTTGAGCGTCATTTTACACAGTCAGTGATGTCAATCTTGTGGTCTGGTGCAAGGTTCTTTTATGAATAGAACATTTCATTAGTACAGTGTTCTCATGGCCTTGGCTCTGGCCTTGGTTATACTTTGTTGCATGTTACAGGAGATTCAATAATTCCGGAGTCAGCTATGTCTTTATAGACAATACAGTCTCTGTTCATTGTATTAAATGTTGCTGGGAAATTCTGACATGTAATGTAGTTTAAGATGGAGAATCTGTCAGGTAATGAGGACAAAATGGAGGGTTTGTCACAGTGTGAGGTTAAAATGGAGTTAGTACAATAATTCAGTACAAGTTCAATAAAGATTTTTAATAATTCTACATCAGTCCCCCCTATGAAATGTTAAATTCTAAAAGATAAACTTTATTGGTTAGTTTCAGAAGACAGGTTAGCCCAAAGGCACAAAACCCTATGAAGTAACGGTTCTTAAAGTCTTCTTAGTTCTTCAGAGGGACATCATAAATAGACAAGCTTACATTACCATATGGACCTGTGTTATCTGGAATATAGGCACAACAAGTCATGGTGACAGGTAAACGTTGTTGGTTGCAATAGATATAATAAATGCAAATCAAAATATTATTATTATTAGCAGTGACGGTTGGGAAAATGGACTCAAACTTTTCCTTTTAGAGCGGTGCTCCTCTTTGTGTTCTGAAGCATGAATGTGGTGTGTCAAGAGTACCTTGTCGTGTATTATGTGTATGGACATAATAACCTTGGCTAGGGCACATTTGCTTATGCATTGTAGTATTAAACTTGTCCCACGCTACATCAGCGTGGGTGGACTCGGATCATTTAGTCAATATTAATATCACCACAAACTCAGGATGGGCAAATAATCCTGAGGGAGCTTGGCGTTTGGATCTCTTTAGCTTCACGAGGTCTCCTTTTGGGGTCCTCGGCTTTCCATCGATGGCAGGTGGTCAGGCATTATTATGGCCATCAAACACCTACTTGTTGGTATCTTTTTTTATTATTTTTTTTTAACAAGTCATTTTTTTCTTTAGAGTCAAAAGTGTGTCAAAATCAACAAATGTTACTTCTCATGTTGCAGAGAGAGAGAGAGAGACTTGAATCTGGAACAATGAATCCACTGAGTGATCTCTGCAACTTTCACAATGCACTATTGGGTATATGGTCTTGGTTGTCACATTGATGACCGGCTAGGCTTCTGGCCATCCTGACAAAATGTCTATTATAACTAGTGCATATTTGACCCAGCAGCTCTTTGTCACCTGGATTCTTGAAAGGGATATTGAGAGTTAGCTAGGTGCTAAGGATTCTCCTCCTCTTCTGCCTGAGCTGTCCTTGGCACAAATAATACAGGATCGGCAGTAACTGATGATTAGAGGAGTAATTCTAGGTGCTTTAGAGTATTTAGAGATCAAAGAGTTCATGAGAGTCTTGGATAGGTATAGAGTTCCATGGGCTCACTGCCCAGTACATGTTTTTGGGTAAACAGAGCTTGAGAGTGTTGGAGTACAGCCCGTCTTCAAGGGTTGCCCCTTTCTGTTTTTCCAGCTTTGTATTTCTTCAGGGTCAGCAGCTGCTTGTCATTCTTTCAGAAGCTTGAGATCTGTAGGTAGGATCTACATGGTGAGTATAGAAGTTTCTTTAGCGGACACCATTCTGTCCACTTCCCTTGGTGCACTTGTGGCTTGGTTGGCAGCTTTTAGTCAGCTGAGTGGTGCTTCTTATCTTCCAGATGGATCCAAAATAATGTGCTGCACCCAGGGCATATCTTGAGTCAGTGTAGGTATTGGCATGTCTTCCTTCAGGCATTTTGTATGCCACTGAGAAGGCTGTCAATTCAGCGTCTTGAGCAGATGTGAGTGAGGAAAGTGAAGATGCTTGTCGTACCTGATCTTCTGTAGCAACAGCAAATCCAGTATGGTACCTTTCCTCTTTATCCGCAAACAGAGTGGAGTCAGGATCTGGTAAAGCTACTGCATGCTCTGTTGAAAGGTGTCTTGTTTCTTCTTTCATCTGTTCAAAGCAACCATGAGGAGCAGAAGAGGTTTCCTCACCTATTTCTGTGAGAGATTGGGGGGTATTTGTCTTTCTATTTACAGTTCTCTTGCTGACCCCCCTCTGTAGAGAGTTGTGAATTGATTGTTCATGTTTTGTTCTAATGAGTCAGGTTCCTTTCATGAGATTTCTGGGGACTTAGTGAAGAAAAAACATGAGGGACAGCCACCTCCCTTACAGGTGTCTTACTTCCATGGGAATCTGGGTCAGGACCGCACTATTTCCTTGAGAGTGCCCAAAACAGTTCTTTCATGTCTGAATAATTTCCCCCCTGGGAAGTGGCGGAAGAGTGGCCAGAGCAACTTTTCTTCAAAATATAATGTTGTCAGGTAGAGGCAGAGTTGTCTATGAGCGGAGGAAATTGGTAAGGAATAAGAAGGGAGGAAGCATATAAAGGATATAGATATGGTGGTGGGGAGATGGAAGAATGAGTAGTGGATAGAGTGAGAGGGGAAGAAGGTGGAGTAGGAGGAGAAAGTGGAGTAGAGGGAGGAGTAGGAGGAGGAGAAGGAGAAATAGAGGGAGGAGTAGGAAGAGGAGGGAGGAGTAAGAGCAGGAGGAGGGAGGAGGAGGAGTAGAGGAGAAGTAGGAGGAAAGAGGAGAAGGTGGAGTAGAGGGAGGAGGAGGAGAAGGAGAAATAGAGGGAGGAGTAGGAAGAGGAGGGAGGAGTAAGAGCAGGAGGAAGGAGGAGGAGGAGTAGAGGAGAAGTAGGAGGAAAGAGGAGAAGGCGGAGTAGAGGGAGGAGTAGGAGGAGGAGTAGAGGAGAAGTAGGAGGAGAGAGGAGAAGGTGGAGTAGAGGGAGGAGTAGGAGGAAAAAGTGGAGTAGAGGGAGGAGTAGGAAGAGGAGGGAGGAGTAAGAGCAGGAAGAAGGAGTAGGAGGAGGAAAAGGTGGAGTAGAGGGAGGAGTAGTAGGAGAAAGTGGGGAACTGTAGATGAAGGGGAGGGATCGGTGGGAGGAGTAAGCAGGGGTGGGCAGGTAAGGGAGCAGACAGGTGATGTAGCAATGGAGGGTACATCAGAAATCAAGACTAGGTAGAAATGCAATGGAGGCTGCAAATAGCCCATGTACAACAACTATTAACTGGCCCTATGCTTTCCCTAGAGAAAAATAATAAAAGGCTAACCTGCTCATCTTGTCTCCACAAGCCTCGAACGTTTCACTCTGTGGGTGTCCCGCAGCGGCTAGCCCACCACATCTCCCACACCAGACTTGTGCCCGTGGAGACAGACGCTATCCCTGACTCTCGTTCTTTATTTTATTAATTTATATCTAACATCCCAAAATGTAATTCCTACTTATATCACAAATATACATTATCACAATTTTATGTCTCGCAAATGGGATAAAATTTATTCTACTCTTCACTGATAATGTATATTTAAAACATACAAAATAGACAAATAACATTGTCTTCTGCAAAATAAATGAAAAAGATAATGGAGATTTTGTTAAGCATTGTTAAACAGCTATACCTGAATTCACATTGCATAGTATTGCAACAAATCACACTTGCCTTTACATTTTTAACTCGTCCAAATAATTCTCTATTCCTGCATCAGATTCACTTTCCTAACCTTCGTAATCAACACTGAGCTACATCCCCGTCTCCCTATCTTATACACCAGTCTTGGAGAAAATACTTTGCACCGCGAAAGGAAATACAGCCTCATAAAGGTGGAATGTAATCTTGTGAGCTAGTCTCCCACACGATCCTATCAACTTCAATTGAAATAACAAAATACACAATTAGAATATTTTCTAGCAAAAATTCCATTGCTAAGTTCTGAATAACTCTACGGAACACAAATCTGAATCGCACTGAGTCGCAACCACGCCCCCCCTCCTCCTCCCTCCCCTGTCTCACAGAAGGCAAAAAGGGAGGGGTAGGAGGGGACTGCAAGCATGACATTTTAACCATGTCAGTGCTGGAAAGACAGTTACGTTACAATTATTGCAAAAGCAAAGAGACACAAAAACACAACATTTAATAATACTCTCAGTGAAACTCAATACAAAACCCCCACCCTCTACCAGGGTAATGGCTAACACAAAATACAAAAACAATTATTATGATATACATACATTCTTAACCCTTTGTGATCTAGTTCTTCCTCAACCCAACCTTCTTGCTGAATAGCCTTCGCTACTCTGTACCATGCTTCAGCTGTTTTTAATAAATCATTATTTGCAAGCTTGCCTCTCTTCTCCATCAATAATCTACGCCAACTTTCTGGTTGCAATCTACCACATGTCGGCACAGCAATTTTACACACTTTTGCAATCTTTTCAACACCTTTAACCATCTCCTCACCCTCTCTGTCATCAACTAAATCACATGCTAACCAGCCCTTACTGGGCTTACTCAAATCCTGCCCCATAATCCCCTTTCCCCTACACCAGCGTCCTAGATATAGGGAAAGATAAGGAAAATTGAACAGGAATGTCTACAATGCTCGACTGCCACTTTAAATGTAGGTGGGTCCTACTCAAGTGCGTCTTCCCAAAACGTAGACTAGTCACTGAATCCGCCTACCCGGGGTGGTAGACACGGATTGGAGCGAGGTGAGAAGTGTGTGACCAATCACTTCTCTGTTAAGAGGAATGGGAGTGGATAGTATAATAGTATAGGAAGTGTAGAAAAGATAAAAAGGTAAGGAAAATCCTTAGAGACAGACACAGGAGTTTGAATGACTCCTAATTAAACAAACAAGACAACAATACAATTGAAATACAGTGCATGCATCACAGTTCAAATAAAATCAACAGTAATCCCTTTCCTTTACTCGTGTGCTTACTCCAAAGTCACCTCCCTCAATCTCGTAGTGTCTCACTACCAGCGGCCAAGGATAACAGCTAACACCGGTCCGAAATCCATATGCCTCCCTCGTTACAGCAGTCCACTAAAAGTGTCTGCGCTACCCTCACCCTTGTAGTGCCCCTATGAGACCCACTCATAAGTCTCACTACTCCGTGGTGATGAAGACAGCAATGCCTGCCCGAATTCACGCACCACAAATAACAATTGGAATGACTCCAGCCTAGCGCTCAAAGCTGGAGGGTACCACCTCTCTGCAAGCAGAGTTATGTGCACAATGAAGCTAGCTAGGCTATCAAAGTGACACCAGAAGGATCCCCAGGAAACTATGAGTCTACACAATCTCCACAGATCAAACACACCTCTTTTTCCATACAGCCACAGCCACGAGGCTCCTAAAAGAGTTAAACAGGCAAAGAAGACCCCCAGGAACACTTCCACAGGTCAACCCCCCTTTTTCCCTACAGCCACAGCCACGTGGCTCCTAAAAGGAGTAAACAGGCAACAGAAGACCCAGGCAAATCCCCTCAGGTCCACCCCCCTTTATCCCAAAAGGGGTAAAAAGACAAACACTCAAACAGAAGACCCAGGCAAATCCCCTCAGGTCCACCCCCCTTTATCCCAAAAGGGGTAAAAAGACAAACAGACAAACAGAAGACCCAGGCAAGTCCCCTCAGGTCCACCCCCCTTTATCCCAAAAGGGGTAAAAAGACAAACAGACAAACAGAAGACCCAGGCAAGTCCCCTCAGGTCCACCCCCCTTTATCCCAAAAGGGGTAAAAAGACAAACAGACAAACAGAAGACCCAGGCAAGTCCCCTCAGGTCCACCCCCTTTATCCCAAAAGGGGTAAAAAGACAAACAGAAGACCCAGGCAAGTCCCCTCAGGTCCACCCCCCTTTATCCCAAAAGGGGTAAAAAGACAAACAGACAAACAGAAGACCCAGGCAAGTCCCCTCAGGTCCACCCCCTTTATCCCAAAAGGGGTAAAAAGACAAACAGACACTCAACCCGGGCACTTAAGCTAAAATAGGCCAATATACACACACACCCAGGCAACAGACTAAATGCAGGTAAACAAGTGAGTAACGAGACACCGGGCAAGATATTACCTGTCTTTGATGTCCTCCCGGGAAGCAGTCACAGACACGTGGACGAGTCAATCAAAGGGGCCGGAACATACCGGTGGCTCTGCAGAAGTCTCTACCGTGTACCTGGAGGTGATCAGTCTCCTTTCCTTCCCCTCCGATTCCTCCGTCCAACAGCGTCTTCCTTAGGACGGCTCACCGGCCAGACATAGCCCGATGCCCCACGCTTCTGGGCGCCAAATTGATGTAGATTAATTTAGAAATAAACAAATATGTTTAAATGTCTATCTGTTCCTGTCCAAATCTGAGATGATTAAATTGCGTATACGCAGAAGTAAGTTCACACTGACACATGGAGTTCAGGTTAAAAGCACTCCAGAAAATTGAATGCCATCTAGTCGGAAAACAGTTATGCAGACCTTTTTAAAGGCAAAATGACATCATCATTGAATATCAGATAATAACAAATAAACATCATTAATTGGATTAAATGTTATGTGACTATATCAGTGTCCACCCATCAATATTATTAATTGGCTCAGGGATTTGAGTGACTAGCTAGGTGTCCTCCCACCGGGACGTGGTATTGTTCTGGACAAGGGTGTGGACAGAAGGCTCAGGCGCCATTTTTCCCAGCATGAGGTTTACTCGGTGGAAAGGGGGGCTTGAGCGTCATTTTACACAGTCAGTGATGTCAATCTTGTGGTCAGGTGCAAGGTTCTTTTATGAATAGAACATTTCATTAGTACAGTGTTCTCATGGCCTTGGCTCTGGCCTTGGTTATACTTTGTTGCATGTTACAGGAGATTCAATAATTCCGCAGTCAGCTATGTCTTTATAGAAAATACAGTCTCTGTTCATTGTATTAAATGTTGCTGGGAAATTCTGTCATGTAATGTAGTTTAAGATGGAGAATCTGTCAGGTAATGAGGACAAAATGGAGGGTTTGTCACAGTGTGAGGTTAAAATGGAGTTAGTACAATAATTCAGTACAAGTTCAATAAAGATTTTTAATAATTCTACATCACCCGACATCAGGCGGTCCTTCGATAGGCCGCAGCGGCCAGCACAGCCTAAAATGGCGCCGGACAGGCATCGAGGCTCCAGTGAGTTGGAGGTGTCCCCTGACGAAGAGGGACCAGTGACAACACAAGCCCCCAGCAGAGTATATCAAAGGGAGGACTCTGACTCAGACACGTCACCCTCTACCAAAGGGGACATTAAAAGGCTCCTGCTTGAGCTCTGGGGGTTGTGGAAGAAAGACCTGGACGGAGTGCGTGGAGAAATGGGCGGCATCGTGTCACGCCCGAGAGGCGGAAAGGGACACCAGCCTCACAGAGACCCGAACTACCGTAGCAGATCTCTCACAGCAGCTCACCCGCGCCGTCACTGCCATAGAAGCCAGGCACCGTAAGAAAAATATACGCATCGGGGGGTGCTGGAGACGGTGGGACCTGAGTCGGTGCTGGAGTTCGCCAACAGAGTGGCCACTGTGATGGAGGTGAGAGGAGAACGCGGACTACCACCTATAGCCTCTGCATTCCGGATTCAGAAGGCCGCTACAGCTCCAGTGGACGCTCCCAGGGACATTATTGAAGTCACTCAGAGCGCGGCGGTGAAAGCAGTTGAAGACTGCCAAGTGCGAATCTTCGACGACCTGCCATTCGTAGTACTGCTGGAAAGACGCAGATTCATGCCGGTCACCAGGGTCCTCAGAGACCATGGAGTCAAGTACAGATGGGCCGCATGGAGACACAGTGATGTCGCTGTCCGCGGGGGAAGACCCAACTGCCACGGCTGCCGCCCGCAGCGCACCTGACCC
Organism: Pelobates fuscus; assembly: GCF_036172605.1. Classification (NCBI taxonomy): domain Eukaryota; kingdom Metazoa; phylum Chordata; class Amphibia; order Anura; family Pelobatidae; genus Pelobates; species Pelobates fuscus. The sequence continues at coordinate 228,832,476 of NC_086318.1, forward strand.
CACAAACACGCAAACACCCCACCGAGGGAAGAGAAAACCCTGGCACAGCGATGGCGGAACGATGACCTACTCACCAGTACCCTCCATAAGCCAGGTAACCCGGAGGGGGGACCACAACCAAGTTGATTGAAAGCACTAAACAGAGGCTCAGGTGGGACTTAAGTCCAGTTATTTCACACGAGACTGATTCCACACTTATTTTTATTTTTTGTCCCTCTCGAGCTCTCTAGACTTTAACCATCCCAGTGCTATCCATATGGCCACACTGACTGACTCTACCCTATAGATGGGCAGCTCTTGCTTCATAGGAGCTGAACAGTTCACCCTTAACCCCACAGAGGTTGCTCACATGCTCCACCAATGTGACTATTTTCAATTCCCTTGAACTGCGTACCAACAAAGGGTGTATCTCACCTCCACATGAGTCGTTACTCTGTGCCGTCACTCTGCTTCTGTCGACCCCACAAGAGTAGCTAACACATTCTCCAAAGGCGATTAATTTAGCTTCACTAATGTTTCAAGAGGTATACCTTAACCCCACGAGAGTAGCTAACGGGGTCCACCAATGTATATATATTTTAACTCCAAGGGAGTAGTTAACGTGTTTTTCATCAAAGTGCTTACTTTAACCCCACAAATGTTTCTAACATGTTCCCCCAATGTGTTTATATTAACCATACTTGAGTTGCTAACATGTACAATAGAAAGTGTTATTTCAACTCCACATGAGTTGCTCACCTGTGCTGTCAAATTGCTTAAATTTAACTATACAAGAGTATCTAACATGCCCCACTACCGTACCTACTCTCACCCCACTAGAGTTACGACCAGGTGATACCAATGAGGTTACTTTAACTCCATGCGAGTCGCCCACATGGTCCGCCAATAAGTATAAATCAACTTTATAAGAGTCAATACCAAATGCTACCAATATACTTATCTTGACCCCACACGAGTCGCTAATGTGCTCTACCAATGTGCTATGCTTTTAACTATACAAGAACTACCAACGGGACGTACCGGGTGGTTACTTTTAAACTCACACGAGCGGCCAGTATGTTTTGGCCCCACGTGTGTGGCCAGTGTGTTATATCACTTGGACTCTCATAGGTTCGCTTCAGCTACTGATATGTCGGACCAAATAGATGCCCATAAGCCCCCACAAGCTATTGGCGCGCTGTACTATCAGGCCCGCTTGAGCAGCCGGCACGGCATACCAAACGTGCTAATCCCAAACCCTTACGAGCCGCTGGCATGATGCCCCGCACGTTATACCTTAAACCCGCTGGAACTAATGGCATGCAGTCAGGGCCGCCATCAGGGGGTGACAACCATGACTGTTGTCATGGGCCCGGCCGTCCTGGGGGGCCCAGGCACCCAGACCCCCCATTCCCAATGTGCATACATATATATAGCAGTTATCGCTATATACATGTGTTTTGGCAGTGGCAGAACTACCTGAGGGGGCCCATCGGGTGGCCCATGCACTTAGGGCCACCCGATGGGCATATCTCTGAAGGGGCCCGATCAGTGCCGTGGATTTTTAATAGCTAGTCCGGGCCCCTTTAAGGATCCTGGCACTGGCAGTGCTGGGAGGAAGTGAGCTCACTTCCTCCCAGCTAACACCCGCGCGGAGGAAGCACCGGAGACTGTGAAGAGGAGAGGAGGACAGTCAGACCCACACCCACACCCACATCAGCCCCAGGCCCCCAGCCAGCAGAGTCCACCCTCCTGCAGCCTAAAGGTAAGAAACAGGAGGGTGGGAGGAAGCATTGGGGAGTGTGAAGAGGGGGACAGAGTCAGACCCACACCCACATCAGCCCCAGCCAGCAGAGTCCACCCTCTTGCAGCCTAAAGGTAAAAACATGAGGGTGGGAGGAGAGGAGGACAGAGTCAGACCCACACTCACATCAGCCCCAGCCAGCAGAGTCCACCCTCCTGCAGCCTAAAGGTAAGAAACAGGAGGTTGGTTAAAAAAAAAAGTGTGTGTGTCTGTATCTATGTGTACCTGAGTGTTTGTGTGTGTCTGTCTGTATCTATGTGTACCTAAATGTGTGTGTGTGTGTCTGTCTGTATCTATGTGTACCTGAGAGTGTGGGTGTCTGTCTGTATCTATGTATCTATCAGTGTGTGTATCTATGTGTTTGTTTGTATCTGGTTGGTAGTGTGCACCTGAGTGTATGTTTTTGTTATTGTTTTATTCTTTGATTTTTTTTTTATAGCAGTGCTGCAGCTTTTATGTTCATGGTTTTCTAGTGTCTGTGCTTTTGATTTTTATGTACACTTTTTGTCCACAATCATTTTCACTACTTAGTTGATATTCCCCATTTATTTTAGTTTTAGTTGTGGCTCTATTTAAATGTTTAAACAGATTGTTAGTTTGTTTTGGTAACTTTGTTGTAATGTATATCTTTTCTATTTGGCGCTGCCTGTCCATGTTGTGTACGTTTTTATCTTGCATAGCCTGTCTTATATTTTATGTGCATGGCACATTTTCGGTCGTTTGCATTTATTTTTTAAAGTGTGTTAATTAGTGCAATACATAATTTATATATATATATATATATATATATATATATATATATATATATATATAATATTTTGCTGGAGCGCTTACGCTTTCTTTGTTTTCTGAGATTCTCAACTAAAGCTGTGTTTATTTGGTGTTAATCTGCCCATAGAATTGATTACTTTATTGTTGTTTTTCTACATTTTTACACATACCGTATATACTCGAGTATAAGCCGAGTTTTTCAGCACATTTTTTGTGCTGAAAAACCCCAACTCGGCTTATACTCGAGTCAGAGTCTGTATTACGGCAATTTGCATTGCCATAATACAGACTGGGGCTGTGGGGGCTGCAGAGAGATGTTACTTACCTCTCCTGCAGCTCCTGTCAGCTCTCTCCTCCTCCGCCGGTCCGTTCAGCTCTTCTGTCAGCTCACAGTGTAAATCTCGCGAGAGCCGCGGCTCTCGCGAGATTTACACTGGGAGCTGACCGAGGTGCTGAGCGGACCGGCGGAGGAGGAGAGAGCTGACAGGAGCTGCAGGAGAGGTAAGTAACATCTCTCTGCAGCCCCCACAGCCCCCTCCTACACAGTGCCCATCCACTGGACCACCAGGGAAGGAGAGCCCCCCTCCCTGGCCAGCTAGCAAGCAGGGAGGGGGGACGAAAAAATGCATATTTATATTAATAATAATAAAAAAATAAAAATAATAATTAAATAAATAAAAATAATAAAATAAAAAAATAATAATAATAAAAAAAATGTAATGAAACAAAAAAAAATATTAAAATAATAATTAAAAAATAAAAATGCCCACCCCCCACCAAGGCTCTGCATCACACTCTGCATTACACACACACATACACACACTGCATTCACACACACACACTGCACTCATACACACACACACTGCATTCATGCACACACACTGCATTCATACACACACACAGCACTCATACACACAGCATTCTCATACACACACACTGCACTCATACACAGCATTCATACACACACACACAGCATTCATACACACACACTGCACTCACACACACACACTGCATTCATACACACACACACTGCACTCATACACACAGCATTCTCATACACACACACTGCACTCATACACACATCATTCATACACACACACTGCATTCATGCACACACACTGCATTCATGCACACACACTGCATTCATGCACACACTGCATTCATACACACACACTGTATTCATACACACACACAGCATTCTCATACACACAGCATTCTCATACACACACACTGCACTCATACACACAACATTCATACACACACAGCATTCATACACACACACTGCATTCATACACACACACTGCACTCATACACACACACACTGCATTCATACACACACACTGCATTCATACACACACACTGCATTCATACACACACACTGCACTCATACACACAGCATTCTCATACACACACACACTGCACTCATACACACAGCATTCATACACACACACTGAACTCATACACACACACTGCACTCATACACAGCATTCTCATACACACACACTGCACTCATACACACAGCATTCTCATACACACACACTGCATTCATATACACACTGCACTCATACACACACTGCATTCTCATACACACACTCTGCATTCTCATACACACACACTGCATTCTCATACACACACACTGCATTCTCATACACACACACTGCATTCATTATATACACACACTGTAAATAAATATTCAATTAATATAATTTTTTAAGGATCTAATTTTATTTAGAAATTTACCAGTAGCTGCTGCATTTCCCACCATAGTCTTATACTCGAGTCAATAAGTTTTCCCAGTTTTTTGGGGTAAAATTAGGGGCCTCGGCTTATATTCAGGTCGGCTTATACTCGAGTATATACGGTATATTTTATTTATATTTAGTTTTTATGTGTATCTGTTTATGTGTGTCTGTATGTATCTGTGTCAATGTGCACCTGAGTGTGTGTGTGTGTCTGTGTTAGTGTGTGCATGTGTGTATATATGGGTGCCAGATTGCACCTGAGTGTGTATCTCTGTGTGCGTGTATCTATGTGTCTGTATCCGGGTGTCAGTGTGCACGTGAATGTATGTGTGTGTGTGTGTAACTGTGATTGTATATTTCCATGTATGTCAATGCATGTGCCTGTATCTCCTATGTGTGTGCATGTATGTATATCAGTGTGTGTATGTGTCTGTGTGTCAGTTTGCACCTGAATGTGTCTGTGTATATGTTTGTATGTCTATGTATCTATGTCAGTGTGAACCTGAGTATATATGTATGTGTAACTGTGTGTCTGTGTATTTGCATGTATGTCAAGGTGTGTATCTATCTGTGTGTGTGTGTATACACTACAGACAAATGCACGCTTGCATTCAAACACCAACATTCAAATACACACATGCTCCATTCAATACCATGTTTATATTCAAACACATACACTGCTGAGTGCTAAATACAGCCCTGCAAATTGTAGATCCCCAGCTAGCAAAGCATTCTGGGACTTACAACAGATTCAGAACTACACTTGGCCACTTTACACACACTGCATCCACTAAACACACACTGTGCATTGACTACACACACACAGAGACTCTGCATTCACTCTACACACATACAGCATCCTTGTGGGCAGATTCAAGAACGGCCCTGTGGGCGGACTCGTGAGTGGGCTCTAGGGGCCCAGACCTTGAACTTTGTCAGGGGCCCCCAAATTTCTGATGGCAGCCCTGCATGCAGTACCAACCCGTTAACTGTGATTCCTCGTAGATTGCTATAGCATATTATATATCCCAGGCCCAGATGAGTGGCTAGCATGATATACAGTCGCTGGGGCTTACAGCTCTCTCCCTTATCTCATCGTTGCCCACACTGGAGATGTTGGCGTGATCAAATAAGAATGACTTATGTATATTGTTGACTTAAGCTGTGTTTAACTTTTATCCTTCTGTATTGAATGATTGTATGTTACCACCAAAACCAGTGGAGATTTCTTCCACAACAAAAATAAAGAATTGAAAAAACAAAACAAAAAACCCCCCACAATAATACTAACAGAACAATGCTTGAATGCACTCACAAATAATTCTGGAATTAGCTCAGAATTTAGTGGGATCCTCTAACAATCAGCATTTCTCAGTGAGACTCCATATATAGTTTAATCTGGGAAATAATAGGTACATATCAAATTGCATTTTAGAGTAAAAATTTTATTATGTAATATTTACCTCACTATACCTGCCTGCTCTTATGAGATTAACACTTCCTCCTGGGGCTCTCTGCAGTGCAAAGTTAAATAGTGGCCTGGAATGAGGCACATATATACATATGCATACATTCACACACGTATCATATATATTTATATGGATATACAACTACTAAATTTAACAGGGTAGGGGCTAAGTTTCTCAGGGCTAAGGGCAGGAAAAATCTTAAATACCATTATACACTTATGTGAGAAAAAAGGCCCAAAACAGTACGTAGAATACACGTGTATATTTTAATGAAACAATTAACTAAACTTTTACAATTGGAACAGGTATGTAATCACACTTGCGAGGATGCCTTCTTTGCAAATCTGTGGCTGTTGCTTGACACTGTATGGACTGGTGGAGGCTCTGTAACCTGCAGCAAGCCTGCGCATTCTGGTCTTAGGAGCACTATCTTTTCCTTGAATATTTACAACTCCTGTGGGGTCAGATACTTTTCCCCAAGTGTCCTCCAGTACCTGTGTTTTAGCCTGGTTGCTCAATGGACTCAGGTGGTCAGTAGAAAGTAAGGATTTTGTTTTCTTTAATGGTGTTGGATCATAAGATGGATCATCGAAGAAGCTGACCTGCTTGCTGAAAGTATTCAGGTGGTCAGTAGAAAGACAGGGTTTTCTTTTCTTTAATGGTGTTGGATCATCATGTGGATCATCGAATAAGTTGACTTGCTTTCTGAAGGGACCTAAGTGGTCAGTAGAAAGTAAGGATTTTCTTTTCTTCAATGTTGTCTGATTATAAAGTGGATCATCGAAGATGCTGACCGTGGGTGGTCCATCACTGTCTATATTCTTTTTAGTTGCCTGTGATGTTTGCATAAACATGTCTCCAAACAAAAATTCAGGAACATACTGCACAGTCACAGGTTCTGAAGATGTTGGTGAATTTACCTCCTCTGGTTCACAACCATATGTTTCTGCAGAAAGAGCCATAGTAACAACTGAGATTACCAAGCCCGCACAACTAAAAGTGGCCAAGAACCTCAAGGTACAGCTCATTAGTGTTCCGCTTCCTGTGATGTCACAAGCGCAGGAGTTCCATTACAGTTGGGGACTTTTTTTTTTCTCAAAATCTTTATTTAGTTTTATGAAAAAGTATGCATTTTCATAAAAGGTAAGAAACATACAGATGTTATACCCAAATTATAAAGAGAAAAACAACAGGTTCTCAAAGCACCAGTAGGCTTACACTGAAGGATGGTACCAAGTAAGACATAAGGCTATAAGAACCCAAGAAATGAAATCAAAGAAGAATGAAAAACGTGGAAAGCCAAAATTAACAGGGGATCCCCTGCAAAACATAGCTTTGAAAGACCATAAAAAATATGCTCAGTTTACAACTGTGTGAAGTTGGCACCCTGTGTTTTAAAACGTGAATAAAAAAAAAAAAAATATATATATATATATATATATATATATATATATATATATATATATAAAGTGTCAAAGGGAAAAAAAAATGTAGAGCAATACAAGCAGAATAATACTTATTTCCATAGGCGTGCGCAGCCTATTGCATTAGGGTGTGCACCCTAAAGCACAAGCACATGCGGCGTGTATATATATATATGTGTGTATATGTATGTATGTATATATATATATATATATATATATACACATATATACACACACAGACACAAAGCTGTGTGTGTGTGCTGTGTGAGGGTGCTGTTAGTGTGATGTTTGTGTGAGTGTGCTGGTAGTGTACTATGTGGGTGTTTGTGTGTGCGTGCTTGTGAGGGTGCTGTGAATGTACTGTGTGTCAGGGTGCTGTTTGTGTGTGTGTGCACTTGTGAGGGTGCTGTAAATGTACTGTGTGTGAGGGTGATGTTTGTGTGTGAGGGTACTGGTAGTGTGCTGTGTGTGTTTGTTAGGGTCCTGTTTGTGTTTGTGAGGGTACTGTTAGTGTGCTGTGTAATGTGTGTGAGAGTGCTGTGTGTTTGTGAGGGTGCTGTGTGTGTGGGTGCTGTGTATGTCTGTGTGTGCTGTATGTCTGTGTGTGCTGTATGTCTGTGTGCGCGCTGTATGTCTGTGTGCGCGCTGTATGTGTGTGCGCGCTGTATGTGTGTGGGTGCTGTATGTGTGTAGGTGCTGTATGTGTGTAGGCGTGTAGGTGCTGTGTATGTGTGTAGGTGCTGTATGTGTGTGGGTGCTGTATGTGTGTGGGTGCTGTATGTGTGTGGGTGCTGTGTATGTGTGTGGGTGCTGTGTATGTGTGTGGGTGCTGTGTATGTGTGTGGGTGCTGTGTATGTGTATAGGTGCTGTGTATGTGTATAGGTGCTGTATGTGTGTGGGTGCTGTGTATGTCTGTGGGTGCTGTGTGTGTGGGTGCTGTGTATGTCTGTGGGTGCTGTGTATGTGTGTGGGTGCTGTATGTGTGTGGGTGCTGTATGTGTGTGGGTGCTGTATGTGTGTGGGTGCTGTATGTGTGTGGGTGCTGTATGTGTGTGGGTGCTGTATGTGTGTGGGTGCTGTATGTGTGTGGGTGCTGTATGTGTGTGGGTGCTGTGTATGTCTGTGGGTGCTATATGTGTGTTGGTGCTGTGTATGTGTGTGGGTGATTGTGGGGGGTGGAGGTACATTACTCCCTTCTTACTTTATGTAGGGAGGGGGGATCTTTCCTTGCTGCTTTCCCTGGTGGTCCAGTGGAGGTGGGGGCAGATCAGTTATCCCCCCTCCCTTCTTACCTTATGCCTGGGAGGGGGGATCCTGCTGCTGCTGCCGCCATCTATCCCTGGTGGTCTAGTGGAGAGTGAACTCTAGCCCCGCAGGGCTAGAGTTCACTCACGCGAGATCTGAGCATTGCCGCGGCAACGCTCAGATCCCGCGAGAGGAACCCGGCGGAGCTGCTGGCAATAGCTCCGCCAGTCCTCTCCTGCCTCCCTCCATGCCTGTGGGCCGGTGAGGGGAGGCTGAGAGCAGAGCCGGCGCTCGGATAGCGCCGGCTCTGCATGAGCCGGCAGGGGAGATCCTGAGATCTCTCCTGCCGGTCTCAATACATAGCGCGTGCCGCGGGGATTAGGGTGTGCCCAGGCACACCCGGCACACCCCGTGCGCACGCCTATGCTTATTTCTACCACGGAGCAACAAAGAAAGAGCACTGGGTTACTGTGATGTATGCCTCTGCTCACTTGTGATTGTTGGTTATATTATACCTGTCGTTAAACAAGTTAATCCTTTGTCATACACCTTTTCAAGTTTGTTTGCACTGTAAAAATGTTTTATTTTCTGTTTGAGTAGTAAAGAAAGACAAAAACATAATATGAGCCTCCTATCTTTATTAAAATTATGTTTTTACACAACTAAATACTGTAAATATGCTATAGACTTATCTGTTAATTGTTTTGAAGCTTCTTTGCAATAAATCCATTCAGAAATATTCTTAATATATTTGACTCTGATTGCTATTGTTTCTAATTTTTAAAGATTGCAACCAGCATCGCCTTGAATGAACATCCATTTCGGCATTATTTCTGTTGCACAGCAAGCATAATGATGATTCCAAATGCAATTTTTAAAAAGCTTGGGTTCCCGCCGTGGTGTACTTGGAAGGGTAGAGGACCATACCATATTGTCACCTACTGTAGTGTGGCTGCATGTGACCACTCTCTTCATACCTACCACAGCTAGGTAGGTGTGGAAGGTTAAGAGACAAACAAGGTGTAATCAATATTTTAACAGAAACACAATGATTAAGGTAGGGTGAAGAGACACAAAGTGTGAACGCAAGGACTAACAGGGGATAAAAGGAACACACAAGGGGTAATTAAGGCTAAGGGACACAGAAGGGAGTAAGGGGAATTAAGAGAGACACAAAAATGAGGTGGGTAGGTACACGCAAGATTGTGAAGTACGTATGGAGTGGGGTAAAAAAAATTATATTAAAAAAAAAATTCTCAAAACATTTGTAAATGGCAATGTAGTCTTTATTAATCCAGTTAGAGATAAACAGCCTGTTTGCTACCCAGAACCTTAATATATAGCAGCATGCACCAAGCCATCTCTTTTAACATTTTTGTTTTATGATCTGGCACATTGTCCACTAAATGTACAGTGAAGACTTTATGTTAACAAAGACAGGTTCATAGCAGGATCCTTTTCATAATTTCTTCCCAGAAGAGTGATGCTTAGGAGTGGTTTGGATGCTATGTCAGGGAGGCTTACAAGGCGCCCATCATTCAGTATCTAACCAACAAAAAACAAGAGTCAATATTGCGGTACTTTACATGAAATAGAAATTAAATGGTTACTCTAAATACCATAATGATTACAGCCCATGTAGTTGTATGTTTTAAAGAGTCCTTGGAGGCTGTCATCTGGTTTGTGTCAGCCTGGTTTAGAGCAGTTTAAGGAAGTCTGAGGCATAATCCCATTCTATTCTGGGTAGCAATGATGGACTGAAAGCACTGGGGTTGGAATAGCCCAGCTCTTATAGTTGGATGGCTACTGAAAATGTTTAATTCTGCATAAGCTGAGCGGCAGGCAATGGATTAGGATGTGCTTGCCAGGAGAGCCTTGTTTTTTTTTAAATGTTTTTTTCACAGCTCAAAAACTGTTTTGACTCAAACCAGAAGGACACTAACCACAGATTCTTTGCACAATAACCACTACGATGAGCTGTAATAGATGGGCTGCTTAGACTACCTTTTTAAAAATAGCGTAGGTTTTAATTCTTTCACTATGTACTTCTTAGGCAACACATATGTCATTAATTAAAGTAATAAACTATATGTTTTAATACTTAACCCCTTAAGGATGGCGGGCGTTCTATGCCGTCATTTTTAGGCAGTCCTAAATGCCGGCAGGCGGCAAAGAAAGTCCCCGCCGTCCTTTGTACTTACCGGGTCCCCGCCGTTCCCCCGATGGTGGTCCCGATCCTGAACACATATATTAGTGTTTAAAAACAGTAAAACATATATCACAAGATGATATCGGCAGTAAAAATGCTTCTTTCACACACAAATGGTAAATTCACTGATGATACAATTGTTGTGATACGTTTTACTATTTTGAAACACTAATATTTGTGTTCAGCCAAGTTTCTCGAGTATAACAGTACTCCCCATGTGAAAGTTTTATGGTGTTTTCAAAAGTTACTGAGTCAAACATAAGGCTTGAATTTCCTTTTGTTCACATTTAAATTTGCCAGACTAGTTATGTTGCCTTTGAGACCGTATGGTAGCCCAGGAATGAAATGTACCCCCATGAAGGCATACCATTTGCAAAAGAAGACAACCCAAGGTATTCAAATGGGGTATGTCCAGTCTTTTCTAGTAGCCACTTAGTCACAAACATATCTGATATCTACAACACCCTAACGACACACACTTCACAAATCAGCCTCACATACATCACAGCATGGGAACGTGACCTCGGGCCACCGGACGATCCAGGCGACTGGGCGTACATATGGGAGGCGACGAACATGCTGACAGTATGTGACAGTAAATTGACCAATGACCAGTGCTGGAAATGATGTGGCGAAACCGGTTCATTCTACCCACTGCCCCATGTGAGGAGATAAATTGGCAGACTACCTACCCCACAGATAACACAGAGCACCCACATACGCTCAACTTTCCAAGCACCCTTGGTATACCTCAACGGTTCAACCAATCGCACCTACGTAACAAGCAGTACACACAAGTGTATACCAACCAGTGCTTCTGCTCTCAAATGTAACTGTGAATATAATCTCCCCAACATGTACCTATACCCTTCTCTTTATTCTGTACCCCCTGTTCTCACCCGAACAAACGATGCAAACGCTACAAATAAAGAATTTATATAAAAATAAATACATTTAAAAAAGAACCGGTTGTTATCTGTCAGGCGATTCCAATTATCCTTTACCAAGAAACACACTATATGGAGAAATATGACATCAACTAGAGCACGTGCTTTACTGGCTCTGATAGTGAGCAAGATATGCCAACTCTAGGCCATAGAAATGAGCGACAGATCGGGAGGGGCTTGTTCATTTATTATTATTACATTTACTTGCAATTATCTAAGTACAATGTAAAGATAAAAGTCACTGAGCTTTTATTTAATGTTAAGTTATATGTTCCCTAACAAGTACAATTTAACAAAGTTATTAAAAGAAGATGCGCCTAATACTATTTTTCTGTTCCTCACGATTCTGTCATTGCCAATATTATTAGTTAAAGCAGATACATTTACATTTATATATAATTATATTTGTTTGCTGTGCTAAAACTTTTGAAGGTTTTTTTTTTTTTCTCTAGATTTTTATAAACTATTTGTATATAAATTATCTGTCATGCTTAAAATAGAATATAGAGCATGTTAAAAAACATAATCAAAGTGATGGTTAGATCTGTGCCCAGTAATTGCTGCTTTTGCTTAATGTGAACACTGACAAATTGAAAAGTGTACGTAAAAACATGTTAAGGAGCATTAAAAAAATATTCATTTGACATACAGACAGCTTTTTTTACATTGTATTGATTAATGTAAACTTGTTATAGGTGACAGGTCAAGCATAATGTCATTGTGTGTAAGTTATTAGTTAACTTTTTATCTAACAGTTATATTGCACACAGCCATTAGGGAATAGCATAACGTATAAATTGAAACATATTATTGAGAGAAAAATGATTGAGTTCAGGTATGAAACGTTGACGACGCACATTATTATGTAATTCACAAATTACAGTGAGGGGAAAAAAGTATTTGATCCCCATGCTGATTTTGAACATTTGCCCACTGACAAAGAAATGATCAGTCTATAATTTTAATTGTAGATGTATTTTAACAGTGAGAGACAGAATTTTTTTTTTCCAGAAAAACGCATGTCAAAAGAGTTATAAATTGATTTGCATGTCAATGAGTAAAATAAGTATTTGACCCCTTCGACTTAGTACTTGGTGGCAAAACCCGTGTTGGCAATCACAGAGGTCAGATGTTATTTGTAGTTGGCCACCAGGTTTGCACACATCTCAGGAGGGATTTTAACCCACTCTTCTTTGCAGATCCTCTCCAAATAATTAAGGTTCAAAGGCTGACGTTTGGCAACTCGAACCTTCAGCTCCCTCCACCGATTTTCTATGGGATTAAGGTCTAGAGACTAGCTAGGCCACTCCAGGACCTTAATGTGCTTCTTCTCGAGCCACTCCTTGTTGCCTTGGCTGTGTGTTTTGGGTCACTCTCATGCTGGAATACCAATCCATGACCCGTGTGTGTGTGTGTGTGTGTCTTTCTGTCTCTGTGTGTGTGTCTGTTTGTCTGTCATTGAGTATGTCTGTCTGACAGTGAGTTTGTCTCTTTAGGTACTTGCCCCGCTCTGATCGCATGGTAAAGTTTTTTTTTACTCACCTTTTTTACCACACCGTGACAATTTTGCCGCGGCTGGTCCCGCCTCCATGGCTGAGATCATCAATCTTTATGATCTCAGATAAGTCAATGCTTTCCCATAGGAAGGCTTTAGGAGAATATTGCACCTGTGAAGCAAAGGGCTGTGCCAATCAGCCTCTCCTTGTAGAGATATATTGAATCAATGTATCTCTATGGGGAACATTCAGCACCCTCATGCAGAGCCATCTGAGTGACTGCCACTAGAGGTGTCCCAAGGCAGTAAAAAACAGACAGTGTGTCTTTTCTCTGAAAAGATAGTGTTTACATTGAAAAGCCTGCAGTGACATGCTACAGACACCAGAAGAACTACATTAAACTGCAGTGGTTCTGGTGACTATAGCAACCCTTTAAGAACTGTTTTTTTCTTGTTCAAAATTAAACTTTGTTAGTTTAAAGAAAAACTGTCTCCTAACTTTTTTAGCTGACTCCTAGATTCCAAACAAATTTGTCAAGCCCTGGATTCATTGATCATCAGCAAGTATGACCACCTCTATATAAGCTGAAGTTTTAGCAGCTTGCTGGTCTGGAGTATTCAGATGTGTGTTAACACAATGCTGAGGAGGAAAGACATCAGCAATGATCTTAGAGAAGCAATTGTTTTTTTTTATATATAGAGATAGAGAGAACAATTTTAGCCCCTCTTATATCTCTTCACTGATCCATAAGTATGCCCCCTCTCCACTCTGCCCATGACCTTCTCCTGTCCACTGCTCGCACCCATACGGCCAACTCACGCTTGCAGGACTTCTCGCGGGTGGCCTTAAAACCCATCTCTTCAGGAAAGCTAACCTCTACCTCACTTACTTGTCCCTTGCTCTTTCCTAAAGGGCAGCAGCAATCTACTCTCTCCTCCAGGTCTGCCTCACTCCAACCTTGTTTGATTGCTAACTCCTGTCCTATTGTGTTTAATTTTTGTATTTTATTTATAAAGCGCCAACAAATTCTGCAGCGCTGTATAATGGATGGACTAACAGACACATATTTGTAACCAGACAATTTTGAGGGCTCAGTGTTTTGATGACAGTTGCAGGAGAGGAATCAGGGTGCGTGAAGAGAAAGCTGTTCACAGTTTAATTGATACGCTTTTATGTCCCACCTCCTGTAGACTGTAAGCTCGTTTGAGCAGGGTCTTCTTCATCCTATTGTTCCTGTAAGTTTTTTGTAATTGTCTCATTTATTGTTAAATCTCTCCCTCCTATAATATTGGAAAGCGCTACGGAACTTGTTGGTGCTATATAAATGCCAATAATATATATCTTAAGAGATAATATAGAATATGCACTTATTCTGCACTTTTTGATTGGCTGCTAACTTTTATAATAGTTTAGTTTACAACTAAAGCAAAATTTGAAGAGAGATGATGGTTAGATTCATACTCTATATATGTTGCTTTTGCCTAATATGAATAATGACATATTGAAAAATATTGTTATAAATTGCTTAACATCTTAAAGTTCTCTGCAAAAATATCTACATGATATTCAGAGGTTTTTTTGTTTTTTTTTACATTGTATTGATTAAAACTAAACTAGGTGACAGGTCAAGCATAATGTCAGTGTGATGTAACTACAAACTAGATCAGCAGGCACAATTGTACTAGGACAAAGGTCAGCAACCTATGGCATGTGTGCTATGCATGGCTCTCGGGGTACCTTTGCAAAGCACTCATGGTTGCCAGAAACAAACAGGCTCTGGCCTATTAGGGGTCACAGTTGGACTTCAGATTTCTGCTAGTGCAAACCGAATGGTGACTGCAGGTGGTGAGGGACAATCCTTAATTTATACATTGTAGCACTTAGAGGAAGTAATTTCAGATCAATTCCTCCCAGCACTTATGAACGAGAATCCACACTGAAGTAGAACAGTCCACATTAGCTATCACAGCTCCTGCCCTTGGTCTGTACATAGCCATCCTGATCCTCACTAGACCTTAGGAAAACCACCCACAATACTAAATATACACAGAACTGCAGAAGAAGCCCACCCCCCATACAAATAATAAAAAACAGCCCACACACAAGCACACACAGACCCCACAATCACACTACTAGAAATCCACATACATGCATACAACCCCATACAAATCCAACATTCATAGGTATCATACAAAATGATAAGTTAAAACAGTTGGAAAATGGCGCTTTTAAAATCTTATTTCAAGGGCATACATAAAAATAAATACATATATAGCAGCACCTTTTAAGAGTGAATCCAAACACTTGCAAGTTCAAAAGAGTAAAATTTAAAAAGTGTGCTGTGTCTTTAAATCTTTAAAGTGAAAAATGCAATACTTATTTTGTGCAAAATTACAATTAAGTGCAGCAATTAAAGTGTGATTGATAATGCTTTATACAACACTTTTTTGATATTAGCGCCACGCAAGCGTAAAGTGCACTGTGCAAAAAAGTGTAGAAAAAAGAAAATGTTTAAAATTACCACAACTTTGAAAATGTTATTTTTCAAACCACCCAAATAGGTAAAACGACATCCATACACATGTACAAGATAAAAAAGGGGAGAAGGGGAAAGAGAATATATATATATATATAGTGTGATATTGTTTCAACACTGAAAAATATATAAAAATGAGAGATACACACTCACAAGGGTAGAGCAGATGAGTCTGCTCTAACTATAACAGCTCCAAACAGTGATCCCAAAGGAGAAACATGCAGAAAACTTGAGGCTTGTGAAGATGTAAAACAAATCTTGATTTCACACAAAGATTAAAAATATAGCAGCAGGCAAAGTGGACCCTCTTCCATTCTTCCATACCGGGCAACGTTCTCGGTATGTGACCAGAATCCCAGGACCAAACTGCAGGTATCCCTTGATACTTCCGGAAGGCTGGGTTACTCTCTACTTGCGTGCATGATGATGTGGGTAGCGTATTGACACGTTTCGCCGTAACGACGGCTTCCTCAGATCTACCTTCTTACTGCCTGTATCTCACTTATAAGTCCACCCTATCTGGGTGTATCCATCAATTAGTCCGAGAAAAACAGCCTCTGGATTGGCTAAAGTTCAAATACTCATTTGCATGTCTAATTAAGTCTCATTAGAGGCAGTGACAAATATTTATATAATGGAATTATTCTATTACCCAGGACATACTTGAAAACTAGAGAAATCTCAATGTATCTGTCCTGGTAAAATATTTTATAAATAAATAATAAAAACATGTATTAAAGGGACACTATAGTCACCTGAACAACTTTGGCTTAATGAAGCAGTTTTGGTGTATAGAACATGCCCCTGCAGCCTCACTGCTCAATCCTCTGCCATTTAGGAGTTAAATCCCTTAGTTTATGAACCCTAGTCACACCTCCCTGCATGTGACTTGCACAGCCTTCCATAAACACTTCCTGTAAAGAGAGCCCTATTTAGACTTTCTTTATTGCAAGTTCTGTTTAATTAAGATTTTCTTATCCCCTGCTATGTTAATAGCTTGCTAGACCCTGCAAGAGCCTCATGTATGTGATTAAAGTTCAATTTAGAGATTGAGATACAATTATTTAAGGTAAATTACATCTGTTTGAAAGTGAAACCAGTTTTTTTTTCATGCAGGCTCTGTCAATCATAGCCAGGGGAGGTGTGGCTAGGACTGCATAAACAGAAACAAAGTGATTTAACTCCTAAATGACAGTGAATTGAGCAGTGAAATTGCAGGGGAATGATCTATACACTAAAACTGCTTTATTTAGCTGAAGTAATTTAGGTGACTATTGTGTTCCTTTAAGAATAAATATGTTTTACATAGGGATATGAAGAAAGGTTCTGCTAAAATGTGTAAACCTTAAAACATTCACATAAAATACCATTTGGAACACCTTTCTACTAATAGAGGGAGCAAAGTAAAAAACTTATTAAAATCATTATGTAAAAAAATATCATAAATATACCAAAAAATATCTTAAATCATTCATAAAAAATTAATTAAAAAATTGTATAAGTCAAAATCAATATTAAGACCAAAAGGTTCAAGGGTATTTAGTTTGTGTACCCATCTCATCTGTTCTTTACCTATATCTATGAGATGGTTACCCCCTTGTCAAATTTTTTTTAAACTATTTTAATGCCTAAGAAAATTAGACCTCTAGGATCCTGATTATGACATATTTAAAAATGTGCTGAGACGCTCTGTTGGTCATAACCACTTTTAATATTGTTTACATGCTCATATATACTTTAATGCAGTGGGCGGATTGTCCTGCCCACATATTGTAGCCCACAGGGGGCTACAATATGAAACATGTAATAATCATACAAAATACCACAAACTATTCATGAATATATACAATATTACAGCCCACATACGCACAAATACAATGTAACAAAGCAACTGAGTTACCCATTAATAACACAATACAGCTCAATTTATTAAAAAATAGAACCGGAATGCCAAGGGACTTCAAGATCTCGTTTTGGCACAGTGCTACTACAAGGTTGCCTACCTCTGTACTAGGATATAACTCCAACCAAAAGAGAGAGAGTAATTTGGATAATTGAAAGAAAGATATATCTTTATGGGAACCATTGATATGGTCACTTTTGGAAGTATTTGGTTAAACAAGCGCTCATTATTTACTTTAGTTTTTTGTTGTGTGTGCAGTGGCCCTTTAATTATTATTATTATTATATTTAATTATAACAAACAAAGATACAGGATGACTAATCGGTTCCTCTCGTGACACTAAGGAAAATATAGTGTCCAGGTGAAGCCGGTTATCCTTAGCACCTATACAAGACTCCAGGGGTCTTTCAGGGCTTAACCGTAGTATGAACTTAACAAAGAAGAAATATGTATAGGGATTCTCACCAAAAAACTGTATCACCTGGATATAAAGGTAGTCATATTGGTAAAGTATAATAATGATAGAAGTACTGCAGTGAGACGACTACGGTCTTGAATTAAAATAATATACACCAAAAAAGCAAATAAATGACAACCTAGTAAGGTATGCTCCTATGTCTACAGATGTGCAGCAGCTCAAAATGTCTATGTCAAAACAGAGTTAAGATAAATTGATAAAATTAGCTTTATTAAATTGGCTCTCAAAGTAGGAACTCTGCTAGATCCATTGTTATATAGAGTTTGCTACATAAAAAACAAGTCTATCCCACGGGGCCCTGGCGAAGGTGCACTTAGCATTGCACCGAAACGCGCATCGAGCATTTTTCTCCATGGCTTATGGGCACTGGGAACGTCACTTTTTAGATTTTTAAGCACGTTTGTTTTATAAGGGGGAGAGTGATTACCCCCTTCCTCACCGTAGAGCCCGGCGGGAGGGGGACCCTAAGGGTGGGGGGACCTAGAGACCCTATAGTGCCAGGAAAACAAATGTTTTCCTGGCACTATTGTGGTCCTTTAAGACTTGTATTCACAAGTCAGTTACTTACATTCATTGATATTTGAAATGATTTGTCACTACTTGGGATTTCTTTAGATTTCCCTGTGTTATGGTTATGCGATAGTGTAGGAAGTTTCTAACACTCAGCACACTTATTTGTTTTAACATCAAGTTGCGTTTAATCCCTTTATCAAACTTAAGCACAATAATGGACCGCAGAGAAGGTTGCCCCGATTTGGTCACTTGAGTCATTAGATTTTACCTCCAGCAACTAATTTTCTAGCTACTAGTGAATATAAATAAGCAATGGCTAACAGTAACAATGTCGCTGCCTGAAAAAACATGTCCTGCTTTAGTTATTTTTTAATTTCCTTGAAAACTGGAATCATGGGAAATGTAGTTCACAAACATCTGCAATGCCACAGATAGTTATTACTTATATAGGTACTCCAGTTTAACTTTGATATACCACTTGGCAATTGTTTGGTATGAAAATGTTATGGAGACATAGCACAGATTAATTACTTACCCGAAACATTCTTGGAGCCAGTTGGACATCACTAAGGAGGACTTCAGGAAACACATACGTAGTGTTAAATGTGCCACTCAGCGAAAACCATTCAAACCTAGTTGAGGCAGTTTCAGCAGCATTAATGCATGTTTCTAGGCTATTACATTTCAGTACAGTGCACACCTAAAAGCAAACCAAGAAAAAAGTAAACTTTTTTCCAAATTATTAATTCACTTTTTATTATATTTTTTTCAGGCAAAAACTAAACATCAGATAAATTATAAAAGACGAATCCAGTATGCACTGAGGTGAACAAATTTAAAAACAGATAATACTCATATCCATTTTGAAACAGGAGGAGAACAGAACCATGACCAATCTGCAGCCTTTCGATAAGATGCCCTTCCTAAACACAGCCGTGGTGCTGCTGGTTGGACAAGAGGAAAAATGTGTGAAAAAAATTGTTGATGCAATGTTAAAGGCACCTAAAAATTTTGAAGTTCAGATACACGTGGCACCTCGTCTTCCACTGCCAAAAGAGAATGAGCATCTCCGTCCACGCATTGATATGGTGGTATTCATAATCAACTTTTTCAGCCAGCCCACTCTATCGGAGTTACTCAGCTCACTTTCTAAATTGGACAGCCATTTCTTTCTGGGTAAAGTGTGTTTTTTAGAAGTAAGAGGAGGGCATGTTAACCAATATGGGCCAAAAAAAATAACAGTGCAGAAAATGGCAGAGACATACCAGAGCCCCCTGCTCTTCCTCAGTCCAGACTGTGAAGAGGATGTGGCCTGTGTTGCACATAGATTATTGCACATGCTGCAAATCTGTGCTGGGCTTGTATCTGGTGTCTCAGCTCTTGACATGGTGTCAGTCGTTAAAAGCCCTGTCTTTTAACTTTAAATGTGTGTACATTAAATATACTGCAGACAAAGTTACATATCATTTTCAAAAATATGCAAGGAATTTCACACACAAATTACTCTATTTGATGTTGAAAACAAAACAAATACAGCCCATTCATTTTCTTGTTTTAGTGTTCTGTTTTATGCTTAGTCAATAACATGTTTATTCATTAAATTGTGTTCATTGTTATCAAGGCACCTTCGACACGATAACTGTAACCCCATGTTATGACTTTACATAACTCCCTTTGATACTGGAGCCCAAACAATTACAGCCTGTTATATGTTCAATTCCACTTTTACCCAGTAACACACTTATTCGTGATAAGATGCTCTTTGTTATCAAGGTAACATTGGCACGCTAATGGTAATATCACTTGATGTTATTGTATGGCTTAGTTTATTTAAATGTAAAACTATTATTTGTTCATCAGTCCAAATAAACATGAAAATAAAGTGCAAGGTTGATTTATAAAGATGATAGATATTTGCATCAAGTGACTAGACAAATACAAGATGTATGTGATTCATGTGGAGAAGGGCATTTAAATGTCCAGGTCAATCTGGAAACCATTTACACTAATCACAATTTAAGGCACTTTCTGTAGTTCTTAAAGGAACACTATGAAATGCTTTATTTCTGAAGAGTGTGTCCTCGTTTTAAATTTTATAAAAAGTTCAGATTTTAGAGTAGAAATTGGCACTTTTAAATTAAGCTTATAACTCCCCACTCTCCCCAGTCCTGGTTGTTTAAGTCAGGACAGCCACAGAAAGTCTGGGAGGGCTTGCAAAGGCTGCAGTTAAGAACTACAGTTTTTTGCAAGGTGTTTTTAGACATACCCCCTATTAAACATCATAAATACTTGCATGTTTCCATTTAAAGGAATATCTCGTAAATAGTAATTTCTTATTTACTTTTGTTCAACTCAGAGTCAAAGAGTGACTTTCAAAAGGAACACCATGAAAAAAAGAGACTCAGGATGCAATGACAGATGCTACAACACTACATCCAAAAGCAGTAAACAGTCACACTGGTGGTTTGATAAATATTAAGAATGGTTAAAATGGTGTAATGAGAGAAGGCACTAAAACAAGATGCACATGCTGGGTTATTTACTAAAGTGAGAATTCAAGCAAATATCAAATCTATGGCCAGATTAGTTGAATGTAAAACAAAGCTGACTTAAATAGTTTGTCTATTTGACCTTAAATTTGAAATGTACATCGAATTCCCAGTTTAGGGAATAACCCTGTTTAAGTAGAATTTCTAAACTATGTTGAGTACTGAAAGGGTACCTGCTACTTCTCTAGTATTTACATAATTGAACAAACCATTGAAATATTCACTAGATCCTCCATTTTCTTTTACATTTATATTCAGATTTAGACATTTTTTTCCCAGATGCAAAGGACAGAGCTTTTAGCAGTGATTGACACGGTACAAAAATTGAGGTACCTAGTTACAAATAAAGTGGTGTGGATTTCAACATTTAATTTTTTTAATACAGGGATAAGTTAATGTGATATTTAAAAAAAACAGAGGTGACAGTTCCCCCTTGAACAAATTCCAGACATTGAAACACCATAAGATACTGAAATATACAATGGAGGGCTTATAGCTTTGCATGGCAGTCTAAACACTGACAGAACAACAATATCCATGTGTGTACTTAATTGTTAAAATCATTATAGAAAGAATCAAGACCACTTGTACACCCCTTCCCAATGCAACCCCTGTTTACAAATCTCTAGAACTATGACAAAGTAATAGAAATTACCTGTACATGGAAAACTTTGTGCGGACCGTGAAAACCTTCGTAAGCACCAAAAACATAAACATCCTCATTTCGCTTCTCTACCATACTGTAATTTAAATGACAGCATAAATGATTGTGGCAGACCGAGTGAATTCCCTGAGCATCCTGGAGTTCAGTCAGGGTAAAACTGTCAATGAATATTGTGCCATTAAAAGTTTTGGTTCCTGGAGAAAGATGGTTAATATTTGATGCATAAGCATCCCATTTGACAGAGGAAAATAGTTTACTTTTTCTTGGATGTGAGCTTAGTTTTGAGATAACCAAATGCCCCTCATCGGTATGTTTGTTGTAGTAATAAGGGCCAAGCTCATCAGGAGAAAAAACACCACTTCCTGTAAAAAGAAAACATGTAATTTGTAGTGTGGTTACATTGTATTCTTGAGATACATAATTTAAAAATTAATGGAATTTAGACCGTGTATATGTAAGGAGACACTGCATTATGGCAGGTGGCTACCAGCTAAATGTACTTACCTCACTTTCCCTTTAGAGAACCTGTCGCTAACAGTTTTCTCTGTATGTATGTTACAAATGCATCTTTTGCATTGAATTTCTTTTCAAACATTGAACTGTCAGTTCTCTAATACAGGCAGTTGCTTGACCACACAACCAAATAAATGCTGTTGAAGAACCTACTACAGTAAGGTATGCAGGAGAGACAGGTATTAAACACACTTGACATTTCTGGGTGCACACCCATCGTTCTTCTTACATAGCTCTGGACGTTCTCATGTCCACTCAGAGAACTGAGCCGAGAAATTGGCATACAGTATACCTTCCAAAGCATGATATGTATGCATTTGCCCTCTTCACACCAACATGAACAACAACATGGTAATTAAAGCTATGATCTTATGACTTGGTTTTGCCCTGATTTCCTCGCATGTAATGGCGCTCCAAGAATAAATATTTAGATTTTTTTAAATTTGTTTTTATATTTACTAGCACAATCCGTTGGGTTGTGCAACACCTCAGCTTCTTCTTATGTGTACTTTGTTTTATTTCTTAATACACTTTAAATAATGGTAAATATTGTGTTATACTGCCATCTATTGGCAATTATCCACCCAGTTACACAAAATGCATACTTTTTATTATTGCATTTCATTATAAAATATTTTCCCATACAGTGGGAAATCATTCACACAGGAACTTTGGGCTGGCACTGCCAGTTATTTGCTTGTTCACTATTTGTCAAGAAATAAAACTTTTTAATGCCTATTTTAAGTGGGAAGAGAATTTCATTTGAAATATTTTAGAATGTAAAACAAGTTTGTGATATGGCTTTAGAGGTAAGTACTTTTCTCATGCATTTTACTCAAATGGAAACTAGTGATAGGCTGAGAGTGTCATTGAAGCTGGAGCAGGTGTAGAAGACACAGGGACCTGGAGGACAAGCGCCATCTAGACCACCGTTCATAAATGATAGATCCTGTATGGTAAGACAGCACTGGACTTCCAGCCACCACAAGAAAGTAATTTACAAGAAAATTTATTTTATAGAAAAAAAAGTGTATCTGGCTTTTAATATTTACGATACACTCCTCCTCTCATTTCTTTGCAGCACAGACTCTCTTACTGATTAGCAATGATTCATTTCTGGCTGGAAGACAGATAGGAGATAATGCTACAAATGTGCTTCTGGGCATGTTGGCCAGGGTCATTGTAGCAGGATGTCCAGACTGAGTACAGAATTCACACATATATAGTTTGCTCTCAGAACACTGGGGGACTCTGGAAGTGGAGACCACAATCTCCTTTAATTGCTGCACATAGGAAGACATGATTATTATAGTTATTTGTGAAATACATAAAGTTTGAATCTCACAGTATTTGTCTGTCTTAATTCCCCATGCTGGCATTGTGTTGTCAGACTCAGACTGTTATGAAGATATGCAGTTTGTGTCTTTTTAGGTAATCCAAGTTTTTTTTTTTTAAGGCTTTAACACTCTCATTCCTGTAAGAATCCTAAGAACCTGGACCTAATTTATTTTGTTTTCTGATTTTCAGGGTCTGAAGGCAAGAGGGCAAATTTATAGAGTGTGTTGTTTATGATTAACCAAATTATTTTAAAGGGGCACTCAAAGTTTTGTAACCACTCCAACTCAGTTTTGACAAAAACATGACTTTCCTGGCACCTAAATGCTGCCCCCTGCTTTGGTTAGCTAATAAAGAAGTGAACCCTCCCCAATGCACTCAATCTATCATTAAATCTAGGACAGCATAAAGCAGACGTAAACTATTGCATTAGCCAAGCTGAAGCAGCAGAGGCCAGGATATCCCTGTCTTTTCCATACCACTTAAAAACAGTTTAATACAAACCAGTAAGACCTGGTACCCATTGACTGCAGCATAAGCATTACAATGAGCAGTTGTGATTATGGTACCTAAGGTTCCCCTTTAAGGCCTTATTTACAATGTTTTCTTTTTCCAATTTCATGTATCGAAAACTTGGTTTTAAACAGGGCATTATGTCTCAATAGGTTGGGGTGGAATAAGTTAATTGGGCAGTAAATCAGGCCAAAAAGTGGGGTTACAGAGATAGGAGGTCAAATTTAATTATGCCATCTTAAATCATTCACCAGCTGCCACTTCCATATAAAGTGTACTTACCTGTCATTCCCATGCTAGTGTTGTGAATGTTTGATGACAGTAGGTTGGTTCCCATTGCCATTGCCCAAGAAGAGTGGAATTGAACTGCACTATAGTGGGGAAGAGTATTAAACCACGCGGTAGTAAATATAACAGTGTCGATGTTGTGTTGAGTGACCAAGGTAATGGCAGGATCATGAAACAGTATGTCATAACAGATAAAAATTCCAAACTTCCCAAAGGGTGTGTCAAAAGTAACAATTTCTGGTTCTTTTGGTCTGTTGAACTGAGTTTCGCCAAGGAAGAGATGATACTTGAGAAAAATAATAATATAAAATAAATTAAAAAGTTGTCAATATATGCAGACATTAAAAAATAATTATAAAACAACACATTTCAAATAAAATGATTTTGATACAATATTTGCAACTTTTATTATTGGCACAAATGCCAGTGTCTGTTATGTCACTCATTATACGCACTGATGGGTTAAACAACTGGGGGAGAAAAGGATAGTACTTTGAACTGGTTGTCTGTGATGCATTATTGTCATTTAAATATAGGCAGCTGTGAATTACTAAAGTGATAAATAAGAAAAAAAAAAAAAGATCTTTAGATGCAGTTGTGGATCATCCAGAAGGGTATCAATGATCAACATACACCATAAAGCACTGTGGTGTTATGAATACCCCTTCCCTTCTACTACAGCATAAACTGACTCATTGATAGTGAATGGTGGCTGTATGGGTAAACTGTTGAGAGCAGCTGTGCATTTGTGAAATCTATCCAATCAAAGAGCAATTTAGAAATGCTGAGTATGCCCCTAGAGGTGATATTTGAAATGTCCTATTAAACGGAATCTGACAGCCGGTCCTTTTACTTCCTGGTAGTTCAGCTCCATGGAGCTAAATTTATGTGGCAGGCAGTCTGTGATTGAGCCAAGGAAAGTCTGTGTTGGAGAAGAAGGGGAGTGATTGCAGTAGCTGCAGATACTTGATCTACAGCCATTGCAAACTAAGATTTCATATACCCCCAAAGAAAACACAGAAAACAATTGCATGGACATTTTCTTTGTGAGTATATCTAGTTAATTGATTTTTTTTTTAATGGAGTGATCCATTAATCTCCATGTGGAGTAAATATGCAACTGTGAATACAATTATTTACCATGTAAAATCATGTATACACTATATGTGACATCCCAAACAGTGGTTGCTTTAATCTGATTTAGCAAAAATCATAATAAGAATAAAATAGCTTATTGCCCATGCAAACCACAGCTACCAGAATGAAAGACAACTCACTTTAGCATATAGGAAACAAGGAAATTAACAAAACTCAGTTATAATGACAGCACTATGTGTGTCTGAGAACAATGTGTCATCAAGTGTGTCTTTACAATCCTGCACAACGCGTCGGGAAGGAGGATGAGTACGACCCTGCTTAGGAACAAATTAAAAACAGAAGAGCCGAGTATGTACTTAAAATTACACAGGTACAGATCAATTGCCGTTAGTAAATATCTGATTGCGTGTGTATGAACTGCTTAAAGGGAAATTATAGTGCCAGGAAAACAAACTTGTTTTCCTGGCATTATAGCTTCCCCCTCTGTCAAGCCCCTCTCCCCTGTGGTGCAGATGGGGTTAATAACCACTTCTGTCACTTTCCTTGGTCCAGCGCTGATGTCCCTCGGCGCTGGCTCAGCTCTGCCCACGCTCTTCCCCCGCCGACGTCAGCCGGTGGAGGAGACCTAATGTGCATGCACGGCAATGGCCACGCTCGTATTAGGATTTCCCCATAGGAAAGCATTATTCCATGCTTTCCTATGGGGTTTCTGTGACTCTGGAAGTCCTCATGCATAGCGTGAGGACGTCCAGTGTCGTTTAGGCGACCTATCAACCTGGAAGTACCTCTAGTGGCTGTCTGGTAGAGAGCCACTAGAGGAGGAGGCAACCCTAGCAGGTAATTATTGCAGTTTATAAAAACTGCAATAATTACATGCTCAGGGTTAAGGGTGATGGGAGTTTGCACTCAGACCACTTCAATGAGCTGAAGTGTTCTGGGTGCCTACAGTGTCCCTTTAAATTGTCTCGAAGAATCTTACATTGGGTCAGTAACATAAGCATTGATAACAATTTGTTAAATGATAATTACTATATGAAACACTCATGTACAATAAAGGTTTATTCTGATAATACTGAGGGTGCTGCTATTTGTATTACATTTGTTTGTGTTTGAAAAGGAAGGAATAGAAGCTCATTTATTCAGTTCCATATATGCTTTTACACTTTCATGGGCTAGCAGCCAATTAAGCACATTCACTGATATTCACACAGCTAGAGGTTTGTCTGATTAACAGAGAATTATAGTTGTACACAAACGTTAACAGAGAGTACACAAAGGACTATTTGTTCATTGGACAAGTGCGCCAAGGCACGCTGTCAAACATGTGAACATCCTCGTGTAGTGGCCAAGAAACCTGCGTGGGTGTAGGATGATGTTGAAAACATTAGAGAACAATTATAAAAACTGAGGCCTCTCAATAGTGAGGAATGTATTGCAGGGAATAACATGTACATTTTAATATCACAGACCTATACTGTACATTTTTTTATTTTATTGACATTTTATTGATAGTATTATATCCTTATTGGAAATTTCCGAATTTAGCAATTTAGAGTTCTCACCTTGTGGTAGCGTGCAATTAATTTCCCTTCAGTATCAAACACAACAGTTGTATCATAGATGTAATGACCATCTTCAGGGCAATTCTTATCACTGTTATTGCACACTTTTTTGTCCCCAAAGTTTGCAACCAAATAAATTGAGTTATTTTTTGCCATGCAGCTCAGTCGGTTTTGTACAGGTGCTCGGCCGAATCTATATTTATTTCAGAAAAATACAAGTTAAGTAACCCTGCATTTTTAACAAAATAGGCTGAGGTGGAGTTATTCATGCATTTAAATATAGCTAGCCATCAAAGCTTCCATGGGCTTTTTAGCCTAGACTGAGTCATTGGCTCATCCATGTTACATTATTACACTAGGTCTCTGCTTTAAAATAGCCATCAAGTTACACCTTTTTTTTTTATCAGTTTAAGTGGTTATGGTGCCTACAGCGTCCCTTTAAGCAATAAATAGCAAAATTAAATCTGATAACATCCACAGTTAAAAGAAATTACTATTATGATTAGAGTGATTTCTTTTTTTTTTTAACACTTATGAAAAATGTGTGCAGCAGTATTTCATAAAACATTTGAAAGAAACCATACACATTTACATTTGGCTTACCTGTGTGGATCAGAACATGGAATCCAGTTCACCTCGGGGTCTGGTATATCTTCAAGGTATGGATATACAGTCTCTCTAGAGAGATCTAAACAGCAGATTGCATATTCTGGCGTGACAATGATGTGTGCTCCCTTTAACGGGTGGAAGAAGCAGGAAAAAGAAAATGTAAAGAATTTGGGAGAAATTATTTAATAAGTGGGCAATACAACCTAATAACTTAAGAAAAGGATTTATTGCCAGTTGAAAACATGTGCAAGCTGAATCCCCATAAGTAACTTATTCTTATATTTAAGAAATACATTCCTGTAAGGTGTTAAAAATAAATAAATGGAGAAATCCACATCTTTTTATCCTAGAACTGGGTGCCTGTATCTTATCTCCCTATTAGTTATTAAATATAGAGGTCCACAGGCGTCACAATTTAGGGTAAAGACAAAAGAAATATATTTATTGGAGATCAAAAAGACCTCTAGGCTAAAACTGACCCCCTATCCACAAAGCTTCAACGTAAATGTACTTGTATGCAGCAATTATTTTACTTTATCTCTGTTAATTATGGTTAGAAGCTCTTGTAGCGGACCACGGGTAACACGACCAGTTACCTCCGCTAATTCCCTTCCTACAGCCATTCAGGAACCCTTACAACAAGCAGGCATCCATTCCCCCCCCCCCCCCCCTTTTTTTAAGCACAGACCCTCACAGGGGGTCTCTATTCAGTTCAACACAATCCTTTGTCCCAGGCAGGAGAAGGGTTACAGATAAACACCTCCCGCTCTGGAAAATGCCAACAGGACACAGTTCCATACATTAAACATATTGCAAACAGTAAAACACATTACATATATGGGGGAACACTTAGGGGCTCCGCGCCCCGGGAAGGGAATGGGGTACACACATGAAACATACATCCCTGGATAGCCTCGAGCCCCAGTCTTTATATGATGGTTTCTCGGGCTCTGTACATCCCCGATATCAGTTCCACAGCGTCGCTTGGTTTGGTCCTGTGAATCCAAACTTCGCGCCCAAACCAAGCAACAGCCAATCAGCTAAAAGGCGCAAAACCAATTTGGGACAGTCAGCACTCACAGAGGAGAGGGGTTTCGCCACCCAATCAGGAGAAAGGACGCAAAACAGAGCTCTGGACTGCTTAAGTCATGTATGCTAAGGGTGTCCCTAGCCCCCAATTGAAAATAACTTAGACTCCTACCCCAATGACCACTGCAAATCATTGAAGTTGTCATGGTGGTTGGAGTAACCCTGTAATGGTTACCTTTTGTGCTGCTGTCTCCACTGCTTGCTCCAAAACATCTATGTTTTTATTCATAAGAGCCAAAGCTTCTTCTTGAACAGGTGCTTGATTCGGATTTTGAAATAAAGGGACATGTTCATAAACTGCTGCTGTGAATGTGTCCAGAGCACAACTGCTGTATGTGAAAAATAAGACACTAATGAAGACGTCACTGCAATGCATAGTGAAAGCTGCTGGAATCTAGAAAAATAATATTTTTAAGGGAGCAAGTTAAAGTCCTAGTCAGCTTCTATGTCGCAGTCAAACAAAGTGGTATTTATCTAGCACTCGGCAAAGAAATATAATGAATTCCCTAAAATCACATGACTAATACATTCTGTTGTAATATGCAGAGCAAAGCTACCTGGGATTAGCATGCAATAGGTTGTGTAACTCATTTGTAATTGTGAATCCTGGAAATTAGCATTTTGTTACAAGCTTAATAAATTTAAAAAGCCTGGTACCTGAACCTTCCCAGCAATGTTTTGAATATAATATTAAATGTGTGACTTTCACATAATAGTAGAGTTCCTGGGTATTTTACTGACAGGTCAGTAGCAAAATAGACACACATTCCCAATAACTACAGGATATTTACTGATAACACACAACAACAAAACCACTGACAGATGAAAAGAATAACATTGATTATATTGTTACAATGGAACTTGTCAAGGGGTGGGATATATTAGGAAGCAAGTGAACAGTCCGTTCATGAATCTCATGTGTTGGAAGCAGGAAAAATGAGCAAGTGAAGATCTGAGTGACTTTGACAAGGGCTAAATAGTGAGGGCTAGACTACAGTCTCAGAGGATCTTCAAAACAGCAAGTCTTGAGAGGTGTATACAGTAGTTGGTACTTACCAAAAGTGGTGCAAGGAAGGTCAAACAATGAATGGTTACCGATGTGGCCCAGGTGCCACAGGTAAGTTGTCAAACCATACTAAAATGTTTTGATGACTTCTCATGGTATTCTTAGCACCATAGCCACTACAGCGGATTGTAGTGGTTATGGTGTCAGTGGCGTACATACCGGGCCCGTCACCCCAGTGGGGGCGGCCGCCCTGCGGAACCCTGCAACCTCTGTCTGTCTGTATGTATGTGTGTCTCTGTATGTGTGTGTATGTGTCTCTGTATGTATGTGTATGTATGTATGTCGGGGGTGTATGTGTCAGTCTGTGTCTGTCTGTATGTATGGTGTATGTATATATGTGTCTGTTGGGGGTGTATGTGTGTGTGTCTCTCTGTCTGTGTGTATGTGTCTCTGTGTCTACATGTGTATGTATGTGTCGGAGGGGGAGCCACAGATCGGGAAGAGGGGAGAATGGGAGGGAGAGCCCATGTATCAGTTTCGCACCGGGGCCCCATGGATTGTGTGTACGCCACTGTATGGTCCATTCAATGTTCCTTTAGTCGTAGGATATAAAAAGCCAGTGTAACCATTGATAAATGAGTGAAGCTGGTGAATAATTAGGAATGGACATATATAAAACCAATGATGAAATTGTGGCATGATACCAAGATGGCAGACAAATTTGTGTAAACAAGTGATTTTGTTGCATCTTTACTTAGAAATGATTGAGTGTATGCTATATCCTCATGAGAACCAGCCCATTAACCTGTGTCCTCTGTACTGGACATTTCGTTTACATGCATCTCCTTTTATTTTTTTGAGCTTATCTGTCAATCCCTGCTGTATTGTAAAGAGGACATCCTGGATAGGCTGGGAACTTACTCTTCCTTTTCATCAAAAATGGATGGCATATAGGAAGACCATTTTTGCTCGGTTCTCAGGAGGATAGAGGAGTATAATAAGAGTATACTTTTTTACTTTCACATGCTGCGCAGAGTGAAATTTTGTCTATAAAGCATCATTCACCCTCATTTATACTCTAGGGATGATTACTTGCCTGGAAAATAATGAATTCATCTGCCAGAAAGAGATTTAATGGCTGCAAGTTTGCTGTCTTACCATCTCATGCCATTCTTTAAACAGTAAAGTAAATTTAAATGGGTCAACAGGCCACTGTTACCATTACATTAGCAATCCAGGGATTGATAAAGATTGCTATAGCAAATCTAAACACATTTATTTTAGAAATATGTGATTAAACTGTATTTGCTGTGTGTGTCATTATGCTCAAATGCATATATTTGTATTACATCCTGTTGCCATTAGTAGTCAGCTATAACACTAGGAATGCCTTCAGGGTCCTTACAAATATCAAGAAGCAGTCAATTGTACTATTTTTTTTAATGGGTTGATGGTAGCACTGTTGACTTACAAAAGGGATGCTTGTGTTTAAGGAGGGGGAAAAAATCAAAGAGTTTATTATTTAGGGAGTTAGACTTTTAAGAAGTAGACCATGATCCAGAATAATTTCAAGAAGTAGACAATGATTTAGAGCAGCATTTCCAAATTGGGGTTCCGCCAAAATTTTTCAAAATAAAATGGCCGCGGGCCATTGTTTTTGGGCCATAGTGCCATAATAAAATGGTCGCGGGCCATAGTGTTGATACACTATGTCAAAGGGTTCAGGAACCCCTGATCTAGAGAAAATGGAGGTAATTATATAAATATAATATAGTTAACTACTTTCCTTGAACGTATAGTGAGATTGACAGAGGAATGATGATACAGGAATCCAAAGGAAGTTAATGGATTTCACAATAGGTTAAATACTATCAGTGATTCCCCATACACAAAAAGGGCTTGCAAAACTTTCTTCGGCCGAAAGTCACGGTAGGGGTAGCTGTGATCACTGCTGGAGGAAACTTTGAAGGTAAAAGTACCTCCAGTGGCATCCTGGCAGCATAACATCTTCATTTAAATTAAAGTTGTTTTGGTGCCTGGAGTGTTCCTTTAAGTGACTGTGACTCTAGGTAGAGCAATTTCAGTAGAATGTGAAAAAGAGAAACTAGATTGAAACAGGTCAAGATGACATTTTGTTATCAATAAATTAGTCATTTTGGTACAAAAGGTTTTTTGTTTTTTTATGAGTGATAATTGCACTTAAATTAATAATCAGTTTCTGTTCCCTGTGGTCAAAGCAATAAATATACTTTATCCCCTTAATGACGGATGACGGACCCGGTCTGTCATGCGCTAAAATTAACCCAAGTGCCAGCGATCGTGGGTTTAACGATAGCATCCACTTTTGAAAAATATGAAATTGGTGCGCCTCAAATGTGTCCTTTCAAAATCCACATATCCCTGATATGACATAGCTGAGCAACATATTAGGTGTTATACTGCCGTAGTACACAAGGATTGCAAAATATACAGCAACATCTTTAAGTGTGTGTCAAAAAGGCAGAAAAAATGCTTATTGCTACCAGAATTGGTACAAACTAGCAAAAAAAAATATTCTTTCACTAAGGTTTAAAATATGCCTTTTGAAATACCATGGGGTGTCTACTTTAAGAAATGGTAGGCTTTTGTGGTTTTTTTTTTTAACAGTCAAACTGCTATAATGCCTTAAATTGAAACATGGGCCCATCAAATCCGTCTCTCAAAATTCTACTGTAAATACTAAAATGGACAGGTCTCCTATATGGCACTGTAGCTTTACAAAATAGTGCCAAAGACATTCATTTTGGGAATTATTTTACTCAGAAGGCTTAGCGGACCATAATTTTGGGGCTTTGATCTTAGTGGCACAAATCAAATATACAAAATGCCCAGCAAAAATGTAATACGTATGTAAAAAATGTCCAAAATTATTTTTTACCACATACTTTGACATATATTGATGAAAAAATGGGGGCATGTTAAGGCACAATATCCACCATATGAGATACCCTGGAGATGCAACTTCTACTAATGGTAGGCCTTTGTGTTTGTTTGTTTTTTAACAGTCAAACTGCTATAATACCCCAAATTGAAACATATGCCCATCAAATTCGTCTCTCAAAATTCTTCTGTAAATACTCAAATGGACAGGTCTCCTATATAGCACTGTAGCTTCACGAAATAGTGCCAAATACATACAAAGGGCGTATCATTGTACTCAGCAGATGTAGCTGAACACAAAATAACGTTTTGTAGAGGAGAAGCACACACCAACTTTATGAAACACACATGAGAAGATCTTTGTTATAAGTTTGTTATAAGTTTGTGTCCCAAAAAAAACCCCAAAACACAATTTTACTCCAATATTTATCAGAGACTGGTGGTGAAATGGCTATGTAAAAAGTGTCAAACTAACCTTAGGACAATAGCCTGTGATGTCTACTTTATAGAAATATATACTTTTGTGAGGCAATTTTGTTTTCTTTTATGGCTATTAAGCTTACAAACGTTCTAAATTCTAAAATGGCTCCATATTAAAAGTTTATTTTACTCCTTGTGCTTTGTGACCTGTAACTACCAAAAAAAGTACACAGTTAAACATTGCGAATTCTGGTGTCAGACATATGTAATTTATTCACAAAACGTATGTCAATAAACCAAAAGTTTAGACCGAACAAACAATGAAGCTGTAATAAATCTCTATCTTTGACAAGCAGTATTTTTTTTCCAGGTTTACTTTTTTAGTATAAATTCTGCAATTCTGTTAATGTTAATTCTACTAAATCACTGCTTAGTGATTAAACTTCTCATAAATATTAATAAAGAACATTGCCAATGTGTTAATGTACTATCTGAGACATTGTCTCTGAGACCATAAAATGTAAAAGGGACACTCCAGACCCCCTAAAACACTTCAGTTTGCTGCAGTGCATTATACGTAAAGGGTGTGCCCTTTTTTCATTTTACAAAAAGTGCAGATGTCAATAGAAATTTGCACTTTTATAAATTAACCTTGTTACACCGCCTGGCTGTCAGACAATTAGTCCTGTTATTAGTCCTGCTCACGGTGTCTGCTGTGCACACTCAGCCAATGTGCCCTGCCCTGGACTACTAGACTCAATTCAGTGCAGGCGTTTCCAGGGCAAGCCAAGACCGTGGCAGTTGGCTCCTGGTACGTGGTTAAATTGTGCTGAAACTGTTTGACGACTAGTATTTGAGGGAGGGGACTGCACCAGGGAACTCCGGCACTATAAAAGCTGCAGAAGGCTGTATTGGTTATGGTTCTTGGCATGTTCCTTTAACAGAAAGAGGTAGTTTCTAGAACTTGTTTTTAGACAACAGATATATCCATAGACATGATAAGTCCAGAATCTGAACAACCTGTCTACACATCCATAAAAAGGGATTCAAACAATATACAACAAAGCTACTGCAATATGAGTACACAATAATTTTTTGACTTTGTCACAAGTGAAAGAGCAGGACTCCTGTTACGAATGCTCTGTGTTCTTCTAATTCAGACAGATTAGCACTGTATTATATTTCCTTCATTTAGAAAAGGTTGTTTTTTCTGGTTAAAAATAAGAACCCGTTCCTCATAAGGAACAAAAAGAAGAAAAAAAAATAAACTGCTCCATGACAGATTATTGCAGTTTTTACAAAAGTGGTGTCCTTTCTTCATCTGTACTTTTAGCAGGCACAATGCTAGGTCTGTTGAGAAAAGATAATGATAATAAAATAAACAATAGTTATATAGCGGAATATATACCAAATCCATGTAATATCATGTAATATCATCCCTGCAGCTATTGAATGAACATTATAAAGGAAATAAACACTGCTAAAATAATTTTGGTAAAGCCATATTTGAGCATTACCTAAGGTTATATAAAATATGTCGTTGAATGGTTTGCATGCTTTAATATATGTAAGAAGATTGTGTTCCTAATTGATTATTACAGTTCATATGGCACTATCCATGTAAATACAGGGCATGCAGGGCTTGCAACTGTCCTGCCATCTCAACTTCCTGTTGTCTCGGATCTAGGAAACCCAGAGATCCCCAGCAGCACAGCACAAGAGCGTCATTAGACATGCTTGGGCAGTGCATCAGGCACTAGGACCATGCAGAGAGCACTTCAGCAGCACTCTCTGCATGGTCTTGTGTGTGAGGAAGTCCTGGTGGCTTTCCATTGACAGAAAAAGGGACGGCGTGTCGCCAGTTATGCAAGTTGTGTCACTGGTAACCGCCTCCAGGACCAACTCATCGTGTCCCAGGGAGCCATCTTGGGCACCTCAATCAGTGGTGACCTGCAGCAACACTCTGCTATGCTAGCAGAAGCAACACATGTTGTCTGCATCTACCATGGAACAATCCAGTAGCTGTTGAATGTAAAGTAACATGGGGAAGGGGACACATGGCTAGTCTTGAACAACTCCAGGGCCAGATTTGCTAAAGGATGGCATAGGTAACTATATACAGGCACCATCCTAAAAAATGCATAAAACTTTTAATTCCTAGATAGTAAATTAGTTTTTTTTAATATTGCAGAAACATAGAGGGAAAGGTCTACCTCCAGACTATATTGGGTGTCTTTCAAATCAAAGATGAAGGCAAACAAACAACTGTATTATTTGGGAGAAAAGTTAATAATAATTATGTGCCTAGGCATTTTATATGTAAATCCGGCTCTGAGGTATTCATAAAACTCTGCACAGTTAACATTAGTAAAAAGTTTGGAGGGAATCCAATTCAAGCCTAATTGGCTCTGAATAGTGACTGAATTAGCCTTAGGATGTGAAAAACGAGCTTAGAATTTACTTGGCAATGAATGAATGAATGGGTCTGAGGTGCTGTCTTACAGCTGAAACAATTTTTAAAAACGGCTTCAATTCTAAGTCAATTCTGAGTTGGGAGTGGACGTAAGGTGCTTTATGTACCTTCAACTTTGCCATTCTGCAATGTTTTCATAACACTTAAAGGATTAATCACGAAAGTGAAAATTGCTGGGAATTAAAAGTGAATTTCAAATACCGTATATACTCGAGTATAAGCCGACCCGAATATAAGCCGAGGCCCCTAATTTTATCCCAAAAAACTGGGAAAACTTATTGACTCGAGTATAAGACTAGGGTGGGAAATGCAGCAGCTACTGGTAAATTTCTAAATAAAATTAGATCCTAAAAAAAATATATTAATTGAATATTTATTTACAGTGTGTGTATAATGAATGCAGTGTGTGCGTGTGTGTGTGTATGAGTGCAGCGTGTGTGTATGAGTGCAGCGTGTGTATGAGTGCAGTGTGTGTGTGCATGAATGCAGTGTGTGTGTGCATGAATGCAGTGTGTGTGTGCATGAATGCAGTGTGTGTGTGTATGAATGCAGTGTGTGAATGCAGTGTGTGCAGGGCCGGTGCAAGGATATTTACCCTCCCCTCCCCTAGTGGTCCTTATCCCACCCCCTCCCTCTCATAGTGGTCCTTATCCCCCCCCATCCCTCCCATAGTGGTCCATATCCCCCCCATCCCTCCCATAGTGGTCCATATACCCCCCCCCTCCCTCCCATAGTGGTCCTTATACCCCCCTCCCTCCCATAGTGGTCCTTATCCCCCCCCTCCCTCCCATAGTGGTCCTTATCCCCCCCCTCCCATAGTGGTCCTTATACCCCCCTCCCTCCCATAGTGGTCCTTATCCCCCCCTCCCTCCCATAGTGGTCCTTATACCCCCCCTCCCTCCCATAGTGGTCCTTATCCCACCCCCTCCCTCCCATAGTGGTCCTTATCCCCCCCCCCCTCCCTCCCATAGTGGTCCTTATCCCCCCCCCCCTCCCTCCCATAGTGGTCCTTATCCCCCCCCCCCTCCCATAGTGGTCCTTATCTCCCCCCCCCCCTCCCATAGTGGTCCTTATCCCCCCCCCTCCCATAGTGGTCCTTATACCCCCCTCCCTCCCCTAGTGGTCCTTACCCTCCCCTCCCCTAGTGGTCCTTATCCCACCCCCTCCCTCTCATAGTGGTCCTTATCCCCCCCCATCCCTCCCATAGTGGTCCATATCCCCCCCATCCCTCCCATAGTGGTCCATATCCCCCCCATCCCTCCCATAGTGGTCCATATACCCCCCCCCCTCCCTCCCATAGTGGTCCTTATACCCCCCTCTCCCTCCCATAGTGGTCCTTATACCCCCCTCCCTCCCATAGTGGTCCTTATCCCCCCCCTCCCTCCCATAGTGGTCCTTATCCCCCCCCCTCCCTCCCATAGTGGTCCTTATACCCCCCCTCCCTCCCATAGTGGTCCTTATACCCCCCCTCCCTCCCATAGTGGTCCTTATCCCACCCCCTCCCTCCCATAGTGGTCCTTATCCCCCCCCCTCCCTCCCATAGTGGTCCTTATACCCCCCCTCCCTCCCATAGTGGTCCTTATACCCCCCCTCCCTCCCATAGTGGTCCTTATCCCACCCCCTCCCTCCCATAGTGGTCCTTATCCCCCCCCCTCCCTCCCATAGTGGTCCTTATCCCCCCCTCCCTCCCATAGTGGTCCTTATCCCCCCCTCCCTCCCATAGTGGTCCTTATCCCCCCCCCCCTCCCTCCCATAGTGGTCCTTATACCCCCCCTCCCTCCCATAGTTGTCCTTATACCTCTTTTTTTTTGTTATTATTATTTTTTTATTATTTCTTATTTTTTTATTATATTTTTTTTTCGGCCCCCCTCCCTGCTTGATACATAGCAGGGAGGGGGGCTCCTTCCCTGGTGGTCCAGTGGCAGTTCAGTGAGGGGAGAGGGGGGCTGGCAGAGCTGTACTTACCTTTCCTGCAGCTCCTGTCAGCTCTCTCCTCCTCCGCGCGGTCTGTGCAGCTCCCTCTGTCAGCTCCCAGTGTAAGTCTCGCGAGAGCCGCGGCTCTCGCGAGACTTACACTGGGAGCTGACCGAGGTGCTGAACGGACGTCGCGGAGGAGGAGAGAGCTGACAGGAGCTGCAGGAAAGGTAAGTACAGCTCTGCCAGCCCCCCTCTCCCCCCAGTCTGTATTATGGCAATGCAAATTGCCATAATACAGACTCTGACTCGAGTATAAGCCGAGTTGGGGTTTTTCAGCCCAAAAAATGGGCTGAAAAACTCGGCTTATACTCGAGTATATACGGTATATTTTTTCTAAAACATTGTAATAGATATAGCAGATTTTTTGTAAATACAATCAACAAAACAACAAATGCAATAATGTGTCTCGCATTCCCAAAGTAAAAAATATACAACGAGAAGGCAGTATACAAAAGACTGAGTGTATAGGATAGACCGGCCAAAACAACAAGCTATAAACCTAAAAAGTATACTTAAACAGGAAGAGATGTGGAGAAGAAATACGAGAGAAATTGTTGCACTGCCAATTTATCATGGAATGGGTAGAAATCCCAATCATTTTTGCTTGAACCATGGAGTTATTTCTGTACGCTTGCAGAGAGTGGTCCAGTGTTCAGATCTAAGATGTCCAGCACTGAAGAATTTTTTAAGCCTTCAAATTTTTATTTGCTAATCTGTCTAACCAAACCATTTTTTTTTTTAATTCTTTATTTTTCTTGTGCATTATAATACAAAACAGAGTGGTCTGTAGCGCCACAACAGCTGTTACAGGCCCGTCAGCGGCATACATGGTCATGGCATATATAAACTGCACATTTTATTATTTATATATGAATATATCACGCTAGGAACAAAGTTAAACTGAAAAAACATGATAAATGCTTGTATATGTCACGTTTTTGTTTTGTTGGGTCACGAGTAGATCGACAGCTTTAATTATGCAATCAAAGATATTGGCGCCTCGTTCAAAAATAGGTAAGCACAGGTAAACAATGCCTGAATAGTTCAGACGTATATAGAGGGCATCTTAGCTTGTGTTCCCACATTCTGCTGTGTTATCATGCGTGACATTGGTATGTTGCGAAGCTGGCTAAATTGGCTGTATCAGTGCATTTTTACTCCTGTCTTATGGTAGTGCCCTTTGTTGTGCAATCTTTGCTGGGTATTATGATAACTAGCGGAGAGACTCAAGATTGGGGCTACGTGTCAGGGTTATGTATTCCGCTCTAGGGGGTAGTCTCCCTGCCAGTAGGCGATGTTAGGTGTTGTTGTGGTGCAGTCTAAATTAACATCGTGCTGCACGTCCTGTGTCTTTGATTATATTAATAGGTGTGTACGACTGTGTCGTGCAACTAGTTATGTTTAAGTCGTGTAGTTTTTAGCTGCTGGTTTACGTAGGTGTTGGTGTGTCATTTCGCTATTCCCTCTTATGTCACCCCGTGGGTCCTCTTGACCAACAGGGGGGGGGGGGGGTCTGAATGTTACCTAACGTGGTATCGGAGAATAATAGGAGCGGAGAGGAGGCCGCGTATGCGGTCGCCCTGGCAAAATAATACGTGTTTCAATTGCTCATTAGAGATAATAAAAAAATTAAAAAAAAAAACAATAATATAAATGAGGCTGAAAAAAAAAAAGGTTAAGTAAGTGGTAAGTCCAAATGGTGAGTCAAAATGCCAAATAAGTATGGCCAAACGGTACATTGTTGACATTGTGCATTGTCTCAGTAGAGTCGGGGAAACAGCTAGTGGGTCATTCTGGGTCTCTAGGTGCCGGCTCCCTCAGAAGGCTCCTGCCTGGGTCGTCGCGGTACAAAAATAGTTGCCCGTTCAGGGTCCCAGCTGTGTGGTAGCCTCGTGGTTGTTTGGGATGCTGTGTGGTGCATAGAATCCTGCGGTAGGCCCAAAGCCTGAAATAAGTCCCGTGCCCCTTGGAGGTCGTGGACCACATGCTTATCTTCGCCCTTCTGGATTAGGAGGGAGCGGTCGGGGCGCCACCTGTATGGTATGTCCCTTTGTCTGAGTATCGTGGTGAAGGGTTTTAACGACCCCCTCCAGGCCAGCGTGCCTCCTGTAAGATCCGCATAGAAAGAAAGGCCTTCAAACGTGAGTTGTGCCCGGTTTCTGGTCGCTGCTAGGGTTGCGGCCCTGTCCTTTCTGTGTTGAAAACGAATTATCAGGTCTCGAGTGGCCGTCGCTGGGGCTCTGGCCGGTTTCGGGATCCTGAATGTGCCGTCGAGTTGGCTGGCTTTGGCTGCTTTCGGTGAGAGTAGTTCAGCCAGTAGCCTGCGTGTGTAGTGCGGTATCTCCTCGGCAGGTATGTCATCGGGGATTCCCCTTACTTTTATGTTATTTGCTCGGCGTTCATCCTCTACAGCGGCGAACCGCCGTTCAAATTCTGCATTTTGTTTTTGTAGGTGCGTAATCTCCTTCTGCATGGAGGTGATACTCGTCCTGTGAGCTGCTGAGGAGACTTCCATGGCTCCCAGCCTCAAGTTTATGCCTTGCAACTCCACCCGGAGGGTGGCTATGTCCCCTTGTAGCGTGGACTGTAGGTTGGCCAGCAGGGACTTTAATACCGAGGTTGTGATCGGCTCCCCGTCTGGGCTGTGGGGTTTGGTAGTAGCAGCCGGTGGTTTTGGCATAACGAGCTCGTCCTCCTCGAGGGAGATTTCATCGGAGAAGTCAGAGTATGTGTCGGCTAGGGCGGCCATCTTGGGCCCTGGTGCTCCGAGCGCTTGCCTCCACATTGCCCCGACATCGTGGTTATGTCCTTGCTGCTCCGGTTTCGGCTTTTTAGATTTCCGACCCATGTCTGGTCTGCCACCTCTTGTCGGTTTTTGTGCCGTTTTTAAAGGGTTTTGCTGGTCTGATATTACTAAAACTGTAAGGATTTCTCCGGAGCTTCGGCGCCATGCGACCTCTCCCTAACCAAACCATTTTTAAAGCATTTTTTTTAAATAAAGAAAGATGGTGGGATGGACCACTGGAGGTGCTTCCTGGGTCAGTGCTGACGAAAA
This sequence comes from Pelobates fuscus, assembly GCF_036172605.1. Taxonomy (NCBI): domain Eukaryota; kingdom Metazoa; phylum Chordata; class Amphibia; order Anura; family Pelobatidae; genus Pelobates; species Pelobates fuscus. The sequence goes on from NC_086318.1 coordinate 228,873,063, forward strand.
AGCAGACCTGAGATTCAGCGTCCACACGCTCTGCATTGAGACGCTGAATTTTCCTCATAGAGATGCATTGATTCAGTGCATCTCTATGAGGAGGTCCTGATTGGCCAAAATGGCATTTGGCCCTGCCCCGTGCCAATTTTAGCCATTTTTCCCTAGGGCATTTTTATGATGTCACAAAGGGGACGGAGCCAGTGCCGGCAGACCCGCGCGGCGCTGGAAATAAGGTGAGTTTTAAAATTTATAGGGGGCCTAAGGAGGGGCAAGCCACCTAAATGGTGGGTTAAACACTATAGGGTCATGAATACATGTTTGTGTTCCTGACCCTATAGTGTTCCTTTAATAATTCCACAATTCTAAATGTAATGCTGAAATATCCATATTGAAAACAAAAATAACTTTTGGGATTTTTTTCTGTTATTGTAGCATGAATTTTGAAATTCACTTTTAATTCCCAGCAATTTTTACTTTGGTAAACAACTCTGTTCCTTTAAAGTGCCACATTAATATTGAAACATATTAAACGATAATGATCTAGTTCAGAAAAAAATATTATCTAGGACAATTCATAGGCAGTTTGTAGAGCATCTTAAAAACAATATACTTTCGCATGCTCTTTATAAAAACTTTGATCTCATTTGTCTATAAGGAATAGTTGGGATTCTTAGCCATCTTACCTTCTGCTTTTTTTATAGGATTCATAAATGTAAAATATTGAAAGGAATATACCCTGAAAAGAAGGGAAAAAAAACACACATAAACTTCATACAACACTTTAGGTTGTCAAACTGAAATATGTAAAGGTTATGCTACTTACACACACTAATGGGAAGAGTCCTTGAATAGCAGCAGCATTCTCAAAATGAACTTTCTCACTTAGAAATCCACCAAGGGTTGGGCCTACAAAAGATCTAGTCATAAAAACAGAAATAAAGTGGTTAGATGCCTAAACTTAAGTCTGAACAAAGATGGCAAATGTTAGGTTAAATACCCTTTAGTGTCAGAATAATTATAAGTAATCTTCACTCATGTCAATTACGTTATATTAATTCTCACAAATCTTAATTCTTAGTTTCTAAGAATTTCTCCCAAAATTAGTCTTACTACACTATACCCACTTATATGTTGTAGAAACAAGTTCCATAGTTCTTTTCAACATATAAACATGCAGATAATTTGGGATTAATTCATGGAAGTCTAATATATCTTTCTAAATGTCTCACTTTTTCTTTACACTTTTTTCCCCATAGGTCACATATTTTGAGGAGCTTTTTTTTTATTTTCATTTTTTTTATTACCACCATATACAGTCCAGTGTTATTTATTTAACGGTTCTTATATAGTGTTCTTATCCAGTGTGCTGTACAACATGTTAAAAATGATCACAGGTACTGTTATAGACAGAGTGATATGTAATTTGACATACAATCATAAAGAGTACAGTGCTCTGTAAGTGGACTTTAATACACTAAGAACTAAGTAGGACAGTTCCTGATCATACAATCAAAGAGAAAATATGCATAGACATTTTTTTGTTTTTCAGTTGTGGGCAACAGAATTTAATGAAATTGCTTAATTGGTCATTGGTCCAGACTCTAAAAAGTGAAAACCAAAGTAGCAGTTTTATTGGGGCTTGGACGGCCTTGGGCTCAGTAGCACATTGGGAACCAAGAGAGCGTGGCATCCTCTACTTTACGAATTGGTAATTGCTGACTTCAAACAGATTACTAAGTATGGTCTATTAATTAAAAGGCATTTTGTTTTATGGTGAGTGGGAGCAGTATGATATTACATCCATTTTATTTAATTAAGAAGTTTAAAAGTTACTATCAGCCATGTTACTAATCAAATTAACTAGATTTTACACAGCACTTAATGTACAAGCCCAATGCACACAGTCTCTTCATTTCCAGGCACTGATTTATGTAGCCCTATGATCAACTACATTATACATCATGTCCATCCAGCCTGGTCTAGTTTTAATGAATTAGATCACAGGAGGCTGGCAAACTTTGGCCTGGGAGCAAGTACAAATGAATGGCCATTATTACACATGAATCTGATCTCTTTGTGGATGTTTTTTTGTTATGTGGTACATGAGATCTAGAGTTGGAGAAATGGAGGCTGCTTGAGTCAGAAGTGCTGACATCATGTATCTCTGTCATTGTGTCCTGCAAAGCATGAGAGAACATCACAGAGAATTGTAGACTCCTGTTGGATGCAGATTATGTTTTGTGAAACTATCTCCTCAATGTTGCCACAGGGTAAGATGAGAACGTGCACAAGACAAACACCTCCACGGTCACTATATATACTATGATCCACCTAAAAATATCTTAGTGGGCCAGTCCAGACTGGACATCATAGACGTCAGACTCATACACAAAAGACGCAATGCTGAGCTAGTGATGTCCATGCGCAACTCCCACCTGCTGCCTCATTCTAGCAGTAGTTTGGCAACAGACACCCCCTACTGAACTACAGAAGAATGCTACTATGAGACTTCAGCACACAACCCTTGCATGCCAGATGCCTGGATGGAAATAGTCTCCCTTGTTAGCCCTCCTGTGCATTAGATCAATCTACTTTCTTCTAGGGCTACACAAAAAAAGAAATGAGAATACAGAAGATGAACATTTCAACATTTATTCAATCACTTTGAAATAATTATTTTTTTTTCTTCAATCTGTTAAATTGTAATACAGATCCTCAATAAAAATGTTTCAAAAGTAAAATTCTCCTAGATTAAACCATTGGTGGTGCTATAATAATGCTAATAATAAAATATAACAGATAGAGAACCTTTAATGTAACATGAGAACTATAGTACTATAGTCACTGGAATAATTACAGAGAAAAGGCAGTGTTTACATTACTGCCTAGGGAAACCTCCAGTAGCAGTCACGCAGACTGCATGGAGACTCTGAACTCATAATTATCTCCATAGAGATGCGAGGAGATGCTGATTGGCGCAGAGCGGCATTTGGCCGCACGTGCACTTTACTCTCCCAATGTTTTTCTATGAGAAAGCATTGGATTGGCTGAGATCATCTGTTTTGATGATCTCAGCCAAGGGGGTGGAGTGTGCGCAGAGTCAGCATTGTGACCCGCACAGTGCTGGAATAAAGGTGAATTTTCACTTTTATTAAGGGGGGCTGGGAGCCTAAAATAAGTTTTTAACACTATAGGATCAGGAATACATGTTTGTATTCCTGAACCTAAAGTGTTCCTTTATTGTTATGCTGCCTATCTTTGCTTATACTCAAAATTACCAAAGTAGAGCGAACCCTTATACCGTATTTTTCCCAATGGTAATAGTATACAGAAATGGCCAACTTGAGATTTTGTTTTCTTAACATTTATATTGTCTTAAAAACCACATACCTTTGTTGTTAAACTTTTTTCTGTTATATAAACTACCACATAATTAAATTATGACAGTTCTGGGAGGGACATCCGCCTTGATATGAATACCGAAGAATGTGTACATGACAATTAAAAGCTTGGCAACCTCACTTTAGATTTTGTGTATACGATGATTAGTTTGTTAAGAATTTAAGTATTTTGGCCCTTGTACTACCGGTCAAACAAAAATAACAATAATAATAATAATAAAAAAAACAACAACACATACCCCGAAGACCACATTGCAGTGTATAGTCCAGAGATGAGACCTAAAGTGCTGAGTCCTTCTTCAAAGCCGTTCTCACTGGAAACAATGTTGGAAAAAAAATATATATTCATAATGTAATAATATAATACACTACAATTTAACAATAGACAAAATCGTAGGAAAGGCTGCACACCATCTTCACCATCTTATGGCACTGTCATAATTAGTGCCTGATGTGAATTATTGGGAATTGTAAGCGAGTTCTAATTGAATTTCAAATATTACATCAAAATAGGTGCATGAAAACATAGCTAACTTGAAATTTTTACTATTTGGCCTTGAATTTGTTATTCACATATTAGTGAATAACTTTATTTTCTGCAATTAAATGTTGAAGTTTACATCCACCTAGTCTGTCAGTGTGAAAGAAACTAGAGGTACATTGAGCCTGCAATATAAGCATTGCCGTTCTGCAATTTTCAAGAGGGTTGTACACAATGCACACACACTGCTAATATTCGTAACTGCAATTCTTTAAAAATGCACAAAAAGCTTAATTTCCTTCTATTTGGAATCAAAAGAAGCTTAGCCTTTTCTTAACCATGCGCAAGATTGACCCTAAACTATACTTGCTCGGAATCTTCACGTTTAGGGATTGCCACAGGGAAACTATTATAGCCAAGTAACAGAAGGGCTATCATTGGAACAAATTATGGTTTCACATTATTACAGAATTCTCCTGTGATTGACACTATCCCTTTTCCAAAAAAAAATGACAAAATTATTACCCACAACTAAAATAACACTGCACACTTGGGGCTTAGCCCTACGAGGGATACTCCACACATAAAGCATTCCAGCAAGGGGTCCAAATAGTGTTTTCTCTTTACTTTCATTTAACAAAATGTGCAGATTTCAATAGAAATTGGCTCATTTATAAATTAGCAACAGCTTGAAGATTATTAACACTGGGATAGGTCAAATAATACTCCACCAGCCAAAACGACATAGGCTCGGGTAAATACCTAACCCTATCCCCTAGTTAAAGAAAGATCCCCTGGTTGTACTAGTATTTCAGGGGATAACCCTAGCATCTAGAAATAGGAAAATAAGGGGACAGTATCCCAGACATCCACTACAACGGAGAGGGCGTATGGGAAATAGTACAACCTAAAGTTGATTAGTAGCAAAACCAAAATAAAAAAACCTTTATTAAAACTAAGAATAGAGCTACTATATCTAACAGAGGGTCCTAAATAGGGGGGGGAAGTGTCTGTATGCCTGGTAAGTGGTATAACCCTATAGGACAGGTAAGGAGTGCATAAAGAGTTCCACTGAAGTAGGATATCCTACTGACAAACAGAAACTAATAAGGGGTGGATAGGGAACACAAGGGTATGGTCTGCATCTCACTCAGAGAAAAATGTTCAAACAGCTCATCCAGGTGGATATCTACCGATTGGAGATTGAAAGCAGTGTATAGGAGAAGCAGAGAAGCCCCCAGGGCAAATATAGTAAAAAATAGCAAAAATGCCACACACACAAAAAAAAAGTCAATAATAGGTGCCCACCATAACCCATAAAGAATATATATCTGTCCCTAATACCTCGGCTCCGCACTAGGCTGGTGCCTACCTAAACCAAGGACCCTATAGAGATACCGTATATACTCGAGTATAAGCCGAGTTTTTCAGCACATTTTTTGTGCTGAAAAACCCCAACTCGTCTTATACTCTAGTCAATTGTCTGTATTATGGCAATTTGCATTGCCATAATACAGACTGGGGGGAGAGGGGTGCTGGCAGAGCTGTACTTACCTTTCTTGCAGCTCCTGTCAGCTCTCTCCTCCTCTGCGCCGTCCGTTCAGCACCTCGGTCAGCTCCCAATGTAAATCTCGCGAGAGCCGCCTTACACTGGGAGCTGACAGAGGGAGCTGCACAGACCGCGCGGAGGAGGAGAGAGCTGACAGGAGCTGCAGGAAAGGTAAGTACAGCTCTGCCAGCACCCCTCTCCCCCACTGAACTACCAATGACACTGGACCACCAGGGAAGGAGCCCCCCTCCCTGGCCAGCTAGCAAGCAGGGAGGGGGGACGAAAAAAAAAAGATAATTAAAAAAATTTTTTTTATAATAATTAAATAATAAATAATAATAATAATAAAAATAATAATATAAAAACAAATAATAATAATAAATAATATATCAAATGCCCACCCCCACCAACACATACACAAACACACACTGCATCACACACTCACACTTCATTCATATACACACACTGCGCTCACACACACTGCGCTCACACACACTGCGCTCACACACACTACATTCACACACACTGCACTCATACACACACTGCACTCACACACACACTGCACTCATACACACACACTGCACTCATACACACACTGCACTCATACACACACACTGCACTCATACACACTGCACTCATACACACTGCACTCATACACACTGCACTCATTATATACACACACTGGAAATAAATATTCAATTAATATATACGCACACACACTGCACTCATACACACTGCACTCATACACACACACTGCATTCATTATATACACACACTGGAAATAAATATTCAATTAATATATACGCACACACACTGCACTCATACACACACACACTGCACTCATACACACACACACACACACACTGCACTCATACACACACACACACACTGCACTCATACACACACTGCACTCACACTACACTCATACACACACTACACTCATACACGCACTACACTCATACACGCACTACACTCATTATATACACACACTGAAAATAAATATTCAATTAATATATACGCACACACACTGCACTCATACACACACACACACTGCACGCACTGCACTTATACACGCACTGCACTCATCCGCACACTGAACTCATCCGCACACTGCATTCATACGCACACACTGTAAATAAATATTCAATTAATATAATTTTTTGAGGATCTAATTTTATTTAGAAATTTACCAGTAGCTGCTGCATTTCCCACCCTAGTCTTATACTCGAGTCAATACGTTTTCCCAGTTTTTTGGGGTAAAATTAGGGGCCTCGGCTTATATTTGGGTCGGCTTATACTCGAGTATATACGGTAACTCAAAAACACAGTGAAGTGCTACCTAACAAGTGAAAACGTGCATAATGAAAATAAAAAGAGCCCGACACGCGTTTCAGCGTACTACAATGCCATCGTCAGGGGCAAAGTGATCTGTCTCATCAGAGAGTATGTTTAAATACCCTATAACCCATTAACTAGATCGAAATCAGCCGGTCAGGGGCTGTGTATAATAATGTCTCATCCAATACTCTTAATTCAAAGTGTAGCAAGACCTCCCAAAGAGGTGTGTGTTTAGTGGAATTGGAAAGAACACCAATAGGCTATCACCTCGTGGGACTAGCATGGCTATATGTTAATATGCGGGAAGCGTCTCTGTACAACGTCATGGGTCTGGCCTCACGTTGGCGGTATCCATGATGAGTACAGAGTAGGCATGTTCAGTAATGCAGGGGTGGGCTATCCAGTCATTCAGTAACGCCCAGATTAGATCGCTGTAAGTTAACACCCATAGTAGGCAGTTGCCTTAATAGACTATATTCTTGGTGATGCCAAGACAGGTACAAACAGCCAAAGCAAAAAGCCAAAAGGATATCAAACTAGTAAAGGTTATTACTAGTGAGCTGTCTCTGATAGAATTGAGCTAAGTATAATTAAACCACTTGATCAACTTTGGGGAATTACAATTCATGACAGAGTGACATGGTATTGACTGAACTGCATTCTTGGCATCTGATACACGAAATAAAAACATCCAAGTTATCTGACACCTAGAGCTTTTTATTATCAAATGTCCTAAACAAGAATGTTTATATAAGTAATAGAAATGGGGAGTATGACCTTTGTGTCGCATTGTATTTATAAGGCAAGCATAACTGGCAAATGCATGGTGGATTAATACTACAGTATCAACATGGATTGACCCATAAAAGGTGCCATCCACATACGCTCGTGATTGTAAATGGAAAAGAAGAAATGAAACATCCATAGTAACGGTTGTTTTCTTACTATATTCATTAGGCAACACCAAAACAGAGGGAAAGTTACATTGTATCATCAATACGTTACACAAGTCGGCACCGTGTCTTAAATCGTGCTATAGTAAAAAAAAAAGGAAAAATTATTTCTGTGTGATCGTAATTAAATGGGTATATTAAAGTTGCATATATAAACGCTTGGCTGATAAGTGGGGACATTGATGATAAAATTACGTATGGTTTAAGATTCGGGTCAGTCCTAATAGTTCCAACATCCAGATACAATCTGCCTGCCTGTTGGCTCCGTCAGGGACTTATGTATCTTGGGTAAGCAGTAAAAAGTGGACAGGACCGGTTCCTTGATGCTCATAAAATCAAATTCATCTTTAGAAATGAGATCTGAATCAAATGCCTTGGTAAGCAAGGTTCATAATTCACCCATAAATTGGGTGGTTTGGTCTTTAAGAATACGATAGGTGGCCTCATCTAGCAATAGGCATTCAGCTATGCTGATGTTATGTGCCCTATCCATAACTACCACATTTCCCCCTTTATCAGAAGATTTGATAATCAGGTCAGTATTTGTTTGGAGCTGTTTAGTGGCCATCCTCTCCTGTCAAGTAAGATTCTTCCCAATATATAGCTGGGATTTATCAACTGTCAGGGAGTCAATTTCTCTGCACACCATATCAAGATAAACTTCCAAATTCATTTATAAATTAGCCTGGTAACACCTGTCAAACAACCAGTCCAGTTACTTCCTGCACTGGCAGCAATTGCCCAGAGCACCTGCCTTGCAAAGACTTCTCATTGAGCTGCATTGGGAAGTCTGTGATTGGACAGCCACACAAAGTCTAGACAGTGTTAGAAGGGAAGGGCTTGCAAAGGCAGCAGACAAGAGAACTGCAGATTTCACAAATGGTTTTAGATATACATTGAGGGAATAAAATATTTGGTCCCCTGCTGATTTTGAATGTTTGCCCACTGACAAAGAAATGATCAGCCTATAAATTTAATGGTAGGTGTATTTTAATAGTGTGAGACTGAAATGAGAAAAAAAAAAAAATCCAGAAAAATGTCCAAAAAAGTTAAATTAAATAAATAAATTGATTTGCAGGTCAATGAGTGAAAATGGTATTTGACCCATTTGGACTTAGTACTTGGTGGCCAAACCCTTGTAGGCAATCACAGAGGTCAGAGTTTCTTGTATTTGGCCACCAGGTTTGCACACATCTCAGGAGGGATTTTGTCCCACTCCTCTTTGCAGATCCTCTCCAAGTCATTAAGGTTTCAAAGCTGATGCTTAGCTTCTCGAACCTTCAGCTCCCTCCACAGATTTTCTATGGAATTAAGGTCTGGAGACTGGCTAGGCCACTCCAGGACCTTAATGTGCTTCTTCTTGAGCCACTCCTTTGATGCTTGGCTGTGTGTTTTGAGTGACGGTCATGCTGGAATACCCATCCACGACCCATTTTCAATGCCCTGGCTGAGGGAAGGAGGTTCTCACCCAAGATTTGATGGTACATGTCCCCGTGCATCGTCCCTTTGATGCGGTGCAGTTGCCCTGTCCCCTTAGCAGAAAAACACCCCCAAAGCATAATGTTTCACCTCCATGTCTGACGGTGGGGATTGTGTTCTTTGAGTCATAGGCAGCATACCTCCTCCTCCAAACACGGCGAGTTGAGTGGATGCCAAAGAGCTAGATTTTGGTCTCATCTGACCACAACACTTTCACCCAGTTCTCCTCTGAATCATTCAGATGTTCACTGGCAAACTTCAGACGAGCCTGTACACATGCTTTCTTGAGCAGGGGTCCTTGCGAGCTCTGCAGGATTTCAGTCCTTCACGGCATAGTGCGTTACCAATTTTTTGTTGGTGACTATGGTCCCACCTGCCTTGAGATCATTAACAAGATCCTCCCATGTAGTTCTGGGCTGATTCCTCACTGTTCTCATGATCATTTAAACTCCACAAGGTGAGCTCTTGCATGGAGCACCAGACCACAGGAGACTGACAGTTATTTTGTGTTTCTTCCATTTTCGAATAATCACACCAACTGTTGTCACTTTCTCACCAAGCTGCTTGGTGATGGTCTTGTAGCCCATTCCAGCCTTGTGTAGGTCTCCAATCTTGTCCCTGACATCCTTGGACAGCTCTTTGGTCTTGGCCATGGTGGAGAGTTTGGAATCTGATTGATTGCTTCTGTGAACAGGTGTATTTTATACAGGTAACAAGCTGAGATTAGGAGCACTCTCTTTAAGAGAGTCTCTCACTGTAAAAATACACCTACCATTGAAATTATACTGATCATTTCTTCAAAATCAGCAGGGGATATAATACTTTTTTTCCCTTGCTGTACCGCCCAATGAAACATTGCATAATTAAATGCATGCAGGTTCATATTGGGGTATATATCTACTGAACAGTGATTTTTTAAAATCAAGAGTGTCCCTTTAAACACCACATGTCTGAGATGTCCATCCCATAAACAACCATGATGCAGGATTTAAAATTAATTTCGTAACGACACTAAATCAGCACTACCGATCAACTATATTTAGCCAACAAGCTGAAACCACTCCTTTCCTTTCCTTTCTCCAAAGAGAATTTAGGATATCTCCTTACCTACTTTCACTCAGCTTATATTTGCAATTTGAAAACACAAAGAAACAAAAAAACAAAAAGAAAAACCCCCGAAATCCCACTCAGAATAGAGTGAATATTTACAAGTTTTCAGTAATATGCTTCTCAAAGAGTTCGAAACCATTGAATCTAAGAAAAGTTTTGAAAACAATCTGAACAATAGGGAGCAGATCGTCTTTAAGAAATTATGTGATAGGTGTGATGTTGTCTTCAAGGAGCCTGATAAGGGAGGTGCGTCAGTTATATTAAGTCGTAATGACTATGTAGCGGAGGCCCTGAGGCTCCTTGGAGACAACACCACGTACTGCACACTACCTGAAGATCTCACTAAATAGTATACTGGAAAACTTTTGAATTTATTGAATGAGGGTAAGGAACAGAAGATTTTAAGTAAAGATTTGTTCAACTTTTTGTTAACCCGATTGCCCATTTTTTATTATTTACTTAAGGTTAACAAATCCTTGGTTAAACCGCCAGGTAGACCCATTGTGAGTGTATCGGCAGCCTGACCGCCAATTTATCCCAATATGTTGATTATTTTCTACAAAATTATGTGCCCAAGACCAGATCTTACATTAAAGATACAGGACATATTTTGAATATTATAAAAGATATTCAATGGAAAGACAGCTACATTTGGTCTACTATCAACTGTCATCCTTATATACGGTTATTGACCATAAAAAGGGCTTGATGGCCATTAGAAAGGTGTTAGATCAGGATGAGAATATGGACGAGAGACAAAAAAATTTCATTTAAATTATATTGACTAATAATTATTTTAGAATTGAAAAAAGTTTTATCTTCAGATCTGTGGTAGCGCTATGGGCACCAGGTTTGCACCCAGCTATGCCAATCTGTTTATGGAGGTGTGGGAAGACCCCCAGATTTGGGTAGAGCATGGCTGGACATCAAACCTGGTGCTATGGAAGAGATTTATGGATTATGTAATTATCATTTGGGACAGTCCACATTCTGAATTATTGAATTTAACTTACATAAAACACAAATGATCAAGGTCTTAAATTTACCCCAGACATTTAAAAAAAACAATATAATTTTTTTAGATATATCCTTTTTTTATTGAAGAAAATTGCATTTGCTATAATACCTTTTTTGAATCTACAGATAAAAAAAGTTATACTGATTATAAAAGTTGCCATCATAGCCAATGATTAACTAATATACCAAGAGGACAATTCTCGCACATTAGCTAAAATTGTATTAGGGATGAGGATTTTGAAACCCAGACAGGATTTTTAGAAAAAAAGATTTATTGACAGAAATTACCCTAAGTGCCTGTTAAACGATACCCGAAATCTTGTACGTGAATATAGGCATAAACCCGAGATGAGGGCAAACAGATCTATCAGAGGTTGTACATGTGATTTTAGCCTATCCTTCAATACACAATTTCATTGTAAATCCAAGTGGATAGAAAAAGCACTCAAATGTTGGCCAGTATTATTGCAGTATGAGGTCTTAAAACAAGTGTTAGCTTCAAAACATAAGGTGATTTACAACAAAGCAAGGTATTTTAAATCTTATTTAACACTCTTACCCCCAATCGATAAACAGAACTTGTTATTTTCCCAAACCCAATGTTTTTTTTTTTAAATGTGGTCATTGTAATAACAAAAAATGTTATTTGCACCATTACTAAGAAAACCTATGAAATCAAACATTTTATTAACTGTTCCAGGAAAAATATAAGCTATTTATCACAATGCCCCTGTGGGGCAGAATATATGGGACATACTATTAGGACATTGAGAGAATGCATTTTGGAACATCAGCGGGCTATAGCAAACAAGGACACTAAACATAGTGTACCAAGACATTGCAATAGTTGACCCGAAAAGGTTTTTTATGTTTGGGAATAGATGTAGTTAAGCATGATACAAGAAAGGGGGACCTAGTTAAGAAGGTATGCCAACGTGAGACTCAATGAATATATAAATTGAAAATTTTGGGGAACATGGGCTTGAATGTTGATCTTGACATTATGGCTTTTATGTCATTTTATTAATATTCTCTCTTCCCTTCCCCCCTTTTTTCCCTCTTTTTCTTCTGTTTCTTTTTTGGTTATGACATGCTTAACAATTATTGTATTTTTTAAGATTATATAATTTTTATGAGAAATTTTGAGAATCGATTATGTGGTTTTTAATAAGTATTCATATTACTAATTCAGCAAATTTTTTTGAATGCCCTTATTTGTGGTATCTCTTTGTAATGTGGCATCTTTTATGGTTTATCACTTATGTTTGGATAAATCAGCTATTATTACTATATATTTTTCTATTTTTATATCTATTTTTTATGTGTTGATTTAATATATTATACCTTCCCAGTGGCTGATTGTCCATATATCTAAGTTTTTATGAAGTATTATTTTATGTGGTCAGATCAATTAAATTCCACAGGAGTCATAACTTACATGATCTAATCTAGTAAGGAATAGTCACTAAGGTACTTCTGCAGCCATGTTTTTGGAGGATTTACTAGGATCACCGAGACAGACATCGGTGATCCGTTGGTTGAATTCTCCTTACCTGATGGACTGCCTGGGAGACGAAATGTCAGGCCGGACACTGGGAGATTATTCAGAGTGCCTGGACCAAACAGCCTCTTTCCCAGTCGCCGTACATAATTCTGGCGACCATCTTTTTTGTGGGAATAATAGTCTCCATTTCAGACTCACCTGATTGGAAAACGAACACATATGGAGCAGATTAAACACTGATTGGTTGGGTTTATAAACCCCAATGGCAGACATTGTACACAAACTCTTCCTTGAGAAAAGTCCTGAGGATGAAACCAGTTGGACAACTTTGAGCATCCTCTGATTTTCAACTACTCCAATTGGGACATCCTCCCATTCTGAAACGGTGATATCCTTTCCTACACTGTCAGGAATCCGGAACCTTAGTGAGGTGGAAGGAGGATTTACTTATTGTTAAAAATTTTTGACAAGCTTTATTTTATATGTTTTCTTAATAACAGATCAAGACTGGCATACCATAAATACAAATACAATATACTAGGTTGCGTAGGACTGCTAGAAAAGGAATGTAGTATACCGGCGCTAATTTCAATGTATTTAAAAAGTGCATTTTATTTTAGACATAAAACTGTTAAAATACCAAGCATTGTCTCTCCCAAAAACGAATAAAAGGTATACATTTACATCTTTGTTCACCTACTGCGCTACACCATACTGGCTATTTGCATGTGACTGCTGACCGGTACTCTCATGTGATCTGGGCTGCAATATCCCCCTTTTGTCTATGCAGCCTCATGTTTAATAGAGGATATTTGTGAGAGATTAAACCACAAATGGTCTAAGTGGCCCCTTCCAGGGCCTGTGGAAGTTCTACCTGCCCTGTGTCTAATCAGCATTTCCTCCTGGTGGGGCAACACAGGATGATGAGATGTACTGTGGTTAGCGGTCGTGCGGCAATTGGTGTATGATCTTATGCCGGGTTCTGTCCATTGCGGTCCAGTCTGTTTTACCGTCCCATGCGGTGTCTGCTATTAATGGTGTACATATATATAGATGGCGAGCAGATGAGAAAAGGAGGGATAGGAGTGAGAGAGAGTGGGGGATATAAGAGGAGGGGGAGGGAGAATATATAGGTATCTTCGCTGCCTCGGATGGCGTCCCAGCGGCGCCCTCCCCACTTCCCCACGTAGGCAGTGCGCGGCTCCATGCTGTGAGCTGTTCTATTCCTGTGCGGATTCTTTTGGTCACATGGGGAGATCCGATCAGAGGTCTGTGGCCGTGATTCACCCCAATGGGTGGTTCAGTCAGATAGGCTTATTATTCTAGGCAGGTCTCCTATCAATGGCGGGGTGGGCACCCGATGTTGCGGCTGAGATTTGCCTTCCCTGCAAGAGATATAAGCGAGCCAGGGAGTTCAGAGTAGAGTGCATCGTTCGGGGGTTCCCCGTACGTCAGCCATGAGACTTTCCATGCTGTGTATTGTCTCCACGCGATCCATCCATTATTTGACCGTTGGTAAGGCTAGTTTACTCCATTTTGCAGGTATTCACTTTTGCAGCGTTTAAAGGGACACTCCAGTCCCCTCTCCCTCCCACCCCCCATCCCCGGTTGCTGAAGGGGTGAAAACCCCTTCAGTCACTTACCTGAGACCCCCGCCGATGTCCCTCGGCGGTGGTTTCTGCTCGCCGCCGCTCCTCCTCTTCCTTATGTCAGCCGGTGGGAGAGACTGATCCCGCCGGCTGAGGAGACCTAATGCGCATGCGCAGCAATGCCACGCGCATTAGAGCTCTCCATAGGAAAGCATTGAAAATGCTTTCAATGCTTTCCTATGGGGATTTGAGCAACGCTGGAGGTCCTCACACAGCGTGAGGACGTCCAGCGACGCTCTAGCACAGAAAACCTGTGCTATAGAGCAGGAAGTGTCCTCTAGTGACTGTCTATTAGACAGCCACTAGGGGAGGACTTAACCCTGCAAGGTAATTATTGCAGTTTATAAAAAAAAACTGCAATAATTACACTTGCAGGGTTAAGGGTAGTGGGAGTTGGCACCCAGACCACTCCAATGGGCAGAAGTGGTCTGGGTGCCTACAGTGTCTCTTTAAGGGATGTCTCGTTAGGGTTATTTTTTTATAGGTGGAGTAGCATCGGCAGCGGTTGCATCTCTATGTCTGTATCGACTATTTCCTTGATCAAGCTATGTACCCTCTGCCAGAATGGGGCTCTCTCTGGGCAGGACCACCATAGGTTGTCCCCTGTTGCACATCCGCATCTCCAGCATATATCCGAGTGGTCTGGAAACATTCTGTGCAATCGGACCAGGGTTCTCTACCAGTAGGTTATGAGTTTATAGCTGAGCTTTTGTATTTTAGTGTCAACCGTCCCCTGGTGAGCCAATTCATGGATCTTCTCCCACTGGCTATTGGTGAGAGTAACCCCAGTGTCTCTTTCCCACCTCGACATGTAGGCCATTGGTGTCGGTCTGGTAGCCGTCAGGAGTAAAGTGTAGAGGATTGTTATTCCTTGGTTTAAGTGTGTCCTGTGGTGTGGTCTCTGAGGTGCTTGCCTGGCATGGAGCCAAAATGTTGCGCTATTTGGTGGTAGCGCAATTTCTGGAGTCCCGTGAGGTTCCCTCTTCAAGAAGCTCATTAATGGGACTAGGATTACTTTTAAGAACACCTTGGAGTCCAATTCTGGAGGTCCACTGGACCTATGTGACCTTCTTGACACTTTTAGTGGCAGATTCTTTGTGAGTGCAATATTAACCTCTTTTTATATTTTTATTCTGTATGTTTTTTTGTGTTTTCTGTATGTTTTGAAAGTGATTAAAGCTGGAAAATATTTCCATTCCTAACTGGGATTATTGTAATATCAATATTTATCAGGAGATTGAATACCAGTGTATGTATAAAATTTATTTAATTGGAGATTTTACATGCTTTTGTGCAGCACACCAACCTTGCTTGTTGTTTCCGTATATTTGCAATTTGCAGGAAATATGATAAACCAGGGAAGAACACGCTATATTGACAAAACGTTCTAAACTACATAACTCACTTATTCTACAACCTCTTTTTGTTGATTTAAAAATGTCAATGCTCCTCCACTCAGCAAGCTTCCATATATGCATTAGGACTGTCTTAAACCAAAGGCAAAATGGGCAAGTGTCCTGGGACCTGTAGCAGCTGAGCCTTGCACTCTGCGGCAGGATGATCAGGGAAGGGGCTTGCGAAGGGCCCTGTTGTACTATTGGGTTTTGGGCCCCTTTGTGCGTGCCAGCCAACGTATCTTTATAGCTAGAAATTGTGCAGCACCCCCATGGCTTTTGTGAGCTCCAGTGTTTAGAGTGTTGCCTGTGGTTGCAAGGCTTCGAACACCGGAGCTCGCGAGAGCCTTTACATTGGACTATCAGGGAAGCATTAATTAGAGAGTGTATCTTCCACTACCACTGGATTACCAGGAATAAGGATTCCCCCCTCTGTGGCTTAAGGTAAGCCACAGGGAGGGTGGAATAATTATCTATTTTTAAAACTACTTTCCCCTAACCCCTCCACTGCAGCTCATCTCCCTCCTCAAATACAACCCCTTTCTTCTCCCGATCACAGTCCCTCCTCCCACTACAAATATCATATTCTCCAGTAAAGCCCTTCCCTCCCAACTACAGCCTCTATTTAAGCACTACTAGCCCATAAGGACAATGTGGATTCCAAAGTCTTGGTGGGAGTGCCAGTGGTGTAGCCAAGAGGGGAAGGGGGACAGTGGGGCAGCAAGATTCAGCCAGAAAAAGAATTCCTCCCTTCTGAGTGAGACCTGGCAGCAAGTCTGCTCCCCTTTTAGAAATCCCCTCTCCTCCTTAACAGACCCCCTCCATCCTTTTACAGGCCCCCTCCCTCTCTTCGTGCACTCTCACAGTCCCCCTCCCTCCCCTGCACAGACTACCTCTCTTCATCCACCCACAGACACCCTTTCTCCCAGCATACTCAGATCCCCTGCACTGATCCCCTCTCCTCCTTCACAGTCCCCCTTTCTCCCTGCACAGTCTCTCTTTTCTCCCTCCACAGTCCCCCTCCCTGCACAGATCCCCTCATCCCCTGCCCAGTCCCTCTCCAGCACAGAACCCCTCCCTCCCCAGCACAGAACCCCTCCCTCCCCTGCACAGAATCCCTCCCTCCACTGCACAGAATCCCTCCCTCCACTGCACAGAACACCTCTCTCCCATGCACAGAACCCCTCTCTCCCATGCACAGAACCCCTCTCTCCCATGCACAGAACCCCTCTCTCCATGCATCCAGACACCCTCCCTCCCAGCATCCTCACAGACCCCCTTTACAGACCCCCTCTCTCACTGCACAGATTCCCCCCTCCCCTGCACCCTTACAGTCTACCTCTCTCCCCTGCACCCTCACAGTCCCCCTCCCTCCCCTGCACAGACTCTCTCCATGCACCCAGACACCCTCCCTACCAGCCTCCTTACAGAACCCCTTGCACAGATCAACTCCCCCCCTTTCTCCCTCTCTCCATGCATCACAGATCCCCTCTTAAATAAGTGTCAATACAATTGTCAATTTCACCAATAATTCTACACTAGCACTTTATTGGTGAAACTGACAATTGTATTGGAACTTATTCAATGAAAAATCTGTGATGGAAAATATTTTGTATTGGAGTCAAGATTGGGGTGGCAATCTCAGGGACAGTCTTCTCTGTCTCTAGCTTTGCCACTGGGGAGTGCCTATCAGCAGAATCTTGCCCAAGGCCCAATTAATATTAAAGACAGTCCTGATATACATAAATGAGAAAAATAATTTAATCTTTCACTCTCAGAAAACAAAAACAAATGATACAGGATGGCAAAGGCACTCTAATGTACAGCGCACATCATATTGAACTATATAAAGAAGTGTATTACGAGGGCACCGCACACCCATAGATTAGCTTTACCCCAGACTGTTGGATATGCACAAAAGGCAAAGACATTTTCTCCATATCTGCTGAACATGCCTAAACTAAAACCTTTGTGCCAACGGATCCATATACTGTCCAAGATCACTTTAAACATACACATTTAATGTAACCATCAAACAGTATCCTTCTGCCTTCACTTTTCTCCACAAGGCTGTCCTCTCAATTGTTATGACAGCTACCACCTTACAAATGGACTGTTTGTGGAAATCTGAGAAGATCCCCTCCATGACACACACTATCAACTCAAAGCAATGTGAGGTAATAATTGGTGGGACCAACACAATACAAGAAAAGCAGATTGCTATTTGGAATCTTCAAAACACAGCATACATATTCAAACTCTTTTTCCAGAATAAAAAAAAACCTAACAAACCGGGGGGCCTGGCCTAACAGCTCACTTAAATGGTCGTGTGAGCCGTTAGCTCCTGGGAGGAATCCTTCAATATTAGCGATCAGACGATAGTTTCTTGCCACAACCTACAAAAACCGACATCGCTGCTGATCCTGACCACCATGGCTCAAAAGTCGAGCAAAAAAGCAAAGCTAAAGCAGACTAATCTGCAAATTACAGCTCTGACCACGCCGCCGCGGTGAATCCAAGATGGCACCTGGCAACCAAACCTCCCTTCGTCCTGCTTCGATAGGGAGTGACCAGACTTCTATCTCTACAGTACATCCAGCTTCAGAATCCTGCATCCAAAGGATGCTTAATGAGCTGCAAACATCCATGCAGGCGGAATTTGCTAAGCTAGGCAAGGATGTCAAAACCGATATACAAGCGATTGGAGAGTTAACAGCCCAACTTGAAGACAAGGCCAAAGAAATAATAGAGGCCCATAATACACTTGCAGCAGCATACGAGCAAATTGAAATAAAACTGGAGGCTCTCACATAAAAAGTCCCGACCACGAAGACCGAGATCAGCGCAATAATATCCGTTTAAGGGATAACCCGGAGGAGATAAAGCCTTCTGAACTACAGGATTATGCTAGGGCCTTGTTTAAGGCCTTCGTCCCAGACCTCTATGACCAAGATGTGCGCCAAGACCGCATATACTGCCTACCGCAACCAAAATTTCTCTCTCTCTATCTACTACTCAGTGAAAGAGACCATAATGCAAGCTGCACGCAATTCTGAGGTATTCCAGACACAATTTGCAGGGAAAAAGCTCTTTGTAGACCTCTTATCTGCTACCCTGATGAAACGCAAATAATTCATGCCAGTAACCAGAGCACTGAGGGAGGCTGAGGTGCTATATAAGTGTGGCTTTTCTATCCGCCCTTTTATATGGCGCAATGGAGTGGAGAAACAAGCTACTACCCCGGTAGAAGGCGCAAAAATGCTCAGGGAATGGAACATACCCATTATGCTACCAAAACCCGTCCCTTACCCGACAAGGACAGAAGTCTCAAACAAAGATCTGCCACAAGTGGTCAATGGTACATGGCACTAAATTAGCTGTCTCTACCTGTTTTCTCTACAGATTTCCAGGGTTGGCAGAACACTCTATCAACACCAACTCTTCTGTACTGGATATGTGAGCATTTATAATAGAGTTTATTGTCTGATAATTTGTGTTACCTGGCACTTGACTGCCTAGCACTGAATTCCCTATATGTTAATGTCACTCAATTCTATATAGTGATACAGGTATACAAGGGAACAACTTGTAATTGGATATCTAAGACTCGCTGTAACAAGTGTTGCCCCTTTAAAAAGGCACGCAATCCAATTCGACAGCACCATGCAACGATTCATATGTGTGCACTCTACTATACTCGCGCCCCCCCCAATAGGCTCTATGAAGCTGCAAAATTAAATTCACCTACCAGGTGACATACACCTGGCTATCCCTTTGTACATAGTTCTGTTTAATTCTTATGTTTGCTATCTTTTTCCTTTTTTTTCTGTATAATGCTACTTGTCATCAACCATTGGTACGTCAAAAGTCATGTTGGCACTCTCTTAATACTGCTTACTAGACATAAGCAGCAGCCTGACCTGTATTGTGTCTGTTTCCCTAACAACCGTCTAAATCAGTCAGTCGTCTTTGCTATGTGCTTATGGTCCAGACATAATAGTTTTTACTTCCCAGGCCCAGGGGCACATCCAACTTCTCAAAATTCTGTTATAACGTATGAGATTCCTCGATCAGTAATAAAAGTGGCGAATGCCACACTAACCCGCACTGCTTATCTAGGCTGCCCCAGCAGGTCACCAAATGTTCAGCGACAGACTATATTTCAGTATAGCAAACTAGGTTGTATTTGGTTATAACAATCTTCTCCCTCAACGTTAAAGGGTCAAATTCCCTACACAAATGAAGGCTATTAGAAGCCAAAAAAGCTAAAGTTACGATTGCCTTCTACCAGGAAACGCATTTTATGAAAGGTCACCACCCTAAATTTAACTCTAAACATTTTCCCAGTGGATATCATGCCTGCTATAAAACTAAGAAACGGGGAGACTCCACCTTGGTTAGCAAAGATGCTTAATTTACGTTGTTTAAAATATAATTAGTAATAAACAGGGAAGGTTTTTAATATTGCAATGTTATGTGAATAATGAGCCTTTTACTGTGTTTAACCCCTCAAGGACACATGACATGTGTGACATGTCATGATTCCCTTTTATTCCAGAAGTTTGGTCCTTAATGGGTTAATGTATGGGTTACACATGATGGTCAAAAGATGTTCCTGGAGAAAGTTTTTACACTCACACGGACACACAAATTTGGTGACGTGATTATAGGTGGAGACACCAATTTGTTACATGACTGTTCTCTAGACACATTTTTTTCCGAAACAGTAGCTCCCGCCACCTCTAAGAAACAGGATGCTATAGCGGTTTTCTCTATGTGATAGGATTCTATCCCATGACTTTTTAGATGTGTGGCAAATATTCCGCCCCACCGCGGCAGACTAGACGTTCCACAACACGTACACCAGAATAGATTGTTTCTTTACACATTCCTCTCGCATACCAAAAATACAGTCAGCCTGTATTGGTGCAGATATCTAAAGCGTGGCGCGTGGAAGCACTACATTTTGACACCCTCTTTCGCAGGTATGTAAGAATTACTCTAATAACATGACTCACTCTGCCTGGCTACAGGGGTGTGAAGTCAACACCTCATGTGGCCTCAGCGGATCTATGTTTTTTTTTTTAATTTTATTTTTTTCGTTTTTTTTTTCATTTAATTACCTCAATGGGGACTTAACCTTACATAAGCATCCCACATCAATTTTGCGCTCTGTGTAAGTGGATTTGCTCTAATGCTCTTATCAGCCATAGCCTCGTACTCCCAGTTCTTTGAGATTTGTGACATAAGAGCCATGTAGTCTGGTGGTTGGGCTATAAGGGTGTTAGCAGCTATAAGAACGTGGAATATTCATTTCAAGTCTAGTTTTGACCTTCTTTGGTGGTAATAAACAGGGGGCAGTGTTCTGGTTTTAGTTGAAAGGGGGATTTTAACAGCTCTGAGAGTATCCGGCCCACCCAATAGGGTTGTATTAGCGGACAAGTACACCAAGTGTGTAACACAGTTCCAACTGCGTTATGGCACCTCCAACACGTGTTACTTGAGTTCAGATATATATGGGCTAGTTTTTCTGGTACTAAAGTACCAGCGATACTGAATTTTCCACATGGTCTCAAGATGTGAGGCACATGCTGAGTTGCCTTTGTGTGCCGCAAAAGCCTGTGTCTATTGTTGCCTACTAAATGTAGTCTTCAATTCTCTACGCTAGGCCTCAACGAACCCTGTGTCTCCCTCAGATTTGGCAGCTATTAGGTGTTGGTATGCACTTGACAGTACATTTTTAGGGGGGTGTCACGGCAAGGGTGCCCAATTTATTATTGCACTATGGAATATTGTCCTTTAATGTAATTTGTGTAGTGCATTAAGGACATGCCGGCCTGGCAGAGATGGTATTGTCAATGTCAAAAGGAGTTAATTTGATAGTATGGAGGTCAAAAGGGGTAACATTTTGAAACTGGGACCCCCACATAGGTCAGATGACAGAAGGGGTAGTGTGAATGGCATAGCAATGTGAAAAGGATTTTACCATATGGATGTGTATTAATCAAGGCTCGGCAAGGTGTGAGATTCTACACTTTTAAAATCCTAAATGTCTAGCTGCCTCAGCCATTTGGCTGTACTTTGTAATTGATGAGTCAATCTCTGTGATATGTTAATGGCCACAAGCCTGGTTCCAGTACCAAATCCAAAAAAAAAATTACTTACAGAATAATAAAGCCTAATTTTTGCTATATTTGAAATGCGACCAGCACAATCTTCAAATCAAAACAAACATGTGTTGCGTAACTTGACCAGGGAAGGAATTGTGATGTCCGCCATATTGGGTTGCAAGTACGGAATGCGACATATCTATATAATGGAAAAATAAATTCATAGATGCAAGTATTATTTCTGTGGCAGATACATAAGAGAACATAGAGCAAAATGTTTCTGTTTGGATTAATTGGGGTCTAGACACAAGGGGGTGGTCCCTTAGTGTCTCTATAGATACGCCTTAACTCCACCTCTGGGTGAGGCGTGGTAATCCACAGGGTATATCTCTAAAGAAACTGAAGTATACCTGGTACTAGCTTGGGGCCAAAATCTAATTTTGAGTAAGTCACCATCTTCCTTGACGGAGACCCCCTGGGCCGAAGTTTTACTTTGAAAACCTAAGTGAGTAATAGTTTAGAACTTCTGTTGTCTGTTGGTGTAAATAATTTGGTTTTTTATCTATTTTTTTGTATGCACTGTGACTATGTTGTTTGCTTATTATAAATATGTCTTTACTAAGTTCTGCCTTTGTCTGGTTAGGTATCACGTTATCTGAAGAGACTAATTAGTATTTTGCAATTACATAGATATTGTGCTAAATTGTATTTGGTGGGTTATTATTGATTTACCTGGGGGACCAAGGCACCCCATTTATAAATTGTATTGGTGGTGGCAGCGTTAAAATAGTAATAGTTATATTATTATGTGTAGGTGTGGTTGGTGTTAAAGGGGATTTTGTCATTATTTCTGGTCTAGTGCAGACAAATAGAGAGTTTTAACCCTTTCACCACCACAACTACGTCACGCACACTCTTGAAGTAGGGTACGTTTGTGACAGGGGGGTCTTAGACATACATAGTTTCTCAAATTGGGAGAGGAGGTTACCTGAGGTCGGGATGAAACATTTCTTCTGGATATACGACTTTAACTGTAGGTACTGGAAAAGTGTTCTAGAAGGTAAGCTATATTTATTCTAGATAACTGTATAGGATAGCAACTTTGCGTTTTCAAATAAGTGCCATAGGTGGGTGCAACCTTTCGAGGTCCATAGTAAGGAGTCGAAACTGGGTCTGATTTTACCCATGTCACGCATAGGTGTGGCCAGGGATGTCGGTCCGACCATTAACAGCAATCTACGTGTCTAATCCCATAACCCAAACGTCAATTTAGTCGTGGGCCAGGATCGTCAGTAATCTGGGTCTCTCTCTTTTAGGCATCCAAACTAGTAAGCTAAGGCATTAACTTCCTATTTTGACACCAATCTCACCCCTGATTCCACCATCGAAAATATGTGGCTAGCCCACAAAGCAGTCCTTAGACTGCTATGTTTATAGAAAAAAAGGTTAAACCTAGCTGGACCAGGCACCCAGACCACTTAATTAAGCTGAAGTGGTCTGGGTGCCTATAGTGGTCCTTTAAGCCTACAGCAGCCACCCCTCACAGCTCACACACTGCCGCTGTTTTGAAGAGCAGAGCTGCTGCTACGGAGGCCCACTATGGGAGGCTGCAGAGGTTTAATTGGCTGCTGTCTGCAAAGCTCTGCCCCCTTGCTCTAAATCAGCCCTCCCATAACATGACGCATGTCATCAGACCGCAAGGGAGTGGGAAACAAGCTTCCACTCTGAAGGCTGGCTCTAGCTCCTACAGGTAGCCACACCACACATACTACCAGTTACAGTGAGGAATGGTATCATGCAGAAAGGAATTAGTAGCTCTCAGCAACAGGAGATCAGTGTGCATGAGGAGCTACAAGGTCGGATGGTGGATCACCTATGCTGTGTCTCCACGAGTGACTGTGAATGAGTATCTGGGTCTGTGGAAGTGAGTGGGAATCTTGGTGTTTGGAAGTGAGTGGGTATCTGGGTCTGTGACGGAGAGTGGGTATCTGGGTCTGTGACGGAGAGTGGGTATCTGGGTCTGTGACGGAGAGTGGGTATCTGGGTCTGTGACGGAGAGTGGGTATCTGGGTCTGTGACGGAGAGTGGGTATCTGGGTCTGTGACGGAGAGTGGGTATCTGGGTCTGTGACGGAGAGTGGGTATCTGGGTCTGTGACGGAGAGTGGGTATCTGGGTCTGTGACGGAGAGTGGGTATCTGGGTCTGTGAAAGTGAGTGTGCTGTCTGTGTGTGTCAGAGTATAAATGTCTGACTATGAGTGTGCATGTCCTGCATGCATAATTGTAAGTCTGTGTCAGAGTGATTTTGTGTATCTATGAGTGTGACTGTAGGCGTATGTCTGTGAGTGTGTAAGTATCACTGTAAATGTGTGTGTGTATGAGAATATTTCTGATTGTGTTTTTGACTGTAACTGAATGTAATTGTTATGTATATCTCTGTGAATTTATGTTCCTGTGTGACTGAGAGCAGTGTGTGTATGACTGTGTGCCCTTATTTGTGAGTCAGTATTGTGTTACTGTTACACTGTAAGTGTGTAGAGCAGAAGTAGGTGGGAAATATTTTTAAAGGGTGCACACAGGGAACCTGGAAGGGGTTAATTGACATAATTGGTATGGGAAGCTATGTCATGATGTGAATTGAGGAGAAATATGGAATTTTAGTTTGGGAGGGTATAGCAAAGAAATAAGGACTTTTTGGGAGGCATGGAGTAAACCGCAGGCCGATGTGATTATTAATATTGCTTAGGGAGGGGGTTAATTTTTAGGAGGCTGCCACCAGAACCTGTTATTGAGCTAAGCCCAGCCATGTAGGACCTCGCTCATTGGTTAAGAGCTTCAGCTAAGCGCGGTTAGCCAATGAGCAAGCTGATGCGTGGCTGGGCATAGGTCAGTGGCACTAACCAGAGCTTTCTTGTAGGCATTTCCAGCAGCAGGGGAGGTGTTGCATTCCTATCAGTACCCAGTGAACCAGTGTGTGTGGGGAAGCAGGGGTGGGCGGCAAAATCTATTTTAGCCTGTGCAGCCAAAAATCCTTGCACCGGTCCTGCATAACTGATACAAAATCTGACAGCAATGACACACGCCAATGGATCCCTATATAATGTACAAGATGACCCAGCTATAAAAGTACCTTCCACGGAAACCATACAGTCCCTTTTGAAACTTCCCTGTCTGCCTGTGACTGTATGTGTCTGTCTGCATGTGACTGTCTGGGACTATGTGTGTAAATGTCTGCTTGTGATGGTCTACCTGGGACTGTGTGATGCTGCCTGTAACTGTGTGTGTGTGTGTGTGTGTGTGTGTGTGTGTGTGTGTGACTGTCTGCCTGCATCTGTGTGTTTGACTGTGTGCGAGTGACTATGTGTCTGGGACTGTGTGCATGTGGCTGTATTTGACAGTATATGTGTATAATGGTGTATAAATCTGTATGTGTTTGGTAGATAGTGCACTTATTTGGTGTCCTTAAATATTTCAATGCCACATAAGGATAATAAATGAGGGAGGTATCTACTAAACAACTGAAATTAAGAAAAGTGCTGTTTAGTAGATAATTCCCTAATTAGTGCCCTTATGTGAGATTTCCATATTTAAAGATACCAAATTAGTGTGTGGTTTAGCAGATAGCTCCCTTTTTGGTGTCCTTAAATATGGCAATCTCACATAAGGATAGCAAATAGGGGAGTTATCTGATAAACAAAGATCGAAGTTAAGAGGTGTCAGCCAGCCCACAACAAGAAATCTGGGTGGCTAATGAGAATTCTAATCAAATTTGTTGACTGATGCCACGTGCACTGCATGCTGGCATTAGGCAGCCAATGGCAGCACATTACCACATCACCTAGTGAAATGTTTAGTGCCCCCCCCCCCGTTTTGACTGTGGTATCGTATGTGCTTCCCCCCTATATATTGTTCCTAGAGTCGCCACTGTGTCTGCATGTGTGTCTGTGTATCTGCATGTGTGTCAGTGTGTATATGTGCACATATCAAAATCTCGCCAACACTACATACAAATGCATGCCTGCATTCAAACGCCAACACCACATACAAACACACCCCCTACATACACATACCCAATACAAAAACATAAACACAGCTTAGTGCTAAATACATTTTAAAAAATTGTGGTTGTTTTTTACATTTTAAAGTTGGGGGGGAGAAAGGTGCCAAAAATAGGATCGGCCCCGGGGGCCAAATGCTCTAGGTACGCCCCTGTGCTACTCACACATCGAGGCTCATAAAAAAAGTTGATTTATCGGTGATATCTTACACCCTGCCGTCTTCACAAAATATACCCAAGGGTACCAAATGCATGCTGGAAATGTGGCACAGAGGAAGGCAATATGACCCACATCTGGTGGAGATGCCGGGTACCACTGTGGTCTAAGCTCTCTTTCAAGATTTACACAATAGAAATACCAGTCACTATTGAAACTTGCCTGTTTCTCTCATTCCACCCCATGATTACACTGGCTGCAAAACAAATGGCAGCAATGATTATACCTGTTGCCCGCAACCTCATTGCCTGCTTATGGAAACAAACCACCTATCCCACACTTCCCCAACTCCTAAACAAAATCCATCACTATTTGATATATGAAAAGATGTCTGCAGAATCGGTGACTAAATCTGCAAAGACTATGGGAACTTGGAAGCCATGCTTAGACTACAGAGACAGGACCATGACCACCCCAGATGCCATGGGAACCATATCCCAATAGTCCCCTACAAAAATGTTGCCCCGGATCAGACGGACATAAAGCAAGATTCGCTGAGAAAGGTCAAATTCTGACTTTCGAGATACAGTTCATTCTCTGACTGTATCTCGAAAGTATGTCCCCTACACCCCACCCTTTCTCTTTCTGTACCCAAAACCTCCTCCCCTTTTGTTTATTTTCCCTTTCTCTGTTTTTATTATTATTATTCTATTATTTATATAGTGCCATCAGATTCCGTAGTGCTGTAGAATGGGTGGACTAACAGACATGTAATTGTCACCAGACAACTGGACGTACAGGAACAGAGTGGTGGAGGGCCCTGCTCCATGAGCTTACATTCTAGAGGGAATGGGGTATAGTGATACAAAGGGTAAAAGTAGGGGTACGAAGTAGGTTGTTAGAAAAGTATTAATGGAGGGCTTAGTAGGTTTTTGACAGTTGCAAGAGAGGAGTCATGGAGGGTGCGGGATGAAAACCTGCTAACCGTTTAATTGATATGCTTTCTTGAAGAAGTGAGTTATCAATGACTTTTTGAATGAGTGGAGACTGGGTGAAATTTTTATGGAGAAGGGAAGGGAGTTCCACAGAAGGTGTGCAGCCCTGGAAAAGTCTTGGAGGCGAGCGTTAGATGTGAGAGTACGAACAGAGGATATACGTATGTCTTTGGCAGAGCGCAGGGGCCTCGACGGGACATACTTGTGTATTAGGGAGGATAGGTAGGTTGGAGCAGCATTATGTAGGAACTATTAAGCAAGCACAAGAATTTTAAATTGAGCCCTATATCTAACTGGAAGCCAATGCAGGGACTGACAGAGCGGGGAGGCGTAAGAGGTGCGGGCGGACAGCAAAATGAGCCTCGCCGCTGCATTCATTACAGATTGCAGCGGTGCAATCTGGAAACACATAAGACCACTGAGAAGCGTATTGCAGTAGTCCAGGCGAGAGAGAACAAGAGCATCGACCAGCACCTTAGCCGCATCCGGGGTTAAATAGTGGCGGATACGCGCTATGTTTTTGAGATGGAAGCGACAGGATTTGACGTTTGATTGGACATGAGGGGTGAATGAGAGGCTGGAGTAAAAAAGAACACCCAGGCAGCAAGCCTGCGAGGTAGAGGTGATGGTAGCGCCATTGACTTGGAGGGAGACATACACAGGCGTAGTAACACTTGAGGGAGGAAAGACCAGAAGGTCTGAGCAGCCATCCATTTGGAAATCGAAGAGAGGCAGACAGAGACACGAGTCAAGATAGGCGGAGAGAGATCAGGAGAGGACAGGTAGATTTGCATGTCATCCGCATAGAAATGATAATGGAAGCCACAGGAGCTGATGAGTTTACCAAGGGAGGCAGTGTAGATAGAGAACAGTAGAGGATCAAGGACAAAACCTTGGGGGACACCGACAGAGAGTGGTTTGGGGGGGGAAGAGGCAGAGTCAGAGAAAGAAACATTGAAAAAGCGCTGGGAGAGGTAGGAGGAGCACCAGGAGATAGAAGTATCCCGTAGACCAAAATTACGGAGAATGCAAAGATGTTCATGATCAACAGTGTCAAAGGCAGCAGAAAGATCAAGGAGAATTAGGATAGAGTAATGGCCGCGAGATTTAGCAGCAATTAAATCGTTGGATACTTTATGAAATTACAAACACTTCTTGCAAAAAAAAATAAAAAATCTTAACAAACCAACAAAAAACAAAACAAAAAAGTGCTCTCCTGGGGTAATATACATGGAACTCTGTTATATTTCATATAGCTTTGAAACATGCCAAAC
The DNA here is from genome assembly GCF_036172605.1 of Pelobates fuscus. Classification (NCBI taxonomy): domain Eukaryota; kingdom Metazoa; phylum Chordata; class Amphibia; order Anura; family Pelobatidae; genus Pelobates; species Pelobates fuscus. Next base: position 228,901,521 of record NC_086318.1, read on the forward strand.
GTTTCGGAAATAATCACGGATTGCTGTTCTAGGTGGTATCACTAAGAGTCGTCATACTTTATGTAACAATCTCATCCTCACTATGTGTCCTTCTCTATCCCTTATTTTTCACTTTTGTACCCTTTTAGCTTAACCTAGTTTACAAACAATATATATATTTTTGGAGTTATACTTACTATGCACAGGAAAGCATTTCTGGATAGACAGGTAATCCAGACAGTCCAATACAAAAGCCATCCAGAACCAGTATGAAGATAAACAGCCAGAGTTTACTGCAAAATCATAGATGGTTTAAATTGCTAGAATACATATACTGTATATGTGTACAGACTAAATGTTTGTAATGTTTGTATAAAATTCAATTCTGAGATTAAAAGCAGTGACCTGGAGTTTTCCATAGATATTATAGTTGGTGCATTACACAACTGATATCTTGCAAAGTAGAACCTCACTGGAGTTTCTCCAAGTACATAAAGTCATTATGTAAAAGTGATTTTAGTGTCATAAGTTTAACAAAGGGGAAATCTATGTGTTCAGTATACTACATGGGTATAAATAAATATGGCCTGCTGACAGAGTCATACATGCTCCTCTTCCTCCATATTTAGACTGCAGGTATAAAAAACAAAACAAAACAAAACACAACCCACACAAAAAAACAAAAACACCAAGAGACGGCATAATGTGGGGGACAGAGGAGTAAAGGGACTTACAGAAAGATAAAGTCAGGCAGTGTTGAGAGGTATAATTGGAGGGTGAAATATGAAGTAAAAACAGGAAAGTTGGAGAAGACAGACTAACAGAAAACTATCTAGACAGACTCAATGGGAGACAGAAAATGGCCAGACAAAGACAAAAGGACTGAAGGATCAATGATAAAGCGTCGACTGAGAACACAAGATAATATAGAAAAAATACAGACAGAAAGACATAAAATGGAAAGAGGCTAATTGAGAAAGGAATATAAGATGAAGAAAATCAGAAAGAGAATGGTAACATGACAAAAAAAGATAAAATCAGAATAAAACCAGAATCAAAGTCACAGATAAAGTGGTAAAATAGATGGAGACAAGCCACACAGACAAATTATATATAAACATATATATATATATATACACACACACTTTCATGTTGTGCATTCGGGCTTTATGGTGATTTTAACATTCGACCCACCACATTCATTTGACACCCCTGCTATACTATACCTCTCAATGTGAAATATGGGGACAGGCCCCAGCATAAAAAAACATAGTGCTGTTCCTATGCTGCCAACAATGAGAAGCCACTTTCTGAGTGCCTGTTGAGGGGGAAAGGAAAAAAAGGCCTTACAAAATTACACAAATAGAGATACATAAAAAATGTAAAAACATCTTTGCGTATTTCAATGACCTCTTTGTGGAAATAATAGGAGGAGCCAAAACATAAAGTTTAAATGGAATAGTGATAATACAAAACCACAACTGATGATGCTGTTAATTCATATGTAATTATGGATTTCACATCTTGGCTCTAAAGGTATGTCCCTTCTGTGTTTACATAGGTGGCACAAGCTGTTTCCCAGCCTTTCTTGGTAGGCTACATGTTGGAGAAACTGAAATGGCAATGTGAGTCTAACAAAAATGGGAAATCACAAGGCCTGCAAAGTTATCATGTTTATGGTTAATGGAACACTCCAAAGATGCATACTAGTCATACTGTTAACAGCTCATTGAATAGTCTGATTGGACCGCCAGACACAAGAAATTTGTTCTTAACCTTTATGGTTAGAACATTATTTAGAGGTATGCTAGGACTATTAACCCTTTAGGTGGGATGACGTAGAGCCAATTCTGAATATTTGAATGTATTGTACAATACCTTTTCCTTTGAGTTTTAGCACTACTACTCCATTCAAATCCAAAAGTTATAGTCATCTAAATTATACATTTGGAGTCCTTTAAGGAGTTCTAATTTTGTTTTGTTTTTTTTTGTTAAGGAGTCTGACATCACCTTACTGAATAGTAAAGTGAAGAGTTCAACTGAGGCTTAAATTAATTTTGTGATAAGAAACTAGTGGCACGCACAAAGTCTAGAAATTCACTATCATGCTAGAATATGACAGAGTTTCAGTAGCTTTTGGGCAACAGAGTGGCTGGATTGTGTCCGAATTTCTGTCAGTGTCAGAATTTAAAGTAATTTAGACTAACCAGGAGTTCTGCTTGCAAGACGCACTGCACAATTCACTACATTGCCCACCACCGTGGGACATATACTACAGTTAAATGTGAGGTTAAGATCCATGCACTTCTGACTAATAAGACAAGACTTTTACAAGTTTCTGTTACTGCAGTCATAAATCTAATCTACTGGACTGTCTGGATTACCTAGAGTAAGAAGAAGAATAAAATCAAAATACGGTTTTATTGTACATGTTTACTTACTAACTTTACCTGATTTAACATTTTGTTTAGAAATTATTTTCCTTCACGATGATCTCTGTGATTGATTTTATTAGCAGTATACATTGTCTCATATAGTAAATATCATTCTGTACTTTTCATTGGGTGTATTGGTTGTAGAAATGATACTTACAGGATACCTGTCACTTATCAAGCCAAGAAGAGGTGAGCTGAGGGAATAGGACAAGGCAAGTCCTAGGAAAACCAACCCCACATAGCCAACTTTTAAATGGAACTTGGAAAAAAAAAAGTACGAAAAACACAATTAATTCTACTAACCGTTAAAAATGCAAATACACACACACACCTCTCTGTACTGTAAATGTATCATACATATGGATATTTGTGAAAAAGAGCTCTGTGTTGATACTTAGTCCTTACTATTATCCCTAATATGAAGTATCAGACAGGATGCAAATCAGGATTATGAGGAGATCACAAAATGCCCCCTATTTTGCCCACTGCAGCATGCTCTTAGTGAGTACCTATAGCACTTCGCCATTAAAGACGACTCTTGTTACCTAGTCAGCAAGAAATGTAACTACAGGAGGTGAAAGCTAAAATAAAACCAGGCAAGTAGTCTGTAGGTAAGGAAAGAAAATAGTCTGGAAGTGCTTATTTTGATAATCTGACTGTAACGAAAATATACCCCAACACGCAGAATTTAACTAAACAGAAGACAACAAAGAGGGGAGATACGTCTACCAGACCTTATAGTGGCCGGACTCGACGTATTTGAGAGGAGTACAGAGTCAGGAGCGATCCGAGGTCAAGGGCACAAAGAGACAGCGTAAACTAGGACTAGCCGGGGTCTGGTACACAGTAAACAGCAAGCTGGCAAACAGAACAGATAAGGATAAAGAGATAACGTAGTCAGAAACAAAGCCAAGGTCAAGTACGAAGAAACACAACTGAACACAACAAGCGCTAAAGGGAACTGTAACAGAAACCACGATAGGGCAAGGAACTAAGGGAAAAAGGGGAGTATATATGCCTAAACATCTATGTTGATTGGTCCCCGTCACATCCACGCCCCCAAAAGGTAAGTGTATGGGGAGTGTGGCATGACAGGGACCAATGGGAGGCCTTTGCCAATTTAGGCTCCCACTGTCCCTTTAAGAGCGCGCCCGAGATCCGCGGCGTGCTCTTAGAGTCAGGCGGGACACGTGACCGCTTCTCGCGGTCACTGCCTGCCTTCCTGTTGCAGCCGTCGGATGAGCCGCGCGCGGCTTGAACAGAGGACCCCGGCCGGCCCCTGGAAAGGGTAAGTCCGCTACACTGACATTCTTATCCAATGGGCTCACAAAAGTTACTTTCAAGAGCAACTTCCAGCTCTCCAACATTAGTAGTGGAGGTAGGGAGCAGCTTTCAAAAATGGTTTGACTCTTTACACAGAGAATGAACTAGGACATATGAGCTGTAGTGATTATGGTACTTTCAGTGTTCCTTTTTTTAATACGTTGCTTGTGCAGTTAAACCCCTTGATGTCTGACCATTTTCCAAGTTTCTGTCATTTTGGGACTATGTGCTTGTTCTATGGGAATTTTCTGTATTCTTCTTGTGCCCCCCTACATATGATGGACCGAAACGTTGATAGCTGGATTTTCCTGATGAATAATGTTTGAAAACCTCATGAAGACAGTGAGTGCTGCCATACTTTTCACCAAACTGTGTAAATGAGACTGTTGTTGTCGTCTGGAGAATTTTTCTTGAAAGAAACTATGCAAGTTTAAAAATACATTTAAAAAAATGATGTCCAGCTAGCATGCTTTCACACTGCATTTTGTGAATCAAGTATAACATGAAGTGCACTGGAGATAGATTAAATTCTGCTTACTGACACTGCATTTATTACCAGTAAAGTCTTCACGATCTTAAGACAGGCCAATAGAAAAAAACCTTAAAAAATCCTCACCTTTTCTATGACAAACAATGACATAGTTGGATCCAAAAAACTGATGCTTGAGCTCAGTGAAAATATAGTAAAGCACATAAGCCAAATTTTTGGAAATGTAAATAATGTCCAAAAAGAATCCGTGCTTGGAAGGCCATCTACAGGTAATAAAATAAAGAAGGAATTGAGAGAAATCAAGAAAAGTCGACTTAAAATGTGATTCTTTTCACTTTAATCACAAAAACAATAAGGAGGCTTAACTCCCAAACAACGAGTATTGGTTGACATTGCAGTTCCTTTGGGATAACTGTGAGCATAACTGTTTATTTTGCAAGACACCTCCATATCCACATGTGAGAATAAGAAGTAAAAATATCAACTTTTATTATATAATCACTTGTTTTGCAGGATATAGAAAGAGAGGTATGATACTCTTCATTACTTTAGTTCCTTTGTTACTGATGAAATTAGATTTCAATTTTTTCGTACAAAGTTTGGATTGCTAATTTTAGGGATATTCCTATACTTTCCGGCTTATATAAACAGGGTGTCTGTAGATATACAGTACCATAACAAAAATTAACTACAATGAATCAAGAGAAAAGCACATGATATTAAAGAAAAAAAACTATAGGAGGGGAATTAACCACCTATTTTAATACATTATTTACTCAGTAATGCGAGACATGAAATAATTAGAAAACAAAAAATACAACAACAAAGCTACAGAGTGCTCTCTATCCACTTTAAAGGGACACTATAGTCACCCAGACCACTTCAGCTCAATGAAGTGGTCTGGGTGCCAGGTCCCTCAGGTTTAACCCTGCAGATGCAAACATAGCAGTTTCAGAGAAACTGCTATGTTTACATTGCAGGGTTAAGCCAGCCTCTAGTGGCTTTCTTCCAGACAGCCACTAGAGGCGCATCTGCGATGCTGGAGGGAGGCATTTGACAGGAAGCTGCTCGCTGGAACAGGATACCAGACTGAGGTTTTTACAAATAACAGATGCATTAAACAATCTGGTGGTTATTGGCAACAATGAAGTCGCATGAAACAGAGTCTGTAAATCTTTGGCATATAGTGATCTCTGTGAATACTCAGTAATACTGCAAAGGCATATTTATAGAGGTTGCAAGGATATATTATGTTGCACCTCAAAAGCTCCAGCAGCCTCTATTTATTATTCATATATTGTACTTTACACATGAGTAGGACCATCCACATTGAAATCTGTGAGTTCCATGTGCAAAACACATTTTTAAAAATGTCATCATTATTTATTGCATGTCACGTGGCTCTATAACTGCACCCACTATGCATAGTACAGCAATATAACATACAGCAGAACTTCCATTCTATGGCTCAAGTTGTCTAAAGCCTAGGTCAACACCTAGTCATTCATGAAAAATTTTACACTAAACTAAATACAGCTTTCTGGTCCTTAACCATAAGTTTAGGATTACAAAAGTATAATAAACAAAATCTGAAAAGTGTTAAAAAAATATACATACCATATTTTGGTAAAATAAAGTAATTTAGCGGCACTAGTAGTAGGATAAAACATCCTATTGATATAAAGGGAATCTCATAACCAAATGATTGGTACAAAAGTCCACCAATGGGAGGACCCAAAACAAGGCCAAGACCTGTAAAAATTTCAAGTGATCCCTGTAAAATAAAATAAAATAAAAATGAGTGAATTATTTTTCACACACAATGACTTATAAAGCATATATTACATATATATATAGCAGTATGGCTGCCTGAGGAGCATGTGTCCTGAACCTCCGGCGGTTGCAGACCACAGTAATAACTTCTTAGAGCCCAGCGCTTATTATTGGATCAGAGTGCAGGCTACATATCCTGGCGGCTGAGCTCTGACTCACTAAGTACCGGGACCACAAAAGGAGGGATTACTGTGGTCTGTATCTGCCAAAGGTGCCCCCCACGGAGCAAATGTGTTCAGATGTAGTGTGTGTGCTCTGCTTAGCTTTTTGGGAGGGGGGAGACAAAGCACAGACAACACACACTGCATCACCTGCATTTATCAAGTTGGACTTTAAAAAGTTCTCCTTGGGCACAGAAACACAAGAAATCATATTTCCACAACTATTCCCAAGCTTCATAGGCAAATGGGCAGCTTCATAGGCAAATGAGCACAGACAGACATTGTTTCAGATGCCATCCTGCAATTCTGCTGGTACTCTTAGCAATGGACTCTGTTTTAAACACAAATGTTCAACTTGAGATATGCAGGTAATGCACAAAAAAACCCACCAAAAACAGGTGTTTTTATATTAGACTATTGTATTCTGAGCTTTGAAAATGCTGTTTAGTGAATAAGTGAGTGTGCGAGCAGCATCCTAATAATGTATGCATGTTCAGGTTATATTTATATTTTTTCTCCCAAGTCACCTTCAAAATAAAAAAAATATATTGTCACTCAATTCTAAAGGATTTCCAATCTGTAGACCATCAAATAGCTAAAATGTGGGTAACACTGTGCTACAAGAGTGACATAATTATAACATTGACATTGTTTACAGAGTTATTCAAAATAATGTCATCTGTGATTAGAGTTGTGCATGGAACAAAATATTTGTACACACATTTATCTGAAAATATATTTTGTTTTGGACAATTCAGCATTTTGTTTTAAACAAATTTCATCCCTGGAGTCATTTAAAAAAAAAAAAATAGATGAACCAAAATGGATACAAAATAAGTCTAACCGTGTAATGCAAAATATATACATCATATATATATAGCGCAATAGATGAAAAATGTAGGCTGCACTCTCGAAGTTGTAAATTTCAAATAAAGGTGCTTTATTCCATAGATAAGAAAATCAACGTTTCGGGCCACGCAGGGACCTTCATCAGGAGTAGGTTGATCCTTATCTATGGAATAAAGCACCTTTATTTGAAATGTACAAGTCCGAGAGTGCAGCCTATATTTTTCATCTATTGGTATGCATCTAGATCCCTAGAAGGTTTTACACCCGGCAACCATACCACTGCATAAAAGCAGTAGGTTATTTAAGCGTGGGTGCAAGGATTTTCATTATATATAAATTAAAAATAGTTAAATATATAGATTTTTTTTTCCTACTGTTTTTTTCCCCTTTGTTGGTCATTTCTCATTTGGTCTGTGAGTAAAACCAACTTCATTTATGAAAATCATTCATTCATTATCCATTTCGTGATGCGTCCATACGACATTTCAGAGTTTGCAATGCAGAAGCCTATCTCTGATTTTAAAACTACTGATTAACAGGTTTTAAAGTTTTTACAATTAGATAAAATGAGTTTTGACAATTATTTGGAAGAAGCATAATGTCTCTTATTCATCTATGACAAAAAACAGGAATGTGTATTCACTTACCATAGCAGTGGCAATGTTGTTCGGAAATGCCTTTGCAAGAATAGAAAATGATGAAGTAATGGATGCACCAAATCCTATAGCATCCACAGCTCTAACTACAAAGCACAAAACAATGAATATTGTTCCATCTGGCGCTTTATCCAAGAAACTGGAAAACAAGATACACAGAAATTATGTTTACGTGGCTTCTTGTATTCCCTACGCGGCCTTTTTATGATATGTACAGTGTCAAATTTTGTGGTTGCCACCCCGGCTCTGTGTTCCCATCACATGTATTAGCTTATTTATATCCTGGTCTTACTTATACTACATACAGTGTACACTAGTACTTAATGATTGTAGGCAGGGCCGGCGCGTCCATAAGGCGGCACAGGCGGCCGCCTTAGGGCGCACGGGCTCTGGGGGCGCAAGATTTCAGTGACCGGCAGGAGGGAAGCTCTCCCTCCTGCCGGGCCACCATCTCGGCCCCCGGTGCTGCGTGCGGCTGTGCTGTAATCAGACGCGGCGAGGGAGCTCTAACCTCTCTGCTCTGCTCCCTCGCGCGCTGCTTGTCTGCTGATACCGCGGGAGCCGGAATATGACGTCATATTCCGGCTCCCGCGGTATCAGCAGATAGGCACCACGCGAGGGAGCAGAGCAGAGAGGTTAGAGCTCCCTCGCCGCGTCTGATCTCAGCACAGCCGCACGCCGCCCAGCAGCCCCACTGGACCCCAGGGAAGGATTCATCATCCACACCAGCTCTCCAGGTAGGGAGGCTGGGTGGAAAATATTTATTTATAAAATAATTAGTTAGTGTATGTGTGTGAGTGTGTGTGTGAGTGTATGTGTGTTAGTGTGTGTGTGTGTGTGAGTGTATGTGTCTGTGTGTGAGTGTATGTGTCTGTGTGTGAGTGTATGTGTCTGTGTGTGAGTGTATGTCTGTGTGTGAGTGTATGTCTGTGTGTGAGTGTGTGTCTGTGAGTGACAGTGTGTGTCTGTGAGTGACAGTGTGTGTCTGTGAGTGACAGTGTGTGTCTGTGAGTGACAGTGTGTGTCTGTGAGTGACAGTGTGTCTGTGAGTGACAGCCTGTGCGTCTGTGAGTGACAGCCTGTGCGTCTGTGAGTGACAGCCTGTGCGTCTGTGAGTGACAGCCTGTGCGTCTGTGAGTGACAGCCTGTGCGTCTGTGAGTGACAGCCTGTGCGTCTGTGAGTGACAGCGTGTGCGTCTGTGAGTGACAGCGTGTGCGTCTGTGAGTGACAGCGTGTGCGTCTGTGAGTGACAGCGTGTGCGTCTGTGAGTGACAGCGTGTGCGTCTGTGAGTGACAGCGTGTGCGTCTGTGTGTGACAGCGTGTGCGTCTGTGTGACAGCGTGTGCGTCTGAGTGACAGCGTGTGCGTCTGAGTGACAGCGTGTGCGTCTGAGTGACAGCGTGTGCGTCTGAGTGACAGCGTGTGCGTCTGAGTGACAGCGTGTGCGTCTGTGAGTGACAGCGTGTGCGTCTGTGAGTGACAGCGTGTGCGTCTGTGAGTGACAGCGTGTGCGTCTGTGAGTGACAGCGTGTGCGTCTGTGAGTGACAGCGTGTGCGTCTGTGAGTGACAGAGTCTGCGTCTGTGAGTGACAGAGTGTGCGTCTGTGAGTGACAGTGTGTGCGTCTGTGAGTGACAGAGTGTGTGTCTGTGAGTGACAGTATGTGTCTGTGAGTGACAGAGTGTGTGCGTCTGTGAGTGACAGCATGTGTGTGTGAGTGCGTCTGTGTGTGTGCATGTGAGTGTATGAGTGTGTCTGTCAGTGTGCATGTGAGTGTATGAGTGTGTCTGTCAGTGTATGATGAGTGTGTTTGTCAGTGTATGAGTGTGTGTCTGTCAAATCAGTGAGAGTATGTTTGTCATTGAGTCTGTTTGTGACTATCAGTGTGTCTGTCAATGAGTGTCAATCAGTGTGGGTCTGTCAGTGTCAATGAATGAGTGTGTGTCAGATCAATGAGTCTGTGTCTGTCAGTGACGTCTGTGTGTTTGTCATTGAGTGTGTGACTGTCAGTGTGTACAGAGTGTAGCGGAGCGCGGTACAGGAGCTTCTGTTTCCTGTACCTGGCCAGACTGACGGGAGGTGCTCACAGAGAGAGCACTCCCTGTCAGTTCGGCCGGGTACAGAAAACTGAAGCTCCTGTACCGCGCTCCGCTCCGCTACACTCTGTACACACTGACACACCAGGAAGGGGAGTGTGACCACTAAAGGGGTGTGGGGTGCACCAAGGGACAGGGAGGGAATGGGAGAGAAACACCAAGAGACAGGGAAAAGAGGGGGTAGGGGAGAAGAACACTAAGGGACAGGGAAGGGACCATTAATGGTCAGGGAGGGGAGAGGGGCTGGTTAAGAGGCACATAGGTGAAGATGTTTTTTTTTTGGGGGGGGGGGGCGCGGAAAAATGCATCTTCGCCTATGTACCTAAAAATCCAAGCACCGGCCCTGATTGTAGGGGCCTGTCATTTCCATTGAAAATACTGATTAAAACATTGAAAATCACCCAAAACTTGTGTTAACTTATTTATTTATTTATTTTTTAAATGAGATGGTCTATTTTCTTCTAAATTTATATAGAAGATTTAGCAAATTACTTCATAATCCAGTTCAGACAAGGCAGAGCCAGGACAAGCAATGCAGATTATGCAAAAGAGAGGCTTGAAATAGATACATTTTTCTTTCTATTTCGTCATTTTCAAATATATGCCATTTTTTCAATGACTCAACAAATTCTGCATTATTTCGAACACTTTTTTTTTCAGCAGAAGAGTGGTGGAATTCTCCCTGCCGCTATAAATTTTGTAAGCCTTCTAAAGAGGAAATTTCCGGGTAAAACTATCACTTTAGTCCTGATCACTTTTTAGATCGGCTTGCAGATTTGGTGTGAACAGGGTTAAACCTCAGGCATTCATGCATCCCTAGGGCTCCCTTCTGTCTGCTCTGGTGGGGCCATTTTTAGTAGCCCAAGAATTTTAGACAAGCAGCTTGTAGTGCTGAGAGCCAGTGCTACAAGCGGCTGGAGATTGCAGTGTGAGCAAGGTAAAATCCTTGCTCACACCACAAACCCCAGTTATCAATGGTAACCTGGAGCTCCTAAGTTAGCTGGGGCCATTTTAAGTAATCTCTGTGCGGTGTTGAAAGTCAATTAAGAGTAGGGTAGGGTCAGTGGCAAAACTACCGTGGATGCAGGGATCACAGCTGCGACTGTGCCAGTCACTCCAGGCAGCCCGGCCGTCCCCTTTGACCTGCCATCGCGGTGCTTGCTGGCATTGTTGTGCAACCCCGGGCGCAGAACAACCGCCGGTCGCATTTAAAGGGAACATCCGGTGGCCTGTGCTCTTGGGGCCACCCGATGGCAATGGATTTCCTGAGGCCCAGTCACACTTTAAAAGCTCTGACTTCCATCAGCCTGAGCCAGCCACTGGACCCCAGAAAAGTCACCCTCCTTCGCCTAAAATGTAGGAAAATGTAGGGTGTGTATCTCTTTGTCTGTGTATCTGTTTGTCTGCATATGTATCTCTTTGCATGTGTCTGTATGTGTATCTGTTTTCATGTGTGTCAGTTTGTGCCCCTTTGTGTCTGTATGTGTGTGAATGTTTATATCTGTATGCGTGTTATTCTGTGTATCTAAATGTTTGTCATTAAGTGTGTGTGTATCTGCATGCGTGTCTATATGTTTATCTCTGTGTGTCTGTATACGCATGTGCCTCTGTATACGTATCTGCATATGTGTCTGTATATGTATCGTGTCTGCATTTGTATCTGCATTTGTGTCAGTGTGTGCTCCTATGTATCTGTATGAGTGTCATTCTGTGTATGTGCATCTCCTTACACACTACAGTGCTCTTCCTTCTGCGCACCTGTTAGTGGAGCATATTAGGTTCTGTTTTTCTCCTGTTAAATTGAGACATGCTGTTAACTAGCTTCTATAACTCAGGGCTTGACAAAATGTGTTTGGAATATAGGAGCCAGTAATTTTCAACAAGAAAGTGCAATTCTTAAAGGGACACTATAGTCACCAGAACCACTACAGCTTGATGTAGTTGTTCTGGTGCCTATAGCCTGTACCTGCAGGCGTTTCAGTGTAAACACTGACTTTTCCGCGAAAAGGCAGAGTTTACATTGCTGCTTAGTAACACCTCTAGTGACAGTCACTCAGATGGCCACTAGGGAGTCCTGGGTCACTGCTGCACCACATGAAGCACCCTGGTTCAGTGTCTCCAAGCTCTGCATGGAGGTGCTGAATGTTCATCATAGAGATTGATTAATGTAATGCACCTCTATGAGGAGATGCAGATTGCTATATTTGCTGCGCATGCACAAAATCCTCCCAATGCTTTCCTAAGGGAAAGCATTGCCTTAGCTGAGATCATAAAGATTGATCATCTCAGCCATGGCGAAACTGGCACGGCGTGGGAAATGGGAAGAAAGGTGAGTAAAAACACATGCGATCGGAGAGAGGCCAGGTACCTTAACGCGCACACACACACACACACACACACACACTCTGACAGGCTCACATACACACTCACGCTGACAACAGGCTCACACACAAACTCTTGACAGGCGCTCAAACACACACACATACAGACACATTGACAGGCTCGCTCACACACACACACTGACAGACTCACACAGCCTTACACACACACACACACACATTTTTGTTTGAATTGAGACCCACTCAGCCTCCCTACCTTTGGGAGAGCTGAGAAGGTCTTTCCTGAGGTCCAGTGGGCCTGCTCTCTTCCTGTGTGCGAGGAAGCAGTACTCAGCCTGTAGCTCCTCTCTGGTCCCTCGTGCTCTGTAATGATGCCGGGGCCGGAATGACGTCATAATCCGGCTCTCAACATCATTAGACAGCGTGAGGGAGCAGAGAGCAGCTGCAAACAGAGTACTGCTCCCTCACGTAATGCCCATAAAGCTCCCGCGGGCGGCCGCCTCCGCCAAGCTCTTCAGGGCAGCTGCCCACCTCCATGTATCTGCGGGCAGGCGGCCGCCTCCTCTATACTCTCCAGGGCGACCGCCCATCTCCATGCTCCAGCGGGCGGCCGCCTGCAATATTCCCCATGGCGACCGGCGTCAAAGCTAAAGAGCTGGCAGATCCCAGACGCCAGGGCAAAATTTCTAGTCGCCGTGGCGATCTGGCGCCTGGGATTTGTCGAGCCCTGCTATAACTGTTGGGATGATGTATCTATTTATGTGTCCTAATTTTAAATACTCTTCCTTTCCCCTTCTTTACAAAACAAATTAGTTAATCATGTTTGTACTTTGTCACTGAATAAAAAAGGTATGGACAAAAAAAAAAAGTTACCTACTTCTTTCACGTAAAGTGCTTGAAATGCCGTTTAACAAACAAGATACATTAAACCATGGGTGTCCAACCTTTTGGCTTCCCTGGGCTGCATTGAGCGCAGACGAATTGTCTTGGGCCACACATAAAATCTACAATTAATTTAAATAATACAACTTAAAAACCTATTTTTTTAATTTTGTTTAGTAGATAACTCCCTTATTTGTTATCCTTATGTGCAATTGACATATTTAAGGATACCAAATTTGGGAGCTGTCTACTAAATACATACACATGTATATGCATATGGACACAACCACAGATATAGATACACCATCACAGACCTATACAAACAATAACAAAACATACAGACACATACAATCACAGACCTATACACAGTTACATACGCACACACAATCACATACATCCACACACACACACACAGAGACATAAACATACAATCAAAGACCTATACACACAATCACAAACCCACACACATACAATAATGCACTTATATACACAATTACAAATGTACACACACACATACACAATCATAGACCTATACACACAATTACAGATATAATTGGAAGAAAAGATAAGGTGATTTGCGCACACAGAAAAATATATTTTTAGTTTACCTTACACTCTTTTGTAACCAATACACATAAATATCGTTCACCTATATTAAAGAAGTTAAAAAAAAAACATAATGTAATCTCTATATGTGAGTATATATATATATATAGAATATTCCTTCAAACTCACAATTTTCAGAGGCCAATAAAAGTTGGCTTGGTACTTATGGTGCTTAAGAGAGATGTGATGGAATTTATACACCTTTTAATACTTACCCTGGACTCTGGAGTTCCTGCGTTGCAGCAGTGCAGAATTCCTGAGGGTGATCCTTGGAAATTCCATCACATATTACTCTTATGAGATGAAGTATCAGGGTTCTTACCTGAGATGGGAGTCTGTAGCGCAGATATGTTTGCTCACCCTTGCAGAGACACAGTCCAAGGTGACCAGATAAGAAGCCACCTGGATTGTGAATCTGTGCACACGGCCTGTGCAGGAAAGGTGATTTCAATGCAGTACCGTCAAGGACTCATACAGCAGGATAGTCAAGGGATAGCCTAAGTCAAATGATTCCAGAGGTCAGGATTAACTAAGTGTAGCCCGAAGTCAAGGGATGACAGAGATCAGGATAAACAAAGACAAAAGCTGGGGTCAATATGGAGTTTAAGTGAAAGAGACTGGAACACAGGAACTGAAAAAAAAACACACACACGATGAAAGACTTGAAGGCAGATAGCAGGCCCAGGACCGCAAAGTACCCAGGATCAAATCCCCTGTTGGGCACTTCTGGGGCGACCACGTCTGGATGTCACGGTGAGAACCGTGACAAAAAGCACCATAAGTACCAAGCCAACTTTTAATGGGCTCTGAAAATTGTGAGTTTGAAGAAATAGTCTAACATATATACTCTCACATATACAGATTACACTGTGTGTTTTTTAATTTATTTAATATAGGTGAAAGAAATTTATGTGTATTGGTTACCAAAGAAACATTTATTTTTTATGTTTACCTTTTGTACAATTACAGATATACCCACACACAATCACAGACCTGCACGCACAATCACATACATTCACACATACAATCAATCAGATTAAGTCACACAAATAATCCCAGATATACACACAATCACATAACTACAAACACATAATCACAGACATACACACAGACCCCCCCCCACCACACACACACACACACACACACACAATCACTGACAAATCATACACACAAATTACATTCATCACTGTGCCAGCTCACTGACACACACATGCTCACTACAGACAAGCTCACTGACACACAAACATACAAGCTCACTCACTAGCAAGCACATACACACAAAGTCACTGACAAAAGGCACCGAAGACTGTGGGAGTCATTTCTTGACCGCTTCCTGCTTGAGTGCGGAGGCGGAGCTTGCACCTGGGGACATGGGTTATGTGTGGGAGGCAGAGCTTGATGCGGGGGTGGAGCATGGACACGGAATTGCCGAAAATTGTGAAGGGAGCCTCACAGTGCTGTCTACCCTCTCCACCCAGACTGCAACCAGGTCACACTGCTAGCGTTCTTGGCCCGCATGCGGCCTGCGGGTTGGACACCCTTGCATTAAACCATAGATTCTAAAATTCTCAACAGTGCCAGAAACATGAAAACTCACCCGAAAAGAATTGTTGCACATGCCGATACAAACAATCCAGTTACAAACATAAACTTTGGTCCAAAATTCACCAACTGTATAATGAAGAAAACATAATTTGAAAGTAGAATGTCAACAGGTGTAGTAACTGTAACTTTGCTTAGGTACAAAACTTTTTAAAATGTGTAAAGTTTTATAAAATGCATTACAATTCACATTGCAGACCAAAGGCAGGAGGAGGGAAGAGGGAATAATAAACATCACTACAGTACTTGGCTAGTCAATTAAAAGGACACATCTATCACATATATAAACAAACAATCTTGGAAAAATAATTCAAGTGTATTTGCATTCCAGAAAAAATGTGAAAGTTAATTAATTTGTAGCCTTTTAATTCTCTGCACACATTCAGTCTCTGAAGTTTTGAAAAAGTGAAATGCTCAACCACAGTGTTGCCATTTTACTCAGTAACAATGAAATGTTCCTGATTTTGAGAATGTAGTAGACATGTTAGATGTGCAGTATATTCTAAATTGTCATTACCATTGGCAAAATATATTTCCATATTACTGTACTGTCCATTAAACAGTGGCAGTATTTTAAAATATTGTTTTTGCTATGAGGCCAGATCATAGCTCAGGTTGTAAATCTGGTCCTGTGAGTTTATTGCTGTATAAACAGGTGTGATTATTGTTGTAAAAACAGTTTTTGCTATTACATTATGCCATTCTTCCCTGCTTGCCAACTTATTATGTGATCTATGTTTTCTCAGCCTGTGAATTTTTTTTGTTTCATCTAACTTTATAGGTTTGATTTTCTAAACAAAAGTTTTCCATGTGCCACCATTCGGAAAAGGAAACTGATATAAAAGAAGTGACCAAGAAGACACAGGCTGTCTGGCTAGTATGCATAGCAAGTTTCTAGGACTAATTTGAATGTGTTGGTACAGCAGTGTTAAAAGTTCACATATAAAACTATGTAGAATTATTCAATATTGTGAGTAATGTTAAACAGGGTTTAAATATTTTCAAAATTGTGTAGTTTTCAGAAAACATAGGAAGGGCTGGTAGAGGTGCAGTACATTCCTATCGGAGGAACAATCACAACCAGTAGAACCTGATCAATAAATCGTTTGGTGTCTTGCTAAAGATTATTTTGAAACTCAAATAACTTTCTAATATGAGAAATATGTATGTTAAAGAGACACTGTAAGCACCAGGTGCATTATAGCTCTATTACGGTGCTTCAAGCAGCGCTGTATTTGCTGCGAGGCAAACAAGGCATTTGCCTTGGGCAGCACTTTCCAGGGGGCGACAAAAACGCCACCCCCAAATGCCCAGGCTAATGCCTTGTTAGTCTCGAGGCAGGCAGCTAGCTGAGCTCCAGGCGGGCCGCAGAGTGATTGATGCCGGGAGCTGGAATATGACGTCACATCCCGGCTCCCGGTATCACTCTGCAACGCGCAGACCTCAATTGGCTGCCCGCCTGCACAAACAGCCCGCCAGCAGCCCCATTGGACCCCAGGTAAAAAAAAAATCCACCTGGCACTCGCAAAAGTAGGGAGGCTGGGTGGATTTAAATTAAATGAAAAAATTATCTGTGGGTGTTGGGGGGGCAGGGGGGAGATTGTGTGTGTGTGTGTGTGTGTGTGTCAGTGAGTCTGTGTGTGTGTCAGTGGGTCTGTGTGTGTGTATACATCTGTCAGTGTGTGTCTGTCAGTGAATGTGTGTATGTCTGTCAGTGTGTGTCTGTGAGTGAGTGTATACCTGTCAGTGAGGGAACCGGTGTCTGAGTGATTGTGTATGCCTGTCAGTGTGTGTGGGTGGGTGTGTGTATGTCAACGAGTGTGTGTGTGTCACTGATTGTGTGTGTGTTAGATTGTGTATGTGACAGTGTGTGTGAGAGTCTTTAACAGGAGAGTGTTAGTCTTTAACAGGAGGAGGTGTGGCCTTGACAGGAAGGGTGGGGCAAATTTAAATTAGGGAGTGCCCGAGTTCCGTCATGCCTAGGGCAGCACATATCCAAAATACACCACTGGCTAAAAGTCTTATGTTGCTTTTTTCAAACTATTTTGGATTTTTCTGGCACACAAAGCCCCATGTTCACGTTATCATTCTAGAATTGTCTAGCTTTGGACTGCAATTATAGGTTGTGTCTGCTGCAGGCAGCTTGGCCCAGTACTTGCAGCCTGTCACTGGAATGGTTTCGGACAGATATTGTAAAACTGAATCTTCTGCATTCCCCGATAACTAGCACAAAAATTGTATAGAAAAAAAAATATATATATATATATCACAGATATACTTACATATTTCCCAAATATTAATGAGGCTGAAAAGTTAAAAACAGCAAAACATCCAAATATCAGACCAATCATTGTGTTACTAACTCCTTTCTTCAATGCCTGAAAAAAATATATATATATTGTCAGGGAGTTAAAAGTACAAATAACAATAACAATTATTAACAATTCTAAAATAAATGTTACACAAAAAATAAAATCTAACCTTATTTTGATGGTATTATAAAAATCATTACTGTTGTCGTAGAATGTGTCATGACTTTTTTTTGAATATCATATAAAATGACCATGACTTGTATGTGTGTGTGTATATATATTTTTTGAAAAGTATTTAGAACTAATTAGAAACTAGAAAATCACTGTACATTTGTAAAAAAAAAAAAATATATATATATATATATATATATACACACACACATTTTTTTCCCCATCTACAGTATATAGCAGGATTCTTAAGCCATATGCATGCACCTTGGTGTATATGTGCATGAACCCAGGATGGACAGTCTCTGTGGTCTTCCTGGTTTCTGTGCAGGGTGTAAAGCAGGGAAGACCAGACCCAAGGTGCATGTATATTGCTGAAGGATCC
Source organism: Pelobates fuscus (assembly GCF_036172605.1). Lineage (NCBI taxonomy): Eukaryota > Metazoa > Chordata > Amphibia > Anura > Pelobatidae > Pelobates > Pelobates fuscus. Next base: position 228,919,637 of record NC_086318.1, read on the forward strand.
TTTAATATACTAAATATTGTGTTTTCCTTATTTGTACATACACTTATACACACACACACACACACACACACACACACACACGCACACACACACACACACAATTCCTTGAAAACTTGATGAAATTATTATTATATTGATTATGTGTTGCGAGTAGTCTTTTGTTATAGGTGTGTGGTGTGTAACTAGGGGCATTCTGCGAAATTTTAGGTGACTTACTAGTAGCAATTTATGCAACTAAAATGTAATGTAGAAGACGAACAATGTATCTAATTTTTAAATACTGATTTCTAAACACATTAATCGTACTTTAAAGACACGTTCCTGTGAGTATTAGTGCTGTGGCGCTCTATTATACACTCAGAAACACCAACAATATGGAGCTCCTAGATTAGAGGGACATTAGGATAGAAAAGAGGAACATAGGAACTGTCACTCCTAAATAGGGACACTTGGGAGGAATGCTTTCAGTGCAGCATCTCTACTCTTTAGCACTTAAAGGATTCTCCAACAATTTTTGTTGGGCATTATTCAATAGGTCGCCACCCCTCAAGTATGCTTAAAAATAAAGTTGTACATACCTTTATCCAACACATGGTGAAGCTACCGCCTGATGTTGCAGGGCAGTGAGGAGATCGAGAGGCTTCTCATAGAGATTCGATTTAATCAGCTCAGAGTACATGCGCATAATCTGAGCAGGCGACAGGAGGTGATAGGGAGGGAAAGGAGTAGGAGGGAGGGCGAGTGTGTAAAAAAAATATCTTGGCAGAGGGTATAGGGATAAGGGAGGGCTACATTTAGTGTGGGAGTGATGGGAAACAAGAGCTCTGCCTGCAAAGCAGCTTACATTTTTGGCAGCATGCAGTTTGCACTGACAACAGATGTAAAATATGCTAAAAATTGACATTGAGCAGTCCAAAGCAGAGGTTTGAGCTGCCCAAGTCACGTGTGCTAGGACGAATAACTCCTCCCTCCCCCCCCCCCCCCCCCTTCATCCCATTTTTTTCTTAAAACGGTTTACAGCTGGCAGGTGATTCTGTATTGCATTCTCATTTCTCCTTATTATATTGAGTTTCCCCTTGTCTTAGGCTTTTGTTTCCTATATTTGCACTTTACATTTTTCCTGAACATTGTTGTCAAACAAACAAAAAAAACTATAAATACAAATATAGAAAAAATGGGGTTGCCTGGTTAGGGTGCATAGCTGCTGTCCTTGCCGAGTAGCAGTATCGATTTGTCAGGGAAAACTGCAATTGAGAACAGTGGCAGGCAGTATTTAGAGGTTGCTGATAGGTAGAGCCTTCTCCTAGAGAGGCAGAGATCTTGCCTGCTATTTACATGTGTTATTCAGAAACAGAAGGATCTTTAAAGGGCATGTTTTTGCATAGCTTATGGATGCAATACCTATAAAATGAATTAATATATATATATATATATATATACACTATATCGAGTTAATTTTGAATACTATGTGCCTCTTTAATGAAGAGTTCTTCTAAGTGACAAGAAAACAACAATTTCCAAGATTTTATTATACTGTTAGAGGTTCACCCAGACTCCACTCCTTCAAAAAAATCATTAAAAACTAACCAATTGTAAAGCGCTACGGAATTTGTTGGCGCTATATAAAAATAATAATAAAAACACCACGCTGAGCCAATCAAATGCGCTCTATAAGAGTAATTTAATCTATAACCGAGTTTAACTCTGTTAAAGTTGCGGGAGCGTGCCTAGTGGCTGTATTCCTGTCAGCCACTAGGGGTATGTTAACCCTGCAAACAAAATTATATATATATATATATTGTATTTGAAAGAAGTTTTCTGCACCAAGTATGTTGTTCGTTGCTATGTAAATGTTATCATAACCAGTGGCGGATCCAGAGCCTGATCTCGGGAGGGGCACTTGTAGATTATTTAAAAAAAATAATCCTAGCACAATAACCACTACAGCTCAGTGTAGTAGTTATGGTGCCAGTAGTGCCAGGATCCCACCCCGGAGTAAGTAGTCATACCGTTTAAGAACAGTTTGACAACTTACCTGGGGTCTGCTGGGATATAGGGCATAGGAGAAGTGGTGTGTGTTAGGGGTGAAGTGTGTGTGAAAGGTGCAGTGTGTGTGTGAGCGGTGAAGTGAGTGTGAGTGCGTAAGGGTGGCAGTGTGTGTGTTAGGGGGCAGTGTGTGTATGGGGGCACTGTATGTCTGTGTGGGGCAGTGTGTGTATGGGGGGGCACTGTGTGTATGTGTGGGGCAGTGTGTGTATGGGGGGCACTGTGTGTATGGGGGGGTCGTGTGTGTGTGTTTGGGGCAATGTGTGTATGGGGGGGCAGCAGGGTGTGTAGGGCACTGTGTGTGTATAGGTGTGCAGTGTGTGCGGGGCAGTATGTGTATGGGGCAGTGTTTGTGGGACAGTGTGTATGGGGACAGTGTTTGTGGGACAGTGTTGCATGGGGACAGTGTTTGTGGGACAGTGTTGTATGGGGACAGTGTTTGTGGGGCAGTGTGTGTATGGAGGCAGTGTTTGTGGGGGCAGTGTGTGTATGGGGGCAGTGTGTGTATGGGGTCAGTGTGTGTAGTGTGTGTATGGGGTCAGTGTGTGTATGGGGTCAGTGTGTGTAGTGTGTGTATGGGGTCAGTGTGTGTATGGGGTCAGTGTGTGTAGTGTGTGTATGGGGGCAGTGTATGTTGGGCAGTGTGTAAGGGGGCAGTGTGTATGGGGGCAGGGGAGGAGGGAAGGGAGGCTTTTTAATAAAAAAATAAAAAATGTATTTAATAAAATATATTTATGTCCCCCCTCCCTTCTTACCTTTATTGAGGAGGAGGGGGGACATTTCTGGATCCCTGGTGGTCCCAGTGGGGAATCCCTGGTGGTCCAGTGGTTCCAGTGAACTCTAGCCCGCGCTCCAGGGCTAGAGTTCACTCTCGCGAGATTTGGAGCGTTGCCGTGGTAACCGCGGCAACGCTCCAAATCTCGCGAGAGGAGGACCCGGAGGAGCTGCTGGTAACAGCTCCCGGGTCCTCTCACCCTCCCCTTCCGGTCGGCTGTCAGTAATGTGCCTGCGGACCGGGGAGGGAGATCACTGATCTCCCTCCCCGGTCCGCAGGCACATTGCAGGGCTGGCGCTTGGGCAATGTCAGCCCTGCATTAGCCGGCAGGGGAGAATCTCGGGGGGGGCAATTGCCCCGTTGCCCCCCCCCCTGGATCCGCCAATGTAATTAAACAGAACTTGCAATAAAGAAAGCCTAAATAGGGCTCTCTTTACAGGAAGTGTTTATGGAAGGCTGTGCAAGTCACATGCAGGGAGGTGTGACTAGGGTTCATAAACAAAGGGATTTAACTCCTAAATGGCAGAGGATTGAGCAGTGAGGCTGCAGGGGCATGTTCTATACACCAAAACAGCTTCATTAAGCTAAAGTTGTTCAGGTGACTATAGTGTCCCTTTAATCCGTTCCAGAAGGCTGTTTGAGTTCCGATTTGTTCAAGAACCAAATCAACATTTCCCATAGGAATGCATGTCCATTTGATTAATCAGTTCCAGACCCCCCAAATTACAGCATTTTAACTCAAATTATATGGTTTAATAATGCCTTACATGCATAAAATCAGATAGAACACAATGTACAGTAAATGAAATGAAAAAGTCACTTCAATTTACCTGTAATGATGAGAATAGATGGCATAAGTGGAAAGGGGAAGAGCTGTAATTTTTTGGATGGGGAGTCGCCTTCCGTAATTGCAATAGGTACTAACTGTTCTGGCATTCTTTCCCTTGCTTGTTTCACACCACTGACACCTGGTTGAGGCTCACTTGACCTTTTCTTCACTACAAATTTGTCTGTTGAGACTTGCTGTTGTCTAAGTTTTAAGATATGTCTAAAGTGAGATATAGCATTACATTGAACATGTTTGTGGCATGACTTACAGCAGCTATATCAGGGTGATATTTTTTAACAAAAATTTGCACTTCAACCCCCTTTGCACACATTACTTTGATCTGTGCACTAGGAACATTTTCCCTTCCTTCTCTGAAGACAATTCTTCAGATGCTCCCTTTTGCTCCCTCTGAAGATCTTGGAGTTCTTCTGTAGTGAGTTCGTTCTGGTGATCCTTCACATCTTCATCATTCACCTCCAAGCACATTGGTTTCCCCAGAGACACAATTTCCTCTACAACAAGAGCATCCTGTTCAATACCATCATATACTCTTTCAGGGACAACCTCTGGCCACAACCTCTGGCACCTTTGGAACAGTGCTTTTGTGTAAAGCTTCTTGAAGTTTGAAATTGCTTGCTGGTCCATGGGCTGGATAAGAGGAGTTTTATTGGGGGGCAAAAGCTTCACAGTAATAAACCCGAACTCCTCCATCAATTCGTCCTCCAATCCTGAAGGGTGAGTAGGAGCATTATCCATAAGAAGTTTTTTATTGTAGGTATTTTTTAACACTTTGCCCAAACACCTCATGAAGCCACTCAAAAAATTGCCTGGTTACCCAAGCTTTGCTGTTCGCCCTCCACATCACCTGCAAATTTGCTTTTCAGGACATGTTTTTTCTTAAATACCCTCGGGTTCTCCGAGTGGTAGAATAGCACAGGCTTCAATTTAAAATCCCCACTTGCATTCCCACCCAACAACAGGGTTAGCCTGTCCTTCATTGGCTTGTGTCCTGGCAATGATTTCTCATCCTTTGTTATGTAGGTTCTCTTTGGCAATTTCTTCCAAAACAGGCCTGTCTCATCACAGTTAATCACTTGTTGGGGAACAAATTCCTTAGCCTTTAAATTCAGCAACAAATATCTCAACCCCATCTTTGTTAGCACTGGAAGGTTCACCATGTCTCACCACATTGTGTATACCACTTCTCTTTTTAAACCACCCTCTACTTGCCTTGAAAACCTCACTATCAACACTTGTTTCAGGGGTGTTTTTCACAAAATCAGCAAGCAAATGTCTTGTTTTTTTGTTTTTTACAAATTATTGCCTCTGAAACGCTATCAACCGCTAACGGTTTTTAATTTATCCATATCATGAAAAAAAAAATCTACTTCTTCTAGTGTATGGCTTCTTTGTTTTGTAATCACTTTCACCCCTCTAGCAACATTGGCTCCTTTGATAGCATCTTTATTTTTTAATATGGTACAAATTGTAGATTTGTCCATACCAAACTGTGCTGCTAGATCAGAGACATGGACACCACTTTCATGTTTTAAAATAGTTTATTTCTTCAACTCTATTGTCGTCCTCACAATTTTCCTCTTGGGTTGGCTAATATCCTTGGGACCCCTGGATGAAGCTCTATGTGAAGACTCAATGCAATTTATAGGTTTTAGAAACTAACTTATGAAGAGTTGCCAGATCCAGATCATGTTTTCCTTGACACAAAACCCTTCTGTTCAGACCGCCTGGCACACCGACTGGGTAGCTCCGCCAGTCACGCTTTCTAGTTATCACCAAGTACCATAAGCACTTCACTGGGACACCATAAGCACATCCAGCCCCTAGCCGCAGCTTAGCTGGGGTCTTGTTGCCTCTTCCCACCCTGGATCCAGCTCCCAGTGGTTAGAGCGCTCCTCCAGAAAGTATAGCAAGTAAATAGAGCAGTATAGCAAGTAAATAGAGCAGTATAGCTGTTCCCCCCACACATTAGCCAAGATTTAATACTGGCAGTAGACTCTTTATTCAGGGCCACACACGGCCTTTTATGCAAAAGCCATGCAAGGGGTCTCCAGCACAACATTACATGGTAATCCTTCCCATGATCCTCTGTGCCTGAGAGAGAATTCAGTTGGCAAGGCAAATTTATTAAGCAGGCAAGCATGTGAGCATGGTATGCAGTGACAGTGTTCTGTCACCCCTTCCACAAGCTGATTTGCAGCACATGAAAAGCACTCACTTGCATTATTATGGGGAATACATTGGCTGTGTTGCAGTTAGAGAACTTCCCTCTTGCAACACATAGATGTAACATACTACACAGCAGACCATTTCATGTCCTTCCCAACAGCATACATAATGTATGTGTGTTCAGAAAAGCAAGGTGGACCTGTGAAATCAAAACTTGTGTTATGTTTCAATCATTCAAAATATTTGCTCAATTGAAATACTCCACATAACGGTGCTATATAAAACTTACATAAATATACAATTAACCTAAACACATTCATCTACACTAATTAAGTCACAATTATATTACACTAGCACCTCTTAATCAAAAAATAAGTTTATAATATCAACTCAAACATTGGATCTTTTAGGTTTACACAGGTGCTACGTTAAAGAGACAATGCAAGAACCAACACAACTTTAATTCGTGTATTTCTGGAGTGAGTGGTGTGAATAAGCAGAAAGGCTTGTGGGACAGCATTCGGTAATACATTTTTTTTCCGTTTGTGCAAAAACTTTAAAGATCTGAGCATGCAAAAAAAGCTGCATATTCTTGAGGCCAAAATCTATCAAATGCATTAAAAAGACATTATAGTCAACAGAACAACTACAGCTTTATGTAGTGGTTCTGGTGTGTATAGTATGTTCCTGCAGGCTTTTTAATGTGAACACTATCTTTTCAGATTGGTCTCTGCCTAGCTATTGTCTCAGGAAAAAAAGGCAGTGTTTAGATTACGGTCTAGTAACACCTCTAGTGGCAGTCACTCAAACGGCGACTAGTGGTCCTTCCTTGGTGGCATTCAGTGACTCAATGCTTTGCATGGCGGCGCTGAATGTCCCTCATAAAGATGCATTGATTCCTATGAGAAAGCATTGGATGAGATCGTCAAGTTTGGTTATCTCAGACAAGAATATGGAGCATGGAGACCCTTGCGGCGCTGGAATAACAGTATCTCACATTTTACTTTGCGAACGGGTGGGTTGTGGGCCTAAACTATGTTTTTACAGATATAGTGACAGGAATACATTGTTTGTTGTATCCATGTTACTATAGTGTTCCTTTAAAAACTTGAGAGGCTCAACACAGGTGAAGCAAGGATCTATAGCTTTTAACCCCTTAAGGACACATGACGTGTGACATGTCATGATTCCCTTTTATTCCAGAAGTTTGGTCCTTAAGGGGTTAAGGTTGATGTGCACGTATACCACTTATGTAAAATGTAATCCTACCAGCACTTCAGTTCAACCTTTCAAACGTTTCTACCATATGCTTCACTATTAGAGTATTCGATAAGAATTGTTTTTCTTACCTCCTGAGGAAAGAAAGGCCCTAATATAGAATAACAGATCATGGAACAAAAGTTCAATGAAGCAGTGGATATCATTGTTAGAATCTGACTTCTGGTGAACCTCCCAGTGTTGTTTGTAGTATCATCAGACATCTTGTTATCTGAAATGTAAAAAAAACTGTTGAAAAGGGATTAAAATCGCAAAATTAACAAATTAACACAACACTTTATTTAACTAGAAAAAGGTTTTAGTAGATGTTTACATATAAAATCTGTCACTCTCAATAATTGTATCACACAAATAGACTTTTATGTTATATGGGGGGGGCAGCTAATACAAATAATAACATGATAAATAGGAATAATAATGCAATCTCACTGATCACTACTTGCTTAGTTAAATGCTTCTTGTCAGGTGGGAGATGTGATTAGTCTGATGATTAGGTCTCTGCCTATTCATTGTTCTGGCAGTTTCTCCCAATTTTATGAATGAATGTCTCTTTGCAGTTGATCCTGCCCATTCTATTTAAAGAAACAGACTAAAATCCTATACAGCGCACTGTGGAGGTTTTGGTACTAGAGGACCCCTGATGTGGCTCAACAGAAAGCTCCAAAACTATTTAAGAACAGACTGATACTTACGTTTTTCTGTTGGTCCTTTTGCTCTGGAAAATACGGATTAGAGAAACAACATAAAAAATACAGTTTTAAATCTTACAAAATTACTTAAATGTATGCTACAGCCACCATAACCCTTTCATCTAAATTAATTGGTTAAAACAGGCTACAGCTCCATTCCAAAAGCATGAATGAAGCTATTGGTAAACTGTTAGAAACTGCAGTTTGGTCAGCAATTTAATTCAAAGTTTCTGATGAACGGAACTGCTGCCCAATACTAATTTATATGTTTCATAAATCTTTTCAGTTGTTTATAGAATATGTGCAGCACTCTCTTTGACGCAAATGAGAAGGCTTGATGTTGTCAGCTAGAGCGAGTGTTCACTGCAGAATTCTACAAACTCTGGGAATTTGATCCAAATAAAATAGATTCAGTAATGAGAATCTCTATTGAAATTGTAATGCCTCAGCTAAATAATGTGTTAAAATATGTGCATGAACTATAGACAGGAATGCATTAAAACGTTAATATCAACGAAATATGATTGATTCTGGAGTCTGGACGGATACAGAGCAAGGAGAGGAGCAATCAAATATAATGACTGACAGAAAAAAAAATATACTCTGTAGTAAAAGTCCAAGATGACAAAGGGTGGAGACAGAGCCCTTAGGGCGCACCGGCTCTGGTGGCGCAAGATTCCCGTGACGTGCCAGAGGAAAGTCCTCCCTCCTGACAGGCCACCTTCTGGACTCCCGGCACGGCGTGCGGCAGTGGTATATGATCAGAGGCAGCGAGGGAGCTCTAATCTCCCCGCTCTGCTCCCTCACGCGCCATTTGCTGATACCGCGGGAGCAGGAATATGATATGTGTGTGTGTGTCAATGAATGAGTGTGTGTCAGATGAGTAAGTCTGTGTCTGTGTGTTGGTCATTGAGTGTGTGTGACTCTCAGTGTGTATACACCACTGAGTGTAGCGTGGCGGAGCGGAGCTGAGAGAGCACTCCCTATCAGTCCGGCCGGGTACAGAAAACTGAAGCCTCTGTAGGGGATCTGCTCCGCTCAGCAGCGCTACAAGAGAGGTAGGAGGCACACCAGGAAGGGGAGTGTGACCACTAAGGGGGTGAGGGGTGCACCAAGGGAGAGGGAGGGGAGGGGAGAGAAACACCAAGCGACAGGGAAAAGAGGGGGGAGGGGAGAAGAAAACTAAGGGACAGGGAAGGGAGGGGACCACTAATAGACGGGGAGGGGGGAGGGGCTGGTTAAGAGGCACATAGGTAAAGGTGTTATTTTTTGGGGGGGAGGGAGTGGGCAGAAAAATGCATCTTTGTCTATGTACCCAAAAATCCTTGCACCGGCCCTGGGTGGAGCACATAAAATAAATTCGGTCCAGGCACTCAGGATTGCTGCAGGAAGGCAGGTTTATTGGAACAAAAAGTGAAACCTTTCAACCTACACAGAGGCCTTTATCAAGCTTATCAAAGGGTGGAGCACAGACTGGGGGTAGGAGTTACAGTGGTAAAGGCATATTATCCATGGATCAGAGGTGAGTTATTACAGGTTCTCTTTAAAACAATACGGTGATATGAAAATATAGCTTTTACATTAATTTGCATCCAGAAATCTTCATGTTTTCACTTTTTTTTTGTTTCAGCCCTATGCTACAGTTGTAATTATATTTTTGTTTAACATCAACATATGCTCTCAGCAACCCATAATGTGTCACTAAAAACAAACAAAAAATATTTTTATTGTTGCTGACATTATGCAAATGCATTTTTTTGCTGTAACTTGTTTTTTTGTCCCCATCCAACCTGTGAGAGCTTGACAGGATCTGAAAATATGAATTGCAAAAGCTACCCAACTCCAGGTGCGCAAAGCTAGCTGCATGATACTCAAGAAGAATTGAGGCTGTAATCACTGCCAAATGCGCTTCAACTATTTTAAAGCATTTTTCAGAATATAAAACACACTGGAATATAAAACACACACAGATATTTTTTTAGAAATTTAGAAAAAATTGACCAAACTGTATTTTCATTTTGGTAACAACCTCAGGTTGGGAATTATCACGTTTCTCAAAGTATTAATCTCCTTCCACAACCTTTCACCTAATCTCTCACTAAATGCCTACCATTCAATCTCCAGAGTCTCTCACTAATCTGCTATCTAACCTCACTAATCTCTACCCTATCTAATCACATTAGTCCTTACCCTATCTAGCCTCCCTAATCCTTACCATATCTAATCTCACTAATATCTACCCCAGTGGTTCCCAAACTTTTTAGGTTCACGGTGCCCTTAATATTTCAAGGCACCCCAAGTCAAAATTTCTAGGTTGTATATTTGTACAGCGCTGCGGCATTTACTGGCGCTATTGTGTAATGTACAGTGTTGGTGTCTGAAGAGGTTCTTCAATAGAGTTTTTTAATATAGGGGTGTGTTTGTATGTAATGTTTGCATTTGGTTGCAGGGGTGTGTTTGAATGTTATGTTCACTTTTAAATGCGGGTGTACATTTGTGTGAAATATTTGTTTGAGTGAAGGGGTGTGTTTGTATATCCTTTTGGAGTTTGATTGCAGTGGTGTGTTTGCATGTAATATTTGTGTTAGATTGCAGAAGTGTGTTTGTATGTTGTGCTGGTGTATGACTGCTTGGATGTATGCAAATACACTACCACATACATACATACTTACACAGATATACAAACACACAATTTCATATATAGACAGCAACACATACACACACACATAGATATATACTGACACATACATACACCTTAACACACGCATACACCGACATATACACACACACGCACCCTGACACACACAAACATTGATACATGCACACACCATGATACAGATACACACACTGACATAAAACACACACAGATGCACATACACAGACGCATATCCTGACACACAGCTGTTTGCGCACAGACACTGACATATTCGTGCTCCTCTCCCCTCATGCTGCAGCTGCCTTCTTTCCCTCCTGCACTGTACCCTGGCATGATGCTGGGAGGAAGTGACAGCCTGTCACTTCCTCCCTGCCGGCTGACATTATAGGGGCCCTGTCGTAGTCTTAAAGGACCGTGGCACCTGACTGTGCCCCTGTGCAGCAGTAATGTTTCCCCGGTGCTATAATCAAAGCACCTGGGAAACATCCTGCGGCACCCCTGTGTGCCTATCACCGATTGGGAACCGCTGCTCTACCCTATCTAACCTCACTAATCGCTACCCTATCTAACCTCACTAATCTCTACCCTATCTATCCACACTAATCCCTACCCTATATAACCTCACTAATCCCTACCCTATCTAACCTCACTAATCCCTACCCTATCTAACCTCACTAATCTGTACCCTATCTAACCTTTACTAATCTCTATCCTATCACTCTTTTACTAATACCTACCCTATCTAACCTCACTAATCTCAACCCTATCTAACCTCACTAATCAGTACCCTATCTAACCTTTACTAATCTCTACCCTATCTAACCTCACTAACCCCAATCCTATCTAACCTCACTAATCCCTACCCTATCTAACCTAACTAATCTCTACCCTATCTAACCTAACTAACCCCAATCCTATCTAACCTCACTAATCCCTACCCTATCTAACCTAACTAATCTCTACCCTATCTAACCTAACTAATCTCTACCCTATCTAACCTAACTAATCTCTACCCTATCTAACTTTACTAATCCCTACCCTATCTAACTTTACTAATCCCTACCCTATCTAACCTCACTAATTTCTACCCTATCTATCCACACTAATCCCTACCCTATATAACCTCACTAATTCGTACCCTATGTAACCTCACTAATCCCTACCCTATCTAACCTCACTAATCCCTACCCTATCTAACCTTTACTAATCTCTATCCTATCACTCTTTTACTAATACCTACCCTATCTAACCTCACTAATCTCAACCCTATCTAACCTCACTAATCAGTACCCTATCTAACCTTTACTAATCTCTACCCTATCTAACCTCACTAACCCCAATCCTATCTAACCTCACTAATCCCTACCCTATCTAACCTAACTAATCTCTACCCTATCTAACCTAACTAATCTCTACCCTATCTAACCTAACTAATCTCTACCCTATCTAACTTTACTAATCCCTACCCTATCTAACTTTACTAATCCCTACCCTATCTAACTTTACTAATCCCTACCCTATCTAACCTCCCTAATCCCTACCCTATCTAACCTCCCTAATCCCTACCCTATCTAACCTCCCTAATCCCTACCCTATCTAACCTCCCTAATCCCTACCCTATCTAACCTTTACTAATCTTTATCCTATCGCTCTTTTACTAATACCTACCCTATCTAACTTTACTAATCTCTACCCTATCTAACTTTACTAATCCCTACCCTATCTAACCTCCCTAATCCCTACCCTATCTAACCTAACTAATCTCTACCCTATCTAACTTTACTAATCTCTACCCTATCTAACTTTACTAATCTCTACCCTATCTAACTTTACTAATCCCTACCCTATCTAACCTCACTAATCTCTACCCTATCTATCCACACTAATCCCTACCCCATATAACCTCACTAATCCGTACCCTATCTAACCTCACTAATCTGTACCCTATCTAACCTCACTAATCTGTACCCTATCTAACCTCACTAATCCGTACCCTATCTAGCTTTACTAATCCCTACCCTATCTAACTTTACTAATACCTACCCTATCTAACCTCACTAATCTCAACCCTATCTAACCTCACTAATCAGTACCCTATCTAACCTTTACTAATCTCTACCCTATCTAACCTCACTAACCCCAATCCTATCTAACCTCACTAATCTCTACCCTATCTAACCTAACTAATCTCTACCCTATCTAACCTAACTAATCTCTACCCTATCTAACTTTACTAATCCCTACCCTATCTAACTTTACTAATCCCTACCCTATCTAACCTCCCTAATCCCTACCCTATCTAACCTCCCTAATCCCTACCCTATCTAACCTAACTAATCTCTACCCTATCTAACTTTACTAATCTCTACCCTATCTAACTTTACTAATCTCTACCCTATCTAACCTCACTAATCTCTACCCTATCTAACTTTACTAATCTCTACCCTATCTAACTTTACTAATCCCTACCCTATCTAACCTCACTAATCCCTATCCTATCTAACCTCACTAATCTCTACCCTATCTAAATGAATGCCTTCCCTATTTAGCCTCACTAATCACTACCCTGTCTGATACCTAATTTGCCTGCCACCTATTCTGAATAATCCCTCTGCAATCTGTCATCCTAAACTCAGCCTGCTGCCTACCCTTACTCTTACCTACCTATCCTGCCCTAAGGTCTTTATTAACTCCCCACACACTGAGCATTTCCCTAACCTCACTAATGCATCTCCAACCTGCACAATAACCCACTATTCCCCTCAGCCTACCTCTTAACTGCCTAATCCCTTCATCTCTCATTGCCCATAATCTCACTAATCCCTGAGCAGTCTGCAACCTGACCTTTCTTATCCTTCCATTCTTCTTTTCTTCATTCTTCATTCCACTTCATCTCTTCAAAAACTTTCATTCCATCTCTTGCTTTTACCCTTTAACACTTTACAGATTCACTTACCTCCACTTTTACAAATGTGTGTTCACCCCCTGCTTTACATCTTACTTAGAAAATGGTACCCAAGGGTACAAAGTGGCCATGTAGGAACCCACTGAGCAGAAGCAAGAGCTGAGGCCTGACATGATTATGTTTGCATAACCCTGCTCACACAAACTATGGAGACATGGGTTTTCCTATATTGATGTCTGAGGAGCGGAGCTTAAAAAATGCCCACAGACAGGACAGAGTGAAAATGTTATCATGGGAGGGGACATTCACCCCATCCTGCTCGTTTCCCTCGAGAAGACCACCTTACAACTCCTTGCCCAACTTGGTACTCGAAATATAAAGTACAGTATTTTAAACCAAGTTTTAGGACAAAAAAAATCTGAGCTCTATATTTGGAATAATGCAGAGTTAAGGGTCTAAATACTTATGTCAGGGTGATATTCAGATTTTTCTGTTTAAAATGTTTGCAATGGTGTCAGATATCTGTGTTTTGTTTTGTCATTACATGATATTGAGTGTAGATTAATGTGAATAAAATATATTTAAACAATTGTAAATAAATAATTCTAAATACATTTTAAGTAATTATAAATCAGGCTGCGATAGGAAAAAAGTCTAAAAATGAATGCATTTTGTGTAATTATTTTTCTATTTACATATTCCCAGAAGGTCCCGTGATTGCCCAGTATTATCACAGGCTATGGTTTTGTTTTTATCATTATTTGGCTTAATAACCATTCCAGATTTATTGTCTTTCGTGTGAAAACTTTTAAAATGTGCCAAGGACAAAAGAAAATAGTTTGTAAAAGAGAAGAGTTTAATTTTAAAGTTTACGTTTATAAAATGTGAACCTAATCTTACAGATTATCAAAATCAGTTTAGCAGAGCTTTCTGGTAAAACAATTTAAAATGAGAAATCTCTAACATACCAGGCTGGGTGAATTCAGGACAATGGAATTTTTAATTAAATAAGAAACCTGTCCAGTTTTAAAAACTAGATAAAAAGATAACAGATAAGATAATCAAGTGCGCCTTTTTGCATTGTGAATGAAATGCAACATAGCACTAAGATTATACGACACCAAGGGTTGAATCTAATGTGCTATACTAGTTTTGACCTCTAGTGGCTGTCAGTGAGACAGCCATTAGAGGCTGGATTAATCCTGCAGTGTCAACTGCTATGTTTTCGGCTGCAGGGTTAAAACTAGAGGGACCTGGCACCTAGACCACTTCATTAAGCTGAAGTGGTGTGGGTGCCTATAGTGGTCCTTTAACTTTAGGGGTTAAAATGTTCAGTTGATTGGCTGAGAGCATCACACTAAGCCAATCAGTTGCTCCCCAAACACAAAATGGCCTGAAAAAAAATGTAAATATCTCAAGACGTTTCATGAATAGGGAGCTACTGATTAGATTAGAGCATCAGCTGACGCTCTCAGCCAATCAGATGTGCCTTTGGCTGAGACTTCCTTTTTCAAGATACTCAGCATCAGAAGGGCAGGGGGCAAACCAATCAGGCATTGGATACTGGATTAACGGTTTACCACTATAAATTAAAGTTGGTACCTGGGACCCCCTAACAACTTCATTCTAATGAAGTTGTTATGGTGCCCAGAGTGTTCCTGTAAGTATCCACTACATTTGAGTTTTCCTTTATCACACTTCAAATTGGGTTTGTTGCCATCTTTTGAGCAAGAGGCAGAAACAGATGTGGGAAAGGCTAAACTTGGACACAACTAAACAACTCATAGGAACATGGACTGTTAATAAGTGTGTTCTTATATTGCACTCTGTTTTCTGTCTAACCCATTAAGGACCAAACTTCTGGAATAAAAGGGAATCATGACATGTCACACATGTCATGTGTCCTTAAGGGGTTAAACCATTCAGATATGCATTATTAAAAAAAAAAAAAAAAAACTTGTGCTAGACAGAGAACACTTGATTGACGTGCATAAACCATTGTTTTCACTCTGTCATTCCATGTAATCCTAAATAATACACTGTTCTCCCATATTATTCTTGTCGAAATTAGCTTTTTTTCACCCACCTTGAAATGGTTGTCTATACTTGTTGCATCAATGTTGCCTTCAAACAATACTGAAGTATCAGTATTGTGCTGTTTCATTCTAAGTAGCTGTACTGACCTCTGTACTTGAGGTGATGTGGACACAGCTTTTAAAAGTTAATAATTTATAAACCTGAAACATGGAAATAAAATTATTACCATGTTGTTAAAATATTGATCTCTTTCTTTTACATACATTGTATTTTAATTTGTTATTGTTTGTATTCTTCTTTCTACTGTTAAAACAACACTCCAAGCACCATAAACACTAAGGTTGCTGTAAGGTCCAGAGTGCCCTGCAGCCCAAACCCATTATAATTACTCAAAGTGTTTGTCCTTTTACCTAGAATCCACCAGGCACCGCTCACCGCTTCCTGCCTTTATTACTAACACAAGCAGTAATTTCTGTCAGCTCTCCTGAGCTAAGGGCTTCAGAGTAAATAAAATAATAGAAAATATCTGACACAATAAAATATTAAAATAATCTTGTGAATTTAAATGAAATTCCAGCAACCAAGTGCTCCCAGACTCTACAACACACTAAATAGGAAATAGGACGACAACTGATACTCCAATAGTCATACAACAAGCTTTTCAAACAAGCGGCCCACGGGCTGAATGCGGCCCACATTGAATTTCTTTGCGGCCCGGCAAGCCATGAGTTTGACATGTTAAGGCAGAGTAGGCATCTGCTCTCCCCACATTGCAGGTGCCTACTCTGCTAAAATTTACCCGGCAGGGGATGAGAGCAGCGAGGGAGCTCAGTCTGTTTTTCTGGTCCCTTGTGTGCGCCCTCTGTAGTGATGCTGGGTGCTGGAATATGACATAATCCCGGCCCGGCATCACTAAACTGTGTGCATGTGAGTAGCAGTGAGGAGCAGGAAGGGAGACCCCTGGGAGAGGCCCCACACCAGCTCCCAAAGGTAGGGAGCGATAAATAAAATGATTTGTGATTGTGTGCAAGAATGTGTGTTGTCTGTCAGTGTGTGTGCGTGTGTGTGTGTCTGTCAGTGAGTGTGTGTCTGTCAATGAGTGTGTGTCAGTGAGTGTGTGTGAGTCAGTGAGTGTGTGCGTGCGTGTGTCTGTCAGTGAGTGTGTGTTGCTCAGTGTTGGGATGGCCACAGCTGGACAGTGAAGGACCTGGAGGTGCACGGAGGCACGCAACGCCACGTCACATTCAGACGTGACGTCAACATGCTCCACCTTCACAGGGTTTCAAGGAGTAGCGGGAGGATCCACTTTGGCACAGGGTGAGGACGGCGCCATTGGGGGTATACCAGAGGCTGGACTCCAGAGTCGCATACTGGCAGTGGCAATGTGAGTGGAGTCTGCTTGTTGGCTAATATTTGAATTTTGTTTTTTTAAACAGGGGCTGGGATTTAGTAGAGGGGGTAACTGAGATTTCATATAGAGCAGGGACTGGCATTTTGTTTAGAGGGAGGGACTGGGATTTAGTATAGGAGGGTGCTGGGGATTAGAAGAGGGGGATGCTGTTTTTTAATACTGTACTTTTCAAAATAAGCCTGTTTCTATGAAAATGTAAGTAGTTGGCTTTTTTTTGTGGCCCACATAAACTTAAAGGAACACTATAGTCACCTAATCCACTTTAGCTTAATGAAGCTGTTTTAGTGTATAGATCGTGCCTCTCGGGTTTTACTGCTCAATTCACTGCAATTTAGGAGTTAAATCACTTTGTTTCTGTTTATGCAGCCCTTGCCATTCCTCCTCTGGCTATGATTGACACAGACTGCATGAAAAAAACTGGTTTTACTTTCAATCAGATGTAATTTACCTGAAACAATTGTATCTCCTGCTCTGTAAATTGAACTTTAATCACATACAGGAGGCTCTTGCAGGGTCTAGTAAGCTATTAACATAGCAGGGGATAAGAAAATCTAAATTAAACAGAACTTGCAATAAAGAAAGGATAAACTTTAGATGACTCTTTACATGAAGTGCTTAGGAAGGCTATGCAAGTCACATGCAGGGAGGTGTGACTAGGGTTCAGAAACAAAGTGATTTAACTCCTAAATGGCAGATAGTTGAGCAGTGAGGCTGCAAGGGCATATTCTATACACCAAAATGGCTTCATTACGCTAAAGTTGTTTTGGTGACTATAGTGTCCCTTTAAACCTTGTTTATTTGGCCCCTGCTAGCCTTTGAGTTTGACATGCTTGTCTTACAATATCTATTCCTTAAATAGAAGCATTCATGTTATTTTTTTTATTTTAAAGTGATTTAAAGTGTTTAGCAGTTAAAGGTACTGCATATATGAAACACATTTGGCCCAAGTTGCCTGCAGGCATTAATAGCATATAACAAATGATGTGTGTGCCTTTAAGAAAGAATTCAATGAAAAACTAAATATAGAAAAAAATAATTTAAAGTTCAACAGTGAGTAGATATCATTTTAACATGTCATGTGATAGTTATTTCTGAACAGCTGACAAGCAGAACACAATATCAGCTAATGACAGAGATCTCAGCAAGTGTTTCCTTTAAATGATATTATGTTCTATACTGTTTAGCAGCGACTTGCCCACACTTTAAAGTTATTTTTAATCTATGACATATTGTTTAGCATAATAAACTAATGAATTCTGCAAATTGAGTTGGTAATTTACTCAATGCTGAGAATCAGAGGGTGCTTATCCATCATGCAATACAATTAAGCTGGGATCAGATTACCCAAACTTTATTCTACCGCATGACAATGACCCCAAACATACACCTAAAGTACTTAAAACTATATTCAGCGTAAAGAAGAACAAGGTATTCTGGAAGTGGTGTTATATCCCCATAGAGCCCTGATCACAACATCCTCAATTCTGTGTGAGATAACATCAAGAGACAGAAGAAATTGTGGCTGACTACCGTAATTCCACTGAATAACTATGGCTATTTATCCAGGTGTTAGGACAATATACCTGACAAATTCCTTACACAAATGTGCAAGTGTATCTATTTGCTCTTTTTCCAAGGCTTTAATTTTGTCCTTACTTCCCTTTTTTTTCTGCTATTTCTCTCCATATACAGAAATTCACGAACGGCGAACTGAGTGACATCTCAGCTCACTGCCCACTGTCCTCCTTTAGCCCACCTTCCATTCCTCTAGCCCGTCACCCAAACTAACTCTGCCTGACTTCTCACTACCCAGCTCAAGTCCAGGGAAGCAGCCGAAATAAAAGTAAATATATTAATTTTTAAACTATGATAAAAATTACTTTATCAAAGTATGGACACATTAAATATTGATTTAGAGTTTTCTTCTGTTCACTCACTTTGCATTTTGTTAATTGATAAAAAATAAAGCATTAGCATTTTTATTTTGAATACATGAAGTAAGCCCCTATTTGTGGCTATAAAAGCTACTAGTTAAATTATGCCATAGCATAATGCCATAGCACACTCGCTACACTCACGGGTTTAGGAGCAAGGGGTAGGACGATGGAGGGAGAACGTTGCGGTTTTGATATAAACTGCTAACAGAGGATCCATAATCTTGGAGGTTCTGAGGCCGGTTGTGAGACCGGAGCGTCTCGAACAGAGTAACACGAGGCTCACAGATGCCGGCAGGCTATTGGGGAGGACTGCTTGACTGCTGCAATACAATAACGCAGAGCGGTGGACCCTACGAGGAGTCAGTGAAAATTTGCAGAGAAGAGTGCATGACGGCAGACCAGTCTCGAATGGAGCAACACGAGTTTGCAGATGCCGACAGACTACAGAGGAGGTCTGCTTGTTTACACTAGAATAAGAACACAGAATTGTGGAGGGCGCTGAGTCCGGTGGAGGAGGCAAGGAAATCTGTCCAGCCAGCAGACTTGAGCCTGAAAAGGGGGTCTCCCGGCTTTATCCCAAGGACACGTAAGTGAGCTAAAAGCTATCCCTTTTCAGGCACAAGAAAATAAGCAGAATCGTATTGCCAATTATTCCTTGGTTTGTTTGTTTTTTTGCTAAATAGAATTTTGTTTTTGCTCTTTAAAATTTGGTCCTCTTTATTCCCTTGGTTAGTCTGCTATATGAATCCATAACTCTTTATGTAAAGAAAGCAAAGCAGAAAGATTAAAAGTGCAGATAATAAAGCAGCATTTTGGGGGTGATTTTTCATGTCAACTGAATAGTTAAAGGACCACTATAGGCACCCAGACAACTTCATTTTAATGAAGTTTTCTTGGTGCCAGGTCCCTCTATTTTTTTTTATTTTTTTTAAAATACACTGCCGTTTCAAAGAAAAAGCAGTGTATTTTTTCATTCCTATTCCCACCTCAAATGGCTGTCTCTGAGACAGCCACTAGACTCGCAGGCCTGTCCAACCTGCGGCCCCCCAGATGCTGCTGAACTACAACTCCCATGATTCTTTCAATTAAACAGCTAGCCAGGGAATCATGGGAGTTGTAGTTCAGCAACATCTGGGGGGCCGCAGGTTGGACAGCCCTGCACTAGAGGGTGCTTCCACTATCCTCACTGTTAGAATCGCAGTGAGCTGATGTTAGACGTCCTCGTGCATCATGAGGACGTCTAATGTTTTTCATTTGTAATACAGGCAGCTCAGATGTGAGCGCGCCTGCATTGTAGCCTATGCTGAGATATGAACGTGCTGGAGCTCGTTCACATCTCAGTTGGATTCCTGGGAGGCCAGTGTGAGAGAGAGAATCTCTCACTGAAGACAGGGTGCTGAAGAAGAATTTGCCCTAAAGGAATCTGGCTGCACATTGACAGTAAGTACGGTTTTAATATATTTTTATTGTTTTTTTAATTCATGTAATGTCTTATTAATGTTTTTATTGTTTTTAGTTTTAGTTAATAATTTATATAATCTGTAATTAATTTATTTGACGTATTTCTTTATAAAAAAATTCTAGATTTGTTTTGTATATGACCAATGTATATGAAAAAATAAAATTTTTATCATAATTTAAAAATTAATATATTTACTTTTATTTTGGCTGCTTCCCTGGACTTGTGCTGGGTAGTGAGAAGTCAGGCAGAGTTAGTTTGGGTGCCGGGCTAGAGGAATGGGAGGTGGGCTAAAGGAGGACAGTGGGCGGTGAGCCGAGATGTCACTCAGTTCGCCGTTCGTGAACACGCACACCGCACACATGCGCTGTGTGCTTTAAAAGTTTCCCATTGAGATTCATTGTAGTCAATGAATCTCTATGAGAAGCGTTTCATTGGCTGAGCGCTGCGCTGGATGCGCATGCGCTTTTCGCCCGCAATGATTTCCTATGAGAGAAAATTCATTGGAGGAAAGCGGAGAAGAGAGTCAGCAGACCCGATGTCCGCAGGAGGTGTAGACGATCGGTGATGTAGCGCTGGAAATAAGGTAAGAAAGGGGGCATTTAGACTGAGTTTTAAAAGTTAGAAGTGTGGTTCAGAAGGTCACATAGCAGTCAGTTATATAATTAAGCTATAAAACCAGATATTTGTTGGGCAACTATAGTGCTTTTTTAAGATTATTATTTAATCAACCTCCAGCCCTTATAGTCTGCAGACTTGATCCTGAGAAGGGAGTCTCCCCGTCTTATCCTAAGGTCACGTGAGTGAAATAAATGCTCCCAAGGAATCATAACTATCAAGTTGATTCTGAAATTTCTGTATATGGAAGAGAAATAGCAAAAAAAGAAGGGAACTAAGGACAACATTAAAGCCTTGGAAAAAGAGCAAATCAGCTTTATGAATAAATTGTCTGACTATCTATATGGACTTTTTGTATGATTATGCTGGATACTCTGCCTGAATTTCACGTTTGAACGTTTTGCTTGATTACCAATAGGAGATTACCAATAGGAGATTATCAATAGGAGAGAGAGAAGAAAAATCTCCTTTAGTGAGTAAAAAGCCTGGAATAAATTGTACATATTTTGGTTGTTTTTCTTTTTTTTCCCTTTTTCTTTTTCCTCCATTTTCTAATTAACGCTACAAGATGGCGGCTAGAAAAGCTCAAGAAAATAAAAATACCAAAAAGAAAGCAGAGAATAAAAATGAGTCACTGGAGAAGCGCTTATCCTTTTTTTTTCACCCCAATCTATGAAAACAGGGGACCAAAATAACCCATTAGAGGAAACAACAAAGAGTCTGAACCAAGAGAGAGCAGAAAAGGCTGTAATAGCAACTGAATCCCAACAGGTGACAAAATACCTACCTAACAATGCTCTTGAAAAACACTTTACAAAGATCAAAAATGAAATTCAACGCTTCTCAGAAGAGTTCAAAAATCATCTAATTAACATCAATGAAAATTCTGAAAAAAATCTAACATATGGAACAAGGCTTAGCACAGATGCAGGATGATATTGATCAACTAAAAACCAAAATTGTACAAATGGAACAGAAACATGGAGACTTAGAAGATAGGTCTCGTCGGATCAACTTAAAAGTATTAGAAGAATTTTTAATTAATTTTTTCGCCAGTTTAAATGTAAAAATTAGACAAATGGCCCTTTAATGGAATGATGACATAGGATACCTAAACATTTGTCTACAAGTATCCCGAAAGATGTTATGATCTGCTGTTCGTCCTTCCGAATTAAATGAGCAAAAATAATTAATTAAATCAGAGAAGGCAAAATACAAGTTCATTATGAAAAAATAACCGTACATCCAGATTTATCAATCTACACAAGAATGAAAAGAAGATCCTTTGCAAAATACACATAAATTCTGAGAGTTAACAAAATCCAATATTTAGATACTAAAAATAAAAAAATTAGAATAGGAAGGGGAAAAGAAGGAGGGAAAGAATTTAAGAAAAATTCTCTTCTCTAACTCAAGATGGAGAAGAAGAGAAAAGAGAAGAAGGGAAGAGAGGAAAAATAAGTACACTCATAGCTGCACAAGAAACACTATATAGGAGACTGTGGGAAAATAAAACAAAGAGATAAAGGAAAGAGGAGAATTTGTGATTATATGATAAAAAAAAAAAAGAGAAAATACATTAAGGCACTATAACATGTAACACTAAGAGTTATATAGGGAAAACACTGTACACTATAGAAAGGAATCATAATCTCATTTTAAGATAATACACACGATGACCATAAGAAAATGCACTAGATATTGGGATTTAATAGCAGAATTAAAAATAAAATGACACGTAAATTAAGAGAAATTACAATGAGAAGTTTTAAAGCAATTTTTTTTTTTTTTTTATAGAATGAAACTAAAATAACTAGCGATAGATAAGCCATGTATTTTAAATAATCTTGGTGAAAAATCACAAAAACCATAATAAACTTACTTCTTAACTCTGACTTTTAAAACTCTTTTTATATCTATCTCCCTTCCATTAAATATGACGATAGAATTAATCCCCTCCATTGGACCTTTTTTCTCCATGGCTCCATAGTCCGATTTTCAGAATTGCCACTGGGGTGGTGATCATTTGACTTTTTTCTGAGTCCTCCCTCCCTGTTTACTGGGAAACACATGATAGGGATGGTGGTATTTTTTAAGTACCTGAAAGTGTTGGATTTTATGAGAGGAGAGGGGGGTTGTGCAAGATGCAAATTAATGGTTAAGTTTGCATCTTTTAATGTGATTAAACTCCCCCCCACAAAAGATCTATTCTCATACAATTATTAAGAAAACAGAGAATAGATATCTGTGCTCTACAAGAGACACATTGGAATAATTTAGATATTTTTTTTAATAACGCAAAAGACTTACCTAAGATTATTACAACCTCAATGCAAGATAAAAGGAAATGTGGGGTTGCATTTCTCTTCTCATGAAATATAGATCTGTGTATAAAGCACTTTGAACAGGATACGGAAGGGAGATATATCATAGTGATATGCACGATTAACAATATCCTTTACACATTGGTAAACACCTATTAACCAAATGTTGCACCAATGAAATTCATATTTAGTTTCTGGGAAAGATTGAATAAAACAGGGACAACCATCTGGGTGGGTTATTTTAATTGTGTAATGGATCCTAAGTTCCATAAACAGACAATGAAAAATAGACATATAAAAATGTTTACATACAAGCATCAAAATTTCCTTCTTTTGCCCAAGGAAATTCCCTCTATGACACTTGGCGCACATTCCATACCAATGAACAAGATTACACGTGTTTCTCTAAAACCTATTTTGCGTATTCAAGAATCGACTATATTTTGACAGACATAAACTCCATCCAAAGAGTTAAAAAAAAAAATTGACATTGGTGAAATTACAATGTAATCACTGTGGAACTAAAAGATAAATGCATTAAAAAACTGAATGGAAACTCAAATAATTTTTATTAGATTCTCCACAAAACAATTATATAGAATATATAGAATATATTAAATCTATATGTATTAAATAAAGATTAAATATATAAATCTTTATTTCCTATAAAATTCTTCTAACGATCTATCTCCAGTTACAATGCGGGCCGCTTTTAAATGTGTGATCCGGGGTCATTTTATAAAATTAGCTTTTCAAAATAAGGGACACAGAGGAAAAAAAATATCTCTGAACTTTATATTAAACTAGAAAATGTAACACGTAGTAATAAAACTAGTCCTTAAAAAAATCTTAAATCAGATTGATGACATAAAAAAAACTATTAATGAAAAAATAATTATTGAAACGTCTAAGAAGCTAGAAAGACTGAAATCTTTCCAATATTAGAAGAGCAATAAAGCGGATAAGTTACTAACTAATAAACTGAAAAATATTTAAAAAGCTAAACCTCTATCTAAAATAATTTATAATAATGAGACATTTTTATCCCCTGATAAAATTGCTAAAGCTTTTGAAAGGTATTATAGTAGCTTCTATAATATTAACTCTAAGGAGCCCTTATAAAACACCGACTCCTATTTTCAAGGGAAGGAATTCAAAAAGTTAACTCCCTTACAACTAGAAAAACATAATGAACCCTTTGCAAGGAAGGTAGATTGTAGAAATCATTGATCACTCAAAACGCAATAAAGCACCAGGACCTGATGGTCTGACAGCTATGTTTTATAAATCTTTTAAAGGAGCCGATGCCTCACCAGTGACAATGGCGGTCCTTAAGTCGCTCCTGGTAGACCTCCAGAGGACCCTCCAGTCGGATGTTGCCTCACTCCGAGTCGACATCCATGGCCTAACGGGGAGAATCGGAGCCCTGCCAGCGACCACTCCTCACAAATACCAACACTGCAGCAAGCAGTACAGGGACTCCAGCAACATTAAGAAGCATACGAGCACCGGTTTGCGGTACTAGAAGATGCACGGCGGGCCAACAACCTGAAAGTCCGGGGCATCCCAGAGGACACCCCAGCGGCTGAAATACCACACTTACTGAGGCGCCTTGCTTCCACCTAGGCAGGCTAAAGCGGTTTACCTGGGCGGTTTCTTCCGGGCCTGAAACCCGCTAAAGCATCGAGATCTTATCCTGCGGTTCCAGCAACATAAAGATAAGGCTGCAGTTGTGGCAGCTACCAGGGACTGCTCGCCAAATAAATTTGAAGCTATGGAACTCTCGTTTTATGCGGACCTCACTGGGAGCACGCTTGCCTGGCGGAGATCGCTCAAGCCATTCACCACACTGCTGCGACAAAATGGCTTACAGTACAAATGGCAAAAGACCTGCACTCTCTAGATCCAGTATGGAGACGTCAAGCATACAGTGAGGGACCTCAAAGAAGCAGCTGAGTTGCTAACCACCCTGGGACTGCCGAAGGACTCTCTGCGCCCCACTACGACTCAGGGTAACCCAACTCAGACTCATCAGTGGAACCTGGACCGGGTGACCCCCTTCGTCCCACGTGGCTCCAAACGAGCACAGACTGTGGCAGCAACGACCTGAAGCAGACAACCGAGCAACAACACTTCAGTGACACTCTGCTAATTTAATATGTTGTTTTATTTTATTACGTGTTGATTTTAGTTTTAATAGATACGTTAAGAAATAACAATAAAATAAAAGGCTTTAAAGATCAAGTGGAGATAAAAATAAAGTTGTATGCAGACGATGTATTTATTGTGATGGAGGACCCTGCAAGCTCAATTAATGAATTAATGGAAGTGATACAGATATAAACCCGATTCTCGAACTATAAATTAAACACTTCTAAGACAACGGCTCTTCCTTTCTTTTTAACACCTCAAATGAAAGCAGAGATTATGACTGGCTTTGATTTCCTCTAGGCAAAGGAACATCTCTCTTATCTAGGTTTGAAATTTCCAGCAAACCCGCTAAAAAGGATGGAGATAAACTTGCTCCTCCTGATAAGAGAGATTAATACTAAGTTAAACATCTAGTTAAAAAAATAAATATCATGGTGGGGCAAGATTAACACTATTAAGACATATGTCCTACCTAAACTAATATATATTGAGTTTAATTCCAAGCAGTATTCCTATTTACTAAATTTATATGGTCAAAAAAAAGACCTAGGATTAGCGCCAAATTATTGTCAAAGAAAATAGAAGATGGAGGATCAGGGATTCCATCCCTGACAAGACTTGTCCACGCTACTCTTTTAACTAATGCAATACAAACCCTCCAAGAGTCATCCCAAGAGGAAAGCTGGTATAAACTAGAAACTAAGAGAATATGCCTCTTTAAATCTGTCTCTGCAATTTTCTGGTTATCCATCCAAGAAATTAGGAAATTAATTTTTTTTAATGAAAGTTTTGCCTTAACTCATATTCTGAAAAATTGGTATGAAATTAAACGGAGCTAGATATAAGAGAATACATTTTCCATCTCTTAAAATAGAATTACTAAATGATTTACTACCCAAAATTAATCTACTTTCATGGTCTGAAAAAGGTATTAAAACATTTGCAGAATTTAATTTCTGCAGGAAAAATGAGAACCTTTGGTGATCTATTATTGATATCAGGATTTACGAATAAAAATGTCTTTGATTATTTAGAAGTGAGATCATATATAATGAAAAAGTTACAATTCCCCTATGAACAAGAACATTTGAATGAGCTACATTTTAAGATCTTAAACAGATGTCATTTAGTCCCCAAGAGGATTAATATTAAGATATTTCCGACCCAATCTTCTGAATGTTGGAGTTGTGGTGCAAAAGAGGCAGATTTCTTACATATATGGTGGGAATATTTGATCATTAAAGAACTATGGCAGGATGTTGGAAGAAAAATATATATAAATAATAATAAATAAAATCTTAAAGCGTCCAATACCCCTAAGACCAGATCCGATGCTTTACATATTAATATACCTAGAATAAAAAAAAGAAAAAAAAGATCTGATTTTATTACTTCATATGTTGACAGTAGTTAAGCTAATTATAGCTAGAAATTGGAAAAGCCCATCTAAACCTGACTAATGTCTAATTAAACATCATTTATGCCATCAACTAAATATGGAAAAATACATTCCAACAATAAAAGACTCAGATATAATGGTTTTTGGGATGAATCAATAAGATCTATTAAAACGGTATAGTGAAATAACATATAAATCTAAGGATAAGTCTAGGTAAAGCACATAGACCCTTCCCCTCTCCTCTCTAATTCCTTCAATCAAGAGAAATTTCATTATTATTATTTATGTCTTTTTTGTGATGTTCTGTGTAATGCACTATTACATGCAAGTTTCAGACATCGTGAAATATTATGTACACCAGAGCGATTGTATTCATTCATCCAAAAGTGAGAGCTGTGTAGAGGTTTTTATGATAAAAGATTTTCATTTTAGTTTTACTTTTTTTGCATTATTTTTAAAGGGCACTGTCACCCCACCCAGAAAAATTAGTATTTCATAAAGATAGAATCTATATGAAATACTAATTTGACCGTGTTGGAAGTTCTCTAAAATACCAACACTGTCAAGTCTGTGTCTGATATAAACTTTGTCTCTGTATAATTCCTCCACCTGACTTTCTTACACTCTGGGTGGAGCTACAGTGTCAATCCCGGCAGTGACGGCTACAGGTACTTGGATCTGTCTATGGAGGATCCCGCGATCTCTGTTATATAAAAAACAGTTAGGGAAGTATTAAAATGTGATGCTTTATTAATTAGTGACTTAAGGGACAGTTGTTTTTAGTGTTTTTTACCAGTGACTTTTTTTCCTGAATTTGTCATTTTAACCCTGTAAGTGAAAACATTGCTCTTTTGGAGGAACAACAATATTTTATTGCAGGGTTAACACGTCTCTAGTGGATGTCGGTTAAAAATATTGTTATAGCTCAAATGACTCTCATTGAGAGCATTTGTCGTGAGAACTCGCTTCTGGCGCTCACTATTTAATCATGGAAATTGACCAGGCCTTTCAATAGCAATATTCAAAGTCTGTGCTATTTATGGCAAATCCCTTATTTCAACATGGACAGGTAGTTAAACTTCGAGGAGTCAAATATATGATGAACTGTCTTAAGATGGATTTGAATATCAATCTCGACCTTTCAAGATAAATACCACCATGTCCCTACACCTTTCTATTCTTATCTGCAAACTCATAGTTTCTTTAATTCTCTATGGTCTCATGTTATACCTGCAGATTGGAATAACCCACTAGACATGACAATACTTCTGCACACTTTACACTAGTATTAGGAAACCGATAGCTTAAAGCCCATTAGTCTCAGGTCCTGAGAGATGGTTGCTTAATATTCCAGAGTAGGATATTGAAATTTTGAGTACTACATGGTCTAACACTTTGAAATCTTTACCTGATTCCATATGTCAAGAGATGCATTGAAAAATCTTTCACCATTCTTATCTGGCTCCAGACCAACAGTACAAGCTGTGGTTGAGATCTTCTTCAAATTTATTGAAGTGCAAATGGGAGGAGTTCCTGTTCCACTGTTTTTGGTCATGTGAGCATATTCAGGTATTTTGAAAGAGTACTATAAACCTTGCGTTAACATCCTTCCAGATCTAATTTCCCCTTTACGCAGATTGGGAATATTCCCAAAAACCCCACCTGCCAGATCTAAACTATTTTTAGTTATACCAGTGGTTGCAAGGAAAACTATCCTACACCACTTTATTCAAAGTACCTCTCACCTATCACCCTATTTTTTACCAAAGTACATCATGCTTTCCATATGGATTGCTTGGATACTCGGAATCATAAGGAACGGTTGACAAAGAGTTTTTTTCAGACCTGGCAGACATTTATTAATTCCCTAGACAAGGGGTGCTAAGCTGTAGTACATGGACCCCCATGGGTACAATTCAGTGCCCTTGGGGGGAACGCAGAAAAAAGAATCAGTAATGCATTCGCACCGCACAGACTGGGAACTGTGGAACCACCGGGGGTGGCCCATGCACTTAGGGCCACCTGATGGACATGCTGCAGCGTGACTGGGCCCCTTCTAAACGCATGGAGTACTGGGAGGAAGTAAGAGAGAGCCCGTCAATTTCTCCCCGCTAGCACTGATACATCCGCGCGGGAGGAAAGAGCAACGAGAGGGGAAGGGGGCCGGACCAAGAGAGGAGCAAGTCCCTTACACCCATCACCCACAGTCGGCTGAAGCCACCCTCCAAGGTAGGAAATTGGAGGGTGGCTAGAACTGTGGCCTGTATGCGTGTTTTGGATGTCTGTATCTGTATGTAGTGATTGTATCTATGTGTTTTGTAAAGATGAAGGGAGGAAGCGCACTAAACTCCAGTCAACACCAGGTGTATTGGAGCAGGACCAGCAAATTCCACAACAGTAAGGCAAACAGAAAGGGGTCTCCAGGCACTCAGGGTGTTCAAATCATAGACAGGTTTGTTAGATCAAGAAAGTGTCAGAACAGCAAAGTTTGACAAACTGTCACGACTAGTAATGTGGTCCAGCACGCAGAATCTATGTAAACATATACATAAGTCAGAAAAGGAAAAATAACAGGACAGAGCGTAAACCGGACCTTAGAATGGCCGGACTAATACGCTAGAGACAGAGAATGGTCAAAGGGAAAGCCGAGGTCAAGGAAGCCAGAAAATACTCAATACCGATAAGACAAGCCAAGTCAGGGAAACCAGAGATCAGAATAACCAGGGAAACGCCAAGGATCAGGATACCAGGAAATCAGAAACACGAAACTAGCACTTTCAGGAAACCAGGAAACTGAAACCACGACATGGCAAAGTACTAGGGTGAATTAGGGGTTTAAATACCCCTCTCTAAGCTATGATTGGTCAGAGGGCGACCTCTGACCCCAGAACGTGCGTGTGCGTTGACGTCGTGACGTCACGCACACGTTAGTATAATTCTCGGGGGCGGGGCTATCCATAGACGCGACCACGTGGTCGGCGCCATATTGGATTCGGGCGTGATGCCCGGAAGAACTACACGCGCGGTTCCCGGCTCGCCGACGAGCAGGTAAGCTCGTGTAGTCGGAGCGGTCGTGCCGGTCGGGCACGACCGTGAGGCTCGGCGGGCCGGTGACCGCAACAGTACCCCCCACTCGAAGACCGCGCACCGAGCGGGAAGGACCCGGCTTAAGAGGAAAGCGGTTGTGAAATGACCGGATAAGACTGGGCGCATGGACCCGGTCAGCAGGAACCCAACAACGTTCCTCGGGACCATAACCCTTCCAGTCAACGAGATAGGACAAGACACCTCTGGATAATTTGGAGTCCATGATAGAACGGACTTCGTATTCCTCTTGATCACCCACTACCAAGGGCGGAGGAGGAGTGGATACCCTTGTGAAGCGATTGCAAGTAAGGGGCTTGAGCAGAGACACATGGAAAGTATTCGCTATTCTCATATGAGCCGGTAGTGCCAAAGTATAGGTCACTGGATTAATACGTTGGGTAACTCGAAAGGGACCAATGTACCGAGGGGCAAATTTCATGGACGGGACCTTAAGCTTGATATGTCTTGTGGAGAGCCACACCCTGTCACCTGGAATATAGACAGGATTAGCGCCCCGTTTCTTGTCAGCTTGGACCTTCGCTCGTAATGAGGCTTTTTGCAGAGCTGAATGGACGGAATCCCAAGTATCATGAATCGAATCTAAACGGGTGTTCAAAGCGGGGATTTCTGTGTCTGAGAATGCAGAAGGAATAACAGTGGGGTGATAACCCTGATTAACAAAGAATGGACTGTGATTAGAAGATTCATGAGTGGCGTTGTTTCTGGCGAACTCAGCCATGGGTAAGAGCTCGTACCAGTTAGATTGATTGGCATTTATAAAGCAACGTAAATAGGCTTCTAAAGACTGATTCGCCCTCTCTGCTGCTCCATTTGTTTGAGGGTGATATGCTGACGAAAAGGAGAGTTCGACGCCCAATTGTTTGCAAAAGGAACGCCAAAACCTAGAAACAAACTGGGTACCTCTGTCAGATACTATGCTTTTGGGTACACCGTGCAACCGAAAGATCTCTCTCAAGAATATTTGAACTAGATCTTGAGCAGATGGTAATTTTTTAAGTGGGACGAAATGTGCCATCTTCGTGAATCTATCAATGACCATAAGGACTGTATTAAACCCGTTTGAACTGGGTAGATCCACAATGAAATCCATGGCCAAGTGGGTCCATGGAGCACTAGGTATGGGCAGTGGTTGTAATAGTCCAGGAGGTGACCTGGGAGGAACTTTAGAAACAGCACATATTTGACATGCCCCAACATAATCTTTGACATCGTTTCTAAGAGCAGGCCACCAAAATCTCCTGGAGATGGCAGAGAGAGTTTTATGGACTCCAGGATGGCCCGCTGTGAGGCTGTCATGGAACAAATCTAGTACCTTCTTTTGAAACTGAGGTGACACATACAGTTTGTCCGGAGGTTTTCCCACAGGTGCCTGAGTTTGATCTGCTATTATGGCACAGAAGAGTGGAGAAGACACTTCGGAAACTGTAGTGGCAATGAGGCATTCAGGAGGTACAATAGGATATATCACCTGTTCCGGAACTTCATCTGTCTCAAACTGCCGAGAAAGTGCATCTGCCTTGGTGTTTTTAGTACCAGGTCTGTATGTAATTACGAAATTGAATCGGGAGAGGAACAATGACCACCTAGCCTGACGAGAGGACAGTCTCTTAGCGTCCCCAATATAAGCCAAATTCTTATGATCAGTAAAGATCAAAAGTGGCTCTTTGGAACCTTCCAAGAGATGCCTCCATTCCTTAAGGGCAAGTACAATGGCCAAAAGTTCCCTATTCCCTATGTCGTAATTCCTCTCTGCAGGTGTGAGTTTGCGAGAGTAAAATCCACAGGGATGTAAAGGCGTATCAGGACTCTCTCTTTGAGACAGAATGGCTCCAACTCCTGTCTCTGATGCATCCACCTCTAGGATAAATGGTTTGGATGGATCAGGATGGGTCAGGACAGGTGCTGAGGAAAATAAAGATTTTAATCGTTCAAATGCCTCTCTTGCTTCTTTGGGCCAAGATATACAATTTGCTCCTTTTTTTGTTAAATTGGTTATAGGGGAAATCACGGAGGAAAATCCCCTTATGAATTTGCGGTAGTAATTCGCAAAACCTATAAAGCGTTGAGTAGCTTTAAGGCCCTTGGGTAATGGCCACTGTAAGACTGCCTCCAGTTTACGAGGATCCATCTGGAAACCAGACGGAGATATAACGTATCCAAGGAATTGTATCTCCGTTTGGTCAAACTGGCATTTCTCCAGTTTACAGTAAAGGCCGTTCTGTAACAGGGTTTTCAGTACAATTCTCACATGTTCGTGATGTGTCTCTAGGTCTGGGGAATAGATGAGAATGTCGTCCAAATACACTAGAACGAACATGTGAAGGTACTCTCTTAGGACATCGTTGATAAAATCCTGGAATACCGCTGGAGCGTTACATAATCCGAACGGCATAACCAGGTATTCGTAATGTCCCATTCTGGTGTTAAATGCGGTCTTCCATTCGTGACCGTCCTTAATTCTGACTAGATTGTAGGCACTTCGGAGATCGAGCTTGGTAAAGACTCGAGCTCCCTTTAATCTGTTGAATAGCTCTGATATAAGGGGAATAGGGTAGGCATTTTGTATGGTAATCCTATTCAAACCCCTATAATCAATACAAGGGCGTAGGTCTCCTTCTTTTTTAGAGACAAAGAAGAATCCAGCCCCGGCTGGTGAGGAGGACCTACGGATATGACCCTTTCTGAGAGCATCCTTAATATATTCCTCCAAACAAAGATTTTCCTGGGGGGACAAGGCATAGACTCCTCCCTTGGGAGGCATAGTCCCTGGTAATAAGTTAATAGTACAGTCATAAGGTCTATGAGGAGGTAACCCTTCTGACTGGACCTTGTTAAATGCCTCTTTCAAATCCATATACTGCTGTGGAATTTGTGTGGTCAAGGGAGGTGTAACAGGAACATTAATGGTGCCAATAGGTTGTGGGATTTGCTTAAAGCAAACACCTTTGCATCTCTCACCCCAACTCACAATCTCTCCTTCAATCCAATCCAAACGTGGATTGTGTTTCAGGAGCCAAGGGAAACCGAGTATTATCGGAACTGTAGGTGAAGATATGATTTGAAAGGTAATTTCTTCAGAGTGGAGAATACCCACTGAAACAGTGATTGGCAGAGTTTTGTGTGTGATGAAAGGCTGGGTAAGAGGCCTTCCATCAATGGCCTCGACTGCTATAGGTTTCTCTTTATGTCTTAAGGGCAGGAGATGTTTAGCAGAGAACTCTTTGTCTAGGAAATTCTCCGCTGCCCCAGAGTCAATCATAGCCTCACACTGAACAGTAGTGTTCTCGAAAGATAAGGTTACTTTGACCAGGAAACGGTTCTTAGTCAATTTAGGGGACATATACATCACACCTAAGGTCGGTCCCCGTACGTGCCTTAGGTGTGCAAGTTTTCCGGCCGAACCGGGCATGACGATCTTAGATGTCCCTTCTTGCCACAATACATACATAACCCCTCGTTACGTCTGTGTTGTCTCTCTGCCTCAGTGAGTTTAGCACTACCCAATTGCATGGGTTCAGGTTCTGGAAGAGGCGTTTGGCTACTCACCACTGGGTTAGAGAAACGAGGAGCTATGGACAAATTAGAACGTCTGTTACGTTGTTTGTTTTTCTCTCTCTCTCTGAGCCGGTTATCAATGTTTATCATGTAGGCAATAAACTCATTAAGACTAACCGGAAGGTCTCTAGCTGCAGTTTCATCTTGTATATTCTCAGCTAAACCTTCAGAGAAAGCAGCCACCAGACCGCTATTGGTCCAATCAACCTCAGACGCTAATGTCCTGAACTCTATTGCATAATCGGCTACAGAACGATTGCCTTGCCTGATTCTCATAAGGGCTTTGGCAGCGTTCTTCTCCCTGCCTTTAGGTTCAAATGTAGCCTTAAAGGCCGTAAGAAAGGTACTGTAATCACGGGCTATTGCGTCACCACTTTCCCATAAGGGGTTAGCCCAAGTCAAGGCTTTTCCAGTTAATTGGTTCATCAGATAGCCTATTTTAGATCTATCTGTTGGGAATGAACCTGGGGAGGCCTCAAAGTGGTATTCTATTTGGTTTAAAAAAACCTCTAAATTCCTTAGAATCACCTCCATAACGAGGGGGCGGTGACAAAGTTATGGACGGTGGTTTATGTGGTACGGGAACCACTACAGGTGGCGGAACCACAGGTGGTACAGGAGGGACCTCTAAATAGGCAGTCCTTTGGAGCAAGGTCTGAAATGCCTGAGCAAATTGGTCTAACCTGTGGTCCATATCCTCCACCCTATTTTCACAGGCGATCATATGTTTGCATAGTTCTGCAGGATCCATGGCCATGTCGTAATGTCACGACTAGTAATGTGGTCCAGCACGCAGAATCTATGTAAACATATACATAAGTCAGAAAAGGAAAAATAACAGGACAGAGCGTAAACCGGACCTTAGAATGGCCGGACTAATACGCTAGAGACAGAGAATGGTCAAAGGGAAAGCCGAGGTCAAGGAAGCCAGAAAATACTCAATACCGATAAGACAAGCCAAGTCAGGGAAACCAGAGATCAGAATAACCAGGGAAACGCCAAGGATCAGGATACCAGGAAATCAGAAACACGAAACTAGCACTTTCAGGAAACCAGGAAACTGAAACCACGACATGGCAAAGAACTAGGGTGAATTAGGGGTTTAAATACCACTCTCTAAGCTATGATTGGTCAGAGGGCGACCTCTGACCCCAGAACGTGCGTGTGCGTTGACGTCGTGACGTCACGCACACGTTAGTATAATTCTCGGGGGCGGGGCTATCCATAGACGCGACCACGTGGTCGGCGCCATATTGGATTCGGGCGTGATGCCCGGAAGAACTACACGCGCGGTTCCCGGCTCGCCGACGAGCAGGTAAGCTCGTGTAGTCGGAGCGGTCGTGCCGGTCGGGCACGACCGTGAGGCTCGGCGGGCCGGTGACCGCAACACAAACAGGTAGCAGGTCGAAGCATTGCTGTTTTGACACTTTCTTGATCTAATAAACCTGCCTTTGGTTTGAACACCCTTAGTGATTGGAAACTCCTTTCTGTTTGTATCCATGTGTGTCTCAGTATATGTATCTGTGTGTTTGTACATCTGTATGTGTGTAAATGTGTGTACCTGTATGTGTCAGTGTGTGTATATGTATGTGTCAGTGTGTGTAAATGTGTGTACCTGTATTGTCAGTGTGTGTATCTGTGTATCTGCATGTGTGCCAATGTTTGTATCTGTATGTCTGTATCTGTGTGTCTGTACATCTGTATGAGTGTGTATTTGTCTTTGCAAGAAAAGGAGAAGACCTCCAAAAACGGGCCTGGAGTGTGTAAAGGGACTTCGAAGGGGGTAACCGTAAGAATTAGATAAATTGTATACAGAAAATGTCCAATGTATACAAAGTCCAGAGGACACAAATAAGTCCCTATATAGATACTATGTATTATTCAATATGATTTTAAAAAATTACGTTTATTAGATAATAATTAAAAATATATAGCAAAACCACAACCGAAAAGGAAAAAGGAAACTAATAAATATACACAGTAGAGAACAGAAGCTAATAAGTTCTGCAATGTAAGAGGGATAGAAAGAATTTTGTAGCAATGAAGGCTGCTTAAAATTTCTATAATTAGAGGTAGGAGGAACAAAAGTTAAATAGATCAAAATCACTCTTTCTTAAAGTGGTTATGGTGAGTGAAAAATATATTGCTCACGAAGGGTTAACCAACTATCAGAAAATCGGTAGGAGGAATGAAAGTAACATAGATCCAAGTCAGTCTTGCTTAAAGTGGTTATTGTGAGTGAAAGACATATTGTTTACAAAGGGTTAACCAACTATTGTAATTCCTAAGCACTATAGAACCTATGAAATAAAGCAACAATATATTGAAATCAGTAACCCCCCCACCTAAGAAGATTACCTAGGATATATTTTACTCACAAATGGTTAACTAACTGAATGTAAGTTGCTGAGCGAAACTTTTGAAGTCTAACAACAATGATTTAAAATCAATAACCCCACCTGAAAGGAATCCTGGGGAAATAGTCACTGATGGTGAAAATAGCAGCTAAGCCTTACATAGAAACTTACTACAAGAAATCGACTTCAAGGTCAATATCTGAAAAAAATTACTAGATTAACTTATTTGGGAGACGACTTGCTCTCCATAAGTACTATAAGGTGAGAGATGAGAAGAAGGCAAAAGAACTAGGCTTTAATTCCAAAGAATATCAGTGTCTGCAAGACTAAGTATCTCTCTTAGAAAGTAATGATGCTAATACTTTCATTATCAATCTTTGTTTTTATTGAGGCATATGATGGTTCAGTACAGAAAATAAAGTGATGGGTTAATGCATGTAAAACATACAGTTTGCATAAGTGTACACAATAATTGCATGTATTCCCAAGAGTAGCAGCCTCTTTTTTTTTTTTTTTTTTTTTTTTTTTAAAGTTTAACAGTAGAGTTGACCGTACAGGTTAAACAGACTAAGCAAATAAAACAATGAGACACAGTTTTTATAATATTGGTATGCTCAGTTAAATGGGTAATTTTCCAGACAATGCCGTCTAGTATCAATGAGGAGAGCAACAAATTAAACATCTAGTGGTTAGCTTATGTAATTCTCGTGTTAAGCTTAGTAAATCATAAGGTTAGTCATTGCGAGTGGCAGTAGCAAGTAATATGTTTACATAACATGACTGACATAAGTTAGTAACAGGACATTGAACAACATCAGAACAGGCTGATATGTCTACCTATACATGAGTTGTATGCTAAGTTAAATTGCAGGTACCCAGCGCTAGTAGTATATTGGGCATTGGGGTCAGTACTTAAGGTGTACTTACATATACAAGACAGATATAGAGCAAATAACAAGAAAAGCAACATATGTAGAATCAAAGAGAACTTTGCTCTGTCACTGTAAATTGAGTCCAAAGTAGGTGTTAGACTCCGGTAGCCAATTTAGAGTATTCCCCTAGCCGACTCCAGATCCCAAGACCCGCTGCCTGGTTGCTGGAATCTGCTTGATGGTATGCTGTAGCCAGTAGCTCCGTATGATGCATGAGGTCTTTACGACAGCGGGATCGGAGCTCCGTTCCGGTGAGGTGGACTTGCTATCGTGGGGGTAGCCTGTGTAAGGTGATGTGTTCCAAAGCAGCCCATAGACAGGTTCCTGTAGGCGGTATCAGGGTTGTGTGGCCCAGAGCATGGGTAAGCTGTTAGGGAGTCCATTGATGGTGGTCGGTGTGTCCGGTCATCTCGGTTATATCTCGCGCCGGGTGCGCCGTGATGCCTCAGTTGCTTGGTCGTAGGATTTCCCGGCGTTGTGACATTGCCAGCACCATGGGTCACCAGCCTTCGGCCTGGGGCCTTCGGCCTGGGGCCTTTGTAGGCGCTCGAGCCCTTGCGCCATTGATCCCATCAACAGGATCGTGGGCCCCGGGTTCCGCCGGATTGCGGTCTGTCCCCGGGGGATATGGCAGGCTGTAGAGGGGATCCTCTTGGTGAGCGCCCAGCCCAGAAGAGGGGTGTGTGGTCCCACAGGTAGCTCCGTCTACAGGAGTAGAGTGATGCATTTCGGTGAGTTACCGGATTTAAGTGTTGCTGTACGGTATGTGTCACCACAGGTTTGCAGCTTTGTATTCCATGCTGGGTCCTGTCTGCAGTCTGCCTCAGGGTCTGCCGGTCTGGCCCCGCACACGTGGCCGCCGCCATTTTGACTGCGGGTCTCAGGCCTTCTTGGTGGGCAAGTAGTGCCTCCGAGTGTGGTCGTGAGGCTTGGACCGGGATCACCCCCCCGGTCCGGTGGGGGGGGAACAGGACCGGACCTGCCGGTGTGCTATGCGCTTGATCGGCTCCGTCGGGCAGGATAGCGAGGTGGCGGCCGTCCACCTCACTCACCGCCAGGTCGGGTCCCGCTTGGTGCTGCAGGGACCCCGCCTCCGGGGGACTGGAACTCCAAGAGCGAGCCTCACCCCGACTTCGGTAATCCGCATACAAGGTTGTTGGTCGCTGGGTGCCCCATAAATCGCGGGTTATAGCGTGTATATTGCTCGGTCTGCAGGAGCTGCTCTTCCCTGCGACCGCTCGGCTCGGCGGCCCGGCCCCGCCCCGATGCTAATACTTTCAAACACTATGCAGATATGCAGCCAAAAAGTATGTTCACCCCAAATTTCCGTGAGTTTAGGAATATTGATTTGTTTGTAGAATCCACTTGCAACATCATCCAGAAAATCAACACCGAGGCATTACAAGTGAGACCTAGAGGCAATCTTACCAAAGGGTAATGGAGGGCCCTCGGTGACCTATGGGACAATGAGGGCGTCATTATAAAACCCACAGACAAGGGCAGCAACTTTGTAATTATTAATAGGCAGCACTACGTCCAGATTGCAGAGAACATACTTAATGATAGACAGACATACAATCTGCTCACTGTTGATCCATCGTCTAAATTTCAAATTGAATATACTGTAAGTCACTTCTTAATAAGGCATTTGATCAAGGGGTCATCACAGAAAATGAATACGGAAGTGTCTATGTGAAAAATCCAACAATATCCACCTTCTATTGTCTCCCCAAGCAATCCACAAACAATATACCAATTTAACAGCTAGACCTATAGTATCTGGCTCTAACAACTTTACCAGTAGGGGGAGCATATATGTAGATTGGATTTTAAGACCTTTTGTAGAGAACCTACCCTCGTATTTGAGGGACATGAAGGACACCCTCAAATGCCTATTAGCATTAACAGTACCTAAAGGTGCTATACTCTGCAGTCTGGACGTAGAAGCCCTTTATTAATTTATATCTCATTCCATTGGCATTGATCATGTGAGATCGTTCTTGGACACAAGAGGACTGGAACACCGGATACCCACTAACTTTGTCCTAGATCTCCTATACTTCATCTTAACCCACCACTTTTTCCT
Organism: Pelobates fuscus; assembly: GCF_036172605.1. Classification (NCBI taxonomy): domain Eukaryota; kingdom Metazoa; phylum Chordata; class Amphibia; order Anura; family Pelobatidae; genus Pelobates; species Pelobates fuscus. Next base: position 228,958,376 of record NC_086318.1, read on the forward strand.
CTTCCAAAATAAGTTCTGCCACCAGGTGCGGGAAACTGTGATGGGGATCTTGTGCCCCATCCTATGCCAACCTGCACCTGGGTTGGTGGTACAGCAAGATAGTTGCGTCAGAGACTTTTAAACAATATACTCAACATGTCTTTCTATGGAAGAGGTACATAGATGACGTCCTCGTTGTCTGGACAGGCACTAGGGAACTATTCAACAAATTTGTAGAAACTCTAAATGTCAACGACCTCAATCTTAGATTCACTATGGAGATAGGTACCCCATCACTGAACTTCCTTTACTGCACACTTACAATACCAGACCAATCTGTGATCAATACCACACTGTAGCGTAAACCTACTTAAACTAACACCATGCTGCGATGGGAGAGTTATCATCCAACCTCCCTTAAGAGGGGCATTCCAGTAGGGCAATATCTTTGGCTCAGAAGAAATTGCTCCTCTACTGAAGACTTTGAACTAATGGCAAAACAGGAATGGAGAATAAAGAATAGTCAGGAGCCAAGCCAAAGGTCAAGGAATACAGAGATTGGATAGTCAGAAGGGAAGCAAAGGTCAAAAACACTAGAATCAATACCAGGAACGCGCTCTCAGATGACCACAATGGAAACCACAACAGGGCACAGAGAAATGGACAAAACAGGTTTAAATAGGCTAATCCATTGTACAGCGCTACGGAATTTGTTGGTGCTATATAAATAATAATAATAATAATAATAATAATGCAATCCCTGATTGGCTGCAGGGAATATGTGTTTGTGGTCTTGTGTGTGTGACACACCCACAGATCAATCATGAAATGGCACTTTAAGGGTTAACTAAAAAAACCTTAAATCTAACAAAGTTGCAGCAGCCGGCGTCTCTAATGTTTACAGACCCGGCCACTGTGAGAGGAGGAGGAGCCATCACCAGGGTGAGTGATGGGCGGCATTCCCATAACCACGTGACGTGCCCACCGTTCCAGACCGCTACCGGGCATGAGCGGACCCGGCGGGCGTCAGCCTGAAAGGTAAGAGATTGGCGGCATTCCCCTTAGCGTTTGAGAATGCCGCCGCAACGATACGCCTGCTGGGACCCATACCGCCCCCTGACAGTAGCAGACCCAGCGGGCGGTGTGACAGGGGTATCCTATCAGATGCCTGAAAATGGCTTATCAGAAAGCATCTGTATGCGAACTTGAAACATTACTAAGCGACACAGCGAAACGGATCAGGTGTGTATTTAATTTTGACTCAATTTGGGATGTTGCCAAAAAAACTCTGGGAAGATTATCTCCACTCCTAACTCAGGACCCGCATCTGTCACAAGTTGTTCCCCAAAGAGTGTCACTCACTGCTAGAAGGAGTAAGAATTTAAAAGAACTGTTGATACCAAGTCACTTGTCAACACCTAATACAAGTAAGAAATGGATCTCAGTGAATGGAACATACCAATGCGGGCAGTTCTAAAATGTTGACAAATTCGACCGGTACTGTCAGGGGAGGGCTGGCAGCCTTAGGCCTGGGGGGCAAAACCAGTCAAGTGGCCCATTGCGCCACCAAATCAGTTCACCATCCATGCCCACCTTTTTCTGGTTTTATAACGGATGTTATTGATGTTATGCTAATCAGTAGCTCTTTGCCATACCCGCTCCTTCACGGCTCTGACTTTCAATGTTGTCAGAGCACAGGCTGAGAATCTCTGAGCCTGTGCTCTGACTCACTAACTGAGCGCCGGAACCACGAGGGAGAGGATTTGATCTGACTGCACCTACTGCTGGTGCGCACCAGTGGACCACCAGCGAATCGTTTCAATTAAATATGCTGGTGTACCCAACTTGTGAGCTGTGTTGGCCGCCGGGCGCCTCTGTTGTCATGGCACCCTGCGTGACCGCACAGCTTGCCCACCCTAACGGCTGGCCCTGCTGACACACACTGACGTTACTCCTTAGACATCCCTCAATATTAATACAGACATCAGAGTAAACACCAATAAACTGTGGAAACAGAGCTGATCCCCCCAAATTTATAAAGGTTTGCTTAGAGGATTTATTCAAGATTAAATCATGCCTCCTCCTCTCTGTAGGCTGGGAGGAAGTGAAGAGTAATCACAGTCTCCCAGCACAACGCCACCTGTGGCTGCTGGGGAACAGCTGTTTAATGTAATGCTTGCAGGACGGCCAGCTGCCGCAGAACCTCTTTGTTTCCGTCTCTGCAAAGGGCTCTAGGCACTGCTTGTTGTGAGTGTGAGCCACTGTAAATTAGGGGCAGAGGGCACTTGCACTGCGGTCAAGACGGGTCTGGGCAGGAGGAGAGTGCAGTGCAATCAGTGCACTCCCCTCCTGTGGGTCACCAGTAGACTGGTGCACCTGCCCAGGATCAGAGCCGGTGCAAGGATTTTTGCCGCCCTAGACAAAATATACATTTGCCGCCCCCCCATGTGACATCACAATGCCCCACCCATATGATCTGCCATATGAACTAACGCCAGTGCTGCACACAGTGTGTGTTTACATTAAAAAGTCTGCAGGGACCAGCTTTAGACACCAGAACCACTTCATTAAGCTATAGTGTCCCTTTAATGTGAGGTAAATTATAGATTAGTGTCACTAATAATATACTAGATTGCCTACTTACAATTAGATGAGGATGATGATGGGCTGCAGTTTGGCTCCACTCGTCTGGTGTAGAACAGGACCTCTGGAGGCTGTTTGCAACTATGGTCACAACATTCAACGTTCTGGGAGAATTGGAAGCAGCTCCATTTTTTGGGGGCCTCTTACACAGCTCAAGGTCTGGGCCCCAGTGCCTGACGGTGAGTATGCCCATAAGGCCCACTCATAAGTCCACTTATATGTTCCACCCACCCATGAGCTCGCTCACAGGGAGTGGAGTGTGTAGGGGATGTGTTATGTGATCTCATATGTGTGCTTATGGTATGTAGTGTATATGGATACCAGTTTGTGCAGGTGATGCAGTGTGTTTGTGTGTAGTGGAAGCAGTGTGTATTTGTGTATAAGGGATGTATTATGTGTTTCTGGTTGTGTGTGAGGGATGCATTGTGTGAATCTGTGTTTGTATGCATAAGGGATGCAAGGTGTGTGTCTGTATGTGTGTGCATTGAGTGTAAGAGATGCATTGTGTTTCTGTGTGTATGTAAGAAAAACAGTGTGTGTGTTTGCATGTGTGTGTAAGGGTTTGCATTGTATGTTTCTGTGTATGTGTGCAAATGATGCATTGTCTTTGTGTGTAAGGGTTGCATTGTGTGTGTGTGTAATGGATGCATTGTGTGTTTCTCTGTGTGTAAGTGAAGCATGTTCTGTTTCTGTGTATGTATAGGGATGCATTGTGTGTTTCTGTGTATGTATAGGGGTGCATTGTGTGTTTCTGTGTATGTATAGGGGTGCATTGTGTGTTTCTGTGTATGTATAGGGATGCATTGTGTGTGTGTGTGTGTGCGCGTAGTGTTAAAGAGCTCCCTGTCTTGCCCCCTGTCCTATAGAGCTGTCCCTTCTGTCCCTTAGAGCTCTCCCCTGCCCCTTAGTGGTCTCTCCTCTCCCCCATACCTCCCCTAGCGGCCTCTTCTCACACTCACCCACCCTCCCTGTGCTCTTCTCATCCCCCCTCCACCCTCCCTGTGTTCTTCTCACTCCTCCCTCTGTGTGTTCTCACCCCCCCTTTTTTTTTTTTTTTTTTTTTTAAATTCTTTATTTTACGTTGTGCAGGTAAGTACATTGCAGATTCAGGGTGCCACAACAGCGTATACATAAGCAAATAAATACATTTTGGGTAATGGCCCGAGGTGTCGCACATTTTTAATAGTTGTCTCGTCAGGCGTTAAGACTCCAGGATGTTGGAGCAAAGCTTGAATGGCACGAGGTGGATGTCTGGCTGGTGTGCCGCGGTGTCTAAGGTGTGGAAAAAAAAATCGTGGATATCTTATAGGGGTGTTCCGTCTTGTGTATGGTCCATGACCTGTACGCGGGGTTTTAATCCCCATTAGTGGGATATTGTGCCGCTTGTGTGTTGGTCTGCGGTCCCCGCTATGAGGACAGTAGACCAGTTCTAGTTAGTGGGTATCACGTGGGGTGGGCTCTAGTGGGGTCGTCTCGAAAATGTGATTACAGCGTAGTGTCGGCGGTCGGTGTGTAGGGTCCCAGTGCCCTTGGTGGATTATTATACTCACGGGCTATACGGGGATGCGTGGCGGTGGGCCCTTAGTCGCAAAGGAGTAATACGCCTCCAGTGTTTCCCACAGGTGTTATTGTGGTATAGAGGCGGGGGGTTGCAAGCAGTCGTGTAGTGAACTAGCGTCATCTAGTCGGAATGCCAGGCAGACAAAAGCTCAGTAGAACTTAGGGAGCTCGTCAGGGTAATCAAACCAAAAATTAAACTAAACGTGAACATAAGCATAAACATAGAACCAGGTAGCCGAGTGTCGTGCACCCGGGAGCCAGCTGCTAATGCAGGGCTGAGCTGTAACGGATAAACAGTTCAAGTCTTAGGTTGTCCCTGTGCTTCATGTGGGGGCTACTGCTGGAGTAGAGGAGCGGGCCCTGGATGTCATCGCTTGCGTAGTCTGTGACCGTATCTTCGAGTGCTGCATCGTGGGAATCTTCTTCGTTGCAGGTAACGGGAGTGAGTCGTTTGGGAGTCCCAGGGTGTTCAAGAGGTCAGCCGCTTGTTGCAAGGTTTGCACCGAGTAGGCCACTTCTCCCCGCAGTATTTGTAGTATGCGCGGCGACCTCCATCGGTAGGTGATGTCGTGAGCTCTGAGTTGACTGGTGAAGGGCTGCAATGACTTCCTCCACTGCATGGTATCTCCTGTGAGGTCCGCATAGAATGAGAGCTGCATATTCTCAAAGACATGGGGGGAAGTGCCCCGCAGCGCATTTTGTATCAGCGTTTTGTCCCTGAGGGAGTGGAAGCGTACCACCACATCCCTGGATGCTTGTTCCGGGGCCCCTTTAGGCTTCGGGATCCGAAATATCCCTTCAAACGAGATGCTTTTGGCCTGTCTGGGTTGCAAGAGGGACTCCACCAGCCTTCTCATGAAGTGCGGGAGTTCCGTGGTGGGTATGTCTTCAGAGAGCCCGCGCACCTTTAAGTTAGTGCGGCGCCTGGCATCTTCTGTTTGCGCAAAGCGTTGCTCCAAAGCAGTTTGTTGCTTCTTTAAGGCTTTCACCTCTGCGTCTAGTATTTCAATAGATTTTGAGTGGGTTTCTGATGCCGTCTCTACGGTTGTCAGCCGTCCGGCCATGCCTGCGAGATCCGTCCGGATTGTGGCCATATCTGCCTGTAGCGTTCTTTGAAGGTCGGTGAGCATTTCTTTCAGTGTATGCGCTGTCACTGGCGCTGACTGCATGCTCTGTGTGGCCCGCAGGGGCTGTAGTGACTGTAGGAGGTCTGCTGCGCCTCTGCTCTGTAGTATATCCTCAGAGGAGTCAGAGTAGTTGTCCGTGTCGGCGGCCATCTTGGATCCGCCGACTCCCTGCGCTCGACGGAGGTATTCCTCGATGTTCCTGCCTTCCGTGGGTTTTTCTGCCCGGGACTTTTTGGTCTTACGACCCATTGTGGATGGAAGAGGTATCCCGCAAGGTTTTCCGGGAAAAATTCTGGCAAGATTCCTCCGTTTTCGGCTGCTTTGTCCCGGAGCTCAGCTAACGTGCGTCCGCTCTGTGTGGCTGCCTGGCTCCGCCCCCTTCTCACCCCCCCTGTGTTCTTCTTACCCCCCTCCTCCCTGTGTTCTTCTTACTCCCCCCCTTGTTCTTCTTATTACTCCCCCCTTCTTCTTACCCCCCTTCTTCTTCTTAACCCTCCTACTTCTTCTTACCCCCTCCTTCTTTTTCTTACCCCTTCCTTCTTCTTACCCCCCCTTCTTCTTCTTACCCCCTTCTTCTTCTTACTCCCCCTCTTCTTCTTACCCCCTTCTTCTTCTTACCCCCCTCTTTTTCTTATCTCCCCTCCTTCTTACTTCCCCCTTCTCTTACTCTCCCCCTCCCCTCTTTTTACTCTCCCCCTCCCCTCTTTTTACTCTCCCCCCTCCCCCCTCCCCTCTTCATACTCTCCCCCCTCTTTTTACTCTCCCCCTCCCCTCTTTTTACTCTCCCCCCTCCCCTCTTCTTACTCTCCCCCCCTCCCCTCTTCTTACTCCCCCCTTCCCTCTTCTTACTCCCCCCCTCCCCTCTTCTTACTCTCCCCCCTCCCCTCTTCTTACTCTCCCCCCTCCCCTCTTCATACTCTCCCCCCTCTTTTTACTCTCCCCCTCCCCTCTTTTTACTCTCCCCCCTCCCCTCTTCTTACTCTCCCCCCTCCCCTCTTCTTACTCCCCCCTTCCCTCTTCTTACTCCCCCCCTCCCCTCTTCTTACTCTCCCCCCCTCCCCTCTTCTTACTCTCCCCCCTCCCCTCTTTTTACTCTCCCCATCCCCTCTTCTTACTCTCCCCCTCCCCTTTTCTTACTCTCCCCCCTCCCCTCTTCTTACTCTCCCCCCCCTCCCCTCACTCTCCCCCCTCCCCTCTTCTTACTCTCCCCCCTCCCCTCTTTTTACTCTCCCCCCTCCCCTCTTTTTACTCTCCCCCCTCCCCTCTTTTTACTCTCCCCCCTCCCCTCTTCTTACTCTCCCCCCTCCCCTCTTCTTACTCTCCCCCCTCCCCTCTTCTTACTCTCCCCCCTCCCCTCTTCTTACTCTCCCCCCTCCCCTCTTCTTACTCTCCCCCCCTCCCCTCTTCTTACTCTCCTCCCCCCCCCCCTTCTTCTTACCCCCTCCCCTGTAGGTGGCCGAGCTGCACTCCTGTCCGCGGTCCCGGCCGGAGTGATAGGAAGGTGCTCAGTGTGCACCTTCCTGTCAGTCCGGCCGGGTACAGGAAACAGAAACTCCTGTTCCGCGCGGAACAGGAGTTTCTGTTTCCTGTACCCGGCCGGACTGACAGGAAGTGCACACTCAGTGTGCACCTTCCCATCACTCCGGCCGGGACCGCGGACAGGAGTGCAGCTCGGCCACCTACAGGGGAGGGGAGGGAGGGGAGAAGCTGCTGCAGCCGTCTGAGCGCTCGGCGGCTGCAGCATTTAAAGGGCCGGCCCGCCGCGGCCGGTCCTAAAATAATTTCGGGCGGCCTGGGGGGCAATTGCCTCCCTGCCCCCCGGCCCAGCCCGCCCCTGGGTACTGTCAATATTCCAATTAAACAGTTCTGCAACTGTAACACCTCTGGGGTGGTGTATCTTTTGACATGTGAGTGTGGCCTTAAAAATGTGGGCAAAACCATACGTCCCTTTAAAAGAAGGGTTATGGAACATATCCACTCAGTGACAACTTTTAAGGACACCCCTGTCGCTTGACATGTCAGACTACATCATAAAGACTCCCCCAGAGGAATGAACTTCGCAAAAAGTCACTTTGGGCAAAAGGGGAGTGGATCTGGATTTAGCCCTCAAAAAAAGAGAATGTTTCTGGATCTACAAGTTTGACACTCTGGCACCAAATGGGCAAAATGAGGGATTTACATGAGGGATTTTTATTGGCACATAGGAACAATATAGTCAAATACTTAATTAACATGAGATATCAATATATTGTTTATATTGTAATTTACATTCTGTTTATTGGGAATATTTAATATTAGCAGTTTCATATGTCTAATATTGTATAGAGTTGCTTTTGACTAATCTTTTCAGTGATTAGAATAATCACAACTTTGACCACAACAGGTTAAATATTGACATCATCTGTCCTATAAACTTGAGCTGGGGACCTAATTAGACGTGAATTATGATTCACAGCCCCACCTCCCATTGGTCATCGGGATATCAACCCCTTCTGACTTCTCATTTAAAAAGCAGCACAGGACGATGAACGGTTCAATGCCTCAGACGAAGGCGCTGTAGAGCTGAAACACGCGTCAGGCTCACTCCCAACTTTTTTAATTCACTGCACTTTTTTCCATCACTATGGATAGTTTATGAGGGTTTTTGAATAATACCAATGAGGGGAAACTCTCTTTAATGGGTTGTAGTTAAGGACTACTTTCTAGTCAGCATGTAGGGGTCAACTTTTCCTTATCAGGTTTATTTTTGTTTATCTTGATTTTTCATTTAGTAGCTTTCAGCCTTCATTTTAGTAATATTTTTCAGATAGTGACCTTGATGTCGATTTCTTTTAGTAAGTTTCTATGTAAGGCTTAGCTGCTATTTTCACCATCAGTGACTATTTCCCCAGGATTCCTTTCAGGTGGGGTTATTGATTTTAAATCATTGTCGTTAGACTTCAAAAGTTTCGCTCAGCAACTTACATTCAGTTAGTTAACCCTTTGTGAGTAAAATATATCCTAGGTAATCTTCTTAGGTGGGGGGGTTACTGATTTCAATATATTGTTGCTTTATTTCATAGGTTCTATAGTGCTTAGGAATTACAATAGTTGGTTAACCCTTTGTAAACAATATGTCTTTCACTCACCATAACCACTTTAAGCAAGACTGACTTAGATCTATGTTACTTTCATTCCTCCTACCGATTTTCTGATAGTTGGTTAACCCTTCGTGAGCAATATATTTTTCACTCACCATAACCACTTTAAGAAAGAGTGATTTTGATCTATTTAACTTTTGTTCCTCCTACCTCTAATTATAGAAATTTTAAGCAGCCTTCATTGCTACAGAACTCCTTCTACCCCTCTTATATTGCAGAGCTTATTAGCTTCTGTTCTCTACTCTGTGTGTATTTATAAGTTTCCTTTTTCCTTTTCTATTTTGGATTTGCTATTTTTTTTTTTTATATAATTATTACCTAATAAACTGAATTTTTTTAATCATATTGAATAATACATAGTATCCATATAAGGATTTCTTTGTGTCCTCTGGACTTTGTATCCATTGGACATTTTCTGTATTTGTATTTGCATCAGTGTGTATGTGCAACTGTATGGGTTGGCAGTGTTTGCATCTGTATGGGTGTCAGAGTGTGCATCTGTGTATCTGCATCTGTGTGTGGCAATGTGTGTGTGTGTCTGTATATATATATGTGTGTCAGTGTTTGTATCTGTGTATCTGCATTTGTGTTAGTGTGTGTTTTAGTAGAGTAAGTGATGAGAACCGCACTCAGTCCCAACGGCCAAGGGTGCTCCAGAGCAGGACCAGCAATCCCAGTACAATAATCCAAGAAGAAAAAAACTCACAGGCACTCCAACTTCAAGCCGCAGGCAGATTTATTATGACAGAATGCAACGCAACGTTTCGACTGGAAAGGTCTTTTTCAAGCTTGAAAAAGACCTTTCCGGTCGAAACGTTGCGTTGCATTCTGTCATAATAAATCTGCCTGCGGCTTGAAGTTGGAGTGCCTGTGAGTTTTTTCTTCTTGGATTAGTGTGTGTTTTAGTGTGACTGTTCAACTGTATGCGTGTCAGTGTTTGCATCTTTGTGTCTTTGTATCTGCCTGTGTGTCACTGTTTGTATCTGCGTGCCTGTACATCTGTATGTGTCAGTGTGTTTCTGTATCTGTATGTGTGCCAATGTTTGATACTCATAGTGACACACACGAAGATACACAGACACACATACAGTTGCACAGACACACTGATACACATGCAGATGTACAGATATACAGGCACAGATATACATACACACAAATACACACACTGGAACATACAGATACTTACTGGCACACATACAGATATATGTACCAACACATATCATTGTGCTCTCCTTCGGAAATGTACCTTTTATACCCCTGCCAGGTGGGGTAGTGCTCCTTTAGGATTTGCTGAGCATCACAAATATGCAATTAGGGTCCACATGTATCCTCTGCCATTTTGGATTGATCATCATGTAGAACTGATTACAATCCCCAGTGACCAACATAGAGTTAAAGGAACACTATAGTCACCTAAATTACTTTAGCTAAATAAAGCAGTTTTAGTGTATAGATCATTCCTCTGCAATTTCACTGCTTAATTCACTGTCATTTAGGAGTTAAATCACTCTGTTTCTGTTTATGCAGCCCTAGCCATACCTCCCCGGGCTATGATTGACAGAGCCTGCATGAAAAAAACTGGTTTCACTTTCAAACAGATGTAATTCACCTTAAATAATTGTATCTCAATCTCTAAATTAAACTTTAATCACATACAGGAGGCTCTTGCATGGTCTAGCAAGCTATTAACATAGTAGGGGATAAGAAAATCTTAATTAAACAGAACTTGCAATAAAGAAAGCCTAATTAGGGCTCTCTTTACAGGAAGTGTTTATGGAAGGCTGTGCAAGTCACATGCAGGGAGGTATGACTAGGGTTCATAAACAAAGGGATTTAACTCCTAAATGGCAGAGGATTGATCAGTGAGGCTGCAGGGGCATGTTCTATACACCAAAACTGGTTCATTAAGCTAAAGTTGTTCAGGTGACTATAGTGTCCCTTTAATGATTTACATCTGGCATCAATAAAACCTAAATTTCTTTAAGAAACAATTTAATCTATATGGGTATTATAGTTTAATAAGCTTATAGAAAACATCTACAAATTGTTTTGAAAATTATCAAAAAGAATCCCAGATCTTAAACACTTCTCGCCGGATGACGGACCAGGTCCTCATGGCGGGGAAGCAGTTAACACTGAATGATGGACCAGGTGCGTCATGCGGTAAAGTTAACACCAGATCGCCGCAATCACGGCGATAGCAGGGGTTTAACGCTCTTCCGGTCTGCCTCTGTATTAGAGGCAGACCGGGAGAACCCAATCGCGCTGCCCCTGCAGCAGTGAACGCTCTGATAGGCTGTCAGGCTTTTTGTAACCCTGAGGGGTTAATTTTATTTAATTCATTCAAATATATTAAAATTAATATATTTAGCTAGCTGAGGTGGGTGGAAGTTAGTGGGGAATTTGGTCTTAGGCTAGTAAGGCCTTAACGTTAAAAAAAAAAGTAAACAAAAATGTAATAACTTTTTTTTTTTTTTTTAAGTAAAAAATATCCCACCACCCTTTACCAAGAAGTAATAAAAATGAATCCCTTCCCTATCAGTTGATCACTACCTACAGTGATCAAAATACAGATCACAGTATTATACTTTTATTTTGTTTTTAACCCTCAGGGGTTCAATTTATTTAATTAATTAATTAAAATATTTTAAAATGATATATTTTGCTAGCTGGGGTTGGTGGGAGTTATGGGAAATTGGGGGAGTTACGGTTAGTGCTGCTTACTGCTAGTTAGGGGTTAACGGTAAAAAAAAAAGTTTATAAAAATTTTAAATCTGTAAAAAAAAGTTTTTAAAAGGTTTAGGAAAGTTTAAAAAAATTAATAAGCAAAAAAAGGTTAAAAACTAGTTTTAAAAAGTAAAAAAAGTGGGGGGGCGGGGCCTGATTGGCTAGCCGATCGGATGCACATAGCATGAGCTCCTGGGCCGCAAAAGCCACAAACACAATTAAAAGGTAGCCAAATGACGGGAACCGAGGAACAAACCCACAAAATACAACAAGGGGACCGCGGAGATACGAACTCGGTACGTTTCGGTCCCGGATAACCCACCCATACGCTGCTGCGGCCTACACTCACTTTCGGCGTAGGGGGACGGCCGCTCTCCGGCGCTGAATGTTGAAAACTATAGCGGGCTTCGACACCTCCCCCTTCCTTTGGACCGGCGGTAGTTATCCCGGTCCCAAAGGACCTGTCACCACCAACCCTAAAGCCTATAGGGTGGCAACACGGAGCACAACCCAAGATGGCAGAGTGCCCAAGCAATCTCACACTAGAGGCCCACCTGGCAACTACACAAGCAAGGCTGGACCTGAGCTTTGATAGACTCTGGGCACGACTGGCAGCACGACAGGCGGGTGCACTGAACCCAGACCAGCACATAGCTGCCCCAGCAAAAACCCAGACCAACCTGCGGAGACCCGCAAACCGCCCCAAGCCTCCTAACGGCCAAACAAACCAGCGACTCTACCGCAAGAAGCCACAACCGCGGATATTACATGGAACTGTCACCCGGCAAAGGAAAGCAAACTCCAGCATGAAGCAGAGGGCAGCGAGAAACGCAGAAGGGCGCCACACTCTGAGGACTCCAGCATCTGCAGCTCCTCTAGATGGTGGACCAAAATGGCAGAGCACAACGAGGCACACAGACGAGGTACAGCCTCATACCCTACTGAAAGCTGTGCTGGACTTGTGCCTCTACTGCTACAGGGGCAATGCCCACTATATGAAAGAAATTGGCTGACTGTCAAGCTTTTCCCCGTGGACAGTTACCAGCAAAGTTTTCCCCGTTTTCCTGCTCTGTCCCTTGGATGATGCTGAAGTCCAGTGGCAACACCTGCATTTTCCCCAACATTAATTTTGCATAAGGCAGCACGAGACTATCATTATTGCACCTCCTGCACCTGCTCCCCACACCACTCGAGCGACTTAAGTAACCATTCGCCTAGGTAGACTGTAGATTCTACTTCTTAGCAACCCACATTCCGCTATTGCCTTTAACTTAACCATGAAAGCGTAGTGGGACCACCCTGATAACATCTATAGTGACACCTCTGTCAATTAAGCCTGTACCAGACTCCTGTACCTTAGATAGGTGTGACGAAACGCTGGCACTCCGACTGAGTGCCTCCGCCAATCGATGCGCCTAGTGCTCGCTGAGGACTCCAAGCACTCCAACTGACACCATCAGCACTGCAGACTCAACTTCCAGCGATACAGCTGCGCCGGGGTCTCGCCGTCTCCACCCACCCTGGATCCACGACCAGGATCCAGCTCCCAGTGGTGAACCTCTCTTAAATCCAGAGAGCGTAGCAGGAACAAATCAAGATATTGCGAGAGCTTACTCTGGGGAGTAAGTGATTATAGCAATCCCCAGAGTGTAGGTATCCCTTCCCCCAAACATGAGCCAAGGCTTTAAGAAAGGTTCAAGATGATCTGATTTTAATGACCACACACTGGCTTTTATGCAAGTCCCCATGCACACTTTAATTATAAACATACCCAAAAATCATACAATTCCCTCCAGTAGTTCAAAAGTTAGGTAAAAGTCCTATTTGGGACAAAACAGCTCGTTTCAACTGGTTTGGCAGTGTCCCTGGGAAAACGCCCTGCTGGAGAACAATGGTATAGGTATTAGAGGGGGAGGGGTAGAGACACATGCTCCCATGGAATCAAAGGGCAGAAAGTCTTTTAAAAGCCAATAAGCCCAAATAGTCTTTTTAACTGGAAAAGTCTCCCAGGGACCATAGTAACATGGCAGGAGGCTGGCAATTAGTCCTCTCCAGGCACAAGTGGCGAAGGGCACTTTGTCACAATAGGCATATCTAATTATTGTCACTAACCTTTTCATTTAATCTTTAAACCATACTACATGCTGTAGTATAACCTTGACTAGCTAGCCTGCTCGACTAAAACGCAAAACACCTGCATAGTATACAGACCTGTTGGTTTAGCCTGGGTTCACTGGGTTGTCTCTTATATTTACTGTTCCCTTAAAGTTAACCCATGAGTAACTAAGCATTTAAAATTGTGAAGATTGCTTGCAATATATGACTAAATATAGTACTATGATCTCAAGCAACATTGTTCTAGATAGCATGTATAACCTGATTGTTCCTTGTATTCTGTTATGCCTGTCTATGTTTACTCTTGAATTTCTAATCAACAAAAAAAAGTGCACCGTATCCTGAAGTACTTGTTATTATCTATGCACTTTCAAAAATAAAGAATTAAAAAAAAAAGTAAAAAAGTTTTCAAAAAGTAAAAAAAAAGACATTTAAAATGCTCATTACCACTACACATGGAACAAACTAGAGAAAAAAGGACCCCACACTAAGATTCAAAATATGCCTTTTGAATTACGCCGGGGTGTATTCTTTAATAGATAGTATGTGTTTGTGGGGAAGTTTGAATAACTAACCAGCTAAACTACTCCAAAATGGAACATGGACACAGCGTAAAACTACAAAGTTTGAAAAAAACTGGAATGACTGTGTCTCAAATGTGCCCCTCCGATGTCCACATATAGCTGGCAAAGGTACATACGGGGGTATTGCTGTGCTCAGCCAACATAGCTGAGCAACATATGAAGTATTATACAGTCATAGCACACATCCGATTTGCAAAATATACTGTGCAAACTCACTTTGTGTGTCAAAAATGCAGAAAAAATGCTTATTACCACTACACTTGGTACAAGCTAGCAGAAATATTATCCCACGCTGAGGTTCAAAATATGTCTTTTAATATACCCTGGCATGTCTTCTTTAAGAAATGGTATGCCTTTATGGTGTAGTTGTAACATGTAGCCCGCTCAAGTGCTCCAAAGTGGGACACGGAGGCATCAAAACCCTCCACGAAAATTCACACTTAAAAACCTGAACTTGTCACGTCTCTTTTACAGCACTGTAGTTTCAGAAAATAGTGTCTAGATCAGGCATAGGCAACCTTCGACACTCCAGATGTTTTAGACTACACCTCCCATGATGCTTTGTCAGCATTATGGGTGTAAGAGCACTATGGGGGATGGAGTCCCCAACATCTGGAGTGCCAAAGGTTGCCTATCCCTGGTGTAGATCATACATTGGGCATATTGTTTTACTCAGAAGATGTAAGTAAGCATAATTTGGGGATTTTTATGACAGTGGTGCATATTAAGTGTAAGAAATACTCAGCAAAAATGCAACATATATGTAAAAATGCAAGTTTTCCCCCCTCACCACAAACATTGACATAAATTGGTGAAAAAATGGTGACAAGTTAAGGCACAATATACACCATATAAGATACCATGGAGTGTCTGCTTTATCAAATGAAAGCCCTTTGTGGGGTTATTTGAACAGTCACACTGCTATAATATCCTAAAATGAGACATAGATCCGTCAAATCCATCTACGAAAATTCTAACTATAGAAACTGAAATAGCCTTGTCTCTTATATGGCATTGTAGCTTTACAGAAAAGTGCCAAAGGCATACAATGGCGGTATCGTTATACTCAGCAGATGTAGCTGAACACAATATGGGGTTCTGTGCAGGAATAGCACACACAGCTTTACGAAATACACATTACAAAAACTTGTTATATGTGTATATGCCAAAATAAAGAAAAAACACAATTTTACTCCAATATTTAGCAAAGATTGGCGATGAAATGGCTACGTAAAAAGTGTCAAACTAACCTTACGTAAATAGCCTGTGATCAGTGGCATACATACCGCAGTCGCGTGGGGTCCCAGCTGCGACCGAGCCCGTTACTCCAGGGGGCCCGGCCGCCTGCAGACCCCTGAGACCTGATACCCGCCGCCATTTTCTGCGGCCCCGCGCAACAAACAGCCGGGGCCGCCATCCAAGGGGTCCATCGGGTGGTCCATGCTGTTAGGGCCATCCTAAGGAGATGGATTGTCAGGAACCCGGTCAGCACTGGGCACTTTAACAGTGTGACCGGGCCCCCTCTGATGACATCACACGCTGGGAGGAAGTGACTGCACGTCACTCCTCACAGCTAACACACAGAGCCCGCACAGAAGGAAGCAGAGTGAGTCAGAGTGGGAACGGATCAGTTTTGCACTGGGGCCCCATGGATTGTGTGTACACCACTGCCGGTGATGTCTACTTTATATGAATATATACTTTTGTATGTCAAATTTTTTTTCTGTAATGGCTACTAAACCTACAAGACAAACATACCAACTTCTAAAATTGTTGCAAATTGAAATTTTATTTTAGTCCTTGTATTTTGTGACCTGTAACTTTCAAAATAAGCTGAAATCCTATTCATATGATGTACTCTATAACTCAAGACACATGAATGAATTTATTTTGAATTACTTTTTCTAAGCTGGACATATTATGCACACGCTATTATTGCCAAAACTTTTTGGGCATTTTTTTTATAATTAATGAGAATGTATCTATGTATATGTGACATCAAATTAAAGCCCTGTTTGTCCTCTATAAAACGATATATAATATGTGTTGGTGCAATAAATGACAGAGATGCAAATTGCGTTTGAATACAAACAGCAAAAAATGCAAAAATGGCTTGTGTCCTTAAAGCGTAAGACAAGCTTCTGAAGCTATGTCCTTAACCCCTTAAAGTGATCAAAATACAGATCACAGTATTTCACTGTGATCTGATTTTTTTCTTTTAACCCCTGAGGGTTAACTTTTATTTTTTTTAATCCTCAGGGGTTAAATGTATTTAATTAATTCTTTTAACCCCTTCGCGCCGTTACGACGTGCTATGCCGTCACGGCGTTTATGGGCTTAAACGCCTTCACGACGGCATAGCACGTTGCCGCGTTTAAGCCCACCCACATGTTCCCGATCCCTCCCAAACTGCAGATCGCGGTTGGGGGACCTGCCTGGCAACCCAGGCAGGTCCCCTGTGGCCAATCCGCAGTGATCTGCAGTTTGTGATCGCAGTGACAGCCAGTCACTGCGATCACTGTTACAATGTGTCAGCCAATGATTTTAAATCACTGGCTGACACATTGTCTCTGCCCCTCTCCTCACCTCACTTCGATCTGAGAGAGAGAGGCAGAGAGATCGTTGCTGGAGAGTCCTGTGTCCTGAAAATTGTTAAAAAGAAAGTAAAAGTTAAAAAAATAATAATTTTTTAACCCTTCCAGTGCTGGTCACAGCATTTTACACTGTGATCAGCCTGTTTAGGGATTTTAGTACATTTGTACTATTATTCATTTTTTTTTTTAGGGTCAAAAAAATGTTTTACATTTTTTTTTGACCCTTTGTCAGCCGCAGCAACCCAAATCACCCTTAACCCTTTCCCCGCTGCCGTGATCACTGTACTGTACAGTATCGCTACTGTACAGCATTGTACCAGTGATCACTGTGATCAGAGGGCTCTCTGATCAGGCTGACTTTTTTTGGGGGGTTATTTTTATAAAAAAACATAAAATAAAATAAAAATTAACCCTTTCTGTACTGGTCGCAGCAGCCTAAACTGCGATCAGTACATTTATTTTATTTTTTGTGGGTTTTTGAGGGTGGGTAGTAGGGTGTTAGGCAGGTAGGAATTTATTAATTTCCCCCTTTTTTTTTTTTAAATTAATTATTGAGTAGTCCCCCCCTATAATGGCACGACACTACTCGGCCGAGGAGGCGTACGCCATTCTGGCAGGCAGTGATAGTGACACTCTGCAAGATAGTGACACTATCACTGCCTCTGACATTGAGGCTATGAGTGACTCCTCTAGTGATGGTGCCCCACCACCACCACCAAGAGGACGCTCAGCAACCCCAATGCCAGATGGAGACTGGGTGCCCCCAAACCTGACGGCCCCAGATATTCCCCCATTTACGGCGACCCCTGGCATCACGGTTATAGTGGATGCTTGGGAGCCCCTCAAATATTTTGATTTGTTTATGTCAGAGGACGTATTTCAGTTATTGGTTGAGCAAACCAATTTATTTGCCAACCAATATCTGACTGCGAATCCGGGGTCACATTACAATCGGCGTAATATGTGGCACCCCACGGATCTCGCAGAAATGCGCAAATTTTGGGCCCTAACTCTAGTTATGGGCATTGTCAAAAAACCGAGTATCAGGTCCTACTGGTACAAGCACCCCATCCTGGCGACCCCTCTTTTCCCTGGGGTTATGAAGAGGGATCGCTATGAGCAGCTGCTGCGTTTCCTCCACTTTAACGACA
Source organism: Pelobates fuscus (assembly GCF_036172605.1). Lineage (NCBI taxonomy): Eukaryota > Metazoa > Chordata > Amphibia > Anura > Pelobatidae > Pelobates > Pelobates fuscus. The sequence continues at coordinate 228,975,996 of NC_086318.1, forward strand.
ACACACTGTGCCCCCCAAGAAACGACCCATCGTTTGACAGGCTGTACAAAATTCGGCCCCTAATTGAACTCCTGTCAGACAAATTCTCCCAAAATTATGTCCCCGAAGAAAATATTTGTATAGATGAGTCCTTAATGAAATTTAAGGGCAGATTACTTTTTAAACAGTATATCCCTTCTAAACGGTCCCGATACGGTGTAAAATTTTATAAATTGTGTGAATCAAAATCTGGCTATACATGGGCGTTTCGTATTTATCAGGGGAAGGATAGCCATCTTGACCCACCAGGATGCCCTGATTCTGTGGGTACATGTGGCAAGATAGTATGGGACCTAATCCTTCCCTTGTTAAATAAGGGATACAGGCTATGGGTCGACAACTATTACACAAGCATAGAGTTATTTAAAACTCTTTTTGCTTTGAGACCGTAGCCTGTGGCACAGTGCGCAAGAATCGTAGAGGTTTCCCCCAAGCCCTGGCAAGAGGTAGACGCAGTAGAGGCTCCCTTTCAGCGCTCCGCCAGGATGAGTTGCTTGCCCTTCGGTTCACCGATAGGAAAGATGTGTACATGTTGTCTACAATGCACGACGAAACTTCAGTGCCAGTGTCTGTGAGAGGTGGAACTGAGCAGCTGGAGAAGCCGAAGTGCATTGTGGATTACAGCAAGTTTATGGGGGGAGTAGACTTGGCTGATCAGTGCATACAGCCCTATCTGGTGAACCGGAAGAGTAGGACCTGGTACAAGAAAATTGCAGTCTACATAACCCAGATTGCAATTTTCAATGCCTATGTGCTTTATAAAAAGGAAGCCATAGGTAGACCATGCCCATTTCTAGAGTTTATGGTCCAAATTTTGTCCCAAATTATATTTGCCCAGACCCCAAATCCTAACCCTCCTTTGGAATCAGAAGATGTCCAACGACTTACCAGCAAACATTTCCCTTCCCGAATCCCCCCGACATCCTGTAAAAGGTCACCCCAACGAAGATGCCGTGTTTGCTGGAAAAGAGGAGTCCGAAAGGACTCCAGTTATTATTGCCCCTCCTGTCCATCCCTACCCGCCCTCTGCGTAACAGACTGTTTCAAAGTCTACCATACAGAGCTGAACTACTAAATCACTCTGTATGGTACTTTGGCAGTTTGTTTGCTTGATTTCCCTGGATTCCCTGACCTCGGCTTGTCCTGACTATGCTTCGTTAGCTGCCTGTACCGACCCATTGGCTTGTTTTACCGACTACTCTGATTTCTGGATTCCCCTGACCTTGGCCCGTCCCTGTTTATGCTAGCCATTCTAAAGTGGCTACACCAAACAACTCAAAATACTACATTTGTAGTACTTGAAATGTGCCTTCTCAAAAAAAAAAAAAGCAAAAAACTAATCACAGGGTTAATGCTACAGTATCTGAGTCAAAGATCTATCTGCCTCTCTCTGCCTTCAGATCAAAGTGTATGTGGGAGTACTGTACTATTCCTGTGATATACTAAAAACCTGGAAACATTGTACTTGTAGGTACCGTTATATTCAGAAGACAGTGTTAAATCAAAATACTGAGGTTTTAGTGCACTAACTAATACCAGGATTATGACATTTCTAGTGAAAATGCAATTTATGTGATTAAAAAGACAAAAATAAAAGTAGAAATTGCTACATGGGCCCATCATTTCTGTTAAAATGGCTAAACCAAACATCTCAAGGTCTGCCATTTGTTGTACTCTGGGTTGCCTACTTTTGAAAATGGTATGCCATAATAGTGGAAATGTTATTACCCAGGCTGCCATGCTCTCTCAAAGGCGAAATAGGCCCAGGAATTAACCTTGTAAAATTTCCAACTTTGAAATGGACATCTAATATATGTGTCCCTGTGACTTCCCCCAAAAAACAGAAAATCCGGTACATGGGGGTACCGTTATATTCAGGAGACAATGTTAAAAAAAATTTGTGAGGCTTTGTTGCAATAACTCATACCAGGAATAAGAAATGTCCTGTGAAAAGTGAGTTCATGTGTGGAAAAAAGCACAAATAAAACTATTACCGCTATGTGGGGCCTTCATTTCTGATAAAGTGGTTAGATCAAACATCTTAAAATGCACCATTTGAAATACTCTGGGTTGCCTACTTTTGAAAATGGTATGCCATAATAGTGGAAATGTTATTACCCAGGCTGCCATGCTCTCTCAAAGGCGAAATAGGCCCAGGAATTAACCTTGTAAAATTTCCAACTTTGAAATGGACATCTAATATATGTGTCCCTGTGACTTCCCCCAAAAAACAGAAAATCCGGTACATGGGGGTACCGTTATATTCAGGAGACAATGTTAAAAAAAATTTGTGAGGCTTTGTTGCAATAACTCATACCAGGAATAAGAAATGTCCTGTGAAAAGTGAGTTCATGTGTGGAAAAAAGCACAAATAAAACTATTACCGCTATGTGGGGCCTTCATTTCTGATAAAGTGGTTAGATCAAACATCTTAAAATGCACCATTTGAAATACTCTGGGTTGCCTACTTTTGAAAATGGTATGCCATAATAGTGGAAATGTTATTACCCAGGCTGCCATGCTCTCTCAAAGGCGAAATAGGCCCAGGAATTAACCTTGTAAAATTTCCAACTTTGAAATGGACATCTAATATATGTGTCCCTGTGACTTCCCCCAAAAAACAGAAAATCCGGTACATGGGGGTACCGTTATATTCAGGAGACAATGTTAAAAAAAATTTGTGAGGCTTTGTTGCAATAACTCATACCAGGAATAAGAAATGTCCTGTGAAAAGTGAGTTCATGTGTGGAAAAAAGCACAAATAAAACTATTACCGCTATGTGGGGCCTTCATTTCTGATAAAGTGGTTAGATCAAACATCTTAAAATGCACCATTTGAAATACTCTGGGTTGCCTACTTTTGAAAATGGTATGCCATAATAGTGGAAATGTTATTACCCAGGCTGCCATGCTCTCTCAAAGGCGAAATAGGCCCAGGAATTAACCTTGTAAAATTTCCAACTTTGAAATGGACATCTAATATATGTGTCCCTGTAACTTTCCAAAACCCCATAAAACCTATACATGGGGGGTACCATATCGCTCGTGAGACATCACTGAACAGAACTAGGAGTGTTTCAGGGCAGTAAACTATATACTAACAATAATATTCTCAGTAAAAGTACAGTTTTTATGTGAAAAACGCAAAAAAAAACACGGAACACTAACTTTGGCTAGCATTTGTGCCCAAATGGCTACTACAAAAGACTGGCCATACCCAATTTTGAATACCCTGGGATGTCTACTTTTTCAAATGGTATGCCATTAAGGGGTAATTTTCATTTCTTGGCTGCCATACGGTCTCAAAGGCAGCCTAGACACAGCAAACTAATCTGACAAATTCCATTGTGAAAAAGCATAAATGGATAAGCCTTATATATGACCCTGTAACTTTTGAAAACCCCATAAAACCTATACATGGGGGGTACCGTGGCGCTCGTCAGACATCACTGAACAGATCTGGGAGTGTTTCAGGGCAGTAAACTATATACTGTTGTTAATATTATCAGTAAAAGTACAGTTTTTATGTGGAAAATGGAAAAAAAAAAACTAACATTAACTTTGGCTAGCATTTGTGCCCAAGTGGCTACTACAAACGATTGACCATACCCCATTTTGAATACCTTGGGATGTCTACTTTTTCAAATGTATGCCATTAAGGGGTAATTTTCATTTCTTGGCTGCCATACGGTCTCAAAGGCAGCCTAGACACAGCAAACTAATCTGACAAATTCCATTGTGAAAAAGCATAAATGGATAAGCCTTATATATGACCCTGTAACTTTTGAAAACCCCATAAAACCTATACATGGGGGGTACCGTGGCACTCGTCAGACATCACTGAACAGAACTGGGAGTGTTTCAGGGCAGTAAACTATATACTGATGTTAATATTATCAGTAAAAGTACAGTTTTTATGTGAAAAACGCAAAAAAAAACACGGAACACTAACTTTGGCTAGCCTTTGTGCCCAAGTGGCTACTACAAAAGACTGGCCATACCCCATTTTGAAAACCTTGGGATGTCTACTTTTTCAAATGGTATGCCATTAAGGGGTAATTTTCATTTCTTGGCTGCCATACGGTCTCAAAGGCAGCCTAGACACAGCAAACTAATCTGACAAATTCCATTGTGAAAAAGCATAAATGGATAAGCCTTATATATGACCCTGTAACTTTTGAAAACCCCATAAAACCTATACATGGGGGGTACCGTGCCGCTCGTGAGACATCACTGAACAGAACTGGGAGTGTTTCAGGGCAGTAAACTATATACTGATGTTAATATTATCAGTAAAAGTACAGTTTTTATGTGAAAAACGCAAAAAAAAACACGGAACACTAACTTTGGCTAGCCTTTGTGCCCAAGTGGCTACTACAAAAGACTGGCCATACCCCATTTTGAAAACCTTGGGATGTCTACTTTTTCAAATGGTATGCCATTAAGGGGTAATTTTCATTTCTTGGCTGCCATACGGTCTCAAAGGCAGCCTAGACACAGCAAACTAATCTGACAAATTCCATTGTGAAAAAGCATAAATGGATAAGCCTTATATATGACCCTGTAACTTTTGAAAACCCCATAAAACCTATACATGGGGGGTACCGTGGCGCTCGTCAGACATCACTGAACAGAACTGGGAGTGTTTCAGGGCAGTAAACTATATACTGATGTTAATATTATCAGTAAAAGTACAGTTTTTATGTGAAAAACGCAAAAAAAAACACGGAACACTAACTTTGGCTAGCCTTTGTGCCCAAGTGGCTACTACAAAAGACTGGCCATACCCCATTTTGAATACCTTGGGATGTCTACTTTTTCAAATGGTATGCCATTAAGGGGTAATTTTCATTTCTTGGCTGCCATACGGTCTCAAAGGCAGCCTAGACACAGCAAACTAATCTGATAAATTCCATTGTGAAAAAGCATAAATGGATAAGCCGTATATATGACCCTGTAACTTAAAAAAAAAACATAAAACCTATACATGGGGGGTACCGTGGCGCTCGTGAGACATCACTGAACAGAACTGGGAGTGTTTCAGGGCAGTAAACTATATACTGATGTTAATATTATCAGTAAAAGTACAGTTTTTATGTGAAAAACGCAAAAAAAAACACGGAACACTAACTTTGGCTAGCATTTGTGCCCAAGTGGCTACTACAAAAGACTGTCCATACCCCATTTTGAATACCTTAGGATGTCTACTTTTTCAAATGGTATGCCATTAAGGGGTAATTTTCATTTCTTGGCTTCCATACGGTCTCAAAGGCAGCCTAGACACAGCAAACCAATATGACAAATTTAATTGTGAAAAAGCATTTATGGATAAGCCGTAAATATGACCCTTTAACTTTGAAAAACCCCATAAAACCTATACATGGGGGGTACCGTGGCGCTTGTGAGACATCACTGAATAGAACTAGGAGTGTTTCAGGGCAGTTAACTATACACTGACAATAATATTATCAGTAAAAGTACAGTTTTTATTTGAAAAATGGAAAAAAAAAAAACGAACACTAACTTTGGCTAGCGTTTTTGCCCAAGTGGCTACTACAAAAGACTGGGCATACCCCATTTTGAATACCCTGGGATGTCTACTTTTTCAAATGGTATGTCATGATGGGGTAACTTACATTTCCTGGCTGCCATACGGACAACCTAGGCCCAGCAAACCAATCTGTGAAATTTCTATGTAAAAAATAAATAAATAGACAAGACGTATATTTGACCCTGTAACTTTCCAAAACACCATAAAACCTATACATGGGGGTTACTGTTTTACTCATGAGACATTTCTGAATACAAATATGTATATTTTATTGCAGTAAAACCAAACAGTATTGTGACATTAACAGTTAAATTGACATGCAGAAATTGAAAAATATCAAAATTTCTTAATTTTACAAACTTTTTTAGATTTTATTCATAGAAAATGGAGTTCTATATATGAATGTTTGATATGGAATGAAAGCCCTGTTTCCCCTGAACAAACCGATATATAATAAGTGTGGGTGCACTTAGTATGAAAGAGGTAAATTATAGTTGAACAGACATAGAGCCAAATTCTGTGGTTTGTTTACGTTTTGTTTTGATCACAACTTGTACATTTGGCTCCGTCCTTAAGGGGTTAAATATTTTAAAATATTTATTTATTTAGCTAAGGTGGGTAGAAGTTAGTGGGGAAATTGGGGGATTTACAGTTAGGCTAGTTAGGGGTTAAAAGTAAAAAAAAAAAACAATAAAAAGTGAAAAAAACTTTTGAAAAGTTTAAACAAAGTTTTAAAATAGTCAAATAAGTTGTTAAAAGCTAAATAAAACTTTTTAAAAGTAAAAAAAAAAAACTTTTAAAAAGTAAGAAAAAAAATAAAAAGGGGGAAAATGCGTATTACCGCTACACTTGGTACAGGCTAGCAAAAAAATTATACCACGGTAAGGTTTCAAATATGCCTTTTGAAATACCCTGGGATGTCTTCTTTAAGAAATAGTATGCTTTTATGGGATAGTTGGAATATATAGCCTGCTAAAAAACTTCAAAGTGGGGTAACAACACAGCGTAAAAATTCAAAGTTTGACAAAACCTGCAATGGCTGTGTCTGAAATGTGCCCCTTCAACGTCCCCATATAACTGGCAATGGTACATACGGGGGTATTGCTGTACTCAGACAACATAGCTGAGCAACATGTAAAGTATTATAAAGCCGTAGCACACATAAGGTTTGCAAAATATACAGTACAAACTCACTGTGTGTCAAAAAGCTTTTTACCACGGCACTTGATACAAGCTAACGGAAAAATTATCCCATGCTAAGGTTCAAAATTTGCCATTTGAAATACCCTTGGGCGTCTTCTTTAAGAAATAGTATGCGTTTTTGGGGTAGTTGGAAAAGGCAGCCTGCTAACATATCTAAAAATAGAATACGGACCCATTAAAACTCTCCATGTAAATTCACACTTAAAAACCTTAACTTATCACATCTCTTTCACAGCACTGTAACTTCACAAAATAGTGTCTGGGTCATACATTGGGCATATTGTTTTACTCAGAAGAGGTAACTGAGCATACTTAGGGGGAATTTATGACAGTGGCACTTATCAAATGTAAGAAATACCCAGCGAAAATGCAACATGTATGTAAAAAAATTAAAAAAAAATTTCTCACCACAAAATTTCAAATAAATTGGTGAAAGCATGGTGGCAAGTTAAGGTATAATATATGCCTAATAACATACCCTGGAGTGTCTGCTTTCTCAAATGGAAGGCCTTTATGGGGTTATTTGAACAGTCAAATGGCTATAATGCCACAAATTCACACATATGACCATCTATAAAAAATTCCAACTATAGAAACTGAAATAGCATGGTCTCCTATATGGCACTGTAGCTTCACAGAATAGGGGCAAAGGTATACAATGGGGGTATCGTTGTACTCAGCAGATGTAGATGAACACAATATGGGGTTCTGTACAGGGATAGCACACACTAGGTTTACGAAATACACATTACAAAAACCTTGTTATATGTGAATATGCAAAAATAGAGAAAAAACACAATTTTACTCCAATATTTAGCAGAGATTGGCGGTGAAATGGCTACGCAAAAAGTGTCAAACTAACCTTAGGTAAATAGCCTGTGATGTCTACTTTATATAAATATATACTTTTGTGTGGCAATTTTGTTTCCTGTAATGGATATTAAACTTCCAAGACAAACATACCAACTTCTAAAATTGTTTCACATTGAAATTTTATTTTAGACCTTGTAGTTTGTGACCTGTAACTTTCACATATTATGTACTTTGTAAATCAAGACACATAAATGAATTGATTTTGAATTACTTTTCCTAAGCTGGACATATTATGCACACATTATTATTGCCAAAACGTGGGGAAAAAGGCGTGTTTTTTGTTTTTTCCACATTATTTTGCATTTTTTTTGTAATAAATGAGAATTTATACATGTATAGGTCACATCAAATTAATGCCCTATTTGTTGTCTAAAAAACAGTATATAATATGTGTTGGTACAATAAATTAGAGAGATGCAAATTGCAGTTGAACACAAACAGCAAAAAATGCAAAAAATTGCTTGTGTCCTTAAGGGTATGTCCAGCTTCTGAAGCTGTGTCCTTAAGGGGTTAAGGAGTTAATTAATCTGATTTCCATCCACTTCTATTGTTCTGCTCTAAAACGTTCATTCAACACACGTCACATTTCAATAAAGGGACAAAATATAAACATTTGGTAACATCAGCCAAACAAGAACAACCAAGGAAGGGAAGAAGAATATAAAGCAGAGTGAGTCTCTGACAAGTAAACTAAGCGAGCTAAGCCTTCATGTGGGACAAGCTGTAATAGAATCCATCTCTCCCTCCCTGTAAAAAGTCACAGATTCATTGTAAACTATCAGTCTTCAGAACCCTTTCAAACCATTTTCTCTCATTTGATGAAACTAACATTAAGTACAAATCTATAACTTTACTTTTAAGACATCTCTCACTTACTTTGTTACAGCCTTCTCTCTCCGTCTCCAGTGATTATGAAACACACCTCCTTGCACTGTGCTGTCCCTCCTCCACAAGGAACACAGTGTGCCTCCATGTGACCATGCTGTCTGGTCACATGGAGCTAAGCGGCAGGAGTTCTGCCTCTGTTGCTTTTCTTTATTTACAAAACTGACACAGTAGCATGGAAATAAAATTACACAGCGAAGCCTTCGTTCATTTATGTGTATGAAAGAGTTTCCCAGGACCAACAGGGATGGACTGTTGCAGCAAGTCATTTTCTAAAGAAAGCCTCTATTGGTAATGTTACAGGGACTCTCCATGGCAGGCATTCTGATTACTCGGTTGCGCTGAGGTGGTTATGGTGCCTGGAGTTTCTTCATTGTTTAACCATTTTCGAACCATCACAGATGCTGACACCCTCAGTGAATTGTTTGGTATAATATACAGAGAATAATGCACAGGTCACCTCTGCAAAGCACATACATGTCCTAACTGCTCGATATTTGTGAGTTAAACTCTCCATTGGTACCTGCTGCCATTAAAATGATAGTAGTTGAAATAACTGCTGCCAAGAACTGTAACTCCCACTAATTTCATGCAGCCCAGGAACATGTATATGCCAGTGTTAGCCTTACAATGTAAAGGGTTAAAAAAAATATATATATTTATTCACCTGATTCCAACGCCGATGTCCCATGGTGCTAGGTCGGCACTTTGCCTTCTTCACTGCAAATACATTAGGCCCTCCCCATAGGAAATGAGCCAATGCTTTCCTACAGGGATTTTACTGACGCTAGAAGTTCACATCCAGCGTCAGTTAGGCGAGCTAGAGGGCAGTACAATTCTGGAAGCTCCTCTAGTGGCTTGTGCACCGCTGGGGTTAGACCAGGTTTAGGCAACCTTCCGCACTCCAGATGTTGTGGACTACACCCCCCTCACCAGCCCACAGGCACTGTACAGGCGGCCGCCGGCTGGGGAGTGAGGGAGGCAGGAGAGAGGACCAGCAGCTCCGCCAGGTCCTCTCACGGGATTCTGAGCGCGCAAAAGCTCAGATCTCGCGAGAGTGAACTCTAGCCCTGCAGGGACCACCAGGGAAGGATGTCAGCACGGCTCCCCCTCCCATGCAGAACGGCTCCCCCTCCCAGGCTAAAGATAAGAAGGGAGGGAGGGATATAACTTTTTTTTTAATTTTTAATAAAAAATATATTCAAATAAATTCCCTAACAGCCCCCTCACGTAAAATAAATTCCCTAACAGCCCCCTAACGTAAAATAAATTCCCTAACAGCCCCCTAACGTAAAATAAATTCCCTTACAGCCCCCTCACGTAAAATAAATTCCCTAATAGCTCCCTCACAAAATAAATTCACTAACAGCCCCCTCACACACACAGCACCCCCAGACACACACAGCGCCCCCAGACGCACAAAACACCCTCAGACGCACACAACACCCTCAGACAGACAGCACCCTCAGACAGACAGCACCCTCACTCCGACACATATAATATATAAAATAACCCTCAGTGAGTTAACAGACAAAGAAAATTAGAAACCTAGACGGCAGATAAAAACACCCTCACACACACAGCACCCCTCTTACACACACACACACACACTGCGCACCTCACACATACAATACGTCCAAATATATATATATATATATACACACACACACACACTACAGCACCCCTCACACTGCACCACTACACACATTACGCTCCAGATACACACTAGATCCCTTACCCTATATGCACTCTTAATCCTCTACACACACACACACACACACAATCTTCTATACACACTCTGGGTCCTTTACACTCTAGATCTCCTACACACACACTGCACCACCTACACACACACTACATTCCTTGTAAGCAAACACATACAACATTCTCTAAACACACCCTCTCTACAACCCCTACACACCCTACTTCACCTATACACACACACTACAGCCCGTATGCATACACTCGCTACTTCCCCTATAACACTATGCCCCTATACACACAGTCTCTACAGCCCCTAGCCACACATATTACACCACAAACACAAATTAAATTGACCTATACGCAATACCACACCACACTCTACACACACGCAATCCCACAAGCAGGCTCCAAACACATGCACTATACACTTTCCTGGCCCTTTTGTCCTCTGGTATCCCACTTGTGGAGACACCAGAGACAATTTAAAAGCAAACACAGCGCAAGCATGTTATTACATTTGCTTGCGCTGCGCAGAACAAATACAGGACCTTTTTCTAATGCTAGAGCTCTTCAGCGGGGCTCTGCGCATTGAACCAACATGCTCACTTTGAGAGGGGGCGTGCTTGTCATTAGTGATGACAAAACACACCCTCTCTGGCCCCGCTACCTTCTTAGGGGGCCGATCTGATTGAAAAATGCCCGGGCCTAAATTTTTTGCCAGTCCGGCCCTGGCTGCAGTCCACCTCACCAGACCACAGTCTTATTAATCATACTTTGTAAATCATTATTAAAAATATCCAGACCAACATGAGATAGATTAACACCATCACTAAAATACGGACCATCTCACTGACCCCCAATATCAACATAGCGAAACGTAAAACCACAAATTGATAGCATAAATTTCTCCATAGATTTATTTAGCTTGCGCTTTACTCTTTCTAGTGCTTTGAGACTGGCATTGTACCTTGGAATTATTTCTGACCAGATAATTAAAGAATCAGAAAATATTTGTTTCACTTGCCACACATCTTCTTTAAACTGATGCATGACAACCACAGACCTACACCATTGCCCCATAATGCAAAATAATTACAATTTGGTCAAGGTAACTGAGTTCTACAATTTTGGAATACATTAAATGAACACTATAGGGTCAGGAACACAAACATGTATTCCTGACCCTATAGTGTTAAAACCACAATTTAGGTGGCTTGACCCCCCTTAGGCCCCTTAGGCGGGGACAGACTCACCTTATTTCCAGTGCTGCGCTGGCCCCACCCCAGATCCGGCTCCTTGGTGACGTCATCAGAATTTACGATTTTTAGCCAAAACAATGTGTTCTCTATGGGTTGGGGTCATGCCAAATGCAGTTTTATCCAATCAGAGTTGAATCAATGCATCTCGAAGAAAAATTCAGCAACTCCATGCAGAGCATGGAGACTCTGAACAGCAGTGCTGCCTACTCTGCAGCACTGCCCCAGGAAGCACATCCAGTGGCCACTGGACATGTCCCTAGGGGGCAATGTCAACACTGTCTTTTCTATGAAAAGTGAGTGTTTTCATGAAAATGCCTGAAGGGACTGTCTATACTCACCAGAACAACTACATAAGGTTGTGGCTGTTCTGGTGACTATAGTGTCCCTTTAAGTACACTTTATCTTCTTAAACCTCTAACACCATCCCAAAAGATCAACACAGTTCTTATATCATAACTTAAATTCTCACTGTAACTTCTTTCCATGGCTCTGCTATGTGCCTAGTGGATAAATAAATGGCGTACAATTTGTCTTTTACCTGAAACGAGAAACAGTAAGTGATCAAATGTACAAAATCGGAGGCCGAACATAAATTTTGAATCTAATTGAGGACCATCGACCCACTCTTTTAACTGATTCAGCTGACAAACCTTGTGACACTGTTTCGGTTGCTGCTAGACATGTGCAATTCGTTTTGGTCTGTATTTAAATTCGGACGAATTTCAGCAATTCGGACATTCGGATGCTTCATTGAACACATTGAACACATGGCAGCAAAAGACAATAAAATACATAAAAATATATAACTGTGCAGCCATTGCATAAAACAGGTACATTCAACATATCCCCAGATAGCTCAGATCTGAGCGCACATTATTACTGAATGGCGCTTAGATCACACACATGCAGTTCAATTACCATGGAGCCAAAGTCTTTCCCATAGTCTTTCATTATACGAATGGGCTCCATTGGATAGCTATCTGGGGTATCACCGCTCAAACAGGGCAAGCACCGAATGACCCGGCTTTCGTGTCTTTGCAGGGGAAAATCACGCTTTTTAACATGGGGCCATAGTCCACAGGCAACAGGCGGGCAACCAGGCTCCTCCAATGCAATGTGGTGAGATTGGTCTTGCCACATCTAGTATTAGAATCAGTGCCACTGAGCTACCTATATACCTGATGGTACGTGTAATCATGATTGACCTTATTTAATTTCTGTTTCTTAAAACTAATCAAATCATTCTGATATTTCTGAATGTCATCTTGCAGCTTTAACATAGTTTCATTAGAAGAAGGTGCCTGTAATGTGGTGACACTTGTGGCTTCGAATTCTTGAATGGATTGTTTGACCTGGATAAGCTCCCTTCCTACCTCCTCCACCACAATGACCATCCAGTCTAAAGAGCATTTATTAGCAATACTCATCCAACGTTTACAAAAATTAGGGTTCTGTCGGCCAATGGTCGGAGCATTTCTAACTCTGAATTCCTTTTGGGATCCTCTTAGCACGGTAATAGTCCGAGATAAAGATCCTGTGTAAATCCAAATCTACCTCGCAGTGTTTTAATTTCAGTAGATCATTATATAATTCTTTACCGGTATTTGTATGTGTAAGCAGTGGCGTACACATGACCCATGGGGCCCCGGTGCGAAAATTGATCCGTGGGCCCCCCCCCCCTCGCGCTTACTCTGCGCGGTCCGGGGCAGCAACACATGGCGGCGGGCACCTGGTCGCAGGGCTGCGACCGCGGTATGTACGCCAGTGCATGCAGATGCACACACACTTAAAGGACCACTACAGACACCCAGATCACATCATCTCAATGAAGTGGTCTGGGTGTCAGGTCCCTCTAGTTTTAAACCTGCAGCTGAAAGCATAGCAGTTTCAGAGAAACTGTTATGTTTCACTGAGGGTTAATCCAGCCTCTAGTGGCTGTCTCACTGACAGCCGCTAGAGGCGCTTCCGCCATTTTAAGACACTGAACGTCCATAGGAAAGCATTGAGTAATGCTTTCCTATGGGCGGTTTGAATGTGTGCGCGGCTCTTGCCGTGCATACGCATTCGGAGCTGAGAGGCGGAGGGATCCCCAGCGCCATGGGAGTCCGGCGCTCGAGAAAGGTAAGTGCTGAAGACACACACACACACTCTCACGAACAAATGCATACAAACTAGCTAACAGACACACACATTTACTGACAGAGACACACTCAGCGGCAGACATACATACACACTCACTTACAAAACATACACTCTCACTGACAAACACACACTCACTAACAGACATCAAACAGACTCACTAACACACACACACAAACACACTCAGTAACAGACACACACAGTAACACATTCACTGACACTCACTAGCAGACACACACACACACACTCTAACACAAACACCAACACTCACACTAACACACTCACACTAACACACTCACACACACTAACACTCACTCACACACACTAACACTCACTCACACACACTAACACTCAAGCACTCACTCACACACACTAACACACACAAACACTAACACTCACACACTAACACTCACACTTACACTTACACTCTAACACTCACACTCACTCACACACATTAACACTCACACTCACTCACACACACTTACACTCACTCACACACACTCACACACACTAACACTCACACTCACACACTCACACTAACACTCACTTACACATGTTTTTTTTTTAAAATTTAATCCCCCCAGCCTCCTTACCTTTTGGAGTGCTGAGGGGATTCCCTGGGGTCCAGTGGTGCTGCTGGGCTCCTGGGGGGCCGGTCACCCGGCGGGCAGTCAGGCTGGCCGGTGCGCGAGGGAGCACTCTCCCCTGACTGCTTCCTCTTCAGCTCCCTCGCGCGCCGCGTACTGATACCGGCGCCGGAAGATGACGTCATCTTCCGGCTCCAGTATCATTGCGGTGCGCGAGGGAGCTGAAGAGGAAGCAGTCAGGGGAGAGTGCTCCCTCGCGCACCGGCCAGCCTGACTGCCCGCCGGGTGTAAGCAGGGCCAGCCTCGGGGGGCCCTGAGGTGGCCGGCTCCTGGGGCCCCCAGGAGAAGAGGCTGGCCCAGTGCGTACATACCGGGTCGCAGGGGCGGCCGGGCCCCCTGGTGGGCCGGGCCCGGTCGCAGCCGCGACCCCTGCGACCCTGGTATGTACGCCACTGTGTGTAAGGTCTTTTGTTGTCCGTGGCCACAGTACTGTTAGTGTCACGACAGTGACCCCTTCACGCAGAGTGCAACCTAACTATAGAACGTATACCGGACCTTAGAATGGCCGGGCTCACGTTAGAGTAGTCGAATGGGATAGCCAGAGGTCAAGGGATAACAGAAGTCGGAATAACGATTAACAAGCCAAAGTACAGGGAACCAGAGAGTAGAATAGTCAAATAGAGTAGCCAAAAGTCAAATACCAGGAGAGAATATCAATATTACATAAAGAGCACTAAGGGAACCAGCAAGAACCACACTAGGGCGTCTTACTGCTGTCAAGACAGCCTTTTTATAGTGTGGTGTGTTTTGCTTTAAAACCACGCCCCCAAAAGGTCCGGGTGCGTGGTTGCGTCATGATCTTGTCGGCTTCCAGCCGACGGCAGTGGCGCGCATGCGCCGAACTTAGAAATTCTGCTCTGAGTGAGCGGCCGGCGTCAGAGGTGCCGTGCCGCTCAGTGAAGGAGGATGTTGTACAGCGTGGGTCCGAGGATGACAGGTAAGGTATCGTGACATTACCCCCCCCACAAGGACCGCCCCCAGGGCGGTTAGAACGCCTCCTTTCAAATAAACGAATCAGGCGGGGGGCGTGCACATCAGAAGCGTCCACCCACGAACGATCCTCAGGACCATAACCCTTCCAGTCTAAAAGGTATTGAAGTTTACCCCTAGAAAAACGAGAATCCAAAATAGACCTCACCTCATATTCGTTTTGTCCCTCCACAACTTCAGGAAGAGGAGGAGGGGTATTACGAGTAAACCGATTACAAATTAATGGTTTGAGAAGTGAGACATGGAACGAATTCGGTATTTTCATATTAGAGGGCAAACGAAGACTGTAACAAACAGGGTTGATATGTTTGAGAACCTGAAACGGACCAATGAATCTGGGAGCGAATTTCATAGATGGGACCTTAAGTCTAATGTTACGGGTACTTAACCACACTTTATCCCCGATCATGAACGTGGGAGCAGGTTTCCGATGCCTATCCGCATTGGCTTTGTACACACTAGCCCTTTGAGTCAATATTTGTTTAACCCCTAACCAAGTCTCCCTCATGTTCCTAACGGTGTCATCAACACTTGGCACTCCGGTAGAATGAATGGAACTTGGTAAAGTTGTAGGATTAAACCCATAATTTATAAAAAAAAGGGCTGTGTAAAGTGGATTCATGGACATGATGATTGTGAGCAAATTCTGCCCATGGTAACAAGTCCGCCCAGTCATCTTGATGAACCGAAGTGAAACAACGGATGTATTGTTCCAGGCATTGGTTCATCCTTTCTGTAACCCTATTAGATTGGGGATGATAAGAAGAGGAAAGGTTAAGGTTGATACCTAACTGTCCACAAAATGATTTCCAGAAACGAGAAATAAATTGAGGTCCTCTATCAGAGACAATATCATGGGGTACCCCATGTAAACGGACCACTTCTCTTATAAATATATACGCCAGTTCAGATGATGTAGGCAATTTATAAAGAGGAACCAAATGAGACATCTTGGAGAATCTGTCAATTATCGTTAATACGACAGTGTAGTTTTTTGAAGGGGGTAGGTCTACTACGAAATCCATAGCAATACTTGACCATGGAGTCTCTGGAATAGGTAAGGGCATGAGGAGTCCTATAGGACGACCCTTAGGCGATTTTGTAGTGGAACAAATATTACAAGCAAGGACAAACTCACGCACATCCTTCTTGTAGGAAGGCCACCAGAACCGTTCCGCCAGCAATGATGTGGTTTTATGTATCCCTTGATGCCCTGCCATTTTGGAGTCATGCATGAGGGATAGTACTCTATTCCGATAGGTTAATGGCACATATAGTTTTCCTTGTGGAACAGTCAAGGTAGTACGATCTTGGAATGTAGAGATCTCCTCTATTAATCCCGATGAGATTTTTGCATGGACAGTTGCTACAATACGATTATGAGGGATTAAAGAGGACATAACTTCATTGGAGGAAGTAACAGGTTCATATTGGCGGGATAGAGCATCAGCCTTAATATTTTTTGACCCTGGCCTGTATGTAACAACATAATTGAAACGATTGAGGTATAAGGACCAACGTACTTGTCTGTCAGACATTTTCTTGGCTTCACTGAAGTAAGAGAGGTTTTTATGATCTGTAAAAATGGTAACAGGGATGGGTGACCCTTCAAGCAAGTATCGCCATTCTTTAAGGGCAGAAATAATTGCCAACAACTCTCTCTCCCCTATATCGTATCTCTTCTCAGTTTCCGTTAATTTTTTAGAAAAAAACCCACAAGGATGCAATGGTTGATCATCCGAAGGTCTTTGAGATAGTATTGCTCCTATCCCTGACTCGGATGCATCTACTTCTAGTATGAAAGGACGAGAAGGATCAGGGTGTCTTAATACTGGTGCTGAGGAAAAGGCTTCTTTCAATAAATCAAAAGCTCTTTTAGCTTCAGTACCCCATTCCCTGTGATTTCTTCCCTTCTTAGTCATAGCAGTAATAGGGGCTGTTATTGAAGAGAATCCTTTTATGAATTTTCTATAGTAATTGGCAAACCCCAAGAAGCGTTGGATTGCTTTAAGTCCAACTGGTAAGGGCCATTGCTGAATGGCTTCTAACTTTTTCGGCTCCATTTGGAAACCCGTACTAGAAATGATATATCCCAGGAAATGCACTTCTTCCTTGTGGAACAAACATTTCTCCAATTTACAATAGAGACCATTCTCTAATAACCTTGAAAGAACCAATCTGACATGTTCATAGTGTTCGTTCATGTTTTTAGAGTAAATCAGGATATCATCCAAATATACGATTACAAACATTTGTAAAAAGTCTCGCAACACATCATTAATGAAGTCCTGAAAGACTGCTGGGGCGTTGCACAAGCCGAAGGGCATAACTCGATACTCATAATGACCATAACGAGTATTAAAAGCAGTCTTCCATTCATGCCCTTCTTTTATTCTGATTAAATTATATGCCCCCCGCAAATCTAGTTTAGAAAAGACAGTAGCTCCTTTTAACCTGTCAAATAGTTCAGTCACTAAGGGAATAGGATAAGCATTACGGATAGTAATCTTATTCAAACCTCTGTAATCAATACAGGGTCTTAAATCCCCTTCTTTCTTAGATACAAAGAAAAACCCAGCGCCCGCGGGCGATGAAGATTTAGTGATAAACCCTTTCTTTAAATTCTCGGCAATGTACTCCTCTAATACTTTATTCTCGGTCATCGACAGGGGATAAACCGTACCTCGTGGAGGCATAGTACCAGGCAACAGTTCAATAGGACAATCATAGGGACGATGGGGAGGTAATTTCTCTGCTTCTTTAGGTTCAAAGACATCTTTAAGATCAATATATTGGTTTGGTATTTGGGTGGTCAATGGTTCCATAGTAGGTATATTGATTAAGCCTACTGGTTTAATCGGAGTAATGCATTTACTGTGACAAGAATCTCCCCACTTAATGATCTCCTTCTTTTCCCAGTCAATCGACGGATTATGCTGGACTAACCAAGGAAACCCAAGTATTACAGGAAAAATAGGAGATGTTATCTGTTGCAGAATGATAACCTCCCTATGAAGAAGACCTGTAGATAATACTAGAGGAATGGTCTCCTGGGTAATAAGAGGTATCGATAATGGTCTACCATCTATGGCCTCAACGGCCAAGGGTGCCGATCTTTTTTGGAATGGAAGGGTATTTTTCTGCCCGAATGAGAGATCTACAAAATTCTCAGCAGCCCCAGAATCAATTAAAGCAAGGGTGGATACTTTCTTTCCCTCCCATTCTAAAGTAATAGGTAGAAGAAGCCGGAGATCCTTTTTATCATTGAAGGAGGACATACACATAACACCCAAGGCCTGTCCCCCTTGTGAACTTAGGTGCGTGAGTTTTCTGGCCGGTTAGGACAATTCACTCGTGTATGTCCCTTCCTGCCACAATACAAACATAAACCTTCCCTCCTACGGTATTGTCTCTCTGTCTCAGACAATCTTGTAGCCCCTAATTGCATGGGTTCTGGAGGGGTTTCGGACGAGGGATAGGTTAGAGCAAGACGTTCCGGTATTCTCCTAGGTCTCTCTCTGGTATTCTGCCTATACCTAAGACGTTCATCAATATGAGCTAAATAGGTTATTAGCTCCTCTAGAGTATCTGGTAAATCTCTTGTGGCCACTTCATCTAGGATTCTATCAGACACTCCATTCAGGAACACATCTACGAATGCTTGTTCGTTCCATCTGACTTCTGCAGCTAAAGTACGGAATTCCAAGGCATAATCTACTAGAGAACGGGTACTTTGTCTTAGACGCAATAAGGATTTGGCAGCGTTAGTCTTTCTGCCTGGGGTATCAAAAGTTCTCCTGAAAGCTGCAACAAAGTTAGTGTAATTAAAGACTATGGGGTTGTCATTCTCCCACAAGGGATTAGCCCAGGTTAAAGCCTTATCTACTAACAGGGTGATAATATACCCGATCTTAGCTCTATCGGTAGGGTAAGCTCTAGGATGGAGTTCAAAATATATGCTTATCTGATTTAGGAACCCCCTGCATCCGTTAGGATCACCCCCATACCTGAGAGGTGCTGTAGCCTGATTGGAAGTGCCTGTAGGTGGCACTTCCATGGGATGTTCTTGGGGTCTCAGACTAGGAGTCTGCTCCTCCGGCTGGAGATAAGCAGTGCGGTTGATTAATGTTTGTACGGCGAGGGCGATCTGGTCCATACGATGGTCCAGCTCCTCAAACCTATTGTCCGCACCAAGCCCAAGAGGGTTAACACCTGCAGGGTCCATGGCCCTAGTGTAATGTCACGACAGTGACCCCTTCACGCAGAGTGCAACCTAACTATAGAACATATACCGGACCTTAGAATGGCCGGGCTCACGTTAGAGTAGTCGAATGGGATAGCCAGAGGTCAAGGGATAACAGAAGTCGGAATAACGATTAACAAGCCAAAGTACAGGGAACCAGAGAGTAGAATAGTCAAATAGAGTAGCCAAAAGTCAAATACCAGGAGAGAATATCAATATTACATAAAGAGCACTAAGGGAACCA
This sequence comes from Pelobates fuscus, assembly GCF_036172605.1. Lineage (NCBI taxonomy): Eukaryota > Metazoa > Chordata > Amphibia > Anura > Pelobatidae > Pelobates > Pelobates fuscus. The sequence goes on from NC_086318.1 coordinate 228,995,773, forward strand.
GCAAGAACCACACTAGGGCGTCTTACTGCTGTCAAGACAGCCTTTTTATAGTGTGGTGTGTTTTGCTTTAAAACCACGCCCCCAAAAGGTCCGGGTGCGTGGTTGCGTCATGATCTTGTCGGCTTCCAGCCGACGGCAGTGGTGCGCATGCGCCGAACTTAGAAATTCCGCTCTGAGTGAGCGGCCGGCGTCAGAGGTGCCGTGCCGCTCAGTGAAGGAGGATGTTGTACAGCGTGGGTCCGAGGATGACAGGTAAGGTATCGTGACAGTTAGTGCATGTTCATCACTTATAGACAAAGTTTCAGCAGTGTCTGCTAATGCGCCAGATCTTGCCAAAAAATCCTCCATGCTGTGACAGCTCGTGATAGAATCAGAGGTCATCGTTCTGGAATAATGACTGCGTTCCGTGATCAGGCCACTGAAAAACCGGTGCTCCTCAGGCCCATAGCCCTTCCAATGCACCAGGTACTGCAGTCGACCTCTAAGGAAACGAGAGTCAAGAACGGCAGAAACTTCAAACTCCTCATGACCCTCCACAGAGACAGGAGGGGGAGGAGGAGTATGCCGGGTATAGCGGTTGCGTACGTAAGGCTTCAACAACGAAGTGTGAAAGACATTAGGAATACGCAGATTCTTAGGAAGACCCAAGGCATACGAAACAGGATTAACTTTATGCAAAATACGATAAGGACCAATAAAGCGGGGAGCCAATTTCATAGAAGGCACCCGGAGGCGAATATTTTGCATGGAAAGCAAAACCCTGTCCCCCCGCGACATAAGAAGGAGCCGCCCTGCGATGCTTGTCAGCCTGCACCTTCTGGCGAGCAGCGGAATCCACCAAAGAATGCTGAACCTGCTCCCAAGTATTACGCAAACCAGCCAAATGCTCATCCAGAACTGGCATGCCCTGTGAGGAGAAAGCAGCCGGAAGAACAACGGGATGCTGGCCATAGACAACGTAAAAAGGACTTTTGCCGGAAGAATCATGAGTAGCGTTATTCCGAGCAAACTCAGCCCAAGGAAGAAGGTCAGCCCAATTGTTCTGATGGTGGGATACGAAACAACAAAGGTACTGCTCAAGAGATTGATTGGCACGTTCAGCAGCTCCATTAGACTGGGGGTGGTAAGCGGAAAAAAATGAGAGAGTAATACCCATTTCCGAACAAAAGGCTTTCCAGAACCTGGAAATAAATTGGCTACCCCTATCGGACACAATAGATACGGGAATGCCATGCAACCGAAACACCTCTCTAGCGAAGATAAGTGCCAGTTCCCTAGACGTGGGCAGTTTGCAAAGAGACACAAAGTGAGCCATCTTGGAAAACCGATCTACTATCATTAGGATAACTGTGTTACCATTCAAAGCGGGTAATTCAACAATAAAATCCATGGACAGGTTAGACCAAGGTCTCTCGGGAACGGGTAACGGATGCAACAGCCCACAAGGAACTCTACGAGAAGATTTCATATAGGCACAAGTAGTACAAGAAACCAAAAATAAAGTGCGCTGTGCCTTTAAGACCAATATTAGTGAATAATTCACACAAATATTAATTAACAATAATGACTTTTCAAAGGTTATTTAACGTGCACTGTGCTTAAACACTATAAATCAAATTAAGTGATATGAATATCACATACATATGTGATATCTTAAAAGTGCATTAGTGTCAAAACACATAAGTGCTAATTGAAAAATAAACTCACTTTTAAAAGTTTTGTAGTTGCTTCTGTTGACAATTCAGTGTTATACTCAAAGAAAACAGAAAGAAACTCATAGGGCAATATGCATAAAATTCAAAATGTTGAAATTATAAATCAAAACATTCACAAGAGTAGAGCAATTAGGTCTGCTCTGAACTGTATAGGCATCTCGGTATATAGAGGCTTGAGGCTGTGATGGTAGTCCTTTATTAGACACTCCAATCATTAAAAGTAGTTGTCTGGCTGTATGTCCTTCTCCTCACCGGTGTGATATAGTCCCAAACAATTCCGTCGGTCCTTTTCAGGCTCTCAGGGCTGCTATCTCTCACACTTGTTCCGGGAGGCGGGTACAATAGAAGGAAGGAAGTCCCCCTAAAAAATCGTTTCGAAGCATTATCGGATATTACCGATGATGAAAGTAGAAATGATTTTTTAGGGAGAACAAGGGACCAAACTTCCCCCAGGAGGAAGAGGAGGTTCAGAGAACAAGAGGATGTAGGGGAGGAGTTAAGTACCAGTATAGAAAAAAGAGGAAAGACATCAAGATGGAGGGAATAATTAATTTATCTGCATATTCTTTAAGTGATAGCGAAACTAGAGTTTTAAATAAAGGGTTAAAATTTGCCCCTCAAAGAAAATTTAATTCTTTTGTCTGCATATATAGATATTTTAAAGTATTCTAGAGTTTTAACATTAAAAAGATTTTTTAACATTAATAAGAACCATACTGTTTTAGATACAAATCACACCTCATTGAGAAATAAATCAAATTTTTATCCAAGAACGTACCGCACAAGTGCAATGGACATGTTTGAAAAAACAATAATTAGTGACTTTGAAAAATTGGAAAATAAAAATCATAAAAAGCATTTTAACTTAAGTTATAATGAAAAAACTGCTTTAGATGGATTGAGAAACAACAATAAGATCATTATTAAGCCAGCTGATAAGGGAAAAGATTTAAATATATTAAATGATAATGAATATAAGTTTTTAAAAAATGAGTTCCCCCGTATACCTACCTTTTACGTCTTACCAAAGGTACACAAGGACATTCACAACCCGCCAGGTAGGCCCATAGTCTCTGGCATAGACTCTATCTCTGCTAATTTGTCTAAATTTGTGGATATTTATTTACAAGAATTTGTTAAAATTATGCCCTCATACATTAAAGATACCACAGACATCATTAGGATATTAAGAACTACCAAATGGGATAATGATTGTATACTAGTAACTAGTGATGTATCATCATTATATACTTCAATACCACATGATCTAGGAAGTCAGGTTATAAGGAGATGTTTGGAAGATTCCAAAAAAATGTCACAACAAAGTATTGATTTTATAATAGAATGTATAACCTGGATTTTAAATAATAATTATTTTCTTTTTAATAATAAATATTACTTACAGTTACAAGGTACTGCGATGGGGGCCAAATTTGCCCCTAGTTACGCCAACCTATACATGGCAGGTTGGGAGAATGAATTTATATATGGTAATGCGGAATGGGGGGCAAATTTGGTCCTATACCGCAGATATATAGATGATTTAATTTTTATATGGAAGGGAAATAGTGAGGATTTAGATACATTTTTAAATAGTCTTAATAGTAATGAGTGGGGCATAAAACTAACTAGCACTTATAGTACTGAGAATATAGAGTTTTTAGACTTAGCTATATATATTGAGAATATGGAGATCAAAACAAAAACATTTTTTTAAAAGGTTGATGCCAATAATTACGTACTATATAATAGTGGGCACTATACCCCATGGTTAAACAATATCCCTAAGGGCCAGTTTAGACGTATAAGAAGGAATTGCACTGATACAGAGATTTTTAAGCAACAGGCACATGTTTTAAAAAGGCGGTTTTTGGATAAAAATTACCCTGAGCATTTGGTTTCTGATGCTTATGAAGATACGGTTCAACTTACACAGAATGAACTCATTGAAAGAAAATAATTCCTGAATATTGAAAATAAAAATTTTAACAATGTACCACTAGTGTTTGATTTTAACGTAGCACATAAAAATATAAGAAAAATAGTTAACAAACATTGGTATCTATTGAAAGAGGATCCCGATCTAGTTAAAATTTTACCATCAAAACCCTTTATAACTTTTAGGGGTGCACCGAATTTTAACCTTATTCTAACACATAAAAATCCAGAAAGAAATATACAAAAACACTTTATGAATGATAGAAAAGGTTTTTATTCCTGTGGTCAGTGCGCAGGATGTAAATATAGTAAAAATAGGACCATCAAAGGTATAAACAAGTTCAAAAGTAAACATAACCATAATGAATTTGATATTAAAGATTTTATTACCTGTTTTACAAAGAATGTAATCTACTTGCTAATTTGCCCATGTGGACTACAATACGTGGGCCGTACTATACGACCACTCCACAAAAGAATAGGAGAGCATGTAAATAATATCTTGAGGGGAGTTAGTCATCATAGTGTCGGCCCATTTTAAAGCAAAGCATAACATGGATCCGAAGGGTTTGATCTTTTTAGGAATTCAAGTAGTAAAGAAATCATGCAGAGGTGGAGATTTTATTTCAAAAGTTGGAAGAGAAGAAATGATGTGGGTACACAAATTGAAAACTTTAGAACCAAGGGGCCTCAATATAGAATTCGACCTTTTTAATTTTTTATAATTCTATATCCAAATTCTGGCAAATATTTTTAAATTACTTTTAAATAATTTTAATTAAATAATAACTACTTATTTATATTTATATACATAATAGTTTAAGTATTGAGAATATTGCACTTTTTGCATGTTGCATGTTGCATATTTCACTTTAAGACATGTAATCTAGCACTTTAAATGTGATTCAGAATATGGTATTATATAATGGATTAATTTTATTCCTTTCTTCCTCTATTTAAGTAGGTACTGTGGAAATAGATAGTATAGCATAAGAATATATATATATATATATATTGTTTTTATAATTCATAAGGTATATATGTGTAAAATAATTTTTTAGACATTTAGTGAATAATCCCCTTGCTCTACTGAGTATGTACGAAAACGTTTGATTATTAGAGATGCTAATGAGTTGGTCAGGGTAACCAACCAAAGGACAGCATTTTCGGACTGTTTTGGGTAAACACGCCCTGTGTAAAAGCTTTAAAAAGAGACTGTGATGGATTAGTGGGCGGATCTGATGAAGCCGAGCACGTCGGCGAAACGCGTCATCACGCTCTGACGTCATTACGTCCAACGGCCGTAAGCCCCGCCTCCCGGAACAAGTGTGAGAGATAGCAGCCCTGAGAGCCTGAAAAGGACCGACGGAATTGTTTGGGACTATATCACACCGGTGAGGAGAAGGACATACAGCCAGACAACTACTTTTAATGATTGGAGTGTCTAATAAAGGACTACCATCACAGCCTCAAGCCTCTACATACCGAGATGCCTATACAGTTCAGAGCAGACCTAATTGCTCTACTCTTGTGAGTGTTTTGATTTATAATTTCAACATTTTGAATTTTATGCATATTGCCCTATGAGTTTCTTTCTGTTTTCTTTGAGTATAACACTGAATTGTCAACAGAAGCAACTACAAAACTTTTAAAAGTGAGTTTATTTTTCAATTAGCACTTATGTGTTTTGACACTAATGCACTTTTAAGATATCACATATGTATGTGATATTCATATCACTTAATTTGATTTATAGTGTTTAAGCACAGTGCACGTTAAATAACCTTTGAAAAGTCATTATTGTTAATTAATATTTGTGTGAATTATTCACTAATATTGGTCTTAAAGGCACAGCGCACTTTATTTTTGTTTTTTTGTATTTTATGTGAGAGGAGCTTTTTCACGATATATAGTGCTGCTTTATTTTTATATTGTACTGTACACATTAATTTTAGCGCCATTTTTACTTGTCTTTTGGTACCGTTGGATTTTTTAGCTCCTGTGTTTACAAGTAAGGCTGCCTAAATATGTCTCTGTTTGAATATAGAGATAAAATAAAATTCCTATTTGATATAGGAGATGATCTACAGAATGACCATATAGACATCACGAGAAATGATGATATAGAAGTCACTTTCAATGATCTGGAAAAAGTGTTAGCAAAAGAAATAAAATATAAGTGGGAGGTCGCCACTCTTGAGAAGTATTTAAATGAAAATATTACACCCAGAGGCCTAAGATTTAGTAAAGTACCTACATTTGAAAATGAAAAGAACAATAAAAAATACATTGACATTTGGAACAATGCCCTAGAAAGATTTGCTAGGGAAATGATGAGCATTGTCATTGCATGTAGAAGAGAGTCTCTGGGTACATTGGATGAACAAATAGGCAATATAAAGAAAAAATTGGAACCCACAGTAGGAACAAAAGATCATGATGAGCTAACGAGCAGAACTAAGAGAAATCTGACTAGGTTAGAAGAACAGGTCAAAAGTACCAAGATAAAGAAATATAAGAGAGACTTAATGGATTACAAAAATAACAAAGTAAGGGATTATTCTAAACCAAATGGAGAGATGAATAAACCCATACGTACCAGATTGAATAGCTATCACAAACAGCAAAACTATAAGGATACAGCTACAACTAAATGGACAACTCCAAGACATGATAGGAAAGTGAGTTGGAATAGAGTAGAACCAAGAAAAAGATACAGTGATGTAGCTAGAGCTAACTATAGTTCTACACGTACATACGAGCAAGGAAATTATAGTCCTGCAAAAGTGTACAATAGAAGGAAGGAAGTCCCCCTAAAAAATCGTTTCGAAGCATTATCGGATATTACCGATGATGAAAGTAGAAATAATTTTTTAGGGAGAACAAGGGACCAAACTTCCCCCAGGAGGAAGAGGAGGTTCAGAGAACAAGAGGATGTAGGGGAGGAGTTAAGTACCAGTATAGAAAAAAGAGGAAAGACATCAAGATGGAGGGAATAATTAATTTATCTGCACATTCTTTAAGTGATAGCGAAACTAGAGTTTTAAATAAAGGGTTAAAATTTGCCCCTCAAAGAAAATTTAATTCTTTCTCTGCATATATAGATATTTTAAAGTATTCTAGAGTTTTAACATTAAAAAGATTTTTTAACATTAATAAGAACCATACTGTTTTAGATACAAATCACACCTCATTGAGAAATAAATAAATTTTTTATCCAAGAACGTACCGCACAAGTGCAATAGACATGTTTGAAAAAACAGTAATTAGTGACTTTGAAAAATTGGAAAATAAAAATCATAAAAAGCATTTTAACTTAAGTTATAATGAAAAAACTGCTTTAGATGGATTGAGAAACAACAATAAGATCATTATTAAGCCAGCTGATAAAGGGGGTAGTATCGTCATTCAGAATACAGAGCAGTATCTACAAGAATGTCACAGACAACTGGATGACAAGAACGTATATAAAATATTATCAAAAGACCCCACAGAGGATATAAAACAGTCACTTTATGCACTTTTGGAAAAGGGAAAAGATTTAAATATATTAAATGATAATGAATATAAGTTTTTAAAAAATGAGTTCCCCCGTATACCTACCTTTTACGTCTTACCAAAGGTACACAAGGACATTCACAACCCGCCAGGTAGGCCCATAGTCTCTGGCATAGACTCTATCTCTGCTAATTTGTCTAAATTTGTGGATATTTATTTACAAGAATTTGTTAAAATTATGCCCTCATACATTAAAGATACCACAGACATCATTAGGATATTAAGAACTACCAAATGGGATAATGATTGTATACTAGTAACTAGTGATGTATCATCATTATATACTTCAATACCACATGATCTAGGAAGTCAGGTTATAAGGAGATGTTTGGAAGATTCCAAAAAAATGTCACAACAAAGTATTGATTTTATAATAGAATGTATAACCTGGATTTTAAATAATAATTATTTTCTTTTTAATAATAAATATTACTTACAGTTACAAGGTAATGCGATGGGGGCCAAATTTGCCCCTAGTTACGCCAACCTATACATGGCAGGTTGGGAGAATGAATTTATATATGGTAATGCGGAATGGGGGGCAAATTTGGTCCTATACCGCAGATATATAGATGATTTAATTTTTATATGGAAGGGAAATAGTGAGGATTTAGATACATTTTTAAATAGTCTTAATAGTAATGAGTGGGGCATAAAACTAACTAGCACTTATAGTACTGAGAATATAGAGTTTTTAGACTTAGCTATATATATTGAGAATATGGAGATCAAAACAAATTTTTTTTTTAAAAAGGTTGATGCCAATAATTACGTACTATATAATAGTGGGCACTATACCCCATGGTTAAACAATATCCCTAAGGGCCAGTTTAGACGTATAAGAAGGAATTGCACTGATACAGAGATTTTTAAGCAACAGGCACATGTTTTAAAAAGGCGGTTTTTGGATAAAAATTACCCTGAGCATTTGGTTTCTGATGCTTATGAAGATACGGTTCAACTTACACAGAATGAACTCATTGAAAGAAAATAATTCCTGAATATTGAAAATAAAATTTTTAACAATGTACCACTAGTGTTTGATTTTAACGTAGCACATAAAAATATAAGAAAAATAGTTAACAAACATTGGTATCTATTGAAAGAGGATCCCGATCTAGTTAAAATTTTACCATCAAAACCCTTTATAACTTTTAGGGGTGCACCGAATTTTAACCTTATTCTAACACATAAAAATCCAGAAAGAAATATACAAAAACACTTTATGAATGATAGAAAAGGTTTTTATTCCTGTGGTCAGTGCACAGGATGTAAATATAGTAAGAATAGGACCACCAAAGGTATAAACAAGTTCAAAAGTAGACATAACCATAATGAATTTGATATTAAAGATTTTATTACCTGTTTTACAAAGAATGTAATCTACTTGCTAATTTGCCCATGTGGACTACAATACGTGGGCCGTACTATACGACCAATCCACAAAAGAATAGGAGAGCATGTAAATAATATCTTGAGGGGAGTTAGTCATCATAGTGTCGGCCCATTTTAAAGCAAAGCATAACATGGATCCGAAGGGTTTGATCTTTTTAGGAATTCAAGTAGTAAAGAAATCATGCAGAGGTGGAGATTTTATTTCAAAAGTTGGAAGAGAAGAAATGATGTGGGTACACAAATTGAAAACTTTAGAACCAAGGGGCCTCAATATAGAATTCGACCTTTTTAATTTTTTATAATTCTATATCCAAATTCTGGCAAATATTTTTAAATTACTTTTAAATAATTTTAATTAAATAATAACTACTTATTTATATTTATATACATAATAGTTTAAGTATTGAGAATATTGCACTTTTTGCATGTTGCATGTTGCATATTTCACTTTAAGACATGTAATCTAGCACTTTAAATGTGATTCAGAATATGGTATTATATAATGGATTAATTTTATTCCTTTCTTCCTCTATTTAAGTAGGTACTGTGGAAATAGATAGTATAGCATAAGAATATATATATATATATATTGTTTTTATAATTCATAAGGTATATATGTGTAAAATAATTTTTTAGACATTTAGTGAATAATCCCCTTGCTCTACTGAGTATGTACGAAAACGTTTGATTATTAGAGATGCTAATGAGTTGGTCAGGGTAACCAACCAAAGGACAGCATTTTCGGACTGTTTTGGGTAAACACGCCCTGTGTAAAAGCTTTAAAAAGAGACTGTGATGGATTAGTGGGCGGATCTGATGAAGCCGAGCACGTCGGCGAAACGCGTCATCACGCTCTGACGTCATTACGTCCAACGGCCGTAAGCCCCGCCTCCCGGAACAAGTGTGAGAGATAGCAGCCCTGAGAGCCTGAAAAGGACCGACGGAATTGTTTGGGACTATATCACACCGGTGAGGAGAAGGACATACAGCCAGACAACTACTTTTAATGATTGGAGTGTCTAATAAAGGACTACCATCACAGCCTCAAGCCTCTACATACCGAGATGCCTATACAGTTCAGAGCAGACCTAATTGCTCTACTCTTGTGAGTGTTTTGATTTATAATTTCAACATTTTGAATTTTATGCATATTGCCCTATGAGTTTCTTTCTGTTTTCTTTGAGTATAACACTGAATTGTCAACAGAAGCAACTACAAAACTTTTAAAAGTGAGTTTATTTTTCAATTAGCACTTATGTGTTTTGACACTAATGCACTTTTAAGATATCACATATGTATGTGATATTCATATCACTTAATTTGATTTATAGTGTTTAAGCACAGTGCACGTTAAATAACCTTTGAAAAGTCATTATTGTTAATTAATATTTGTGTGAATTATTCACTAATATTGGTCTTAAAGGCACAGCGCACTTTATTTTTGTTTTTTTGTATTTTATGTGAGAGGAGCTTTTTCACGATATATAGTGCTGCTTTATTTTTATATTGTACTGTACACATTAATTTTAGCGCCATTTTTACTTGTCTTTTGGTACCGTTGGATTTTTTAGCTCCTGTGTTTACAAGTAAGGCTGCCTAAATATGTCTCTGTTTGAATATAGAGATAAAATAAAATTCCTATTTGATATAGGAGATGATCTACAGAATGACCATATAGACATCACGAGAAATGATGATATAGAAGTCACTTTCAATGATCTGGAAAAAGTGTTAGCAAAAGAAATAAAATATAAGTGGGAGGTCGCCACTCTTGAGAAGTATTTAAATGAAAATATTACACCCAGAGGCCTAAGATTTAGTAAAGTACCTACATTTGAAAATGAAAAGAACAATAAAAAATACATTGACATTTGGAACAATGCCCTAGAAAGATTTGCTAGGGAAATGATGAGCATTGTCATTGCATGTAGAAGAGAGTCTCTGGGTACATTGGATGAACAAATAGGCAATATAAAGAAAAAATTGGAACCCACAGTAGGAACAAAAGATCATGATGAGCTAACGAGCAGAACTAAGAGAAATCTGACTAGGTTAGAAGAACAGGTCAAAAGTACCAAGATAAAGAAATATAAGAGAGACTTAATGGATTACAAAAATAACAAAGTAAGGGATTATTCTAAACCAAATGGAGAGATGAATAAACCCATACGTACCAGATTGAATAGCTATCACAAACAGCAAAACTATAAGGATACAGCTACAACTAAATGGACAACTCCAAGACATGATAGGAAAGTGAGTTGGAATAGAGTAGAACCAAGAAAAAGATACAGTGATGTAGCTAGAGCTAACTATAGTTCTACACGTACATACGAGCAAGGAAATTATAGTCCTGCAAAAGTGTACAATAGAAGGAAGGAAGTCCCCCTAAAAAATCGTTTCGAAGCATTATCGGATATTACCGATGATGAAAGTAGAAATAATTTTTTAGGGAGAACAAGGGACCAAACTTCCCCCAGGAGGAAGAGGAGGTTCAGAGAACAAGAGGATGTAGGGGAGGAGTTAAGTACCAGTATAGAAAAAAGAGGAAAGACATCAAGATGGAGGGAATAATTAATTTATCTGCACATTCTTTAAGTGATAGCGAAACTAGAGTTTTAAATAAAGGGTTAAAATTTGCCCCTCAAAGAAAATTTAATTCTTTCTCTGCATATATAGATATTTTAAAGTATTCTAGAGTTTTAACATTAAAAAGATTTTTTAACATTAATAAGAACCATACTGTTTTAGATACAAATCACACCTCATTGAGAAATAAATAAAATTTTTATCCAAGAACGTACCGCACAAGTGCAATAGACATGTTTGAAAAAACAGTAATTAGTGACTTTGAAAAATTGGAAAATAAAAATCATAAAAAGCATTTTAACTTAAGTTATAATGAAAAAACTGCTTTAGATGGATTGAGAAACAACAATAAGATCATTATTAAGCCAGCTGATAAAGGGGGTAGTATCGTCATTCAGAATACAGAGCAGTATCTACAAGAATGTCACAGACAACTGGATGACAAGAACGTATATAAAATATTATCAAAAGACCCCACAGAGGATATAAAACAGTCACTTTATGCACTTTTGGAAAAGGGAAAAGATTTAAATATATTAAATGATAATGAATATAAGTTTTTAAAAAATGAGTTCCCCCGTATACCTACCTTTTACGTCTTACCAAAGGTACACAAGGACATTCACAACCCGCCAGGTAGGCCCATAGTCTCTGGCATAGACTCTATCTCTGCTAATTTGTCTAAATTTGTGGATATTTATTTACAAGAATTTGTTAAAATTATGCCCTCATACATTAAAGATACCACAGACATCATTAGGATATTAAGAACTACCAAATGGGATAATGATTGTATACTAGTAACTAGTGATGTATCATCATTATATACTTCAATACCACATGATCTAGGAAGTCAGGTTATAAGGAGATGTTTGGAAGATTCCAAAAAAATGTCACAACAAAGTATTGATTTTATAATAGAATGTATAACCTGGATTTTAAATAATAATTATTTTCTTTTTAATAATAAATATTACTTACAGTTACAAGGTATTGCGATGGGGGACAAATTTGCCCCTAGTTACGCCAACCTATACATGGCAGGTTGGGAGAATGAATTTATATATGGTAATGCGGAATGGGGGGCAAATTTGGTCCTATACCGCAGATATATAGATGATTTAATTTTTATATGGAAGGGAAATAGTGAGGATTTAGATACATTTTTAAATAGTCTTAATAGTAATGAGTGGGGCATAAAACTAACTAGCACTTATAGTACTGAGAATATAGAGTTTTTAGACTTAGCTATATATATTGAGAATATGGAGATCAAAACAAAATTTTTTTTTAAAAAGGTTGATGCCAATAATTACGTACTATATAATAGTGGGCACTATACCCCATGGTTAAACAATATCCCTAAGGGCCAGTTTAGACGTATAAGAAGGAATTGCACTGATACAGAGATTTTTAAGCAACAGGCACATGTTTTAAAAAGGCGGTTTTTGGATAAAAATTACCCTGAGCATTTGGTTTCTGATGCTTATGAAGATACGGTTCAACTTACACAGAATGAACTCATTGAAAGAAAATAATTCCTGAATATTGAAAATAAAATTTTTAACAATGTACCACTAGTGTTTGATTTTAACGTAGCACATAAAAATATAAGAAAAATAGTTAACAAACATTGGTATCTATTGAAAGAGGATCCCGATCTAGTTAAAATTTTACCATCAAAACCCTTTATAACTTTTAGGGGTGCACCGAATTTTAACCTTATTCTAACACATAAAAACCCAGAAAGAAATATACAAAAACACTTTATGAATGATAGAAAAGGTTTTTATTCCTGTGGTCAGTGCACAGGATGTAAATATAGTAAGAATAGGACCACCAAAGGTATAAACAAGTTCAAAAGTAGACATAACCATAATGAATTTGATATTAAAGATTTTATTACCTGTTTTACAAAGAATGTAATCTACTTGCTAATTTGCCCATGTGGACTACAATACGTGGGCCGTACTATACGACCACTCCACAAAAGAATAGGAGAGCATGTAAATAATATCTTGAGGGGAGTTAGTCATCATAGTGTCTCGGCCCATTTTAAAGCAAAGCATAACATGGATCCGAAGGGTTTGATCTTTTTAGGAATTCAAGTAGTAAAGAAATCATGCAGAGGTGGAGATTTTATTTCAAAAGTTGGAAGAGAAGAAATGATGTGGTACACAAATTGAAAACTTTAGAACCAAGGGGCCTCAATATAGAATTCGACCTTTTTAATTTTTTTTAAATCTTTATCCAAATTCTGGCAAATATTTTTAAATTACTTTTAAATAATTTTAATTAAATAATAACTACTTATTTATATTTATATACATAATAGTTTAAGTATTGAGAATATTGCACTTTTTGCATGTTGCATGCTGCATATTTCACTTTAAGACATGTAATCTAGCACTTTAAATGTGATTCAGAATATGGTATTATATAATGGATTAATTTTATTCCTTTCTTCCTCTATTTAATTAGGTACTGTGGAAATAGATAGTATAGCATAAGAATATATATATATATATATATATTGTTTTTATAATTCATAAGGTATATATGTGTAAAATAATTTTTTAGACATTTAGTGAATAATCCCCTTGCTCTACTGAGTATGTACGAAAACGTTTGATTATTAGAGATGCTAATGAGTTGGTCAGGGTAACCAACCAAAGGACAGCATTTTCGGACTGTTTTGGGTAAACACGCCCTGTGTAAAAGCTTTAAAAAGAGACTGTGATGGATTAGTGGGCGGATCTGATGAAGCCGAGCACGTCGGCGAAACGCGTCATCACGCTCTGACGTCATTACGTCCAACGGCCGTAAGCCCCGCCTCCCGGAACAAGTGTGAGAGATAGCAGCCCTGAGAGCCTGAAAAGGACCGACGGAATTGTTTGGGACTATATCACACCGGTGAGGAGAAGGACATACAGCCAGACAACTACTTTTAATGATTGGAGTGTCTAATAAAGGACTACCATCACAGCCTCAAGCCTCTATATACCGAGATGCCAATACAGTTCAGAGCAGACCTAATTGCTGTACTCTTGTGAGTGTTTTGATTTATAATTTCAACATTTTGAATTTTATGCATATTGCCCTATGAGTTTCTTTCTGTTTTCTTTGAGTATAACACTGAATTGTCAACAGAAGCAACTACAAAACTTTTAAAAGTGAGTTTATTTTTCAATTAGCACTTATGTGTTTTGACACTAATGCACTTTTAAGATATCACATATGTATGTGATATTCATATCACTTAATTTGATTTATAGTGTTTAAGCACAGTGCACGTTAAATAACCTTTGAAAAGTCATTATTGTTAATTAATATTTGTGTGAATTATTCACTAATATTGGTCTTAAAGGCACAGCGCACTTTATTTTTGTTTTTTTTGTATTTTATGTGAGAGGAGCTTTTTCACGATATATAGTGCTGCTTTATTTTTATATTGTACTGTACACATTAATTTTAGCGCCATTTTTACTTGTCTTTTGGTACAAGTAGTACAAGCACCTATATAGTCGGTGACATCCTTGCGTAAGGAATCCCACCAAAAATACCGAGAAACAGCTGACACAGTTTTGGAAATACCAGGATGTCCAGCAGTCTTAGTGTCATGATACAACGACAGAATATCCCGTATCTTGGGAACATCAACGAATAGTTTATCAGTAGGCCTCTCGCTAGGTGCCATGCTTTGTTTTGCTTGTATGGCCTGCAAGAGGGACGAGGAAATAGACAAAGTGGTAGTAGCTATTATCCTGTCTGGGGGAATGACAGGAGTAACATCAATCTCCTGTTTGTCAGCAGTTTCGAACTGTCTGGACAGAGCGTCTGCTTTAGTGTTGCGATCACCTGGCCTATAGGTGATAATATAATTGAAATGAGACAAAAACAGTGACCACCTAGCCTGCCTAGAAGACAATCTTTTAGCCTCACTAAGGTAGGATAGGTTCTTGTGATCCGTAAATATGAGGATAGGATCCTTAGTTCCTTCTAACAAATGTCTCAATTCTTTAAGTGCTAAAATAATAGCAAGGAGTTTGCGATTACCCACATCATAATTATTTTCTGCTTTGGACATTTGTTTGGAAAAGAAGCCACAAGGATGCAATGGCTTTTCAGGCGACTCTCTTTGGGATAAGACAGCACCTACCCCAATATCAGAAGCATCAACTTCAAGAATATAGGGCAGTGAAGGGACAGGATGCTGTAAAATAGGTGCAGAGGCGAACGTAGTTTTAAGAAATTCAAAAGCCTGAAGAGCCTCGGGAGACCAGACACGAGTCTTGCCATCCTTTTTTGTCATACGGGTGATAGGCGCTACAATAGAGGAAAAACCTTTAATAAAGCGCCTATAATAGTTAGAGAAACCAAGAAAACGCTGAATGGCTTTCAAACCTTGTGGTAGAGGCCATTCTATGACAGCAGAAAGCTTCTGGGGATCCATACGAAAACCTTTAGCGGAAATCAAATACCCCAAAAACTGGACTTCGGATTGGTCAAATAGACACTTTTCCAGTTTACAATAAAGATTAGCAAGAAGAGTCTTCAGAACTGTTGTAACATGTCTGTGATGAGTGTGTAAATCTGTAGAGTATATTAATATGTCGTCCAAGTACACAATTACAAATGTGTGAATAAAGTCTCTTAAGACGTCATTAATAAATTCTTGAAATACTGCTGGGGCATTACATAGACCAAATGGCATAACAGTATACTCGTAATGGCCAGATCTAGTGTTGAATGCCGTCTTCCATTCGTGGTCTTTCTTAATACGTATTAAATTGTATGCACCTCTAAGATCCAATTTAGTGAATACAGTAGCATGTTTGAGCCTGTCAAATAATTCCGTGATTATAGGTATAGGGTATGCATTTTTGATGGTGATTTTATTTAGACCTCTATAATCGATACACGGTCTTAAATCACCTTCTCTCTTCGATACAAAGAAGAACCCCGCTCCAGCCGGAGAAGAGCATCTCCTAATAAACCCCTTTTCTAGTGATTCCTTAATATACTCTTCCATGACACGGTTTTCTTGAAGAGATAAAGGGTACACCCTGCCCTTTGGAGGTATAGTGCCAGGCAATAAATCGATAGCACAATCGTAGGGTCTGTGAGGCGGTAATTTGTCAGCCTCCGTTTTGAGAAATAAGTACTGAGGGGGTATAACAGTAGACAAAGGAGGAGTAGTAGGAACATTAATAGAATTCAAAGAGGTGACTTCAATAGTACAAGACTCGTGGCAGGCTTCGCTTCATGATTTTATTTGCCCTGACTCCCAGTCGAAAATGGGATTGTGAGTACGTAACCATGGGTACCCTAACACGACGTGAGAAGAGGGAGAGGTGATGACCTGGAACCGAATGGTTTCAAAGTGTAAAACCCCTGTATACATGTGTAACGGTACAGTTTCATGAGTAACAACTGGAGAACTTAATGGTCTACCATCTATGGCCTCAACGGCAAAGGGTATCTCCTTCTCTCTGACGGGAATGTTGTTTTTCTTAACGAAACCAGAGTCTATGAAATTTTCAGCTGCCCCGGAGTCAACCAGGGCTTGTATGTGCTCAGCTATGCAACTCTCTCCCATATGCAAAGAAACAGGGAGAAGCAAACGGTTAGGAGGCAATTTAGGAGACTTAGATATCACACCCAAGGCGAGTCCCCTATAAGGTCTTAGAGTCCCCTCCATACCTAGGAGGAGGTGTTAAATGGGCCGAAGTATTAGGCAAAGTAGATACTTCAGGAAGAAGAGGTGTAGGAGGGTTAGGTGTGGTTGCTGGAATAGTTCTAGATAAGAGCGTCTGGAGAGCCTGGGCCAGTGATGGCGAACCTATGGCACGCGTGCCACAGGTGGCACGCCGTGCCTTCTCTGTCGGCACGCGGCCATAGGTTCACCATCAATGCAGAGTAGGCACCTGCCTGCCCAAAACGGCAGGCGCCTACTCTGCTTCCGGGTCGGGAGGCAGGGGGAGCGATCTGTGAAGCAGCTCCCCTGTCCTCCCGCGCGATGCTGTGTGGAGCGTTGCCGCTCGTTACCATGGCAACGCTACACACAGCATCGCGCGGGAGGACTGGGGAGCTGCTTCACAGATCCCTCCCCCTGCCTCCCGACCTGGAAGCAGTGCTTACCACCAGGGATGGCTGTCCCCCCCTCCTTCATTAAAGGGAAGAAGGAGGTAAGGGGGGGGAGAAGATACTGTTTAATATACTTTTTTTTTAAAAAACACGTTTTCCCCCCAGCAGTACAACTACCCCCCCACAGAGTACCCCTACCCCCCACACACTGTACCCCTACCCCCCCACCCAGTACCCCCACCCCCCACACAGTACCCCCATCCCCCCACACAGTACCCCTATCCCCCACCACAGTACCCCTACCCCCCACACACCACACACAGTACCCCTACCCCCACACAGTACCCCTACACCCACACACCACACACAGTACCCCTACCCCCCACACAGTACCCCTACCACCACACACAGTACCCCTACCCCCCACACAGCACCCCTCCTCTCCCCAGCACCCCTCCCCTTCCCCACACCCAGCACCCCTCCCCTTCCCCACACCCAGCATCCCTCCCCTACACCCAGCATCCCTCCCCTCCCTTGCCCCCCACACACATCACTTCTACCCCCCCACACAGCAGCCCTACCCCCCCACACAGCACCCCTACCCCCCACAGCACAGCACCCTTAACCCCACCCAGCACCCTTAACCCCGCCCAGCACCCTACCCCCGCCCAGCACCCCTACGCCCGCCCAGCACCCATACCCCCGCCCAGCACAGCACCCCTACCTCCCCACACAGCACAGCACCCCTCTCACACACATAGCACCCCTCATACACACATATACAGCACCCCTCATACACACCCCTTACACACAGCACCCCACACACAGCAGCCCTACCCCCCCCCCCCACAGCACCCCTACCCCCAACAGCACAGCACCCTTAACCCAACCCAGCACCCTTAACCCCGCCCAGCACCCTACCCCCGCCCAGCACCCCTACCCCCGCCCAGCACCCATACCCCCGCCCAGCACAGCACCCCTACCTCCCCACACAGCACAGCACCCCTCTCACACACATAGCACCCCTCATACACACATATACAGCACCCCTCATACACACCACTTACACACAGCACCCCACACACAGCAGCCCTACCCCCAACAGCACAGCACCCTTAACCCCACCCAGCACCCTTAACCCCGCCCAGCACCCTACCCCCGCCCAGCACCCTTACCCCCGCCCAGCATCCCCACCCCCCACACAGCACAGCACCCCTACCTCCCCACACAGCACAGCACCCCTCTCACACACAAACACACATGCAGCACCCCTCATACACACACACACACACACACAACACCCCTCACACACAGCACCCCTCACACACACACACACAGCGCACCCCTCACACACACACAGCACCCCTCACACACACACACACACACACCACCCCTCATACACACACACACACAGCACCCCTCACACACACACAGCACCCCCCACACACACACACACAAAGCACCCCTCCACACACACACACACAGCACCCCTCATACACAGCACCACTCATACACTTACACACACACCACCCCTCATACACACACACACAGCACCCCTCACACACACACAGCACCCCCCCACACACACACACACAAAGCACCCCCTCCACACACACACACAGCACCCCTCATACACAGCACCCCTCAGACACTTACACACACAGCACCCCTCATACACAGACACACAGCACCCCTCACACACACACACACACAGCACCCCTCACACACACACACCACCCCTCACACACACACACAGCACCTCTCACACACAGCACTTCACACACACACACACACACATCAGTCTCTGCATTCAGCAGTCTTGTGTGTGTGTGTGTGTGTATTCAGCAGACTGTGTGTATGTATTGTATTGCATTTGTTGAAGATATTAATAAATATAAGCTTAATTGTATCTATTTATGTCATTATTTAAAATTTGTATCATTGAACTCTCTGTTGTGGTGTTCTTTTAAAACAAAAGTTGTTAATTAGCTCGGACAACAGTACGAGTTGTTTTTTCTAAACTTAAACCTCAGTATTCAGGTTTAATTTCCGTGTTGGCACTTTAAAGGACCACTCTAGGCACCCAGACCACTTCAGCTTAATGAGGTGGTCTGGGTGCCAGGTCCTTTTAGGGTTAACCCATTTTTTCATAAACATAGCAGTTTCAGAGAAACTGCTATGTTTATGAATGGGTTAAGCCTTCCCCCTATGTCCTCTAGTGGCTGTCTTACTGACAGCCGCTAGAGGCACTTGCGTGCTTCTCACTGTGATTTTCACAGTGAGAGCACGCCAGCGTCCATAGGAAAGCATTATGAATGCTTTCCTATGTGACTGGCTGAATGCGCGCGCAGCTCTTGCCGCGCGTGCGCATTCAGACGACGGGGAGGAGAAGAGGAGGATCGGAGGAGGAGAGCAGGAGGAGATCTCTCCGCCCAGCGCTGGAAAAAGGTAAGATTTAACCCCTTTCCAGAGCCGGGCGGGAGGGGGTCCCTGAGGGTGGGGACACCCTCAGGGCACTCTAGTGCCAGGAAAACGAGTATGCTTTCCTGGCACTAGAGTGGTCCTTTAAGGAAAAAAAAGGTTGGCATGTATTGCGGTTTGGGCACTCGGGCTCAAAAAGGTTCGCCATCACTGTTCTAGGACAATGCTCCAAATTCAGTTATCCACAAGAAAATAATTGAAAAAAGCTGCTAGATACAATAAAAACCTTCCCAAGTTTTAGAACATCCCATAGGACAAGAAATAAAAACAAACTTAGTATCAGCGCTTAGTGAGTATACCCCAATTTTTTTTTTTTTAAAAAGGGTCCAGCACAGAAAAATATCCATTCAACAAAGAGTTTCAGTTCCAGTATTATGTAGGGGTACTTTCAAAAATCCACAGGGATTAGTTACTGTAACAGTAGCACATATGGCAAGTCTGTGTCTTTATACGTATCCAGACCTTAAAAAAAAGGAAACTGACATAGCGTAAAAACATTACAACTTTTATTCCCATAAGAAAAAAAAACCCATAGGAGAAACTCTTACAATAATGTATTGTGAAGCTTATCTCTAAGATTCACAGTAAAAGCAAAATTCAAACAGAGTATCAATGTTTGAATTTTGCTTTTCCTGGCTAATCATGGCAGCATCACTTATGGGTAGCTCCTCCCTTAGCAGTCACAGGACAGGAATTAATTAGATTAATTAATTAATTAGACTGATAGGTATAAAGAGTCCCTCCTCCCCTTACACCACAGTCTTTTTTCCTGTCCTTAGCAAGTTCTACAGGACTTTTAACCTTTTCTTTTATGGCCACCTTCCTGCGTTTGTCGTGGGTTCGTTCCAAATGAAGTTCAGCCTCTCTTCATTTGAAGGCCCCAGTAAACAGCCTGCATGGGCAGGACTAACTGGGTCAGGTTCTGTGTAAGTACTGAACCGCTGCGTGGGATTTAGGTGTTCTGAGGGAGACACTGGATTTCTATTTGCCTGATGGGGTTGGTCTTCCTTAAAAATTCCCCTTGTTATCAGCTTGCCCCTCTTAATTGGGGTCCAAAATATCCCCCCCCCCCACCTATTTCTGGCAGTTCTTGGGATCCATACTGTGGGGCCTTGGAGTGCTCCTACCTGTGGCTTGGTGTGTTGTCCGGTTCCATGTGGCTATGCCATCTGGCCCATGGGGCTATTTCCCGACTGCCTGTGGCTTCCTGGGGGTTCGGGCATCGCAGGCTGGGACACGGTTTGCATTCCAGCAGACAGGCTGGTGCTCGCGGCCGGATCCGGCGAACCCGGAAGTGGTTTTCATTGGCCGCGAGCGTTTGGAACGCACAGCGTGCGTTCCAGCGGTCTGCTCATGCGCGGACCGGATGGTTTCCCCGGCTCTATTTAAACAGGCAGATTCTGTCTGTCTGATCGTGCGCTGCATCAGCTGTTCGGCGATCTCGTTCCTGACTCCCCTGCAGTTCACCCTTTGCTGTTTCTTGGCTGCCTGGAGGTCTTTGTGTCATTATAAGGTAGGATTCCTGATTATTCTTGTTTGAGGTTGTTATAATTTCTCTTGTTGGTCAGTCTGCTCTGACCTTTTGGTTAGGATTGTGTGTTGAATTTCCCTTTGGTTCTTCCTTGTAGTATGGATTCCCCCTCTGCCTCTGCAAGATCCCTCTCTAGAAAACATAGGTGAGCCATTCATTTTTTCTATTGGGGGGGGTTGTTAAAAAGAGTGCCTAACTAAGCCTGTAATATATGTCATATATGGCTTTATTTCAGCCCCAGCAAGCATCTGGATTCCCCAGCGAGGAAATCAAGGGAAAAGTCCAATAAATGCATTAATTGCTCATCGCCTGCTCCGCCTGGAAGGAACCTCTGCAGGGAATGCTTGTCGGAAGCGGCTAATGTCCCCAGTAAGACTTCGCCGCAGGATGATCTTAAGCTCTGGATTTCCCTTGCAATTGCTGAGGGCTTTAAGTCTACCACGGGATGTGGTGTCCCTCCTAAGAGACGCAGAGCGGAACCTCAGTCTTCCAGCTCTGAGGAGGATCCGGACCTGTGGGAGGTCTCTGATGAGGGGGAGGAGGAGGCGGACTATGCCTCCAGGTCTCTGGACTCTAAATCTGTAGATCGGCTTATTAACCTCCTCAGAGACACTCTTAGCCTCACGGAAGAAAAGTCTGAATTGAAAGAGGCTGACAGGTTTTTTGAGGATCTGAAACCTAATAGACCGACGTTCCCTGTGCATTCCTCTATAAAGGACATGATCCTTCAGGAGTGGAATAAGCCGGAGAGGAAGTCCACCTTGAAAAACAAATTCACTAGGACTTATCCTTATTCTGCCGTGGACTGCTGCCTTTGGAATTCGGTTCCCAAGATTGATGCCGCAGTGATCCATATGGCTAAAAAGACCACGCTTCCTATAGACTCCATGGCATACTTAAGAGAACCTATGGAAAAGCGTATGGATGGTGACCTGATTAAAGCCTATCTGGCGCTAGGCTCCGCCCTTCATCCGGCAGTGGCGCTGACCACTCTCTCCAGGGCCTTGCGAGTTTGGCTCGCTAATTTGGAGGAAGATATTGACCAAGGTGTCCGTAGAGAACATCTCCTGGGAAGTCTCAAGGATTTGTGCCTTGCCACTGAATTTTGCTCTGAAGCCTCCCTGGACATCACTCGCATGATTGCCAAAGGTATGGCCCTATCGGTGGCCTCCAGAAGGGCTTTATGGCTTCATTCCTGGGGGGCGGACTATGCCTCCAAAGCGTCCTTGTGTGGTCTACCATTCCAAGGGGACCTCCTGTTTGGTAAGATCCTGGAGGATGCCATTCAGAAAGCGGCTGATGGGAAAAAAGCGTTTCTTCCACAAGTCAGCAGAAAGGGTTTTTCCTCCTCCTGGAAAACCAGGCGATTTAAGGATCGGTCCTTTCGGGACAGTAGAAGCTACAAGCCCGGAAGGGAGTATTCCAGGAACTCTTCGTGGAAGTCCTTCTCTCACTCCTCTTCCAATAAGGCTTCCAGAGGTAGAGGTGCCAGGACCTCCGGGAAGACCTTCTGAAGGTCCTCGGGCCCATCCGGGTACGGTGGGTGGAAGACTGCAGTTCTTTTACCCGGTGTGGGCCGCAAATGTCACAGACGAGTGG
This sequence comes from Pelobates fuscus, assembly GCF_036172605.1. Lineage (NCBI taxonomy): Eukaryota > Metazoa > Chordata > Amphibia > Anura > Pelobatidae > Pelobates > Pelobates fuscus. Next base: position 229,018,666 of record NC_086318.1, read on the forward strand.
GTCACCTCAATCATAAAAGAAGGCTACAGGATAGAATTTTCCTCTCGTCCACGTGCTGCCCATTTCAGAAAATCAAAAGTGTCAGAAGGTGTCAAACGAAGGGCCATGAGGACTTGCATTTCCACTCTGTTGGGACAGAAGGTGTTGGAGGAAGTCCCTTCTCACGAAAGATTCCAGGGGATGTATTCCACTGTGTTTTTGGCCCCAAAGCCCCAGGGAAAGTGGCGTCTCATCCTGAACCTAAAAGGAGTGAACGCCTTTCTAGACGTAAGGACTTTCAAAATGGAATCCTTACAGACTATCCTAAAGTGCGTAAAACCAGGAGATTGGATGACCTCCATAGACTTAAAAGACGCCTACTACCAAATCCCTGTAAACAGCAACCACATGCAGTTCCTTCGATTCTGGGCCTTAGGAAGACATTTCCAGTTCCGAGGACTTCCGTTTGGTCTCAGCTTAGCGCCAAGGACTTTCTCGAAGGTCCTTGTCTCTCTGATTGCCGTCATAAGGATGAGAGGTATCGAGATATTCCATTACCTGGACGACATACTCATCGTAGGGCCTTCGCAGGGAATAGTGGAGCATCATACATTGATGGCAATGAACATCCTGCAAGATCACGGGTGGCTTCTCAACATAGAAAAAAGCTCCCTGATTCCGTCTCAGACCATCGTGTTCCTCGGAGCAGTGATAAATACCATTTCTGCTCATGTGTTTTTGTCTCCGGAGAGGGTCCTGAAGCTACAAGACAAGGTCAAGAAGCTCCAGGTTCTCGAGAAGGCCTCGGCAAGGGAAGTCATGAGTCTCCTGGGTTCTTTGACATCTACGATAGGTTTGGTGAAGTGGGCCCAATGGAAGTTTCGACCGGTACAGAGTTGTTTTCTTCTCCAGTTCGACAGAGAAAAAACGGATTGGGATCAGGAAATTTCTCTGCCCCTGCCAATAAGAAGAGAGTTGGACTGGTGGAGGAACGGGAAGAACCTAACAAAGGGTTTTCCTTTAGAAGAACCTCCGTGGACCGTCATTACGACGGATGCCAGTTCTTCTGGTTGGGGTGCCCACCTCGATTCCTCATGGACTCAGGGGTGGTGGACTCGAGAAGAAAGTCGGCTCCACTCGAACCTAAGAGAACTGCGAGCTGTTTCCAAGGCCATTCAAGTGTTCCTTCCAGAGATCAGGAGTTCCTGGGTGTTGATCAAGACGGACAACCGAGCGGTGGCCTCTTATATAAACAACCAGGGAGGCACAAGGAGCAAGCAACTCTTAAAAGAGCTGGCTCCTCTAATGGTGATGGCCATGACCTATCTCCAGGGACTGAAGGCTATCTATCTTCCAGGCTCAGAGAACGTAGCGGCGGATTTTCTCAGCAGGTCGGAAATTCTCCCGGGAGAATGGAAACTTCACCAGTCAGTTTTCGCTTGGATCACCCGTCGGTGGGGCATGCCCCAGATCGACCTGATGGCCTCGTTCAGGAATCGCCAGGTGGAGAATTACTACTCCCTCCACTCAGAGAGTCAGGCACTGGGCCAGGATGCTCTATCTCTTCCTTGGTCGTTCGATCTGGGGTATGCGTTCCCTCCCCTACCCATGATACCCAGATTCCTGAGAAAAGTTTGGGCAGAAGGAAAAACCGTTATTGCCGTAATCCCGATTTGGCCTCGAAGGCCGTGGTTTCCCCTACTGTCAACGCTGAGCCAGGAACAGCCTCGGCCCCTGCCTATATTGAAGGATCTGCTAACACAGGGTCCAATATCCCATCCTCATCCGGAACGCCTCAAATTGGGGGTGTGGGTCTTGAAAAAGAAAGACTTCAACAATTAGGCCTTTCGGAAGCAGTGGTCAATACTCTCTTACACTCAAGGAAGGCTTCTACGTCTTCATGCTACCATAGAATCTGGGATGTGTTTCAGGAATGGGCTTCGGCCAAGCAAGTTGACTTCATACGCCCTCGCAACACTGACATCTTGGAGTTCCTGCAAGAAGGTCTGGATAAGGGTCTTAGCATCAGCACTCTTAAAGTTCAGTCTTCGGCCCTGTCAGCTTTGTGCAACACCTCTTGGTCATCAGACCCATTGATCTCCAGATTCCTCAAGGCAGCTTTCAAGTTGAGACCGCCCTCGAGATCCACTACCCCTCCTTGGGACCTTCCGCTTGTTCTTGACTACCTGTCTGAGGATCTATTCGTTCCTCTTGAGAATTTGGATGCTGTCCTCCTAACTTACAAAACATTGTTCTTAGTAGCAATTACTTCCGCTAGGAGAATTTCAGAGATCAAGGCCTTCTCCACCTTGCCTTCTTGTCTCCAATTCTACCACAATAGGGTGTGCCTGACACCTAATCCAGCATTTCTGCCTAAAGTGGTCTCTCGTTTCCATCTATCTCAAGAAGTGGTCCTGCCATCCTTCTATCCCAATCCTTCTTCACCAGAGGAGATCAAGTGGCATCGTTTGGATGTTATGGACTGCCTGTCTGTGTACCTTGAACGTTCTGCTCCTTACAGAAAAACTCACCAGCTTTTCGTTTTGCCTTCAGGAGCCAGGAGAGGTGAGGCAGCCTCTCTATCTACATTAAAGCGTTGGATTGCTCTTGTAATCAGAAAGGCTTATCTCAATAAAGATCGCTCTCCTCCGCTGAGGATCAAGGCTCATTCAACCAGAGCATTGTCAACTTCCTGGGCTAATTGGGCAGAGGTTCCATACGATGACATTTGCAAGGCAGCCACCTGGTCTTCCCCGATGACGTTCATGAAACACTACAAACTTGATGTGGATGCTCCTTCCACCTCATTTGGGAAGAGTGTCTTGTCTACGGTTTCTTTGTCCCGTTGATATTAAATTCAGTCATAGCATATTGATTTGTTCTGTGTGTTTTATCATAATTTTATTCCCACCCTAATTTTGTGAGCTTGGGTATTACCCATAAGTGATGCTGCCATGATTAGCCAGGAATAGAGAAAATTTATGCCAAACTTACCGTAATTTTCTTTTCCTGGCTATTTCTCATGGCAGCATCAGGGTTCCCGCCCATTTTTATTTTCAGCTTTATAATTGGACTGTGGTGTAAGGGGAGGAGGGACTCTTTATACCTATCAGTCTAATTAATTAATTAATCTAATTAATTCCTGTCCTGTGACTGCTAAGGGAGGAGCTACCCATAAGTGATGCTGCCATGAGAAATAGCCAGGAAAAGAAAATTACGGTAAGTTTGGCATAAATTTTCTCTATTACTGTGAATCTTAGAGAGGACCTTTCGATCAAGCAACTCACTGCTAAACTGGTTATGTTGTTTTGTCTAATATCCTGTAAACGTGACTCAGATGTCCGAGCACTGGACCTTACGACACTCTCATTTACACCAGAGGGCGTTTCCTTCGATTTATCAAGACGTACGAAGACATCATTACATCGTTTTTTTTACCCAGCCTTTCCACATAACGTTAACCTGTGTCTATTGGGGCTTGTCTCAAGGAATATGAAGCAAGGACATCTTCAGTTCGTGATCCCAGGTATCCGGATTTGTTTCTAGCAATTTAACAGCCACATCACCTGGTTTCTACAGTTACCATATCTTGTTGGGTTAAATGGATCATTGCGTCAGCTGACATTGACAGTTCCACGTACGGAGCACATTCTCTGAGGTGCTATGGCATCAAAAGCTTTCTCCTTGGGATACAGACTGGAAGACCTCCTCCGTGCAGCTGATTGGTCCCGCGAATCTATGTTTCGGGAGTTTTATTTTTGCCCAGTTTCTCATTTTTCCACTATGGTGGTCACACAGCTTTGAACTAGTATAATATGAGCCGCCGTGTCCTCATGGGCGTAGGAAGCGGGGGGGGCGGGGGGGACAGATCCCCCCCAGGAAATAATGTGGGGGGGACAGGTATGGTGAAATCCCCCCCAGGTTAGGACTAGGAGGAGAGGAGTCCGAGGAGTCTAGGAGACGGTCGGAGTGCTGACACCGCTGGTAAAATTTCGGTGCATTCGGATTCGGCTTCCGAATGCACCAGTCAGTGTACCTGTTACACGAACAGGCGGAACAGCGTGATCGGCACTCCGGGGTCTCCTTCCGGTTTCAGTGTGGCACGGACGGAATGTGCTGCGACTGCAGGAGGACGCACAGCACATGTCTGGACTCCAGTGGCAGCCTGTCAGGGAGGAACCTCCAACTTCAAGCAAAGCTGCTGGCTGGTGTGTGCACTGCTGGGACCACAGAGACACAGCCTGGGTAAGTAATGTTTATAATGTTGCTGTGTTATTTAAATAATGTGTAAATATTATCAATAATTGTGTTAATTAAATGTGTAAATATTATCAATAATTGTGTTAATTAAATAATGTGTAAATATTAGCAATAATTGTGTTAAATAATGTGTAAATATTAGCAATAATTGTGTTAATTAAATAATGTGTAAATATTAGCAATAATTGTGTTAAATAATGTGTAAATATTAGCAATAATTGTGTTAAATAATGTGTAAATATTAGCAATAATTGTGTTAATTAAATAATGTGTAAATATTAGCAATAATTGTGTTAATTAATAATGTGTAAATATTAGCAATAATTGTGTTAATTAATAATATGTAAATAATGGCAATAATATACTGTTTTATGTAGCATTAGCAATATTATACTGTTTTATGTAGCATGGTAATTCCTGTTGCTTCTCAAGACTGGTGGCCCCTATTCTAACAATATACCAAAAAAATTATATTATATAGCATTTTTCTCCCCTGTGACTGTAAAACACAATGCAGTTTAGCCCATATTTTGTTTTTTTTAGTAATGCTATACCGGTTAATTTTTACTGATGCCATGTGGGTTTATTTTTACTGCTGCTATATGTCGGTTTATTTTTACTACTGCTATACCAGTTTATTTTTACTACTGCTATACCGGTTAATTTTTACTGATGCCATGTGGGTTTATTTTTACTGCTGCTATATGTCGGTTTATTTTTACTGCTGCTATACCGGTTAAATTTTACTGATGCCATGTGGGTTTATTTTTACTGCTGCTATACCAGTTTATTTTTACTGCTGTTATACCGGTTAATTTTTACTGCTGCTATATGTCGGTTTATTTTTACTACTGCTATACCGGTTTATTTTTACTACTGCTATACCGGTTAATTTTTACTGCTGCTATACCGGTTAATTTTTACTGATGCCATGTGGGTTTATTTTTACTACTGCTATACCGGTTAAATTTTACTGATGCCATGTGAGTTTATTTTTACTGCTGCTATACCGGTTAATTTTTACTGCTGCTATACCGGTTAATTTTTACTGCTGCTATACCGGTTAATTTTTACTGCTGCTATATGTCGGTTTATTTTTACTACTGCTATACCAGTTTATTTTTACTACTGCTATAACGGTTAATTTTTACTGCTGCTATACCGGTTAATTTTTACTGATGCCATGTGGGTTTATTTTTACTACTGCTATACCGGTTAAATTTTACTGATGCCATGTGGGTTTATTTTTACTGCTGCTATACCAGTTTATTTTTACTGCTGCTATACCGGTTAATTTTTACTGATGCCATGTGGGTTTATTTTTACTGCTGCTATATGTCGGTTTATTTTTACTACTGCTATACCGGTTTATTTTTACTACTGCTATACCGGTTAATTTTTACTACTGCTATACCGGTTAATTTTTACTGATGCCATGTGGGTTTATTTTTACTGCTGCTATACCGGTTAATTTTTACTGATGCCATGTGGGTTTATTTTTACTGCTGCTATATGTCGGTTTATTTTTACTACTGCTATACCGGTTAATTTTTACTGATGCCATGTGGGTTTATTTTTACTGCTGCTATATGTCGGTTTATTTTTACTGCTGCTATACCGGTTAAATTTTACTGATGCCATGTGGGTTTATTTTTACTGCTGCTATACCGGTTAATTTTTACTACTGCTATACCGGTTAATTTTTACTGCTGCTATACCGGTTAATTTTTACTGCTGCTATACCGGTTAATTTTTACTGATGCCATGTGGGTTTATTTTTACTACTGCTATACCGGTTAAATTTTACTGATGCCATGTGGGTTTATTTTTACTGCTGCTATACCAGTTTATTTTTACTGCTGCTATACCGGTTAATTTTTACTGCTGCTATATGTCGGTTTATTTTTACTACTGCTATACCGGTTAATTTTTACTGCTGCTATACCGGTTAATTTTTACTGATGCCATGTGGGTTTATTTTTACTTATGCTATACCAGTTTATTTTTACTGCTGCTATACCGGTTAATTTTTACTGATGCCATGTGGGTTTATTTTTACTGCTGCTATATGTCGGTTTATTTTTACTGATGCTATACCGGTTAATTTTTACTGCTGCTATATGTCGGTTTATTTTTACTACTGCTATACCAGTTTATTTTTACTACTGCTATAACGGTTAATTTTTACTGCTGCTATACCGGTTAATTTTTACTGATGCCATGTGGGTTTATTTTTACTACTGCTATACCGGTTAAATTTTACTGATGCCATGTGGGTTTATTTTTACTGCTGCTATATGTCGGTTTATTTTTACTACTGCTATACCGGTTTATTTTTACTACTGCTATACCGGTTAATTTTTACTACTGCTATACCGGTTAATTTTTACTGATGCCATGTGGGTTTATTTTTACTGCTGCTATACCAGTTTATTTTTACTGCTGCTATACCGGTTAATTTTTACTGATGCCATGTGGGTTAAACTCCTAGTTTACGGAATGAGAATATACCCGGCGAGTAAAAATGCTATCCCCCCCAGATTTTTTTGGGTTCCTACGCCCATGCGTGTCCTTTAATAAAAAACAGATTTGACTAATTTCATGACGTAAAGTCATGATTTTATTAAGGACACTGAGGCGAGTATTATCCCACCCGATTCAGGTATGTTGCACCCTCCCTGTGGGTATATTGTCAGGTAATGGGTGTACAGCCCTCATGGTAATATTGTTCATTCACCTGGTTGACTATTACTGGTTGTACATATTGCTTTGATTAAGGATACACTGTGGATGTGGAATATAATATCCAGGAACATATTTTACCACTTATTTCTATGTGTCTTACAGCCTCCCAATTGGGTTTCACACTGGTCCATGTCCGTCCATACCAAGTTCAAGCAGATGATTGCCAACTTCTTCGGAGTTCTGTTGTTGTATTTTTCTGGAGTCGCTGCTCTGCACATCTAATGGGTTCTATGTTCTTCAGTCTGTTGGGATATTCGTTGGCAACATCAAGAAAGAGGAGTGGCTTAAGGTCACATGGGGCATTATTGTGCTAGGAACACTCTCATTGGATAAAATGTTATATGTGGTTAACACTTTAGGGTAAATGCTGTTGTTGTTTTTTGTTTTTTTTTATATCTACAATAGCCTTTCATTGCTGCTGAGGAATAAAGAAAGAGATTAAGCATAATACTCGCCTCCGTGTCCTTAATAAAATCATGACTTTACGTCATGAAATAAGTAAAAATCTGGTCATTAACTCTCCCATTTTACTGTTAGTCTTACTTTAACATTCCAAAAATTGATAATGTTTTTATAGAACTTATTCAATACCTTTATTCTAGAAATATTTGATTTCAGTGTATGCAGGCATTATGCTCAAAAGCACATATTCCTTTTACATTCTGTTGTCATTTTCACTAAGATTAACAAGAGCTCTAGGCATGATGCCAGATTGGGGTTTTTGCCAGATTGGGTTAAATGTAATTTTGTCCCCTCTTTCTTACTTTATGGCTGGATGGGAGTATACTTCCTGGTGGTCCAGTGGAGGAAAACTTTGGACAGCATCCATGGTGGAGTATGTGTTCTGCATCTCTGTCAGGTGCAGATTCTACCTTAAAAAAGTTTAGATCATACTCTCCCTTGATGTAGTGCGGAGACACAGGAATGGACCTTTGGATCATAGCTCATGCTTTGGTTTAAAAAAAATAAAATAAAAAAAGCTGTGTTTAATATAGCATTGCTAAGGGTATATGCATAAATGTAAAGTGACGTTTGAAACACAATGCCTGTCATTTCAAGCATTTCAAGCTGGTAACTATGGAATTGTGGAAACATGATTTCTCAAGTTGTGCCCAAGGAGGATTTTCCAAAGTTAAAATTGAGATATGCATGTGATCTAAATTTCTCAATTTGAGTTTTATTGTGTTTGGTGTAACCTCATCCCGTTATGTAAATAATAACACTGTTTTAATAATTGTACTGTATATGGCTCCTATTTTATGTGTATTTGCATGTGCAAAAACGAGAGACAACGCTAGGTTTTATCTTGAGTAAAATGTTTAATAAACAGTTGAACTTGCTCCCCTCTATTTTCAACAATGGGAAACCCACAGTTCCCCCCGGGCTTCCACCCGGTAACATTCCAGGACTTCACGAAGGGAGTCATCCCTTATACCGACCTAGTACCACAAACAAAAAAGAACCAAACTACTTTGCTCGGAGAAGGTCTTCCAATTTACAGCATGAAAATGCTTTAGATGCCATCGCACCCCTCACTGAATTTGCTTCGTATGTGGAAGTATCAATGCCTGCTGACGTCATGATCCATTTGACCCATCGAGATAGGGTGACTGTAGAAACCGGCCGATGCGGTTGTCGAACGGCCATGAATAGGTCCGCACGTTGGGGATCTCGGACCGCCGCCGTCCCTGCTTCATACTCTTTGAGGCAGGCTACTGGGCATAACTTACTGTTATGTGGAAAAGCGGGGTAAAAAACCTTCGTGATGGCCGTTTTTGTACGTCTCGATATATCAAAGGTCATCCCTTCCGGTGTATATGAGCGTGCCTGAATGTCCAATGCTCGTACATCTGAGACCCGTTTACAGGAGATGAGGCAAAACAACGTGACCAATTTTGTGGTGAGTTGCTTGATCGACAAATCTTCGTTCTTCGGCCAACTTTCAAAGAGTCGGAGAACGAGGTTCACATCCCATACCTCCGAATACCGAGGTCATGGTGGTCGTGCAAATGTTATGCCTCCTAGGAGTCGACATACCATCGGATGTTTCCCTGTTTGAATTCCATTCCAACCTACGTGGCCTGCTGAGATAGCTGATCTATATAGATTAATTGTACGATATGCCAGGCCGTGGTCGAAAAGTGAAGTAAGGAAAGCCAGGACGTGACTCACAGTTGCAGATATGGGATCCACGTGTTGTTCCACGCACCAACCATACCATGCGTTCCAGGCATGTAAATATGATTTCCTTGTACCCGGGGCCCAAGCTCCTGCCAGGAGGTCCAGAGTCGTTTGTGGAACATTTGGGGTGTCGTCGAGTCCCCTGAAAGGAGCCATGCCAAAAGCTTGAGATGTCCCTGCAGTATGAGAGGGTGTGGATTGCCATCTGGGTCCAGGAGGATGTTGTCTTGTACCGGCAGTAACCTCGGCAGGTCTATGGACAGTTCTAGGAGTGTAGGGAACCAGGGTTGAGACGTCCAGAAGGGAGATACGAGGATTAGAGATGTCCGTTGTCGTCTGAGGTGCAGCAAGGTCCGTGCGATGAGAGTAAAGGCCATTGTTGTCGGAAAGCGTCCGTCGCTAGAGCCTCCGGATCCGGCCTCCAACTGAAAAACCTTGGTAATTGCGTGTTCAGCCGTGACGCGAACAGATCGATGTCCAGCGGCCCCCACAGTGACTGCAAATGGCTGAAGATGGCCGGGTTCAGCCGCCAGTCGCTGGTATCCCGTAGATGTCTGGAGTTCCAATCTGCTACTACATTGCTCATCCCCGGGATGTGTTCCGCTTGCACTGATATGTTGCGGTCCAGGCAGAACTGCCAGAAATCCTTTGCCAATTCCGCAAGTATTGCTGACCTCATGCCCCCGAGGTGATTGATATATCGAACCGCTGAAACTTTGTCATTATGAGCCGTACGCCCCTGCTGCGTAGGAGAGCGACCACTGGTTTCATGAGCTTTGTGAAGCACCAGGGGGCCGATGAGAGGCCGAACGGCAGGCATTGGAATCGCCACATGGCATCTTCCCAGCGAAATTGCAAGAAGTGATGGCAGTCGTCGGCCATTGGGACCGTGAGGTATGCGTCCTTCAAATCGAGTTTGAGCATCCAGTCCCCTGTGAGGAGGAGGTCCCGGAGTGAGTGTATACCCTCCATCTTGAAGTGGTGGTACGTGACAAACATGTTTAAAGGTCTCAAGTTTATGACTGGGCGAACACCTCCGCCTTTTTTGGGTACCAAGAATAGATTGCTTAAGAAACCTGGTGTGCCAGGGGGAACAGTATAGATTGCCCCTTTGGAGGCTAAGGCCTGGACGTCTTGTGTTATCAACTCCCGGTTCCGCATGGGGAACACCATTGGTCCGGGGGGTGCCAGTTGGACCGGGTATTGCACGAAGTCTATAGAATAACCCCGGAACGTGTGAAGCACCCAGGCATCTGCAGTGATCATGTGCCATGCTTTGACAAAATGGTTCAGTCTGCCCCCCACCATAGTTAATGCAGACATATGAGGAGGTAGTTCACTTACCATAAGGTCGTCGGCCATATGAAGAGCCTCTGGGTCCTCGGGTCTGCCACGGTCTGCCTCGAACCGGGAAGAATGGTGAGGTGTGTTTGGGTTCCGGGGGTGTGAATCTAGGTTGCACGGAGCCACGAGAGCCCCGGTATGAGCCCCGGGGCGAGCGGCCGGGCAGACGGCCCCGATATCTGACGGCCCAGCCAAAAACCCTCTGTTGGAACACTCGCTTCATACTGGCCTGAGCCTTATCCAGTGCCGTAAAGGTGCCCACATATGTGCCTAGTTCTTTTACAAAATTATCCCCGAACAGGAGGGCTTTAGCCTGGGGACCTGGTTCTGAGATGGCCAGGTTAACTAGTTTAGGCTCAATTTTAATTAAAATCGCCTTGCGTCTTTCCGTGGCCACCGCCGTATTCGCGATTCCCAGGAGACACACGGCACGCTGGATCCACCCCCTGAGGGTTTCCAGGTCCAGCGGTGCACCGCCTGCCAACGCGATTTCGACCATATCGAACATCCTAGCGATCGGTCCAAGGATGTCCAATACCTTATCCTGGCAGTTCCGCCAGGCAAAATCTAGGCCTTTCTTGGCCTTCCAGCCTGACTTACCCAGAAATTGGGCTATTTTTGGGTCCACTTCCGGGGTGGCGCATGCCATATCCGGGACCGTGGGGCGAGGGCACTCTGCCCGCAGTTTGTTTCGTGCCACCTTATCCAGTGGCTTTCTGATGCGGGCAGCTATATATTTTGCCACGTGGTCCAGGGGGTACCATTCGGAGGATCTCGGGTGTTGTAGGGTATCCGGGTCGAACAAAGGTTCGCCCTGAGGGTCAACTAAGGCGGAGTCGTCAGCTCCTTTCTTACGGTCCATGTCCGTGCCTGCGACGGAGCTATAGTCCCGCATGTGATTATCATTAGAGTCTTCACTATACTCATCAGAGTCCTCCTCTTCGGACTCGCTCTGAGCCTCCTCTAGCTCCGATTCAGAGTCGGAGGATTCCAGTAGGGCCTTAGCCCTCTTCCATTTCCTCACCGATTTTGCCCGGTGGCGGGCTCTTCGTTGTGGTCCAACCACAGGTTCTGTGACAGGACGTACCCTGTCCGTCTTTAGGGTTTTGGAGGCTAACTCGTCCAAATGACGAGACTTTTTAGCGGCCTTACGCCCACTAGGGGCCGCCGGCTTATTCTCTGGGGGGTTAGCCACGGGGTTAGTTGGTAGTTGCGTGGCTCTCATCGCAGTGGTTATGGAGTGGGATAAATTATCCGACATGGCACCCATGGCGGTAAATATGGCCTGTGTCACAGACTTAGTCATGGCCGCGTCTAGCAGGGAATGTAATTCCTCTGAGTCCATATGCTCCTGCGCTGTTTCCAACGTTGTGGGCATTTTGGGGCCCTGTAAAGGGGGGGGGTGGGGGGTGGGAATGGTGGCCCTAGATGTAGCGGCACTATAAGCACTGTGCTCAGCCTGCATGGTTGGGATGGACGGGCAGTAAAATACAGGCACGGCTTAGAGTTATACCCCTTTAAGCAAACTTCTAGAATAGCTAAACCCAATTACAGTGATGCAAAAAATACTGTAGCAGGCACCAGACACTAATGTGGGGCAAAGCACAATATACAATATAAAATGCACTGGACATAGACAAATGCAGCAAGCTCACCGAGTGTTCCCTCAGGAATAAGCTCCTGGGGAACACAGGGAGAGTTTGCCCAGCAACAGAGGAGTAACTCCCGCCCCCAAACGAGCAGTATTGGCCACGCTAGCCGAAGCGCGGCAAAACTGCCAGTCCCAAGATTGCCGCCGTGATGCGCACTTGCATGCGCGAGCGGCCGCGACCTCAGTTACCGCGGACCGCCGGGACCGCGACCGGCAGCGGTACCCGATGAGGGAAGAGACCAAGGGGGGGAGTGGGAAACCGGAAGAAAACGGTCGGCAAATAAACAAACCGACCGGAGGAGGGAGGGGGGGCGAGGGAGACAGAGAGGGAAAGAAAAAATAAATACAGGGAGGGCAAAGACCCAAAATAACCAGAAAAACCCCAAAGGATTACAATCACATGAAAACCTGAGGGAAGGAAAACGATTTAAAGGTAAAACTGACTGAAAAACAAAACTATAACTGTCAGCAACAGAGGAAGGACATTTTTTGTACTTATCTGAGGCTGCAGCAGCAAAAGAAAGAGGAGTGGCTTAGGGTCACATGGGACTTTGTTGTAATGGGGACACTCTAATTGGTTCATATGTGGTATTTGATTAACCCTTTAGAAGTTATGATGTAATTGATGTGATGTGATTGAATAGTTTTTCTTTTTTCATGGAATATATGTACAATATTTATTTTGCTGCTGAGGAATAAAAGAAAGAGAAAAGCATAATAGGAGCCTTCGTGTCCTTTAATAAAATTCAAACATTGATACTCTGGTTGAATTTTGCTTTTACTGTGAATCTTAGAGATAAGCTTCACAATACATTATTGTATGAGTTTCTCCTATGGGGGTTTTTTTCTTATGGGAATAAAAGTTGTAACGTTTTTACGCTATGTCAGTTTCCTTTTTTTAAAGGTCTGGAAACGTATAAAGACACAGACTTGCCATATGTGCTACTGTTACAGTAACTATTATGAAAGTACCCCTACATAATACTGGAACTGAAACTCTTTGTTGAATGGATATTTTTCTGTGCTGGACCCTTTTTAAAATAAAAAAAAAATAAAAAAAAAAATAGGGGTATAATCACTAAGCGCTGATACTAAGTTTGTTTTTATTCCTTGTCCTATGGGATGTTCTAAAACTTGGGAAGGTTTTTATTGTATCTAGCAGCTTTTTTTCAATTATTTTCTTGTGGATAACTGAATTTGGAGCATTGTCCTAGAAAGTCCACTGTATTATTTTCAGCGCTCTCTATACTGTGTGTTTTAAATGTATGCCAATGGATTATTGTATATACACTGGTTCTAAAAATTTATGTAATTAACAAAGATGCTCAATAAAACTTATAAAAAAAAAAAAACAGTTGAACTTGCAAGGTTATGCTTAGGTGGACAAAAATATAGACAATGAGAACATATATGATTGTGTGATGTAATTCCAGTAAAATACAAGTTTAGCAGGCTAAGATTGCCACAAGGCATATGTATGTATATGTGTTTGTAGTATCAGTTAGTTAATAACACGTAGCTAAGATACTGTCATCACTGTACTGACCAGGTGCAGGAATGTAAGAACTGGAATTACGCGTCCCTCTCCTTTGTATCAGATGAGCCACGTGGTTAGACCGGATGGATGAGTTTAGACTCTATTCATTAAATAGGTTAAGGGTATGTGTGGGTGTAGTTAATTGTGGGAGGAGCTACAGTGCTATATAAGGAATGTACTCTATGTATTCAGTACTCAGACTTTGCTGTATTTTGGTGACGCTAGTCCCTCTGAGTCCCGATCGGTGATCCAATAAAGAATCTCTTCCTTCCTGAAGAAACCTGTGTCCATCTCTCTGTGCTTGGCTTCCGTCAGTTTCTCCGGTATCATTTGGTGCATTGGCCGGGAAGCTCATCGTTCAACGGTAGCTGAGAGGCAGAGGCGTGAGACGGTCTATCTTTGCCCACGTTCTCTACGGCTGCACCCCTGAACTTCTGCGTGGACCTCCCTTCGTCTCGGCGCCACTGGTCTGTTGTCCAGGAGATCATCGGCCTCTACGTGAGAAGTGCTGGGGTGTCCCCGTCGATGAGTGTGAACTCAGGTTCAGGAACGAGGAGGTAAGACAACTGCTGTTTTAGACGGCAGGACCCGCTAGGGGTATACCGATTGTGCGGTAGGCCCAAAGGGGTTTTTGAATCTGTATCTGCCCCCTCTGTCGGAGGGAAGGAGCGAAGGCGCACCGCTCGATCGAACGCTCTTTAGTCAGACCGTTTGATTTGGTTAGTCAGGCGGGGTCCAGGTGTAAGATAGCCCTAGCCGGACACCGGTGTCTTGTCTAGACTAGCGTTCTAGGGTGTATATTACGTTCGCTAGGTCGGAGGGACCGGGAGACTAAGCGGCGCCTGTGTAAATTCGGTTCGCTAGTTCTCATCCTATCTGGGCTAAGTGGGAAGGCGTGTAAATTTGGAACCCACTAGACTTTTGATAGTACGACTAAGAGGCGCCTGTGTAAATTCGGATCTCTAGCTCGTTGTATAGTGCGACTAAGAGGCGCCTGTGTAAATTCGGTTCTCTAGCTCGCTATGTATATGTGGTGATTGGGCAGTGTGGCTAACCAAAACGGGTGTATATAGTTTTAGGTAGTCCATTCAAGGTACTGGCCAATAGTTTAGTTGGGAATTGTAAATGTGTTAACGATTGTTTTAGTAAAGTGTATATCTTGTTAGATAGCGCGAGCTCAGCCGTCTAGCGAGAGTGTTAATAGTGTGTTGCTGTATTATAGTGCACGGTACCATAACCCTGTATATTTACTGACATTATATAATAAGTACTAATCATTGTCGTCCATTGCATGTTTAACACCATAACCACTAATAATTGTATTGTGACCTTAACTTGTGCTTTGACCTATGCTAACCGTACTGTAACCGCTATTTGTAAAAGACGATGTTACTGGGGTGTGTTATAGACGGGTAATTCGTATATAGAGAATTATAGCGTGGGTGACTGTGTAGTTACGCCAAAGGGCATAATATTGATTATATAGTGACTGGTGTAGCAGCTGTGTGTGTACGGGAATTCCCTGAGTGTTTATTGTTATTGTGTACGTTTCACTTGGTAACCGTACCACGTGGTGCTGTTGCCAGAGGAAACGGGTGTGACTGTTGAATAGTACGCGTGTATAGTAATCGTTGTCGACGACGTTCCACTGTTAAATATGGGTGCGTCGCAGTCAACGATTCCGGATCCCTTAGGATGTATGGTTAAGAATTTTAAAAAGGGATTCAAAGTTTGTGATTTTGGGGTAAAGATGTCTCCTGTACGTTTGGTCACTTTGTGCACTAGGGAGTGGCCTACTTTGGTTGCGGCATGGCCGCCACGTGGCAGTTTGGATCCAACTCTGGTACAGCGCTTACACGTGGCTGTATCAGGTAGGCCTGAACTTTACGGCCAGTTTCCTTATATTGATTGTTGGAGACAGGCCGTAAATGACTCGCCAAAATGGCTCCGGACATGCCACGAGGAGCAGTGTCGCCTCATGGTAGCTAGGACTTGCTCGTCCACTAGGACTGGTGTTAGGCCCATTTTGGACACGCCCCCTGAGTCCGAGATCCCTTTGCCGCCCCCTTACTTTCCGGTAAGAGGAAGTGACGCAAATACAGGAAGTCCTGTAACCCTTCCCTCATTACCCTCATCCACTTCCGCTTCCTCCTCCAGTGCAGGATCCACCCCCCCTCGTACTAAATCCCCCCTTCCGGAACCAGATAGACCAACCTCCATTAGAAACGAATATCCTGATTTGGCGCCACTTCAGACTTCCGGTCAAGCTTCATCTAGCTCGGCCCGAAGTGTTCTATTTACCACCTTTTCCCAAAACCAACCTCCCACATCCCCATACCCTATCTCTCCCCGACCGGAACCCATGACTGACGCCCCTCCACGTAGCCCCATACAGACCCGACAGTTGACCGGTGCCCAACAATTGAGACACTATCAGATGCCTCTTCGTCTGAATCCCGGGTCAGCCTATATTAATGCCGCAGGTCAAATGGCACAAGCTGACCCTGTCTTCGTATATGTTCCCTTCACTACAACCGATCTTTTAAACTGGAAGACCCACAATTCCTCGTATACTGAGAAACCACAAGCCATGACTGATCTGTTCACCTCAATAGTACAGACGCATAATCCGACATGGGCTGATTGCCAGCAGTTACTAATGACTTTATTTAACAATGAGGAAAGGACAAGAATAAATCAAGCAGCCATTAAAGCATTAGAAGATAGAGCCCGTGCTTTGAATCAAGCTAATCCAGCAGCATGGGCCGCAACACATTATCCCAACACTGATCCCGATTGGAACGTAAATGGTGCTGATATGGTTCAACTCAGAGCCTATAGAGACGCTATAATTGCTGGCATGAAAGCCGGAGGAAAGAAAGCCATTAACATGTCGAAGACAGTTGAGGTGATCCAGAAAAGCGATGAAGCGCCCAGTGTCTTTTATGACCGATTATTGGAGGCGTACCGCTTGTACACCCCCTTTAATCCGGAAGACGCAGACAATTCCCGAATGGTTAACTCCGCCTTTGTCAGCCAAGCTTACGGAGATATTAAGCGCAAGCTACAAAAGTTAGAAGGGTTTGCAGGTATGTCAATCTCCCAACTAATGGAGGTAGCTAATAAGGTCTATATGAATAGGGAAACAGAAAGCAAGAAAGAGGAGGAGCGCAAGATGCGTAAAAAGGCTGATATGCTAGCGGTAGCGATCGCAGGCGTAGATAAACGGGGCCCAGATAGAGGCAATAATAGATGGAGTAGGGAGCCTTTGAGTAGGGATCAGTGTGCGTATTGCAAGGAAGAAGGGCATTGGAGGAACGAATGTCCGCAAAGAGAGCAGTACGAGAGAGACCAACCCAGGGCAGGCTACGGAAACTTTAGAGGCAGAGCGAGAGGTAGAGGAGGTCCCGGAGGGAGTAATGGTTATAGAGGGAGTAATGGGAACAGAGGAAGTGTGAGGGAAGATAGGTATATTCCAGCAGCGCAAAGGTCCCGCGATAGAGAAGGTAGGGACTTCGTAGGATTGGCTGACACGGTCATGGAGGACTATTGATACCGACCGGGCTCCATCCCCCTTGGTCGAGCGGAGCCTATGGTCGATGTATCAATAGGGGGGAAAAGGAGTGCGTTCATGATCGACACTGGTGCTGAACATTCAGTGGTGACTAATCTGGTTGCTCCTCCATCTGGAAGGACTATTACTGTGATAGGAGCAACTGGAAGAAGTGCTGAAAGACCGGTTCTTAAAAGTCGACTCTGTACATTGGGAGGCCACGTAGTAAAACACCAATTCCTTTATATGCCTGAATGTCCAGTCCAATTGCTGGGACGTGATATGCTATCCAAATTACAAGCGCAGATTACGTTCCTACCAGATGGAACAACATCTTTAAAGTTTAATGGACCTTCAGGTATTATGACTTTATCCGTACCAAAGGAAGAAGAGTGGCGACTTTATACAGTGTTGACTAGCCAAAACCCTAGGAGTGATGAGACATTGTTTAACATACCAGGAGTTTGGGCAGAGAACAACCCACCAGGACTGGCCCGCAATATTCCACCAATAAAAATTGAACTGAAACATGGGGTTTATCCAGTGAGCCTAAGACAATATCACATTCCGCAGAAGGCTAAGAAGAACATCCAATCCTATCTGGATAAGTTCATACGGTATGGTATCCTAAAATTCTGTACTTCCCCCTGGAACACCCCATTGCTGCCTGTTCAAAAGCCCGGTACAGATGAGTATCGACCTGTACAGGACTTAAGAGCAGTCAATGATGCGGTTGTTGGCATACATCCAGTTGTACCCAATCCATATAACCTGCTTGCTTTAATTCCGGACGGGGCTACTTACTTCACAGTCTTAGATCTCAAAGATGCCTTCTTTTGCCTCCGAATTGCCGCAGAAAGTCAATGTATTTTCGCTTTCCAGTGGGAGAACGCTGTAACGGGCTCAAAACGCCAAATGACTTGGACAAGACTGCCCCAAGGGTTTAAAAATTCACCTACCCTATTTGGTTCAGCCCTAAGTCAAGATCTATTGGATTTCGAGTCCATCCCAGGAGAGTGTGTATTGTTACAGTATGTAGATGACTTGTTGATAGCAGCAGTTACAAAAGAAATCTGTCAGCAAGCAACGCACGATCTACTACACATTCTCTGGAAGGCAGGATACAAGGTGTCTAGAAAGAAGGCTCAGTTGTGTTTGCCAACTGTCAAGTATCTAGGATTCCATATCTCTGAAGGTCAAAGAATTATGGGGCCAGAGAGAAAAGAAGCTGTCTGCCAAATACCAATACCCAAGAATAGAAGACAAGTGCGAGAATTCTTGGGGGCAGCAGGCTTCTGTAGGATATGGATTCCCAGTTATGCGATACTAGCAAAACCTCTGTACGCAGCTATCAAAGGTACAGAGCACGACCCCTTCTTATGGACCCAAGAACAGCAAACGGCATTTGAAGATGTGAAGAAGGCTTTGATGAGTGCCCCAGCATTAGGTCTACCTGATCACACACGACCATTCTACTTGTATGTACACGAGCAAAGAAGAATGGCTGTGGGAGTATTGACACAGTACTTGGGATCATGGCAAAGACCTGTTGCCTACATGTCTAAGCAACTGGATGCAGTGGCCAGCGGACTTCCACCTTGTCTAAGAGCCGTAGCTGCAGCCGCCCTGCTAGTAGCTGAAGCCGATAAACTCACTCTGGGTCAAGAACTTTATGTACGAGTCCCACATGCAGTACAGACGTTGTTGGATTACAAAGGAAATCATTGGTTTAGTAACAGCCGTATGACCAAGTATCAAGCAATGTTGTGTGAAAACCCAAGAGTGCATTTAGAGACTGTAAACACCTTAAATCCAGCTACCCTTTTGCCACAACCTACTGAAAGTCAACATGATTGTTTGGAAGTAATGGATGAAGTATTCTCAAGTAGACCAGATCTTCGTGATTTTCCCATCCAGAACCCCGATGTTCAATATTACACCGACGGCAGTAGTTATGTGAAAGAAGGGATCCGCTATGCAGGATATGCAGTGACAACAATAGACAAGGTGATAGAAGCTCGGCCACTGGCGAAAGGAACATCAGCACAAAAGGCAGAATTAATAGCACTAACACGAGCGTTACAATTGGCTGAAGGTTTAAGAGTAAATATCTATACGGACTCTAAGTATGCGTTTTTAACCACTCATG
The DNA here is from genome assembly GCF_036172605.1 of Pelobates fuscus. NCBI lineage: Eukaryota > Metazoa > Chordata > Amphibia > Anura > Pelobatidae > Pelobates > Pelobates fuscus. The sequence continues at coordinate 229,038,065 of NC_086318.1, forward strand.
CCCACGGAGCTTTGTATAAAGAAAGAGGACTACTGAATTCAGAAGGCAAAGAAATCAAGTACGCAGCCGAAATCCTACAACTATTGGAAGCAGTGTGGGAGCCGAAAGAAGTCGGTATCATACATTGTCGAGCGCATCTGAGAGGAGATGGTGATGTAACCAAAGGAAATCGGATGGCAGATAGTGCAGCTAAGCGTGCTGCTGAATCAGGAAGACAGGAGTATGTAGGGCATATAGCTGCTCTTATACCAACTCCACTGTCCCAATGGACTCCAGTTTATACAGCTCAAGAAGAGGAGTGGTTAAAGACTGAACCGGGAAAGTATCTGGAGAACAAGTGGTATCAGCTAGAAGATGGAAGAATAGTTATACCAGCATCACTAGCAGTAGAAATTGTCCAAAACTATCACAACGGGACACATTCTGGGAGAGACAGTACTGAAGAATCTCTTAGAAAACATTTCTACATACCAAGATTGTCCAACTTGACTCAGGCCATTGTACGCAGATGTGTAACGTGTGCTAAGAATAATGCAAGACAAGGACCAGTAAAGCCACCAGGAGTTCAGTTTATGGGGGGACTCCCCATGTCCGATCTACAAATAGACTTTACAGTGATGCCTAAGTCGGGTGGACATCGTTACCTGCTGGTAATTGTGTGCACCTATTCAGGCTGGGTAGAAGCATGTCCTACTCGTACAGAGAAAGCAGGAGAAGTTGTGAGATTCCTGCTACGAGAAATAATACCCCGATATGGACTACCCTGTTCTATAGGATCGGACAATGGTCCAGCTTTTGTTCATCAGTGCCTACAACAACTGACTCATATGCTTGGTATAAAGTGGAGGCTTCATACTGCATATAGACCCCAGAGTTCTGGTAAGGTAGAGAGAATGAATAGAACTATAAAGAACCAGTTGGCTAAAATGTGTCAGGAAACCCAACTTAAGTGGAACGTTCTCTTACCCATAGCTTTATTGCGAATCCGCAGTACCCCTACCAGAAGGATGGGCCTCTCTCCTTTTGAAATCATGTATGGGCGACCACCTCCCGTACTTGGTAACTTAAGGGGGGACTTGAGTCAGTTGGGAGAAGGAATTACCCGGCAGCAGGTTGTAGAGTTGGGTAAGACTATGGAGGAGGTACAGAAATGGGTACAAGATAGATTACCTGTGAATATTTATCCCCCTGTTCATAGTTATCATCCAGGAGATCAAGTGTGGATTAAAGAGTGGAATAATGTACCGTTAGGGCCCAAGTGGAGAGGTCCTTATGTTGTTCTTTTGTCTACCCCTACAGCGATAAAAGTAGCCGAAGTAACTCCGTGGATACATCACTCCAGGGTTAAACCAGCAGCAGTCGATTCTTGGCAAATTACAGCAGATCCAGAGAATCCCTGCAAGATCCGGTTGAAACGCACTACTCAGTCGGAGTAACGAGGAATTATTGTGGATTACAAATTTTATTGTTACAGGTGTGAGTGAGAAGGCCATAATAAAGCCTGTCCGCTTACCATCACATAGTGTATAAGCCAGGAAAGTCTCGAAGGGACACCTGTGAAGATGAGCAGAACTCCATTCCCTGCAGCCCTCACATCCTGGAAGCTGAGGTTCCATCGCACGGACGAAGACTGAGGATGACGGCGAAAGATGTGCTTTTGATTGTGTTTATTTATATGTGTTTTTATATTCAGGAAGGTAGAGGTACCGACACTCCTAGCTGTGAGGTATGCATTAAGACTACGAGAACAGGTAACCATATTTCCCAAACCCTAATTTGGCATTCACAATACGAATGTAAAGGAGAGGTATCAAGATGTAGATACCTAAATATAGACTATAGTGTGTGCCATTTAGGAGTAGGAGAACCTAAGTGCTTCAGTCCAGAGTATCAACCTCGTACAATTTGGTTGACTCTCAGGAATGGAGATCCTCAGGGGACCCTAATTAATAAGACGGTGTTAGAATCCGTACATTCTTCGGGTGTTCTGCTATTTGATGCATGTAAGGCGATATCAAGTGGTAGAAAACCGTGGAATGTATGTGGGGATCTTAGATGGGAGAGGACGTATGGGTCTAATGATAAATATATTTGTCCCAGTAGTAAAAATAAATATGTGAGTCCTAGATGCCCAAATAAAGACTATAACTTTTGTCCATATTGGTCTTGTGTGGGGTGGGCAACTTGGGGACAGACAGTAGACAAAGACATGATAGTGACTAAGTTGCCGACTAGCCCTTATTGTAAGTCTATGGAATGCAACCCAGTCCATATACTCATTAATAACCCCGACAAGTTCTTAGATAAGTATGGAAATTTATTTGGGTTTCAAATATACGGGACGGGTTTAGATCCTGGGACATTATTGTTTATAGGAATAGAGACTGATACGGTATCCTCCCAGACTCATCAAGTATACCATTCCTTTTACGAAGAGATGAGTATAGATAATAAGATCCCCCATAATGCTAAAAACCTGTTCATCGATTTAGCTGAAAGTATTGCCGGTAGTCTTAATGTTACCAACTGCTATGTGTGTGGAGGTACTAACATGGGAGACCAATGGCCTTGGGAAGCAAAGGAGGTAATGTCCGGTTCTGAGGCAGTTGACCAATTAATATCTACACAAGCCGATTATCATATGAGTGTTAGAGGTAAATCTGAGTGGAGATTAAAGACCTCCATCATAGGTTATGTTTGCATAGCAAGGAAAGGAATAATGTATAATACTTCTGTAGGAGAATTAACTTGTCTAGGGCAAAAAGCTTATGATGATGATACAAAGAATACAACTTGGTGGTCGGCTTCAAATGTCTCAGAACCATCTAACCCGTTTGCTAGATATGCCAATTTAAAGGATGTGTGGTTTGATCTATCCATCACATCTACCTGGAGAGCCCCAGCAAATTTGTACTGGATCTGTGGTAAGAAAGCCTATTCGGAGTTGCCACAGGACTGGGAAGGGGCATGTGTGTTGGGTATGCTCAAACCATCCTTCTTCTTGTTACCGATTGAAACAGGTGAGACTTTAGGTGTTAAAGTGTATGATGTGAATCATAGGAAGAAAAGGGGACCCATAGAGATAGGCGCCTGGGAAGATGATGAATGGCCTCCCCAGCGTATTATAGATTACTATGGGCCAGCCACGTGGGCTGAGGATGGTACCTTTGGTTATAGAACCCCTATTTATATGCTCAACCGTATTATAAGATTACAGGCGGTGGTTGAGATTATCACAAATGAGACATCACAAGCGCTCAATCTTCTAGCGAAGCATAACACCAGGATGAGGACAGCAGTCTACCAAAATAGATTAGCCTTGGATTACCTTTTGGCAGTAGAGGGAGGTGTATGTGGGAAGTTTAACCTAAGTAATTGCTGTCTTCAAATAGATGACGAAGGGCAAGCAATAGCTGAGCTTACTAGCCATATGGTTAAACTAGCGCATGTGCCTACTCAGGTATGGAAAGGGTACAATCCAAGTAGTTGGTTTGGTAGCTGGTATGAGTGGTTTGGAGGGCTTAAGGCAGTGGTAGGTGGAGTCCTACTGATTTTACTGTTGTGTCTACTCCTACCGTGTCTTATACCCTTAGTAGTTAGGTCTGTGCAAAGCCTGATAGGAAGTATAGCAGAGAGGAAGGCTGCTGCACAGATAATGGCGATATATAAGTATAAGGCTCTAGATCAGGGAGAACCAATGCAAGAAGATGAATGTTGAAGATTCACATCATAAGATAAGTCTGGTCTGGTTCATGGTAACCTGAGGTATATGCAAACCAAGGTTAAGTGATGCCTCAAGTAATTGTGAAATATCAGAGGCATCAAAGGGGGGAATGTGATGTAATTCCAGTAAAATACAAGTTTAGCAGGCTAAGATTGCCACAAGGCATATGTGTGTATATGTGTTTGTAGTATCAGTTAGTTAATAACACGTAGCTAAGATACTGTCATCACTGTACTGACCAGGTGCAGGAATGTAAGAACTGGAATTACGCGTCCCTCTCCTTTGTATCAGATGAGCCACGTGGTTAGACCGGATGGATGAGTTTAGACTCTATTCATTAAATAGGTTAAGGGTATGTGTGGGTGTAGTTAATTGTGGGAGGAGCTACAGTGCTATATAAGGAATGTACTCTATGTATTCAGTACTCAGACTTTGCTGTATTTTGGTGACGCTAGTCCCTCTGAGTCCCGATCGGTGATCCAATAAAGAATCTCTTCCTTCCTGAAGAAACCTGTGTCCATCTCTCTGTGCTTGGCTTCCGTCAGTTTCTCCGGTATCAATTGGGCAGATACTTGACTACAGAAAATGAACACGTTTGTTTTGTTGTATACTAAGAGCACACAATATTGTATTTGCGTGTACTCTAATGTCATTGGTATTAACAGAACATACTGCATGTGGAAAAAAACCAAAAGTGGTTCTATGCTAGGCAGGATATTTTATAATGCTGCTTTCTTTATTCACATCGCAATGTTAATAAAGATTTGTTAAAAAAAAAAATAAATAATAATAAACAAGTTCGTATCAAATGCAGCTGCAGACAACAACTACACTTTCCCTCGTGTAACTCATTGAAAAAAATGTTTTATTCTACTATAGTACAGTTCATGCCCTTATCAAATATGGCGGATATCGTTACGTTTCTGGTAAGTAATGCCCCGTCCCTTACGCAGCTGAAGGTGGAGCCTTTCCTCCGTGAGTATAAATATGTGACGTCAGCAACGCTCGTTCCTTTCCCTACCGATGCTATAGGTGGGTAAGTCATGGCTTGTAGGAATGGCTGCCATGGGGACTGTGTAATCCGCTGTCTATCTCGGGCATCTCGCCCTGCTTGAACATGGGGGAAGCGGCAGAAGAAAGGGCAAATGTAACGCTTTTCGTTTGTGTCTGTATTTCAGCGAACTGACCCCAAACATCCATTCGTAATCCAACAATGGCCGAGGAAGGGTGAGTGTGTGGGCCTGTGCTTTGTGTTCCTGTATGTTCTACTGATAGAACTTATATTAAAAGCCGGAGATCTGCCTCTCAACAGGGTGTGAAGTGGGTTATTCCTGCCTTATGCTGTGTACCCCTGACATACCCGCTTACATGCTTTTCAACTCCAGCTAGAATAGAGTTTGACAGGAAATGAGTTATTGTAGCTTTTCGGTAAACTTATGCTTTGCTTATGTAAACTAGCTTTAAAATATCTTTTTATGCTATTCTAACCCATAGTGTTGGAAATATTTTGTACCGGTGTTTTTTTTAAGGTGTATGGGGATTCCTGTTAATATTGCCTAAATATTGTTAAAAGTTTTCCTAAGTGTTCTGAATTGGTTCATCTGTACTTCAAATGTGTAAATGCTGCAGAGTTTGAATGATGATTTTACAATTAAGTCGGAATCCCCTTCTCTCGACTGAGAGAAAATGTGAATCTGACAAGCCTGTAGCAACCCACTTAATGACTGGATGACATTATGGCTGTTTTGTGCTAATCTTGTGTGTTTTTATTTATTTTTTACATAGCATTTCTGCTGGAGGTGGAATGGATATCAACACCGCTCTTCAGGAAGTGCTCAAGACCGCACTTATCCATGATGGTCTAGCTCGTGGAATCCGTGAAGCTGCCAAGGCTCTTGACAAGTAATTTGACTTTTCTTACCATATTGATATTTTATTGTGTTCAAACCATGCCTCTGTATTGTCTTTAGAACGCTAGCTGCTTTGGCAGTACAACTTCATATAATGTGAAGTCAATTTCCTGAGGATTAAAGGAACACTAGTGTTAAGGATACAAAGCTTTGTTCCAAAACAATATAGTGTTCCTATACACCTCTCCCACAGCACCCAAATGGTTAACCCTTTAAAAATACATCTTATTGAAGCGTAGATGTTCCCCTGCTCTCTTGGCCTTCTGTGAAATAATTGTGATGGTGAGCCTTAAGTACATGCATGGCAAACACCACGCACTTCCGTAGGAAAGCATTGAACTGTCTTCCTATTGGTATTAGATGATACTGGACGACCTGCAGATGCTGAAAACCTTTATCGTTGGAGGTGGTCTTTTAACAACGCAGGAAAAACAGTTTCTCTAAAACTGCAATGTTTTCAGAGGCAGGATTAAGGGGACAGGGTCAGTGCACCTTCACTTTGAGATGATGTAGTCTGGGTGCTTATACTGTTCCTTTAAAGGGCCTCTCCAGGCAGCCCCTGTTTACTCACCTGGTTCCAGTGCCGGGAGCCTCGTGAAGCCGTGCCCCCTATTTCGTCAAAATGACGAAATAGGCGGACGCGAGGAGGGAGCAATCAGACGCTTCCATTTGGAAGCGTCATTGCTCCCTTGCTGCCCTCTGAAGTCCTCAGCGCACGGTGTGCGCGGCCGCGAGCTGAGCTGACTGACAGCTCAGCTTGCGGTCTTTGCCCGCCCCCCTCCTCTGATGACAGGCTGGAGAGAGAAGGCGCGCACACAGTGCCTTCTCTCTCCTGCACACGTCAGACGTATTTTCAAATGTCTGACGTGTACAGGGCCTTTTTAGGGCCCTGCATGATAGGAAGTGCCTCTGGTGGCTGTCTGAGTGACGGCCACTGGAGGTATTCCTATCAATCAATGTAAACACTGTATTTTCCCTGAAAATAGTGTTTACATTAGATTGCCTGCAGGGAGCTATAGATCTCACCTGAACGAATACATTAAGCTGTAGTTGTTCAGGTGACTAGTGTCCCTTTAAGCAAAACTGTCTCAAACTACAGTGTTGTGATTCTTCAATGTAGATTTAGAAAGTTACCTTAATGTGTTAATCTGTAAGTAATAAAGCTGCTTAAATGGCTAAATAGAACCTGCTATCTAACCAGTCTTGTGTGGCCATTTGCTTAGTGTTCTAGTTCAGCGGTAGGCAACCTTCGGCACTCCAGATGTGTTGAACTACATCTCCTATAATGCTGACAAAGTGTCAGGGTAGTTGTAGTCCAAAACATCTGGGTTGCCTATCCCTGTTCTAGTTTATTAAAGAAGCCATGTCTTCTATTGACGTTCACTGTCTGAAGCTTTAGTTAAGTATACTTTATGGGAAGTATTATTCTTAAACATCTGTCCTTGGCACTAGACAGTTCATATATCCCCAAAATTAAACTCTGCAGAAGGAATCCCTTTTCTGATATCTATCATCATAAATGTTGCGGCTTGGTAAAAGATGTGCAGTCGATTAATTTGTCTTTGGCATCTTAGAGGATGTGCATACATGGTGAGCACAGCTATCACTTTAAGACTACCCCATAGGAAAGCATTAAATCGGTACTTTCCTATAGTTATACATAAAACGATGTCCTCATGCAAAGCGTGAGGACATCTGCCTTGTTTAGTGGACCAAAAGTCTAAGGATGCGGAAGTGCATTTAGTGGCTGTCTGCTAGACTGCCTCTAAAGGTGGAGTTAATCCTGCAAGGATTATTACTGCAGTTTATTAATAACTGCAATAATTACCATTGCATGGTTAAGGGTACAGGGACACTGCGCTTAGACCTCTTCGATGAGCTGAAGTGGTCTGGGTATTTGGTCTTTAATATTCCATAATGCTGAGTTGTTGGGTATACTGTAGAAGTGCTAGTTGGGGAATGGCAGTACAGCACATGTGCTGTGGATTTCCCTGTCATCTGTAGTTATGCAAGGGGCTCTAAAAAGGCTAAATGTTAAAGAATAGAAAAGTGGTGAAGTGAACCATCTTTTTAAAGATTATGTTCATCCTAGTCTATATACATCAATTCTGAGCACCATTTACAGGTGAAGCTTCACTTAAAGGGGTTCTGGCACTGGAGGACCCTCTAGTGCCCCTCTACCTCCCACCCTCCATCCCAAGTTGCTAAAGGGGTTAAAACCCCTTTAATGACTTACTGGAGTCCAGCGCCAATGGCGCTAGGTCTAGCTCCACCTACGTTCCCTCTCCCCAACATCAGCCTGCGGGGAGCCATAATGCGCGGGCAAGGGAGACATAATGCGCGGCAACGGCTGTGAAATACACCTCCCCATAGGAAAGCATTTTACAATGCTTTCCTATGGGGATTTCGGCGACGCGGGAGGACATTCAGCGTAGTTTTAACCCACTTTTCGTGTTCTATAAACACGGAAGTCCCCTAGTCTACTAGACAGCCACTAGAGGAGGACTTAACCCTGCAAGGTAAATATTGCAGTTTATGAAAACTGCAATAATTAAACTTGCAGGGTTAAGGGTTGTGGGAGTTGGCGCCCAGTGGGCAGAAGTGGTCTGGGTGCCTGTAGTGTCCCTTTAATTTTTAACTAGTGCTTAATACAATTTGAGGATCAATTATGGTAGCATGGAAATATCTCAGAACGCAATTACATGGTGTTTAAAGCGTGGACTTGCACAGTTTTTCTATACTCCTGTGCATCATTCAGTGCAATAGTTAACTATAATTTGGGTATAATATTGCCCAACTACAATGCTTGAGTGATGATTTTGTTTAAGTCGGAATCCCCTTCACTCCCTCATGAGTGATAAAACAGATCTGACAAGCCTGTAGGTGAATGGATTACTGTGAACCATTAATGTACGTTATGTAAAATGTTACAACTTTTGTCATTTTGTACATATATTTATCGGCTTGCTTTGTCTTAGGCGCCAAGCCCATCTCTGTGTCCTGGCTTCCAACTGCAATGAACCAATGTATGTGAAGTTGGTAGAGGCACTTTGTGCTGAACACCAGATCAATCTTATTAAGGTACGTGAAAAGGGTCTTTCTTGCTGGAATTAATGGCCATATTAATAGACATAAGACTACGTTCTCACACAGCCAATGTAGCAAGGTATTAAATAGAAGTCTGTGCAGAGATGTCTTACCATGAAAGTCAGAAAAAAAACATCTAACAGTACTCATTGACAATATTGGATAGACTTCATTGTGAATTTTCCTATGTTTCTGTTAAATTAGCTTGTTCTACAGTGATTACACATTAAAAGTATTTACAAACTAATATTGTGCTGTATATGATGAAAACTTGGCTCCCTCTACTGAATAATATGTGGAGAAATGCCTACAAGTTACCCAAGTTTCTGACTCTACAGACAGCTGTAAAAAAAACAAACCTGTTTTAATGCTGAATTACAGAAAACCTTTTGTTTCTAGGTTGATGACAGTAAAAAACTTGGAGAATGGGTTGGTCTCTGCAAGATTGACAGGGAAGGAAAACCTCGCAAGGTTGTTGGTTGCAGTTGTGTAGTTGTAAAGGTAAGAATTTGCAGGGTTTGGGGTGTGCCATTAATGAGCAGCTGTTGGACTAAGTGTCTTGCAGACCTTGCTCAAACCTAGTGGCAATAGTAACTACCATCACACGAGCCTTAACGACTTCATGTGTCTATTAAGGTCCTTGATAATGGCTACATTGTAAATGTGTTCCCATTCACTGTTTTGTAAAAGTACTTATATCTACCACCATAACTACAGCCTGCTGTAGTGGTTATGATAACAAGATCTTGGCAATGTTGATGTTGCTGGCCCTCCTTCCTTATCCTGCCAAGAGACAAATCTCTATGGGATGACATCCAGAGCTTCAGAAACTGTCAATCTTTGCCACTCATTGGCTCAGTCAACTGACTGTTATTGGCTTCTTTATGAGTCCGTATTGAAATTTGCCCTTAATTAGCAATAGCTGGGCTGGCTGACGCCCCACATCTCTGCCAGAGGTGGTTACACCTCTAGAAGCAAACTGATTAAACACTGCACATACGAACGCCAGACAGCATGACCATTTCAAATCACCAGTCATCATGGTGCTTGGTATAACCCTTTTCTATTAATTGAAATGGTATGGATGTACTCACATAGCACTTTGGATAGTGTTGGTGAGCTTTGTGAACAGCATGAAAACCAGAACCTGCTTTAAATGCCTACAAAGTAGTGCACACCACCTACTTTGTACTTGGAACACAAACTATGGCACAATGGCCACTACAGATTTTTACTTGTGCTGCAAGAAGTCTTTTGGTACTGATTTCCAAACTCTTTAAAGGACCACTATAGTGCCAGGAAAACATACTGCTGGGCTCTAGGGGGTGGAAGGGGTTAAATTTACTTTTCTCCAGCGCCGGGCGGGGAACTCTCCTCCATATCAGTCATTGGCTGAATGCGCATGCACGGCACGAGCTATGCACGCATTCAGCCAGTCCATAGGAAAGCATTCTCAATGCTTTCATATGGATGCTGGCGTCTTCTCACTGTGAAAATCACAGTGAGAAGCGCCTCTAGCAGCTGTCAATGAGACAGGCACTAGAGGCTGAATTAACCCATATGTAAACAGCAGATCCTCTGAAACTATGTTTATGGAAGAAAGGGTTAATCCTAGCTGGACCTGCACCCAGACAAGTTCATTAAGCTGAGATAAGAGTTCTATAGGTAGTTGCATAACATGATGGTTGTTGATATTAATGAAATTAGTCAAAACAAGGATTGCAATGATAGACTTAAATGCAGTAACTCAGCAGCACAGTAATCTAGGCTCTGGGTTACAAAGTCCCAGCGGGTAGCAATCAGACTATTTCCATCATGCCATCTTTAATACGTAGTAGTAGCCATGCTTGGACACAAACTCTAGCAGTAACGAACCTAATGCAAAATTTATTTTTATTTTAGGACTATGGCAAAGAGTCTCAAGCAAAAGATGTCATTGAAGAGTATTTCAAGTTGAAGAAATAAACATCTAAATAAAAGTCTTACAAATGTTTTGTGTTTTTAATTTGAAAACTTTTGGTTTTTAGAAGGAAAAAAAATCCTGAATTCTCAGTTGGCATTCAGGCAGAATGCAACACTTTCTCCTTTTGTGTAGGTAAAGGACTACATGATGTAGTTGTTCTGGTGAGTAATATTGCCTTCAGTCATTTTTATGCAAACCTTGTCTTTTCAGAGAAAAGGCAATGTTTAAATTGGCCACTGGAGGTGCTTCCGTGGTAGTGCTGCAGTTCTGTTTACACACTCTGTATGGGGATGCTGAATCTTCCACAGATGCATTGATTCAATGAATCTCGGAGGAGGTGTTAATTGGCTAAAATGGTGTTCAGCCCATTGTTAAGATGTTTCTGGGAAAGCTCATTCTGGTTCATTTTCAACATGGTAATCATTGAAGGGGCGCTCCTATCTGTATAATACTGAAATAAGGGCAACACTGGCTGTGGCGGACCTAGTATCATTCCCTGGGGTTACCCAACCCTATATTTTAGTTTTGCTGAAAAATTTGTATGGTCCCTCTTTATTGACTCAAAACACTGACCACCTCTGGCTGTTTAACTGCAATTAAAGGTTCAAATTGAATGCTTTCCATGGGTGGCTGATGTTCGTATAACCATGGTCAATTTTGTCTCCAAACACAGGCAAGGCAGGTTGTCATCGTGTGGAACTACTTTTGGGTTACACACTCTCACAAACCCCAGTGAAACTAGTACTGCTGCCTGTACACTTTCCTGGCCAGCTACACAAACTACCAACGGGGGGTGAATTTAGTTTTCGAGTTTAGAGCTCAATTATCTCAGTCCCAGAGTCTAGGGGGGGGGGGGGGGAGGACCTGTGTAATGTTGCTGTGGCAACTCCATGCTAGGGGCCATGCATAACAAGCTGTGTTTGACCCAGTAAAAAAATATGAATCAATTGAGTCACAAAACGGTGGTTGCGGGCGGGGTGTGAGGCTATAATCACTGACCAGTGCTTTATTCCAACGAAGATATTTGGTTTTAGGATTCCAGCTCCGCTACACCAGCATAATTTGTAACTGCAGTTTTTATGAGAACGGGTTGTGACAAATATAAAATATGATAGGATAGATAAAATTGAAATAAATATGTAGAGTTCCAAGATTTCCTCAGAGGTCTCGATTCTTACATGATGTAGTGGCATAGGCAACCTTTGCCACTGCAGATGTTTTGTACTACACATCCCATGATTTGCCAGCATTAAGTGAGATGTAGCCCACAACATTTGGAGTGCTGAAGGTTGCCTACTACTAGTGTAGACATTACTTGATATACATGTAAAGGAACTGGGCTGAATTAACATAGGGGATGATATAGCTCCAGGCCCATGGATAGGCCCAATGACTTAAACCCCTTAAAACCAGAGGGCGTACTATTACGCCCTATTCTAAGCAGCTCTAAACACTGCAGGGTGTAATAGTATGCCCTCCGTTTTTTTTTTTTTTGGTTACCCGATGATTGCTGTTGGGGAGACTCACCTGGGATCCCAGGGAGTCCCCCACGGTGGATCCGGCCCCCTTCACCCCCTCCCCCCCGCCCATGTGAGAGTGAGGTCCTTGTGAGGACCTCACAAGCACATGGCCGGGTTAGCTGGCTGCTGCATTGCTAGCAGGGGGACTGCCTGTAATGAATGCTGGCTGGAAATAAAATATCTTTAAAAAAAAAAAAAATACTTAGATCATATATATATCTAGATCTAAGTGTGTGTGTGTGTGTGCACACATACATACACTGTCTAGGTGTATTTTACTATTAATATATAAATATCAAATTACACGTAGACTGATACTGATTAAATATAATTATATATATAATATAAAAAATAAATATGTACGTTAAATAAAATTTAAAAATATATAGATGTGTTATTTTGTTCTAACTTGTGATATTAATATATTTATATCAAAATACACAACGACAGATACATATATATCTATACCTAATTAAAAATATTTAAAAAAAAAAATTCTATATACATATATTAATTCTACATATATTTTTACGTAATTTTACATAATTAGGTATTTTAATTAATTACAATTAGCGGGATCTGACTGACAACCCAGGCCGAAAGTATAGGGAATTTAATTTGCTAGCACTATATTTAACCCTATAACTTTCCAAGACACCATAAAACCTGAACATGGGGGGTACTGTTTTACTCAGGAGACTTTGCTGAACACAAATATTAGTGTTTCAAAACCGTAAAATGTATTACAACTATGATATGATACTACTCACTTCATATTTACATGAAAGCTTTGAGAGATTAGCATAGGGTATGTGTTTTCTGATGGTTATATCCCGTGAACTTCCCTCCAGCACCACCTCCACCAGATACATGACGCTTGGGAGGTGTAACTGTTCCCCTATACTCCACCTCAGTATATCCATATAAGTCTCCTGAGTCCCAAGCGCAATAGTGATTATAGTCCAAGTTCCCCAAATATCAGCTTAGACTTGATGAAGGGTAGAAACGAATGTGTCCAATCTGGCCCATTTATATACAAAATCAGGAGGCTGGAAAATACGCCCAGAACACTCCCACAAAATGGTTACAAATTACAGTTTCAGCATGACTTGGCATAAATGACATAAAATATTAAAACACATAAAAATATATAAACATATAGGAACCCCCACAAATATTATATTCCATAATAGCCTGGATCTGAGCGCCCAAGTTCCCATGAATACAGTCGAATTGCCCCAGTTTTGACCGACTGCTCATGAGGCGTCTGCCCAAAAGAGTTCCAGAGTTTTAGTGGCAGCGGTCATTTCATTTCAGGAGATCAATACGAATAAACTGTTGAACGGTTTAAGAAATTACAGAGTCAAATATAAGGCTTGCGTTCCTGATTTTTTACATTGAAATTCGCCAGATTGGTTACGTTGCCTTTGAGGGCAAATGGCAGCCCAGGAATGAGAATTACCCCCATGATGGCATACCATTTGCAATAATAGACAACCCAAGGTATTGCAAATGGGGTATGTCGAGTCTTTTTAGTAGCCACTTAGTCACAAACTCTGGCCAAAATTGGCATTCAAATTTGTTTTTTGCATTTTTCACACACAAACAAATTAACACTACCTCTGGACAGTGTTTGTGACCAAGTGGCTACTAAAAAAGACTGGACATACCCCATTTGCAATACCTTGGGTTGTTTACTATTGCAAATGGTATGCCATCATGGGGGTAATTCTCATTCCTGGGCTACCATATGGTTTCAAAGGCAACGTAACCAATCTGGCAAATTTCAATGTGAAAAAAACTGAAAAATGTAACATGCTATATTTGACCCTGTAACTTCCCAAAACACCATAAGACCTGTACATAAGGGGTACTGTTTTACACACGAGACATCGCTGAATACAAATATGTGTATTTTATTGCAGTAAAATTAAACAGTATTATGACATTCACAGTTAAAATGTCACATAGAACTACACATTTATTTAAAAAAAAAAATGTTATTTTCATCCATTTTTTATATTTTATTTATATAAAATTATGTTTCATACCTAAATATTTGATGTTAAGTGAAAGCCCTTTTTCCCCTGAATAAAATTATATATAATAAGTGTGAGTGCACATAATATGATTCAGGTGTATTACACCTGAATAGACATATAGCGCAAATGTAAGATTTTATTTATGCTTTGTTTTGATCACGTGTACATTTGACTCAGTCCTTAAGGGGTTAATGGACATTAGTCTTTTTTTTTAACCTAGATTACTATGTAATTCTGCAACAGCCACCTACTGGACCTGCAGGGGAATGATGGATAGCTGAGTAAAGGTGGACTTCTGAAATAGGTAGTGAGCAAAATCTAAGATCAAATCACTTATTTTCTTTTAGTATTTGGTGGACAACTACAGAAGTAAGCAAAAAGGAGATTGAATTAACTCTGTCAGGCTTCAAAAATAATTGTAGCATTCTAAACATTGCAAATAAGCAAACCGCTTCCATAAGTAGTGTAACTTACTTATCACTGTCTGGTTCTGGAGAACAGTATCACTCAGCAAGAAGAGCATCAATAAAATAAACAAAAAATAAATAAAATTCAGTAACCCTTGCAGGTAAGTATAAGAAACTTTTAAAATATATACCAGTAATGTGACCAGAGAAGAGCAGATGAAATTAATTGGAGAAGGAAGCATTACCACTCCAGGCTCTCCAGATGATTTAATAAAACATACAACATAAATATTAAGGAAGAACCCATGATATTAGATATGCAAATGATTGCTGCTAACAACTTGCATAAAAATTGTAATTGGTTAATTTAAAACAAGGTGCTGCAGCAACTAAAGAAAGTTAATATAAACAAAACTCCAGGGTCTGACGGTATTCATCCATGAGTACTTAAAGGATCACTAAAGGCACCCAGACCACTTCAGCTCAATGAAGTGGTCTGGGTGCCAGGTCCATCTAGGGTTAACCCTGCCTGCTGTAAACATAGCAGTTTCAGAGAAGCCTCTAGTGGCTGTCTCATTGAAGACGCCAGCGTCCATAGGAAAGCATTGACAATGCTTTCCTATGGACTGTCTGAATGCGCGTGCGGCTCTTGACGCGCATGCGCATTCGGCGGAAGAGGGAGGAGAGTCCCCAGCGCCGAGGGAGCCCGGCGCTGGAGAAAGGTAAGCCTTTAACCCCTTCCTCCCCCTAGAGCCCGGCGGGGCGGGTGCCATGAGTGTGAGGGGGACCTATTAACACTATATTGCCAGGAAAACAAGTTTGTTTTCCTGGCACTATAGTGGTCCTTTAAGTGAACCTCTGTTTTTAATCTTTCAAGATTCTTTTCTTTCAGGAATTGTTCCGGAGGATTGGAGGAAGGCGGATGTGGTTCCTTTATTCAAATAGGGTTCAAAATCCTTGCCTGGAAATTATAGACATGTGAGCTTAATTTTGAGAAGGCATTTGATACAGTTCCACAAAATAGATTAGTGTTCAAACTCAAAGAAATCGGTCTAGATGAAAATGCTTGTTCTTGGGTAGAACATTGGCTTAAAAATAGAGTACAAAGAGTTGTCATTAATGGTAAATTTTCAAGCTGGACAGAGGTGGCAAGTGTGTCCCTCAGGGTTCTGTTCTGGGACCCCTTCTATTTAACATATTTATAAATTATCTTGAAAAAAGCATTGAAAGTCATGTTTCAGTGTTTGCAGATGACACAAAACTCTGTAAAGTAATACAATGTGAGCAAGATATTACCTTGCTGCAGAGGGATTTAGATAAACTGGGGGCCTGGGCACTCAAATGGCAGATGAAATTTAATGTTGAAAAATGCAAAGTTATGCACTTTGGCGTAAAGAATGCACAAGCAATGTATACCCTTAATGGAAGCAAATTAGGGATAACAACACACGAAAAGGACTTGGGAATTGTTATAGACAACAAACTATGCAACAATGTGCAATGTCAATCAGCAGTGGCTAAGGCCAGTAAGATATTGTCATGCATGAAAAAGGGCATTCATTCTCGGGATGAGAATATAATTTTGCCTTTTTATAAATCACTGGTAAGACCACATATTGAATATGCTGTGCAAATTTGAGCACCTGTTCTAAATAAGGATATTATGGCACTAGAAAAAGTGCAGAGGTGGACTACAAAATTAATAAAAGGAACATATCAGCTATGAAGAAAGGTTAACAAATTTAAACCTCTTTAGTTTAGAAAAACGTCGCCTGAGAGGGGATATGATAACATTATACAAATGTATTCGGGGCCAATACAAACTATTATGTGGAAATCTATTCACAAACCGGACTTTACATAGGACACGAGGTCATGTGTTTAGACTGGAAGAAAAAATATTTTGTTTAAGAAAAAGTAAAAGTTTTTTTACTGTAAGAACAATAAGGATGTAGAATTCTCTGCATGAAGAAGTGGTTTTATCAGAGTCCATACAGATGTTCAAACAGCAACTAGATGCATACTTGCAAAGAGAGAATATTTCAGGATATAATTTTTCAATGTAGGGTAATAACTGCTTGATCCAAGGATAAATCTGACTGCCATTCCTGGGTCAAGAAGGATTTTTTTCCTAGTTTGTTGCAAGTGCTTCAAACTGTTTTTTTTTTTTTTTACCTTCTTTTGGATCAAGAGCAAAAAACAAATTTGAGGAAGGCTGAACTTGATGGACACAAGTCTCTTTTCAGCTATGTAACTATGTAACATGGTTGGGCGAGTGTGTTGTGTGTGTGTGTGAATGTGGAGGCTGCCTGTGGTTTTGTTTGCATTTGAAAATCTGCTTGTGGGGTTGCATGTGTGGGATAGGAGGGAAGGGGAGCGGAGTTCTACTTGGAGGTTAAATGTGTGGGGTAGACCAGTGTTTCTCAACCTTTCACATAGAAGTACTCCCTCAGGTCTAAAGAAAATACCTAAATACCCCTACTTCAAGAAAGTTATTTATTTTGAGCTAAATACCAAATGAAATAGGTAGACAGTGATATTTAAGTTAATCCCATGTTGAAGAACAAGCCTGATAAAAGGTAGTAAAGTATATTTTGTAAATAGAGATGTCCCGAACGGTTCGCTGGCGAATTGTTCTTGGCGAACATAGCTTGTTCGCGTTCGCCACGGATGGCGAATATATGCGATGTTCGGTCCGCCCCCTATTCGTCATCATTGAGTAAGCTTTGACCCTGTACCTCACAGTCAGCAGACACATTCCAGCCAATTAGCAGCAGACCCTCCCTCCCAGACCCTCCCACCTCCTGGACAGCATCCATTTTAGATTCATTCTGAAGCTGCATTCTTTTATTATTTTTTTTTTTTTTTAGACATAAGTGTGTTATATTTGAGCATGCAGGCTGAACGTGCGTATATCATGGCTAGTTGCACTGAAGGTATGAGTATATAGCAGTACATTGTTGTGAAAGATGGCTGTCATGTTTAGGGTGTAGCTTGCACGTTATCAACTGTGTATTTATATCAGCAGCTCCACCACCAGTTATAAATCAAGTGTGAGTCGCCCCATGAGATGAGACTAGTGAATAACATAATACAGGAACGGTTAAGGTAAAGGCATGTAAGGAACTACGACAATAAACTCTTTAGGAGGTGAAATAATGACATGTTTAAACGCTTGCTACTTTACGATTAGTTAATGTGCAGAGAGCAGTTCATGTGATCAAAGGCATGGTGTGGAGGATCAGCTATAGTGGGACATGCTTGGCAGGCTGCTGTTTACTGCTTGTGCTCATCCGATCCCTTCTGGGTGCCAGGTGCAGACCCTGGGAGTCCCTGATACCTGGAACAACAAAGGCAAGTCTCTGACTGAGTGCCGGGTTCACGGCTTGAGGTGGTGGAAGCTTGTTTTGTCGGGTGGTCGGATCTGAAACGGTGGTGCTTCACGTCCGGTGCGGGATTGTGGTGGCTTAAGGTGGAGGCGAGTGCTTGACGTGGGGCAGGCTCTGCATTTCTGTTTGTGCCTCCGGTCCCGTCTTCGACGCCTTTTGCGTTGGTGGATTTTAATGGGGACTGCTTCGCTTAGCAGTGGTGGAGCTTGTTGGGGCTTCCTGCTTGTTATTTGCTTCCAAAATTGATTAAAGAGTCTGTCCAGCTTAGACTCAATATCCTGCCATGCTTTGCTGGTACCAGGAGGACACGCGGCTGCCGCCATATTGGGAGAGTCGCAGATGAGTATGTCAGCCTGGGCGGCTGTGCTCTGTGCGTCCATTACAGCCTCTCAGGGTTGGACCGGGATAACCCCCAACGGAGCTCCTGCTGGGAAGTAGCTGCTCCTGGGCATCCCAGGATCGGGAGATCGGCCGCCTCTCCCGCACGGTGAGCACCAGGCCACACTTGCCACGCGGAGGTAAGTCAGACACTGTCGAGTTGCTGACCGCTATTAACCCCTTAAGGACACATGACACGTGTGACATGTCATGATTCCCTTTTATTCCAGAAGTTTGGTCCTTAAGGGGTTAAGCATGTCGGGTCGGTCAGGTAGGAGCAACATTGCTGGGTCATCCCCTTCTGGGGTGAAATTCGCTTGTTGATAGCTGCTTAAAGTGAGATATTGAGGGAGCTCACACGAAGTGCGTCTTTCCTCCATGACAGCTAGGCCCTGCCCCCCAGAAGCTGCATTCTTAGTGAGAGGAGTGACAGCGTAGCTGCTGCTGATTTAATAGGGAAATCGATAGCTAGGCTAGTGTATTCAGTGTCCACTACAGTCCTGAAGGACTCATCTGATCTCTGCTGTAAGGACAGCACCCCAAAAAGCCCTTTTTAGGGCTAGAACATCAGTCTGCTACAGATCCTATTTACAAAGTTGAGTATATTTAACCAATATAACTACCAACTGGTAGTTTTTGTTACTACATATTTTTTATTTTTGTTTTATTTCCAATCCTTTTGCTGTTTCAGATAACTTTCTATTAATGTGCTTTGATACAGCACTTTGGAAACATCCAACTTGCTTCGCAATTACCTTTTGAGGCTTTCCCTCCTTATGGAGGGTGTCAATGATGGTTTTCTGCACCACTGTCAGGTCAGCAGTCTTCCCCATGATTGTGATTCCTACTGAACCAGACTGAGAGACCATTTAAAGGCTCAGAAACCCTTTGCAGGTGTTATGGCTTACTTAGCTGATTAGAATGGGACACTGTGAGCCTAGAATATTGCACCTTTTCACAATATTCTAATTTACTGAGATTGTGGATTTGGGGTTTTCATGAGCTGTAAGCCATAATCATCGCACTTATGACAAATTACGGCTTGAACTATCTTGCTTTACATGTAATGCGTCTATCTCATATATTAGTTTCCCCTTTTACGTTGCATTACTGAAACAAACAAACTTTTGAAAGATATTCACGAAATTAACGTATAATATACTAGTTACACACAGAGGAAACTGACACACACACGCACACTTAGACACAGAGGACTCACTTGCTGACTGACAGACACACTGACAAGACACACACACACACAGTTACACTCAAAGAACACTGACACACACACACACTTGCACACAGAGGACACACTAACTGACAGACACACTTACTGACTTGACACACTGAGCGACACACTCAACGATTTGTCACTCACTGACAGTCACACATTCACTGACAGGCAGACACACACTCACTCACTAATTTGACACACAAACAGACACTCTCACTGATTTACAACAAAATACACAAATACAGAAAAAGAAAAAAACACGTGCAAAACAAAGAAAATATATGAGAATTATATTATTATTATTGGTATTTATATAGCGCCAGCTAATTCCGCAGTGCTTTACAATATTATGAAAGGGGGGGGGATATTTCAGCCTGGCGGCAGCATTCATTACCAATTGTAGAGGGGCAGTTCGGCTTATGGGGAGACCAACTAGGAGAGAATTACAGTAATCCATGCAAGAGATTACCAGCAGCATCTTGGGTGAGAAAGGGGCGGATGCGGACTATATTTTTAAGGTGGAATCAACATGTTTTAGCAACATACTGGAAATGTGGGGCAAAGGTGAGGCCAGGATCTAAGATAACACCAAGACAACGAGCTTGCAAGGATGGACTAATTAAAATAAAACCTGGAAAGACACAGTGCAGGTATATATCCAGTAAAGTGCATACGCATCTAGAGACAGGAATTACAAATAGCACATAGCGTGATACAGTATGCAAGTGTGTGAGCACCCAGACAAACAAATAGAAATTTCAGTACCCCTCCTGGGGTACATTAGATAGATATTGTATAAAACAAGTATAAAATGTATTATATTGCACTTACGAACATGGAGTAGAACTCTCACTGATTTGACACAATGAACGTTGCTGAATCACCTGCTTGAGTGGGGAATTTACTTTTCACTTAATACTAGAAAGATGATCAGCTCACCATTTTCAGAACACCAGCAGTGTGACACTTTTGGGAATCATCCAATTAGAGATAGATAATTGCTGAGAAAGAAAGTCAGGGGAAATTACGATTAAGATACAGCATGTTTATTCCAAAGGCATTTAAGGGATTGTACAGCGACAGGGTTATTCTCTTAAGTGAGAATTCAGCTATGCGGTCTGTTTAGCTCAGGGGTAGTCAACCTTTTAATAGCTACCGCCCACTTTTACATCTTTGTTGATAGTAGAATTTCCTTACCGCCCACCCATGGGCGTCTGCAGGATTTTTTTCCATGGGGGGACATAATGACATCCATGCTTGACCCCTTTTTGGCAGTGTCATGAAGGGGAGGGGCATAGTCATTATCACATAAAGCCAGGGTGACCAGATTTAGGAAATAAAAAAACAGGACACCCCTTGGGGTGGGGCAGGATATGTAAATAACGTTTTCACTTCTATGGTCTCAGGAATACATGTAATAAGAATGTGAAAGCCTCTGGTTACCATAACAACTTCATCTAAATGAAAATGCTATGATGCCAGGAGGCGCTCTCTTTCCTTTAAGGGGTTAAACCACTTTCATATGGCTTAAAACCAAAGGCTTCCTCCTGCTCCAGATATCCAGGTTGCTCAGTGGTATTCGGCTTCTGAAACGGAGTGTCAGGAAGTGCAGATTGACGTCAGGCATGGGTGCCGCTGATTGGCTAGAGTGGCCAGCTGATGCTCTAAGCCAATCTCTAGTTCCCGGTTCATAAAAATGTTTTACTTTTTTATGAATGGGGATCTACTGATTGGCTTAGAATGCCAGCTGACCAATCTGCGGCACCCTTACCAGCGGCACTCTGTGCTTCCTGACACTCAGTAAATAAAAGTGAACACATTAAAGAAGCACTATAGGGTCAGGAACACAAACATATTCCTGACCCTATAGGGTTAAATCCACCATCTGGCCACCTCATGCCACCCTAAAAAACGTGCTTGTATTCAAGTCTGCAGCTGCATATTTTGACCCTGTTTCCTTTAGACCTGCCCACTGCTTGCTGACATCAGCAGGCGTGGTAGCCTGATCCAATCACAATGCTTCCCCATAGGATTGGCTGAGACTGAAAAAGAGGCAGATCAGGGGCAGAGTCAGCACAATTCAAACAAAGCCCTGGCCAATCAGCATCTCCTCATAGAGATTAATTGAATCAATTAATCTCTATGAGGAAAGTTCAGTGTCTGCATGCAGAGGGAGGAGATACTGAATGTTTGGATGCATTTTAGGCAGCCATGACCCAGGAAGGATCTCTAACAGCTATCTGAGGAGTGGCCAGTGAAGTTATCACTAGGCTGTAATGTAAACACTGCATTTTCTCTGAACAGACAGCGTTTACAGCAAAAAGCCTGAAGGTAATGATTCTACTCACCAGAACAAATGCAATAAGCTGTAGTTGTTCTGGTGACTATAGTGTCACTTTAACACTGGTATTTTTTTTTACCTGGGGAGATGAGAAGGTCCAAACTTTTCCTGCCAGGCCCAGGGACCAAAGCCTTGTGATGTGGTGTCCAGAATGTAGTGGAGAGATCACTTCACTTGTTCTTCCTGCTCCAATCTTCTTTTCTTCTCTTTCATTTGGCACAGTCTTCTTTTTTATTCTGACACTGTCTTCTCTTCTCCCTGGCTCCTTCGGCTCCTTTACACTTCGGCTTCTTTTGTGCCCTTTTGCTCCTTTCTCTTTCTGATCCCTTTCTGCTACTTTTGCTCCCTTCTGCTCCATATGACCCTTCCTGCTCCTTGCTGACCCTTCCTGCTACTTGCAGACCCTTCCTGCTCATTTCTGATCCTTTCTGCTCCTTCTCCTACTTTACCTTTGTGCTCATTCTGTCCCTTTCAGCTTCTTACTTCCCCTTCCTGCTCCTTGCTGACCGTTCCTGCTACTTGCAGACCCTTCCTGCTCATTTCTACTCCTTCTCCTACTTTACCTTTGTGCTCCTTCTGCCCCTTCCAGCTCCTTGCTGACCCTTCCTGCTCTTTGCTGCCCTTTCCAGCTCCTTCCTGACCCTTTCTACGCCTTCTCCTACTTTACCTTTGCGCTCCTTCTGTCACGTTCTGCTCCTTGCTGCCCCTTTCTGCTCCTTGCTGCTCCTTCTCCTACTTTACCTTTGTGCAACTTCTGATTCTTTCTGCTCCTTTACCTTTGTGCTTCTTCTGTCTCTTTCTGCTCCTTGCTGCCCCTTCCTGCAACTTTCTGCAACTTTACCTTTGTGCAACTTTTGATTCTTTCTGCTTCTTCTGTCCCTTCCAGCTCCTTGCTGCCCCTTCCTGCTCATTTCTGCTCCTTTCTGCCCCTTCTCCTACTTTACCTTTGTGCAACTTCTGATTCTTTCTGCTCCTTCCTGCTCTTTGCTGACCCGTTCTGCCCCTTGCTGCCCTGCCTTTTAAACAAGTTAACTGCGCTCTCTCCTTAATCCCTATGTATTTTTAAACAAATGGAGGTTTTTAGTTACCTCCAATGAGAGGGTAAGCCCACCTGACAACGTCAAGGCAGACCCCCCTTGGTGGGTCCTAACTCTAACCATTCACCTAGCTTCCTTGAGCTTCTGGCAAAGACATCTCTAATGAGACAGAAGGGGTATTTTTTTATATACACCCCTATACATTTATACATTTATAGGGGTGTATATAAAAAAAAATACCCCCTTCTGTCTCATTAAAGATGTCTTTGCCAGAAGCTCAAGGAAGCTAGGTGAATGGTTAGAGTTAGGACCCACCTAGTGGGGGGGGGTCTGCCTTGACGTTGGCAGGTGGGTTTACCCTCTCATGGCTATTGGAGGTAACTAAAAACCTCCATTTGTTTAAAAATACATAGGGATTAAGGAGAGAGCGCAGGTAACTTGTTTTTCTTTGTTTTTTTTTACTATATATTGGGGCTGATGTGTACTGTTGTCATTGCTGCCACCCAGTAGTGATGGGAGTGAGCGCAGGACTTATTTTTTTGCCTTCCTGCTTCTTGCTGACCCTTTCTGCTCCTTCTCCTACGTTACCTTTGTGCTCCTTCTGATTATTTCTGCTCTTTTATCTCTGTGCTCCTCATGTCCCTTCCTGCTGCCCCTTTCTGCTCCTTGCTGACACTTCCTGTTCATTTCTGTTCCCTTCTCCTACTTTACCTCTGTGCTCCTTCTGCCTCTTCCAGCCCAATGCTGACCCTTTCGGCTCCTTGATGTCCCTTCTTGCTAATTTCTGTCCCTTCTCCTTTCTGCTCCTTCTCCTACTTTACCTTTGTGCTCCTGATTCTTTCAGCTCCTTTACCTTTGTGCTCCTTCTGTCCCTTTGTGCTCCTTGCTGCCCCTTCTCCTACTTTACCATTGTGCTCCTACTGATTATTTCTGCTCCTTTAACCTTCTGCTCCTTGCAGACCATTCCTGCTCCTTTCTGCTCCTTCTCCTACTTTATCTTTGTGTTTCTTCTGCCCCTTTGAACTCCTTACTGAAATTTTCTGTTCCTTTGTGCTCTTTCTCCTACTTTACCTATGTGCTCCTTGCAGACCCTTTCTGCTCCTTAAAGGGACACTATACCACCAGCTTAATGTAGTTGTTCTGGTGAGTATAATCATTGCCTTTAGGCATTTTCATGCAAACACTGAAAAGGCAGTGTTTACATTGTCCCTAGGGAATCCTTCAAGTGGCCACTCATTAGATGACCACTGGAGGTGCCTCCTGGCAGTGCTGTTCATCGTCTCCACGCTCTCTATGGGGACACTGAATTTTCCTCATAGAGATGCATTGATTAAAATGCTGGGCAGGACCAGTACCGGCATACCCGTGCGGTGCTGAAAATAAGGTGATTTTTATTACCTTTTAAGAGGGTTGGGGGGGAGGGGGGGCGCAAGTCACCTAAATGGTGTTTTTTTGCACTATAGGGTCAGGAATACATGTTTGTGTTCCTGACCCTATAGTGTTCCTTTAATGACCCTTCCTGCTCATTTTCCTTTTTGACCCTTGCTGTAAGCTGCCTCACTTACCTGATCTGTAGGCTGCCCCTCCCATGCCTCACTTACCTGATCTGTAGGCTGCCCCACCATGCCTCACTTACCTGATCTGTAGGCTGCCCCACCATGCCTCACTTACCTGATCTGTAGGCTGCCCCCCCATCCCTCACTTACCTGATCTGTAGGCTGCCCCCCATGCCTCACTTACTTGATCTGTAGGCTGTCCCCCCATCCCTCACTTACTTGATCTGTAGGCTGCCCCCATCCCTATTCTTCTTTTTTTTTTTTAGAAACAAGGGTTAAAAAAAAAATAGAAATCTGTACTTAAATGTATCTATTTTTTTCCCCTTTTTTTCCTATTCTACTTCTTTTCTATATGTGTGTGTGAAGGGTGTAGCACGCGTGTGTGTGTGTGAAGGGTGCAGTGTGTGTAATGGGTGCTGTGTGTGTATGAGGAGGCAGTGTGTGTCTGAGGTGCAGAGTGCGTGTGGAGGCAGTGTGTGTGTGGGGGGCAGTGTGTGTGTTGGGGGGCAGTGTATGTGTGAGGGATGCCCTGTCTGTGTGTGTTAGAGATGATGTGTGTGTGAGAAGTGCTGTGTGTTAAGGGTGCAGTGTGTGTGAGAGGTGCAGATTGTGTCATGGGGTGGTGTGTGTGTGAGGGCAGTCTGTGTGTGTGAAGGGTGCATAGGGTCTATGCTGTGTGTAGGTGGGTGAGATGTGAAAATCTATCTCAATCTCCCCCTCCCTTCTTACCTTTTACCAGGGAGGGGTAAATAATGCAGCAAGCCCCAGTGGTCCAGTGGTGGCATGTTCACTTTAGCCTGCAGACTGACTCTCCTGCCTCTTGGCAGCACAGCACTGTATCGTAGTGTTGCCATGGTAATGAGCGGAAACGCTCCTACCACCCTGCTTGCTGAAGGAACACAGAGCCTCCCAGGCCCTTCCCTTCCTCTGCTGGAACTAGGTGTCAGCGGGCCGTTAAGGGAGATCTTTAATCTCCTTACCAGCCAGAGAGGTCTTACAGCAAGGCTGGCCCTGCATGGGCCAACAAGGTAAATTAAAGGATCTCCTCTGCCTGCCTTGGTCCACGGCCATCGAGACCCACTGAGTGTTTTCTGTAGATCCCACCACCTCCCACCTGAAATCCCAAACTGCCTACTAGTGGGCAGTAGGGACCAGGTTGACTTCCCATGGTTTAGCTACTCTGGCCTTAAATTTTAAATTCTTTTTAGAATTCACTTTAAATTCTCATTTTAGTAAATAACTCTGCATGTCAAGGTCTCCTGAGTAACACAAAAACCCAAGATATAATGTTAAGTGAATACCAGGCTTCGTCTCAGAACGTGAGGCCAAAAACAATACTACCAAACTACTGAGCCTCATACATTTTTCACACACAAAGCTTACTACTATCCATTGATGCAGAAAAAGATTTTGACAGGGTGGACTAGTCCCTTCTCCTAGAAACCCTTAGAGCCATCTGATTTGGCCCGTCCTGGTTACATTGGATGGAAGCACTTTACTCCAACCCTAGTGCAAAAATCAAAATTCATGGTCAACTATTGGACTCAGTCACCATAAGGAATGGCACGAAACAGGGGTGCCAACGCTCCTCTTTAGAATTATAATGGAGCCCTTCCTATAGGGTATCAGAGACAATCAAGACATAAAGGGGCTGCAGATGGACAACTATGAGTTCAACGTAGCAGCGTTTGCCAATTCTCTTCTCGTAGCCAACCCCACGACCTCCATGCCAGCCCTGGTGCGATAAATTACCCTATTTAATAGTATCTTGAACATCAAAGTCAATTTCGCAAAGAGCAAAATACTCCCACTCAATATAGACCTCCAACCAAAACATCATTACAAACCAAATTCCAGTTTCCTTAGGCAAACACAGCAGTAAAATATCTAGGAGTTCACCTTCCTTATGACCTGACCAAGATCTAAGGTCTGAATTTCCCACCCCTGATAAAAACACTCGAGTGATCTAACTAGGTGGAACAAACCTCTATTTGGATGGCCCAGTCGCATACATATACTTAAAATGATTACCCTTCCTCAACTGTTATACGGATTACAAGCTCTTCCCATAGCATTGCCCAAAATATTCTTCACAACACTGAAACACACATTCAGTATGTTCCTTTGAGCTCACAAACACCGCAGACTGCCATATAAACTTCTGGTAATGCACAAAACACAAGGCGGTTTAGGCCTGCCTAACCTGAAACACTACCACATAACAAGGATATACGAATTGGCAAAACCACACATTTAGAAACATTGGGTAAAACTTGAGTCTGGATAAATGAATTGGCAAAACCACACAATCAGAAACATTGGGTACAACTTGAGTCTCTCGGTTTTCAAGTGCCGCTATAAAGGCAAAACGCTTCTTCAACAACCCCACTTCTTCCAACAATCATACTGACCTTAAAAATATGGCAACAAACAAAGTCTATTACCCCTCCCCTCTGTATCCACACAACCTACTTTTCCAACCAGGCATGAACGCGTCCACCTTCATGATGCTCCAAGAATCCCAATATCTCAGGCTAGACCATCTCCTCAATTTGCAGAGGATGAAGCCACTTGAAGAAATCGCTCCACAATGCACTCCCACAACAACAACTCAAACACTTTATCTCCTCAACGCAACTTGAATCCACCCCTGCAGGCCCTGTTGAAACTTAAATCCTGGTGCTGAGCACCAGATATATACACACCGTTAAGCAATGCGCATGGATACTTACCTGAGAAAAATAATGTTTTTGATGCAGTCACCGATGTGCCAATACGGAAATGTTTAAGTATACATACGACCATCATCAAAATTTAAATAATGGTATTAATCTCGCCTGTGAACTCCCATATGGGCAAGACTGTAACCTCCTATACATGATAGAAAAACTTCATTGCTCTTGTGTATTGAACAAAATGCTTGAATTGTTCTGATGTTTACAATGTACCAGTTCCAATCTGAATGATATGTAAAGTTAACCTTTATCTGAAATAAAAACCATATATAAATACCATATATAAATAAAACCACATATATATATATATATATATATATATATATATATTGCAACACACCACCTCTTTTCCAGGTAGGATTTTGTCACAGATCTTGTAACCACAGCCTTCTAAGGTAATGAAAGTCCAGGACACGTCCAGCTCAGTTTTTCAGATTTATTCGGTGAAATATATATATACAGGTGTTTCAAAAATGAAAAATAAACAAAACAAAATTCCTTGCTCTTGCTTGAGCACTTACTATACACAGCAAATCCCTATCTGGAATTGGGTGCCTTTCCCACTTGCCAATATACAAAAAGTATAACTGCAAGACACCATTCCTCTGGCTTTTCCTCCTCTCTCTGCAGCATGCTGATTCCTTCTTTTTAAAAGCATGCTAGCTAATTGATCAGATGCAGGTGAGGTGCAATTAGACATAAGTGAAACTACTTAGCAAAAAAAAAAAAATTAGGAGCACTGGCCCACCCTGCTCTCCAAGTGCTCCACCCCAGGGACCCATACCGTGGTTTTGCAGAGTACCAGTAATGCATCTTGCAAACCTAACATCTCTCCCTGGGACATTTAACTCTCAAACCTCAGGCTGCTGTTCAGTAAATCAGGCCTAATGTCTATGCCATCAACTACCAAACCACATTTTCTCTCACAATATATATTAAGTGAATACAATTGTTAAAGTTTAATATAATAAAAGGGGACAGCTGCGCAAACTTTGCCAATACTCGCAACATTATGAACTTGTTTTATGAAATCCTAACGTAATAGTAGATACACACAAACAGGAGTAGGGGAGATATGCATATAGGGAATGTATAGCCCTATATTCTTTGATATTCCTCTTAAGGAAACAACATTTGATTTCATACTGTAATCATTGGAGATCTATTATATTGGACTACAACTCTAAATGCCAAATCTAAATAATCATTGGAGATCTATGATATTGGACTACAACTCTAAATGCCCAAACATTTGTTAAGTGGAACCTTTAACTGTTTGTAAGAGAATGAAGATAGTATTTAGATAAAAAGGATGAAGGATCGAAGTAAAAAGGGAGCAGCATAGACATGGTGTATCAGGTTGGTAAATGGTATGAGCAATTGAAAAGCAAGAGAACATATAACATTGTGTAAAATAGAGAAAGATAAGAGAGAAAAGGGGCAAATTCATACAGAGGTAAGGGGTATGGTTAAGACAAACCAGGCAGCACAACATCTTTTGGAAGCCTAAGAGGAGATCAAACAAATTGCAACGACATTTAGATACAGAGTGGCACTGCAATGAGATTGCTAGATTAATTGCACATTTAAATGTGGAGATCTAAGAACAAAGGATGGGCTCCAATATCCAGCAATAACATGCATGCAGATGAAAGTAGTTTGAGATAATGCAAACTTTAGAAAGGAAACTGGAGTTCTGGCCATAGTTGCTGCAAGAATAAGCTAAGATAAAGTCATCACACCTGTCATCTTTTATGAAGTCAGATAACAGTTCACCTCCAGGAAGTAGGCCTCATTTCTTTCATGAATACAAAACAACCAAAGAATTTTGGGATACGGCTGTAAATCTAGAACAAACAAAAAATATACATAGTGTAATACAATTTAAAAAGCCAAACTGTGTAAATGTAATGCACTCACAAGATTACGTGAAAGTAGCGCTCTAGGGTGCCTCCCCCGATAGCAGTGGGGGGCTAAGTGATCCATTCTGTTGTTCCACCGATAGACACACAATGCAGGACTCCAGTGGTGGTAAAAGAACAGCAGCTTTATTGATAAGGTGAAAAATTTCACCAGATAATTGTAAAATATAATATAAAATAAAATATAAAATACCAATAGGTCCTACGCGTTCGTTCACTAAATGTGAACTTCCTCAGGGACCATAAAATAAAAATAATAAATACAAAACAATGACAAAACTGAAAACCAGCCTAATTCCCCCATCCCCACAGTCCCAATATATAGGGCTACTCCCCGTGTGGCAAACAATATGTGGGTCGCACTAAACAAGCCCTTAAAGTTCGGCTTTTGGAACATTTGAATAACATTAAAAAAGGACTTACAACCCACTTGGTCCCGGTGCATTGCAATACATGTCCTTCCTTTTCTTTGAAGGATTTTAGATGTACAGGCATCGAGAGGGTCTTCCCCCACTGGCGTGGTGGGGACAGAGTCCAACAACTTTCCAGACGAGAAATGGGCTAAATGTTGATATTGACTTGGTTTGTTTTTTTATAATTTACATGCTGTTTCTTTTCTTGCTCATGTCCCTTTAATCTTTTCAGGTATATTTTTAGGGGTCTTATATTTCCACACTCTAATATATAATAACATCTGCATTCTTTCTGTGCTTTTAAGGATTAATAATATTTTTGTTCTCCATAATCTTTACATCTTATAATTAAGTGGCTATTGGCTACACTGACTATTATCAATTTAGATGTATATTAGTATCCATTTGTTGACATAATATATAATATTACTAAAATATAGACATGTGTATATACTTTATTTCTTCTTTTTTATTGAATTTTCTAATATCTTTAACAAACACCTGCACTGATAAGAAACTTTTCTTTAAATAATGATATACATTTTTCCCTTTATAATGATTTATTTGATGATTGATTAAGAGGACACCAATATTTGATATAATATGCTCTATTAATTCCCCATACACATGGGGGTCCATTATATTGGTTATACTCTGTTGCTGCTGAATTTTTAATTTTTTTTATGTTTTCAAACAGACACACTTATTACTAACATTATGGGACTATTTCATTGGCGACCACCAGAGGGCACTGCCCTGATGCTACATCATCTTCAGTGATGACACGCATGCTGGAACGCGGAAGTCTGTGGTTGACGTCACTTCCGGTTCCGGTTTACCACGGATATGAACGCGGGCTTCTCTTTAATTAGAAACAAGAAGGAATTCCCTAACAGCTGAGGAAGAGATCCTACCGGACCAATAAGGACCGAGAAGCAGGAAGACGCCCATGAATTCTATTATGGACATAGGGAGTAGCCCTATATATTGGGACTGTGGGGATGGGGGAATTAGGCTGCTTTTCAGTTTTGTCATTGTTTTGTATTTATTATTTTTATTTTAAGGTCCCTGAGGAAGTTCACATTTAGTGAACGAAACGCGTAGGACCTATTGGTATTTTATATTTTATTTTATATTATATTTTACAATTATCTGGTGAAATTTTTCACCTTATCAATAAAGCTACTGTTCTTTTACCACCACTGGAGTCCTGCATTGTGTGTCTACCGGTGGAACAACAGAAGGGATCACTTAGCCCCCCACTGCTATCGGGGGAGGCACCCTAGAGCGCTACTTTCACGTAATCTTGTGAGTGCATTACATTTACACAATTTGTTTTTTTTAAATTGTATTACACTATGTATATTTTTTGTTTGTTCTAGATTTACAGCCGTATCCCCAAATTCTTTGGTTGTTTTGTATTCTTGCTGTGTAAAGGTCACTTTTGTCTGGGTAGTGACCTGGGAGGCTGTCGCACTGTATCTTTGAAATAAGTATTAACTCTCACTCTTTTGGGCATATTTAGTGCCTATATATTGTTTTTCTCATTTCTTTCATCTCTGATTTTATGTCATTCTGTTTTTTTAAACTCAATCTTCCTATAACAGAGCTTCTTATTTTACCTCCTCATAATACTGATTCTCCTCTTTCGCTCTCCCTGGCCTGCAAGTTAATATTACCCACATCAGCCCATCCTTGCAAGCTCAGTGTCTTGGTTTTGTTTTTGATTCTAGCCTCACCATTATGCCTCACATCCAGTCTGTTCCACATCCTGACGATTGCACCTCAAAAGCATTGCCCACTTCCGCCCATTATTTCCGCAAGATGCTGCTAAGGAGCTTGTTCATGCTCTAGTGATTTCTCATATTGATTACTCTAATTCTCTCCTGTTTAGTCGCTCCTCTAAAACCTCACCCCTCTGTCAGTCCTTACATTGGTTTCCTGTAAATTCAACTCTCTGCTCTGCCAGTGACCTTCTGCTGTTCGCTGCTCTCACGCTTACTACTAACTCGCACTTGCAGGACTTTTCACAGGTGGCTCCTTTTCTTTGGATCAGCCTGCATACCCCTACAAGACTCTCACATAGTCTTAAATCATTTAAGAAGTCCCTCAAAACCCATCTCTTCAGAAAAGTTTATAGCCTCTCAGTGTAACTTCTATTTCACAAACCTGTCTCTTGCTCTCTCTAACAGGGCCACACTTCACTCTTACCTTTCACTTCTGCTACTTTCCCACGTTAGGTTGCTATTTCCCACGATTCACTTAATAATGCGTTTTTGTACCACACCTCCTCTAGCTTGTAAGCTCATTTGAGCAGGGTCCTCATCAACCTATTGTTTGTATAATATTTTAATCTATTGTTAAATTTCTCCCTTTTATAATATTGTATAGCGCTGAAGAAGAAGTTGGCACTATATTAATGCCAGTAATAATAACAATCCTTAGGAACATGAACACCTTATTAAAGCTGTGAGTACACTCAGTCCAGTACTTGCTTATTCTGAAATCTAGGCTTTGGTTACCTGGCTGCTTCTGTTCCTAACTCAAAACCTATCCCTGTTCCTGCATTGCATACCTACTCCTTGCTCCTAACATTCTACTAGCATGATTGGATCTCTTGGCTAGTTGGACCTGGATCCATTCATCCATTTATGAACATTTGTTGCCTTCATTGACCTCGGACCATCTGACCTCACTTTTGCCTGCTTTTCTTCTCGCTTGGACTTATTTCTTCATGCTTGTTTATTTTCCTTTATTTTATGAATAAAGTACTGGGCCACCACATACATCATACCTCAGGTTCCCTAGAGTTTGTGCTTGTAAGGGTGGGCTGTCTTGCTGTTATTGGGTTCCAGCTCCCAATTGTCCTACCAGGTTAGTGACATATAGCATAAATAGATTTTAAACAATTGATCAGAGCAGGAATACCTACAGATGATGAGAGGATGTGATTGTTTACTCCTCATAACTAGCAGCTGATTACTAGCTTATTTGATAAAGTTAACATATACATCACAATATTACACACTGAAGAGGTTAGGTTTGCAACAATTTGAGTCACAGTAACAACAAGTAGCTTAGATGAAGTTGGCCACAGCCTCAAATGCAAGGGTTACATGTATTTTGACTATTGCTATCATTCCAAATAAAAGTTATTTTATTTTTGAACAATAGATGGCAATGTTGTCAAAGGTAAGCTTCCCATGAGTTAGGCTATTTTCTGCAGGACTGAACAGCAGGTGCTGCCATGGTGTTAAATAGAGCGTATATGAAACAAATGTTAAGTGAAACTGTTTAATGCCTTTGAATGTTATAAATTTTTACGCATATTTTCCAGTATTAGATCTCCTGTTATAAAAATCAAAAATGGGTCAGATGTTTAAATTTTACAGGACTTGCAAGGCAGTTACTAAGCAGTTCGTGAGAACAAAAGTCTTTACAATGCAGCTGTGACACATCATAACCTTTGTTCCATGAGTAAGGTAAAGAGTTTTATTGTTTGGCCCATACATCTATATCCGTCAAGAACGAATGAATTTGCAAAAATTAATTTAGTGCCGCAAATCTGTAATATAAAATGTTGCTATCTCTGTTAGTTTTGCCAATTTTTGTGTTCTCATAGTTTATTTAAAAAAACAAAAATAAATACCTTATGGTTCAGTGGCAAGGTTTAATATGTGTCTATAAAACACTTTATCTTTTAAGGTTCTGGCTGAAGATAATTTGGTTTGTTCTCATAGGATTCAGTGTCCCCATAGGATGGCACATTGACAGGCACTGGGCCCATTAATGCATGGCAGGTGATGCAACATGATACAGAATTTTTTATAAGGATAAGTAGTAGTTGGCTACATGCTAATTACCACTTGGCAGACCAACATCTAATGAAATGTTGTGGCTGACAAGAGCCTCAGTGTGTAATCTTTCATATCACATACAATTAATCTAAAGAAAATGATGTGGAGGCCTCCGGAACATTTGGTCTCTTCTTTTTAAAATGAAGGAGAAAATAAAAAGGTATGAGTGGTCCCTTGGGGAAGTGCCTGGTAAAAGAACCAATAACAACATGACCTTACCTCACCCTTACAATGGGCTGTATGGGGTAGTACGTAGATGGGAATTATGGAATGTTCCTAGTGCTTTCCACCATGGTGTGGTACAAGGAGAAGTAATAATGTAAAGAAGAACTAGGGGGTCCCAAAGACCCCTTGACCACATCAGTAAATAGATTATTTCTCAAGAGCTAACTGCAGGCATTGTGGCACAAAGGGGTGGTGCATAGAAGAAAATAAAGAGGAAAAGAGACCCGATGGGTCAAAGAAATAGGAAGCCCCCTAATTAAACTCTGTATACATAAAACATAGCTTTTAATGATTACTATAATAAAATACTCATACTAATAGAAAAGAAACAAAGAAAACAGAACAGTTTTAAAATAGGTTAGATAGGTTTAAGGAAAAAAAATTGTATCTCCTGAGTGGGATATATACACTAATAATATAATCTCTTAAATGCAACCAATAAAATCTTGGAAGAGAAGGGTGTCCCAATACAGTACTCGTACCGTAGCTTTAAATAATGATAGTGGTAACAGCTTATTATAGGGCTTCCATCTATATTGATGGATAACTAGTAACCCTCAATAACAACCTCTAAGTATCACTTGGAAAACCATGTGGGGCTAAGGTTGCCGAATAATGCTGCACATCAGAGAGAGAAGCTGTTACAAACTTAAAGAACTATAAAGCAAAATCTGCTACTTAGTAGATAGACAGTACTAATCCGCTAATGTACAGTCAATAGTGGAGTGCTATAATGTATCCAATGCCTCAGTTGCAAAGCCTCACTTGGCTATAATCTGGGCACATAGTGG
This sequence comes from Pelobates fuscus, assembly GCF_036172605.1. Taxonomy (NCBI): domain Eukaryota; kingdom Metazoa; phylum Chordata; class Amphibia; order Anura; family Pelobatidae; genus Pelobates; species Pelobates fuscus. The sequence goes on from NC_086318.1 coordinate 229,072,596, forward strand.
GGAATAAGAGATGAGGTATACCCCTCTAATAGATCAGAGGTTACAATTACCCAGAACAAATAACAAATCCCCCCGATCACCCACAACCCTCGGTTCAATAGCAAAGTAGGAGCAGCTGAAGTAAAGATTTCTAACTGACTGGAGCACCAACACCTATCTAACCTAACTGCCTGTTGCCTGACACGTGTTTCGGCGCTATTAAACGCGCCTTCATCTGAGGCTATACAGGGGTCCTCGTACATCAGTGGCTACTTTATAGCCTGATTACACCAATGAATGAATGAAGGGGGCGTATGCAGCCTGTTCACGACGAAAACGGGATCCGAACAGGCCACGCTCCCACATTGAGGTGTCATCATATAATTGGTTGACACTATCTATATACGAACATACAAGTTAACCATGTGAGTACCGCTGATAGCGAGGTCCTTTTGCTGGCATATGTGGCTGAATAGCCAAAAGGTACATAATCACGTGTATATATGGGATACACCTTAATATTGAGGAATGTGAAGTTAATCTTTTTGCATTCACATCCTTGTGTTAATCCACTGAAAAGAGAATGCTATTGGATACATAGGTTCAAAACTTTGCCCCCCAATGGTTTAAATGAGGGTTTTTATAATGTAGCCACTGATGTACGAGGACCCCTGTATAGCCTCAGAAGAAGGCGCGTTTAATAGCTGTATTTTATTAATGGTATTTTGTTCACTTACTCACTGTGAGTTGCCATTTTACTTTTTTTTTAAATATATATTTTATTTATTTGATATTATTTTATTTTTATATTATTTTTTTTAACCTATTTTACCTGGCTTCTGAGTTTTATCCTGTTCCAGTGAAACATTACTCCAAAGAATCCTAGGTGCGGATTATACCACTCAAGTACTATACACTGAGCAGTCCATCTGCTTGTGTAAATATGAGTAACCACTTTATATTTTATTTTCTGCTTTCCTGATTTTAAATAGAGAACACTATTGCTGTTCCTTTTTATTTCATATGACCTTCCCTCAGACAAGACATCACCTCATGTATCCTATAAGAGGGGTTTATACCACTGTATGCACTTCATACTAGAGCTAGTCCATTAGCTCTATAAAACGTGAGTAGGATCATTTTTACCAGACTTTTACCAGAATAACAGCTGATTGTTGAATATACTGCACCATTAGTTGTCTCTTTTATTCCCATTTTTCTTTATCTGTTTTTTAAAATATTTTTTTTAGTGATTTTTCTTTAAAAAAAAAAAAAAAGTTATGTATCTATTTTTTTGTTTTGACTTGGCTGGGAGAGATAATGTGAGTGTTTGTTTAATTCCATCAGAATGCAAGGGCACTTTATAAATTAATAATATTAATTTCCTCTCCTCTAGCCTCAAGTTAGATGAAAATTGAGCTGCAGGGGTTATTAACTGTTGATCTTGGAACAATGCCTAGAGTTAGAATGACAGCACATTATGCAGGGTCTATTTAGCCATTTGCCTTAAAGTAGCCGGTTTCCTTAAACCTCTTACAACTGTATCCCACAGACTGGTAGTGTATTGTTCTCTTTGCATTCATTTATTTATTACAATTGCAGTTAAAAAGTGTGAGTTCAAAACCTAGTTTTATTTTAAACCTCTGGTCAAAAATGAACTTTTTTTCAATGAATAGAAAAGTGTACGTGAATGTTTAATACAGATGACCTCAGCGAATTCCCTTGACTTTTTTAAAGACTTGCTACAACAAAGAACAACAATAACCTCTGCATTACCTTAATCTGCCTAGAAACATTTGCTATTAAACTCTTATTATGTCACTGATCATTAATCTTGTTTGAATTGCAATGTTGTTTCTGAAAATCGTCTTATTTCAGCCATTTTTCCCCCCAGCTGTTTTTATTCTGATCTCCATTATTTTGTGTAGCTTGAACTTTATTTATTGAACTTTATCGGATACATTTATCAAAGTGGGGCATTTACCATGGAAACCAGTGGGACCAGCAGACATATCCCATTAGTGATTCCTCCCCTTTTAGATTTTGCACCATATTTAAGCATAAGATACTATATCTATCCATCCATACTTTAGTTATACATGTAATAAATTGATACCCCTTGTCTCACAATCTTTCAAAAGTGTTGACACTTCATGTACAATGAAACAATAGTACTTTGATTAAATGTAGTGTATAAGAAAGAATAAATGAAAGACATTTTTAAATGTTATGCTGGTAGGGAATCCTCACCTATTCTTGAGAGTGGATACTCAAATGCCCCAGTACAGTGATTAAAATGGTTAACTGTTGAGTGGCGGGGCCGGGCGGCCATGCCAGCAGGCTGCATATCACAAGGGCTCCTGAGCAAACAACGGAAAATAGGGTATATAACCACCTTACCCGGCTTATACTGACCCGGGGGTCCATGCCACGAGGCTCTGGAGTGTCCCAGTGTAGCTGGGGCGCCCGCTGCAAGGTGGCTCTAGGTCCTGGTACAAGACTCTGGGGCTCGGAGATTGAGGCCTACCCGGGAGGGGAGTGGGGCGGACGGCCGCTGCCTCGCTCTCCACCCCGACTACAGCGAACCGCCATCTACCTGGCGCCCTCCTGGTCCCGTTTCCCCCCCCTGTGGGCCGGGGGGGTTCATCCCGGTGCCCACCAGGCGGGCTACCGACTAAGCATCTCACCTAGATGGCCCGAAGCTGGAGGAGTGAGGCTCCCACATCAAAATGGCCGACGGCTGCACAGCAACTGCACCGACTGAGACAGTGATCCCTCTGTGCTCACAACCTGAGCTGCTACCATGGGAGGTCACTGAGGGCTCTCGAGCCCCCATGAAATGACCCTGGAACACACAAGCTGACAGGCGAGAACCATCACAGCCAGCACTTCCTCCACATGCCCATGCCAAAGCGGCAACCCCAGAAGCACACTCTGGGCCACCTTAGACCGAGCAAGCTCCACTAATAACCAGGACTGGAAGAACAAGCAGGACAATCAGCTTCACCCACTGACCGCATGGTGCTACAGCCCTCGACAGCACATGAAGGCTTACAAGGCAAGGCAAACTTACCCAGCAACAGGGAAGACATAGCAGGACATTAGGACACAGTGGAACTCATGGGGTAATCTCACAGGTGGACATTGTACACAAGGAAGGTGGAAGCCCAGCCAGGGAATCGGCTGACTGCCTAAACTTTGGGAGCTGGCTGCCGGCTGAGATAAGTCTTCGAATAGGGACTCTAACCGAGGCTGCAAACAACCCAGCGACACAAAAGCAAGAAAAATCATACCAAGTTAAAAATGTTCAACATATACTGCATAATTGTTTAGCTTTAACTAGTACTACGTCAGAGGCATATCAGCTGCATGCATGTTAGCTTACAATATGAAGAAAAGTGTAGTGCATGACTTAGTAGCAAGCATGATATAATCTGACTGGAGCACCAACACCTATCTAACCTAACTGCCTGTTGCCTGACACGTGTTTCGGCGCTATTAAACGCGCCTTCATCTGAGGCTATACAGGGGTCCTCGTACATCAGTGGCTACTTTATAGCCTGATTACACCAATGAATGAATGAAGGGGGCGTATGCAGCCTGTTCACGACGAAAACGGGATCCGAACAGGCCACGCTCCCACATTGAGGTGTCATCATATAATTGGTTGACACTATCTATATACGAACATACAAGTTAACCATGTGAGTACCGCTGATAGCGAGGTCCTTTTGCTGGTATATGTGGCTGAATAGCCAAAAGGTACATAATTACGTGTATATATGCTGCTAAGCCCCAGTTTTATCAAAGGGGATACACCTTAATATTGAGGAATGTGAAGTTAATCTTTTTGCATTCACATCCTTGTGTTAATCCACTGAAAAGAGAATGCTATTGGATACATAGGTTCAAAACTTTGGCCCCCAATGGTTTAAATGAGGGTTTTTATAATGTAGCCTAGAACAAAGATAAGTCTTCGAATAGGGACTCTAACCGAGGCTGCAAACAACCCAGCGACACAAAAGCAAGAAAAATCATACCAAGTTAAAAATGTTCAACATATACTGCATAATTGTTTAGCTTTAACTAGTACTACGTCAGAGGCATATCAGCTGCATGCATGTTAGCTTACAATATGAAGAAAAGTGTAGTGCATGACTTAGTAGCAAGCATGATATAATTTGTCTATGTAATCACCATGTTTATAATATCTTCTGTCTATGTGACTTAACTCGTGCTCCTTTTATAGGAACAAGCATTTACATATACTCTTTAGCCCATTTTAAACGGCGATATTTTATTTTCGTAAGCTTTTTCTCATGTCCCTCTCAAGCTTATGTTTCAGCTAAATATATCTGTGCTATCAGATAGGCTCATAGCCCACAAGCCTCCTCATGTCGATTGCTGCAATGGGTTAATCCTTCTCGAAAGCTAAGCTAGTTGCAAGTACATTGCTTCACATAAGCTGAGGGTCAAGATTAGAGTTGGTAATGTTAGCTTAGAAACATAGAAACATAGAATGTGACGGCAGATAAGAACCATTCGGCCCATCTAGTCTGCCCAGTTTTCTAAATACTTTCATTAGTCCCTGGCATTATCTTATAGTTAGGATAGCCTTATGCCTATCCCACGCATGCTTAAACTCATTTACTGTGTTAACCTCTACCACTTCAGCTGGAAGGCTATTCCATGCATCCACTACCCTCTCAGTAAAGTAATACTTCCTGATATTATTTTTAAACCTTTGTCCCTCTAATTTTAGACTATGTCCTCTGGTTGTGGTAGTTTTTCTTCTTTTAAATATAGTCTCCTCCTTTACTGTGTTGATTCCCTTTATGTATTTAAATGTTTCTATCATATCCCCCCTGTCTCGTCTTTCCACCAAGCTATACATGTTAAGATCCTTTAACCTTTCCTGGTAAGTTTTATCCTGCAATCCATGAACCAGTTTAGTAGCCCTTCTTTGAACTCTCTCTAAGGTATCAATATCCTTCTGAAGATATGGTCTCCAGTACTGTGTACAGTACTCTAAGTGAGGTCTCACCAGTGTTCTGTACAATGGCATGAGCACTTCCCTCTTTCTACTGCTAATACCTCTCCCTATACAACCAAGCATTCTGCTAGCATTTCCTGCTGCTCTATTACATTGTCTGCCTACCTTTAAGTCCTCAGAAATAATCACCACTAAATCCCTTTCCTCAGATGTTGAGGTTAGGACTCTATCAAATATTCTGTACTCTGCCCTTGTGTTTTTACGTCCAAGATGCATTATCTTGCACTTATCCACATTAAATGTCAGTTGCCACAACTCTGACCATTTTTCTAGTTTACCTAAATCATTTGCCATTTGGCTTATCCCTCCTGGAACATCAACCCTGTTACATATCTTGGTATCATCCGCAAAAAGACACACCTTACCATCAAGACCTTCTGCAATATCACTAATAAAAATATTAAAGAGAATGGGTCCAAGTACAGATCCCTGAGGTACCCCACTGGTGACAAGCCCAAGCTTCGAATATACTCCATTGACTACAACCCTCTGTTGCCTGTCACTCAGCCACTGCCTTACCCATTCAACAATATTGGAATCCAAACTCAAAGATTGCAGTTTATTGATAAGCCTTCTATGTGCAACAGTGTCAAAAGCCTTACTGAAATCTAGGTAAGCAATGTTTACTGCACCACCCTGATCTATAATTTTAGTTACCCAATCAAAAAAATCAATAAGATTAGTTTGGCATGATCTCCCTGAAGTAAACCAATGTTGTCTCTGATCTTGAAATCCATGTGTTTTTAGATGTTCAACAATCCTATCCTTTAACATGGTTTCCATCACTTTCCCCACTACTGAAGTAAGGCTTACTGGCCTATAGTTGCCCGACTCCTCCCTATTACCTTTCTTGTGAATGGGCACAACATTCGCTAACTTCCAATCTTCTGGGACTACTCCTGTTAACAATGATTGGTTAAATAAATCTGTTAATGGTTTTGCTAGTACACCACTAAGCTCTTTTAATAGCTTTGGGTGTATTCCATCAGGTCCCATTGACTTATTTGTCTTTACTTTTGACAGTTGAAATAGCTTGCCGCTGATACTCACTTCCATGCCTAGATATACCAGCGAGGTCACATTCAGCTATGTCTCAGACTTAGTTAAGTAAACCTTTATTGTTTAGCTTGCTTAGCTTGTTCAGCCTGTAATAATAATGCTACTAGTAATGATACTACTAGTGATAATACTACTGTTAAAATATTCATAAAAAAGAGGCCGTTATTCTTGGGAATACATGCAACCATTGTGCAAACCAGTTATGTAAAACATATGTTTTTCATGCATTAACCCCTTGTTTTACTTTCTGTACTGAGCCATCATACGCCTCAATAAAAACAAAGATTGAAAAAAAAATGGTTAACTGTTGCTATAATGATTGTGTTACACAGGCTTGACCAATTAAGCCAAGCATTGGGGACAAGAGGGTGTACATTTAAAAAAGACAGGTTTTGGAGCACTTTAGCTACAGCTTTTAGAAGGCGCATCAGTGAAATTATGTGACGCTCTTCAATTGCCATATACTTTTCTAATTTTCTATTTTTTTCTTATATTGCCTGACATCCTGTCTACCATTTTTGCAGACACTGTCAAAAGAATCCTAGTTGGGGATTATACCACATGCACCTGATTCATAGAGCGGTTTGTCTGCTCTTAATAATGTAAGTAAGGTAGACGTGGAGAGCACTATTGCTTCTCCTTTTTTATCTTTTATACTTGTTATGGTCACCACTCTGCTGCAGAAAGCCACATACCAGATATCCTAGAAGTGGGGGATCAAAACCACTGCACGCTGTTTATACCAGATCTGGTTTTACGCTCTATCATATGTGAGTTGGAAATTATAAGAACTATATGTTCCTTTAATTTGACATACAGCACTATTGCTTTCTTTTATGGTGGTATACGGACCCCTATTATACAAGAAGGAAGATATATCCTGATATCTCTTATATGTGAAGGACTTTTTATTTGGGGCAATTTTATCATCCTATTGGTATATATTTTTATTGTTCTATTTTATTGTTTTATCTATATATACGTAAAAAACAGATAAAATTTGTATCTTGTAATACTTTTTTTATTGGACTAACAGAATTTTTTAATGACAAGCTTTCGGGAGAACCTCCCTTTCTCAAATTGAAAGCATTTCTGAGCATGACGACACATACAATTCAAAGTTGAGTTGTGATACAGGGGTTAAACGACCACTATAATGCCAGGAAAACAAACTTGGTTTCCTGGCACTATAGGGTATTTAGATCCCCCCCACCCTCAGGGTCCCACTCTCGCCGGGCTGAAGGGGGCTGAAGGGGTTAAACTCTTACCTTTCTCCAGCGCTGGGCTCCTTCAGGGCTGGGGAACTCTCCTCCCTCTTCCGACGTCAGCTTTGAATGCGCATGCGCAGCAAGGGCCGCGCACGCATTCAATCAGTCCATAGGAGAGCATTTATCAATGCTTTTATATGGACGTCCAGCGTCTTCTCACTGTGATTTTCACAGTGAGAAGCGTGGAAGTGCCTCTAGCGGCTGTCAATGAGACAGTCACTAGAGGCTGGATTAACCCTATTGTAAACACATCAGTTTCTCTGAAACTGCTATGTTTTCAGCTGCAGGGCTAAAACTAGAGGGACCTGGCACCCAGACCACTTTCTTGAGCTGATGTGGTCTGAGTGTCTATAGTGGTTCTTTAAAGCGACATAAGTGTAGATAAGACACAGGTTTGATAGAAAATAGACACCATTCTCGCCTAGGGAGGTTCTCCCGAAAGCTTGTCATTAAAAAATTTGTCCAATAATTAGCCCACTAAAAAAAGTATTACAAGATACAAATTGTATCTGTTTTTTACATCTACATCACTGGACTAATACGGCTACAATCTCTCTCTCTCTCTTTCTCTCTCTTTCTCTTTCTCTCTCTCTCTCTCTCTCTCTATATATATATATATAGATAATAATAGAAATGGCAGCACTCACGGTCTCCAATAAAATTCTTCTTTATTTGCAAGATTTAAAACATGGGATCAACGTTTCAGTGCCTTAGTGGGACTTTCATCAGGATCAATATTCAATAGGATCAATATTTATATATACCTGTGTTTACATTTAATCAGCTCAGCCTTATATTAGGTTTTAGTTGTTAAATTTTCATTTTTTTTTGTAAGTGGTTTATATTGTAGCACATTTTTGGCACTACCTTCCTTTCCTTATTTTTTGCATTATGGGAAGATCTGTCTGATGTAGCTCACCAGTCATTTAAATTGTGATTTTATGTCAAGACAAGAAGGCTCATATTCCTTAACCTCTTTCTTTACTGTCCACCAATAGCAGCAAAGAATACAAACAGTAAGAAAAAATGGTAACCATAGTGATAGACCACTCCCATACCAAGTACCAGTATAATAGTCAGCACCTCCCCACATATTTCCTCTTTCTTTGCTGCTCCACACAAAGATAAGTACCGGTACATGACACATTTTCTCTTACCTATATTTTCTTAATTATTATTTATTTTTTATTATTATTGTTATTATTTATTATTTCTGTTGTTCTTTTTTTTATTGCTTTATTTTTATGATATTATAACAGATTTTTTCTTCTGTTTATTACTTCTATTGTTGTTGTGTATTATGCTGTGACAGACCCATCTGTATAGACTAAGATTGCTGGTTCGTCTGTTTGCCCCTTTTCGTCTATTTGCCTGTCCGTATACCCCTGTTCGTTTGTCTCATGAAATAACCGATTGAAACTACCGAACGGACGGCCACCCAGGAGAGAAGTGTGCTGCTGGTTAACCTCTTGGCCCCAATTAGAACGTTGTGGTTAACCGCAGACACCTCTCCATTCTAACCGTATTCAAGGTGGTCGTCGTTCGTATGCCGACCACGAGGCGGCGGCCATTTTAAACCATGCAAAAGACCAGCAGTGTACGGCGCAGATTCTATGGAACTAAAAACGGACACTCTTTCTGCCGAACACCGCTGAAACCACCGACCGCCCATCTCAGTCGACAAGGCATGTGACCACTGGCCGTTCGGGAGTTTAGATTACATGAATGGACTTAACCCAGATAGCCGTCCCATGGAGTCAATCGCATACCGAAGGACTGTAAGAGACTTTGACTCCATGGCGATTGAACTGTGCGTATGGAATCTGAGCGCTATTCGCTAAGAATATGCACTCAGATCCAGGCTATCTGGGGATACGTTGCACGAATGTAAAATGTTCGCGAGTTGTATAATTATTTATTTTTACATGTTTTTTTGTGTTTGATTTAAAATGGTGATTTGCCTCTGTCCTGGAGATAATTGAATTACTTCTCGATTATCTCCAGGGCAGAGGGGAGGAATCCAGGATGCATTATGGGAATATTTTGTGCCTGTATGTCTGAAAGTGCCATATGTCTATCATTACAGTCTCCCATTTGGTCCCCTAGGGGAGTGTCCACCAAGTGGGAGACCTGCATAAATATGGGCGGGTAGCCCACAGTAAAGCCAGTTCTTGTTTTACCCTTCTTTATGCCAGATGGGTCTTAACATATGCCTATACTTGTTACCTTTGAGCCCAGGGTTCCAGACCTTCTTTGCGGGATTATAATTTGTATCCCTCTCCCTTGAGCTTTCTTTCGTTGCTCTTATCTCTTTTTCCGTTTCATTATCTCCTTATTTCTGCCTTTTGGCTCTATTTCCCCTTCTCCCTGTCTGTTTGGCGCCTTTTTGCACCTGTTTCTCCATATCTGTTCGGCTGTTTTCGTGTATGAATTAAGCCTGTTCGGCTAAATTTATCACAAACTCATACCGTTCGTTAGTTTTACTGTCATGTTGCATAATTAATCTGTTTGCCGCGTTTTTTACAGGAACGGGTTGTTCGTTCATCTGTTCCCTATTCATTTAATTTGTTTGTTTGTTCCCGGTTCTTGAACTAGATGAATTCACAGGATTTTTTGCCGCGAGTCTAGCAAGACTGCCGGCGGCCATTTTCTGACATCCTGTCCTGGCTCCATGCTCTGCCTCGTATATCTTCCTGTCTGCTGGTTTGGGCCCTAGTGAGCTCCCTATCTCTACCCTCTCTAAGGTTAATATCTAGTTTAGGGTGATTAATTCCAGCTAACCTGTCCTGTTTATTTAACTAATCTATAGCTGTTTTCAATAAACCTTGTATTTTTGTTGGGGGAATCTCACAGTATTACTGTGCCCAAATCTAAGGTGCCTGCCAGCCCCCTTTCCCCTGGTGATATGGACTTACCCCAGGTTTTGGGTAACCCCTATAGTGGACCTACAGTGGACCCTATGTCTCTGCCCGATGAGGCCCAATCCCTGGCACTACAACGTCCGGTCACTGATGCCATTATAGCTGCTATGGGCTCTATGTCCTCTGCCCTCTCCCAGACCATCTCCCAAGCCTTACTTGCGCCCCCAGTGTCCGCAGAAAGTTTGGCCACACCGGTGCGCATAACGCGCCCTGGTCCAGGCCTTGCAGGGGATGCACCTAAAGGTTACCACCAAATCCAGGCACTTAAGTCCCCCTCCTTAATCCCTATGTATATTTAAACAAATGGAGGTCACTTAGTTACTCCAATGGCCACTGGAGGGAATGCCCGCCTGCCAACGTCAAGGCAGACCCCCTTAGACGGGTCCTACTCTGACCCTTCACCTTGCTTCCTTGAGCTTCTGGCAAAGATATCTCTAATGAGACAGAAAGGGGTCCCAGTTCGTTTATGGTTCCTGATCGGAGTCCGGCTGGATTTCGGGACGGTTGTTCTGCTGTGGTTTGGACTGATTCATCGGTTCCTGTTTGGTGGTTATTGTGTCGCATCTCCAAAGAAAGAGGAAATATGTGGGGAGGTGCTGACTATTATACTGGGACTTGGTATGGGAGTGGCCTATCACTATGGTTACCATTTTTCTTACTGTTTGTATTCTTTGCTGCTATTGGTGGACAGTAAAGAAAGGGTTAAGCAATACTCGCCTCCGTGTCTTTTATAAAATCATGACTTTTTGTCATGAAATAGCAAAATCATGTAATTCTTGCAGCATTCCAGGTAGAGACAGAGTTTTCTCTTTGATTTGTACTGTGCTGTGTAGTGAATGTCAGTGTCTGTTCTTTCACCAGTGTTTTGCATTGTGGTAGGTGTTATAAACATTTTTTTCTATTTTTTAAAATTAGTTAGTACTAAGTACTTAGCATTGATTTGTAGTTAGTCCAGATAGTTAGCTGTTGTACACTCATAAATATTTTAATTGTGTGTTTGCTAGGTAATTTTAATTGTACACAGCAATCAGTGAAAGCAACTACTTGTCTGTGTTTTATGTTCTTTTAACTAAAAGTCTTGATTCAACAGAGCATCAGGTATACACACTAGCAGCAACAGTACATGTGTTGGCACAAGCTAGTTTTTTTTATGTAATACAGCTGTAACAAACAACCCTGTACTTCATATAGTACATTCGTTTGCACTCTCCCGAAATCCAACCAGGTCGTGAGAAAGAAAACACTTTGTCATTCGCGTACCCAAACATCAGTCAACACTGGATGAAGGGTACAACAGGAATGTTTTATTATGGCCAGATGGCCCACTTTTATACACAGACCCCCAGCATGGGCTCTCCAGCAAAAGTATAGGAAAACCGTCTCTGTGTCTGGGAGATTAATTAGTTAATTTTACTTAAACGTATTATCTCCCAGGCACTAGAGGTACAATGAATAAAACATAAAATACACCAAAACATACATAATTTTAATAGGGACCCCCACAACAAGCCATATATCCCTGAATAGCCTGGAACTGAGCACCCAAAGTGTCCAAATAGCACTCACATCCCACATATACAGCCGAATCGCCACTGGGGTAAAGACACTTTCGGGAGTTCCAAAACGAATATAACACTGAACGGTTCCCCTGACTCATAGGTTGCGATTGTTCGTCTAGTTCGTTCGTACCTTTCCACCAAATAGCGCTCTCCAGGCTTGTCAGGAATAGAAGCAGTCAGTGGTGCAAGGTTACTAGTGTTCGCAAATTATAGTGTCCGACTTCGAGTTCCAGACACTCGATGACCAAGTACCACTGCCTGCGTTCGGGAGACAAGTTGGCTGTCATTTTACAGTGCATGTGTCTTTTGGTTATTTGAATGGCGGCTGCCCAGAGGGAGCACTTAACCTTGTGGTTACTTTGAAAATAATGAGCTTGGGGTTGATCTGCGTTCATTAGATCGAACCACCGAATAAAGGAAAAATAACTTGGGCTAAGGGAATCACAGGGTTTTCAGGGTAGTTTGTCACAATAGCTAATGTATATTTTAATTTAATTGCACATTGGAATTGATTTGCTAAAAGTGACACACATCATCTGCTTTGTGATACTACAAAACATGCTATTGCTATATACAGGGAGCAATGTTAATTTTAGAGTGATTCCTTGTTGCCTGAAGATTTTATGATGGAAATTTTGAAGCGTAGCAGCATCTTCTGGTTGGTAAAAATGTTTTATCTATGCAAGCATTCTCATCACTAGTCAAATGGAAACAAAATAACATTTAAAGAAAAAGTAGAATTTGACCAACCACCCAACAACAAGCATTCAAAAAGGCTATCCACCAACCAGAATCACAGGAGTATGACTGAAAAAGGCACAGAACCAAACCAACAGACCAACCTGTCCCTACGTTTGCTGCTGATGCCAACTTTCTATACGTTGGCTTTTCTTCTTGTTTAATCTTATTTACTGGTATTTATTTTTATAGTTTGTAATATCATCAGTATCTTCACTAGCAGCAAATTGAGAGTGAGTGTACTCTCTCTATCATGCTGTCATGCTGCCAGTGCCTATACGTTCAGACTGGCCTGTAGCTTACTATTCTAACTCTAAAAGTCAATGCCATTTACTGCTACCCAAATACCACTGGAGTGACAAACTGGCTAAACTGTAGTCTCCACATTAGAAAAGGTATAACAATATTTTAAAAATCACTATATACCATACCATATTACTGTAATAAGTCAATATAATAAGTAGTTAAACCTCCCAATGCCATGCCGGGAGTGGGGGCATATTTACTAATTAGTGAGCATCCAGTTGACATTCACCATAACAAGAGTTGAGCGAACCCGGACTGTAAAGTTCGGGTGTGTACCGAACATTACGATCTTTGGACCCCGGACACGAACAGGGACATATCACTGTATGTTCGGTTTGGAGTTCGGTGTTCTGCGATTTAATGGCGCGTTTTGAAAGGCTGCAGGCAGCCAATCAACAAGCGTTTGACTCGTGTGCCCTTCGAAACCATCACAGCCATGCCTACTAATGGCATGGCTGTGATTGGCCAGTGCAGCATGTGACCCAGCCTCTATATGTAAGCTGGAGTCGCGTAGCGCAGCATGTCACACGAGCTCTTATTAGTGTAGGGAGAGGATGCTGTTGCTTTCAGGGACAGATTAGGAAAGAATTCTGCAAACTAGTACATTAGTGGGGTGCACTTCATATCTGAGAGTCAAATAGAAGCGTCAAATACTGCGGTTTCATCGGAGTTTTAAAAAGTCAATTTTTTTGGGTACTAAATAGTACATTAGTGGGGTGCACTTCATATCTGAGAGTCAAATAGAAGCATCAAATACTGCTGTCACATTGCAGTTTTAAAACTTAAAAATGTTTGGGTGCTAAAAAGTACATTAGTGGGGTGCTCTTCATATCTGAGAGTCAAATAGAAGCATCAAATAGTGCGGTTACAGCGCAGTTGTAAAAATTCTAATAGTTTTGCTGCTAAACTGCTAAATAGTACATATTAGGCGTGCTCTTCATATCTGAGAGTCAAATAGAAGCGTCAAATAGTGCGGTTACAGCGCAATTGTAAACATTATTATTTTCTGGGTGCTAATTTGCTAAATAGTAGATTAGTGGGGTGCACTTCATATCTGAGAGTCAAATAGAAGCATCAAATAGTGCGGTTACAGCGCAGTTGTAAACCTTCTAATTGTTTTGCTGCTAAACTGCTAAATGGTACATTTTGGGCATGCTCTTCATATCTGAGAGTCAAATAGAAGCGTCAAATAGTGCGGTTACAGCGCAGTTGTAAAAATTTGAATTATTTTGCTGCTAAAATGCTAAATATTACATATTGGGCGTGCTCTACATATCTGAGAGTTAAATAGAAGCCTCAAATAGTGCTGTGACACAGCATTTTTAAACATTACAATTTTTGGCTGCTAAATAGTTCATTTGCGGCCTGCGGTGCACTTCATATCTGAGAGTCAAATAGAAGCGTCAAATAGTGCGGTTACAGCGCAGTTGTAAACATTCTAATTGTTTTGCTGCTAATCTGTTTAATAGTAAATTTGGGGCGTGCTCTTCATATCTGAGAGTCAAATAGAAGCGTAAAATAGTGCGTTTACAGCGCAATTGTAAACATTCTTATTTTCTGAGTGCTAATCTGCTAAATAGTACATTAGTGGGGTGCACTTCATATCTGAGAGTGAAATAGAAGCGTCAAATAGTGCGCTTACAGCGCAGTTGTAAACATTCTAATTGTTTTGCTGCTAAACTGCTAAATAGTACATTTTGGGTGTGCTCTTCATATCTGAGAGTCAAACAGAAGCGTCAAATACTGCTGTTACATTGCAGTTTTAAAATGTAATTTTTTTTGGGTGCTAAAAAGTACATTGGTGGGGTGCTCTTCATATCTGAGAGTCAAATAGAAGCGTCAAATAGTACGGTTACTGCGCAGTTGTAAAAATTCGAATTGTTTTGGTGCTAAACTGCTAAATAGTAAATTTGGGGCGTGCTCTTCATATCTGAGAGTCAAATAACATCAAATAGTGTTGTGAGATAGCATTTTTAAACGTTGAAATGTTTGGGCTGCAAAATAGTATATATGCGGCCTGTGGTGGACTTCATGTCTGAGAGTCAAATAGAACCGTCAAATACCAATATAACAAGATTGTAATTCGGGGGCAATTCCCTCACAAGTCAAACTGAGAGGTCAGTTTATAGGGAAAACTGTTGCCTGGATACAATTCTAAAACAATTTCCATATGTCCTTTGCAGACTTTACATGCTGGAAAAACACAGGTGCCAACTGCTGTGGCTTTCTGCAGTGTGCAGACCAGCAAGGAGGGCAGGGTTGAGGAGTGGGTGGAAGATGATGTGGAGTCAAGAATGGAATCAAGGTCATGCGATGTCAGGGTACCTGAGGCCTCTACCTCTAAGAGAGGTAGAGACTTGGTGGTTTATCCATCCAGGCGAGCTGTTTCCTCCGTTCCTCGCGGTTCATCCAGCCACTTAAACACCGGCCGCGAGGAATCCACACCCTTTTCTAGCAGGACGCTCAATACGTGACGTCATGACGCTATCACGAGCGATCTGTCACTCAAGTGTCCGATATCCAATCGGCACTTGTCAGAGGCGTGCTTACCATCCGGAGCCAGGGTATTTAAGCTTGCTTCTCTCTTCAGCTCATTGCCCTGTCGTGGTTCTAGCTTGTCTAGTCACTCAGTGCTCTGGTATTCTAGTTTGCTCTATTTGGTTTTGACTCGGCTTGTTGTACTACCCTGTTTCTCTCTTATCCCTTGACCCGGCTTGTCTCTCGCTTATCTGTCTTCTCGTTCCCTCGACCTCGGCTTGTCTCTGACTATTCTCTATCTCTCTCGGTACGTTAGTCCGGCCATTCTAAGGCCCGGTATACGTACCTTTCCACTCTTTGTACCCTGCGTGTTGGATCCCTGTCCCGATCCTGACATGCGAGTGACGTGTGCAGCCTGGAGGAAGAGGCGCTGGTCGCACAGAGGCACCAGCATAGCATAAGAGGGAGCAGGGTGCAAAAGCGGAGCGGCAGTCCCCTAGCGCTCGTCGGCATGTATTATCTTTAGACAACCTAAGGTCCATGCAGACAACCCTCTTCAAAAAGCCTACAGCTTCAAATAGCCTCCTGACATGAGATAGTTTTCATCCTAGACCTTTAAAACGTGGCATACCCATTGGCCAATATTTAAGAGCACGCAGAAATTGCAGCACTATTCAGGAATTCAAAATTCAAGCTAATATACTGCGACAACAATTCAAGGATAAAGGCTATCCCAACCGTTGCTTGAAAGAAGCATATAGGAGAGCTTTGGAATCGGACAGAGAGACCCTTCTGACCAATAAACCACCTTTACCTACAAATCCTTTCCCACGTATGATTGCAACATACGACGCAGGTTGGGATAGATTAAAATCTGGTATTCAGAGGTTTTGGCCTCTCCTGACCAGTGACATTCACCTTAAAAAGATTTTGGGCCCTAATCAGGGGTCAAGTCCTGGGGAAAAAAGTGTGGGAACTCACCCAAGATTCCCGCACCCCCCAACCCCCCCAAAATTTTTAAAAAATTTATACTCCTATGCATATAGTGCAGTGCAGGGTGTGTATAATGCATGTAGTGTGTTTGTAGTGAATGCAGAGTATGAATAATGTATGTAGTGTGTTTGTAGTGAGTGCAGAGTGTGTATAATGAATGTAGTGTGTTTGTAGTGAGTGCAGTGTGTATAATAAATGTAGTGTGTTTGTAGTGAGTGCAGAGTGTGTATAATGAATGTAGTGTGTTTGTAGTGAGTGCAGAGTGTATATTGAATGTAGTGTGTTTGTAGTGAGTGCAGTGTGTATAATAAATGTAGTGTGTTTGTAGTGAGTGCAGAGCGTGTATAGTCAATGTAGTGTGTTTGTAGTTAGTGCAAAGTGTGTATAATGAATGCAGTGTGTGTAGTGAATGTAGTGTGTTTGTAGTGAGTGCAGAGTGTGTATAGTGAATGTAGTGTGTTTGTAATGAGTGCAGAGTGTGTGTAATTAATGTAGTGAGTGCAGAGTGTGTAGAATGAATGCAGTGTGTGTAGTGAATGTAGTGTTTGTAGTGAGTGCAGAGTGCATAATGAATGCAGAGTGTGTATAGTGAATGTAGTGAGTGCGTATAGTGAATGTAGTGTGTTTGTAGTGAGTGCAGAGTGTGCATAGTGAATGTAGTGAGTGCATAGTGTGTATAATGAATGTAGTGTGTTTGTAGTGAGTGCAGAGTGTGAATAATGAATGTAGTGTGTTTGTAGTGAGTGCAGAGTGTGTATAATGAATGTAGTGTGTTTGTAGTGAGTGCAGTGTGTATAATAAATGTAGTGTGTTTGTAGTGAGTGCAGAGTGTGTATAGTGAATGCAGTGTGTTTGTAGTTAGTGCAAAGTGTGTATAATGAATGCAGTGTGTGTAGTGAATGTAGTGTGTTTGTAATGAGTGTAGAGTGTGTATAATTAATGCAGTGTGTGTAGTGAGTGCAGAGTGTGTAGTGAATGTAGTGTGTTTGTAGTGAGTGCAGAGTGTGCATAATGAATGCAGAATGTGTATAGTGAATGTAGTGAGTGCAGAGTGTGTATAGTGAATGTAGTGTGTTTGAAGTGAGTGCAGAGTGTGTATAATGAATGTAGTGTGTTTGTAGTAAGTGCAGATTGTGTGTAATGAATGCAGTGTGCGTGTGCTGGAAGATGCGTGTGTGCGGGATGATGTGTGTGTGTGTGCTGAATGATGTGTGTGTGCTGAATGATGTGTGTGTGTGTATGTGCTGAATGATGTGTGTGTGTGCGTGCTGGATGATGTGTGTGTGTGCGTGCTGGATGATGTGTGTGTGTGTGTGTGCGTGTGTGCTGGATGATAGGGGGGAAGCATTTTTTTTAATTTATGTGTTCATATTTTTTTTATTCCCCCTTCCCTGCTTCTTACCTTGCCAGGGAGGGGGGAGATCACCTGGTGGTCCAGTGGTATGTTGGAGAGAGCCAACCGCTGCACACGGGGGCCCAGCACACTCTGTGTTCCCTCTCCAGGCCCTTTGTATATCTCTTTCTTCCTACCACAACCTTTGTGTTTCTCTTACTTCCTCATCAGCCCCTTTTGTGTGTCTCTTTTCTCCTCACATCCCTTTTGAGTCTCTTTCTTCCCCCAGCCCATTTGTGTGTCTCTTTCTTTGCACCACCACTTTCTGTGTCTCTTTCTCCCACCACAAGCCCCTTTGCCTGGCTTTTTCCTCCCAAACCATACAGACATAGATATACAGGTACAAATACATACATGCACAAAGGCACAACCATACAGACACATAGTCATAAAAGGAACACACAGTCATACAGAGACAAACAGACGAAAGGCATACAGAGACATACATAAACAGACATATACTGCTTGTGATGAGAGGAGAAGAGGGATGGCTGCTAGTGATGGGGGATAAGGGATGGCTGCTAGTGATGGCAGGGAGATAAGGAATGGCTGCAAGTGATGGGAGGGAGAGAGGATGATAGCTGTTGGTAACAGAGAGAGGAGGATGGATGCTAGTGATAGGGGTGAGTGAGGGATGGCTGCTAGTGATGGGGAGAAGGGGATGGCTGCTAGTGATAGGGGTGAGTGAGGGATGGCTGCTAGTGATGGGGAGAAGGGGTTGGCTGCTAGTAATAGGGGTGAGAGAGGGATGGCTGTTAGTGTTTAGGGGAGAGGAAGCATAAGAGGAATACAAGTGAGGTGGCACTGTTGGACCAATAAAACACAGAGCTCCACATGAACTATAAGATTTAGCTCTGTGGAGCTCTGTGCTGGATATATAATTATTTAATGAAAAAATAAATAAAACATGGCTACTTACTGTTGGTGGTGTAAGTAGCTGAAAAGAGATCTTCTTACTCCTCCCTGGTCGGTAATCCTCTAGCAGGGCCTGACAGGAAGTGAAGTTAAATGCCCCGCCCACTGCAGGCTTCACTCCTCAGTAAACTACCGCAGGGGAGAGTAGTGTGAGCAGGCACATCTCCTGCATCTTGACAGCCATCATACCACCACCAACAGCAGCAGACAGTGCATTGTGGGCGGCACTATGCTGGGGACTGGGAGAAATGAGGCAGCACAGCGACATTGCACCCCCTGGGCCAGTCCTGCAGGATCACTAGCGGGAACGGCGTTCCTGCTTTGGAAAAAGTGCAGGAACGCCGTTCCCATGCGTTCCTGCAGGACTCGAGCCCTGGCCCTAATGTTGAAATGACAGCTCGAAGAGGAAAAAATTTACGAGACCTCTTAGTCCCGAGTCACTTTCAACCTCTTAACACCCCTATTTTTGGGTCCTTCCAATGCGGGCGCTGTGTCGCCTGTAAGTATATCAAACGGGATTTAAAAACAGTATCTGACAGTGAAAACAAACAATGTTTTACCATCTCTTCATTTTTTAATTGCAATTCTGCAGGTTTAGTGTATTTACTTACTTGCGAATGCAATTGCAAATATGTAGGAAAGACTTTTCGCCCTTTTAAAGAAAGGATCAAGGAACATGTCAGGTCACCTAAACTCAGCATTGAAACACCAATTGCTCGCCACTTGAGGGAACACCATGCAAGTAATTCACGTGGCCTACGGTTTTGTGGCCTAGAATTGGTGAAACGTAATAAATGAAAAAGGTGACTATGACAGGTTTCTAAGACAGCGTGAAAGCTTCTGGATCTATCGTCTCAAAACATTACAACCCAATGGGCTGAATGAGGGCTTTTCATTTGCACCATTTATTTAAAATTCAAAAAATGCATAACTATCATCTAACCAAATGGGAAATATGTATACACTTTATTTCTCTGGATGTTAGAGAAATCCACTAAGGATTCCAGTTTACATCAACTGGACTAGGGATGACTTGGAATTATTATTAGCTTTCCAGCAGAACCTTCTATACTCTAGGTTCAAATACACCTTTCCTTATGCTACTGTTTATATATTTTTTTTTAACAGTTGTCATATGAGATTCTTTGGAAGACTACTCCACCCCTATTGTCCTCAGTTATGGGATTTAAATCATATTATTTATTCTGGACTTTCATTTCTGACCTTTAGTGTTAAAAGTTTGATTGAATTTATGTCCAGTTTAAAATAAACACCTAGTTAATTTTGGATGACTCTGCCTATTTATCCATTTTACTAGTATACACCTAGTCCTGTTGTTTCTCTTTTCACCTTACTTACCTGTTCATCAGTTTATGTGTTTAATTTACTTTGAACTACACTAAATTTGGTTCCCTTATGTAGGGATCTTTTTATTCTGTACTTAAATTTTAGTCTACAAGGGGTTAATAGTCCCCTATCCTTAGACTCATTCACTGCCACCCCTCTAACCCCGCCCCTCTGTTTCGCCATCGGAATATCATCATGACGTCACGAACCAAGGGCGGAGACTATTGGGTTTAAAAAGTGGCGCTATTCTCACATTCGGGTAATGCTCTTGACAAAGGAACACGTCTGTGCCGAAACGTGCGTTGAGCGTTTGCCTCTTTTTGATTACTAATTATCTCACTCAGGATCATCTCTCTTATTTGATCTTACCTAGTATGTACTTTACTTGATCTAGGGCTACTATATACTACTTTGGGAGCACTATCGACTTGGGGGTTTAGTTGTATCACTGTGCGGCTTACTATACAAGCCCGGCTACAGATTATGTAGGGATCATTGTAGAACGAAGCTAGAGAAGGATTGGATATGTCCCAGGAACTTTATTTATTTTTTTCCTGATAAGTAGGACTGTCTGATAGATATCTCTATACTTGCTTTGAATTCTACTTTCTGTTTACCCGGTGAGGCACCCTACAGAGGTGTCTTAAGGTCGGTTAGCACTCAGACTTTTTTATATAAGTTCAATTTTCACTACCGACCGCGGCTCCTAGATACCCACTGTCTATATACCCTCTCATCAATAGTATCCTTGTAGTATTCTTAAATAGATGTTGATTGCTATTTCAACCCTCCAATTTCACTCTTAGGCAGCCACTAGATGCATAGTCAGCTGCTCTGCCGCACTAAAGGGTCTATTTGGAGTATATGTTAGTAACTAACTGTTACCTTCTATCCTGCTGACATATTGTTGCATTTGACTGTGAGTAAGTGTTACTTAATGCTGGAGAGACTGTGTGAGCAGCAGCAGGCGATAGTGGAGTTTCAGCTGCAGCACGCACGGGTCAGTCGCTCTGCACCAGACTTGCCCTCCAAATGATCAGAGTTAAAGGATTTCAAGTGGACTAATTACTATTACAGGGCCTCTAAAGAGTTGTATTGTATTGTAGCTTTTGGTCCAGGGTGGTTGTGCTTCCCGGCGCCCTCTGCTCCCTTCTTCCTTCATCTGGGTTCATGGAGGTCGCCCCTATCTATTGGCAAGGACATAGGCTTGCACCTCCAAAAAGGTCCTGCTGACAATCTCCTCTGAGGGTGGCTCTCGGTAATATGCCAGGCGCCGTTACACCTCCTTGCGCACTTTCTCCTCATCTGCTGCTGCTGCTCGCCTGTCTGCGCTGCAGCGTAACTTTGGCCTTCTCGCTCAGCCGCCTCATGAAACTGTGCGAGCAGCAGCAGGCGATAGTGGAGTTTCAGCTGCAGCACGCACGGGTCAGTCGCTCTGCGGAACTGAGCTGTCTTTTTATATATGTCCCAATATTTTGGGGGCTACCCCAATTAAAAAAAATATATATATATATAAAAACAGTGTTGGCTACCTCCTCCACCGCTGCTTCCACTTACACTGCCACGGTCACCGCCTCCTCAACCTCCTCAACGCCTCAAGAAATGCACAGCAGGCCGCAAATGTTTCTTTTTTTATATTTCCTAATATTTTGGGGGCTACCCCAAATAAAAAATAAAAAATATATAAGAAACAGTGTTGGCTACCTCCTCCTCCTCCACCGCTTCTTCCACCTACACCGCCACGGTCACCGCCTCCTCAACCCATAGGTCACTTAGTATAAACTATGTACACAATAGGAGAGGCTTGTGAAGGCCTTTTCTCCATGCATTAGGAGTTAAACATATCTCCATGCATCAGGACTGCAAGAAATGCACCGCAGACCGCAAATGTTTCTTTTTTTATATGTCCCAATATTTTGGGGGCTACCCCAAAGAAAAAAAAATATATATATAAAAAACAGTGTTGGCTACCTCCTCCTCCTCCACCGCTGCTTCCACCTACACCGCCACGGTCACCGCCTCCTCAACCTATGGGTCACTTAGTATAAACTATGTACACAATAGCAGAGGCTTGTGAAGGCCTTTTCTCCATGCATCAGGAGTTGAGCATTTCTCCATGCATCAGGACTGCAAAAAATGCAACGCAGGCCGCAAATGTTTCTTTTTTTATATGTCCCAATATTTTGGGGGCTACCCCAAAGAAAAAAAAAAAATATATATAAAAAACAGTGTTGGCTACCTCTCCTCCTCCTCCACCGCTGCTTCCACCTACACCACCATGGTCACCGCCTCCTCAACCTATGGGTCACTTAGTATAAACTATGTACACAGTAGCAGAGGCTTGTGAAGGCCTTTTCTCCATGCATCAGGAGTTGAGCTCAGTTTGAACAATGAAAGAGAATAATCTGCACTCCAACCCTCTCTCAACCCTCTCTGTTGATCCTCCTGACAGCCATGCTTTAGATTTTGATTTATGTTCTTCCAAAGCTAAAATCAAAGATTCCATCTAGTGCTATTTTATGGCTCAGTTGTATTTTTGATTTGTATGTATTTTATGTTATTTTAAGTGATTTCCCTATCCACATATGTTTGCAGGGCACTTGTCCTACTCTTACCCCCATTTTACTTCCTTTTGCAGCCCTCTAGCCCTTTCCAGGACTTTTTTAGAGGCATTTTTGTGGCCAAAAGTTCGGGTCCCCATTGACTTCAATGGGGTTTGGGTTCGGGGTCAAGTTCGGGGTCATGTTTGAGCCCGAACCTGGACTTTTTTTCAAAGTTCGGCCGAACCCACCGGGCCCGATATCCAGGTGTCCGCTCAACTCTAACTGTAAGTAAAAGCTAGCGATTGTGCAGTCTGCTCAGTCACTAAAAAGGCTCCATCCGTTGGGAATGGGTCCTGCAAAATAACAGTAGGGACCTGTTCATTGGTGGAAGCATTAAATTAAATAATGGGTGGTGGGCAGATTACTTTCTATTCCCCTGCCCTGACCCCAGGCCTGCAGCTTGGGAATTAAATAAAAATGAGGAAGCCTAGTATCCCCCCTAGTTCCCATCAATGTGCGGTGGTTGGGGGCTAATCATTTAATAATGAGGGGAATTCATAACCCCACTTGAAGCTTATGGGTGAAGTGGTCGGGGTGAACAATATAATGTTTTAATACCTCCCACTTGAAGTCCATTGATGGGGAGTAGTGAGAGGACATGCATTTGGTGAACATGCTTTTGTGGACATGCCTTCTTTATTTTTAAATAACACTCACCTACTATCTATTTGTGGGGACTTGGCAGGAAAGTTTAGGTTTACCGCCTTATTATATTAGTTGCCTCCCGTAGGAGGGCTTTCTTTGGAAAGCTTAGTATCGCCCCTTTTATTACATTAGCAGCCCCCACACGCCCCTTATGAGTGGGACCTGGGGGAACAGTGGGATATTATATTGATTATTTTTATTGCTTCCATCTGCTACCCAAGGGTGGGAGATGGGGGATAGTTTAGCTTACTTCAATATTAAATCAGTAGCTCCCATCAGCTGCCCATGGGTGAGGCCTCAGGGCAATGGGATGTCCTTTCATGGTTATTATTATCCCTCCTTTGCTGCTTATTTGTGGGGAAAGTGGAGAATTTCAAGTGTTTGTTTTAATAGATATCCCATCTACTGGCAATGTGCCCTACCAAATACACAGTGACCTGTCTACGCACTCAATTATTTAATTTCTGTCTCCTCTTCATGCACAGGGGTGATATCTGACAGGTCCCAAACTCAACATTTTGCTAGTTACTGAGCAGCAGTAGTAGCACATTCACTAGATTTCATTGCAGTGAGCAGCTTTTCGAAAAACGATCACATGGATGAAATTCACCTAAACCAAAATAACACATGCACAATATTACAGTAAGCAGTTTTTCCAAGATGGCTGCATGGATGAATTTTATCCAAACTGAAACACCACATGGATGACATTTGGTTAGTCTGAAACAAACTTTTTTTCTGGACGAATTGATTTCGATGAACTGAATTGTTTTTGCTGTGCATGTCTGGTGCCCAATATGCAGAAAGGTATTTGCAGCATTTAGGTTGCACTCCGTGGAGAAACATATCTTACAAAATAATGTTCACACGATATATAAACAAATTAATTTTATCTATAGATATTTATTTTTTTCATGTGGCAGCAAGTCTACATTAGGCCATTTTTCAGAAAGCATGTAATTAACGCATATCGTTATTTTAGTAGGAGTTTAATTGAATCATGAGAGTGTGTGTGTGTGTTTACCGCTGGCAGTCTCTGTTGCAGGAAACAGAAATATAAATGTGTATGTTAATTAAAAGTGATTGCTAATGTTAATTTTCCATATCGTGAAAAAAAACTGCAATCCATTTGCTAATTCCATTGAGGTACTAGATCTGGAAACAGAATAATGAGGTTTGGCTCAGAATAACTGAGAAACATTCCAGGAGACATGAGCACATATTTCCCTTCAATTAGTTTTCAAAGTCTCTGAGAATAAAAAAAAGGTGAGTAAAACACTATTTTTAAAAACACACACAGACACCACGACTGACACACACCATGACACACACATCATGACAGACATACACACACCTTGACACACACATATACCATGACAGACACACCACGATACCGACCATGACACAGACAGACACACACACACCTATCATGACACAGACAGACACACACACACCATGACACAGACAGACACACACACACACCATGACACAGACAGACACTCACACAGCATGACACAGACAGACAGACAGACAGACACACATACACACACACCATGACACAGACAGACACACACACACCATGACAGACAGACAAACACACAGCATGACACAGACAGATAAACACACACACCATGACACAGACAGACACACACACACACCATGACAGACATACACACACACACAGCATGACACAGACAGACAGACACACACACACCATGACACAGACAGACACACACACACACACACACACACCATGACAGACATACACACACAGCATGACACAGACACACACACACTCCCACTGACAGACATACTTTTTGCATCCTGTGGGTGGGCAGACAGATATGTGTGCTGGTGGTCGCATGGAGAACTTAAATGGCGGCCGCAGGGGAAGCTCTTCTGGTGGCCGCTGGGGGAGCAGGCTGTTCTGTCTTTGCTCCCCAGCGCGCAGCTTAATGAGACCGGGGCCGGAATATGACGCAAGGGCGGGGGAGCAGAGACAGAACAGCCTGCTCCCCCAGCGGCCACCAGAAGAGTTTCCCCTGCGGCCGCCATTCAAGTTCTCCATGCGGCCGCCATTCAAGTTCTCCCTGGGGCCGCAGGTCACTGAAATGCCTCCCCGGCCCCAGGTGCCGACGGCCCACCAGGAAATTTCCCGGTATCCCGGTGGGCCAGTCCGGCCCTGCTCACTATGCCGCCGGGTGCGAGGCCCCTCCTGACTGTCCGGCCAGCACTCGCAGACACCGGTCTGCAGCTCCACAGTGAGCAGAGCTGCAGATCACGTGTCTTGCGAATCAGAGCGTTGCTGCAGGTTACCACGGCAACGCTCTGACAGGTCTCGCAAAATACATGGTCTGCAGCTCTGTGGAAGTAATAGCCACCCGACCACCAGGGAGCCCACCTGACCACCAGGGAAGAAATTAAGGTATGTAGTCGCCTCTCCCTCTCACATCACGACCCCTCCCCCTCCCTCACCATCAACCCCCTCCCTCACCATCAACCCCCTTTACCTCAGCATCTACCCCCTTCCCTAAACATCACCCCCCCACCATCAACACCCCTCCCTCAGCATCACCCCCTCTTCCTCAGCATCAACCGCCTTCCTAAGCATCAACCCCCCTCCCTCACATCACTCCCCCCTCACCATCACCCCCCTCCCTCAACATCAACCCCTCTCCCTCAACACCCCCTTCACCATCACCCCCCTCACTCAGCATCACCCCCTCACTCAGCATCACCCCCTCCCTCAGCTTCACCCCCTCTCCACATCACCCCCTCTCACCATCACCCCCTCCTCCCTCTCACCATCACTCCCACACCATCACCTCCCTCTCTCTGTCACCATCACCTCCCTCTCCCTGTCACTATCACCTCCTGTCACCATCACCCCCTCTCACCATCACCCCCCATCCCTCCCTCTCATCACCCCCATCCCTCCCTCTCATCAACCCCCCTCTCCCTCCTTCTAATCACCCCCTCTCTCTCATCACCCGCCTCTCCCTCTCTCTCACCACCCCCCTTCCCACTTTCATCACCCCCTCCCTAAGCATCAACCCCCTCCCTCAGCATCAACCCCCTCCCTCACCATCACCCCCCTCCCTCAGCATCAACCCCCCTCCATCAACATCACCCCCCAGCATCAACCCCCTCACCATCAACCCCCCTCCCTCAGCATCACACCCCTCCTTCAGCATCACCCCATCCCCCACTATTACCCTCCCTCCCTCACCATCAACCCTGTCTCCCTCACCACCAACCCCCCTCCATCAACCCTCACCATCAACCCTCCTCCCTCAACATCAACCCCTCTCCCTCGCCATAAACCACCCCTCACCATCAACCCCCCTCAACATCAACCCCCTCCCTCAGGATCACCCCCCCTCAGCGTCACCCCCTCCCTCAACATCACCCCATCACCATCACCCACTCCCTCGCCATCACCCCCCTCCCTCAGCATCAACCCCCAGCATCACCCCCATCCCACCCCCTCACCATCAACCCCATTCCTGACCATCACCCCCCCTCCCCTCAGCATCACCCCATCCCTCAGCATCACCCCCTCCACATCACCCCCTCACACCATCACCCCCTCTCTCTCTCACCATCACCCCCCACCACGACCTCCCTCTCCCTGTCACCATCACTCCCTGTCACCATTATCCCATCTCACCATTACCCCCCTCCAGGGCCGGATTAAGAGCACACTGGGCCTGGTGCTGACAATTATGATGGGCCTAATTACGGAATCTTATCGACCAAAAACATTAAAACAGTCATACCTCCCAAGCGTCATGTATCTGATGGAGATGGTGCTGGAGGGAAACTCATAGGATGCAGCTATAAGAAAACACAAACTCTATGCTAATCTCTCTCTAATTTATATCTTTCATCTTTCAATTAAATCCATAACCCTTAACAGCAGTGTCCAGTGAAGCAGGCAGTCAATGGGCGGGGTAAAAGGGTGGCCACTGGTGCGAATCACGTGACCAGACCTGCCAAAAGGGGAGAACATGCCCAAAAAGGGGGCATGTCTGTCCAAAGAATTTGAAGGACAGCCTGGCATGAATGCATGTCAAGCTGCCCGCCATTCATGCAGGCTGTCCAACTAAGGACATATTATGCAGGCAGCACCCTGAGCTTGACATAAATGCGTCTAATGATGCGCTCACTCAATGCTTTCTAAGGACTGTCCCCTAGCACTCGCTGGTCCACTTGTCTCTTTACCTTCTTACTAGCAGGCAGAAGTTCCTGGTATATAGTCTGGACAAATAAAAGGTGTATGTAGTGAGTGTAGATGAATGGGGACATGCCACAGTGTTAGAGAGACCAACGTCTGCATTACCTAAACTAATTTTATTGTCAGCCAGTCCACACAAGTTTTGTTCCCATACATCCCTCTTAAGCTTCCAAACTTAAAGGGACACTATAGTCACCAGAACAACTACAACTTATTGTATTTGTTCTGGTTAGTAGAATCATTCCATTCAGGCCTTTTGCAGTAAACACTGTCTTTTCAGAGAAAATAACTCCACTGGCCACTCCTTAGATGGCTGCTAGAGGTGCTTCCTGGGGCAGTACTGCCTAGTGTGCAGCACTGCCATTCAGTGTCTCCACCCTCGGCATGCAGACACTGAACTTTCCTCATATATATGCATTGATTCAATTGATCTTTATGTGGAGATGCTGATTGGCCAGGGCTATGACTTGTGCTGTCTCTGCCCCTGATCTGCCTAGTTGACAGTCTCAGACAATCCTATGGGTAAGTATTGTAATTTGCTCAGACCACCACTTCTGATGATGTCAGCAGACAGTCAGTTCAGAGGCAGAGCCAGCAGCTGCATACTTGAATACAAGTTATATTTTACTATAGTTAGGGAGGCAAGAAGGGGGCAGGGTGGTGGTTTTAACATAATAGGGTCAGAAATACATGATTGTGTTCCTGACCCAATAGTGCTACTTTAACCCCTTAAGGACCAAACTTCTGGAATAAAAGGGAATCATGACATGTCACACATGTCATGTGTCCTTAAGGGGTTAAGCAAGAGTATGTGAAGAGTAGTTAAGGTTGCCACCTTTCTTGGAACAAAATACCAGCCTTAATCCTTTGTATAATCACAAGGAGTGACATCAGAGAAAATTCTGTAAAATCACCAACAAACTACTCACAGTTTGATTCTGCTGTATAGATGGATTTCTCCCAGTGTCTGTCTCGCAAGTCACCCAGTGTCTCAGTGTCCCTATGTATCACAGTGTCAGTGTCCCCATGTCGCCCAGTCCCCTAGTCTCCCAGTGTCTCAGTGTGTCCCCATGTCACTTGGACACTGAGAGACCTGGGGACACTGAGACCTGGGGACACTGAGAGACCCAGGGACACTGGGAGACATGGGGACACAGACATTTAGGGAAACTGGGAGAAATGGGGACACAGACACTAAGGACATTGACACTGGGAGACATGGGGACATTGAAACATTTGGGGACACTAAGACACTAGGGACACAGAGACATGGGAACACAGACACTGGGAGACTATGGGACACTGGCTGGGAGACAGACACTTGGGGACACTGGGAGACATGGGGACAGTTGTGGACATAGACATGGTGACACTAGGCACACAGAGACATGGGACACAGACACTGGGAGACTTGGGGACACTGAGACACTAGCGACACTGGATGGGGGACACTGGGAGAAACAGCGTCCCCATGTGTCTCAGCATCCCCATGTGTCTCAGCATCCCCATGTGTCTCAGTGTCCCCAAGTGTCTCAGTGTCCCCAAGTGTCTCAGTGTTCCCAGGTCTTCCAGTGTCTGTGTCCCCATGTGTCCTAGTGTCTGTGTCCCCATGTGTCTCCTAGTGTTTCAGTGTCCCCATATGTTCCCTAGTGTCTCAGTGTCCCCTAGTGTCTCAGTGTCCACATGTGTCCCCTAGTGTCTCAGTGTTCCCATGTGTCCCTGCTGCCTTTCCCCCCATCCCTCACTTATCTGAGCTGTAGAGCTGCTGTCTGTACTCTGTGCTGTGTTGCTGGTCCCCACGGATCAGTGAGTAGTACAGAGAGGCAGGGATATGCATAGACATAAAATACTAGACGCCGCATTGACTGCTACTTCCTATTGGCGCTGATGAGCCGCGGGCCGCCATCTTGGATCGGTCACAGTGTGATCTGCAGCATAGACATATATAGAATATATATGTCTATGATCTGCACAGCAAGGTCCACCCGGAGGGTGTATAGATCCAGTAGCATGATGTTTAATCCTGGGATATTAAATAAAATTAACTGACATTTGCTGCTTTAAGATCTCTGTGGTTATTTACGTTATCGACTAAGTTTACTCAATACATTGAAATTATTTGAATTTCCAGATTGAAACTATGCGTTGCATTTGGATTTAGGTTTGCTAAAATTATAAGTTTAGTGAACTAACCCCACAATCTATCATCTTAATATACATGTTTTAAAGTGGGACTGGATCTTTGCCTGATTTGTAATGTATTTACTTTTCACCTATTTTTAACTAATATGGATTTTGGAACTGTGCAAAATAAAATGTAGATATCTACAACTCTTTATTATTGTGAGCTCTGTCTTTTGCACTTTGAAGTCCGCATGGAGATAGCATAAAGAGAATAGGAGAAATCAAACAATCACATCACTATTTACTAAAGTGAGATTTGTCACCAAGTCAAAGTAAATTAAAAAAAATTAGGGACAGAAGTCCTAATATATGGACATATAATAACACACCGGGTGACCGGCCGAAAATGGCGCCCGCATTTCATGGCCCCCCGAGGTCAATGTGGCGTCTAGGTATTATATGTCTATGGGGATATGCTGTAACTTCCTATCCCTGCCTCTCTCCACACACAGTGACCCCTACTGGCCGGTGCTGGTATTGCAGAGTAATCACCACTTATTCTGAGAAAAATACCTGCATTTCTATTGCCAGTATTACTGCAATACAGGCACAGCCAGGCAGTCTCAAATACCGGCTGTGTCAGTAAAATACCAGTCAGGTGGCAAACCTAAGAGTAGTGTGTGTGTTTAAAAAAAAAAAAAAAAATTTTTTTTTTTTTTTTTTTTCAATGGGCCTATTCCATGGGCCTGGGCCTGGAGCTGCAGCTCCATCAGCCCCTATGTTAATCCGGCCCTGCCCCCCTCTCCCTCCCTCTCATCACCCCTCTCCCTCCCTCTCATCACCCCCCTCTCTCTCCCTCTCATCGCGGCTGCCATTCTGGGTATACCGCAAGTGCCACATTCATCTCACTCCCGGTTTGCTGACACCTAGGACTCCGTTCTGGACTGCTTCCAACCTACAGGCAAGGATCAAATCAGTTCAGTTTTATCTTGCTGACAGCTGTGACCTGCACTATAGGGCTCAATACCCTGTGCATTATTTGGGGTGAGGCCCCTTGTTATCTGTGCTGCTGAGTGGACGTCTGCCTTTGCAAACTCTGTATACCTGGGTGAGGCCCAAATCCCAATAAGAGCTTGTCATACCCTGCTGGGGTTTACCTTTAGTACTGCTGGTACTATTACTAGTCAGAGTTTATCATACCCTGCTGGGGTTATCATTAGTACTGCTGGTACTTTCACTAATATAGTGAGACTACAGCCTACAGCTCTGACCCCTAGCCCTACACACACCCTGTGCCACCCGCTCTGTGCATAACGGAGTGCCAAAGGTCCTTGCCCTACACTATATCATGGAAGACTGCCAGAGCACCCCTGCAGACTTCCAAGCCATGATTAATGCAGCGATAGCAGTGTCCAATGAGAGAGCACTTTCTAAGGTGATTACGGCGAACGGTGAACTGACTAAACCCTCCAAGCCCAACCGCTCCTGCTATGACTAAGATTCCGAGGCATCGGACTCCCATGCTAAGGAGGAGGCCCGACCTGGCAAACGCCATTGGAAGGGCAAAACGGTACAACCCACACTATACAAGGGCAAGGCACCCGCCAAAGGGCGATTTCGGCGCCACCCATCCCGATTCAAGGGGTACCGGTGGGTAAAGACCTGCTGGTGGACCCCCATGCCCTAAATACTCGCATTTGTGGGACATCAATGTTGTCCTCATTTTTTTTAAGCGCCTGGCCTCCTAATGATAGGCTTTCTCTTCGACAACTTTCGGTTTTACTTTGCCTCGTCTCCTTCTGGCTGGTTTCGTACACGAGCGTTTGATGTCGACGCATTTTCAGTATCTCTGGACGGAGTCACCTTTTGGATCTCCCATTGCATGAAGTCGGATTCAACGTCGGTCTTTTACTCCTTTTTCATGGCAGAACCTCAGTTGGTGTGGTTTTAGCCTTATGGCGCTACATGGAAGTTACATCTCCACTCTGAGACTCTACCTTCGGACAACTGCTGGTGTCCTACGTTAAACTGCACAAACCTGTGTTGGTTACTACACTCGCCAGATGGATACGATGGGTTTTGTCCCTAGCGGGCATAGATGCATCGTTCGGGGGGTCATTCCCTGCGCGGTACGGCTGCCTTGTCAGCTTTCTCGGCAGGGGCTTCGCTGTCAGATAAGCTTCGTACGGCAGACTGGTCTTGTGAGTCCACGTTTCTGACTTTTTATTTTCGGCCGGTTGCTAGTGTGGTCTTTTCTCTCCTACATCAGCGTTAAAAATGCAAAATAGGAAGCCTCCTGTCATGTGGTAAAATTGAAGATTATGCTAGCTTTAATGTACTTATAATCTTAATTTTTAGTAATGACAGGAGGCGAATATTTTCCCACCCTATTCCCCCCCTTGATTTGGACGTTAGGGGATCTCCGTGGGTCCTTTTGGGAAATTAGTTTCTTCTGTCCTACCTACATAACTTTCCTTCCATTTACCATTCCTTCTTCAGTGGTCTAGTTCCCCATCTCTGCTCGTCCCCCGTTATAGCGTTTCTATGTGTACTACTATAGTATAATTTCGGTATGTTGGTTTTCCTTGCCTGTGTCTAGATTTAATTTGGAATATTGTTATGATAAATTTTGTCATAGTTTCATTTCATATAAGTATTTTATATCTTCAATCAGTTAAAGGATTACTTCTGTGTTTGCATAGTTTCGAGAATAGTGCCTAACCTATTCCACGTTCTCTTTTCAGTTTAATTCGTTGGTTCGTCTCAGACTTGGTGTAATTGGATTATCGTCCATTGATGAAGGATATCTGATGTTCGTGTTATGATTTTGAACTTTATTCGTCTGTGATGTCGCTTGCTGAAAGAGGAGGAGGAGCCTATTCCCTGTGGATACTATACTTCCTACTGCATTTTGATTGGTTCTTGTTTATTTGTTTTTTCTTTGCTGCAGTGGAGTTAGTAAAGAGAGTTACTAAAATTAAAGGATCACTATAGGGTCAGGAACACAACCACCATCTAGCCCCCCTTGGCCCCTCATGCCTCCATAAATATAGTAAAAATCTTACTGTATTCAAGCCTGAAGCTTTAACTCTGCATGCTGTTACACTCAGAAAAACAATCAATCTGCTGACATCATCAGAAGTGGTAGCATGATCCAATCACAGTGCTTCTCCATAGGATTGGCTGAGACTGACAAGGAGGAAGAGCCATCATGATTCGAACACAGCCCTGGCAAATCAGCATCTCCTCATAGAGATGAACTGAATCAATGGATCTCTATGAGGAAAGTTCAATGTCTGCATGCAGAGGGAGGAGATACTGAATGTTTGGATGCATTTTAGGCAGCCATGACCCAGGAAGGATCTCTAACAGCCATCTGAGGAGTGGCCAGGGCCGTCTTTAAATTTGATTGGACCCTGGGCAAGCATTTACTTGGGCCCCCCTGACTACATATAGATACACACAAATGCACTACTTGACACACATGCAGATACACACTGACCGCATATAGATACACACAAGAACATACAGATACACACAGACACACACACACACAAACACTGACATACATGCAGATACAAAGGTACACACACTGACTACATATAGATACACTGACACACATACAGACACACAAATACACACAAATACACTACCTGACACACATGCAGATACACACTGACCGCATAGATACACACAAGAACATACAGATACACACAGACACACACACACACAAACACTGACATACATGCAGATACAAAGGTACACACACTGACTACATATAGATACACTGACACACATACAGACACACAAATACACACAAATACACTACCTGACACACATGCAGATACACACTTACCGCATATAGATACACACAAGAACATACAGATACACACAGACACACACACACACAAACACTGACATACATGCAGATACAAAGGTACACACACTGACTACATATAGATACACCGACACACACACTGACACACATACAGACACACAGATACACAACCTGACACATGCAGATATACAGATACAAACACTGACACATACAGATATACAGATACAGAGACACATTCTGACAGACGTACTGACACAGACAGCCATACTGAAACACACATACACAAAGACATACTGAACCACACAGACACTGACGTACTCACACACACAGACATACAGATACACTGACAGACATACTGGCACATATACACACAGACAGATGGACATACTGAAACACACAGACACTGACAGACATATTGACAAACACAGACATACAGAACCACACTGACACTGACAGACTCACACATAGACATTCTGTCACACATACACACATACTGGAACACACAGACACTGACAGACATACACACATACAGACATTTTGACACTCACAGGCAGCCATACTGAAACACACATACATACTGAACCACAGAGACACTGACAGACACACGCACACACAGACATACTGACACACTGACAGACATTCTGGCACACATACACATAGACAGACAGACATACTGAAACACACATACACACAGACACTGAGAGACAAAAACACATACAGACATTTTGACACTCACAGACAGCCATACTGAAACACACATACACACATACATACTGAACCACACAGACACTGACAGTTTTTTGGGGTGGATAATCAATTCTGAAAATATTGCCTATTTCAAAATCTAAACATATTGCGTTCTACCATTAATTCTGACAAAGTTACGCATCAGAATTAAAAATCATCAAAACTTATAACTGTGTTTAATGTTTATCATTGTCCAAATGAGTTTTTTGGTGGCTTTTTGATAACACACGCACACACAGACATACTGACACACTGACAGACATTCTGGCACACATACACACAGACAGACAGATATACTGAAACACACATACACACAGACACTGACAGACTCACACACACACAGACATACTGGCACACCAGCAGACATACACACATACATATATACCGACACACTAATTTTTACACTCATGCAAAATTTGCTAACCACCCTCCAGTTTCTTACCTTTTCCTGGAGGGTGGCTTCCCTGGGGTCCAGTGGGCTGGCTGGGGTGGCTGGGAGTTGAGATCTCGCTCTCTCCCGGCCTGGCCCCCTCCGGAACAGCTGATCCTCCTTCCTCCGCGCGGCTCCTTTTTCTGTGGGAGGAAGTGACGCGCGGCTGTCACTTCCTCCCAGCCGGCTGCCGAAAAGCAAGGGCCCGGTCGCGCTGTTAAAGCGCCACAGCGCCCGACCGGGCCCCTGCTGACACAGGCCCACCGGGTGGCCCTAAGTGCATGGGCCACCCGGTGAGCCCCCATAGTTTGCGGGCAGAGGGCAAACGGAGCAGCTGTCTTGGGCCCCCCAGCAGGGACAGGGCCCGGGGCAGCTGCCCCGTTTGCCCCGCGTTAAAGACGGCCCTGGGAGTGGCCAGTGAAGTTATCACTAGGCTGTAATGTAAACACTGCATTTTTTCTGAAAAGACAGTGTTTACAGCAAAAAGCCTGAAGGTAATGATTCTACTCACCAGAACAAATTCAATAAACTGTAGTTGTTCTGGTGACTATAGTGTCTCTTTAAGATTATAAGTACACTAAAGCTAGCATAATCTTCAATTGATACTTTATATTTTGAGCTAATTTGCATAAACATCCAGACACTCCCAACTGATTTCTGAGTTACTTGGTCTCATGTATATACTATTTCAGATCAGTCTGGATGGGCTCTAATCTCAAGTTTAAACTCGGTGCTCATTTGGACCAATATAATGGTTGTTTTCGCATATCAGAGTTTAGTAGAGTGAGTGAATAATCTCCAAAATTATGTCTAAATCTATGCTTTGTCTTGTATTTTCTATCCATCCTTTTTCCTATGTTTTGTGAAAAGAAAAAAAATGAAGATTGCAAATAATATTGTCTTTCTGTCCCTCTATCTCTCTATATGTACTGAATATGTATTCTCAAATGAAAGGTACTATTTATAGTTTTGATCACACAATCACCACTCTTCAACCAAGTACAAAGACAACAGAAGTACTTCCTTTACCCAGCATGAAGTCTTGTGTTAACCCGTACCATGATTACATTTCCTTATAGAATACAGCTCTTTTCCATTCGCAAGTGTTATGTGGCTCACAATTTCTGGTGGGAATGCTCTTCTGCTAAAGGTCTGTAAATTAGGCAGTGGTGTAATCCCCAAAGAGAAACATACATCAGCTATATGTTAAGCTTTTTTTGTTCAGACACAATATCCCTGCCTCCAGAGTGTGTTTCTACTAACATGATAGTGTGATAAATGCAAGAAATGAATGTGTAGTTTGGAAACTTTGGATACAATTTCTGCTAGAGCAATTCCATGGGGGCAGATACGGAAATGTTGTTTTCAGCATGAAGAAAGTTATTTTGTTGGCTATTTGGCTAGTTGCTGTAGCTATCTGTAAGGATCAGCCATGTCTGAATCCAGTACACGTGTCTACAAACAGGATCCTACTGGGAGAGACATATTACAGAGGCATTGTGTTACTGTTAAATTACACATACTCGTGTAGACAAGTCAAAAGCCGGTCACCTGGAAGCAATATATCTTCTGTTGCTTGTAAAGCTTCTTTCTCTTCATTGATATCTCAATATGCAACAACTTGCCTATTTCTGCTTTTGTGTCACTGCGCATATTGTGTCTTTTGTGATGATGGTATATGACATGGTATAATATCTTCAAACTATATACCACGCCGTCATTTATAAAAATGATAATTTACAACAATTACAATAGGCTGTTTTCTAGTATAAATATAATCACATCACATTTAGATGTTTGATTATCTTTAAGATTGCCGTAATGTGTCAATGCATTATAATTTTATGAAAACAAAATGTATACAAGGTTTTTATTCACTTATGCTTTTGATTGATCAAGGTTCACTTCCTTTAATCTGAGATAGCAAGCAGTCTCGTTTTAATTGTATCAGGGTTATTCAGTAAAGATTGAATTTACTAAAATAAATCTGTTGAAATGATTGGACTGTGTCTTGTTTTATTATATTTATTGACTTTTTTTTAACTATTTGCTTTCTAACTGCATACAAAGGAAGTGGGATATTATACATTTCTGAAACAAGGGTGTTTGACTACTTATTTTCTGATAGAGTATATTTTTTTAGTAGTGAATAAATACATGCTGGGATAAAATATAAATGTTTGTTCTTTCTTGTATATTTAAAATTCTTACTTCTGATCTGAGTGCTCATATACATATACACCTGTGTTAGCCTGAAGAGGTCAGTAATGTATAGATGAAAACCTTGATTTGATTTAAAGGTCTTGTAAAATGCTGCACCATATTATGTGAAACTTTATCTCTCGTGCAAAAATGATGTGGTATGAATTTATAGACTTGTGCATTTTGATTCATCTGAATACCTGTTTGGCAGAGTTTTGGGCAATATGTACATTCATCTGAAGCATGAATGACCAAATTGCAATCCTAACAAGACAAACAAATAATTTATTGCTTGTTGGACAAAAATGTGTTTGGGTTATTCATTCAATCATTCGTTTATCTAAGTACAAGAGGGTCTACTGGCTCCCTGCTTGTATTTATATTCTTGATTGAACCGTCCATTAAAAGTACTTTTGAATTGGAAGCACCTCATTAACATTATTATGATATTTTTTAAGCACAACATTAGAGCTTTATTAATGATAAGCCCTGTTAGTCATACAATTGTTAATTAAATAAAAATATATGGGGTATAATATAATGCCCACATTTGTTCAAGGGAGGTTTATAACCTCCTCTATGCTCTGCTTGCTGTGCCTTGAGTGGGGGCATGTCCACTAAACAGTGAACAGCCAGTGACTGCTCATTGTCATAAAATACTAAGGACTGGACAGCTATTGCTGCCCTATTGCTAAAAAAAAAATGCAGAGTGGACCAGGCACAGATCCTCCCTGTTTCCCGAACAGTAGGCATCAGGTGCGAGCTTAAAGGGACACTATAGTCACCAGAACAACTACAGCTTAAATAATTTGTTCTGGTGAGTAGAATCATTACTTTCAGGCTTTTTGCTGTAAATACTGTATTTTCAGAGACAATGCAGTGTTTACATTACAGCCTAGTGATAACTTTACTGGTCACTCCTTAGATGTCTGTTAGAGATCCTGCCTGGGTTATGGCTGCCTAAAATGCATCCAAACATTCAGTGTCTCTACCCTCTGCATGCAGACACTGAACTTTCCTCATAGAGATTCCTTGATTCAATGAGGAGATGCTGATTGGCCAGTGCTGTGTTTGAATCATGCAGGCTCTGCCCCTGATCTGCCTCTTTGTCAGTCTCAGCCAATCTTATGGGGAATCATTGTGATTGGATCAGCCTACCACCTCTGATGATGTCAGCAGACTGCTTGTTTTTTTAGGCAAACAGCATGCACATCTACAGCTTTAGGCTTGAATACAGTGAGATTTTGCTATATTTATGGAGGCATGAGGGGTTCAGGGGGGCTAGATGGTGGTTTTAACACTATAGGTTCAGAAATACATGTTTGTGTTGCTGACCCTATAGTGCTCCTTTAATATTAAACAATGAGGGGTGGACAGATCATGGCCATTGGATGGGAGCTCCCAGTCTCCACCCAACCCCCCATGGTGGGGCCAATTAATGAAATATTAAAGGGAGGATCATTAATAAAGACTAGCTTTAAGTCCAAATCCCCCCATTTATCCCAGCTGCTTCCATTATTATTGCATCACTCATCAGAAATGAGTGAGAAGTTAAAAATGAAATCGGCTAGTCTGAATTCTATTTCAAATAAAAATACACAAATGAAATTAAGAAAAAAAATCCACATGGATAAAATTCAGTTCATCCTAATACTTTGAAATTTTCAGATAAGCGATTTAGACAAACCGAGTTTTCTGTCCATGCACAAGTATATAAATTTACAAAAAAAATAAATCTAGAAATTGGTCATTTATAAATCTACGTTAGCTGCTGACTGGTCAAAAAAAAATTGAGATATAGTCCAACAGCTGTGAAACTGATTTGATTCACCATAACCCCATAAGAACACAGCTTTTGTTTGCTAGTTTTGTACTTATGGACACAAACAATTTTGACATATTCAACTGCAATTTTCATCCATCTCATTTATAGCACCAACACATATAATGTATGATTTTTAAATGACAAAAAGTTACAATTTGATGTGACATATACATAAGTAAATTCTCATTTATTAAAAAAAATAAACACAATATTAATCCCCAAAAATAATTTTAATATTGTAAAAATAAATCTAAAAATTACTTTTTAATGCATATTTAAAAAAAAACAACCTGATGTGTGCTACTCCTGTACAAATCCCCAAATTGTGTTCTTCTACACCTACTGAGTACAATGATACCCCCAGTATATGCCTTTGTCATTATCCTTTGAAACTATACTGCCATATAAGAAACCTTACCATTTCAGTTTTTACAGTTAGAATTTTGATA
Source organism: Pelobates fuscus (assembly GCF_036172605.1). Lineage (NCBI taxonomy): Eukaryota > Metazoa > Chordata > Amphibia > Anura > Pelobatidae > Pelobates > Pelobates fuscus. The sequence goes on from NC_086318.1 coordinate 229,111,705, forward strand.
GGATTTGATGTGCCTGTGTCTTCATTTGGGTCATTGTAGCAGTTTGACTGTTCAACTGACCCCACAAAGACCTACCATTTGTGAATGGAGACACTCAAGGGTATCTCATACGGTATATATTGTGCTTGGCCCTTGACATGCTGCCTTTTTTTTCCATAGCCTATGTCTGTTTATGGTAATTTTGTTTGTTGCATATTGCTTTATTTACTGGGAATTTTGAAATTGTAGATTATGCTAGCTTTAGTGTACCTATAATCTTAATTTTATTAATGACAGGAGGCGAGTATTTGCTTAAGTCTCTCTTTACTAGAACTCCACAGCAGCACGGAAAAACAACCAATCAGAAAAAAGTTAGCTACTATAAAACTCCCCTCCCCATGCATCATTTCCTCTTCCAAGCTGCCACAAAACAGAACAAAAGGCAGAAAATATAATGGGGAAGAAACAAAGTCCTAGATATAATGAATACGACAATGTCCACCATCCTAGAAGAACTGCTGAACCAGATAGTGTTGATGGACTGTAAACTGAAACGAGAGAAAAAACTGAATCGAACAGGTTGGTTAGCCAATGAAATGTACCCTGAACAAACATGTAGGTAATTTAGCAACCAAAATTACCGTAACCTGCATAGATCCCAACCCGATTTATGAAAAACAGACATAAGAACAAGTGACAGGTAGCAGAGACAACAAGCAGAGTTGCATACGTACCTGATGAACTCAAACTATAAAATGAAACAAGGGAGGGATAAAAATGGGCGGGAAATACTCGCCTCCTGTCATTAATAAAATTAAGATTATAGGTACACTAAAGCTAGCATAATCTACAATTTTATAACATGACAGGAGGCTTCATATTTGCTGTTTTAACGCTCAGCCAACAAATCCAACGCTGTTTGTTTCACTGGTACCTATTCCGGGAGATATTAGAGCAATCCTAAATGGACCTTCCAACTGCGAGAAATGACAGTAGACGGATCGATGAAGATGCCAGCTGACGAAGCATCCCAAATACGGAAAATCACCATCCGCTGATAGATCAACTGTACGTGGGGTTGCGACCTGTTTCCTAGCAGCTGGTCCATGAGCTGACAAGCTGACCTATTAGCCATTTTCCTGTAGGTTTAAAATGCCGAAGGTCATTTGCGGACTTAGGGCCGCGAGAAGAAACTGCCACTATGTCTCGACTCTTGATGTGGAAGGTGGCTCCTCCAATCATGCCAGGGTCACCAGGCGATGTGGCCTTGCAAGCAAATCTCCAACCTCAAAGAATCCACACCCAATTCCGTAATAGAACCGAGTAGGGTCTTTTCGTTCCCTCATGTCCTACCTGGTGAGTTGTCTCATCCAAGAATAAATTTATTATGCAGGCAAGAGTGTGGTCAAAACTAGCAGTATCCTAAGTGGTTCCAGTATTCCAAATGGACTGTGTAATCCACGGCCGCGGTAGAGAAAAAACTCCCAAAGGACGTCCAATCAAGGTCCCAAACTGAACTTGTGTGGTGAAACGGTTGTCGACTATTCTGGGTATTGTGAATCCCGGAAATATTCAAAAGGATGGGAACGTAAACCGGGGTTGAGATTTCCATCGAGATATATCATCGTCTAAGAGTGATAAAATGTCCAGATCTAATGGTGATTGGGACCTGTATAACAAAGAAGAGCCCTCATGTGCTGTAGTGAGAGAGTGAAATAATCCGATTACCTGTTTGTACTATCCTGTTCCATGCCTGACCTGTCAAAATTCATGTATGGATTCCTGGTCTACACGCCACCTACGAGATAGGGTATAATATAGTGAGACCCCTAGGTCCCTGTACCCCTGACTGTCCGGGCACGTAACTCCCAGAGTAGGCCCTAAGTCAAGGGACCCAGGAATGTGAATTCGAGAACCGAAGTCAAGAACTACCTATAGAGGGATACCTCCCTTCTTAGCTTGGAGTCCCGTGAACACGTAGCATTCTCTAATATGCAGACAAGATGTAAAGTCCCTTCACTCACGACAGGTGACTCCAGAGAGCAGATATAATGAAAAAACAAGGGCCTAACTTCAACCGTCCAAAGCAGGTGTTGTCCCATTTGAGAAGGTCGGCAGCCTCCGAGCCTGCTGCACATCCTGAGCAGTACTCCAGGGGTAGGTCCCAACTTCTGATGTCCGTGTAGGAGCCGGGGACACACAGGGTTCCTCCATAGAGTCCACAGTAGGTCTCCTTGAAGGTAGTTGAATAGGTGGGTTAGCGAGAACTCCATATCCAAACCCTGTTCTCCAGATATGTGCTCAGAGGAGTAGGGGCAGTCCTGTCATATCATCCCAAGATTGTAATGACCGGAGAACCCAAGTCGACAGAGGTTTCCGGTCTTTCCATGTGATCCATGCGCATGGTGTATCTGCAGACCAGGTTTTGGGCCTTCCCTAGTCTTGTTAACCGAGCAAGGCAGTGCCCGTTTGCTCTATGAAGGTCTCAGGATCTCATGTCACCTTGAAATGGGAAAAACTGTCCGCGCAGTTTGTTCGCAATGGTCTGAATATCTTAAATAGAGTGCAATTGCCTGTTTGATATAGTGCAGATTATACCAAAACCTGCACTCTTGTAACAACTGGGGCTCATCCGTTAGCCGTACCGTCTCCAGGAGTGTGTGTGTAAATAAGCGGGGAATCTCCCCCAGTAATACCTCTGAGTATTTCTCAGGTGGGATACAGTAGTCCGGATCCAGTAGATCCATTATAGTAGGTGAAATAGAGAGATCCAGTCCAAACATGTATACCCTGCATGATCAGGCAGCCCTCTATAATGAAATCGGTAGCATGGTCGTTAGATATAATTGAATGCAGGAGGGACGCCCCTCTATGCAGTCATCGTTGTCCTGTACAGGTACAAGCCTGTGTGATGAACAGATGGACGGCACCGTAGTGCGTTGAGTGTATGAGAGAGCCACACTCTCTAATAATGTGACCGAACTCCGTGTCAGCGTCCGGGTGATAGCATGAGCGGGTTGCACCCGTTAATAACCAAACATTAGAGTCTACATTCACGTCTGGTTCCCTCTATGAGAATGTGTCACTCAAGACATGTCCTCTGTATCCAGCTCAGTAATGGGCTGAGGTTGAGGGAGGGCCGCGCCCTCTATTAATGAATCAGTGTCCAGTTCAGTCTATGAGAAGGGTTCGTTCTCTACTTGTGAAAATAAAAATATCAGTCTCAGGCCGAGGCGATAGAGGGCCGCACCCTCTTGTAATCCAAAACTAGAGTCCATTAGAGACTCAGGGTGACCAACTGGGGGGTACACCATTTACTAATATCAGCATAAGACTGAGATCCTGATGTGGGTCTCTCTCTGACCACGAGACCTCTCTCTGAATCTCTCACTTGAGAGAGCGAGTCAACTGGTAATAAACTAGACCAATGGTAGATGGAATAGTATACAACCTCGGGCTGTGTCCTTGCTTAATAACAAAAAGCGATGATGAGAAAATGCCACTTTTGGAAACCATGATGGAAACTACCAACGGACCGCCCGGATCCCGCGCACGCGCGCGGGATCCAGGATGACCGTCGGTAGCCTGAGGAAAGCTTGGAGACGTTCTCCGCGATCCTCGAGAGCTCGTGAGGTCAGAGGAGGTCAAGTCAGGCCTCTCGATGACCCGAGCGATAGGACAATAGGAAGGCACGAAAACAAAGAAACGACAAAAAATGTAGATAAAGGGAAATACATACCTCGGAGAGAAGGTAAATAGCAGATCGGAAAAGCAAGTCAAGTAAACCCAACTGAAAGGGTCAGGAGCTAAAAGGTTAGTTGCTGAAGGCAAGGAAACCGTGCTCCTCTGTTGGCGTCTGAGCACTGGTCCCTGCTTGTGCGAGATTCCCCTTGGAGATGTGCCACCGCCATGCTGGTGTAAACCGTGGTTGCATGCCAGGGTGAACTCAATGTAAAATAAAATATCCCCAAAGAAAACCAGGGGTAGCAAAGAAGATCCAAAAGGCACAGAAATCTTTAAAAAGTAAGCATAATTAATATAAATCATAAATAAATCATAATAAAACCCAAAGCCACCAACTAGAAGCAGGAGGCAGTGGTACTCTGACCTGTACTGACTGCAGAGCAGCAAAGAAAGAGGGAATGATGCATGGGGAGGGGAGATTTATAGTACCTAACTTTTTTCTGATTGGTTGTTTTTCTGTGCTGCTGTGGAGTTCTAGTAAAGAGAGACTTAAGCAAATATGAAGCCTCATGTCATGTTATAACATTTTATTTGTGCCATTATAAGTAAAACCCCTCAATTATGCTCACCAAACTCTTCTGAGTAAAACAATACCCAAAATGTATGCCTTTGGCACTATTTTGCTAAGTTACAATGTAATAAAAGATACCTGACTATTTCAGTTTTTACAGTTTTGATATATGGATTCGATGGTTCCTATGTATTATTTTGTGGCATTGTAGCAAATTATTATTTTATGCTTGCAATTTTATACTATATATTTTGTAAACTACATGTGTGCAACTGTATTTAAAAAAATCACTAAATTGTGCTCAGCCATATCACCTGAAAAGTTACTCCCTTTGCATAGTGTTGCCAAGTTTTTGTGAAAGTAAAGTGCTGAATTAATAACCTGTTTGCCACAATTTAAAAAAAATAAAAAATGGCAAAGTGAAGATGGTTCTGTGGTGTAGAAGAGGCAAGAACAACATAAACATAATGGGAAAAGCAAGCTGAGCAAAAGGTAAAATCTAGTGAGTTTGAAAAAAGGGAAAAGATTATAAGGATAGGAGAAAGATAGGGCCAGCACTCCCTGCAAGCAGCTCTGTGACCTCAGCCAGTATGAACATCAGAAGTTCCTAGTAACCATAACATGCTGCAAACTTGTACAAGCAATATGCCTTTTACCATTTCCAACTAAGGGTACCACAGTCCTATCTGCTTCTCCATTAAATTTTGTGCTGAAACAGTCATTGTCTTGGATGCCTTAATTTCCACCACCTTAGGCAGCCAAAGAGAAATGGATAGAGTTTCCACTGACATCCAAAATGATGAGGAATTTAGCTGTGTTTAGTAAAAGATAGATTTTTCATATTTAGACACTGGGAGAGGAGTGTTGTGCATGGGGACACCCTTGGGCTGAAAAGAAGGTGGAATACCCAAGATGTTTTTCACAATATCCATAACCTTTCCCCAGAAAGAGATGAAACCAGGTTAGGACCATCAGATGTGGTAAAATGTGCCAGTTCCAGAACACCGAGGCAGGGGTGGCTGTGGGGGAAACATTTGGTGGATAGTGACAGAAGTCTGGTAACAGAATGTTAGTATTTTATAACTTGTCTCCTGAAATGTAGTGCATACTGAGCTTTGATGGTTTAGTAGTAGAATTTTGGACCATTGTTGGTCTAAGAGCGAGGTCCCTATCATCTTCCCCCAACTTCAATTACAGACTTTCATGGCCTATTGATTGTATGAGAGTCCAACTGATAGAGGCATGGAATCTTCCTCCTCATGTGCAGAGAGAATCAAATGTTGATAGCTCCCTAGTTAATGTAGAGTGGTTGTATATAGATGCGTCGTAGTGGATGATTTTGGCATATCTACATTTTTCTATTAAGGTAGGCTGTCATAATGCTGTGATGTCTTCTAATTTTCTAGCCCAAAGTTGCTAATTATGACCTGGAGTGCAATCACCTCCTTAGGGCACAAAAACAAGAGACACCAGGATAGTAGGCCAAATCCAGGTTATACATGAGTGAGATAAATGGGCTAGGACTGAAAGCCACTGAAGTGTTTTTCCGCAACTGAAACCACACTCTCTTTGTGGAAGATGTGGAGCCATGAGAGGGCATTTGCTTGGGGGTATGATCTGGATGGAGCCAGGCAAGAGCTTGTAAGAGAATGGGACTAGCCTCTCCCTTTAGTGATAACCACAATTTAGTCCACCAAGTGCCACTCCTGGACACGCAGCAGGTGTGCAGCATAGTGAAAAGACAGAAAGTTAGGAAGGACAAGGCCTAATCGTAGTATGCCTGAGTGAGTTAAAGCATGCATGTGGGTGTTTAATTGGTATAACTTAGAAAACATAGAGGAGGTGCAGCAATATTCATTGTTAAGTATGTTTATACATCTGAACCAGGGTATGTGTTCTATTTGCATTAGTTGGATTGAATGTCACTCAGTTACGGCATTTGATCTCGTTTGGTATGTTTTGGAGGGGTCTGAAGTCAGCCAGACTCCAAAGAACATTTTAAGGGAAATAAACTTGGCTAAGCACTCATTTTCATTAACTGGCACCATTGCATTTAATAGGTTAGATTTCAATGAATTTCATTTAACATTTGAGAAGGATCCATGTATATGAAATTAGGTAGGGATATTTGTGGTTGCTCTACGTGAAAGCAAGCTAATGCTCTGTTTGACTGAACTAAAAATCCTTACTACAAATATTGCTCTGAATAGCACTTAGCAATTCTAGGGACAACACAAATAATTTAGAGGATAGTGGGCACCCCTATCCGGTGCCATTACAGATTTGTGCCACCCCTGGCACAATTCACCTGGATTCTTTGCATTGGGGTGCTATAGTTTTTTGCATCAAGTCGATGAATTACATAACTTGACTGAGACCACTTCATCTCATTAAAGTAGTATGTGTGCAGTGCCCCTGTCCCCTTAACCTTAAAATATAGAACATTGAAGTTTCTTCCGAACAGCCACTAGTGGTGCTACCTAGAATCTAGCGGAGGTTAACTCAGTGAAACGATATTTAATGTCCTCATGCTTTGCATAAGGAACAAAACCCCCATAGCAAAACAATGATTCAATACCTTCTATTGGGAAGGTCTAATTAGATTCTCCATCTGAGTGACGCCGCAGGAGGAGGAGACCGAGCCAGTGCCGATGGACTTTGGTCAGGGTCAGATTAAGAGCCCAGTGGGCCTGGTGCTGACAATTATGATGGGCGCTAATTACAGAATCTTATCGAACAAAAACACTAAAACAGTCATACCTCTCAAGCGTCATGTATCTGATGGAGTTGGTGTTGGAGGGAAACTCAAAGGATGCAGCTATAAGAAAACACATACTCTTTATCTAATTTATGCTTTCATCTTTCAAGTAAATCCATACCCCCTAACAGCAGTGTCCAGTGAAGCAGGAAGTCAATGGGCGGGGTAAAAGGTTGGGCCACTGACGCGAATCACGTGACCAGAACTGGCAAAAGGGGTGAACATGCCCAAAAAGGGGGCATGTCTGTCCAAAGAATTGGAAGGCCAGCCTGGCATCAGTGTCCCCATGTATCACAGTGTCAGTGTCCCCATGTCGCCCAGTCCCCTAGTCTCCCAGTGTCTGTGTCCCCATTTCTCCCAGTGTCCCCATGTCTCAGTGTGTCCCGTTTCACTAGAATACTAGGGGACACTGAGAGACATGGGGACACAGTGAGACATTGGGACACTGAGAGACCCGGGCACACTGAGACACTTGGGGAGTCGGGGACACTGGGAGACATGAGGGCACTGAGACACTTGGGGACACTGGGAGACATGGGGGCACTTGTGGATACAGACATAGGGACACTGGGAGACATGGAGACACTGGGAGACATGGGGACACTGAGACATTTGGGGACACTGTGAGAAATTGAGTCACAGACACTAGGAGACATGGGGACACAGACATTTGGGGAAACTAAGACACTAGGGACACTGAGAGACATGGGAACACAGACACTGGGAGACTAGGGGACACTGGGAGACATGGGGACACTGAGACACTAGGGACACTGGCTGGGAGGCATGGGGACACAGACACTTGAGGACACTGGGAGACATGGGGATACTGAGACATTTGGGGACACTGGGAGACATGCGGACAATAGGGACACAGAGACATGTGGACACTAGGTACACAGATACATGGGGACACAGACACTGGGAGACATGGGGACACTGAGACACTAGGGACACTGGCTGGGAGACATAGGGACACTGGGAGACACGGGGACACTGAGACACTGGCTGAAAGACATTTGGGGACACTGGGAGACATGGGGACACTGAAAGACATGGGGACACAGACACTGGGAGACTAGGGGACACTGGGAGTTATGGGGACACTGAGACACTAGGGACACTGGCTCGGGGACATGGGGACACTGGGAGACATGGAGACACTGTGTCCCAAGTGTCTCCATGTCCTAATGTGTCTACCTATGTCTCACAGTGTCCCCATGTGTCTCAACGTCCCCATGTCTCACAGTGTCCCCTAGTGTCTCAGTGTCCCCATGTCTATATGCTGCCTTTTCCCCCATCCTTCTCATACCTGAGCTGTAGTCTGTCTCTGCAGGCTGGGAGCTGCTGTCTGGACTGTCTGCTCCCCCAAGGATCAGTGTTTAGAGAGAGGCAGGGAGAGGCTGTAACTTATCCCTGCCTCTCTCCATACAAAGTGACCCCTACTGGCCGGTGCTGGTATAGCAGAGTAATCTCCGTTTATACTGAGAAAAATATTAGCATTTAGCATTTGTATAGCCGGTTTTACTGCCACGGCCAGGCAGCCTCAAATACCAGCTGTGCCTTAAAATACCAGGCAGGTGGCAAACCTAAGAGAAGTGTGTAAATGTTTTTTTTTTTTTTTAATTGGGCCTATTCCATGGGCCTGGGCCTGGTGCTGCAGCTCCATCAGCCCCTATGTTAATCCAGCCCTGACTTTGGTGCTGGAATTAAGGTAAGCATTTTTTTTATTGTTTCATGCCCATGGGGGGACCTAAAGTTAAGGCCAGGTGCATAGTATAGTGTTAGGCATACCGTTTTGTTTTCCTAAAGCTATAATGTTCCTGTAATGCATTACTATTACAAAATACATCTGTAAGCTTTAATAAAATGAATGATGCAGGATGTTAAACTTTTTACAATCTGTAATGTAGAGTAACAAATACTATTTTCCTAGAATGTATGACAATATCATACTGACCATTCTGCAAAATTAGGATTATTCAATAAAATTAGAATTCAAAGTGAATTTCAAACTTAAGGTTAAAATATCCGAACTGGAAAAATTCTCCAAGTCAGCTATGCTTTTAGTATTTTGGCCTTCAATTTGAAATTTACTTAGAATTCACTTTAGTGAATCACTCCAATTAAGTCATTCATTATTTTTAAAATTAAACTATTACCTAAAAACAATGTGATTTGCATATGATTTAGTAGAGGACCTTACTGTTTCTATAAAGTAGAGAACCTTACTGTTTAAACACATATTTATCTTCAAATAAATGGTTGACATTGGAGCCTTATATCCCTATTACAAAATAGGGGGCACAATCCACAGTAGCAGAAGCTTTTAATCTTAACATAAGCCTGTACAAAACTCTTTATAATTTAGCTACCAACATAACTGACAATTGCCCATCACAGTTTGCTCCTGTCTTTTTGTTTAATGTGACATTTTGCTGGTAAACCTGAAACTGGAGCAAAGTATTATATCTTCATTCTGAAGTACTCCATCACGTAGCAGTTTAAAACTACCTATATATTTTGTTAATTAGTCATTTGCATTATACAAAACTTTGCAGACCGCTAATGCAACCTGCAAAGAAGGACTGCAGAGTGTATAGAGCTTTCTCTCATGCCTCATCCATTATTACCTGAATGTAGATCTAAAGAACTTTTAATGCGTGGGAGTATCAGTAGTTATTATTAATCAGAAATATGCAGAGGAATTGACTGCAGCCCTGACATTGACTCGTATTAGGGAACCACATTGTTCTGGTTTTAGATATTATATGTTTAGATGTTATATTTAACAACATTTAGAAATGAAAGGTCCATGGATACCTCCGACAAAATGGAGAAAATTAATTAATTACTACCCTCTGACCTACTGTTAAATTTAACATTCCACCCAATTGGAGAGGAGGGATGTTTGCACCATTCCTGTACAGTAATTAATCATTCACTCCATTGCACTTCCACTATCAAGCAGCAGATGCTAATGCCAGTCATTGATTATGGGGATGCAGTGTATGCACCTGCATCACAAACCCACCTTCATAAACACACTACACATACTACATTGTATAACTCATTCTGCCTATGTGTGCTACAATGTAATTACATGACTCACCATTGTGACATGTTAAAAACACTAATCTGGCTATCATTGCAATCCAGATGCACACTTCATTTTCCAGCCTTATGTTTAAGAGCTTTTTTGGGAAGCTCCCACCCTATCTGAGTAGAATGCTCTCCCCAGCTGTTCCTACCTCCTATAACCTCCAATCCAGTACCAGCACTTTATTTACTAAACCACAATAGAAAAAGAAAGCGACTCGATCATCATTTTCCTATAGAGCACCGCAATCATGGAATAACCTCACCTTCAAATATACCCCCGGCCTAAAATCCTTTAAGAGATCCTTCTCTACATATCTCAAAACAGAATGCACCACTCATCATGGTTGATTATAATTCTTACCTGTTCTGTGTTAAATTTATATATGGTGTGTATTAATATTATTTTGTATTTTTAACATGATATTGTAACCGTTTGTAATGATGCAGTGTAAGTGGGTCCAGGACATACTTGAAAACGAGAGAAATCTCAAAGTATCCTTTCTGGTAAAATATTTTTTAAATAAATAAATACATACATACATTTAAGGACTATTCTTTACATATATATATATATATATATATATATATATATATATGTATATGTGACATTGATTGGTCCTCTTTGGTAATATGGAACCATCAATTATGTTTACAAAGTAAACACTGGGAAGGTGGGTTTTGACAGAGTAGTAGTTCTGAATATCATAATATATAATTTGCACAGGTATAAACAAATCTTTTACATTTCAAGATAATCTTTATTAAAATAACCTTGCTTGTACTTACTTGTACTATGCACTACCAGAAAATGTATTTTTATATTCTTTTAATAGAGAGAAAAAGTATAAAATAGAGATTTTATTAACGGTAGACCAGATGAAAGATGGAACGTTAAGAAGTGGGCAATATCAAGCTGTTATAAAAGACTACTAGTCTCATAAGAACTTTAGTGTGGATTTCCAGGTAATTTCACCCCAAGAGGGTACATTATATTAAAAATCAGTTAGCTGGAAAATATTTGTAGCAGTCTGCTGCCGGAAAGTCTCTTAAAGCCCCTAATTGATGTCCTGTCGCCCTTTTAGATGATGTCACCACTGAAGCATGATATTCAATTTCCACGCTGCATTTTTATGTAAAACAATAATGGATTAATATAAATTGTTAAACCTCATGAAGATAGATGGAAAGAATATGTTACAAAGTAAGGCATTTTGTTTTGCCTTCTTTTTAGTAGTCTCGTCAAGTAACCTATTTTGTCTCTCGTCGTTTAGTTGGTGCTAATTTACTACATAGCACTGTGATGTATTTAAAAATAGCCACCTTACCCAGCAGTTTTGGCTATTTATTTTCATCCGTTATCTTAGACTAAGTGTCTCCTTTACAAACATAAACTTCCTACTAGACTTGATTATTTTTATAAACCTTCGCAACCTCACGTAATTAATTCAAGCTGTCTTTGGTGCAAGTGACTGTTTTTTCATGGGCGATAACAGGACATAGTTTTTCTGTTTGCTTAAATTATAGGTGGGAGAAACCTTTCCTTAAACACTTTGGGGTTTATTCAATAAGCCAGGAATTATGTAGACCTTGACAAGGGAATTGCAAATTTGTGTCCAATATAGACAAGTTGGGAAAAGAAAATCTGTAAGTCAACATTTTTTCAAGCTTGGCTATTATGGTTTAAAACCTGCATTTCTCTTGTCGGTTCTCCAGAATTCACGATTTAGCAACTAAGGTGCTTGGAAACATTTATCAAAATTAATTTATGGGTTTTTTTTCTCCCTTCATCCTGCATTCTTTTCTTCTAATCGAGCAAGAACCTATTTTGCCTATAAGTTGTCAGCCTGGGTTAATTTGGTCCTACTGTTTACTTTAGTAGTGCAGTCCTCATTTTCTTTTTTTTTTTTTGTTTTCTTGTTTACCTCTGATGTGATCTCTTTGTTATTAATAAAGAAGAAAAGATCACAGGCACTCCAAATGTTAAGCCGTATGCAGCTTTAATGTAACAAAATGCAACGCAACGTTTCGACCAACAAAGGTCTTTTTTGAGCTTGAAAAAGACCTTTGTTGGTCGAAACGTTGCGTTGCATTTTGTTACATTAAAGCTGCATACAGCTTAACATTTGGAGTGCCTGTGATCTTTTCTTCTTTGTATATTGTCCTGGGGTTGCTGGTCCTGATCTGGAGCACCCTTGGCCGTTTGAATTGAGTGCGGTTCCCACTATCTACTCTGCTCTTTGTTATTAATGACTTTATTTTCATTATACTTGTTAATGTATTTCGAATGTATAAAATAATTTATGGTAAATACATAAAGTCCATGTATTAAAAAACGCCCATGCATACATACAAAGTTATGGAGTAAAATGTTATCTATTGTAAACGTTACTACCACAGTTTTGCTATTTGCTGTAATATACTGATTTTAATACAACTTATATCTAACTGGTTGAGCATCTGTTATATACTTAACTATTAATTATGTTAATAAAATATAAATGGGTCATACAAAAATAACCCACTAAAAAAACACAAATGTTTGAAAATATATTACACAGATTTCTAATTCATTCTTTAATTAGTGGTGCATTCTGTTTCTTTCTATTACAAGATCATCATATATTACACGTAGGGGAAATTATGGTGGGAGTGATACCAGCAATATGTAATTAGAACAAGTTAACTTGTGAAAGAAACTTTCACAAAAAGCCCTTTTAATTTGTTCGATTCTACCATAGGTTTGTCTGTGAGGTTTGGCTGGTATTCATATAGACCTAGTGAGTGAAAGTTCCTTGTCTGAATAACTTTTTATGCTTAAAAATAAGTCCAAACATATCTGAGATGAAAAACAAAATAAGTAATATGAGAACACTTAAGTATGGTCACAGCTTAATTGCACCATGGAATGGGACCTACTCCAGAGTGTGTCAAACTAGTTTTAACTCACTTACAAAGTTAATATTTATTTAAAATATCAGACTAGTCCCACCTCCACAGTTGGTCCACAACTGGAATATCACACAAGTTCCCCAGGGCCAGACTGGTATTCTGGCCTACAAGTAAATTTCACGGTGGGTCCTAACATATTGAGCCAGCGATCCTAACCAATATTAATTATGACCTTTTCCAAGTTCATTCGAGCTGTCAGAATACACAATTGCAGGGGCTGAGGGATCATGTGCTAGAACAGTCACTCTGAACTGTAACAGTTACTGCTCATTTTTGCCTCTAAAATAAGTTAATAACCCTATGCAGACAGTAGGCCAACAGCTGAACTAGGACCTCTTGCATACTCCTTCTTGTCTCCTATCCCTTCCAATCCCCAAATGTAACAGAGAAGAGAAGACCTAGATCAGCATATGGTTACTATACAGTGCAGTAAGGTCAATGATGTTATTAAAGTAAATTGAGACAATTCTGAGTTTCAATGATCTTTCTGCAGTGGGATTTATATCAGCCTATTATAGGTAAAATTGCCACACCCTTGCCTGAACTTTACCCAGGAGCGGGCGGAAACGGGGGGCAGGGAGTCAATTGCCCCCTAGGCTGCCCTAAAAAAAAGGAAAAATCTGAATCCCCTGACTCTGGCTCTGGCCCTGGCTCTGGCAGAGGACTCAGATTTTTCAACTTATCTCTCTCCCTGCAACTTGCAGCCAGTGGAGTGCGCCGGCCTCTCTTGATGATGTCAGGAGGAGGGGGGCGTGACTTTCACTGCTCTTCTCCCAGGACTGCTGCTCCTGCTGGCTCCTGCTCCTGGCTACTGCCCACCCCTCCCTGGCCTAAGGTAAGACTCAGGGAAGGGGGGATACACTTTAGTTTTTTTTTTATCCCCCTCCTCAGCCCCTGTCCCCTTCCTCAGCCCCTGTCCCCTTCCTCAGCCCCAACCCCCATTCCTCAGCCCATGTTCCCCTTCCCCGTCCCCCCTCCTCAGCCCCTGTCCCCCCTCTTCAGACCCTGTCTCCCCCTCTTCAGCCCCTGTCTCCCCCTCTCAACTCCAGTCCCCCCTCAGCTCCTGTCCCCTTACTCAGCCCCTGTCTACTGGCTTGTGTAAAGTGTAAAGGTTGTGTCAGTATGTCTGTGTGTCAATATGTCTGTGTGTGTGGGTCAGTATGCGTGTGTGTGTGTGTGTGTGCCAGTATGTCTGTGTGTGTGTGTGTCAGTATGTCTGTGTGTGTGCCAGTATGTCTGTGTGTGTCAGTATGTCTGTGTGTGTCAGTATGTCTGTGTGTGCCAAGATGTATGTGTGTGTGCCAAGATGTCTGTGTATGTGCCAGTTTGTCTGTGTGTGTGTCAGCCAGTATGCCTGTGTGTGTGTGTGTGTCAGTATGCCCGTAACAGTGTGTGTGTGTGCGCCTGCCAGTGAGTGTGTGTTTGTTAGTGTGTGTCAAATAAGCAAGTGTGTGTGCCTGTCAGTGAGTGTGTCTGTTTAGGTGACTGCCCCACTTTCAATCACATGGGGAAGGTGTTTTTACTCTACTCTTGGTGCAATGGGTCACTTAGCTGGATTTTCCACCCAGGCCAGTGGTGTATCCTGTTTTTTTGCTGCCCTAGGCATGACAAAACTCAGGTTCCCTCCCCCACCCCCTGCCCTGCCTTCTAAATACACATACACACTCACTGACAGACACACATACTAACACACTCACTAACAGCGCCAGACACGCATTCACTCTCACTAACAGACATGCATACAAACTCACTAACAGACACACACATTAACACACACACTAACAGACACCCACACACCCCCACACACAAAAACTAACTGACACACACATAGTAACACACTCCCTAACACACACACTAACACACACAGAGGCACACTCACTAACAGACACACACACACACTCACTAACAGACACACACACACTCATTAACTAACAGACACCCACATACTCACTAAAAGACACACACACTCACTAAAAGACACACACACTAACACACTCACATATTTTTTTTAAATTTAATCCCCCCCAGCCTCCCTACCTTTGGGAATGCTGGTGTGGATTATCACTTTCCCTGGGGTCCAGGGGGCTGCTGGGCTGCCGGTCGGTCATTGCAGTCGGCGAGGGAGCACTGATCCTTCTGTTCATCTCACTCGTGCACCGCGTAGTGATGCCTGGGCCAGAATGATGTCATATTCTGGCTCCGGCATCACTGCGGTGCACGCAAGGGAGCTGAACAGGAGGGCTATTGGGGGGCGGCTTTTTTTGATGCCCCCCAGAAAGTGCCACCCAAGGCAAATGCCTTGTTTGCCTCTTGGTAAACACACCCCTGCCCCAGCCCTAAGGCTGCCAGCCCTCCCCTGCCTTTACCCCTACATCCTCTGCCTTTGGTGGTTCTCCAATGTATGGGCTTTGCTTCCTGCCCGACTCAAAACAGTACTGTGATTAGAATCTTAAATCTTCGTATTGTTCTGGACACTTGCTCTGCTATATGGGTGCCTGCCTGTTTTTACTCTTATTTCATAAACATAAATTAAAATTGTAAAAACGGTGCTAAATCATCCCTACGACTTTTGATAAATCTCCTCCAACATGGCTCATAATGAGTACAATCTCATAGTCAAACAGTAATTATTCATAGGTGGTGGTGACAGTTGTACAGCATTGCATCCTGCAGTTGTGCATTGCTGGTCAAATGCACAACTGTTCAAAGCAACAGTGCATTAACGTCAGCATCCTGAGAGTGGAGATAATTTGCCAAAAGTAACGCCTGGTGCTTGTAGGCCTCATTGAGGTCTGGAACATCTTTACATCCTAAAATAATCTGGTTTTATTTATTTTAGGAGTAAGAAAATGTTGTAGTAGGTATTTGATATCACAGGTTAAACAGTTTTAAAATAATATATTGTGAGGCTGTCAAAACTAGCAATTTTAATTTTTTTATTTAAACACCTCTTCTGAAGAGGAACTGTCACTTTTTAGGACATTGCACCATTAAATGGAAATCACCTAGAACACGTATAATCCTTTTCTTGCTCTCTTTTCTTTTAAATTTATATTACGCAAAAATTTAGCAAATGAAATCATATTCCAGTTCAATCATGGCTCAGCCAGGGCACACAGTGTAATTTGGGAGGAGAAATAGAAACATAATTTAGTTTCTCATTTTTTCTGTATGTCTAAAAATAATGCTAATAGTATTTTTTTTTTTTTGTTTTTTTTTTTTTTTAAATTCTTTATTTTTTCTTGTGCATAGATGAACAACAAGCGTGCAGAGCCACAACAGCAGCTGCAGGCAATTTTATAGCATTTCAGCGTGTGGCAGTTTAGACAACACATTTTTGTATAACATGAGACTAACAGGCTATATAAAACATCAATATTTTAAGGTAAACATGATAGGTTAGATATTATGCATATGCCATAGCAAGTTGTGCGTAAGAGTACGGTAAGGTGTTTAACCTTGCATTTTTGAGTGAGGAAAACTTTTATGCTTAAGTCAGTGCTAGTTGCGATATAAGTGTAAGGAGAAGTCAACAGTTATTCCATAAGTTTTAAACAGGTTTGGGCTGCCCCAGTGGTTAGATCTAGCTGGTAATATATTGCTTAAGCTGTTAGTTTCTAGACAGATAAGAGATAAAGGCAAAAGCTCAGCATAGCTTACGAGAGTGACAAGTTTTGTAACTCAGTTAACGAGATGGAACAGTAGCTTTATATGGAAGGGAAAAGGCTAAAACAAGTAGTAGGTGCATGTATAGTACATGAGCTATGGTCACCTTGATGCTTAGAAAAGTAAACAATTCTTTCCTGTCAGGCTATATATTCATATCTAAATACTTAACAATGCTCTGATTTGAAGCACATAGGTAAGCCAGCGCTCCAACCTTAAATCATATAGGTCACAGCCGAATAATACAGGAAAGAGTCTGCTAGGTCTGCATAGACATAAGGCAGCAGTCTATCCCGGAATGGGGCAATGAAAGTCAGCCGACTCCCACAGTCGGTAAGTTCAGGGCTCTTGCAGGATAGTCACTCTGTCCCCACGTTTGTAGGGGTGCCGGCATTTGGAGACCGCAGACCTGGGGATGTGTCGGTGCCGGATCTGTCCTCTTCCAGGAGCAATCATTGGTTCCCGGTTGTGTCCTGCGCTGGTTGTGGCTGGACTGCATTCGGCGGGGATGAGGTGGTGAGATAGTACCTCTAGGAGCGCTCTGCCCAGGTAGGCTTGTAGCAGGGGGGTTGGCCGCTTGTGGTTTCGGGTGTTCTTCGCGCGGTTTACCCTTCCCCCTGTTTGGTTTGCGGTGCTTGAGGTTGCTTTCTAGTCTCCGGTCCCCGCCCGACAGCCTCGGGGTGCGTATCCGTGCTGCCCCGCGCTCGGGTAGAGTGCGCCTCCTTCTCTGTCTCCGCTTAGGTGCCCCTGTTGTTTGTGGAGTTACAGGTTGTGGAAGACGATGATTGCGTGTCTGTGGTGGTGTGGGTGTAGAAAGCTTACTCTCCAGTTGCTGCCAAAACTTTTGAAAGTGTCTTTCCAGCCGTGTGAGTATGTCGTTGGAGTGTGGGAGCCATGCGTCCTCCGCCATATTGAAGGGGCCGCGGTTCATCAGGCCTATGTTTCTGCCTTGATCTCTTGGTCATACGTGAGTCAGCCCACTGGGTGGGGACCGGGATAACCCCCACCGGTCCAAGAGGTAACGAGGCTTCTGCCAAGTGTGCTCTCCGGGTTGGGCGATCGGCCGCTTCCCCCAATTGCCGGGCACGCCAGGCCGCAAATCTCATACGAGATATGTGTTCGTCACACCGGGTATCTCCGGGCATAGGACGGTACCGCCGGTCGTCGTGATGATCTACAGCTGTGTTGGGGTACTGTCTGCTTCTTTTTAGGCAAGATTGCCCCGATTTTAAGGCTTGAAGAGCCGGAGCTCTCTGAAAGTGCGTCCTGCCATCGCTAATAGTATTTTATTGTGTTAAAGAAAAGTTGCTCATAGACACTTGTGTTACCTTCTTTCCAAAAACTCTCCAATATTCTGAGTGAAAATTTTTTTTTTTATTGAGATACATGGAACACTATATGTATTCGAATATGCTACACTATATGTATTTCTCTCCTTATGTATATACGGTAAACCACATTTACAGTAGATAACATTATTTTAGAATACCTTGTCTGTATACAAAGCTTATGTGTATCTCTGCACTGTGAATACAATGGGACATATTATTATTATTATTATTATCATTATTATTTGATTTCTGTGTTGAAAGCAAACTATCTCAAATGGAAAAGTGCTGTGTTACTTTGTGTATTATTCTGTTAAATATCTACCAAAAAGGAAGCCGCATTCATAGGGTTATATACTTAATCAAATGTCAAATTCCTAATCCATTGTGTAAATACGAATATATATTTTTTATTCTCCTAACAGTTGCTAAGGCCAAATGTTTGAGACATTAACACATTGATAAAAGTTAAAAGAATCTGGGAAGTGGTTCAAATCTTGTACTTAGCTTCAATTGGTTTCACAGCATGTAGATCCACACAAGAAGCTTTTTATTTTGCTATATTGGGAGTGATATAGTGGTTGATGAAACAATGAACCCATGCGCTGAAGGCCTAAAATTCGGTCAGTTTGTCACTCAGTCACTTCAATTATATATACATAATATAAAATGTATGCATAATTAAAGAAAGTGCATTGTTTGTATCAGGGCTGGATTTACATGTCAGGTGCCTGCAGGAACAAAATTCCAAGGCGCTATACTACTCCATATCAGGGTTTTTGAGGCCTTAGGTAGTCTCAAGACCATAGAATTATAACTTAAGTGTGATGTAGTGACATAACATTGAAGCAAGTGTAAATATGGGGTTACAGATAGTTTGTGTATAACTTTATGTATCTCCTTCAAAAATCGTCTCACCATCTTTAAAAAAAAAAATATTTCGTTTTGGAGTGCAGAGTAACTTACAAGTTTAAACAATGACTTGTGATACAAAGTAAATCACAGTAACACAATACAAGGATTAGAAGTCAAAAAATGCTGCACTTTTTTTTGTAAAGGAAATATATGAGTATTGAGATAGTGACAAACAATACAAACAGTTAATAACAGCCTAGGAAATGGTAAAACAGGCATGTAATAAGTATCATTTGATATAGTCCTAGCCAGTTGAGGTAAGTATCTCACTATCACATTAAACTGTTGCATGAGTTTGCTTCCAACTGAGGCTATTTTAGGAGAGTAACTTATGCAGGATGGTATGCTGGGCTTTTGAGTTACCACTGGACACTAAAAATGAAAGACAGAATGAGAAAAGTAAACAGAAAAGACATCTAAAGCCTAAAAAGAAACTTGCGTGTGCTGTACAGCTCATTTTTTTGTTTAGTATAGAGTTAGTATTCAGCCGATGCTGCAAGCGGGCCACGTCGGAATTTCCATCATCCTATCAGGTTTGCTGAACTCCACCTTCCCTTTAGGTTTCATGAGGTATTGCTGAGCTCTCTGCAGCCAAGTGAGACATGCCCCGGGTCAACTCTGCTCCCCACAACCTCAAGCCCATGCAGTGATGCCACTGATTCCCCTACTCTGTGTGGCATTATCTTGGGTCAGCAGGAGATTTAAAATCCGGGACCCTTCTTGGGTACGTCGGTGGTGGGCTGGACGCAACTCCAGTTTGGCCCTCAGCTTGGAAGAGGAGCGCGGTGGTGCAGCGGCAACTGGGGCTTCCAAACCAGCTGTGGAGATAAAGCTGAGGAATCGGCTGTTTAAGCGGCGCCATAAAGCCTGGCAGACCGCATAAAATCAGGCTTCAAAGGCTTCCTTCCATGTCAGGCCCATCAAGCCTGTGTGTCTATGAGGGAGGTCCAGCTCGGCAGCCATCTTAGATGTTTTGTTTTGTGCGCTGGTCAATCAGCAATCAGGAATTGCGTAGGAGCAGGGAGAGTGAGGATCGCTGCTTGGTGCTGTAAGCCAGTAAGGACCGTGATAACCGGTGCTTGGCCGGCTCCAGTAGCAGGTAAGTCATGTTGTAGGTGGGATTTGTGTGCTGGGGTCAGTTTGACAGCTAAAGAGAAAGATCATGCTGAGAGGTCACACGACCCAAGTCTAGCTGCCATGCAGCTCAAGCCCCACCCTGTCTCACCATCTTTTAGCATTGCCATCAACTATAAAGCATATTTTCAACATTCCAGTTGACAAATGTCTTGAGAAAGCTACTGTCAGGAACGAAACGCATTGACATCACTATTCCAGCCCAAATCAGTCATGACTGTGTCTCCGTCTAATATTATTATTATTATTATTTTATTATTATTTATATAGCGCCATCAGATTCCGTAGTGCGGTACAATATTCACAGTGTTTTCATCTATTTACCTGCGCATATTGTTAATACCCAGCAAAGCTATTACATTTTCATCTGCAAGGCATCTTGAACTCTCTCCCTACTTGGACAAGTTGATTGGTTATCTCTAATGGATCTGCCCACAACACAATACATATTTTTAATTTCACCAGGTACCATGGTTCATTTATTATTACAATTTTATTTTTCTAGAGGTCTCCTCTTATTTTTCCAGTATCTGTACTTAGATTTGGACTTGTTTTTACCTTTGTTATTGCTTTTTTATATTGCACTTTATAATGTTTACTTAGACAGGGGCATGTTTACTTAATGTTTGGTCATGTTACATTTGCATTTATTTACTTTTGTTGATAATGATAATAATAAAATTGCTTTGTTTTATTTAATATTTTCTATTTTGTATAATTCTGCCCTACCTGGTATTTTTTGTTTCAACATTCCAGAAGCAAAACAAAGTAAGCATAGAAGTGTAGACTGATACCAAGATGCAATCTCTTTATCTGCTGTACAGATAATTTGTGCGATTAAGTTAAATTTCTACATGTATATATATATATATATATATATATATATATATATATATGCATATATATATATATATATACAACTTGTGAGTGGTTGGAAACATGTTCCTGTTGATGATGGCTGGTCACATTGGTAACCCACCCTGCTTCCTGTCCTGCAACTGCGTCAGCCCCCCCCAAAAAAAAACAGAACATACAGGATGAAACCTAGATATACCGTGTATCACAAAAGTGAGTACACCCCTCACATTTTTGTAAATATTTTATTATATCTTTTCATGTAACAACACTGAAGAAATGACACTCTGCTACAATGTAAAGTAGTAAGTGCACAGCCTGTATAACAGTGTAAATTTGCTGTCCCTTCAAAATAACTCAACACACAGCCATTAATGTCTAAATCGTTGGCAACAAAAATGAGTACACCCCTAAGTGGAAATGTCCAAATTGGACCCAATTAGCATTTTTCCCTCCCTGGTATCATGTGACTCATTAGTGTTACAAGGTCTCATGTGTGAATGGGGAGCAGGTGTGTAAAGATTTGGTGTTATCGCTCTCACACTCTCTCATACTGGTCACTGGAAGTTCAACATGGCAACTCATGGCAAAGAATTCTCTGAGGATCTGAAAAAAAAAAATGTTGCTCTACATAAATATGGCCTAGGCTATAAGAAGATTGCCAAGACCCTGAAACTGAGCTGCAGCACGGTTGGCAAGACCATACAGCAGTTTCACAGGACAGGTTCCACTCAGAACAGGCCTCGCAAAGGTCAACTAAAGACGTTTAGTGCACGTGCTCAGCGTCATATCCAGAGGTTGCCTTTGGGAAATATATGTATGAGTGCTGCCAGCATTGCTGCAGATGTTAAAGGGGTGGAGGGTCAGCCTGTCAGTGCTCAGACCATATGCCGCACATTGCATCAAATTGGTCTGCATGGCTGTCATCCCAGAAGGAAGCCTCTTCTAAAGATGATGCACAAGAAAGCCCGCCAACAGTTTGCTGAAGACAAGCAGACTAAGGACATGGATTACTGGAACCATGTCCTGTGGTCCGATGAGACCAAGATAAACTTATTTGGTTCAGATGGTGTCAAGCGTGTGTGGTGGCAACCAGGTGAGGAGTACAAAGACAAGTGTGTCTTGCCTACAGTCAAGCATAGTGGTGGGAGTGTCATGATCTGGGCCTACATGAGTGCTGTCGGCACTGGGGAACTACAGTTCAGTGAGGAAACCATGAATGCCAACATGTACTGTGACATACTGAAGCATGATCCCCTCCCTCTGGAGACTGGGCCGCAGGGCAGTATTCCAACACGATAATGACCCCAAACATACCTCCAAGATGACCCCTACCTTGCTAAAGAAGCCCAAGGTAAAGGTGATGGACTGGTCAAGCATGTCTCCAGACCTAAACCTTATTGAGCATCTGTGGGGCATCCTCAAGTGGAAGTTGGGGAAACACAAGGTCTCTAACATCCACCAGCTCCGTGATGTCGTCATGGAGGAGTGGAAGAGGACTCCAGTGGCAACCTGTGAAGCTTTGGTGAACTCCATGCCCATGAGGGTTAAGGCAGTGCTGGAAAATAATGGTGACCACACAAAATATTGACAACGTGTTTCACTCTGTATGTTCTGTTAACAGTTGGAGGATCATGACCAGCTGATAACCAAAGATAGCAGAAAGAAGAAACAAAGAGATTTTAGTGTGTGTGTGTGTGTGTGTGTACCCCATACAAGAAAATATACAGCCAGGGGCTGGAACAAGCAGCATCCTCCCATTATAAGTAGAGACAGGAACAAGGAGCTTCCTTTCGTCATATCTTTTGGTACTTTATTTATTTAGTGTTTATTTAACAGGGTTATTCACTAGAGTGAGAATTGTCGTGAATTCAAGGAAAATTCTAAGTAATCTTCAAATGTAAAGCCAGAAAGAAACATAGCTGAAATGTAGGTTTGTTTACCCCAATTCACCGATTCACTCTGGATTCCTGGCAATTCACACTTTATTGAATAACCTTGTAAATGTATGATGGCATCTCAGGGATCTGGGCCAAAAATAGACTAGCATATAAAGTATTATATGTAGAAAAATAAATTGGGAAATAATTTGTAGGTAAAACATCATCATAAACTTAAAAAAGCTAATATTATATGTTTTAAACCAAATTGCCAAGAGGCCAACCAGCATGGTACCTACTTTTTGTTAAATTTGTGAATCATCAAAAACACTTGGAAGTGACTTTGAATACAATTATTTGCTGTATTCAATTACAATTACTAGTAGTATTTATTAATCCTTGATGTATCAGTTTGCATTTTATATAATGGTGTCAGTAATAATGAATTCTCTCATACCAGGTTGATAAAAAATACAAGATAGATTGCATTAAAACAGGTGGAAATGTTGACACAAACATTATTCAATGAATTTATAGATGTAAATAAGTGAACTGTTTATTGCCTGTTTCCTATTAGCAGAAGCTATGACTGTATCGTACATTACGAATAAAGACTTTATCTGTGATGATACTAGTAATGATTTCAAAGCAAAGTGTCCTCTTGTTCAGTCTTTCTCTGATGGATCAATACTTAAAATACTTGTAATGATCAACATCACATCCTTTAATTGTTCACCCATACAGGATCAGCCAAGCCACTGAATTTCAAGTTGTTTGTTTTATATTAATATAGCTTAGTACCTTGTGGATGGGATGAGTCTGACATGTGACAGGTTTAGTTTTTTGTAAGAATTCACAAACGGAAGATACCGCACTCACACTTAGGAATCATGGTGCTTATCAGGGCCAATGATTGGCAAAACCAAATTTAGCAGATAAAATAAGTTAGGTCCTGGCACTCAGGATTGCTGCAGGAAGGCAGGTTTATTGAAACAAAAACTGAGCTGTTTCGGGCTACACAAGGCCTTTATCAAGCTATATGAAGCCCTCTATGTAGGCCGAAACGCTGCCGTTTTTGTTTCAATAAACCTGCCTTCCCGCAGCAATCCTGAGTACCTGGACCTAATTTATGTTAGTTTTTTGTAATGGCATACGTGAACAAAACCTGAAAGGCAAATTTTTAAATGTTTGCATGTTTTTACTGTTCTCATAGCTTCCTTTTGGTCCTGTTTTGCATTTGATTAGGGTAATCCAGATGTACATGACATATACACTGTACATAGTAGCAACACCTCAATGATATGGCCCAAAAAAGGCTGAAATAATTGTCTAGGGTTACTGAATATCTCATGCAGAGGGAGTTTGTATTTCAAAACTGGATTGCCCTAGTGGGTGGAATCAGTCTGAGACCTGAGCAGGGACTAACCGAAGGGCAAACTATTAAGTTGTCGTCTGTTTTCAGTGTTCAAGAACCAAATGTAAAGATATCACACTGAAAGTAATAAATGCATTGTGCAACATACAACTAGAAATGTTGTGAATTGACATAAGAAAAAAAGTTGAAACATTCGTCTAGAGTACACATGTTAAATATATAGTGACTTGGATCCGTATTTAATTTTTCTTCCAAATTCCTCAACCACTGAATGTTTCCCTCAATTCCTGGCTAATTCTTTACATTAAAAACACACACGTTTAATTGAAAACACATGGCTAAATTAGTCCAGCATCTGTATTTCTATACATGTTGAAGAGGAACGTAGATGCAGATTCAGCATACCTTATTTTTAAAATTATATTTGTCTTGCAATTACTGTTAGATATAACATACTCCCTTAATAGCGCACCCAGCAGGGATATGGGAATGTCTCCACTTCGGCTATTGTGCAAAGTGCACCTAGCCACACATACAGTAAACAGAAATGCTGTGATGGATCAGACCAGAACTTTCATTTCTGCACTCTGGCAGGATATGGAATATTTAAGAAAGTTATTTCACCCTCTAGTCTGCTTTTTCTTGGCACGCAGGAAATGTATACATTCATATGCAAACAAACTTAATACTGCTTCGGCAGGGCTTATTTTTACAGAATAGTACTTTGAGAGGTTACAGAAAAACTACATCAGTCTCAGTTAATGTCAGTGATTACTTAGAGTGCAGACATCAGCTGATAATTTGTATTATTATAAAGCATTTATGAGAATGATGAAATAAATATGATTGCAAGTCAGATCTGTCAGCTACGTACGTAAATGTGTTAAGTTGTGAAACTAAAATGTAAATATGCAATTGCAAATGAGTGATTATATGCAAATAATCCTACTTTAGTTTTAAATACAGCATGTTTATTACTTTATGACGATTTATTTAATAAGCACCGCAATATTTCTAAGCAGTGAGCTCTTTAAGCAATAAGTTGCATATATGAAGACGGTACAAGAACATGTGACAATTCTACCTGTGAATTTACAATTTAGCTTTTACACACAATTCTTATTACACTGCCAATGAGCTTATGATATAAAAGACAGAATGAAGGTTGAGGCAGAAGGTATCAACCCTGGCATTTAACTCCATCAAATGGGTAACCAATTCTTTGAACATTGTCATCACGAGTGCTAACATGCCACAATAAACAGTGAAAAGCACCCACCATATGGAAAGAATTATTCCCATAGAAACTCTGGGGAAGAAAAAAAATAATCCCATTCAATGGTTGATGCTTACACTACGAGTGATTGAAAAAGGCAATTTTGGAGCAATGCAAACTATTTCAGTTTACCCCAAAGTTAATGAGACTGGAAGCTCTGTGTTTATTCCAAATGAGATGAGTAAATGGACTACTACCCCTGTCCAGTTATTCAGAAAATTACAAACTAAAATAACAAAACAGCTATACAAAAAAAAGGTGTCAACATCTGCGGGCAACGGTAACAGAAAAAGCAACTACTTTGTGAAATGAGATTCACAGGCTTCACAACGTGGGTGCTCAATAGTCAAATGTATTGTTTTGTTAAACTGCTCATCACTTTATGTTACATTTGCATGACTAAGGCTGAATATGGCCTTATAAAAAGGACTAAAAAGTTATAAATACACCAATACACAAACTCGAAAATTAGCCTCCAGAAAAGTGATGATAAGTATGTTCAGCACAGGACATGCAGAGACACATGCAGATATATCTCTTGTTTTGGACCTCATGTGTTTTTGTCTCTTTGACAATACCACTTGTAAGCATGTGGCCACTAATTCTGACCTCACCAGATCGAAAGGATCCGCAAGCATCTAAAATCCCCTTGTTCTCACCGGATGCTTGCATTAAACCAGTCCCTGCTGGTAAATTACAAACAAACAAAAACTACATTTTAAAATTATTCATTTATGAATCTTTTTACATATTACATATTCATTCTTCATATAAACACAAATGTATTCCTCATATAAACACATGTTGACATACATATACCTAAAATTGGTTAGCATTGCCACCCTTTTTACACTGTTAAGTAGACTTGTAAGATGTATCACAATTATTCTGATGTGTAAATTCATACTCCTGAAACGTACAGCTGTTGCCTTTGCCTCTGATCTGCCTGTTTGGCTGACTTTATCAGAAGTAATTTTCTGAGCCAATCCTAATGCTTTCCCATAGGATTGGCTGAGACTGTAAAGGAGGCAGATCAGGGGCAGAGCCAGCACAAGCCAAACACAGCCCTGACCAAGCAGCATATCCTCATAGAGATGCATTGAATCAAATACAATTAATTAAATAAAATACAATTAATGAAATAAAAATAATTAACCCCTACCCTCCCTCCCTCTCCTTACCTTTCCCTCCCTCCTTCTCCCTCCCCATGTATTTACCGATTGCCGCCGTTCCCCTGCCAGCAATCAGTCTTCTTCTGAGGGGGACTCAGTCCCCCCTCTGCAATTTCGGACTCCCAGGGGCCATGTGACTGCTCTAAAAGAGCGGTCACATTCCACAATAGGTGTCCACAGTGCTGCCAGCAGGGGGACTGCCTGAACTGAAAAAGTGTGAAAAAGTAAAAAAATTTTTTTTAAAAAGTTACATTTTTTTAAAATAAAGTTAATTAAAAAATAAATAAATATATATATATATATATATATTGTTGCAAAAAACTGCCGCTCACCGGACTTGTAAAAATCCAAATTTTATTGAAAAAAGAGTTAAAAACGAGACCAACGTTTCAGTCCCCGCTCGGGACTTTCCTCAGGGTAACAGAACAATAAATACAATGGCAACATACCAACAATATATAGGTAAATCTAATTGGTAAAACTCACCCAGGTGCAGTAAAAACGTGTAGACCGTGTACTATAGCCCTTCCGGGTATGCGCGCGCACACCCGCTGAGGCTCCTCCCACTATACGTGCACGTGATACGTGCTGTGACGTGCCTTTTGTCTAAGGGTTGCTAAGCAACATATTGTGTCCACAGTCTGCAAGCTGGGCGAAGAAACGGTGAAAGGTTTAGACAGTGTGCTATCATACAAAGATACACCTTATTGACACTAATGTGCCCAAAATCTATAACCTAAATAACACATAGTGTATAATCTTAAACATGTGTTGAAAATATATTTACAGAATCCAAGAAACAGTGTATGTTCCGCAATAGTGCAGAACTTAATTGTGAATGTGATGAATGACCACAAATATTTAGTGGTGTATATGACCGAAGTGCCTTGTCAAAAGTGTGTATACCGCTATGACACGGTTCACATTAATGAACAAAATCAATGAGCTACATACGTCCCTGTATAAATATCACCAGTGTGAATTACAATGTGAGGTATACTACCACTATATATAATGCTAGTGTTCATACTAATGATCGAAATAGATATCGAAATAGATGTGGAAACAATCTATGCCGGGTGAATACAATAAGTGAAAAAAAATTAATATTAATACCTCATGGTACGTTTCGCTCTGTATAATAAGAGCCATTGCCCGAGTACACTAAACATCACAATACTTAACTTTAAAATAATACAGTCTAAAAATGATACAAGCTATAGGAGTTAAATAAATGCATAATATGGGATGTTTTCATTCAACCCTTTCGGAGCCATGGTTCCCAACTGATAAATCCAAAACGCTTCTTTCTGGAGAAGCATCCGACCCCTGTTACCACCCCTTTTAGGGCAAGGTACATGGTCTATACTCACAAATTTCAGTGAGGATAATGGATGTGCTTTCTCCAAGAAATGTTTGGCCACCGGTTTGTCAGATTGACCATCTCGATAGGCCAGCCTGATACTTGACCGGTGGCCACGTATGCGTTCACATATAGGGGTCTCCGTCTTACCCACGTAATAAAGCCCACATGGGCACATAAGCTTATAGATGACATAGGGTGTCTTGCAGGTAATGGTGTGCCTGATGTCATACGTCTTGTTGGTGTGAGGATGACAAAACTTCTTGGAAGGGATCATGTGTCCACAAGTGACACACCCCAGACAACGTACACAGCCCCGTATATTGGTCTTCAATGCCTTCGTGTAACTACGCACTGGATCCGTGTGTACCAACATGTCACGTAGATTTCGGTTTCTTCTATAGCAGATCATTGGCTGTTCCTTGAAGATCTTTGGCAGAGAGTCATCTGTGGATACCATCTTCCAGTTGTCCTTGATTAGTGCCGTGACCTTATCCGCAGAGTTGTGGAAAGTCAATGGAAACACCATACGCTGTGAAGAGTGAGCCTTATCCCTATTCGGGGCTCTTCTGGCTTGGATGAGTGCTTCTTGTAGCACCCTATCTGCATAGCCTCTATTCTCAAACTTCTGGGTCATTGATTTCAGTTGTATCTCTGCTGTCTCAGTATTAGAGTTGTTCCGTATAACCCTCTGATATTGCGCCTTGGGTATGGATTTTTTCAAAGCCCATGGGTGTGCACTCTGAGCGTGCAGTAGGGTGTTTCTGTCAGTGGGTTTTGAAAACAAGGTGTACTCAATTCCTTTAGTTCCATAAGACAATTCCAAATCCAAATATTGGACTGCATGTTCACTGATATTAGAGGTGAACCTAATCGGTGTAGGCAGCTGATTCAGTGTATCCACCATATTCTGGGCTTGTTCTGTCGTGCCGTCCCATATTATAAGCAGATCATCAATGTAGCGGTAGTACCCCTTTATTGATCTTGCATATGGGGTTAGTATATGTTGTATTTCATACGTTGCTTAGCAACCCTTAGACAAAAGGCACGTCACAGCACGTATCACGTGCACGTATAGTGGGAGGAGCCTCAGCGGGTGTGCGCGCGCATACCCGGAAGGGCTATAGTACACGGTCTACACGTTTTTACTGCACCTGGGTGAGTTTTACCAATTAGATTTACCTATATATTGTTGGTATGTTGCCATTGTATTTATTGTTCTGTTACCCTGAGGAAAGTCCCGAGCGGGGACTGAAACGTTGGTCTCGTTTTTAACTCTTTTTTCAATAAAATTTGGATTTTTACAAGTCCGGTGAGCGGCAGTTTTTTGCAACAATATTTCCATTGGAGTTCATGCCTGGCACCCGGCGCAGTGGATACATAATTAAGCGTGAGTGCGGGGGATTATCAAATGTTTTGTATGGAATAGAGGGAATGTACTCTACCTCTTACCCCCTTTGCACCAGCAGTTCGTGAAAATTTATTGTTACGATTTATTTTCACGTTTTTTTTGTATGGGTTTTGTTTCAAGTGTATACTGATCATATTCAGGTTATCTGATTGGTATCTATTTTTCGGGTATTTTGTTTTTAAACATGGATGATTTTCTGGTACAAGCAGGAGCTTATAGTGAACACGCTGAAACCCTCCAATTTTCATCAGAGGAGGCAGCGGATATACTATGGGATGAAACCAGCCAGGGTTTACCCAGTAATGTTACCCCTAAAGATGTATATTTCAAGCTACTCCGGCTACACAAAAAAAGCACAGATTTAGACCTACATGGGATTTTTCTGTCTGATTACTACAAGGCTAAGATGATCCCTCGAGGATTCAGACTGCTTAATATACCCACCATAGGGAGGCTTAAGGCCACAGTATGTAGAGACTGGACTCATGTACTCAACAGGGCCTCACTGGATCTTATGCTTATAGCCATCAAAGGCGTTAAATCTGATCTGGTAGATGTTAAGCGTAATATAGCGGAGTTGGAAATAGAACACTCAGTATTACTAGCCTCCAGTGAAGGAGCCAAGATACAGCAGCAGCTTAAGACAGAAGTACTCAAGTATAAAACAGAGTTGGTGAAATTCAAAAAACAGAAGTTTGAAAGAGTACAGCAAGACTATCACGATCATCGAGTATACCGATGGCTTGCAGGTGACCGTCCTCCTAGACCCAGAAGGTTTAGGAAGAGAATTGTGCGCCCCAATATCCCTACGGTGGATATCACATCAGGGGAGTCAGCATCTGAGAGTGACGTACAATCAGAACCCAGTCCTTTTTTAGGGAAGGTGGGCACAGGGACTATGACCAGAAGCAGAAACCGAGGAGACGAAGACATAGGATCAGGAGAGGCCGCAAAAACAAACCCGGCGCCAAAGGGGAAACCGCCGCTCAGGAGGTAAATCCAATTTTCAACCTCTCCCAAAGACCCCTCAGCTCTATTGAAATTAGCATTTTAAGCAGAGGGTTGTCGTTTATACCTACATGTGGCCCTAACACATTCAAATGGAGCACTGAATTATTTCGATTTGGGAGACAAATGAGACTTAAGGAGTTTTTTCAACACACTCCAATACAGCAGTCATCCATGTCTGAGACGGGAACCGGTAGATTCAAGATCAGGTCTACATTTGACCCGCATAGTACCAAACATACTATTAAAACCTTTTTATCGTCTACTGCTAAGATGTCCCAGGATATTCTGTCTCGCAGATTCAAACCACAGCATAATATAACCAAACAAGAGCGATCCTTACTTAAGGAACTGTCTAATGATTCCACCATAGTTATCCGCCCTGCGGATAAGGGAGGCGGTATCGTCCTCATGGACTACGGACATTACGCTGATGACTTGAAAAGACAGCTGATGGACAGTGACACGTATTTCCAACTCAAGGGAGATCCCACGGCAGAAATACAGAAGAAACTGGTAGACATATTGGATATGTCTCTAAGAGCCGGATATATAGATACAGAATTATATCAGTTCTTGAACAAAACCCATCCCCGCACTCCGGTAATATACAGTATTCCTAAAATACACAAAAATGCTCAGAGACCACCTGGGAGACCCATCGTTTCAGCCATTGACGGCATACTTGAACCTATTGCACAGTGGCTTGATTTTCTCTTTAAGAATCCAGTTGAAGCCTTGTATACCTGTGTCAAAGACACTCAGTCTTTATTAACACACCTTAAAGCGCTTACGTTTGAGGATACAACTCCGATTTTCATCACTATGGATGTATCCAATCTATACACAGTCATCCCCCACACAGAAGGGGTAGAGGCGATGCGGCAAGTGCTATGCAACACATCATTATACCAAGGCCCCCCGATAGAAGCGGCACTTGAGCTATTGTTGTTTATTTTGAGCAATAACTACTTCAGGTTTGAAGAAAAGTGGTACCTACAAACAGCGGGAACCTCTATGGGATCGGCAGTAGCACCAAGATATGCGAACGCATACATGTATATGTATGAAATACAACATATACTAACCCCATATGCAAGATCAATAAAGGGGTACTACCGCTACATTGATGATCTGCTTATAATATGGGACGGCACGACAGAACAAGCCCAGAATATGGTGGATACACTGAATCAGCTGCCTACACCGATTAGGTTCACCTCTAATATCAGTGAACATGCAGTCCAATATTTGGATTTGGAATTGTCTTATGGAACTAAAGGAATTGAGTACACCTTGTTTTCAAAACCCACTGACAGAAACACCCTACTGCACGCTCAGAGTGCACACCCATGGGCTTTGAAAAAATCCATACCCAAGGCGCAATATCAGAGGGTTATACGGAACAACTCTAATACTGAGACAGCAGAGATACAACTGAAATCAATGACCCAGAAGTTTGAGAATAGAGGCTATGCAGATAGGGTGCTACAAGAAGCACTCATCCAAGCCAGAAGAGCCCCGAATAGGGATAAGGCTCACTCTTCACAGCGTATGGTGTTTCCATTGACTTTCCACAACTCTGCGGATAAGGTCACGGCACTAATCAAGGACAACTGGAAGATGGTATCCACAGATGACTCTCTGCCAAAGATCTTCAAGGAACAGCCAATGATCTGCTATAGAAGAAACCGAAATCTACGTGACATGTTGGTACACACGGATCCAGTGCGTAGTTACACGAAGGCATTGAAGACCAATATACGGGGCTGTGTACGTTGTCTGGGGTGTGTCACTTGTGGACACATGATCCCTTCCAAGAAGTTTTGTCATCCTCACACCAACAAGACGTATGACATCAGGCACACCATTACCTGCAAGACACCCTATGTCATCTATAAGCTTATGTGCCCATGTGGGCTTTATTACGTGGGTAAGACGGAGACCCCTATATGTGAACGCATACGTGGCCACCGGTCAAGTATCAGGCTGGCCTATCGAGATGGTCAATCTGACAAACCGGTGGCCAAACATTTCTTGGAGAAAGCACATCCATTATCCTCACTGAAATTTGTGAGTATAGACCATGTACCTTGCCCTAAAAGGGGTGGTAACAGGGGTCGGATGCTTCTCCAGAAAGAAGCGTTTTGGATTTATCAGTTGGGAACCATGGCTCCGAAAGGGTTGAATGAAAACATCCCATATTATGCATTTATTTAACTCCTATAGCTTGTATCATTTTTAGACTGTATTATTTTAAAGTTAAGTATTGTGATGTTTAGTGTACTCGGGCAATGGCTCTTATTATACAGAGCGAAACGTACCATGAGGTATTAATATTAATTTTTTTTCACTTATTGTATTCACCCGGCATAGATTGTTTCCACATCTATTTCGATATCTATTTCGATCATTAGTATGAACACTAGCATTATATATAGTGGTAGTATACCTCACATTGTAATTCACACTGGTGATATTTATACAGGGACGTATGTAGCTCATTGATTTTGTTCATTAATGTGAACCGTGTCATAGCGGTATACACACTTTTGACAAGGCACTTCGGTCATATACACCACTAAATATTTGTGGTCATTCATCACATTCACAATTAAGTTCTGCACTATTGCGGAACATACACTGTTTCTTGGATTCTGTAAATATATTTTCAACACATGTTTAAGATTATACACTATGTGTTATTTAGGTTATAGATTTTGGGCACATTAGTGTCAATAAGGTGTATCTTTGTATGATAGCACACTGTCTAAACCTTTCACCGTTTCTTCGCCCAGCTTGCAGACTGTGGACACAATATGTTGCTTAGCAACCCTTAGACAAAAGGCACGTCACAGCACGTATCACGTGCACGTATAGTGGGAGGAGCCTCAGCGGGTGTGCGCGCGCATACCCGGAAGGGCTATAGTACACGGTCTACACGTTTTTACTGCACCTGGGTGAGTTTTACCAATTAGATTTACCTATATATTGTTGGTATGTTGCCATTGTATTTATTGTTCTGTTACCCTGAGGAAAGTCCCGAGCGGGGACTGAAACGTTGGTCTCGTTTTTAACTCTTTTTTCAATAAAATTTGGATTTTTACAAGTCCGGTGAGCGGCAGTTTTTTGCAACAATATTTCCATTGGAGTTCATGCCTGGCACCCGGCGCAGTGGATACATAATTAAGCGTGAGTGCGGGGGATTATCAAATGTTTTATATATATATATATATATATATATATATAAGACATATATATATACATATATTATATCTAGATATAATATGTATATATATCTTATATATAACGTCATGCTAAGTGTATTTCTTTTAATATATACATATATTAATATAAAAATACATTTAGAGTAAAATTACACACGCATATATATAATATATATAATAACTATATATATTGTATATATATAATTTTAAAATTAAATAATAATTCATTAAAAATAAATAAAAAAACTGTAAAAATAATTAAAGGGACACTCCAGGCACCCAGACCATTTCAGCTCATTGGAGTGGTCTGGGTGCCAACTCCCACTACCCTTAACCCTGCAAGTGTAATTATTGCAGTTTTTTTAAAACTGCAATAATTACCTTGCAGGGTTAAGTCCTCCCCTAGTGGCTGTCTATTAGACAGCCACTAGAGGACACTTCCTGCTTCATAGCACAGGTTTTCTGTGCTAGAGCGTCGCTGGACGTCCTCACGCTGTGTGAGGACCTCCAGCGTCGCTCTATTCCCCATAGGGAAGCATTGAAATTAATTTTCAATGCTTTCCTATGGGGTGCGCTAATGCCGGCCGACGTAACCAGAAGGAGGAGCGGCGGGGGGAGGAGGGAGCAGCGACGCTGCCCCTGGTAAGTGACTGAAGGGGTTTTCACCCCTTCAGCAACTGGGGATTGGGGGGTGGGAGGGAGAGGGACCCTCCAGTGCCAGGAAAACGGATTGTTTTCCTGGCACTGGAGTTTCCCTTTAATTTAAAAAAGTATACATATATATATAAAATTTTATTCTAACTGTATTTTGATATTAATATATATATATATTTATATCAAAATACAATTATTTTTATATATATATATATATATATATATATATATATATATATATAATTGTATTCTATGTATATCTCCTTAACTAAAAAAAAAACGGTCGTAAAGGACAGCAGACGTACCTAGTATGTCCGCGGAAAATAGGAGCCCTGGACTTACCTGGACCAGCGATCTGCGGCGATCACGGTCGGGGGGAACTGACAGAAACCCCAGCAGTCCCCCTGCAGCAACTTTGGCCACCCCGGCCCTCCAGCACCATGTGATCAACATGATCACATCGCCGCAATAGGACTCTAGGAGCTGCCAGCAGGGGGACTGTCTGAGCTGCCAGGCAGTCCCCTAGGCTGCTAAAAAGTAAAATAAAATAAAATAAACATTGTGGCAACTCCCGTTTTTACCTGAATTTGCCAAGAGCTCCTGGAGAAGCCTCCTTGCCAGCCTCCTGCCCACAGACTATGGGCCCTGCAGGGAAACCAGTAAAAGACTACCAAACTTGACCGACTGTTAGCACTCATTTCCCTGGAACTGTTTTGGGCATAGGACCATGTGCACGGTCGGTTAAAACTATGACTTTTCCAGGAAATTCCTGAACCGATCTAGGTGATTTTTGGATATGTTGTTCACCCAGATCGGGGCTATCAAAGATGTAAAATGGTTTTTATGGGGTTTTATGTGTTTTTAAGGTACTTTTTGGGGTTTCATAACATTTTATGTTTTTCTGTGCTTGGAGATAATTGGGTTAGATTAGTACAGTTCCTGATTCAATTATCTCCCAAGCACAGAGGAGGGATTCTATTGTTTGTGTATGGGAGCGTCTCACTGTATGACTGTTTTTATTTGTTTATTCACTTTGTGTCCCTGTGCCCAATAAGGTCCACCTGGGTGTCACCCTTGTTGGGAAACTTTCATAAAATGCCAGTGTGCCTCCATTAAAATCCTATTCCAGCTTGCACTCCAAAACTGTGTGTCATCCTGTTATTGTAGGGAAAGAAGATTACTCCTGTGTCTGCTGTTCCAACTTGCAGGGGATTCAACGGGGAAAGTCCTTGTAAGGACTAGAGCTAATCCCCCATTCGGCCCCAGGAAGGAGCGGTTCCAGGGCCCCAGTCAAGCCACAGCGACTGTGGGCAGAAGTGCTGCTGTTTGTGCCCTATTCCAGCTAGGAAGCGGTCCTTTGGTGGAGGTACCCAGTCGGGGTACAGGGAGCTCCGTTATAAACATCTTATACATATATTATATATGTATAATATATTGGATAAAAATTAAAGCATTTTATAATATATTATACATATACAATGCATATATTTGATTTCATTACAAGTGTACTTTGAGATACATACACATATATCCTATATTGACCCTGTAACTTTCAAAAACACCATACAACCTGTACATGGGGGGTATTGTTATACTCAGGAGACTTCGCTGAACACAAATATGAGTGTTTAAAACAGTAAAAGATGAAATCACCAGTAAAAGTGCAGTTTTTGTGTAAAAAAAAATGCAAAAAACAAATAAGAATGTTAACTGTGGCCAGCGTTTGTGGCTAAGTGGCTACTACAAAAGACTGGACATACCCCATTTTGAATACTGTTGGTTGCCTACTTTTACAAATGGTATGCCATGGTGGGGTTAATTTTCATTCCTGGGCTGCTATACGGTCTCAATGGCAACATAGGTCCAGCAAACCAATCTGGCAAATTTCAATGTGCAAACATGGAAAAGGGGAAAGCCCTACATTTGACCCCTGTAAGTTTGCAAACACCCATAAAACCTGTACATTGGGGGTCACTTTTGTACTCAGGAGATATTGGTGAACACATATTGAGGTGTTCTTTGTCAGCGACACATAACATGAACTGAGAATCCCTGCCTAAAGTACAATGAGAGAGAGAAATAACACAAAAAGATGACTACCCAAAAATTTGACAAAGACTGGTGGTAGAATTAGTGCATGGAAATTGTTAAAATGCCACCATTTGAAATACCCTAGGGTGTTCAAAAATATATGGTTTGATGGGGATAAATTACATTGGCCGGCTTCAAAAATGTCCCAAATAGGAAAAGGGTGCATGATGACCAGCTGTGAAAATTCAACCTCCAAATAAGGTATTTTAGCCCCCAGAGAACCCGATACACCTATACATGGGGGGTATCACTGTACTCAGGAGATGTTGCTGAGCACATATTGGGGTGTTCTTTGGCATTAACTCTTAAAGTTCTCCATACATGTATTCTTAAAATGCTCTGTGTGTCAAAAAAATCACAAATTATTATTATTTTTTTTAAATTTGCCATAGATTGGTGGTATAATGGTTGCATGAAAAGAGTCAAAATACCCCAAGTTTAATACCTTTTTGTCTTTAAAAAAAATAAATAAATATATATATATATATACATGTGAAGGGTTATTCAGAGATTCCTGATAGAGTTGAGCGGATACCTGGATGTGCGGGTTCGGCGGGTTCGGCCGAACTTTGAAAAAAAGTCCGGGTTCGGGCTCGAACTTGACCCCGAACCCGAACCCCATTGAAGTCAATGGGGACCCGAACTTTTGGCCACAAAAATGCCTGTAAAAAACTCCTGGAAAGGGCTAGAGAGCTGCAAAAGGAAGTAAAATTGGGGTAAGATTAGGAGAAGTACCCTGCAAACAAATGTGGATAGGGAAATCACTTAAAATAACATAACAATTAAAAATACAACTGAGCCATAAAATAGCACTAGATGGCATCTTTGATTTTAGCTTTGGAAGAACATAAAGCAAAATCTAAAGCATGGCTGTCAGGAGGATCACCAGAATTATCCATTTGAGAGAGCGTTGGAGTGCAGAGTATTCCCTTTCATTGTTCAAACTGAGATCAACTCCTGATGCATGGAGAAAAGGCCTTCACAAGCCTCTGCTAATGTGTACCTAGTTTATACTAAGTGACCCATCGGTTGAGGAGGCGGTGACCATGGCGGTGTAGGTGGAAGCAGCAGTGGAGGAGGAGGATGAGGTAGCCAACACTGTTTTTTTTTTTTTTTTTTTAATTATGGTAGCCCACAAAATATTGGGACATACAACAAAAGAAACATTTGCGGCCTGCGGTGCATTTCTTGGAGTCCTGATGCATGGAAAAATGCTCAACTCCTGATGCATGGAGAAAAGGCCTTCAAAAGCCTCTGCTATTGTGTACCTAGTTTATACTAAGTGACCCATAGGTTGAGGAGTAGTGATGTCGCGAACATAACATTTTCCGTTCTCGAACAGCGAACGCGAACTTCCGCAAATGTTCGCGAACGGGCAAAACGGGCGAACCGCCATAGACTTAAATAGGCAGGCGAATTTTAAAACCCACAGGGACTCTTTCTGGCCACAATAGTGATGGAAAAGTTGTTTCAAGGGGACTAACACCTGGACTGTGGTATGCCGGAGGTGGATACATGTCAAAACTCCCATGGAAAATTAAATAGTTGATGCAGAGTCTGGTTTTAATCCATAAAGGGCATAAATCGCCTAACATTCCTAAATTGTTTGGAATAACGTGCTTTAAAACATCAGGTATGATGTTGTATCGATCAGGTAGTGTAAGGGTTACGCCCGCTTCACAGTGACAGACCAAACTCGCTTAACGCACCGCAAACAACCGCAAACAGTCCATTTGCACAACCGCAAACTCCCCATTTGCCCAAGGTTGAATACCAAGCTAGCCATGTCCCGTTCCTTGTCCTCACTGATGTCATTGAAGGTATCTTCCTCCACCCAGCCACGTAAAACACAAGAGTCCCCGAAAGGTGACAACAAGCCCCCTGTATTTTTTTTTTTAAATGTACACTACTGTTACACCAGATATAAGTTGCACTGGTGTGACACTGTGCCCTGGCAGGCCCTGAAACGCACACGTGTGAAGGAAACTGACTGCTATTATTTCACAGTCAAATTTCTAGTTTTTTTTTAATGTACACTACTGTTACACCAGATATGAGTTGCACTGGTGTGACACTGTGCCCTGGCAGGCCCTGAAACGAACACGTGTGATGGAAACTGACTGCTATTATATTACAGTCAAAAAGTTATTTTTTTTTTTAAATGCAAGCTATTGTGACACCAGATATGAGTGGTGGCACTGGGCAAGTGGGCACAGTATACGCTGTGAGCCTGACACACACGCTGGCAGGCAGGCAACTGAAATTAGATTACACAGGAAAAAAAAAAAAGCAGACTGATGTTCTAGCCCTAAAAAGGGCTTTTTGGGGTGCTGTCCTTACAGCAGAGATCCGATGAGTCCTTCAGGACTGTAGTGGACACTGAATACACTAGCCTAGCTATTGATTTCCCTATTAAATCAGCAGCAGCTACACTGTCCCTCCTCTCACTAAGAATGCAGCTTCCGGGGGGCGGGGCCTAGCTATCATGGAGGAAAGATGCACTTCGTGTGAGTTCCCTCAATATCTCACTTTAAGCAGCTATCAACAAGCGAATTTCACCCCAGAAGGGGATGACCCAGCAATGTTGCTCCTACCTGACTGACCCGACATGCTTAATAGCGGTCAGCAACTCGACAGAGTCTTACTTACCTCCGCGTGGCAAGTGTGGCCTGGTACTCACCGGGCGGGAGAGGCGGCCGATCTCCTGATCCTGGGATGCCCAGGAGCAGCTACTTCCCGGCAGGAGCTCCGTTACCCCCCCCCTCGGACCGGTGTGGGTTATCCCGGTCCACCCCTGAGAGGCTGTCTGGAGCTAATGGACGCACAGAACACAGCCGCCCAGGCTGACTTATTCATCTGCGACTCTCCCAATATGGCGGCAGCCGCGTGTCCTCCTGGTACCAGCAAAGCATGGCAGGATATTGAGTCTAAGCTGGACAGACTCTTTAATCAATTTTGGAAGCAAATAACAAGCAGGAAGCCCCAACAAGCTCCACCACAGCCCCAACAAGCTCCACCACAGCTAAGCGAAGCAGTCCCCATTAAAATCCACCAATGCAAAAGGCGTCGAAGACGGGACCGGAGGCACAAACAGAAATGCATAGCCTGCCCCACGTCAAGCACTTGCCTCCACCTTAAGCCACCACAATCCCGCACCGGACGTGAAGCACCAATCCGACCACCCGACAAAACAAGCTTCCACCACCTCAAGCCGCGAACCCGGCACTCAGCCAGAGACTTGCCTTTGTTGTTCCAGGTGTCAGGGACTCCCAGGGTCTGCACCTGGTGCCCAGAAGGGATCGGTTGAGCACAAGCACTAAACAGCAGCCTGCCAAGCATGTCCCACTATAGCCGATCCTCTACACCATGCCTTTGATCACATGAACTGCTCTCTGCACATTAACTAATTGTAAAGTAGCAAGCGTTTAAACATGTCATTATTTCACCTCCTAAAGTGTTTATTGTCGTAGTTCCTTACATGCCTTTATTTTAACCGTTCATGTATTATGTTATTCACTAGTCTCATCTCATGGGGCGACTCACACTTGATTTATAACTAGTGGTGGAGCTGCTGATATAAATACACAGTTGATAACGTGCAAGCTACACCCTAAACATGACAGCCATCTTTCACAACAATGTACTGCTATATACTCATACCCTCAGTGCAACTAGCCATGATATACGCATGTTCAGCCTAGCATGCTCAAATATAACACACTTCTGTCTAAAAAATAAATAAATAATAATACAAAAAAAAAAGAATGCAGCTTCCAAATGAATCTAAAATGGATGCTGTCCAGGAGGTGGGAGGATCTAGGAGGGAGGGTCTGCTGCTGGTTGGCTGGAATGTGTCTGCTGACTGTGAGGTACAGGGTAAAAATTTACTCAATGATGACGAATAGAGAGCGGACCGAACATCGCATATATTCGCCATCCATGGCGAACGCGAACAAGCTATGTTCGCCAGGAACTTTTCGCCAGCGAACTATTCGGGACATCTCTAGTCAGGATATATGCCTCTGGAATGGGAGGTACTGGCTGTCTCAGGGGCCAAATAAGCATTTCTGGACAAAAGTGTCTGATGGGCCTGGGCAATCTGGTCCATACGGTGATCCTGTTCTTAAAATCTTGCCTCATAGGAGGCCATTTGCTGTCCTAACCCTGCAGGGCCCATGGTCCTATCATAATGTCATGATGTAATACCCCAACACGCAGAGTTTAGGATAGCAAGGGACAAGACTAGGATATAACTTATTACCTGGACTTAGAATGGCCAGACTAAACGTCAGACAGAGATAAAGCGTAATCAGAAACGAGACGAGGTCATGGTAACAGAGAGACTATGAAAACGAGAACAAGCCAGAGTCAGGAAGATGGTAATCAGTCACACGGGCAAACAAGACAGGAAAGGGTTAAAGATAAATTCAGAGTCAAGAACAAAGCCATGGTCAATACCAAAATAAACAAAATAGATCAAGGAATGCACTAAAGGGTACTGACACAGAAACCACGATAGGACAAAGTGGATAGGGTTAGGGAAGTTTAAATATCCTTTAACATTTGATTGGCCCACGTCATGCCTACGCCCCCAAAACGTTCGTGTGTGGGGGTGCTGGAATGACGTGGGCCAATGGGAGCCTGAATCAACTTTTGGCTCCCACTGCCCCTTTAAGAGTGAGCTTGTGACTCGAGCCGTGCTCCTAGTGCCAGGCGGCCACGTGACCGATCACTGCGGTCAGTGCACGCGGCTAAGTCAGAAGAAGAGATCAAGCCGCATGCGGCTCGTGTGGAGACAGGAGTGATCCAGCCAAGCGCGGCTCAAGCTTTGGAGCCAGGTCGGTCCCAGGATAAGGTAAATACAGCCACAACCACTTATCCCAATCACACACCTTTCCTAATGTCCTATCCCATTAAAAGCATAGTACCGATATTTAATAAAACAGATAGACCCCCTACTTCATCCAGGTTACCGATCGATGGTTCGATATTCTGAGCCCTCTCTGATTTACTGTACATGACTATTCGATATTCCCACAAATTTTATATAGCATTTTATGTTTGTTTGAGACCACCTTCAAAATATTGGATATCGCTAAAAATCATTATCACTTTATACTTTCTCTACAAACCTCTAAAACGAACCAAACTACTCATCCATCCGCTATACCACTTTATCCCACCTAGAACTAGTGCCCAGTTAAAATACTTGACTCTTACTTACCCACACTCAGTCATGCCACACACATTTCACCACTACTCTCACTGAATCCCTCTGACTACGGCTAAATTCATCTTCGACATCAGAACACTACTCCTAAGATTGGGTTGTATCCATGACTCGGGTCTTTCATTTAGAATAGGGGCAGCTTCGGTCTCCTTCAACACTGACACTCCAGTGCATATTATTAAAAGATTGGGCAGATGGAAATCCTCAGTCTACAACCGATATATTCCTCATCCCGAGAAAGAAATGAGGAAAGCTTTTAAAAGTTTGGCTTTGTAAATTTGATGCAATAAGTGTGTTTTTCTTTAATACCTTTTCACCCTCTTTGCATGAACCCGATTTACATAATTACTAATATGTTTCTGAACATATATATTACATTATTCACTCACTCACTCACTCACTCTCTGGGCCGGCCTAAGACATCATGCTGCCTAGGTCCAATGATAAATGACTATGGGGGATAATGTATAATAAACACAGGTTACTGGCTATGGGGGGGATAATGTATAATAAACACAGGTTACTGGCTATGGGAAGATAATGTATAATAAGCACAGGTTATTGGCTATGGGGGATAATGTATAATAAACACAGGTTACTGCCTATGGGAGGATAATGTATAATAAACACAGGTTACTGGTTATGGGGGGGATAATGTATAATAAACACAGGATACTGGCTATTGGGGGATAATGTATAATAAGCACAGGTTACTGGCTATGGGAGGATAATGTATAATAAACAAGGTTACTGGCTATGGGAGGGATAATGTATAACAAACACAGGTTACTGGCTATGGGGGGGATAATGTATAATAAACACAGGTTACTGGCTATGGGAGGGATAATGTATAATAAACACAGGTTACTGGCTATGGGAGGGATAATGTATAACAAACACAGGTTACAAGCTATGGGAGGGATAATGTATAATAAACACAGGTTACTAGCTATGGGGGG
This sequence comes from Pelobates fuscus, assembly GCF_036172605.1. Taxonomy (NCBI): domain Eukaryota; kingdom Metazoa; phylum Chordata; class Amphibia; order Anura; family Pelobatidae; genus Pelobates; species Pelobates fuscus. Next base: position 229,154,292 of record NC_086318.1, read on the forward strand.
TAATGTATAATAAACACAGGTTACAGGCTATGGGGGGATAATGTATAATAAACACAGGTTACTGGATATGGGAGGATAATGTATAATAAACACGGGTTACTGGCTATGGGGAGGATAATGTATAATAAACACAGGTTACTGGCTATGGAGGGATAATGTATAATAAACACAGGTTACTGTCTATGGGAGGATAATGTATAATAAACACAGGTTACTGGTTATGGGGGATAATGTATAATAAACACGGGTTACTGGCTATGGGGAGGATAATGTATAATAAACACAGGTTACTGGCTATGGGGGGATAATGTATAATAAACACAGGTTACTGGTTGTGGGGGGATAATGTATAATAAACACAGGTTACTGGTTGTGGGGGGATAATGTATATTAAACACAGGTTACTGGCTATGGAGGATAATGTATAATAAACACAAACACAAAAAAAAAGAAAAGAATGCAGCTTCAGAATTAAACTAAATTGTATGCTGTCTAGGAGGTGGGAGGGTCTGGGAGGGAGGGTCTGCTGCTGATTGGCTGGAATGTGTCTGCTGACTGTGAGGTACAGGGTCAAAGTTTACTCAATGAAGACGAATAGGGGCGAAGCTTTGTTCGCCAGGAACTATTCGCCAGCGAACCGTTTGGGACATCACTATTGAGGAGGCGGTGACCGTGGCGGTGTAGGTGGAAGCAGCGGTGGAGGATGAGGTAGCCAACACTGTTTTTTATTTATTTTACTTTTTTAATTGTGGTAGCCCCCAAAATATTGGGACATATTAAAAAAGAAACATCTGCAGCCTGCGGTGCATTTCTTGCAGTCCTGATGCATGGAGAAATGCTCAACTCCTGTTGCATGGAGAAAAGGCCTTCACAAGCCTCTGCTAATGCGTACCTAGTTTATACTAAGTGACCCATAGGTTGAGGAGGCGGTGACCGTGGCGGTGTAGGTGGAAGCAGCGGTGGAGGAGGAGGATGAGGTAGCCAACACTGTGTTTTGTTTTTTTAATTGTGGTAGCCCACAAAATATTGGGACATACAACAAAAGAAACATTTGCGGCCTGCGGTGCATTTCTTGGAGTCCTGATGCATGGAAAAATGCTCAACTCCTGATGCATAGAGAAAAGGCCTTCACAAGCCTTTGCTATTGTGTACCTAGTTTATACTAAGTGACCCATAGGTTGAGGAGGCGGTGACCGTGGTGGTGAAGGAGGAGGATGAGGTAGCCAACACTGTTATTTATGTGTTTTTTTTATTGTGGTAGTCCACAAAATATTGGGACATACAAAAAAAGAAACATTTGCAGCCTGCGGTGCATTTCTTGCAGTCCTGAAGCATGGAGAAATGCTCAACTCCTGATGCATGGAGAAATGGCCTTCACAAGCCTCTGCTAATGTGTACCTAGTTTATACTAAGTGACCGATAGGTTGAGGAGGCGGTGACCGTGGCGGTGGAGGATGAGGTAGCCAACACTGTTATATATACACAAAAACGTCCATTGGTGGTATGTAATACCTTAAAAATATAAACAAATGCAACCAAACATAGTGTATACTGTGATATAAATGGTAAATATAGAGTGAAAAAATTCCCACTCACACTTTTAAGAGCTAAGTATGTGTAGCTCAATAAAATGGCTTGCGGGTCCGTAGAGGCGACCCTATCCCTTCTTTGGTGAGTGTTCTTTCCCTTTCTTGATTTCTAGAGTGAGGGAGAACACATATGGTGCAGTACAGTTGGTTTAAAATTGTTGTGGAAAAAGAAAAATTCGTACTTACAAGCCCAGAGCCATCCACATCTGATCAGGGGGTGTATGTGGTTAAGGACCACAATCCTTCTTTCAAAAAGTAGCAGGAACAATGCCAGTAGTGATAATAGAAATATAAATAAACTTTATTTTTACATAAAAATATATATCAATATAAAACACTAACTGGGCATAACAAGTCCAATTCATTGAAGACTATTTCTCTCAAAGTTCCCAGGACACGTTTCGCTATAAAAAGCTTCTTCAACTGGATGTGAAAATGAAAAAAGTCTTCGTGTCTCTTGTGGGACAAATTCCTGCTTTATATACCTCTCCAAATATCCGATGATGTGTGTCTGGCTTGTAAATTCGCGGGCGTTCACCATGGAAACGGTGACGCCCAGCGTTTCAAGCCTCGCTTTCAGTGATTTCCTGATTCCTCCGTTATTTCCGGTCACGTGTTGGTATGCCGATACGTCATGCGTTCCAACTTGCGGTTCATCAACTGAACCGTATCTCCGATTGGCAAAATAGCACAAATAATAACAAAAAATCAATAATATATATATATATATATATATATATATATATATATATATATAGATAGATAGATATATATATGACAAATTAAACATCTAAGGTATTTCCTATATATCAGAGAAACAAAAGTAATATACATACTATAAGTTTTCATAGAAGTATCTGATAATTAAAAAATGTATAAGTTAATACATATATTCTAAAAGTATATATAGAACCATTAAGAAAAGCATAGATTTTATATAAATTAAGAACCAGATGTCGCCTCTACGGACCCCGCAAGCCATTTTATTGAGCTATACATACTTAGCTCTTAAAAGTGTGAGTGGGAATTTTTTCACTCTATATTTATACATACCATTTATATCACAGTATACACTATGTTTGGTTGTATTTGTTTATATTTTTAAGGTATTACATACCACCAATGGACGTTTTTGTATAAACATTAAGGTATTATCACTTAGTAATTTGTACACAAGTACATTTTTTTCACGGTTTATTGTATAATATACAGCGCTTCACCTCTACTTCACTATTTAACCATTTTAAAGATAAGAATTTGGTGTTATAGCTGCTGATCTACCTCACCTGAATCACACCTATACACTAGCGCTAGTACCTTTCTTCTGTTTAACTGTTATATATATATATATATATATATATATATATTTTAAATGGGGAATATTGGGACATATAAAAAAAGACAACTCTTCCGCAGAGTAGCTGTTGACATTATAGTTGCGCAGGCACTTTGTTGACTCTAGGAACCTCAGGCCAATCGCACAACCCCATATCAACTTTCGATGCCAGTTTCTGCGCCTACCATGGTGACCATGGGTAACGGGGAATCAGGGTTCCATTCCGTACAGGGACCCTGAGAAACGGCTACCACATGCAAGGAAGGCCGCAGGCGCGCAAATGACCCACTCCCGACGCGGGAAGGTAGTGACGACAAATAACAATACAGGACTCTTTAGAGGCCCTGTAATTGTAATGAGTCCACTTGAAATACTTTAACTCTGATCAATTGGAGGGAAGTCTGGTGCAGAGCCACTGACCCGTGCGTGCTGCAGCTAAAACTCCACTATCGCCTGCTGCTGCTCGCACAGTCTCATGAGGCGGTGAGCGGGAAGGCCGAAGTTACGCTGCAGCGCAGACAGGCGAGCAAAAGCAGGGTGACAACTCCAAAAGCGCGCACAGCCGCTACAGTGAATGTCACATCCTGTTCCAAGTTGCGGATCAGTCTGGTGATGGCTTCTGGTATCAAGTACTCTTTTTTACTGAAGCTGCATCAGGGTCCTGGTATGTGGCCGCACAAACTCTGGTGCTCAACAACCAGTAAAGTCTGCAAAGGACATATGGAAATTGTTTTAGAATTTCCTCCAGGCAACAGTTTTCCCTATAAACTGACCTCTCAGTTTGACTTGTAAGGGTATTTCCCCAGAATTACAATATTGTTGAAGTACCTCTTAGCTATTGATTACCAGTTTAAATATAGCAGCTTGTTATCTGGTAGTTTCTAGTGTAGAAAATATCAATCTGTTTTCTATCACTTAGCTCTGTGTAACAAGTGTTGTAGGTGTGAAACAATATTACAAGTGACCGATGTAGTAAATTTGAATCAAAGTTCCATTTGCAAAAAAAAATCTTGCCCATCTTCTGTGGGTTATTGCATTTTTAAGATGTAGACTTATTGTATCACACTAGCCATGCACAGGTAGATTGTCTGGCACGTTGTTTTAGTGTTTGGTTGTTAACTTTGTAGTTGTGTCTTTACACAATATAGAAATGTATATTAATGCTTCTGTATATGAAGCGATCACAATAACAATTATTTTTCACTTTTTTTTTTTTTTAAATCAGGCTACACAAAAATTGGTAATTCACAATAGGACATCTGAAAAGCACATGAAAGGATGCTGTATCATTTTTTTTTTTTTTAAAAGAACACACTACATGAAAGTCCTGTTCACTAGAGTGTGTAGTCATGAATGTAACCAGTAAAACGTTGTTGTTTACAGTCACTGGTTGGCCCATACATATTTTATTGTTTAATTTTGTTGTAGCATGACTTGTAGATATGAAGAGCAGGCCCCAAAATGTACTATTTAGCAGATTAGCACCCAGAAGCACCCAGAAAATTAGAATTTTTACAAGTGCGCTGTAAGCACACTATTAGACGCTTCTATTCGACTCAGATATGAAGTGCACCCCACTAAAATACTATTTAGCAGTTTAGCACCCAAACATTTTTTAGTTTTAAAATTGCAATGTGACAGCAGTATTTGACGCTTCTATTTGACTTTCACATATGAAGTGCACTGCAGGCCGCAAATGTACTATTTAGCAGTTTAGCTGCAAAACAATTAGAATGTTTAACACCTGCGCAGTAAGCACACTATTAGACGCTCCTATTTGACTCTCAGATATGAAGAACAGGCCACAAAATGTACTATTTAGCAGATTAAAACCCATAAATATGATTGCATATACAGATGATTATCAAAACCCATTGTAAGAAAAGTGTGCAAACCAGAGGTCACTTCTAGATCTGTCCCAGAAGTATGAAGGATGTGGCAACATTACCAATTCCACATTGACACATGAAACGAAAGGAGATATATTTATAGATTTTTATTGAAAATCGTTTTTCTTCCTGTATCAGTTATATCCTGTACCTGTTTGGCACTCAAAAATACTTACGTATGTTATTATGTTATTAGTAACTTACTACCAGATTGTACATGCACAAGTACAAACTACAACACAAGTAACAACATTTGCATACAAAAGAAAGAAAAGGTGATGGAACCCCTTCTCCTGCAAGTTTAAAGCAACACTATTGCCAACAAAACAACTTAAGCTTAATGAAGCAGTTGTAGTGTATTGATCATGCTCCTATAGTCTAACTGCTCAATTCCCTGCCATTTAGGAGTTAAATCACTTTTGTTTCTGTTTATGCAGTGCTAGCCACACCTCCACTGCCTGTGACTGACACAGCCTTTATGAAAACAAAATGGTTTCATTTTCAATCAGATGTAACTTACTATAAAATTGTTATCTCGTGCTCTGAATATTAAATGTATATGACATACAGGAGGCTCCTGCAATATCTAGAAAGCTATTAACAGTGCAAGAGATAAGAAAGTCTAAATTAAACAGAATTTGCAATAAAGGAAGTTTAAACATTAGATCACACTTTACAGCAAGTATTTAGGTAGACTGTGCAAGTCACATGAAGAGAGCTGTGCCTAGGGCTGTATAAACAAAGTGATTTAACTCACAAATGGCAGAAAATCGAGCAGTGGGACTGTAATGGGATGATCTATACACAAAAACTGCTTCATTAAGCTAATGTTCTTCTGGTGACTATTGTGTCCCTTTAATTTAAAGGCCACTAAAGATTAAGGAATAGAAAAGCCAAAGGACAAATTGAAATTGTTTAGTAGTTATCTTAATGTTTATTGCACCATTGTATCTAGATAAGTCCATACAATGTGGTTTAGCCTTTGACAGAAATTGCTCTAATGACTTTAATACAGTGACCGTGGCATTCAGCATTTTAAAAGCTGCTATCTAGACTATGTAATATTTAATTCCTCTTTGGACGAAGCATTTAAACAAAGAATGAAATGCATTTATTTTCCATTATGAGAAAAATGATACAAGTGAGTCCAGTGATATATTATTATATCAAGCTAACGTGTGCTTATCTTTTGTTTTCATAGTAAGCATTAACTGGTGATGCGTCATCATTTCACTGCCCTTGTGTGTGGTGTCACCTTCTGCCTGTGCCCTTTTCAGTAACAGGGTTAACTTGTACAATGGTGTACTTGTGAAAACGTGAAGACAGATCCGAGGACAGATAACCTTTTCCTAGGGAATGCAAGGCGACCAATTTAAAACGATTCCATAGGTTTACAAGTCTACAAACTGCTAGAATTAAATGGAGTAGAACCAATAAAATGAGTGAGAAATAAGCAAATCTTAAACAGCTGCAATGAAAAAAAGGTCTTCATGCTGTAGCTGGAAGTAAATTTGTTGAATGTAACAGGCATTCTTTGTTTCCTGCTTACAGTACATTAATTAAATGATGTGATGACAGACAGGTACCACACTTACAATAATTTTTGCTCTCTCCATATTACTCCCTATCTATTCAAATTAACTCTCTAATCACCATAATGCACTGCTCACTCCCTCATGTGACAGTTAAAGGACCACTACAAACGTAAAAAACAAACAAAAGAAAACCCCAACAGTTAAGAACAGGACTTCCCAAACTTTTATGGGCCGAGACCCACTTTTCAAAAAACGGTAATTTTTCGAGACCCACTTGCTTTTAATGCATATTTTAAAAAGTGAACACCATGGCAATCAGCTTAAGAGGCATACAATTGGCACACCATAGCAATCCGCTTTAGATGCACACAATTGGCACACCATGACAATTACTTTTAGAGGCATAAAACTGGCACACCATGGCAAACCACTTTAGAGGCATACAATTGGCACACCATAGCAATCAGCTTTACAGGTATACAATTGGCACACCATAGCAATCAGCTTTACAGGCATACAATTGGCACACCATAGCAATCAGCTTTACAGGCATACAATTGGCACACCATAGCAATCAGCTTTACAGGCATACAATTGGAACATTATGTCAGCTTTAGATGCATACAATTGGCACACTATAGCAATCCGCTCTAGATGCATACAATTGGCATACCATGGCAATCAGCTTTAGATGCATAAAATTGGTACATCGTGGCAATCAGTTTTAGATGTATAAACTTGGCACATCATGGCAACTTTAGGTGCATACAATTGGCACACCATGGCAATCAGTTTTAGAGGCTTACAATTGGCACACCATGGCAACCAGCTTTAGAGGCATAAATTCAGAACATTGTGGCAATCAGTTTTAGAGGCATAAAATTGGAACATCATGGCAGCTTTAAAAACATAAACTTGGCACAGCATGGCAATAAGCTTTAGGTGCATAAACTTGGCACATCATGGTAATCATGGAGTGAAGGGGTTAAATTGGGGGGAGGGCAGGGAGTGAAGAGGTTACATAGGGGGGAGGGCAGGGAGTAAAGGGGTGACATTGGGGGGAGGGCAGGGAGTGAAGGGGTTTCATGGAGGGAGGGCAGGGAGTGAAGGGATTACATGGGGGAGGGCAGGGGGTGAAGGGGTTACATGGGGAGGAGGGCAGGGGGTGTAGGGGTTACATTGTGGGGAGGGGGCAGGGAGTGAAGGGGTTACATTGGGGGGGCAGGAAGTGAAGGGGTTACATGGGGAGGGCAGGGGATGAAGGGGTTACATGGGGGGAGGGAGTGAAGGGGTTACATGGGGGGCAGGGAGTGAAGGGGTTACATGGGGGGGCAGGGAGTGAAGGGGTTACATGAGGGGAGGGCAGGGAGTGTAGGGGTTACATGAGGGGAGGGCAGGGAGTGTAGGGGTTACATTGTGGGGAGGGGGCAGGGAGTGAAGGGGTTACATTGGGGGGGCAGGAAGTGAAGGGGTTACATGGGGGAGGGCAGGGAGTGAAGGGGTTACATGGGGGGGCAGGGAGTAAAGGGGTTACATGGGGGGGCAGGGAGTAAAGGGGTTACATGGGGGGGCAGGGAGTAAAGGGGTTACATGGGGGGCAGGGAGTAAAGGGGTTACATGGGGGGCAGGGAGTAAAGGGGTTACATGGGGGGAGGGCAGGGAGTGAATGGGTTACATGGGGTGGCAGGGAGTGAAGGGGTTACTTGGGGAGGACAAGGGGTGAAGGGGTTACATGGGGGGCAGGGAGTGAAGGGGTTGCAGGGGGTGAAGGGGTTTCATGGGGGGGCAGGGGGTGAAGGGGTTACAAGGGGGAGGGCAGGAAGTGAAGGGGTTACATTGGGGGGAGGGCAGGGGGTGAAGGGGTTACATGGGGGAGGGCAGGGGGTGAAGGGGTTACATGGGGAGGAGGGCAGGGGGTGAAGGGGTTACATGGGGAGGAGGGCAGGGGGTGAAGGGGTTACATGGGGAGGAGGGCAGGGGGTGAAAGGGTTACATGGGAGGAGGGCAGGGAGTGAAGGAGTTACATGGGAGGAGGGCAGGGAGTGAAGGAGTTACATGGGGGGCAGGGAGTGAAGGGGTTACATGGGGGAGGGCAGGGAGTGATGGGGTTACATGGGGGGAGGACAGGGAGTGATGGGGTTACATGGGGAGGACAGGGAGTGATGGGGTTACATGGGGGGAGGACAGGGAGTGATGGGGTTACATGGGGGGAGGACAGGGGGGTGAAGGGGTTACATGGGGGGCAGGGAATGAAGGGGTTGCAGGGGGTGAAGGGGTTATATGGGGGAGGGCAGGGGGTGAAGGGGTTACATGGGGGCAGGGAGTGAAGGGGTTACATGGGGGGCAGGGAGTGAAGGGGTTACTTGGGGGAGGACAGGGGGTGAAGGGGTTACATGGGGGGCAGGGAGTGAAGGGGTTACTTGGGGGGGCAGGGAGTGAAGGGGTTACTTGGGGGGGCTGGGGGTGAAGGGGTTACTTGGGGGGCAGGGGGTGAAGGGGTTACTTGGGGGGGCAGGGAGTGAAGGGGTTACATGGGGGGCAGGGAGTGAAGGGGTTACATGGGGGGCAGGGAGTGAAGGGGTTACATGGGGGAGGACAGGAGGTGAAGGGGTTACATGGGGGGCAGGGGGCGAAGGGGTTACATGGGGGGCAGGGGGTGAAGGGGTTACTTAGGGAGGACAGGGGGTGAAGGGGTTACATGGGGGGCAGGGAGTGAAGGGGTTACTTGGGGGAGGACAGGGGGTGATGGGGTTACATGGGAGGGCAGGGAGTGAAGGGGTTACAAGGGGGGTAAGGGGGTGAAGGGGTTACTTGGGGGGCAGGGGGTGAAGGGGTTAAATGGGGGGGCAGGGGGTGATGGGGTTACATGGGAGGGCAGGGAGTGAAGGGGTTACAAGGGGGGGTAAGGGGGTTAAGGGGTTACATGGGGAGCAGGGGGTGAAGGGGTTACATGGGGCAGAGAATGAAGGGGTTACTTGGGGGAGGACAGGGGGTGAAGGGGTTACATGGGGAGGACAGGGGGTGAAGGGGTTACATGGGGGCAGGGGGTGAAGGGGTTACATGGGGGTGCAGGGGGTGAAGGGGTTACATGGGGGTGCACGGGGTGAAGGGGTTTCATGGGGGGCAGGGGGTGAAGGGGTTTCATGGGGTAGGGGGCGAAGGGGTTACATGGGGAGGGCAGGGGGTGAAGGGGTTACATTGAGGGGAGGGCAGGGGGTGAAGGGGTTACATGGGGAGGCGGGCAGGGGGTGAAAGGGTTACATGGGGGGAGGGCAGGGAGTGAAGGGGTTACATGGGGGGAAGGGAGTGAAGGGGTTGCAGGGAGTGAAGGGGTTACATGGGGGGAGGGCAGGGAGTGATGTGGTTACATGGGGGGAGGGCAGGGGGTGATGGGGTTACATGGGGGAGGGCAGGGGGTGAAGGGGTTACATGGGGGGCAGGGAGTGAAGGGGTTGCAGGGGGTGAAGGGGTTACATGGGGGAGGGCAGGGAGTGAAGGGGTTACATGGGGCAGGGAGTAAAGGGGTTACATGGGGCAGGGAGTAAAGGGGTTACTTGGGGGAGGATAGGGGGTGAAGGGGTTACATGGGGGCAGGTGGTGAAGGGGTTACATGGGGGGCAGGGGGTGATGGGGTTACTTGGGGGCAGGGGGTGAAGGGGTTACTTGGGGGCAGGGAGTGAAGGGGTTACTTGGGGGGCAGGGAGTGAAGGGGTTACATGGGGGGCAGGGAGTGAAGGGGTTACATGGGGGGCAGGGAGTGAAGGGGTTACATGGGGGGCAGGGGGTGAAGGGGTTACATGGGGGGCAGGGAGTGAAGGGGTTACTTGGGGGAGGACAGGGGGTGAAGGGGTTACATGGGAGAGGACAGGGGGTGAAGGGGTTACATTGGGGGGCAGGGAGTGAAGGGGTTACTTGGGGAGGACAGGGGGTTAAGGGGTTACATAGGGGGGCAGGGGGTGAAGGGGTTACATGGGGGGCAGGGGGTGAAGGGGTTACATGGGGGGGGCAGGGGGTGAAGGGGTTAAATGGGGGGGCAGGGGGTGAAGGGGTTAAATGGGGGGCAGGGGGTGAAGGGGTTACATGGGGGGCAGGGGGTGAAGGGGTTACATGGGGGGGCAGGGGGTGAAGGGGTTACATGGGGGGGCAGGGGGTGAAGGGGTTACATTGGGGGCAGGGGGTGAAGGGGTTACTTGGGGGGCAGGGGGTGAAGGAGTTACATGGGGGGCAGGGGGTGAAGGAGTTACATGGGGGGCAGGGGGTGAAGGGGTTACATGGGGGGCAGGGGGTGAAGGGGTTACATGGGGGGCAGGGGGTGAAGGGTTTACATGGGGGAGCAGGGGGTGAAGAGTTTACATGGGGGAGAAGGGGGTGAAGGGGTTACATGGAGGTGCAGGGGGTGAAGGGGTTACATGGGGGTGAAGGGATTACATGGGGGTGCAGGGGTTACATGGGGTGCAGGGGTTACATGGGGGGGCAGGGAGTGAAGGGGTTACATGTGGGGCAGGGGGTGAAGGGGTTTCATGGGGCAGGGGGTGAAGGGGTTACATGGGGGGAGGGCAGGGGGTGAAGGGGTTACATTGGGGGGAGGGCAGGGGGTGAAGGGGTTACATGGGGAGGAGGGCAGGAGGTGAAAGGGTTACATGGGGGGAGGGCAGGGAGTGAAGGGGTTACATGGGGGGAGGGCAGGGAGTGAAGAGGTTGCAGGGGGTGAAGGGGTTACATGGGGGAGGGCAGGGGGTGAAGGGGTTACATGGGGGGCAGGGAGTGAAGGGTTTACATGGGGGGCAGGGAGTGAAGGGGTTACTTGGGGGAGGACAGGGGGTGAAGGGGTTACATGGGGGGGCAGGGGGTGAAGGGTTACATGGGGGGCAGGGGGTGAAGGGGTTACATGGGGGGCAGGGGGTGAAGGGGTTAAATGGGGGACAGGGAGTGAAGGGATTACTTGGGGGGGCAGGGGGTGAAGGGGTTACATGGGGGGCAGGGGGTGAAGGGGTTACATGGGGGGCAGGGGGTGAAGGGGTTACATGGGTGGGCAGGGAGTGAAGGGATTACATTGGGGGGCAGGGGGTGAAGGGGTTACATGGGGGGGCAGGGGGTGAAGGGGTTACATGGGGGCAGGGGGTGAAGGGGTTACATGGGGGCAGGGAGTGAAGGGGTTACTTGGGGGAGGACAGGGGGTGAAGGGGTTACATGGGGGCAGGGGGCGAAGGGGTTACATGGGGGCAGGGGGTGAAGGGGTTACATGGGGGGCAGGGGGTGAAGGGGTTACATGGGTGGGCAGGGAGTGAAGGGATTACATTGGGGGGCAGGGGGTGAAGGGGTTACATGGGGGGGCAGGGGGTGAAGGGGTTACATGGGGGGCAGGGGGTGAAGGGGTTACATGGGGGGCAGGGAGTGAAGGGGTTACTTGGGGGAGGACAGGGGGTGAAGGGGTTACATGGGGGCAGGGGGTGAAGGGGTTACTTAGGGAGGACAGGGGGTTAAGGGGTTACATAGGGGGGCAGGGGGTGAAGGGGTTACATGGGGGGCAGGGGGTGAAGGGGTTACATGGGGGGCAGGGGGTGAAGGGGTTAAATGGGGGGGCAGGGGGTGAAGGAGTTACATGGGGGGCAGGGGGTGAAGGGGTTACATGGGGGGCAGGGGGTGAAGGGGTTACATGGGGGGGCAGGGGGAGAAGGGGTTACATTGGGGGCAGGGGGTGAAGGGGTTACATTGGGGGCAGGGGGTGAAGGGGTTACTTGGGGGGCAGGGGGTGAAGGAGTTACATGGGGGGCAGGGGGTGAAGGAGTTACATGGGGGGCAGGGGGTGAAGGGGTTACATGGGGGGCAGGGGGTGAAGGGGTTACATGGGGGGCAGGGGGTGAAGGGGTTACATGGGGGGCAGGGGGTAAAGAGATTACATGGGGGAGAAGGGGGTGAAGGGGTTACATGGAGGTGCAGGGGGTGAAGGGGTTACATGGGGGTGAAGGGATTACATGGGGGTGCAGGGGTTACATGGGGTGCAGGGGTTACATGGGGGGGCAGGGAGTGAAGGGGTTACATGTGGGGCAGGGGGTGAAGGGGTTTCATGGGGCAGGGGGTGAAGGGGTTACATGGGGGGAGGGCAGGGGGTGAAGGGGTTACATTGGGGGGAGGGCAGGGGGTGAAGGGGTTACATGGGGAGGAGGGCAGGAGGTGAAAGGGTTACATGGGGGGAGGGCAGGGAGTGAAGGGGTTACATGGGGGGAGGGCAGGGAGTGAAGAGGTTGCAGGGGGTGAAGGGGTTACATGGGGGAGGGCAGGGGGTGAAGGGGTTACATGGGGGGCAGGGAGTGAAGGGTTTACATGGGGGGCAGGGAGTGAAGGGGTTACTTGGGGGAGGACAGGGGGTGAAGGGGTTACATGGGGGGGCAGGGGGTGAAGGGTTACATGGGGGGCAGGGGGTGAAGGGGTTACATGGGGGGCAGGGGGTGAAGGGGTTAAATGGGGGACAGGGAGTGAAGGGATTACTTGGGGGGGCAGGGGGTGAAGGGGTTACATGGGGGGCAGGGGGTGAAGGGGTTACATGGGGGGCAGGGGGTGAAGGGGTTACATGGGTGGGCAGGGAGTGAAGGGATTACATTGGGGGGCAGGGGGTGAAGGGGTTACATGGGGGGGCAGGGGGTGAAGGGGTTACATGGGGGCAGGGGGTGAAGGGGTTACATGGGGGCAGGGAGTGAAGGGGTTACTTGGGGGAGGACAGGGGGTGAAGGGGTTACATGGGGGCAGGGGGCGAAGGGGTTACATGGGGGCAGGGGGTGAAGGGGTTACATGGGGGGCAGGGGGTGAAGGGGTTACATGGGTGGGCAGGGAGTGAAGGGATTACATTGGGGGGCAGGGGGTGAAGGGGTTACATGGGGGGGCAGGGGGTGAAGGGGTTACATGGGGGGCAGGGGGTGAAGGGGTTACATGGGGGGCAGGGAGTGAAGGGGTTACTTGGGGGAGGACAGGGGGTGAAGGGGTTACATGGGGGCAGGGGGTGAAGGGGTTACTTAGGGAGGACAGGGGGTTAAGGGGTTACATAGGGGGGCAGGGGGTGAAGGGGTTACATGGGGGGCAGGGGGTGAAGGGGTTACATGGGGGGCAGGGGGTGAAGGGGTTAAATGGGGGGGCAGGGGGTGAAGGAGTTACATGGGGGGCAGGGGGTGAAGGGGTTACATGGGGGGCAGGGGGTGAAGGGGTTACATGGGGGGGCAGGGGGAGAAGGGGTTACATTGGGGGCAGGGGGTGAAGGGGTTACATTGGGGGCAGGGGGTGAAGGGGTTACTTGGGGGGCAGGGGGTGAAGGAGTTACATGGGGGGCAGGGGGTGAAGGAGTTACATGGGGGGCAGGGGGTGAAGGGGTTACATGGGGGGCAGGGGGTGAAGGGGTTACATGGGGGGCAGGGGGTGAAGGGGTTACATGGGGGGCAGGGGGTAAAGAGATTACATGGGGGAGAAGGGGGTGAAGGGGTTACATGGAGGTGCAGGGGGTGAAGGGGTTACATGGGGGTGAAGGGATTACATGGGGGTGCAGGGGTTACATGGGGTGCAGGGGTTACATGGGGGGGCAGGGAGTGAAGGGGTTACATGTGGGGCAGGGGGTGAAGGGGTTTCATGGGGCAGGGGGTGAAGGGGTTACATGGGGGGAGGGCAGGGGGTGAAGGGGTTACATTGGGGGGAGGGCAGGGGGTGAAGGGGTTACATGGGGAGGAGGGCAGGAGGTGAAAGGGTTACATGGGGGGAGGGCAGGGAGTGAAGGGGTTACATGGGGGGAGGGCAGGGAGTGAAGAGGTTGCAGGGGGTGAAGGGGTTACATGGGGGAGGGCAGGGGGTGAAGGGGTTACATGGGGGGCAGGGAGTGAAGGGTTTACATGGGGGGCAGGGAGTGAAGGGGTTACTTGGGGGAGGACAGGGGGTGAAGGGGTTACATGGGGGGGCAGGGGGTGAAGGGTTACATGGGGGGGCAGGGGGTGAAGGGTTACATGGGGGGCAGGGGGTGAAGGGGTTAAATGGGGGACAGGGAGTGAAGGGATTACTTGGGGGGGCAGGGGGTGAAGGGGTTACATGGGGGCAGGGGGTGAAGGGGTTACATGGGGGGCAGGGGGTGAAGGGGTTACATGGGTGGGCAGGGAGTGAAGGGATTACATTGGGGGGCAGGGGGTGAAGGGGTTACATGGGGGGCAGGGGGTGAAGGGGTTACATGGGGGGCAGGGGGTGAAGGGGTTACATGGGGGCAGGGGGTGAAGGGGTTACATGGGGGGGCAGGGGGTGAAGGGGTTACATGGGGGGTCAGGGGTTACATGGGGGGGCAGGGGGATGTCTGGGGGCTGTGTCCTACCTTCACTGAATTCCCTGGTGGTCCAGTGTCCCTGGTGGTCCGGTGGGTCTCCGGTCTGCAGCTCCGCCGGGTGCAGAGCTGCAGACCGTGTAATAAAAGTCTTGCGAACTCCTACAGTGTTGCCATGGTAACGCTCTGGGATCTCGCGAGACTCCTATCACACGGTCTGCAGCTCTGCACCCGGCGGAGCTGCAGACCGGAGCTGCTTGGCAGACTGACTGGAGAGAGCCCGGCGGCATACTGGGCAAGCCGCCGGGCTTCCTCCTGGTGTCAGTCTGCCTGACTAGCCGGCGGCCCTGGATGTGTGGGTCAGCGCAACCCACTGGGAATCGCCCTGCGACCCACCAGTGGGTCGCGACCCACACTTTGGGAACCGCTGGTTTAGAAGATATACTCTCAATGAACACATGCATGCATATTTTTTTTATGTATGTCTTCATTGGGAGCATAGTCTAAATGATATTTAAAAAAGCTGCAGTTCTTTGTAAGTCCTCCCTGTTTTTCCAGAAGAGACTGAGGAGCTGGTCTGAGGTCTTTGAAGGAGGGGGAGTCAGGCATGCTCAAGTAGAGGGGGAGCTAACAGAAGTAGGAAGTAATCCTCCCTGGATGTTTGATTGACAGAGGGGGGATTTCCCTTGTTAATTTATAAAAGTGCTGATTTCTCATAGAAATCAGCACTTTTATAAACTGGGATTAAACTGGGATTCACCTATAAAGCACTTCAGCAAGCTGACATGCTTTTGGGGTGTGGAGCAGTCTTTTAAAGCTTGCAAGTAGTTATAATTGTAAAGAAATAAGCTCCCTGATCAAACAGGGTCTTATTGTGTGTCCATAGAATCTTATGTAGGGGTTAACCCTTAATATCGAAATGAATGTAGGAACTGCTGGTGGACCCAAGCCCAATGCGAAAAAAAGGGGGCTCAGGGGCACCAAGGAAGATTCTATGAGTTTACTTATGTTTGAAAATAAAAACACCTTTATTATAGGGTACACATTCCCCAAACGAAATAAAGGAAACTTATAAATGAAGCTAACACATCTAAAAAAATAAATATATATAAATCGAGGGAGGTAGTAATATATATCAATGAGACAGGAGAGAGTGATCAAGTACCTAAGACCCTTAAACCAGGGGTAACTTATGTATCTAAGAGGTCTGTGCAAAAAATAGACACAGCTTGTTGGGGGCTAGAGAAAAAGCCCTTAGAAGAAATAGTATATACAACTATAACGTTATCAACACTCGATACATTTAGGTAATAGGACTAAGAACATTGTATCAATTGTGTCCAGGACTAGAAAAGTCTTGTTGGATTAATTGCTCAATGTTTTAGTTGTTGGTATCTAGCTCGACTAGCGTGTAACACCACTGTAGTGCCCATTAGAGATCATCAGTCTTATACTGGTGCCAAAAATACACCATAAAGACACACTATTGCTCTTGACTACAGAGTTATTCAATCTGTATCTGCAGATTTGTGTAGAATTATCTACAGACGGGGTAAAAAACCAAGTTGCTTAATACAAGGTTGTCTATCCGCTAGAAATCTTATGCAGGTGTCATTAGTTCTTATGCAGGCATAATTAAACTATTGTCTTTCCAGCTTGACTAGCGTGTAACCCCACTGTCGTTCTGATTAGAGATAATTAGTCTTACATTAGTACCAGACACACTATTATTCTTAACCAAAGGGCTATTGAACCTATATCTGCAAATCTGTGTAGAATTATCTACAGACGGGGTCAAAAAACCCCAAGTTGCTTAATAAAAGGTTGTCTGTCCGCTGGAAATCTTATGCCGGTATCAATAGAACTAATGCAGGCATTATTGAACTATTAACTCTCCAGGGGATTGCAGCACACCCTAGGAATAGTTGCGCTCACACTGGTACTTATGAAGCCAAAGTGCTAAATAGTAGTGCTGAACCTGAAAGAACACGGCCACGAAAATCGAAGACCAGAATCACTCTTAAACTGATATAATCGTCAGACTCCTACATACTCATCTACCTCCCCCCACCTGGTGAACACACACAAAAGTGCTCGGTGATAATTAAAAAAGCATTAACCTAACGCACGTTTCGGCGCTATGCAAGCGCCTTTCTCAAAGGTAAAGGAGACACTGCCGTCGGCTCGTTTTTATAACACATTACTTTCGTCAGGTAGCCAATCGGTGGGCGCCCCTATTGGGATACTCTCGCGCCAGAATTCTGATGGGCGGTCTATGTGTTGTAGCTCCGCCTATCCACGTCTTTGTGGGCGTGTGTGAGACTATCGCCCATGTGATCCGAAATTAGCATAACCTAAAAAGGTACATGGGGACGAAATATTTGTGTAGTACATTGTCTCGATCCTAGAGATCGATCTTAGCCGCTAATTACTACCCCAACAGATTATAGAGAGGGAGTATACGGGTATTGTTGTCCTTTTGCCCTGCTGTACAAGTAAACTTGTGATTGTTATTGTGTCACAGACTGTGTTAATTCAAGTTTTGTCTTGCTTCTATGTATGTATAGAAAATTGAGTGGGAGAAGGTGACTGCAGTACCTAAAAGTTAATGGGTATTAGCCCACTGC
Source organism: Pelobates fuscus (assembly GCF_036172605.1). Taxonomy (NCBI): domain Eukaryota; kingdom Metazoa; phylum Chordata; class Amphibia; order Anura; family Pelobatidae; genus Pelobates; species Pelobates fuscus. The sequence continues at coordinate 229,171,555 of NC_086318.1, forward strand.
TGGCAAAGAGTTAACAGACTGAATGCATTAGACAGCGTAAATATATTACAGTGAGTGCAATAGAAACTCAATTTCAAGTGCAAAAAGTGGTTAATACTAGTACAGAAAGTGCTACCTAGGCATTTCAAAAAAGCTTTTCAAAAAGTTAGCGAGGTAGGACTCAATCTGATCTGCCTAGAATAAAAGTCATATGCTATTGCTGGCCAAATAACAAACGTAGACAAGGACATGAACTATAAGACTAATAGGCCATTCAATTAACCCATCTGGATAGAAAGATTTAAAAAAAAAAATAATTGCACCTAGCCTAAAGGAAATAATTCAGCAAATTATCCTTATATATTAATTAGGACTTGTTCCAGGGAGAATAAGAAATAAGAACACATGGAGGCTATTAAATATAATCTCTGAAGAATCAATACTGATCCCCGGCTAGATGCTAGGAAAGCATTCCACAGGGTTAGCTGGGCTTTTATTAATGAAACCCTAAATAATTTGTAGTATTTTAAGCTTTCTAAAGGAAGCAATCATGACTGTATTCATAAATCAGCAAACTATTTTGTAGGTACCCATTGTACAGCGCTACAGAATATGCTGGCGCTATATAAATAATAAAAAATTAATAATAATAATAATAGGAACATGGTCAAATCAGATAGGTCACATAGGCAAATATAACAACACTGCAAACACGGCAAAGTTGCCTAAACATTTGGCATTGAGTAGTAACACACTGATGGCTGTGAGCAGCGTTTTAGCCGCGAGGCAAACAAGGCATTTGCCTTGGGCGACATTTTCCAGGGGGCGGCAAAAAACGCCGCCCCCAAATGCCTAGGGCAGCACAAAACCAGGATACACCACTGGCTGTGAGGACATAACAACTGAACACTCAAAATCTATTTTTTATATCATCCAAGCAATAATTTCCAATAATTATTATTTAAAGTGCTTTAAAATATTCTGGAAAACTGTACGGGTAGACCTGCACATTATCATGAAATTACGATGCAAATGACAAGATGTTTAAAGTTAAGAAGGAAAGAACAGTTAATAGAGAAATATGTGTTCAAGAAGAAAGTAAAAAAAAAGTCTCAGAATAAAATAACTGAAATTCTAGAAAAAAAATCTACCATTAAAAATGCATTAAGAATAAATTAAGAAATCAATTATTTATTGAGAATAAATAAGAATAAGGGAATAAAAACACATGTATGTTTCATGACTAAATTTTGTATTTGTCTTAAGATAACCTTACTTTTTAGAATGATTCCAGGGTCCCTGCTAACTAAATACCTCTAGATAATTCACAGATAAAAAGAAAAGTGTTTAATGGACCCTAACACAAAGGCAACAGAGGAAAAACCTTTTAAATGGTATTCCATCTTAAATTGGAAACTTGTAGATCCACCCTCTTTTAACACATTATATAGTTAGTATTTTGCATTCATGCAAAAACAATACATTTAAAATTAGAAATTAGAAAAAATAATAGCATAAATAGCAACATTTATGCATTTGCTGCAAATCTCCAGGCTGTACATCTTCTGCATTGACTCGAAAGTCACTCAGCCAATCATGATGCTCACATCTTTCTGTAGAACTAATGAGCTTATCTCGAAGCACAGCAATTGTTTCTGGGAGTTGTAGTTCAAATGTCAACTTTCTTATTTCATGTACATCGTACTTTTGTAGTCACAAAGGAAAGAAACACTGCAGGTTGGAAGGGAGGCGTAGAAAGGATGGGGTTATGCAGCAAAACTAAAAACTAACGAAGATAAGTTAAAAAAAACTACCTAGCCGGTAAACAAAAAAACAAGGCATGTTTGTGGAAGACTGTAAAGCACCTTCAGATAAATATTAATTGTGTAAGTTACTAATGTAATAACCCTTTTCCATATCTAGATAAGATGAAAACAGGTAGTGGTCAGCGCCATGACTTAAAAAATGTGCTTCCACAATACACTCTGTTCCAATAATGTAATTGAGAGACAAACAGAGTAAAATTACAAATACCTTGAGAGGATAAAGAATGTAGGTAATCCCTGCAATATAAACACACTCTCATAGGGTAATATGGTAATATAGTAGTGACTAAGGAATTTTCCACGTTAAAATCTATAGGTGATCAACCTATAGGTAATATGGCTTCAGATATCAGAGGGATCTTTATTCAGGAATATCAGGAATGGTAGGTCCTCACAGTGGAGACAGATTAAATTTAAAATTAAATGGTATTTATTACACAAAAGAAAAGCTTGCATATAAAGTGCCTCTATACCACAGTACATAAGTCCAAAATAAGCACAACACATTTCAACGCTTTATCCAGCGTGTTCCTCAGGCACCAAAATTTCAAGGTGGGAACACCCCCCTTTGCTTAATTAACCAATTGGGAGTCTCCTCCTCCATTTCATCTATCTCCACTGTGAGGACCTACCATTTCTGATATTCCTGAATGAGTATCCCTCTGATATCTGAAAAACTCTCCTGAGGTCATTCCACAGCATCTTTAAGGTGTGGGCTCTTCCTGGGCCCTCCAATAGGCACATTTTCTTTATTTGATGCCATTGTGTAGTGATTTAGTGAATTTACTTAAATATTTAGGATCATTGTCCTTCTGCATCCTCTAACTTCTACTGAACTTCAGCTAGCATACAGTCACCCTGATGTTAAATTGTAGGATATCTTGAGATACTTAAGAATTAATTCTTGCCTCAATGATGGCAAGTGGTCAGGACATGAAACAATGGGCTAAGGATCCCTAATGATCCAAAGGTGCTACACACTAGAGCCAAGGGTATTTTCTGGCTTTTCCCTTGTGAGTGTATATTCCTTACTTGGACTCTTTATTATAAATGTTAAGAAATACTCTGCACCATTATTTCCTCTTTTATTTTATTATAGATTTCCATCTGTTATTTATAACAGATATTAAGGTAGATATTAGCACCACCCGTTGTGTGTTTCTGTGGAGTGTTTACATTACAGCCAAGGGATACCTCCACTGGCCACGCCTCCGATGGCTCACTAGAAGTGCTTCCAGGGGCAGTGCTGCTGCCATTCAGTGTCTCCACCCTCTGCATGGAGACACTGAACTTTCCTCATAGAGATGCATTGATTCAATGTATCTATATGAGGAGATGCTGATTGGCCAGGGCTGTGTTTGGCTTGTGCTGGCTCTGCCCATGATCTGCCTCCTTGACAGTCTAAGCCAATCCAATATGAAAGCATTGGGATTGACTGAGATTACAACTTCTGATGATGTCAGCCAGGGGGGTAGATCAGGGGCAGGGCCAGCAGCAGCAGACTTAAATCAAGAGGAGATTTTAATATATTTAGGGTAAAGAAGGGGGTCAGGGGTGCTAGATGTTGTTTTTAGGGACCCTATAGTGTTCCTTTAAGTTGGGTAGAAAGACATGAGGTTGCATCAATGTCAACAGCAAGTCTTCTGCGAATAGATTGAGTTTATATTCACTATCTCCCAGATGAACGTTGTGGACAGAAGGATCTGATCGGATCGGAGCAGCCAAAGGCTAGGACCAGGGCCAGATTAAGAGCCCAGTGGGCCTGGTGCTGACAATTATGAGGGGCCTAAGTACAAAATCGTATCGACCAAAAACACTAAAACAGTCATATCTCTCAAGCGTCATGTATCTGGTGGCGATGTTGCCGGAGAGAAACTCATAGGATACAGCTATAAAAAAAAACTCAGATTCTCTTAAAATATGGTAATCTCTCTCTAATTCATGCTTCCACCTTTTAACTAAATCCATACCCCCTAACAGCAGTGTCCAGTGAAGCAAGAAGTCAATGGACGGTGTAAAAGGGTGTGCCGCTGACACGGATCATGTAACCAGAACTTCTGAAATGGCCGAACATGCCCAAAAAGGAGGCATGTCTGCCCAAAGAAGGAAGGCTAGCCTGGCATGAATGCATGTCAGGCTACCTGTCAATCATACATGCTGGCCAACAGTATCCTGAGCTTGGCATAAATGCGTCTAATTATGCTTGGTCCATGCTTTCTAAGGACTGTCCCGTAGCACTCACATGTCCACTTGTCTCCTTACCTTCTTACTAGCAGGCAGAAGCTCCTGATATACAGTCAGAGACAGAAAAAAGGTGGATGAAGTGAGTGTAGAAGAAAGGGAACAGGCCAGAGTGTCAGAGAGAAGCCAAAGTCAGCATTACATTAACTAATTTCATTTCAGCTAGTCCACACAAGTTTTGCTTCCATATATGCTCTAAAGTTTCCATACTTAAGCAAGAGTATGTGAAGAGTAGTTAGGGTTGCCACCTTTCTTGGAAAAAAAAATACAGGTCTTACTCATTTGCATAACTAATTATGTATGTGTGACATCACATGATGTAAATCACAAGGAGTGACAGAGACAATTTTGTGAAATCACCAAAGAACAACATACAGTTTAGTTTACAGTCTAGTGGCTTGGATTTCGGCATATAACTTTTCATCTGTACTAGCAAAGATATTAGGTAAGAGTTCTGAGAGAGGGTTGAGCTTTTGCCAGGTTTCGGTAATGTTATCACATTGGCTTGCAAAATGTATTTTGGCAAATTACATGTTTGCATAGTTGAATTAAACAAGGAGGCTAGGCTCAGTGATGACATGTGAGGATGGGTCTGTGACCCAACATGCAGAATCAAGTCAAACATGAAAAAAATACTAAAATTGATAAACGTATTACCTTAGAATGACCAGAATTAACGTAGAAAGAATAGTCAGTAACAAACCCAAGTTTAGGGACACAGGCAGAAGCATAAAAGAGAAGGCAAAACCAAAGTGCCAAGGATACCAAAAATATGGATAGTCAGGAACAAGCCAAGATCAAAAACCAGAGCATAATAAACAGAACGCGATCTCAGATAACCAAACTAAATGCAAAGGATGACAGGGCACTGTTAACAAGCAGCCAGTGGCATACTAAGAGGAGGGTGGGGGTGGAGGGCGGTCTGCCCCGGGTGCCACCAGGTAGGGGGGTGCCACCGGAGCTGGCCTTGGGGAGGTGTGAGCTGTGTGGCTGCACAGGGCGCCATGGCAGCAGGGGCTCTGGGCAGCCGACTCAGCTAACACACGCAGGGGCCAAGAGCAGGAGAACTTCTCGTAGAGCTGGGACCAAATCGGCAGCAGAAAAAAATATAAAACAAGAACAAATTATAAAACAAGAAAAAATACACTTAAAGTGAGGTAGATAATAGTAAATACACTTAACGTGTTTCACCTGGCAAGAGGCTTTCTCAAAAGTGTTTTGAGAAAGCCTCTTGCCAGGTGAATGGCGTTTTTTTAAAACAAGAAAAAATACACAAAAGTGAGGTAGATAATAATAAGAAATAATGGCTGCACAGGGCGCCATGGCAATAGGGGCTCCAGGCAGCTGAAACAGCTCACACATGCAGGGTCCAGGAGCAGGAGAACTTGTTGTAGAGCTAGGGCCAAATCGGCAGCAGAAAAAAACATAAAACAAGAAAAAATACACTTAAAGTGAGGTAGATAATAATAAATATACTTAACGTGTTTCATCTGGCAAGAGGCTTTCTCAAAAACACTTTTGAAAAAGCCTCTTGCCAGGTGAAACGCGTTAAGTGTATTTATTATTATTATCTACCTCACTATGAGTGTATTTTTTCTTGTTTTATATTTTTATATTAATTACCTTTAAATAAAAATACTTTTTTATTGGACCAACATTTGCTGCTATTCTGCTTGAACTACTGTATCTGTGGTGGAGATTGTACCACCCAAGCCCGAGGGATAGAGCAGTCCACATCTGCTCCATCAAATGTGAGTACATTTCTTACAACTTTAATTGTATTCTGTGCCTTACAGTACACACTATTTTCTTTTTCCTTTTTTTCCTATATTTCTGGAGGAAAAAGACCACCATCTATACTTACAAGTGTGCACTACACTATAATACCCTAATGCAATATCCGCAGAGCTGCTTATGTTTCCAACATTTGAGTGACCGCAACCACCAAGAACCACACTATATCCATAGGCGGGGATTGTTCCACCCAGGCGTTCAAGTTGGAGCTACAATTTTAGCTCCAGGAAATTGTGAATGTGTTTCTTTTGTTTTATTCTTTTTATTTGGACAGTGACTTACTACACTATATATTTTCTTTTTTCCCTCCCTTTCTCTCCCAGCTTATATATTTTTAAGGACACTTTAGGCACTCCACCACTGATTTAGCTGCCATTTTGGACTGTTCCGGGTATTGCTTAGCGCTGAATACCCTCTGGCTTTTTCGATCGTATTTAAATAACTCTAAAACCCCGCTTATTGGACAGATGGGTCCTCTGACCCCAGAACGTGCGTGTGCTTCGAAAACATGATGACGCACGCAGGTTTATGTCATAAATTACATTTTCAAGAGCAGCACTATTAAGTATGGCGGTACTGCAGCAGCTGGCTGCCTTCATAACGCTAGACCCAGGTTCTGCAATAGGCGTGGCTTGGCGGTAGAAGTGCTGCGTATTAGGTGAATAACCTCTCCCTCCTGCAGTGTGACTGCACCAAACGGGAGCGGTCACTTGGCGGTGTCGATCAGGCAACGTGACATAATATCTCACTAAACCTTTTGTAATATAGACCCGTAACCTTGTTCATCAGAAGGCATTGAATAACTGTCTCAACCTCCTGCAGAGAAATTGGGGACGTTAGTATGTCTAACTGCTCTTGTGTAAGAGTGGGTAGATCAACGTTTTGTAGGTAAGCATCAATAGTATCAGAAGATGATTGGACACTTTGGGTTTCTAGTCAAAGATTATACGGGGTTTCATTGCAAGTGGCAAATGTTTTATTGATATCCTTTGGAGATATAGCTTTATCTTCAACATTCGTGTAAAGGAATTAAGTCTTTGAGGTAGCTTGTCTGCTCTTTGTGCTAGTATTTTGCTAACTCTGTTCCTTTGTATATATTACAAAGCTTTTGCAACTTAAATCCCACTTTTCTCAAGATAAAATCATTTATTTGCTCTCTCTTCCGAGACTTTTTTAAGTAAGGGGTTTGGTGAAGTTTGATTTTGTATATTGAGATAATAGAGTTGTTTGTACCACATAAACAATTTGTTTCCATTTGAATGCGCTCTGAAGTAACAGACCCTTCATGACTGGCTTATGCACCAGCCACAGGGTTTCAGGTGAAATATCTGAGGAGTAGTTCTTGGCAAAGTCATTGCGCATAGTGTTTTCCATAGATCCTATATATACAGGGTCATGTAAGAGGGCTTCATTTAGACTCCATGCTGGTAGTAACATTTTTATTTTAGTGTTAGCGTAAGGAAGGCATGATCCTATCACATCAATAGAGCATGACAAGACCCGACCCAGGTGTAATCTGTAGGGGAATAGGAATTGTTGACTTGAGAGAAATAAGTGAAATATTCTCTCCTGGATGAAGAACTCTACAGGCATCGTAGAAGTGGTGCTTATATAAGAGCTTTTGAAATGACCTCCTAGATCAATAAAGCTGAGTGTGTATGTGCAGGAAGGCCCACATAATAGTATCAAGGACTGGGTCCAATACGTGATTAAGGTCCCCACACAGGATCAACATTCCCCTCTGGTCTGGTGACACCTTGGACATCACTCTGTGTAAAATTCCTTGGATCGGAATTTGGGGCATAAAGATTATCAATAGTGTATAGAATGTTGTTGATGGTACAAGCTAAAATAATAAATCTACCCCCCTAGGTGAAAACCTAATCATTATTGACACTACCCTAGTTTTAGAGCTGGCCATGGTATGATATTGGAAATTATAATGGATAGGATATCCAGCTTGCTTTAAGAAAGGATGTTGTTTAAAATGCGTCTCCTGGAGATAGACTACATCAGGACGGGACTTGTGTAAATCATGATAAAAGGCAATATCTTTTGACTGGGACATTTAATCCCCCATACACTGTGACAAACAATGTGCATATTACAGTGTGAAGTTAATAGCACTTTTGCACAAGACTATCCAATGTTACATACAGCACCCACATGATATCAGAACTGTTTAAATGTTGAGGCCATCTAAAGTAATAACCAGAAACCAGCAACACATACCAGAGCCCTTTGTTACAATTGCAGGAGCAAAAGATAATCTCCATCCATAGGCATGGAAGGCAGAATTCAATAAAACTAGGAAATAGCAATTGTTCAATTCCCAAGGGGGGAGGGGGTAAGCGAGGAACACAATTGTAGAAAAAAGTAAATGTAGAAAAAAAACAAAAGTTACATGGTGTTGTAGTAACCACAAGTGCCCAACAATAGTCAATGTACCCAAAAATGTTACAATGTGGGACGTGACAACTCCATAGGTGAACAATATTACTTCAATGTTGTAAAGCAACCAGTCCAACATCTGTCGTGATGGGAGCTTCCAGAACTCGCTCCATCAACAACAAATTACTTGAACCAGCAATGCCTAGGCACTAATGTAAACATACAAAGCACTTAAGATATTATCCTTTTGGAATTTACATCCAGGCAGAACTGCAGGATTTCTTGCATGACTGGTATATCTCCCGGCTCAGATGATGTCTGCAGAGGTAGGGTATAATCCCTTCGGCCAACTTGGTCGCCCTTATGTAGGCTCGATAATTTATTCTGCGATGTTCACACCGCAAAGAAGCCTGCTTGGTCTTCTTTGTTGAGATGCCTTTTCCCCCTCTGCTGGGCCATCGTATCTTACAAGTTTTCAATGCTGGTAGGGGCTGGAAATGTGACTAAAGGGGCACTAGAAGCATGCGACCATCCGCCTTGCCTTTCAAGCTACACCCAGCAGTTTCCTCAATTTTAACACACTTTATAAATATAGTTCAAATTGTTTTTGTCTGTGAAAACTTTTTATCATTTCAATTGATGTAATATTCTAATAATATTGCAAGTCATCAAAAAAAATAGCTGAAATAATTCTTCTTTAAATTGTCCGCTGCAGTTCTTTTCAGATTTTTCTTTCAAATAAGTAAGAATGTGTGTGTTATGAAGTGAATAACCATGATATTAACTTGATATCGTTTTAAAATATAACATTTATTCAGGCCTGCATACCACACAGCAAGGTCAATTTGCATGATTGTGAATTTAAACTATAATTGTACATATCACCAGCGGAGTTAAACTTTCATTAGTATAAATCCTAGATAAATTACATACAGATGTTAGTCTGCAGCTCTCACGTTTGAAGCTGTCAGTTATTCCTGTCTCTGGTGTTCTTTTCTGCCATGCAAGCAGCAGTTATCAAAATTTGTATATAGACACATTTTGGGGCCTGATTACAGAGAATATTAGTCACATAAGACAGCATCATTTGGTTAACCAAAATTGTTCTTTTGAGACAAGATGGAATATTTGGACAATTCAAACTCCTGACAATAATAATATCTAACATCTTAATTTTCTCCCAATAAAGTATTTACTTATTCAACTGGGAATGCGGTTGCTAGATAATCTGGGATTTATTCACTAAACATAGAACTGCATTGAAACAAAAAAATCTAAAAAAAAAAATAAAAAAAAATGTGTGTCTACTATTAACAAACTATGACCAAGATGGAGCATTTTTCTTAAACATCACTTTTTGCTCAAAATTGTGATGTTAAATTCACTAGAAGATGTTGATAAGCGCCTTGGTTTTTATTAGACAAATGAGCCCACCACCATTGTTTCCTTGACATCTTTTAATTCTATATGTTCAAACAACTTTCACAAACATGTCTATTATTTGTTTATGCAGGCAAATTCTGTGCTATTCTATGCAGTCATAACTACACAGAGCCATGATAAGTCAACGTCAAGGCATATGCATCACAAGGAAGGGAGATAAATAAAGAACAACTAAGCAGTAAACAAAAATCTAAAAAAAAAAATATACGAGACCCCACTGGGATGGCAATCCTATCATGAAGACACTTGAGAATGTCCTCAGTCTAGGTATGTGGAACTATTTGGAATAAAGACATCAACATTAATAACATCACAATTGTGGGCATATTTGTTCTCCTGTTGTGTTGTTGAAATAGGCAAGCCTGTAGGTTGCAGAAAGATTCACCCTCTAATATTGATGTAAACTTATGCCAGCACCCCTGTTATCACCCAGGAGGGGCCCTTTTTATAGGGTATGTCAGCATCTCTCAACGGTTTTGATTATAATCTTTAATATGCACACCATTCATTATTTTTATTGTTGAAACACTTACATGTTATAAATATGGTAAGTGATTGGTACACAGCTTTTGCATACCTCCCTAGTGTCCCTACTCATAAAGGACACATCCTATTTTGGGCGCTAATCCTTCTGTCCATCTTTTTTTATCCTAGTGTCTCTCTTTTCTAGAAACTCCATATTGTTGGTGTGTGTATGTATAACATAGCTCTACAGCAATAATACTCCCAGTGATATGTCTTTACACTACAAATAAATTATTTAGAATCAGTCTGTGTAAATAAGATACATTGTTCTTGTGCTAAATTACATTTAAATTCTATAAATTATAATTAGCAAATAATTTAAAATATTTCAAAACCAAAAGAAACCACCCTTTGGCCACAGTCCCACTTGCACCCTTAAAATGAAAGGACATTCCATTTGAAATTTTGGGAGGCATGCATTTGTGAGTTTTTTGTACTGTATGTACTGTGCTAGTTTACATTTCACTATACTGGATAACTAGCTTCTTATCTATGCAGCAAAATATCAGTTGTGCCAGAATATGGAAGCATACAGCCAAGTAACGGTTACACAGAAATCCTGGGAAAGCAGCAATACAGGAGACATTATAAACACGTTGGCTGTTGACACTATGAACAAGTAGTCTGGCAATGCAGCTGGAAATGTGGTTAAAATGTGCAGTGGTGGCTGTGAGAGTAAAAATGATAAACACAGAGCATCAGAATTAAACCTTCTTAAAATCAGCTATGTATAGCCAGCAACGACAGTGCAGACATTGTGCAGTATTTATAGACAGAAGGCACTAAAGCTGTGATCAATTACAGTTCATCAAACAAGATGTACAAACGTATTGCAAAAATACCATCCATTAATCAGACTATAGCAGGTTTCTACTCGAGGACCTAGAAACATATGTAAATCCTCGCACTTATTTGTCATTATCTGTACACTTGTGTTTTCATCCATAAATCAAAACAGATTTAAAAAAAAACGTTTTTTTTTCTGTGCAAAAACTGAAAGTCTGCAGTGCCTCCAAAGTAGCTTTATTAAAGACAATGTTTTCTTGCTTTGCTCTGGAGATTACTTGTGAAACAGTGTAACGTCTTACTCTATCTGTTGGGAGTTCAATCTTTCTCAAATATGTTATATAGACAAACAAACCACACAATTTATTACAATAAAACATATTTCAAAAATATCTGGCAAACACTTAATTTGGCCCCAAATTCTCATTTAGAATATGGCGCCGTATGTCAGCGAGTAAGTTTGCACTTGGTACTTCCACACCGTACTGCCACGGATCTAACACCTGAGACTTTGGGCTATTTCTTGTCTTCATAGAGTATCTCATTAGGCCATACATATTAGACAGTTTCATATAAAACTGCAATTCAGCCAAATTCGGGCATTGGGTGATGAGAAGAAATTTCAATTAACTTCATGCTCTAGAATCTCGAGGGAACCTACTCCAATAGCCCGTATATATTTAGTTCACTTCATTCAGAGTTCCTGGTACCAGAAAAAAATGAAAAGGAGAAGAGGATGTTTTTTTTTTTGTGTGGGCGAAAATAAGAAGCTTATTTTCTCGTGATGGACAAGGGGCCTTTCCAATCATGTGGGGTGTATCTCCTGTCCAGTCAAGAAGTAAAAAAGAATGATGGGTTTTCATGGCAATCTGGGCAAGGGATCAGTGAAATCAGTGGACGTGTTGCTGTTGCCTGTTTTGTTCCCTATTTCTTGTAGCCCATCCAAGAAGCAACTAAGGTAGAGCTCAGCAAAGATTTTGTTAGTGCCATCATTACCACTCTTTACTAAAGAGATAAAGCAGAGTACCGAAGTTGTGTCCCCAATGCCTGGTCCTGGTGGTGTTGAGGCATCTCATGTTGATAATATCGTTCTCCACCCCCTCCCCAAATATGTTTAAGTCTTACCAAGGTGGAAATCAACTGATGATACAGAGGGATTACAGGAGAAGAGTGTGGAGAGCAGAGGCAGCAGTCTACTATTTACTGCACCTACTGTGCACTTACTACTTTGTCTTTGTTCATCTCTATCTGCAGTAGAATCGTCTCATTTCATGGAAACAGAGCATTGTCTTTTACCTGTGCCAGAAGCAGCTCACCCCGTGAGATAATTATTAAAATCATCATGTCCCTTTACATTAGTATTAATCAACCAAGTGGTAGTGTAGAGTCTAATGTTGTGACCGCTCCAAAGATGCAAATCCACCCACAAGACCAAGGATTGCTGAAGTAAGAGGTATTACTTCTAGTGCTCCTAATGAACACTATACCTTCCTCTCCTTTACCCACTGTGCCTGGGCATGGTGGTGATAGTGGAGGAAGTCACATTTTAGAAACATTCTAAGCTAAGAGTGTACCTGTATCGATCTATCCATCCATCTTGCAGGCAGTCAGAAAAATGGCATCAGATTGGTTGGGAAAGTAATCTTATGATCTCAGAAACGGTTATTCTAGCTATTGATGCTGAAAAAGCTTTCGATAGGGTTAACTGAAGATTCCTAGATAGAGTCTTAGCAAAATTTGCTTTTCAGGGCCCCTTTAAGGATAAAATGATGTCATTATATTCAGAACCAAGTGCAAAAATGATCAATCCTTTCTTTGAATCAGCTTCATTTTTAATTAATAATGGTACAAGGCAAGGGTGTCCACTGACCCCACTACTATTCATTTTATCTATAGAACCATTAGCCTTAATGATTAGGAAAAATAAAAACATCTTTGGGATACAATCAGCTGATCGAGAATATAAAATATCTTTATTTGCTGATGATGTGCTCTTGTACCTGTTGAAGCCTTCAATTTCAATCCCTGAGGTTTTGAAAGATATTGAAATGTATGGAAACGTATCTAACTATAAAATAAATCTAAATAAACCTCAAATCTTAATATTAGACATAAATGAGGCCAATCTATCTTCTCTTAAATCTAATTTTTATTTTGACTGGAGTTGTAAATATATTGAGTTTGTAGGTATTAAATTATATTTCAATACCCCAAACTTAATTTATCAGACTTATGAAGATTTTATATAGTTAAATTAAAACTCCACTTCACTCTGATATCGGATTTAATGCTGGACAATATAGCTCTTACACCTTCACTTTTCTTATTTAATAGGCAGAAGGAAGAAGGAGAACTTATAAGCGGAAATATAGGTATAAGGAAGAAGGAGAACCTACAAGCGGAATTATAGGTTAGAATAAGAAAGGGAACATATAAGAGGAATTATAGGTTAGTATAAGGAAAGAACAGAAATAAAGAGTTAGGCAATATGCCCAAAGCAGGTTAACAGGTGACAGGGACAGGTGACAGGCAAAACAAGAGAAGAAAACCCTATAATTAAAATTATAGGTTACAGGCAAACATAATATAATAAGACAGAAATAAACAGATTATAAAGGTATAAGTAATCCAGGTTAGTTAGACTTGTAGGTGATCAGTCTCTTTTGTTTGGAGGCAATATTGCAGTTATCGAATAGTTCTAACAGGATGGATGCAAATAATAGGAAAGTTTGTTTTATCCAGGTTGGTTGGGTTGATTCCGGTAGTTGTAAAGTAGAATTGCAACAAGGTAGAAAGGTAACAAAGTCCAGAATGAAATAAAGCAGGTTGGTATTGATGATCAGGTTTTGTTGTCAAACTTCTTGGAAAAGAGCAGACTGGAAACAAAGCAGGTTGGTACGATAAATCAGGATGGTTCAATGGTAATCAGAGTATAGCAGGATCTCACAGTAGGAGCCAGGACCAGAAGTCTTGTCAGCATCAGAACACAGACTTCTATCAATGTAAAGGCCCTTTGCTTTAGCAGTGTGTGGCCTCTTATAGCAGGTTTAGATGATCATGTTAGGCAGGTGAGAGAGACTGAGGTTTGACTAGTGGCCAGGGAGGCCACTAGTGGTGAAAAACTGGTATATATGGAAATATAACAGAATAAATAAAACAATATTTTGGTTGTCAGGATAGGATCCTGACAGTGGCACTCAATCCTGACATAATAGAGGGACATGATTAACATGATCCATAATTTGCAGCAAAGGAGAGCAATGCTGGACGTTGCTATTGTTCAGGCCTTCTAACCAAATTTCCGTAGATCAGTCCCAATTTTTGAGTCCTCTCCCGCCGTCCCAACATTTGGGGATACCGGGGAGCTGTCCCCAACAAGCATAGCACGATCAGTTAAGTTTTGGATTAATGTTGATAGAGGTGTGGGGGGAGAAAGTGAATCAACAAGCAGCAAAAGGGAGAGTAGTGCCTCTGAAATGGTGAAAGTTCACCTGCTTGAACGTGCTTTGCCTCATCCTGTGACCCTCTGAGGTACTGTGATGAGAAGAAGAGTGTGTGGCCTGCTCTCTATCTGGTTGCCCATCAGCTATTTTCATGTCCACTGACCACTATTTAAAGTGAGTGTTTTCCTGTTACAGGGAGCATTCAAAACCACCAGCACTCACAAACATCCCTGCAACTGATTGCCAAAATGGTCTTCTTCAAGTTCAATCTTCCGAACTAAAGTTACCCTGCTGTTCACTTTGATACTTGAGACTTCATCATCTGCTTGTTTAGATGCAACTGGTACTCACCTCTCCCTTCAAAGTTGTTTCTAAGATCTGGTAGCATCTTGCAGTGTGGCTATGCTTGCTTCCTCTGCAGGCACAGTTGATGGCCATTTAGTTTTTTGTTCCACACTGAAGGATGGTCACTGATGTTACAGACTGGATGTGTGGGAAAGCTTTGTTCAAGCCACATTCAGCTTTGTTCAAGCCATGGGGACCAAGTCAGGGGTGTGTTTACCGCGAGGCAAACAAGGCATTTGCCTTGGGCGGCACTTTCTGGGGGGCGGCAAAAAAGCCGCCCCCCAATTGCCCTGGCAAATGCCTTGCCACCTCAGGGCTCTCCAGGCTTGCAGCGTCAGGACTTTCTGGGCGGCGAGGGAGCACTTATCCTCCTGTTCAGTTTCCTTGCTCGCACCGCAGTGATGCCGGAGCCGGAATATGATGTCATTCCGGCCCCGGTATCACTACACGGCATGCGAGGGAGCTCAACAGGAGAATCAGTGTTCCCTCACCGACTGCAGTGACTGGCCGTCCGCCCAGCAGCCTCACTGGACCCCAGGGAAAGTGTTAATCCACTCCAGCATTCCCAAAGGTAGGGAGGCTTGGGGGATTGAATTTCAACAAAAATGTGAGTTTATTAGTGTGTGTGTCTGTTAGTGAGTGTGTAGGTGTCTGTGTGTGTCTGTTAGTATGTGTGTCTGTTAGTGAGTGTCTGTCAGTGAGTGTGTGGGTGTCTATTAGTGTGTGTGTGTGTGTTTGTCTGTTAGTGAGTGTGTGTGTCTGGTAGTGAGTGTGTGTGTCTGTTAGTGAGTATGTGTGTGTGTGTGTGTGTGTGTCAGTGTGTGTGTCTGTTAGGGAGTGTGTTACTATTTATGTGTCTTAGTGAGTGTGTGTGTGTCTGTTAGTGAGCGAGTTACTGTGTGTGTCTGTTAGTGAGTTTGTATGCATCTCTGTTAGTGAGAGTGTGTGTGTGTCTATTAGTGACTGTGTTAGTGTGTGTGTCTGTTAGTGAGTGTGTATGCATGTCTGTTAGTGAGAGTGTATGTGTGTTTGTTAGTGACTGTGTGTGTGGGGGGTGGGAGGGGCTGGGTTTTGTCATGCCTAGGGCAGCACAAAACTAGGATACACCACTGGACCAAGTAGTAGACCAGCACAGTCTCTGAGCACTCCCACCAGATGTGAAATAAAGTTTGTTTCCCTGTCACACAGCACTAGCAGAGCTTTCTATTTTAACTAATGATTAATATTTTTTTATAATCCTCAGATTAAAAACTATACAGATAGAAAATTATACTTTACGTTTCAGATTAGTACAGAATCTTAAATATATAACAGTAAAATTTGCATAAACCAGTAGGGAGTGTAATCACATCTAATCTCACCAAAACTTACTTTAGTACTTAAAATTCAGGGCAAAATAGATGAACTGGAAACTTTCTCAACTAAGTTTTTACAGCTCAACTTCTTCTCAGGTTACTTTACAACTCTTCATCAGTCCCAATTTCCCAGTTTAGTGATTAAACCCATTATGTACTAAAAGAAAAATATCTCATGGTTTTGTTTCCCCTCAGTAAAGAAACCATGTACAGGGTTACTCACTAAACTGGCCATTGCTGGAAATTGACTGGGGCATTCCACAAGTCTCATCAAAAAATGTCCAGCAACACAATTGTTGATATTCAGCTATATACTTTTCCAACTCATCTATCTCGCCCTGATCAATTATTTCTACAATTCCCAGTTTGCTGATAAACCCTATGTGAACTGTGAAAATTATTTTAGTCTAGATGAAATTTCAAATATAAAATAATTGTTTTCTTTCCAGAAAAAACGAAATACTTTAAAATTAAATTTTCTACACAAATCACCATAAAACTGATGATTTAAACAATATGATGGACTTTTAAAAATGTCTTTAACCCCTTAAGGACACATGACATGTGTGACATGTCACGATTCCCTTTTATTCCAGAAGTTTGGTCCTTAAGGGGTTAAACACGGCTTACTCTGTTCTTACAAGACTCCTGGTGATGCTAATAAATTATCAGCAAATAATGCACCGTTAATTTAAAGGGTAACTATACTTTCATTGTAGCATTGTCCTGCTTAACAATAGGGCATTTCATGCCGTGTTAGTGTTGGTGCAAAAATAACATTATACATCTATACACCGGCGGTGATGTTGGCGCTGGTCACATCTGTAATTCTGGAAAAGAACCTCCTTGAAGAATAAATTACTTTTTGGAACGTAAATCTAGTAGCTTTTAAAAAGTGTGCCAGAACCTAAAACATTTATAAAGGGGAAAACGTATTCATGATGGCTGTTTTTAGATTCCTTGGGTTTGTTTCTGATTATTTAAAGGCCCAGCTTCCTTTGGTAGTACCCATTTGCTATTTATTTGACTTTAGCTTTTGATCTCTCTTTTGCTGACACATCATAAAAATATATTCCTGTTCCAGTTGTGTTGTACAGTTTGTTTCTGTATGCTACATTTTCCAGGTTTTCTGTACAGGCAGAATAAGAGTTTCTTTGTCTTTGATCGACTCCAGGTGTTTATCGTTGCATATTCGTAATGGGTTTCACTGCAAGATATGCATGCAAGAAGCGAATAGAAAAACAAATGTTAAAATTACAGGTTTGATAACTTGTGGGGATTGCACCAATTTAACCACACACAGTTTTAAAAGTACGAACACTATAAGGCATATACATATTCTGCAAATCTATTCTTCTAGTCTCATGGTTTTCAATCTTAGAAAAGCTGGTAAATCCACTAGGAGACAGGAAGGATCAGATATGATTTTTGTTTAATTTCTTCCATATTGAAAACATTTATTGCAAACATGTTTTTCTAATTAACATAAGGCTAAAGGCATTAGAAACACCTTATGCATTATAGACTTTTAAGTTTCTGTGTAGTGATATAATTAGACACTCTTGTGTTGAACCGTCTAAACCTGGATATCATACTTTAAAAATATGAAGGAATATAAAAAAATATATTCATCTCTGATTTTCCTTAATTTAATGCAAATCCTTAGCATCAGCGGCTTCTGCTGTGATTTCTACGGAGATAGGAAGAATGAGTCAACATTCCTAATCCTCCTACTACAAACAAGCAGCATGAATGTAAGAGATACATACCACTTTACCAATCTACAGTCACACACTCAACTCCTCGCTGTTTCTCATTCATGCGTGTCAGCAGCTGAACAAATAAGTAAATAAATATATGAAGAAAGAACATGTTAAGAAAATGAATACGCCTGTTTTTCTCTTCACAAATAACCTGAGCAGAGGATAGTGCGTTGATGTGATTGATTCAATTATGTGGGTTGTTGAATAAAGGGTTGATAATATTACATGCACTAGTTCATTGGATGTTAATTAGGAGGAATCCCTGGGTTCTTGACAGTGAAGTAGGCTAACTGTCGATATCCCCTTTCACCTTTCCAGCGAGGTGTGAGCATTACAAAGTGTTTTCAGAATCCCATACAAAGCAAAACATATATGCACTACATGCCTCTAATCTTACAACGTAAATATGGCAGTGTGGATACAACAATGGAGCAGGGGGTTACACAACTTTCTGCATCTCTATGATCATCTTCTGGCTGCTGAAGTGGGAGTCGTGGTAAAATAATGCACACAGATAGTACATAATCTATTGGAGTATTTAATATTCTCCCACCTACACTATTTCTCTGACATTGCCAGAAGGATATGCAGTTCCTCTGGTTTTAAACTGGGATAAGAGATTAGTTTTTTCCTACTCTAATACAAATATAATAAGAATTTTAATTTTCCTTCATACCTGGTACTAAATAAAATACTAATATTTTGTCTATGTATATGTGGATATGAGGTTTCTTCAATAATTGTGCTATTAAAAAATTGAAATGTGTAAAAGCCAGCGCTGCCTACAATCTATGTGTATTCTTACGTTAAATCCATTTAAATTGTGATCCACGCATGGAGAGATAGGAATTAATGTTTAGCACTTTCTTAGCACTTAAACTCGGAATAGTGACACTATTTACACTTAAAGAGAGGGGCATCCTTTAACATTGCGGAATGTGTGATACTATTAGTACCATAGGGACTGGGTATTGCTTTGGCAAGAAGCCCGACAGTGAGTTAAGTGACACATTCTTACTGGCAAACCATAAAAGAAATGATCATCTATCAGGGTCAGTTATCTATTTGTAGTATGTGTCATAAGATGTAGGAGTAGGTGTCAGGATCCTATCCTGACAGCTAAGTTTGTTTCTTTTTTTCCTGTTTAAAAAAAAAAAAAAAAAAAAAAAAAACAACTCCCGCTCTCCACCACTAGTGGTCTCCCTCACCACTAACCTTGGAACTTACCTGCATCAACCTCACCTTCCTGAACTAATGAGATTGCTACAAAAGACTACACCCTGCTCAAGACAAAGCCTTTACAATGAAGTTGTTGATCATCCTGAAAGACTTCAGTTCCTGGCTCCTGTAATAGTTCATATAAACTTACCTTCTCTGCTACTTCCCTATTGGAAACAAACCTGATCTTCGTTATCTACCTTTTGTTACCAACCTGCTCCATTACCAACCTGAACTGCTTTACAACCCTGCTTTATCATGCCAACCAGCTTTATACCAACCTAACCAATGCTACTAACCTGCTATATCCTGTCATCCTGATTTATACCAACCTGCATAACACTAATCTGGACTTTGCCTCTTAGTAATATTGCAAGGTGTTATTTTCATACTCTATCAGTACTCCTTCCAAGAGGGGGCTGATTCACTAAAGGTCTGCCTTTCCTTTAATCCTGAAACCTTATTGTTCTGTTTCTGTTCTGTTTTACTTGTCTTACTATTCAACCTATACTTTCATCTATAGTTTTCTTATTATTTACAAACATCCTGTCTATAATCTATCTAGGACATATTGCCTAAACATCTGTTTCTATCTGTCCCCCTTTGCCAATAATTTCATTTATAACTTCTCCTATTTTCCTTCTCCCTATAAATTCATTTACAGGATTTCCGGATTTTTCAATTATGTCAAAACTAACCAATAAAGCCTCTAATGTTAACTCTGGTCAAAGTCTCCTATCTGACCTGCCCAAGATCGTGACAGTAGGCTACATACTCAGAAATGGCAGATAAACCATAAATATAATAATAAAAATATAAAACTCAACATTTAATGAATACTGCTGAAAAAAGCACAATACAAACAAATCTACATACAATTTATTTATAATAGCCACCGGTTAAATTTTTTGATTTAAAAGTCTATACAACAATATTCTAGACACACACAGAAATATAATAGATATATGTAAATGGTATCCGCAATATGAAAGCCCTGAAAAAGCCTGCTTCTGGAATGTTGGAGCTTTGATACTGTCTATCTAAATCACCTGGCCATGGGGCAGCCAGATTGAGGTGTAAAAGTTGTATCATTGTAGTGAATATAAAGAATAATTGCTTAAATGCATATTGCTGTAGTGTAGGTAAGTATAGAACACAGTCAGCCCAGGTTCAGGCACCAACATCATCCCACAATGCTGTGGATCTGACACAAAGTTCTGGTAAATCACCCACAGACCCGGGGATCCTTCATTTCAACCCTACTGAAGAGAACTATCACTATCGAATGAAGATCCTTCATTTCAACCCTACTGAAGAGAACTATCTGGCCTACCAGACCTCAAAGCCTCAGTAGGTGGCTGTAGTTTCAAGTTAACTTGGCTCACCAAGGGAAGTTTCTGGTTATGTTGAATATGCTGTCGGGCAGGTAACAGCGCTGTCCACGATGTGGCCCATGATGCCTCAGTAAACATTTTCCAGCTAGTTTGTGGTCTAGCTAAGTCATGGGGAATAGGAAATATGTCAGGCCCTGGAGCCCAGTTATCCTGGTTGTGGTTATGGCTCTCCCTATGGTTCCGCTGATCCAGTGTTGCCCAGAACCATGCACATATGGTCTCAAAGGCCTGATCAAAGGTTCTTGCTTGAGGACACTGAATTTCTTTAGACTTTTGACACATCATCAAATAGTCGGTGACCATCTTTACCTGGTAGCATTTTAGCTGTGATAAAATCTGCAGAAGGGCGAGTATAGGACTGCCCAGGGTAAACTGAAATAACCTTTCCATTCCAAAAAGGGGTGGGACAAGGTTGTGATGCCAGGATCCCAGCTGGCTGGTGTAGGTACACTGAAAACAGAGATGGGTTTGTTAGTAAATGAAGACCAGGAAAAGGCAGAAATGTTAAATAACTATTTTTCTTCAGTATATATTAATGAGGATCCTATGACAAGAGATATGCAAATGATTGCTGCAAAAAACTTGCATATAACTTGTGATTGGATAACTCGAGACAAGGTACTACAGCTATTAAAGAAAATTAATGTAAATAAAGCTCTGGGGCCTGACGGTATCCACCCACGAGTACTTAAGGAGCTAAGTGGGGAATTAGTGAACCTCTGTATTTAATTTTTCAAGATTCTTTTGTTTCAGGTATTGTACCAGAGGATTGGAGGAAGGCAGATGTTGTTCCTATATTTAAAAAGAGTTCAAAATCCTTGCCTGGAAATTATAAACCTGTGAGTTTAACTTCTGTGACTGGGAAATTATTTGAACGGCTATTAAGGGATAATATTCAGGAATTCATTGGGAAGAACTGTGTTATTAGCAATAATCAGCATGGTTTTATGAAACATAGGTCATGTCAAACTAACCTAATTGCATTCTACGAAGAAGTAAGTAGAAATATAGATCAGGGTGTTGCAGTGGATGTGATCTACTTGGATTTTGCCAAAGCATTTGATACGGTTCCTCACAATAGGTTAGTCTTCCAACTAAAAGAAATTGTTCTAGATGAATATTCTTGTTCTTGGGTAGAACATTGGCTTAAGCATAGAGTACAACGAGTTGTCATAAGTGGTAAATTTTCAAGCTGGACAAAAGTGGTGTCCCTCAGGGTTCTGTTTTGGGACCGCTTCTATTTAACATATTTATAAATGATCTTGAAATGGGCATTGAAAGCCATGTATCAGTGTTTGCAGATGACACAACACTTTGTAAAGTAATAAAATGTGAGCAGGATATTGCCTTGCTGCAGAGGGATTTGGATAGATTGGGGGATAGATTGGGGGACTGGGCACTAAAATGGCAGATGAAATTTAACGTAGAAAAATGCAAAGTTATGCACTTCGGGGTTAAGAATGCACATGCAATTTACACCCTAAATGGTAGTGAACTAGGGATAACCACACACGAGAAGAATTTGGGAATTGTTATAGACAACAAATTAGGTAGCAATATGTAATGTCAATCTGCCGTTGCTAAGGCCAGTAAGGTTTTGTCATGTATAAATAGGGGCATAAATTCTCAAGATGAAAATATAATTTTGCCTCTTTATAAATCGCTGGTAAGACCACAACTTGAATATGCTGTGCAATTTTGGGCACCTGTTCTAAAGAAAGATATCATGGCAGTAGAAAAAGTGCAGAGACGAGCTACAAAATTGATAAAAGGAATGGAGCATTTTAGTTATGAAGAAAAGTTAAACTATGTTATGCGAGGGATTGGTTGCCTCCTCCACACACTAGTGCTCTGTACTAGGCCAATCTCCAAAGTCTCTCCAGATGGATAAAAAGGCTCAAATATGGCAGGGCATACAGCTTAGCCCTCTTTTGGCAGCTGACTCTATAGTACCTGACAGTCTACTACCTGGTTATTTGTTTATATTTATGTTTAGTTTAATTTTTCGGTTACCCTTACGAGCTCACAAAGTTTCTACCGAGCAATTTCTGCCTGCCACTCCTACTATACGACGTTAGTTTGCAAACACGACCGCTCACGACCCCCCACCTCTATACCACAACCACACCTGTGGGACATGTCAGAGGCGTAATTTTATTTATGTTAAGATTATCTAGGTTTTTCCCTTTAAGTAGTTGCTAAGTTTTTCTTTTATCATGGATGTTGGGTCTTTGCTTAGTTTCTCATATGTCATAATTTCATTTAATTGTCGTAAAGCCTCAGTTTCTTACATTTCTGTTTAAAGAATGACTACATCCCCACCTTTATCTGCTGGTCTGATAATTAGATCGGGGTCATACTGTTGTTCTTTCTTTTCTATTTTTCTGAAAATTTTGGCTGTCATATTTCACAAGGCCATAAGGTCAGAATACTAACCAAGGTCAGGGATACAGATAGAATGATGGTGAAGTTACTGAGTATTATACACGACAAACCCAGTGTAAGGTGGAGCGCTATGGAATGAATTAACTTACCCCCCCTGGGGTTTTCAGTATAGCCTAAGGGGGGAGAGAGGTACAATAGTGCAGACTATTAAGTACAATCTGAGTGAAATAACCAAATAGTGGTTCACTCACATGGGTCTGAGCCTAAACTGGACAGGCTCAGATCTCTCAAGCAGACGTGTCCTTAAGGAGACACGGACCCTTCAGAGGTTGATTTTCTAAACTCTCTTTCTGTGGAGTACAATAAAAAACCGAGATCTGGTGCAATATATTTCGGGTACCAGTGTGTGCAGATAGATAAAATATAACTGCTCACCTTTCATAGAGCCTCAGACTTGGCTCTAAGTATTTCAGCAAATGTGTCTATAAGGGGACACATACCCTTCTTTTGTTGGAGCGGGAACTGCAGATGTAGACTAAATCAGAAGCTCAGGTGGACAGATAATGAATAGTAAAAATATATTTATTGGTAAAAATAATTATGTGTATAACACTATAAAAACAATAAAAATATATAAGTCTATATAGAAACAATGTCCAAACTTCTGAGGTGGTCCGAGACGCGTTTCGCCTGGTCGGCTTTCTCAATCGGTGTCTCTCTCTCTTGGTTCCCTGTCTTCTTTTAAATGCTGTCTTTAGGTCCCATTGGTGGATGGTTTCGCGCCCTCCGGTTCCGGTTCAGCTGTAGTTCCGGTTTCGTCGACCGGAAATGACGTCGCGCTGGTCTCGTCGACCGGAAGTGACGTATCGCTCGTGCAAAGTCCTATTTCCTGATAAGTCCATTGTCGCCATTTTGATTACTGGCAGCGATCTAGTAGGCAAGTGATACTCCCATAGGGATATAGTGCAGGAGAAATAAGGGCAACATAAAAACTAGTTAGATCCAAATCTAACACATATTAAATATACCCAAGTGTTTCAAATGATCTTAAAGGTGCATTCTATTCTTAGGCATACAGATACCTATATGTTTGTACATATCCTTAGATTGTGGTAATTCATCTGTATATTTAAAGTGCATAGGGTATTCTAGATTCCATATATTATAAATATTTCTAATAAAAACCGTAGTGGGTGAGTAATAAAAACAATAAAAATCTGACACCTTCATGCTTTTAGTGCAAATGGAGATTAAAAGTACATATGTAGAAAGAAGTCTCTACCATATGTAGAGGCAGTAATAAAAGTGCATAAAAAGTTTATAAGAAGTGGCAAAGTTCGAAGTCATTGTTAAGACCATGAGGTGTCAGTGTATTCAAATTAAAAATCCACCTCATTTCTAATTGCCCCAAACGTTTGATAAGATCCTCCCCTCTCCAATTTGGTACCAGTTTATGTATACCCATAAATTTCATGTTATTTGGGTTTTTATCATGTTTTTCCAGGAAGTGTGCTGATAAACTGTGTTTTGCAAATCCATTTTTAATATTTCTAATATGCTCTTGTATCCGTACGTTAAGATTGCGAATAGTACGTCCCACATAAAATAGACCGCACGGGCATATAATGACATATATGACTTTTTTTGAGTAGCATGTAATTAGTTCTTTTATTTTAAAACTTTGTTTAGGATTTTTGGGATGATTAAAAGTCTGGATGTGTCTTTTTGTATTTTGTGTGTTCTTGCATGCACCGCAAGTGCCACATCCGAAAAAACCTTTTGATTTGTTTAAAAAGTGATCATGCTCCTTGGTTCTTATATGGTTATGTACTAAAGTGCGATTTAAACTAGGTACTCCTCTATATACTATAGTGGGTTTCTCGGGGAGGATAGAGTTTAATGTATCATCGTTTTTTAAGATGGGCCAGTGTTTGTTCAGGATTCTCTTAAATTGTTTGCTTTTGCAATTGAAATCACAGACAAACACTGGTTCGTTTTTAGCTTCCTTTTTCTCCTTATATCTAATTAGGGAGGATCTCTCTTCTACTTTAACCTTGTCATAAGCTGTATTCAGCAAATCTTCTTGATATCCCTTTTCTTTGAAATTATCTAAGATAATCTGTGCCTGTTCATGGAATGTTGTGTCCTCCGTGCAGTTGCGCCTTATTCTAAGTAACTGAGCTCTGGGGGCATTGACTAACCACGGAGAATAGTGGCAGCTGCGGGCATTGACTAAAATGGAAGGTACTAGCCAGGGCAGAGTTACAGATAATTGGGAATTGTAGAATAAATAAGGTCAGAGGTACTCAAAATTCCAATAAACTTGCTAAGGTCAAAATCAGAAAGCCCATAAAATATTAAAGGAATGCACTGATCGGGACCTAAGGCAGAAAACATGGGCACAGAAATAGGGGCAACACAGCATTAAAAAGGGTTAACTAGCCTCTGATTGGTCCACGTCACCCCTGCAACCTCCTTCAAATTTGGAAATTATGTCGCCCGGATGACGTGACCAATTCAGAAGCAGAAGTGACAAATTGTCAGCACTTAAGGATGTGACCTCAGAGGAGACAGCATCCAATTTGCCATACAGAAGCAGGTCATGTGTGCAAACAGCACTTTTGATGTACGCAACCTGTTAAAATGATCGAACCTGTGGTGCTGATTTGGTAAATATTGTTACACATATACACACACTGACTCTTACACGCATTCATATATGCACACACACAAACTCATATACACACACATTCATATACACACATATACACTGATCAGCCACAATTTTAAAGCCACCTGTCTAATATTGTGTAGGCCCCCCTTGTGCTGCCAAAATAGCTCTGATGCGTCAAGGCATGGACTCTGAATATGTCCTGACGTACCTAGATATTAGCAACAGATCATTTAAGTCCTGCAAGTTGTCAGGGTGGGACCTCCATGGATCGGATTTGTTGATCCAGCACATCCCACAGATGCTCAATCGAATTGAGATCTGGGGAATTGAGAGGCCGAGGTTACACCTTGAAATCTTTATGTTCCTCAAACCATTCCTGAATACATTTTTGCAGTGTGGCAGGGTGCATTATCCTGCTGAAAGAGGTCACTGCCATCAAGGAACACCATGGCAGTGGCCCAGAGCATAACACTGCCTTGGCCGGCCTGCCATCTTCCCATAGTGCATCCGGCTGCTATCTCTTCCCCAGGTTAACTACCCACATGCATCCAGCCATCCAGTGATTAATCAGACCAGGCAATGTTCTTCCACTGCACCATGGTCCAGTTCTGATGCTCATGCCCAAATTGAAAGCACTTTAACCCCTTAAGGACCAAACGTCTGGAATAAAAGGGAATCGTGACATGTCACACATGTCATGTGTCATTAAGGGGTTAAAGGTGAACAGGGGTTATCATGGCAACTCGGAATGGTCTGTGGCAACATATGCAGCAAGCTGCGATACACTGTGTGTTTTAGTTTTGTGACTGATCAGTGTGCATACATTCACACACATTCACTTAATGTTAATTTATTGTTTATTTATTTATTTATGAACAGAGGCCCATACAGACATCCTTTTCTTACTATTCTAGGGATAACTAGAGTGGAATCTCATCCCTGGTGACAGAGATCAGTCTGTACAGATTGCCCAGATACCTGTAGCTTTATACTTATTTCATATTCTGGCTCCTGCATCAGTACATGCCTGCTCCTCAGCCACAATGTCATGGCAAGCACATATTGTGTAGCACCCCCACAAGAATGTGCTAGTAATGACCCTCCCCCATCTCAATTTGGGATTGAGAGGATTTGCTCAGGCTCATTGTAAAAGTTGTTGAGATGAAAAGATGAGATTTTGCCTGTGAGAGGATTTTTGTTCTCTAGTACAGTGGTTCCCAAACCAGTCCTCATGGCCCACCAACAGTCCAGGATTTATTCCCTGTTTTATTCCAATGGAGATACTAACAAAACCTGGACTGTTGGTGGGTCTTGATGACTGGTTTGAGAAACGCTGCTCTAGTACATTCACTTGTTGGATGATAGCGGTACCAGTGAAGTTTGGATGTTTGACTCCACATATGATCTTGAAGTGCTTATTGACTTGTTGCCAGATTTACAGATACTTGCAGTTACGAATGCCTTCCTTTCAAATTCAGAGGTACTCAGGTAATCCCTGTCTTCTTTATACATCTTTCAAAGTATCTTCCTTTATTTAGTTCTGTTCTGCCTCTGCTCTCTTTGACATTTGAAGGTTCATCTTTGCTGCACATTCTGACGGTTTGTCAAGGGTAGCACTTTGCGATGTTTTTAAAGGTACATGCCACATCTGCAGCATATCTCCCATACTCCGTATACGTGTGTTAGAATGTAAGATTATTGGACACCTGATTTTTCTAATGTTGATCCTCTTGTAGCTGATGGAAGTACATGCAAACATTTTTTAAGGATCTATGTGATTTATATCAACTTGGCATCAGAAAACTAACCCAATTATCAATGTATTAGGAGTAGTGAGGTTACCCAAAGTCTATTTGCATGTCTAAAAATCTGAGATTTTATCACATTTAATCTAGGGGTGCCACTATTGTTTAGTATTAAAATTTGGTTCAGCATGATTTGTGCTCTGTGACTAAACATTCAAAGAAAAATGTTAGCAATCTTTCAAAGTTGGAGTGGCATACATTTTTACATTTGTCTATCACTATTCGTGATTCAGCTGTGGTGACCTCCATGTATAGAAGGCAATGTTCTGTCCATAATCGTTTTCCTACATTGTTTAATGTCAACCTCAATCTATTCTTAGGTGGCTTAAATATTGTGGCACTTGCAGTACTTTATATATTATTTACATTTTTACTTGCAATACATATTTTACAATGCTCTGTGGATCTTGTGTTCATAAACATATAAATGACATTGAAAGGAAGGATGATAGGCCCCATGTTGTCCATTATTTTAAGTAATGCAGCAATGGCGATTTATTTTTGTTAAAGGTCCAAGCATTAAAAGAGTTCTACAATCTGTGAAGAGTGGTACATGGGATGCCAAATTAGATTACAGCAAGGCTAAAATCTTTCAGATGTGTACTCGGAAACCTTCTGGCTTGAATTTTGAATTTTATATTCCCAACTATTTGATGTGGATCAATGGCACTTGGTGGAAACATTTCAATTTTCTATCTTGGATTTTCACTGAATTTCTTATGTGAGTGTTTTATTTGAGCATTTTTGCATCATTTATTTGAATAATGTATTTGATTGCATTATTAATTTATTGAGTATATTTTCATATACACATTTGTGTTATTTCCTATTTATTAGTATAGGATTTTTTATATTATTAATGTTTTTTTTAAACAGTACTGTAGATACTTATCTTGCTGTTTAATTAAATTAGATATATTTCTATTAATCATGATGAACATTAATTTATTAAATAAAAATACACACTTGGGTCAGTGCTTAGCAACAGAGAATAATAAACAACAAGTCAGCAACCATAAGAAGGGGATCCCTCTCAATCCTTCAAAGTAACACAAGAAAAAGGATAGAGACAGAGAGGGGCTGCACCACATGAAACTAAACCAATAGTACTGAAAACATTGCTCCAACAGTGCAAATTGTCATGTATAAAAGTGTCTCTTTTTTAAGAAGTAGATGCAGCTGTGGTTTTTAAGTTCTTTATGCTTGGGGGATGTGTAAGATCTGAGTGTCTTTAGTCTTCGTATGTGGGTAGAAGAAAGACAAGGCAACCTAATAGTGCAATATGTCAAGACTTGATAGACAATACATAGGTAATAGTGATATTGCACTCACATGTAAGAGAGCTATGATCAGCTCTAGTGTATATCGCATATAGTGGTATAATCCCCACTTATGGTATATGGTGAAGGTCGTTCACAGCAGGTGGTTGTCCAGGTACTCAGAGAGGAGATAAAAATAGCCACAAATAGTGCTCACAATAAAAGATGTATAAAATGAATCAAAATTGTACTCACAAGTGTAGAGCAGGCTCACTGCTCTATGATGATAGCATTGGTGGTATGATCCCCACCTGGGATATTCTTGAGAGTAGGAATAAAAAAGGATAAAAGAAATAAAATGCCAGGAAAAAAGTTGTTGAAATACAAAGGTGATGGTACAATAAATGATTGTAAAACCAAAATCCTTTATTCAATCAAATAAAAAGTAATGTCCATTCATTTATTAAATATACATCTACATATTCAACATGGTAAGTGGGGCAGTTTTCTTTATGTCTTAGATTGTTTTAAATTTACTTTACTTTATTTACTATTGGTATGGGAACACAGCTGTTTTTTGGTCATTTCCATTTAGATCAATAAGCCATGTTATTTGCTATAAAAATAATTGACTTCATCAAAAGTCTTGGAAAACTAGTCCCTCCTCTACACAAATTCAACCTATTGATGGCAAATATTGAATGATTTATTCTATATCAGGTAAGTTGTGAGTAGTAACATTTATGATAAAATGATCAATTTAGAAAATCCCTAATTTTGTTTGTTAAGATTTTTTTCCAACTGGACTATTTTGGCCCAAATTTTCATTTCAAATGTCAGTTTATACAGCTCATTATTTCGTGAATGAACTTCATAGGCAAGTGAGTTAAGTAGCAGAATAATTGTGGTTAATTAAAACCTAACTAAAGCTAAACGAGATGAATTGGAAATAATATCCAAATAGAATAGAATGTTACACATGGAGTATAAGTGATTATATACTATAAAACCTGTTCACACTTGTGTTTATTAAAATGTCAACAGGAAAACCTATGACTTTATCACTTTGCATGTTAACGCTTTTTGCTCCAGAGACGGTTTTGCGATACTCAGATGTTACTTGGCCCAGAGTGCTTTAATATATAAAACTTTGCCAGCCTATTCCAGTCTTCTCAGCACAAAATGTGATGCAGATTAAGAACTGTTACTGCTTATATTGGGAAAAAAAATATGCTTTGGCTCAGTCTTAAGATGTAAAATTGAAAAAAATATATATAAATTCTCCCAAATTAGATAGAAAGCTGAGAAAGAAAAATGTTTACTTAGGGGTTTTCCTTGAGCTGCAGGGAAATTTCTTAGGACTGGAAAACAAATCACTTTTGCTGAATGATGTTTCTTGAACTGAAAAGACTAAACTTGATACAAAATGAAATCTTTTGCGTTACTCAATATGCCTATACAAAAAGACTGATACATACAGAACAAAGTACAACGTGTACATTCAAAAGCTTTTCCAAATAGTACGGTAATTATTTTCTACGTTCAAGCTCATAGTTCTACAAATATAAACAGAAACTGTAAAATGTTTAATGGTAATATGATTAACATATGGGACTTGCTTTCATTATACCTTTACATAGTATTTACACTGTATTTGTTTTATTGCATCATTTCAATGTAACCATTTTTGGACTGGATTTTGCTAAGTCTGACCCTCTTGGCATTAAAAAGAAAACCCTAAAACTTTGCATGTCTATAAAAAGGGAATTATATATATTTTTTATCTTGATTATGGATTAACAACACATTACCAACAGCCAAAAATGGGATTGCAACCCATTATATGAAGCATGCAGACATGGTCAAGAAGTTTAAATGTTGTTTGATAAAAAGATTAGAATGGACAAACCGTGTCAATAAGTGACTTTGGAAAGGTAATGTTGGTCCATACCTGCAACATCAGACCACACAGACACAAATATTAAAATGGACTATGCAACTTTTTGACTCTTAGGACACTGGATAATAAAAGGTTAGTCTCATATCATTATATTGTGAATTATATTGTGAGGAACCTAACACGTCATCTTTCCATTACAAACGAACAGTCATCAACTTTGTGCTTGAGATCTTAAACTAGACTTTTCAATATCATTGACTCTTTTTCTTGTAAGGGGATATATTTTGAATAACTCACTACCAAAGTGAGTTGGTAAAATGTAATTTATATTGGATTAGGCGTATTAATCCAGTATACTGCAGTGTACTTGCATGTTACAATAATCTGGTTATTTTGGTAAAATGTTATTAATAGCTAAAAACTGAGATAGCTGTATCTCAAAAATGGTCTTGCTGGTTTATAATAAACAGTGCCAAAGGAGAAAACATCGCTGTGGATATCTAAAATCACTTAACTTCCTACTTGTTTTTGATGTCTGTGGATAGATTACTATAAACACTGGTAATGTGATGGGGTTCTTATATATAAGAACATTTCATAAAAACTATATCATTGGTGTTTTGACATTTTAATCTGTCATCCTGGTATATAGTAAATCACATCATGTTTTCTTCACATGGGCATTATTCTATTTTTATTTCCTTGTTTTGGCTACCATTGAAAATATGTTGCTTTGTATCCAAAGATGCTGTCCTCATTTGAACTCGTTTAATGGCATTTAGTAATTGCTATATTTATAATTAGCAGCTATGCAATGGATTTAGTGACATCCATAACTCTTTTCTCATGCGGCAACCTATTTTCACAGTAGCTGTCTCTACTAGTCAAAATATTTAAAGGAACACTTTGGGCACCTTTAGGGAAAATGCACCTGTTATGAAGACTCACTTTATAATAATGTAAATTTCAACAACATTTTTATAAAACCAAATACGACTGATAGCTTGAGCAGACTAACATTAAATGTACCTTTTATGTAATCATTATACAGTTTGATTTGTAAGATTGACTATTTGCATTCAAGTATGGTTTATCCATAAGGCTTCTCAATGACAAGCCTCTGACTGGACAATGTCAGACAGAAACAAGATTGCTTGTGCTGGAGAAAAGGGGTTTACAGTAGCTGCAAAAACTAACACACGATTGGATATTAAAATATTTTAGCCAGTTTTAACAATATTTTATTTTGCCTTTAGAACAGCTTCGATTATTCATTGTACATCAATTTGTAATGACCTCAGCAGATTGGTTGTTCCAAACATCGTGGAGAACTAAATACACCCATTCTGTGCATTTAGGCAGCCTCAGTTGCTTCTGTCTCTTCATCTATTCCCAGATGGATGTGGTAATGCTGAGATCAGGACCATGTTGGGGGCCATGTTATCACCTCCAGGTCTCTTTGTTCTTCTTAATGCTGCATATAGTTCTTAATAACTTTGTCTGTATGGCTGGGGTCATTATTAAACTCAGAGATTTTGGAGGCATAAAGGCCTCAATTTAATAATCTTTCCACATGATTCATTACCATTAGAAACGTTTTCAAGTAACTTATCTACAGAAGTCCCCATTAAAGTCGATGGGGATTTTTGTAGATAAATTACTATAATTTTTTTTCTAACCATATTGAATCATTTGGAAAGCTCATTAAATTGAGCCATATAGTTAGATACATAATAAAATAATAGGTTATAGGTTAGGTTATCATGCTGAATAATTTCTGAACAATCAAATGCCTCGCTAATGCTATTGCATGATGGATACGTATCTGCTTGTACTTCTCAGCATTGAGGAGACAATTAATTTTGTTTTTTGAATCCTCCTTCGTGTTTAAACATTGCATGCAGACACTGTTTTTTTGTACTACTCTCCATCCCTTCTGCAAACAATCTGCCTTCTGCTACAGTCAAATATTTCACATTTAACTCATCAGTCCAGAGCACCTGCTGCCATTTTCTGCACTCCAGTTTCTCTGTTTTTGTGCATAGTTGAGATACTTGACTTTGTTTCAATGTTAGGGGCATTGTTATTTGGCTGCATGTCTTTCAAGAAGACCAATTCTGACCACTACTGTCTCACAACAGTAGATGGGTATACCAGGATAATGGCACTGCTGGACATCTTACTATGGCAAAGGAAATGAAGAATGATGTGTATTTCATCTTGTGCATTATGTTTCATTGGCATTGTTGCCAGTTTCTTTGTGCTTCTTCAAAAGAGCTTGGACAGGACATTTGAAAAACCCATGCCTGCCTTGAAACTTCTACCTGGGAGTGACCTTGTTAATGCTGTATAACTGAAAGGGTTACTCCAAAGAGTATGACCATATTGGTGGTTTGAAGTGGTCTCTATAGCTCTGCCTCCTTCCTCGGCGCTCGGTCGTGGCTCTCCCTCTGTCCCACTAGAGCAGATGCTAATGTGGACACGCGGTAAATGGCATGTGTACATTAAAGGATCACTATAGGGTCAGGAACACAAACATGTATTCCTGACCCTATAGTGTTAAAACCCCTATATAGCCCACCTGGGCCTCTCATGCCTCCATAAATATAGTAAAAATCTTACTGTATTCAAGCCAGAAGCTGTAAATCTGCATGCTGTTAGACTCAGAAAAACAAGCAGTCTGCTGACATGTAGTAGCCTGATCCAATCACAGAGACTGACAAAGAGGCAGATCAGGGGCAGAGCCAGCATGATTCAAACACAGCCCTGGCCAATCAGCATCTCCTCATAGAGATGAATTGAATCAATGAATACAGTGTTATACATAAAAAAGGTTGCAGGGAGCTATAGTTCTCACCTTAACAACCTCATTAAGCTGAAGTTGTTCAGGTGAATATAGTGTCTCTTTAAACCTCCCCATGGGAAATTATTTTTCTATGGGAAAAAATCTGACGCTGGATGTCCTCATGCAGAGCGTGAGGACGTCCAGTGTCAGTTACCGCACCAAAGGTCCATTTGGATCTAGGAAGACAGCCACTGGAGGAAGAATTAGTGCTGCAATGTAAACAATGCAGTTGTTCTAGAACTGCAATGTTTAACATTTTAACACACAGTGCAATAGGGGCACGGCACCCAGACCACTTCAATGAGCTAAAGTGGTCTGGTTGCCTATAGTGTCCCTTTAACATAATTTTCTTTTACTAGCCTTTATCCATGGTAGCATATACTAACGGGTTAGCTCTGACCCTTACAGCGTAAAAGGCATAAAATAAAGAGAGACTTTAAAAAGAGGCTAGGTGCTAAGATCACTAGGCAGTTACAAGCTCCACGGTCCCAACATCGACTTAAGACCATTGCCACTATGGATAATAGTCAGTAAAATAAAATCAAGAAAATTAAAAAAGCACATTAAATATGAATAACTTTTGCTTTTTACTGGTATAACAGTGTAGCATATTCTAATAGGAATACCATAGGTCAAAGGTGGGGTGAGAAGAAAAATCATGCAACAATGAATGATTGTCACGAAAGTGATAAAGTAAGACCAATTGCCAGCATTTCAAAGACTTCTATGGAAGCATTAGCCACAGTGTCCCAAGAGGCAAAAACTGCTTGGGTAGAATGTGCCTTTAATCCATCCAAAATAGGAAGTGTTTGTGATTGATATAATATTGAACTCAAGATGATCCAATGTCTGATTGGAAGGTGAAAGGAAAGGTGAAAGGAAAAAGCGGTCAAAACCAGCTTCTGATTAAGTTTGAATTTGGTAATTACCTTTGTCAATAATTCCATCACTGGTCTTAGGACCATTTTGTCCTCAAATAATTCGTTGAACAGAGGTTTTAAAGAAAGTGCTTGAATTTCACAGATTCTTCTTGCAGATGTCAAAGTCATCAACAGCAGCACCTTCTGTGACAAAATTGTTAAAGGAATAGATTCCAAGGGTTCAAAGGGGGAATCTGTCATTGCCTTCAAGACAAGAGGTAAAACATATAGAGCAGGGTGACTCATTTGATCTTCATACCACCTTTAGGAACCTCACTACTAAAGGGTCTAAAGCCAGACAAAGCCAATATGAACACTTTGGGTATTATAACTGAAGCCATTATCCAGGTCAGATTGAAGAAGACCAAACACAGTAGGTAAGGAAGGAGTATTAAAATTAACCTTGTGTTCCATTGACCAATTTCCAAAGCCCTCTCAAATTCTGTAACATTTTGCAGATGCAGAATATTTGCAGGATTTCAAAATAGTTCCAAATACTGATTCAGGAATACTCAAATCTACCAAAGATTCTCGCTCAACCTCCATTCCCTTATTTGGAGAGCCTGTAAGTCTTAATATAACAACGGCCCTTGAAACAATAGATCTACACGAGCTCGAAGTTCCTTTGGACGTTCTCGAGATATCCGTTGAGTCTTTAAGGCCAAAAAGACAAGATTGCAATGAAATCTGCCTTCTCTATCTGAATCCTCCTCAGTACTTTTGGAACTAATGGAATGGGAGGAAAAAAATGAAACCAGGGAAAACTCCCATCTCTGGGTTAGAGCATCCTGGCCCTGGCCCTGTGCCTTTGGATTGTATACCATTGAAAAATATGCTTGCATTTGAGCATTTTGAGCATTCACCAGCTGCAGAGTAGACTTTAGATAAATCTGCATCTTGTTTTCTATCCATTGGTTCTCTTAACAAGCAGGACTATTTAGTGGAAGCGCAGGAGTGGTCCAAACCTTACGAGGAGTGGTCCAAAGTTTGGATGTATCCTCTTCCAGAGGATATAATATTGATAGCTTTCCATAAGAGTAGACTCTTTTTTCAGTTTTCAGTCAATGCGATGTCCTTAATGAGTCAAGAGAAATAAAAGTGAAAAATAAAATTAAAAAAATGTGTGTAAGAAGAAATACATAAAATAAATATACTTATGTAATAAAATAAATATACATATGTGAAATAGGATGACCATAGTAGAACCATTCTAAGTGCTGTAGGACATGGAAAAGAATAGGCATATTTGTACCTGGCCTTTTATAGTCTTTCTTTATTTCCTGTTCTATCATCTGTAAGTGGCAGAGATAACCACTTAGTATACGCTACCATCATTAGCATATACTAATGTGTTGGCTCTACCCCTTACAGCGCATAGAACAGGAAATAAAGAAAGACTTTAAAAGGAGGCTATGTACTAAAATCATCAGTCTTTTTCCTGAACTTTATAGGCTTATCCCACACATAGGACTGTCTCTCTGAATCACTCAGTACCTAATGCCTTAAAGTAAGGATAAGCAAATCGCTTTTGTAAATATACTAAATGATTTGCAGAATAGTTTTAGTGATAATTGTCCCCTTTTTTATTTTACTTTATACTAGTTTTCTAAGTTTTCTACTTGTTAAAAATGTTGGTTCATTTCATATATTACAAAAAGTATTAAAACTATCAATGCACATCACATAATACGTGCACTTAAATGTAGTGTAGCTGTTGGTGCTAATGGATTTGTGTCAGCATTATAATGTTCCTTGCCGTAATCGCGTATGGAAAAAGCACGCGATTCCCATCCAGTCAGTGTTTACCATGTCTGGCAGTTCAGACACTCATACACGTCGTGATTAATCTCCCAGTGCAACTGCAGTCAATTACAGCACATCTGTGTGTTTGAGATATCAGACACATCAAACTGACAGAAAAAGAGCTGGCACACTATCAATTGTACTCTTAGCCAGTGCTGCGGCCCACTTAATCTGGCAATAATCAGAAGGGCAATGTTGCCACAATTTGCTTTATGCTGACTGCGCATAGCATGTTTCCAGGAGTGGAAAAGAACAGTTTCTCTTTTTTTGTTAATTTTTCTAACATTCATAATGCTGGTGTGTTACATCTCATAGTTTATGGTTGTTTAGTTGCTCATAAACACTGCAGGAAGTACAATTAAAGCATAATACAGATATTATAACTTTAGAATTAATGTGGATTTAAAATTACTTCTCTGATATTTAGTAGTTAATGTGAAACTGCTTACCTCCAAGCTTCTCTGTGTAGCCCAACTGTTACCCAATTTTCTGAGTGTTTACTGCTGTTTTCTCCAACTGTGCTTCAAGGTTTAGGCTGCCTCTGGTTCTCTGGTTATGTATAAGCCAGCTATACAATGTGGTTTATGTATTGATTCTGACACAAATTATGACACACAGCTTGTTCACAGCAGATAAAAACACAAGTGTATTTTAGGCATGTGTCTTATGCATGTCCTAGTGTATGTACACAAAGATATGTGCAATACTACAGTCCTTAGAGTCCTGTTTTGAACTCTCAGAAATGAGTGCAATGATGACGCTTCATCAATCAGGAGTTAAAGAATAAAAACATGTACAGGGCATAAATTGAAGTCAAGTGTATCACTTTTCTATACCTAGACACCACGATCGAGCAAGCATGTAACTTGGGAGCAGGCCCGGACTGGCCATCGGGCACACCGGGCAAATGCCCGGTGGGCCGCGGTGGCCAAGGGCCGAGGCCGGCAGGGGAGGTTACAGGACATCCCCTGCCGGTCTATGCAGGGCCAGCGCTATCCGAGCGCCGGCCCCGCTGTTTTCCATGAAGGGCCGGTTAGGGAGATCAAATATCTTCCTCACCGGCCCACATGCTGTCAAATGCAGCCACCGGCGGGGAGAGAGGGAGGGAGACAGCCAGCCTGGAGAGAGGAGCCGGCGGAGCTCTAACTTGCAGCTCCGCCTGGTTCCTCTCGCGAGATCCGGAGCGTTGCCATGGCAACGGCCGGATCTCGCGAGAGTGAACTCTAGCCCGCAGGCTAGAGTTCACTCACCACTAGGACCACCAGGGAACATCGCCACCCCGCCTCCCAGTCCCAGGTACCAGCGTACCGGTCCCCCCCTCCCAGGCTAAAGGTAAGAAGGGAGGGGGGGACATAATGCCTGTTGTTTTATTTGTTTATTTACCCCCCCCTACACACACACAATCCATTCTAACATTTATACACAGCAGCACTCTCACACCCATCACACACAGCACTCTCACACACATCATACACAGCACTATCACACACATCATACACAGCCCTCTCACACACATCACAGTCACACACATCACACACAGCACTCTCACACACAGCTCTCTCACACACAGCACACATCACACACAGAACCCCTCACACACAGCATCCATCACACACACATACTACACCCCTCACATACACACATAACCCCCCAAACACACTGCACCACACACATACACAATACTTCCAAATATATATATATATACATTCTGGGTCCTTCAAACGCACACTAGACTATATATATATATATATATATATATATATATATATATATATATACATATATATATATATATATATATATATATATATACATATACATATATATATATATATATATATATATATATATATATATATATATACACACACACACACACTACACCCTTAACACACGCACTCTGGATCCCCTATACACACACTAGATTCCTTGTAAGCAAACACATACTACACCCCTAAACACACACTTTCTACAAACACTTCATCACCTACACACACACACACACACACACACACTATAGCCTGTATGCACACACTTGCTATATCCCCTATACACACATTCTCTACAGCCCCTAGCCACATATGCATCACATTACACCACAAACACAACATGACTAAAACCAACCTTATTACACAATACCACACAACAATCAGCTCACTCTACACACACGCAATCCCATAAGCAGGCACCAAACCCCCATTATTTTTTGCCTAGATTAGGTGTTTTTAATAAAACTAGTCAAATCTGTCAGCATCAAAGTAGCTGTTTAGTTGATAAGTGAGTGCGCTGGATTTCTATCTTTACTGTACTTATTGGCCCCCAGCAGCACCCCATTTAAGCATGTTTAGGTGAGTGCAGCCAGTCCCTTGTTTTCCTATATATATATATATATATATATATATATATATATATATATATATATATATATATATATATATACACATACACATACACACACACACACACACACACTACACTCTTAACACACACACTCTGGATCCCCTATACACACACTAGATTCCTTGTAAGCAAACACATACTACACCCCTAAACACACACTTTCTACAAACACTACATCACCTATACACACACACACACACTATAGCCTGTATGCACACACTTGCTATATCCCCTATACACACATTCTCTACAGCCCCTAGCCACATATGCATCACATTACACCACAAACACAACATGACTAAAACCAACCT
Organism: Pelobates fuscus; assembly: GCF_036172605.1. Classification (NCBI taxonomy): domain Eukaryota; kingdom Metazoa; phylum Chordata; class Amphibia; order Anura; family Pelobatidae; genus Pelobates; species Pelobates fuscus. The sequence continues at coordinate 229,210,360 of NC_086318.1, forward strand.
TATTACACAATACCACACAACAATCAGCTCACTCTACACACACACAATCCCATAAGCAGGCTCCAAACACATGCACAGTACTCTTTCCTGGCATTTTTAACTCCTGGTATCCATTTATAGAGACACCAGAGACATATTGCAAGGAAACACAGTGCAAGCATGTTATTCAATTTGCTTGCACTGTGCAGAACAAATACATGGCTTTTTTCTCATGCTAGAGCTCTTCAGCAGAGCTCTGCGCATGGTCTGCCCTGGAAGAGCATTGAACCAACATGCTCACTTTGAGAGGGGGCGTGCTTGTCATTGGTGATGACAAAACACACCTCCTCTGACCCGCCCCCTTCTTAGTGGGCCGCTGCGATAAAAAAAAATGTCCGGGACGAATTTTTCTCCCAGTCCGGCCCTGCTTGGGAGGGTGATCATTGCAAAAAAAAACGCCAAAGACTCCAAAAGTAACACATCTGCTTTAAAAAGCATTGAGCAAGTATTTGGCAAAAAATAAATAAATCAAGAGATACAAATGCAAAGGCATACATTTTAATTAACCTAAACATTAAATTCTAAAAAGGTCATACATTTTCTGAAAAAGCCTCTTTGTGGTGAAACGCGGTAAGTGGTATTTTACTACTTTGTATTGCTTTTATTATTTTATGTACTAGTGTATTAAATAAAGCAGCTATTTGCTAACCTCTGTGAACTTCACACGGATCTTCCTTGGAGCTTGAGACCAATATATATATATTTTTTGATTACCGGTACATTATATATTTTTTTATTTTTGTTTCTATATATTAACTACCAGGTCTTGATAAAGTTTCAGAAGTTTCAGAAACGAAATGCGTTGATCTATGCACATACCTGCTTTGGCTGATTCCTTGCCTCCAGTTTTGTACCCCGTCTGGCACCTTGTCTTTCCTGGCTGATTGCCGCGTTCTTTTGTGAAGATCCCGACCACGATGCTTCAACAAGAGTTTTTTGCATCCTGGGCAGCATCTCCTGCACAATTTCCTTCGTCTGTGTGTTATTAATACCACGGTCTTTTTAGAAAACCCCGACCGCGGTATTAAGGCGATAGGTTGTATTTCGTTCTATAGTGCATTTGGCTGCTCCCACTCTTCATTGAGTTATATGGTGTCATTTGGTGTCATCTGGGGGTCTTTCTGGTTACCCCTGACTTGGATTTTATTTCTACCTCTGGTGGGGGCCCACACCGAGGTCAGGTACTTTTTATTTATTTTTCCATTTATTGTTTTTTTCATATTATTTGATGTATTTATATTTTTTGTTGTGTTTGTCTCTTTTGGCATATTATCCATATCATTGATGTTTTTTTTTTTTTTTTTTACATGTCTAAAGCTGAGTACATCTATCAACTTTGTTGCATATGGATACTATGCTGAGTATTTAATTTACTGTTTTATACTTTGTTGCTATTTTGTGTGTTTCTAACCATTATACGATTTCTAACTTTATTTCCATTATTCCAGTGTGGATATAACCATTAGGGAGGTTGTGAAACAGCTTTTGAATTATTTGATGATAGTCTTTTATTTGATGATTATTAAAAGATTTATACTTTTATATTTAACTATTTAGTCTGTGATTTTTCATTGGGAGCGCACACACCTTTTGGTTTATTGTGAGTTATTTGCTCAATTCAGTCGCTTGCTGGTGTTTTGTTGCCGCCCCTATTAATTATATTGATCTATAGTATAGTTGTATCGTTTTCTATATCTGATTTATTAACTACCAACCTACCAACAAACCTGTGAGGCCCCAAGGGGGGGAGGGGGGGGTGACACCATCCTGTGTCACCATACCAAGGTGGCGTTCCCCTGCATGAAAGCACTTTAAAGAAGACACAGAATATCCCTAGGAGGGGATTGTACCACCCAAGCGCATTCATACAGAGCTACCTTTGCTCTCCAAACTGTAAGCGCAGTTCTATTTGTTATGTTCTTACTTACGTATGATATACTACACTATATTCTTCTGTATTCTTCTGTTTCCCACTACCTCTGAGACTACACCTACTTCAAGAAATTCATCAAGGCGCTAAACCCACTACTTATTTTATGTACTTTCTTCTGGATCGGAAATTTGGTTTGGGTGTTTCAGCTGCCTTTCTACCTCAAGCACACGCGCTAGAAGCCAATATATATTTCTATATAGCCATACATTTAATATGTCCAGTCAATATTTTGTTAATCCCAAAATTGCTGGACAATGGGGGGGAGTAAGGGGACTATCCAAGTCCCCCTTTATTCTCATAATATTAACACCACTGCTTAACGGAATTGGGATCAATGGATGAGCAGCTATTGGCTGCCCAACTGTTTATTCCCCTATCAGGGCATGTTGGTTAGGGCTTATGGGAGGACTTTTTTCTCTTACAGCTAGTTAACAGGATAGTAAACCTTGGCACTATTTCTATTTAGTATTTTGCACTAAATGTATTTTGTAAATTTAGATACAGTGCAAATCCAGTGTTCGGTAAATATTCAAATCCTATCACTTGTAGTATATTTGCACATGAGAATTACTGATTTTCAAGCAGATACAAGATTACACAAATGAGGTGTGCTTATTCAGTGGAAATAATCATATTTAAACCAGATTTGCCTTTAGTAAATACGAGAATTCCAAATCCAATTCAAATTTGGTTATATTATTCAAATTTTATCAATTTGGACTGGAATTAGTCAATTGCTGTTTTTTTCTGCACATTTTCTAAAAAAAAAAACCACTTGAAAACATTGAATCTTTGCTCAAAAAGATTAAGATTCTCTTTTTCTTTTACTTGGCAACTTTATAATGTGGAGAGTTATATTTCACACAGATATTTGGTATTGGGTTAAAAAAATGATAATTGCATCTAAATTTAGAGTCTGAAGTTTTTAATCTTCTGGTTTTACAGCAATTTTGTTTTAAAAATAAATCTACTCCTTTGTTGGCTGGTTTAAAACATCGGAAAAGTAAGAAACTAAAACTATACACGTATTAATGCTTTATTAGGCCTACCCAAATTTATGTCCGGGTAAATAAAGTCTGCAATAATTAAAGTGTTATCCAGTTGTGCAACTTTCCCAATTTGCTTTAACAGCTGTTCTTCCTCATCGATATCAATATTAGATTGATAACATATTCCAAGCAATAATTGATTTCTCCATTTTTGCCTCGAACAGATATCGATCTACCCATAAGGCATCCACATTTTCCTTGTAAAATACCACTTGCATAATATGTGGCTTTAAGGTTTTCTATCCTTCTTAAACACTGTGTTACCATTTAATTAACTGTCTAGTCATGTGTTTCATTCCACCATGTTTCCATTATGCATAATATATCATATGGTTAGTATATTCTATCGCTTTTACAGCAAACTCGCCAGTTGAGACAATCAAAATGGCAGAGTATCTTGTCTATTCTTTTAGTAACAGAGTTCACTACCAACACAACCTGTCTAGCCTTCCTTACATTCTTGATGTCATCTGTAATATTTCCCCAGATTTTAGAAGGAACAGCTATCTTCAGTACAGCTACTCCTGAGTTGATGCTTCCAACAACTTCACTCAAATGAGCAAATCTTTTAGGCTGCACAAGATCGGGACTAGCCAAACTGTTCCTCTTCCCCCCACCCTGATAGCATGAGTAACAGTCGCCCAACTACTTGCCTGTCTCCAGCTGTTTTGTTTCCTCCCAATCTACTAGATGCCCTCACTAAAGTCTAGACACCTTTCAAGATTGTCAATTTGCCAAATTGCCTCAATGTTGCAATTTGCTTCTAAAGATCTCCAATCTGAGCTTCCAGAAAACCCACAATAAACATGGAGTCCAATAAAGTCCACTCGAAGGCACAATTACCTTTCTTTCATACAGCAAACTTACAAACAGAAACAAAGTAAAATACCAAAAGAACAAGAAACATATAGGGTATTACACTTCTCTACATGTACAAAAAACACAGTATTTAACTCACAGAAAAAATATCAAATTTTGGGGGATCTTGCTCTCTTCTCTTTCTCCTCCTATTTGACATTGTGATAATCCAATACCAAATTACCACCGAAAGGAAAAGGATTAAACTCTTAATTTGTTCGAATATTCAACCACCACCCAAAAAACAACCTAGTATCTGGTTGTCAAGGTCAAAACATAACTTTTATTTCTTCAAAACAGAGACTGCCCAGAGGTAGGCTTATTCTAGATCTATTTTGTACTAGGCTCAGATAGACCTTTTCCTTTTGGTTATTTTGCGCTTGTACTTGTATCAAATGGAGATAAACTAGCCTAAACAGTTAACAGAAAAAAAAAACATCAAAAGCACTTAACATGCATTTCACCTCTTGCCAAAAGTAATGTTCTTCCAGTCACCTTCATTGAAACATTGGAGTGACTGTTAAAGGACCACTCTAGTGCCAGGAAAACATACTCGTTTTCCTGGCACTAGAGTGCCCTGAGGGTGCCCCCACCCTCAGGGTCCCTCTCCCGCCCGGCTCTGGAAAGGGGAAAAGGGGTAAAACTTACCTTTTTCCAGCGCTGGGCGGGGAGCTCTCCTCCTCCTCTCCGCCTCCGTTCCTCCCCGTCGGCTGAATGCGCACGCGCAGCAAGAGCTGCGTGCGCATTCAGCCGGTCACATAGGAAAGCATTCATAATGCTTTCCTATGGACGCTTGCGTACTCTCACTGTGATTTTCACAGTGAGAATCACGCAAGCGCCTCTAGCGGCTGTCAGTGAGACATCCGCTAGAGGCTTTGGGGGAAGGCTTAACTAATTGATAAACATAGCAGTTTCTCTGAAACTGCTATGTTTATAAAACAATTAGTTAACCCTAGCTGGACCTGGCACCCAGACCACTTCATTAAGCTGAAGTGGTCTGGGTGCCTAGAGTGGTCCTTTAAGGTGTTTGTTAGGGATGCTGAAACCGTTCCTCCTCTAGTAAACCACTCAGACATCATCACCAGCTCTCTCTCAGTGACAAGGCTTCTGCTCAGGCTACTGAAGACAACTAATTACATACTTCATTTCAGAAGAAATATAACTTTACAAATAAGTGCATAAACAAGATTAGCAAGCTAAGACACACACAAAGTTCTTTTTTTTTGCTGAAGAACTAATGAAACAGGCACCAAAGTGCATATATGAAAAGCTCATTCAGAACACTCTGAAAGGAACACTCTGTGAACCAAAATAACTTTTATAGGTTTTGAACTCAAATCATGCTGTTTTTTTGCTCCATCTTCAAATCATTTTAGATTTGCTTTGAAATAATACGTTGTGCAGATTTGTGCAGCATAATAAAGCAACTTTTTTATTAGATATACTCAAACTACAGCTCAGTAAATGAGAGATGGGTGTGAGCAGATTTGCTGTATTGACTACACCCTCACAGCCAATCTACTCTAGTATCTAATATAAGAATAGTAATTCTAAGCTGTGCTAAGGTGAGAAAACAAAAAGAGGGCATTGGGGTGTAGTGATGTCAGCAACTCAGCTCATGAGTACATCCTAAAAATTAGACTTGTGCATGGTGAAAACATTTTTTTAGTCAAATCAATTCATCTGCAAAAAAATTGTGCCAGTCAATTAAAAAATCGGCTATGTGGTGTTTCGGTTCGGGCAAACTTTGCCATGTATTTATTTCGGGAGAAAAAGATTCAGGCAAACTGAAAGGGTGCAGAAATGGGCCAATCAGTGTACTGCACAATATATGCATAATATAAATATTCTATTTATTTAATTTCCGGTCATTTGGTTCACAGATCAGGAGAGAAAAGGTAAACCAATAGAGGGAAAGAATTGGATAAATAGCTAAAAACGAGATTTATGTATTATTTATTTACTAAATGTATAATATGTACATTTATGAATATATATTTTTTTTTACTGTTTCTCCTTTTTCCCTCTATTGGTCACTTCTCACTTGATCTGTAAATAAAATCTACATTTAGTGGCTCTCCCCTAACCATCAATCATCATTTTCCCATCAAATATATTGTCCATTGCCGGTTTTATTTGTTTCTGTGATTCAACCATATAACATTTTGGAGTTACGGAATTCTGAAGAACCGCTGATCACCCAAAATTCTGGCAAAATACAAGTAGTTTGAAAAAGAATGCACAAGTCTACTGAAAATACATCTAATAAGGAAGTTGCTTTGTGAAAAGAGGAAGCATGGCTTAATGTACGTGGTAATGCTGCAGAAAACAAAATAAATACAATTTTTTTTATCGAAACTAATAAAAATCTATACATAAATATAAGGACAAAATCTATCAAATGTACTTGTGTTGGTGCACGGAGCATGACTGAACTTTTAGCAAATATCCTGTTTTTTATTTTCTAGTATCAAGAAAATTTGGCTACGATCTAGGTACAATTCAGCTCCAGTTTGGCTGGAACTATTTTCAAACTAATTTCACTGTTACAATAAGATTCATTGAAAAATAATTGGATTCTACTTGGCTCAATTTGATTTAAATTGAAAATAGAAAATAAAAGAAAACTCAAGAAAATTATATCAGCCAATTGAAACTAATTTAATAAGCTTTCTAAATGATTCAATACTATTAAAAAAAAAAAAATACTATACTATACTATACTATTTCACACATTTAACTCTCTTCTTTGCCCTATTGTTCCTCCTCCACCACCTAACTTGACCGCCTCAGACTTTGCAACTCACTTCACTGACAAGATCTCTACAATCAGGGAAGAGATCTCTCATCTTTCTTCTTCCCTTTACAATACTTCCCCTAACTTCACTCCCTTTGCGGTTCTATGTTCATTCACACCCGCTACAGTGGAAGAGGTTTCTGATCTGCTCCAGTCCTCCCGCCCCACCACCTGCTCCCTAGATCCAATTCCCTCGCATCTCATCCGTACTCTGTCTTCTTCTCTTTCTCCACCTCCAGGGGCGGACTGAGAACCCTCAGGGCCCCCAGGCAAAATAAATCAAGGGCCCCCTTACAGGCCCCACCCATACTCCGCAGCAAGCGCCACCCATGTCCCGCCTCCATGCACCGCCTCCAGCCACACCCTACACAATCTTTAGACACAAGGAACAAAAGTGCAATAATCCCTTCAAGGCCCCAGTAGAGACTACAATTGAGGGCTAATGGGCCATGGAGGGGGGTCTTTCTAGCAGAGGCTATCTCAGTGTCCTTTAGAGAGTGTGTTAGAAAGAATCCCCTCCAGGCCCTATTAGAGACTACAATGGAGTCTAACAGGCTTGGAAGGGGGTCTTTCTAACAGAGGCCATCTCAGTGTCCCTGCTGGAAACAGTCGCCTCCAGGCCCCAGTAGAGACTACAATTGAGGGCTAATGGGCCATGGAGGGGGGGAGCATTCTAGCAGAGGCTATCTCAGTGTCCTTTAGAGAGTGTGTTAGAAAGAATTTCCTCCAGGTCCCATTAGAGACTACAATGGAGTCTAATGGGGCCTGGAGGGGGGTCTCTCCAACACTCTGGTTCCTATTCACAATATAGCAACACAACATAGCTGATACCTAGGCCAAGTTGGCTCCTCTTACCTTAATTGCTGTTGCTGGCTGGCAGTCTGTGGGCTTGCTGGAAGGCTGTGGGCTTACTGGCTGCGGCTGGCAGGCTGTGGGCTTGCTGGCAGGCTGTGGGCTTGCTGGCTACTGCCGGCAGGCTGTGGGCTTGCTGGCTGCGGCTGGCAGGCTGTGGGCTTGCTGGAAGGCTGTGGGCTTACTGGCTGCGGCTGGCAGGCTGTGGGCTTGCTGGCAGGCTGTGGGCTTGCTGGCTACTGCCGGCAGGCTGTGGGCTTGCTGGCTGCGGCTGGCAGGCTGTGGGCTTGCTGGCTGCGGCTGGCAGGCTGTGGCTTGCTGGCTGTGGCTTGCTGGCTGGCAGGCTGTGGCTTGCTGGCTGCGGTTGGCAGGCTGTGGGTTTGCTGGCTTTAAGCCTAACTGGTGACCTGTAGGCTGGCTGGCTGTCTACTGGCCAGCCTGTGGGCTGGCTGGCTGGCCTGTGGGTTGGCTGGCTTGCTGGCTACTGGGGCACTCGTAGATTATTTAAAGAAATAATCCATGCACAATAACCACTACTACTCTGTGTAGTCGTTATGGTGCCAGGAGGGCCGGGCCCCCCTCCCAGAGTAAGTAGTCAAACCGTTTAAGAACAGTTTGACAACTTACCTGGGGTCTGCTGGGATATGAGGCTGTAGTAGGGTATAGGAGCAGTGGTGCAATGTGTAAGGGGTGCAGTGTGTGTGAAAGGTTCAGTGTGTGTGAGGGGGTGTAGTGTCTGAATGTTTGGGGTTTGTGGGGCAATGTGTATACGAGGGGGCTGTGTATGTGTGTGGCAATGTTAGTATGGGGGGCTGTGTGTGTATGGGTGGGCAGTGTATGTGTGTGTGAGGCAATGTGTGTAAATGTGTATGGTGTGTGTGGGGGCAGTGTGTGTGTATGGGGGGCAGTGTGTGAATGTGTATGGTGTGTGGGGGCAGTGTGTTTATGGGGCTAAAGTTCACTCTCACCACTGCGACCACCAAGAATACCTGGTGGTCACAGTGTTGAGAGTGAACTCTAGCCCGTAGCTCCAGGGCTAGAGTTTACTCTTGCAAGAGCCGTAACGTTGCCGTGGTAACCGCGGCAACGAACTGTGCTTGCGCAAGAAGGACCCAGAGGAGCTGCAGGCTGAGCTCCCGGGTCCTCTCTTCCTCCCTCCCCTGCCGGCTGCCCGCACGGTGCCTGCGGACAGGGGAGGGGGCAATTGCCCTCCTCTTACTCCCCCCTCTCCCTCTTCTTTTTTTTTTTTTAATGTTTTTTTTTTCCCTTTTCTTTTTCTTCAGTTCAATAATGTACATAATAAAGCTGCAAAAAAAAAAAAAAACACAAAGGAAAATAATTTTCTTTTTTTAAAGCATATTATTAATTATTTTTTTTTTTTGTAAATTCTTTATTATGACGATCAGGTGAGTACAAAGTCACAAATATTCATACACCACAACAGTGTATATACTGTATATCAGATCGTAACTCAACATTGAAAATAAGCATCGTTAGCTTCTGCTCATCTAACATTCAGCAAGCGTCATATGGCTGTTAATCAGTCAGTAAAGCGTAGGTAATTTGAGCAAGTTAAGCAATTGAACGACTATAGATGGATGCATCTTTTCGAGCTAAAACAGTTCCAGTAACTTCAATAATCAAACAAGCAAGGTTAAACAAGAAGATATCACGAAGCCCCTGTTCTGCAGTCCTTCCAAGTGACCTGGCATATAAACCTAATAGCCAAGAGAGTAGGTAAGAGCTGTAGTCTCATACATGGTGAGATGTGACATATATGGCTGAGAGAACCTGCGCATCCCCAGTTGGGGGTAGTGTCGGATATGTGTAGGCATATGATGTTAAGCTAAGTGTGTTGTGTTGCAGGCGAGATTGTGAGTTCCAAGCACTTACAATGCACCACTAAGGGCGCCACCCCCAAATCCACACCCTAATCTGGGATCTCCCGAAGATGGGGATTCTAGTAGTCCCTCGTGTTACATAGGTGGTTTGGGTGTGTCTGTCTACTTCAGTAGTCCGTCAGTCAAACGTCTGTTGAGGTGCCTTGGAGTGTCGTAGGGCGTATGTTTTATTCCCTTCCTTTTGTCGGTCTAGCGTGTTTTACTTTGGGGTCGCCTCTCAGTATGGTCAGTTCCCTAGTTGTCCCTTTAGTCAGCTTGTGGTGATAGTACTGGTATGCCTCCCTGGGATCTACCGCCTATTTCGCCTTTAGCTCGCGCATCCTCACAGTCGGGTACCCCTGATCCGACCTCCCCGGGCCAGTCTGAGCCGCCGCCACTGTGTCCCAGAAGTAGGTCGCGTGGGTTTGAGTAGAGACCTTGTACGTTGTGAAAATGAGAAAAGGAGGGGGGGAGGAAGGGGGGGGGGGGGGAACACAGATGTGGGGGGGGGGGGGAAGGAGGGTGGGGTGATAGGTGGCACCATTCGTCAGCGCGCGCTCGGGCACTCCTGAACCGTGTGAAATAATGTGCTTTACGGTCTTCTTGCTCCCGGTCTTGAGAGGTATACATACCACGGAGTCCAGGCTTCGACATGTTTGGTGCTCCTTCCGAGCAGTTCTGCGTATCGCGCCTCGGCCGTGTGTATGTCCTCTATCCTCTGAAGCCAGTCTGTCATAGTTGGTGGTTGTGTTTGTTTCCATTTAGCGGGTATGGATGCTTTGGCCGCATTTAGTAGGTGGCGGATTATCGACCTCTTGTATTGGGCTATTGAGCCTTCCGTGTGATGGAGTAGAGCCATTTCTATATTGAAGTCAGGTAGGTCACCCAGGATGATTGTCATTTCCCGTTGTACGTCTTCCCAAAACGGCTTAATCTTTGCGCAATCCCACCAGATGTGTCTTATTGTGCCTGTGTGGGTTTCACATCTCCAACAAGTGTCTGTAGACCCCGGGAATATTCTACTTAATAGAGATGGAGTCCTGTACCAGTGGGAGAGTAGCTTGAAGTTGACCTCCTGGTAGTTGGTACTAATGGAGCTCTTGTGCTGCAAAATCAATATCTGCTCCCATTGTGCATCCGTAAATGTCCTATCCGTCAGCTCTTCCCATCTTCGCTTAAACGCCGTGTTCCGTGTGCGGTCTCCTGTTATTAGCTGTTGGTAGATGACTGAGACACTGCCATCGGCGGCGGAGCCGGTCATGCAGGAGCGTTCAAACCACGTCTGTTCTCTATGTAACGCTACCCTGTTGGGGAGGTTGTAGTAAAAATGTCGTAGTTGCGCGTAATGGAATCTGTGCAGTAGTGTCGGTTGTAGTATTCCACTCCATTCCCGAAGATTTCGTATTCCCGCGTTACTGAGGACCTCGAATATTGGGACAAAGTCCCCACTTCCCTCTATCGGCCAGGAAGAACGATGTAGTCCTCCGCCTATCTCCGAATTATAAGTTATCGGTATCAGGGGGCTCGGTTGTGGGGAGATATGTTGGTTTCGTCTCAGGTGAGACCATGTTTTTAGCGTTTGAGTGACGGGTGATTCAGCGCCCAGCTTCGAAGTTACGTCCGCCGAGTTATGCCATGTGAGTCTGGGGAGGGCTTTGTTTATGACTTCTCTATTCAACGCCACCCACAATTTGTCATCAGATGCCACATGCCAGTCCCTGATCCGCTGCAGTACCGTGGCATGGAAGTATTTGCGGATATCTGGTAAAGCCAGGCCCCCCCAGTTCTTAGGTAGGCATAGCTTGTCAAAGCTGAGTCGTGCCCTTTCTCCCTTCCAGACGTATTGTATCACCGCCGACTTAAGAGATGTAAAAAATCCTGACGGGATGTGCCAGGGGATGGTGTGAAAATGGTAAAGTAGCCGCGGGAGAATGTTCATCTTTATTACCGATATACGCCCCTGCCAGGATATGTGGTCGTAATTCCAGCTCTTAAGGTCGTTTAGTATTGTGCGCAAGAGGGGGGTGTAATTCTTGGCATACAGTTCTGTCGGGTTCCTGGGTATCCATATTCCTAGGTATCGCATCTGATCCTGGCACCAATGGAAGGGGTACTCACGTTGAATTCGTTCTCCTGTGTTCGTCGGGGTTGAGACGTCTAATAGTTCGCATTTAGTCAAATTGAGCTTCAGCCCTGATAACTGGCCATACGTATCGAATTCTCGCATCAAGACCGGCAGGGATTCAGCTGGATCGTTTACGAAGAAGAGCATGTCGTCTGCGTATGCAGCTACCTTGTGTTCCTGGGTCCCATGCCTAAACCCTCTGATCTCTGGTGTATGTCTCACTCTATCTAGGAACGGTTCCAGCGAGATGGCAAACAAGAGTGGCGATAGTGGACAACCCTGTCGCGTGCCATTGTGAATGGCGAAGGTGTCCGTAAGCGCACCATTCACCCTTACTCTGGCGCTGGGGTCTGTGTAGAGCGCTTCAATCCAAGTCATCATGCCTCTTCCCAGTCCCACCTTTCGTAGTGTCGCCATCATGAAACTCCAGTTTACCCGGTCAAAGGCCTTTTCGGCATCTGTTGAAAGCATTAGTAGGCCTGGTTTCTCCCTAAGGGCTAATGTTTGTATGGAAAACGCCCGGAGTGTGCAATCTCTGGCTTCCCTTCCCGGCACAAAACCCGTTTGATCCGGATGTATTAAGCGCGGTACATATTTTTGTAGTCTGGTGGCAATGATCTTGGTGAATAGCTTCACATCCGCGTTGAGAAGCGAGATCGGCCGGTAGCTACTGCAGTTTTCGGGGTTCTTGCCGGGTTTAGGGATTACCGTGATGGTAGCTGCTAACGTTTCCTGATGGAATGTGTCTCCCTGCTGGAGTCGATTGAGGGCTGCCATTAGATGTGGCGTAAGAATGTCTCTGAATGATTTGTAATATCCCACCGAGAGTCCGTCTGGTCCCGGGGCCTTCCCTTTCTTCGCTGCCTTAATCGCCGCCTGCACCTCTTCCGTGGTGATCGGGGCCTCCAGTAGTTCCGCTTCTTCTGGTGTTAGGGCGGCTGGTTGGAAACCTTGTAGGTAGCGCCATGTTGCGTCTTGTAGGTCCGCTCCGCGGGTGTCGGGAAGTGACGGTGTGGAATTGTACAGTTGTCGGTAGTAGTTACAAAATTCAGTGGCAATTGCTTCTGGGAATTGTGTGAGTGTGCCATCGGTCTTCCGGAGTGCATGTACTTGCGCCCTCGCTTGTTGGGGTCGGATCATGCGGGCCAGGAGCCTCCCACCCTTGTTGGCATGGATGTAAAAGAAGGCCTTGGATCGTTGTGTCTCCCTATGGTGTTTGTTGGCTACCAGGTCCGCCAGTTGTCGGCGAGCGTCCAGGAGTGAGCGGTAGTGCTCTTCGAGCTGTGATCGCTTGTGTTGTGCTTCCAGTCGGGAGATCTGATCGGTTAGCTCCAACATACGTTGCTGCGAGTCCCTTTTTTTACGAGAGGCAATCCTGATGAGATGGCCTCGAAGTACACTCTTGTGCGCTTCCCATAGCGTCACTTTTGACACCTCTCCCGTGTCATTTTCCCTGAAGTAGTTGGTGAGGTGTTCCGTCAGGGCAGCCTGCACTCCTGGGTCTGACAGGAGCGACTCATTTAGTCTCCACTCCGTCTTGGTGGGCCTGAACAGCTGGGAGTCCAGCTTCACGGACACTGCGCTGTGGTCCGACCATGGTGTCGGTGCGATTGTTGCTGACTGTAGATGTCGTAGGCCTTCCTGTTGTATAAGAACATAATCGATGCGAGAGTATCTCCTATGTATGGCCGAGTAGTGCGTATAATCTCGAGTTGTTGGATGTATGGTCCGCCACGCATCCACTAGTCTTGAGTCCCTCATGGTCTTCTTTATAGCCCTGATCGCGGTTTGTGGTATACTGCTGTGTCCTGTCGAAGAGTCCAGCAACGGGTCAAGCGGTGCGTTAAAATCCCCCCCTATGACGAGCGAACCCTCCGTGAACATTGCCAGTTGGCGGAATGTTTTGCACAAGAACATCGCCTGTTTTGCGTTGGGCGCATAAATAGAGGCAAAGGTGTATGTCTTCCCCTTAATCGTGCCTTTGATAAAAAGGAACCTACCGTTAGGGTCTGTCTTTTGGTCCAGTAAAGTGAAGGCAAGATTAGCAGCCAACAGTATCGCAACTCCAACCTTTCGGGCTTCGGGGTGAGTGCTGTGGTAGTTGGTTGGGTAGCCCCTGTCTTTCAGTCTATGGGTATCCGAGGATTTGAGGTGCGTTTCTTGTAGCATTGCTACTGAGATCCGTTTGCGTTGGAGTTCCCTTAGGAGGTGCGTGCGCTTCTCAGGCGAGTTAAGGCCTCGGCAGTTCTGCGTGAGAACATGTAGAGGTGCTGCTGTGTACGCCATGGAGTTAGTGTGGGCGAAGTCGCTGGCGTCTCCTTAGTCGTGTTCAGGAGGTCTGGGTCCAGTGGCCCTCGCGCACGTCAACTGCCGGTGGGAGAGAGAGGGGGGGGGGGGGGGGGGGTGGAAGGGGAAAAAGAATATAAGTATAGTTAGAGAAGAGAGAAGGTAAAACCTTCGTGAGTCACAGTTCCCACGAGTTGGGGGCGGCTCAGCCCGCGCCCAGTTCAGCCCGTCCCAGAAGGCCCCCGGTGTGAGTGCTTAGAGGTGTGATGTCAATAAGAGTCAAAGTTATCCCTTCAATACGAGGGAGTCCTGTGTAGCTGGGTGGACTACAAGACCGTACCGTTCCCTAGCAAGCTAGGGCAGCCGCGGTGTTGGGTCCCCCAGTAGTGTGGTCTACACAGGTGTAAGTCGGGGTGGTGGTGAGACCTACGAAGTCCAGAGCCACTGTCCGGTCGGTCGCAGAGGCTCAGTAACTAGTGGTGTAGTAGTGTGTGAACTCTCAGAGGGGTGTCCGTGTCCCACTTGTTCCCAATCTGAATTCAATGGCTAGTACAGTGAAAATTTCGAGTAGTACGGTCACGTAATATGGGGGTATGGGTAAACAACTGTTGGGATACATGGTGTGAGTGGTTGCTGGTCTTTCCCTATGTCGGGGCGGGTAGCCCATTGCTATATCGAGGTAGTTCAGGTCGCGGGTCGTGCCGGGCCGGGCCGGCTGCGTGTGGAGTGCGTCTGGGTCCCCCCACCTCCCATAGCGGGCTCTGTCTTGGGTCCCCTATTCTGGGGATAGGAAGCGGAGTTAGCTGTCCGTGGGGGAGGAAAGAGAGGCACTAGGTGGTATGGGCGCGTGCGAGCCTGTCCGCGGCGGGTGTACGTCTCAATTTGCGACTGTCTTACGGTGCTAAGAACTGACAATGCGACATATTAAACATATAACATCACTCCTCAGTACCACTCAGAAACCGACCGCCCCCCCACTTAGCCAGACCCACCCGTATCCCCGCAACCCTAGGTATCTTGTGCTAACAGTGAGTCATAGGTGCAGTCCCAGTTTAACTCCCCACATATCCCCTGCTCCCTCCGTGTCCCTAGGGTACAGCAGCATCTCTGTCATACTCCCACCCCCAGAGCCATCTCACCCATTACAGCCCGGTACATCAGTATTAACGAAATAAGATCACATACCCAAATATGTCCCCCAATTGTTCCCCACCTCCCCCCTTCTATCTTTCAGATAGTGTTATAGGCAGCTGTTACGTGATCAATATGACCTGACCAAATCACATTTGCAGCATCAGAAAAACCTACAATACATCAGGTGCTCAAGCGTCCCGTAAGTAACCAGCAGTCGTATATAGCGACTTAGTTCATGTTCCGTGTGCACAAATGGGGCTTTCCCTGCAGGGGTCCCAGCCCGCGGGCAAGTCAGGCGGTGCGTCCCATCCCCATCAGGCCCCCCTCCCTAAGCAGCTCGGGGCAGCCTCCCTTCCCCAGGGGCATGTTAGGAATGTGTGGCAACACCCGGTCGTGCGTAAGTCTCCGCACATGTGCACGTGTGTACAGCATTTCAACAGTTCCGTATAGCGACACAGTTCCTGTTCTACGTACACATGTGGGGTATATCTTGCAGGTGCCCCACCCCACGGGCAAGCCAAGCGGTGCGTCCCATCCCCATCAGGCCCCCCTCCCCAAGCAACTCGGGGCAGCCTCCCTTCCCCAGGGGCATGTTAGGAATGTGTGGCAACACCCGGTCGTGCGTAAGCCTCCGCACATGTGTACATGTATACAGCATTTCAACAGTCCCGTATAGTGACATAGTTCATGTTCTACGTACACATGTGGGATATATCTTGCAGGTGCCCCAGCCCACGGGCAAGCCAAGCGGTGCGTCCCACCCCCTTCAGGCCCCCCTCCCCATACAACTTGGGGTAGCCTCCCTCACCCATGGGCATTTTAGGATGGTGTTGCAACACCCGGTCATATGCAAGACCCCATATATGTGTATGCGTGAACAGTACTTATCTGACTTCTGCTGTACGCGGGATGGCGTTGGCATCTGTGGGCATCAGCAGGCCGTGATGTGTTGGTGTGTCATGGTCGGTCTTCCATGCCTGGTGGGTGTAGGTGGGGAGCATAGCCTTATTCCTCCGGGTCCGTGGGTATCAGTTGCCTGCGGGCCTGCGGTCGCCTAGGTGTGACGTCTCGTCTCCTTCGCTGCAGGTTCGGGGTGTGAATTCCCTGTCTCTGGTCCATTGGCCCCAGGATCCAGTCGGTGACCTCCGTAGGCGGAAGGTTGAGGCGCTGCAGGAACCTGGGGACCTCCTCCGGCCAGCGTAGCGGGAGCCAGTCGTCCTGGTGTCTGGCCAATAGCATAAAGGGGAAACCCCATTTGTATGGGATCCCCCTATCTCTGAGTAGCGCTGTGATGGGTCTCAGGGCCCTGCGGGCCTCAAGTGTGAGGGGAGACAGGTCTTGGTAAAGGGCAACTTCTACGCCGTTGAAACGCCAGGTGGGTCTTGCGCGGGCTTTGTTCATGATTTTCTCCTTCAGTTTGTAGGAGTGTAGGCAGCATATAATGTCTCTCGGTGTGTTATCAGTCGTGCGTGCTCTGTTGGCTCTATGCGCCCTATCAAACGTTATGGAGTCTGGCGCATCTGTGCCTAGTATGTCGCGGAACAGTGTCTGTAGTGTTGCTTCCACGACCTCCGCCCCCTCGGGTTCTGGTAGGCCTCGGACCCTAATGTTTGATCTGCGGCCCCTGTTATCAAGATCTTCAGTTTGGCGTCTTAAGTGTAGAAGCATATTGCCTTGCCTGTGTATAGCCAGATTTGAAGCCTCAACCCTCTCTCCAACAGCCTGCACTGAGGTTTCAGCTGCTTGTATCCTGGAGGCCTGTGTGGAGATTTCGGCCTTAAGTGAGTTTACCTCCGTGCGGATCGCCGCATGTAGATTATCAGAGAGGGTCTGCATATCAGTTTTGGTGACCATTGCTGCTGCCAGGGCTTTTATTGCCTTGATGTCCGCACTGATCTCCGCCAGCGTGGGTGCAGCCGCCTCCATTATTGGCGAGTGGGCCGGGGAGTCGGCCATGCTTGCGCCCGCGGCCTCGTGGTACTCGGCGGATGCCGGGGCCAGGTACCCGTCCATGGGACCCGTTTGTGCGGCGGTCGCTGGATGCCTGGGGGTTTGGGAGCCGTCAGGGCGTTTAGTGCGCCCCATTTCCGTGCCGTGCTGGTAGGTAAGCCTGCTATATTTGCTGTGTGGGTCGGAGCTTGTCCCTTAAGCGGCCATCTTCGATCGCGGCCAAACCACGCCCCCCCCTCTCCCTCTTCTTACCCCCCTCCCTCTCTTCTTACCCCCCTTCTTACTCCCACTCTCTTCTTACCCCCCTTCTTACTCTCCCCCTCTTCTTACTCCCCCCTCCCCCTCTCCTTACTCTCCCCATCTTCTTACTCCCCCTCTTCTTACTCCCACCTCTTCTTACTCCTCCCTCTTCTTACTCCCCCCTCTTCTTACCCCCTCCCCGCTCTTCTTACCCCCCTCCCCCCTCTTCTTACTCCCCCTTCCTCTTTTTACTCCCCCCTCCCCTCTTCTTACCCCCTTTACTCCCCCCTCTCTTCTTACTCTCCCCTCTTCTTACCCCCTCCCCCCTCTTCTTACTCCCTCCCCTCTCTCTTTTAACTCCCCCCCTCCCCTCCCTCCCTCTCTCTTTTTACCCCCTCCCCGTAGCGTGGCCGAGCTGCTCTGCCGTTTCCACAGAGTGCTTAGCACGGAAACCAGACTGAAGGGGGTCTAGCAGAGAGTTGGACTCAAGGAAGTCTGTCAATCTCACATACACAACTCTTTCAAGGATCTTGGATGCAAAAGGTAGTATTGAGATAGGACAGTAGTTGGATGGGGAGTTAGGGTCAGGGTTGGGCTTCTTTAGAATTGGGGTTACAATTGCATGTTTGAAGGGTGATGGAAATATGCCAGAGGAAAGAGAGAGATTGAGAATTTTAGTGAGAGGTGGACAGGGGCCCGGCCGCCCCTTTAAATGCTGCAGCCGCCTGAGCGCTCTCTTAAGAGCGCTCAGGCGGCTGCAGCTTCTCACCTCCCCTCCCCGTAGCGTGGCCGAGCTGCTCTGCGTCCGCGGTTCCGGCCGGAGTGATAGGAAGGTGCACACACACTGAGTGTGCACCTTCCTGTCAGTCCGGCCGGGTACAGGAAACAGAAACTCCTGTTCCGCGCGGAACAGGAGTTTCTGTTTCCTGTACCCGGCCGGACTGACGGGAAGGTGCACACTCAGTGTGTGTGCACCTTCCTATCACTCCGGCCGGCACCGCGGACGCAGAGCAGCTCGGCCACGCTACGGGGAGGGGAGGTGAGAAGCTGCAGCCGCCTGAGCGCTCTTAAGAGAGCGCTCAGGCGGCTGCAGCATTTAAAGGGTCAGTCCGCCCCTGTCCCCCTCTCACTAAAATTCTCAATCTCTCTCTTTCCTCTGGCATATTTCCATCACCCTTCAAACATGCAACTGTAACCCCAATTCTAAAGAAGCCCAACCCTGACCCTAACTCCCCATCCAACTACTGTCCTATCTCAATACTACCTTTTGCATCCAAGATCCTTGAAAGAGTTGTGTATGTGAGATTGACAGACTTCCTTGAGTCCAACTCTCTGCTAGACCCCCTTCAGTCTGGTTTCCGTGCTAAGCACTCTGTGGAAACGGCACTGACCAAAGTATCCAATGATCTACTCACTGCAAACTCTAGTGGTCACTACTCTATCCTAATTCTCCTTGATCTGTCTGCGGCGTTTGACACTGTTGATCTTCAACAGCTTCTTCTCATCCTCCACAATATCGGTCTACAAGACATTGCTCTCTCCTGGTGCTCCTCCTACCTCTCCCAGCACTCTTTCAGTGTTTCTTTCTCTGACTCTGCTTCTTCTCCACAACTCCTCTCTGTTGGTGTACCCCAAGGTTCAGTCCTTTGTCCCCTACTGTTCTCTATGTATACTGTCTTCCAATATCATTTCTATGCAGATGACACGCAAATCAACCTGATCTCTCCCCGTCCCTCTTGACTAGTGTCTCTGACTGCCTCTCTACTATTTCTAACTGGATGGCTGCCCAATTCCTTAAACTCAACTTGACCAAAACTGAAATTCTGGTCTTTCCTCCCTCAACTGTTGCTACTCCTGTGTTTGTCTCCCTTCAAGTCAACGGTGCTACCATCAGCTTCACCACTCAGGCTCACTGCCTAGGTGTTCTCTTTGACTCCGACCTCTCCTTCACGCCTCATGTTCAGTCTATCGCCAAATCCTGTCGTTTCCATCTCAAAAACATTGCGCGCATCCAACCCTACTTAACGCCAGATGCGACTAAGGTGCTGGTCCATTCCACTGTCCTTTCTCGCCTTGACTACTGTAATCTGCTTCTCAGTGGTCTTACGTGCTCCCAACTTGCACCGTTACAGTCCATAATGAATGCGGCGGCGAGGCTCATATTCCTGTCCGCTCGCACCTCCCACGCCTCACCATTCTGTCAGTCCCTACATTGGTTTCCTGTATGATATAGGGCTTAATTTAAAATTCAGGTTCTTGCTTTCAAATCTCTACATAATGCTGCTCCCACCTATCTATCCTCCATAATACACAAGTATGTCCCATCTAGGCCCTTACGCTCTGCTGAAGACTTACGTCTATCTTCTGTCTGTACTCCCACCTCTGATGCTCGCTTTCAAGACTTCTCGAGGGCTGCACCATTCCTGTGGAATTCACTGCCCTCCTCCATTAGATGCTCAACCAGTCTCCACTCCTTCAAAAAATCATTAAATACCTACTTCTTCATAAAAGTGTATCAATTAAACTGTTAATAGCTCCCGACTGATTCCTCTCTTGTAAATGTCATAAGTTTAATACTATCCTTACCTTTTGTGTCACTTTACCCTAATCCCTCTAGTATGTAAGCTCATTGAGCAGGACCCTCAACCCCTCTGTTCTTGTGTGTCCAACATGTCTGGTTACAACTACATGTCTGTTCGTCCACCCATTGTAAAGCGCTGCGGAATTTGTTGCGCTCTTTAAATAATAACATTATAATAAGGAAACCTGTATTAAAAAATATTGAGTGAGAGAATTTTTTTCTTATAATTATTTGTATAATTGGTACTCTGTGTTTGGGGAAGCTCTGCGTGTTTTGCAACCATGCTGCTACTAATTGTAAGGCTAGCTAATTCTGCTGCTGCCAACTTTCTGGGTGGTGAATAGGACATAATGGACATGCTAGTCTGACTATCCTGGGGCTGAAAACAACTACTTATAGGTGTGGTACTTCTGGCAGTGGTGGTGGCAGAGTTGTGACCAGTCATCATGGTTGAGGAGGAAGTGTTAACATGCTGTGAGGCCATTGCATTACTACCGATGGTGGTTTGGGGAACACAATACCTACCCTCCCTCTATTTCTTCTTTGGTTTAAGATCTATCATAGTTGATGGGTTTGTTTAATAAAAGGGATATGAATGTGCATTGTGTAACCCAACACAACTTTAATAACCCCTAAAGGATGATGGATGAACATTTTCCATCCAATACTAAAATTAACCCCAGATTGCGACAATCCTGGCAATCGTGGGGTTAATGTTTCTGCAGTGTGCCTCTGTGTCTGTAGCACACTACAGCAAGTAGTATCACTGATTCAGCCCATGTAATCGCTCTGACCGGGAGTCAGAGCGATCACACTTGCTGTAGTGAAACCTGATTTGTTTCCCTGCAGCTCCGTGTGAGCTGTGAAGTGCAGGGAGACAGATCGGTTCGGATCTGTCTCTCACTGTGAAAAAAAAGTGTTAGTAGTATAATCTCCCCCCCCCCCCCTCACCTCTTTCAAATAAAATTTAACCCTTTCTCTGCCCTTTGATCACTGTCTGCAGTGATCAAAATACAGATCACAGTATTTCACTGTGATCTGATTTTTTTCTTTTAACCCCTGAGGGTTCACTTTTATTTCTTTTTTTTAACCCCCAGGGGTTACATTTATTTAGTTAGTTATTGTAAAATATTTATTTAGCTATGGTGGGTAGAAGTTAGTGGGGAAATTGGGGTATTTACTGTTAGGCTAGTTAGGGGTTAACAGAAAAAAGTGTAAAACCTTTTAAACAAGTTGTTAAAAGCTAAAAAAAGTTTCTTAAACTTAAAAAAACTATTTAAAAAAAAAGTTACAAAAGGGAAAAAAGGCTAGCGAACAAATTATCCCATGCTAAGGTTCAAAATATACCCTGGGGTGTCTTCATTAAACAATGGTATGTCTTTGTTAAGTAATTGGAAAAACAACCTGCTAAAACAAATGATGTCATATACCTGGTAAAGGTACATACAGGGGCATTGCTGTACTCAGATGACATAGCTGAGCAACATATGAAGTATTACACTGCCATAGCACACATAAGGTTTGCAAAATATACAGTACAAATTCACTGTGTGTGTCAAAAAGGCATAAAAAAATGCTTTTGACCACTACACTTGGTACAAGCTAGCAGAAAAATGATTTCACACTAAGGTTCAAAATATGCCTTTTGAAATACCATTGGGTATCTTCTTTAGGAAATGGTATGCCTTTGTGGGGTAGTTCTAATAATCAGCCTACTAACAAAACTCCAAAGTGTGGTATGGACACAGCAAAAAAATTAAAAATTTGAAAAAACGTAGTCCACATATACCCGGCAAATGTATGTTTGTGCATATCTCAAGCTGAACTTTGAAAAGTCTTCCATGAGCACAGAAACTAAAGAAATCATATTTCCACTGCAATTTCCAGAATGTTTCAGACTTAATAATGTATTTCTACAGATACCCTTAGCAATAAACACTATTTCTTTTTTTTTTGCACTTTTGTTTATCAAACAAAAAGCTTGATAAGCCACAACAGCGATCATAAGCATACTGAAAACAGTCATTAGAATCATTGACCTGGCATTTAGATAATCTGCACCCTATATTATAAAAATCAGGCTATACCAGCTGACTATTTGAATATTAAGAATGAAAACAAAACGATAATGTAACATGCTAGACTTAGGGTACCACTGGTTGTCAATGAACTTACGAGGCACTACCAAGTGTCAAGGTTAGCTCTAAGCAATGCAAAAGCATAGGCATATCAGAAACTAGGATAATGTCTTAAGCACTGCGCAAACTTCTTAAAGAAGACCACTGGGCTTTAGAAAAATACAGGGGAGTCCCAGATAGTGGGTTGCCTAGATGTCAGCTTAGGCAGTTTGGTGCGTCTAGCCGCTGCCCAACTCTGGAATGTCCCTGGTGGGGGCACCGAAGGCTGCAGTGAAACAGGTACTGTGCAGAACATCCCACCAGCCCCAGGCCGATGTACAGGTCTGCATCTCAGTGCCACGACCTGGTGATTCGCAGATTCCAAGTCCTTCCTGGTGAGGGAGAAACAGGAAGCCCTGATGGTATGTCTCTGCTGGTTCCTGTTGGACTCCTGTCCATGTGAGTGATGTGTCTGGTACTTGACCCTGTTGGCCCTCAGACAGTGTGGGCTAATGGTAAAGGAGAGTGTAGGGAAGGAAGGCCCACTCACCCCTACTCCCTTACCGATGTTGAGAGGATGCAGCTACACCACGTGCTTCCAGGGAGGCTTGCAGGGAGGCCCAGAATCAGTCGAATATGGCGTCTAGCTGCTGCAGATTGTTGAATAGAGTCAGGCACGATCTTGATTGAAGTAACGTTGTTTTGTATCAGGAGTAGGTTTCAGTTCAAGCTTGCTTATCAGAGGAATTAAATGCCCTCATTAAGGTGCAGATCATGCCTGTAGGGACCAGAATACCCACCACCGGTCCGTAGGGAGGGAACAGGGCTGCACAGTATCCCGGGAGGGTTCAGACATTCGGCCGCCTCAAACTGACCGACGTAAACGCTAGGCCTCACACGGATCTCCAGTTTTCTTAATAGTCACTGCTCTAAAGAGCTCCGGTTGGCTTCAGAATGAGGTAAGTCTCAAAATTTAATTTAATACTCACAGGGCCAATATAAACTGCTCTCTGATAACATGTTAATTAATAGTACTGTGACAATGGGTGTCCTTTTTATACTTGAAGAAAGGACATTCCACCTGTGGCAACGGAAAGGTTTTTTTACAATAAGAGAAATAAATGTTACTTTTTTTGCCTAAAATGTTGTTTTATCAGATACTGCACATATTTTTAAACATTTTATTTGAAACACAAAGTATTCATGAATTTAATAGTTAAAGTATAGTGTAAGAGCTGGTTAATCCAGTTAGAAATCTGACTGCCTTTTTGGAGATGAAAAAAAAAGTATTCACATTTTGTAATAGATTACAAATTTGTTCTCCTTTTTTTGGATCAACAGCTTAATGAGATGTGTAAAGGGGTGATTTTGATAGTTGGGAGTCTTTTCTTCAGCCCATTTTGTAAATGTAACGTTATGTATTTTATGAAAAGTAAATAGCAGAACAGATTGTGTGGTTGCAATTTAATATATACAGCATGCAAGCATGATCATGAGGTTTTATAATTTTTCAAACAAGCACTATAGTGCAGAAGCTGTATATTCTAAGTGGTTTTGACGGTGGAATGTGGGCTGGTAAGTAGTGATGATTCCGGTATCTATAAAACATATTTAGCCTGGGTTATTAGGCACTGTCATTCATTAATTATTAACTAATTTTAACCTTTCAGATTTCAGCAGCATAACCATGCCCTCTTGGTCACACCCCCTCTTTCCACAAAGCAACTTCCTTTTTAGATGTACTTTAAGTACATACTAAGCTGAGACAATGAAAGGTTAGTGTGAGCTGAGAAGCTAATATCACCTCAGAGTCAGTAACTATTAATATTTTTCTCTTTCCCCTTAGCACGGCTTTAAAATAGGAGCAATAAATACTACTAGTCTACAGGTATTAAGGGAAAAGTGATTGACTGTAGGAACAGAGCCAGGTCATCAACTCAGTGCACACTGATCTCTTCTTGCTTGGGCTACACTGTTTATCCACCAGTAAAGAGAATATAGTGTGAAAAAGAAATGTAGATGATGGGATGGAGATGTGTTGAAGAAAGCATCAACATATTTTCATTTTTTAACCCCTTAAGACCGCAGCCAAATGTACAAGTTGTGATCCAAAAAAAACAAACAAAACCTGGCATTTGCGCTATATGTCTGCCCAACCGTAATTCACCTCTTTCATATTAAATGCGCCCACACTTGTTATATATCATTTTATTCAGGGGAAACAGGGCTTTCGTTTAACATCAAATATTTAGGCATGGAACATAATTTAATATGAAAAAAATATAAAGAAATGGGAGAAAATAAGAATTTTTAAAATTGTTTTAGTTCTACGTGACATTTTAACTGTGAATGTCAAAATACTGTTTGCTTTTACTGCAATACAATACACATATTTGTATTCAGCGATGTCTCACGTGTAAAACAGTACCCCCTATGTACAGGTTTTATGGTGTTTTGGGAAGTTACAGGGTCAAATATAGCGTGTTACATATTTCAGTTTTTTCACATTGAAATTCGCCAGATTGGTTATGTTGCCTTTGAGACCATATGGTAGCCCAGGAATAAGAATTACCCCCATGATGGCATACCATTTGCAAAATAAGACAACCCAAGGTATTGCAAATGGAGTATGTCCAGTCTTTTTTAGTAGCCACTTGGTCACAAACACTGGCCAAAGTTAGTGTTAATATGTGAAAATGCAAAAAACTAATTTGAACACAAATTTTGGCCAGTGTTTGTGACTAAGTGGCTACTAAACTGAACATACCCTATTTGCAATACCCTGGGTTGTCTACTGTTGCAAATGGTATGCCATCATGGGGATAATTTTCATTCCTGGGCTACCATACGGTCTCAAAGGCAACCTGGCGAATTTTAATGTGAAAAAACTGAAACGCAAACCTTATATTTGACTCTGTAACTTTTGAAAACACCATAAAACCTGTAAATGAGGGGTACTGTTCTACTCAGGAGACTTCGCTGAACACAAATTAGTATTTCAAAACAGTAAAACGTATCACAACAATTATATCGTCAGTGTAAGTGCCATTTGTGTGTGAAAAATGCAAAAAATGTCACTGTCACTGACGATACCGTCGTTGTAATATATTTTACTGTTTTGAAACACTAATATTTGTGTTCAGCGAAGTCTTCTGAGTAAAACAGTACCCCCCATGTACAGGCTTCTGGTGTCTTGGAAAGTTACAGGGTTAAATATAATGTTAGAAAATTTAATTCCCTGAACTTTCGGGTTGTCAGGCAGGTCCTGCAAATTGTAATTAATAAAATGACCTAATTATGTAAAATTATTACATAAATATATACGTAGAATTATTATATATATATATGTGTGTATATATATGTGTATATATATATGTATATCTTTTTTATTATTTTTATTTATATATAGGTATATATATATAGTGATATATATGTATATACTTATGTATATAGATATATATATTATTTCGTTCTACGTGTATTTTGATATGAATATATATATATATATTAATTTTAAAATACAGTTAGAACGAAATGACGCATGTTTATATATTTTTTATCTATTTATTTTTTATTATTTTTGTAATTTTATTTTTTAACATATTTATATATTATTTTTTATTATATATAAATATATATATATAATGAAAATTATATATATTTAATCAATATCATTGTACGTGTATTTTGATATTAATATATATATATATAATTATGTATATATTAATATTAAAATAAACGTAGACAGTGTATGTTTATGTGTATATGTGTATATCTGTATATATATACTTAGATCATATATATAATAAATATATATATGATCTAAGTATATATTATTTAATTTTACACTTATTTAACATGTTTTATTTTATTTTCAGGCAGCAGGGGGAGTACCTGTCATTACAGGCACTCCCCCTGCTGGCATTGCTATGGACGGCTATGCCGTCCATGTGATCGCGAGGTCCTCGCAAGGACCTCGCGATCAGATGGCCCTGGGGGGTCGAAGAGGACAGAGGGGGACTCCCTGGGCTCCCAGGCAAGTCCCCCATACCGCGATCGCCGGCGTGGGATCGCCGGCGACCGGGTAAGTACATAAGATCGCAGGACGTTCTATGCCGTCCTGGGGCGTTTAGAGCCACCAAAATAAGGACGGCATAGAACGTCCTGTGGTCTTAAGGGGTTAAGCAAAGTCATTGCGCCATATATTGTCTCATGTAATAAGGCTATGTCTTGCCACCCCAGATGATTGAGTAATATATATATATCAAATATATATTGCTTTTTCTAATAAAATATTGGTCCTTTCATAGTAAAACTTTTAATTATACAGTAAGCATACTCACATGCAGACACAGATAGTCTCACTGGCACACACATGCTCATTGATAGCCTCATAGACAAACAATCTCACTGATATACATAAGCTCATTGACATAAAAACACAAGCTCACTCACTAGCAGGCACACACACACATGCAAGCAAGCAAGCAAGCTCACTAGCAGGCGCACACACACACAGCTTAATGTAGTGGTTCTGGTGTCTATAGCCTGTCCCTGCAGGCTTATCAATGTAAACACTGACTTTTCAGATAAAAGGCATTGTTTACATTGCTTTCTAGTGACACCTCTAGTGACAGACACTCAGAGGGTCACTAGAGGTGCTTCCTGTGTCAGTGCAGATTGGCTGAGGTCATCAAGCTTGATGATCTCAGCCATAGAGGCAGGGCCAGTCGAGAGGAGACCAGCACGGCGTGAAAAAAAAAAGTGAGTAAAAACACAATTTTTTAAAAACATACACTGACACACATATACACCATGACAGACACAGACACACACATATACCATGACAGACACACACACCCCATGACACACACATACCATGACAGACACACACACACACACACACACACACACACCTTGACAGACACACACACCATGACAGACACACACACACCGTGACAGACACACATACACATCTTGACAGACACACACATACCATGACAGACACACCTTGTAAGACACACACACACACACACCTTGACACACACACACCATGACACAGACAGACCATGACACAGACAGAGAGACACACACACACACCATGACACAGACACACACATACCATGAAAAAACACACTGGATAACCCTTATTCTCTAAATATGTTACTAATGCAAAAGTAACTAGCTAAAAATCTAAATTCAGATATTTGATATATATAGCACAATGCAAAATCAGAGTCCGGCCCTGACACAGACAGACACACACACACACACATCATGATACAGACAGATGTACACACTATGACACAGACACACACACACATACACTCACACTGACAGACTGACACACATAATTGCTACCTGTGGGCAGACAGCTGTCTGTTATGGCGGCTGCAGGGGGAGCTGTGATGGCGGCCACAAGGGGAGCTGTACTGTCTCTGCTCTGCTCCCCAGCCTGCAGATTAATGAGACCGGGACCGGAATATCCCAGTCTTATTAAGTAGTGCACAAGGGTGGGGGAGCAGAGACAACACAGTTCCCCCTGCGGCCGCCATCACAGATACCCCTGCGGCTGCCTGAACAGACAGCTGTCTGCCCAGCACCATGTGCCAACGGCCCACCGGGAAATTTCCCGGTATCCCAGTGGGCCAGTCTGGCCCTGATGCTAGCATCCTATCAACTAAGTTTCCAGAAAAGGCCCTGTTACTGTTTACGTATTTGGACTTGATTTGGGGGGCTTATATTGTGTACGGTGGGTTTAAATACGATGGGCTTAATTACGACCAGCAGTTTAGAAAAAAATAAATAAAATACGGCGGTTAGGCCAAACCTGGATTTCGGTGTGCAAGACGGAAACCTGTGGTTGCTTCTCATTTATCCCTGTTGTCCATCAGCATCTTACTTTCTGACGGCCGCCAGCACTTCCGGAGGAGCGTCGGCGGGTCACAAGAATCTTTTGGCTCTTTAAGGAGAGCCACTGCAGAGGGTACAGCAGTTGTAGGTTTAAGCATGAGTGCTCCTACTGTGGTGGGGCTCACCCAGCCGTCCATTGTTTTATGAGGTGAAAACCCCTCCCGAGGTCGGCGTCCAAGGACGCCAGTGAGGGCATAAATACTGGTGCAGTGGCTCACGTTTACTCCATCGGAAGAGGCATAGTTGCGCCTAAACTGTCCTCGGTTCGGGTAAGGAGGGGGTCCTGGCAGCCAAGCTAGGGAAGGAGGAGGAGCTGGGACGTATGGCAGAAATCTGTCTTACCCTTCGGGGTCCTTGGTTCACAATGGGATTTCAAAGGAGGGCTGTCGGGTGCGATACGCTTCTTTCGCTCTGGCTTTGGACTTGGTTCGCGGAGCAGGACCTAGAGCCCTGTTGGCGATGTCCGATATCCAGTTGGCTTTTCGGTTGCTGCCAGCTCACCCAGATTGATTTCTTCTGTTGGGGTGTCAGATTCAGGGTGATTTTTCTTCGACATGTGCCTTCTCATGGGTTGTTAGATTTCTTGTTTTTATTTTGAAGTTTTCAGTTCCTTGTTGGAATAGATCGTAGCACGGGTGTCAGGCTGTTCTTCCCTCCTTCACTATCTCGACAACTTCTTGTTTGTCAGTGTAGCAGTTTGTCCATCTCTTCTGCAATAGTTTGGTTCTCAGGTTTGTACGGACTTGTTGTTCCACTTTCATAGTGTTATGGTGGATTTTGGGGTTCCAGAAGCTGAGGAGAAAACGGCGGCCCTAGTATGATTATTTCTTCCTGGGGATTTAGATACAGTTGGCTGATAAAGTGTTACACTTGCTGGAGACCAAGCTTCAGGTTGTCATCTCTAGTTGGTCAGGTTCGAGGGGCTCCCAATTGGGCTATTTGAATTCTGTAATCCCTACAGGGCCATTTTAATTTTGGCTGTAAGTCATGATCATGGGGCTTGCTTTCAGCCACTGACTTTCCTTGGCTGTGGTTGGTATTTATCTACCTTTTAACTTTACTCGCCTTTTGGGAGTTTTGAGTTTTGTTCCTCATGGGTTACAATGGTCAGACATTTTGGCACAGTTAAACAGTGTCTAACTTGGCCTTTGAGCTGTTCACGGAGGCTGTGGCTCGGTATGGTTTTGGTGCTTTTTTTTAGGGATATGATGTGTGGTCACATTCCTTTTTGGTGCTATTCCCGATTGTAGTGCCGGTCAAGCTCTGGGTCTCGGCTTTGGCAAAGAAGCAGGTTATTTTCCGTACAGATAACCTTAGTGTGGTTCATGTCGTTAACCAGTTGTCTTTGGGTTCTCTTCCAGGATGGGCCTTATTGCGGCGGTTGGTTCTGCATTGCTTGGAATTTAATATTTGGTTTGAGTGCATGTGCCAGGTGTGTCTAATGTATTGCTGACTCTCTTTCATGCTTCCAGTAGGATGAATTTCGGGAGGTGACTCCATAGACAGAGGCTTGTGGAAGGCCCTGAATGTTTCTGGAACCTCAGTTTTGGAACTTGACTGACATGATTGACAGGTCCCTGTCTCCTTGGTCTTGGCCAGCATTCAGGACGGTGTGGGATCAATTTGGTTGGTCTTCTTCAGAAAGTAGGCCTGTTTCTGACTTGAAACATCAAGGGACATCCGTGTCAGTGGAACAGGGTATGTCAGCTCTTTCAATCTTAATGCACTTCATGTGAGGGGGTATGTGACTAAAGCATTTGTGGTTCAGCTGGTGTTGCACTGTTGGAGACGTAAACTGATGGCGGTCGTTAGGCATTCTGTATTTGTACACTCACTGGAAGACTTAAGTGGGATCCTGCCTGCTATTTGTGTTTCTCCATTGGAGGCAATTCTGTTTAAGGTGGCCTTTTCTGTGTTATACTGCTGATCCACGCTGGTGGTAATTACCTGGGTCAAGAGCGCCCAACACAAAAAGGGGTATAGTGAGGTGGATGTCACTTCAACATGACAATATCATGATTCATACTATGCTTGGGTGATTCCTCATGTTGGACTAGAAGGAGATAACCATAATCTATGCGTACTGATTTGTACATCTGACTCATGTCTGTTTGGATACATTCAATATGGGGTTACAACCAATAATTTCACAGGCGCTGGCTTTAGGGGATGCATCCCCCTCCCTCTAGCAAGGGTGGGGGTCTGCAGTGGTGGCTTTCCTGCACCAGCAAGTTTGGTAAATAAATAATGCCCGGACGGGCTTGGGGAGTCGCAGCCTGAATTTGGTTGATGATGAAGGACAGGCTGAAGAGGCTCTGGAAGAATTTTAAACTTTACCTGTCTGCTGGGTAAAACCAGCAGCTGGCAGTATTTGGTTATGCTGGTTTAAATAGAACTGTGGCCGTTTCCCTTACCCACTTAACATGGTGCTGCGTTACTTACTGGGAATGGAAGGTAACGGGATTTGGTGATCGAAGGAGTCAGCAGTCAAGAAAGGAGTAATGTTCTTACATGTTATGTGCCTTCTCAAACACTTTGAGGTTTTTACATATTCTGGCTTTTAGATTTATTTATTTTAGATTTAATTATATATCTGATTTAATTTTTCTCATTTTTAATCTTAATCTTCTTATGATTAAAAAAGACAGTATCTCTCTAGACAAGGAAAAAAAATGGAGAAAGGATCACGGGGAGGGCTAGTAGCTGTTTTATGCGATTTACATCTTCTTGACTTCTGAAACACTCAATTTGTTTTACAGATTCTGTTTTTTATGTCTCACTTTATTATTAATACCTTTTTGTAAAAGTCAAGTTTCACACTTCATTTATTTACAAAAAGTGATTACTTGACTAACTCCAAACAGTTCTCAATGGGGTATTTTCACATACTCGGTGATGTTCTTCCAACTTTCTTTACATGCACTTAATAGTTTTACATTCAATATAGCAGAAAAATATAGCGTTGGTATATTAATGTTAAAGAAATTGTGTTTTTTTTTTAATCAAATAAAGACACACTTGCATATATTGAATTCATAAAATGAAACATAATGATTGCTAAAAGTCTGTGATTACAAGTAGGCATTAAGTATCATTTGGAATAAAAGTTGGATGTAAGCACAGTGCGTTTAAACTGCTTATGATGTGGTTAAAGTTGTCAGAATGTAAAAATTGCTTAGTTAGAGCTATGAGGTTCTTAACACAGGCATGGAAATGATCAGAGTTTGGCCTCCCATCTACCAATTATGCAGAATTTTCAGCTACTGTAGATTTTGATTGAAACCACAGCAGTACTAACAATTGAATTCTTGAACTGGCATATTAGCATCATAAAATAGTATATATAGAATGTCATACCAGAACACTCAAATTCAAAATTACTTTTTGGGTTTTATTACAATAAGTGGACTATAATTTTTGTAGAAAAATATATAAAAATTAAATACAAACATAGACAGGTTTGTTCAACAACATGCATTATGGTAATTCATAGTGAAATCAACGTGAATTTCAAGTTATAGGCCAAATTGAAAGCTAAATTGTTAAAATTTTACTGTATTATCTAAAAACTAGAAATTCACATGGATTTTTTTAAATTAACTTATTTGTCTGTTTTATCGTAAAAATTTAATGCTTCACAAAAAAAAATGTGCAAATATTTTATGGCAGTTTACCAATTTACCAGCAAGAAAATACTGACCCTACATTAAGATAGAACAATACTTAGTGCAAAAAACATATAACAGCTGTAAAATTGCAAAACAATTAAAGGAACACTATCAGCTTACTGTCAATCAAATCACTAAATAAAACTCTGAAAATCATTTATACCTTGCATAGATCATTTTAACCTGGGATACTATGTTTTCTTTTAAATGTGTCTAAAAGAATTGACATTTGACATCACAATCCAGTATTTTCTTTTTTTTCTCTCTTTCTCTCTCTCTCTCTCTCTTTGCGCTCTATATTCAAATACGGTTTTCTAACACAATTATTGTCAGGGATAAAGATGAAGATGACAATGCTCTATTTTAAATATAGATGAATGCAACAGTGTGTGTATTTCTATATTTAATTTTACTTTCCGAGCCTTAGAAATACATATTTGTGAAAAGTAGGTGATAAGATAGCATAGTATTAAAAAAACTGGGAAGAAATTAATCAAAGAACCATTATTATTATTTTATTATTTATATAGCGCCATCAAATTTCGTAGCGCTGTACAATGGGTGGACTAACATACATATAATTGTAACCAGACAACTGGACGTACAGGAACAGAGAGGTGGAGGGCCCTGCTCAATGAGCTTACATTCTAGAGGGAGTGGGGTAAAGTGACACAAAGGGTAAAAGTAGGGGTATGAAGTAGGTTGTTAGAAAAGTATTAATTGAGGGCTTAGTAGGTCATTTTTGACAGTTGCAGGAGAGGGGCCTCTTACTTGTTTATTAACCATCATTAATGATTTGTTATATAGTGGATATTTTCTGAAAATTCATCAGTTTCACTAGTCCTTCCTCCATTTTGTCCTGCAGTATTAATGTTCATTGCATAAAAAAAAAACTGTAACTGTACTCTGTCAGTATTGTGTCAGGGTTTCTTTGCTGTTTTAAACAGCAACCCTTCCTTTTTCAGCTGATATAAACGATCAGCTCCGTCAGTATGTTGCCACGGTTACTCACCTGAGAATAGTAATCAACCCTGCTGCTAATCAGTGCAGCCTATTAGGGCAGCAAATCCCAGTACCTCCTTGCCCTTGCGTGGTTTCCTGTTCCCCAGAAGTCTCCTTGTTCCTGTGTTTCCTGTTTTTTCCTGGTTCCTGACTCTGGCCTTGTTCCTGACTCCGCTGCTCTCCGTTCTCCTGATCCTGGCTCGTCTGACTACCCGCTCTAGTGACTGACCCCTGCTTGTCTCCTGGTCCCTAACATATTGTAAGGGATTTACCATCAGCCATTCAAGTCACTGAATAAAAAAAAAAGGGGGAATGCTGATTCACCTGTCCATATGGTCAAGCTGTCATTTGTTCTGCAATACCAATTTTGTGCAAATCATACTAAAAATTTAATTTTCTTTGCTCCCTGTCATATTTAATTTTACTAACTATATTCTGCCATTTCTTCTTTGAGACCAATAATAAAGAGTGAGTCAATCATGTACTTTCTCTTCACTTAATGCTAACAGTTAGCAGATATTGTCTGCTTCAGAACACCAACAAGTTTCCAAAGTTAATCAATCAAAGGGTTACTCCAATAATTTATATATTTGAACTTATTTTGTTTAGTGCATGTTAGGCTGCAAAATTTGCAGGATATGTAACCCTTATGCTGCCATGGACTTATGCAGTTAACACGTCCTGCTTTCCTTAATCATTTTGTATGTTCACTGCAGAAAACACTTAATGTACATCATTCATTATGAAGTTCCAAAAAAAAATAGTGGCTTTTTTAAGGGAGGTACAGAGTATATATGAAACAAACACCCCCTTTTTTGTGCTGCTGCTTGATTGATTGGGGGAGTGTTAATTAATTGCACCTGTGTGGGATTTGTATCCCCATAAAGGCACACCCCTAACTCACTGAGCTTGCTCACATTATTTGAAAGCAGACTCTATTAAGTAGACTCTTTCGAGTAGGAGTTAGAAAACCAGGAGTTGAAACAAACAAGAGGTTTAAAATAACAAGGTAACTGTTTGACTGTCCTCTATCTGGGGAAATGAGTGTCAGCAAGATTGGTGGTTTGACTCAATGCGCATCTTGTTGCATGTATGGATGCCTGAATGTACCCGTCCAGGGTCCATACCTCTGTGACGGTTGTGTGCGAGAGGCTTCTCTGGAAGCTCAGATTGGAGATCTCGAAAAGCAAATCGCAACTTTGAGGGAGATTGACAATCTTGAGAGGAGTCCTCTGCTCACTAAGCAGAGTTTAGTGGGGACAGGTAGTGGAGAGGGAGGAGATAAGACATATGGGGAACAGGCATGTAGCTGGGTGACAGTGGGGCGAGGAAGCAGGGGGTAAGAGAAGAGGAGAGGGCTAGCTAGTCCTGATTTAGTGCAACCTAGCAGGTTTGCCCGTTTGAGTAAAGATGTTTGGAGCATCAGCTCAGGAGTAGCTGTATTAGAGTAAGCTGTTACTCAGCCGAGGTAACAGCCCCCCTAGTACGGGTGGGGATCAAAATGTAAGGAAGGCAAGACAGGTTGTGGGGGTAGGGGACTCTATCATTAGGAGAGTAGATAGGGCAATCTACCACTCTGATCGGCTCAACAGGACAGTTTGCTGTCTCTCGGAAGCTCAAGTCTGGCATGTTGCTGACAGAGTGAATGGATTATTGGGAGGGGCTGGGGATGACCTAGCGGTCATGGTCCATGTTGGTACCAGTGACAAAGTAAGAGGAAGATGGAAGGTCCTAAAGAATGATTTCAGGGAATTAAGTAGCAAACTTAAGAAAAGGAGATATTACCTGTGCCATGCGCTTCAGTGGAAAGGCAGCGGGAGATTAGAGAGGTCAATGCGTTGCTTAAGTCTTGGTGCAGGAAGGAGAGTTTGGGGTTTTTAGAGCACTGGGCCGACTTTGTGCTTGGGTACAATCTTTATAGTAGTGATGGATTGCACCTAAACGGGAGAGGGTCTGCAGTGCTGGGGGATAGGATGGCTAGAAGGTTGGAGGAGATTTTAAACTAGTAGTAAGGGGGGAGGGTCAGAGCAATCTACAAAATGGAGATAGGACAGAAAGTAGATGGGCTTTAGCACAGTATAAGGGGGGTGGAGACGGAAGGGCAAGCTCAGAACAGAGAAGGTATGTAATGTTGATAATTCACAAAAAGTACAAGTGACTCATGATATTAAATTTATTCTTACTAATGCAAGGAGCCTAAATAACAAAATGGGGGAACTAGAGGCATTAGCATACACTAAACAATTTGAGATAATAGGCATAACTGAAACATGGTGGGATGAGACACATGACTGGGCAGTTAACTTAAATGGGTACATGTTATTTAGGAAGGATAGGAAAAACAAGAAGGGTGGTGGGGTATGTTTGTATGTCAACCATGATTTAAAGCCAAATCTTAAGCAAGTGGAATGCGATGAGGAAAATGTGGAAGCTTTATAGGTAAATATCTGCTTGGGGGAAAAGAAGGGAAACCAACTATTGGTTGGGATATGTTATAAACCACCTAATGTTAATATTGACGAGGAACAACAGCTGCTTGAGCAAATTGAGAAAGCTGCAAATCTGGGTAACACGTTAATTATTGGAGATTTGAATTACCCGGACATAAATTGGGACAGAGGGACTAGTAGCTCAGCAAAGGGAATTAGGTTTTTAACCCCTTAAACTTGTTAAATTACACCTTCATGTCACAACTAGTACAAGCACCAACTAGAATGGATACTTGTCGGGACCTGGTTTTAACAAACAATGTTGATCTATTGACCAACATTCAAGTAGGTGAGCACTTGGGAAATAGTGATCACAATATAGTGTCCTTTGAAATAAACTCAAAAAAACAAAAGCACGTGGGGTATACTAAAACATGTCATTTTAAAAAGGCCAGTTTCAATAATTTAAGGGCAGCTTTACAATATATTGACTGGCATAAACTCTTTAGTGAAAAGAACACTGAGGATAAATGGATTATCTTCCAACAAATATTAGAAATGTACATTTCTCAGTATGTACCATTGGGTAATAACTATAAAAGAAACAAATTAAAACCAATGTGGCTTAGTAGACAAGTAAAACAAGAGATTAAAAATAAGAAAAGGGCATTTAAAGCATTTAAATCAGATAAATCAGATGCATCTTATAAAATACATAGGGAAGCAAATAATGCGTGCAAAAAGGCAATTAGATTTGCTAAACTTCAAAATGAAAAAATGATAGCATAAGAGAGCAAAACCAACCCCAAAGCATTTTTTAAGTACAGAAATTCTAAAAATCCCAAAAATGAAAGTGTAGGTACACTAAAAACTGAAACGGGGGGTTAGTTAATGAAGACCAGGAAAAGGCAGGAATTTTAAATAACTATTTCTCCTCTGCATATATTAAGGAAGAACACATGGCAATAGATGTGCAAACTGATTGCTACTAAAAACTTGCAGAGTAATTGTAATTGGTTAACTCAAGACAAGGTGCTGCAGCAACTAAAGAAAGTTAATATAAACAAAGCTCCAGGGCCTGACGATATCCATCCACGAGTACTTAAGGAACTAAGTGTAGAAATAAGTGAACCTCTGTATTTTATCTTTCAAGATTCTTTTCTTTCAGGAAGTGTTCTGGAGGATTGGATGAAGGCGGATGTGGGTCCTATATTCAAAAAGGGTTCAAAATCCTTGCCTGGAAATTAAAGACCTGTGAGCTTAACTTCTGTGGCTGGAAAAATATTTGAAAGGTTATTAAGGGATAATATTCAAGAATTCCTTGAGAAGAACATGGTTATCAGCAAAAATCAGCATGGTTTTATGAAGCACAGGTCATGTCAAACTAACTTGATTGCATTCTACGAAGAAGTAAGTAGAAGTATAGAACAGGGTGTTGCAGTGGATGTGATCTATTTGGATTTTGCCAAGGCATTTGATACAGTTCCACACAATAGATTAGTGGTCAAACTCAAGGAAATCGGTCTAGATGAAAATGCTTGTTCTTGGGCAGAACATTGGCTTAAAAACAGAGAACAAAGAGTTGTCATTAATGGTAAATTTTCAAGCTGGACAGAGGTGGCAAGTGGTGTCCCTCAGGGGTCTGTTCTGGGACCCCTTCTATTTAACATGTTTATAATTGATCTTGAAGACAGCATTTAAAGTCATGTTTCAGTGTTTGCAGATGACACAAAACTCTCAAGATATTACTTTGCTGCAGAGGGATTTAGATAGACTGGGGGACTGGACACTCAAATGGCAGATGAAATTTAATGTTGAAAAATGCAAAGTTATGCACTTCGGCATAAAGAATACACAAGCAACTTATACCCTTAATTGAAGCGAATTAGGGATAACAACACACGAAAAGGACTTGGGAATTGTTATACACAACAAACTATGCAACAATGTGCAATGTCAATCAGCAGTGGCCAAGGCCAGTAAGGTATTGTCATGCATGAAAAAGGGCGTTAATTCACGGGACAAGAATATAATTTTGTCTCTTTATAAATCACTGGTAAGACCACATATTGAATATGCTGTGCAATTTTGGGCACCTGTTCTAAAGAAGGATATTATGGCACTAGAAAAAGTGCAAAGGCAGTCTACAAAATTAATAAAAGGAATGGAACATATCAGCTATGAAGAAAGGTTAACAAATTTAAACCTATTTAGTTTAGAAAAACGTCGCCTGAGAGGGGATATGATAACATTATAAAAATATATTTGTGGCCAATACAAACCATTGTGTGGAAATCTATTCACAAACCGGACTTTACATAGGACACAAGGTCATGCGTTTAGACTGGAAGAAAGAAGATTTTGTCTAAGGCAAAGAAAAGTGTTTTTTTTCTGTAAGAATAATAAGGATGTGGAATTCTCTGCCTGAAGAAGTGGTTTTATCAGAGTCCATACAGATATTCAAACAGCTACTAGATGCACACTTGCAAAAACAGGATATTAAAGGATAAAATCTTTCTATGTAGGGTAATAACGGCTTGATCCAAGGATAAATCTGACTGCCATTCTGGGGTCAAGAAGGATTTTTTTTTCCTAGCTTGTTGCAAAATTGGAAGTGCTTCAAACTGTTTTTTTTTTTTGCCTTCTTTTGGATCAACAGCAAAAAACAAATGTGAGGAAGGCTGAACTTGATGGACGCAAGTCTCTTTTCAGCTATGTAACTATGTAACACAGTTTTCATAGGGGTGTATCCAACAGAAGACAAAATCAACCAATCATAGACGTTCAGTGCGAAAAGTATAATTATTCATATAACATTACGTATTTCAGAAAATCTACTGTGCATGTCTAGCACGTCTTCTCTAAACTATGCAAAGGTTATCTTGACCAGTGAGACAGAGAAACGGGAGGTTTTGCTTGCAAGATAACAGACAGGGATAGAATTCTTGCTTTTAACCCTTGCAGACGTGGGAAGACAAAAAGGCTTTTTAACCCTTTATTTACCTGTATCTATGATAAGTCCCTTTGTGACTTTAATACATTACCATAATAGCAACTACATAAAAAGTTCAAAGTAACCATTACCATCCAAGTGCTGCAGCATGTGGCACTGATAGACTTTACAGTAAAAAAAACAAACACACAATAAGTTGGTGCCTGATGATGTTAAGGCTTGAGAGGTATAAAGGGTCCAGGGTACTGACCACATCCTGTACCTCATTATCATTGGTTTCTTCAGCACAAAGCCCATGAGATCAGGGAAATTGTAGAGGCCACTCATCAGGCCCCCTACAATGTATTATTTAGGTCCCAGTGACCCCACTATTTGTTTAATTTTATTATTTTTGTTAACAGAGAGAGATAATTTTCTCAGTTTATATAGGATGATACTGGCAAGGCATATCACAGGGTCTCTTAACTATAGCAAATTTGACAAATTGACATTTTATCTCTTTCCTCATTGCCAGCCAAAAGAGTATAGTGTCTATTCCACTTTGTAAGCGAATGTTATTATTTTCATTGTGTAATGCACCATGATTGTGTAATATAGTGTTATTCTCTCTACTGACAAAATGCAAAAGTTTCCTAACTTTTTGCACTGGTTGCACTGTTTATAGTGCTAGTAGCTCCTTTGAACTTGCTAGGAACTAGAAAAGGTTTGAGATGCAGTACCCCATCCCAGTTTGTAATGCAAGTACATTTTAGATGTAATTACATAGTTACATAGTTACATAGCTGAAAAGAGACTTGCGTCCATCAAGTTCAGCCTTCCTCACATATGCTTTTGCTGTTGAGCCAAAAGAAGGCAAAAAAACCCAGTCTGAAGCGCTTCCAATTTTGCAACAAACTAGGAAAAAATTCCTTCTTGACCCCAAAATAGCAGTCAGATGTCTCCTTTGATCAAGCAGCTATTAGCCCACTAATTAGAAATTGTATCCCTGTATGTTATGTTTTTGCAAGTATTTATCCAATTGCAATTTAAACATCTGTATAGACTCTGACAAAACCACCTCTTCCGGCAATGAATTCCATATCCTTATTGCTCTTACTGTAAAAAAACATTTTCTTTGCCTTAGATGAAATCTCCTTTCTTCAAGCCTAAATGTGTGACCTCGTGTCCTATGTATAGCCCTGTTCATGAATAGATTTCCAGATAATGGTTTGTACTGGCCCCGAATATATTTGTATAATGTTATCATATCCCCTCTAAGGCGCCGTTTTTCCAAACTGAAGAGATTTAGGTCACCATTAAATAGCTGAATTACTATATTTGCTTTTAAATCACATGTAATTGATTTGCATATTTGGGGATAATTGTGAAATTCGCATTATAATTGACTTTAATAAATATCCCATTTGAATTTATTAATTTTACTCAGACTATGCAGTTAAGCTACTATATTTTATGAAATTACCATATGTGACAGAGCTTATAAAAGTGTCACGAGAAAAAAAAAAAAAACACACTGCCAAGAAGAATAAATTGCAACTTCACATTATACATAAAAAAAGGCATCAGTAAAACAGTCCCCCCATCTTTACAAATGTATCTATAAGGCAATGGAATTTTCCGTACACTGAAATCTCGCCTATTTTTAACAGCTTAGTAAATCTCCCTGTAGTGTTTAATTTAAGCTCATTAATTAAAAAGGTTCATTTGCAGACATATTTGTTTTAGTGGAGGTGAACCTGTCATTCTGGAATGTTCAACAAAAAAACTGATAATATATATACAAAAACTTGACAAAAACCCATGTGCTTTCCATTTCCCTGGTTTGAGGCACTGTTTATTCTGGCGTGCCTAACTTCACGAGAATTATTGTTTAATGCTATTTCTACGGTAGAATGATACTGGCTGACCCTTCAGCAAAATCTTAAAACAGTACATTTTATTTTAATACTGAACATGCCGGTTGTAAAAATCTTATTTGTTTAAAAATGTTGGAAATATTTATTCTTTCAAACCTTGACTAAAGAATTTCAGGAAGCTTAAACGCATTGGCTATTAATTCCTTTAGTTAAGGAAACTTTTTCCAATTATATTTTTTTATGATTTTAACTTGAAGTGTGTGTTTTTCATAAATTTAAACCACAACAATATTTTTTTCTGTGCATCAACTATATTCAAAAGGTGGCTGTAATCTGTAACAGACCCCATGAAGAGGTGTTAGTTTGCTGTAGGTTCTGGAAAACTTGATATTGTAAATATGACCACCAAAAATGCATTTCCTTAATAAAAAATATAGAAATATAGTATAAATATAGCAAATAGAAGAAGTAAAATATACAATACAGAAATCGAAATTCAAGTGTTCATTCATCTCATTAAGTATAGTAACATTGTAATTATTTTATTGAGGATATTCCTTGTACTGCAGCATGCTTAAAAGGTATTCTTGTTGTAGTAAAAATACCAAAAAACTAAATCTGAATTGGGATTTTGAATTTAAAGGATTCTGACTCGAAATAAAGTACTCTAACTCAAAAGCTTAAAATACAACATAATAATAATAATAATTGTACTAAAAATAATTATCGACAAAGAGCAAAACAGAAAACAGATTTGCTAGGTGCATGTACATGTGTAAATGTTCTTTTATTTATGTGTAGATATCACCATATAGCATATTATGTTTTATTGAGGAATTTAATTTGTTGAAGCCGCCCATTCAGAGGGAGAGACAGAGAGAGAGGAAGAAAGAAAGACTAATACCAATAACAAAGAGAAAGAAAAAGAGACTAATATATAACAAAGAGACATCTGAAATTAGTACCTCTCTCCAATGTGAGAGGTTAAAATATGCAGAGGATTACAGACCAGGAAACTACATATTGCAGCAATCGGTCTTATTATTAAACACAGCTCTATTGATGTTACACTATTGCAACATCCTCCTGCAGTCACACCTATGTCTCACCTGCGCTGTGTTAGTATTGGTCCGACTTGATTAAACTTCCCCAAAGCATAATGCCAACATTTTAGTTTCATTGGCAGCACACCAACATCTGAATAAAGTGACATCAGTCACTCCATTCCAATACTCCTCTACCTAGCGCTCGAAG
This sequence comes from Pelobates fuscus, assembly GCF_036172605.1. Classification (NCBI taxonomy): domain Eukaryota; kingdom Metazoa; phylum Chordata; class Amphibia; order Anura; family Pelobatidae; genus Pelobates; species Pelobates fuscus. Next base: position 229,251,276 of record NC_086318.1, read on the forward strand.
CAAAGGCTAGGGAGTAACTATACCAACTTTCATGATTGCTGATTCAATCCGCAATCCGTTGCCCAATAAAACTCATGAGACTTATATATTTTTGGGCCACAGCTTTATTTATATAACCAAAACAGTGCCAGCAACACATTGACCTGTTAGATGTTGGGGTGTCTCTCCAACAGACAGTTTAAACCATAAATTCAAGAGTCCAGTGCAGCCTGCCAACCGCCATCAGCTCTTGGCAGACTGCGACTCACCAAGCTGATTCGGCAGTTTCATTATTATTATTATTTTATTATTTATATAGCGCCATCAGATTCCGTAGCACTGTACAATGGGTGGACTAAAAGACATGTAATTGTAACCAGACAACTGGAGGTTTAGGAACAGAGGGGTGGGGGGCCCTGCTCAATGAACTTACATGCTAGAGGGAGTGGGGTATAGTGACACAAAGGGTAAAAATAGGGGTATGAAGTACGTTGTTAGAAAAGTATTAATTGAGGGCTTAGTAGGTAATTTTTGACAGTTGCAGGAGAGTAGTCATGGGGGGTTGAGGGATAAAACCTGCTAACAGTTTAATTGATATGCTTTCTTGAAGAAGTGAGTTATCAATGGTTTTTTGAATGAGTGGAGACTGGGTGAAAGTCTTACGGAGAAGGGAAGGGAGTTCCACAGAAGAGATGCAGCCATGGAGAAATCTTGGCGGCGAGCATCAGAGGTTGGAGTACAGGCAGAGGATAGACCTAGGTCTTTGGCAGAGCATAGGGGCCTCGATGGGACATACATGTGTATAAGGGAGGATAGGTAGGTTGGAGCAGCATTATGTAGGGACTTGTAAGCAAGCACCAGAATTTTAAATTGAGACCTATATCTAACTGGAAGCCAATGCAGGAACTGACAGATCCCCTGTATCTGTGCTTGCCAGGAATACCGCCACCACTATGCCACCCCTAACTATCCACCCTCCTCGGCATTGCACCCCCCGCAGACAGCGCAGTTTCCAAACTTGACTGAAGTCCCGTGTTAAAAATGTCCAGCCCAATAAAATTTAGATGCACACCATCCTTCCTCATCACACACACGTTGTCACCCTCTAGCTCCACATGCCTAACTACCCACCCACCCAGATTATATACAAACCTGGATACTGCCATATTACGTTCAGACCTACTCCTGTCCATTCCCCGAGCATGAGGAGACCCTTGCCAACATGGTCTAGGAATAACTTCGAACCATATCAGCGTCAGGTCCTTAAAGAGTGCGTAGCAACGAGCTAGATCGTGTTTTATGGCCCAAGATTTTGCCACCCGCGTGAATGACTAGTGTAACCATACCGGACACAAACCTGCTTAGTGCCACACACTCGGGATAAACCTGATCCCATGTTAAACCCCTGATGCCCATCCACCTAACCCAGGCTACCTCAAATAAAAGAAAATAAAAAGTTACCTGTGCTCTCTCCTTAATCCCTATGTATATTTAGACAAATGGAGGTCATTTAGTTGCTCCAATAGCCATTGGAGGGAATGCCCGCCTGCCAATGTCAAGGCAGACCCCCCTAAGTGGGTCCTAACACTGACCCTTCAGCCTGCTTCCTTGAGCTTCTGGCAAAGATATCTCTAATGAGACAGAGAGGGTAATTTTTTTATATACGCCCCTATATACTTATTAACCCTTAATAGGGAACACATGGGATGGGCGGCAGCATTGTAACAAGGCTGTGTGATACAAAGAAAATACAAATACAAAAAGAGAAGTCCTGCACTTACTCCCATCACTACTGGGCTGGCAGCAATGACCACAGTACACATCAGCCCCAATATATAGCAAAAACCAAAGAAAAGAAAAAGTTACCTGCGCTCTCTCCTTAATCCCTATGTATATTTAGACAAATGGAGGTCATTTAGTTGCTCCAATGGCCATTGGAGGGAATGCCCGCCTGCCAACGTCAAGGCAGATGGGAGTGAGCGCAGGACTTCTCTTTTTGTATTTGTATTTACTTTGTATCACACAGCCTTGTTACAATGCTGTCGCCCATCCCATGTGTTCCCTATTAAGGGTTAATAAGTATACAGGGGTGTATATAAGAAATGCCCCTCTCTGTATCATTAGAGATATCTTTGCCAGAAGCTCAAGGAAGCAGGCTGAAGGGTCAGTGTAGGACCCGCTTTAGGGGGGTCTGCCTTGACGTTGGCAGGCGGGCAATTCCTCCAATGGCCATTGGAGCAACTAAATGACCTCCATTTGTCTAAATATACATAGGGATTAAGGAGAGAGTGCAGGTTTCCTTTTTTTATCTTTGGTTTTTACTATATATTGGTCTGATGTGTACTGTAGTCATTGCTGCTGGCCCAGTAGTGATGGGAGTGAGCGCAGGACTTCTCTTTTTGTACCTCAAATAAAAGCCTCAAATTCCGTCTGCATGGGTGCTCCTCAGCTCAACCTTAAGCCCAGTAAATGGATGAATGCCCCAAAACCCATATGTACCGCGGGTCGAGACCTACAAAACATATTCATAACAAGCTTGGTCGAACATACAACTTAAAAGTGGCTAATACCGCTGACACAATTGAACAGGTCAAAACTGAACCTCGGTAGAACCAATCTGCACCCATGAACCTTTACCTACCATGTCCGTCTTGGAATGGCAAACCCGTATGTCCACCACAGCATCAGACCACTGAACGTCTGAAAGAAATAATGGAGAAGCCGACTGGAGGTTCTGCGAAACCAACTTGCCGACCGGAGCGCTCCAAAGAAACAAAAAGAAAATGCCACCTGAAATAATAATGTTTCGTAATCCGAGGAGCATACCCTATGCAAGGAGGACAACAATTGCAACAACAGCGCAACCATAATTGGCCTAGGACTATTGGGACCCTTCCTATGCCTCCAGCCCCGAACCACACACTAAATAACAAAATTCTTTGAGATATCCCGCCAACCCAAGAACCAAAATAAAAAGGCCAATGCCAATAAAGATGTTTTGGCTGCCAAGCAGGACTTACCCTAATGCAATAAGCCTTCTAAGAACGCCAACTGACTTTGTCCAGCTCCTGGCCTCCCTGCATGGCTCCGCTTCTCGTCACCGGACTTGGGGACAGATGCGTGGGAGGCCTAGTCCGCCTGGCCCTCCAACTGCCTTCCAGAGACTCCGCACATCGCTCTCTCCTCCACCCCTGACCCAGAACTCTGCTCCACCCCTACCAGAACCTCATCCAGGCATACAGTATTGTGTGATTCCAGGTAAGCTTGTAGTAAGACCACTAAGCCATTACGTGAAACCGCCATGACCGTCACTTGATATCTCCAAGGTCTTCAGGTTCGAACTGGTGGTTTGTTAGAGTTGTTAGCGGTTAGAGGTTGCCTTTGGCTGTTTCCAGGGAAATTTAGGATTCTTTAACTCTTTCTCGGCAACTGGTGAGTCCCCTCCCCTTGGGCACCCTTATATCAGCCCCCATGTTGCTACAAAAATATTCCCCTTAGACCAGCCCCTTAGCCTATCCAGCAGTCACCTTCTCCCTTCCTTAGTGTCCGGGGAGATTCTTTCCCATGCTCCTCTTCCTAGCGCTAGAGGCACAGGCTAGGGAGTAACTATACCAACCTCCATACAAGTAGTAGATTCTATTGTTCTTTATCATAGCAGTCCGTGACAATGCTATACTGAATAATTGATTTGCAGGTGGAGAAAGCAGTATTTTTAAGTAGAGTTTTCCACTTAAAATTAATTTACTTAAAATTAAATTTTATTTACTCATAAAGAAGGCAAACTTGTGTGTGCTATGAAACATACACATCTAGAGATTTATGTTAAAGTTAGAAATAGAGTTATGCTCATGTCAATAATGATGTTTGCAAAAAATAAACAAGAGTGTAATACACACAATTAAAAAGGGGGGCATACTTCCTGCAGGATGCTCCAGAAATGGAGGGCCAATCCCTGAGGACATCAAGTTTTTTTCTGAAAGGCAGTCTTTTTAATTTGAAACAAAGAAGTGGAGACAACATTTTGGCTCCTCTTTGAGCTTTATTTTAATATATTTTTCTATAATAGTTTAGAAAAAATATATATATAATAGTTTAGCACCTTTCACAATGTGCTTTATGGTTGCTAAATAATAGGTCTCTGCTTTTTATTAAGACAAGCAGGTGTTAAAAAATTCCCGCTGTGGCAAAATTAACCTCGCCACTTTTACCTGGAGAGGACTGCTTGCCAGCCTCTTGCCATGTGATTATGGTCCCTGGGAGGTTTGGCCCTTTAAATACAAGATTTGGGCACAATGGATTTTCGTTGTGCTGCTGCTGGCCCTTTAACTTCCAGAGAAAGGATTTGTACTTTTAAATTGGCAATTCGGATGCAGTCGAAGTGCCGAAGTCGTCGAAGTGGCCACCATTCGAAAACCGAACACGTGGCGGCGGCCATTTTAATTTAGTCGAACGCGGTCAGCGGTGCGTGCCACTCAATCTATGTAACTAAAATCAGCTACGCATTTGCACGAACACCGCTGACCCTTACCTTCTCAGGAACTTCAGCACTTCGGCTGGAATCGAAGTGCGTTCGACAATATTGGATGTATTGTTTTAGAGTTATGAAAGTTGGGTAAAAAGTATGTTTTAAACTGTACGGATAATTGGGTTTCCTCTCAAGCTAAGGGGAGGAGATGTGTGGAATGTAACCAGTGTGTGATTGGCTAATGTATAATTGTCTGTGGGCGTCTCCCTTGCATGGGAGAATTGCATAAAAGCAGAGTTTGTGTCATTAAAAATCAGTCTTGTTCCAGCATTAAGCTTTGGCTCATGTGTGGATTATTTGGCGATACCAGCGATATTTATTCCTGTGGATTATTGGGAATGTGCTACTATTGGGAAAAAGGGAATATTGAACGGTGATACAGATTACTACCGTCACACCCGCAATCTGGGTATGATCAGTAAATTATTTACTTATTTAATATTGTGTTTGATTGTTCCATGACAACAATTTTAGCTCATTTGTCTTGTAGTTACTAAGACAATGGACAAATTACCTGTTACATGACTTTCTAGCTGAAGGCCTGTTGATGGTTTTCTTTAATTACGTATGCTCTCATGTTCACAGCTTCATTGAGTATACTTGTGTATACCTGTTTAGACTCAGGCTTCACACAGGCAATTACTGTCAAAATGTTGCTGTGTTCATTTGTGGTGGATGAATAAAGAAATCACTGGAATTTCCAGCTAATTTATTTTAGTTTAACCCCTTAAGGACCAGATTTCTGGAATAAAAGGGAATCATGACATGTCACACATGGCATGTGTCCTTAAGGGGTTAATTTTATCTTGATAAAACTCACTGCTTATTACAAAAGCTTCTCAAACTTTTCTTTTACTTTAAACTAGACTTAAAGATAAATTTTTGGGCTGCACTGCAATTCAGCCGCATTTGGACTGATCAGGTGTTTGGAGCACCCGAAACGCACAATGCCGAACATATTCAGTTTGACTTGTTATTCTAGATTCTGCTCAAGGACCAAAACAAAGAGATGACTGATGGAAAAAAAAGATGATTGATGGATTGGGGACAGTCATTAAATGTACATGTTATTCATATATCAAGTGAGCAATAAAAATGCAAACAAAGGAGGAGCAGACAAAAATCTGTATTTATATACAATATATTTAATAAATATTAATATATAAAAGTGGATTTATTTTTTTACTGCTCCTCATGTTTTTCCCTCTATTGGTGACTTTTAATATTATGTATATATTTTTGCAGTACAATGGTTGGGCCATTTTGCACCTTTTTTGTTCTTCTATAATCGGAAACTTGGTTTGGAAATTCTGCCGAGATGACATTCCACCAAAATTCTGACTCTGAAAAATGTTCTTCTTTTGCACGAGTATTTTTTAAAGGGACACTCTAAGCACTAACACTACTTTAATGCGTGTGATTGTTGTATTTTTGTTGTATTTTTTTTTCAAGCTCAAATCTAATTTAAACGTTTTTCATAAAATAAATACGTCTTGCAAAATGCTGCACCAGCAGCCTGCCTCTTTGCCATACCTTCCTTATCAGAAAGGTGTGCAGCTCAGTCATTAACAGTACTGAATGATTTGCACAACAAACAGCCTGAATTAGGAGAGGACACTCAGGGACACGTATAGTACGGATATCACTACCTGTTTGCAGTTTCTCTGACTGTCTGCAGCTGAGTTGCGAACAACTCACTCAGTGCTGTTGGGGCTGAGGCTCTGTGCATACATTTGATAAGGAAATCTTTCTGGCATGAGGGGTGGTGGCTATGAAGGCAGGCTTATGGTGAAGCACTCTGCAAAACATTTGTTTATTTTTTGCAAAAACTCTAAAGATTTCAGCATTGCAAAGTTATATTGGTGCCCAGAGTGTGCCTTTAAACGTAAATCTGTCTGTCTGTCTGTCTAAGTCTCTATCTCTCTAACTCTCTTTCTATGTATCTGTCTGTCTTCCTGTGTGGCTATTGGTCAGTCTGCCTGCCTGCTTGTCTGTTTGTCTACGTATTCTTGTTTTATCCTAGTGATGCGAGTCTAACATTTGCAATGTCCTTGTCAATTCTCCAAAATGGACTTAGTGAAAAAAAAAAAAAAAATTGGAAAATTATTAATGTGATTGATCTTGATAGTTACCATAAATACTGTATCAGGGAAGAAAAAAAAATGTGTGAAATTAAAGGAAATGTTTCTATTGCTGACTGAGGTTACAGACAAGGTTGTACTCACTTTTCCCTTGTATTTTACAACTTGGAATGGTACAGTTATTATTCTATGGGGCTTGGAAAGGGTTAAGTGAAATGAAAGGATCCTTTTAATCAGATAAGCGCCTGAGTAGTAACTCTAGACTTCTTGTGACACACCAGTTGGCAGGTACATTGGTATAGAACCGTTGGTCTCCTTCCCTCCTCCCCGTGGGACACTCTCAAAACTTTTGTGCCATATTGGTCTCCTGAGACTGTCCCTAAGCATTACGAGTTCTGCAAATGTGGCCCAGCTGTCATAATGGCTGTCGATATGGACGTGCAGATGGCATTTGAGGTACTCTCACAATATATCCTGTACCTTAAGTGTGGTTTCCCACTGAACAGCTGTTTCCTATATACCAAAGGTATATGACTAAAATTAAGACACTTTGTTACTCCTGCCACATTCGCGTGAAGCATGAACATAATATTGCCTGGAGGGAATGTGCCTTGTGTAGTGCAAAGTTTTTTTATGTGTGCGTTTTAATGTCCCCTCACAGGAGACTCCTATGATTGTCTCTCTGACTTATTGTCTGTCTTCTCTCTGTTCTTGTCTTTTATTACTAGTCATCACATCTATTGCAGACATGAATGAAATGTTACATGTTAAATGACTGATATCCATTAAAGCATCCTGAAAAACTAAGGGCTTTATTCTGAAAGGCCCTTAGAAGAAAAAGAATTGTGTGCTCTTTGAATCCTAGTCTGCTGTACAACTGCCAAATGCAGCCTGTTCAATTCAAAGGCCTGAGTGAATAAATGAGAATAACATCCTTGGGGACCTACTGGATCAACTTACTCTGAAAATGCACTGCCTGACAAAGGGTCAGAGTCACAAGGTAAATGAAAATGGCTACGAGGGGACTTTGATGGTTGAGACACTGTAACAGTAGAGGACTTAAAAGAAACCATGTTTTTTTGTGATTCCAAGTTAAGAAAACGGTGGGGAGAAAAGATTCTTTGATATACAAATCTACCTGAAGCTATGGTGACAATGTGACATAATAAAAAGGCTGTCATTTTTATAAACATGTTTTCTTTCTTTTCTTTTTTTTTCTGGAGAATAAAAAGAATCACAGAAAATAGATGGTTGTTAGCATAAAGGAACAATTTGTTCTTAGTGCTTTTTGTACAGTCAGCATCACACATAAATGTGCATCTCCTAATAAATACACATGCAAATCTATAAGTATAAATCAAAATCCATTCACATATGCAAGCAAACAACATATAGAAATAATGCAAATTAATATAATATATAAAGTATAATTCCTAAATATAATATAGTGAAAAAAAATTGCTGAAAAAGTTAGTGCATGGTGTATGTGGGTTTATTGACTAAATAGTAAGTTGTGGTGGATGGTCATAGAAGTAGAAAAATATATGCTGTAAAAGCCAACATTTTGTTTAGTTTTCAATGTTTCAGTTTAGCATATTCAATGGGTACTGTAGCCACTGTAACTGCTTCATTTGTAGTAAAGTGGTATTTGTGTCTGGAATCCAATGGAGCAATCCTTTCATTCAATATTAAACAAGAGTTCCCAATAGTCCATCCCCTCTATTTTGCTTGGGGTAAAGAGGACGCATTAAAATGAGCTGCAGTGAGTGAGTTTCACCTGACCACTTTTAGAATATCATAGCGCCCATTGCTGTTATGAGATGTATAATGTCTTCCTTAGCTATGCCTCCAGTAGGAGGTGGGTGACCTTAAACTGCTCAAAAATGGTTTAACACTGAAATGTCAATTCTCCTTCTTCACTGTACAAGAGCAAATATGACCTAAATTAATTATATTGCGACAGTCTAGCAGCCAGGGAGGTAATGGTGGTGATGCTAGGATATATTTGCAGGAACCAATTAAGATACCCTTCACTATTTTGATACTTTTTTTTTTACAAATCATTCTTCTTTACTTTCTGAATGAAGGGCAGTGTTTGTGTCCATGATGATAGTGTAAAAGAATGTAGTATTTGCACTTTATATTAAAGGTTACTTCAAGCATCATAACTACTACAACCCTCTGTAATGGTTATGACACCAGGAGCACCAGGCCCCGTTTCCCAGTAAGGGGATATGCCATTTTGCAACAGTTTGACCTCTTACCTTGGTCAGTGCTGGACTCCAGGGGTTAGTGACGACATTTGGCTTTTGCATAGCTGCAGAGTTCTGAGCTGAGACTGAGGGCAGACTTGGGCTGCAGAAGTAGGGGCCGTGCTGACGACATATGCCCAACATGCACAGAATTAACACTAATCAGCAGAGAACCAATGTTTCATGCTGGGTAATCATTCTTCTGTAAGTTACACCTCTGGCAGCATCCTCGAAATCACTGAAATAGTGAAGTTGTAAATCTTTAAGTAATTAGATTATAGTAGTATTGTTCATTTTCTCAGTTTTTACTATTAGTGTGGTTATTCTGAAGTGATTAAAGTGCCACTTTATAACACTACCATTTCCTTAATTCAAATGGGTCAGAAGCCAGTCATGTGACTGCAACTCATTATATCTAAAGGTTTACTTGTTGTGAGTGCCAGTATCTCCCAAAAAACTGACCATAGTTTTTTCTAATGCACGTCAACATCTATACTACACATAAAATAATGTGAAAAGTAAAAAATATCTCCAGCATATGGTAACTGTGTTGGTAGAAGCACCTCGTTAATGGTCAAAGGAGAATGTTAAGACTCATTCAAAACTTATTCAGAAGTGCGTTACCAAGTGCAAACCCATTGAGTTTCAATAAAATGGACTACCATCAACTAAGAACTTAATATTTTAAAGTGGGCACGGAAACACCAACATTGCATTGTTGACATTTGAGAAAACATCGCCTGGGCTAACAAATCACATCTTTTTAAAAATGCATTAGATAGAGTCAATTATAAATATATCAATCCATGGAGCTAATCTGCACTGCATCAACAGTACAGAGATGTGGTGATGTTTGAGTATGATAAATGGTTCTTGGCAGACTATCATTAATAATAATTTAATATCATTCGAGCTAGACAGCATCTGCTTACCTCACATTTTGCAGTTCATTTAAGCAGGGCCTTCTTCACCTCTTGTCTCTGTATGTCAAATACTTGTTGTCCTTTCTATAATTGAAAGGCACTATAGAACATGTTGCGCTTAGTAAATACTGCTATGACTACTACCACTAATATTAATACCAAAGCAATATTTCTGAAATCAACGCTGCCCCTAATGCTCTAAACCCCACATTCTACACACGTAAAGGGACACTATAAACACCCAGACCACTTAATCTAATTTAAATGGTCTGGGTACATTGGCTCTGTCCATCTTAGTGCTACAATGTAAACCATACCGTTTTTAAGAAACTGTAATGTTTACATTGCAGTATTAAGACTGTCTTTACCAGACAGCCACCAGAGACACTTCCTGAAGTTTCATGGAGTTTGGCTCTGCAAGAGTACGTTCAGCATCAGAGAAAAACTCATAGGAGAGGTTGGAGTCAATGCTTTCCTATGGAGAAGGACTACACACGCTGCACTCGCCGTGCATGTGCATTAGGTTGCCCCATCGGATTAACTAGGAGGAGGCGAAGCTCCACCCAGCACCAAGTTTGGCTTTGTGATTAAAGCGGTTTGTATTCCTAACACTACAGTTTTCCTTTAACTCTATTTAGTTCACCCAATTAAAATGTACACCTTGCTCAGCAATATAAACCAATAGAAATATAAGTGTTGGATTCGGAAGCCTCTTAAAATGTATTTAAAACTGTTTTTTAAGTCTATAATTTAGTTGTAAAAATAATGTATAGATATTGCTTTTGTTGTCACCTATTGTGTATCTTGGTTGGTCTTTAACTCTGATCTGCTCTGCTCTCTGGGGTAAGTTTCAGTAGAGTTGAAGGATGCCAGACATGCACTGTTTCACTTCCCTCATCCAACAGCACTATCACAGTGCACGTCTGCTGCCTGTAACTAAATAGAAACGTTCTAACTGACAAATATATAAAACCTCTGGCAATCTGTCCTCTCCTCTTAAACCTTAAAATCAGACTCATGCAGATATATCAGGTGCCTTACTCTATTCTATTTTCACATTGACAACATTTCTTAAATTGTCACCAGATCATTCTCTTACCTCATTCCAGTCTTTTCTCTTTGTTTTCAGTCTTGCTACTTGCCCTGCTGTTCCCCTCAATTTCACATGTAGGCCACCTCAATGTGTGCAACCAAGAAAATTGATATAGGTGGATAGTGAGTGGAAGGATGAGCTGTGGCTGCTGCTGTCAACCTGATGTGGCCAGAGAGAAGTACTAAGTATGCTCATTCCTCTGGTATCTAATCTACAACATTTACAACACTTCTAGGAGGAGACTGAAAATGGTCTATACTCAGATTAAATCTTTTGCTGAAATTACCCTAGAACTTTCCATGCAGTCACTAATAAAAGCATGATATTAGTTCACGGATATGGTGTCACACTAACAGCAGATTAAATTTGCACTAATGTGCCCTCCATCAGATTCAGGTTCTGAATCCTGAAGTTTGTGTATGAATTGAATAGGTAGGATATTGTCAAACATACATCATTCGTCTTCTTTTGAATGCTTCTCCATGTATGCATCTGCACTTCTGGCTACTCATTTCCAAATCTCTATAAAACAATTGTGATTTGGTATTTCTCTTTGTTATTTATTTTATTATTATTATTTTATTATTTATATAGCGCCATCACATTCCGTAGTGCTGTACATTTTATATGAATGATATCTATATATATATATATATATATATATATATATATATATACATATTGACATATAAAATATATTCATACATATATATACCGTATATACTCGAGTATAAGCCGACCCGAATATAAGCCGAGGCCCCTAATTTTACCCCAAAAAACTGGGAAAAGTGTGAATAAGTGCAGTGTGTGTGTATGAGTGCAGTGTGTGTATGAGTGCAGTGTGTGTGTATGAGTGCAGTGTGTGTGTATGAGTGCAGTGTGAGTGTGTGTGATGCAGTGTGTGTTTGCGTATGTGTTGCAGAGCCTTGGTGGGGGGTGGGCATTTTTATTATTTATTTATTTTAATTATTATTTTAATACATTTTTTTTGTTAAATTATTATTTTTTATTTTATTATTATTATTATTATTATTATTTATATATTTTTTTTTTCGTCCCCCTTCCCTGCTTGATACATGGCAGGGAGGGTGGCTCTCACTCCCTGGTGGTCCAGTGGCATTGGCAGTTCAGTGGAGGGGGGCTGGCAGAGAGCATTTACTTACCTCTCCTGCAGCTCCTGTCAGCTCCCTTCTCCTCCGCGCCGGTCAGCTCCCTCTGCAAGTCCCAGTTTAAGTCTCGCGGCCGCGCTCTGACCCCGCGGCTCTCGCGAGACTTACACTGGGAGCTGACAGGGGAGCTGACCGGACCGGCGCGGAGGAGAAGGGAGATGACAGGAGCTGCAGGAGAGGTAAGTAAACGCTCTCTGCCAGCCCCCCTCCTACACAGCCCCATTGTCTGTATTTTGGCAATGTAACTTGCCATAATACAGACATTGACTCGAGTATAAGTCGAGTTGGGGTTTTTCAGCACAAAAAATGTCCTGAAAAACTCGACTTATACTCGAGTATATAGGGTATATAGTATTTGTTGATTGGTCTTATTTGTGGCACTTCAGTATTTTTTGTGTGCACATACTCACAAGTACCTGTTTGCTTTTATACTCATACATATTTTACACAAGCAAACATTTCCTCTGTAAGTCTGTCTAATTAACAGTGAGACCACTTTTTTTTTTATTTAAACAGACATTACAAAAACCCTTATTTAAAAGGGGTTAAAAATCCTTTCCTGGAAATTATAGACCTGTGAGCTTAACTTCTGTGACTGGGAAAATATTTGAAGGGCTACTAAGGGATAATATTCAGGAATTAATTGTGAAGAACTTTGTTATTAGCAATAATCAGCATGGTTTTATGAAACATAGGTCAGGTCAAACTAACCTAATTGCATTCTACGAAGGCGTAAGTAGAAGTATAGATAAGGGTGTTGCAGTGGATGTGATCTACTTGGATTTTGCCAAGGCATTTGATACAGTTCCTCACAATAGGTAAGTCTTCAAACTAAAAGAAATTGGTCTAGATGAAAATTCTTGTTCTTGGGTAGAACATTGGCTTAAGGATAGAGTACAACGAGTTGTCATTAATGGTACATTTTCAAACTGTACAAAAGTGGTAAGTGGTGTTCCTCAGGGTTCTGTTTTGGAACCACTTCTATTCAACATATTAATAAATGATCTTGAAATGGCATTGAAAGCCATGTATCAGTGTTTGAAGATGACACAAAACTTTGTAAAGTAATAAAATGTGAGCAGGATATTGCCTTGCTGCAGAGGGATTTGGATAGATTGGGGGACTGGGCAAAAAATGGCAGATTACATTTAACGTAGAGAAAATGCAAAGTTATGCACTTTGGGGTCAAGAATGCACAAGCAACTTACACCCTAAATGGAAGTGAATTAGGGTTAACCACACATGAGAAGGATTTGGGAATTGTTATAGACAACAAATTAGGCAGCAATATGCAATGTCAATCTGCAGTTGCTAAGGCCAGTAAGGTTTTGTCATGTATAAATAGGGGCATAAATTCTTGGGATGAAAATATAATTTTGCCTCTTTATACATTTCTGGTAAGACCACACCTTGAATATGCTGTGCTATTTTGGGCACCTGTTCTAAAGAAGGATATTATGGCAGTAGAAAAAGTGCAGAGACGAGCTACAAAATTGATAAAAGGAATGGAGCATTTTAAATACGAAGAAAGGTTAAAAAAAATTGAAATTTCTTTAGTTTGGAAAAACGGCGCCTGAGAAGGGATATGATAACATTATACAAATATATTCGGGGCCAGTGCAAACCATTATCTGGAAATCTGTTCATAAACAGGGCTATACATAGGACACGAGATTTCATACAAGGCAAAGAAAGGAGATTTCATCTAAGGCAAAGAAAAGTTTTTTTACAGTAGGAGCAATAAGGATATGGAATTCTCTGCCTGAAGAGGTGGTTTTATCAGAGTCCATACAGATGTTTAAACGGCAATTGGATAAATACTTGCAAAAACATAACATACAGGGATATTATTTCTAATTAGTGGGGTAATAGATGCTTGATCCAAAGAGACATCTGACTGCTATTTTGGGGTCAAGATGGAATTTTTTCCTAGTTTGTTGCAAAATTAGAAGCACTTCAGACTAGGTTTTTTTCCTTCTTTTTGATCAACAGCAAAAACATATGTGAGCAAGGCTGAACTTGCTGGACGCAAGTCTCGTTTCAGCTATGTAACTATGTAACTATGTAACAAAACTTGAAACTTTGGTGGGAGACACCCCCCGGAGGCCCGTGAATAAAAGTTTATATCTAAATGCCCCCACTGAGACCACAAACAGTGCACACATCCTTTGAGCAAGCACTGCCACCCAGAAATCTCCATATTGTCGATTGTAACGTGTACTATGTACTTCATATATATTTTTCCACCTTGTTATCCGCGTAATGTTATTGTTAACATTGTTTTTTAAACTTACCAATATATCCACATGACATGCAAACACTCCATTGAAAATACAAACCTGAAATGAAGAATTGGAAAAAACAAAACAAAAACTTGCAAAAGGCTACATGGACATCAAAGTAACCCTTTTCCCCAATGTCTGCTCCTAAACCTATTCTACAGGTCTTCATGGCAATAGTATACAGGTTAACTGAGGGATTCAGTACCAAACTCATTGTTGCTTTATTGCATTAAATGTACAGTCTCACCTAGCAAGAACTTTCTCTCTATGAAACTCTCAGCTTATCACTGACCACCTACTGCGGATCAGCTGATGCTCTCAGCCTAGCACTGGCTTTCAAGGCAAACCTCCACTGTTGAAGGTGGAGACAGAGCTGTGGGGCAAGCAGGAAACATTTACCTGGTTAAGCCATGTAAAATGATGGCTCAGTTTCAGTTTGTCAGTTTAGTCAACATTTTACAAATAAACAATTTAATTTCAACACAGATGGCACAGCATATATAAATCCAAATATTATATTACTGAAATTAGGTCACAATTTCTGTCTGTTTTTAAGTTTTGGTAACATACATTTCAAATTATATTGAACGCTAATTGCCTTTCTCCAGCTCTGGGTAGAATCAGGCTCTACTTATATTTGAATAGTTGACACAACAGAAGTACTATAATGATGCCCTTATGTGTCAAAACATTGTTACAGGCCCATACTGAATGTCTAATAATACTCATATTACTGTGTCAACAGCAACATATAAGGATTAATTTACTGTGGGAAAAAACATATGTGCATAATTTCTGTTCTTTCTGACTGTAACCTCAGAACTGCCATCAACTGCTTCAGCCATTTGAGGCCTGGCATGTACACAAAAACATTTCACCCAATTCAGTGATTCACACACTAAGTTCCCATTCCAATGATAAATTAATGGAATGTAACAATACTTTGAGATATGGGGACATCACAACAGGACTTTTGTTGTTATTTGAATTAACTTTAATTAAATGTATTACTCAAAAGGCACATATTTTGATTGGAATTGATTCTATACGGATATGCACATACATAATATGGTAGTTTAACATATACAAACGTTAAGTTACCAAAATCTATAAACAAACATAAACACAAAATTATGATCCCATTTGTATGCTATCTGACTTTTTCAAATGTGAGCATTACTTTGCAAATCAGTCATGGTAAAGTTAAGTCTTTCCAAATAGATACCCTGAGTAAAACAGGACAATGGTGTTTTGTCTCACGGTATATATATTGCTGGTGGTGCTAATATAGAAAATTGAGTATTTTCTTGGCATCCATTACTTAATACAAGCAGAGTATTATCTGAATATCATGGTATACCTAAGTTCTTTATGGTAAAGTTTAGTTATTCCAAACAGATACCCTGAGTGTGTTTATAATTTGTTCTCTGCGTCTGTGGACTTTTGGGCCATGTTGCTTTATGATGCAATCCATTGGAAAAATTGTGGTTTTCACTGGTTCTAGATGTCTGAGAGTGTAATGACATCATTAGAGATCCTACCATGTGTGTTAATGTGGAGGCAGCTTTCACTGCTCGTATAAGCCATACCTGATCTTAGAAACCACATCAAGATTTACCCTGTTTTGTTGGCTTAATGTGCACTGTAAACTGTTCCAGTTATTAATTTGTTACTAATCATTGTGCCACCTGGTTTACCAGAATGCAACTCAATATATAAAGCATGCAGACATGTTCAAAAGTTATAGAGGTTTTCTGAACAAACATCAGAATGGACAACACGTGTTCTAGACAACTCAACTATGGTATGATTATAGTTGTCAAACATCCAAATCAGTACTGTTAGAAAAACAATCCAAATGATTTATCTACGAACATTCCCATAGACTTTAGTGGTGACTTCTGTACAAGTCATTTGGATAGTTTTCTTTCTATCAGAATTAAATAATTTAGAAAGATTATTAAATGTCAGCCCTCAGACTTCAGTAAATTAAGAAGAGGAAGATGAGAACTCATGACTCATGGTCACCAAAACAGGACAATGGTGTTTTGTCTGATGGTGCTGTCATAGTATAATGAGTATTTTCTTGGCATCCATTACAACCCTTAATACCAACAGAGTATTATCTAAATATTATGGTATACCTAAGCATTAATTACTATGTGGAACCCACTATGCCTATCATCTAGCTAACAAGATAATATGCCTTGTCATATACTCAAAGTTACTTCCCTACAGATCTTCAGCAGGGACTTTTCAGTTTACTCCACTCTATATCAACCCCACATCAATACAGCATCTTCATGATCAGCTGGAGGTTAGCAGCTAGGGTTTTGGTAATTCAATGTAGATCAAAATAAAAAAAAAATGTTTACAGTCTGTCATTAATTCTTTGCTTTTAAAAATGTTTAGCCATTCTAGAAAGGCTTCCTAAATAGCATCAACATTGTGCATATTTGTGCATACACACAAGAACATGAGCACTTATGAAGCTTTATATCAAAGTGTCATTTAATATATATGTACAAGGTAAATTTATTGCACGCATAGTGCTATGATGAAACACCTTTTAAATGGATGTAGTGCGATAAAATATACCTTGATGTCACTAGGAGGTTTATTTTGTTGTTACACCAGAAGATGTCAGCAAACGCTATGTTTCATGGATTCAGTGTTTGTTCTTCTTTACAAACAAATCTTTAGATTTTCCCATGGTACATTTCCTAAAGTAAAATCGTACAGTTGCCTTTAACCAATGGACATGACATTTTAGTGTGAAAGCTGATATATATATATATCATATACAGGTAATGCAGGAGTATTGAAAATTAACTATATAAGACATTGAGATGTGTGTTTATATAAAGTTTTAGTAGTGTCAAAGCAAGAATCTATATTAAGTGCTTAGTTTCTGGTGTTAAAATGTATAATCATTCTTTTCAAATGCCTTTCGTTTATGAGAGTCTTTGAAATTCCCTTTAAGAACTTTAATCATGATGTTTTGGATGGGGTGATCAGCCTGGGTGAAGTGATGACCAATAGACAAGCTTTCGTGAGATCCTCCCTTTCTTAAGAAATAAATAGATACAATTTGTATCGTGTGATACCTTTTTTATTGGACTAACATGATTTTGTAATGACAAACTTTCAGGAGAACCTCCCTTTCTCAAGTCTAAAGCATGTCAAGAAATAAATGAAAGACAAATGTATAAGCTTGATAGAAACCTGAGAAACAAGGCTTGCAAATAAAAAGATTTAAAGGAACACAATCCCTAAATAATATGAGGGGAAAAAAAGTACAAAATATACTGTTTACATTATAACATTCCACATTTATATTTTGGAAAGGAAAAACTAGTCCTGCAGAGAAATGTATATCTACCAAAGGTATTTTATATCTGTACTGGGCAGAATATATTGGTACCCTAGGCACTTACTGAAAAGGGTTTCCTTTTACTTAATCTTTAGGAACAATTCAGATTTTGAGGAAGCAGACGTGCAAATGTGAAAAATAGTAATAAAGTATGTAGAGAACTATTAAAAAAAAACGATCTCTCATAAACAACAGAGAATGACATTACTGGTTACTACAGTCAGCAAGTTGACCCACTGCCTCAGGGACTTTGAAGAAAGATGTTACAGAGAACTGGGATATTTTGTGTAAAGTGAATAAACTGTCAACATATTTTTTGAGAACAAAACAGCTTTAGCTGTGTAAATATGTGTGAAACATTCTGCCACCATCAGATTTCCAGATATTGACATATTTCTATAATTCTTTGAAACCCAGCAATTTATATGGATGTGTATGTTGTTTAGATTCCATCAAACACATTCTTTCATCCACAGCCTGGTATATAAGTCATATACCTTACTCCAAAGGATCAGCTTTGTTTGAAAGTAAATAACTATGTTTCCCTCTTACCAAAAAGGGGAGACTGGGCATGACTCTTACTTGTCATTAATTTCTGTTTCGAGTGAATATTGACGTTTCTGTTGATAACCCCAGACACCTTTGTCCGCACTTGAGTTTACCTTTTTTTTTCCCTGTGTAACAATTGTTTAAATCTTGTTATTCAAATATACGTATTTTATAAATGAGTCTTATAATGTATATATGATAATATTTTAGTTAGAAACTGTCTCTACTTTTATGAAGCTTCCTATGAGTTTCATTTTAGTTTAAGCATATATCTTCTTTCTATGTTGGTATATTTTGGCCTATACAGGTATGCAATAGCCTTCACTAATGTACATTTCTTCTACTAACTAATTGTTTATTTTATGGGTTTCAATATGGGATAACAGGAATAGTATATGTTATACCTTTTCATTTTCACACTTTGGAAGTGATATCAATTAGTGTCGTTGGGAACCTGTCTCCAAAACCTGTCTCATGTTTAAACTTGTTTATCATCGTTGGAAGATGATTTGTTTATGTTTACTAGTTTGTACATGTGTGTAAGTACCTCTTATCTTTATTCACTACATAAATGTATTTCACCATTGTGCTTGATAGAGGAGCACTTGTTAGACCAAAACATTCCATTTGTGTTAATTCAATAATTATTTTTTTTTAGTTTGGAAAAATAACCTGTGTGCATAGCAATTTCTCTTAAAATATTTACAAAAACATAAACTATGTTTAGCAATGCTCACTGATACTAGATAATGTGCAATACATCTATCAAATATATTTATTAACCCCTTAAGGACTGAGCCAAATGTACACGTTTTGCTCAAAATAAAACGTAAACAAAACCTGGAATTTGAGTATATGTCTGTTCAACCGTAATTCACCTCTTTCATATTAAGTGCACCCACACTTATTATATATCATTTTATTCAGGAGAAATAGGGCTTTCATTTAACATCAAATATTTAGCTATGAAACATAATTTAAAATTAATAAAATAACAAAATGTCTTTCTCTTTCTTTATTTTTTTTAGTTCTGCATGACATTTTAACTGTGAATGTCATAATACTGTTTGCTTTTACTGCAATAAAATACACATATTTGTATTCAGCGATGTCTCACGTGTAAAACAGTACCCCCTATGTACAGATTTTATGGTGTTTTGGGAAGTTACATGGTCATATATAGCATGTTACATTTTTCAGTTTTTTCACATTAAAATATGCCAGATTGGTTACGTTGCCTTTGAGACCGTATGGTAGCCCAGGAATGAGAATTACTCCCATGATGAAATACCATTTTCAATAGTAAACAACACAAGGTATTGCAAATGGGGTATGTCCAGTCTTTTTTAGTAGCCACTAAACAAACACTGGCCAAGGTTAGCGTTAATATTTGTTTGTGTGTGAAAAATGCAAAAAACTAATTGGAACGCCAATTTTGGCCAGTATTTGTGACTAAGTGGATACTAAAAAAGACTGGACATACCCTATTTTAAATACCTTGGGTTGTCTACTTTTGCAAATGGTATGCCATGATGGGGGTTATTCTCATTCCTGTGTTACCATACGGTCTCAAAGGCAATGTAACCAATCTGGCAAATTTCAATGTGAAAAAAATGAAACACAAGCCTTATATTCCACTCTAACATTTGAAAACACCATAAAACCTATACATGAGGGGTACTGTTATACTCAGGAGACTCCGCTGAACACAAATATTAGTATTTCAAAACTATAAAACGTATTACAACAATTATATCGTCAGTGTAAGTGCCGTTTGTGTGTGAAAAATGTGAAAAACGTCACTTTCACGGATGATATCATCGTTGTACATTTTACTGTCTTGAAACACTAATATTTGTGTTCAGTAAAGTCTCCCGAGTAAAACAGTACCCCTCTATGTACAGGTTTTATGGTGTCTTGGAAAGTTACAGAGTTAAATATAGTGCTATCAAATAAATTCTCTGGACTTTCTGTCTGGGTTATCAGGCAGGTCCTGCAAATTGTAATGAATAAAATGGCTTAATTATGTAAAACTATTACATAAATATATACGAAGAATTAATATATATATATATATATATATATATATATATATATATGTATATATATATAAAATAATTAGAGCACTCCTTGTGGAAAAATTTCATAATGTATTAAAGTGTACAATCAACATTTCGACCCTCCTGGGTCTTTATCAAGATCAAATAACAGAACATACAGTGCATCGATATATATCATAATAAATTAGTGACTTACCAAAGGTATGTAATCACGCCCATCCATGTTCCCGAACCCGGAAGTGATGGATCCCTTGTGCACATGCGCATTGACGTAGTGTGTGCGGAGACGTGAGTGACGTGCTCATAGTGCGTGAGGGGGAGTGTTCTAACATCGTGATATCGTAGCCATAGCAACAAACCTAAACACCTCCTGTGTGTTATAGTGACAGGAGAACTGAAGAATTGAAAGCCAAAGGCGAGCTCTGCTGAGATAGAGAACAAGTGCAGCGAAATACTGATCAACTCATGAGCCCCCAGCTGCCTATACTGAATAGGGGAGATGAAAAGTAGATCTAGGCATCTCAAAAATATATATAGGAATTAATTACAGTAGAGGGTCAGAATATAAATAAAAATAAAAAAGAGTAAAACAGAGTGAGATACACAAAGGTGTAAAAAGTAATAGAAGTGGAAAAAAACGTTAATGGTGTGGGAGGGATGTGAAAGCATACAAGTAAACAACAAAACCACAAAGTGGACAAGATAACCAAACCAAGTGAAAAAAAGTGAAGTGTTGTAAGTCTAGTATATGGATGATGTGTGCAAACTGTAGTGTGTATATAGCCTCTAAAGAATGTGTGGTGAATCTAGACCCAAGAAAAAGGTGAACAAATGTTTAGAGGAAAGCCCCCAAAGACTATAAGAGAACCCTCCCTATAAATCAGTAACTAAATACAAACACATAAACACAATACACCAAATATAGGGTAATAATACCCATAATTCAAAAAAGGTAACACAAAATAACCACAAGATGCTGATAGCCCTTAGATCATCAAGCTAAATATGGTAACACATACGACTGCTCGTTACCAATATGCAATAAGAGTAACTTTCCAATGAAAATGTGTGTTTAAATGTTGTGATGGAAACTTCAACCAAATTCATTAGCCACCCTGGACAATGGCAGATGTGGAAATAATTAAGCATAATGAGAGATAAAGTGTCTCCACAAACTTCAAATGATAATCTCCTGGCATAAAGGCCATAGAGTGAACAGAGACTAAATCGCAAAAACCCAGGTTAAATGTATATAACCACTACTAAAACTACATCATGGTCTCATATCAAAATATATAGGGGAAATACCCCAGCACACATTTTTGAAAATTATAAGCACATACTACCCAATGTACATGTAAACTGAGAAATATTAGTAAGGAATTCCTCATAATATCCCAGTCCAGAATCACCATATATCAATCATCTGGCTTCTAAAAATGAATTGAATGTATATATTCATTTAGACCTTTCGGTTGGACAGTGTCTAATTGTCGCATCCAAAATGTTTCCTTTGGCAGCAGTAGTTTGGAGCGATCACCTCTCTGGGTAGTTCTGGTATTCTGTCAGGTTGTCCTGTTATTTCTGACCCTGAAGATAGTCCCGAACGGGGACTAAAACGTTGGTCACTACTTTTTAATTCAATTAAATAAATTTACGTTTTTTAAGACCGGTGAGCAGCCATCCTTTTTAGGATATTATATATATACATATATACATAAAAATGATACAATACAATCAAAATACACTTAGAATGAATATATATATATATATATATATATATATATATGTATATATATAAAATATATATAATTTAATTCTAAGTGTATTTTGATATCAATATCTATATATTAATATCAAAATGCAGTTAGAATGAAATTACACACATATATATTTTTTATTATTTAATTTGACATTTTAAATTTTTAAATTTTTAACGTATTTAAATATATTTATTTATTTTATAATATATATATAATTATACATATATTTAATTAATATCATTCTACGTGTGTTTTTTTTTTATAAATTCTTTATTTATTGCAAGGCAAGGCACCAAAAAGCATATCAGCAGTGAAATACAATACAAATGTACATCAATATAAGGGCATGTCGTAATGATATGGTACTTAAATATGCAAGTAGTCGAAGGAACGATCAGCTGCTGGAAAGTCCATCATACATCATGTTACAATAGTGAGTGCCTTTACATCCGTGGTGTCTTGCCGAGATTTTTTTTTTTTTTTGTTTCATATATATTCTTTGTTGTACAGTTGACAAAATTCACATGGACATGGATGTTGCACAAAAGATACTGTGTGGGCTTATGCAAAAGTCGAAGTGTAACCAGTTCAAGAAGAAAAAACATTGTGATACAGAGAGGCATATATTAGTAGAGTAGTTATCTGGTGATGCAACGTTATGTTTTCGTAAGGGGTTCTGTCCAGACACATTTCTAAACATTTTAAGCAAACAAAAAACAACAGTAAGTATGAACAAGCGTATATGTACAGTCATATTTCCTTGTTGCAGCACAAGGAACAGTAAATAAAATGTAAAGGGTGTAAGGGGATGGAGCCCAGTTCGAGAATGGGGCGTACTTCGGGGGTTCCCTACTTTGGAGTCTCCGGTGGGGTCGTGGGGGGGGGGGGGTAGGCGTCCCTGATTCTACGTGTGTTTTGATAATATATATATATTAATATTAAAATACACTTAGACAGTGTATGTGTAAGTGTTTATATGACTGTTAATATAACAACAAAAATAAAGTATATACACTAAAGATGAACACGTATACTATGGGTAGCCCCAGGTGAACTTCACAATCACCTATGGAAATATATAGTGTGTACAAACAAAAGTGGAAACCACCCAGAATACGTATAGATATATAAAGACAAAATATAAAAATGGGACAACCTGATATGAGTCAGCTGTCCTTAGGATCAAAATCTATGAAAGAATTTAAATAGCCTCCATAGCGTAAAAAAGTATATATAAATGTGAAATATAAGTGAGATAAGAAATGCACTCACAAACAAACGATAATTCAGGCCTTTTTACCCTCTCAGGGGTTATGTGATGAGTGTAGATATCCTCCAACACGATATATGTAAATGTAGAAAGTGTAAAAAATGCAATATAGTGAAGTATGTTCAAAAAGGTACAAAATCACATTTATTCATTGCACTTACAAGATGGCAGTTTTAAAAAGGCATCTCTCCATATACATATGGAACTCCTAGTGGAGGTAGTGTAGTGTCCACAGTGGAGGTCCAAAATTGATAGAAGAGTTACAGGATTCAAAATAAATAAATAAAAACAGTTGAAAGTTCAAATAATATCCGGTTAGTATCCAACGCGTTTCGTCCTTTCATAAGTTGGACTTCTTCAGGGATAACCTTGGGTCCATCTCGGATGGTTTTTATATCGTCGTGGGCAATTTTCGGAATCCTATACACGTGTAGAAAGCTTGCGTTCCACTAATGGAACGCACTGATCGGGCGCGAAATCCATAGAGTTATTATCAAAACAGTTCCGGGTTGTGGTGCGCATGCGCGTGAGAACGCGCATGCGTCAACTAGAAAACACCGCTGCCTAGAGGGGACAAAAAGACAGAGAACGGCAAAAACGCCTAAGCAAAAAAATCACGTCTGTTTTTTACCTTAAAGTACACAAATTGGTATAATGTTATAGCTATGGTTCCATATTATTTTGCATGTATCTTATTTCCAATGTCACCAGTATATATATATATATGGATATTTATAGGGGTTGGTATATATAGCTATTTAAGGAATTTAAGAGAATTGTTTAGGCGAATTTTACTTGATTGGAAATTTAGCTTAATATATGTAGTGCTGTTAAAGGCGCACTCACCCTCATATAAATGTCATTAAAGGCATATTCACCTTTATATAAATAAAATTCATATGTTTCTTGAAAGGTACAGAGTAAATGAAATTGAATCTTGGAATAATAAATGTAGATCATAGATTGGAAACACAAAAACCATAAAAATTATAAATATAAATATGGTGATATTGGAGTGATATTACATTTGACTCCTATTATAAGGAGATACTTAGAAATTATAAAATTGCATAAAAATATTTACATAAACAATATATAATCAATATATACATTATCGTGGACCTCCCCCAAAGAGATCACATGCAGAAAACTTGATTAGATAAGGCCTTGTAAATCAATTTCTTGATTGAGTCCAAGGTTTAAAGTTTTTAAATTAAAAATCCACAGAGCTTCTTTTCTAACTAGCTCCTGTAGCCTGTCTCCACCTCTCCACCCTAATTGGACTGAATCTATTCCAAAAACTTGTAGGGTGTTCCAGGAAAATAAAGGGCATGAATTGCAGTGTTTTGGTACACTGTGGTCAATTTTATTTTTGCGTATATTGTTGTAATGTTCTAATATTCGGATATGTAATTTTCTAGATGTGCGGCCCACATATTGGGCCCCACAGCCACATTGTAGTAAATAAATTACAAAAGAAGAAGAACATTGAATATGATTTTTTATTTTGTATGTTTTTTTCGTATATGTACCTGTGAAGTCATGAATTTTTCTTTTTAAATAAGTACATGTAGAACAATGACCACAGCTATAAAACCCTTGTATTTGGACCTTTAGAAAGTTGTTACTGGTGGGGGTAATTGGTAGTAGGCTAGGTGCCAGTTTATTCTTTAGATTATTTGATTTTTTATAAATTACCGTGGGGCGGTCTGGTAGTATATCTTTTAAGATCTCGTCTCTTTTTAGAATGTACCAATGTTTTTTGAGGATTTTTTCCACCTGTCTTGCTTGAGAATTATATTGTGTGACAAACGCAAATTCAAATTTGTTGTTCTTGTTAGTATTCTTACATTTATCTCCATTTTTATCTTTTATATATACCAACCCCTATAAATATCCATATATATATATATACTGGTGACATTGGAAATAAGATACATGCAAAATAATATGGAACCATAGCTATAACATTATACCAATTTGTGTACTTTAAGGTAAAAAACAGACGTGATTTTTTTGCTTAGGCGTTTTTGCCGTTCTCTGTCTTTTTGTCCCCTCTAGGCAGCGGTGTTTTCTAGTTGACGCATGCGCGTTCTCACGCGCATGCGCACCACAACCCGGAACTGTTTTGATAATAACTCTATGGATTTCGCGCCCGATCAGTGCGTTCCATTAGTGGAACGCAAGCTTTCTACACGTGTATAGGATTCCGAAAATTGCCCACGACGATATAAAAACCATCCGAGATGGACCCAAGGTTATCCCTGAAGAAGTCCAACTTATGAAAGGACGAAACGCGTTGGATACTAACCGGATATTATTTGAACTTTCAACTGTTTTTATTTATTTATTTTGAATCCTGTAACTCTTCTATCAATTTTGGACCTCCACTGTGGACACTACACTACCTCCACTAGGAGTTCCATATGTATATGGAGAGATGCCTTTTTAAAACTGCCATCTTGTAAGTGCAATGAATAAATGTGATTTTGTACCTTTTTGAACATACTTCACTATATTGCATTTTTTACACTTTCTACATTTACATATATCGTGTTGGAGGATATCTACACTCATCACATAACCCCTGAGAGGGTAAAAAGGCCTGAATTATCGTTTGTTTGTGAGTGCATTTCTTATCTCACTTATATTTCACATTTATATATACTTTTTTACGCTATGGAGGCTATTTAAATTCTTTCATAGATTTTGATCCTAAGGACAGCTGACTCATATCAGGTTGTCCCATTTTTATATTTTGTCTTTATATATCTATACGTATTCTGGGTGGTTTCCACTTTTGTTTATATGACTGTTGCCTTTAAGGATCAGTATTATAATATGGTAAACTTATTTTCCCACTAGTGTCATATGTACTGACACAACCATCTTAAGGCTGGCTTTCACAAGATGATGATTGATCTAGAATGATAACATCCACACCACAAATGGTGGTATAGCTGAAAGATAATAAAACTATAACTTACAAATTATTGTTTCTCTCAAACAATGGCTATAACATGATTGGTTGTTTCAATAGAATGGATCTAAATAGGTAGGACATATTGTAAATGAACACTCCATGCACCATAGTCACTAGAGCTCACTGTAGTGTTTATAGTGCCAGCAGTGCCCTCTGAGAGTAATATGTGAAACATTTTTAGAATGGTTTAACATCTTACTTGGTTATCTGCACACTAATCACTATGCAAATTGAAATAAACCCTTTTTTTTTTAGCAATGCAATTGCCATTAAAATGTAAGCTCACCTGCCATGTCAAGGCATATCTCTTACACTAACAATTTGCTTTGCTGCTTTCAGCTTAAAGGACCACTCTAGTGCCAGGAAAACATACTCGTTTTCCTGGCACTAGAGTGCCCTGAGGGTGCCCCCACCCTCAGGGACCCCCTCCCGCCCGGCTCTGGAAAGGGGGAAAGGGGTAAAACTTACCTTTTTCCAGCACTGGGCGGGGAGCTCTCCTCCTCCTCTCCGCCTCCTCTCCGCCCCGTCGGCTGAATGCGCACGCACAGCAAGAGCTGCGTGCGCATTCAGCCGGTCGCATAGGAAAGCATTTACAATGCTTTCCTATGGACGCTTGCGTGCTCTCACTGTGATTTTCACAGTGAGAATCACACAAGCGCCTCTAGCGGCTGTCAATGAGACAGCCACTAGAGGATTAGGGGGAAGGCTTAACCCATTAATAAACATAGCAGTTTCTCTGAAACTGCTATGTTTATAAAAAAAATGGGTTAACCCTAGCTAGACCTGGCACCCAGACCACTTCATTACGCTGAAGTGGTCTGGGTGCCTAGAGTGGTCCTTTAAAGCCAAAACCTCTAATGAGAAAAAAATGGGTATTCTTATGCAAATATAGACTATAGGCCAACCCCCGGAGTGGATAAGGAGGGGGGAGCATGACTGCTGCCCGGAGAGGTTGCCATGGTGACAAAAATTGATGCAATGTTTGGGATGAACCTGGACCGGGGTCACTGGGATATACTTACCAGACCACTGGAGAGCACGCTGAGGGATCCTAGCAGTGCTGTTTCTGGTCACCTTAAAAAAGAAAAAACTGCTGTTAGTGTTTTAAAACTGCTGTTCCAGAATTTTGCCACTGCAGTTAATAACTTAACATCATGGCTCATGTCCCTGACATGCCCAGAGAGGCTCTACTCACCATTTTGCAGGCCTTTCAGAGGACACACGGCGCAGAGTCCTATGCTGCGCTGCTTCACAGCGTCCAAAACACCCAGGAGTCTCAAGAGGGGTCGGGGCCCACCAGAAGACGTCGTACCCGCCGTTCCAGGCCGCCATCCAGATTGTCTCCCAGTCCGGTGCGGAGAGCCAGGGCTGTGCCACCAGCTACTACCTGTCCGGGGCTGAGTGAGGCTGGCCCCCTGCGGAGGAACACGGTTTCCGGAAGAAGAAGGAGCGGGGAAAGGTGTTCCACGCGTCGGATGGCCCGGTCGGGGCCTGGCCATCAAGATGGCGGATCCCAAGATGGCGCTGTGGGAGAGGTGAGGTCGTGCAGTCCTCACCCTTCTCTTCCGGCTGCAGCGGATGTGACGTCAGAGGCGGGGCGCCGCACGCCGGAACGCTGGTGGCGCGTACGTGATGTCTGCGGGTCAAGGAGCGCAGACGTCACATGCCACTGCCGAACCCGGAAGTCCGGGTGAAGATGGATCCGGGGATTCCGGAACAGAGCACCGCTGGCCCCCCGAAAGTGGAGATGGCCAGCGGGTGCAGGCAGGCCGGCGGAGGAACTCACCAGGGCCTCTTTGGACCACCAGGGAGAGGAGAGGGACGCAGGATTCCCCTCTTCTTCATCACCCCAGGAGACCTGAAGGTGCTTCTGCAGCCACAGAGGAGGGAGGGACGCAGGATTCCCCTCCACACACCCACCCCAGAAGATCTGGAGCTCCCATGGGGGTGAGCCGCCAGCCCCCTGGAGGGGCAGCTGGCAGGCTGGCCACAGGACCTGTATTGACGGATGGATCGGATGTGGAGCTGATGAAGAGACCCCTGCTCCAGAACCGTGAGTTGGAGTGCGCACGCGCTTGGTTAGGGGCAGAGGGGGTCTCTGGGCTGGAACAAGGGAATACAGGGGAAGTCATAAAATTGCTGCGCTTAGTATTAGATTGCTTAGGGCAGGTGGGCTTAACTGCGCATGACGCTTCGCTTCCCACGGGGACCCCTCCGTTGGGTTCTCTTGAGGGTACTGCAGGGGGGCCGGTGTGTGACATAGCCCCCCTGGGGATGCATGTGTCGCTGGATGTGAAGGAGAAAATCTTGAAGGGTGAGTATGTGGACCTTATATCGTTAGTCCCGTTTGATAGGGAATCCGCTGATAGACCGCAACGTGGTGAGGCGACAGAGATTGGAAAAGGTAAGGAACTCCCCCGTACCTTCGGTAATTGGTTGCAAGGATTTGCAACTTACGCTAGTATTTTGTCGACGAGGTTTCCAGAGCGGGCCCCGTCTTTGTTTTCTTATTTGGATTTAATTTGGGGGGCTTATAAAGTTTATGGGGGTCAATGCTGGTTTAAATACGACCAGCAATTTAGACAAAAAATGGCGGTTTGACCGCACATGCATTTTGGCATGCAAGATGGTAACCTTTGGTTGCTTCTCATGACCCCGTGCCGTCCAGCCTCATCGTCCATTCCTTCGGCCGCCGGCGCTCCTGGTGGAGCGTCGGCCGGGATCAAGAAGGGCATCTGCTGGCTCTTCAATGAGAGTCAGTGCAGGTGGTACAACAGTTGTCGATTTAAACATGAGTGTTCCCACTGTGGTGGGGCTCACCCGGCGGTTCGGTGTTTTAGAAGAGGAAAACCCCTCCCCAGGACGGCATCAAAGGATGACGCTCCTCGGGGGGAGGACCCCGGTACGGGCGGTAAAACTGCTTCCGTGGCTCGCACGGTACCCCAGGCATAGGGATGCGCGGGTGCTTTGGGAAGGTTTCACCAACGGTTTTAGGATTCCATTTACTCCGTCTGGGGAGGCGTCGTTTGTGCACAATTTGTCCTCGATTCGGGGTAAGGAAGGGATTCTGGCGGCTAAGCTGCAAAAAGAAGTGGACTTGGGACGGATGGCGGGACCGTTTTCCTTTCCTCTGTTTGATAATTTGCGGGTGTCCCCATTGGGCCTCGTTCCTAAGAAGGAACCGGGGGTGTTTCGGCTGATTCATCACCTGTCTTTTCCAGCGGGGGCTTCGGTTAACGACGGGATTGCGAAGGAGGATAGTCGGGTCCGATACGCTTCTTTTGATCGGGCTCTGGATGTCGTTCGGGACGCAGGGCCTAGGGCCCTGATGGCTAAGTCTGATATTCAATCGGCCTTTCGGCTGCTCCCAGTTCACCCTTCCTGTTTTCATTTGTTGGGGTGTCATTTTCAGGGGGAATTTTTCTACGATATGTGCCTCCCCATGGGTTGCTCGATTTCTTGTTATTATTTAGAAGTTTTTAGCTCATTGCTGGAATGGATCGTATCGGAGGTGTCAGGTTTTTCTTCCCTCTTGCACTATCTTGACGATTTTCTGTTCGTCAGTCCGGCTCACTCTTCGCGATGTGAATATTTGTTGGGACAGTTTAAGGCAGTTATGCGAGATTTAGGGGTTCCAGTGGCAGAGGACAAGACAGAGGGCCCGAAGGCGGTTATTTCCTTCCTGGGTATAGAGATTGACTCCATCAGTTTGGTCTTTCGTTTGCCCAGTGATAAATTGGGGATCCTTACGACCATGGTTGATCGGGTGAAGGGTGCGCGGAAGGTGCAGCTTCGTCAGATGCAATCCCTGTTGGGCCACTTGAACTTTGCTTGTCGGATCATGCCTATGGGTCGGGTGTTCTGTAGACGGCTGTCTCTGGCTACTGTCGGCATTAGTCTTCCCCATCATTTTATTCGGGTCACCAAGCGGCTCAAGGACGATTTGAATGTCTGGAGTGAGTTCCTCGCAGGGTACAATGGTCGGACATTTTGGCATCGAGAAGCAATATCTAATGTGGCCCTGGAGTTGTTTACGGATGCCTCCGGCTCCCTGGGCTTCGGGCATTTTTTCGGGGACGTTGGTGTGCGGAGCCTTGGCCTGCTGCATGGCGCGAGGCGGACCTGATACATAACTTGACTTTTCTCGAGCTTTTCCCTATTGTGGTAGCAGTGGAATTGTGGGGGGAGGAGCTCGCGAACAGGCAGGTGGTTTTCTGCACGGACAACATGAGTGTGGTCCATGTGGTGAATCGTTTATCATCTGGCTCGGTTCCAGTGTTGGCTTTGCTACGCCGGTTGGTTCTGCGTTGTTTGGAATTTAACATTTGGTTCCAAGCAATCCATGTTTCCGGAGTGTCTAATGTCATTGCCGACTCTCTTTCTCGCTTTCAGTGGGATTGTTTTCGGGAGGTCGCTCCAGGAGCCAAGGAAGCTGGTCTGGTATGTCCCACGTGCTTATGGACCCTCGATTTCGGAACCTAGCAGACCTGTTCAGGAGATCGCTGGCTCCCTCTTCGTGGTCTGCCTATCGGGCAGTGTGGGATCGGTGGCTGGTCTATGCGGGAGAGTTCGGTTTGTACTCCTCTGAGGGTAGGTTGCTGTCTACTTTGGCTTTCATGTCCTCCTTACGGGAGCGCATCAGTGGAACGCAGTTTAGCGGCTCTTTCTTTCCTGATGCATTGTATGGGGTGGGAGAACCTTTCAAAAGAGTTCGTGGTCCAGAGGGTTCTTCGGGGATGGAGGAAGGAAAGGGTTCCTGATTGTAGACGGCCGGTGTCCGTCCACCTATTGGATGATCTATGTGGGGTTCTCTCTGCGGTGTGCTTCTCCTCCTTCGAGGCGCTGCTTGTCAGGGTGGCATCTCTTCGAAGGGTGGACGTTCGCATAGGGCAGAGTGGAGTGGAGGTTTTCATTCGGAAGTCCAAAACAGATCAGTTAGGTCGGGGGAGGTCGGTTAGCATTGGTGCTACTGGGGGTAGGTGGTGTCCTGTGGCGCTGGTAGGTCAATACACGTGTTTACGGCCGGAGGCTGCAGAGACCTTCTTGCTTCACGCAGATGGGTCAGTCTTAACTCGGTCTCAGTTCTTCAGTGTTTTTAAGGCTAGTTTGCGGGCTTTGGGCATAGAGGATAAGGGATATTCTCCCCACTCCTTCCGGATTGGTGCAGCAACTCAGGCGCAGCAGGTAGGGTTGTCCGATGCTGCAATTCAGCGCATGGGTCGATGGGATTATCGCAGGTTTCAACTGTATATACGTCCTCATCTGTTATAGACTGTTGGTAGTTATGATGTGTTGTTTTTCTTCACAGGTTCCCCCCGGTATGTTTGGATCATCGGTCACTCCTTTATTTATTGGGCGGCTAGGCGCGCTGAGCACAGACCATATGGCCGGAATCTAGGGCTCCCGCATGAGCAGGTTAGGGTTCGATGGCGGGGGATACGGGGTTTGGAATGGCACCAAGTGTATCCGGAGTGTGTCGCGCTCCGGCGCTTCGTGACCGGGTCAGTGTTCAGGTACTTCATGCCGGGGGGAATGACTTGGGACGGTGCCGAGCTGTGGATTTAATTTACGCGTGCAAGCACGACTTGGCCCGCTGTATGGGGCTTTTCAGCGAGGTCACACTGGTGTGGTCCGAAGTTATTCCTCGGCCGGCTTGGGGGGCGCTGCCACACGCCAGGGCGGTGGAGCGCGGTAGGCGTCGGTTCAACATGACGATTTCACGTTTTGTGCGTAGGCTGGGTGGCTTTGTGGCTCGTCATGTGGAGCTGGAAGGGAACAATGCAAACATAATGAGGGCTGATTGGGTCCACCTAAACGAAATTGGTCTGGATATATTTAATTTGGGGTTACAGTCAGCCATTGAACAGGCGCTGGCTTCGGGGGGACGCAGTCCTCTCCAGGGATAGGGGAGAGGCTGCGGTGGAGGTTTGTCCTTCGCCAGCAAGTGGAACTGAGAGCAGTGCCCGGACGGGCTTGGGGAGTCGCAGCCTGGTCTGGTTGAGGACGGACTTCAGGCTGAAGAGGCTCTGGAAGATTTGTTGTGTTAGCTGTCTGCTGGGAAAACCCAGCAGCTGACAGTTGGTTTAAATTATGCTGGCTTAATTATAAAAGCTGTGGCCGTTGCCCTTACCCACAATTTGGTTGTCTGTGTTTTATTGGGGGGAAGGGTAATGGAAGATAAAAATGGAGAGGGTCAGCAGTCAAGGCCAACCCCCGGAGTGGATAAGGAGGGGGGAGCATGACTGCTGCCCGGAGAGGTTGCCATGGTGACAAAAATTGATACAATGTTTGGGATGAACCTGGACCGGGGTCACTGGGAAATACTTACCAGACCACTGGAGAGCACGCTGAGGGATCCTAGCAGTGCTGTTTCCCGCCCACCCTCCCTGGGTTGGTGTGAACACGGGATATGTTATGGTTATATGTGTTGTGTTTGGTGTGTTTTCTTTCTGTTTCTTTTGTCACAGCTGCGGTTTGTCCTTCGCCAGCAAGTGGAACTGAGAGCAGTGCCCGGACGGGCTTGGGGAGTCGCAGCCTGGTCTGGTTGAGGACGGACTTCAGGCTGAAGAGGCTCTGGAAGATTTGTTGTGTTAGCTGTCTGCTGGGAAAACCCAGCAGCTGACAGTTGGTTTAAATTATGCTGGCTTAATAATAAAAGCTGTGGCCGTTGCCCTTACCCACAATTTGGTTGTCTGTGTTTTATTGGGGGGAAGGGTAACGGAAGATAAAAATGGAGAGGGTCAGCAGTCAAGTATTTGTTGATATATTTTTGAACCATCTAAATGACCTATCGGCTGTTATTTAAATTACTTAACAGCTGCTTTTTGATGATCAGCATGGCATAGCTCAACAAACCCAATAATAAAGTTATTTGGATTAAAATCTATGGATACAGTCATAGGATTAGTGATATCTATATAATTGTATTATATACCCTATATACCCTACATCCATGTGCAATTTATTAAATACATTATAATATTTTTAACATATATATTATTTAAACTTTATATCTGTGTATCTCTCTCTCTCTCGTTCCGAAATGTCATAGATAAATGCTTAGTGGCCAACATACAAGGTATATATTCTTTATGCTGGCTAATACACCCTGTGAGTGAGCTGTTTAAAGGCTTCTACATCTGTAGTTCTCACTTATAAATTATGTTTTCCAAAGCAATATCCTTTGGTGGGTGCCCCACATCAATGAAATTAATGCTT
Source organism: Pelobates fuscus (assembly GCF_036172605.1). NCBI lineage: Eukaryota > Metazoa > Chordata > Amphibia > Anura > Pelobatidae > Pelobates > Pelobates fuscus. The sequence continues at coordinate 229,284,796 of NC_086318.1, forward strand.
ACAGAGCCATTTTCAGGTTTGGGGTAGGGTTAGAGTAAGTGTAAGGCCTATGACTAGGGGGAGGGCTAGGATTAGGGTCAATGTTAGACAGGGCTAGGATTAGGGTCAATGTTAGACAGGGCTAGGATTAGGGTCAATGTTAGACAATCTATTCCTAAATGTACCTGCAGAAAGCAAGATGATGTCTGGAAGACAATGCATGTCTATGCTCATTTGCATGAACATAGTTTGCAATAGGATTTTGTCTTTTTTCTCTGTAAGGACTTTTAATGTGTTTGGACTCACAATAATATTTTTGATACCTAGCTATGCACTCTCATAGAGACTTTAACTTCCAGACCAAAACTATGAGACTCACAAGGCGGAAATTGCACAGTCCATGGTCGGTTTCTGGTCGTTGGTCCTTCTGGATCACACCTCTTGCTATGGTTATAAATAAGATGTGCTTAACCCTCACTATGGTTATAAAAAAAAGCTGAGTATAAAACAGCGCCCATTACCAAGGGTATCTGCAGAAATCCAGGATGAATTCTGAAACACAATGCCTGTCTGAGCTTATTTGCATGTCAAGCTGGGAACTCTGTGATAATTGTGGAAACATGATTTCACATGTTTCTTTGCCTTTTAAAAGTCCAACTTGAGATATGAGGGTGCATAATCATATTTTTAAAATGTATTGTTTTCTTTTGGTCAAACTCAGCAAAAATACATTCTTTGCAGGAAACATTCATTCTTCTGGAGGAATATTTTCTTCACAGATTATTGCACTTTGTATGAAAAGATAAATAATAAAGAGATTTGTTGCTTACTGGGTAACATAAGAATGCAGTATCATATTGCATTATACTATAGGAGCTATACCACCTGAAGGTAAAATAATTACATGGTGTCACTTACCTCATCCTATATTGTGAAGCTCTGACATTATATGAATGTGTCCAAACATTGCACAATAGAATGTCACGCTGAAGCAGATCATGCTTAATGCTGTAGAGTCTATTATAGGTTATTACAGCAGGAGCAGGAGAAATAAAAAATAATCTGATGGGCAAACTGTTAAAGAATTGCATGAAACAATGACCCTTATCAATCAGGTAACACGAACCTACAATTGCCTCAAATCAAGAGTATGGGGGACAATGACACAATACATGCCATTCGGAACTGGATATACTAAACAGCCCTCAGGAACAATTATGAAGCGAGAGAATGTAGTAAAAAGCACTCCTCCAATATTTTACCACAGACACACCACTATATATGGGATTTGAGTTGAGGGTCATTCTTATAGCTATCGGTGGATGGGAATATTCCCAAGAAGATTATCCCTGGTAGATATGGATACACTGAACTGCTTCTTACTGATTCTAACCCTTTCTTACTGTATAAGAGTGGGACTGTATGTCTTTAGTTAATCATTTAGCACTTATCCCACATCCTGTTGAATTGAGAAACAAGATGGTAGACTTCTAGCTTCCCACTCACCAGGTTTATTAACCCACACACCAGTCTTCATGGAGTGAGTGAAGAGGGGAGAGTGCTACTGACTGAGCCCAGCTTACAAAAAGGGACCCAGAGCCCCTATAACATTTATCTTATTTATCTATTTTTTTTTTTTCTTTTTTAAACATGGCTGGCCACCGATTCCTTATCTAACTAGAAGGTTAGGCTAATAATGAAATTCCTTCACTCCTTCCTTTTATGTAAGGGCAGTTTCTAACAAGTTAAACCAGTATTGGACTTTTGAGGGGAATTTCAGATCAATTCAGGTGGATTTGGAATGGCTCCAATTCAAAGCTCACTTGGATTAAATCAGAGGCAATTTAGCAAATGTCATATGATAGTGAATTTGGAGGCTGTCATCAGAATTTTATTTTATTATTTTATCAAATTTCAGTGATTTTCCCCCTGTATTTCAAAATAAAATTCCATGTTCTGACAAATGCCCCCTCTGTCTCTTAACTAACATTCTGATATATTCTATGTAATTCAGACCAATCTTTTTTCCATCTTTATGCTTTGCTTTGTTGTACCCTTCTTTATGCTTTGCAAATTTAGTATTTAGTCCATAAAGCCCCACTTATCTTTATTTATACTCCAAAAATGATTACTAGTTTTAATATTTGCAAATCTCTTGAAATAGTAAAGAAATCCACAGAGCCCATACCATTCCTACAGTTTGGGGTATGGAGGGTGGGGGTGAAAGGGAAATTAAATGTATCTCTTTTATGCATCTTATGCCACTTAGCATTACATTAGATGTATTGATTTAAAACATTTAAAAATTCATTTTAGAAATATGTGAATTAACTGTATTTACTGTGTGTGGGCACTGTTGCTACTATCGGTTAGATGCACAGCTCATCTGGATCCGTACAAACTCCTGAAAACAGGGAATGTATTTATTTCACACCTACTCTTTATCAATGTTAAAATTCAGACTTTGTGTAGAATATCGCAACTCAAAGTATAATGAATGCTGTCTAAAGCTTTTTATTACACAAATATTTCTATAAATGATGAATGAATAAATGAAGAATAAAAATGGTGTAAATGTGCCTAATATTAATTTGTATGTTTATCTATGCACAGAATTCCTGATTTCCTATGCTAATATTTTTGCTTTGTAGTGGAGGGGCTAAGCTAAAGATTAACATACGGTAATAAAATCATCATAAAGTGCCCTAATTGTTAAGTTATCAGTTTCATTCTTATTACGTTTGTCTTACCTTTCTCACATGTATTTGTGCATATGTAGATCTGCACAAAAGAAAAAAAAAAGTATTACGGTACATAGCAAAAACAAATAATGCTATAAAACTAATAAAGATAACATATTTCTTGGCTCCTTGTCATGGTCAAGTCAACATTTAATTGCAAATAATTAATTGAAAGGAAAAGAAGAATCTTTTAGTCTAGCGATGCCTGCACCTCATGGGAATTTGAAATTGAAACCACTTGCGTTGTTCACACTGTACTCAGCATAAAACCTTAAGAGGGCAGCGCAACGTAACAGACAGTGCCTGCATGCCTGAGCAGATCAACGTGTCTTACTGCAACCTGAGTAACCTCCATTAGAATATGCAGCAGAAGCCAAAGCTTGCGCTCTTCATCTGTCATTGCACTGAAGATAGCTGAGGCAGCCATATTTAATCAACAACGAAACCTCCTTCTGGGTGATGTTTGTACCCACTTGTAATATTTTATTCTAAGCCTTTTCACAGACAGTGCTATTGACGCATGCCATGATTCTCCTCACAGAACCTGCTGTTTGTGTAATCTGATACATATACATATTTAATGTCACTGTCTGATAAGGGCGAGCGGAAAGTAACAGTATGACACTTTTAGCAAAATGGGGGGAACATATATGTTTAAATTATTTTAGCAAAATTTAAAACCCACTTGTTTTATCTCTCTGACACTGCAAAGCCCAGTCCCAAGTGAAGCACCTGTCTAGCTTATCCATGGCAATACTTGAGAAGGATGCTCATAATTAAATTTCCAGCACACATGACTTAGGAAGCCTAGTGTGAATTCTGTGCAAAAATTATGACTGTCGTCAATGTGCACTGCGTGCTGGCGGCAGATTTAGTAAACTTCTATCCTTGCAGGCGGTAATAAGAATTTACCTGCAAGTGGGAGCCATTATCTCGCCTCACTCCTTTTTGTATTAGCAACCTCTATCCGGACCTTCACTGGTATCTCTCTGCGTTTGATTGGACCATGAAAGGGTAAAGTTGGATAGGGCGTTAAAAACCATCACAAGGAGCTTCACCTAGCACTGGATGTAAGGTAAATTTAGAGCTTACTTTGCAGGTTCCTCAACTAAAAATAGAGGGAGGTGCATTTTAAAAGGGCCCTATTGATAATTATACATTTTAAAAATGTAGTGGTGAGAAGGGGTTATCGCAACCCTTTAAACCTGGCAAAAAATGTTGGTTCGACCAAATTGATTTGTACAAAACAATTTTGTTTAAACCAATTTGTGTTTCACCATGAAGACATTTTAGGAAAACACCTTTGGATAAACCAATATGGCATGAAAATTGGCCAATCAGTGCACTGCAAAATATAAATATTATGTGTATGTTTTGCAGTACACTGATAGGCACATTGCCATGCTATTTGGTTTACAGATAAAATTAGAAGTATTAACCAACAGAGAAAAAAAATGAGGTATGAGGTAAATAATCTGTATTTCTATAGGAATACAAAGCTCTATTCCTAACACAATGGTGTCCCTCTGCCACTGTGCTCCCCCATCCCCTAGCCATGTAATGGTTAAACAATCCTTTAAACACGTAGCTGATTCCAGTGCCAAGGTCCTTCAGTGCTGGGTTGGGCTCCTTTCTTCGTAATGTCTACATGGGAGGAACTTAATGCACATGCACAGCGAGAGCACCTTCCGCGCAGTAGGCCTTCCTAATAGGAAAGTATTCACTCAATGCTTTCCTATGGGGGTTTTTCAACGAACTGCAACATGTAAAGCATGAGGACATCCAGTGTCGTTTCACGGAGTCAAAGTCTGTGAAACTGCTGGAAGTGTCTCTAATGGTTCTCTGGTAGTTAGTCACTATCTGCAATTTTTACATTGTAGGGTTAAAGGAACAGGGATAAAGCTCCTAGATCACTTCAATTAAATTAAGTTGTCTGGGCGCCTATAGTGACCATTTAAATGTATAATATATATATATATATATATATATATATATATATATATATATATATATACATACATATTTTTACTGCTCATCTTTTTTCCCCTGCCTTTGTCACATCTCACTTTATCTGTAAAAAAAAAAAAATAATCAACATTTAGTGACTGTTCCTTAATGATCAAGTTTTTTTTTTTTTTTTTTTTTTTGGTGCAACAGACAGAACTACTACGAATCACTTATTTACATCTATGTCTTATATTTGTATATTTAGTTTGATTTATGATTCTTCCATATAACATTTTGGAGTTCAGAATTTTTTAACAAATCAATGATTTTTCAAAATTCAGGCAACTCCCAATGTGTTTAAAAATTGAATGCACAGTTATAGTATTGAATAAATCACTAGACTTCAATGATGTTTATTCCCTTCACTGTACATTCTGTAAATTAAAAAGAAGCATTATATTTATTTGAAACTATTGTTGTATAGCTTATATGGTATTTCTCAGTTTACAAAACCTTTATAAAGGTTCCTAAAATGCCTCGAAGTACGCATACTATTTTAATAATTTCAAGGGGGACTCTCACTTTCTGTGATTTTAATATAGGTACCGTTTATACTCGAGTATAAGACGAGTTTTTCGGCACTTTTTTTTGCTGAAAATCCCCCACTCGTCTTATACTCGAGTCACTGTCTATATTATGGCAACTTACATTGCCATAATACAGACCAGGACCGCCGGGCTCATTACAAGCCCGGCTGTCCTGTTGAGGGCTGGCAGCGAGCTGTAACTTACCTTTCCTGCAGTTCCTGTCAGGTCCCTTCTCCTGCGTTCCAGTCAGCTCCCTTCTCCTCCACTGTAAGCATTTTGGTAACTGAAAGTCAAAGAATAAAGCTCTATTTGCTCTTATTGGTTAGAAATAATAGATCATCTTTGATTGCCATATGATTCATTTTAATTACTCTGAACATTTTTTTTTTTTTTTAATTCTTTATTTTTGTCATATTTTGTATTGTTTTCAGTTTCATTGGGGTGGGGGTACAGAAGAAAACAAGGGAATAAGGTTATTGTTATAGAGATCGCATAGCTTATTTACCATGTGAATGACAATCATACATAAGAAACAGGTTAGGTACGGTCTATCTTTGGTTACATTTTCGGATGTTTGTTGGTACATTTGTACTCTGTATGTAACATTTGTTGCTGCTCTGAATCTAAGGGTTAGGGAGGGGTACAGAAATAGAAAAGGAAGGGGATACGGATGCCCTATTGATTTTGCTTTTATTATTACAGGTAAGTGAGTGTGTGGTAACAGGTGGGGAGTCGCGGGGAGGGGTGGTGGGATATGTTGCACCCCTGAGCATCTATGCTTTACATTCTGAATTGTTTTCCTGTACAGTCACATATGTAGTCCGTCACATATGTTGCCCGTCACATATGTAGTCATTATGCATCTCTGTGATAGGTTTGGTCTTTCAACGGGGTGTTGAGAAAGAGAGTTAGTATTAAGGAAAGGGGGAGTAGGAGTGACAGCGGAGAGACCTTGTTTGCCCCGGTGCGCGTCACAGTCAGCCAGTGTACGCCCGTTTGGTTTGTTGCGTCTCTGTGGATTCTAGGGGGTCTTTGTTGCGTTCCGGGAGTAACTATCCGTTTATCACCCTCCCTCCTCCCCCGCTTCCCTCTGCGAGTCCCGGAGAAGATGCAGTCGGTCGTCGAGATCCGTGGTGTATGAGGTCTGTGTGGGTGTATCATGGGGTCAATTATAGACCTGGGTCTCAGGCGTCCTTTGTAGCTTGGATTTGCATGTGTTCGGGCTTGTGTGTCGCGATATAAAGGGGTATCTAAGTGCATGAGCTTGGTACAGGGGTGAGGTGGTGATGTTCTGGGTGGGGAATGGGTCTCTAGGGAGTTCTCTCTGATGGAGGACAATTTGGGTGGTTGGGTAGGGCGGGGCATGGCACGGGACCCCAGCCCGATGGTCCCGGCGGGGTTAGGTGGTGGGTATGCTCTATAGGGACCCTATGTTTAGAGGGCCATCCTATTCGTGTGCTTTAGTGGGCCTACGTTCCAGGGGTGGCGGGTCCTTTGTTAGGTATGTTAGCGTTACCAGGGTAGTGAGGTGTCTCCCTCGATCCATGGGTCCCAGATTTTGTGAAAGCGTCTAGGTGTGTCATGGAGCAAGGACGTAAGTTTGTCCATTTGTATGTGATCTAGTATTTTCTTGGTGATGGTCGTCGGTGATGGGATTCGGGTGGTCGACTATAGTTCCGCAATTGCTCTCCTTGTTGCAAGGGCGATGCGGGCACTAAGTTTATTTTCTGCTCTGGTTAGGTCTTCTAAGGGACTGGAGAGTAGTTGCACCCATGGGTCTAGTGGGTACGGTTTGTGCAAGATTTTCATCAATAGAGCAGTGATCTGTGTCCACAGGGGTTTGATCTTGGGGCATGTCCACCAGCAGTGGAGGAACGTCCCTTGTTCGCCGCACAATTTCCAGCAAGTGTCGGGTGTTTTGTGTATAATTGCTAGGCGTTTGGGCGTAAGGTACCAGCGGAATAGCATCTTATATGCTTGTTCCGTGTGTGTTACACAAATAGATATTGACGCTGTAGCGTCCCAGATATCAGCCCAGTCAGTGTTGTCTCCCGGGGGTCCTAAGTCCTTCTCCCAGGCTGCTATGTACGGGAGTGTGATTTGGGTGGGGTGAGTTGCTAGAGATGTGTACAGATCTGAGATTTGTCCCCGTCTGGTCGGGCATTGTGTGCATTCTTTTTCGAATCGGGAGGGTGTTGCTGTGCCTGCTTGTTGGATTATCGGGTTTGAGGCAAAGCTACGTAGTTGGATGAATCTAAAGTGATCAAATGTCGTCAGCGTGTCCACATCTTTGATTTCTGAGTATTGTATCACCTTATTATTTAGGTATAGATGCTTAAGCCTGTCCATATCTCTTTGGTCAAAGCTAGCAAAGTGCATTGGGGTGAGTCCTGACGGGAACAGTCTGTTCCTCCAGATCGGGGTCATTGGGGAGAGGAATGAGGATAGGTCGTATTTGTTCTGTAGTTTGTCCCAGAGGTCCAGAGAGTGAGTGATGGAGGGGGCGGTCGGGGGGGTAGGGGTCTGTATGGTTTAGGAACCCACATGTAGAGAGACGTGTGATCTCTTCCAAAAATGGTGTGTTCTATATCTACCCACCGTTTGGTTTGCGGAGGTGCATGCCAGTGTTGGATTTGGGTCAGTTGTGCAGCTGCGTGATAGTGTGTGAAATTCGGTAACCCCAAGCCTCCTTGTTTTTTTGGGACATAGAGGGTGGTTCTGCGGACCCGGGGCTTACGACCGTTCCGAATGAACTTGTCAACCGCTGTTTGTAAGGCTTTGAAGTCTGTTGTGTGGAGAGGTATGGGTAGTGCCTGGAAAAGATACAGTAGTCTGGGGAGTAGATTCATTTTTATTGATGTGATCCGGCCTAGCCATGATATTCCCAGAGACTCCCATTTTTGGAGGTCGGTGTGTGCTTTACGTAGAAGCGGTGTGTCGTTTTTTTCATATAAGGTGTGTAGGTCGACTGGGAGCTGGATTCCCAAGTATGTTATGTCTGTGGGGCATATTCGGAATGGGTATTTATTTTTTAGGTTGGATAGTTGTGAGTCCGACAGTTGTATTGGTAGTATTTCCGATTTTGTGATGTTCAGTTTGTATCCTGCTACCATTGCGTATTCATGTATGGTGGCTAGCATGGGGTCTATGGAGTGGTCCGGGTTGGTGAGCGTGAGGAGTATGTCGTCTGCGTAAGCGGACACTGTGTAAGATTCTCCCCTGATGGTTACACCTTCAATGCTAGGATTGGTACGGATAGCCTGGAGAAGGGGCTCTAGGGATAAGGCGAACATGAGGGGCGAGAATGGACAGCCTTGCCTCGTTCCGTTTAGGATCAGAAATCTAGGTGGGGAGATGTTGGGGAGTAGTAAGGCTCCTTGTGGGGAGTGGTATGTTGCTCGCAAGAATGCGAGAAACGAGCTCGGAAAATTCATGTGTTCTAATGTGCGAAACAGGAAGGGCCATAGTAGGCGGTCAAATGCCTTTTCGGCATCTAATGAGATTACTGTGATGGGGATTTTGCGGTGTTGGGTCAGCCAGATGAGGCTTCTATGCATTTCTTGAGTCGCCGGGCTAACATGGTGTCTGCTTTATTGCCTGTTTCATAATATTTCTGCTTAAGCCACATCATTGCTTTGGTTGTGTCAGTGTGTGTGAGTCTTTTGAGGAGGTCTCTGGTGGCGATTTAGTCGCGTAGTGTTTGTGGTTGTGGGTTATGTTTGTGGCTCATTTCTAGTTTTCGTAGCTTAGTTAACGTCTCCGTTATTTGTTGCGTTTTTCTTTTTTTGTAGTCAGATGCTAAGCTAATGAGGGTCCCTCTGATCACTGGTTTGTGTGCAGCCCACAGTGTTATTGGGGAAGTTACCGAGGTTGTGTTGGTGTCAAAATATTCTTTTATAGCTTTGGCGATTTAGAGCCTGATTTGGGCATCGTGTAGGAGTAGTGGGTTCAGCTTCCACGACCAAGGTCGTTTTAGGTCCGGTATGCGGATGGTGATAGTTATGTCGGCATGATCCGACCATGATATAGTGCCTATGGAAGAGTGACTTATCTGAGTTGTCAGGTTCGGGGATACGAGAAAGTGGTCTATACGTGAATATGAGGTGTGCGGGTGCGAGTAGAAGGTGTAATCACGGGCGGTCAGATGTTGTGCCCTCCATATGTCAACTAATGATTGTGTGGCTAAGAATTGTGCGAAGTACGTGTCGTTTCTGGATGGTTGCGGGGCGTTCGTCTCATGAGTTGATCTATCTATAGCCGGGATATGTGTGGCGTTGCAGTCCCCACCTATTATTAGGCGTTTGCCTGCGTATGCTTGTAGGTGCGATGCGTAGTGTTGCCAGAACGTGCTATTAGGAACAGATGGGGCATAGACTGAGCTTATGGCATAGGGGGTTGCGCCTAGTTTTCCTTCTATCGTAACATATCGTCCTTGTGGGTCCATGACATACCCGACGTCCATCAGGGGACATGTGGTTTTGAGTAGGATCGCCACCCCTTTTGTTTTAGTATCTGGGGAGTGGGCCAGGTAGCTTTGTTTGTAGTAACGGTTGGTAAGGGGGAACGATCTCGTGGACGTGAAGTGCGTTTCCTGTAGGAGCAGTACGTCTATGTGTTGCCTGTGTGCCCATCGTAGCAGGCCGTGTCTCTTAGTGGGTGTGTTGAGGCCTTTGGCGTTGATAGAAACGCGTTTTAATAGTAGGGGCATTGTGGCGGCTCAAATCCTATACTGGTTCCGCTCTTTGACGTGGCGTGTAGAGTGTAGGTGGGCAGTGGATGGGGTGATGGGTGTGCCCGGCCACGGGCTGGGGTCCCGTGCCTCGGTAGCGGGTTAGGGGGAGGGGTGTGGGTTGGAGAGGGTGGGGGTAGGAGGTGTGAGGTTCTATCGAGAAGGGCCCTAGGGGCCAAACTACTGGTCTTCTACGTTGCCAGCAGGTGGTGGGGTGATCCGCCTGACCGCTCCTTATCGGGTAGGGGTAAGAGTAGGTAGTGTGGTGGTCTGTAGTGGCGGGTAGCCAGAGTCGCTTTCTGGTCCTATAGTTTAATCGGTGCAATGCCCTAATGTAGCGAGGTCCGAGTATTGTGTGTGCCAAGTGTTGGTCCCTGTGGCATCGCCCCTCCCCCCCGCCCCCCCCCAAAGGGCAGGGGTGGCTGGGGGGGGGGGACGGGGAGAGGCTTCTTGAATGTGGCGCCAGAGAGTGTGTGGTGGGAGTGCGTACTGTACCCAGAGTCAGTTGTCTGTTGAGCGGTGTAAGTCTCTCCCAGAGGGTGATGTGCCCCAGTGCGGGTGTTGTCTAGTCTGTTGGTCACCATAGTTGGTCAGGGTATCGTGGTATGTAGTCACTGGTTAAGCAGAAGTGCTCCTGTGCAAAATAAACAGAAAACAAGTATACAGCAGTGCCTACCAATCGTTCAGCAAGTTTCATAACATTAGTAAAGCATTTTGGTTGCATCCCCATTATTAGTACAATCCCATTGTCATTGCATTCCCATTAATCCCCCCATCCCTTGTCACTTGCCATGTCTATACAAATACAGTCCTTAAATGTCACAACCTCTATGGTATGTACAGTGCTAGTATGCTTTATGCTGCTGAATATCAATATATTACTAGGCCTATTGTATCTCTTGTACTCATGGTGTTAGTCGACCAGGGTCGGCACTGTTGTGTCAGTATGGTTTAATTCTTTTTTGTATTTTGTTCAGTTCCCTGGTATCCCTGAGCATTACTCTTTCCAAGACGGGATCTCTGTGTGGTGGTACTGTGCATATTCTACTATGTTGGGGTTGTGGTGTGTCTATCGCCTGTGGTACTTTCTGTTGGGGTACGTGTCCCAGTGCGATTTTTTTTTTTTTTTTTGAATATTTTGGGCCCCGGTGGTTTAGAGTGTAGTGGGGAGGTGGGTGGTGGGGTGCTTTACAAATATCCCTTACAAATAGGAAGAAATACTTATGAGGTTGTTATGAAGAGTTGGCTTCTTAGCTGCCAGGTTAGCTGTGGTGATGTTGGAGGTCATCAGCGCATCATCTCTGGGCGAGTCCTGGGGTTTTATGTGTCGGAGTCTCTGGGTAAGCGGGTATATACAGTCCGTGTTGGGATGTCGGGTGGGGCCTTTACGTGGAGTCCTCTTGCTAGTCGGTGGTGTTTAGTTTTGATCGTCGGGGTTTAGGTCTTCAGCAGGTGAGAGAAGTCGGTGATGTGGTACTTCATCCCTCCGGGTCGGTGGTTTCTGGGCCCGGTTGGATCTCTCGCCATTGTTGGTCTCAAGGTGAGGGAGACCCAGCCTTTCAGCGAAGTTGGCCGCATCTGCGATGTCGTGCAGGGTGTACGTTTGGTTGTTTCTGCGTACCGTGAGCTTAAAGGGGTGCCCCCAGGCGTACCGGATCCGTCTCCGTGTCAGTTCCAACGTAAGTGGGCGCAATTCTCTGCGTTTTCTTAGAGTGCTGGGGGCCAGGTCTTGGAAAAACATCACTGGATGGCCTTCAATTTGGAGAGGAGTGTTTCTGGCGGCTCTCATTATGGCCTCCTTGATGTGGAAGTAGTGTAGCCGTACAATCACATCCCGCGGTCGGGTCATGCCAGGTGTGGGGGCTCGCAGGGCCCTATGGGCACGGTCTAGGAGAAGCTCGGCTGGGGGCGCTTCTGGGAGCAGGCTGCAGAATGTCTCCCTGATGGTGGTTGCGAGGGACTCCATATCTATCGCTTCGGGTATGCCCCTAATTCTGATATTATTATGTCGTGATCTGTTATTAAGATCTTCTTGGGCGTCCTCGAGCTGCTTCACCTGGTCTCTGAGGTCTTTTATGGCCTGTTTGTGGAGGTCTGTTCTGACTGTGGTGGCGGCCATTTTATCTTCACGGGAGCTAGTGCGTTGCACGAGGTCAGTGAGGCCTGCCCGTATGGGCGCTAGGTGCTTAGTAAATTCTGCGGTCATGTTAGCCTTAATATCTTGCAATAAGCCACGGAGGTCGTCCCTTGTGATAGGGCTGGTGTTGTGGTGGTGGCTAATGTCGCTAGCTGTGGAATCGGAGTCATACTCCTTTTGCTCACCGGCCTTCTGTTCCTCCTCCGGCCTGCGGCTTTCGAAGATCGGGGCCATGGCCGACCCCTGCTTAGATTTGCGTCCGCCTCCCATTCCCTCGGTTGTACCTCCGGTTGCTGGCACTGAGGTGTGTTTTTAGGGTGGTTTTGGCTGTGGATTGCGGCTGATAATTGCTGCTGTAGGACCAGATCGCTCGGAGCTCTAGCAAGACACCGCCATTCACACCGGAAGTCAGGCGCCGCCCCCCTACTCTGAACATTTTTATTACTTAATATGGAAAAACATTGACATATACATCTACTGTGCAGGCAATCCTTGGACAGAATGTGTTATTGTGTTTGTGTCTGCGTCTGCATATGTTTGTCATGTCTTTCTATTATGTATCTCAATTTTTATATCTCAACAAAAAAAGTATTAGGGGGAAAAAATAAAAATGTTTAATTTACTTTGAATTCTTACTTTAGTAAATGACCCTGTGAGAGTGTATTCATAACTTTTTTTTTATCCAAGTATTAATACAACAAACATTTAACCTATATAGGATAGAACATGCCAACCTGGGGTATAAAAACTGTCGACTGGGTCACACCACATACAATTTAATTTGCTCTTGTTGATAGTACATGCAGCAATTGAGTTGTTGAACTTTTTTTTAGAGGTGCATAACAGTGTATTAAGATGAGGTTATCTAAGGTCATATACAAACTTTAATGAGCAGGTGAGTGATCAAATGGATTTTACAGTTAGGCAAAACTACTGCTAAACAATTCCGGTCAGCTCCCTTCTCCTCCACTGTAAGTCTTGCGGTCTGAGTGCCGCGCGGAGCGTTGCCACGGTAACCCTTTGCAACTCTCTGACCCCGCGGCTCTCGCGAGACTTACAGTGGATGAGAAGGGAGCTGACTGGAACGCAGGAGAAGGGAGCTGACAGGAGCTGCAGGAAAGGTAAGTTACAGCTCGCTGCCAGCCCAACTCCTACAAAGTAAACACCACTGGACCACCAGGGAATGAGAGCCTAAATCTAAATAAAAATTTAAATATTTAATATAATAAAAAAATTCATAATATTAAAATAAAATTAAAATAATATTAAAAAAAAAAAATTTAATATTAAAATAATAATAATTAAAAAAAATAATAAAAATGCCCACCCCCCACCAAGGTTACACACTCTGCATCAGATACACACACTCTGCATCACATACACACACACTGCATTCATACACACACTGCATTCACACACACACACACACACACAAACACACACACACTGCATTCATACACACACACTACACACTCTGCATTATACACACACACACACACATTCTGCATTATATACACATACACACTGCATTCATTATATACACAAAATAAATATTCAATTAATGTAATTTTTTGGGGGGATATAATTTTATTTAGAAATTTACCAGTAGCTGCTGCATTTCCCACCCTAGTCTTATACTTGAATCAATACATTTTCCTGTTTTTTGGGGGTAAAATTAGGGGTCTCGACTTATATTCGGGTCGACTTATACTCGAGTATATACAGTACTAATCCCTATATTTAAAACATATGTATTTGTGAGGTGTCAATAATAAAATAAAATACAGAGAAGAGGTGCAATAAAACACTGTTCCCATTTCTCCTCCTTATCTGCAATATTTGTCATGGCTTTGCTTTGCCTGAACTGGACTGCAGTGTAATTTGCTAAAATCTTAATATCATTTTCTAAAATTTGAATATCCTCGGAAAAATTTAGATTAACATGTTATAGATTATTTTAATGTTTTATTCAATCGTATAAATAAAAGTAACTTTCAGAAAATACAGTAGATATGTCAAAAATATTAATAAAAATTGTCACAAACTGGTTTTTTTTTGTATTTTTAGGAAAGCATTTTGGTAACTGAAGCTTAATTGTTTATATTATTTAACTATTTTTAGGTGCAAGAACCTTCCTGTTCTCAATAAGAGAAAAAACACGATCTGTGGGAGTCTATTGTGTATTATGGCCATTGAATGGTGCTGTAGTCTCTTTGCTTTGGAATGTCTCAGTTTTTATTTTCTGTGTCACTAACGCTCTTTCATGACCGCAGCGTTTTTCACATAATGCACCTGATCTCAGAAACACCCTTCTTATTGTTTAGCAGTAGTTTTGCTCTAACTGTAAAATCCATTTGATCACTCACCTGCTCATTAAAGTTTGTATATGACCTTAGATAACCTCATCTTAATACACTGTTATGCACTTCTAAACAAGTTCAACAACTCAATTGCTGCATTTACTATCAACAATAGCAAATTAAATTGTAAGTGGTGTGACCCAGTCCACAGTTTTTATACCCCAGGTTGGCACGTTCTATCCTATATAGGTTAAATGTTTGTTGTATTAATACTTGGATAAAAAAAAGGTTATGAATACACTCTCACTTTACTCACTAAAGTAAGAATTCAAAGTAAATTAAACGTTTTTATTTTTTCCTCCTAATACTTTTTTTGTTGAGATATAAAAATTGAGATACATAATAGAAAGACATGACAAACATATGCAGACGCAGACACAAACACAATAACACATTCTGTCCAAAGATTGCCTGCACAGTAGATGTATATGTCAACGTTTTTCCATATTAAGTAATACAAATGTTCAGAGTAATTAAAATGAATCATATGGCAATGAAAGATGATCTATTATTTCTAACCAATAAGAGCAAATAGAGCTTTTTTCTTTGCCTTGTATTAAAACCAATCTTAGCTCACTTCCATCCTTAGTTGATAAGTTACTTGTCGTATAAGTTTTATAGTGGTAGGCACAGTCGTCTGTTTCCAACATCTAGCTTTTAGTACCTTTCTGGCCGTCAGGACATGAATAATTAATAGCAAGAATTCCTCAGATTTTTTTCCCCAAATATATGTAATAAAGCAAATTTAGAGTTATTATTTAATGGAAGAACTCAGAGATTTGTCAAAAAACTAAATAAGATGTTCCAAAGCTCTTTCAACACAATACAGTACCACCAAATGTGGAGAAAAGTTCCTTTATGCGTATTTCATCTCTGGCATATAGCTGAACTTTGATA
Source organism: Pelobates fuscus (assembly GCF_036172605.1). Classification (NCBI taxonomy): domain Eukaryota; kingdom Metazoa; phylum Chordata; class Amphibia; order Anura; family Pelobatidae; genus Pelobates; species Pelobates fuscus. The sequence continues at coordinate 229,300,173 of NC_086318.1, forward strand.
TAGTTTTTAGTTTAGTAGGTACCTAATGCCAACAGTTCCTTACTTTAAATAGATTTTCTTGAAGTTTTAAACAGTGGATATATCTATTAGTGATATTTATTGCATGCTGCCAACTCCAATGAGATTACACAATTTAAGCCATGACACAGTTGTCGGGTTCCTAGATGGTATTTTACTCTTTTGTAATAATTTGCTACGTATTGTAAGAATTTTGTCCATCGTTTGTCCTTCAATTAATGTTAAAATTTCACCAATTATCTTGTCCTATACCTATTGGATTTTTTAAGAAGTTTTTAAATATGCAAAAATGTCCTTGTTGGGAAGTTTGTGTTTCTGGACTGAACTAGCAAATAGTTTTATTTTGGAACCTTCTAATAATTTATCTATTTTATTGATGCCAGCCTCGATCCAGATTTTCAGTTGTGTATTTTTCATATTATATATATTTTCATTTGTTTTCTCTATGGTCCTCCGCTCTACCAGCTGAGCTATCGAAGGGATATATATTATCATTTGTAAGTCTAGCATCTTTACAATTTTATTACTTAAACTAAATCAGGATTTTAATTTATTCCAGATTTTTAATATATTATTTATAATTAGATTAAGTTTGTTTGTGGGGACCGCTGAATATTACATTTTCAAAAAATCTCAGAAATATTTTTATTATCACAGGCAAAGTATTCTATTTCATACTATGCTTCTCAATAGTTATCTTTAATATGTATCATGTATATGTGGTATAAACAGTTTGCTTCATATCTGTTTTATAAATGGCAATCCTAGGCCCCCATTTTTCACTTTTAAAGAAAGAAGCCTAGAACTAAGTCTCAAGTTCTTTCCTGCCCATACAAATTTGTGCCTGATTCAGCCATGTCTCTGAAATGTTCAGAGGTATATGATTGAATATATAGGAACATTTTGATACGGTACAAGACTTAAACACATTTATCCTACCTAATCAAGACAATGGCAGGTTTGTTTGTCTCTCTTCAGACTTTCATAAAATGTTGTTCCATCATAAAATTTGAATTAAATGTAACAATTAGTCCGATGTAATTAACTTCTTCATATTTCCAATCTAAATCAATATTTAGTTTGTAATAGAGACAAGCATATAATTTTGATATGCGAGCATTAAAATTCTGAGAAATTTCAAAGGATCAGACAAAGTTATTAAAATATTGTTTGCATGCAGACTAATTTTATATTCCCCCTGCCCTATAGAGTATACTTCTATTTTATAATTATTTACTATCTCATTGGCTCACAGTTGTTTTGTAAGTCTATATGGCAAGGGGAGAAGGGGCATTCTTGTCAGGTGCCATTATTTAATGGAAACAAGTCTGCTTGTATATGTATATTTTTTTCTAACCATCCTAGCTGTAGGACTAGAGAATAGTGATCCAATAGAATTGTACATAAACCGATCAATTCCTTCGCTGCTCAGACATTGAAACAGAAACCCCCAATCCACATGATCAAACGCTTTCTCGGCGTCTATTGATATAACCATTATTTATCTTCCTGATGTTATTATGAGATCATCTGTGTTGCTTACTAGACTGAGAATGGTCAGTGATTCAGATGTGTATTCTAGGTTAACTTCAGCTTTAAAGGGTACATGTCATAACAATACATCTTAATATTGAATCGCAAAAAAAAAGCCATTCCCCTCCTCTCAGTCAGTTCAGTATGTGATGATTGGCACAGAAATAAGAAGGCAGTGCTCTGCCTGTCTATAACCAAGGTAACCCTCCTCTCGGTATGCTTACTGCTTGAATTCAGGCTAAGGAAAAGCAATGTCAGCAAGGAGAAGTAAAGAGGAGGAGCAGGCTCTTTATCAGAGCAGTCCCAGCAAAAACAACTTAGAGAGGAAAGAAAAAGCCATCATGCATTATTGCAGCAGTTTTAGGCAGGCAATTTGAGAATTTAGCAAGTCTATGCTTACCAAAGTGATGTATGCACCCACTGAAACACAACTGATGGCCTCAGCAGGAGACCTGGGTAATGGAAATAAATAAAAAAAAAGGTTTTAACAGTATCAAGCAAAGAAACACTTACTTAATTGTATAACATTAGTCAAGCCAGATGGTTAGAAAACTGCAAATTTATATCTGTCACGACAGGTTCAGTTTGAGGCCAAAGTAGCTGAACTGTAAGCATAGCTAACTTTATTTACTCCAGTTCAGCTATTGATGTTGAGAAAGCATCTGTTTATAGAGGCAAAACTCGTGCAGTGTTTCTTCAGCTTAGTCTTTTCTTTTTTTCTTACACCTCTCTTCTGGTGTAGGAACTATGTTGTACTTTTTGTCATTATACACTTACCAAGTTTGAACTTGCCATGTGTATTATTCTGTGAATAAATCAACCCAAGCAAGAAGTTGCTTCTCGTGTATTTCATTGGAGGTCTTTTAAGTACGGTTAACTTATGCTCGATTTAAAAAAAATATTTACCTAAGTAAATTTAGGGAATGAAAATAATACTAATATTAATAAATAAATGCTTATTTTAATAATTCATTTAATCCCTAAAAATCATTATGGTCTTCAGGTAAAGTGAGCTTTAAAAGCCTGTATGGCGACATTGAGTGCCCTGCATATTTGGTGTGTGCAGAGTTAAGGCCCTGCACACACCAGGGATCCACAGTTATGAATGAATGTACACCTTAGGCTCCCCTCTGTCTGCTGAGGCCCTTTTTACCATCCACAGACTGACTAAGGAACTCTGTGCAGTGCTGGAAGTCAGCAAGCAAGCATTTTTTTGTAGGTTGCAGGCATCTTTGTGGAGAACCCAGCTTCCCAGCACCGTTCTCTGTATAATTGGCTGGGAACCAGTCTCATTCAGAGTTACATTAAGTGTAATTCTGAAACAACCAGTAGATGATGGCAACATACCACAATTTACTGTGTTAATGGGAGACTTGAGCGTCATGAACACAAACGTGTATTCCTGACACTTTAGTTCTAAAACCATCGTTTAGGTTGTCGACCCACATTATTTTGGGGTTAGAAAGGTGATTAACTCACCTTTTTCCATCGCCCTGTGGGGCTCCCCTCCTCTCATCTAACCCTGCCACCCTATCCACCTCCTTGGCTGACATAATCAGAATTGTCGATTCTGGTGATCCCAGCCAAAGAGACAGGGTGGGGCCGAGCCAAACCCCACCCTGGCCAATCAACATCTCATCATAGAGGTGCATTGAACTAGTGTGGAGATGCTGAACATCAGTGATGCACCTCTTGTGGCCTTCTCAGGAGTGGTCACCAGGGCCGGACAGGGGATACAAAGCAGCCCTGGAAAAAGATCTATGCCAGCCCCATAAGTCATTGCGCCATATATTGTCACATGTAATATTTAAGGCTGTGTCTTGCCACCCCAGATGATTGAGTAATATATATATATATATATATTGCTTTTTCTAATATAAAATATTTAATTATACAGTAAGCATATTCACATGCAGAAACAGACAATCTCACTGACACACACAAGCTCATTGATACACAGGCTCATAGACAAACTATTTCACTGATATACATAAGCTCATTGACATAAAAACGCAAGCTCACTCACTAGCAGGCACACACACACATGCAAGCAAGCCCACTCACTAGCAGGCGCACACACACACAGAGTTTAATTTAGTGGTTCTGGTGTCTATAGCCTGTCCCTGCAGGCTTTTCAATGTAAACACTGACTTTTCAGAGAAAAGGCAGTGTTTTCATTGCTTCCTAGTGACAGACACTCAGACGGCTTCTAGAGGTGCTTTCTGTGCCAGTGACACAGACACACACAGTGGATGTGTAAAAATAATTTTAAGCACAAATATAGAACAGTGGAACACACCTGCAACCCAATGTTTTCGTTCAGAACATGGACATTGTCTTTAAGGGGTTAACCATATATATATACATATATATATATATATATATATATATATATAGATATATAGGGTTAACTATATATATATATATATATATATATATATATATATATATATATATATATATATATATAAATATATATATATGTATATATATATATATATATGTATATATATATATATATATATATATATATTATATATTATATATATATATATATATATATATTTCTTTATATATATATATATATATATATATAAATATGATCACAACAATAGAATGGAACTAAATCTTCTCCATAATGTTCAGTGCATACATGTGTTTGTTTTAGTATCTCAAAGTACAGATATCATAAAATCCTTCTTGTAATCTGATTTGATACACCATATTACAGAAGAATTAAAACCTTTAATGCTCTTTAATGTTTGTTAGGTTCCATATTTAATTCCCAGCTCACACCTGCTCTGGTATAAAATACGAGGAATCTAGACACTTAAACGGAAAGTTAAATCTACCGTAAGTGAATAACATAACAAAGAGCTTGTAGTAATCCATTTACTTTGTGTTGTCTTCAAGGATCACCCCGTGTATCTATCATGACACCTATTGGCATTGTTTCCAGTTGGCACCTGGGTCTGTGCTAATATTACATTACCTCCTAATGGGGTTGTAAGCAATTTTGTCCTTCTGTAGGACAAAATCAAATACCACTCTTTTTACATTAAGTCATTTAACTCTAAAACAGTTCAGTCTATCTATTTTGCAAAATGCTTTCCCCACTTATCATGACTTCATGCAATTACATTTCATAAAAGTTTTACAATGAAAATATAAGATCGATTAATTAAAAAATGAAAATATATGACCTTAATTTTGAAAAAGCAGTGGTCGGTTGCAAAATAGTGAGCTTTGGGTCAGACACGGGCGTAGGATCCGTAGGAAAGGGGGAGGAGGGGGTGGGGGAGGGAGGGAGATGAATGTCCTGACCCCCTCACACACAGAAAACCTGGTGTAGCTTTTAAGATCATATGTATTATTGTTTAGGCAAGATAAGGAAAAGAGAGGGTTATCCCATTATACATTAAAAGAGGTGGTTATCCCATTTAAAAGAGTTAGTTATCCTATTCTTCTAATAGACTCCCTGCTGATAATATACACACGCACACATGATTTAAGTGGGTCTGGGATTATTATAAAAACCAGCCCCCCAGACTCAGATTGTTTTTGGTTCCAATTCCTATAGGGTCAGATCATATGACTGACAATACAGGCAGAAGTGCATAAAGATGGCTTTTAAAAAGGGTGTGTGGGAAAGGGTGGCAAGTGATTTGTTAAAAAAAATTCAAAATGCACAAATTAAATAAAGTTGATGAGAAGGTATACTAGATTATAAAGATTATTTTACGATAGTAAACATTATGACAGTGTTCCTTTAAGAATGAGTACCATAATGCTGATATATTTAGTACCCATCATGCACAGCAATAATTTAATTAAAAAATAAATACATGGACATTTATACAGGCAGACAGTTACTATAATCAGCATGTGTTTCCCTGGTTGCCCTCTCCTGCAGGCTCCATGTCTGCCAGCAGATTAGCTCAAACTGCTTACACAATCTCTGACCTGTGTATATATGGGGGAGGAGGGAGACCACATTGAGTTGAAAGTAGGGGCATGTCTTGAGTGTCCATATTTATAATCCTTTTAATAAATAACAGTAACCAGTCCTACATGTTGCGTGTAGTGTCCTCTTTAGGACTTTTTTATGTAGTGTATTATATCCAGTGGCTACATACCAGGGTCGCAGGGGTCGCGGCTGCGACCGGGCCCGGCCCACCAGGGGGCCCGGCCGCCCCTGCGACCCGGTATGTAGCCACTGGGCCAGCCTCTTCTCCTGGGGGGCCCTAGAGCCGGCCACCTCCGGGCCCCCCGAGGCTGGCCCTGCTGCCACCCGGCTGGCCGGTCCTGCGGGCGCGCGAGGGAGCACTCTCCCCTGAGTGCTTCCTCTTCAGCTCCCTCGCGCACCGCGTAGGGATGCCGGCACCGGAAGATGACGTCATCTTCCGGCGCCGGTATCAGTACGCGGCGCGCGAGGGAGCTGAAGAGGAAGCACTCAGGGGAGAGTGCTCCCTCGCGCGCCCGCCAGCCTGACTGCCCGCCGGGTGACCGGACCCCCAGGAGCCCAGCAGCACCACTGGACCCCAGGGAATCCCCTCAGCACTCCAAAAGGTAAGGCTGGGGGGATTAAATAAAAAAAAACGTTAGTGTGAGTGTGTGTTAGTGTTAGTGTGTGTGTGTTAGTGTTTGTGTCTGCTAGTGAGTGTCAGTGATTGTGTTACTGTGTGTGTGTGTCTGTTACTGAGTGTGTGTTAGAGTGTGTGTGTCTGCTAGTGAGTCTGTTTGATGTCTGTTAGTGAGTGTGTGTTTGTCAGTGAGAGTGTATGTTTTGTAAGTGAGTTTGTATGTAATTCTCTTCGCTGAGTGTGTCTCTGTCAGTAAATGTGTGTGTCTGTTAGCTAGTGTGTATGCGTCTGTTCGTGAGAGTGTGTGTGTGTCTTCAGCACTTACCTTTCTCCAGCGCCGGACTCCCTTGGCGCAGGGGAACCCTCCGCCTCTCAGCTCCGAATGCGCATGCGCGCACGCATTCAAACCGCCCATAGGAAAGCATTACTCAATGCTTTTCTATGGACGTTCAGTGTCTTAGAATCGCGGAAGCGCCTCTAGCGGCTGTCAGTGAGACAGCCACTAGAGGCTGGATTAACCCTCAGTGAAACATAGCAGTTTCTCTGAAACTGCTATGTTTTCAGCTGCAGGGTTAAAACCAGAGGGACCTGACACCCAAACCACTTCATTGAGCTGATGTGATCTGGGTGTCTGTAGTGGTCCTTTAAGTGTGTGCATTTGTATGCACTGGCGTACATACCACGGTCGCAGGGTTCGCAGCCCTGCAACCCCTGCGACCAGGTGCCCGCCGCAATGTGTTGCGGCCCCGGTCCGCCAGAGTAAGCGCGGGGGGTTGGGGGGGGCCCACGGATCAATTTTCGCACCGGGGCCCCATGGGTCATGTGTACGCCACTGATTATATCATTGGCATTGTCATTGTTTGGTTGTTTGAATAAGAACTTGTGTTTTTGTAGTGTAAGATGGGCCAAATGGTTTTAACTGTCCCTATCCTCTCTGCTGTGGCAAATTAAGTGAACTACAATCAACAGGCAGTAGTTTGTGGGTTGCAGAGTCTGGATCTGGAATAGAATCAAACACTTGCTTATGCACCCTGCCTAATCTTTGGTGTAAGGCCTGTACATAGGGAGGGTCTGCATCTGGAGGGTCTGGGGAAAATAGAGGCCTGTCTTAGGGGCACAGCCAAACAGAATCTCGAAGGGAGACAAGCTAGTCTTAGGCTGGGGGTTGAATCTTATAGAGAAGAGTGCTAGAGGGAGACACTCAGTCCAGGTTTTCCCTGTTTCTTGCAAAACCTTTAAAATTTTATTCTTAAGGGTCCCATTTGCCCTTTCTACTTTCCCACTACTCTGGGGGTGGAAGAGAGCGTGGAAAGCCTGACTGATCCCTAGAGCTTTCATGATTTCTTGCATTATTTCCCCAGTGAAATGGCTACCTCTGTCACTTTCAATCACCTCAGGAACCCCGTATCTACATACCAGTTCCTTCAGAAGCTTATTTGCTGTGACCTTTGCTCTGGCTTTCGACACTGGGTAGGCCTTTAGGGCAACCTGAAAAGAGATCAATGCACACCAACACATATTCATACACTCTTCCTTGGGTAGTTGAATATCTATCTGCAGTCTCTGAAACAAGTGGCCTTGTTATATGTTTACCTGGTGTCTTGACAGCCTGGCCGGGATTGTTCCTAGCACAAATCATGCAAGCCTGGGTGTGCTTAGCTTCTATAACGGTAAACCCAGGTGCCACCCAATGGGTATTCACTATACAGTTCATGTTCATCTTGGATAAATGTGTGGGTCCATGGGCTACTTGTGTCATCATAGGGTACAATACTTGTGGTAGACATAGTCTTTTACCTTTTCTCCATATTCTGTCATCATCGGGTTTTGCATAATTTTTCCTCCAGAGGTCCTGTTCTTCCTTGCCTGCTTGCTTCTGCAGTCTAAAGAGTATGTTGAAGTCAACAGTCTTTTCTGGAAGAACAACCTGTAGGGAGGTATTACCTGAGAGTGGGGAAAGATGTGGTTGAATTGCTGCTTGCTTGGCAGCTTTGTCTGCTTTGTGGTTTCCTCTCGTGATTTCATCTGTGATTTTGACCTGAGCTGCCATCTTGATGATAGCGTCCATAAGTGCACTCGTGGCTTCAGAGTTCTTGATTGGAGTTCCTTCTGCAGTGAGAAAATCACAAGCACGCCATATTGGCCCAAAATCATAGTCTGTACCAAAGACCAAAGCCATATCAAGACTCTGTGTAAATATTACCTGTCTTACCTGAGAACAGTTTGCACGCTTCAGTAAGTGCCTTCAGCTCAGCATCCTGTGCAGAGCAGTGAGGGGCGAGTGGTTCAGCTTTAATTACCTCATGTGCAAAGACTACAGCGTATCCAGTGTGGAAATTACTCTTGTCATCAGCATATCAGGAACCATCTACAAAAAAACTCAAAGTCTGGATTAGACAATGGAGAATCAATTACATGTGAAAAACCTGCTGTCTCTTGTGCCATTAATGCTGCACAGTCATGGGGTACATGAGCTTCTGCTAACTCATCTAGTGACAGAGATTTTACAAAAAGATCAGAACCACTACTAACAATACTCACCACTGCTTTTCCCTCTCTACTCTATTTTTGAGGCGATATAATGGGGTATTACATGTGGAGGCAGTTGGGACAATAATACTTGCCTGTAGCAATTCATAGTAAGGCCACAGATAGTAAGGCAGTACAGTGCAGGTAACCATATGCGGGCAATAATTTTAAGAGCCCTGCAAGGGGTGACATAGTGGTTGCTTTAAGAGCAGTACATTACATTTAGTGAGTATTCCGGGAGCAGTACTTATGTACAGAGTCAGACGTGGTGCCGAGAGTCAGACGACTCCCTTAGTCGGTATGCTTATGATGTTAGCAGGAGAGGCATAGGTGCTGCTCAGAGGTAGTGTCCGCAGATCAATGTTTTTTCTCTTAGCTGGGGTCTGTGTGCGATTGCTGCTGGAGGGTGGAGGGCTTGGTGTGGAGGGCTGGTTGACTCGTCGTTCCATGTCATAGCGGGTGTTGGGCAGTGCATGATGGGTGACTACCTTCAGGTGGGCCCGCTGCTTCTCCTATTTCGAAGCTGTTGGCGGTCCCCGCTGTTTGGTAGGCAGGAGATGTGGGGGGTATGGAGATGAGTGCACCTGCTTGTCAGGTCTGTGTCGGGACGCTTTGTGCACCATCCGGTGCAGTCCTCCAGCGGGTTTATGAGGCCGCAAGGTGCTGTGCCGTCTGCGGCACCATTTTCTGGTTTGCCACCATTTGCGTATCCTGCTTCTTGGCTGTGAGTGTTTTGTCTGCATTTTTAGTGGGTGCTCGGCTAGAGTGTGAGCCGCAGCCATTTTTTCCTCCAGCCTGGTCCAGAATGCCTCGCATGTGGCCTCCAGCCATGCTAGGATGTCGATCGCCTTTGTTGCAACGGGTGGCTCCGGTTTAGTTGCCGCCATTTTGGGACCAGCCGGTTTCGCCTGGATTAGTTGCCCCTGCGCCTGGGGGGGGCCCTCCTGAGACCGGGATAACCCCCTCCAGTCCATAGGGGGAGGACAAGGGCCCTTGTTCAAAAGATTAGCCAGTGAAGGCGACGGGAGAGCGGCCGTCTCCCCCGCGCCGACCATGCTCGTAGGCCGTGGGGTTTCCTCCTGGGGTTCCTTCAGGATATATTACATGTGTGGTATCGTCGTGTAGCCCCTGCTCAGCTCCCATTTGGTGGCCCTTGTGGTTCTGTAGAGATCCGTTTATGGCTTTTATGCAAGATATTTGCCACTTGGAGCAGGAGCAGTTCTAGCCTGCGTCCGTACTGCTCAGCGGTCAGGCCCCGCCCCGCCCCCCAACCTTGTGTATTTTATTGTATTTTACTGTCTTTTTACTGCCATGTGCTTAATGGAGTTTTGCCTCTGTCCTTGGAGATAATTGGATTACTTCCCAATTATCTCCAGGATAGAGAGGAGGGATTGTGATGTCATTGTGGGAGTGTTTGACTGTGTATGTTTGTGATTGGCTACTGTATCCTTTTGATCACAGTCTTCCATCTGGTCCCCTAGAGGAGTGTCCACCAGGTGGGAGACCTGCATAAATACTGGGCAGGTAGCCCTGAATAAATGAGACCACTGCTTGACCTTCAACACTGAGCCTTGACTCGTTCTTGGGGGGATTTACTGTATGCTGTTAGAGACTGATTGCCAGGAGTGTAAGCCGCTTGGGTGCTTTTCCTGTTCAGCTGCTAGCAGCTATTCGTGAGGTTCCAGTTTGTGAGTTTGGAGTTCTACTTTGTATCCTGTTCGGGAGTTTGGGGTTCTGCGGTAGCTGTGCCTGTGTCTCTGGAAGGGGAAGATCTTCTAAACGGCGATTTAACCCCTTTTATGCCCGGGGTGCCGTTACAATTACATTTAAAGAGCATCAAATGTAGGCCTTAATTTAATTACGCTGAACATTGGAATCAAGATATATTCCCTCACATCCCCTGTACAAATGGTGAAGGAAGAAAAACATTTTTGTCGTTTAAGAACTTATTTTGTTTTGTTTTTCTTAGTTGACTTGTTTTTTTAATATATTTTTATATATACCATATAACATTTTGTCCTTTAGATCCTTGAGAAAAAAAAGTTACTCATCCAAATTCAGCCTTCATACATAAACTGTCTCTGTTTTGTTAATAATCGTGTTTTATAGGCATTATTTGTCCATTATCAAAACGTCTAAAAAATTATTAGAGTATTGTTCCAAATTAATCCTGGGCAATCTTGGCCTTTGAGCTTACATCATGGGGAAATTATGCTCTTAAGGTTAACCTGGAAGGTAGAAAGATTGAACTGGGTGTGGTAGGCTGTTTTATACTATTCATGCTTTACAACGCTTAAAAAAAAATAAAGTAATTGAATTAGTATTTCCATAACAATATCTTAACTGATCTTAACTGATCACACACATCTGAACTGATTAATGAATAAACAAATATGGAATCAATTGAACCCATCAATACATTTATTTAGCATGCTGTAGTGTTGGAGAGTTGTGCCCCCCATCCCCCCTCACGTCCCCCCACTTGTAAATAAAATGGTTAAAGTTCCTTTACTGCAGCCATGATACAGCCACTAGCTGCAGCTCCAAAAAATTGGGAGGCACGACGCATGCACAACAAAGGAGAAGCATAGAATCTTGCTTTTGGGTGGGCACAAAGCAATCAAGAAGAGCATTCTGCCTTCTCTCATCTAGTGCATTATGGGTTTGAAGTATTGCATAGCACTTAGTTACCTGATATTCCAAACACAAAATAATAAGATGAGATTCTTGGCATTAACAAATCTTACACAATGACAAAAAAATAAATACAACAAACACAAAAATGTTAACACAAAAACGTTTCTGCATCATGAGAACAGTGCATATACTGGTGGAGAAATAATTAAATGCATAAACGTAGATTGTGTTTACTTTAGTTTACTTAAATATTAGTGTACTTAAAGCTGCCTCTGTTTTGGGGCACTCGGTGACATGGACTGACAGAGGGCTTATATGGATTAGGAACAGGCAGAGAATAAGGACAAGGTAATGGTAACTGGAGTGGCAGCTCCCAGTCCTAACCAAAGAAAGAGGGACGCCAAGGTTTGTGTTGGATCTGACTTGCCCTCTGAGTCCAGAACCTGTCATATGTACAAGAATGAGAATCAAATAAACTGCGTGATGCGTGTAAACAAGAAGGGTATATTTTGGCAGTGGCCATAGAATCAGAGAGATAAAGTAAGAGAAAGGAAACAGACATGGACACAGGAGTCATTAGCTCAGCTCCAAACTACAACTGAATAATTTCATTTGAAAAAACCCTCTAATGGAGAAAGTATTACTTTGTATTTTATTTGAACAAAGGATTTTTTGGTCACTATACTTGTGTATACTTGTGTACTTTGCCAATTACCTTTTGTTTTAAATAATTTTACTCTTAAAAATATACCTACTCCCTGGCTTCCTCATTTTCTGTCCACTCCCAAAAAAATCTCAGGTGGGGATACCACCGTTGCCTTATTTATAGCGCAGTTTGTCTGCTTCACATTTGTGAGTATGTTTCTATTTTTAATATTTTTACCAATTTTATTGTAATAGAGAACACTATTATCTGCTTTCTCTATTTTTTGGGTCCAACAACACCATCTTCTGCGGACACTTACCAACACATTCTGTAAGTGGGGGTTATACCACTATACGCTATAAAAACTGGAACTGGTCATTGCTGGACCAAATGTGAGTACGCTACAGTTGTTTTATTACCTATTCCTCATTTATGTTGATATATTGCATTATTGGATTTCTTGTTTTCTTGCAGTTATGTATGGATCACACTAAGAAATCTTCTACCAATTATATTCGCTGATACAAGGACCTACTGCCTAACCAAGAATTCCTATTGCACTGCATAATTAATTTTTAAGAGGTATCATAATAATTTATAAATTCTTTTGGACTATTTTAAAGACTGCTTTGGACTATTTTATTTACCCACACCTACCGTGGGTAACCAGTTCTGACTTTTCATATGTTTCCAACTCCACAGGAGACATTGTGCTGCCTGGGACCATGACTCCAACCCACCCCCAAAGTCATGCACACAAGCACATCGACGCAGTCACACATATATGCCCTGCTTGGCAAAACCACATGGGCAGCAGGGTAATGCTATTAATGCAATAAATGCATGGACCTTATATATCATGCCAATGAGCAGCAAATGCATAAACTTGGTATATCATGCCAATGAGCAGTAAATGCATAAATCCTGAATATCATGCCAAAGAGCAGCACATTCTTAAACTTTGTATATTATGCCAATTTGTGCCACCAGCATCTCTGTGCCATCTCTTTGTCACTAGCCTATCTGTGCCATATCTCATCCTCCAGTGAGCGTGACAGCGTGTGTGTGTGGGAGGGTGACAGTATGTGTGGGTTGGTGACAATATGGAAGGTGGTGAGTGTGGGGTGATGGTGACAGTGTGGTAGGTGGTGACAGTGGGGGGGTGACAGTGGGGGTGGAGGTAGCATGAGGAGATGGTGACAGTGGGGGAGTGGTAGGGTCTCTTGAGGTCTCTTGCCTGCTGCCTTTGCAAACCCTCCCCTTCTAACCCATCCCAGACCTACTTTGGCTGTCCAATCACAGACTTCCTAATGTAGCTCAATGAGAAGTCTTTACAAGGAAGGTGCTCTGGGCAATTGCCGCTTCTTGAGTTTAGCTCCACTGAGTTAACCAAACCAGAAAGTAAAATAACTGGTTGTTGGCTTGAAAGCCGAGGGGGTGTAGCCATTTTATTTTATATTAAAGATCTATTTCTATTGAAATCTGCACGTTTTGTAAAATGAAAAAAGAGCACACACTCTTAACACATAAAGCTTTTCAGCAAACTAAAGTACTCTAGGGGTCTTAAGTGTCTATTTACCAAAGGTTTTTGTCAAGTATCAACAACTTCCTTATGATACTGAGTGGGTTGTAATAATTTACTTATGCTAACACAATTTAAATTGTTCTACTTTCTAAAATTGTGCTTCAACTGCCATTCTTTTAATCCCCTATTCCCCCCCTTTTTTGTTTCTTGTTTGAAGGTAGAATTCTTACATACTAAGCACAATGTGCAGCATTCTAAGGATTTTCTGAAATGGAGCAGAGCAAAATTACCTGTGACCTTTTCCCAAAAGCACAGGCTAAACTATTCTGTTAGCGAGATAAAGAAATTAGGAGTTTATTCTTCTTCATGGGTGTGCTCCCAGGAATGTATATTGGCAAGATGCTTAGAATAAACCAGCTATTGAATCAGGAACCTGGGAAGCTTACAAGCTTGGCTAAGCCCAATGAGGAAATTTGATAAGGAAATAAGAATCTTTGTTGATCAGGCTGTAGCGATTAGTCTTTTGAATGCTGGGATTATTATACAAGGAGCGGGGCTTCTTTCAGTAGACAGATACTACTTATACGCCATTTTAACAGACTAATCGCATAAAGCCTTACTTGTGTAGAGATTTATTGGAAAACCTTTTATTTTGTATGGTTATAAAAAAAGAAATTGATTGTCAGAGCCCATTGTAGAATAGCAAAGTGTTAAAACTAAAGAATAGTCAAAACAAAACCTCTCTTTTCAGGACATGCTATCAAATCTGCTCGGTTTCGTTTTCAAGTTCATTTAGTTAGAAAACCCTTATTTAGTTTGCAATAAGAGCAATGAATCCCCAAGACTTGTAAAAGTGAAAGGTCAGAGTACGTACCATGTTGCACAAGTTAAAACATCGATGACACCGTTGATTGTAAATTCCTCTGTAACTAGAGTCAAACTTCTAAATATTACATAGCTACTGATCAGTGTCACTCAAAATAATAGAATCTGCAATTTCTCTAGAACTGTATAGATATAATGGATGTTTGTTAAAATGGCAGATTGTTAATGTTAGACTTGCCACAGTGCATGACAAGCGCATAGTCGCCATATGGGCAGGTGGAATTCCCCCCCCCCACACCCCCCTCCCCCAAACTTACCCCCAAAACACACTGACACTGATGTATGGGTCAATATGTCCACAGCTTTATTAATATTGATAACAATAAATTAAAGTCATTGCCCAGCCCCATCCCACCATATAACATCATATGTCCCCAAAACAAAAGGCAATGACCCATTCCTTCTGTAAATATAAATAACATCAACAACATTAATAACAAACATCATAAACATAATATAAGTGCCAAACTTTGTTAAATAACCACGGTAGGGGCATACCCGGATACCCCTATGACACACCAGGTTTTGAGCCACCACCAAGCTAGAAACCTACCAAAGTGCATAATGAACTGTTTAACCAAACTCGAACTGCCCTATTCTGTTTACACTACCCCAGAGCCTGTTTGTCCCCTAACTTTTCCCTCTCTGACCCCGCCGCTGTGACCAAACTGAAGCAACACTCCTTACCCTTACAAATGGGAGGGTGGAAGGGACAACTTAGGCTAGGAAAGCAGATTAAAAGTGCCTGCTTTTAAAATGGCTGCCTATTTATACTGGCCCAACCCCCTATACACTCTATCTCCACTCCCACATGGGGCTTTCCCCCTATGCCCACCTCCTAGCTCTGTCAAGCCCCTATTCCACTAAGCTGCGCTTGTTCCATAGGATTACAGTAAAGGCACTTTTCAATATTGAACATGCACTGGTTTCTTATGCCCCCCCCCCCCCCTCAACCACAATACTCTATTGCACATTCGATGATGCATTAAAACCTAGTGTGAGAAGTTTTAACTGTACCTGTTATGGAGCAAACACAACCTCGCAGGAAGTAAATGCAGAAATACAAGCCCTGGGGCTGCCCTCAGCGGACCTGGAAAACAGGATCGAGATCACAGTACAGGCCCACAACACCACCGTGGCTCATTCACACTCGATGAATAGACAGCTCAGGGACCTTGAAATACTAGTAGAAGACCTAGCTAACAGTTCCAGGCGCAACAACCTTCGACTCCGGGGCCTGATGGAGACGCCCAATGAGGGATCCCTGGTGGACAAAATGAGCATTATTTTAAACATCTCTTGCCAGACATCCCTGACGACAAATGGGTGATCGGCCGGGCACAACGCGCAATGCGCGCCAGAAGGACAGAGGGCTCCATGCCCAGGGACATGAGATTGAAAATGTCAACTCTACTTTTGAGTGAAAATTTAAGTAACACTCTCATCAACACAAATTTAGCTTAATAAATCAGTTTGGGTGTATCGATCATGCCCCTGCGGTTTCACTGCTCAATTCTCTGCCATTTAAGAGTTAAATTACTCTTGGTTCTATTTTTGCAGCTTTTGCTTCACCTACTCTGGCTGTGAGTCACACACAGCCTGCATGAAAACATTTTTTAATTTTCAATCAGATGTTAACTTACTTTAATAGTAGTTGTCTCCTGTTATGTGTAATTAATAAGAGATAAGAAATTATAGATTCAACAGAATGCATAAATAAAGTTTAAACATTAGATCTCTCATTACAGGAAGTGTTTTGGAAGGCTGTGCAAGTCACATACAGAAAGGTGTGACTAGGGCTGTATAAACACAGTAATTTAACACATAAATGGCAGATATTTGAGCAGCGAGACTGCAGGGGTATGATCTGTACACCAAAACTGCTTCATTAAGCTAAAGTTGTTGTTTTGTCTTATAGTGCAGGGGTTCCCAACCCAGTCCCCAAGTACTCCCTACCCTTCCAGGATTTAGGGATTACCCTGTTGTGTCTAAAGTGTTTTTATTTTGTATTTTTTTCTAAAAATATCTTAGACAAAACTGGGTAATTCCAGATCATGGACTGTTAGGGGGTACTTGAGGACTGGTTTGGGAACCACTGCTATAGTGTCCCATTAAAACTAAGTGTACCTTTAAAGCTAATAGACAAAATAGAAGCATAGCTAACTTTTAAGTATTTCGGCTATTTTAGAGTTACATTTTAAATTCAGTTTGAATTCTAGACACTCCTCAGTTTTGTGAATTACGCTAGCAATGTGAGGCTAACTAATATGCTCCTACTACACAGCACTATACCTTTTAAAAGATGTCTGTTAGTGAAATGCACAATGCCTGTAGTGGATAATGTCTATTTGTTTCCATACCTTCAAATCATGAGGACTTGAAAAAGTCCTAAGTTCACAAAATGGCAGCTTTGACTCAAGAGTTTCACATATCCTTATGGATGACTTTTTCTTACATTAACATTAAAATTAAGGTGCAAACTGAAAATAAATATATTTCTGTTGATTAGAATGTAACATGTTAAATGTTTGATATATTTATCTATGCTGTGCCACATAAAACACTACTTTATATTATTATTATTATTATTATTATTATTATTATTTTCTACATTTCTCTAGCTAAACTATAAGATAAGTCTGCTTTTTGAGTTTGAAATTGTCTTGTCTTGTCTTGTGTTGCTTCAAAGTACAGCAACATGAAAACACAAAGGAAATTCAATATCATAACGGCTAATTAAAAAAGAATTACTTTCCTGCAAGGTATAACTATGGTTAGCTGTCAGTCAGGTTTACCCTAGTATACTGTGCTATAATATCATGATGAATGGACTATTCTAATAAAAGACATGGTATTGCTCAGAAATCATGAGCACTCTTAATTCCTACTGAAAGGAGCACAAGACTTCATCAGTAAACTGAAACCTCTCTTTTACATGCAAGCAACACAGTTCCTCTAAATTTATAAGCATTGCAAATACCAGGAAGTACAACAGGAGCACTCTTAAATCCCAAGTGATTTTAATATTAGTAGCCTAGAGGAACAGTCCATTGATATTTTTTTAACTATCTGGTGAATATATCCCCAATGAAAATATGCATGCACTTGTTTCTGCATTATTCTTCGTTGGGGTATATGTAAAAGCAGCTATCAAAAGATCCCTTTTTCCCAAGTCCATACTTTCAGTCTGTGCAGTTATAAAGCTTAATGAGAAGGGTGGAAGGCAGGCTCTATGGAACTAATTAAAGAGGATGAAAATATCTCTAGCTTTCTGATTGATAGCCAGGGAGGTGTTTCTGTCCCCACTGGCCATAGAGCTCGCCTGCATGGGCTGGCACCCTGCAGTCTCTCCTGTCAGTCCACGGATATCATGGCTTACTGGGCATTTTTCCAGTTTGTTCAAAGGCCAGTCTGGGACTGATAACTGAGAATATCAGTAGAAACGTCTATTGGAAAATCTGCGATTCGGAGTATGTATGTATGTATGTATCTATCTATCTATGTCTCCGCAAGTAACCTTTCTCTTGTTGTGTAGTAAATGTGGACTACCATATACTCATTCAGTGGATTGTTAAGCATTAAAATACTTTAGTCCATAGTAGTTGGAGTGAGTTCTAAGTGGGAGGTTTTGGTGTCACATATGCTGGCTGGCACCTTGGGTTTCTCAAAACATCTGTTGACTAGTGGTTGTCAGCACTCTCCCACTTACCTTGTCGGTCCACCGATCTGCCAAAGCCAGGATGGGGCAGACTGCCGATCCCATGCAAAAAGAGGCTTCACTCAGCCTCAGGGATTCCGGTTGCTGTGCGCCCACCCCTTTTTCTGATGCTGCGCACGTGTGCCGGCATCATAAAGTCAGGATAGCTCTATACAACAGAGCTCAGCACACATGTGCCTTTTGGGGGCATGGTTATATCTTTCGTTCCTGTAAGTTTTTTTTGTAATTGTCCTATTTATAGTTAAATCCCCCCCTCTTATAATATTGTAAAGCGCTACGGAATCTGTTGGCACTATATAAATGGCAATAATATTAATATTAATAATATACCAGCCATCTGCAGAATAAGCTTCATGTGTGTCTGATTTTCATCTGCAAATTAAAGTGATGTTTTCCGATCTTCTGTACGTATTTGCAGAATAGGCATTTGTGTTTGTAATTTATTTTATTGTAGATTGCATTATCTGCATAGAATTGCAAGATAGCTATTGAATTACTGTCATGGTGGCTAGAGGGGGATTACCTACCTGTTCCTCAGGATGTCTATGTGTTCCTCACAATATCAAGCTGCCATGGTCGCACCCAACATCTCTATTCTGGCCAGGGCCGGCGCCACCTGTAAGGCGACCTAGGCAGCCTGTCCCCGCTGCGCCTCCTCATGCTGCGCCGCCTGAGCGCTTTAACAAGCCCCAGGCGGCGCAGCACTGCTGCATGGAGGGCGGCCGGGTTTGAGTGACCGGCAGGAGGGAAGCGCAGAGCGCTCCCTCCTGCCGGTCTCTCCATGTAGCATGGCCGGGCGGCGCGAAACGCGGGACAGGAACCTCTGTTTCCTGTACCCAGCCGCCGGCGGAATGACAGGAAGTGGGGGACAGGAACCTCTGTTTCCTGTACCCGGCCACCGGCGGAATGACAGGAAGTGCTCACTTGTGAGCACTTCCTGTCATTCCGCCGGCGGCCGGGTACAGGAAACAGAGGTTCCTGCCCGGCGTTTCGCGCCGCCCGGCCACGCTACATGGGCAGGAGAGGAGGGTAAGGACCACGAGGGGGGGGGTATAAGGACCACTAGGGGAGGGAGGGGGGTTATAAGGACCACTAGGGGAGGGGGGTATAAGGACCACTAGGGGAGGGAGGGGGAGTATAAGGACCACTAGGGGAGGGAGGGGGGGTATAAGGACCACTAGGGGAGGGGGGTATAAGGACCACTAGGGGAGGGGGTTTATAAGGACCACTAGGGGAGGGGGGTATAAGGACCACTAGGGGGGGTTATAAGGACCACTAGGGGAGGGGGGGTATAAGGACCACTAGGGGAGGGGGAGTATAAGGACCACTAGGGGAGGGAGGGGGGGTATAAGGACCACTAGGGGAGGGGGGTATAAGGACCACTAGGGGAGGGGGTTTATAAGGACCACTAGGGGAGGGGGGTATAAGGACCACTAGGGGGGGGTATAAGGACCACTAGGGGAGGGAGGGGAGGTTATAAGGACCACTAGGGGAGGGAGGAGGGTATAAGGACCACTAGGGGAGGGAGGGGGGTATAAGGACCACTATGGGAGGGAGGGGGGATAAGGACCACTAGAGGAGGGGAGGGGGGAGTAAGGACCACTAGGGGAGGGGAAGGTAAGGACCAGTAGGGGAGGGGAGGGGAGAGCAAGGACCACTAGGGAAGGGAGGGGGGGATAAGGACCACTAGGGGAGGGGAGGGGGGAGTAAGGACCACTAGGGGAGGGGAAGGTAAGGACCAGTAGGGGAGGGGAGGGGGGAGCAAGTACCACTAGGGGAGGGGAAGGTAAGGACCAGTAGGGGAGGGGGGGGAGAGCAAGGACCACTAGGGAATGGAGGGGGGGATAAGGACCACTAGGGGAGGGGAGGGGGGAGTAAGGACCACTAGGGGAGGGGAAGGTAAGGACCAGTAGGGGAGGGGAGGGGGAAGTAAGGACCACTAGGGGAGGGGAGGGTAAGGACCACTAGGGGAGGGGTGAGTCAGGACCACTGGGGGAGGGGGGTGAAGGAACACAGGGGGAACGGGGGTGGGGAGGTCCACTAGGGGTTTGGGAGAGGAAGGACCACTAAGGGGGGGAAGGACCACCAAAGGGGGGTAAGGAGGGAGGACTACTAAGGAGAGGGGAGGGGGGAGATTACCGCTAAGGGTGGGGGGAGTAGGGGAAGGTCTACTAAGGGGTTTGGGAGAGGGAGGACCACTAAGGGGTTTGGGAGAGGGAGGACCACTAAGGGGGGGGAGTGAGAAGACCACCAAGGGGGGACTGCAGAGGGACAGGGGGCCAAAGGAGAGCACTAAGTGACAGAAGGGGAGAACACGGAGGGACAGAAGGGAAGGGGAAATCAATAATTGACCGGAGGGGAGAGCACTATGAATTTTTTTTTTTTTTTTAAATAAAGAGCTGTTCCCCTCTCAGTCCCTATCCTACCCCACAAACCCTCTCTTTTACACTACACACATACACAATGCATCCCCCCCACACACACAGAAACATACAATGCATTCCTACTCACACACAGACACACCCGAAACACACAATGCATCCCTTACGTTCTCTTACATAATTAATGCACCCCTTACAGACACACACTGCATTCAATTACATACACAGAAACAAACCTTGCACCCCTTACACTTACACTTACACACACACACACACACAGAAACATACAATGCATTCCTTACACGCAAACACACACTACATCCCCTATAAACACACTACATCCCTTACACAAATTGCACACATAAAACATCCCCAACTCATGGATGGGCCATGTAGGTGGATTTATGGGTGGGCATTGTAGGCGTATGCCCCCTGGGGGCCCAGACCTTGAGCTGTGTAAGGGGCCCTAAAAAATGGAGCTGCTTCCTGTTCGTTAATTGTTGTGAGCACTGTTAAAAACAGTCTCCAGAGAGCCTCTTCTACACCAGACCTGTGGAGCCAGACTGAGCCCATCATCAGCCTCTTGTCCTCATCTGGTGGTAAATAGGCAATCCAATATATTATTAGTGGCACTAATCTCTAATTTACCTCACTTTAAATGGATACTATAGTCGCCAGAAGCACTACAGCATAATGTAGTGGTTCTGGTGTCTATAGCCTGTGCCTGTAGGCTGTTTAATGTAAACACACTGTCTTTTCAGATAAAAGACACTTTGTGAAGACTGGCGTTGGCCCATATGGCAGAGCATATGGGCGGGGCATTGTGATGTCACATGGTGGGCAGGACATATGGGGGGCGGCAACATTTTTTTTGCCTAGGGCGGCAAAAATCATTGCACCGGCCCTGATTCTGGCTTACACAACCTCCATGATGGTGGGCACCATCCCATCTTTATTGTTGGGTGTGAGGATGCAGAGTATTGCAGCACTGACACCCCAGATGTCGCTGGCGTCACAATCATACTCCAATATGGTGTTGCTGTGCTCGCTGTGCAATATGCACTCAAGTAACAAGGGGCCAATCTCATGAACAGGTTCTACCTATTGATCCCCATAGCACACTCATAGCAATGCTAGATTATTCTGAAATCTAGATCCAGGACTGTATTGCTCCTGACCCTCTCCTGCATCCCTGTCCATTCTGCATTTCTTATTAGATTTCCTAGATTTTCTTCCTCTGACCAATTCCTCAGTTTACACCACTGGCGGATCCAGGGGGGAGGGGCAACGGGGCAGTTGCCCCCCTCGAGAATCTGAGTTTCTCCCTCTCCCCTGCCGGCTAATGCAGGGCTCTGGATCTCGCGAGAGTGAACTCTAGCCCTGGAGACCGGGGATAAAGTTCACTCTCACCACATGGACCACCAGGGATCGATAAATGTCCCCCCTCCTCCCTAAACAAAGGTAAGAAGGGAGGGGGGACATTATGTTTATTTTAAATAAATAAAAAAAAGAATTTTATCAATTTAAAAAAAAAAAACATTAAAAAAGCCCCCCCATCCTAATCACACACATACCCTACACACACACAAATTGCCCCCCACTTACATAGACTGCCCCCACACACACACATTGCCCCCCACATACATACACTGCCCCCATACACACACATTTCCCACATACACACACATTACCCCCACATACATACACTGCCCCCATGCACACACATTGCCCCCATACACACACATTGCCCCCACATACATACACTGCCCCCATACACACATATTGCCCCCATACACACACACTGCCCCCACATACATACACTGCCCCCACATACATACACTGCCCCCATACACACACACTGCCCCCACATACATACACTGCCCCATACACACACATTGCCCCCATACACACACATTGCCCCCACATACATACACTGCCCCATACACATACACTGCCCCATACACACACATTGCCCCCATACACACGCACTGCCCCCACATACATACACTGCCCCCATACACACACATTGCCCCCACATACATACACTGCCCCCATACACATACACTGCCCCATAAACACACACTGCCCCAAATACATACACTGCTCCCACATACATACACTGCCCCCATACACACACATTGCCCCTACATACATACACTGCCCCCATACACATACACTGCCCCCATACACACACACTGCGCCCAAATACATACACTGCCCCCACATACATATACTGCCCCCATACACATACACTGCCCCCATACACACACATACTTCCCCCACATACATACACTGCCTCCACACACACAGTGCCCCCACATACATACACTACCCCCATACACATACACTGCCCCCATACACACACACTGCCCCCACATACATACACTGCCCCCACATACATACACTGCCCCCATACACACACATTGCCCCCACACACATACACTGCCCCCATACACATACACTGCCCCATACACATACACTGCCCCCACATACATACACTGCCCCCATACACATACACTGCCCCATACACATACACTGCCCCCATACACACACACTGCCCCCACATACATACACTGCCCCCACATACATACACTGCCCCCATACACACACATTGCCCCACATACATACACTTCCCCCATACACACACATTGCCCACATACACTGCCCCAAATACACACACACACCCTACACACACATTGGCCCCCCACACACACACTGCCCCCCATACACACATACATTGCCCCCACTCACACTGCAACGCACACACACACACTGCCACCCTAACACACACTGCTATCCTCACGTACACACTGCAACTTTCACACACACACACACACACTGCTCACACAGTCCTTCTTACACAAACACACACACACTGCACCTCTGCTCCTATGCCCTACTACAGCCCCATTTCCAAGCAGACCTCAGGTAAATTGTCAAACTGTTCTTAAACGGTTTGACTACTTACTCTGGGAGGGGGTCCCGGCACTACTGGCACCAAAACCACTACACTGAGCTGTAGTGGGTATTGTGTCTGGATTATTTCTCGAAATAATCTGCAAGTGCCCCTCCCGAGTTCAGGCTCTGGATTCGCCACTGGATTACACTTGCCATTTACCAAACTGCTATCTGCACAAATGTAAACATAACTTAATTATGTTCCTAATTATTTACAAAGGTCACTGGAAATACAAAATAAAATAAATGTATTTTTGCATATGGCACATATTGCACATTACTTACATATTGAGCATATGGTTATAGGATCAATATTGAAAAAAAACATAACAGGTACATTTGTATAAGTGATGGAAACATTTTGCATTTTGATATAAGTTTAAGGCAGACTATGCAAGTTGTGCTGTACTAATTTGTAATTTTTTATTCTTTAATATAGTTATTTTATTGCAATATTTTAATCATTAATTTCTGATCACATTTTCTGATTTTTTTTTGCTGTATAGGAATAACACCAGACATCCGTACATGTCAGCCCTAAGAAAGCTTATATATCTTGCCTATATAAATAAATGTAATGTTAATTTTAAAAAAATGTTACGTTATCAATACATTTATTTTGAATGTGTTCCTATCTACTGCTGTGTCTTCTGCAATTTGCAACATTTTCTTTTGGGATTTGAGACAAGTACAGCTTCACTGGCATTAGTCCCAGAAGATTGGAAGTTGGCGAATGTTGTGCCCATTCACAAGAAAGGTAATAGTGAGGAGTCGGGCAACTATAGGCCAGTAAGCCTTACTTCAGTAGTGGGGAAAGTGATGGAAACCATGTTAAAGGATAGGATTGTTGAACACCTAAAAACACATGGATTTCAAGATCAGAGTGAGTGACAGGCAACAGAGGGTTGTAGTCAATGGAGTATATTCGAAGCTTGGGCTTGTCACCAGTGTGGTACCTCAGGGATCTGTACTTGGACCCATTCTCTTTAATATTTTTATTAGTGATATTGCAGACGGTCTTGATGGTAAGGTATGTCTTTTTGCTGATGATACTAAGATATGTAACAGGTGATATGATAGAAACATTGAAATACATAAAGGGAATCAACACAGTAAAGGAGGAGACTATATTCAAAATAATAAAAACTACCACAACAAGAGGACATAGTCTTAAATTAGAAGGACAAAGGTTTAAAAATAATATCAGGAAGTATTACTTTACTGAGAGGGTAGTGGATGCATGGAATAGCCTTCCAGCTGAAGTGGTAGATGTTAACACAGTAAAGGAGGTTAAGCATGCGTGGGATAGGCATAAGGCTATCCTAACAATAAGATAAGGCCATGGACTAATGAAAGTATTTAGAAAATTGGGCAGACTAGATGGGCCGAATGGTTCTTATCTGCCGTCACATTCTATGTTTCTATGTTTCTATGTAAAGAGGTTGACTGTTGAACATGGAAAACCCTGTATATCTTTATGGGGAGTGGATAAGAATAGCAGCACAAGCAAACAATGTGGCTGAAACCAGTAATGTAATATAGCCAAGCCATGCTCTGTTGGACGCGATCTGATGATTGCTTTAAATAAGAGTCGTTTTTCTCTGTGTTTAAACTGAAACTTGACTTTGATTAAAGCTAAGAAGAATACCCGGATGACAGCCTAACTATGTAGTTCCTAAAATTTCTGTGAGGTCTAGAAATGACAAATCCAATTCCAGCAAGCTGTGTTTTACACTCCACAGGTTGTAGCATAAGAGAAAACTAATCAAGCTCTTGTTTCTCTAGGGGTGGTCCTTTAAAATGGTTTCTTCCTTAAAAGCCGTGGAAATATATTAGAATTGGTGTGGACCATAAGTTTCATACAATATACACATAGATACCACCACTTTTTTGCGCACAATGCATATTTTGACTTCTTGCTATTTTTATGAGCTATATCGTTCATCTGACAGACATTTTTGTTATTCTGCACACATTAGTGGTTTAAATATGGAGTACTAAGGAAAGGATAATTTACTGCAAGATATAGAAACAGCGTGAAAATCTTTGGATTCATAACTTGCCATGATATTTAATATCGCATTGCTTAAAATACGCCATTGGTTATTTGGCACGTAATATAAATAAGTGTGAGGCAGCATGCCTATAAGGTATATCTATGGTTAGTTTACAAACCTTACATCCCCTTATAAAGACTTTAATGTGTAAGGAATAAGGCTATTTTTTAAGGTGGTAGCAAATAGGCAGCTTAGTTTCCCGTGATGGACAAAAGGTCTGCCCAATCATGTGGGCTGAAACTCCTGTTCAATCAAGAAGTAGCTCAAGTAAGAGATTGATGGATAAGGGACAACTAGTAAACGCTGATTTTAGTCACAGATCAAGTAACAACTGACCAGTGATACAGTATGTTTGAGCCTTGCTGTGCCTGTGTGGGAGTGGTCATTGAGTATAGCATAACACCCAAGTCCTGAATCTTGAGAATCAGGATGCCGGTGAGAGGGAGGTAAAAAGGTGGGCCAGGGGTGTGATTGCATTACTAGCTCGGCCCCAAATGGGTTTGACTATCCAGAAAGGGCCAGCCTGAGTTAATGATAGGTCAACTCTGGCTTGAATGCACGGCAGGCTGGCTGTCAATCATACAGGCTGGCCCACTAAGGGCAGGACATGCAGGGAGCATTGAAACAGTACACCAGGGAACCAAGGTCAGAATTCAGGATGGTTGGGAGGCAGGCATGTCATAGTGTGAGACTAGGTTTAACCTTCAGTTGTCTGTATGTAACTAGCAGCAACTACCAGTGGCACTTATAACAGCTTTGAGTGGGAGATAGGAGATTGTAATTTTTTTATTTTCTCTAGTGTTACCAATATAAAGTTCTCTTTTTATTTTATATTTTATTAATTGTTCAGTACAAGTAAATTCTGTTTTAAATTTGCCCAAGTGAGTGACCACCCAGCTGTTTTTCGTAACGTCAAACAACTTATTCTTACCCATTCTTATTAAGGTAAGGTAATGGCTCTCCTGGACCCTTTAAATTATGTCCATCATAGAGAATGCAGTTTGTTTCATTAGTTAAAATAAAATTTCCATAGAATTATTCAGTTTAAGTGCTTAGTTGCTAACCCCACTCACAAACCCACTCATAAATACTTAAGTTGTCAGTAAGATGTGTTTATTTTATGATTTAAAAATTAATCTTAATTGTCATTGTAGTTATTTTCGCTTGCCTGACTGAGTCTTGAAGTGTCTACTCCCTCCACAGAGGAAAAGTTAATAGGGCAATGTTTTTTCCACACTGAAGGATGTCACTGACACTATAATGTGGATCTGTGAAGAGCTTTGGAATGGTTGAGTGGGTGGTCAATTGCACACTGACTTTTTCCTTTCATTATTTTAACAAATGCCTGTTTTCAACTTAAAATTACTCCTGCTCTTTATATTTCATAAATACAAGATGGCAAATGAAAAAAAAAGATTAGAACTAGCCATTATAACGTTCCCTCACTTCCTATTTTTTTTTTAAATCCAGATATAACAACAAAAAAAAAACTGATGAAAGTTTGGGTAACAAACTGAATTGTTGATCTTTTAAATTTGGAAAATAAAAGTAAAATTTTATTTTTACACCTTTGGAGTCCTGGGAGTGCTATCTCTGCGCAATTATATATACATAAAAACATGCACATTGCATAGGACACAAGATCAGGTCAGATCAGATAAGACAGAATTCACCCATTTAGTGGAAGAAAGGAGATTTAGTCAAGTGAAGTAACTATTTTTGAGAGTGAGAACAATAGGGATGTGGAATTCTTTGCTTTAGATTGTTTTATCAGAATCTGTACAGATGTTTAAACAGTAACATGATGAATATCTCCAGAAACATAATATTTGTGAATATAGTTTTCAAAATGTGGTGTAACAGCTTCTTGATCTGGGTTTGAGAATGCTGGATTTGAGATTGATTTTTTAGTTCTAGTATGTTGCAAAACTGGAACCCGTTTCACATTAGTTTATTTCTGTAACACCCTTTAAATTAGGTTTTTACTTTCCATAAATTCCCTAGCCTGTACTCAGCAACATCTCCTGAGTACATTAATATCCCCTATGTATACCAAAGTATCAATTATAATCCTTAACCTAACTCTAATCCTAAACACAATGCTTGTCCTATTTCTGACCTTAGAAATAGTGTTAAAGTGATCCCCACTTCTGAAACTCTGAAACAACACTTTCTTCTTAACAAGGGATTCCCTGGCTGATTTCCTATGATGGCTTCACTTCCTGATTTCAGTAGAGGGATTTCTTTGCTGATCCTAATCCCAACCCTAATCCTAACTGTTATCTCTAATGCTAGTCCTAGACTGAATCATAAATCCTAAAATAGTATTAGAGTGATGTCCTCTGCTGATGTCAGCAAGGGATTCCCTCTTCTGATTTCAAGAGAGGGATATTCTTGCTGACTTTTGCAGAGGGAATCCCTTGTTGATTTAAGCAAAGAGAATCCCTTACAGTGGCGATTCAAAATGCTTTACCTTGCTCATGAAAGGAAGTCGAAAGCTGAGGAATAGCAATCAAAAGAAGGGATAAGGATTCCAAATCTCATTCATTGTCCCAGCAAACCCATTGGGTTCTAGACCTTTTATATATTTTGTATCTTTCTTGACATTACGTACATTGCTGAGAAAAATGTGTCTCTCACTAATTTGTTTATCGATGTGTCCATGAAGGATTGCACCTCATCCGATTGTATGTTAAAACAAGTCTACCCCTCATTACCAGAAGAATTTGAATTCAACTCAGTATTTTGGGCAATAGAATTAGTATTATTGTAAGGTGGTAAATGTTTGATAAAACAAATTGTACACGGTCATATAATAAAATCAATCTAAAATGGAAAAGCTAAAGGAACAGTATAGTGTTAGGAATTAGGAATACAAAGTTGTATTCCTAACACTATAGTGTCCCTCTGCCCCATCCTTACGCACATTCCCCTGGAAATGAAAGGGTTAGAAAATATTTAAACACTTACCCAATTCCAGTTCTATAGTCCCTCATTACCTAATGTGCATGCACGGTAAGTGCCACACATGAATTAGTTCTTCCCCATAGGAAAGCATTGAATCATGCACAGCAGGAGGATACCCAGCATCAAATCGTGGAGTTAAGCTCTGTTAAACTACAGGAAGCATCTCTAGTCTCTCAAAACTGCAATGTTTTAGCTTGCAGGGTTAAGGGGATAGAGACAGAGCACCCACTTTAATGAGATGAAGTGGTCTGGGAGCCTATAGTGTCCCTTTAGCTAATATTACCTGATCAATAAGCAACAATGTTGATAAATAGTGATGTCCCGAACTGTTCGCTGGCGAATAGTTCCTGGCGAACATCGCTTGTTCGCGTTCGCCACGGACGGTGAACACATGCGCTGTTCGGTCCGCCCCCTATTCGTCATCATTGAGTAAACTTTGACCCTGCCTGTACCTCACAGTCAGCAGACACAATCCAGCCAATAAGCAGCAGACCCTGCCTCCCAGACCCTCCCACCTCAGGGACAGCATTCATTTTACATTCATTGTGAAACTGCATTCTTAGTGAGAGTAGGGACAGTGTAGCTGCTGCTGATTTGATAGGGAAATTGATAGCTAGGCTAGTGTATTCAGTGTCCACTACAGTCCGGATGGACTCATCTGATCTCTGCTGTAAGGACAGCACCCCAAAAAGCCCTTTTTAGGGCTAGAACATCAGTCTGCTTTTTTTTTTCTGTGTAATGTAATTGCAGTTGCCTGCCTGCCAGCCTGTGTGTCAGGCTCACGTCAAATACTGTGCCCACTTGCCCAATGCCACCACTCACTCATATCTGGTGTCACAATAGCTTGCATTTAACAAAAAAAAAACTTTTTGGACTGTAATATAATAGCAGTCAGTTTCCTTCACTAGTGTGCGTTTCAGGGCCTGCGAGGGCACAGTGTCACACCAGTGCAACTCATATCTGGTGTAACAGTAGTGTACATTTTAAAAAAAAAATACAATTTTGACTTTAATAGATTGAATAGCAGTTAGTTGTCTGCCAGCGTGTGTGTCATGCTCACAGCGTATACTGTGCCCACTCACCCAGTACCACCACTCATATCTTGTGTCACAATAGCTTGCATTTAACAAAAAAAACAACTTTTTGGACTGTAATATAATAGCAGTCAGTTTCCTTCACTAGTGTGCGTTTCAGGGCCTGCGAGGGCACAGTGTCACACCAGTGCAACTCATATCTGGTGTAACAGTAGTGTACATTTGTTAAAAAAAATAAAATTTTGACTGTAATACATTGAATAGCAGTTAGTTGTCTGCCAGCGTGTGTGTCAGGCTCACAGCGTATACTGTGCCCACTTGCCCAGTGCCACCACTCACTCACTGGTGTCCCAATAGCTTGCATTTGAAAAAAAACAAAAACGTTTTTGACTGTAATATAATAGCAGTCAGTTTCCTTCACGAGTGTGCGTTTCAGGGCCTGCCAGGGCACAGTGTCACAACAGTGCAACTCATATCTGGTGTAACAGTAGTGTACATTTATGAAAATAAAAATAAAAATTTTGACTGTAATAGATTGAATAGCAGTTAGTTGTTTGCCAGCAGGGGTGTCAGGCTCACAGCATATACTGTGCCAACTTGCCCAGTGCCACCTCTCACTCACTGGTGTCCCAATAGCTTGCATTTAAAAAAAAAAAACGAAACTTTTTTGACTGTAATATAATAGCAGTCAGTTTCCTTCACTAGTGTGCGTTTCAGGGCCTGTCCAGTGCCATCACTCACTCATATCTGGTGTCCCAATAGCTTGCATTTAAAAAAAACAACACTTTTTGGACTGTAATATAATAGCAGTCAGTTTCCTTCACGAGTGTGCATTTCATGGCCTGCCAGGGCACAGTGTCACACCAGTGCAACTCATATCTGTTATAACAGTAGTGTACATTTAAAAAAAAAAAAAAAAAATTTTGACTGTAATAGATTGAATAGCAGTTAGTTGTCTGCCAGCGTGTGTGTCAGGCTCACAGCGTATACTGTGCCCACTCGCCCAGTGCCACCACTCATATCTGGTGTCACAATAGCTTGCATTTAAAAAAACTAAACTTTTTGACTGTAATATAATAGCAGTCAGTTTCCTTCACTAGTGTGCGTTTCAGGGCCTGCCCAGTGCCACCACTCACTCATATCTGGTGTCACAATAGCTTGCATTTAAAAAAAACTAAACTTTTTGGACTGTAATATAATAGCAGTCAGTTTCCTTCACGAGTGTGCGTTTCAGGGCCTGTCCAGTGCCATCACTCACTCATATCTGGTGTCCCAATAGCTTGCATTTAAAAAAAACAACACTTTTTGGACTGTAATATAATAGCAGTCAGTTTCCTTCACGAGTGTGCATTTCATGGCCTGCCAGGGCACAGTGTCACACCAGTGCAACTCATATCTGTTATAACAGTAGTGTACATTTAAAAAAAAAAAATACAATTTTGACTGTAATAGATTGAATAGCAGTTAGTTGTCTGCCAGCGTGTGTGTCAGGCTCACAGCGTATACTGTGCCCACTCGCCCAGTGCCACCACTCATATCTGGTGTCACAATAGCTTGCATTTAAAAAAACTAAACTTTTTGACTGTAATATAATAGCAGTCAGTTTCCTTCACTAGTGTGCGTTTCAGGGCCTGCCCAGTGCCACCACTCACTCATATCTGGTGTCACAATAGCTTGCATTTAAAAAAAACTAAACTTTTTGGACTGTAATATAATAGCAGTCAGTTTCCTTCACGAGTGTGCGTTTCAGGGCCTGCCAGGGCACAGTGTCACACCAGTGCAACTCATATCTGGTGTAACAGTAGTATACATTTAAAAAAAAAAATTTGACTGTAATAGATTGAATAGCAGTTAGTTGTCTGCCAGCGTGTGTGTCAGGCTCACAGCATATACTGTGCCCACTTGCCCAGTGCCACCACTCATATCTGGTGTCACAATAGTTGCATTTAAAAAAAACTAAACTTTTTTGACTGTAATATAATAGCAGTCAGTTTCCTTCACGAGTGTGCGTTTCAGGGCCTGCCAGGGCACGGTGTCACAACAGTGCAACTCATATCTGGTGTAACAGTAGTGTACATTTATGAAAAAAAAATACAATTTTGACTGTAATAGATTGAATAGCAGTTAGTTGTCTGCCAGCAGGGGTGTCAGGCTCACAGCATATACTGTGCCAACTTGCCCAGTGCCACCTCTCACTCACTGGTGTCCCAATAGCTTGCATTTAAAAAAAAAACGAAACTTTTTTGACTGTAATATAATAGCAGTCAGTTTCCTTCACTAGTGTGCGTTTCAGGGCCTGTCCAGTGCCATCACTCACTCATATCTGGTGTCCCAATAGCTTGCATTTAAAAAAAACAACACTTTTTGGACTGTAATATAATAGCAGTCAGTTTCCTTCACGAGTGTGCATTTCATGGCCTGCCAGGGCACAGTGTCACACCAGTGCAACTCATATCTGTTGTAACAGTAGTATACATTTAAAAAAAAAAAAATACAATTTTGACTGTAATAGATTGAATAGCAGTTAGTTGTCTGCCAGCGTGTGTGTCAGGCTCACAGCATATACTGTGCCCACTTGCCCAGTGCCACCACTCATATCTGGTGTCACAATAGCTTGCATTTAAAAAAACTAAACTTTTTGACTGTAATATAATAGCAGTCAGTTTCCTTCACTAGTGTGCGTTTCAGGGCCTGCCCAGTGCCACCACTCACTCATATCTGGTGTCACAATAGCTTGCATTTATAAAAAACTAAACTTTTTGGACTGTAATATAATAGCAGTCAGTTTCCTTCACGAGTGTGCGTTTCTGGGCCTGCCAGGGCACAGTGTCACACCAGTGCAACTCATATCTGGTGTAACAGTAGTATACATTTAAAAAAAAAAAAAAAAAATTGACTATAATAGATTGAATAGCAGTTAGTTGTCTGCCAGCGTGTGTGTCAGGCTCACAGCATATACTGTGCCCACTTGCCCAGTGCCACCACTCATATCTGGTGTCACAATAGCTTGCATTTAAAAAAAACTACACTTTTTTGACTGTAATATAATAGCAGTCAGTTTCTTTCACTAGTCTGCGTTTCAGAGCCTGCCCAGTGCCACCACTCACTCATAGGTGTCACAATAGCTTGCATTTAACATAAAACTAAACTTTTTGGACTGCAATATAATATCAGTCAGTTTCCTTCATGAGTGTGCATTTCAGGGCCTGCCAGGGCACAGTGTCACACCAGTGCAACTCATATCTGGTGTAACAGTAGTATACATTTAAAAAAAAATACAATTTTCACTGTAATAGATTGAATAGCAGTTAGTTGTCTGCCAGTGTGTGTGTCAGGCTCACAGCATATACTGTGCCCTCTTGCCCAGTTCCACCACTAATATCTGGTGTCACAATAGCTTGCATTTAAAAAAAACTAAACTTTTTTGACTGTAATATAATAGCAGTCAGTTTCCTTCACTAGTCTGCGTTTCAGGGCCTGCCCAGTGCCACCACTCACTCATAGGTGTCACAATAGCTAGCATTTAACAAAAAAACTAAACTTTTTGGACTGTAATATAATAGCAGTCAGTTTCCTTCATGAGTGTGCGTTTCAGGGCCTGCCAGGGCACAGTGTCACACCAGTGCAACTCATATCTGGTGTAACAGTAGTGTACATTTTAAAAAAAAATACAATTTTGACTGTAATCGATTGAATAGCAGCTAGTTGTCTGCCAGCGTGTGTGTCAGGCTCACAGCGTATAATGTGCCAACTTGCCCAGTGCCACCACTCATATCTGGTGTCACAATAGCTTGCATTTAACAAAAACAAAAACTTTTTGGACTGTAATATAATAGCAGTCAGTTTCCTTCACGAGTGTGCGTTTCAGGGCCTGCCAGGGCACAGTGTCACACCAGTGCCACTCATATCTGTTGTCACAGTAGCTTGCACGCATAGTACCACTAATCGATAAAAAAATGACAGGCAGAGGCAGGCCACCCCGCAGGGGCCGTCGTGGTCGTGGTGCTGTGATTCCCTTTGGCCCTAGAATAATGCCCAGTGTTCAGAGGCCACGTACCCTGAACTTGAAAAGTTCTGAGGACATAGTTGACTGGCTAACACTGGACACCCAATCTTCTACAGCTTCCGCTCGGAACCTCGATGCACCATCCTCCACCAGCTTAGCTTCGAGCACCTCTCAAGTTACCACTCGCCCGCCTGCCGCCACCACCAACACTAGCACCACAGCCGCTTCACTTGGTATGTCAGAGGAGTTATTTACACATCAGTTGGAAGAAATGAGTGATGCGCAACCATTATTGCCAGAGGATGTAGATAACAGGGATATGTCTCAGTCAGGCAGCATTACACACGTACGGTGGGATGATGATGATGATGTTGTACCCACTGCTGCTTCCTTTGCTGAGTTGTCAGATACAAGTGAAGCAGTTGATGATGACGATGCGTCCGTGGATGTCACGTGGGTGCCC
Organism: Pelobates fuscus; assembly: GCF_036172605.1. Classification (NCBI taxonomy): domain Eukaryota; kingdom Metazoa; phylum Chordata; class Amphibia; order Anura; family Pelobatidae; genus Pelobates; species Pelobates fuscus. The sequence goes on from NC_086318.1 coordinate 229,334,113, forward strand.
ACGACATCATACCATTTGTTTTCTTCCTGGAGCGTGCCCTGCGAAGAGTGCTGGATCAGTTGTGGAGTTGTGGTCACCATCATCACCAGAAACAGCCTTATCAGCATCACTTGCTGGACCTGTGGCAAAGCTGGAAGAGGATTGTGAGGAAGAGGAGTCAGAGGAGGAATGTGGCTTTGAGGAGGAGGAGGAAGACCAACCACAACAGGCATCCCAGGGTGCTCGTTGTCACCGATCTGGTAACCGTGGTGTTGTACGTGGCTGGGGGGAAGAACATACCTTCAGAGAGATCACTGAGGATGAGGAACAGGACATGAGTAGCTCGGCATCCAACCTTGTGCAAATGGGGTCTTTCATGCTGTCGTGCCTGTTGAGGGACCCTCGTATAAAAAGGCTTAAGGAGAACGACCTGTACTGGGTGTCCACGCTACTAGACCCCCGGTATAAGCAGAAAGTGCCTGAAATGTTACCGAATTACAGCAAGTCGGAAAGGATGCAGCAGTTCCAAAATCAATTAAAAAGTATGCTTTACACAGCGTATAAGGGTGATGTCACAGCACAACGGGAATCTAACAGGGGAAGAGGTTAAAGTAATCCTCCTCCTCCCACGACCACGCTGGCAAGGACAGGACGCTTTACAGACGTGTTGTTGATGGAGGACATGCAGAGCTTTTTAAGTCCTACGCATCGCCACAGCCCTTCGGGGGCCACCCTCAGAGAACGACTCAACCGACAGGTAGCAGACTACCTCGCCTTAACTGCAGATATCGACACTCTGAGGAGCGATTAACCCCTTGACTACTGGGTGTGCAGGCTTGACCTGTGGCCTGAGCTATCCCAATTTGTGATAGAACTTCTGGCCTGCCCCGCTTCAAGTGTCCTGTCTGAAAGGACCTTCAGTGCAGCAGGAGGTATTGTCACTGAGAAGAGAAGTTGCCTAGGTCAAAAAAGTCTAGATTACCTCACCTTTATTAAGATGAATGAGGGATGGATCCCGAAGGGACTGACAGTGGTCGATACATTCGACTAAAAAAGGACTGATGAGGGGGACTACATAACACACCACTCCTATCTGGTGGCACATTAGACTGCATGCGCAGTGCCCCAAATTTGAAGTAGGAGGACCGACCAAGCATCTTTTTCCATCTCCCGTTTCCTAAAATCGATGCCTTATATACACGTCCCCTGATAGGGACGTAACAGGGATTAAACTGATAGGAATAGTACTACTTTACACACCACTCCTATCTGGTGGCACATTGGATTGCACGCGCAGTGCCCCAAATTTGAAGTAGGAGGACCGACCAAGCATCTTTTTCCATCTCCGGCTTCCTAAAATCGATGCCTTATATACACGTCCCCTGATAGGGGACGTAACAGGGATTAAACTGATAAGAATAGTACTACTTAACACACCACTCCTATCTGGTGGCCCATTAGATTGCACGCGCAGTGCCCTAAATTTGAAGTAGGAGGACCGACCAAGCATCTTTTTCCATCTCCCGCTTCCTAAAAGCGATGCCTTATATACACGTCCCCTGATAGGGGACGTAACAGGGATTAAACTGATAGGAATAGTACTACTTAACACACCACTCCTATCTGGTGGCACATTAGATTGCACGCGCAGTGCCCGAAATTTGAAGTAGGAGGACCGACCAAGCATCTTTTTCCATCTCCCGCTTCCTGGGTGGAGGAAGAGAGACCTTCAATGACATCAGTGAGGACAAGGAACGGGACATGGCTAGCTTGGTATCCACCCTTGTGCAAATGGGGAGTTTGAGGTTGTGCAAATGGCCTGTTTGCGGTTGTTTGCGGTGCGTTAAACGGGGAGTTTGGTCTGTCACTGTGAAGCGGGCGTAACCCTTACACTACCTGATCGATACAACATCATACCTGATGTTTTAAAGCACGTTATTCCAAACAATTTAGGAATGTTAGGTGATTTATGCCCTTTATGGATTAAAACCAGACTCTGCATCAACTATGTAATTTTCCATGGGAGTTTTGCCATGGATCCCCCTCCGGCATGCCACAGTCCAGGTGTTAGTCCCCTTGAAACAACTTTTCCATCACTATTGTGGCCAGAAAGAGTCCCTGTGGGTTTTAAAATTCACCTGCCCATTGAAGTCTATGGCGGTTCGCCCGGTTCGCCCGTTCGCGAACCGTTTGCGAAAGTTCGCGTTCGCCATTCGTGAACTGAAAATTTTATGTTCGCGACATCACTATTTATAAAATAATGAAACATCATGAAAAAGGTTGTATACCAAATGAGAGCCAATAGACGAACCTTAAAGAGAAATGACAGCAGACATTTAGAACAGTAATTAAAGTAAGCTGTGTACAAAATAATTTTATACTAAAATACAATGAAAAATTTGAGAAATATTCTCATATCTATGTAAGAGCAGGAAAGAAGGTATGGAATGTTAGCAAGGTCCTTTATAACCTGCACAGGAATGCAGGAAGAATATATGATGTCACTTTAAAAAAAAAATATGTTAATTTGATCATTTTCTTTGCTGCTATTGAAAAATAAAGAAAAACAAATTAATAACATGATCTTTTGTATCTCAGAATCAAATCGAATTGATTCACTTCACTGGGAATTGTGGAGAATTGAAAAGGAAATTACAAATTCTAGTACTGCTTGCCAAGTTGAACAAGATAATTAAAGGGAAACTGTCACTTCTCTGGAATTTACACCATTGGATAAAACATTGAAAATCTTGTATAGATTTTTTGTTAACTTTTTTCCTAATAAAAATTCTATGTTTTCATTTAAATTTGTTTTAAAGGTTTAGTAAATGACATCATAATCCAGCTCAGACAAGGCAAAGTCAGGGCAAACAATGCAAATGAAGATGACAATAGAAGCGCTGTTTTTTCTCCTCTTCTCTGTATGCTTTCTCTATGCTGACTGCCAGGTGCAAAGGACAGAGCGTACAACAGGAGCAAAGATAAGGACAGGATAAAGAGGTGTGGATTTTTGCATCTGATTCGATTTTTCACACCTCGTAAACACATATTTGTTGAAACTAGAGATAAGTAAACATGGTATTAAAAATCATTGGAAGCAACATTTCCTCTTTAAGTTTATGATTTTCTTTCCAAATGTGCCTACTACAATCTGATATGCATTTCCCTCTCCAATTCCCCACAGTTTAATTAAAGGACCACTATAGGCACCCAAACCACTTCAGCTTAATGAAGTGGTCTGGGTGCCAGGTCCATCTAGGTTTAACCCTTTTTGCTGTAAACATAGCAGTTTCAGAGAAACTGCTATGTTTATATTAGGGTTAACCCAGCCTCTAGTGGTTGCCTCGTTGACAGCCACTAGAGGTGCTTGCGTGCTTCTCACTGTGAAAATCACAGTGAGAAGACGCCAGCGTCCATAGGAAAGCATTGTGAATGCTTTCCTATGAGACTGTCTGAATACACGCGCGGCTCTTGCGCATGCACATTAAGCCGAGGAGGCGGAGAGTCCCCCGCCCGGCGCTGGAGAAAGAGGTAAGTTTAACCCCTTCCACCCCCTAGAGCCCGGCGGGAGGGGAACCCTGAGGGCACTATAGTGCCAGGAAAACGAGTGTTTTCCGGGCACTATAGTGGTCCTTTAATATTCTAAATGACTCCCGGGCTAGCATTAAACACAGTGAAATGCATCTCCTGCTCAACAAGCAATGAGAGATGGATGTTTTAAATTCTATTTCATTTATATAAAAATTAATAGTTGGCATTATGAAAAGGTGGGAATATTTGCATCCTCAGAAGTCTATGACTGACGCTCAAACAGGAATATATAAACAAAATATATTAATCTTACTGACAAACAATTGAGCATCTTTGTCATTACCATTAACATTCAGTATTTTTTTTTTATATAAATATTCTCTAATGGACTGCCAAAAACAGACCATAGGACCATGGACTGCCAAAGACACAGTGTGTTTTGATTGAGTACCATCTGACTTAAACAGAAAACCACAGTATATTAACTGCTTTATTACATAAAGATTTGTTTAGAATCTTGTAGCAGACAGCAATAAGTATTTATATTCCTTAATATACTAACGCAATAAAATGTAATAGGCTTTTCACAGAGCACCTAATATTATGGTGTTTTGGGATGGTAACCACCACAAATGTACCCACTAATAACATTTTGGCAGACTTGTTAAAGATGATGCATATCTTGCATTCCCTAACAATATAATGATCATACTTCACTAAGTAAGATGTTGGTATAGTGACACCAAATATGTGGCATAGAGCTACAAATGACAGTCATTAAAAACTGCACCATCGAGACAATATGAATTTGATATTTTGGCCATATAGTAGTCTGTTTGTTAAGAGGATTGAGTAGGATGTGAGGGGATTAATCAGTGATGACGAATATCTACCACTCCAGTAAAAATGTGTTTCTTGCTGTCTGCATGAGTTTAAACAATATAAATAATTCAGATTTATTAATTTAGGATTTTAGTAAGACAGAAAAGATGAGCACTGTGTGGTTACTTTGAATTAGTCAAGTTAGAATATATTCCTCTGTCAGACTAATTAACAAAGCAGGTTTGGCATTGCAATATTCTGGGGAATTAGACTTCTCCTGGCCCACAATTTAATTGAGTAGACATAGCTAAAACACACTTTAATAGAAGAATTGAAGAATACTCATATGCACGTATTGACCCCCTCTTCTGCAGCTCATGATATATTGGAACTAATGAGTAAAAAATAAAATAAGGTAGGCACACTCCACTATTAAATGCAAGCTAGCCCCAAATGGAGCTCTATACAAATGAGAAATGGGGTGCTCACTTACAAAAGGCTCTATCCCCAAAAGCTCAAATACATACAAATACAAATTGAGTAAGGAGAACATGTGGAACTAATGCTCAGAGGCAATTAGAATAGGGGATGCATAAGCTGCCGCCCTGGTTAGGAGGAGGGTATGGGGATCCCCACTTTTTTTCAGCACCTCACACTGTTAAACAAGGTATCTTGTCTGTCTCCTTGATTTGCAAGTATCATTGGAAACCCCCGATTTCTTTCCTGTTTAATTATTTTGTTTTGTTTTTCACTATTATGATGCTGGAAATATTTGAAATTTTCTTAAAGTTTGATAGGGATGTGCATGGGCAAAATATTAGGTTCGAAATTCCAAGCTTTGGCAATTCGGAACTTCAGAACTTCGGCACTTCGGTTCAGTTTGGGACTTCGGAACTTCGACACTTTGGAACTTCGGATATGTTCTCTTGCAGCAGCTTAGTAGATAACTCCCTAATTCCCACTATATTAGGGAGCTATCTACCAAAAGGCCGAAAGACCTAAATTGGTCTTTCTGTCAAATTTACTAATACTAAGTAAAGCCTGTGGCTGCTCACTGTTAAAAAAACAACAACCAAAAACCCCCAAGTGTCCCCCCCTCCCGAGCCCCCACCCGTGCCCTGAGCGGTGGGTGGGGACCCTAAATACCAATAAGGGGGGCCTATTGTCCTCCCCCCTGGCACCCACCCGTGAGCGGTGTGTGGGGGCCCTAAATTAGAATAAGGGGGGACCTATTGTCCTCCCCCTGGCCCCTCACCTCTAAACAGCAGGGGGGGACCTATTGTCTTCCCTCCCGGCCCCCAACCCTGAGCGGCGGGTGGGGACCCTAAATTAGGATAAGAGGGGTGGGGGCCCTAAATAAAAATGTTACCCCCCCAGGTGACTAGGGGTCCCCAAACCCCTAGTCACCCCATCCCCCCAAAAAAATTAATAAACCCCTACCTACCTCCCTCACCCTAAAAAAAGTGAAGGGGGAACAATAACTAAGTGCCTGTAAAAAAATAAATAAAACTTACCATTTGATGTCTCCTTTTTTCTAAAAAAAAATTTCAGCCCCCAAAAAAGGGCAAATAAAAAAACATAATACCCGTCGCACTTTAAAAAAAAAAAAAAGAGCGCAAAAAAAATCAGACGATACCCCCCCCAAAAACCACAAGAGCCCCTATCCATGCCCTGAGCGGTGGGTGGGTGCCATGAATTAGATAAAGGGGGGGGCTATTGTCCTCCCTAGCCCCCACCCCTGAGAGGCGGGTGGGGGCCCTAGATACCAATAAGGGGGGGACTCCTATTGTGCTACCCCTGGCCCCCACCCCTGAGCGGTGGGTGGAGGCCCTAAATTAGAATAAGGGCGGGGACCTATTTTGGGGGCCCTACATTTAGAATAAGGGGGGATCTATTGTCCTCCCCTCTGGCCCCCACCACCGAGCAGTGGGTGGGGGCCCTAAGTACCATTATGGGGGGAACCTATTGTCCTGTCCCAGGGCCCAACCCTGAGCGGTGGGTGAGGGCCTTAAATACCAATATGGGGGGGGGGACCAATTCTCCCATGCTGTGTAATTTGACTCTTAACAACACTCTGATTGGTTGATTGAAAGCAGCCAGAGAGTTATGAGTCAAATTACACAGCGTGGGAAAATTCCATAGAACTTTCCCACGCTGTGTAAAATTACACAGAGCACTCTGATTGGTTGAATTTCAAGCAAAGACAAGGAAAGACATCAAATGGTAAGTTTTATTTCTTTTTTTACAGGTACTTAGTTATAGCTCCCCCCTCACTATTTTTAGGGTGAGGGAGGAAGGTAAGGGGTTAATGATTTTTTGGGGAGAGGGGTGACTAGGGGTTTAAGGACCACTAGTCACCTGCGGGGGGGTAACATTTTTATTTAGAGTCCCCCCTTATTCTACTTTAGGGCCCCCACCTGCCACTCAGGGGTGGGGTCCGGGGGTCGGGAGGACAATTGGTCCCCCTTTTTCTGATTAAGGGCCCCCATCCACTGCTCAGGGGTGGGGGCCAGGGGGAGGACAATAGGTCCTCCCCCTTATTCTGGTTTAGGGCCCCCACCAGCCGTTTAGGGGTGGGGGGGAGGACAATAGGTTCCTCCACCCCCCCATTTTTCTGATTTAGGGTCCCCACCCGCCGCTCAGGGTTGGGGGCGGGGGGAGGACAATAGATCCCCCCACCCGTTTTTTTCTGATTTAGGACCCCCACCCGCCGCTCAGGGGTGGGGGCCGTGGGGGGCAATAGGTCCCCTCTTCAGTTTAAAAGCCCCCACTCGCACGTTACGGGTGGGCGCTCCGGAGGGGGACACTTGTTTTTTTTAACAGTGAGCAGCCACAGGTTGCTCACTGTTTACTAGACATGCCCCTACTCACAGTATAGCAAGTAGGGGCAGAATTTACTTTAGTAAATTAGGCTGAAAGATCAATTTAGGTCTTTCACCCTTTTGGTAGATAGCTCCGTAACACTGTGGGAATTAGGGAGTTATCTACTTACTCATTCCCATCCATTGACTGGCTAAGTAACTTACATTTCATATGAACATGTTACTTGATTGTTGTAAGTGTTGCAAATGCTTACAGCTGAATCCTGGCTATGTGTGTATACTTTTTATTTAAACTGGTATACAGTGTAACATTCTTCATTCTTCCACTGGGTATATTAGTACTTCGGCAATTCTGTGTGTCGGCAATTCGGCTATTCGGCAAATCCGAAATTTGGCACTTAGGCTATTCGGACATTAGGCTATTCGGACATTTGGGACTTCAGTTCGGCAGTTCGGTTTGGCACTTCAGAAATTTGCCACTTCGGAAATCTGGCAATTCAGCTATTCGGACATTCCGAATTATCCGATTGTCCGAATTGCACGGAATTCGTCCGAATTCACATTCAGAATTAAACAAATTGCACTTGTCTAAAGTTTGACATCATGAACAAGTGATCAGATATTCAAAACTTGAAAAACAGAGCAGACTTGGATTTATCAGTTGGGTATAAGTTAGTTGTTTTTTTGTGGGCAGTGGTTTGCTTTACTTGTCTTGCAAGCAATTTACTTTTGTTTAATTTTAGTTTTTTACTGTACCCATAACTTGAACTGAATGAGGCAATGTGAATTGGTTACAAATATATGTCGTTGGCACTAATTCAAAGTTAAATAATGGCTTATACGAAATATTTATAGTCAATGTGGACCCTTGTGGATAAACTGCCAAAGTGTCAACTCAAAATGTTTGGTGTATAAAACTATTTTTTATAAATATTTAAAATGTTGTAAATTAAGCATAATGGAAGTACAATACTGCATTTATATCTGTGTACTTTTATACTAACCTACTTGCTAGCCTACTCGTCTAATTACTTTCATCAAATCTAGTAAGAACTTTTCAGAAGTTTAAGAATATCTATGTCTAGTTGTTGCAATTGCAAAAAGTATGAGCTGTTGACACATTAATTTCATTGAGCTATCCTCTCACCCCACACACTCAAGCACACTCCTGCATAAGTACTTTTCTGCCAGCTTCCAGCTCTAATAAAACATTATTTTTGGAAAGCACATCCACAGTTCATGAAACATTGTTTTCATCAACTTGTGCTGTTGACCAAGTCTGAATTTCAACAGGCCTTGCTCTCAAGTTGTTTCAATGTCAATGTTTCTCAGTCAATTAACTATTATTTGCACTCTCATCTTTTTCTACGGCAAACTGTTTTTTATTTTTTACTTTTTCCTAACTTCTTCTCCTGATCAAATAGAAGCTTTGCCAAGTTTAATTCCTGAAAAAACATTGTATTTGGCTAAACGTATTCCAGATAAAACATGTATGTTCAGCCAAATTTTTATTCGATTTTTCTTTTTTATACACATTCCAGTTCTTTTTCTAAGGAATAAAGGAAAATAGATTAGTTGTAATACAGTAGTAAGCATTAACCATTCTCTTTGTCCATTAGCATTTAATATCTGCTCAGCTTAAACATGATTGCAGTGGTGGTTTTTCAACTTCTACTACTGACTGACATTATAAGTGTATTTATAGTCTGCTTACTCTAATGCCTTTTCACTAATGCCATCCCTGTTCCTATAGACTTGGGCACTAGGCAAGCTTTGTAACCGTGTACCCAACTACCCAATTAACTTTTTTTGTCTTTTTTTTTTTAAATCTCTGGTGCAGCTGTATTCAGTGACCCTGCATTTATAAACAATAAAAAAAAAAAATTAATTTTCTGGTAGTTAACGTAGTCCCAGTGCATGTATAAAATACCTATTAAATCCCATCTTCTTTTAGTTGACAGGTGCTCTAGTCTAGAGGATCAGAAAAGAAATAGATGTATGGAGGGAGAGTTCTGAGCTAACTGTAGAGTAATGTACTTGTGTAGACTGAAACAGCAGACTGCGGTGCCATAAATGGAATAGCGTTCTATACTTACTAGTTGTGAACATTATGGCCACTTACACATTTCCCTTTACCAATCAAGGGACATTTTGGGAAGCTGAACTATTAAAACTATCATCAGGTTCCTTACAAATGCCCATAAGCTCAGTATCATTTTTATTCACACCACTGTATATGATAACATTGTGCTGACTACAAAATTGTATATTTTTCTTAAATGATAATATTTAAAGTAAGACAATGATTTAATATTTTTGGATAAACATTTAAAATTATTTCACATTTTTAGAAATATTTTAATATTTTGATATTTTTCATTTCATTTCATTTCATTTTTATATGATATAATTTTTATTATATTTTTGATATTTTACTATTTTGAAAAATTATAAATGTTTATCAAAAAATATTACATAATTTAAAAAGCTAATCCACAAATATTAACTTAAGGACTTGATTTAATACTGATTTAAATTATTCAATAATGTTAGAAATATTTCCGAAAGATGTACAGTTGCAAGAAAAAGTATGTGAACCCTTTGGAATGATATGGATTTCTGCACAAATTGTTCATAAAATGTGATCTGATCATCATCTAAGTCACAACAATAGACAATCACAGTCTGCTTAAACTAATAACACACAAAGAATGCAATGTTGCCATGTTTTTATTGAACACACCATGTAAACATTCACAGTGCAGGTGGAAAAAGTATGTGAACCCCTAGACTAATGACATCTCCAAGAGCTAATTGGAGTGAGATGTCAGCCAACTGGAGTCCAATCAATGAGATGAGATTGGAGGTGTTGGTTACAGCTGCCCTGCCCTATAAAAAAACACACACCAGTTCTGGGTTTGCTTTTCACAAGAAGCATTGCCTGGTGTGAATGATGCCTCGCACAAAAGAGCTCTCAGAAGACCTACAATTAATAATTGTTGACTTGCATAAAGCTGGAAAGGGTTATAAAAGTATCTCCAAAAGCCTTGCTGTTCATCAGTCCACGGTAAGACAAATTGACTATAAATGGAGAAAGTTCAGCACTGCTGCTACTCTCCCTAGGAGTGGACGTCCTGTAAAGATCACTGCAAGAGCACAGCGCAGACTGCTCAGTGAGGTGAAGAAGAATCCTAGAGTGTCAGCTAAAGACTTACAAAAGTCACTGGCAAATGCTAACATCCCTGTTAGCGAATCTACAATATGTAAAACACTAAACCTGAATGGATTTCATGGGAGGATACCACAGAGGAAGCTACTGCTGTCCAAACAAAACATTGCTGCACGTTTACAGTTTGCACAAGAGCACCTGGGTGTTTCACAGCAGTACTGGCAATATAGTCTGTGGACAGATGAAACCAAAGTTGAGTTGTTTGGAAGAAACACACAACACTATGTGTGGCGAAAAAGAGGCACAGCACACCAACATCAAAACCTCATCCCAACTGTCAAGAATTACTCCTGACCGTTGTGCACGTCTGATCTGCAACTACAGGAAACGTTTGGTTGAAGTTATTGCTGCCAAAGGAGGTTCAACCAGTTATTAAATCCAAGGGTTCACATACTTTTTCCACCTGCACTGTGAATGTTTACATGGTGTGTTCAATAAAAACATGGCAACATTTCATTCTTTGTGTGTTATTAGTTTAAGCAGACTGTGATTGTCTATTGTTGTGACTTAGATGATGATCAGAACACATTTTATGACCAATTTGTGCAGAAATCGATATCGTTCCAAAGGGTTCACATACTTTTTCTTGCAACTGTAAGTCCCATAGACTTTAGCACTGAATACAAAAGATAAATCACTTTTAACCCCTTAGTGACCAGACCGCTTTTCAATTTTCTTAGCGTTTGGGACCAGGGCTTTTTTTTTTTTACATTTCAGCTGTGTTTGTGTTTAGCTGTAAATTTCCTCTTACTCAATTACTGTACTCACACATATTATATACTGTTTTTCTCGCCATTAAATGGTCTTTCTAAAGATACCATTATTTTCATCATATCATATAACTTACTATAAAAATATTATAAAATTATGAAAAAAAAATTTAAAAACACTTTTTCGAACTTTGACCCCCAAAATCTGTTGCACATCTACAACCACCAAAAAACACCCATGCTAAATAATTTAAAAATTTTGTCCTGAGTTTCTTAGCTTTTTTTTTTAGAAAGTTATAGGGCTAAAAGTACAAGTAGCACTTTGCTATTTCCGAACCATTTATTTTCAAAATTAATGCAAGTTACATTGTAACACTGATATTTGCCAGGGATCCCTGAATAACCCTTCACATATATATTTTTTTTGAAAGAAGACAACCAAAGGTATTAAACTTGGGGTATTATTTTGACTCTTTTCATGCAACCCTTTTACCACCAATCTATACCATATTTAAAAATAAATTATAATTGGTGATTTTTTTGACACACATAGCAATTTAAGAATACATGTACTGAGAACTTTAAGGGTTACTGCCAAAGAACACCCCGATATATGTTCAGCAACATCTCCTGAGTACAGTGATACCTCCCATTTATAGGTGTGTCAGGTTCTGTGGGGGCTAAAAGACCTTATTTGGAGGGTGCGCATTCCAGTTTTTTAACTTGGTCATTATGCACCCATGTCCTATTTGGGACATTTTTGAAGCTGGCCAATGTAATTTACCCCCCATCAAACCATACATTTTTTTTTTTAAAAGTAGACAACCCAGGGTATTCAATATGGGGTATGTCCAGTCTCTTTTGGTAACCACTTAGTCACAAACACTGGCCAAAGTTAGCATTTATATTTGTTTGTGTGTTAAAAATGCAAGAGACAATTACGAACGCTAACTTTGGCCAGTGTTTGTGACTAAGTGGCTACTAAAAAAAGACTGCACATATCCCATTTGCAATATCTTGGGTTGTCTTTTTTTTTGCAAATGATATGTTGCCTTTGAGAGCGTATGGTAGCCCAGGAATGAGAATTACCCCATTCTCATTCCTGGGCTACCATACGCTCTCAAAGGCAACATAACCAACCTGGCAAATTTCAATGTGAAAAAAAGGGAAAATCAAGCCTTATATTTGACCCTGTAAATTTCAAAAACACTATAAAACCTGTACATGGGGGGTACTGTTATACTTGGGAGACTTTACTCAACACAAATATTAGAGTTTCAAAGCAGTAAAACATATAACAATGGCATCATCAGTGAAAGTGCTGTTTGTGTGTGAAAAATGCAACAAATATCACTTTCACTGACAATATCATCACTGTGATATGTTTTCCTGTTTTGAAACACTAATATTTGTGTTCAGCGAAGTCTACCGAGTAAAACAGTAACCCCCATGTACAGGATTTAGGGTGTCTTGGAAAGTTACAGGGTTAAATATAGTGCTAGCAAATTAAATTCTCTGGACTTTCGGTGTGGGTTGTCAGGCAGGTCCCTCAAATTGCAATCAATAAAATTACTTAATTATGTAAAAATATTACATAAATATGCACTTAAAATTTATATATTTGAAGTCTACATATATATGTATGAAATTATTTCTGAAATTATGTATATGGACATATGTATATTTCATATTATTTTTATTTACTTATATATACATATACATAGATAGATATAATTTCATTCTAAGTGTATTTTGATATAACTAAATAAATATATATATATGTATATATGTATATATATATATGTGTGTGTGTGTAGAGAGAGATTTATATTATCAAAATACAGTTAGAATGAAATTACACATATATATATATATATATATTCTATTATTTTGATTATTTTAAATTTTTTTATTGATTTTAAATTAATTTTTTTATAATATGTATATAGAATATATATAGTTATTATATATATTCTATACATACGTGTGCAATTTTAATCTGTGTATTTTTATATTAATACATGTATATTTTAATAAAAAATACATAGTATGACATTATATATAAGATGTTTAGATATATATTATATATAGAGATAATTTATGTGTATATATATATATCATAAATATCTCATATATATATATATATATATATTATTTTTTTAGTTTTTTATTTATTTATTAACTTTTTTCTTTTTTACAACTTTTTAAAACTTTTTTCACCAGCAGGGGACTGCATCGCAGCACTATTGAAGCCATGTGATTGCTCTTTTAGAGTGATCACATGGCCCTTGGGGTCCTTTTTTGCAGAGGGGAGCAGAACTATGATCGGCAGCGGGGGAACGGCGACGATCAGGTAAGTACATGGAAATGAAGGGAGTGAGGGAAGGGGTTAATTTTTTTACAAATTTTTTTATTTATTATTTTTTTATATATTATTTAATTCTTCACTGAGTGCCTGGACCCCTGAAGGCACTCAGCACAGACAGAGCATTGGAAGCCTGATGGCTTCCGATGCTCTGCCTCAAGCCGGGCGCCACGTGGGGCAATCACCCGGCGGCCTGGCAGTGAGGGGGGTATTGCAGAATGCCTTGACAATGAGGCATCGCTGCAATACACTTAGAGTGACTGGGAGCGATCATGATCGCTTACAGCGCTCTAATTCACCGCGGACGTACAGGATACGTCAACGGTTGTTGACGACCGTTATTTTGTCTGACGTACCCTGTACGTCCGCGGTCATTATGGGGTTAAATCACTTTTTTTAAAAAATTGTTTTTTTCTAACAGCATTGCATCATTTATACTATTAATTATCTCTGCCGTCACATACAAATTCCTCTGCTACCGCTTTTTCATCTCCCCATTTTAACTGTTACATTGCAAGCTTACGGGCCGGATCCTCTACCTGTTGTCTCAGTCTATTCTTATTGTGTTTGTCTTTTCCCAATTGTACAGTGCTGCAGAATATGTTGGCACTTTATAAATGCCAGTAATAAAAATATTATTTGGAAAGCTTGTTAAATTGAGTCCATTGTTGGTCTCAAAATTATTTTTGCTCACTTGTGCCATTACAGAGAAAACATATCTGCAGCATATCAGACTGGTCCCACTCGCAAGGGCAGACCAGAACTGTAATGCCAGTAAATTACCTCTGCCGGAAAGATATAGCAACCTCAGACAATTGTTTTGGCCTTCTTTGGGCCTCGTTAGGGAGGTGTGGCTCATACCTCTCTAGACAAAGTAAGCAAGGGGTCTACGTTCGGATTACCCTTTTAACTTGGGGAGAGCCAAGTTAATGCATTAAAGCAAAAACAAAGAATATGACAAAAGCTTAGAGAAACTCTGTAATCCCCGCTCAGGTCTTAGAGTAATTTTTTCTCACTTGTGCCATTACAAAGAGAACATAGCTGAAGCATATCAGACTGGTTCCACCCATAAGGGCAGTCCAGAACCGAAATGCCAGCAAGTTCCTTCTGCACGAGAGATACAGCAACCACAAACAATTGTTTTGTCCTTCTTTGGATCTTGTCAGTGACATGTACCTGATACCCCTCTAGACACAGTGAGCACAGGATCCACATCTGGACTACCCTTTTAAGTTAGGGTGAGTCAAGTTACTACATTGTAGCAAAAGCAAAAAAATATATGAAATCTGATTTTAAGCTCACTAGTTTCCATTGAATCATGAATAATGTAACAGTGTATGAAGTGAAACCCAGTGATGAAAAGAGCCTAATGTAACTCTAGTCTAGACAAGAACTCATTTAGGATTGTTCAATCTTGTTTTAGCTAAACAGAAACATTTAATTTAAAATTGTTAACTTTAGGTGCTGACATTATATGATGATAACGATGCTATAATTTTTCACATTAAAAAGACTATGTTATTGTTACAGTGCTGCCCATAAAGGATCAGATTAGATAGGGATTCTTCTCAGGGTAACTGGGATTTGTAATTAGTGGGTGTTTAGGGCTAGGAGCTTAGGATTTCCCTTGGATAAGAATCATGGAAGTAATGGTCCACATCATCATGGAGGCAAGTACCCCTAGCCATAATACCCTTTTAATCCTAAACTCCAAGAGTATCCCCAAAAATCTAACATCCTTAACCATGTGCCTTAATGGACAGGTTGAGCTGGAAAGCAATCCAAGCAGAACGTCAGGGGACCAAACCTCATAATTGATCTACTTTATTTTTAATACATCTAATTTCATCAATTATATTTATATAATCCATGTAAACACTTCCACTTGAGAATTTATGGTCAATAGGCTTCCAATCCAAAAAGTCCACAAACTGCCATTTAGTAACTCCAAAGAATCTCCAATATAAAAGTATGCATATATAGAAAGTATTAAAATAAAATATACCTTTTTTTTTTTTATTAAAACATAATTAATGGGACAAAAATGTATAACATATACAGTGTTTTTTAATATATCATTAAATGTTTGTGGCACTCATCTAATATTACAACTATGAGGCCAAATACAGTTCTCTAAAATGTAACAAACCGCCATGCTTTTAGCTTAGCCACAATGGTAAGGGGAAATGTAAAAATAAAGCACAACAATATATCTGATAACTCGAAATAGTTATCTTAACACCTGAAAGCTCTTACCCCAATCTCATGTAATGCAACAAAGATATGGTTAATCATATTCCAATATAAAAAAATTGCATAAGCTAAAAAGCATGCTTTATGTAATAGTCTTGCTCCTGAAGGGACTGGGACATTATACAAAAGACAACAAAAAAAAAAACAAGCAATCACATGCACAAATTAATTTCTCTAATTGTAAAGTGCTGCAGAATATATTGGTGCTATATAAAGGTTAATAATAAGATGGTACCCAAAATACCCCATGTGAATTACTCTGGGTTGTCTACTTTTGTAAAATGTGTGCATTTATAACGGTAATCTGTATTCCCAGCATAGAAACTAGCGCAGAAGTGAACCCGTCCCAACAAACCGATCAAAATTGCAAGTTTGAAAAGTTTGGCCTAGTAACATAATCACAAATCTTGCAGTTTTACACTGGAGAGATTGTTGTAATCAAGGGATATAATACAAGCCTTGAAAATTTAAATTCAGAAGTAAACTGCTGTACGAAAAAATGTATGAAAAAGTAAGGAAAACATTACAACTAACTGCAGCAGCATTTCATAAAATAACTGTAAGAGTAGGTTCATTATATCTCATAGAAAATACTCTGTGGTGAATACTTCTGGAATTTGAATGAAAATGGTTACACTTAATATCCTTTAGTTACAATTAGATATATAGAGAAGCACATGATTAGACACAGATAGAAGGCGTATTTAATAGGTGCAATATGTAGGGTTGACTACTTCCCCCTGTTTGTTGTAGAGAGAAACTCAATTTCAGTGGAACAACAACCTTTTACAATCACAACCCTCAGGAGCACCTGGAGGGGGAGACAGGACACTGAGGAATCTATGGTGGCATGGGGGTCTTTAATATATGGAAGGCAAGGAATCCAATACAGAAGCAGGCAGTAATCATAGTCAGAAAGTCCAGATATCTAGGGAGCAAGATCAGAAGTGAAGCCAAAGGTCAAAATCCAGGAAGCCACAATACTGAAGGATAGACAAGAACTAGGGAAGACATAGCACAAATCGCCAGGAGGCTAGTGCTAGACACACACAAAAAAACAAGCCTGTAGGCGGAGTGTTCAGAGACTATATATAATGCACTTTTTTGGCTACATCATAGTCCCAATCCCACCTCCTGATCCATGCACAGCTCCTCCTACTCACTGTTGTGTACTGGGCAAGTGTCCACATGAAGACCACCATCTTGCTGCAGCGAGGCAACGATTGCCGTTCACAGTGCCAGCAGAGGACTTTCTGTAACTAGAGGAATAGGTCGTGGGAGCATGAAGTGCTGCAGCCCCTGTGATTCAGCCTTCAAGATATCGTGGGCACCCTGGGACAGGTAAGTAATGCCAGACCACATGATGTCAATACAAATACCTACTGCAAACCAACATAGAAAAAAATAACATAAATTTTTATTAATTACTATACAACCAAAATCATTTGTTCACAAAAAATCAATATACAATGCATATCTCAATGCTACAATCAAAGAGCTGAGTAACAACATGTTCAAAATATATACACATAGCAGAAAAAATGATATATACAACATGAGCAAAACAGTCTGTATTGATAATGTATACAAAAGTAATTACAAAACAGTCTGTAGACAGTGTTACCTCAATAAGATGGTTAGGGACAGGAGCCAAGAGACCATCACATCCAACATTTGGCGTGGGAAGCCTTATGTGGTATTGACATTTTGAAGGGAAGGACCATTTTGAAATATACCTCCTTAATTTGGTACCCTTCTGTGGGATAGCCAGATTTAAAGGGTTACTCCTTTTTAACAAACGTTTTTATTTGCCTTTAATTCTCTATTGGGCATTACTAGCTAGGCCTCTCCCTTAAAAAAGTTAAAAAATAAATGGATTAAACTTACTTTAAATTCAGCATGTGACAAAGCTTTCATCATCCCTGCCCTCGCAAGGTCCAATCTAATGATTATCATAGAGATTAATTTGATTGGGCTGTTTCACCGCTTCAGATTGCATGCATGCACTCTGAGCCATCGAGGTGAAGGAGACATGTGGGAAGGAAGGGAAGAGACAATTGAGAGATTCTTGGTTAATGCCAAGGGAAGGAAGGGAGATGAAGGCTTTCCCTTGCAGGCCTTTCCCTAGCTATTATTTGGATGTACCGGTGGATGATGGTAGGCATTGCCTCTTTGAGGCACAGTCAGAGGGGAGAAACAAACATCCACTTTTAAGGAGAATTTAGAATTAGGGGAAAAACAAAAGGGATTTTTTTTTTAAAATGGAAACCAAAAGGGTCAAAAAAAGAAAAGAGGGGGCGGAGCCTAACTGCAGAGTGGGAAAGACTGCACAGTGCAACGGCTCCCAGTTAAAGCGACTAATTTAGGGGCAAACACCCCGAAAAACAAAGCAAATACTGACAGAAAAGGCATGCAGCAAGCAGGGGAAACCTGGGGCACCCAACAACCCTAAAAACGAGACACACATCCCCCGGGAACCCTCACCAGCCTACTCGAGACCGCGCTGGGGAGAGACGGCCGCTCTACCTGGCAGCGAAGCCACACACAGTCCCCTCGGCGCGCATGCAACCTACCCCCCCCCCCCCCCCCATGGACCGGCGGGGGATATCCCGGTCCTCGCTGGATGCCTGGGATCCGGCGGAACCTTGCCAAAAGCTAAGGCCTGTATTTCCAAGGAGCAACCCGGCAAAAGATGCCTCCAAGATGGCGACGGACAGCACGAAGCACCAGCAAGCACTGCCACAGTCTGACCTCTCGCAAAGGCTAGAAGCACTCTTCAACCGCTTCTGGGACAAGCTTAGAGAGCGACAGGCAGCAGCCCGAACCAACACACCTGTACCTGGGAAGACAAGGGAGCGACACAGCAGTCGGCAGGGGGAGAGGGGCAAGCCCTCGGGCGCACAGCTACCACTCACATATACCTGTACCCTACCAGGCCCACCTGGGCTGCAGGCCACCGGGCGGACAACCCGGATGCATCGCCCACACACACGGAGGCACCAACGACGAAAGCGACAGACGAGCACGACACCCTCCGTCACTCCCGTAAAGGGAGAAAGCTCGGGCCCAAGAGGTGACCGAGCTTGTGGCCAAGGAATGCAGGCCAGCACACAAGCCTGAGGCTGGAGGGACACCCTCACACAAACCTGCACGGCAACAGTCCACAGAGACCCACGAACAAGCATTTTAGTTTTACTAAAAATTGGTATTATTAGGATTAGTAATTGTGTGGGTTAATTGTATGTTTTAATTTTGGGATTAAAAGTTACATTTTATGAAAATTTTGTTATACACAGACTTTATGGTATTTTGCTTTGTAGAATAAAATTTGTAATTGGGGTTTAGTCCCCAGCAAAGTGTAGAAATGTCCACTTTCCAACTCTCCCTTCTCATTTGGCATAAGAGAACAGAATATTTTTCTGTTAAAAAAAAAAAACAAGTATAAATATTAATCAATTACATAAACAATACAAAATTAAATGATGCAAACATTGTAGAAATTAATAGTTGGAAATGACCATAAGAATTGATAACTCGTTAATACCTTATAACACCAGAAACAAATTCCTCAATAAGATGCAAACTATTCAATGACATTTGATGAATCTCACGCTATGTGCTATCTATAGAGTGTATACAGATAGAGCGTAAGTTTTGTCACAAGAATCTTCAGAAGACTAAAAATGGTTTGATAATTTATATTGTTGCATCAAGAAATAGGTCTATGTGGCTGAAATGAAATATAATCTAGTATTGAAGAAGTGAAAAATAATAATACATTTTTTTCTTTTATTGTGTATGTCTAAAATTCTAACTTTGTTAAAACATAATGATTGATGGAACCAAAACATATACTGTGTATATATAAACCAATTAGCTTGTTACGGGAAAAAAATGGTTATTTTTACAGCATTCTTCTAATACTGGGAAACATAGTAATTCTGCACTAATGTGTTATTAATATTAATGTTTTGAAAATCAGAACTGTAGATCAACTTTCCTTGTAATGATGGTATTGCATTCTCTGTTCTACATCAAATACAACAGGGATTACCCAGTGAGACATGGAGAAAGTACTGTATCCGAATATTCTCTGTTAATACAACAGCATGGCTATCTGTTCATATTACATTGCAGAAACATATACAGTGAGTTTATGACCTTTTTCATTAGGCAAAAGGATTCTTATTCTAAAGATATAATGACTACAGGGGGGTTTTGTTCAAAAACTTTGTTTTTCAACGTATGGTGTGCTGACAACAGACTTGCAAGTTCTCTGCAAAAACATTTGCAACTTGTTCCAGATTTATTTACATCTCAATTATAGCCTGAGTAATTAATTTGTATCCTATCTCTTAATTGACCAAAAATTACAATTAATTTGCAGAACACCAGAGATTACTGTGTGCAGTGCATAACTATGCAGGATTTTATTTTAATTTTATTTTTTCTGCCTCCCTATATTATATGTATGTGTAAGTGGAGGCATTTTTGTGAGTGCAACTGGAACCTGATACTGTATTCTTTATTGTATTGATGGGGTAAATGGCTTAGAACTATTTCCCAAATAAATTAAATCGAAAAGACTTTACAAGGGCACCCCAGGTACATTTCAGGCACCAACACAATTTAAAGGGACACTATAGACACCCAAACCACTTTATCTCATTGAAGTGGTTTGGGTGCAGTGTCCCTGTACCCCTTAACCCTGCAATGTAAAACAGGATTAAATCCACCTCTAGTACAGATTAAGGAACAGTGCATATATAAAAATACATTCTGAAATTTTATACTTAAAATCACTTATCTCGACAAACGAATATGGAGATTCAGTTCCACCATATGGCCATATTGTGTAAAGCCCACCACTACTTTACAGTACCCCAATTTTCGGTGGGTCCTACACTAATTCAAATGTGGGAGATAAATTAAATAGTGCTAAATAAGCTGTGTATTTTAAAAATATGTTGTAAGAGCATTGTGAATATATATAATACAAAATTAATGTGATAAAGGCACAATACAAAAATGCAGTGTCTAAAACAAGAAAATAAAGTGAGAGTGCTTTAAATTAAATATACTCAAAATGCATATCTGCTAAATGAAAATTATAATTAATGTGACAATGCATTCTTATGTGTGCACTGTTCCTTAATCTGTATTATGTATACATTTTGGTCAATACGGCAGCACCATTCCTACAAAATGCATGTTCCGAGGGTGCTCCCAATACCGTTTTGTATTCCAGACAGTCACAAGAGGATCTTCCTGGATTTTCGCTGAGTTTAATACACTTTGCATGAGTACATTCAGCATCTTCAAATCCCCCATAGGAAAGTATTGAATCAATGCACATGCAGGTTATTATTCCTAATGCTATATTGTTCTTTTAAGCGTATGGCTTTGCCATATATCCATGGTGTATGCTTATTTTTTATTTTTATCAACATTCAAATCTGTTTAGGTTTGTGTTATATTTTCTGCTATGTAACTCTGCCCTCTTAGCCATGCCCCGTCTATTCCCAAAGCAACTTCCTTATTAGATGTACTAAGCCAATAAAAGATCAGAGTGCTCTAAGTTCCTGACATGATTACACCCCACAACCAATCATTGTCCTCTTTCCCTTTAGCACATCTTTGAAATTCTAAACAGAAAATAATGTACCTCCCTGGACTGCCAAGGAAGGGAGGACCTGACTGCTGCCAGAGCTAAGGGGTTGGGACCAAAGGGGATACATGTGTAACAGTTATGGAGAAGGGATAAAAAGGAGGGAGGAGGGAGGGGACTCACCAGTCCGTCAGAAGAAGTGTGGGGATCCTAGCTTTCCCGCCCGCAATCCCTTTTCAGTTGTTGGTTTGTGTTTGGTGCTTGGTGTTTTTTTTCTTTTAGTTTTTGTCACAGCTTTTGGGAGTTCTGGCCAGCGCAGTACAATGGAAGAAGGTGCCGAGGCGGCTTGGGGAGTTGCAGCCTGCTGAGAGCTGATGGCGGAGGCAGGCTGCTCCGGACACTTGGGTTGTTTCATGGTAGAGCTGTCTTTTGGTGAAGCATCCCAACAGCTGGCAGGATGATATAAACAAACTATATTTCCTGTTACAGAGATATATGTGGGTGGATTGGCGCTATTTGTGCAACAATCAGATGTGAACAGCAACTACCCCCAAGTGCCAAGTAATCACCAAAGGCACTGTACAAATACAATCGGTGAAAAAAGAAAGGAAGGGAGAGGGGTGCTATATAAACAAAAACACAATATTATACTTATATCTGTACACGGGTAATTCTGTCAGTGATATACTGGATCAATCTAGAGAAATAAACACATGGTACATAGCAGAATACTGTATAAAAAGACTGCAAATAAACAGTAATATTGGGTCACTCACGATCTACAGAGCCTATAATAGCAGGCTCTGACTGTATTTGCTCTTCAAATGGTAACCAGCAGGCTGTTTAATCCAACGGGATCAGCTTTTTCTGCTTCCAAATCCTCCCCCGATCACACCACGGCTCGAAAAAACCAAGTGGGTAAATATAAAGGGATTTATTTTAAGATACAAATAAAATACAAAATAATGTAAAGACATACAGGGCACAACGCGTTTCGACTTCCGTCTTCTTCCAAGGTGCATATAGTACAAACAATTTCAATCTCTTTAAATAAGTCCGGTAATTTCAAGTTTCCCGGGCAAAAGTCTAATTCGCTTCCGTGTTGTGACGTCGTTCCCGGGTTCCGTCAGCGTGACTTGCGTCATTGACGTCATCGCGGATTGATCCGTATTCTGCTCTTTAACCCAGATATTACCATATTCGGACGCCATCTTTAAAAGGTGGCATCTTATTTTAAAAAGTCCACTTGTTAATAGGGAAAATAAACCAATTTCAATACTCATTAGTCCACATCTTGTGATTATAAATGAAATTAAGTACAATCTACAATGAGATATATTGTTCAATAGATAATTTATTTAACAGCATAAGGAGAGAACATATGATAGGTAAAGAAATTACCTATCCAAAAAAATGTAATTAAAATTGGCGAAATTCTTAAATTATAATGGGAAAATAATATAGAAAAAATAAATGTATATAGCACCCCCCTCCCTTCCTTTCTTTTTTCACTGGCAGGATGATATGTTTGCTGGCACTTGGTGTTTAAAATAAATAAAGCTGTGGTTGCCCTTACCCCAAAAAACTAATTTTCACGTGTGTTATTGGGCAACGGGTGGATGGTGGGGGTCAACAGTCAGGTGTCAAGACAATGATATGATGCCAACATTTCAAAATGGTGTATATTTATGGAGTAATGTAAATGTTAACTGCTAAAATGCTGCAAATGTGTCATGGCCCATTATCAGCAATCTTTTTATGAAAGAAACTCGAGTAGACAGCTTTCTAATGTGTCTCTTTTTTCAAAAACCTGTAAAATGTATACAGGACGGTTGTCATTCTGTACTCAGCAGCACAAACTAATATTTTTCTATTACAGCACATCAAGTTTACAAAATAGAAATCTAAATTACAATGTGCATATAAACATAACATAACCCCCCAACGTAACCCCCAATGTATCCCAGGATACAGCTTAAAAAATCCTATAGGAGATATCATGGGGCCTCTATGTTTGCAAAAAGGTTGCATTTATGGAATCGTTTGAATTTGTGAGGAAAAATTCCCCACGTTGCAGAGGCAAAGCAAAGTAATTAATGAATTTAACCCCAAAATGTCATAAACCCAAATCAAAGGGTATTTATGTACTGAGAAGATGAAGTTCAGCAATTTGTTGGGGGAACTATAGTATCATATACCGGGTTTCTGATGCAATACAACATAATTGCAATATCTGCTATATAAATCTGCTGCAGATTAAAGTCGAGAAAAATTAAATGGGCGGATACGTAATTTCTTACTGTTAAATCACAAAAATCTAGTAAAGGTAAAACATACTACTATACTAAAAAGATGTAGCTGAGCACAATGAGATTGGTGGAAAAATGAGCAACGGAAAAAATCAAAGAACCTTTACATAAATACCGTATTTTTCACTCCATAAGACGCACCTCACCATAAGACGCACCTAGTTTTTAGAGGAAGAAACCCAGAAAAAAAAATATTCTGAACAAACTGTCCCATAGTGTTTCTTACTATGGGACAGTTTGTACAGAATATTTTTTTTCTCCCCTGTCCCATAGTGTCCCCCCCTCCCCATAGACTTCATCTCCCCCCCTCCCCATAGACTTCATCTCCCCCCCCTCCCCATAGACTTCATCTCCCCCCCCTCCCCATAGACTTCATCTCCCCCCCCCCCCATAGACTTCATCTCCCCCCCCTCCCCATAGACTTCATCTCCCCCCCCCTCCCCATAGACTTCATCTCCCCCCCTCCCCATAGACTTCATCTCCCCCCCTCCCCATAGACTTCATCTCCCCCCCTCCCCATAGACTTCATCTCCCCCCCTCCCCATAGACTTCATCTCCCCCCCCCTCCCCATAGACTTCATCTCCCTCCCTCCCCATAGACTTCATCTCCCCCCCTCCCCATAGACTTCATCTCCCCCCCTCCCATAGACTTCATCTCCCCCCCTCCCCATAGACTTAATCTCCCCCCTCCCCCATAGACTTCATCTCCCCCCTCCCCCATAGACTTCCTCTCCCCCCTCCCCCATAGACTTCATCTCCCCCCCATAGACTTCATCTCCCCCCCATAGACTTCATCTCCCCCCCCATAGACTTCATCTCCCCCCCCTCCCCATAGACTTCATCCCCCTCCCCATATTCTTCTCTCCCATACTGTCCCCCTCCCCTTGTCCCATAATTACTTACCTGTCTTGTAGCGTTGGCCGGCAGCACAGGGCGCACCGCGGTAGTGGAACTTGAATTTCATGTTCCGGTTTCCGGCGGGACTGAAAGGAAGTGCGCACTCAGCTTGTGCACACTTCCTTTCAGTCCCGCCGGAAACCGGAACATGAAATTCAAGTTCCACTACCGCGGTGCGCCCTGTGCTGCCGGCCAACGCTGCAAGACAGGTAAGTAAAGCTTCATATTCGCTCCATAAGACGCACAGACATTTCCCCTCACTTTTGAGGGGAAAAAAAGTGCGTCTTATGGAGCGAAAAATACGGTACTCTAGAGCAGGGATTGTCAACTTCAGTGCTCCAGGTGTTGTGAACTACACCAAAGCTCACTTTTTTAAAAGGTGTAGGCACCTCTAATGACAGTCACTCAGACGGTCACTAGAGGTGCTTCCTGTGTCAGTGCTGCCCAGTGTGCAGCACCTACATTCAGTGCCTCCACACTCTGCATGGAGGCGCTGAACGTTCCCCATAGAAGTACATTGATTCAATGAATCTCTATAAGGAGATGCTGATTGGTGTAGTGTTTTGCAGTCAATCCTATGGCAAAACATTGGATTGGCTGAGATTATCAAGCTTGATGATCTCAGCCATAGAAGCAGGGCCAGTCGAGGGGAGACCAGCACGGCGTGGAGAAAAAAAAGGTGAGTAAAACACTATTCCCTTGCCAAGGGGAAGGGGTCTGGTAACCTAAACACACACACACACATTTACCATGACAGACACACAAACACTATGACACACACACATACCATTACAGACACACACACACACTATGACACACACACACATACCATTACAGACACACACACACACCTTGATATACACCATGACAGACACACACCATGACTGACACACACACCCTGACAGACACACACACACATACACACCAAGACAGACACACACACAATGACAGACACACACACCATGACAGACAGACACACACACACACTATGACAGACACACACACATAGACAAACCATGACAGACACACATTATTGTTACCGGTGGGAGACCGGCCTGGGGATTGTGCAGGCGGGTGGCATAGTTACATAGTTACATAGCAATAAGCTAGGAAAAAAAATCCTTCTTGACCCCAGAATGGCAGTCAGCTTTATCCTTGGATCAAGCAGTTATTACCTACATTGAAAGATTATATCC
This sequence comes from Pelobates fuscus, assembly GCF_036172605.1. Lineage (NCBI taxonomy): Eukaryota > Metazoa > Chordata > Amphibia > Anura > Pelobatidae > Pelobates > Pelobates fuscus. Next base: position 229,359,834 of record NC_086318.1, read on the forward strand.
TTGAATATTCTGTTTTTCAAGTATGCATCTAGTAGCTGTTTGAACATCTGTATGGACTCTGATAAAACCACTTCTTCAGGCAGAGAATTCCACATCCTTATTGTTCTTACAGTAAAAAAAAACCTTTCCTTTGTCTTAGACAAAATCTTCTTTCTTCAAGTCTAAACGCATGACCTCATGTCCTATGTAAAGTCTGGTTTGTGAATAGATTTCCACACAATGGTTTGTAGGCGACGTTTTTCTAAAATAAATAGGTTTAAATTTGTTAACCTTTCTTCATAGCTGATATGTTCCATTCCTTTTATTAATTTTGTAGCCCGCCTCTGCACTTGTTCTAGTGCCATAATATCCTTCTTTAGAACAGGTGCCCAAAATTGCACAGCATATCCAATATGTGGTCTTACCAGTGATTTATAAAGAGGCAAAATTATATTCTCATCCCGATAATGAATACCCTTTTTCATGCATGACAATACCTTAGTCACTGCTTATTGACATTGCACATTGTTGCATAGTTTGTTGTCTATAACAATTCCCAAGTCCTTTTCGTGTGTTGTTATCCCTAATTCGCTTCCATTAAGGGTATATGTTGCTTGTGTATTCTTTACGCCGAAGTGCATAACTTTACATTTTTCAAGTTATTACTGGATCCTGGCAAACTTACAATCTATTCGGTGCTTCAGCTATAAATTTGGAACCAAAAATACAGGAATATAAATCTACTCTGATCTCCAAAAATGGGGTACTCCTCAAACCACCCCATATAGAGGTTAGCAAAGGAAGGAACAACGTTTTTAGGTAGTTGTATACAAAAAGACTCCATCTACATAATGTGCTATTTAATGTGAGATTTATTCTAAAACAGGATAAGGAGAATGGGCACCTTTTGAAGGTGTAGTTCTCCAATATTTGCATAAGCAATTAAGAATAGTAAAAGATTGGGCTATAGGAGCCATTGTGATATCTGATTCATGGGATGTGCATTAAGGTCCTGGTCCTGCTGGAGGAAGGTGTGCAAGACTCCAAAGTAGCTCTTGTAGGCAGACCCAGTCCACTCTATCGTATTTCTTTACTTAATGCATCATTTAGACATCCCTGTGGGTGAGAGCATAATGGGAATAGGTCAATATGAGTGACTTTCACTAAGCATGGTCAGAGACCACAGAGAATGCTTGCATGGAGTAACTGACTATAGTGTTAATCTGAGATTGGGATAGGAAAAGATAGTCAAGTCTGGGCAGGGCCGGCGCTTCCTATAAGGCGAACTAGGCAGGCGCCTAGGGCTCCGCCAAATATGAGGGGGCGCCCGGTGCCCATATCGCAGGGCCTAATGCTGCAGCGGCCTGATCGCTCCATAGAGCAAATTTTTATTTTGCCTAGGGCGGCAAAAATCCTTGCACCGGCCCCGAGTCTGGGATAGAAGTTAAGTAGATTTCATTAAAAAAGAATTACCTTTCTCTATAGGGTGTCAATGATTCCACATATTGCAAAGATGATATAAGGAGAAGAGCATGTAGAAAGAAAATATATGGAAATTATGGAGAAGATACAGCGAGGTTGATACAGCGAGGTCCAGAAACTTGTCAGCTGTAGTACTGAAATGTTAAAAGCCCCATCTAGAAAGAGTTATCACCCTTTGTAGCCTGCAACCTTATGAGAAAGCATGAAGGTATGTGGCTCAAGCATGATAATGAGTGGAAAATTGGCAAACATTTTACGCTTTGTAGATTGTCTACATAAATATGTCACGTGCTGTCCTACTAAATTACACTGATCAATTGGAGTTAGGTGAAAGTATTTAGAGGGAGGTTGTGATAATTGGAAATTGATTTATATCAAGTTACATGTGGCATGTGGAATTTAAATTAAGCTAAAGTCTATATAAAAAGGCTGGATTTGGAAAAAAGGTGGTGAAGACCTATGACTGGAGAAGATAAATGAACTGGGTAAAGTGGGTGAAAAACAATAATAGTATGGATGAAACAAAGACTACAGAGATCAGAAAATAAGAAAAAAGTGCAAGAGAAAGGACTAAAAGAATATAGAAAACCACCAGCCTCTGGCCCATATCTAGAGTACCATAGTAGGTAAAGTAAAGGTATAGAACAAAACCAGTAGTAACATATTTAGGAATCTATGGCTTGTGGGGGTAGAGTAGGTGTCAAGATTATACTGTGAAAGCAAAAAGAGGTAATTAGAGATTACAGCTTCACATCGGGTAATAGGTGTCTCGTGGTGCTAAATTTTGCACTCTCTTTTAGCTGCTTGGAACACCCCACAAAGCATTTTAAGTTTAGTGAGGACAATACCTGTAATATCTCTTAAAAGCTAGGAGAGGGAAGCATAATCACTAACAGTATTACATATTCACTGTTTTTTAAGAGTTTACAATCTGATTAACAATAAAACAAAATTATACACTCTTAAAATTTTTTACTAAATGCATGTAAAAATGAATAATAAAGTAGTATTAAAATCTAAATGTTAAAGGGAAACTCCAGTGCCAGAAAAACAATCCGTTTTTCTGGCACTGGAGGGTCCCTCTCCCTCCCACCCACCAATCCCCGGTTACTGAAGGGGTGAAAACCCCTTCAGTGACTTACCTGGGACAGCGGCGATGTCCCTCGCCGCTGTCTCCGCCTCCGCGACGCTCCTCCTAGTGATTACGTCGGCCGGTGGGCGAGACTAATCTCGCTCACCGGCCGAGGAGACCTAATGCGCATGCGCGGAAATTCCGCGCATGCGCATTACGTCTCCCCATAGGAAAGCATTGAAAAATCATTTCAATGCTTTCCTATGGGGTTTTGAGCGACGCTGGAGGTCCTCACACAGCGTGAGGACGTCCAGCGACGCTCTAGCACAGGAAACCTGTGCTAGAACCCAGGAAGTGACCTCTAGTGGCTGTCTAATAGACAGCCACTAGAGGTGGAGTTAACCCTACAATGTAAATATTGCAGTTTATGAAAAACTGCAATAATTACAATTGCAGGGTTAAGGGTAGTGGGAGTTGGCACCCAGACCACTCCAATGAGCAGAAGTGGTCTGGGTGCCTGGAGTGTCCCTTTAAGTCTCAGTTAAACCAAGATTACTAATTTCTCAAACGCACAATATTTTTCACTCAGAAAATGTGATGATTCTTGGTGACTCATTCCAACCAGCTTAGCTTATATAATAATAATAAAAAAAAAAGGTTAAATGGGGATTTTTTTTTTATTTTTTATTGTCTACACATTTTTGTGTCTGAGACTTCTTGCCTTTCTGTTTCTAAGTTTATGGTCACAGCTGCAATAGTTAAAGTCACATTTATAGTACTACAGTCTCTGATAAGTCCATATGTACACAAGAACTTGAATGATATGCTTTCGACAGACATGGAAAAGTTTTTTTGAGGTGTGCCTATAAACCTACCAGTAAATGGACCAGCTGTACTCATAAATATACATTAGTGGCCTTAGCATGACTGCATTAAATAAAGTCATTCATAATAAATATATGGCTAGTCCATATATATACTTTTAAGTATTATTTGCACTTATGAAATAGTTTTATAGAATACTGTCCAATTTATTATATCCTACCAAAATTACTTAACAATGGGACATGAAAAGCCACAAACCACATAACCTAATTAAATAAATTATTCCAAGATATACTACACAAGCTGATCTATAATATTTGACCACCAAATCAGTACGACAAAGTTACTATATTTTGAGGAAAGATGTTTGAGAAAGGTGTTCATTTCTTTCATTTAAAAAGAAGCTTGTGTAGCACTTTAGTTGTTAAATGCAATAATGCATAATATTATAATTAATAAAGCAAATAATACACTATTTTCATGGTAAAGTTTGAGGTTAATTTATTTATCTTTTACATTCCACTTAAATGGGAATACATGTATTTCTCTTGACTATATTGTGATCAAGGATTATAGAGCGATATTGTTCTTTACATAAAAGCTATATAAAACAAGTCAATAAAATCCATTAAAGTGATGCTTGTTCACGGAGAACAAGCAACTGTATTATATTAAAGGGCCCTTCTGGGCACCAAAACCACTTAATGTCACTGAAGTGGTACGGGTTCTCAGAGTCCCATGGCGTCTTCTTACCTGTGTTAAATCACATAATAGGAAGTTGTTTCTTTAAGAATATATTGGAATTTGAAAATGTCCTATAATCCAAAGTTACTTTATCTAACTATATTACAGTGAGCAATATTTCTGTAGAAAAGCTGTGGTGAAGTAAGGCCATGAAATAAATCATGTGGTAATAGCTTGCATAGAGCAAGCAGACACATGTCACATATCAGCCCAATAGAGAAGAAGCAATAAGGAGAACAATTATTTTTTAACATTGAACTACTTAATCTGTCAATAATTTAGTGAGACATATTTATGGCATTCCATTATTCTCTCTGTATAAGCTATGAAGAAATGAGTTCATAAATTGAGAATAAGTGGTAGTTTTATGGCATGGGGGAATGCAGACACTTGTGAAATATCGACAAATAGAAAAGAAATTAAACACATTTACAGAATTGAACTACTTAGTCATGAAAGAATTAATATAATACATTATTAAATACATGAAACAAAAACTGGAAAAGTTGGTATCCTCAGAAAGTGTCTTTGGCAGCTACGGGTAGTAATTGCAAAAACCTATGTTGTTAATCTTTGCAGGTTCAATTTCCTCTGCCTAATTACTGCATGATGGAAGAAGCGATCGGTGATGAAATCTGGATATTTCAGACTGCTCAATCAGACATTATAGCTACAGAAACACTTGAAGAAATATTAAGTGATTACCGTCAAAATTTCTATGGAAATTCTTATAAATAATATGCAGTAATTTCATAAAGCATGGTACTTACAGTATTAAAAACATGATGTAGGGTTAGTCTGCATTATTAGAGTTAGAATACAATTAAATAATAAAATATCTTTATAAAATCACCTGTATATAGAAACTATAGTGAAACCTTACAGAGAATAGATTTGTTAGAACCTTGTAAGAACACATTATTTCTCTCACTATCTAGGAAGCGTAACTTATGTTTAAAATTTATTATAAGATTAGCAATAAAGTAGATTTTGGTACAATGTATTGGACAACAGATTTAATTAACAATTTTTCCCATCATATCCATTTTAGATGACTAAACAAGCAACATAATAACACAAAGAAAACAAAACATAACACGTTTGTGTGTGTGTTTGTGAGTTTGTGTGTGTGTGAGTGTGTGTGTGTGTGTGCACACAGATATATGCATATTACAGTTGTATTTCTGGCATTGCTGACCATGCACTGTCAATACCAATTAGACCAAAAGACTCATGCAATCCTATATATAAATATATATGTGTAAATACTTTTGTATAAATGTATGCATAAATACTTCCTGGTATCTGTTGCTTAATCATTGGAAGACGTGATATAGTTTGGATTTTAGGAGGGGGAAAAAATTGGATTTTAGGAGGGGAAAAAAATTGGATTTTAGTGTGTACCTGTTGAATTAAAAGCTGTTTTAAACTGATTTAAAGTGTTGCAATGCAGTTAAGGGGAATATTCCAAATAAATCTGTTTAACCCCTTAAGGACACATGACATGTGTGACATGTCATGATTCCCTTTTATTCCAGAAGTTTGGTCCTTAAGGGGTTAAGGACTTTGATGATTTTTTAATTTGGCTAAAGAATATAGTCATATACTTGCTTTCCGAATTTCTTGGTTGTCCAACGGGACCAAAAGATGTGGTACTTGGCTATTTGCTGTCAATCCTGAATCCAAGCCTGAAGAAGAATTAAAAGCTTAAATATGATAGTTTCTTAAGATTGACTTGGTTGGCTTGGGGAATTGCCCAGGCAAATAGTATATATAATGAATCATTATCAGATATAAGGTTTTGATAATAAACATTGTGGTTATTACATTTATTGAATTATATTTAGGTAAGACTGACTTGAGAATGACTTTACTTTAGAATACTGGTTGATTTAGATAATGCTATAATAATAATAACAATAATAATAATAATAATTTTCAAGGAGTAAAAGCAACTACGAAAAATCTGGAAAACAGAACCAGATGTAGACAACTATACAATTAAAGGACCACTCCACCCCCCAAAAGCACTTCAGCTTGCTGAAGTGCTTTATGGGTGAGGAGTATCCTCATTTAACCCTAGTTTATAAAAGTGCTGATTTCTATGTGCGAGCATGTGAGGAACAAGTCAGAGGCTTTTCAATGAGAAGCCTCTGATTGGTTATTTCCCTGTGAAGAGACTGAAAGTCACTTCTGGGGTAAAAGGGGAGGGGCTTACAAAGGCTGCAGTCATACGCACTTCAGCTTTTGTAAGCTATTTTAAACTATACTCCCAATGAATACATGCATAAAAATATGCATACATGTATTCATTAGGGTATATGTACTAAACTGTGTTTCTTTTTGGGTGGTGGGTTTAGAAGTGTGGAGTGGTCCTTTAACCCCTTAAGGACCAAACTTCTAGAATAAAAGGGAATCGTGACATGTCACACACAGGGGCGGACTGACCGATCGGGCACTTCGGACATGGTCCGAGGGCCCGGCCGGGAGGGGGGCCCGCCACCAGGGGGCCCGCCCCTTTAAATGCTGCAGCCGCCTGAGCGCTCTCTTAAGAGCGCTCAGGCGGCTGCAGCTTCTCACCTCCCCTCCTCTGTAGCGCTCGCCGGTCCGCGGTGCCCGGCCGGAGTGATAGGAAGGTGCACACTGAGTGTGCACCTTCCTGTCAGTCCGGCCGGGTACAGGAAACAGAAACTCCTGTTACGCGCAGAACAGGAGTTTCTGTTTCCTGTACCCGGCCGGACTGACAGGAAGGTGCACACCTATCACTCCGGCCGGGCACCGGACCGGACAGCAGCTCGGCCACGCTACAGAGGAGGGGGTGGGTAAGAACAGAGAGGGAGGGGGTGGGGGGGGAAATGAAGGGAGGGGGTGGGGGGGAAATGAACGGAGGGGGTGGGGAAATGAACGGAGGGGGTGGGGAAATGAACAGAGAGGGAGGGGGTGGGGGGGAAATGAACAGAGAGGGGTGGGGGGGAATGAACAGAGAGGGAGGGGAATGAACAGAGAGGGGGTGAACAGAGAGGGGGGTGGGGGGGATGAACAGAGAGGGAGGGGGTGGGGGGGAATGAACAGAGAGGGGGGGGAATGAACAGAGAGGGGGGATGAACAGAGGGGGAATGAACAGGGAGGGGGGAATAAACAGGGAGGGGGGATGAACAGGGAGGGGGGGAAATAACAGGGGGGGATGAACAGAGAGGGAGGGGGGGAAATGAACAGAGAGGGGGGGAAATGAACAGAGAGGGTGGGGAGGGGGGTAAGAAGAAAGAGGGAGGGGGGTGGGTAAGAAGAAAGAGGGAGGGGGGTAAGAAGAAAGAGGGAGGGGGGTAAGAAGAGAGAGGGAGGGGGGGTAAGAAGAGAGGGGGGTAGGAAGAGAGAGGGAGGGGGGTAAGAAGAGAGCGGGAGGGGGGTAAGAAGAGAGAGGGAGGGGGGGTAAGAAGAGAGAGGGGGTAAGAAGAGAGAGGGAGGGGGGTAAGAAGAGAGAGGGAGGGGGGGTAAGAAGAGGGGGGGTAGGAAGAGGGGGGGTAAGAAGAGAGAGGGGGTAAGAAGAGGGGGGGTTAGGAGAAGAGAGGGATCGGGTAAGTAGAGGGAGGAGTAAGAAGAGGTGGGAGTAAGAAGAGGGGGAAGGGGGAGTAAGAAGGGGGGTAAGAAGAGAGTGAGGGGGGAGTAAGAAGAGGGGGGTAAGAAGAGGGGGAGGGGGGGAGTAAGAGGAGGGCAATTGCCCCCTCCCCTGTCCGCAGGCACCGTGCAGGCAGCCGGCAGGGGAGGGAGGAAGAGAGGACCCGGGAGCTCAGCCTGCAGCTCCTCTGGGTCCTTCTTGCACGAGCACAGATCGTTGCCGCGGTTACCACGGCAACGTTACGGCTCTTGCGAGAGTAAACTCTAGCCCTGGAGCTACGGGCTAGAGTTCACTCTCAACACTGTGACCACCAGTGATTCCTGGTGGTCGCAGTGGTGAGAGTGAACTCTAACCCCATAAACACACTGCCCCCACACACCATACACATTCACACACTGCCCACCATACACCCACACACCATACACATTTACACACATTGCCACACACACACATACACTGCCCACCCATACACACACAGCCCCCCATACTAACATTGCCACACACATACACAGCCCCCTCATACACACATTGCCCCACACACCCTACACATTCACACACTACACCCCCTCACACACACTGAACCTTTCACACACACTGCACCCCTTACACATTGCCCCACTGCTCCTATACCCTACTACAGCCTCATATTCCAGCAGACCCCAGGTAAGTTGTCAAACTGTTCTTAAACGGTTTGACTACTTACTCTGAAAGGGGGCTCCAGCCCTCCTGGCACCATAACGACTACACAGAGCAGTAGTGGTTATTGTGCATGGATTATTTCTTTAAATAATCTACAAGTGCCCCAGTAGCCAGCAAGCCAGCCAGCCCACAGGCCGGCCAGCCAGCCAGCCAGCCCACATGCCGGCCAGCCAGCCCACAGGCCACCAGTTAGGCTTACAGCCAGCAAGCCCGCAGCCTGCCAACCGCAGCCAGCAAGCCACAGCCAGCAAGCCAACATCCTGCCAGCCGCAGCCAGCAAGCCAACAGCCTGCCAGCCACAGCCAGCAAGCCCACAGCCTGCCGGCAGTAGCCAGCAAGCCCACAGCCTGCCGGCAGTAGCCAGCAAGCCCACAGCCTGCCAGCAAGCCCACAGCCTTCCAGCAAGCCCACAGACTGCCAGCCAGCAACAGTAATTAAGGTAAGAGGAGCTAACTTGGCCTAGGTATCAGCAAGCTATGTTGTGTTGCTATATTGTGAATAGGAACCATTGTAGTCTCTAATGGGACCTGGAGGAAATTCTTTCTAACACACTCTCTAAATGACACTGAGATAGCCTCTGCTAGAAAGACCCCCCTCCATGGCCCATTAGCCCTCAATTGTAGTCTCTACTGGGGCCTCGAAGGGATTATTGCACTTTTGTTCCTTGTGTCTAAAGGTTGTGTAGGGTGTGGCTGGAGGCGGTGCATGGAGGCGGGACATGGGTGGCGCTTGCTGCGGAGTATGGGTGGGGCCTGTAAGAGGGCCCTTGATTTATTTTGCCCGGGGGCCCTGAGGGTTCTCAGTCCGCCCCTGGTCACACATGTCATGTGTCCTTAAGGGGTTAAGAGCGTTTGTCTGAATGTAAAAATACAATTGCATTAAATCATAAAAGAATGTTACATTCAAAGGAATACAAACAAATGTATCATACATTATACAGGTAAAACAGCAAATTTAGGATCCAATTCAGACAAGGCAAAGCAAGGGCAAACATTGAAAATTTAAAGGAGAAATAGATATATTATTACTCCTCTTCTCTGCATACTTTCTCTATGCTCACTACCAGGTGCTAAGGACAGAGCTTATAAGAATGACTGACAGGTAGTTAAGATGGAGGCGCCCAGTTGCTGACTAAAGAAGTATACAGTTCTACATTCAATTAGATTTTTCACACATCTATAATACACATTTACTAAATAAAGGAATAAGTAAACATGATATTATAAAACATGATAAGTGGCAGTTCCCAATTAAGAAATGTATTGTTACTTGGGATTTTACTGCACTACACATCACTAACCTTATATTCCATATGCTAAAAAATGCTAATATTAGAGTGATATCTAGACCATTCTTACTCTAAAGTTGAAGCTGGAAATATAGTCAATACCTAGTCATAAAGATTTACAGGGTTTTTACTAAAGTGAGAATTCTAAGCATTGCTGACAGAATTTTTTCAGTTCACGTATTTTGACCTTAAAGAAACACTATAATGACCAGAACAACTACAGCTTAATGGCAGTGTTTACATTATTGCCTAGGGACACCTTCAGTGGCAGTCACTAAGATGGCCACTAGAGGTGCTTCCTGGGTCACCTTTACACAATGTTCAGCATCTTCATGCATTCTGCATGGAGACACTGAACATTCCCCATTGAGATGTATTGACTTAATACATCTCTATGAAGAGGTGCTGATTGACCAGCAGAGCATTTTGCCGGGTGTGCACATTAGCCTCCCAATGCTTCCCTACAGGAAAGTATTAGATTAGGTTAATTCGTCAATTCTGATGATCTGATGATAGAATAAAGCTATATTACCCTTTTTAAAAGGGCAATACGTTTGTATTCCCGAACCTATAGTGTTCCCTTACATTTTACTTTGTAGCGGAGCTTCAATACCTGGACTAGGTATGTCCGCTGGAAGAAACTCTCTTTAGTCAATTGCTCTATTCACCCCAGTAACTAGACAACACATAGTTCTGGGTTTGTTGATTCCAGCAACTAATTGAACACTGACAAGTAAGTAAACCAAAATCCATGGTAACTTTGTGCTGTATTGTAACTACATTCTAAATAAAAATGCTTTATTACTCCCCATTTCAAATTGAATTGTAAACAACGACATATGGAAAACCTTTACCTTTACCTTTACCTCCTATTCTCCTAAATGGATACTATTAAAGTGCTTGCATGGAGCAAATATGCAGAAGAGGTAATAAGTATAAATCTACTTACATTTGCTGGATAGTACCACTTGGGTTTGGATTGATTACAAATTTCTGTAAAAGACATTTGATGAAATTCATTTTTAAGTAAATGATAAGGCAACTCTCAAAATGAACAAGAAGAAATGCACTTATCACCGTCATGCAATCTGGACCCCTAATCTAGTGCAAAGCTTGGAAATATATGTTCCACTATTCCACAGATGAGTGGGAGTTACCCTCTGAGTGGCACCTGACACAATTTTAATAATGAGAAAGCTGCTGCCCAGAATTGTAACTCCCTCTAGTTTCAGACAGCAATGGGAGATGTGTGTCCTAGCGCTACCTTTCAGTAAAGTCCTCCCCTTTACACTTAGGCTACACGTTTGCTGTTCTAAGCCCTAATGAATTCTACTCTGGCGAATGTACCATGGAGCCTTCAGACTTGCAGTGGCAAGTAACTTTATTTTAATTATTTCTAATTCTTTATTAAGATTTTTCAAGTTTTAATTTCCAAATATGAATTATATTAATTACATTTCTGAATTCAAATCACATGTATATAAAATTATACAATTACAATATTAAATATCAGAAGCTAATTTATTGTATATATTTCAACCATGGGTGTACAAAAATATAAAGCAATCATTCATACTACTCATTCATACTCACATAAATAATAAAAAAAAAAACACAAAAGAGGAAGAACAATGAGGCCTCGAGGGGGAGAGGATCTACAAGAGTCTCATATTCAATACAGTAAGAAGTTAATAACCATATTGAGATCAAATAAGATTACTCGTTAGTGTTTAGGGAATTGAGATAACAGTTAATAAAAGTAACATTCGATATGCTGTCAACTTTAGGTCATCTAAATATTTCTTCCGGGGTACCACCATTTCTTTGAATTGGCAAGTAACTTTTATGGTTTGGCTAATAGTGATATATCGCTCTATTGTTGTTTATAAAAGTGCCAAAATATAATAATAGTGGGTTAACATTACCTTTCTCATGTAGGTATTTTTATTACTCCATAGATCTTCGTATTTTATGCAGGTCTGTTTTGTGAATTTGATATTGTTAATACAGAATTTATAGAACTAATACAATACTAGATATGGTTTCTATTCTGCTGTTTTAATGTGTCATGGTTCTATTTCCTCTTAGACAAGTGGTGACAACTGCTGGTCTTCATTTTCTAAACTACATGTACCATCTGCTTTATGGTAGCCTTTCTTAATATAGCTATAAAAAAAAGCAATCAACATATTAATATCTGAATAGCTGATGCTCTGCCAAGTATTATTTAGAAAGTGCAAAGAATGTATTGTGGAGATAAGTGTCACTTATTTGGTTAGTACATGTTTAAAACACAGCTAAATATATTCACTTATATATATATCTAAAAGTAATCAGATCCAAAATTCAGGTCTATGGTTTATTCTAAAATTGAAGATTATACTAGCTTTAGTGTACTAATAATCTTAATTTTAGTAATGACAGGAGGCGAATATTTGCATATCTTTCTTTACTGAAAACTCCAGCAGCATAGAAACAGTAACAACCAATCAGAGAAAAGATATGGTGCCCATAAAAGGCCCTGTCTATGACATCACTTCCTCTTTCTTTGAAGCGAAACAATAAATATCAACAATAAACATAACCATATTACGTCAACAGTTCCACAACATATTAGAATAATCCACTCCAGTAGTTCCGTGATGTAGAGTTATGGAAGGTGAGTCTTTGTCTTGATGAGAAGACGTTCACGCTGTAAGAAAAAGAAAAAAGGTGAAAGGACTCTGGCGTGGTAGCTTGTCCGCATACAATAAACATTAAGAATCTGATATACCAATGGATACCAGAAAGAGTAACATATCAATATATATTAATTCTAAAGCAATGATATTGAAGAATCTATAAAACACAACATAATTCAAGGTACATGTCTAATAATTCAACCTATACAAGTCACTCAAGCCACATATCTAAGTAGCAAACATACAACCATAACGTACTTACCTTCCTGAACATAAAGGGTAAATTCAGTTCAGCACGAGAAAAACATGGGAGGGATCCTATAGGGTGGGAAATATTCGCCTCCTGTCATTACTAAAATTAAGATTATTAGTACACTAAAGCTAGTATAATCTTCAATTTTACCACATGACAGGAGGCTTCATATTTGCATTTTTAAAGCTTAGAATTGACCAGTGTGAAGGAAGTATGAAATGTTTGCCGAAAAAAGAGCGTTCTAAACGTACCCTCTCGCGCTCAAACCATGCATCGTATAATGTCGGTTAGGGAAGCGTCGGCCGAAAAGGACTTGTGGGGCCACCTCTCCCTTGACCGAGTGGGTTCCGAAACAAAGGTTCGACGCCCGCTAGATGCAATAGCCAGCGGATCCATCTGGCCAGTGTAGCGGTAGACACCTCTCCATGAGGTTCCACATCAGAAGTCAGGATTAGACCCGTCGCATGAATACGAAGGGGGAATGATTTCGGTATACCCCATTAGCGTTCCGACCACACCTAGTTTGGTGTCTGACCCCAAGTATGGGTATGACACTGAAGATGAACTGGACTTAGTTCGTCTCGATATGGTAAAGGTAATCCCGTCTGGTGTGATAAAGAAAAAACATCCATATTGAAAGCCCTAACGTCCGTCACCCGTCTAAATAAGACGAGGCATAACAAGAGGGCTAGTTTGGCTGAAAGTTGTTTCAGTGACAAACAAGGATTGTCCTGCTATTCCCCCAAGGAATCACAGCACCACATCCACCTGCCAGAGGTGTGAATACTTGGGTGCCGGGTCTCGATAATTCGGTACCCCGTATTAGTCGACAAACCAGTGGATCTTGACCTACAGGTCCGCCCTATACCGGAACGTGCGCCACTGATATGGTGGATCCGATCACGTTGAGGGGTCGATATGACCGCCCCAACGAGACCAGGTGTGACAGATAGATAAGGATCGGTGGGGCAGGTGCGGTAAAGGGATCGGAATCCCTTTCCACCCACCAAACACTCCAGGCCGATCAGGCAGAAATATAGCATCTCCTGGTGCCGGGAGTCTACGAGTCCCATAGCAGGACTTAGTTGATGCAATAGGTCGTGGACTGACCAGGAGCCCCTAAAAATCGTCCAGGCCACTAGTGTCAGATGTCCTTCCCTGACAAGGGAATGAGCTTCCCCTCACGGTCCCGTCGGAAGTAGAGGAAAAGTCAGGGAGCAGTAGAGGGTCTTCGCAAGACCTCTCCAGGCGATCCGGGAACCGCGGTTGATCTGCCCGAGGGGCGTCCTGAGCAGGAGCAATATCTAGTGGGTACGTGTGTATCGGAGCACCCTTGCTATTGTGGAGAACGGTTGGGGCACGTTTGTAGGGTACATCCACCGCTTCGCATCCGGAGGAAGAGTCAAGGATCGTTCGGCCAATTCAAGTTTGCATGTGAGGTAATCACCATCGAGATTCCGTCCTCATTTCTGCTGACAGTGAGATCCAGTGGTCGCAAGAGTGCCGGTGCGTACGTATCTCGCCATCAGCTGTTGCATGGCCCTGTAGTGTAGTGGGCCAGGGAATATCGCTTGTATGGAGGAGGAGAGGAGGAGAGGAATCCCGCAATCCGGCGACTATCCTGAGAGGAGTCGTATCCAACCGTAGAGTGTGTCTGACCTCTATCCCTATAGAGGCGATCTTTGCCTTAAACCGACGCGGAACGTTGGTCTCCAAGCCGATGTCGAAACCGAGGAATTGGCCCAACCCAGATGGAGAAGCGATCTTTGTTTGTGTACTACCAAATGTGTAAACCAGTCGTAATCGCTTAGGAGGTCTTGTAGCAGATGAATTTCCTCCATCTTGAAGTGTTTGTATACCATGTAGGAGTTCCATTGATTTAGCCTCCCGGCTTCTGCTTGACCAGGAAAACATTAGTTGAGGAAGCCTTCCCCTCCGGTGCATATTGGATTGCGCCCTTCCGTCAGCATGCGTAATGGAGGCGGAAGAAATTCTATGTCATAGTCTTGTAGTGTCTGGAGAACCCCGGTGACTTTGGCAATCGTCTCCCAATTCCGTAAAACAGAGAGAGGCTGCCGGTCGTAAAATTGGAAACAGTTAGCTATGTAGGTCGACTCACTAGTAGAGAAGCGAGTAAGAAACTATATGAGGACTGTGTATACGATCTGGAAACTATCGCCCAGAAGCGGCTGGCGGCTCGTTCCGCTAATGATCAGTCCTCCCAAATACATCTTTCCCCAAAGGGGAGACATGAGTAGATTGACTCGCACCTTGAGTCCTGTCATGAACACTACGTCAAATAGTAGGCCTTGTGCTTGTGGGCCGAATTCTTGTCGCTCCTAAGTCCCATAATGTCCCATAATGTGTTGTTGACAGGATTGTGTCTGTCGGCGCATAGTACCTCATCTATTGAGCTCGGGCGCAACTACCACTTTGTCTGGTAGCAGTGGTCTGGGGTATTTGGTCTTGAGGCGTGCGCATACTTTCATCCCCAGAGGGTTTAGTGCCGCTATTGCTATCCCTGCCTCGGCTGCTGTCACAGAGTCAGGTGTCCCTAACGTACTTCGAGGAAGTGTCCTCCATCAAGCGGTGTGGGGCAGAGCCCATAACAGAAACTTCTCCACTGAGGCCGCTACAGCGGCGTTTGTCCTCGCCTAGAAATCTTGGGAAGGTTGAGAGTGTCCACCATGACTCATTCCCGTCCTGTCTGGAGACAGTGGTAGTCAGTGGGAGTAATGTTTGAGGGTCAACATGTAGGGGTGCTAGACTCCAGGTAGAACTGGGGATCACCCGGGTAAAATGGTTTGAATTGCCTGTTTAGTTTGTTTGAGAGTATGAATACCTGTGCCAAGTGTAGAAGGGTCACCTCTATTAGTTAAATCTGGCTACTGAGAGCCGCGGTGCAGGCGCGACCGACTGGTAGTGGTGTTTGGTCAGGTTAGCCGGGTCCACCACAAATGTACGCCAGAGCTGTATGTACGGTATTAAATTATACAGGCTGATTATAGAGGCGCGTGGGGCCTGTCTCCATAAGATCTGCACCCGCAGGACCCACGACTGTTAGGTTGGGTACATCCCAGGTGGTGTGCCATGGAAACCCAGAGGACACCCACATCAAAGGTAATGGTCTGTCAGCGACCTTGCATGCATATCTGGGGGGTCACCCCAGGTGGTGTGCCATGAAAAAGTACCCAGAGGACACCCACATTATAATTATTGGTACCTTGCAAGTATTGCATGCATATCTGGGGGTCATCCCAGGTGGTGTGCCATGTAAAAAATAACCCAGAGGACACCCACGTTCAATATGTACACTAGGCACCATAAATATATATATCCCTGTGAAGGGTACTACGCAGTACACTCAGTTCCTTAGTGGTCCTGCCGTCCACCGTATCCAGCATGGTACTGTTGCTTTAAAGTAAACTGACAGGCATTGAGAGGGCTGTATATGCACGTAGTCAGTGAAATCAGGGCTGTATTCGTTTATCTCTTGACAATACAGGCCCTTGTGCATATCATCGGGGTTCACCCCGGGTGGTGTGCCGTGGCAATCAGAGGACACCCACATCAATTGAAATGGGCCGTCAGCGCCCTTGCATGCATATTTGGGGGTCACCCCAGGTGGTGTGCCATGAAAAAAAATACCCAGAGGACACCCACATAAATGTTGCACCCTTGGGTACAGTAATGTAATATAACCCTGTGCCGGGTAATCAGTATAATATTCCCTTTGAAGGGTATAGCAGAATTTGATCCCCTGAGGGGAAACAATGTTGCATCTGTCCCTGCAGGGACCAGCGAGGCAGTATGTCGGTTAAGGTATGTATATCGTATATAGTACAGCCTTCATACCAAAGAAAACTCAATTGTGCCTGCATTGACTATCTTGTACCGAACAATAAAAAACAGGACCACCATCAGAATGTGATCATACCTACTGACCTTGCACAGGATGGAGAGTAAAGCCTACCACCAACTTCAATTTGTACCCTATAAACTGGTACATAGGTAAAATAGGACACTTATTAAACTAATTGATAACATTTAACATAGATAAAGAATGTTATCTACCAATATTTGACAAAAGGTCCTTATATATTGTTGGTTATGGGAACAGGAAAAATTTAAGTTACCATGGGTGCCCATGCTGGGTTCGAACTTGTGCTTTGTTGGACTGACTGTCTGCTTGCTTTTGCAGGCAGACAGCTTATCTCCTGAGCCACCATTCCTGCTTGATATATATATAAGAAAGGTTTCACTAATCCCATGTAAACAGTCTAATTAGAACCATTGCGTTTTTAAATTATATCCACTATGAGTTTCATAACTAAGTTTCATATAGTTGGAGTAGCTATCTGTTTGCTTTGCAGGCAAACAGCATGTCCGTTTTCCTGAGACTCCTGAGAAGAGGTGGGGGGGGGTCCCTGAGGGGGGGGTCCCCCAACTCCGTTGCGGCGATCGGGTGATTCCCCGACCGCCGAGTGTGAGGAGAGGCGGCCGTCGCGGGTCTCGCGATTTTGCCGCGAGAACCAAGATGGCCGCCAGCCGCGTGAGTAAGAGAGAGCTACCCGCTCGCGGCTGCGAGCGGGAAGGGAACAAAAGGGCGGCAAACCAAAAAATTTTAACCCCAGCTACCCTCCACCCGTCCCCACCCAGCCCCCTGTGTCAGTAAGGGCAGGTCCGCGCGGCGAACGCGGCACGGACAGCCGTGACGCTCGCGGACCGGCAGCCCGAAAAAAAACAAAGTAACAGAGGCACAAGAAAAACCAACAGGGCGACTGAGAAGTGAAAACAGGAGGGGGACAGGTATAGGTAGATAGGGGTGAATAAGGAAAACTGTAATAATAATACAATAAGAAATATAAGAAAAAACAGGAATAATACAATAAAAAATACAATATAAGTACATAAACCAGAGAGGTAAAATTACTCTGACCTGTTGATGGCTGGAGCAGCAAAGAAAGAGGAAGTGATGTCATAGACAGGGCCTTTTATGGGCACCATATCTTTTCTCTGATTGGTTGTTACTGTTTCTATGCTGCTGGAGTTTTCAGTAAAGAAAGATATGCAAATATGAAGCCTCCTGTCATGTGGTAAAATTAGACATTCACATTGTCCCTGATGGTGAGTTGACAACAAAGTTACTATTTTTTCCTTCGAAATTAGCCCCTGTGTATGCATGGAAACATGGCTTTGTCCATCTGATTTTAACCTGTTCTCATTTGGATAGATCTGCAGTTATATGATAATATAAAATAAGTAATCGCTCAATTTACAAAATGGGCAAATTCTATTGGGAAACAAAATATTTGACACCTAGCTAGAGAAAGTAGGATCATTTTTAAATTTAGGTTTTTCAATCTGATTGAGATTTACGATTTAGTAAATAATTCCATCTGTGACAAATACTTTAGGAACACCTGCCTAATATGACATTTTCTCTTCAGATGAGCCAGTATTTGTTTTGTCAAAAACTCTGTAGAGTATTAAATGGCATGCTGACTTGCATGTTTCACACAATTTGGTGCCCAGGCTCTTTACAGCCAATCCTTGTCTTTAAAAATTTGGCATTATCATAATCCATCAGCAATAAAAAAAAAAAAAACAACCCTTATTAGGAATGATATTGAGACAACTCATGGTTCAATGATCCACTATTATCAAAGAACTTAACATTTTTAAGGGTATCACCATAGGGAGGGTTTTGCAAGGTAAATACAATTACTGTTTTCTCTATGAAACTTGCCCTGTTTACAATAGTGTGAAGAATGTTTTTACTGCAAGATAAGTAAAGTTACTGTTACTCTCAGCTTAACAATTCGAGGCTGCATTGCAGTACTGGGACTGAGGGTATTTAGGCTGATGGCGACCTTACTGGAACTTCAGTGACAAGGTTGGTCCCAGCAGCACATCAGCTGTGACTGAGCCTTGCCTTCCTTAAAGTCTCCTGCAGCAGATATGGAGGAAGTATGGGAAGCAATGTGGGTTTGTAAAGGGAGATGTGGGGCTGTTGATGGGTAATGTGTATGTGAGCTGTGTAATGGGGAAATATGCAGCTGTGGAGAGGAAATGTGGAATTCAGGGGGGATCTTGTCCTTTTGTCAGCGCCCACCCCCACTAAGTGTACCTATTCTCTTTTTCATTGTTCTGTAAAGTTTGCATCTCACTGTATCCTACATTTATATATGTATGTTTGTATATATATGTTCATCTGTGTGTGACTGTGCGTGTGTCTATGTTTTCATGTGCGTGTCTGTGACTTTATGTGTTTGCATGTGAATGTATATAAGCATTTAATTGTGAGTGCATGTTTGTGTCTTTGCATACATATTTGTATTTATGTGTATAACTGTATGCATCTGACCCAGGAGTCAAGAGGAAGGTTATTGGTACTGACTGACATAGAGGAAAATAGAAAGACTGTGTGATTACATCTTAAGGGTGTATTCTCAAACCAGATGATGTAGCCCATGGAGCAGCATAGAAAGGGGAATGGGCCTTGACAGGGCTATTGCTGTTTGGAAGAAGGGAGGAGCTGATGGAGGGAGTTCGGAAGGTAGTCCAGCAGAAAGGAGTGGCGTGGTTTCAATCCTGTCTTGGAGATGCTCTAGGCACAGCCAGGTCATCAACGATCCAAGGGACTTGTCCTGCCAGAAGAACCAGGCTGCACAAGCATTTGAGCCCCAGCGAGCAGTCCGGTGGTTGGAGAAGGAAGAGCCTATCTGTGGAGCCTGGAGAGGTGGATGCAGCTACTGATGGAGTCCCGCGACTACTGCGAAGCGAGGATTGCAGCGGTGTGCAGACCGCTGCCGGGAAGTGTTCCCGGGAAAGAGGCTGTTGGGAGACGTTCTGGGCACGAATTGGTACAGTCAGTGACGTTGCAACGTTCGTGGCACGAACAGGTATCCTGCTAAACTGTCGAACGTTTGGGTGCGAACGGAAAACCACTGTATGTTAGGGCAATGAACAGGAATCTGCAGAACGTTTGGCCCGTGAATGGGAAACCACTGTACGTTCGGGTCATGAACAGGGGACTGCCACACAGGGGACGTCCCGTGAACAGTAATAAATCGGATCTCCCGAATGGGTTGTGGAAACTACCGAACATTCGGTTGGAGCAGCCAGGGCCTAAAATTCAGCTGAACATTCAGTTCGTGAATGACATCAGCAACTGCTTCTGGTTTAGGAATTCAGGGGAAAAAGTCAGTGAACAGGATAAAGGCTCCCCTTTTGATGGCGTGCTTGGCAGCAGGCATGGAATATGCTGGGAGTGCTGCTAGGACCAGGTGTGTGGAGGATGGTGCAGTAACAACTACGGGTGAGTCGGCCACCGACACAGTTGGTCACTTTGTTATTGGCATTAGGAATTCAGTAAGGGGGAGCCTGGAGCACAGCGAACAGTGAGGGGGAGGTTGGTAGGATAACGACTAAGCCCCTGCATTCTAGTGATGCAAGACACTGTTTTTCCAGTAGGGTCACAGGGGGAGGAGCAGTTCCCCAAGGTCACCTCCTGGGTGGGACGGGGACCACGCATGATGAGAGGGTTATGTAGAGGGCTGGAGCTGGAAGACTCATGCCGGAGGGTTCCCACTTAGGTGAGACAGCAGGGGACAGCCCGACAGGATTTCCCCATGGGTGGGCAGTCATCGCCACACTCAGGACTTGGACATCAGGTCCCGTAAGGATGGTGATGGGCGGAGCTCTAGATCTTGCTCTAGGAGTGTGCTTAGGAAGCGGGAGCATAGAGATGGCAGATGGTCACCTGGAGACACTGCCCTAGACTGGCGCTCGGGTCCTCGTGTTAGGAGAGATGGTGACACCAGGGATCTCGTTCTTCCAGCGGGAGTTCCCAAGAGCAGACACACGGTCAGGACAATGGACGTGAGGGGAGGGAGCTTGCCTTATCAGTCCCAGTCCCAGTCCTGGGCCTACCCAGGATGTTTTCTGTTTCAATGTCCCCGGGTTGGTCGCCTGCTGAGAGGGCCGTGGACACATGGCTGGAGGCACCACTGCCCTGGGGCCAGGACAACGACACTCGGGATGCAGCCTCACAGCCTTCAGTGGCAAGAGGTTCGAATGGTGAGTCAGCTACTAACCATAATTCTGAGGCTCTTTTTGAAGGGACAATGTTAATATGCTAATGTAACAGATCGCCTGGCACCCCGACTGGGTACCTCCGTTGAAAGATGCTCCTAGCGCTTCCAGAGGACTCCAAGCACTCCACCAGACACCATAAGCACCGCAGGCTGCAGCTATCTCCCTTCAGAACGAAGCAGGAACAAGCTCTTACAAGAGCTCAGTGATTATAGCAAGGGAATATGCCTAGCATAGCAATCCCTTGTAGCAGATTCCCCCAATAAGAGACAGGACTCAAGTTGAGGGTAAAAATAGAACTCTCTGGCTGCTAGCTTGCAGCCCTTTTTATTCACAATCCACAAAACCTAGTACTGCTCACAGGGTTTTGCAGAACAACCAATAAACACATTACAACACATACAATGCAAGTACAGCAGCCAATCAGACACAATGGGACAATAGAAACACACCCAGCATATTCCTCCCCTCTGCTTAGGAGATAATTGAGTCAATTACTGTATCTACTCAATTATCTCCAAGCTGAAAAGTTACACTTTTTATACATTTTTATAACTTTGTGAGTTAACATCGTACATACATAAAACTTATATTATTTTAACCAGTATAACTTGGGGACAAACATATCCAAAATTCACTTGAATAGGTTCAGGGGTTTAACGGTTAGGTCGAAGTCCTTTGTTTTCACTTGCAAGCATGGCTTTTCCTTGTCCCTGGGACAACACCCTGCTGGAGAACAATGGATCCGGGGGAGGGGAAGAGGAAGTGTCCAAAAAGTTTCAGTATGTCCATACACTGTTTTTAAAAGGCCAGCACAGTACAATAAAAGTCCATTCACTGTGCTTAAAGGGCCAGTAGCCGCACGATAAAACACAGTATGCCCAAATACCGTGCATAAAGGGCCAAATCGCCCAGGGACCGTAGTCACACGGTAAGAGGCGGGCAAGCAGCCCCCTCCAAAACACAGTGGCGAAGTGGCTTTCGCTACAGCTAATGGCTAACTATGTTTGATGTGTGGGGGTGACACAGAGGGGTTTGGAAGCTAAGCTTCCGGGATACTACCGTTGGGATGGAGTTCATCTCTCGGATGTCGGTACAGACTTTTTGTTATTAGGCTTTCAGGACGGTTTGCAGAAGGCGTTGCTTTTGTTAGGGGGTGCTCAGGTAGCTGAAGGAGTCAAGCTCTGAGCTGTGGCGGGGGATGGATAGCTGTGACGGGTGTAGGTAGCTTGTTTTCAGTGGTAGGATAGTTTTAGTTCAATAAGAACAGTTAGGTTGGAATTGTTATTGGTAGGTTCAAGCTTGTTGGTAGCTCCGAACTTGCTGGGCGTAGGGTGTATCTTGCTATACGGTTCATGTACTCTTGTATTATATGTTATAATGGTTAGCAGCTATTGTTATGTGGGTCATTGTCTGGGGTAGAGTTGTGTAAAAGAATGGGGGTGAATATGCAATTTTCAAGTATGTTTACAATGACCTTAAATTATTTATGTTTTTTAAATTTTTAAATAAAAGCTGTGATAATTTTTCCCACAACAACGTGTCTGAATCTTATTGGAGGGTTGTGGATTTTATAAGCGTATGCTGTTGAAAAGGGGACTATGCATATGTCATGTAGCCCATGGAGCAGCATAGCTAAGGGGAATGAGCCTTGACAGGGCTAGGAGACAGGCAAGGAGCGTGGGCAAGGCTTGGGATGGTCTGAAAGAGAGTAGAGGAGGAGTTTTGGCTATGGGAGTATTTATAGGGGCCATTTTAGATTAGGGGCTATCTTAACTAATCCTCACTTACCTGTTGTTGATGGACAGAAAAGTTGGGGTGTAGGTCGTTTGTTCAGCGGTAGGATAGTTTTAGTTCAATAAGAACAGTTACGTTGGAATTGGTATTGGTAGGTTCAAGCTCGTTGGTGGCTCAGAACCTGGTGGGTTTTATAAGCATATGCCACTGAAAAGGCGACTATGCATATGCATGGAAAACTGATGTGTTTTCTGAAACATCTCAGACCATAAATAAAATTCCACCTGATCTATATTTCCAGTTCACCCACATTAGCTCACAATTTGCAATTCCCCTCCACAACAGGAGCTTTTAAGGCATCATAACCATTACAGTGCACTGAACTGGTTTGACTACACACAAGGCACCCCTGGCACTGTATTCACTATAGCCTGCTGTGGTAGTTATGGTGGTTGGAGTATTATTTTAATAGAGTTTAACTCTACTTAGAAATGGTGCAGTAAAATGGTATACTTTAAGCACGAAAACAACTTTGTCCTTATGAAGTCCATGGAGCAACGCAGGAGGTGAGTGGGCCTTGACAGGGCCAGAGAGTGGGCAGGTGAAGTTAAGGTCAAGGGGTGTGGAAAAAATTATATTGGGTATGGGGGGGAGGAGAGTAAGGGTTTAAATAATGGCCATTTTGATGAAGTGGTCTTTTTAATCAAAATCTCACTTACTTGCCACTTGTGGCAGGTCTGTGTGGTCTGTTCTTTTTCTTGCAGGTATGGCTTCTGCTGAAGAAATCCTGGCCGGTGTCAGAAGAATGGTGGAGGAGAAGGGGATGTCGTGGCTGCAAGACCAGTTGGGGGTCCCGAGCATATCTGCTCCCCCCACCACGGTGATGGAAAGGAGGCCGGTGAGGAGGGCACGACCGCCCCAACGACTGAGCCCAGGAGCTACACCGGCGGCGAGGAGGCGGCGGAGTCCGGCGTTGCACAGCACTGGAACCGCGGCCCAGGCAGAAGGACGGGCCTCGGGGGTTGGTGTGCGCCGGTTGGGTGCTTCCCGGGAACGGAGGCCTGGCGGAAGGAGTGTGCCCCTCCGCAAGTCCGCGGGCGGGAGGCCGTGGCAAATGGCTGGATCCAGCCCAGCAGGGGTGGCAGCCAGGCAGCAAGGAAGAACCGGACCGGAGATGCATCGCCCCGGTGAGTCCGCCCCTAGCGGCGATACGGAGGGGCAGGGGAATGGGGTAATTGCGGACAGCTCGGTGCCAGCGCACCCTCAGGTGAGAGGGGGGGAGGCAGATGGCAGGACAAGTACGGGCTTAACCCCTGCAGGGAATGGGCCCAGGACACAAAGCAGGGAAAGGGACAGCAGCGTTTCTGGGCATAGCGGAACCGCGGGGGGGGATGAATCCCAGCCCTCAGGAGGTCGCCAGGGTGACAGGAGAGGACAAAGCAGGATATCTGAAGACAGGTCCAGGGACGTGGTGGAGGTGCAGGGATCAAGGCGAGCGGGAGCCACCTAAGGCGAGCGGGAGCCACCTAAGGGCCGCTCTCAGGGTCGGTTGGACGGGAACTGGGACAGGAGGCGAGGTGAGGCTAGCGAGCAGTGCAGTGAAGGGGATAGGAGCAGCATCCAGAGGAGGTCAGCAGAAAAAGGGAGAAGCCGGGACAGGAGCAAGTCTAGGAGCTGGCGGAGTAGGCGGAGGTCTAGTACCAGGGAGCGAAGGGCAAGATATCAACGCAGCGCTTCCAGTTCATCGGAAAGGAGTGTAAAAGGTCAGCGGAGTAGGACATACGGCCGGGATGGTCAGGCAGCGAGGCAGCGCAGTGACAGGGACGGGGCGAGGGAACGCAGGAACGAAGGGCAGGTAGGACGACATGTGGACCCAGGTTATATTCTACCGGCAGGTCGAGGAGTGTTTCACCTACGGTCTCGAGGAGGGGCCAGGCGGATTGGAGTCGGCGGCAACAGGATTCTCCGGAGCCTGGCAAGGCAGACGGAAGGACAACAACCACGTAGCCGGCCATGGTCGGGGGCACCAGCGGTCAGTCACGAATTGCACCACACACTGGGACCTTACTGGGTTGTCTAAAATCGTTCCAAACTCCTGGGCAGGAGAAGAGGGGTCACCTCTGCTGTTCGGCAGGGTATGGTCACCAGAGGGCAGGGCTGAGGTGGCGTTGGCACGCAGGTGAAACGGGGGAAAGGGAGTCGGCAACCGACAATGCAGACGGGTCAGGACAGCAGGCGGTAGGGGGTGGCGAGATAGCGGACGTGGCAAGGCAAAATGTCCATGTGTCCTTCGCAGGGCCGTTGGGGTGTCACCGGAAAGCGGAGGTAAAAAAAAAATTGGGAAGGTGAATTCATGGAAATCTTCTCCTTGCTTCCACTCGAGGAATTCCTCGACTTGAAGGAGGAGGATAAGAAAGATGCCAAAAAAGAGGAGGAAGAGAAAAAGCGGCGGTATCGAAAGATACCGAAGACTTTTGGGAACTGGCTCAGGGCCTTTTGTATTTTGGCGAGCGTAGTCGGGGAAAAGTACCCAGAACGATGCTCCCAGCTTTTCTGTTATTTGGACGGGAGGGGATGCCTACAGGACGTATGGGGGCTTAGCATGGTGGCGGTACGACAAACAATTCCGCCAGCGCTTGGCAGAGAATCCTAACATGAGGTGGGATCAGATGGACCTGCCTTTATGGATGAAAATAATGATGGCACAGAAAA
This sequence comes from Pelobates fuscus, assembly GCF_036172605.1. Classification (NCBI taxonomy): domain Eukaryota; kingdom Metazoa; phylum Chordata; class Amphibia; order Anura; family Pelobatidae; genus Pelobates; species Pelobates fuscus. The sequence goes on from NC_086318.1 coordinate 229,385,019, forward strand.
ATGCGCCCTTTCAGGGGACGGCCGGTACGGTCACAGGAGGCACCATGTCGGCCGGACAGAAAAAGGGGTTCTGCTGGCTCTACAAAGAGGGGCAGTGCAAGTGGGGGACTTCGTGTAGATTTAAACATGAATGTTCCGATGCGGGGGCAATCATGGAGTCAACAGATGCTTTAAGAAAGAGAAATGCAACCTTGGTACAGCAGGGTCACCAGCCACGGCGGTTGCGACTGGGAACGTTGCCAGTGAAGGTCGGCGCGATGCTGCCTTGGCGAAGGTAACCAGGAAGACGCAAGATTCTTATGGCAAGGGTTTACAGAGGGTTTTGTTATCCCATTTAGGGTCAAGGGTCCGGGAACCATGTGTGCCAACCTCAGATCGGTTCGGGAACACCCGGGGATAGTACGGGAAAAGTAAGAAAGAAGTCCAAATGGGAAGGATGGCGGGGCCATTTCCATCCCCGCCGCTAGATGATTTACGGGTGTCTCCGCTGGGGGTGGTCCCTAAAAAGGAGGAGGGTAAATTTCGCCTGATACATCACTTATCGCACCCGCACGGGACTTCGGTAAATGATGATATCGACGCGGCACTGTGTTCCATATCCTATGCATCATTCGATCATGTGGTCGAGTTGGTTCGGAGAGCGGGACATGGCGCACTGATGGCGAAGGTGGATGTGGAAGCAGCATTTCGGCTGCTTCCCATTCATCCGGAATGTCACCACCTGCTATGGTGTTTCATCGAAGGGGGTTTCTTCGTGGACTTGTGTCTACCAATGGGCTGTTCCATCTCGTGTTCCTATTTCGAAAAGTTTAGCACCTTTTTGGAATGGGTGGTGAGGCGGGAGTCAGCCGGGGGGTCAATAGTGCATTACCTCAACGATTTTTTGTGCATGGGGCCGGCGGAATCCAAGCGATGTGGCTAGATACTGAAGGTATTTCAATGGGTGGCGCACTCTTTTGGGGTTCCCTTGGCAGGGGATAAGACGGTCGGCTCCACCTCATGCCTCAGTTTCCTCGGCTTGGAGATTGATTCGGTGGAAGGCGAATGCAGATTGCCCGCAGATAAACTACTTAAGCTTTGTCAGCTGGTGGACATGGTGAGGCATGCGAGAAAGGTGGGGGAGCCTAAATTTCACATGTCGAGTGATTCCCATGGGCAGAGTTTTTTGTAGACAGCTGGCCCAGGCGACGAGTGGAGTGCGGATGCCGAATCATTATATTAAGGTTTCGGCGGATATGAGAGCGGATCTGGGGGTTTGGGCAAGGTTTCTAAGGGAATTTAATGGTAAAGTATTTTTTCGTGAGCCAGGGGTATCCTCCAAGGACATGGGCTTATTCACAGACGCTTGGTGGCGTGGGGTTCGGGGCTTATTTAGCGGGTCAATGGTGCGCCGAAGAATGGCCAGCGGAGTGGAAGACGAGCTTGCTGATAAGGAACCTAGTGTTCCTGGAATTTTTCCCGGTGGTAGTAGCGGTGGCATTATGGGGTAAACAGCTGGCAAACAAAAAAGTGGTCTTTTATTCAGATAATATGGCAGTGGTCCAGGCTATCAACAGTTTGTCTGCATCATCGCCTGCAGTGATACGGTCATTTGGTACTTCTATGTATGTCTAGCAATATAGTGTTTAGGGCACGGCATGTTCCGGGTTTCTTGAATATAGTGGCTGACGCGCTGTCTCGTTCCCAGTGGGAACGTTTTCGGGATGCAACTCCGGAAGCACGAGAGGAAGGACAGGCATGCCCAGCAGATATGTGGCAGCTCGGGACGTCGTGCTTGGGGAGTTCATAAGGAGTTCCCTAGCGCCGGGCACCTGGGCGGCATATGAAAAGGTTTTGCACGAGTGGGAAGAGACAGTGGCACAAGTGGGAGGGGACCATTCAGCAGATAAGCGGCTAGACATGTTGTTGTGGGTACTGTGTCGACTATTTTCCAAAAAGGCATCTACAGTTATGGTAGACAGGCACATGTCAGCATTGGCCTTCTTATTCAAATTTAATGGATGGGAGGATATAACGAAGCATTTCCTGGTGAGGCAAGCCATAAGAGGTTCTCGGAAGGGTAAGAAATCAGTGGATACGAGGAGGCCGGTGTCTTTCGCGGTGCTGCAAGGGCTAGTGGAGGCTCTGGGTTTGTTCCTAATGATTAAATTAAAAACTGGAGAAACCTATTCTCTAGTACAGGGATAGGCAATCAGGGCCGGCCTTAGGGGTGTGCGAGCTGTACGGCCGCACAGGGCGCCATGGTGCAGGGGGCGCCCTGCGGCCGCATAGCTCACACGGCATGTCTGTTAGCCGCAAGGCTAACAAGGCATTTGCCTTGGGCGGCAAAAAAAGCCGCCCCCAAATGCCCAAGGCAAATGTCTTGTTAGCCTTGCGGCTAACAGACATGCCGGGCTGCTGGGCGGTCGGGCGGCGCTGGCGGGCGGCTGGCGAGGGAGCACTTCCTCTGAGCTGTCTGCTCAGCTCCCTTGCGCGCCGCAGAGTGAGGCTGGGAGGCGGAGCCGGAATATGACGTCATATTCCGGCTCCCAGCCTCACTCTGCGGCGCGCGAGGGAGCTGAGCAAACAGCTCAGAGGAAGTGCTCCCTCGCCAGCCGCCCGCCCAGCCCAGCAGCCACTGGACCACCAGGGAGAAGAGACCCCCCCCCCAGCATTCCCAAAGGTAAGGAGGCTGGGGGGGGTCTAAATAAATTTTAAAAAATGTGTTAATGTGGGTGAGTGTGTGTGTGTATGTTAGTGTGTGTCTGTGTATGTTAGTGTGTGTCTGTGTCTGTTAGTGTGTGTGTGTGTGTGTGTGTGCATGTTAGTGTGTGTCTGTGTATGTTAGTGTGTGTGTGTGTATGTTAGTGTGTGTCTGTGTCTGTTAGTGTGTGTGTGTGTGTATGTTAGTGTGTGTCTGTGTATGTTAGTGTGTGTGTGTGTATGTTAGTGTGTGTCTGTGTATGTTAGTGTGTGTCTGTGTATGTTAGTGTGTGTCTGTGAGTGTGTTTGTGTGTCTGTGAGTGTGTTTGTCTGTTAGTGAGTGTGTGTGTCTGACTGTGTGTGTTTGACTGTTTGTGTGTGTGTGTGTGTGTGTGTGTGTGTGTGGCTGTTTGCCTCTGTGTGTTTGGCTGTCTGCCTGTGTGTTTGTGTGTGGCTGTGTGTGTGGCTGTCTGCCTGTGTGTGTGTGTGTGGGGGGGGGCTGTCTGCCTGTGTGTGTGTGTGTGTTTGTGTGTGACTGCCTATGTGTGACTGTCTGGGCAGACTAGATGGGCCGAATGGTTCTTATCTGCCGTCACATTCTATGTCTGTGTGTGTGTTTGTGTGTGGCTGTCTGTGTATGACTGCCTGAGTGTGTTTGTGTGTGTGTGTGTGTGTGTGTGTGTATGGCTGTCTGCCTGCCTGTGTGTGTGTGTGACAGGGTGTGTGGGAAGGGGTAAGGCGTGGGGGAGGGCGGCGGCGCTGTGAAGATTTTTTGCACAGGGCGCCCAAATGCCTAAGCCCGGCCCTGTAGGCAATCTTTGGCAGTCCAGATGCTGTTGACTATTTTTCCTGTTATGGTCTTACAGCAATAATGCTGGCAAGCATCAAGTGAGATGTAGTCCACAACATCTGGAGTGCCAAAGGTTGTCTACCCTTTCCCTAGTGACTCAGTGATTTATTAGGCCACCCTGAAGTTAGCTTTAAATAACCCTCCACTTTTGCAAAGGCCAATATATATCTACTGAATTATTTGACAGATGACACCATACTTCCTAGGAAGACAGACTATTAGGCGACAACTTTTGAATGTATGTAAAGTGATAAAATGTAGGATCAAAAATAGAAGTAAATGTGAAAATATTTATTATGGGTATACATGCACAAAATTCCAGTGACATGGAAGGGGGAACGATGGTAATATTCAAGTGGCAACATTCTGTTCCGTTAATGTATGAGTGTGTGTGCATGTCTAAAATAAAATCTGTAATATTGCATACCCATTAATCATTGTAGAAATGTTGAATAAATGCATATGAAAAATTATTTTGAATTACATTCTGAACAGCCATCTAAACACATTATGGCTGTTTTGTGCCTAATTTTTTGTTTAACAAAAAGCACTTTTATACATACAGCACTTTTAATACAAATGTATTGTAAGTTTAATGGACACTTCAGACCTCTAAAGTATTTTAACTTGTTGAAGTGCTTTATGTGTCAAGAGTGTTTCCTTTATTTTTTAATTTAAAAAAAATGTAACCTTAACCCCTTAAGGTCGTTATGGCTTTCTATGGCATTCACAAATGAGCTTAAAAGCCATTGCAGTGACATAGAGCACTGATTTCAGCCCCTGAGCTGCCAGGTACTTACCTACGATCACATGGCCACAATAACCGGCTGAAGCTCTGCTGTCAGGCAGTCACCAAAGGCATTCAATCTTAAGGACCCACAGCACTATATATATATATATACATACACTGAACAAAATTATAAACGCAACACTTTTATTTTTGCCCCCATTTTTCATGAGCTGAACTCAAAGATCTAAGACTTTTTCTATCTACACAAAAGGCCTATTTCTCTCAAATATTGTTCACAAATCTGTCTAAATCTGTGTTAGTGAGCACTTCTCCTTTGCTGAGATAATCCATCCGCCTCACAGGTGTGGCATATCAAGATGCTGATTAGACAGCATGATTATTGCATGCGGGCGCCGGTGCAATTCCACCGCTACACGTGGGGCCCGGGCGGCCGGGCGCCGGGCCCGTGACAACCTGAGATCAGGTGCAGCTTTTTTTTTAACTCAGGAAGGGATGATATCACAAGCATATGGGGCCTGAACGCTAAATGTTGATCTGGCTGGAATCAAATATGGAGGAATTCCCAAACAACGTGGGGGAATCCTGACATAAACCTAAACCTGACCAACTGCAATAACCCCAGATCATAGCACTGACCCCCCAGGGTGTACAGTAGGCACTAGGCATGATGGACTCAACATGACCTTCTTCTATTGCTCCAGAATCCAATCTATATGCTCCCTAGCAAATTGAAGCCTTTTTTCCTGATCAGCCTCACTGATTAGTGGTTTTCTTAAGGCTACACAGCTGTTTAGTCTCAATCCCTTTAGTTCCCTTCGCATTGTGCATTTGGAAATGCTCTTACTTTCACTATTAAATATAGCTCTGAGTTCTACTGTTGTTTTTCTATGATTTGATTTCACCAAATATTTAAGTGATCACCGATCACGATCAATCAGGATTTTTTTTCCAACCACATTTCTTCCTCGTAAACGATGGTTCCCCAATATCCTTCCAGTTTTTAATAATGCGTTGGACAGTGCTTAACCCAAGTTTAGTAGTTTCTGCAATCTCCTTCGATGTTTTCTCTGCTTGATGCATGTCATGATATGACCCTTCTCAAACAGACTAACATCTTTTCCACAATCACGGGATGTGTATTTTGACATGGTTGTTTGAAAAAATGAGAAGCTACTCATTGCATCAGTTGGGGTTAAATAACTTGTTGCCAGCTAATAGATAATCGCCCATGCAGTAACTATCCAATAGGAGGCTCTTACCTATTTGCTTAGTTAAATCCAGGTGGCAACTTTTTTTTTTTGCCAGGCAGTGTATATTAAGCAAAACCTTGTATGTCTAAGCCTTATGTGTATTGAGTTAACATTCAATATTGCATTGTTTGCACATGGCACTCTTTTAAAAGAACTCCTGTTTATTAAATATTTGGCATCGCCTTGTGGACACCAAGGAGCTGGAATTTTGTCAGGTTAACACCTAACTTTATGGGTTCCAATAGTGAAGGGATTAGAGAGGTTTTAAGCTATGCCAGCTATTAAGAAGTGGCAGATTATTCTTCGTGTTTAATATTCACACATTTAAAAAAAAGTCAAAATTTTCTGTGATCATATTCATATATTTTTATTCAAAAATGAAGGTTAGTCTGTAATGTGTTAATATACAAACCTGACTATACATGTATACCGTTACATTTCTATTGTGTGGGTAGATAGAAAGATGTGTATATTACACACTCTTAATATGTCTATGTTTAAATGTAATTATTTCTTGATATACATATTCATTGATCCTGTGCCCAGATATTTTAACCATCCGTTTCTGTGTTATCTATAATGTATAGTCAGCATTTTGACAACCACTGTAGATTGTCAAATAAGTGGTAACAATTTAAGAAACCATAAAAAAGCAGTGATATAAATGATAATAGTATGCATCAGGAAGACACAGAAAGAGAATGCTCAAAACAAATAGTAGTTAACAGTAATGCAGCAGGATTCTGATTTGAATACCAGCTTTATTCCATGAAAACAAAATAAATGACTCTTTAAATGATTTATTTGGTTTGAAAATTTCCCCTTACATGATATTTTGTAGTTTCGTGAACTGTCATCATTAACCATTTCATAGCCATAAAGTTATGAGTGCATGATATATATCACAAAAAAATCCTTTTGAGATGTGGATAAGTGGAGAATGCAAAAATGTATCCCAGTGAAAAGAACGTTCTTTAAATCAAAATTATGCACAAAGCTCACATCCCTTAAATCATTACCCAAATGACGACATATTTACAGAATTAAACATATTTGGATATGAATTACCACATCTATGTCAATACACATTGCTACTCCTAATTATAGATTTGCCAACCAATATTAAATAGATTTATTTTACCACATCCACCACAAACGCCAACCGAGGCACTACTGTGGTCAATGCCAGAGTGGATATAGACTGATGGACATGCAATTCTTTATTCAGAGATGTTAAAAAGTATGTAATAACATGAAGAACAAAATATACCAAAGCAATGCACACATGTTATAGGAAGAGAATATATTCTGTTTCCTACTCGATCGTGGCTCGTGTTTACTGTCCTCTATCATTTAATTTTTCCAGTTAGGTTAGGACAATTTAACAGCAATTTAAGCAATTTTAGCAATTTGAAATTATAGGGAGGCTGAAGGCATGAAACAAGGGAGGGAGGGGAAATAGATGACTTACGAAATTCTGTCACCCGCATGCATGTACTGACAACAGACATATTTTTTGCACAGAATTGACATTAGGCAACAGAGTTGCGGGCTAAGTTAAGTGTGACAGTAATGCAATTAACCCAAAGCATATCAGTGCAAGTATAACATAAATACTGTACATACAGACTCCTACAACCATAACCACTTCTAAAAACAGAAGTGGTTATGGTGATTGAGGTAACCCTTGAAGGGTTTTTGATGTATTGTCATTTCTCTGCAGTCTGCACATCTAAATCACTTTATTTATACAGAGAGCATCTCCAAATGGAAGATATTACTGGGGCTGCAGCTATACTACCAACATATACCTGGCCACCAAGGAGATGAACAGTTGATCAGGAGTTAGGGAGTTAATCCCTTACTCCAATCAACAAGTGCGGCCTGTACAGGTGTTGGTGGATGAGCAGGCGGCTCAGGAGAAACATGTGATAGGGACGTGTGGGAGGTGATTATTCTTATTGGTGGGGCTTATAAAGTGGGACCTTCAGTCTGAGGAACAAGCTCTACCCTGAGAAAGTCAAGAGGATATAACCGCTCGGTACACATGAACATGAACAATGTGACTTTGATTTTATTTCCAGTCTGTTCCCATAACGCACCAGGATCCAGTTTTTCTACCATCAGGATAACACAAGTGATTATTGGACCATAGGATGCACCAGATGATTATCCATTGGAGGTCTTTTAGACCTGATTGTGTGCCTTTTTATCCAAACCTGTAGCTTTACACTTGTGTGTGCAATATATACATTTTATTTGGAACTTTTATGTTGTACTATGTTGTGCTGTGTTTTCAATTGTTTTACATGCTTAAAGATTGAATATTTGGAACCATGGATGTATCTATTGTGAGGCAAACAAGGCATTTTCCATGGACAGAACTTTCCGGGGGCGGCAAAAAACACCGTCCTGAAATGCCCAGGCTAATGCCTTGTTTGCCTCATTTTATGGTGGCCCAAGAGCTGGCCATCTGGCCACCTTTGGGCTCCCCTTGGGGCAGGTGACCAGTTGTTTCCCGAGTGGCACTTTCCCCTGAGCTCTCCCCGCCAGGTCCCTCGCGCAACTGCAGTGATGCCGGGAGCCGGAATATGACATCAGTCCGGCTCCCGGCATCACTCTGCAGCGCGCGAGGGAGCTGAGCAGAGAGATCACAGCTCCCTCACTGACAACTTAGAGCAGCTGCCCATCCGTCTGCACATCTGGGTGCCTTCCTGCCCTGCAGCCCGGCCAGCAGCCCGGCCAGCAGCCCCACTGGACCCCAGGTAAAAAATCCACCTAGCTATCCCAAAAGTAGGGAGGCTGGGGGATTTAAATAAATGTTAAAAATAATAATAGGGGCGGGGCCTGACTCATGGTGCTGCTGCTCCTGCCATCTGGCACAAAAAGAACCAAATCCTGACAAACTGAACCTGAGACCCGACTTCTTTTGGCTCTTATGTGACTATGCACACATTTTCCAGAACTTTTGGGCCCGACTGGAACAACACCTTGCCAGGCCCTCCCCCACTCACAGAGTAAAGTCAGAGATGAAAATGAAGAGGAGAGAGAGCAGACCGATCCCGGGTACAGCGAGTCCCCTATGCCTACTATATACCCACCCAGACCGGAGGTCTTAAGGAGGCTCCCTCCACAGCTTCAGCCACTACACCGGAAGCCCGCCTGCCGCTGGCGGTGGTGAAACACCGGGGCCACCCGCAGCGCCCGCAAAGGGAAAGACCCGGCTCCCATATATGCCCGAGACTGTGGCAAACAGAAGCCGACCCAACATGACCAGTCAGAATCATGCAGATCACCCATGCTCTGACCGCCACATGACCGGCCAGGGGAATTGGCTGAAGCAGCGACCCGCATACTGGGCCAACACATGCGACCGAGCACCCTACATGGACTGAGAACTGGAAAGACCAACGATACCACAGCTGAGTATAGCTCAAGATCCGAGCGGACACTAACCCTCAGAGACAATATCACTTGATCAATAGTCGTTATTTATCAATCCATGCAACGGTTAATACCCAGTGACCCCTCTCTTCACCTCAGCTATATCCTTCTCCTTTTTCTTTGAAAAGTATTAGTCTGCTATTGAATACCTTTGATGTTCCCATACCGGCAGTAGCCTTGAACATAATGCCACATGTGTGCCCTAGTCCATAGCGAGTGCAGGGAATCACTCCCACTACTCTTGACCTATAGCTCAATGCCTAGTATATGTTTCTCATATAGAGCTTAATCTAACCTTATCTAAACGGCATAAGCTGACAGCCATAAGCAGACTCCCTCCAGACCCAGTGTAGCCAGGGCATCAGCATGTCATTTTTTATCAGCGTGATATACCTTGGATTGCATTCGTGTTTATTTTTAATTATATTACTTCAGTTGAAACTAGTACTCCTACTTAAGCGCCCTCAGGCAACTATAACACCATCTTGTGTACTTACAAAACGGGCAGTATAATCCTGTTATGTTATAACTAAACACTATGCGAGCTTACCCATGGTGTAACTCACATTCAAGCAAGTTGTATTTCAATCTATTTTTTAATTGCTATAATTTACTTTCAGTCTAGACAGTAGATCCTATGGTAAATATGCAAAATATGCGCAATCCAGACATATATTTCTAGCTCATAAGATAATCCTCTACTGTTTAACCCCTTAAGGACCAAACTTCTGGAATAAAAGGGAATCATGACATGTCACGCATGTCATGTGTCCTTAAGGGGTTAAAAAAAGAAAATGTGCATTGTACATAAAACCACAATGTTGTTCACCAATGTTTATTGATAAGATTGCATCAGCTATTGTGGCTGTGCAAATCTGTTTTTTAATCCATGCACGACATAAATAAAGAATTTAAAAATAAATAAATAATAATAATAATAATTGTGAGTATTGGGGTAAAATGTGTGTGTGTGTGTGTGTGTGTTTGTCAGTGGATGTGAGTGTACATGTCAGTGAATGTGAGTGATTGAGTGAGTGAGTGAATGTGAGTGTGTGTGTGTCAGTAAATGTGAGTGAGAGAGTGTGTGTGTCAGTGAATGTGAGTCAGTGTGTGTGTGTCAGTGAATTTGAGTGAGTGTGTGTCCGTGAGTGTGTGTGTGTCAGTGAATGTGTGTGTTAGTTAATGTGTGTGTCTGTCAGTGAGTGTGTGTGTATGTCAGTGAGTGTGTGTCAGTGAATGTGTGTGTGTGTATGTCTGTCAGTGAGTGTCTGTGAGTGTGTGTGTCCAGTAAATGTGTGTGTCTGAGTGATTGTGCGTTTCTGTCAGTAAGTGGGTGCATCTGTCAGTGAATGTATGTGTCTGTCAATGAGTGTATGCATCTGTCAGTGTGTGTCTGAATGATTGTATGTGTCTGTCAGATTGTGTCAAATCAGTGAGTGTATGTGTGTGTATGTCAGTGTATCTGAGAGTGTGTGCTGGTTCGTGAGTGTGTGTCTGTCATGTGTGTACGTTAACAGGAAGAGGTGTGGCCTTGGCAGGAATGGGTGGATAATTTAACCCCTTAAGGACCAAACTTCTGCAATAAAAGGGAATCATGACATGTCACACATGTCATGTGTCCTTAAGGGGTTAAATTAGGGGGTGCCTGGGATCAGCCATGCTTAGGGCAGCACCATTTTAAAATACACCACTGCAGCTACCCATACTGAACGTATCCTAAGGTAGTAGCACGTATCTCTATCTCTATAATTTTGTATTTAAGTCCTCTTTACACATACCACACCAACTTTTTGTGTTTTTATATCATATTGCAAACAAAAGCAACATTTTGACCTCCCGATGAGGTCTTTGTCATTTGCACTGATCTTTATTAAAGCTGCCATTTGGTCATCCATGAGTGCCGGTATCATTTCTGCTATTCTACTTGTGTATTGAGGTTTGCCAGTGTCAGTTTTGGATTTGGACCCTGCATTGGTGACTCAGAAACATAGAAACATAGAAACATAGAATGTGACGGCAGATAAGAACCATTCGGCCCATCTAGTCTGCCCAGTTTTCTAAATACTTTCATTAGTCCCTGGCCTTATCTTATAGTTAGGATAGCCTTATGCCTATCCCACGCATGCTTAAACTCCTTTACTGTGTTAACCTCTACCACTTCAGCTGGAAGGCTATTCCATGCATCCACTACCCTCTCAGTAAAGTAATACTTCCTGATATTATTTTTAAACCTTTGTCCCTCTAATTTAAGACTATGTCCTCTTGTTGTGGTAGTTTTTCTTCTTTTAAATATAGTCTCCTCCTTTACTGTGTTGATTCCCTTTATGTATTTAAATGTTTCTATCATATCCCCCCTGTCTCGTCTTTCCTCCATGCTATACATGTTAAGATCCTTTAACCTTTCCTGGTAAGTTTTATCCTGCAATCCATGAACCAGTTTAGTAGCCTTTCTTTGAACTCTCTCTAAGGTATCAATATCCTTCTGAAGATAGGGTCTCCAGTACTGTGTACAGTACTCCAAGTGAGGTCTCACCAGTGTTCTGTACAATGGCATGAGCACTTCCCTCTTTCTACTGCTAATACCTCTCCCTATACAACCAAGCATTCTGCTAGCATTTCCTGCTGCTCTATTACATTGTCTGCCTACCTTTAAGTCATCAGAAATAATCACCCCTAAATCCCTTTCCTCAGATGTTGAGGTTAGGACTCTATCAAATATTCTGTACTCTGCCCTTGGGTTTTTACGTCCAAGATGCATTATCTTGCACTTATCCACATTAAATGTCAGTTGCCACAACTCTGACCATTTTTCTAGTTTACCTAAATCATTTTCCATTTGGCTTATCCCTCCTGGAACATCAACCCTGTTACATATCTTAGTATCATCCGCAAAAAGACACACCTTACCATCAAGACCTTCTGCAATATCACTAATAAAAATATTAAAGAGAATGGGTCCAAGTACAGATCCCTGAGGTACCCCACTGGTGACAAGCCCAAGCTTCGAATATACTCCATTGACTACAACCCTCTGTTGCCTGTCACTCAGCCACTGCCTTACCCATTCAACAATATTGGAATCCAAACTCAAAGATTGTAGTTTGTTGATAAGCCTTCTATGTGCAACAGTGTCAAAAGCCTTACTGAAATCGAGGTAAGCAATGTCTACTGCACCACCCTGATCTATAATTTTAGTTACCCAATCAAAAAAATCAATAAGATTAGTTTGGCATGATCTCCCTGAAGTAAACCCATGTTGTCTCTGATCTTGAAATCCATGTGTTTTTAGATGTTCAACAATCCTATCCTTTAACATGGTTTCCATCACTTTCCCCACTACTGAAGTTAGGCTTACTGGCCTGTAGTTGCCCGACTCCTCCCTATTACCTTTCTTGTGAATGGGCACAACATTTGCTAACTTCCAATCTTCTGGGACTACTCCTGTTATCAATGATTGGTTAAATAAATCTGTTAATGGTTTTGCTAGTACACCACTAAGCTCTTTTAATAGCTTTGGGTGTATTCCATCAGGTCCCATTGACTTATTTGTCTTTACTTTTGACAGTTGAAATAGAACCTCTTCCTCTGTAAACTCACGTGTAATAAATGACTCATTTATCCTTTTTCTTAACTGAGGTCCCTTTCCTTCATTTTCATCTGTAAATACCGAACAAAAATATTCATTGAGGCAGTCAGCTAGACCTTTATCCTCATCTACATACCTTCCTTCTTTTGTTTTTAATCTAACTAATCCTTGTTTTACTTTTCTTTTCTCATTTATGTATCTAAAAAAGGTTTTGTCCCCCTTTTTTACTGACTGTGCTATTTTCTCTTCTGTGTGTGATTTGGAAGCTCTTATAACTTGCTTAGCCTCTTTCTGCCTAATCTTATAGGTCATTCTGTCTTCCTCACTCTGGTTTTTTTATAATTACTAAATGCTAACTTTTTGTTTTTTACTATTTTGGCTACATCTGTGGAGTACCACAGTGGTTTCTTGAATTTTTTGCTTTTACTGACAAGCCTAATGCAATTTTCTGTTGCCTTCAGTAGTGCAACTTTTAAATAATCCCATTTCTTTTGGACTCCATTTAAATTGCTCCAGTCTGATAATGACTCCTTTACACATATTCTAATTTTGGAAAAGTCTGTTTTTCTAAAGTCTAAAACTTTTGTTTTTGTGTGGTGTGATTCGGTCACTGTTCTTATATTAAACCACACTGACTGATGATCACTGGATCCTAAACTTTCACCTACAGTAATATCTGATACCAAATCTCCATTTGTTAACACTAAATCTAGTATGGCCTCTTTACGAGTTGGCTCCTCAACGACTTGTTTTAGAGACAATCCCAGTAGGGAGTTTAGAATATGTGTGCTCCTGGCACAAGTAGCTATTTTTGTTTTCCAATTTACATCAGGAAGATTAAAGTCACCCATGATGATAACTTCCCCCTTCATTGTCATTTTAGCTATTTCTTCAACTAGTAGATTATCTACTATTTTTTCTGGGGGCCTATAAATCACACCTACACGAGTTACTGTGTGATTACCAAATTCTAACGTAACCCAAACTGACTCTATGTTCGCCTCACTAACCTTTATTAGGCTAGATTTTATGCTATTCTTTACATACAGGGCCACCCCTCCCCCTTTCTTGCCTTCCCTGTCTTTTCTATATAAAGAGTACCCTGGTATTGCTATGTCCCAGTCATTTTTCTCATTATACCATGTCTCAGTAACAGCGACTAAATCTACACTATCAGTTGCCATTATTGCCACAAGTTCATGGATCTTATTCCCTAAACTGCGAGCATTTGTAGACATGACTCTAAGGTTATCATTTTTAACACACTTGCTACAGGCACCTTCTGTCCTTGTTTTGGGGGACAATTGGATTGATGTTTTATCACCCTTTTGCCCCCCCCTCCTAGTTTAAATACATCCTAGCAAAACCTCTGAACTGCTCACTGAGAACATTTGTTCCCTTTTGAGAAAGATGCAAACCATCTTTTTTGTACAGTTTATTTCCATTCCAAACAGAGCTACCATGAGCAATAAAGCCAAATCCTTGCTCCCGACACCATTCACCAAGCCACAAGTTAAAGTCCCTAATACGCATCCGCCTGTCATTCTGAGTGTTATGCACAGGCAGAACTTCAGAAAATGACAATGTGGAAGCAACCTGCCGTATATCATTGGCAAAAACACTAAAAACTTCCTTAACCTCTGAAACCTCATTGCAAGCCAAGTCATTTGTTCCTAAATGGAAAAGTACATCCAATTCCCCTTCCTGCTTTGCTTGCTTAACAATATTACAGATACGTCTCCTGTCTCTGTGAGCAGTAGCTCCGGGAAGACACCTCACAAGACCACCATTGTCCATCTCCACACCTCTTATGATGGAATCCCCCACCAACAACTGCTTTCTATTAGGCCTCACCATAGTCTTCAAGCCTCTCTGCACAACACCACTAGCCTCAGTGCCTCTCTGCACAACACCACTAGCCTCAATGCCTCTCTTCACAACACCACTAGCCTCAGTGCCTCTCTTCACAACACCACTACCCTCAGTGCCTCTCTGCACAACACCACTAGCCTCAGAGCCTCTCTGCACAACACCACTAGCCTCAGTGCCTCTCTGCACAACACCACTAGCCTCAGTGCCTCTCTGCACAACACCACTAGCCTCAGTGCCTCTCTGCACAACACCACTAGCCTCAGTGCCTCTCTGCACAACACCACTAGCCTCAGTGCCTCTCTGCACAACACCACTAGCCTCAGTGCCTCTCTGCACAACACCACTAGCCTCAGTGCCTCTCTGCACAACACCACTAGCCTCAGTGCCTCTCTGCACAACACCACTAGCCTCAGTGCCTCTCTGCACAACACCACTAGCCTCAGTGCCTCTCTGCACAACACCACTAGCCTCAGTGCCTCTCTGCACAACACCACTAGCCTCAGTGCCTCTCTCCACGACACCACTACACTCTGAAAGTGCAGAAAATGAATTATGTAGAGCAACAGACTGTGCAATATGCCTTTTATCCACAACTCCAAGTCTACCAGATCCTACAGTAATCCATCTGCCATTCCTAGTATGTCTCTGCGGCAGTGGCTTTGCAGCAGTTCCAGCCTGAGTTTGTTTACCAGATAATTTACAAATCTCAGACTTCAAAAATACAATCTCCTGCCGCAAAATAGAGAACTGTCTACAGATTAGACAACAACCAAACCTCCAAAAAGTGGAACGTGAAACAAATGCAAAGCAACTATTACACTGAACTAAGTCTGCCATTCCAATGAGGTGAATAATTTAAATCAAACAAACCTTAACTTTTTATTTATCCTCCTGAATACCTCGGATTACCTCCAGGTTATCTCCAGAATATCTCCAACCACACACACACTTAGAAGCAACACTCTCCAGAATATCTCCAACCACACACACACTTAGAAGTAACACTTAGATGAAGCAACCAAGCTCTATTAGCCAAGCTAATGACAACTACCCTTATATACTCCTAAAATCACCTCCCACTAGGAATGTTTAACACCTGGGTAGGCCTCTGCTTATTAGCAAACAATAGCTAATTTAAATAGCAATCAATAGCAAGTAGCTACCCAATCCAATCAAATGCCTTATAATTACAACAGGAAATCAAACCTTGTGCATTCAGTAACCTTTTCCTACAGATGAATCTTACCTGTAACAGTAAAAAAGAAAACTCTTAGCACAACTCTTAGACAGTTGAAGCTTCTGTAAAACTCTCCAGAATATCTCCAACCACACACACACTTAGAAGCAACACTTAGATGAAGCAACCAAGCAACCAAGAGTGCAGATTTCTATTTTTAACACTATAACATGTTGCAAAGAGCCCCATTTAACATTAAATATCAATATTTTTAAAATCTATTGATGCTTTTTAGTGCATCCTTGAACTGACGGCAAATAGAAAAGAGACTATGACGACGTTGACTTACCTGATAGCATTCCTTTGATATCATAGTTCATTCTTTTAGTTAATGCAACATTCTGGTAATATATCGAGAAGCGATAGTACTATCATTATTACGAGGACATCAGGGTCAGGTTCCTTACTGTTACTTACAGTAGACCTCTTCAGGGGGGGATCTGAGCCATGGCCTCTGGGGCAGTGTAATCTGAAGACATTGTTAAATTAGACATGCACATGATAGTTATAGAAGTATTCTTGCTTACACTTTTTTAATTTCTGATGTTATCTAATTATTTTTATGTACTGGACTTAGAGTTGCATTTTAGGGGTAAGTATTATGTTAGACAGGTTTTGAAGTTTAGGCTTAGGTTAAGAATTGAGACACTATACTTGGGGCATACGAAACTGGCCATTTTAAACCATAGGAAGGTTAATAGCAAAAAAAATCTATTTAAATTCTAGGTTCCAAAGGTAAAACAGAAAGAGGGGACTTTGTATGCAAGACACTGTATCTACTTAAAAACTAAAGTACTTGCTCTACAATTTTTTTAACAATATATTACACATGTATGTCTTTTGAACACAAGCCAAACCAACAAGAGTGCAATCCTACTCTCATGTCACATACTATCACTCTAATAGGTGTCTCAAATGTAACAGACATGTGTAAATGTTCATATTACTGTAAATTTTATTAGAGAATTAAATTCGTTATGAAAAAAGAAGCACTGGAAAATAAATGGAAAAGGAAATTATGACTTCCAGTTTAAATTGAACTTGAAACTCTGCCAGGGCAAGCCATGTTTGTGTACTAGACCTTTAGTGTGAAATCATTACAGCTGTTAAAAGAATCCCATGCCTAATTATGCGAGCTGTTTGCAGAATATGCTTTCAATGTACGGTATTTGAAGAAGGCAGAAAATTCTATTTAGAGGGTTAAACTTATTTAAGTTAATTACATAGTCAGAGAAGCCTTCTACATTTCTAGTTATTCAATTATTTTCAAATGTTAGACTATTATTTCTTTTTTTTGCATCTAAATAGACTGAGAGTTAGGATAAAAAAATATTAACACATTTGCAATGAATATCAATAATATGTCTTTCTTGTATTCGTAAGAATGACCTAAATATTTATTTAAAAATTATTGTTATGAGATCCAACTTATTCCGCAGTGCACTACAATGAGCAAATTAAAGTGTTAAATGAATGTGTTCTTTGTCCTTTAGCTCCTTCACTTTCAAGAGGTTTTCAGAAAAACCAACCCCAGAATCCAAGTATTTTGGGTGTCCTGGATAGTTATGTTTCACATATTTTTAGATGTTGTCTGAATAGAAAAACATTTATTTATTTTTTTACCAGTTAATGAGGTTACAGATAGGAAAACAGATTTGTAAATAAACTGGATCTCTCGATACGTAACATCACATAGTCTCTACTCCTAAAGATTTATAATAAAATTATTGTTATGTTATATATGGTGGTACTGTCCACAATTAATACCATTTTGAGTGAAGGCAGAAGATTTTTTTTTTCAAACTGAATGGGATAGAAATTTGTCCTTACCCAACGATGTCTCTTCTTCATATGGCACTTAAAGAGTTGAGTCAAGAAGAGTTTACACTGCTCTTTTACTTTATGTCGGCAGTAAAAATAACTATAGCAAGGAATTGAATATCCTTCATATTATTAATTGCATAGCTGTTAAACCACTATGTATTTTCAGTGTAGAATGTAAAGATATGGCAATAACGATAATAAAGAGTCTCAATTCTGAAAAAATACTCTTGGAGAATTTGGAGATGAAATATGGAGAATCTATAACACACATTAAAACATTTGGAAAATAGATTTATTCTGTAAATATACCAATGAAAGTTCTATATTAGGGTAAATAGGTCATCTCAAAGTAGCTGATAATTTCGATACACATTGCACGTCTGATGGGAAAACTCTGAATACCCTGTTCACCTCAATACCATGTTCATTGTATGTGTTTTGTAATTTTATAATCTGGTTATATGTTATGTTAATGTTTGTCTGGATAAAAACGAGACTACTCAGCAGGGAAAAGAGATGAGATATTAGAGGGAGAAAGAAAGAAAAAGGAAAGAAAAAAAGGTGGTAATTGTTAGATATATCAGATAAATGCAATTGTATTTATAGATGGTTTTAGACTTGTTACGGTATATTTATAGCCATGTTACCTCGGCTAATCATCCCTGTAATGATTAACAAATTTGAAAATTGTTTGTATTGACTATATATTGTATTTATACATTTGAATTAGTAAAATAAAATAAATACATAAATATTGTTATGAGATCTATTTTATTCCACATTGCATGACAATGAGCAAATGAAACATGAAAGTGTTAAATGAATTGGCCCTTTGTCCTTTAACTCCTTTACTACCAAGCAGTTTGTAGAAAAATCACTCCCAGTATTTTGGGAGCTCAGAAAACTCATGTTTAGATGTATTTTTAGTTTCAGTATGCCTAGATAGCGCATTATTTAATGGAAACAAAGAAAAAATGAAAACTTTGTCTGGACAGAAAAAAATATTTACCAATTATTGAAGTTATAGCTAGGAAAACAGAGTTCTTATCTCAGTTGTATGTATGTGTATATATATATATTACCCTCACATTGCAACCATGTTGCCAGTTTGGACACACACACAAATACACACAATGATGCACACCCTCTTTGAATTCTATGATTTTACACATTGGGACATAATAATCATCTTTTCCTTAGCAGGTCTTGAAATTAGGTAAATAAAACCTCATATCAACAAAACACATGATATATTATTACATCAGGTCATGATGTATTTAATAGAAATAAAGATAAAATAGAGAAGACACACAATGACAAGCAGAAACACATGCAAATACGAATGTGTCTGGCAGTGTGTATTGGTACCTGTTTGTGCATATCTGGTATTGTGTAACATATATGTGCCTGAGAGTGTGTGTC
This sequence comes from Pelobates fuscus, assembly GCF_036172605.1. NCBI lineage: Eukaryota > Metazoa > Chordata > Amphibia > Anura > Pelobatidae > Pelobates > Pelobates fuscus. The sequence continues at coordinate 229,403,937 of NC_086318.1, forward strand.
TAGCAGTGAGGATCCTTGTGTGTATATCTTTGTGAATATGTATCCATGACTGTGTCTGCAATAAATATCTGTGTCAGTGTATGTCTGTGCCTAGGAGAGTATGTGCGGGGGGAGCTGCTTGCAGTGTATTGTTTGTGTGTGGGGGGAGGGGCTGCTTGTAGGCTTGATGTGTTCATTGTGTTTATGGTGGGGCTATGTTGTGTGTGTCAGGGATGACTGTGTAAGTGTTACTGTCTGTGGGGTGGTGCCTTTGCCTAAGGGTGCCTGTGTGTTTATCAGGGTGACTATGGCTGGGTGGTTGTGACAGAGTGAGTGTGATTGGGTGACAGTAACAGAGTGACTGTGGCAGGGTGACTTTGGAAATGTGACTGCATGTGAGCGATAAGTGTGGGGAGTGATGTGATATGGTGACTGTGTTTATGTGTGGGGTTATGTGACATGATAACTGAGTGTGTTTGTTGGGGGGTTACTGTGACAGAGTGATTGAATGTGTGTTGGAAGTGATGTGACTAAGTGTGTGTATTTGAGGGTGATGTGACATGGTGACTGCGTGTGGGGGGGTTGGGCAGTATGCGTGTGTGCGGGAGCTCTACCACTTATACAATCAACCTGATGTATGTAGACACTAAATGTGAAGAGCATTTAAAATCAAGGTATTAATGAGGAAGAGCTTCCAGTGGCTGTCAGTCTCACAATTGTAGGAGACATGTTTATAGTCAATGTAACAATGTTTTACAGTGTTAAACTGCAAGTAGAGGACCCATGCACTGAAACATGTGAAGTGGCTGTGGTGCTTACATTGTCCTTGTAAGTGCTACACAACTGGGACTGTTAATAGCATAGCAGTTTTCTGTGCAGTTCATAGTGTATAACAGTACACTATTTAATTGGTTTGGGATGTTTGGTTTTCACATCTGCATAAACTGAAATGTACAATTAGGCCATTCCAGGACACAGTATGACTTCTGTTATACTGGAGATGGATAGTTTGAAAAGTCACAGCAATAGTTCTCATTCCTTATTGCTTAGCTATGAATGTATTGTTAGCCCTTGTTTCGCTATTTTGTTTGTTGCTTAAGGACATGGAATGACACTTTCACTTGCTCAAGCAACAGCTGCACTTCAGAGATGAGTCCCTTGGAGAATACATTCTTTTTCGTCAGTTCCATTCTGAATTACATGGGTTCATTCGCACAATTGCGTAATTTCATTATGCTTGTTAAAATCATTATATTGTCGATACACTTAATCAACATGGAAAGTTAAAGGATATACCCTGCATCTGTGTAATTAAAATTCTCTTCACTTCTAATTTACAAAATAATCTTTGTGAATTCTGGTCTGGAATAATCCCCATATTAAAGGAAATATTCTAACCTCTCCACTGTGATGGATGGCTGCAAGATATTACTAAACAATACATTGATTATACATTGTCCCATAGTTGTTATACAACTTAATGATGCACAGTACAGAGAATAATGACAGAATAATAAGCAGGCAAAATCAACCATTTGAAGGGACTGGCAAACCACTGACACTTCAGCTGTTGTGGACAACATTTCCCAGAATCCCAGCTGTTGACTTTTGACTTGCCCTGCCTATGTGCTAAATGGGTGGATAGACATGAACAAACAGGGAGAACAGACAGGGATAGAAAAACAGAGGTTAGATAGATAGATAGATAGATAGACAGACAGACAGACAGTCACACTGGGCAATAACAGAGCTGAAAAACTGATGAGGATGGTTAGCTCCAAACTAGGAAGACCAACAAGCCCCACAGGAATTGTAAAGATCAAAATGGAGTAATAAACTTTATTAAGAGAAAGTACATACAAAACAAAAATAGTGTTCATGCAACTAAAATGTGATCAAACTGAATGTGTATAAAATGATAGAAGACTGCTAGAACTGTACCATAGATACTCACTAAATAACGTTAAATGCCACGAGCTACAAATGTAGCAATTCAATGCAAATAGTTAAACTAATTTGATACAAAAGTGACAGACTGGTTTCTGTAGTGTCCTGTGTAAGCTATATACATGATTATTTGTGTTTGTGTTATTTGTACTGTGCCCAAGTCTCTGGAGCGGGACATGATAGCGGAGTGGGTTGCCATATCCTTTGTGATGGCTATTGTGTCTCTGGGTGCATCACCAGCAGCTGTTGCGGCTTTGCGGATTCTGAATATGGCGAGTATCGTGCTGGGCTCAGCCCCCCCTTAGATGCCCATTATAGATAATTGTCGATGAAAGTAGTGTAGTAGGGCGTCCCCTTCAACGCTCTCTGGGATCCCTCGGAGGAGGACATTCTGCTGTCTATGCCGTGCTTCCATTGTAGTGACGGACCGCGTGAGCTTTTGGACTTGCAAGGTAAGAGCTGTCATCGAGTCCTGGGAGTGATGTATTTGTTGCCCCCTTGCACTTTCCCTGGACTCCGCTGCTGTGAGCCGCTGTTGGAGGTTCCCTACCTCTTTCTGAGTGTTTAGTAAGTCAGCCTTCCACACTTCCCTCATTACTGCCAAGAGGTCTCTGATATCCTGGTAGATGGCCCCTCTTTCAGCGGGAGATGGGGTAAAGCTCTCCCTGACTTCATTGGAGTCCTCGGACGCCTTCTTCACTGGATGCCTCAGGCGCCATTTTGGCAGGAGGCGGTGGAGTAGGCCTCGCAAACGAGAGCCAAATGTCTGACATTCTGGGTGTCTCTGGCAGATGGAACTTTTTATTTGTGCGCCCTATTGATGTCTCTGTGTGTGAGGCATGCGTGTGGCCACTGTTGGTTGCTGATTATCGTGGTTTTTGCCTATTTTATCAGTCCGTCTAGCTGAGCAGCTGGCCACGCCCCCTCCAAATGATTTAATATTTTGAAATATATTTTTATGTTTTATATTTTTTGATATATTGATATGTTTTTGTATATCATACATTTTTAATAGTTTAATGTTTTAAAACTTGTATATTTTAAAGGCTTCTCCAAAAATATGAAATCATTTGAAAAATGTATCCAAAGATATCCTAGATAACTCAAGGCCAAAGTGAGATTTTAACGTCTTTGTAACATATCGCAGCTTAAATATATACTAGTATTGAATAAAAAATCATGACACAATCAATAATATATTCCCTTCTTTTACTCCTGATTGGTACATCATTTTTTTTTATTGTGTATTCATTGTGAAATAAAAAGTTTACCATGCATTCTACAGGTTAACTTCATAATGGCAAAACATTAAGGAAATGCTTATTAGTAACCAGTTGTGTGTTCATTAAAGGGGATCTGTCACTGCTCAGGAATTCATACTGAGTAAATCATTAAAAAATACCTAAAAACACCTAAAATAGGGGTCTTACTGCATGAGATGATCTCAGCAATTAGATGAGCAATTAGAGCCCAACAATTAACATAATTTAAGGGGTTATGTCCCCATATAACATGGCAAACAAGTCTAACAAAAAATTGAAACAGATGGTTGTCACACTTCATGGTTGTCATAAATAGCCACATGCTTGCGTGCAACATTGCGCCAACAGGCCTCTCTCACCAGCATCCTGCTCTGAAAAAGCGACAGCATATCAATTTCAGTGCTCACTTCTGCCCCAGCAACAGATTCCTCCATTAAAAAAAAATTCTACAAGAACTGTAAACCATTCTGCAAATGGAATTTACTAAATTAGCCAGAGATGTCCAAGAGATCAGAGAGAGAATGGCTCATCTGGAGGTGAAAGCTGAGAAGCTAACTGATTTCCACAATTCATTAACTGATGCATACACTAAGCTAATAACTAGAGATGTCCCGAACGGTTTGTTGGCGAATAGTTCCTGGCGAACATAGCGTGTTCGCGTTCGCCACGGACCGAGAACATATGCGATGTTCGGTCCGCCCCCTATTCGTCATCATTGAGTAAACTTTGACCCTGTATCTCACAGTCAGCAGACACATTCCAGCCAATCAGCAGCAGACCCTCCCTCCCAGACTCTCCCACCTCCTAGACAGCATACAATTTAGATTAATTCTGAAACTGCATTCTTTTTTTTTTTTTTAGACAGAAGTGTGTTATATTTGAGCATGCTAGGCTGAACGTGCGTATATCATGGCTAGTTGCACTGAGGGTATGGGTATATAGCAGTACATTGTTGTGAAAGATGGCTGTCATGTTTAGGGTGTAGCTTGCACATTATCAACTGTGTATTTATATCAGCAGCTCCACCACTAGTTATAAATCAAGTGTGAGTCGCCCCATGAGATGAGACTAGTGAATAACATAATACATGAACGGTTAAGGTAAAGGCATGTAAGGAACTACGACAATAAACTCTTTAGGAGGTGAAATAATGACATGTTTAAACGCTTGCTACTTTACGATTAGTTAATGTGCAGAGAGCAGTTCATGTGATCAAAGGCATGGTGTAGAGGATCGGCTATAGTGGGACATGCTTGGCAGGCTGCTGTTTACTGCTTGTGCTCATCCGATCCCTTCTGGGTGCCAGGTGCAGACCCTAGGAGTCCCTGATACCTGGAACAACAAAGGCAAGTCTTGAGGTGGTGGAAGCTTGTTTTGTCGTGTGGTCGGATCTGTCCCGGTGGTGCTTCACGCAGGTGCGGGATTGTGGTGGCCTAAGCTAGAGGTGCGTGCTTGACGTGGGGCAGGATCTGCATTTCTGTTTGTGCCTCCGGTCCCGTCTTTGACGCCTTTTGCGTTGGTGGATTTTAATGGGGACTGCTTCGCTTAGCTGTGGTGGAGCTTGTTGTGGCTGTGGTGGAGCTTGTTGGGGCTTCCTGCTTGTTATTTGCTTCCAAAATTGAATACAGAGTCTGTCCAGCTTAGACTCAATATCCTGCCATGCTTTGCTGGTACCAGGAGGACACGCGGCTGCCGCCATATTGGGAGAGTCGCAGATGAGTATGTAAGCCTGGGCGTCCATTAGCTCCAGACAGCCTCTCAGGGGTGACCGGGATAACCCCCACCGGTCCAAGGGGGGGTAACGGAGCTCCTGCCGGGAGGTAGCTGCTCCTGGGCATCCCAGGATCGGGAGATCGTCCGCCTCTCCCGCCCGGTGAGCACCAGGTCACACTTGCCACGCGGAGGTAAGTAAGACTCTGTCGTGTTGCTGACCGCTATTAAGCATGTCAAGTCGGTCAGGTAGGAGCAACATTGCTGGGCCATCCCCTTCTGGGGTGAAATTCGCTTGTTGATAGCTGCTTAAAGTGAGATATTGAGGGAGCTCACACGAAGTGCGTCTTTCCTCCGTGACAGCTAGGCCCCACCCCCGGAAGCTGCATTCTTAGTGAGAGGAGGGACAGTGTAGCTGCTGCTGATTTAATAGGGAAATCGATAGCTAGGCTAGTGTATTCAGTGTCCACTACAGACCTGAAGGACTGATCTGATCTCTGCTGTAAGGACAGCACCCCAAAAAGCCCTTTTTAGGGCTAGAACATCAGTCTGCTTTTTTTTTTTCCTGTGTAATCTAATTGCAGTTGCCTGCCTGCCAGCGTGTGTGTCAGGCTCACAGCGTATACTGTGCCCACTTGCCCAGTGCCACCACTCATATCTGATGTCACAATAGCTTGCATTTAAAAAAAAACAAACGTTTTTGACTGTAATATAATAGCAGACAGTTTCCTTCACATGTGTGCGTTTCAGGGCCTGCCAGGTCACAGTGTCACACCAGTGCAACTCATATCTGGTGTAACAGTAGTGTACATTTAAAAAAAAAAATACAGGGGGCTTGTTGTCACCTTTCGGGGACCCTTGGTGTTGTACGTGGCTGGGTGGAGGAAGAGACCTTCAATGACATCAGTGATGACAAGGAGCGGGACATGGCTAGCTTGGTATCCAACCTTGTGCAAATGGGGAGTTTGCGGTTGTGCAAATGGACTGTTTGCGGTTGTTTGCGGTGCGTTAAACGGGAAGTTTGGTCTGTCACTGCGAAGCGGGCGTAACCCTTACACTACCTGATCGATACAACATCATACCTGATGTTTTAAAGCACGTTATTCCAAACAATTTAGGAATGTTAGGTGATTTATGCCCTTTATGGATTAAAACCAGACTCTACATCAACTATGTAATTTTCCATGGGAGTTTTGCCATGGATCCCCCTCCGGCATGCCACAGTCCAGGTGTTAGTCCCCTTGAAACAACTTTGCCATTACTATTGTGGCCAGAAAGAGTCCCTGTGGGTTTTAAAATTCGCCTGCCTATTGAAGTCTATGGCGGTTCGCCCGGTTCGCCCGTTCGCGAACATTTGCGGAAGTTCACGTTCGCCGTTCGCGAACAGAAAATTTTATGTTCGCGACATCTCTACTAATAACTAAATTAGACCTTCTCACTAACACTGTAGCCGGCCACAAAGATAGAGATCGTCGCTACAATATCTGCCTCCGTGGCATACCTGAGAAGAGTTTGCCACCAGAGCTTCAAACCTACGACCTAGAAGAAAGAAGATTGCACACAAGGCACCAGGCCTAGACAGGTTTGCAAGGCTATACTACCAAACATACAGCAACATTCTCTCCCCACATATGACAGAGCTTCTCAATTTTTGCTATTCACGAGGGGTTATCCCCAGAGAAATGCCTCTAGCATATACTTCTACTTTTCTTTTTTCAATATTGATATAAAACTCTACGCTAACCTTCTTGCCAATCAGCTATCCACAATCCTATCTAGAGTGATCTATAATGACCAGTCAGGATTTATATGTAGTAGACAGAGTAGACAGGGATCCGATAACACTAGAAAAAAATGAATATTTTATCACATATGAACTCCACAAAAAGTAAGGGCTTTTCTTTGTCATTAGACACAGAGAAGGCCTTTGATAGGTTGAACTGGTACTACACAGAGCAAGTGTTACTCAAATATGTATTTTTAACAGGCCTTCATCAAGGGCGTTATGGCTGTTTATAGCAATCAGATTTAACAAGTCTTGAATGCAGGCTTTCTTTCTACTCCATTTATGATTACTATTGAAACCAGGCAGGGTTGCCCACTGTCTCCCTTCCTCTTTATAGTATTGCTAGAACCATTTGCCCAAAATCAGGAATCATCAGGGGATTAAGGAAATTGTTATATATGGAAATTACTATTGTCTGTCCATGTTTGCTGATGACATTCTACTGACTCTAAGTGACCTAATCAATTAATTGTCATCATTGATAACACTTTTGAATGAATATAGTAATGTTTTATATTCCAAATTAAATCCATTCTAAAACTCAAGCTCTACCAGTGGTGCTGCCTGCCCACTTGATGGGTAAGCTTTGCCGAACCTATAATTTTTGTAATGGAAAAGCACATATATTACAAATCTGGGAGTGAAGTTCACACCTTTTCTAGATGGCATAGCCAAACAAGACTATACCCCACTACACAAATGTGCAGTGCAAAGTTTTTAAGAAAAGAAGTTTGTTAAACTTTCCTGGCTGAACAAAATTAATGCAATCAAAATGATGACAAATTTCGGTTAAAATAACCCCATGTCTTTGTAAACAGTTTCCAAGTATTTTAGGAATAGATGCAAGCCCTTCTAGCCCCTAACTATAGATAGACCTGTGGGTGCAGTGTAGGTGTCTCACATCTTTTAAATTACTACAAGCCTTTTTCTTAGACACAGCAATAAAACTTCACTTGCATAAGGGCAACATACAATGAGAAGACATGGAGAGAGATTGGGCTGCAGATGTCTGTTTGGTGGATATGGTGTGGACCCCCAAACCTTGTAGAAAAAAGATGGGAAATTATTACTATCTACAACATTAGCAATTTCAGTATGAGGTCCGTTCCAACACAATAACAGAATTCAACACAAATTCCATTTAAGGACACTGGTAACATTGGCTAACTTGACTAGCCATGCAAAAATTGATTAAATTGGGGATCTCTTCAATAGAAGAAGTGTGTCCCAAATCTTGCAAAATAAATATAACTTGCCAACTCTTTAATCTTCCAATACCAACAAATGAAAAGTATCATTTCCACATGAGTGTACAGCTCTACTGAAATATCCAGTCAACTCATAGGTGATGATAAAAAGGAATACACTAGATTCTGGCAAGCATGGTAAAAACCTAAAGCACTGTCAATTTGTTATAAAACTCTAATGGGCTCAATTCCTGACAATCCATTCACTTTCATGATGCAGTGGGCAGATGAATGCAACTGCGCCCCCTGAGTCCGAGAGTTAGTATACTCCATTAATGCACTCAAGGCATTACACACTGCTATTCTCACATAGAAGCACATAGGCAACGTATCTACATGTGGTACTTAACGCCCAGGAGGCTCCACCTTATTTATCCTAGCATTCTGCTAGATATGCAGAAATGATGAGGGTACCATTACGCACATCTGGTGGGACTGTACTGGAATCAAAGCACTTTGGGACACAATTAGTGCCTTATAGCAACACTACATATTGCTGATCTACATATCATCATTTGCAGATGTCTGTTACTCCTCTTACATTCAAACGTATCTAAGGCCTCTAAACAACTAGCAGAAATAATTATATTGAACTTGATAGCGCTTCACTCGAATCAGTCTGTTAGTTCGACTAAGACTTAGCTGCTAGACAAAATGAATCAATATTGTATGTTTTAACGCATGTCAGTAGATGTGGTGTCACAACACATATCTTTTACAGAAACATGGCAGTTATGGGTCAAGTAAATCAAGCAACCAACCTAATTGACTAAATCAACTGGTTCAACACCAATAGACATGACATGAACACAAATAGAATGTGAAGTACAAGCGCTTATGTGTATAGGTTTACAATCAGGATAGTTCCGAAGGTATATATTTTCGTGAGCTGCTATACCACCGTGCTTATCTTTCTATCAGAGATAGTGGAAAAGGAAGGGATATCAGGTGTAGCGCTCTAATGGTAGTGGATATATAGAAATTATTTAAGGAATCCTTGCTGTACCTTGGTAGGTCATATACACTTGTGGATAGTCTCACTATATTCAGGTCAACCTTAAACCAAAAACACAAATATACACAACATAGTGTAACCTGTATACAGAATGTAAATCAAAATAAAGTGCGTTGATCACTAACTCACACTTTTAAGAGCTATCACACTAGCTCAGGTATATGCGCCTTAGGGTCCGTAGAGGCGACCCTCACCCTCCTTTAGGTCCAAGTTTTCTCCAGGTGCAGTGTCCTAGGTAATGGGTATAGGAGGGAACATATAGCGTAGTACAGTCTATGTATATAGGAGGTATAGTACGAGGTAATGTGTATATACTCACAAACCCTGAGCCAATATATCGGCTCGCTTCATAAGGTGTATGTGGTTAAGGACCACATTCCTTCTTTGTAAAAGCAGGTAGGAATAAAAGCCGTAAGTGTGAAAAATATATATGTAATTTATTATGTATAAAAAATAATATAACATGTAACTTTAAAAATAGTATGCAGATAAAATAACACTACTGGCTATAGTCCAAAAAGCAATTCTGTCTGCTCACTGTTCATCCAGGACGCGTTTCGCCAAATTGGCTTCCTCAGCTGGAAAAATGTTCAGAAGACATTGTGGACTCCTTCCTGCTTATATACCTTTGTTGATTGTGGGCTTCAGGCTTGTATTTTTCGCGGGCAATCTCCATGGGAACGGAGATGCCCTGCGTTTCAAGCCTCCTCTTCGTTTGGCTGCTTCCGGGTATGGTCACTTCCGGTTTCGGTTCCATTAGCATCATGCGTTCCACGGTGCGTTCCACAGTGCGTTCCACTGTGCGTTCCACTTATATGGCCGTATTAAAACTGTCCTGTGCCATATTAGTAGATATAGTCCTCGGAAAATTCATAAAGATACATCAGGGAAAGCAGTAATTCATCTAGTATTGATACATTAGCTTATGTGTCCCTAGTGATTGAGCAATATATATATGTATATTTATAGCTTGTGTGGCTCATAATTTCATCTATACTGCAGAAGCAGGGGCAAAAAAGGGACAGGCAATAATCTGAGAATATAAAAAAGTGCTATATAAAAACCCTAGTGGATTTCATACTAGGTGAAGACATACAGGGATATGGATATAAATGTAGAACCAAATAAATATAAGCTCATAAAAAATGGGTAGGAGCAAACCTATATATGGAAAAAAACTCCAAGTGCAATAAATGGACCCCAGAACAAATAAGTATAAAAAAGGAGGTATAGTAGAGGCTTATCTATATATATATATATATATATATATATATATATATATATATATATATATATATATATATATATATAAAGAAAGAAGGAGAGAGAGGTCATGGGTGTGAAATAGATCACCTCCAAACCTCAAAGGGGGTTACAGGGAGTAGTAGGGGCTTAACCCCGGGTAGAAAATATAGACAAAAGAAATGAAATGGGAAAAAGAAAATCCGCCCCTTAAAAAGTGGGTGGAGTCTATTCCCATTAGTTAACTAACTCCCTTAGAAGTACAGAGTCACATAAATGTGGTAATAAATCTTTAATAAGCGTTTAGATTAATATTGGTTGGTAACAAGTTTACCAAGAAAGAAAAATAAATAAATTTTAATATCCAATACACCCTACAAGTGATTAAAGTGAAAAAATAAATATAAATACAACCACCTATTAAAAACCTGGAAGGTTGCTCCTATAGTAAGCACCCAGATATTAGTACAAGGAGCCTAGATGGATGAAAGACCTTTAAAAGGATCAAGTGAATAACATCCATATCTCCTAATCGGGGTGAAAGTACTGTCTATTTTGGTTCTAGCAGCACGGAATATTGTGGATACTTGCTATAAACGTAGCAGATAAGGTATTCTAGTTCTAGCAGCTCAGGCTAGTGTGAATACTTGCTGTAGAGGTAGCGAGTGGCAAAAGAGGGGCATACAGGAAAGTCCAAAGTGACTTATTAAAGGTCTGTGAGGTTATCCCTCTGTATAGTGAGCCGTACTCGGAGACCACAGATAGAGCTTCCCAGCAGGACCTAAAGTTTTCGAAGTAACTTGCCTGTAAATGCCCTGAAACTAACTGACAATTTCCCGCCAAATAAACTGCTGCTTCAAGGCAGCCTAGCAGTATCCCTCAAGCTTGCATAATGAAACCAGTATAGACAGCGTAGAAGCCCAGGTAAGTAAAATTAGCAAATCAGCCCATCAGCTCGACACGCGTTTCGGCGTTTCTGACGCCTTTGTCAAGAGCTCATTAAAGATTTATTACCACATTTATGTGACTCTGTACTTCTAAGGGAGTTAGTTAACTAATGGGAATAGACTCCACCCACTTTTTAAGGGGCGGATTTTCTTTTTCCCATTTAATTTCTTTTGTCTATATATATATATATATATATATAGATATATAAGACCCATAAAATAAAATAAAATAAAGAGGCTTGATAAGACAAACTGGTACCATAAAAAATGCACTCGTTATATAAAAGAGGAATAATTAGAGGAGTAAATAAAATCAATCAATTAAAAAATGGCACATTTCAAAATCTGAATTTAGACCGTTAGGGATAAGGCTGTTTAATTTGAAAATCCATTCCATTTCTACTTTGCTGAGTTTTGAATTGAAATTACCTCCTCTCCAATCTTTCGATATCTTATTAATTCCCAAAAACATTGTACCCTTTATCTCACAATTATGATGGGTTTTGTAGTGTAATGACACGCTGTGTTTTTCAAAGCCTTTACTGATATTTCGACCGTGTTCTTCTATTCTTAGGTGTAGAGCTCTTGTGGTCTTACCTATATAGTTTAGCCCACATGGGCATTGTATGAGGTAGATAAGGTTTTTCGAATGGCATGTTATAAATTCTTTAATCGGATATTCTAGCCCTTCATTACATATGAATTTTTTTATGTGCCTTTTTTTATTTTCAGTTCTTTTACAGGCTAAGCACATCCCACAACCAAAAAAAACTTTTTCTGTGTTTAAGAAAGTCACACTAGTATTGGGTTTGTCTTTTATAAAGCTGGAAGTTAGGGACTTCTTTAAATTATTGACTCCTCTGTGAATAAAGCGAGGCTTCTCCGGGAGAAAGGTCTTTAAAGCTGGATCTTGGAGGAGGATGTGCCAGTATTTTGACACAGTCTTCCTTATTCTATAATTATTAGAGCTATAACTACATATAAACGGAATTTCATTATTGGCATGTTCCTCTTTCTTTTTATATTGTAAGATGCTGGTTCTCTCTATTTCTTTAATTTCCTGTCTTGATATTTCTAATTTCGTTTCTTCATACCCCTTTTCTATGAAATCTGGTTTGATTTTATTGGACTGAATTTCAAACATTTCTACATCTGTGCAATTCCTTCTTATTCTAAGGAATTGCCCCTTGGGGGCATTTTCTAACCATGGTAGGAAGTGACAACTGTCTCTTCCTATAAAACTGTTGGCTTCAACAGTTTTGAAATGGTTCTTTGTTTTAATAGAACTGTTCTCTATATATATATATGTAAATCTAGAAAGATTACTTCTTTTTTACTCCAATTACTTGTTAGTTGAATCCCCCATGTGTTGGAATTTAAAATATTTAAAAAAGCAGATAAATCTTCTTCTGGTCCCTCCCATATGAAAAAGATGTCATCTATATAACGGCCATAGGTAACCAAGTTCTCCACCCAGTCATGCTGCCCATAAATAAAATGGTCTTCCCAGAATGCCATAAACAAATTAGCATAACTGGGGGCGAACTTGGTTCCCATGGCCGTGCCTTTAATTTGGAGAAAAAAATTCCTCATTATACCAAAAATAATTTTTGTTTAAAATAAGCTCTATAGCTTCTAAAATAAATTGTATTTTTATAGGGGTAAGAAATGAACGGTTTTCCATAAAGTGTTTTGTTGCTTCATATCCGTACTCATGCGGGATATTACTATATAAAGCATCACAGGTGACTAGAAAGCAATTATTGTTCCATCTACATTCGTTTAAAAGTTTCAACATCATCATAGTGTCCTTAATATAAGATTTGTTTTTTTTTACTATAGGTTGCAAATGTATATCGACATATTGAGACAGCCTACTTGATATCGAATCTATTCCCGCCACAATGGGTCTCCCTGGAGGATTTTTTAGATCTTTGTGGACTTTCGGTAGAAAATAAAAGACAGGTATTTTAGGATATAAATTATTTAAAAAATGGAATTCCTTTTGGTTTAAAATTTCTAGGTTCAGCCCTTTATTAAAAAAGTTTACAAATATTTTATTGATTTCGTTACTCGGATTATCACTTAGTTTCTTATACGTTTTTGCATCATTTAAAATTCTTTCAGCCTCCCTATGATAAAATTATTTAGACATTAAGACTATGCTTCCCCCTTTATCTGCAGGTTTTATAATGAGGTCTATGTCTTCTTAAAGGTCTTTAAGAGCCTTCTTTTCTTGTAAACTTAAATTTTGGTTGAACGTTTTTATTTTATCTAATTTTTTTATATCTGTCATAAACATGGTCTCAAAAGTGGTCATTTTTTCCGAAATCATATGTTTAGGGTAAAATTGTGATTTTAATTTTAAATCTGTATGTGACCTATTTTCAGATTCTATTTGAAGTTCTATTGGATTTTTCAAAAAAAAAAATTTTAGGCACAGATTCCTCTTGAATCTATTAAGATCTACAAAAAAATCAAATTTATTCAGAGGTTGATTAGGGGCAAACTTTAATCCTTTACTTAATACCTTTTTATGGTCTTCTGTGAGGATTTTATTGCTTAAGTTGTGTATCCCTTTCATTGATGTTGAGTTCTGTATGATTTCTCTCGTCTCTCTTTTTTTGGTGTATTTTCCTCCTCTTGTGCCTCTATACTTAAATCCCTTCTCCTTTTGGAGTGTGTGGTATCTGGTGTCTCTATAGCGTGCTTTTGAAACCAATATTTTGTTTCCATTGTAATAGAAGAGCAGTTGCCTGCCTGCCAGCTTCTGTGTGAGGTTCACAGTGGATACTGTGCCCTCTTGCCCAGTGCCACCACTCATATCTGTTTTTACAATAGCTTAAGCTTTAGATTTAAAATAAATATTTTGTTTTTCACTGTAATAGAAGAGCAGTTAGTTGTCTGCAAGCGTCTGGGTGTCAGGCCTACTTCAGCGTGTGCTCTGCAGACCTGTGCCAGCGTGCTTTGACAGTTGCCAATCATATCGGGTGTCTCTTTAGCGTGCTTTTACAAAGAAAAAAGGTTTCCAGTGTAAGCTAATAGCAGCCAGTCAGTGTCCTTCAAGCGGCTCTGTCAGGCCTTCCTTCAGCGTGTGCCCTGCACAACCCTGCCAGCGTACTTTGACAGTTGCCACTCATATCTGGTGTCTCTATAGCGTGCTTTTACAAAGAAAAAAGGTTTCCAGTGTAAGCTAATAGCAGCCAGTCAGTGTCCTTCAAGCGGCTCTGTCAGGCCTTCCTTCAGCGTGTGCCCTGCACAACCCTGCCAGCGTACTTTGACAGTTGCCACTCATATCTGGTGTCTCTATAGCGTGCTTTTAAAACCAAATTTTTTTTCCACTGTAATAGAAGAGCAGTTGCCTGCCTGCCAGCTTCTGTGTGAGGTTCACAGTGGATACTGTGCCATCTTGCCCAGTGCCACCACTCATATCTGTTTTTACAATAGCTTAAGCTTTAGATTTAAAAGAAATAATTTTTTTTCACTGTAATAGAAGAGCAGTTAGTTGTCTGCAAGCGTCTGTGTGTCAGGCCTACTTCAGCGTGTGCTCTGCAGACCTGTGCCAGCGTGCTTTGACAGTTGCCAATCATATCTGGTGTCTCTTTAGCGTGCTTTTACAAAGAAAAAAGGTTTCCAGTGTAAGCTAATAGCAGCCAGTCAGTGTCCTTCAAGCGGCTCTGTCAGGCCTTCCTTCAGCGTGTGCCCTGCACAACACTGCCAGCGTGCTTTGACAGTTGCCAATCATATCTGGTGTCTCTATAACGTGCTTTTAAAACCAAAATTTGTTTTTCACTGTTATAGATTGAATAGCAGTTACTTGTCTTCAAGCGGGTGTGTCAGGCCTACAGTGTGTGCTCTGCAGAACTGTTCAAGTGCACATTGCCAATCATATCTGGTGTCTCTATAGCGTGCTTTTACAAAGAAAAAAGGTTTCTAGTGTAAGCTAATAGCAGCCAGTCAGTGTCCTTCAAGCGGCTCTGTCAGTCCTTCCTTCAGCGTGTGCTCTCCAGAACTGTTCCAGTGCACATTGCCAATCATATCTGGTGTCTCTATAGCGTGCTTTTAAAACCAAAATTAGTTTTTCACTGTTATATATTGAATAGCAGTTACTTGTCTTCAAGCGGGTGTGTCAGGCCTACAGTGTGTGCTCTGCAGAACTGTTCAAGTGCACATTGCCAATCATATCTGGTGTCTCTATAGCGTGCTTTTACAAAGAAAAAAGGTTTCCAGTGTAAGCTAATAGCAGCCAGTCAGTGTCCTTCAAGCGGCTCTGTCAGGCCTTCCTTCAGCGTGTGCCCTGCACAACACTGCCAGCGTGCTTTGACAGTTGCCAATCATATCTGGTGTCTCTTTAGCGTGCTTCTACAAAGAAAAAAAGGTTTCCAGTGTAAGCAAATAGCAGCCAGTCAGTGTCCTTCAAGCGGCTCTGTCAGGCCCTCCTTCAGCGTGTGCCCTGCACAACCCTGCCAGCGTACTTTGACAGTTGCCAATCATATCTGGTGTCTCTATAACGTGCTTTTAAAACCAAAATTTGTTTTTCACTGTTATAGATTGAATAGCAGTTACTTGTCTTCAAGCGGGTGTGTCAGGCCTACAGTGTGTGCTCTGCAGAACTGTTCAAGTGCACATTGCCAATCATATCTGGTGTCTCTATAGCGTGCTTTTACAAAGAAAAAAGGTTTCTAGTGTAAGCTAATAGCAGCCAGTCAGTGTCCTTCAAGCGGCTCTGTCAGTCCTTCCTTCAGCGTGTGCTCTGCAGAACTGTTCCAGTGCACATTGCCAATCATATCTGGTGTCTCTATAGCTTGCTTTTAAAACCAAAATTTGTTTTTCACTGTTATAGATTGAATAGCAGTTACTTGTCTTCAAGCGGCTCTGTCAGTCCTTCCTTCAGCGTGTGCTCTGCAGAACTGTTCCAATGCACATTGCCAATTTACGTTGCACTCATTAGAACCAAACACTGTGGGGTGATTTCACCAAGGACCACACGACGGAACAGGATCTGATTTTTAGGGTCCTTCAAATTGAAAAGGAGGATCCGGTATTTATTCTTATATCTGCTGTCAGTACACAGGAAAAGTTTAAGTATTTCTTGTTCTACGTTCTCTGCAACTCCACGCACCGACTCATCCAATACGTGAAGATCTGGGGTTTCTCTGACTCTCCTCAGTAGTGTATCAAACAGAGTCTGCACTGTGGTAACACGGACATCTTCAGGACATAACTCAACTATTTGCAGATAGGCAGTCTGCAGCTTCTCTTTTTCACCTGTTCTCTTCTTTCTCTTATGCGTATTCTTGTCTATATGCAGGTGGTCTCTTGCCTTTCTTTTAACCAATTCGTTCCTTCCATATGGGTTCAAAAGATCTCTGGCATCATTACTTTCAACGCAAATAACGTCATCATAGTTAGTCTCCTCATTATTCACCGGGAAGAGAGTGTTTGCACTGACTACCCACAGCATGCTCTTGCCATTGCCTACTCCACCTTCAACGACAGGGTGCAAGTCCCAAGGAGAAGGATCATTCACTTTATTATCTGTCTTTATTTCACAAGTAGTGCCTGGAACATCCTCATGGGTCACAAGATGTAAATCTGGACTAATGTCAACCCCAGGGTCTGGAAAATCATCAATTTGAAATTTTTCGAATAATCCCAGTGGGCTGCCACATTCTTCCTCCTCTGATGGTATTAAAGTTTGCAGAGATTCACTATGGGGTGGTGTCAAGCATTTTGGAGAACAATTAAGCATCTCCATCCCAATACGTTTCAGATGTCCTATCAGCTCTTCCACCCTATGTGATACTATGGGCAGGCTACCCGTGACGTCATTACTCACGGCCCTATTTCACGCGGAAACTCTGTGTCAGTGTGTATCATGGTCTCTGTGGACAGGGAACAGTCTCTATTCTGCTCTGTGTCAGTGTGTATCATGGTCTCTGTGGACGGTGAACAGTCTCTATTCTGCTCTGTGTCAGTGTGTATCATGGTCTCTGTGGACAGGGAACAGTCTCTATTCTGCTCTGTGTCAGTGTGTATCAGGGGTTTTGAGGAGAGGTGTCAATCCATATCTGCCAAGTGACCCTATGTAGGGGGTACAGTCCCTATTCTGCTCTGTGTCAGTGTGTATCATGGTCTCTGTGGACGGTGAACAGTCTCTATTCTGCTCTGTGTCAGTGTGTATCATGGTCTCTGTGGACAGGGAACAGTCTCTATTCTGCTCTGTGTCAGTGTGTATCAGGGGTTTTGAGGACAGGTGTCAATCCATATCTGCCAAGTGACCCTATGTAGGGGGAACAGTCCCTATTCTGCTCTGTATCAGTGTGTATCAGGGGCTTTGAGGACAGGTGTCAATCCATATCTGCCAAGTGACCCCATGTAGGGGGAACAGTCCCTATTCTGCTCTGTGTCAGTGTGTATCAGGGGCTTTGAGGACAGGTGTCAATCCATATCTGCCAAGTGACCCTATGTAGGGGGAACAGTCCCTATTCTGCTCTGTGTCAGTGTGTATCATGGTCTCTGTGGACGGTGAACAGTCTCTATTCTGCTCTGTGTCAGTGTGTATCATGGTCTCTGTGGACAGGGAACAGTCTCTATTCTGCTCTGTGTCAGTGTGTATCAGGGGTTTTGAGGACAGGTGTCAATCCATATCTGCCAAGTGACCCTATGTAGGGGGAACAGTCCCTATTCTGCTCTGTGTCAGTGTGTATCAGGGGTTTTGAGGACAGGTGTCAATCCATATATGCCAAGTGACCCTATGTAGGGGGAACAGTCCCTATTCTGCTCTGTGTCAGTGTGTATCAGGGGTTTTGAGGACAGGTGTCAATCCATATCTGCCAAGTGACCCTATGTAGGGGGAACAGTCCCTATTCTGCTCTGTGTCAGTGTGTATCATGGTATCTGTGGACGGTGAACAGTCTCTATTCTGCTCTGTGTCAGTGTGTATCATGGTCTCTGTGGACAGGGAACAGTCTCTATTCTGCTCTGTGTCAGTGTGTATCAGGGGTTTTGAGGACAGGTGTCAATCCATATCTGCCAAGTGACCTTATGTAGGGGGAACAGTCCCTATTCTGCTCTGTGTCAGTGTGTATCATGGTCTCTGTGGACAGGGAACAGTCTCTATTCTGCTCTGTGTCAGTGTGTATCAGGGATTTTGAGGACAGGTGTCAATCCATATCTGCCAAGTGACCCTATGTAGGGGGAACAGTCCCTATTCTGCTCTGTGTCAGTGTGTATCAGGGGTTTTGAGGACAGGTGTCAATCCATATCTGCCAAGTGACCCTATGTAGGGGGAACAGTCCCTATTCTGCTCTGTGTCAGTGTGTATCATGGTCTCTGTGGACGGTGAACAGTCTCTATTCTGCTCTGTGTCAGTGTGTATCATGGTCTCTGTGGACAGGGAACAGTCTCTATTCTGCTCTGTGTCAGTGTGTATCAGGGTTTTTGAGGACAGGTGTCAATCCATATCTGCCAAGTGACCTTATGTAGGGGGAACAGTCCCTATTCTGCTCTGTGTCAGTGTGTATCATGGTCTCTGTGGACAGGGAACAGTCTCTATTCTGCTCTGTGTCAGTGTGTATCAGGGGTTTTGAGGACAGGTGTCAATCCATATCTGCCAAGTGACCCTATGTAGGGGGAACAGTCCCTATTCTGCTCTGTGTCAGTGTGTATCAGGGGTTTTGAGGACAGGTGTCAATCCATATCTGCCAAGTGACCCTATGTAGGGAGAACAGTCTCTATTCTGCTCTGTGTCAGTGTGTATCATGGTCTCTGTGGACAGGGAACAGTCTCTATTCTGCTCTGTGTCAGTGTGTATCAGGGGTTTTGAGGACAGGTGTCAATCCATATCTGCCAAGTGACCCTATGTAGGGGGAACAGTCCCTATTCTGCTCTGTGTCAGTGTGTATCAGGGGTTTTGAGGACAGGTGTCAATCCATATCTGCCAAGTGACCCTATGTAGGGAGAACAGTCTCTATTCTGCTCTGTGTCAGTGTGTATCAGGGCTGGGCTTTGAGGACAGGTGTCAATGTTAGGTGATTTCTGCCCTTTATGGATTAAAAGCAGACTCTGCATCAACTGTGCAATTTTCCATGGGAGTTTTGCCATGGATCCCCCTCTGGCATGCCACAGTCCAGGTGTTAGTCCCCTTGAAACAACTTTTCCATCACTATTGTGGCCAGAAAGAGTCCCTGTTGTTTTTAAAATTCGCCTGCCCATTGAAGTCAATGGCGGTTCGCGCGGTTCGCCGGTTCGCGAACATTTGCGGAAGTTCGCGTTCGCCGTTCGCGAACCGAAAATTCCGGGTTCGCGACAACACTATTGGTCAAATCTATTATCTCTTGGTCTTGGGTGCAGGGGCGGACTGACCGGTCGGGCACTTCGGACGTGGTCCGAGGGCCCGGCCGGGAGGGGGGCCCGCCGCAGCCGTGCACATAATGTGCACGGCTACAAACTTATTCAGTGTGGAGATCGGGGAGATCGGGGCCCGGGCCCGGCGCAGTAATAACTTATCTGCATTAGGAGGAGGAGGAGGAGGAGGAGGGGCCCGGTCCTGTGCGCGGAGGCGCGTCGACGTCACTACGTGACGCGATGACGTCGAAGGGCGCCGCCTGCACGGGACCGGAATCCATAAGTGTGCGGAAGGATTTTAAGTGTGCGGTATCCTTCCGCGCACTACATAAAAGGAAGAAAAAAACTGGGGTCGGCCCCAGCAACCAGCAAAATAAAGCCAGGTCAGCCACATACCCACATACCCCCAGGCCCCAAGCCAGCCACATACTCCTAGGCCCCAGGCCAGCCACATACCCACAGGGCCCCAGGCCAGCCACATACCCACAGGGCCCCAGGCCAGCCACAGGGCCCCAGGCCCCAGGCCAGCCACAGGGCCCCAGGCCAGCCACAGGGCCCCAGGCCAGTCACATACCCACAGGGCCCCAGGCCAGCCACATACCCACAGGGCCCCAGGCCAGCCACATACCCACAGGGCCCCAGGCCAGCCACATACCCCCAGGCCCCAGGCCAGCCACAGGGCCCCAGGCCAGCCACAGACCACCAGGCCAGCCACAGACCACCAGGCCAGCCACAGACAACCAGGCCAGCCACAGGGCCCCAGGCCAGCCGCAGGGCCCCAGGCCCCAGGCCAGCCACAGGGCCCCAGGCCACAGGCCAGCCACAGACCCCCAGGCCCCAGGCCAGCCACAGGGCCCCAGGCCAGCCACAGACCCCCAGGCCCCAGGCCAGCCCCAGGGCCCCAGGCCAGCCACAGACCCCCAGGCCCCAGGCCAGCCACAGGGCCCCAGGCCAGCCACAGACCCCCAGGCCCCAGGCCAGCCACAGACCCCCAGGCCCCAGGCCAGCCACAGACCCCCAGGCCCCAGGCCAGCCACAGGGCCCCAGGCCAGCCACATACCCCAGGCCAGCCACATACCCACAGGGCCCCAGGCCAGCCACATACCCCCAGGCCCCAGGCCAGCCACAGGGCCCCAGGCCAGCCACAGGGCCCCAGGCCCCAGGCCAGCCACAGGGCCCCAGGCCCCAGGCCAGCCACAGGGCCCCAGGCCCCAGGCCAGCCACAGGGCCCCAGGCCAGCCACAGGGCCCCAGGCCCCAGGCCAGCCACAGGGCCCCAGGCCCCAGGCCAGCCACAGACCCCCAGGCCAGCCACAGACCCCCAGGCCAGCCACAGACCCCCAGGCCAGCCACAGACCCCCAGGCCAGCCACAGGGCTCCAGGCCAGCCACAGGGCCCCAGGCCAGCCACATACCCACAGGGCCCCAGGCCAGCCACATACCCCCAGGCCAGCCACAGGGCCCCAGGCCAGCCACAGACCCCCAGGCCAGGCCAGCCACAGAGCCACAGGGCCCCAGGCCAGCCACAGACCCCCAGGCCAGGCCAGCCACAGGGCCCCAGGCCAGCCACAGGGCCCCAGGCCAGCCACAGGGACCCAGGCCAGCCACAGACCCCCAGGCCCCAGGCCAGCCACAGGGCCCCAGGCCAGCCACAGGGCCCCAGGCCAGCCACAGACCCCCAGGCCAGCCACAGGGCCCCAGGCCAGCCACAGACCCCCAGGCCAGCCACAGACCCCCCCAGGCCAGCCGGCCACAGGCCCCAGGCCAGCCAGCGGCCCCAGGCTAGCCGGCCACAGGCCCCAAGCCAGCCAGCGGCCCCAGGCTAGCCGGCCACAGGCCCCAAGCCAACTAGCCAGCCAGCCCCAGACCCCAGGCCAACTAACCGGCCAGCCAGCCACAGGCCCCAGGCCAACTAGCCAGCCAGCCACAGGCCCCAGGCCAACTAGCCAGCCAGCCGGCCCCAGGCCAGCCAGCCCTAGGCTAGCCGGCCACAGGCCAGCAGCCGCCCACAGGCAGGCCAGCCAGCCACAGGCCCCAGGCCAGCCAGCCCCAGCCGCAGGCCAGCCAGCCCCAGGACCCAGCCACAGGCCGGCCAGCCCCAGGACCCAGCCACAGGCCAGGCCAGTAGTCGGCCACAGGTCAGCCCACAGGCCAGCAGCCAGCCACCACAGGCCACCGGCCCACAGGCCAGCAGCCGGCTACAGGTCGGCCACAGCCGCCCACAGGCCAGCAGCCAGCCACAACCCAGCAGCCGGCCACAGGCACCCACAGGCCGCCAGCCGGCCACCACAAGCCAGCCAGCCCACAGGCCAGCCAGCCGGCCCACAGGCCAGCCAGCCGGCCCACAGGCCAGCCAGCCGACCCACAGGCCAGCAGCCGCCCATAGGTCAGCAGCCCGGCCACAGCCAGCCCACTGTCCAGCCGCCCACAGGCCAGCAGCCGCCCACAGGCCAGCAGCCAGCCACAGGCACCCACAGCCCAGCAGCCGGAAACTACAGGCCGCCAGCCAGCCGGCCCACAGCCGGCCACAGGCCTATAGCAAGCCCACAGCCTGCCAGCAAGCCACAGGCCTACAGCCAGCAAGCCCACAGCCTGCCAGCCAAAGCCAGCAAGCCCACAGCCTGCCAGCCGGAGCCAGCAAGCCCACAGCCTGCCAGCTGGAGCCAGCAAGCCCACAGCCTGCCAGCCGGAGCCAGCAAGCCCACAGCCTGCCAGCCGGAGCCAGCAAGCCCACAGCCTGCCAGCCGGAGCCAGCAAGCCCACAGCCTGCCAGCCGGAGCCAGCAAGCCCACAGACTGCCAACCAGCAACCGTAATTGAGGTAAGAGGAGCCAACTTGGCCTAGGTATCAGCGAGCTATGTTGTGTTGCTATATTGTGAATAGGAACCAGAGTGTTGGAGAGACCCCCCTCCAGGCTCCATTAGACTCCATTGTAGTCTCTAATTGGGCCTGGAGAAGATTCTTTCTAACACACTCTCTAAAGGACACTGAGAGGGTCTCTGTTAGATATACCCCTCTCCAGGTCCCTGTAGATCAGTCTACTTCACTTCCTGCTGTTTGTCCATTGTTGTGGGATCGAGGAATTTCAGGGATAAGAATCTCCTTAGGGGAGCTTCTCTGTGCTTCAGTGCATTTATACACTTAATGTATTTATCTATTAGAGCAGGGCTCGACAAATCCCAGGTCGCCATGGCGACTAGAAATCTTATCCTGGTAGCCCTTTAGTGAAGGCTACTAGCCCGCGGGAACCGTCCACCCGCATGGGGTAGCATGAGAGGGGGCCGGCCGCTTGCCTTGGGTTGCGTGGGAGGCAATGCGCGAGGGAGCAGTAATCCTCCTGCAGTTCCTCACTGCTCCCTCGCACTGTTTAGTGATTCCAGGAGCTGGAATATGACATCATTCTAGGCCCGGCATCACTACAGAGATCGTGCAAGCGAGCTCAGAGGAAAGGAAGGAAGATTAGACAGCAGCCCCTCTGGACCACAGTGAAAGATCCACTCAGCTCTCCCAAAGATATGGAGGCTGGGTGGACATAAAAGAAAATGTAAATGTTCATATGTGAGTTTCTCAAACTGTGTGTCTGTGTGTGTGTGTGTGCCTGTCTGTCTCTGTGTCTGTTTAGGTACCTGCCCGCTCCGATCACATGGGAAATGTGTTTTTACTCACCTTTTTTCCTACGCTTTACCTGTTTTGCCGCAGCTGGTCCCGACCCTATGGCTGGTCCTTCCTTTATGGCGGATATAATCAATCTTTAAGTCAATGCTTTCCCATAGGCTTTAGGAGGATATTGCGCATGTGCAGAAAAGGCTGTTCTGTGCCAATCAGCATCAATGCATCTCTATTGGGAACATTCAGCGCCTCCATGCAGAGGCTGAAACTAAGCGTGAGTGACTGCCACAAGAGGTGTCCCAAGACAGCAATGTAAACACGGTCTTTTCTCTGAAAAGGTAGTCTTTACATTAAAAATCCTGCAAGGACATGCTCCAGTGGTTCTGATGACTATAGCGTCCCCTTAAGAATTGTGTTTTTCATGTTCAAAATGAAGCTTTCTTCGTTTAAAAAAGACTGGCTCCTAACTTTTTAGTTGACTCCTAGATTCCAAACAAATTTATCAAGCCATGCATTACAGTAACTTTTGTTAGAAAAATATAAAATAAAAAAAATATAAAATCACCTATAACATTCACGGAGCACATATATATGAAACCTGGAATCTGCAGTCTCTTAAATGAGCTTACATTATGGGACACATTGACTTTGTGACAAGCTGATGCAGATGATCGTATACTGTAGCTAGAGTACCTCTATTTTTGCTTCATTCTTTTGTTTTTTAAAAAACAATTATATTTTTAAAAACTTTTAAGCTTCTGGGTGAGTGTACTGGATTTTGTATAGTTTATAGCAGGGGTGCCCAAAAGGTAGATACCCAGATGTTGTAGAACTACAACTCCCATGATGCTTTGCATGCCTTGAATGGCAAAGCATTGTAGAAGCTGTAGTTTAAAAACATCTCGGTATCTACCTTTTGGGCACCCTTTTTTAAATAATGTGTGTGTGTGTGTGTGTGTGTATGTATGTGTATGTATGTATGTATATATATATATATATATATATATATATATATATATATATATATATATATATATATATATATATATATATATATTATGTGTGTATGTATGTTCTAAAAATTATTATTTTTTGAATATATTAAATATATATATTTTTATAACTCATTCGTCTGAACTCCAGTAAACCTATATTCTATTCGGCCGGATGCTAGTCTGCGTCAATGCATACAAAATAAACCCTTTATTTACTTAAAGGGACACTATAATCACCCAGACCACTTCAGCTCAATGAAGTGGTCTGGGTGCCAGATCCCCCAGGGTTTAAGCCATCAAATGTAAACATAGCAGTTTCAGAGAAACTGCTATGTTTACATTGCAGGGTTAATCCAGCCTCTAGTGGCTGTCTTCCTGACAGCTGCTAGAGACGCTTCTGCGACACTGGATGTGAAAATCGTGCTCTTGCTGCGCATTCTGCCCCACTTGGGAGCTGACGAGTTTATTTTCCTGACAGTATAGTGATCCTTTAACTGATCCCTGCGCCAATATCCCTCTGCAGTGGGTTGATGCTTTGCCCCCTTCGACGTCCCACAACAAGCAGGCGCTAATGCGTTGGAAATGCCGCGCATGCATTGGATCACAATGCTTTCCTATGGGGAAAAATCTGACCCTGGTGGTCATCATGCAGAGCGTGAGGACGTCCAGCATCAGATACCGGACCAAAGGTCTGTTTTAATCCAGGAAGCCCTCAGGTGGCTGCCAGCCACTAGAGGCTGACTTATTGCTGGAACGTAAACATTGCAGTTTCTCTAGAACGTTGCAGCTCAATGTGCAAAAGGGACACTGTACTCACACCACTTCAATGAGCTGAAGTGGCCTGGGTGCCTTTTGTGTCCATTTAACTTTGAAATCTTACTTTAGTAAATCATTCTGTCAGTGTTTTATTTAAAGGACCACTCTAGTGCCAGGAAAACATACTCGTTTTCCTGGCACTAGAGTGCCCTAAGGGTGCCCCCACCCTCAGGGACCCCCTCCCGCCCGGCTCTGGAAAGGGGAAAGGGGTAAAAACTTACCTTTTTCCAGCGGTGGACGGAGAGCTCTCCTTCTCCGATCCTCCTCTTCTCCTCCCCATCGGCTGAATGCGCATGCGCGGCAAGAGCTGCGCGCGCATTCAGCCGGTCACATAGGAAAGCATTCATAATGCTTTCCTATGGACGCTTGCGGGCTCTCACTGTGATTTTCACAGTGAGAATCACGCAAGCGCCTCTAGCAGCTGTCAATGAGACAGCCACTAGAGGAAATAGGGGAAGGCTTAACCCATTCACAAACATAGCAGTTTCTCTGAAACTGCTATGTTTATGAAAAAATGGGTTAACCCTAGAAGGACCTGGCACCCAGACCACTTCTTTAAGCTGAAGTGGTCTGGGTGCCTAGAGTGGTCCTTTAATGGGATAATATCCAGAGCATTAAAACTTAAAATGGCACTTTGCTTTGCACATGGTTGATGGCTTGGAGTAGGTTTCTGATGCAAAATGTGCAGTGCTATATTTGGGGTATGGTGGACATATTTCCCATAATAGCGCACATTTTTCATATAGTGTTGGTTTTCATTAACATTGTATGGCCTCTTAAGATTGGGCTAAATTCAGTTTTACCCCATATGGGATGGAAATTAATGCAAAAGGGACTCGTGCATGTACGGTGTCCTTAAAAGTTCAAGCACAGTACAGAATTGTGTATTTCCTATTTATTTTATCCTCTACGATGGTACTGACTGAGCACCTCCATCTTGGCATCCTGTCAATCAGTGTTCTAATATTGACTCTATCCATTTTATCTGTCAGTCCACTTTGTGTGAATGTGCATTGGCTTTGTCAGGATTGAAGTTTATTATCTAGTGCTACTTCTTTTTTTTTTTTTTTTTAAAGGAAGACTCGCTGCACTGAGATTTGACACCTACTGGTGCATGTAGCCTGGCCCTCTGTTTGTGGTATTGGTACATTTTTGCATAATCATATTTGGTTAAATTTGAATGAAACTAACATTTCTGCTCTTGCTACACATAGTGTACTTATGTGATGGGTCTTGTAAGCTCTCTTCACCAGGAATGAGCACTAGACCTTTTCTCAGTGATGAGTGGTAGGTACAGTGTACTCTGCTTTTACATTGTCCAGGTGTGTTTGGAAACTGTTCATGCACCAATGAATACATTATTGTAATCAAGGTTTAAAAAAC
Source organism: Pelobates fuscus (assembly GCF_036172605.1). Classification (NCBI taxonomy): domain Eukaryota; kingdom Metazoa; phylum Chordata; class Amphibia; order Anura; family Pelobatidae; genus Pelobates; species Pelobates fuscus. Next base: position 229,430,222 of record NC_086318.1, read on the forward strand.
CCACAAATGTGTCATTGAGTTCAACCATTAACCCCTTAAGGACCAAACTTCTGGAATAAAAGGGAATCATGACATGTCACACATGTCATGTGTCCTTAAGGGGTTAAACATTTCTTTTTAAATGTGTTTGGCAATTCATTTTCACCAACAAATGATTGATGAGACTCATGTCTAATCCCTATGATACATTACATACGCAGGTTGTCATCATTTTCAGCACTACAATGTCTTCATCGGAAGGTTAGAAACACAAAAGTGGTGCAATGAAGAGAAAGGAAAAGAAAGAGGAACAGAAGAAAATTGAAGCCTCAACCAGCAAAATCCACAATTTTTTTCAAAAGAAAACGGATCCAGAGCAGGATGTAGCAAGTGGAATGCCAGTGGAGACTGAAACTTCTGTTTCTGAAACATCTAATGCATGTGTTTTAGCTGAAGAGACCAAAGAGAGAGAACCTCCTATAAAAATGCCCAGGAAGGAGACTGCATTGTCTCCTCTATTGGAAAAATCACCGTCCCCAGAAGATTTCTTTCTTCATTCCCATGATTTGAGAAAGGCTGGAATCTCCATGGAAATGTTCTGGGAATTTCATCCTAAACAACCTACTCAGGACATCCCATTCAATGAAAACCTTGTTTACTTCAGAAAAGGTATACAAGGATCAAATATTAATAGAAAATGGGTTACTTACAATGGCAAAAAGAAGACCCTGCACTGTTCAATTTGCCTTATGTATTGTGCAGAAAAATATCATCATACTCATTGGATTCATGGTTGTAATGACTGGAGACATATTACAACAAGACTCACCGAACATGAGCAGTCCCAGTGCCATAAACTTGCTAGCGAAGCCTATATGATCAATTTTAAAGGCAAATCGATCAAGCACAAACTTTCAGTTGACCAGCTTTCTATGAGGCACAACCAGGTACTTCAGCGCCGTACTGTTCTAAGCAACATCATTGATGTTGTTTTTTTTATTGGAATCCAAGCATTGCCATACAGAAGCAGCCATTCAGAGTCTGTAGCTGATGTCTTTGATGATGACCGTCTGGAAAATCGAGGACATTTTTTGGAGGCGGTGAAACTCCTTGCGGAATATAGCCCAGTCCTAAAAGACCATTTGGTAAAAGTAACGAAAGTGGCCAAAAACCGTGACCCATCTCAAAAAGGGCGAGGAAAATTTGTAACTTTTCTGAGCAAGTCCTCTATAACTAAATTATTCACAATCATTGGAGATATGATAAAAGAAGAAATTGTTAAGGAAGTTAACAATGCGGGGATGTTTTCGGTACAAATGGATTCTACTCAAGATGTCTCTGCACATGATCAATGTGCCATTGTTGTGCGATATGTTGTGGAAGATAAAGCTAAAGAGCGATTGGTCCGCCTTCTGAATGTTGAGGACTCAAGCAGCAAGGGCTTACATGATTTGCTAAGAGATTCTTTGTCTGACATTGGACTGAATTTGGAGCAGTGTATTGGTGATTCATTTGATGGAGCTGCTAACATGAGTGGCACATATACAGGATTGCAAGCATTGATGACAGAAGTGCGTCCTAGTCACATTCATACTTGGTGCTATGCTCATGTCCTAAATCTTGTTATATGTGATGCAAGCAGTGTATGTGTTCCAGCAGTGAGTTTGTTTGGACTTCTTGGTAACTTGTCCACCTTTTTCTCGGAGTCCTACAAAAGGATAAAAATTTGGGAAGACCAGCTGAAAGCCAAGACTGGAAGTGCAAAACTGAAAAGACTTGACAAAATTGGTACTACCAGGTGGTCAAGCAAAGCCAGAGCCCTTCGAAAACTTTGCGGAACATATGAAAACCACTCTGAGGAATTATATTCTGACCTCATCCTTGTTCTGAAGCATGTCAGTAGTTCATCTGATTTTAGAAATTCTGTTCGTCATGAGGCTCTAAAACTAAATGAAAACCTATGTAAATTTGAAACCATCCTGGCCGCTTTTACATTTATAAGGATTTTTGACATTACTACTCCCGTGTCAGATTACTTGCAGTCACCAGCCCTTGACATTATGCAGGCATGGCGAATGGTTGAGGATGCTACAAACCGTTTATCAAAAATTTCAAGAGACTTTTCAGGAGTCTGTGGATCTGCAACAACTTTCATTGATCACCTGAATGAAAAACTAGCTGCAGAGGACATTGCCATCAGTAAATCTTTCACAGAACATCGATCAACAAGATGTGTAGTTCCTGCAAATCCACAACACAGCTTTGAAGTTTCATGCTACAATGTCATCTGTGATACAGTTTTGGAAAGTATGAGAACCAGGTTTGCCACTCATGGCAAACTTTACATGCAGATTGCATGTTTTGACCCAAACCGGTTTGAGGAAATACTGTCTTCTCCTGAAAAAATAAAGTTTGATGTCATTTCTACAGCTGTTCCTGAAATTGATGGCCCTGTTCTTCGTGAAGAATTGATTTCATTTGCATCAAGTTACAGAAATCTCTCCAGAGGACTGTTTGATAGTGATGATGAAACATTGAGCTCTGCTGGAGAGGAAGAACCTGACTTCTCTGACTCTGAGCCATCAGCTTGTAAGCCTTCTGTGAAAAAACTCTGCTGCAAAAATTGCACATCCTGTGCATTTAAGCTGCTTTTTCAATATAGATTATGTTCTTCGGCCTATGAAAATCTTTATATGGCATACAAGTACTTGATCACTCTAAGCACCACGCAATGCTCCTGTGAACGGTGTTTTTCAAAGTTAAAAATTCTAAAATCAAGACTTAGATCAACGCTTACTCAGCAAAATCTGGAGACATTGATGCTTATTGCAATAGAGAAAGATGTTTCTTTAAGGATAAAGAGAGACAAAGAGAAAATCATAGACCGTTTTGGCAAGACATCTGCTGAACTCCGCTCTCTGCTTCTCTTTTAAACGGCAGACTGGCCAATGCTATATATTTTTGAAGCTGAAATTGGATGGCACTTCTGTTTGTTTTATTATTTGTATTGCACTGATTTTGTTTGCATTGTAATTATTTTTACATGTAATTGTCTATTTATGATTTTGTAAAAATTTTTTTGAATTCTTTATTTTTCATTCCACATAGTAAGCGCAAGAATACATAACATGGTTCTCATATAGGCAGATACAGGGTTTCTCTTGTTGCTGACACTGAGTGTTAGGCATGTGGAACATTTTTGTGTTTCGTGTTGAAACGTAAATAGGGGCTGTATCTGTATTGTATGTTCCTCTCTAGGAGGGTTGAGTGGCTCCTGGATATGAAGCGTGATGTGGGTCTTTTCTCCTCCGGAGGGGAGTACCTCTCACTTCGTTCTGACTGCGGGGGTAAGTAATATGTCGCCGTGTGTCGGATGAGGGGGGGTTGATACTATGGCTTCTGGAGTGTCGGCTATTGGCATAAAGCGGTCTGTGGTGGGCTCTTGTGTGTGTCATGTGGAGCATATGTAAAGCCTATCCAGCATGATGTGGGGAGTGAATTATAGGTAGCCATTTAATCACATATATGTAAAGCCTATGTCTAGAAACAGAGACAAATTTAAACAAAATTAAACATTGAGCTTGAACTGTGTATAACTGTGCCGTCATGGGTTTTTCTTAGTGAGGAAACTGCATGCTGCAGGTAAAGTGTCCTTTAGCTTGGACGATAAGTCCTGGGTTGCTCGCAGCCGTTCAAGTCTTCTCCCTCCGGGGTGTAGGTCGTCTTGTTGACCTGGGGACAAATTCTGGTATCGTTGTGGGATCTAGCTGTGAAAGTCCCGATGCTGTCGCCTGATTAGAGCCTGCAAGTCCCAGTTTACGTAGAAGGGTTTCCGATTCAGAGAGGTCTCCAGCTCGGTGTGTCTTGCATTGATGTTGGAAGATGAGTGCTCTTGGAGTCCGCCACCGATACTGGATGCTTTTGTCTCGGAGTAGAGGCAGTAGCGGCCGCAGGGTCCTGCGCCACTCAATGGTACCTTTGGTGATGTCTGGGAACATGGACAGTGTGGCTCCTTCTAGTTGTAATGGAGCCTTCTCTCGGGCAGCCGCCATTAGGAAAGTTTTGTCCTGCATGGACTGGAAGTGGATGATCAGATCCGTATGGGCGGAGGCTGGTGTAGAGGCTGACTTTGGTAGCCTGAACATGCCGTCGAGCCGTAGCGGTTTCTGGATCTCCAGTAGTGGCTTGCTGGGGCTTGGGTCTGGTAAGTGGAGCACTCGTTGCCCCCATTCCCATCTCGTTTGACTCGTCGTCCGAGGAGTATGATGGCCGCTCTACCTCAAGCGCCATTTTGTCAAACATCGGGGTCTGTGAGCGCCACAGCATCTCCCTTATATCTCGGCAAGGGGGGCTTTTGTCTGCTCTTGCTTTTTCGCCCCATAGCCTTCCCTGTGTAGGTTGAGGGTTGTATTGTTTGGCAGCAGTTTCATTTTCTTTCTTTAATCGTAGTTTTTCTCTCATAAGGCCCGGAGCTCGAGTTGGCACGTCTGCTCTATTTATGATTTGTAATGCTCTGGCTTTGTCTGTTTGATTTGTAATAATCTGGTTTTGTCTGTTTATGATTTGTAATATTCAGGCTTTGTGTATTTATATTTTATAATGCTCTGTCTGGTTTTGTCTGTTTATGATTTGTATTGCTCTGGTTTTGTCTATGATTTTGTATTCCTCTGGCTTTGTCTATTTATGATTTTGTAATGCACTAGTTTTGTCTATTTATGATTTTGTAATGCACTTGTTTTGTCTGTTTATGATTTTGTAATGCACTTGTTTTGTCTATTTATGATTTTGTATTGCACTTGTTTTGTCTATTTATGATTTTGTAATGCACTTGTTTTGTCTATTTATGATTTTGTATTGCACTTGTTTTGTCTATTTATGATTTTGTATTGCACTTGTTTTGTCTATTTATGATTTTGTAATGCACTTGTTTTGGTTTGTCTATTTATGATTTTGTAATGCACTTGTTCTGGTTTGTCTATTTATGATTTTGTAATGCACTTGTTTTGGTTTGTCTATTTATGATTTGTAATACTCTGGCTTTGTCTGTCTATTTATGATTTGTAATACTCTGGCTTTGTCTGTTTATGATTTGTAATACTGTGTCTGGCTTTGTCTATTTATGACTTTGTAATGCACTTGTTTTTGTTTCTGTTTATCATTGGTAAAGGCCCTGGGGAGATAGCACAGCTAAGCGGACAAGGGCACATGTAGGAGTGTGGGGATAGATGCATGGGAGTGGTTTGGAAAGAGTCTGTGGGTGGGATTATGTTCTGTGTAAGTTAGTGTGGGGAAGGTCTTACCTCAGTGCCACTTGGGATTCGGGCCAGCAAACAGCTTCCCTCCCGCCCGGCCTGTCAGTATATTTTAGTCACAGCTAGCCGGGGGTATGTCCTTTCCAATTGAGTTTGAGGTTACGTTTAAGTATATGGAATGAGATGAACAAGTTTTTTAAGGTCTCAAACCTCCCCTGCTTAAAAGGTTAAACTTTAGGTTGCCTGAGGTCTCGTGCCCATCGAGCGTGGATAAGGTCGGCTGATGGCAGGCATTGGAAGGATTTTTTATGACGAGGGGGGAGGTGAGAGCAAGTGGTGATTAGGAACCACTCTATGGTTTTATTGGCAAGGACGGTTGGGTCACTGTATAACACTATGTGTGGATTTATATATGTATATATGTTAATTTATGCTTATTTATGTCTAATGTTTTGGTTACAGAAAAGAAGAGATTTAATAACTAAAGTTATGGATGTGTTATGCAGTAATTTGGTTTGTGATAATAAATGATGTGGCCTGTTTCATCCATACTAAGTGGTCTGTCGTTACTGGGGGGTTGAATGGGGTTAGATTTTTGTTCTAGGCTGCATCGCGATTCCCCACTACGTACATACATGCAATTGTCTTTGTTTGTGCATTTGTTATTTATTTTGCACAGATTGGTTTTTGCATTCGTTAATTAAATGACACTTGTTTAGAACATATTGCACTTTTGTTCCTTGTGTCTAAAGATTGTGTAGGGTGTGGCTGGAGGCGGGGCATGGAGGCGGGACAAGGGTGGGGCTTGCGACAGAACGTGGGTGGGGCATGTAAGGGGGCCCTTGATTTATTTTGCCCGGGGGCCCTGAGGGTTCTCAGTCCGCCCCTGCTTGGGTGATAGTTTTTAGATGTCTGTGTGTGTTTAAAAGGAGTCTCTTTTAGTTCCTGTCTTTCAACCTTTTGGGGGGTAATTGGTCTTTCCTCTAGCTCTATTTCTCGTCTTTTCTCATAGAAAGTTTTTTCCGTATGGTTGTAGTTATATTTCGAAAAAGTTCTGACCTGTTTTGTTTTATAGTCCCTGATGTCTCTATAGTATTTGTTTTTTTTAGTTTCTATTACTTCTTTTTCTATTTTATCCAGGTTATTTTTGATATCTTCTGTTACATTTCAAATTCTTCTTGATTCAATGAATTAAGTATTTCGTTTTGGCTTCTATTAATCTCTAGATCTAATTCTTTTATATTCTCTTTTCGTCTTTTGATAATTAGGTTAATGGTCGTAATGGAAAAACCTTCTAGCATGGTATTCCATTCGTCCATAAAACCCATGCTATCCTTATCAAAAGTAGGCATTTTAAAATATCTTAAACCTCTTGGAGTGATTCCATCTTTTAGGTATTTTTCTAGTGTTGCCATTTCCCATTTAATTTTAAGCTCTTTTTGTAACAATTTTTCAAGTTTATCACAATTATTATCATATTCTCTTTTCTTTCTATCTAATGGTTGGAGATTCCAATTAGCCAACTCATTTTCCATATCCACCAAAGTATTTTTCCTTTTATCAAATAATGACATATTTACAAAAAAAAATCAGCAGCTGTGTACAAAAAGTAGAAAGATAAAAATACTCAAGAACAAATAGAATGTGAAGTACAAGCGCTTATGTGTATAGGTTTACAATCAGGATAGTTCCGAAGGTATATATTTTCGTGAGCTGCTATACCACCGTGCTTATCTTTCTATCAGAGATAGTGGAAAAGGAAGGGATATCAGGTGTAGCGCTCTAATGGTAGTGGATATATAGAAATGATTTAAGGAATCCTTGCTGTACCTTGGTAGGTCATATACACTTATGGATAGTCTCACTATATTCAGGTCAACCTTAAACAAAAAACACAAATATGCACAACATAGTGTAACCTGTATACAGAATGTAAATCAAAATAAAGTGCGTTGATCACTAACTCACACTTTTAAGAGCTATCACACTAGCTCAGGTATATGCGCCTTAGGGTCCGTAGAGGCGACCCTCACCCTCCTTTAGGTCCAAGTTTTCTCCAGGTGCAGTGTTCTAGGTAATGGGTATAGGAGGGAACATATAGCGTAGTACAGTCTATGTATATAGGAGGTATAGTACGAGGTAATGTGTATATACTCACAAACCCTGAGCCAATATATCGGCTCGCTTCATAAGGTGTATGTGGTTAAGGACCACATTCCTTCTTTGTAAAAGCAGGTAGGAATAAAAGCCGTAAGTGTGAAAAATATATATGTAATTTATTATGTATAAAAAATAATATAACATGTAACTTTAAAAATAGTATGCAGATAAAATAACACTACTGGCTATAGTCCAAAAAGCAATTCTGTCTGCTCACTGTTCATCCAGGACGCGTTTCGCCAAATTGGCTTCCTCAGCTGGAAAAATGTTCAGAAGACATTGTGGACTCCTTCCTGCTTATATACCTTTGTTGATTGTGGGCTTCAGGCTTTTATTTTTCGCGGGCAATCTCCATGGGAACGGAGATGCCCTGCGTTTCAAGCCTCCTCTTCGTTTGGCTGCTTCCGGGTATGGTCACTTCCGGTTTCGGTTCCATTTTTCCAGCTGAGGAAGCCAATTTGGCGAAACGCGTCCTGGATGAACAGTGAGCAGACAGAATTGCTTTTTGGACTATAGCCAGTAGTGTTATTTTATCTGCATACTATTTTTAAAGTTACATGTTATATTATTTTTTATACATAATAAATTACATATATATTTTTCACACTTACGGCTTTTATTCCTACCTGCTTTTACAAAGAAGGAATGTGGTCCTTAACCACATACACCTTATGAAGCGAGCCGATATATTGGCTCAGGGTTTGTGAGTATATACACATTACCTCGTACTATACCTCCTATATACATAGACTGTACTACGCTATATGTTCCCTCCTATACCCATTACCTAGGACACTGCACCTGGAGAAAACTTGGACCTAAAGGAGGGTGAGGGTCGCCTCTACGGACCCTAAGGCGCATATACCTGAGCTAGTGTGATAGCTCTTAAAAGTGTGAGTTAGTGACCATGACATGAACACAAGCCTACGGGTTTTCGTTAACATTGCCATATCCTCACAATACATGTGGACCAACCCAGGAGACACAAGGATGACTGACAGGGCAAATTGTGGATAGGCACACCTTGCCCAAGACAATAGCTATGGTTATGTATACCAAGTTGTTTTACAGTGTGTTTTTTCCCTTCATTACCCCACAACCTGAAGATGACGGTACATGCATAATTTACCCTCTGGGTTGAGCTGCAATAAAAATAATCACTAATGACACATGACATACATGAACTATGTATCTAATCCACTACTACTACTACTACTACTACTTTAAACTTATGTTTGTACTGTGTACCATTGTTTTAAGTAACAGACATTGTGCCATATCTGTTTTCTTTGAATACTTAATAAACATTGAATTGAAATAAAACAAAACACCTAAAACTTGTGTTGGCCTTCTTTTCATAAGATTCTCTATTTTCTTTAAAATTTATGTTAACATTCATCAAATCACATCATGATCCAGTTCAGACAAGGAAAAGTCATATCGAACATTGAAAATGAGGAGGTGCAACAGAAACATTGTTTAATTTCTCCTCTTCTCTATGCTTGTAATAATAATGATTGTCAAGGACGAAGGCACCCAACTGCAGTATGAAAAAAGCTGTGGAGCTCTACATTTAATTTACAGAAAAATGTGTAGGAATATAACGCTTGTTATGGTGAAAAATAAAAATAATAATTTTAAAATGTAAACAGTTTCAGAAATTAAAACTCAACATATACAGCTGAATTTACTATTGATGTCACAGTGACATCATGATATATATATATATATATATATATTGTTTTTTTCAAGTCAGACAATCACGTCCTACTCAATGACTTACAGAAGATTGCCTCTTCATTAGCAGGGCAGATCCTTATTGCTTTGTCTTTAGTGGTCTTGGTTAGTTCCTATTCCATTGGTTCTTTATATTAATGTATGAAAACTGGAAATCATACATTTTCATTCTCCCCAGGTGTAAGTTACAGATACATAATCATGTACCTTGTTTCCAATATAAAGTTTTAGAAAGAAAGGCACATAATGTAATTTTATTAGAGCTAAACCCAGTTCACTATAATAATCTAATAAAGCTTACAATTCTGTCCATAAATTGATTCTTAATGATATGTCATGATCCTCAACTGGATTATGGATAACAAAAATATTGGTTCATGAGATTTTGGGGAGCTATTATTTGACTGCCACTGCAAATTACACTATTTTAATTAATTATTTTAATTAATCTTAACAAAATGTTAATTACCTTACTTATTCAATTTGCTCATTCATATTTTTTATATTTTAACAAACTTCTCTCCTTTAGTCTGCTTTACAGAGTATCAGATCTACCATCTGTATATGTTCTATTCAAAAAACATTTAATATGCAAGCTGATTTACAAGTAACCACAACACCTTAGATTTATTGTTCTTCTAGTCATACTATCCAGGGTCTCATAAATATGATTTCACTGGGACTTATTATCTCTTTGCATTTTTGTTCCTTTCTTTACCCTATGACCTTAGTTTGCAGTAAAGAGGAAGCCAAACCTCAGTAGCAGTCATGATCTTTATAGGACCAAGATCAGCCAAAAGCCCTCATGAAATCCAGGAGCATTCTGAGGATCAAGACAACTTTTATTGCTCCAAGATGTTCTGCCAAAGGTTTACTGCATAGCATGGTCAGGATTCAGGCAGCATGTTTTGTTTATGTGGTAAAACTAAAAATGTTAGGGAGAATGAATGCCAAACTCCCTTACTCCTGTGTTCTGACTTAAATGAACCAAATGTACTAATAAAAAAGCCTGTGGATCTATAAGCATTCCACTTACGTGGAATAATTAGAGGGTAAAACTTTGTGTAAGCTCTGTAATTCTATCTGATGGTATAATAGAGTACATGAAATATTAATTTGTGAGGATTAATGTCAAGGTTGTTAAATTAACCACATGCATGTACTGGTTTCCTGTAGCACACTTGTAATTATCCCAGCCCAGGAAAAGATTGCAATTTTGTATACGGTTTCATTTGTGGTAATATAAAAAAATGCACTCTGTGAACATTTTAATGAGCATTAATTATTTGGCTTGCAGTACGTTCTTTGGCTTGCTACGTATACTAATTGTGAGTAACTATGTCTAAAGTCACCAATAAACAACCAAACGTTAGCCCTGGCAATCGTCTCTTACCTGACCTGCTCGAGATCATGACAGTATTATCCATCCATTCTTTCAAGTTCACTCTTCCATCCACCAACCCACCCATGCATTCATCCATCCAACCATCCAGCCTGGTAACTATTGCCTAATAGATTTGCTCCTGCTTGGTAATATTAATCAGATTGATTCTAGTGGAACCTATGTCAATATCCTTTGATAATCCGGTATTGCACTTAAGACTATTCCTTAATATTTTAAATAGCATGGTTTTGTTTTATTTAATTTTTTTAATGTTTTTTTTATGCCTGTCTATATGTCCGATCAAATATTGCCTGCTAATGTTTTCTCCTAATCATGTGACCAGGTGTTATACTATAGCCCAGTGGTTCCCAAACTTTTTAAGTTCAAGGCGCCCTTAATATTTCAGTATTTTTCCAAGCCACCCCAAGTCAAAATTTCTAGGTTGTATAGCTGTACTGCACTGTGGCATTTACTGGCGTTATAGTGTAATGTACAGTGTTGGTGTTTGAAGGGGTACTTGTATATGGTTGTTGTTTTTTGATAGAGGGGTGTGTTTGTATGTAATGTTTGCGTTTGAATGCAGGGTTGTGTCTAAAAGTAATGCTCACTTTTAAATGAGGATGTAGATGTGTGTGAAGTATTTGTGTTTGACTGAAGGGGTGTGTTCGTATATATTTTTTTTTAATGCAGGAGTGTGTTTGTATGTAATATTTGTGTTAGATTGCAGGAGTGTGCTGGTATGTTGTGCTGATGTATGACTGCTTGGATGTATGCACATGCACTACTACATACATACATACATATATACATACATACATTCATATAAATACACTAACACATACACATAGATACACACTGACATATACTGACACACACCCACACATTGATACATGACACAGATACACACACCCTGATGCACATACACAGATGTGTGCGCAGACACAGAAGCACACTGACATATATATATATATGTATATATATATATATATATGTATATATATATACTCACACACACTCATACACACATTCACACACATACAAGTGATTTTTTTTGTAATATCTCCAGCCACCCTCCTGTTAGCTTACCTTATGTGCCAGGAGGGTAGCCTGGAGTCCTGCTGCTGTGAGAGAGAGGGGTCTGGAGCTCTTCGTGCTCCTCTCCCCTGATGCTGTGGCTGCCTCCTCCCGCGCTTTCTTCCTGCAGGTTGCTGGGAGGAAGTGGCAGGCTGTCACTTCCTCCCAGCTGGCCGACATTACAGGGGCCTGGTCGCGGCCTTAAAGGAACATGGCACCTGACTGGGCCCCTGTTCAGTGGTAGTGTTTCCCCGGTGCTATAATAATAGCACCAGGGAAATATTCCGCGCCACCCCTGTGTGCGCCATGCACACAGTTTGGGAATCGCTGCTATAGCCTATTTTGTAGAATTGGAGTTTAGGCTGATTGAGTGATTGGCTTAAATTCTGACATGTGAGCTGCCATGCTCCAGAATCTTGGTGACACTCAAACAGGGGCGGACTGAGAACCCTCAGGGCCCCCGGGCAAAATAAATCAAGGGCCCCCTTACAGGCCCCACCCATACTCCACAGCAAGCGCCACCCATGTCCCGCCTCCATGCACCGCCTCCAGCCACACCCTACACAATCTTTAGACACAAGGAACAAAAGTGCAATAATCCCTTCAAGGCCCCAGTAGAGACTACAATTGAGGGCTAATGGGCCATGGAGGGGGGGAGCATTCTAGCAGAGGCTATCTCAGTGTCCTTTAGAGAGTGTGTTAGAAAGAATTTCCTCCAGGTCCCATTAGAGACTACAATGGAGTCTAATGGGGCCTGGAGGGGGTCTCTCCAACACTATGGTTCCTATTCACAATATAGCAACACAACATAGCTGATACCTAGGCCAAGTTGGCTCCTCTTACCTTAATTACTGTTGCTGGCTGGCAGTCTGTGGGCTTGCTGGAAGGCTGTGGGCTTACTGGCTGCGGCTGGCAGGCTGTGGGCTTGCTGGCAGGCTGTGGGCTTGCTGGCTACTGCCGGCAGGCTGTGGGCTTGCTGGCTGCGGCTGGCAGGCTGTGGGCTTGCTGGAAGGCTGTGGGCTTACTGGCTGCGGCTGGCAGGCTGTGGGCTTGCTGGCTGCGGCTGGCAGGCTGTGTGGGCTTGCTGGCTGTGGCTGGCAGGCTGTGGGCTTGCTGGCTGCGGCTGGCAGGCTGTGGGCTTGCTGGCTGCGGCTGGAAGGCTGTGGGCTTGCTGGCTGCGGCTGGCAGGCTGTGGGCTTGCTGGCTGCGGCTGGCAGGCTGTGGGCTTGCTGGCTGCGGCTGGCAGGCTGTGGGCTTGCTGGCTGCGGCTGGCAGGCTGTGGCTTGCTGGCTGGCAGGCTGTGGCTTGCTGGCTGCGGTTGGCAGGCTGTGGGTTTGCTGGCTTTAAGCCTAACTGGTGGCCTGTAGGCTGGCTGGCTGTCTACTGGCCAGCCTGTGGGCTCGCTGGCCTGTGGGTTGGCTGGCTTGCTGGCTACTGGGGCACTCGTAGATTATTTAAAGAAATAATCCATGCACAATAACCACTACTACTCTGTGTAGTCGTTATGGTGCCAGGAGGGCCGGGCCCCCCTCCCAGAGTAAGTAGTCAAACCGTTTAAGAACAGTTTGACAACTTACCTGGGGTCTGCTGGGATATGAGGCTGTAGTAGGGTATAGGAGCAGTGGTGCAATGTGTAAGGGGTGCAGTGTGTGTGAAAGGTTCAGTGTGTGTGAGGGGGTGTAGTGTGTGAATGTGTAGGGTGTGTGGGGCAATGTGTGTACGAGGGGGCTGTGTATGTGTGTGGCAATGTTAGTATGGGGGCTGTGTGTGTATGGGTGGGCAGTGTATGTGTGTGTGTGTGTGAGGCAATGTGTGTAAATGTGTATGGTGTGTGTGTATGGGGGGCAGTGTGTGAATGTGTATGGTGTGTGGGGGCAGTGTGTTTATGGGGCTAAAGTTCACTCTCACCACTGCGACCACCAGGAATACCTGGTGGTCACAGTGTTGAGAGTGAACTCTAGCCCGTAGCTCCAGGGCTAGAGTTTACTCTTGCAAGAGCCGTAACGTTGCCGTGGTAACCGCGGCAACGATCTGTGCTCGCGCAAGAAGGACCCAGAGGAGCTGCAGGCTGAGCTCCCGGGTCCTCTCTTCCTCCCTCCCCTGCCGGCTGCCCGCACGTTGCCTGCGGACAGGGGAGGGGGCAATTGCCCTCCTCTTACTCCCCCCTCCCCCTCTTCTTACCCCCCTCCCACTCCCCCTCTTCTTACCCCCTTCTTACTCCCACTCTCTTCTTACCCCCTTCTTACTCTCCCCCTCTTCTTACTCCCCCCTCCACCTCTTCTTACTCTCCCCATCTTCTACTCCCCCTCCCCCTCTTCTTACTCCCACCTCTTCTTACTCCTCCCTCTTCTTACCCCCTCCGCCCTCTTCTTACCCCCCTCTTCTTACTCCCCCTTCCTCTTTTTACTCCCCCTCCCCTCTTCTTACCCCCTTTACTCCCCCCCTCTTCTTACTCTCCCCTCTTCTTACCCCCTCCCCCCTCTTCTTACTCCCCCCTTCCTCTTTTACTCCCCCTCCCCCTCTTCTTACTCCCCCTCCCTTCTTACCCCCTCTCTCTCTTCTTACCCCCTCCCTCTCTCTTCTTACCCCCTCCCTCTCTCTTTTTACCCCCCCTACTCCCCTCTCTCTTTTTACCCCCCCTACTCCCCTCTCTCTTTTTACCCCCCTCCCTCTCTCTTTTAACCCCCCTCCCTCTCTCTTTTAACCCCCCTCCCTCTCTCTTTTAACCCCCTCTCTCTTTTAACCTCCCCTCTCTCTTTTAACCTCCCCTCCCTCTCTCTTTTAACAACCCCCTCTCTGTTTTAACCTCCCCTCTCTCTTTTAACCCCCCTCTCTCTTTTAACCCCCCTCCCTCTTTTAAACCCCCCTCCCTCTTTTAAACCCTCCTCCCTCTCTCTTTTAACCCATCTCTTTTAACAACCCCCCTCTCTCTTTTAACCCCCCTCTCTCTTTTAATCCCCCTCCCTCTCTCTTTTACCTCCTCCCTCTCTCTTTTAACTCCCCCCTCCCCTCCCTCAACTCCCCCCTCCCCTCCCTCTCTCCCTCCCTGTCTCTTTTTACCCCCTCCCCGTAGCGTGGCCGAGCTGCTCTGCGTCCGCGGTGCCGGCCGGAGTGATAGGAAGGTGCACACACACTGAGTGTGCACCTTCCTGTCAGTCCGGCCGGGTACAGGAAACAGAAACTCCTGTTCCGCGCGGAACAGGAGTTTCTGTTTCCTGTACCCGGCCGGACTGACAGGAAGGTGCACACTCAGTGTGTGTGCACCTTCCTATCACTCCGGCCGGCACCGCGGACGCAGAGCAGCTCGGCCACGCTACGGGGAGGGGAGGTGAGAAGCTGCAGCCGCCTGAGCGCTCGCTAAGGCGGCTGCAGCATTTAAAGGGGCGGCCGGGCCCCCTGATGGCGGGCCCCCCTCCCGGCCGGGCCCTCGGACCATGTCCGAAGGGCCCGACCGGTCAGTCCGCCCCTGCACTCAAACATGTTTAGTTAAGTTGATTCAGGATGCTGTTTCTGGCACCAAAAAACATGGAATGTGATAGAGAATATGATGTTTTTGTGGGAGGGGAGATACATAGTGATAAATACTCAACTTTGTTTCCCATAATTGATACCGGAGAAACTGACGGAAGCGAAGCACAGAGAGATGGACACAGGTTTCTTCAGGAAGGAAGAGATTCTTTATTGGATCACCGATCGGGACTCAGAGGGACTAGCGTCACCAAAATACCACAAGTTCTGAGTCCCGGACAATAGTGCAGGCTCCTTATATAGGCACATAACTCCTCCCATATTAAGCTCCACCCGCACATTCTCTTAACCAATCAATACAAATAAGAATTAACTTCCTGCTTGACCGCATGGCTTGTCCAGCACAATGGAGGAGGGGAATACTACATCCTGTATTCTTGCACATGCTCCGTACACTACTGATCGTATCTTGCCTCGTGCAACCAACTGATCGATACCTCAGCATATGCACGTACACGTGCCACGTGGTAATCTCGGCCTACTAAATTTATTTTTACCGAGATTCCACCACATTCCCCCCTTTGATGCCTCTTGATATTTCACAATTACTTGAGGCATCACTTAACCTTGGTTTGCATACACCGCAAGTTACCTTGAACCAGACCAGACTTATCTTATGATGTGAATCTTCAACACTCATCTTCCTGCATTGGTTCTCCCTGATCTAGAGCCTTATACTTATAAATCGCCATTATCTGTGCAGCAGCCTTCCTCTCTGCTATGTTTTCTATCAGGCTTTGCACAGACCTAACTACTAAGGGTATAAGACACGGCAGGAGTAGACACAACATTAAAATCAGTAGGACTCCACCTACCACTGCCTTAAGCCCTCCAAACCACTCATACCAGCTACCAAACCAACTACTTGGATTGTACCCTTTCCATACCTGAGTAGGCACATGCGCTAGTTTAACGATATGGCTAGTAAGCTCAGCTATTGCTTGCCCTTCGTCATCTATTTGAAGACAGCAATTGCTCAGGTTAAACTTCCCACATACACCTCCCTCTACTGCCAAAAGGTAATCCAAGGCTAATCTATTTTGGTAGACTGCGGTCCTCATCCTGGTGTTATGCTTCGCTAGAAGATTGAGCGCTTGTGATGTTTCGTTAGTAATAATCTCAACCACCGCCTGTAATCTTATAATACGGTTGAGCATATAAATAGGGGTTCTATAACCAAAGGTACCATCTTCTGCCCACGTGGCTGGCCCATAATAATCTATAATACGCTGGGGAGGCCATTCATTATCTTCCCAGGCGCCTATCTCTATGGGTCCCCTTTTCTTCCTATGATTCACATCATACACTTTAACACCTAAAGTCTCACCTGTTTCAATCGGTAACAAGAAGAAGGATGGTTTGAGCATACCCAACACACATGCCCCTTCCCAGTCCTGTGGCAACTCCGAATAGGCTTTCTTACCACAGATCCAGTACAAATTTGCTGGGGCTCTCCAGGTAGATGTGATGGATAGGTCAAACCACACATCCTTTAAATTGGCGTATCTAGCAAACGGGTTAGATGGTTCTGAGACATTTGAAGCCGACCACCAAGTTGTATTCTTTGTATCATCATCATAAGCTTTTTGCCCTAGACAAGTTAATTCTCCTACAGAAGTGTTATACATTATTCCTTTCCTTGCTATGCAAACATAACCTATGATGGAGGTCTTTAATCTCCACTCAGATTTACCTCTAACACTCATATGATAATCGGCTTGTGTAGATATTAGTTGGTCAACTGCCTCAGAACCGGACATTACCTCCTTTGCTTCCCAAGGCCATTGGTCTCCCATGTTAGTACCTCCACACACATAGCAGTTGGTAACATTAAGACTACCGGCAATACTTTCGGCTAAATCAATAAACAAGTTTTTAGCATTATGGGGGATCTTATTATCTATACTCATCTCTTCATAAAAGGAATGGTATACTTGATGAGTTTGGGAGGATACCGTATCAGTCTCTATCCCTATAAATAATACTGTCCCAGGATCTAAACCCGTCCCGTATATTTGAAACCCAAATAAATTGCCATATTTGTCTAAGAACTTATCGGGGTTATTTATAAGTATATGGATGGGATTACATTCCATAGACTTACAATATGGGCTGGTAGGCAACTTAGTCACTATCATGTCTTTGTCTACTGTCTGTCCCCAAGTCGCCCACCCCACACAAGACCAATATGGGCAAAAGTTATATTCTTTATTTGGGCATCTAGGACTCACATATTTATTTTTACTACTGGGACAAATATATTTATCATTAGACCCATACGTCCTCTCCCATCTAAGATCCCCACATACATTCCACGGCTTTCTACCACTTGATGTCGCCTTACACGCATCAAATAGCAGAACACCCGAAGAATGTACGGATTCTAACACCGTCTTATTAATTAGGGTCCCCTGAGGATCTCCATTCCTGAGAGTCAACCAAATTGTACGAGGTTGATACTCCGGACTGAAGCACCTAGGTTCTCCTACTCCTAAATGGCACACACTATAGTCTATATTTAGGTATCTACATCTCGATACATCTCCTTTACACTCGTATTGTGAATGCCAAATTAGGGTTTGGGAAATATGGTTACCTGTTCTCGTAGTCTTAATGCATACCTCACAGCTAGGAGTGTCGGTACCTCTACCTTCCTGAATATAAAAACACACATAAATAAACACTATCAAAAACACATCTTTCGCCGTCATCCTCAGTCTTCGTCCGTGCGAAGGAACCTCAGCTTCCAGGATGTAAGGGCTGCAGGGAATGGAGTTCTGCTCGTCTTCACAGGAGTCCCTTCGAGACTTTCCCTGGCTTATATACTATGTGCTGGTGAGCGGACAGGCTTTATTATGGCCGTCTAAAAACACTCACTTCACCAAATCCCTGTAACAATAAAATTTGTAATCCACAATAGTTCCTCGTTACTCCGACTGAGTAGTGCGTTTTAACCGGATCTTGCAGGGATTCTCTGGATCTGCTGTAACTTGCCAAGAATCGACTGCTGCTGGTTTAACCCTGGAGTGATGTATCCACGGAGTCACTTCGGCTACTTTTATCGCTGTAGGGGTAGACAAAAGAACAACATAAGGACCTCTCCACTTGGGCCCTAACGGTACATTATTCCACTCTTTAATCCACACTTGATCTCCTGGATGATAACTATGAACAGGGGGATAAATATTCACAGGTAATTTATCTTGTACCCATTTCTGTACCTCCTCCATAGTCTTACCCAACTCTACAACCTGCTGCCGGGTAATTCCTTCTCCCAACTGACTCAAATCCCCCCTTAAGTTACCAAGTACGGGAGGTGGTCGCCCATACATGATTTCAAAAGGAGAGAGGCCCATCCTTCTGGTAGGGGTACTGCGGATTCGCAATAGAGCTATGGGTAAGAGAACGTTCCACTTAAGTTGGGTTTCCTGACACATTTTAGCCAACTGATTCTTAATAGTTCTATTCATTCTCTCTACCTTACCAGAACTCTGGGGTCTATATGCAGTATGAAGCCTCCACTTTATACCAAGCATATGAGTCAGTTGTTGTAGGCACTGATCGACAAAAGCTGGACCATTGTCCGATCCTATAGAACAGGGTAGTCCATATCGAGGTATTATTTCTCGTAGCAGGAATCTCACAACTTCTCCTGCTTTCTCTGTACGAGTAGGACATGCTTCTACCCAGCCTGAATAGGTGCACACAATTACCAGCAGGTAACGATGTCCACCCGATTTAGGCATCACTGTAAAGTCAATTTGTAAATCGGACATGGGGAGTCCCCCCATAAACTGGACTCCTGGTGGCTTTACTGGTCCTTGTCTTGCATTATTTTTAGCACACGTTACACATCTTCGTACAATGGCCTGAGTCAAGTTGGACAATCTTGGTATGTAGAAATGTTTTCTGAGAGATTCTTCAGTACTGTCTCTCCCAGAATGTGTCCCGTTATGATAATTTTGGACAATTTCTACCGCTAGTGATGCTGGTATGACTATTCTTCCATCTTCTAGCTGATACCACTTGTTCTCCAAATACTTTCCTGGTTCAGTCTTTAACCACTCCTCTTCTTGAGCTGTATAAACTGGAGTCCATTGGGACAGTGGAGTTGGTATAAGAGCAGCTATATGCCCCACATACTCCTGTCTTCCTGATTCAGCAGCACGCTTAGCTGCACTATCTGCCATCCGATTTCCCTTAGTTACATCACCATCTCCTCTCAGATGCGCTCGACAATGTATGATACCGACTTCTTTCGGCTCCCACACTGCTTCCAATAGTTGTAGGATTTCAGCTGCGTATTTGATTTCTTTTCCTTCTGAATTCAGTAGTCCTCTTTCTTTATACAAAGCTCCGTGGGCATGAGTGGTTAAAAACGCATATTTGGAGTCCGTGTAGATGTTCACTCTTAAACCTTCAGCCAATTGTAACGCTCGTGTCAGTGCTATCAATTCTGCCTTTTGTGCTGATGTTCCTCTCGCCAGTGGCCGAGCTTCTATCACCTTGTCTATTGTTGTTACTGCATATCCTGCATAGCGGATCCCTTCTTTCACATAACTACTGCCGTCGGTATAATATTGAACATCGGGGTTCTGGATGGGAAAATCACGAAGATCTGGTCTACTTGAGAATACTTCATCCATTACTTCCAAACAATCATGTTGACTTTCAGTAGGTTGTGGCAAAAGGGTAGCTGGATTTAAGGTGTTTACAGTCTCTAAATGCACTCTGGGGTTTTCACACAACATTGCTTGATACTTGGTCATACGGCTGTTACTAAACCAATGATTTCCTTTGTAATCCAACAACGTCTGTACTGCATGTGGGACTCGTACATAAAGTTCTTGACCCAGAGTGAGTTTATCGGCTTCAGCTACTAGCAGGGCGGCTGCAGCTACGGCTCTTAGACAAGGTGGAAGTCCGCTGGCCACTGCATCCAATTGCTTAGACATGTAGGCAACAGGTCTTTGCCATGATCCCAAGTACTGTGTCAATACTCCCACAGCCATTCTTCTTTGCTCATGTACATACAGGTAGAATGGTCGTGTGTGATCAGGTAGACCTAATGCTGGGGCACTCATCAAAGCCTTCTTCACATCTTCAAATGCCGTTTGCTGTTCTTGAGTCCATAAGAAGGGGTCGTGCTCTGTACCTTTGATAGCTGCGTACAGAGGTTTTGCCAGTATCGCATAGCTGGGAATCCATATCCTACAGAAGCCTGCTGCCCCCAAGAATTCTCGCACTTGTCTTCTATTCTTGGGTATTGGTATTTGGCACACAGCTTCTTTTCTCTCTGGCCCCATAATTCTTTGACCTTCAGAGATATGGAATCCCAGATATTTGACAGTTGGCAAACACAACTGAGCCTTCTTTCTAGACACCTTGTATCCTGCCTTCCATAGAATGTGTAGTAGATCGTGCGTTGCTTGCTGACAGATTTCTTTTGTAACTGCTGCTATCAACAAGTCATCTACATATTGTAACAATACACACTCTCCTGGGATGGACTCGAAATCCAGTAGATCTTGACTTAGGGCTGAACCAAATAGGGTAGGTGAATTTTTAAACCCTTGGGGCAGTCTTGTCCAAGTCATTTGGCGTTTTGAGCCCGTTACAGCGTTCTCCCATTGGAAAGCGAAAATACATTGACTTTCTGCGGCAATTCGGAGGCAAAAGAAGGCATCTTTGAGGTCTAAGACTGTAAAGTAAGTAGCCCCGCCCGGAATTAAAGCAAGCAGGTTATATGGATTGGGTACAACTGGATGTATACTAACAACCGCATCATTGACTGCTCTCAAGTCCTGCACAGGTCGATACTCATCTGTACCGGGCTTTTGAACAGGCAGCAATGGGGTGTTCCAGGGGGAAGTACAGAATTTTAGGATACCATACCGTATGAACTTATCCAGATAAGATTGGATGTTCTTCTTAGCCTTCTGCGGGATGTGGTATTGTCTTAGGCTCACTGGATAAACCCCAAGTTTTAGTTCAATTTTTATAGGTGGAATATTGCGGGCCAGTCCTGGTGGGTTGTTCTCTGCCCAAACTCCTGGTATGTTAAATAATGTCTCATCACTCCTAGGGTTTTGGCTAGTCAACGCTGTATAAAGTCGCCACTCTTCTTCCTTTGGTACGGATAATGTCATGATACCTGAAGGTCCATTAAACTTTAAAGATGTTGTTCCATTTGGTAGGAACGTAATCTGCGCTTGTAACTTAGATAGCATATCACGTCCCAGCAATTGGACTGGACATTCAGGCATATAAAGGAATTGATGTTTTACTACGTGGCCTCCCAATGTACAGAGTCGACTTTTAAGAACCGTTTTTTCAGCACTTCTTCCAGTTGCTCCTATCACAGTAATAGTCCTTCCAGATGGAGGAGCAACTAGATTAGTCACCACTGAATGTTCAGCACCAGTGTCGATCATGAACTCACTCCTTTTTCCCCCTATTGATACATCGACCATAGGCTCCGCTCGACCAAGGGGGATGGAGCCCGGTCGGTATCAATAGTCCTCCATGACCGTGTCAGCCAGTCCTACAAAGTCCCTACCTTCTCTATCGCGGGACCTTTGCGCTGCTGGAATATACCTGTCTTCCCTAACACTTCCTCTGTTCCCATTACTCCCTCTATTACCATTACTCCCTCCGGGGCCTCCTCTACCTCTCGCTCTGCCTCTAAAGTTTCCATAACCTGCCCTGGGTTGGTCTCTCTCGTACTGCTCTCTTTGTGGACATTCGTTCCTCCAATGCCCTTCTTCCTTGCAATACGCGCACTGATTCCTACTCAAAGGCTCCCTACTCCATCTACTATCGCCTCTATCTGGGCCCCGTCTATCTACGCCTGCGATCGCTACCGCTAGCATATCAGCCTTTTTACGCATCTTGCGCTCTTCCTCTTTCTTACTTTCTGTTTCCCTATTCATATAAACCTTATTCGCTACCTCCATTAGTTGGGTGATTGACATACCTGCAAACCCTTCTAACTTTTGTAGCTTGCGCTTAATATCTCCGTAAGCTTGGCTGACAAAGGCGGAGTTCACCATTCGGGAATTATCTGCGTCTTCCGGATTAAAGGGGGTATACAAGCGGTATGCCTCCAATAATCGGTCATAAAAGACACTGGGCGCTTCATCACTTTTCTGAATCACCTCAACTGTCTTCGACATGTTAATGGCTTTCTTTCCTCCGGCTTTCATGCCAGCAATTATAGCGTCTCTATAGGCTCTGAGTTGAACCATATCAGCACCATTTACATTCCAATCGGGATCGGTGTTGGGATAATGTGTTGCGGCCCATGCTGATGGATTGGCTTGGTTTAAAGTACGGGCTTTATCCTCTAGTGCTTTAATGGCCGCTTGATTAATTCTTGTCCTTTCCTCATTGTTGAATAAAGTCATTAATAACTGCTGGCAATCAGCCCATGTCGGGTTATGTGTCTGTACTATTGAGGTGAACAGATCAGTCATAGCTTGTGGTTTCTCAGTATACGAGGAATTGTGGGTCTTCCAATTTAAGAGATCGGTTGTCGTGAATGGGACATATACAAAGACTGGGTCAGCATGTGCCATTTGGCCTGCGGCATCGATATAGGCTGACCCAGGATTCAGACGAAGAGGCATCTGATAGTGTTTTAATTGTTGGGCACCGGTCAACTGTCGGGTCTGTATGGGGCTACCTGGAGGGGCGTCAGTCATAGGTTCCAGTCGGGGAGAAATAGGGTATGGGGATGTGGGAGCTTGGTTTTGGGAAAAGGTTGTAAATAAAACACTTCGAGCCGAGCTAGATGAAGCTTGACCGGAAGTCTGAAGTGGCGCCAAATCAGGATATTCGTTTTTAATGGGGGTTGGTTCTGATTCCGGAAGGGGAGATTTAGTACGAGGGGGGGTGGATCCTGTACTGGAGGAGGAAGCGGAAGTGGATGGGGGTAATGAGGGGAGGGTTGCAGGACTTCCTGCATTTGCGTCACTTCCTCTTAACGGAAAGTAAGGGGGCGGCAAAGGGATCTCGGACTCAGGGGGCGTGTCCAAAATGGGCCTAACACCAGTCCTAGTGGACAAACAAGTCCTAGCTACCATGAGGCGACACTGCTTCTCGTGGCATGTCTGGAGCCATTTTGGCGAGTCATTTACGGCCTGTCTCCAACAATCAATATAAGGAAACTGGCCGTAAAGTTCAGGCCTACCTGATACTATACACGCGTACTTATTCAACAATCACACCCGTTTCCTCTGGCAACAGCACCACGTGGTACGGTTACCAAGTGAAACGTACACAATAACAATAAACACTCAGGGAATTCCCGTACACACACAGCTGTTACACCAGTCACTATATAATCAATATTATGCCCTTTGGCGAAACTATACAGTCACCCACGCTATAATTCTCTATATATGAATTACCCGTCTATAACACACCCCAGTAACATCGTCTTTTACAAATAGCGGTTACAGTACGGTTAGCATAGGTCAAAGCACAAGTTAAGGTCACAATACAATTATTAGTGGTTATGGTGTTAAACATGCAATAGACGACAATGATTAGTACTTATATACAGTGTCAGTAAATATACAGGGTTATGGTACCGTGCACTATAATACAGCAACACACTATTAACACTCTCGCTAGACGGCTGAGCTTGCGCTATCTAACAAGATATACACTTTACTAAACAATCTTTATCACATTTACAATTCCCAACTAAACTATTGGCCAGTACCTTGAATGGACTACCTAAAACTATATACACCCGTTTTGGTTAGCCACACTGCCCAATCACCACATATAGCGAGCTAGAGAACTGAATTTACACAGGCGCCTCTTAGTCGCACTATCAAAAGTCTAGTGGGTTCCAAATTTACACGCCTTCCCACTTAGCCCAGATAGGTTGAGAGCTAGCGAACCGAATTTACACAGGCGCCGCTTAGTCTCCCGGTCCCTCCGACCTAGCGAACGTAATATACACCCTAGAACGCTAGTCTAGACAAGACACCGGTGTCCGGCTAGGGCTATTTACACCAGGACCCCGCCTGACTAACAAAATCAAACGGTCTGACTAAAGAGCGTTCGATCGAGCGGTGCGCCTTCGCTCCTTCCCTCCGACAGAGGGGGCAGATACACAGATTCAAACCCCTTTGGGCCTACCGCACAATCGG
This sequence comes from Pelobates fuscus, assembly GCF_036172605.1. Classification (NCBI taxonomy): domain Eukaryota; kingdom Metazoa; phylum Chordata; class Amphibia; order Anura; family Pelobatidae; genus Pelobates; species Pelobates fuscus. Next base: position 229,454,500 of record NC_086318.1, read on the forward strand.
TATACCCCTAGTGGGTTCTGCCGTCTAAAACAGCAGTTGTCTTACCTCCTCGTTCCTGAACCTGAGTTCACACTCATCGACGGGGACACCCCAGCACTTCTCACGTAGAGGCCGATGATCTCCTGGACAACAGACCAGTGGCGCCGAGACGAAGGGAGGTCCACGCAGAAGTTCAGGGGTGCAGCCGTAGAGAACGTGGGCAAAGATAGACCGTCTCACGCCTCTGTCTCTCAGCTACCGTTGAACGATGAGCTTCCCGGCCAATGCACCAAATGATACCGGAGAAACTGACGGAAGCGAAGCACAGAGAGATGGACACAGGTTTCTTCAGGAAGGAAGAGATTCTTTATTGGATCACCGATCGGGACTCAGAGGGACTAGCGTCACCAAAATACCCCAAGTTCTGAGTCCCGGACAATAGTGCAGGCTCCTTATATAGGCACATAACTCTTCCCATATTAAGCTCCACCCGCACATTCTCTTAACCAATCAATACAAATAAGAATTAACTTCCTGCTTGACCGCATGGCTTGTCCAGCACAATGGAGGAGGGGAATACTACATCCTGTATTCTTGCACATGCTCCGTACACTACTGATCGTATCTTGCCTCGTGCAACCAACTGATCGATACGTCAGCATATGCACGTACACGTGCCACGTGGTAATCTCGGCCTACTAAATTTATTTTTACCGAGATTCCACCACATAATGTACATGAAGTCTGCCCAGCCATGTGACCTAGATCTCCTGTCCAATCAAGACATGGCAAAACAATTATTTCCAGGCACTTTGATTGCAGCTACTGAGGGAGACAGGCCAGCAGTGATAAAATGTGTTGCTTGCTGTTGCTGTGTGGGAGTAGGAGATGATCTGGATAGTTGATTCTACTGTGTGACTAGGTATACCTTTCTGTTGTATCTAGCTATCAGCAATTGCCAGGGGCCATAGAAGCAACTTTAGGCAGGAGTCCTAGTGTGAGACTAGGTTACCAATACCAATATACTGAGCCACTCTTTAGAGAGGATTAAAGATTTCCAAAACGTTGTGCCCAATATAAATCATGTTGGTGATGATGAATCCAATGATGAAAACTCCCACACCACGGCAGACATAGCAAAGTTTTTTTATATTGATCCTACTTTGAGTATGCAGTGTGTTGTATTTAGCTTTAATGCTGTCTAATAAAGATGTCATGCAAGATATACAAATCCCTATTTGCATAGACAGTCTTGTTGATTTATTGTGCTGTACTTGTATTTTAACTACAAGAGTTTAAAGCTAGAAAGGGAGAATGTGGAAACAGGTAGCAGCCCAATATCTTCTGTGGTAGCTAGTGTGCACTCATTTTCTGCATCTTTGCCACCATCTCCAAACTCATCTGTATCTTCTAAAGAATCGCCTCATCCAATGAAAAAATGTGTGAAATCAGCTGTACCTTCTACCACTGGCACAAGTAGCTCAGCCACTGTCAATGTTAAAGGGACACTATAGTCACCTGAACAACTTTAGCTTAATGAAGCAGTTTTGGTGTATAGAACATGCCCCTGCAGCCTCACTGCTCAATTCTCTGCCATTTAGGAGTTAAATCCCTTTGTTTATGAACCCTAGTCACACCTCCCTGCATGTGACTTGCACAGCCTTCCATAAACACTTCCTGTAAAGAGAGCCCTATTTAGGCTTTCTTTATTGCAAGTTCTGTTTAATTAAGATTTTCTTATCCCCTGCTATGTTAATAGCTTGATAGACCCTGCAAGAGCCTCCTGTATGTTCAATTTAGAGATTGAGATACAATTATTTAAGGTAAATTGCATCTGTTTGAAAGTGAAACCAGTTTTTTTTTCATGCAGGCTCTGTCAATCATAGCCAGGGGAGGTGTGGCCAATACCATCAACATCATCTGTACCAGCACCATCAACATTTCCATTAGCATTAAATCCAAGTGCTAGTGTTGCGACAACTTCCACATGGCTGCAAATCTACTTGCATCTTCAGCAGACCAAGACAAAGGGGTGAGAGTGCTGTATCACCCCAAACAAAGCAAAGAGGGCCAACTTGCAAAGTGAAAAGTGTGAGGCAAGAAAGTAAGTAGTGGGCAAGTGAAGGGCAATTTCACTACTGCTGGTATGATGCAACATCTACAAGGATACCACAACTCTTCATTAGTGAGGGAAGATGCAGAACAAGAAAGTACTAGGCATGCAGCAGGTCCACTTGTTCTATATCTATTGGGCACAGTTGCAACCACCTACCAGCGCGGCCTCCACTACTACTACTATGACCCCCATCCTTATGCAGAGCAGAGGAGGATGATGAGGATAGTGCCAGTTGTTGGACAAGAATAGTTAAACCCTTTTCCATCTGCTGAATTTAAAGAACCAAACTGAAAAGAAATAGCAAAAGATATACAAAACGTTTTACTTTCCTACTACCGCTACTTATACCCACTTTGATTTACTGATTTAGAATTGTTTTACTGTTTTTTTTATTTTTTTAAACATTATTTCTAGTAAGAGATGAATTATTTGGTGTGCGTTGTGCTTTTGTGTCGTTACTTGTGCTTTGGAAATTGCAAGCATCTTCCTTCAGTAATATTCAGAGTGTGTGGCTGCAGTTTACCGCACAAGTGAAACTTGCCTACGCTGAGTGGTCTTTTTTTTTTTTGCCCTCTCTGACTAAGTCTTGTAGTGTTGCTATGCCTCTGACCTCTGCAGATGTAGTTGGTTAAAGCAGATATAGAACAGTTTTTCCACACTGTTACGTTTTCCATTTCTTGTCAGGGACATTTTATTTGATTTGTAGTGTGCTGCTGTGTCACTGCTTGTGCTTTAGAAATTGCACGTTTCTTCCTCTGTAATATACAGGGTGCATGGCTGGAGTTCACTGCACAAGTGAACCCTGTCTACAGAGAATGTGGCAGTAGTAGTGATGCAGGCAGGATACAGCATAATTGATGATAAGGAATCATCATCATCATCATAAGGAAAAAGTTTACAAAGCCTTTTTTAAATTGCATTCTGTTCAAGAGTTGAAGCACTGCGCACTGCAGATCACTGTGTACAGTGTAATCAAACACATTATAGTAGCAGTAAATCTACCAAACAGGAACTCAAATCAGCACATATGGCAAGCTGAAACCACTACAATAACTGTCAATTTAAAAAGGGGGGAGCAACAGAAGCATTTGTCCATCCTCCATTACTATCACTCTTAGGCAAAGCAGAGGGATGCTAAGGATAATGCCAGTCATTGACAGAGACAGTTGAACACCGCATCATCCCTGGGTAGTGTCCATCAGCCCACTCTTGGACATTATCTTGGATTTTATTAAAGGGCCATGCCGAAACAGCAGGCTAAAAATATCACCCACCTGATTGCCCAGATGTATGGAGTGCTCCTACTGGCCAGCATGCCTTTCTGGACAGCACACTAATGGCAGCCCATGGGTATGGTTGTGCTAGTGAAGAAGAGTAAGTGGCAGGTTTTAAGCGAACCCCACACACCATCTACAACAATATGTCAAAACATGTTGGGACTCCACTTTAGACATGGTGGAAATCATTTTGGAACCGTAGAGGTTCTATAGTCTATACTCCCATTTTTCTATTGACATTGACTCCCCACTGAGGTGTGGGTATGGCATAGTAATTCAGCAGCTCATGGCAGTTCATTATCCATTTAGGAACATGATGGAAACTTTAGGAAACTTAATGGAAGCACGATGGAAACATGATGGAAACTTTAGTAATGCCAGTTTAGGAAAGGTTATTCACCAAAATTACAACTTTAAATAAATGGTACACCATCTTCATATGTTTTGTGACCATCATGAAGTCACCATGAAATTCATGATGGGACAAACCTGGACTTTTTATACCATTGGGTTCACCTTGTCTGTGAGAACCTATAACCACCCCATCTCATGGAAGGTATTGGCTCTCCTGGGGACATTCTTTCATTCATGTCCATTATTAAGTCTTCAGTCTGTTTCAATTGTTAAAACACAATTTCTACAGAAATACTCAGTTTAAGCAATGCAGTTTAGGTGCTAAGTTGCTAACCTGATTTGTGGTCATTAAATAGTTAATTTTGTTAGTAAGATTTTTTTAATTTGATGGTTTAATAATAAAATAAACATGTTTTTTTTGAGTACTTTCGTCTTGCCCTTGTAATTCTTGCAGCATGACTACACCCCTTACCTCCACAGACCTAGTTGGTAGAAGCTGATTAGACATTGTTTTTTTTATCACACTAAATAAAGGTCATGATGCTATAGACTGGATGTGTGGGGAAGCTGTGTTCTTGTCAGGGTAGAGAGGATGCGCGGTGGTCAGCTGGCCACTGACTTGTTACTTTAATTTTTGGATAAATTCCATATTTTTTACTTGACGATATTAGTGTTTTTTTTTTTTTTTATGGTTAACAAGGGGAAGACATTGTGTTTATCTGTAAGCATATTATTTCTTGGTATAATGGATACATTTAAGAGGAACCTTCACATTTTGCTTGTGATATGTAGTGCTTAATTAACACATTAATTAGTAGATTAAATAAGAAGAGGGTGTCAGAAACAATCTACTTCTTTCTTATACATGAACTGCTGCAATCTTGAGGGATGATGTCCTCATTGATGTACCATTGTGTGCTTTTCTGTTAATCCTAAACACACTAGTTTTTGTAGCAGTAAGTAGGTTTTTATTTCTCTATCATGAAAATTCCAATCACACACAATCTGCAACAAAGCTTAGTTGGATGAATAAAGAGGAACAGCATAGACAAAACCGTGACAGCTTCTTTTGATCAACTAATAATACATGTTTCCTATAATTCTGGATATAATAGCATTTTCAGTGACTATACAGAAACAGTAGTTAATATCATAGTTTAATTTACATCACACATATAATAATAACTTGGTCAATCATTTTACGTATTTTACGTACAGTAACTGAGCGTGCCTTTTGAAAAAGCAATGTTATTAAATGACCCATTATATAGTGTTACCAAAGTTCTCTGATTTTATTTAACAACTTATTTCCTCTGAGAATTACACAAATTAACTAACATTCCTAGTTTGTCTTATACAAATGGTACACAGATGTCTCTGACAGCTTCCCAGAAGTCTCCCACGCATTTAATTGAAAATAATGCTTGTGCAGGTAAAAAAAATAATGGAAAGAGTGTGAAAATATGTTTGGTCTTTTTCCTTTAAAAATATACTACAGACAAGTGTGTAAATATTACTTGTTCTTCATAATACTGCAACTAAAGACCATGGTAATAGCTACAGAATTTGAGAATACTTCATTCTAACTATTTCCAAGTCAAAGCCGAAGTTGGATTTCAGTATTCCCCTGTTGCGCTTTTTGATTACCTGTGTGCATTTTGCATGTCTCCATTTCTATTTGAGTTCCGATTATTATTTATTTGCCCTTCACCCATTAGCTGTATATTTACTGTGACATGTAAATATCTAAAAGGAACAACCGAGTTCTTGACCATTCTAGATCACGATATAGCAGTAAGTGATGAAATCCTTAGTGTATGAAAATCAGATTCCAGTCCACTAAGTTCTGATGTGTCTTTGGAAGCAATATCATCACAAGAATTGTTCAATGGAAGTCTCATAAACTGGGTTTCCATGCCGTTCAGTCACACACAAACCTATGATCAGAATTAGCAATAGCAATGCCTGGATTGTAACACTTATGATCACTGGAAAATTATTAAACGTCATTATATTTCATTTCTGATAGATATCTCTATTTTTGGCAGATGCATACAGTATCCTACAGAATGTGTGACTGCATAAAGTCATTAATGTCAACAGGTGTAGGAGGAATAAAGGTAAAATGCATAATTACATGTAGTCGTGCTATGCAGCAGGTACTAGGACCACGGTGAGAATACTTTTTTTTATTTTTCGTATAAAATCTTTATTAGACAGGTAATGTGCAAAACATTGGTTAACAATCCAGACATTTTATGTTATACTATAAAAGACCACAATAAATAAATATTATTCCATAGATCCATTCTAACAGAAGGGTCTGTAAAACAAAATGGAGTTGATAAGTTGCATGGACATACACTATTCTGCAAATCAAAAAAGGGATCTGGGGGATCTGACATTAATATGTTAATGGATGGTGGCTTCTCAATGGAACCATTTTTTTCTAAAGTGGCTGTTAACCATTTGCTACCAAATACTTTTTGTTTAAAAAACATATTAGCCTAATATTAATTTGAAACAAAATATACATAACTAGCATGTTATAAAACATCAGTTTTGTGTACAGATTTCTTTGAAGGCAAACTTAAAGAATGTAAAGTTTGTCAATTTGCACAGTTTCTTTTTGTTCCTCATTTAAAAACATTTTGGGAATGAAAAGTATACAGAACAAATACTACACACACAGCAGATGTGACAAAAATAGATAAATAAAAATGGTCAATGTAGCGGAGCTGCAATATTAAAATCCCCGATCTCCGCTGGTACAGAAGGTAATCCACAGTCAAGCGGTGAAAAGCAAGGCAATGTCCCAAATCCCCCAGTAACCGGACGAAACACAGTTCTGGGAGTCAACTGATGTCTTTATTCACAGCTTCCAGTATTTATGCAAGTCCCCATGCAAGGGGTTTCCTTACTGACATAGCAGGGGTAATACAGTAAGGGACTACATGGGGGACTTAACATTCTGAGCATTTCTCCCATCAGGCACTGCTGGACGAGAGGGATACTCCCACTGGAATATACCGTTATGTGGATTATCCCTCCGTGCAGCAGAACCGGCATTTTACATTTAAATTCACAACTTTCACAATATTCATGTTATTTAGACGAACGGACGTTCGGTAGATAGCTGGGGTCTGAGTGCATATTTCGTGGGAATAACGCTCAGATCCCAGCTAAAACAACCGAACGCCGATGGGGAACCATAATAGGGGAAGACCGGAGCTCCCGAACGGCCTGGAAGTCCAGCGGTGTTCGCGCCATCGAGTAGCCATTTTCAGTTCCACGCTCTCGACGACCAAACACCGCTGGTGAGACAAAGGATCCAAGATGGCTGACCGCCGCGTGGTCGGTAGTCGAACGACGGCCCCCCAGGAAAGCACTTAACTACCGATCGCAACAATGTTGCAATCTGGTAATTGGTGCCACACGACCCTCAGTGTGTGGGCTCAGGTTCGGTACTTGGTTCGTTTCACGAACAGCCGGTAAAGCTGCTGTTCGTGAAACAACCATGTAAATGCTAGCGGCTTTCGGCTGCTAGCATACGAATGTTATAGTTATTACATGCAAACAGACATTTCAATACAGTATGCAAAGTACATTAAAACATAATAGTGCAGCAGTGTTCTGGACAACTTTTAGAGTCATAACCATATAGTCTGAAGTGGCTAGGTTTGCCACAGTCAACTAGCCTGTTTATGGGTATTTGTAAAGGCGAGGCCTGTTCTGAGTGGAACCTGTCCTGTGAAACCGCTATATGATCTTGTGCACCATGCTGCAGCTCAGTTTTACGGCAATTTTCTTATAGTCTAGGCCATCTTTATGTAGAGCAACAATTCATTTTTTCAGATCCTCAGAGAGTTCTTTGCCATGAGGTGCCATGTTGAACTTCCAGTGACCAGTATGAGAGAGTGTGAGAGCGATACCACCAAATGTAACACACCTGTTCCCCATTCACACCTGAGACCTTGTAACACTAACAACAGCGGGGAGGGAAAATGGCTAATTGGGCCTCATTTGCACATTTCCACTTAGGGGTGTACTCACTTTTGCTGCCAACTGTTTAGATATTAATGGCTGAGTGTTGAGTTATTTTGAGGGGACGGAAAATTTACTGTTATACAGGCTGTGCACTTACTACTTTACATTTTAGCAGATTGTCATTTATTAATTGTTGTCACATGAAAAGATATAATAAAATATTTACAAAAATGTGAGGGGTGTACATTCATTACACTCTTCCTTAAATGAAGCGATTCATTTGATGATGAATCATTTTGCCCAGCATAGAATGCATTTCAATTTGTTATTAAACTGATCAATCAGTTTTTTTTTTTGTTTTTTTTTAAAGTGACATTAATTCTATAATAATTTATTTGGTTTGTCCAGCATAGAACCCCTTTCAGTTTGTTTTTAAACTACTCGATCAGCTTAATAAAGAATCGAAAGGGGTTTTTATGCATGGCGAATTGATACACTGTTAAATTAATAATTTATTGCCAGATTAATTTATTAAATATAGAATACATTTATTTGTTTAATGGAGAAGGCACATGTCTACAGATGAGGGTGAAATGTGCTTTATGGATTACATTTTATTCTGCTTTGACATAAACTGGTGATGAAATGGCAACATATTAAGGCACAATATACACATATGAGATATCCTGGAGTGTCAACTTTTACACATGGTAGGTATTTGTGGGTTAAATTTAGAAATTAAACTGCAATAATGCCCCACAGTTAGCCATAAGCCCATCACATCTGTCTCTCAAATTCTAACTGTACAAACTGACATGGTCAGGTCTCTTATATGACTGGGATAGTGGCAAAGGCATACAATGGTGGTATCGTTGTCCTCAGAAGATGTAGCTGAACACATTATGGGGGGTATGTACAGTAGTAGCACACATTAGGCTTATTAAATACACATTAATATATCCTTGTTTAATGTGTACATGCTAAAAATCAGAAAAATAAATAAATATTACTCAAATATTTAGCAAAGGTTGGCAGTTAAATGGCTACAAAATAAGTGTCACAATACTCTTAGATAAATAGCATGAGATGTCTAATTTTAGATAAATATATTTTTTTGTGTGGCAACTGTGTTTTCTGTGATGGCTATTAAGCTCACTAGACAAACATACCAACTTCTAAAATTGTAACACACTGAAATCTTATGCATTTTGTTACATGTAACCGGGTCCAGGTGGGAGGTGGAGGCTGCAGTAGGAAATATGATTTTTGTAGGAGGAGGAAAGAGACTGCAGACTCTTGAAAGAGACAAGAGGCTGTTGGGGGAGGGCTGTAGTGTTGTGAGAATATGGGTTGTAATGAGGAAATAGGGGCTGTGTGGTAATTAAAAAAAAAAAAAAATACTATTCCAAGGGACTAAAGTGGTAGCCAAATCTACTTATCAGTCATAACAATCTACTTGTCCTGACACAAAATGTAAAATTAGAAAGTTTGGGAGCCCTACTTAGACCTGGACAGAGTTATTCACTAAACTCAGAATGTTCCCAGATTAGCTCTGAAAGAAAAAAAATCTTAGCTCAAAAGAGTTGATCTTGAAAATACTCCATATCAGCTATAGTTACTACTGCCTTATTTTTCCATTCGGATTTAATTAGCAAAAACTTGGTTTAGTGGCTTACCCTTTGTCCTCCACTGTAGTTTGTATGTGATGTGTTTCTACCACAAACACAGCGGATAACGCCTCAGCTCCATCATGGTCATGGTAGTAAAGTATTAATTATGTTTTATCATTTTTATATATTTTTTTTTATTTATTGTTTACCCTGTAGATTATAGAAGATTGTTTCTCTCATTCATTTATTTTCTCTTAGATTTTTTTTTATTATATTTAATTAATTAGTATGATTGTTAGTATTGTGATTATGAATTAGTGTTCTAAGTTTCATTGTGTCTTAAGATCTTTAAATATTTATCTAAACTTATAGCTGATTATTGATTTTAAACCCTCTTTTTATTCCAAGGAATTATTTTTGTGAAATGGTTTTGGTAACCTTTTATAAGACCCGAAGGGATTTTCCTGTTATAATATATGCTAGTATTGATCTATCTGTTTGCTTCCGTTTTTGTATTGTTGGCTTTTATAATGTTTTATAATATTGTTAAAGGTACACTCCACTGCCCAAATGCAAAATAAATAAATAAATCACTGTTTAGTAGATATACCCCTAATTAAACTGTTTTATAATTGGGGATATATCAAAAATCAGCTTGCAAAACATGCAGTTCTTTTGTCTGCTGCCTTTGAAAGCTCCCCCTTTCCAACCCCACCAAAGGCTTTCTTTGGCTATGTAATCACATACTTCCCAATGCAGCTAAATGAGAAGTCTTTGCAAGTAAAGTGCCCGGGCAATTGCTGCCTTTTGAGGTCAGCTGCATTGAGCTACTGAAACAAGGAAGTCACATTAGCAGTTGTCTGCTTAAAAGAGAAGTGGTTGTATCCAGCTTAAATTATAAAAGTGTACATTTCTATTGAAATCCACACTTTTTGCAAATTGAAAGGACACTCTCTTCACACACAAAGCTTTTCAGCAAGTTAAAGTTGTTTATGGGGTCTGGAGTGTCCCTTTAACATTTTATTTGGTTCACAAATTGACTTTTACATACATGTAGACATTTATCATATGTATTTGGAGGTTTGATTTTTAATTTTGTAGATTTTTCTGTGAACGCTAGAATCGTTTGAGGAATATTTTTGATTTGTCGAATTTAGCATAGTTACATTTGCAAACTGTAATTTTCTCTCCCAAATTGTGTTTTTAGCAGGGCTAGAGTCCTGCAGGAACGCGTGGGAATGGCGTTCTTGCACTTGTTTGGTGGACATTTTAACATTTTAAAAAATAATAATTTGTGTATTTCTGTGAATGTATGTGTGTGTGTCTGTGTGTGCCTGTGAGTGTATGTGTGTGTGTGTCTGTGAGTGTGTGTATATGTGTGTGTCTGTGAGTGTGTGTCTGAGTGTGTGTGTGCCTGTGAGTGTATGTCTGAGTATGTGTGTGTGTGTGTGTGTGTGTCTGTGAGTGTATGTGTGTCTGTGAGTGTATGTGTGTGCGTTTGTGAGTGTATGAGTGTGTGCCTGTGAGTGTGTGTGTGTGTGTGTCTGTGAGTGTATGTGTATATCTGTGAGTGTATGTGTGTGTCTGAGTGTGTGTGTGCACCTGTCAGTGTGTGTGTTCACGCGTTAATATATGCATACGAGTGTATATTATGTTTTGGGTGGGGAGGGGGTGGATCTTGGGAGAGTTCCCATACTTTATTCCCCAATACTTGAGCCCTGGTTTTTAGCAAATGTAAAAGCTATTTGCATTATCCTACAACGTTTCGAGTGTAACCGCTGTTCAGGCATCGTGACATATGGCATCACATTCAGCTCATTTTGCACATACAGGCATATTTAAACGCAGAAGAGTCGTGAAGAAATGCATCTCCTGAGGAACTTGATTTTGAGTAATCATGCTGAGCAAATGTCCCCACAAGATGGAAAGCTACGTAAAGGGTCACTTGAGGCGAAACCCCTAAAATATATTGGAAAATAACCTACAGCTCAAATTCAAGGTTTGTTTTGGTTCAGAATATGAAAGATTGCCTCTGTCCTTAAATAGTTAAAAAAAAAAAAATTCTGTTTTGGATAACTGCATTGTGTGTTTCCTGCAAATCTGTACATGAGTTCTGTTATTTATAAAGAATTACAGCTCACTTTAACTTTTTCATTTTTATTCTATAATAACTAGTGAGACAAATCCATAATACTGTGGACAATCTTTGCATTATTTAAGGGACACTATGTTGTTTATGCAGCCCTAGCCACACCTCCATGCATGTGACTTGCACTGCTTTCCTAAACTCTTCCTGTAAAAGGTGATCTAATGTTTAGACTTATTGCAAAGTCTGTTTAATTTAGAATGTAATATCTAATGTTCTGTTAATAAGCTATTACAACCTGTAGGAGTCTCCTGTGTGTGATTAAAGTTAAATTTACAAAGCAGGGGATAAAAACCTCTACAGTAAGTTAACATCTGATTGAAATTAAAACCATTGTTTTCATGCAGGCTGTGTCAGTGACAGCAAGGGAATGTGTGGCAGCATTGGGATGTGTGGCTAGGGCTTGATAAACAGAAACAAAAGAGGATTGATTTACACACAGAAACAGCTTAATTAAACTACAATTGTTTTGATACCTACAGCAAATGCAATGCAAATATATTGGAATGGCACATGAGAACCAAATGGAACATCAGGTGTGCCAAATAGAATGATGATGTCCCTCATTTCTACTATATTTATTATTTTACATGGGGAGGCAACAAGCAGTATTAAATCAGTTCTATACTATTTACCACTGCAACAAAGTTACTTTGATAGCTTTGCTTTGGCATTGTGGCAATTTTCATTCCAGTAAATACATATCTATGAAAGCAACATATATTGAAAGGCAGCATTAAGTTAAATCAAGGCATGGCATACCATTTTAAAATTATTTTGTAAAAGATGTTCTCATTAGGAGATGAGTAAATATTGGCAAAATATTGGTATGATTTGGGCAAGCTTGAATAAGAACATTGTGTTTTTTGCCAGGTTGCATATTTTCGACCTACAGACTAGGCTGTCATTCCATTTGTAGTGAAAGTGTTCCAGCTGGCCCAAGAATACAAGTGCATCTGCTGTAGTAATAGATGAACTGTTAGCATTTTTCTAAGACAAGAACGTTTGCCAAGTCTGCTATAAATTACATTTATCTTACCCCTATATGTCATTGCAGGGAATTCAGTTTTGTGTTTTTTTTTTTTTAAAGCACGGTTTGCTGAATAATTTTAAGTAGTGCGCTGGATTGTGTATTTTGTATATTTTAGCCCCAGCAGCACCCTATAATGTATGCATGTTCAGGTGAGTGCAGCCCTCTTGGTTTCATTTATATATTTGGGAGTCCAGGTCAACTCTTTGGTTTTGCACCCACAGGTGCCTCTTTCCAGGACCCTATTTAGGCTAGACTTGTAGAGAGTCCCTGTAACTAAGTATTTCCCAAGTAAGTGGATTGATCTCATAAGAGCAAACATTAGGCTGCTAGAATAGGACCTGCCAAGAATGGGGTACATTGACGTTGTGGCAGGCTTAAGCAGGTTATGATGCAGAATCTTAGGATTCTGTGAGCTCTGGCTTCTCTTTTTTTTTTCATCCCAGCCCCTCACTTGGCGCTTGGCTGATGTAGCAGGGTATTTTTGTATTTTTAAGTTCAACTTTTCCACCAATGGCAGGCTGAGTGATGTGGGCTATCTCCCCTCTACAGTAACACACAAACACAAAACACACACAAACATTCTTGCTCATTTACAACTAGAGTAGAAATGAGAGGGTCTTCCTCTGGATCCAGGAAAGAGAAACTCTCCTTGGAATCCAATGAAGAGAAGTTCCTGGAATCGGCCTAGTTAAAACGTCTTTCAGTGTGGCTCAGTCACAGGAACCCAAGTGTGGCCATAGGACATGTCTTCTAACTGGGTGTAGTTCCAAAGTTACTGGCAAGGTCCAAGAACAGGCATTGCTAAGAAGTCCCACTGAGAAACATTGCCACTGGTACCCAAGGTTTCTCTACCAGCCCTAAGGTCAAGGCCATCTGAGTTGATGAATTTGCTGTATTTAAATAGAATCTGTTAAATGTGTTTGTTTTATTTTTTTTCTGTATTGGTAATATGTTATAACAGCTGTGTTGGTCCAGTAAACAAGAGTAGACAACATAAATTGCTGTATATAACTTTTTATACATTTTTATTATTTATTTTTTTAGGTATTATTCTGAAGAAACCAGAGTCCTACATCACTCTATTCTCGAACATTCCAACTGGTGTGGAAAGTAACTCACAGGCACAAATACAGGGAAATATTTATCAACATGTTATTAGCCGGCAATAAACTGTTAATGATGTTGGCTCACTCAGCATTGTCTTGCCATTGCATTCCATTTCACTACTATTATCAGATTGTTGAAAATGGCCCATTTGACATTTTAATTAAAGCAACACTGTAGGCACTTTAATTGAATTAGTTATAGTGCACTGGTACTGGCACTGTCCTTCCATTCATTGTTGAACCGTTTTTGAGAAGACCACTACTGAAATTGCATCCCTGACAAAACACAGCACAGCACTAACTGGTATGGCCAAAAATCACACATGGCTTGAGCCCAATAATAATTTGATGACCCCTACCCAAAGCCATTGGCTCATCCCAGACCCCAGCTCTGCTTTTCCTCAATACCATCACTTTACATGCCTCTTGGCACACACAGTTATTTACAAACACAAACATACATGCACGCACAAGCACACACATGCATAGACATGCACACATACAATGGCAGCCATATACAGGCACCAACAAGTACATACGTACACACAGGCAGATACAGATAGATACACACAGGAACTCACTACCTCCCCCTGATTTGACAGGGGCCCGGTAGCACTGTTAAAGGTGCCCAACCCCAACGGTGCCCAACCTTTCAGAAATGCTCTAGGTGCATGGGCCTGCTAATTGGCCCCCCCAGCATGTGGGTATTTGTTTGTCAAAAATTGCATTGTCTTATAGATGTGTTGTGCCTTTCTTTTTTTTTATGATTACCAATTTTACCAATTTGCCAGCAATGCAGATGTGTTTACACTTCATAACTAAAATATATTATTAGTAGTAGTAATAGTTTCCATTATCACACATTAACCCCTTAAGGATGTTGGTAATTAAAAGTTTTGACAAAAACAGAACCTAGGATCTGACCTATAGGTCTGTCCAACCATAATTTGCTTCTTTCATATTAAGTGTACCCACACTTATTATATATCATTTTGTTCAGAGAGACAGGGTTTTTATTTCACATCAAATATTTACATAGGAAACAATCTAATATGAATAAATCCTAAAAAAAAAGAAATTTTAACTATAAATGTCATAATACTTTACATTTTATTGCAATGAAACACACATATTTGTTTGTTGTGATGTTACAGGGTCAAATAAAGAGCATGCTCATTTCAGTTTTTACACATTGAAATTTAACAGATTGGTTTGGTTGGCCTATGCTGCCTTTGAGACCATTTGCAAAATCAGTCTTTTTTTAGTAGCCACTTAGTCACAAATCCTGGACAAATGAAGTGTTCATATTTGTTTTTTTGCATTTTTCACACTAATACTATATTTTCACTGATGATATCGTTATTATTATGAGTTTTTCTCCTCTAAAACCCCCATATTTGTCTCACGAGTACAACAGTACCCTCCGCCCCTCATGGTTTGGTTGTTTTGTACAGGTTTTATGGGGTTTTGGAAAGTTACATGGTCAAACATAGGGCTTGCAAATTAAATTCTCTGGACTTTCTGCCTGGATTGTCAGGCAGATCCCTTGATATATAATGAATAAAATCATATAATTATGCAAAAATAATACAATATATAATATATATATATTTGTGTACGGGATTATGAAAGGGGCGCACATTTAAAGTGAGTGTAATTTTGATAAATAATAGTCGGTTGAGGTGTGCCGAAACCGACGAGAGGTTAGGCCTGCAAAAAAGAGGGCCCACCTGGATATATGATATGAAAAGAGGGTGTGGTGGGAGGGGAATTTCCGGAATCGACGAAGACAGGTAAGCAAGGGGTTTGCTGGGTTTATATAGGCCTTAAATCCCTCCCACAACTTCAGGCATACGCCTTCTATTTGTGTACGGGATTATGAAAGGGGCGCACATTTAAAGTGAGTGTAATTTTGATAAATAATAGTCGGTTGAGGTGTGCCGAAACCGACGAGAGGTTAGGCCTGCAAAAAAGAGGGCCAAAAAGTAAGTAACATTTATTTATTACCACAATGACAACATTATTTAGACATATTGAGTCTGATTTCTTCTCTGGGTTTGGAATGTACCGGTTGTATACTGAAGATTCCCGGCGACCCACTCTCTCTATGACATGTGTTGGTACTTGACTACTTGAGGCCGCAGTGGCGGCCCTGATCCGGAATGAATGACCTGAGAAGGAATTTGGATTAAGGCCAAGTCTAAGTAATAATGAACGTATGTATAGCCTGAACTGTTATGTAGCGGGTGCTTCGCATGTTTTAATGGGGTATGTGTATTAGAAGGGAGTCTTGTTCGAGAGTAAGCATGAAGTGTTGTATCCCTGTCAAGTATAGTTTGATGGTATTGTATGCTAGTTTTAATGAGAAGTGGCAAAAAGTTGTAAACGCAACCATGGTTTCTACTGAAAATTGATTTATTATGTTAAGTTCGCGAACAAATATTTTTGAACATGTCAAATGCCCTCCTATATGTTTTTTTTTTTTTTTGATAAACCTGTCCGATCAAGAATTCTACTGTGAGCTAACAATTGGTTTAAAGCATGATTAGTTCATTGAACAGCGGGGGAGTTTTGGGATGCTTGTTCGCTGTAGGGTGCAGTCTGAAAATTCCTGCAAAACAAAACGTGACAAAGTGTCAGCTGCGTTATTGAAAATTCCTGGAACATGCAACAAATGTAAAACCGTAATTTTGCTGCCAATCATGTGAGCCCCCCACGATTCATAACAGACAGGGACTGAGAGCGGCCCCTGTTAACTACATCCCAAGCCACTAAGTTATCAGAATAACCTAACTGCTGTACCCTTCCAATACCTCCCCAAATGTGTGCTGCTGCCACTATGGGGAAGATTTCGAATAACGCTGAGGTTATGTCGAAGTTCTCTAGCGTATCTGTTTCCGGTGGCCAACTGTCATATCCATTCGTCCCCAAATATTGCCGCGTACCCGACTGAAGCTGCAGCGTCTGTCCAGATAACTGGGGAATCGCCGGAGATGGGGGGGAATGAATAATGACATTCTATGAGGATAACATAGCGTAAAAATAGCGTACCAATGATTGAATGCGCATTGAGAACGTTGTGAACATTAGGCGTGCTGAGACAAGTCTCTATTAACTGTCAGGGATTTGAATTGTATACGTTTGATCGCAATGAAGGCTAAGTGATGCCTCGATGACCGACATGAAACAAGTGGGAACTCTGGTCCACCTTGTCTTTATCAAATGCTAATGCTATTACCTGCATTGCCTATATAATTTACGTAGACGTGATAATTAAGCGACAGTATGAGTCAACGTATGGTAATTTAGAATTTAATGTACTGAAATGCCCCTAATGGGCTGCCAGTTAATAACAGTATATTTGTAATGAATAAATCTGGAAGCAGTCCCTATATGTACATGAGCATATAGAGGACCTGACGACAGTCCGATGCAAGGAGAATATGTATTTATATAATTTTTTTTTTTTTATTATTGTTATATCAATTATGTAGTAGACCCTTAGCCCGTAAGTGATTAACGTATTGAAAGCATGGATTATCTTAGTATGGTAGTACTGACAGTTAGTTATAACGAGGCGGGAAATAATCCGCTAAAATACCTGATCAGATTATCGGTTCTGGAACATAGTGGGTATGCATAACGGGGTCTGCAGGTGCGGCCCCCAAAGTGCTAAGTGTGTGTGTGTGTGTGTGCTGGCTGACTAGCTAGTGCCGCAATGCGGCGAAACAATTCGTCTAGGTTGGTGACAGGTGAGGCCCTGCTAATTGCCAAGCGGCTTGAGAGGCTCTATCTATGCATTGGCGCAAGGGGATAGCGTGGCCACTGAACGTTGTGGCGGGGTGTCGGCCTCTCGGTGACAGTTAACATAAGATAGACTGGGAGTGACAGGTGAGGCCCTCTCTATGCCACAATGCGAGGCGACTAACTATGATTTGGCCCGAGGGGCGTAGTACCTCCGAGTATGAGGATGGGTGTTGGCCTCGCGGGACCACTTAACCTAAGGCGAAGAAGCCAGGGGGAATGATAACTAGTGGACGCCTAGGAACCTAACAGCCAGCCATTGCTGTTTAAGAGGGACGGTTAGTTAGTGAGAGAGAGGACATACCATGGGATGAAACATGAGGGATAACGAAGTAGAATTGTAAGGCTGACCGTAGCTGGAGTGCTCTGTGAGCGTGTCGGGTCCAGATGGACAGTATTTTCCTGTATAACGTATACTGTAGTGGAAAGAACGATCCGTATCCAGCTAACAGGTTTGAGCTTTGGAGTTTAGCGGTCTTGTAAAAGTGTGTAAAGTGTATAATTGTGCACAACACCCTACCTACTGACATTACATGACACAATAACCATTACCAATTGATATTGCAACTATAACACCATGATTAACTGTTCAATAATTATTAACCATATCATAACTACTAATGGTAGAGACAAATTGTTGAAACGTTATGCGATTGGTTGGTTAACGTATGGTTATTGTGTAGACAATTGAATGAAATAAAACTTGGCTCCATTGATAATTGAACGGTCTTTGGAGGTTTTGATTTTGTTTTATATGTGGGCGTCGTCGTAATTTTGTGCCACTTAAGGGAACCGGTTCGGCTTATCCTGGTAGGGTGATAACTTGAAACTAATGAGATTTATTTATAGTAGAGGTTACCAGAAGGGAATACATAAAATGTAGGTAGGTTTCCGAGGCCTACCTCTTTAAGTAATGTGGTGAATTTAACCCATAAGGCCCATTAGCAATCAGTAACAGTAATAGTACGACCTTTACAGGAGGGAAAACTTACTTAATTGTCATCTTATTTATATACAGCCTAGTGCAATAAGGAACATGAGATGCCGGAGACAGGTGTAGAGCGCAATTAAGACTTATTAACCCCCTCATATATCAATATTCACGATGCTGTATAAACGGAATGAACTGGAACTGCTAGGCATGAGGCAGTTTATACAAATAAACGAAAGTTTGTGCGAAAGTGTGACTGTGTATACTAATGGAAAACATAAGCGTTTTATGCGAACGGATAATATATACGAAAGTTTAACCGAAACGCCAGTTCGCAAGCACAAGACGGAATCTAAGCATAATCTTACCCTGATTAGCATACTTGTATATTAATAAAACACATTAGCTATGCTTTGAGGAGAAATACTTTAATAAAATTACCTTACTGCTGTCCGGACATACTGATATCGTATTTAGAGAGTAGAAACAAGGACGTTTTTTAAAGAGTGACACAATAAATGCTTTGACATTGAAAGCTTTACCAGCGCTGTTACAACCAGAGTTTCAACGACTATTGCAAAGCCAGCAAGTTAAGATAAAAGATCATTTATAACTCCCATATGCAAGTAACGAACAGAACAACGAAATACAATATGCAAAATAAACGAACATTTGCCATCGATTAACTGAAATGTACCAATCAATATTGAAAACCGTAAGGTAGTGATATTAGTGAAACAAAATGACTAGTATACGAAAGCTGATGTAAATTGGACTAATTAGATGCAGCAGCAGAGCATAAATAAACCTAATATGACATACTCATATAGCAATAAGCACTTTATTGTTTAAACTACACAGTGAATGTAACCACGTGACCTCCTGATAAGGGTATTGCTGTACGTTTTAACTTAGGCATAAATAACAAGTAAAAGACGATGTACAGAAATAATTAAGTAAAATGAAATGAAACACAAAAAGACGTTTATAAATTGAAAAAAAAAACTTTCCCCATGCTGTATTTAACCAAAATGATCTTGACTTGTTAGGTATGCTAATACAGATAAACAAAAAGTCTATGCGAAAGAGAGGATTTACATGAGCGGCTGCCAAGTGTGTACTAATAGGAACGACCCCGTTGTATGCGAACGGAAATTTAGCCGAAACACTAGTTGGCACGAACCGCTTTCAGTGACCTGAAGGATTTAACATGAGCTACATAGATGAAAGAAACCGTGTAGCTGAACGTGTGAGTAACTGACAAGTATGAGGAGTGCAGGAATGATGCTGTATAACTTACGATTAGCCGTTCGAGTGTTGGCTACCCTCATTATACTCACGAACACAAAGCAGAGAGAGATGCAGACGAACTGCCGGCGGGCGGCAGTACAGTTTCCTGACAATATTTTTGGCGCGTCGCGAAAAAATGACGTCAGAGGTCTCCTTGGACCGGAAGAGAAGGCGGGAATTTCCGGAATCGACGAAGACAGGTAAGCAAGGGGTTTGCTGGGTTTATATAGGCCTTAAATCCCTCCCACAACTTCAGGCATACGCCTTCTATATATACACAATTTTATTTTAAGTGTGTATTCATTTATATGTTTTACATAATTAACCCCTTAAGGACTTGCGACCAGGCATCTTTTTACACTTTTGTGGTGTTTGTGTTTAGCTGTAATTTTCCGCTCTCTCATTTACTGTTCCTATACAAATTATATATTGTTTTTTTCAGGACAAAAGGGGCTTTCTTTACATACCATTATTTATATAATCTCATGTAATTTATTTTAAAACAAATGAAAAAATATGATGAAAAATTGAAAAAAATACATTTTTTTTGACTTTTATGTGAAAAATCTTTTATTCATCTACAAAAGCGAATGAAAAAAACTGCTAAATAGATTCAAAATTTTGTCCTGAGTTTAAAAATACCCAGTGTTTACATGCTTTTTGCTATTTTTTTGCATGTTATAGGGCTATAAGTACAAGTAGGATATTGCGGTTTCAAAACATAAATTTTTAAAATGTATCAATAGTGACATTGTAACACTATTATCTGTCATAAATCGCTGAATAACACCCCACATGTACATATTTTTTTTAAAGTAGACAACCCAGGGTATTCAATATGGGGTATGTCCAGACTTTTTTAATAGCCACTTAGTCGCAAACACTGGCCAAAGTTAGCGTTCATATTTGTTTGTGTTTGAAAAAAGTAAAAAACTAAATTGAACAATAATTTTGGCCAGTGTTTGTGACCAAGTGGTTACTAAAAAAGACTGGACATACCCCATTTGCAATACCTTGGGTTGTCTTCTTTCGCAAATGGTATGCCATCATGGGGGTAATTCTCATTCCTGGGCTACCATACGCTCTCAAAGGCAACGTAACCAACTGGCCATTTTCAATGTAAAAATATTTGACCCATATATTTGACCCTGTAACTTTCAAAAACGCTATAAAACCTGTACATGGGGGGTACTGTTATACTCAGTAGACTTTGCTGAACACAAATATTAGTGTTTCAAAACTGGAAAATGTATCACAACAATTATATCATCAGTAAACGTGCTGTTTATGTGTGAAAAATGCAAAAAAAAGTCACTTTCACTGACAATATCATCGCTGTGATATGTTTTACTGTTTTGAATCACTAATATTTGTGTTCAGCAAAGTCTCCCGAGTAAAACAGTACCCCCCATGTACAGGTTTTAGGGTGTCGTAGAACATTACAGGGTAAAATACAGTGCTAGCAAATTAAATTCTCTGGACTTTCGGCCTGGGTTGGCAGGCAGGTCCCTTAAATTGCAATCAATGAAATAACTTAATTATGTAAAAATATTACATAAATACGCACGTAGAATTTAAATATATGTGCATATTTATATATTTGAAGTCTACGTGTATATTTATATAATTATTTATGTAATTTTGTATATGGACATATGAATAGTTCGTATTCTTTTTATTTATTTATATATACATAGATATATATACAATTTCATTCTAAGTGTATTTTGATATAAATATATATCTATTTATATCAAAATACAGTTAGAATAACATTTCGTATAGATATATAATTTTTTTTTAATTTTTATTATTATTTTTAATTTTTTTAATTTAATTTAATTATTTATTATTCGTATTTTATAATAATATATATATACAATATATATATATAGTTATTATATATATTATATATATACGTGTGTAAATTAATTATAAGTGTATTTTTATATTAATATATGTACATATTAATATAAAAATACACTTAGCATGACATTATATATATGATATATAGACATATATTATATAGGTATAATATATGTCTATATATCATATATATACACATATATAATAATATTTTTTTTTATTAACTTTCACTTTCAATTTTTTTATGATTTTACACTGGCAGGGAGACTGCCTGTCAGCACAGACAGTCCCCCTGCAGGCAGAGACTAGGACACCTATTGTGACCATGTGGTCGCCCTGTTGGGCGATCACATGGCCCCAGGGGTCCTAATCCACCATGGGGAGACTGTCTGGGCTGCAGGCAGTCTCCCCACACCGGGAGCAACGCCGATCACCGCCGGGGGAACGACGGCGATCGGGTAAGTACATTTTAAATTTAGGACGGTTCAAGACCGTCGTCGGTCGGCAAGGGAAAAATGGCGATGACGGTCCTGAACCGTCTTGCGTCCTCAAGGGGTTAAGTGATTTTACTAATTATTTGTTGGGGGATCTGCCTGAAATCCCAGGTAGTTCCAATAAGCCAATAAGTCAAGCCTTGGTTGTTAGCAAGTTACAGTCGCCGCGGAGGGTAAATATGTTGGCTGCCGAGAGGGCCTGATCTTTAGGGCATGCTATGCCACCCTAACGGATATAAGCCCTCCTTTTGTTATGATGTCCTTTAGGACAATATAGAAAGCCCTAATGTTGTTAAGGGGTTAACAACACATTGCTGTGAGTGTAATTGCTGTGGAACTCTTATATAATCAGACACACCAATAATATGGAGCTCCTAGAAAAGACAGGCATAAGGATAAAAGAGGGATAGAGTGATTTTATCCCTAAATAGGGACTGTCCCCAGGGCCAGACTGGGGATACGAAGCAGCCCTGGAAAAAAAATCCAGCCCCATAAGTCATTGTGCTATGTAGGGTGTTTATATATATATATATATATATATTATATTTAGGTTTGTAGTAAGGTGCACTCACAGGACTTCATAAATAAGTTTTTATTTTTAGAAGTGAATTACATGTGTAGAAATATCATCAATCGACGTTTCGACCCATATAGGGTCTTTTTCAAGTAGAGTATTTGTATCTTGAAAAAGACCCTATATGGGTCGAAACGTCGATTGATGATATTTCTACACATGTAATTCACTTCTAAGAATAAAAGCAACTTATTTATGAAGTCCTGTGAGTGCACCTTACTACAAACCTGAATATTTATACCCACGCTGAGGTCCGCACCCAGGCAAGAATATTGGAAAAAAAAATTTGGGAAGGGTGAGTGCCAAGATTATCTCTTTTTATATTATATATATATATATATATATATATATATACACACACACATACATTTCTTCTTCTAATTAAAAATATTAGTCCTTTCAGGGTAATTAAATAAATGACGCACACAGACAAGGTTAGTGGCACACACATAAATTTAGTACAGACAAACTCTGATACACACTCAAGTTTACTACAGACAAGCTCACTGTCACACACACACACACACGCTCGCTACAGACAAGCTCACTGATGCGCACACACTCTCCCTACAGACAAGCCCATTGACACACTCATGCTCAGTGGCGTACATACCAGGGTCGCAGGTATGTACGCACTGTGGCCAGTCTCTTCTCCTGGGGGGCCCAGGAGTTGACCACCTCAGGGCCCCCCGAGGCTGGCCCTGCTGTCACCCCATGGCCGATCCTGCGGGCGCACAAGGGAGGACTCTCCCCTGAGCGCTTCCTCTTCAGCTCCCTCGCACCGGCCGCCCAGGAGCCCAGCAGCACCACTGGACCCCAGGGAATCCCTTCAGCTCTCCAAAAGGTGAGGAGGCTGGGGGGATTAAATTTAAAAAAAACATGTGTGAGTGTGTGTGTGTTAGTGTGAGTGTTAGTGTGTATGAGTGAGTGTGTGTGTGTGAGTTAGTGTGTGTGAGTGTGAGTGTGTGTGAGTGTGTGTGAGTGTTAGTGTGTGTGAGTGTTAGTGTGTGTGTGAGTGTTGGTGTGTGTGTAGGTATGTGTGTTAGTGTGTGTGTGTCTGCTAGTGACTGTCAGTGAGTGTGTCTGTTGAGTGTGTGTCTGTTGAGTGTGTGTCTGCTAGTGAGTGTCAGTTAGTGTGTTACTGTGTGTGTCTGTTACTGAGTGTGTTTGTGTGTGTGTTAGTGAGTCTGTTTGATGTCTGTTAGTGAGTGTGTGTTTGTCAGTGAGAGTGTATGTTTTGTAAGTGAGTGTGTATGTATGTCTGTCGCTGAGTGTGTCTCTGTCAGTAAATGTGTGTGTCTGTTAGCTAGTGTGTATGCATCTGTTCGTGAGATTGTGTGTGAGTGTCTTCAGCACTTACCTTTCTCCAGCGCTGGACTCCCATGGCGCTGTGGATCCCTCCGCCTCTCAGCTCCGAATGCGCATGCGCGGCAAGAGCCGCGCACGCATTCAAATCGCCCATAGGAAAGCATTACTCAATGCTTTCCTATGGACGTTCAGTGTCTTAGAATCGCGGAAGCGCCTCTAGTGGCTGTCAGTGAGACAGCCAATAGAGGCTGGATTAACCATCAGTGAAACATAGCAGTTTCTCTGAAACTGCTATGTTTTCAGCTGCAGGGTTAAAACTAGAGGGACCTGACACCCAGACCACTTAATTGAGCTGATGTGATCTGGGTGTCTGTAGTGGTCCTTTAAGTGTGTGTGCATCTGCATGCACTGGCATACATACCGCGGTCGCAGCATTGCAACCCCTGTGACCAGGTGCCCGCCACCATGTGTTGCGGCCCCGGCCCGCGCAGAGTAAGCGTGGGGGGGCCCACGGATCAATTTTCGCACCGGGGCCCCATGGGTCATGTGTATGGCACTGCACATGCTCCCTACAGAAGAGCTCACTAATACACAGATTCACTACATACAAGCTCACTGACACACACATGCTCACTACAGACAAGCTCACTGTACACACATGCTCACCACAGACAGGCTCCGACACACCCATGCTCCTTACAGACAAGCTCACTAACACGCACACACACATATGATTCTTACAGACAAGCTCACTGAAACACACACAAACTCACTAGCAGGTGAACACACACATAGGCTCCCTCACTAGAAGATGCACACACACACACACACACACAGAAGATCGCTCGCTCTCTCACTAGCAGATGCACACACACAAAGACATCCACACACACAGAGGCAGACAGTCACTGACAGCGAGGCAGACAGTCACACACACACGCAGACAGTCAAACACACAGGCAGACAGTCACACAGGTAGACAGTCACACACACACAGTCACACACACACAGGCAGACAGTCACACACACACACAGGCAGGCAGTCACAGACAGTCACACACACAGACAGTCACACACAGACAGTGACACACACACACACAGACAGTCACACACACAGATAGTCACACACACAGATAGTCACACACACGCAGACAGTCACACACACATGCTGACAGTCCCACACACAGGCTGATAGTCACACACACACAGGCAGACAGTCACACACTCACAGGCTGACAGTCACACACAGGCACACGGATCTGCTTCTTACCTCCACATCCCTTGGAGCTCCTGGAGGCTGGTTGTTGGGGAAGCAGGGACTCCTTCCTGCTTCCCATGCAGCAGTTACGAGGGCCCCTGCCGCACGCTAAGCTCTGCCCCCACCGCACGTTAGACTTTGCCTCCGCCGCACGCTAGCTCCGCCCCGACGCAATTTTTGTTTTTAATGATCCCGACCGGCCATTAGTGAGCTGTGCCAGCCGCCTGGCTCCCCCTGCTCCCATGGGGCCCTTTGCAGTCGCACAGCTCACACATAGCCGGCCGGGATTACAGGAGCTGTCAGCCCAGCCCCAGGTGCCGCGGCTCACCGGGAAATTTCCCGGTATCCCAGTGGGCCAGTCTGGCCCTGACTGTCCCTCCTAAATAGAGTCATTTTGAATGTATGTATTAGTAAAATTTGGTATCAAACAAGTATTATCTTTAGACTGGAACTGCAGATTATTGCAGAAACACAATGCACTCCATAAGATGGTTTTGTCAAATTGAACATCTTTTTTTATGTTTATACAGCCAGTTGTACAGTCAATCCATGTGCTTCAATGGAAGAAACAGGTGTATCTTCATCAACAAATCAAATCTGATCTTGCTATTTGGCTAACAGCAT
This sequence comes from Pelobates fuscus, assembly GCF_036172605.1. NCBI lineage: Eukaryota > Metazoa > Chordata > Amphibia > Anura > Pelobatidae > Pelobates > Pelobates fuscus. Next base: position 229,480,257 of record NC_086318.1, read on the forward strand.
CTAAAATAATATAAATTCTTGCCGCGTGTAATGGTACTCTTAAATTCAAACTCCAAGCACTGCTCCAACTCCAGCTACGATGAGCTAGTGGTTTCACTTCTTACAAGAGGTCTGCCAGGAGCAGGTCACTTCCTCTATGGAGACCTGGAAGCTCTTGGATGGAGTTCTGTTAACTCTCCTGATGTAAGCCGTGTCATAAAGGGCCAGCTCACTGGTTGAGAGTGTCAGCTAAATACAAAGAGCTTCTGGCTCTCATAAAGATAGTCACCAGCACCTGCCAAATCCCAAGTACAGCAGACTATAGTTGTTTTGGTGCTAGGAGTGCAACTTTAATAAAAAACGGTGAAATTATGGTTTCAGTCACTAATGTGGAAGGAGTTAAACGTTATATTAGTTCTTACAATGCTGGCGACTCTATGCCCCCCATTTATGTTAGATATAATATTAATTATATACTCACACTTACCTTCATTATATACACATATATTGTGATCACAGAGATTCTAGAAATTTTGCATCTGGATCTGATGCTTGAGGCAGGGATGGTCCTTCTATCTTTAGTCAAGTCAACACAATATGATCAGTGTTAGAGATCATTTATATGTCTAAAAAGGTGAAACATGTCAATCACCTGTGCAGAATGCTGCTAAATAACAAGGTTTTTCTTTCACATATAATTGTTATTTGTTTATTTGTTTGTTTATTAATTAATCGATTTATTTATTGGATGGTTTCGGGGGGACAGGTTTGGGCCATCTGTCATGTGATATTACTGAAATTCTAGATATTTTTTTATTTGGGCCTGATAATTGAGCCAAGGTTTTGAAATCATGTTTTGATATCAATTGTAACATATTTCTTCTATCTGCCACTTGTGTCAGTGGTAACAGGTGCAGCTCATGTCACAACGGTCTCCATTGAATGAGGTGAGTCTAAAGCAGATAGAGATGAACTTTGACAATATGGAGAAGATGCAGGAGGTGAGTGCACACTAGCTTCCAAATGATATACTAGTCTGCTGCTTGTCCTCTTCACAGTCCTCTCTTCTAATTACTCTGGCTCATCATGCTCATAGTCAAGTAGATTCTAGTCCAAGAGTGCTATATCTGCAGTGGCTGCAGTGCTAGTGGAAGCAGCAGCACAAGTTATTGCAGCTTGAAAAGGATGGGGAAAAAAACTATTGCCTCCTGGGTTTTGACTCAATGGACATGCTGCTAATCCTGATACTGACTACTACCGGTACTAACTGTGGTGGTGGCTCAGAAGCTATGGCACTACTGCTGATGGTGGGTTGAAGATCACGACCCTTACCATTGCTCAAATTTCGCTTGGGAGTAGTACATGACATTGGTGATGGTGGGTATATTTTTCTTATTACAATAAATTAAGGTACATGCAATTATTCTGTATTGTACAAGCTAACACAACTTTATTCAGCAAAAATAGGTGTTTGTATTGAACAACTGGTTAGTGCTTGGTGAATTTACTGCTCTACTGATTGTAGAGTGTATTTGACGTTATGAAAGTCTGCACAATGCTCACACACTTGCACTAAGACACATGAGCAGCTTGGGGAATGAGATACATAGAGGGGTTGGGGGGAATAAGACACATGGGTGCTGGGGGGAATGAGACACATGGAGGAGATGCCACACATGGAGGGTCTGTGGGGGACACAAAGTGATGGGGTTGCTGGGGTAGAAAGAGACAAGGCAAAATGCATCTTCGCCTGTGTAGCCATGAATCCTTGCACTGGCATTGTCTGAACTCAAATTCATCCTAATTTGCAGCATACTTTCTTTAAGACTTTTCTACTTACTGAAATTTTAAATAATTTGTTTGCCTTTTCAAACTTGTGGATTCATCATAGAGAAATTGCTACCATCCTTCAAGAGATATACCTTCTCTAAATTTGTGTCATTTTGTTTTCAACTATATTGATCTTCCACCATCATTTATTGGTTCTTAAAGCTGGCGTTCCATAATCCCATATAAGACCGAGGTATGGACAGTGAAGTGCTGAAGGTTGCCTACTCCTGCCATATTTACATGTCAGTAGTTAGCTTGCAAAGACAATACACATCTTATTTTGTTATGTCATTGTAAATGGAGGGTACATTTAGTTAGCAGTGAGATATGGATGTCAGGTTGACCTTAGGTATCTCAATAAACCATGGGGTGTATTTCTTAACCATTGGGCTGGGCACTGAGGGTAAGGAGATCAGAGGGATTTTGTATAAGGTCAAGTGGGATTTGGGGACTTTTTAGCTCTAGGGATCTAGACACTTTTAGTCCGGACCCTTCAATTAATGGGTTTGAATACTTTGGACAACCTAGCCCTGTAATTATTTTATAGTCCAACCGGTCATGGAGTGGGGAACAGGTATACAACATTACCCTTTACCGCTACCCCAGAAAAATAGTCCTTTGGGTTCTGTTTGGAGTATGGTCAGTTCCACATAGTTTTATTCAAATTAAATCTGGCTTTAGTACAAACTAGGTGTATCATAAAATAGAGAAATTCTTTAATATCCATCTAACAATAAAAACACACAATATAAACAGAAATAATAAGTAGCAATACATCTTCGTTAAACAGTTCTTCCTCAACATTTTAGAAATCGTATTTTATTTTCTACAAAGCCATCAGGTTTTAAAAATTTTAAGAGATTAATTTGAAAATAAATTCTTTAAATTCCAGGTATATTCACTTTAAAGTTATTAAAATATTAAGTGCTTGAGGTCAGTCATTTGATGATTTAATGTGTCAGATTTATTTTTTTAGGATATTTAATTAATACAGTATATTTATTGTTAGATGTTTTGAACAATATATACTTGCAAATGTAATTTATTCTCCCTCCAAAATAAATGTTAAGCAATAAAGTCAAGATAACTTTAGCATGTTTGTTTTTTTGTACAGCACTCCACCTTTGACTAAATAATAAATGAGGAATTGGCAGGAAAGCTGTATAAAGTGCTAAGGGTGTCTCACTGCGCCAAAACAGTTAAGCTAGAAATGTTTATGTCCGTCTTTGTTAATGACCTTCTAGTTTCTGTTCCAAGCAATCAGACTGGTAGTGAAGTTTGCCTGGCAAATAGCCAATCCAGTAAAATTAATAACATATGTTAAAGAAGTCATTTGTAACAAAGTTTCTCTTTTTGAAAAAGTGGTTGCATAAACCACTGACAGCAGTGTCTTATTTTCGTCTATAGAACACTCTGGATTTTTTCCAAAGATGTGGTACCGTCTTTAACAACAGATTAATAACATACAGTATTAACCATCCATTTTCTGCTGCTGCTTGCTGTCCAAAAAAAACTGAACAGTTCACAAAAAATTAGGCAAAATCTATCACAATTGACATGTGCAAATGTAGGAAGTGCTTAAGAAATGACCGAAGAAAATGTGTATAATACAGAGCTATATCACAATGCTTTATTTTATCTATACTGCAGTCAGTCAAAATGTGTGTGGCTTTTAAGAATACATTATAGGCAGCACTACTCTGCAAAATATGTGAATTAAAGGAACAGTCCAAACACCATAACCACTACCGTGCACCCCTCCCCTCCATCACCACTCACTGTAAATAGTCTAGCAAAGTTTGAATGCTTTGACTTCTTACTTGTGGTCCATTGGGCACTGTTTTCCACTCACAGCTACAGGAGATTAGAATGCACTTTCAACCAATGAGCTAACCCTACATGCAAGTTTAACCGCAGCCAGTTCCCCTATTTACCACTAAAACATCTTAAAGCATAGAATTTAGCAGGGCTAACCATACAGATATCTTAGCCATGATATTATATAGTTAGTAAGAGTTTCTCTATTAAAAATATATAAATAATTGTCTTGGAAGCAATCAAGTTTTGTCTTTTTAAATAAAAATATAAATATAGACATATAAATATATTATATTAAACCTTAGACTTTCAATTAGGTAATTTTAGGACCTACCTTAACTTGGCAAAGATACAAGGCCATAACTTGATCATTTCACATGTGAACATCTTATCTATGTTTAGACTAAAATGTAAGGGTGCACATGACATGGGAAATTTCCTGACTTGGGGAATTACACTAACCTTGGACAAGATGGCGTCCTAAAGTCTGAACATATTCACGGAATAAGGAATGAGGTAAGTTATTAAGAAACATTGTTTGAAAAGCAATATGTTCCATTTCTAACAACTTTTCAGTTTGTGTTTAGGTACTGGTTTCTTTTAAATTAGATGTTCCAGCCTAAATAACCAACTAGTAAACAAGCCCACCCTTTCCAATAAACAAATCACAGTACAGGTAGGGCCAATATAAAATCAGAGGATCATTTGCAGCTGTCCTTCGTTCTCTTCATGTGAGGTCTGATAAGGACTACTATTAAACCCTTACTACCGTTAGGGCATACTATGCTGCCTTGCACAAAGTGAGCTTAAATGTAGCATAGTACGCCCTAACGTGAGCCTTCCTGCCGATGAAAACGTACCTTTGCGAATGATCTGCATCGATACAGTTCTGGGGGGAGGGGGAGCTGCCTGACAAGTCTAGACCCTTCCGGGCCTTGAGACGTTACGTCACATTAGGTTGTTTTGCACTTCACGGCATGATGCCATTACGCATTCGCACAATATTCCGCCAAGTCATGGGAGCTGGGCGGGATGGGGGCCGCTCCAACACTCCTTGGGTAAGCCACTAATTATGATAGTTTTATAAATATGCTTCATGATTTATATCTTGATGGTTGAAACGTTCATGTGATGTTATTTCACCCCTTAAGAACACAGCTTCAGAAATAATAGGTGATCGTGACGGAATATATATATACACACACACACACATTATTAAGTGATTTTATTAATTATTATTTGAGGGAACTACCAGACAACCCTAGCAGAAAGTCCAAAGAATTTAATTTGCAAGCCCTATATTTAACCCATAACTTTTCAAAGTACCATAAAATCTGTACATTTGGGGTACCTTTGTACTCATGAGAATCTCTAAATATGAGTATTTTAAAATACCAAAACTTGTAAGGATGATGATATCATCAATGTGAAAAATGCAAAAAATAAAAAATAAAATATGAACAATAACCTTGGCTTTTGTGACTACTAAAAAAGACTGCAAAATACAAAAATGATTGGGGGCACACTCGAAATGTGCATTCTGCATGAATGGTGCTGCTGTAGTGACCAATATTCATACATATTACAGATAAAGTTATGGCGCACTGATAAAAATACACCTCTAAATCTTATCCGGCTACTTAAAATCGCCTATCCAAGAAAACAAGCCATTCAGGAGGAAGTGTGGGGTGGGTGTATCACTATTTTGGTAGGTGGACAATGGCATGCCACCCCCCCCCCTTATTTCATTAATTTAAGCCCCCTCCCAACACACATGGGTGGATTCTAGGGGACACTAGGGGTCCCCACTGAATATTATACAGTTGTGCTCAAAAGTGTGCATACTTGATTTTATGAAGCCATTTATTATCACATAGTTGCTTGGCTCCTTTTTAAATCATAGTGATAACATAAATAACCCAACTGTCCCTGATCAAAAGTTAACATACCCTTGAATGTTTGGCCTTGTTACAGACACACAAGGTGACACACACAGATTAATATGTCAATTAAAGGTTCATTTCCCACACCTGTCACTTTTTAAATTGCAATATAAAGAGTCATTGAGTTTCTTAGCTCTCACTTGGATGCACTGAGCAGGCTCGATACATAGTTATGAGGAGCATAAAAGAACTGTCAAAAGACCTAGGTAACAAGGTAATTGAACATTATAAAGATGGAAAGGATATAGAAAGATATCCAAAGCCTTAAAAATGCCAGTCAGTACTGTTCAATCACTCATTAAGAAGTGGAAAATTCGGGGATCTCTTGATACCAAGCCAAGGTCAGGTAGACCAAGAAAGATTTCAGCCACAACTGCCAGTAGAACTGTTCGGAATACAAAGGAAACCTGCAGGTAACCTTAAGAAAAATACAGGCTACTCCGAAAAAAGACAGTGTGATTGTTTCAAGGCACACAATACGACGATCTTTGAACAAAAATGAACTGCATGGTCGAGTTGCCAGAAAGAAGCCTTAACCATGCCAATGCCACAAAAAAGCACGGTTACAGTATGCCCGACAAAACCTTGACACAGCTTCTGGCACACTGTAATTTGCTGTGACGGGACAAAACCATAAGCACTATGTTTGGAGAGGGGTTAACAAGGCCTATAGTGAAAAGAATACCATCCCTACTGTGAAGCATGGGGGTGTGTGACCTCTAAAGGCATGGGGAATTTTGTGAAAACTAATGGCAAGATGAGTGCAGCATGTTATCAGAATATACTTCTGATAACTTCTTCCCTTGCGCAGCCTTTGTGCATTCTTCTGCACGAAGGCTGCTTGTGGGACGCTCTTGGACTTTCCAGCATGACAATGACCTTAAGGACAAGGCCAAGTTGACCCTCTAGTAGTTACAGTAGAAAAAGGTGGAGGTTCTGGAGTGGCCATCACAGTCTCCTGACCTTAATATCATTGAGCTACTCTGGGGAGATCGGAAGACGACCAAAGACTTTACAGGACCTGGAGGCATTTGGCCCAGATGAATGGGCAGCTATACCACCTGCAACTATTACAAAAGACTGGATGCTGTCATTGACGCTAAAGGGGACAATACACAGTATTAAGAACTAAGCGTATGCAGACTTTTAAATAGGGGTCATTTCTTTTTTTTCTTTGTTGCCATGTTTTATTTTATGATTGTCCCATTCTGTTATAACCTACAATTGAATATTGAATATTGAATATTGAATACCATAAGAAATAAAAGAAATGTGTTTTGCCTGCTCACTCATGTTTTCTTTAACCCCTTAAGGACACATGACATGTGTGACATGTCATGATTCCCTTTTATTACAGACGTTTGGTCCTTAAGGGGTTAAACATTTTACATATATTACCAATTCTCCAAGGGTATGCAAACTTTTGACCACAACTGTAATTAAGGCCCTAACTCACCACTAAAGGGTGGGGGCCAAGGGGATGATATAAGGACCTCCCCTTTAATAATAATATTAGGGCCCCGCCCATCATCCATTGGTGGGGTTGGGGAGCATTAGGTCTTCTTCCTTTATTATGAAGGTTAGGGCCCCCATCCGTCACCCATGAGTTATGGGCCACATATGATGACATTATTATCTGATTAGTATTAATAGAGCCCTCATCTGCCACCAATGTGTAGATGCCAGGGGGCAGACTAGGTCCTCCTCCATGAATATTTAAAAGCCCCCATCCACTGACCACAGAGGTGTAGTCCACAACATCTAGAGTTTCAAAAGTTGCCTACACACGAGCTTGGGAATGTATAGTGATTGTGAAATAATAGCTATATTTTTCTGAAAGACTTTATGTGATATTTCCACCAGAATAAAAATGGCTTCACTATCAACCAATAACTATGTAATCAAACTGGTCTGTATATCAAACTTATCCTCAGAGCCCCCATACAGTGTAGCTTTCCAGCACAGTATGGATTAATCAGCGGCTCATTCATTTTGACAGATAAAAGAGAAAGAGGTTTATGGTTTATGAGCAAAAGAGTATAAACAAATTCTCATATTGTTACATACTACATCTTCATATTTAGATGTAGAGAACAAGTTTAAACTTTTCTTACATCCTGACATGCTACTGCTTTATTTTATTGAGTTTTGTATCTTGTTTTTTTTTACACTCTGACTTAGCTTCCATTACCTAAATTTTGATTGTCATTTTCCGATATTATATGTCATTGTCTCTTTACTTTTTATGCCTTCAACTTGTGAAGTGACTAGAAAGAATAATTTAGTAAGTAGTGTATGGCACAATGTTGGAAATGTGTACTAAAAAAAAAAAAACATACACTCTATCCTTTTTACTGCTTGATAATGCTAAAAGCTTTTGACTTAGTTCAAAAACAAAAATAATTTTAACTAGCAGTTGCAGATGGGACCCATGTAAACTGTAACCCTTCATCCTGGGGTGTGCCACCAGTTCTACTCATCACTTGTTCTGTGCTCCTTTACCTATCCAGTTAGGTAACAGAGTAGACTGGTCAGGAAGAGAAGCACAGAGCTATAGGGGAAAGAGGGTGGGAGGTGGACAGAGAGTTCCAGGTCTCCCCCTCTGTCTAGTGAAGACCTGGGTAATGGCTTTCACAGTAGGCATGACACTAGTAAAATAGAAGGGAGAACCCTGAATCACTGTGCCCCCACCAGTGGCCAGCCAGTTGGTAATATTAAATCAAAAATCCTAGCGCCCCATCAGCCCCAAGGTGGAGTCAATTCATGAAATAATAAATTGGGAATTTAGTGTCCACCCAGCCCACACCCATGATCAGCAGGTGGGGGCTCTAATTATAATAACCCGGGGGGACCTAATATGTCTCCCACCCTCAAACATAAGGGGCAGGTGGGGGTCTATCAATTTAACAATAAACAAGTGGACTTAATGTCCCTCCCAGACTCCATCTATAGCTGGCGAGTGGGGGTTATTAATTCAATATAGAAAGAGGGTGGGCATGCCATTATCCACCCCTCAGAGTTGTGCCATGCCCCTGGCCTCAAAACAATAAAAAAAAGACTACTGAACCCCATCATGCTAGTGAGAAGTGGGCCAAATAAATTTAAAAACCTGTCAAAAATACTTATACTTACCTTCTTTCTTACAAAATGTTTTTTTCTTCAGCTCCAAAAAAGGCCGAAAAATCCATAATGTTTCAATGCAACCATTAAAATAAAAAATTATGAAAAAACATATTTTACAGAAGCAGAGGCATCCATGTAGACTGAACTTTAGTAAAGGCTTTTCCACACTATGCTATCTCAGTCAAAGTATTCTTATTGGTCGGCTTTGGTTAGCTTCTAAGCCAATTAATCATGATTTTTTTCCCCCCATCAGTTGTTTTTTTTTTAGTCTTGATAGTTTCATCGGGGCATTATAGATTACTTTTACCTTTTTTGACACCTGAAGAGCGTTTAAGAAGGAAGAAGACATCTCATGGAAAGTATAACATTTCTTTACAGGATTTTGGATCTATTGGTGTCCTCACTCTGATTAGCGTTAGAAGGGTTGGTTGGCACTTTTTATTGGGGGTTGGCTAGAGGCTTGAGGAAAATGTGTGGGGGATGAATGGAACTTTAGTTCCCCCTACTCCTAATTTATTTAATAAATCCCATTGGCAGCTGTGGGGGCTGGAGGGCACATTAGCTCCCCCTGTGTATTTCTAAAAATAATTAGCCCAGCCACCTCCCTATAGGTAAGGGCTGGGAAAATATTAAGTGTCCCCAGGTAATCCTAATTAGAGCCCCCACCTACTAACCATGAGTGGAGAACTGGAGGCTCTATTGTAGGGCAGGGATTGACACTATGATGTTACCCGTGCTTTTAAATTTAAAGGATCACTATAGTGTCAGGAAAACAAAGCAGTTTTCCTGACACTATAGTGCCCTGAGGGTTTCTCTGAAACTGCTATGTTTGCATCTGAAGGGTTATAACCTGAGGGACCTGACACCAAGACACCTTCATTGAGCTGAAGTGGTCTGGGTGACTATAGTGTCCCTTTAAGTATTCCAGCTGTCACAAGTGGGGCATCAAGGCTGGACAGCGCTCTTTCCACCTATTGTTATTAAACATGAAGCCCCCACCCAATGCCCACAAGTAGGGCAAGGATGGATCTCTGCCAGGTCCCTCATGTATGTTTTTAAAGACTAGGCAGTAATGCTGCCTGGCTGGTAGAATTGTATGACAGTGAGCAGCCACTGCTTGCTGTTTAGTGGACATGCCCCCACTTCTTTTTTTGCGAGTGGGGGCTTTAGGGTGGTAGTACACTTGTACTAATGTGGCAGTAATATTGACCCCCTATAGATTTTTATTTCATTTCTTTTTTTTTTTTTTTTTATTTATAATATTTTATTAAGTTTTTAACATAGATATATATAAACATTCATACAAAGACATTGTCATTTTACAAAGAGATATGGTACAAAAATTGCATATTAAAGTTCTTTCAATTGCAGTACAAATTCTATTATTCAGAACCAGTCTTTTTGTGTTTTCCCCTTCTTTTCTAACAATAATTCCATATCATGCAACAGACAAATACAAAAAATCAAAACATTTATTCTCCGATGTTGACATTACATATGGATTTTTGGGTATTCGGTTCCGTTTTCTACCATCATTCCCCATCCCCAAATGTCCAGTTTATAAGAATAAAAATTCTTTTCTGTAAACTTGCACAGCCTATCTTAATGAGGTGGTCAGACTCCATCTGCCTGTACTAAGAAGCACCAAGCTCTCTATGTCAATTTTTTCCCAATAAAACAACAATACTCACACACACACCTTTCGCTGTACCAAGATTCGAGGGGGAGAGGGTTAGGGGGAACAAACTTTTTCAAGCGCTATAAAGCACAATAACCAGGGTTCAAGAGATGCTTGTCTCCAACCGTCCTTTTATACTACAGAGCCTTATATTTGTATACCTATCGGTCTATCGTTCTTATTTTCCCATAACCTTAAGACCCACATCATGTGTTGTTGCAAGAGTCATGGAGAGAAAGACTGGGGAAGACTCTATGAAACGTATTACGTTTCAGTCATAATTTGGCAATTTTCATTCTGAAGAAGATGGTATTAAGTATGTGTAATAATTTGTTAAGGCCCTTTCCTTTTCTAATTCCCCTTTCCTCCTTCCTCTTGGTTATAAGTCCCTTTCTTAGATGTTTCTACCTTGCCCTAGATTTCCCTATTGCCCTGGACCTCTATTAACAAAACCTAGGGGGAAAAAAAAAAAAAAAGAAAAAAGAAAAAAAAAAGAAAATCACACTCCCGCCGAGGGTCAGTCCCGAGTCAGTCTTAAGAACCCGAAGGGCAACACACATCCTTCTAACTACTAATCAGGTTTCTCATAACCACAAGTATCTTAAAGGTGAATGCACAGGGTTCACCCCCAGCCACAGATCCATAGCATATACATCTTAGTGTAAATTAAGAATCATTTCTTCTACCTAATTTTATAATCCATTTCTGCCATTGTTCAATTCTCGGATTAAAGTAGTGTTCTTGTCTTAATATCCCTATTTCCATTTTACAGTTATTCAAGACCTGCTGTTTTATCAGCTCCCAAGTCGGGGAGTCTGGGTTTTTCCAGAATCTTGCAAGAGTAGCTTTAGTTTCAATGAGAATATGGATTATTAACTCTTTTTTATCCTTTGGAATTATAGGCCAGCCCAAGTGCAATATCATAGAGCTACAGGTGTAATCAAGATCTACCTCTATTACTTCCCTGCAGAATTTCGCTACCTTTTGCCACAATGAAGATATAATCGGGCATGACCACCATATATGGACGTAGTCTGCTCTCAATGAAGCGCAACGCCAGCAGAGATATTGAGATCCTGGATATATTTTTGTTAATTTAGTTGGAACATAATGCCATCTATTTATGACTTTATAATGACTTTCCGTTAGGTTTAGGCAATGTGAAGCTTTCAGTACCGCTTTATTGGCCTTAAGCCATTCCTTTCTCGTAATTATAATTTGTAAGTCTCTTTCCCATGCTTTTAGGGCTGGAAATTCAGGGATTGCCTTATACTTACTAAAAAGTTTTAAGCTTTTAGAAACTAGATTTTTATTATGTCTGATGTTTATCAAGTCTACAAAAAGTTGTAATCCCTCGGAAATCTCAGTTATTCTGTGTCTCATTAGAAAATGTTTTATCCTTAAATACGCAAAACTTTCTCTATAAGAAAGCAAAAAAATTTGTTTAATCTCCTCAAAAGGTCTAATTTGTTGCTGTTGGAATAGCTGATCTATTCTATTAATACCTTTGCTTAACCATGGCTCTAGATTTAAGTCCTCCATATTACTGGCCAATACGTGCAGTGGTAGATCAATGATAATTTTATCTTCAATCTTGAGTCTTTTTTTCCAGATTCTCCATTGACCCAATAGGTTAGCTAGGATTATACCCATATCATCTTTCTCAAACTTATCTATACTCCAGAATAAAGTCGTTAAGTCCGGAACTGCCGCTTTCCTAGCCTCAATTTTTTCCCATGTTTCACCACAAGAACTCTCTTTCATAGAGGAAATAACATGCGCAAATGAACAAGCTTCATATATGTCCATAATATCAGGGATTCCCATCCCTCCCAATTTAGGCTTTAAATTCAGAATTTTTTTATTAACTCTGGGTTTTTTCCCCAGCCATATATATTTGTCTAAAGCAGCTTGAATCATCATGAGCCATGGTTTAGGCATTTTCAATGGTAACATACGGAATATATAACTCCATCTAGGAACCAAATAAGACTTTACAATGTTAATTCTACCTGTCCATGATATCTCTGCTGTTCTCAAGTCCTTTAGTTGCTTATTAATTTGCATCATTAGAGGTAGAACATTATATTCCATAATCCTAAAAGGATTACTGGAAATCTTAATGCCTAGATAGGTAATACATTTTTTTGCCCATTCGAAACTATATTTCGCTTTAATATATATTTTCTCTTCCTTCTTTATATTTTTGGCAAGAATAGTTGTCTTATCTACATTTAACTTAAAGTTGGAATAGTACCCAAATTCATAAATCGCCTTTAACAATTCGTCTATTGATAATATAGGGTCTGATATAGTGATTAGGACATCATCTGCATAAAGTAAAGTTTTAAGTTCCTCTTGACCTATTGTTATTCCCTTTATTTTCTCATTAGACCTGATGTCACAAATCAAGGGTTCTATATATATCAAATATAGCAGCGGGGACAGAGGACACCCCTGTCTTGTCCCATTTCTTATGTTAAACCACTCAGAGGTTATTCCCCTACCGATTGTTCTTGCCATTGGGGAGCTATACAGGGCCATGATAGCGCTCAGAATCCAGCCTTCGAAACCAAAGGCCTTTAATGCCTCCCAAAGGAAGTCCCATCTGACCCTGTCAAAGGCCTTCTCCGCGTCCAATGACAGGGCCAGCAATGGAGTGCCCGATTCTTGAACGTGTTCCAAAATGTCAATCACTGTCCTTATACTATTATTTGATTGTCTGTCCTTCATAAATCCAACCTGGTCTCCATGGATTATGGACGGGAGTACTCTTTGTAATCTCTTTGCCAAAATACTTGCATATATTTTTATATCGGAATTTAGTAAGGATATAGGACGATAATTCCCCACTGATTCCGTCGATTTATCTGGCTTTTGTATGGGAATTATATTAGCATATAGTAATTCGTTGGGCAAATCTTTTTCTCTAGCTATGCTATTGAAAAGATCTTCAAGGTGTGTTACCAACACGTCCTGGAACTGTTGGTAAAATATATTTGGGAAGCCGTCCGGCCCCGGGGTTTTGTTTTTTTTTAAAGACTCTATTGCATTTATTATTTCTAGTTTTGAAAAGGGTTCATTAATAGAATTCAGTTGTTCCCTTGATAATTTTTTTAGGGTTTTATTTTGAAAGTATGTTTCTGGTTTATAAGGGGGTTCAGGTAGATTATACAATTTTTGGTAAAATGAGTTAAATGCTTTACCTATATTTTCAGGCGTTAATTGGATGCCATCATCTGTAATAATTTTTTGTATTAATTTGTTTAATTTCGCACCTTTAACTCGATTTGTGAGCATTTTATTTGCTCGATTTCCTTTATAGTACCATTTTATTTTTAGATATTCGAGTTTTTTTGAGGTTTGTAAAAGTAGAATTTTATTGATTTTATCTTTTATTAATCCTATTTTCTCACTTATCTCTATATTTGGATTATTTTTGTTAAGTTTTGTTAGTTTATAGAGAGACACATATAATTCTGTCAGGGAAGCTTCTTTTTGTTTTTTCTTGATTGTACCTAATTTAATAAACTGTCCCCTCAGCACGGCCTTATATGTACACCAAACTATGGCATCTGAAGTTCCTTTATTCTTATTCTCCTCAAAAAAATTGTTTGTTAATTCTTTTATGGTATTTATATCTTGAGCCTCCCTAAGAAGGAATTCATTTAGTCTCCAACTATTTCTAATTTTAATATCTGGTGAGATAGTGAGATCAAGTATTACTGGGTTATGATCTGACCAGGTTACGTCATGAATCAGAACCTTTTTAGTCTTGTATGAGACCTCTAACGAACCCAAAAACAGATCTAGTCTAGAATAGGTACAGTGTGCTTTCGAAAAGCAGGTATAGTCTTTTTCTGATGGATGGTTTATCCTCCAAAGATCTAATAATTCATAGTTATTTATCAACATTGAAAATTGCATTGAGGATTTCTTTCCCCTTTTATCTTGCGTTACCCCTGCCAATGAGTTCCTATCCAACGTGCCATCCAGAATACAATTAAAATCTCCTCCTATAATGATTTTACCCTTTTTAATTTTTTCTAATTTACTCAGCACCATTTGTATAAACTGAACTGAATTAGTATTAGGAGCATAGATATTTACAATAGTGAATTCTTCATCCTGTACTTTACATATGGCTAAGATGAACCTGCCATTTTTATCTATATCCTGGTATGTGACTTGAATATCTAAATCATCTGTCGCTAGTAAAGCTACTCCACATTTCTTTTTATCCTCTAATGATGAGCAGATTTGGATTTTAAAATTTTTGGGGATGAAACGTTTTATATCTTTCCTTAACCAATGAGTTTCTTGTAGTAATACAACTTTTGCACCTTCCTTTTTAATATATTGATACACCATGGCTCTTTTAGTTGGGTTATTCAGGCCCTGTACATTCAGCGTCATAAACTTAACCATAGTCTAAGCCTTTGAAACTCGAGACCGTACCCCCCGGCGGGAGGGAGAGAAAAAAAAAAGAAAAAGAGGGGGGGGAGGAAAGCACATAACAATTACATTCATATGACCTCATGTAAGTCGAACATAAGGCCACACATACCCACATTTTTTGTAAAAAATTCCGTCTCCACTCCCACTTAGTGGAAGACAGAAAATGCATCCCAGAACTCTGGGAATACATCCACAACTCCACAACGAAATATGGAGTTACTTGGGGGAGCATGAGAAAACCCTCCCCGAGAGTGCCGCTGGTGTCCATATATACCCAGCGGGAAGGAGAAGGGAAGAGAGGAAAAAAAAAAAAAAAAAAAAAAAACCTTTTATGTACATATCAATCATAAACCACGTTGTGAAAACTACTTTCAATATAATTTCAATTTCCTATAATACATCGTACTTTCCTTATGGTCTAAAAATTACTCTAGACCAATAACATCTCGTGTATTCATCTTACTATTCAATTTACTCCAATAAATGTACTTATATATATATTATCCCATTTCCCTTTGGCCAAAAGTGCCTTTAGGTGTGATTATTTCAATTTCTTTATAACAGTTTTATATTACTAAAATCTGTCTTTACAGTCTAAAGTGTTATCCATACAATATCTTGTGGACCGGATAGCCAATTTAACCCTTAAATTTACCCCCAAAAATACAGTAAACGCACAAAAAAAAAAAAAAACAGAAAAAAAAGAAACCTTTTATGTACATATCAATCCTAAACCACGTTGTGAAAACTACTTTCAATATAATTTCAATTTCCTATAATACATCGTACTTTCCTTATGGTCTAAAAATTACTATAGACCAATAACATCTCGTGTATTCATCTTACTATTCAATTTACTCCAATAAATGTACTTATATATATATTATCCCATTTCCCTTTGGCCAAAAGTGCCTTTAAGTGTGATTATTTCAATTTCTTTATAACAGTTTTATATTACTAAAATCTGTCTTTACAGTCTAAAGTGTTATCCATACAATATCTTGTGGACCAGATAGCCAATTTAACCCTTAAATTTACCCCCAAAAATACAGTAAACACAAAAAAAAAAAAAAAAAAAAAAAAAAAAAAAGATATGTGTACATTCTCCTACTCTTCACTACTACCTAGTAAGTTTATATTAGTGATTTCAATATTTGTGCTTTAGAGATTATTTTGAAGCAGTGTTCTATCATACAGAGGATTCCTATCAATTTAACTAATCAAATTACACCCAAAAGTGTCCATATCTATCATTATCTGTGGGTAATCTCGTTCTCCTCTGAGAGGATATACTTTCACGTGAGTGTCATTTATATATACCATAACCTGTTCCCCTGTTATGTAAAAATTATATAAATTATGTAAACAATTTTCAGTATAGATATTGCAATTTCCCATGTACCAACTGCTAGATTATACGCCTTTATAAGCTGTAAGTAACCCGATCAGATCAATACCTTGTCAGCCATTTACAGTATAGTATATCTGGTTATTATATTTACATCAGAGGAGAGAGAAAAAAAAAAAAAAAAAAAAAAAAATTTTCATCCCTTAGTCGATCCGCTGGCATGTCCAAACTTATTGATTAATTTTGCATGTGGACCTCCTGTAGCCATTTCCTGGCTAAATCTGAGTTGGCAAATACCAGAGTTTTTGCTTCATGAGTGATAATTAATTTTGCTGGGAAAGCCCAGAAGTGTCTAACATCATTTTTCCTTAGTGTCTCCAGAACCGAAGCGAATGATCGCCTTTTCTTCCTCGTTTCATATGATAAGTCTGGGAGAACTTTTATGTTCGCATACTCTTCTTTTTTACTGCCTTGCCTTGAGGTTTTTCTTATTTCTTCTCTAAATAAGTATGAGTTGCAACAAACCATAATATCTCTGGGAGCTTCCATTGGGAGATTTTTAGGTTTTGGAATTCTATGATATCTCTCTAGAAATTTATGATTATCATCCTTCTGAATGCCCAGTTCCAGGAAGTATGAATCCAAGAATGCTTTTATTTTTTCTTGTGTGATACTCTCCGGGATGTTCCTTAATCTTAAGTTGTTTTGTCTTGATCTATCTTCAAGATCATTTATCTTTGATTGTAGCTGTTGGATTTTCTGGTTTATTTCTCCCTGTTGCTGCTGTTGGTCTTTAATTAGTGAGTCAATAAGATCCATTTTTCTTTCGACTTGGTTAATTCTGAGGCCTATCTCTTTAATTTCCTTTTTTAAATCCTCATTATTGCTGAGAATTTCTTGTTTTATTGCTAATAGTTGCTGGTCTAGGCAGATTTTTACAAATTCTGGCGTAACCATCGAGTTTTCCATTTGAGATGTTTCTAATTGGGATATTTTTTTCTCTCCCGCTGTCAAATTAATTTCTTTCACAGAACTCTCTGGGAATGATCTATCTGTTTGGGGGGAAAAGAAATTAGAGAGTCTTTTCTCCGTCTTGTTCTCTTTTCTTTCAACCTTCTCTTTATGTTCTTTATCTTTATCTTTGCCAAGGGACACTTTATTTTCTTGATTTCTTCTGGTTGACATAATCCCAGAGATATCATGCAGCACAGAGAAAAAAAAAAAAAATCACCAAAAGTATATCAGCTTAATTCCTTGTGTGAGATAGTTAGTCAGCGAAAACGTGTTTCTGCAGCTTTAATAACGTTTTGGTTTATGTATCACGTTACGCCCTTAGATAATTGTTTGATTGATTAGAATTAGTTTTTCTTCTCTCTACTTCATCTTCATGGCATTTTTATTCTTGAATTCTTCTAGTTGACGTAATTTTTAGTGATATCGTGCAGCACAAAAAAGAACAAAACAAAACAACAAAAAAAAGAAAAATCACCAAAAATATATCAGCGTGAGTCCGTTTAGTCAATGTAAACGTATTTCTTCAACTTTAGTGACGTTTTGACGTTTTAATTTATGTATCACGTTACACCCTTAGATAATTAGTTGATTAAAATTAGTTTTCCTTCTCTCTACTTCATCTTCATAACTCCTTTTCTTATTTTTTCCCTTTTTCCTTTAAGAGTATGCATTCATAGGTGGAGGTTCTTTATATGCACTCTTTACTTTTTCCAAGCTATGGTGTTTAACACTGTTCAGTTTTAGGATAAATTATGGGAAATCATGGGTTTTCCCCCTCCTTCGCTTCCAATACACCGTTTCCCAATTCCTTCTATATTTATGAAGGCATGTAAATGTAAAAAAAAGAAAAGTAAACTAAAATATCACTTTCTCTGTCTTACTTTTCTTCCGCTTTCACTTTCCGTTGAATTATTTTTACCACCCCACGTTTAACTAGACCTGGGGGGAATTACTGCAGCGGGGAAAACAAGAAAAAAATTCCAAGATATTGTATTGCTTTGTCGGGTGCTGAGTGCTGAGTACCAATATGTATAATTGTTGTAATTGGTATAATTCTCACCCGTCTTCCTTAAACTGCATCCGCCAATCAGCCTTAAGTTACAGCCAGCAGCTTAAGCGTGTAGTTATGAGTAAGAAGTCCAATGCTCACAGGTCTCTGCCCCGACCTCAGCAATAGTAGGGCGCCTCTATTTCTCCCGCAGTACATGTATCCACTCGGGTCGAAGGCACGACCGGGCTAAACCTGAATCCTGGATCATAGATCTCGCGTTTCATTCAAATCTCCTCCGTCCGCCATCCGACTCCCACGGCACTCTCGGCGGGCTTCACTCCCTCCACCCCCCTTACGTAGCGCTCGCGCACACGCGTCCTACGTCATCCCCCGCATTTCATTTCTTTTTTTAATGGCTAACAGGATTAGTTATTAAAAAAGACTGATACATCTGCTTCCATAGCCAGAGTGTTTTTCTCAGAAATCTAATTTTAAGGAAGGAGACAGTAGCTCCCACTTATAACCAAATGAACTTGAATTATTATTAATTTAGCATTCATCCTGTTAGAATTACAATTCATCCATTTGTGATTCATGCACAAATTGCCCGAAATTCAGATAAATAGGAATTTGTACAAATACAAATGCACAAGTCTAATTATCATGGTATTTTTTAGTCAAGAAAAGTGCTGCCATTTCACTTGGGTGGGTGAAACTCTTTCTCCCTGTTGGGGCCAGGAAAGCCATGATTAATGTACCCAGATAGACAGAAAGATAGATAGTTTCAGTGTTTACTTTAATGTTAAAATTGTCCATTTAAAAGTAAAATTGATGTACTTGAAATGTATATTAATATTCATTTCTGAAGATAATATATTTTATATGTAGCAAATCATTTAGCATAGAAGGAAAGTGTCAAGGGAGTCTATTTTTTCCCTGAAACATACGCCATGCTGTGACACATTCACCCATTGCTCGTAGAAGATTGATGGCTGGACATGTGGTGAGAAATGCTATTGATTGAAATCAGACAACTGCTGACTGCAAGGGAGATCCAGGGAAAACCATTTAACCACAGCACTTGAGTCACAGCATACTTAGAGATTGCCTTCCTGTCTACAGCCTAGAAAAAAATATTTCAAGCAAACAAGAGCAATATAAAATAAGAAATGATGTTCTGGAACACTTCATGGTATTATATATTTTTTTAAATAGACCATTTTATTGGATTTTACAAATACTGAGGGGTATATTTGCTAAATGTTTAGTTTTGGTGAACTAGGGTCAGAAAAGTGTTTCAACTATTATATTTTATATTGTATTATATATATTATTTCAAGTTGGCTGCAAACTGCTTGCTAGATATACCAAATTTCCAAAAATTGCTAAAGGTATAATCAGTAGTCACTAGCTCACTTGACATGCTCTGTAAAAGACCCAGAGCTATGGCTCTGATTGTGCCATCACAGTGTCCATTCACAAATCGAGATGTCTCTAAACTGATAACGTGCTTAGGACACATGTTTAGACAGATATCAATTCCATTCATCCCATGATTTGATAAGAATTATTTCCAAATGCTGAACTATATATCCCATAAACCTTTGCTGGTGTCAAACACAATTGATCCAAATGGAGGCTTCCTGATTAGCAGAGTCACTTTTTGGTCCAGGCAGTTCTGTATAAGATGTACTATTTGTATAACTTATTTTACATAGTTTATAATTAAAGATTTTTGGATGTACCTCTTAAACTTCACATTAATTTATCATATAACGTTCTTCTAACTGCCACTCATGTGATGGAACTTTGTTCTACTTATTTAAACTAATATAAGACAGCATTTCCAAATCATATTGGAGTTAAAAAGGAAATTGTGGGGTCTGGACCGCCCACAAAGCAGTAATCAGAGGCAACCTAATAGCCATAGCCACAGACCGCAAACGACGCCGCCTACAAAAACGGCAGCGCTAGCAGAACTGGCCAGACTGGAGGCAAGCCACAAGCGGACACCAACAGACGACCTTCTAGCCCAATTAACGTCAACAAGAGACCTGATAAAATCACTCTCAGCGGCAGACGTGGCAAGAAACCTCATGTGGTCAAAACAAAGATTCTACGAGAAGGGAAATAAAGCGGACTCGCTACTGGCACATTGCCTCAGGAAGCGGCAGGAAGCCAAACAAATATCCAAAATCCGAACGAGAACCGGTGATATCACCAACCAGCCAGAACAAATCGCGCAAGAATTTTTGCATTACTATACTGAACTGTATAACCACTCCTCATCAACGACGCCAGAGCCCAATGAACCTCAGATGCGAACTCAGGCCTTCCTAGAACGCCTTAACCTACCTTCCCTCCCCTCCAAAGCCAAAGACATCCTAGCGGCACCCATGGAAACGGAGGAACTGGCTCAGGTCCTTAAAACACTTAAACCACTGAAGAGCCCCGGACCAGATGGCTTCACGGCCCTCTATTATAAAACCTTCCAGGTACAACTCATCCCCCACCTTTGCAAAACCTTCAACTCGCTTCTCCAGGGGCAACCACTCCCCCCAGACATGCTCACGGCAGACATATGCCTACTGCCGAAACCAGGAAAGGAGCATCTAAACCCAAGCCACTAGAGGCCGATGCCTCTTCTGAATACGGACCTGAAAATAATCACTAAAGCACTAGCCAACCGCCTTAACCCATTCCTCCATAGCCTAATCCACCCAGACCAGGTAGGCTTTATCCCACGTAGGCAAGCAGCAGACAACACCAGACGAGCCTTCGATACGATATGGTATGTCCAAAAACGACATATCCCATCGGTAGTTCTATCACTAGATGCAGAGAAGGCATTCGACCGCCTTCTCTGGCCCTACCTGTACTCAGTGCTCGAACACCTAGGGTTCCCATCCGAGTTCCTCTGCGTCCTAGCCGCAATCTACAACAGATCAACAGGGAGGCTTCTTCTACCCAATATGGAAGCCCAAACATTCTCGATAACAAATGGAACCAGACAGGGCTGTCCCCTTTCACCCTTACTTTTTGCCATTTCACTTGAACCGTTACTACAGGCTATACACCAAAACCCATATATACAGGGAATTCAGATCCGGCGGGAAACCTATAAGGTAGCGGCATACGCGGATGACGTCCTACTGACCCTAGCGGACCCCATACAATCGCTACACACTACGCTAACACTGATCAATGAATACGCCACTTTCTCAGGATGTAAAATCAACCTGACAAAATCCATACTCATGCCCATGGCAACGGAACAGCAACAGATAACGCTACTCCGCAACCTATTCCCCTTCCAAATCACAACCACCTCACATACCTGGGAATTAAACTAACCCCCCCGACTCACGGACCTCTACGATCTTAACTACAAACCACTATTGGCAACAGCCCGTTCAGACCTCCAGCACTGGGAAGCACTGGGAGTATCATGGCTAGGAAGGGTTACCACAATAAAGATGAACCTACTCCCTAGATTCCTGTATCTCTTTCAGACACTACCAATACCAATTTTAAAAACGGACTTCAAACACCTACAAGCCTAAATTGACAAATTTATATGGAAAGCTAAAAAAACCAGGATACGCAGAGCTACGATGTACGTGCCCAGGCCCAGGGGTGGACTGGGACTCCCCAACTTTCAACACTACTACCAAGCAGCACAACTGGCACACTTACAACAATGGCACGTACCGCCGGGGACGAAAAGATGGGTGGACCTGGAACATGACATCATGGGCTGGGACCTACCGTCCTCCTACCTATGGGTACCCCCAACACAGCGACCCCTACCACCGCCCACCTCACCGGCAATCACACATACGCTGTCTCTTTGGGACAAACTCAACCCCAAATATGACCTGTCATCGTTCGTGTCACCAGTCACCCCAATTTACCGGAATAAACTGTTCCCACCGGGCTTAATAGCCAAACACTTCCATTCCTTCGACCAAAGAGACATTTCTAGATTGCTATATCTTTACCACCAAGGAGAAATAATAGCATATGCTGACCTCCCAAATGCAGAGACCCTCACCACCTCGGACTACTTCCGATACCTGCAACTGAGAGACCTAGCACAACGACCCATAATCAAACAAGCAGGCACTTCGCCACCAACACCGTTTGAGAAACAGTGCTTCGACTCACCAACACACCCGGGACAAATATCCGACATCTACACCACCCTAACGACCCATACCTCGCAAATCAACCTCACCTATAGAGCAGCATGGGAACGCGACCTCGGGCCACCGGAGGACCCGGGGGACTGGGCAGACATCTGGGAGGCAACAAACACACTGACGGTATGCGTCACACATAAGGAACAGGCATACAAGACCCTCTTCCGCTGGTACATGACACAGCGCAAACTACACAAAATGGGCAAACTACCCAATGACCAGTGCTGGAAACTATGCGGGGAGTCCGGGACCTATCTCCACTGTTGGTGGCCCAAACTCAAGCCACTCTGGTCAAACTCAAGCCACTCGGGTCCTACGACTTATGGAACAAATCATAGACAAACCACTCGAAGCACAACCCTGGAACATGCTCCTGAACAAACCTGTCGAATCCCTCACAAGGAGCGAAAACAAACTAGCAGCCCGTATAACCCTGGCAGCAAGACGAGCCATCGCAGAACTATGGGCCGACAAACGCATCCCCAATATCTCCACCATCATACGAAAAATTCAAGAGACTCGAGACCTAGATGAACTGACAGCACAGATACACGACGCATACAAATCCTTTCACAGGACCTGGGACCTCAAAGAAAAAACAGACTTTTCTAAAATTAGAATATGTGTAAAGGAGTCATTATCAGACTGGAGCAATTTATATGGAGTCCAAAAGAAATGGGATTATTTAAAAGTTGCACTACTGAAGGCAACAGAAAATTGCATTAGGCTTGTCAGTAAAAGCAAAAAATTCAAGAAACCACTGTGGTACTCCGCAGATGTGGCCAAAATAGTAAAAAACAAAAAGTTAGCATTTAGTAATTATAAAAAAACCCAGAGTGAGGAAGACAGAATGACCTATAAGATTAGGCAGAAAGAGGCTAAGCAAGTTATAAGAGCTTCCAAATCCCACACAGAAGAGAAAATAGCACAGTCAGTAAAAAAGGGGGACAAAACTTTTTTTAGATACATAAATGAGAAAAGAAAAGTAAAACAAGGATTAGTTAGATTAAAAACAAAAGAAGGAAGGTATGTAGATGAGGATAAAGGTCTAGCTGACTGCCTCAATGAATATTTTTGTTCGGTATTTACAAATGAAAATGAAGGAAAGGGACCTCAGTTAAGAAAAAGGATAAATGAGTCATTTATTACACGTGAGTTTACAGAGGAAGAGGTTCTATTTCAACTGTCAAAAGTAAAGACAAATAAGTCAATGGGACCTGATGGAATACACCCAAAGCTATTAAAAGAGCTTAGTGGTGTACTAGCAAAACCATTAACAGATTTATTTAACCAATCATTGATAACAGGAGTAGTCCCAGAAGATTGGAAGTTAGCAAATGTTGTGCCCATTCACAAGAAAGGTAATAGGGAGGAGTCGGGCAACTATAGGCCAGTAAGCCTTACTTCAGTAGTGGGGAAAGTGATGGAAACCATGTTAAAGGATAGGATTGTTGAACATCTAAAAACACATGGATTTCAAGACCAGAGACAACATGGGTTTACTTCAGGGAGATCATGCCAAACTAATCTTATTGATTTTTTTGATTGGGTAACTAAAATTATAGATCAGGGTGGTGCAGTAGACATTGCTTACCTAGATTTCAGTAAGGCTTTTGACACTGTTGCACATAGAAGGCTTATCAATAAACTACAATCTTTGAGTTTGGATTCCAATATTGTTGAATGGGTAAGGCAGTGGCTGAGTGACAGGCAACAGAGGGTTGTAGTCAATGGAGTATATTCGAAGCTTGGGCTTGTCACCAGTGGGGTACCTCAGGGATCTGTACTTGGACCCATTCTCTTTAATATTTTTATTAGTGATATTGCAGAAGGTCTTGATGGTAAGGTGTGTCTTTTTGCGGATGATACTAAGATATGTAACAGGGTTGATGTTCCAGGAGGGATAAGCCAAATGGAAAATGATTTAGGTAAACTAGAAAAATGGTCAGAGTTGTGGCAACTGACATTTAATGTGGATAAGTGCAAGATAATGCATCTTGGACGTAAAAACCCAAGGGTAGAGTACAAAATATTTGATAGAGTCCTAACCTCAACATCTGAGGAAAGGGATTTAGGGGTGATTATTTCTGATGACTTAAAGGTAGGCAGACAATGTAATAGAGCAGCAGGAAATGCTAGCAGAATGCTTGGTTGTATAGGGAGAGGTATTAGCAGTAGAAAGAGGGAAGTGCTCATGCCATTGTACAGAACACTGGTGAGACCTCACTTGGAGTACTGTACACAGTACTGGAGACCCTATCTTCAGAAGGATATTGATACCTTAGAGAGAGTTCAAAGAAGGGCTACTAAACTGGTTCATGGATTGCAGGATAAAACTTACCAGGAAAGGTTAAAGGATCTTAACATGTATAGCTTGGAGGAAAGACGAGACAGGGGGGATATGATAGAAACATTTAAATACATAAAGGGAATCAACACAGTAAAGGAGGAGACTATATTTAAAAGAAGAAAAACTACCACAACAAGAGGACATAGTCTTAAATTAGAGGGACAAAGGTTTAAAAATAATATCAGGAAGTATTACTTTACTGAGAGGGTTGTGGATGCATGGAATAGCCTTCCAGCTGAAGTGGTAGAGGTTAACACAGTAAAGGAGTTTAAGCATGCGTGGGATAGGCATAAGGCTATCCTAACTATAAGATAAGGCCAGGGACTAATGAAAGTATTTAGAAAACTGGGCAGACTAGATGGGCCGAATGGTTCTTATCTGCCGTCACATTCTATGTTTCTATGTTTCTATAAAGAAAACAGCTACCCAAGCCTGCACATAAACCCTCTATGATGAGGGAAAAATCAAGACATGCAACAACGTGTGAAACTTAACTAAACAAACAACACACCCACACCCACACCCACCACGTACACAATAAATAGCACAACTGACCCCCTGCTCTAAAGCCACAGTAGCAAGACAGACAGCACAGGCAGAGGGAGAACACCGCCCAAATGCAACCTACACAGCAGACCAAACAGTCGTGCAAAAACACACAATTAACCGCAACACTTCCCCCTACCCACCAGTCCCTCCCCACCACCCTTAAAACCCGCAACCCCATCCCAACACCCTCCCCCCCCTCCTCCCAGGCCCCCAACTGATCCAGAGGGTGGGCCCGGCCAGCCGGGATGCAGGGGCGCACGGGCACATCACGGGGTACCAAAGCACCCAGAAACACTTCCCACTCATAACTACAAAAAAAAAAACATAAAAAACAACAACAAAAAACAAACAAAAAAAAAACTCACCGCGACCCGAGGCGGAGAAGGGGAGAGAGAACATTAAGACCCCACACCAGGCACATAATCCAAGCACCCAGCAGCGACCCGGGGGAAAGACAACCAAAAATGTGGCACCTAGGCACAACCCACAAACAAGACATGAGAAAACCTCGCTAACACATGGGACAAACCCACCATCCGCAAGCAAAGGGAACACCAAAAAGAAAGAACAAAAATACCACAAACAAACAAACAAACAAAACAAAAGGGGAAAAAAAAGACACAAAGGCTAGCAACAACGTAAAAGGCCCACACCCTTTGAACAAATACTGGAAAGCCCACAGCTACCCTACAACACACCCAAACACTCGCAACAACACGGGTCACACCACCCCATACAACCCAGAAAACCAAACACTGAAAAAGGCAAGATACCAGCGACCAGCCACTAGCCCCACCCAGTGGACAGAATAAGTCACGCCTGACCCTTACATCCCCCCCCCCCCTTTTCCACCACAGGCCCCGAGGACACGTAACAGCCAGCGGACCACATTAAGCAAACGCAGAACCAACGCACACTCCCACCCCCGCACAATCGAAACACACCACGAGGGCCTACCCATAAATAAAAAATAAAAAAGGAGCGGCAGGCGCAAAGCCACATATCACCCCCTTACTCTCTCTTCACTGAACAGCCACAAACAAAAGATCCATATTGAGGAAATCCCCCCTTCCCCGCCAGGGCCCCCCCAACAAGTTCCCACCCACAAAAGTACAACCCTGCAAATGCAGTGAGTACCCCAACACACTCGTACCAAGGATAAACCATGTCCAACGCAAACTTCATGAAATGTGATACCACATGATAGGCAGTATACGAGATCTTGAATTATCCCCTACCCCTCTCTTTTCTGTACCCCACCCCAAACCCAAGACGAAAGCCTAACAGGTGTCGACACTAGTATGTACTCCTGGACTGTTCGACCACCAGAACTCGCACATGAATGTCTGGAGAAGCTTGCACCACAATCTCTAACTCCCTGTCTTCTCTTCTGTACCCCCCCCCCCCCCCCCCATGATACAAAACTTTCAAAATAAAGAATTTATAAAAATAAAAAAAGGAAATTGTGGGCACACACATGTCTTAGTAGTTGTGCTACCATAAATACCAAAATATATACAACATATAGATTCAGGAACAACACACACACACGTACGTTCTGGGTATGTACCAGATTCCTATTGGCTGAGCACCCCACCCATCCACTATGGATGCTCATTAAAAAATGACCACGCGGGTCAGGAAATCATAAATTGAGGAGTCTCTTAAAGCAGTTTAAGCAGTAAGTAATGCAGTTAGCATATTAATCTCCTATGGTTAAATTTAGTGTAGAACCCACCAATATTATGGTAATGTGAAGTAGTGGTGGGCTTAACACAATATGGCCATATGGTGGAACTGAATCACCACATTGGTTTGCTAAGATAGGTGATTTAAAGTAACCTTGTAAAATTTAAAACTGTATTTTTGTATGAGTTAATTCATAAAATATTGGATTGTAGAGAGTTGAGAGGGGAATTATACATTTTGGGTCACAATATCCGATTAGTGATGTCGCGAACATAAAATTTTAAAGACTTCAATGGGCAGGCGAATTTTAAAACCCACAGGGACATTTTCTGGCCACAATATTGATGGAAAAGTTGTTTCAAGGGGACTAACACCTGGACTGTGGCATGCCGGAGGGGGGTCCATGGCAAAACTCCCATGGAAAATTACACAGTTGATGCAGAGTCTGGTTTTAATCCATAAAGGGCATACATCACCTAACATTCCTAAATCACAATGGATATGGATTGACACCTGACATATGACATATTGACACCTTGACATATGTATTGACACCTGTCCTCAGAGACCCTGATACACACTGACACAGAGCAGAATAGGGACTGTTCCCCCTACATAGGGTCACTTGGCAGATATGGATTGACACCTGTCCTCAGGGACCCTGATACACACTGACACAGAGCAGAATAGGGACTGTTCCTCCTACATCGGGTCACTTGGCAGATATGGATTGACACCTGTCCTCAGAGACCCTGATACACACTGACACAGAGCAGAATAGGGACTGTTCCCCCTACATAGGGTCACTTGGCAGATATGGATTGACACCTAACCTAAGGATCCCTGATACACACTGACACAGAGCAGAATAGGGACTGTTCCCCTTACATAGGGTCACTTGGCAGATATGGATTGACACCTGTCCTCAGGGACCCTGATACACACTGACACAGAGCAGAATAGGGACTGTTCCCCTACATAGGGTCACTTGGCAGATATGGATTGACACCTGTCCTCAGGGACCCTGATACACACTGACACAGAGCAGAATAGGGACTGTTCCTCCGACATAGGGTCACCATTTTAGCCCAAGGCAGCTCATCTCATCAGGCTTTTTTTAGTCAAATGTATCACCCACTGTCAGTCCCTGCGGGATCCATCACTCATTCATCTTAATAAACATGAGGTAATCTAGACTTTTTTGACCTAGGCGACTTCTCTTCTAAGTGACAATACCTCCTGCTTCACTGAAGGTCCTTTCTGACAGGACACTTGAAGCGGGGCAGGCCAGAAGTTCTATCGCAAATTGGGATAGCTCAGGCCACAGGTCAAGCCTGCACACCCAGTAGTCAAGGGGTTCATCGCTCCTCAGAGTGTCGATATCTGCAGTTAAGGCGAGGTAGTCTGCTACCTGTCGGTCGAGTCGTTCTCTGAGGGTGGATCCCGAAGGGCTGTGGAGATGCGTAGGCCCTAAAAAGCTCTGCATGTCCTCCATCAACAACACGTCTTTAAAGCGTCCTGTCTTTGCCGGCATGGTCGTGGGAGGAGGAGGATTTCTTTCACCTCTTCCCCTGTTAGATTCCCGTTGTGCTGTGATATCACCCTTATACGCTGTGTAAAGCATACTTTTTAATTTATTTTGCAAATGCTGCATCCTTTCCGACTTGTTGTAATTTGGTAACATTTCAGCCACTTTCTGCTTATACTGGGGGTCTAGTAGCGTGGACACCCAGTACAGGTCGTTCTCCTTCAGCCTTTTCATACGGGGGTCCCTCAACAGGCACGACAGCATGAAAGACCCCATTTGCACAAGGTTGGATGCCGATCTACTCATTTCCCGTTCCTCCTCCTCAGTGATCTCAATGAAGGTATGTTCTTCCCCCCAGCCACGTACAACACCATGGGTACCAGATAGGTGACAACGAGCACCCTGGGATGCCTGTTGTGGTTGGTCTTCCTCCTCCTCCTCAAAGCCACATTCCTCCTCTGACTCCTCTTCCTCACAATCCTCTTCCAGCATTGCCGCAGGTCCAGCAAGCGATGCTGATAAGGCTGTTTCTGGTGGTGATGGTGACCACAACTCTTCCTCTTCCTCTTCACGCTCATCTACGGCCTGACCCAGCACTCTTCGCAGGGCACACTCCAGGAAGAAAACAAATGGTATGATGTCACTGATGGTGCCTTCGGTGTGACTGACTAAGTTTTTCACCTCCTCAAAATGACGCATAAGCCTACAGGCATTGCGCATGAGCGTCCAGTAACGTGGCAAATAAATTCCCAGCTCCCCAGAGGCTGTCCTAGCACCCCGGTCATACAAATATTCATTAACGGCTTTTTCTTGTTGGAGCAGGCGGTTGAACATTAGGAGTGTTGAATTCCAACGTGTCGGGCTGTCGCAAATCAAGCGCCTCACTGGCATGTTGTTTCGCCGCTGGATATCTGCAAAGAACGCCATGGCCGTGTAGGAACGCCTGAAATGGCCACACACCTTCCTGGCCTGCTTCAGGATGTCCTGTAAGCCTGTGTACTTATGCACAAAGCATTGTACGATCAGATTACACACATGTTCCATGCACTGCACATGTGTCAACTTGCCCAATTTCAATGCCGCCAACAAATTTGTTCCATTGTCACAAACCACTTTGCCGATATCCAGTTGCTGCGGAGTCAGCCACTTTTCCACCTGTGCGTTCAGGGCGGACAGGAGTGCTTGTCCGGTGTGACTCTCTGCTTTCAAGCAAGTCAAACCCAAGACGGCGTGACACTACCGTATCCGGGATGTGGAATAGTACCTGAGGAGCTGGGGGGGGTGCCGTTGATGTGGAGCAAGACGCAGCAGCAGAAGAGGACTCAGCCGAGGAGGTTATGGAAGAGGATGGAGTAGGAGGAGTAGAGGAGGTGGCAGCAGGCCTGCCTGCAAGTCATGGCGGTGTCACCAACTCCTCTGCAGAGCCACGCATTCCATGCTTGGCAGCCGTCAGCAGGTTTACCCAATGCGCAGTGTAGGTGATATACCTGCCCTGACCATGCTTTGCAGACCAGGTATCAGTGGTCAGATGGACCCTTGCCCCAACACTGTGTGCCAGACATGCCATTACTTCCTTTTGCACAATCGAGTACAGGTTGGGGATTGCCTTTTGTGAAAATAACTTTTGTCCGGGTACCTTCCACTGCGGTGTCCCAATAGCCACACATTTTTTGAACGCCTCAGACTCCACCAGCTTGTATGGTAAAAGCTGGTGGGCTAATAGTTCAGACAAGCCAGCTGTCAGACGCTGGGCAAGGGGGTGACTTTCTGACATTGGCTTCTTACGCTCAAACATGTCCTTGACAGACACCTGACTGTGGGCAGATGAGCGGGAACTGCTCAAGGCGAGAGACGGAGTGGCGGATGGTTGAGAGGGGGCAAGGAGGACAGCAGTGGTTGACATGGCTGAAGATGCTGGACCAGGAGGTGGATGGTGGCTTTGAGTTTGTGTGCTGCTTGTACTCATGTGTTGATCCCATAGGCGTTTGTGATGTGCTATCATGTGCCTGCGCAAAGCAGTTGTACCTAGGTGGGTGTTGGACTTCCCACAACTCAGTTTCTTTTGGCACAGGTTGCAAATGGCATCGCTGTTGTCAGAGGCAGACACACAAAAAAATGCCACACGGCTGAGCTCTGCAATGACGGCATTCTGGTGGTGGACACAGCATGCGTTGATTGGCGTCAGGCAGGGGTGACCACGGGTGCCGATGCATGCTGTCTGACTGTGCCACTAGCTCCTTGAGACGACCTCCCCCTGCTTCCAACTCGTCTCCTCCTCCTCTCTGTCTCCCCATCTGAACTTTCGCCCTGTTCTTCTTCTAGCTGAGCGGGCACCCACGTGACCTCCATGGACGCATCGTCATCATCAACTGCTTCACTTGTATCTGACAACTCAGCAAAGGAAGCAGCAGCGGGTACAACATCATCATCATCACACCGTACGTCCATGTGTGTAATGCTGCCTGACTGAGATATATCCCTGTTATCTACATCCTCTGGCAATAATGGTTGCGCATCACTCATTTCTTCAAACGGATGTGTAAATAACTCCTCTGGCAGATAAAGTGAAGCGGCTGTGGTGCTAGTGTTGGTGGTGGCGGCAGGTGGGTGAGTGGTATCTTGAGAGGTGCCCGAAGCTATGCTGGAGGAGGATGGTGCGTCAAGGTTCCAAGCGGAAGCTGTAGAAGATTGGGTGTCCTGTGTTAGCCAGTCAACGATGTCCTCAGAACTTTTCAAGTTCAGGGTATGTGGCCTCTGAAAATTGGGCATTGTTCTAGGGCAAAAGGGAATCACAGCACCACGACCACGACGGCCCCTGCGGGGTGGCCTGCCCCTGCCTGTCATTTTCTTTCGATTAGTGGTACTATGCGTGCAAGCTACTGTGACAACAGATATGAGTGGCAATGTGCACTGGCAGAGGTTGGCAGAGTACACGCTGTAGGCCTGACACACCCGCTTGAAGACAAGTAACTGCTATTCAATCAATAACAGTGAAAAAAGTTTTTTTGTTTTAAATGCACGCTATTGTGACACCAGATATTAGTGGCAATGTGCACTTGCAGAGGTTGGCAGAGTACACGCTGTAGGCCTGACACCCGCTTGAAGACAACTAACTGCTATTGAATCTATAACAGTGAAAAAAAGTTTTTTGGTTTTAAATGCACGCTATTGTGACACCAGATATGAGTGGCAATGTGCACTTGGAGAGGTTGGCAGAGTACACGCTGTAGGCCTGACACCCGCTTGCAGACAAGTAACTGCTATTCAATCTATAACAGTGAAAAAAAAGTTTTGGGGTTTTTAAATGCACGCTATTGTGCCACCAGATATGAGTGGCACTGTGCACTGGCAGAGTACACACTGTTGGCCTGACACACAGACGCTTGCAGACAACTAACTGGTATTCAATCTATAACAGTGAAAAAAAGATTTTTGTTTTTAAATGCAAAAGAGCAGAAAAACAAATTCCGAAGAGCAGAAAACCAAGAAAAACGTTACTTCTCTTTCCCACGTGTATCTGCCTTACAGACATGGGCGTCCGCAGGGGGGGGGCAAGGGGGGGGAAATTGCCCCCCCTTGGATTTTTCAGCTTGTTCTGCTATTTTTCGTGTGAGATTTAAAATGAACTGCAATACCGATGCTGGCCAGTAGGTGGCGCTGTGTATGGAGAGAGACAGGGACAGGAAGCTGCATCTATCCCTACATCTCTCTGCTGAATGAAACCGCAGGGGAGCAACACATGCAGGCAACAGAGACAGCCTACAGATCAGGTAAGTGAGGGATGGGGGGGGGGGGGGTTAAAATAGCCTACAGATTAGGGGAGTGAGGGATGGGGGGGGGGCAGCCTATATATTAGGGGAGTGAGGGATGGGGGCAGCCTATATATGGCAGCCTATATATTAGGGGAGTGAGGGATGGGGGGCAGCCTATATATTAGGGGAGTGAGGGATGGGGCAGCCTATATATTAGGGGAGTGAGGGATGGGGCAGCCTATATATTAGGGGAGTGAGGGATGTGGAGGCAGCCTATATATTAGGGGAGTGAGGGATGGGGGGGCAGCCTATATATTAGGGGAGTGAGGGATGGGGCAGCCTATATATTAGGGGAGTGAGGGATGGGGAGGCAGCCTATATATTAGGGGAGTAAGGCATGGGGGGCAGCCTGTAGATTAGGGGAGTGAGGGATGGGGAGGCAGCCTATATATTAGGGGAGTGAGGGGTGGGGGGGGCAGCCTATATATTAGGGGAGTGAGGGATGGGGCAGCCTATATATTAGGGGAGTGAGGGATGGGGAGGCAGCCTATATATTAGGGGAGTAAGGCATGGGGGGCAGCCTATAGATAAGGGGAGTAAGGCATGGGGGGCAGCCTATAGATTAGGGGAGCAAGGCATGGGGGGGCAGCCTATAGATTAGGGGAGCAAGGCATGGGGGGCAGCCTATAGATTAGTGGAGTAAGGCATGGGGGGCAGCCTATAGATTAGGCGAGTGAGGCATGGGGGGCAGCCTAAAGATTAGGCAAGTGAGGCATGGGGGGCAGCCTATAGATTAGGGGAGTAAGGCATGGGGGGCAGCCTATAGATTAGGGGAGTAAGGCATAGGGGGGCAGCCTATAGATTAGTGGAGTAAGGCATGGGGGGGAAGCCTATAGATTAGGCGAGTGAGGCATGGGGGGCAGCCTAAAGATTAGGCAAGTGAGGCATGGGGGGCAGCCTATAGATTAGGCAAGTGAGGCATGAGGGGAGGCTAAATGAAGAGCCAGCAAGGAGCAGGGGCAGCAAGGAGCAGGAAGGATCTGCAAGGAGCAGGGGCAGCAAGGAGCAGGAAGGGTCTGCAAGGAGCAGGGGCAGCAAGGGGCAGGAAGGGTCTGCAAGGAGCAGAAAGGAATCAGAATGAGAAAGGAGCAGAAGGGCGAAAAATAAGCAGAAAGGAGCAGAAGGAGCCAAATATAGAAGACAGTGTCAGAAGAAAAAGAAGACTGTCAAATGAAGGAGAAGAAAATGAGATTGGAGCAGGAAGGACAAATTAAAGGACCACTCTAGTGCCAGGAAAACATACTCGTTTTCCTGGCACTAGAGTGCCCTGAGGGTGCCCCCACCCTCAGGGACCCCCTCCCGCCCGGCTCTGGAAAGGGGAAAGTGTTTAAAACGTACCTTTTTCCAGCGGTGGGCGGAGAGCTCTCCTCCTCCGATCCTCCTCTTCTCCTCCCCGTCGGCTGAATGCGCACGCGCGGCAAGAGCTGCGCGCGCATTCAGCCGGTCACATAGGAAAGCATTCGTAATGCTTTCCTATGGACGCTTGCGTGCTCTCACTGTGATTTTCACAGTGAGAATCACGCAAGCGCCTCTAGCGGCTGTCAATGAGACAGCCAGTAGAGGATTAGGGGGAAGGCTTAACCCATTCAGAAACATAGCAGTTTCTCTGAAACTGCTATGTTTATGAAAAAATGGGTTAACCCTAGAAGGACCTGGCACCCAGACCACTTCATTAAGCTGAAGTGGTCTGGGTGCCTAGAGTGGTCCTTTAAGTGAACCCTCCACTTTATTCTGGACACCACATCATAAGGCTTTGGTATCTGGGCCTGGCAGGGAAACTCTGGACCTTCTCATCTCCCCAGGTAAAAAAAATATCAGTGTTAATGTGTTCACTTTTATTTACTGAGTGTCAGGAAGCACAGAGTGCCGCTGGGTAGGGGTTTTGCTGATTGGCTAGAGCGGTCAGCTGGCACTCTAAGCCAATCAGTAGCTCCCCATTCATAAAAAAAGTTAAAAAAAATATGAACCGGGAACTAGCGATTGGCTTAGAGCTTCAACTGTCAACTCTAGCCAATCAGCGGCACACATGCCTGACATCAATCTGCACTTCCTGACACTCCATTTCAGATACCGAATACCACTGAGGGACCTGGAGCTGGAGGAAGCCTTTGGGGTTAAACCATTTGAGAGCGGTTTAACCCCTTAAAGGAAAGAGCACCCAGGGGCTTCCTGGCATCATAGCATTTTCATTTAGATGAAGTTGTTATGGTGACCAGAATGTTCCTTTAATTTGCTTAAAGGAACACTATAGTGTCAGGAATACAAACATGTATTCCTGACACCATAGTTGTGAAAACGCTATTCACCTTTATGTGATAATCACTATGCTCCTCCCCTTCATGACACTGTCAAAAAGGGGCCAAGCATAGATGTCATTACAATTATGCCCCCCCCCTGGAAAAATTCCTGCAGACGCCCATGCTTACAGATCATTTGCTCACCTCCCAACATTGGGAGGCATATAATCAGGGCAGGCATTCTAGGGGGTGCTGTCAGTGCTATAACTCACACCTCTGGCAACAGCATAATGGGTGGGCTCAACAGCTAAAAGGGGCATGTCAGCCTAGCGTCAAGCACACCTAGATGACCCCCAACCTGCAAGATCATGCACAGAGCATTGCTAAAGCACTCTTTGCATGGTCCTAGTTCTAGCTGCACAGCACGCGTGTGTATAATAATGCAGACATGCAGTGATGGCCAAGGACAGTTCCCTGTTGTACCTAAATACAGGACACCAGAACTACATCAGGACAGCCAAAAAGGACACTGAATTCAGCACAGTTGCGCTGCAAGTTGGACATTTGGGAGCATTGCACTTGCCTCTATCTGTAACAGCACAATGGCTTTAAACGTGGTAAAAAAGGGAAAGCTTAACAAACCATATTCTTTCCTCATGGTCCCAAAGTAGGTGCCTTTTCGTTCTCAAAGTCAGTGTAGTTTTTTTTAATGTTTTTTTCTCTTATATTCCCTGTATTCAGCACCTAAACGAGAGGGCCTGTATGCAAACTGGCTGCTTGACAGGTCACATGACTCAATACCATATTCCTGTACTGATATAATGCAAAATACAAAACTGTAAAGTACACAAAAACATGCTGTTGTTAGAAATGCTAAATTTATATAATTTGTATTCAAAAAATCTGTTGTTTTTGATAGTATTGATAGTTGTGACCCAGAACCATAATTCAAATAATTCAATTTGTGATATCATAACCCCTAAAACACATATATTATATACATTGAAATACAATAAAATAAGTAAATATTTATTTTAATGGAATCACGCGACGTACAAATTACAATGTAGATTTTATTCCATATAATATTGTAGCAATCCACAGAAATGCATACATTTTATGATATTACACTTGAAGGATCAGGATTCTTGTTTCAGATATACAAACATGTGCAATATGACTAAGATAGATCATAATATATATTGTTAAAACTAATTGAATTCTAGAAAAGAAGCAACATTAGATTGTCAGTGTATAGTCTAGCACCCATTCCAAAGTAAATTCATTGCTGGTAACAGTATGTGTCCTTGCACTTGAACATTTTTATTTCATTAGGGGTGTCAGTTTACAGCCATTAGCTAAACAGATTGGGCAAGACCAAAATGCTTTTTCTGTGCCTTATCTCTCGATCTATTCTCCATTATTCAGGTCTTTAAAGAAAAAGGCTAAAAAAAAAAATGGTTTAAGTGCATTTTGTTTTGTAGCTTTTGTCTGTCTTCTAGCCAGAACAGTCTGAAATAGATTTTATTGGAAATCATTATGTAAATTCCAGCACAGTGAAGAATATTATTGATCTCTGGCATGTAATCGTTCCCAGACTGCAAAATGAAATAAAGAAGGTCTCCAAAAAAGCTGACACACTGTCAGTGATAATTCACTTTTTCACTTGTTGTAATGTTGGTTTAATATCCTGAAAAAGGCACTTAACACTAAAGCTTTTCTAACATCTGTCAGGGCACTTGCATTTGGCTGTTTCTCACACGGTGAGTTTAGAGGGCATTTGCGGCTCAGCTCAACTGTTTATACGTAGCGAACAGCTGAGGTGCATTTACTGGGCACTCCAAACTGTTCAAAATATGTGACAGACAAATATATAAGTTATGACAGTGACATGTTTAAAATGTATGAGCGGAAAGTGGAGATCTGTTGATAGCAAGGAGTAGTTTCTGCTTAATGTCCTTATAAATGTATAGAGGGCAGCTAGACGTTTAAAGTTTCCTACCTTTGCAATGATACCAGACGAGTCTTGACATTTCATCGAGACAGCTTTAAATTGTGGCACTGGCGATCAAATCAAAAGTATGGCCTTAGAAACAATAAGGTCACATTTTCTGAAAGGGAAATCAAGTGAATGTTCAGGCTGCACTTTTACAACTCTACTCAGAATTATTATTCTGATTCCCATTCTCTTTTACGAAAATATGTTTTACAAAATCTGTGAAACTCTTATATTATTCACTCACCTAAATGATAAAGGTTATTTGAGACAGAAAAACTGTGGCATTGGAATTATAGTGGTAAAACCACAAAGCAAGCAAATAATGCAAAAAAAGATAGCAAATAATATTAACATTATTGTTAATATTACAGAAACACATGAAACAGGGGCAGACTGACAACTCACAGGACATACGGGCAATGGAATATTAAGAGCCCCTTTTGGTGCAGGGATTTTTGGCTACACAGGTGAAGATGCATTTTGCCCCCCACACCTCTGTAGACACCATGATTGTCTCAAAGATAAAATTAGCATGCTGCCATGCACCCAAGAGGCCTGGATTTCCTTTTAACTCCAACCAAAACTAGTGTTTTAATAGAGGGAGTAACTTGCTTGTATACACCACCCCCTAAAATAACGAAATAAAGCATATTTAGTGACATGTTTGCTGATGGGCTGGTCAAGAGAGATGTGCATGTGTGGGGAGGCTGTCTGTGGTGTTGTATGTCTTTGGAGGCTGCTTGTTGGATTGTCTGTGTAGAGGGGACTGTTTGTGATGAAGTTTTTGTGTAAAGGGATACATTTGTGGTGTACTTTCGGTGGCTAGGGAATGTAGCGGGTGTGTTTATGCACATATATATGGGCTATACAGGTTGTGTGTGCATAGAAGCTGTAGGGTGTGTTTCTGTGTGTTGGTAGGGGCTGTAGTGTGTCGTTAGGGGCTGTAGAGTGTGTATATTTAGTTTTAGGCACTGTAGTGTATGTATGGGTATAGGGGATGTAGCATGTGTGTGTTATTGACTGTTTTGTTTGTGGGTAGTGTTTTGTTTTGTGTAGTGTGTATAGGGGTGTGGTGTGTGTCTGTGCATAGGGAGTCTAGAGTTTGTGTGTGTGAGTGGGGGGGGGGGGGTAGTGTGGGGTATAAAAGGTCCATTATGTGCAGATAGGGGATATAGTTTGTGTGTACAGGGGATTTAGTTTGTATAGAGGTGTAGTGTAAGTATAAGGATAAGTCTATATAGGGGGTATAATGTGTTCACAAGGGGTGTAGTGTGTTTATAGGAGGTTTAGTGTATGTGTATGGGGGGGGGGGGTACACTGTGTGGATAAGGAAAGTAGTGTGTGTATAGGGTGTATAGTGTTTTTGTGTGTATAGTGGGGTGTAGTGTGTATAGGGGTGGGGCAGAGGATTTATTATTTTAATTAATATTGTTTTATAAAATTAAAAATAATTATACACAAAACAGTTTAACTAGCTCCTCCTTCTTACCTTGTTGGGAATGGGGTCATGCTGAGCCCTGGTAGTCCAGCAGGGCTGGGCATCTAGTCTGTACCTCCACCAGGTGCAAACCATGAATAACTGTCTTGCAGTGTCAGAGTGTTGCCATTATACCCCACTGCAATGCTCTGATTAGTCAGAGCTTGTAACACACCTACTCATGTTCTACATTAGCCGAGGTGCATACCAGAAGCTGCCAAGCGCCCTCCCACAGGCATTATTGTGGGGCTGATAAAGTAGTCGGACTTTGCACCTGGTGGCATACTTGGAAAGCCGGTGGGCCGCCTCCTGGTGTCAAGTCTTGAGTCCATGATCAAGTGGCCAACTGGTCGGTTTGCTGTGACTAGGAAAATTAAATAGCATCAAGTCAGACACTCAGCTCACAAGCAGATCTCTAGGGAACAAACATTGGGAGTCTAGCAGGCTTTATAAATATTAACATGTATCTCAAGAATCTTTATTGAAATAACTGAAGGTAAAATGCCAGGGAATGCCAGAGGGAAGGTGAACTGAAGAATTGATTGAACCAGCTAAATAGCTGTATTTCTTGGTTTATTAGTTACCATAGTAACAAGAGTATTAATCTTAATTTTTGATTACTGCAGCAGGCCTCACACTGTTGCAGGCTATTAGCATAATAATGCCGGAACAAAAGTTCCCCCATTGATCCTCTCTTAGGTTCGATATATTAAGTACAATGCCAACATGGAAGGTTTCAGAATGCTTATATTTATCTATGACTTTTTTTAGTTTATTTTTTCATCATATACATCTGTAACATTAGTAAAATTTGCAGTGTTTGTATCTACATATGTATTCTACTTCTAATATTTTGTTTACCATGGTAACACAAGTGCCCTATTATGTTATTTTATGTTGGACCGTACAGTATTAAGAATATATATTATCCTCCTCAATTAAAGGGATCCTGTAGGCACTAGGACCAATACAGCTCATTCTGCAGTGTTGGGTATATGATGAGTCCTAGTTTGTGACTATTCACTGGTAATGCAATGCTGTAGGAAGTTGGATTAGAACATTTTCTTGAATCTCCGGGATGGCTTTTCTTCAGCCAAACAATGAGTGTTATTTAAAAACAAAAATAGGGTGGATGTATTGCAGGAGGTAGAAGTGGGATCAATTCCAAATCATGGTTGTGAGCACCAGTGTCTGTTTGGCCAAGTACGTATCATTTGTGGTTATAAACTTTAGAGGAAAAAAATGTAATTTTCTTACAAAATGGATGTGCTAAGCTTTCATGAGGCCCTCGTGTGCAAGAAATCTAGTTATCTCAGTAAGTATTCAGCTTTACTGCATGCTTTGACTGCATTATTAATCATTACACTAATTCATACCATGAACGTTTTAACTCACTAATTTCCAAAATAAATGTATATTACCTAGACATAACCATGTTAACCGTTGCAAATTATAGCACACATAACCTTCAAGACATGCTGTAAGTTGTGATACATAGAAATGTTCATATGTTTGAATAAAGCTCTCAATAACAACATTGCATCCCACATGAATCCATTAGTGTGTATAAGAGATTTACACTTTATCCTACCAGCCGGCTTTTGGCAATATCACTATTCGGCAGCCATAAACAAATACAAATTAAATTAGCCAAGCCACCAGGGGAATCTCTTTGCCAACAGTCATAAACAAATAAAAGTTAAAACAGCCAGGCCTGTAGCAGCATCACACTGCCTGAGGTTACAAATAAATAAATGCTTAAATAAAATACCTGGTGAGGCTGTGCCAGCCACAAAAGTTGCATGGATGCCCGAATATTAGCAGGAAAGCAGGTAGAGGTGATGGAGACACAGCATTTGGAAGGCTGAAGACCATTCCTCAGTCTAGAGAAAATGTCCTACCCAAGATACATAGTAAGAGTTGTGAAACCAAGAATCTTTGGGTGAGATCAGCCGTTTTTTGTTATTAGCTTTCTGGAACAGGAGCTTTGCTGCAGAAAATGGTTGAGCAGGATTAACTGAAATGAAATGTTTGGAAAGAGAAGGAACATGGGATAATATTGTACATGACATTTGTTGGTAACAATCTAGAAGAGTGCAGGGAGAGCAGGGAGACCTTGCCATGGCTAGAACATGGAAATCCAAATCCAGAGTTTTTCCTAGCTCTATAGTGACCTCCTCCCCTGTGGCTCTGGAAAGGTTAAACACCCTTCTGTCACTTACCTGAGGGACATCAGTTGTGGGTCAGGCTTCACCTCTGCTCCTCCTCTGCCACTGGGGGATCGGCATGGGTACTGTGACGTGCATGGGTACTGTAATGTGCATGGGTACTGTGACCGACCGCCTGGCACCCTGACCGGGTGCCTCCGCCAATCGATGCTCCTAGTGTTTACCGAGGAATTCCAGCACTCCACCAGTCACCATAAGCACTGCAGACCCCACTTCCAGCGATGCAGCTGCGCCAGGGTCTTGCCGTCCTTCACCCACCCTGGACCCAAGACCAGGATCTTCCAGTGGGCAGACCTCTCCTACTCCCAGAGAGCGTAGCTGGAACAGCTTTTATAAGAGCTAGTGATTATAATTCCTGGGGAGTATAGTGATATAGCAATCCCCAGGATATATACAGCTGGATTCCCCCCCCCCCCCCCCCCCCCCACTGCCCCCTATGAGATGAGACTTTATGTTGAGGCTAAGCAGGAACAGATTTTAATGGAGCCACAGCTTGCCTTTTATGCAAGTCCCCATGCAAGGGGAACATCCATCTGGACCTGATGGGGCACAGGGTGACAATGTTACAGACCAATAACAGTATAGTTACAACATGGGACACTCCCACACACAAACAATAGAATCCATCCTCTGTGCTTGGGAGATAATTGAATCAGGAACTGTACTAATCTAACCCATGTATCTCCAAGCACAGAAAAACATTTTTATTAAACCCCAAAAAGTACTCATAAAACTCCAAAGGTTCCATCTCCTGATAGCCCCGATCTGGGTGAACAACATATCCAAAAATCACCCAGATCGGTTCAGGGGTTCAGGAATTTCCTGGAAGTCATAGTTTTGACCGACCGGGCACATGGTTCTATACCCAAAACAGTTCCAGGGAAATCAGTGCTAACAGTTGGTCAAGTTCGGTAGTCTTTTACAGGTTTCCCTAAAGGGCCCATATTCTGTGGGCAGGAGGCTGGCAAGCAGGCCCCTCCAAGTACAAGTGGCGAGGCTACTTTCGCCACAGGTACCACCAGCATACAGGCAGTGGCGTACACATGACCTGTGGGGCCCCGGTGCGAAAATTGATCCGTGGGCCCCCCCCCCGCACGCTTACTCTGCGCAGGCCGGGGCCGCAACACATGGCGGCAGGCACCTGGTTGCAGGGGTTGCAGGATTGCGACCCCTGCGACCGCGGTATGTACACCAGTGCATGCAGATGCACACACACTTAATTAAAGGACCACTACAGACACCCAGATCACATCAGCTCAATTAAGTGGTCTGGGTGTCAGGTCCCTCTAGTTTTAACCCTGCAGCTAAAAGCATAGCAGTTTCAGAGAAACTGCTATGTTTCACTGAGGGTTAATCCAGCCTCTAGTGTCTGTCTCACTGACAGCCGCTAGAGGAGCTTCTGCGATTCTAAGACACTGAACGTCCATAGGAAAGCATTGAGTAATGCTTTCCTATGGGCGGTTTGAATGCGCGCACGGCTCTTGCCGTGCATGCGCATTCGGAGCTGAGCGGCGAAGGGATACCCAGCGCCAAGGGAGTCCGGCGCTGGAGAAAGGTAAGTGCTGAAGACACACACACACTCTCACGAACACTCACAGTAACACTAACACTCACAGTAACACTAACACTCACAGTAACACTAACACTCACAGTAACACTAACACACACACTAACACTCACAGTAACACTAACACTCACAGTAACACTAACACACACACTAACACTCACAGTAACACTAACACTCACAGTAACACTCACAGTAACACTAACACACACACTCACAGTAACACTAACACACACACTAACACTCACAGTAACACTAACACTCACAGTAACACTAACACTCACAGTAACACTAACACACACACACTAACACTCACAGTAACACTAACACACACACACTAACACTCACAGTAACACTAACACACACACACACACTAACACACACACACACCAACACATTTTTTTTTACATTTAATCCCCCCAGCCTCCCTGCCTTTTGGAGTGCTGAGTGGATTCCCTGGGGTCCAGTGGTGCTGCTGGGCTCCTGGGGGGCCGGTCACCTGGCGGGCAGGCAGGCAGGCAGGCGGGCGCGCGAGGGAGCACTCTCCCCCGAGTGCTTCCTCTTCAGCTCCCTCGCGCGCCGGCTCCCTCGCGCGCCGCGTACTGATACCGGCACCGGAAGATGACGTCATCTTCCGGCTCCAGTATCATTGCGGCGCGCGAGGGAGCTGAAGAGGAAGCACTCAGTGGAGAGTGCTCCCTCGCGCACCGGCCAGCCTGACTGCCCGCCGGGTGACAGCAGGGACAGCCTCGGGGGGCCCGGAGGTGGCCAGCTCCTGGGCCCCCCAGGAGAAGAGGCTGGCCCATTGCGTACATACCGGGTCGCAGGGGCGGCCGGGCCCCCTGGTGGGCCGGGCCCGGTCGCAGCCGCGACCCATGCGACCCTGGTATGTACGCCACTGCATACAGGTAATATTGAAAGCCAAAGGATGATATTAAAAACCAAAGAAAAACAAGTTACCTGCGCTCTCTCCTTAATCCCTATGTATTTTTAAACAACTGGAGGTTTTTTAGTTACCTCCAATGGCCATGAGAGGATGAGCCCACCTGGCAACATCAAGGTAGACCCCCCTAGGTGGGTCCTAAATCTAACCTTGAACCTCTGGCAAAAATCTCTAATGAGACAGAAATGGGTATTTTTTATATACACCCCTGTTATGGTTGCCTCCAGGCTGGCTGGAAGTTGGACCGCAAAAAGGAAGCTCCTAGCGATCACCAAAGGACAATCAGCACCGTAGACACCATAACTACTGCGTAGACACCATAAGTACTGCAGACTCCACGAACCGCCACTGCTGGGCTAGGATTAAAGGTTTAGGGACACCGTCTTAAAGGGGCATTGTTCAGCAAAGTCACAATATGTCCCCAGGCAGTTCTTAAAGGGCCATACACACCCAATAAAAGTCCATAAGTTTTCAGGGGCACAATCTCCCAGGGGCCATAGTCATGAGGAAGGAGGCTGTCAAATAGGCTTCTCCACAACCCAGGGAAGCAGGGCAATTTGTCATTTAAAGGGCCAGTTACAAATGGCAGTTTGTAACAACCCCTATATATTATTAACCCTTAATAGTGAACACATGGGATGGGCGGCTGCATTGTTAGAAGGCTGAGTGATACAAAAAATAGATACAAATGCAGAAAGATAAGTCCTGCGCTCACTCCCATCACTGGGCGGCAGCAATGACTACAGTACACATCAGCCCCAATATATAGTAAAAAACAAAGAAAATCAAGTTACCTGCGCTCTCTCCTTAATCCCTATGTATTTTTAAACAAATGGAGGTTTTTTAGTTACCTCCAATGGTCATGAGAGGATGAGCCCACCTGCCACTTCAAGGCAGACCCCCCTAGGTGGGTCCTAACTCTAACCATTCACCTTGCTTCCTTGAGCTTCTGGCAAAAATCTCTAATGAGACAGAAAGGGGTATTTTTTATATACACCCCTATATAGTATTAACCCTTAATAGGGAACACATGGGATGGCGGCAGCATTGTAACAAGGCTGAGTGATACAAAAAATGGATACAAATGCAGAAAGATAAGTCCTGCGCTCACTCCCAACACTGGGCGGCAGCAATGACTACAGTACACATCAGCCCCAATATATAGTAAAAAACAAAGAAAATCAAGTTACCTGCGCTCTCTCCTTAATCCCTATGTATTTTTAAACAAATGGAGGTTTTTTAGTTACCTCCAATGGTCATGAGAGGATGAGCCCACCTGCCACTTCAAGGCAGACCCCCCTAGGTGGGTCCTAACTCTAGCCATTCACCTTGCTTCCTTGAGCCTCTGGCAAAAATCTCTAATGAGACAGAAAGGGGTATTTTTTATATACACCCCTATATATTATTAACCCTTAATAGGGAACACATGGGATGGGCGGCTGCATTGTAACAAGGCTGAGTGATACAAAAAATGGATACAAATGCAGAAAGATAAGTCCTGCACTCACTCCCATCACTGGGCGGCAGCAATAACTACAGTACAGTCCTGATCTGAAATGCCAGCAAGATCCCTCTGCACGAGAGATACAGCAACCCCAGACGATCGTTTCAGCCTTGTTAGGCATCATCAGTGAGGCATAGCTGATATCTCTCTAGGCACCGTGAGCAAGGGGTCCACATCTGGATTACCCTTTAAACTAATGGAGAGCAAAAAACGGGTCGCAAGAGTATTCTGAGAACAGACAGCAACTGAAATTGCCTGCCCTTCGGTGGAGCCCCGCTCAGAACTCAAACTGGTTTTAGCTCATCTTGTGCCATTACAGAGAGAACATCTCTGAAACATATCAAACTGGTCCCACCCATACGGGCAGTCCAGATCCGAAATGCCAGCAAGTTCCCTCTGCACGAGAGATACAGCAACCCGAGACGATCGTTTCAGCCTTGTTAGGCATCATCAGTGAGGCATAGCTGATATCTCTCTAGGCACCATGAGCAAGGGGTCCACGTCTGGATTACCCTTTAAACTAATGGGCTTGGGTTGCTGTATCTCTCGTGCAGAGGGAACTTGCTGGCA
The DNA here is from genome assembly GCF_036172605.1 of Pelobates fuscus. Classification (NCBI taxonomy): domain Eukaryota; kingdom Metazoa; phylum Chordata; class Amphibia; order Anura; family Pelobatidae; genus Pelobates; species Pelobates fuscus. The sequence continues at coordinate 229,525,091 of NC_086318.1, forward strand.
TTTCGGATCTGGACTGCCCGTATGGGTGGGACCAGTTTGATATGTTTCACAGATGTTCTCTCTGTAATGGCACAAGATGAGCTAAAACCAGCTTGAGATCTGAGCGGGGACCCACCGAAGGGCAGGCTATTTCAGCTGCTGCCCTTTCTCAGTATTCTCTTGCGCCCCATTTTTTGCTCTCCACAAGTTTAAAGGGTAATCCAGATGTGGACCCCTTGCTCACGATGCCTAGAGCGATATCAGCTATGCCTCACTGATGATGCCTAACAAGGCTGAAACGGTCGTCTTGGGTTGCTGTATCTCTCGTGCAGAGGGAACTTGCTGGCATTTCGGATCTGGACTGCCCGTATGGGTGGGACCAGTCTGATATGCTTCAGATATGTTCTCTCTGTAATGGCACAAGATGAGCTAAAACCAGCTTGAGTTCTGAGCGGGGATCCACCGAAGGGCAGGCAATTTCAGTTGCTGTCCATTCTCAGAATACTCTTGCGACCCGTTTTTTGCTCTCCTTATGGGAAATGTTGATTCAGTTCTCGAACAAATCGGAATTCGACTAGCCTTCTGGAATGGATTTAATTTGAGTTCCGAGGTTCCACTGTAGTAAGTCAAGTATAAATAAGCATTACAATGAGCTTGGAGGAAAAGGCAAGAAGAGAGATAGGACAATAGCTAGGCAAAACATCTGGGTCAAGAGATGACTTTGTTGGAAATAGGCATGATTCGTGTTTGTTTGGAGGATGATTGGAAAATGCCAGATGAAAGAGAGAAAGAATTTTTTTAGAATAATCTATTTGCAATAGTTAGTAATTTTTTTCATTAGTTTATTCAAGGTGTGGCAAAAAAGTATAATTGATGCTAATCATAAGCAAGCTCGTATTTAAACTATTTCCTAAATACTCTATAAAAAGACAAAACATGTACACAGAATACCACAACACAGCTTGCCAGTTCACACGCTCTACTTCCTCGCTTTACTACTTTAATGTGGGATTATATGGCTAATGTTTAGCTTTGTGACAGTCTGTTATTTGAAGCTTTGACCTGATCCGACACCCTATGGATTGATTATTTAATTTCACTAAACCTGTTAAGATCATTTCAAGTATCAACAAAGGGAAGTGATTCTTAAAAGCATAACATCTGTGTATGTAATCAGAAATACCAATCCATTTTTATGAGATTGTTTTAAAACATAAAATTATTTTTTTAAAGCTCAAGTGGCTTTTAAAGTATATGAAATTAGTCCATAGAGTATTAATCATAAAGAAAGTTAGAAATTAATATGTAGCACCCTAGAGACAAGGAAGATGATCTTATCCAGAATTGTGTTCCAAAAACACAAAATTAGAAAATATATATATATATATATATATATATATATATATATAGGCTTATAACTATTTAATTTTGATATTTTTTATAAAAAAAATAAAAATAAAAATACAATGTGCATTATAATGTATTTTGGAAATAACTAGATGGCTACAAAGTCTATGGTTGTACCTGGGGACCAGTGTCAATTGTCAATGTGATGATATAACTCAATAATTTAATTTCTGCAGTAGCTCTGACAGTTACATTCTTTCTGCTGGATTCTTTGTTTACTGATTAGAAATTTCACATAGACTGTAGGAATTGCTCTCAAGTAAGCAAAGTGAACCTTTACTCTTGTCAGAGAATCCAGTACATGATATCTTTAAAAAAAAAAAATGATTTTTGACATACTTTCAGCAGTGGTCTTCTTTGAGACAAAGAGGTTTATTTTTTATATACACCCCCGCATGCTTATTAAACCCTAATAGGGAACACATGGGATAGCAGTAGCATTGTAACATAGCTGTGTGGTACAAATATACATAGGGATTTGGGAAAGAGCGCAGGTAACTTTTTTCTTTGTTTTTTACTGTATGTATTGGGGCTGATGTGTACTATGGTCATTGCTGCCGCCCAAGAGTAGTGGGAGTTTGAGCGCAGGACTTGTTTTTTTTGTATTATTATTGCTTTATGTTTGTATCATCATTCTCTGTGAGATATTTCTGTATGAAAATCCCAGGGTGACAGCAGTCTATGTGTGTCACTGACACCAACTACCACTAAAGTATACTCAATCTAGGATTATTTTGGGGGCGTGGTTTGACGTGCAGGCAAGATGGCTGCCTGAGACCTCGGCTCCTGATACCGGGTCCCGTTAACAGCTGCTAAAAGCTACTTACCCGGTCCAGATGGGCCGCACAAGAAAGCCCTGTCCCCAGCAACCGCCGCGCAACAGCCAGACACCTTTCCGGGCTGGCCCGATGGATGAGTTCCTGACCACGCCGGCGGAGCTCGCGGGTACCGCGGCCGCACACCACTTGGAAATGTCCTCAGAGCCTGGCAGCCCGGGACCCTCTGAGATCAGCGAGGCATCCTCACCCTACCCCATGTCACAGCTGAGGGCGGACCTGCGTGCTATCTCGCAGGCTATGTTCACTAAAACAGACACAGGGGCTCTGGAGGCATCTGGAGGCCTCCCTAAAAGGTACAATCCGGGCAGAGCTAGCAGCAATCAGGCAGGATGTTACTGCCCTCCAGGATAGGGTGACCACACTGGAGGCTGTAGCTACCACCTCCACCCAGCGACATCAGGCTGCAGAACTAGCAGCCACAAGGCAGGGGAATATGCTGCTGGATGTAAGGAGGCAGGTAGAAGACCTAGACAATGGGGGCAGGAGGTTCAATATAAGGATCCGGGGCCTACCTAACAGCATGCAGGGGGAACCGCTAGAGGCCACGCTGCAAGCACTCTTCAATGTTATCCTGGGAAATGAAGACCCAGAGACCTTTCAACTGAACCGCGCGCACAGGGCCTTCAGCCAAACCAGGTTAGATGGCATGCCCCAGGACGTAGTGTGCTGCTTACACTCGTTCCAACAAAAAGAACGGATAATGCATCAGGCCAGAGACCGCCAGGTAGGGCAATTCCGCAATGCAGCGGTCAGTTTATAAGTACAAATACAAAAAGAGAAGTCCTGCGCTTAAGCAGGAAGGACTACAACACACATCAGCCCCAATATATGGTAAAAACCAAAGAAAAGAAAAACGTTACCTGCGCTTTCTCCCCAATCCCCATGTACACTCAGACAAACGGAGGTCATCTAGTTTCTCCAATGGAGGTCAGTTTATAAGACCTGTCCCCGCTCACTCTGGATGCCCGACGAGCGCTACGCCCTATAAGGAGTCTCCTTCGCAGCCACAACCTGGTGTTCCTAGGTCCAGAGTTCCTAATTCCTGTTTGCACACAATGACAGACGGCAGTGCACCCTAGTTGGCCCAGTTAAAATCAGGGCCGCGTTGAAAGCAGGTCACGGACAGGGGTGGTTCCACACTACAGATGGCTCGCCTGGGCTTCCGGGATGGTGGGGGGGATGTGGGCCAGACTGGGCTCCTATCCCGCCTTTGGGAGTCAGGGCTTGCATCCTATAATATACAATATGGCACACCCTCCTTGGCTCCGGCGGGAGGCGTGACACGGCGCTGCCCCAGCTGCACTATCTGGAAACACATTATGCAGGGACGGCCTTAGGTAGCCGCGGACTAGGTCCTCTCACCACCTCTTAGCGACACATACCCTGGGGGATGGTTGGTTGTGAGGGGGGAGACCGCGCTAGCGCCCCAGCAGCCTAAGGGACGGGCCAACATGAAGAGGAGACGACATCTGGACCGGGGGGGATACACGCTGACTGGGACTACTGGGGCGGGAGACTGAACCGACACAGTTAAGACTAACACCTGACACTTGGATAAGACACACTGAGTAAGAGGTACAGTACGGGCAACGGGCCGCGCATCCCTGGGGATCGCCAACGTGGGAGGAGTGACAAATCTCTGCACGGGCACTGTTGGGACCACCACCCTTATATTGGTGGCCCCCGGTGAACCGGGTAGACACGTGTGGTCCATTGGGCACCTTAAGTGCCTACTGCATTTGTAAATGTTGTACTTTCTTTCCTGCCTCCTTTGGCGGCTTCCTCCTTTCAACTCTCTCTCTACTAGCTCTTCTTTCCCCTCTTTGCCTACCCTCCTCTCTTCCTCATCCTTACTCCAGCCCAGCTCCACAGGTTTGGACCATGAACCCCCCCGGCCTTCGCACCGCTCCCGCTACACATCTGTACGCTCAACGCACGGGGCCTCAACATCCCCGAATGTCGCACCAGATTGCTGCGGGAACTGTGGTCATCCTCCCGGACGTCAGTTGCAATGATACAGGAGACACACTTCAAGCTAGGCTCAGAACAAGCGCTTAAAGACAGGAAGTTCCCTAGTGTCTACTTCGCATCGCACCCTCTGGGCAAGAAAGCCAGAGTGGCAATATTGTTCTCGCAAGGAACCTCGTTCGTCCTCTTGGATCAAAAGACGGACCCAGAGGGACAATACCTTTTTGTGAAAGGGCACATCAACTTGCAGATCTACACCTTCGCCACGATATATGCCCCTAACTCCCGCCAACACATATTCATCACAAAGACGCTGCGGCTGCTGGCAAACTTCTCGGAGAGGCTACTGATATTGGGAGGTGACCTCAATGCGTCATTGGACCCTTCCATGGACACGTCCAGGGGAAGGAGTGCGATCACATATCCACGTATTTGAAGCATCAAGAAAGCCTTGCGGACACTACACCTAGTGGACTGCTGGAGGACCCTACATCCGGAGACAAGGGACTATTCGTACTATTCGGCGGTGCATGGATTGTACACTAGAATAGATTACCTTTTTCTCCTGCAGCAATACCTGTCCCTCCTCCAGGACTCGACCATCGGACACATCACATGGTCCGACCATGCCGCGGTGTCGCTCCAGATGACCTCCCCCCTCTTTAAACCAAAGGAGCGAACATGGCGTCTGAACGAGTCGCTACTAATGGATGAAGAGGTTCGGACCACTGTACGAGAAGCCTTAACTAACTACTTCAAGGAAATCACCAATCCAGATTCAGGCCAGACTACCATATGGAGGCCCACAAGAGTGTGATCCGAGGGGTTCTCATCTCCATAAGAGCGCACAAGAAAAGAGCCGGGGCGGAACGTATATGGAGCATCCTAGATGGCATTGCGACTGTGGAACTACGCCACAAACAAACCTTCAGCGACTCAGACCTACGCAAGCTTCTCTCGCTCAGAAAGGACCTAGCGACGCTCATCACTCAACAATATTTCTCCATGATACAAAAATCCAGGCGCTTCTTCTACGAACATTCCAATAAGTGTGGGCGCCTACTGGCGAAAATGCTCAAAAAACTTAGAGAGATTTCATATACATAGACTCCGCATGGGCCCCACCCTTCACTCCGAACACCCGTCTGAAATGGCAGAACTATTTCATGCCTACTACACAAAGTTCTATAATATCTCCGAAACTGCGGAACCGGCACTATCCGCTAGACAACTCGAGAAGATGGAGGAGTACCTCTCGACACGTCCATAAGACAATCTCACAAGACGTGGCATCTACTTTCCACCGGGAGTTCACCGTAGAAGAACTCCAGGGGGCAATCAAATTCTCCAAAACGGGAAAGACACCAGGCCCAGACGGCCTCCCACTGCAATACTACAAGAAATTCGGCGACGTCCTCCTATCACCGCTGACGGCCTCATTTAACTCGTTATTGCAAGATGGCAGATTGGGTAGGGAATCACTCATGGCCCACATCACCATTCTGCCCAAAGATGCAAACATCCAGAACAATGTGCCAGCTATCGGCTGATTTCCTTACTCAACTCCGACTGCAAACTACTGGCCAAGATACTAGCAACCCGGCTGAAGACAATCCTCCCGTCTCTAATACACCCGGATCAGAGCGGGTTCATACCGGGAAAGGAAGCTAGGGACAACTCCATCAGGCTCCTCAACCTTATGCACCTAGTTTCAACTTCGCGCAATCCCCTGGTCATACTCTCAACAGACGCGGAAAAAGCTTTGACCGGGTGGACTGGCGATACATGCTTAACACACAACAGAAGATGGGATTGGGGAACCTTTCTGCAAATGGATCTGGGCTCTTTACTCTGTGCCAACGGCTAGAGTGCGCGTGAACGGGGGCCTCTCCATGCCAGTACGAATTACGAACGGGACGAGGCAGGGATGCCCTCTCTCCCCCATACTATTTGTCCTCACACTGGAACTCTTTCTTTGTGCTCTTCAGTCCAACCCCTCGATCCATGTTTTCCGATTTGCAGGAGTGGAGCATAAGGTCTCGGCCTACGTGGACAATCTCTTGCTCTACATGGAGCAACCGCGAATCTCCCTCCCGAACATCTTAGCCAAATTCAAAACATACGGAAACATCAGCAACTTCAAACTCAATCTGGATAAGTCAGAGGTGCTCAATGCCACGTCTCCAACACAAGATCTAGACATTCTAAAGTCACAATTTCCCTTTCACTGGTGCACAGACTGCATCAAATACCTGGGGGTCTGGGTCCCTAAGAACCTACACCAGCTGTACCAACTGAATTTCCAACCATTGCTATCCCACCTCTGCTCGCATATGAAAGCGTGGACTACGCCGCATTTTTCATGGACGGAACGCATCAACTCAATCAAGATGAATATCATCCCTCGAATCTTATATCTGTTCCAGACCATTCCGATCGACCTCCCACTAGCCTTTTTCCGATCCCTTAATTCGGTTCTGATAAAATTCATATGGAAGGGGCGTAGACCACGTATACGATTGGGACACCTGATGAGACCAAAGGGGGAAGGGGGACTTGGCATACCAGATATGATGGGTTATTACAAAGCAACACACCTGTCGAGAATTGTAGCCTGGCACGAAACAGACACACAGAGGATCTGGACAAAGCTGGAGAGAGATGCTTCGAAGGGAGGTATCCCAGGAGCGGTATGGCTGCCGGATGACACAGCCAAACAATTGATATGTGAACAACCCTTTGTTGGGGCAACTCTGAAGGTTTGGTACCGGACACTCTTTCGGCTCTCCATAACAACACTAACCGGACCAATGTACCCAGTCACAGGCAACCCAGCATTTCCCCCTGGACAGGAGGCAGGGGCCCTGGGGTTCCTGGGGAAGGGACGACACTTATGCCTTTCAAAACTCTGCAGGGGACACACACTTACCCCTGAGTGAATTCTTGCAAGACCGCGAACAAACTATGACTGAGCGCTTTCGGTATCACCAATTGATTTACTTCCACAAGTCGGTTACCCACCAACTACAGCTTACAAGACCTCTGCTCCCATTTGAGGAAACTTGCTCGAGTGGTGGAGGCCTCCATCGAGGTATATCGATCCTCTACACACTCCTACAGCAGGCGGATGCAGTCCCTCCTATGAAGTTCCAGGCGCAATGGGAAGAGGCACTACACACCTCGTATACTCCACCTGAATGGGACAAGATAGCCCTGTGCACATCCCTCAGCTCACGATGTGCCAAATACCAGGAAATCAACTATGAAATACTCACTCAGCGGTACGACACATCACAGAAGATTCATAAATACCAACCAGAGGTCCCTGAGCACTGCTGGAGATGCGAGAGGGCGGTGGGGACTCTCCTCCACATTTTCTGGGCATGCCCACTCATAACACCGTACTGGGAGCAAATATACAAGGCGATGCGAGAGGTAGCTGAAGAGGTTGCTTTTGACCCGGCAGATATCCTACTCAACAGAACAGACTTACCCATATCGAGGTATAAGAAAACGGTGTCCCAACACCTCCTAACGGCAGCGAAATCACTGATCCCAGCGCTGTGGCGGCAGAAACAGCCACCAACATTCCAAGCCTGGCTCCAGAGAGTGGAGGAGATCAGACAAGTTGAAGCCGAAATAACGGCAGTAAGTGGCAGGCTGGAGAAACACAAGGAGATCTGGAGGACGTGGACGTACTACCTATGCAACAGGAACGACCCCGGAAACCAACCCGCTAAGTAAGGGATGGAGTGAGGGACCTGAATGCGCGTGCGGCGTTGTGGATGGGTGCGACCCGCGAGACCGGGGCCGGGCAATCCAATCCAGCCTGTTTCTCACCACCCCTTCTTACTATCACTAATTTCACCATACCTTCTCCCTCTCCCCTCTATCTCCTCCCCATGCTTGTACAGCTGAGCTAACCTAACAACCCTACCTGATAGGGCGCACCAGCCTCTTTGACCACTCAATCCTCAGTCGATACTCTAATAGAGACAACCCGACTAGGGATACCAGCACGGCATTTCACTCCTCCTTCGGGCGCCTAACCAATGGGAGGCGAGGTTCACTCTGGACACCCAATGGGGTGCAAAATACTTCACAGTCATTGATCTGGCTAATGCCTTCTTCAGTGTTCCACTGGATCCAACCTGCCAATACCTGTTTGCCTTTACCCATGAAATGCAACAGTATACATGGACTGTCATGCCACAAGGGGCACAAAACTCTCCAAGTCAATTTGCAAGAGCCATGTGCTCCATCCTTGACCCATGGCAAGCAGACCATCCAGAAGTTGTACTACTCCAGTATGTGGATGATTTACTACTCTGTGGAGATGACATACCCACAACTGAAGAATGTTCAATTAGTCTCCTTTGCTATCTAGCAGAACAAGGATGCAAAGCTTCACTTCTCAAGCTGCAATTCTGTCAACCTACAGTAATCTTCCTTGGTCATTGCCTATCTCAAGGTACCAGACATCTCACTCGGGACCGAGTCAGAGCAGTACTGGATATTCCACCTCCAAGGACTTCAAAATCTCTACATGCCTTCTTAGGCCTCATTTCCTACTGCAGAGCATGGATCCCAGAAGCCTCTCTGCTTATGCAACCACTCTATGATGCACTCAAGTCAGACCCATTCGGCCTGACCAATGAAGCACTGGACAATTTCCACACTTTAAAATGTGCCATTGCATCTGCTCCTGCTCTGGGCCTGCCAGACTATACCAAACCCTTCAAATTATTTGTCTCTGAAAGACAAGGCCATGCTACAGGAGTCCTTACCCAAACACATTACTTAAGAGGCCACCAGAGGCCTATTGGATTTTTCTCCTGCCAGCTGGATATTGTGGCCAGAGGGACCCCTTCCTGCCTTAGGGCTGTTTTTGCTGCAAGAGAACTTATTGAAAGAACTGCAGACCTGGTCCTTGGCCACCCTCTGGTTATATTGGCCCCTCATGACATCTCTGCCATCATCAACCAAGTTCAGCTCAAGCATGTGTCTCCTGCCAGACACCTACGTCTACAGTGTCATCTCCTGCTACCTGACAACATTACCATTCAAAGATGTCAAGTTCTTAATCCATCCACTCTTCTTCCACTCCCTGAGGGGGGTATCTACTATGGGTTTATCATGGATGAAACCTACATCTACCTTCTCACTGGTACCATCAAGAGAATGCATCCTGATTTAACCTTTTATAAAGAACAAACACCTCTCTGTGAGGGTCCAGGATATGCCTTCTGTACCACGTGGTACAAGCCAAACATCACTCCTGAACCTTGCTATGAAGATGAACTCTATCACTGGGTGGAGGTGAAACTCACTGCTCAAGACTTCTATTGTGATTCTGAAGGCAATAGCATGGTCCTGATCCAACTACCTCCAGAACTCAATTACTTGTACCGTCATTGGGATACTGCTATTCCACATGTCCCTGTTACCAAGTTGAAAACAAAATCATGTAATGATCTTGGGCCCATGGCAAAATTATGGGCCACCATGGATGAATCACAGCTACAGGAAAAAGGCATTGCCAAGTACCCAACAACTGACCTTCTTGAAGCATGGCCACGCCATTTCCTGGAAAATGAATTTCAAGACCTGGTCATAGTGAACGATTATGACACAGAGACACCTCATGACTGTTTTGAACAGATGAAAATGGAGACAATACATCTGCCAACTGTACATGAGAATCCATTAACAAATCCTGATTTCACTCTGTTTGTGGACGGTTCAAGGTATGCTGATGAAGAAGGAAAATACCACACAGGATATGCCGTGACCACAACAGATGAAGTTATCAAATCATCATCTCTACCACCAGCAATGTCTGCACAAGAAGCTGAATTACAAGCCCTGACTTCAGCATGCAAAATCTCCGAAGGAAAACGTGTCAACATCTATACAGATTCAAGATATGCTCTGGGTGTGGCACATGACTTCGGCCTTATTTGGAAGACAATAGGATTTCTTACCACTGCCGGTACACCAGTCAAACACAGCTCTGCAATCAAGGAACTAATGGATGCCCTCCTACTCCCTGAAGAAGTGGCTGTCTTGAAAGTTAAGGCACATGGGAAGTTGGATACAGATGAAGCAAAGGGCAACCATTTGGCTGATCAGGCTGCTAAGCAAGCAGCAAGAAATTTGCAGGAAGTGGATGAAGAAGTGTCCGGACAAGAAGAAATTCCTATTTTTACCCTGCAGACCCTTCCTACTGATCTAAGAATTTTGCGGGAACAGCAAGCTGCAATTACCCCCGAAGAAATCCAGAAATGGAAGAAGAAAGGAGCTGTCCTAAAGGACGGAATATACTACAACAATTTCAGATTCTGCCTTCCTAAAAATTTATATCCAGCAGTTGTCCAATGGGCACATGGACCTGCACATCTGTCAAAAGACTTAATGGCTGCCCTCATTCAGAAGTATTATGAAGCACCTGGAATCACAACATTGATCAATAGCTTCTGTAGGGCCTGTGTCATTTGCGCAAAATGCAATCCAGGAAAGCCAACCAAAGTGCCTTTGAAACACCTGGCTAAGCCCATGTACCCATTCCAGAGAATTCAAATTGATCACATACAAATGCCCAAGAGTGGGCCTCATTAATATGCACTGGTAATAGTGGACATGTTTTCAGGCTGGCCAGAAGCCTACCCAGTGGCCAATATCACTGCCAAGACAACAGCAAAACGTCTACTTGCAGATATTGTATGTAGATTTGGACTTCCAGAAGTCATTGAAAGTGACCAGGGCCCAGCCTTTACAGCAACAGTGACTAAAGAAATTTGGACTGCTCTCGGAGTGACCCTAGCCTTTCACACCCCTTACCACCCACAAAGTAGTGGCAAAGTGGAACGCATGAACGGCACTCTAAAAGCCAGAATGTTAAAAATGCCCTGGCCAGAAAGCCTGTCAATAGCTTTATTCAGCGTTAGGCACACACCTAGAGGGAAGCACTCACTATCCCCATATGAGATTCTATTTGGGACTGCACCCAGACTAGGTTGTTATTACCCACAACAGTTGCAGCTTCAAACTGATGTTTTAGTAGACTATGTAACTGAACTTGCAAATGCCTTGAACAAAATACATGCCCAAGTTTTCTCTTCAATTCCAGATCCCGATTTGGATACAGGTACCCACAACCTGCTTCCCGGAGATTGGGTTCTGGTCAAGAAATTTGTGCGGAAACATACCCTGGAACCAAGATTTGACGGACCATTCCAAGTTCTCCTGATCACCGCAACCTCCGTCAAATTGGCCGGCAGGCCACACTGGATCCACGCTTCCCATTGCAAGAAGACTCCTGCCCCAGAGGAAGCAGATACCGCACAACCATGTACCTCTGGTACATTATCTCCTTAATTAGCTTAATTAAGGCCCAGCAAGTAGCCATCACCAAAGATGCCAGTGGGTACACCTTCTGGTACAATTCATCATGTACCCGTGTGGCTACTTATACTTTTGATTACTGTGACATCGTAGAATGCCCATTCCCTACATCACAGATTCAGAATATCTATAGAGATATCCCTCATTCAAAGGACCCCTATGTTTGTGTAGTTGACAAACAATGGGGGCACAATTGTAACCATTGGGGGGCGGCGGGATGGAATGCCGGGCCTGCCTGGGGTTACAAACCAAAAAGTGCCTTATCTAAAGTAGATGATCATGGTAGATCCCTTCTCCAAAGAATGACTCTGAGAAAGCCTGGAGGAGGTATACCAATGAAATTAATCCTAAATATTGAGCATCCCAGTCCAACAGATGCAGACCAGTATGTAATGGGAATGTATTGGAAAAAAGGTTCCTATAACAAGCTAGGGCATTTCTACCTAAAAGATATGTGCAACTCTTCTGAGTGGCAAGGGACCACCCATATGGTCTCAAATCCATTAAAACCACACATCCAGTCCTTTAAAGACATGATGGCCATTGCAAACCCCACCTTTGAAGATACCATGGCCGCTGAAACAGGTTTTAATGATGTTAATCTATGGCTAGAATGGATGAAATATAATGCCAACAAGCATAACAGAACCGCATGCTATGTGTGTGGCGGTGCCCAGCCTCACCTGGGCACCGTGCCTTTAACCTTGCCAGTAGATATAGAAGAATGTGTTTTGAGTCTTTTTGCCTATCACTACGATTTCAATAGGTCCATATGTAAAGCATGGACAGTAGAGTATCCTCTTCTAGCCAAGGATGTCAAACCCCCAGACGGTGTTACAGTCTATAAAGGTAATTACACCTGTTATGCTAATTATGATGGAATTGGTAAATTTTTGGGTAACTTCTCTAAAGGGTATTGTGCCACCTACAGAACTGTCTCCATGTACCTTTTGCAATTCCATACTAGGTCATTGGGGGATATTTACTGGTTGTGTGGGGATTTACAGCTAAGATCCAGGATGGACAAGGAATGGTGGGGGGAGTGTACCTTGGCTAAAGCCATCATGCCTATACATATTATCTCTGACACACACCCCGACACACATGAGTCCAAACACACACCAACCAAGGTAAAGCGTGAAGCCCCAGTAAAAGGCAGTTTTGACCCTCATATTTACATTGATGCCATTGGGGTGCCTAGGGGGGTACCCAATGAGTTTAAAGCAAGAGATGAAGTTGCTGCAGGATTTGAGTCACTTTTCACCATAGTTACTGCAAACAAGAATTTAAATTGGATAAATTACATTTATTACAACCAACAACGCTTTGTTAATTACACCAGGGATGCCCTCCAGGGTTTAGCCAAATGTCCTTCCAGAATAGAATGGCCTTAGACATGATTCTAGCCGAAAAAGGAGGTGTATGCCCTCCTTTTTGCCCGACACCATGACATGTTGTACTTACATCCCAGAAAACACAGGCCCTAATGGTAAAGTTACCTTAGCCATAGAGAAATTAAATTAGCTTTCTGAAGAGTTAAAAAGGAATTCTGGGATAAAAGATCCCTGGGAAAGATGGTTTGGTTGGATGACAGGATGGCAAAAAGCTTTAATGCATATTGGTATAGCAATACTAATTTTTCTTTTTATCTTTGCTCTTCTCGTTTGTTGTGTCCTCCCTTGTCTGAGAAAATTCCTCCTGAAGACTGTAGACCAAGCGGCACCCACTGTCACACATCTCGCAGTTGATGACCAAGATTTCCAAGATCTCAACTCACCCTGTATACCGCTGCAAACTATCCCTTTTATTGATAAAGTGCAAGAATTCTAGGTAGGGACCAGCTTAGGGACAGCATCTGTCTGTATGGGAAAGACTACTGTGTGGAGAAGTGGTGGGTGTCAGGATCGGGACAGGGATCCAACACGCAAAGTACAAACAGGAGGTAGGTACGTATACCGGACCTTAGAATGGCCGGACTAACGTAAGGAGTAAGCAAGAATGGTCTAGAGACAAGCCGAGGTCGAGGGAACGAGAGAGCAGATAAGTAAGAGACAAGCCGAGTCAAAGGGTAATAGAGGTACGGAGGATAGAACAAACAAGCCGGGTCAAAACCAAAGAGATAAATAGATAACAAGAGCACTGAGTGACTAGACAAGCTAGAACCACGACAGGGCAAAGAACAAATGCATAAAGCCCTACTTTATACCCTGGTTCTAGATAGGTAATCACGCCCCCGACGAGTCCTGATTCGTGGTCGGGGCTTGATTGACAGGTCGGAACGGATTGTCGTCATGACGTCGGCTACTGAGCGCCGCGTCATAAAACGAAGCGGGTCCCTCGCGGCCGGCGTGTAAACGGCCGAGAGAACTGCGAGGAACGAGTGAGTCAACCCCTCTGAGAGGATGAACGTCTAAGTATCTCACCTCCTCTGATGTAGAGACAACAGGTACCCTGACAGTACCCCCCCTCTCAGAAACACCCACCGGGCGGAAGGAACCGGGGCGAGATGGAAAACGAGAGTGAAAAGCCCTGCGGAGGCGAGGAGCATGCACATCCTCCTGAGGTACCCAAGTCCTCTCCTCAGGGCCATATCCCTTCCAGCAAACAAGATATTGTAACCTCCCCCGAGAGATTCGAGAATCGAGGATGGAGTTGATCTCATACTCCTCCTGACCCTCAACCTGAACAGCGCGAGGAGAGGATACAGTGGAGGAAAACTTGTTACATACTAGAGGCTTCAACAAGGAAACATGAAAGGAGTTAGGAATGCGTAAGGCAGATGGAAGGGCCAGATGATACGCAACTGGGTTAATTCGAGTCAGAACCCTGTAAGGGCCAATGTAACGAGGGGCGAATTTCATAGAAGGAACCTTCAAGTGAATGTTTCTGGTACTCAACCATACCCTATCACCTGGAACAAAAACCGGAGCCGCCCTTCTACGCTTATCAGCGTGTTTCTTGAACAATGCGGAATTATGCAGGAGAATTTGTCGAGTTTGATCCCACAACTTCCTCAGATTGGCAACATGAACATCAACCGACGGTACCCCTTGGGAAGGAGAAACCGAGGGAAGAATGGAAGGATGAAAGCCATAATTCATGAAAAAGGGGCTCACAAACGAGATTGTTGTGTGCAAACTCCGCCCAAGGAATCAGACCGACCCAATCGTCCTGGTGTTCGGAAACAAAACAACGTAAATATTGTTCAATCTTTTGGTTGGTGCGTTCAGCAGCTCCGTTAGACTGGGGATGATAGGCAGAAGAGAAATTCAATTTGATGCCCAGTTGAGAACAGTAGGATTTCCAAAAACGGGAAACAAATTGGGGACCTCTATCAGAGACAATTTCGGAGGGTATCCCATGTAAACGAAAAATCTCTCTCGCGAATATCTCAGCCAATTCGGGAGAAGATGGCAGTTTAGGTAAGGGCACGAAATGAGCCATCTTAGTAAACCTGTCAACCACCGTGAGGATAACAGTCTGTTTTTTAGAAACAGGCAAATCGACAATGAAGTCCATAGCCAGACAGGACCACGGTCTCTCGGGAATTTCCAAGGGATGCAAAAGCCCACATGGAAGCGTATGAGGTTGTTTAGTCTTCATACAGACCTCACATGCTCCGACGAAATCCCTAATATCCTTACGTAGTGAAGGCCACCAGAAATCTTTGGAAATCAAGGCACACGTCTTGCGAAAGCCAGGATGCCCAGCCACCTTACTGTTGTGAAAGCACTGTAACAGTTCCAGTTGGAGTTCAGGAGGAACGAAATACCTTGCCCCAGGACCCTGTCTAGGAGCCAGATGCTGTAACTTCATGATCTCGGCCAGCAACGGAGAATGAATCCTGAGACTCGTGTTGGCGATAATATTGCACTTGGGAACTATAGAAGACAAAACCGCCTCAGATATAGTAGAAGGTTCATGTTGGCGAGACAAAGCATCGGCTTTAGAGTTCTTAGAACCAGGTCTATAAGTGAGCACGTAATTGAAATGAGTGAGGAACAAGGACCAACGAGCTTGCCTGGCGGACAAGCGCTTGGCCTCCCCAATATAGGACAAGTTCTTGTGATCCGTCAAAATAGTAACAGGATGCAAGGTCCCTTCCAATAAATGTCTCCACTCCTTTAAAGCCATGATGACCGCTAGTAGTTCCCTGTCACCAATGTCATATCTGCTTTCAGGCCCAGATAATTTCTTGGAAAAAAAAACACATGGATGTAACGGTTTATCCATACCTAACCTTTGAGACAAGATAGCGCCTAAACCTGTCTCTGAGGCGTCTACCTCGAGTAGAAAAGGCAAAGTCGTATCAGGGTGAACTAAAATTGGTGCAGAAGCAAAAAGTTCCTTGAGAGTCTTGAAAGCAACGAGAGCTTCAGTAGACCAAGTCTTAGTGTCAGCCCCCTGTCTGGTCATATTGGTAATAGGAGCAATAATAGAAGAGTATCCTTTAATGAAACGCCTATAATAATTGGAGAATCCAATAAACCTCTGAATGGCTTTGAGACCCCTGGGTAATGGCCAATCTAAAATAGACTGGAGTTTATCCGGATCCATTTTAAACCCGTCCCCAGAAATCACGTAACCAAGAAAGTTTATCTGAGATTGGTCAAAACTACATTTCTCCAATTTGCAGTACAACCCATGTTGTAGAAGTTTGCGCAATACCCTTCTGACTTGTCTGTGGTGGGTCTCAATTTCTCTAGAGTGTATTAGTATATCATCCAAATATACAATAACGCAATCTTGTTGAAATTCCCTAAGAACTTCATTGATCAGGTCCTGAAATACTGCCGGTGCATTACAGAGCCCAAAAGGCATTACCGTGTACTCATAGTGCCCATATCGGGTATTGAACGCGGTTTTCCACTCGTCTCCCTGCTGAATTCTCACCAAGTTATACGCCCCTCTGAGATCTAACTTGGTGAAAATCTTGGAGCCTTTTAGACGATCAAAGAGCTCAGTAATCAAAGGAATCGGGTAGGCATTTCTTTTTTTTAATGTCTCATTTTTATTTATTTTTTTTGATTTTATGTTGATAACAACGGTCATATCATATGACCCTGAAGCATCAAACTGGGATACAGAAAGAAGAAACAGGGGAAAATGGGGAACATGCTTAACATTTAATACCGCCCCTATACAGTAGTAATATCAACTTTTTACTATATTTTTATACCATTATCCTTTCTCCTTAATCCATACTTCTAAATGCAATGCACTCCCCCCCCCCCCAACAAAAAAAAGATAACAAAAAAAAAAAAAAAAAAAAATAAAATATATAAAAAAAAACAAAAAAAAAAAAAATATATATAAAATAAAAATAAAATACAGCAAAAGATAAAGTAATATCTATTTGACATTATTTAGCAATAGTGCATATTGATCTCTTATTACCAGCCACTGATGCCATCTACGCTTATATAAGTCTTCTCTTCCCTTTATTCGGCTTGCCATTTTCTCATATATGCTAAAGGAATCAAATCTACACAAAGCCTCTGCTATTGTTGGTGCTTGTCTATTTTTCCATTTGTAAGCTATTGAAATTTTTGTTGCTGTTAAACAATGGATAATCATAAATTTTTCTTCACGAAGCTGTGTGGGAAATATATGAAGTAGAAAACACTCTGGACTGTATGGAATATTAACCTTCAATGCTACCCTAAAAAATGTATCTATCTCCTCCCATAATTTACTAATACTAGGGCACAGCCAGAAAATATGTAATAACGACCCCTCATGTTTTAAACATCTCCAACATAAATTGCTCGTCCCCTTAAAGATATTTGCTAATTTAGATGGCACCCAGTACCATCGCATAATAATCTTACAATAGGCTTCCCAATGATTAAGACTACTGGAAACCCCTTTGGTTATCTTTAATGCCTGAAACCAACTTGATAACGAAAATGATTCCTTCAAATCTCTTTCCCATTTTAGAGCATATTCCTGTTTCTTAGGTTCCCCTTGTGTCAGAAGAGTATTGTAACAAAAGGACAAGGCTTTAATATTAGGCAGTCTCCCTGTACACTTTAAAGCGAATGGTGTTAGTTGCTGAATTTTTTGCATATTATTTACTTGCAAAATATTCCTAATACGTAAGTATGTAAATAATTCCCTGGATGGTAGAGAATATTCTTTAACCAAGTCAGGAAATGATTTAATACCTGAATCGTTATATAGTAACCGTATTTGACATACCCCTAACTTTGTCCAATCATCTAGCTGCAAGTCTGAGGTAAAAACAGAGAGAGTCTGCAAGGGTGCTGCAAATAATAAATCTTGTCCTATAGAAAGTTTAGAAATAACCTCTCTCCATATGCGCAAAAGAATTTTTGTGGGTGGGAGCATGTCTACTGCCTTGTTATGTATTTTAATCCCTGACCATAAAATGGAAGTTAGTGGGCCTTGTGTAAACTGAGAGCTTTCTAATGGTAGCCATAACGGCAAAGAGGCCCTATCTAGAGATGAGAGGCCTTGGGCAAGTATGTTAGCCTTATAATACATTCTAATATTTGGGACCCCTAAACCCCCTTTAGCAAATGGAAGCCAAAGTTGCTCTTGTGCAATTCTTGGTGGTTTCCTTTTCCATATGTGTGCATTGATCAATAACTGAAACTTCCGGAGTATAGTATTTGGGATAGTAATTGGCAGTGTGCGGAAAAGATAAAGAATATGTGGCAAAATCATCATCTTTATTGTTTGTATACGGCCCAGCCAAGATATTTCTTTATTCTCCCATGTTTTAAGTTGATAGTCCAGTTTATGTATAAGTGGAAGGTGGTTTTCTTTTATTATCAACTTGTGTGTTGTAGGGAGTTTAATGCCTAAGTAGGAAATAGATGATTTCCGCCAATCAAACATATATGTCGCTTTTAATCGTTTTGTGACATCTATTGGGAGTCCTAAAACCAATGCCTGTGATTTTTTAGAATTGTTTTTGTAATATGATATTTGTCCAAATCTTTCCAGCGTGGTGAGTAGCTGTGGGATTGATGATTCTGGATCTGATAAGAATAAAAGGACATCATCCGCAAATAAAGCAATTTTTTGTTCCCCTATTGGCGTAATTACACCTTTAATAGCTTCCTGAGATTTAATATATCTTATTAAGGGCTCCATACAAAGAATAAAAATCAATGGTGAAAGTGGACAGCCTTGCCTGGAACCATTTGTTATTTGGATTGATCTGGACAGAAAGCCAGAGTTATATATTTTGGCCGAAGGATTAGAGTAAAGGGCCATTAAATTACTCAAAAAGGCTATAGGAAACCCCATACTTATCAGTACCTCTTGCATATAAGTCCAATTTAGTCGATCAAATGCTTTCTCAGCATCAAGAGCTAATAATATGCCCCTTTGGTTGTTCGTTTGTCCCCAGGTGATTAAGTTTAGAAAATGGCGAGTATTATCTCCTGGTTGTCTTGATGGGACAAACCCCGATTGTTCTGGTGAGATCAAATCAAATAACATAGGTTTAATTCGCATGGCTAAAATCTTTGCATATATTTTAATGTCCGTGTTTAGTAAGGATATAGGTCTTAAATTAGCACTCTCGTTAGGGACTTTACCTGGTTTGGGCAAAGTGATTATGTGCGCCAGAAGCATTTCTTCTGGTAAAGACCCAAAGATCTTAAATTGATTAAATAAGTTTGTGAGATGAGGTGTAAGTTGAGGTTCAAAGGTTAAATAAAAATTGTTTGAAAACCCATCTGGGCCCGGGGCTTTATTTTTAGGTAATGTGTATATCACCTTTCTTACTTCATCTTCAGATATTTGTTCACACAGAGCCATACTTTGTTGATCAGTCAGTCTAGGCAAATTAACCTCATTAAGAAAGGTAGATATTTCCTCTTTTAAGGGCTGATGCAGTTTTAAGTCCAATTTTAAATTGTATAGTTTATAATAATATGAAGCCAACTCATCTGCTACCTCTTGTGGATTATACAGTTTTGTACCATTTGCATCTAGCAGAAATTGTATTTTAGTCTGTAAATATTGCGACTTTAATTTGCTCGCTAATAGTTTGCCAGCCTTATTGCCCTGTACATAGTGGATTTGTTTAAGTTTTCTCATTTGACTCTCCATTATATTTATAGACTGCTCTTGCATTGCTTGTTTAACACCTATTATTTGCTCTGTTAGAGTTTTTGTGGGGTTTAATTTATTTGCTTTCTCTAGTTCACTGAGTTTATTTAGAAGGTTCCCTTTAGCTTCCACTGCCCTATTCTTCCTTATCGAACCTGCTTGTATACATAGTCCTCTAAGAACTGCCTTAAGTGTCACCCACTTTGTTATAATACTTGAGGGGTCATGAATATGGTCATTGTAGAAGTTCCTAATTGTTCCACAAATTTTAGAAACTAACTTTGTTTCATTTAAAAGTGATTCATTGAGTCGCCATACATTTCTACCCCTGGCTGCAAATTGTGCTTTAAAAGTGATGACAAGTGGAGCATGATCTGACCAAGTTCTGATTCCTATTTTTGTCTCAGTGACATTCAGTAATGATAATTTATCCACTAAGCACATATCTATTCTCGAATAAGTGCTATGAACGTTTGAGTAAAAGGTATAATCTTTCTCACCTGGGTATAAACAGCGCCATGTGTCATATAAATCATGGGAATTAATAAGTTTAGAAAATTTAGAACTCAGGAGGGTGGTCTGATGTAGTGGGTTCTTAGCGTTACTTCTCTTTATATCCATATTTGGGTCTATTGTACAATTGAAGTCTCCACAAATTATAGTTTGACCTTTACACACGGCCTTAATTTTAGAAAATGCTCTACTCAAAAAGGAGATTTGTGAATTATTTGGGGCATATATCGAGGCTACTGTTATGTGAACTCCATTTAAATTTCCAACCACTATCAGTAGTCTACCTTGCCTATCTTTATATATTAACTCCTGATTAAATGACCAATCCTCATGAAACATTATAGCAACCCCTTTTGTTTTATGGGGTGAAAACGCATGATATATTTGTGGGTACCTTTTAGGTTTAAAAGTAGGAGGGTTTCTTGTACAAAAATGTGTTTCTTGGAAACATATTATTGATGCTTTAGAATTATTAATCTCCTGTATTGCTACCCGTCTCTTAAATGGGCTATTTAACCCGTTAACATTCATAGACATACATTTAATGTAATAGGCCATACTCCAAACCGAGTTTCTTTTTTGCTTTACCTCTAGTAGTCAGAAATATCTCTATGGAAATGGTTTCTTCTATAGTTATTTTGACAAGAAGGTTTTAACATACCTCTGTCCCTTTTTTTTTTTTTTTTTTTTTTTCTTTTCTTTTACATTTTTCCTCACCCAGTTACATACTTTTAAACTCACTATAGACCTTACACAGAAACAGAAAAAGAAGAAGGAAAAATTAAAAAACAAAAACTTAGAAAATTTAAATTGAAAAGAAAAAAAAAAAAGAAAAAAAAGTAAACAAAGAATAGAAATATAGAGAATATTTACATGAATTCCCAAAAATGAGAATAATTTGTGGGTCGCAAGGGAGACCATCCCTTTAAGCGTCCCTTAAGGGGGGTCGTGTGGAACGATCCCGTTCTTGAGCCTTAATCTATTCTGTAATGCTTCTTATCGCAGTAACACTAACATTAGGCATTTCTAATCGTTATTTTATTCAAGCCTCGATAATCAATGCAAGGCCTTAACGTACCATCCTTCTTATTCACAAAAAAAAAACGGCCCCGGCAGGAGGGGAGGATCTCCTAATGAATCCTTTGTCTAGGTTCTCACGAATATACTCCTCTAAGACTAAGTTCTCCTTAGTGGATAAAGGGTATACCGTACCCCTCGGGGGCATGGTCCCAGGCAGGAGTCTGATCTTGCAGTCAAAGGGCCTGTGTGGAGGTAAAGTGTCAGCATTCTTTTTGTCAAAGACTGCCTTTAAATCCAGGTACAGAGGCGGTATTTGTACGTCTGTAGACTGGGTAGAATTAGCCGGTGCGTTAACTACGCAAACCGGTGAGACTTTCTGTAAGCACCTGCTCTGGCAACCCTGACCCCATGAGACTATCTCCCCTAGTTCCCAATCAATAATAGGGTTATGTTTCTTTAACCACGGATACCCCAGGACTATAGGAACAGAAGGAGACGAAATAAGCATAAGAGATATACCTTCCTCGTGTAGGATACCAACAGTTAAGTTAATAGGTATGGTCTCACGAAAAATAACAGGTCAGATAATGGTCTACCATCTATGGCCTCAACGGCCAAGGGTGTATCCCTTAGCTGGGATGGAATAGAGTGTTTAGTAACAAAAACGTGGTCAATAAAGCTCTCAGCAGCTCCGGAATCTACCAACGCCATAGTTTTTAGTACTCCCTTCTCCCAAGCTAAAGAAACAGGTAGCAGAAGCCTGTGATCTTTATAATTATGTATAGAGGACAAAATAGAAACACCCAAGGCCTGTCCTCTAGAGAAACTTAGGTGCGAGCGTTTCCCGGGCGATTAGGACAATTTAGGCGTAGGTGCCCTCTTACTCCACAATACATACACAACCCCTCCCTTCTCCTGTACTGTCTCTCTTCTTCTGAGAGGCGAGTATTGACTATCTGCATAGTTTCTGGAAAAGCTGAGGTTGTGGATTCAGGACTTTGAAATGAGGGAGCTAGTTTAAAGGAAGGTCTACGGGTTCTATCTCGAGTGTTCTGCCTCTCTCTTAAACGTTCATCAATACAAGAAATAAAAGAAATTAAATCCTCCAAATTTTCAGGAAGCTCTCTTGTAGCAACCTCGTCTAGAATTTCATCTGATAATCCGTTTAAAAATACGTCTATATAAGCCTGTTCATTCCACTTAACTTCTGCCGCCAAGGACCTGAACTCTAGTGCATAATCCACAAGGGTTCGGTTATCTTGTCTAAGGCGCAACAATAATCTAGCTGCATTGACCTTTCTACCTGGAGGGTCAAAAGTTCTTCTAAAAGCAGCGACAAAGGCATTATAATTATAGACTAACGGATTATCATTCTCCCATAATGGATTGGCCCATCTCAGAGCCTTATCAATGAGTAGTGTGATAATGAATCCAACCTTCGCCCTATCTGTAGGGTAGGAGCGGGGTTGTAATTCGAAATGAATACCTATCTGGTTTAAAAAACCACGACACTTATCCGGAGAGCCACCATAACGTACAGGAGGAGTAATACGGGAAGAAGCACCTACTGTGGCTACCTCTAGACCTGAACTTACAGGGGAGATGGATGTAGTACGCATCTCTTCTGGTTGATTATTAGAACGAGATAATAAAGCCTGCAGCGCTAGAGCCACCTGATCCATTCTATGATCCATGGCCTCAAATCTAGAGTCGGAAGAACCAACCTGAGTGTTTGTACCTGCAGGATCCATTGGCCCTGTCGTAATGTCAGGATCGGGACAGGGATCCAACACGCAAAGTACAAACAGGAGGTAGGTACGTATACCGGACCTTAGAATGGCCGGACTAACGTAAGGAGTAAGCAAGAATGGTCTAGAGACAAGCCGAGGTCGAGGGAACGAGAGAGCAGATAAGTAAGAGACAAGCCGAGTCAAAGGGTAATAGAGGTACGGAGGATAGAACAAACAAGCCGGGTCAAAACCAAAGAGATAAATAGATAACAAGAGCACTGAGTGACTAGACAAGCTAGAACCACGACAGGGCAAAGAACAAATGCATAAAGCCCTACTTTATACCCTGGTTCTAGATAGGTAATCACGCCCCCGACGAGTCCTGATTCGTGGTCGGGGCTTGATTGACAGGTCGGAATGGATTGTCGTCATGACGTCGGCTACTGAGCGCCGCGTCATAAAAGGAAGGGGTTCCCTCGCGGCCGGCGTGTAAACGGCCGAGAGAACTGCGAGGAACGAGTGAGTCAACCCCTCTGAGAGGATGAACGTCTAAGTATCTCACCTCCTCTGAGGTAGAGACAACAGGTACCCTGACAGTGGGTTAGCTATCGTGGGCCACCCATGGTAGTGAAGCGTTCGAGTGCCCTGCAGACGGATGAGTTAGCCTACTAGGGTCAGATGAAGGGACAGACTTTCACTTTGCAATAACACCTAGCTAGCGGCCACGGGGTTTCTGTGCCTTTGGGCTAACACGTCTTCCGATACTAACTAATAAAGTTTATCTTTTAGAATCTAACATTTCATAGGGGGGACTGATGTAGAATTATTAAAAATCTTTATTGAACCTGTATTGAATTATTGTACTAACTCCATTTTAATCTCACATAACCTCACATTATGACAAACCCTCCATTTTGTCCACATTACATGACAGAATTTCCTAACAGCATTTAGTGTAATGAATAGAGACTGTATTTTCTATAAAGACATGACTAACCCCGGAATTGCTGAATCTCCTGTAATTTGCAACATAGTATAATATGAAGGCCATGAGAACGCCGGCCTAATGAAATGTTCTATTCATAAAAGAACCTTGCACCTGACCACGAGACTGACATCACTAACTACGCAAAATGACGCCCAAGCCCCCCTTTCCACCGAGTAAGCCTTGTGCTCCAACCACACCCGTGTCCAGAACAATACCACCTCTCGGTGGGAGGACACCTAGCTAACCACTTAGTTTTTGAGCCAATTAATCATATTGATGGGTGGACATTGACACAGCCACTTAACAATTAATCCAATTAATGATGTTTATTTACTGATATCTTGATAATCAATGATGATGCAAAATCACCCTTATAAGGGCCTGCGAGCCCGCCTTTTCTTCAGATGCTAATAAATTTCCTCGAAGTTATTTTAACCTGAACTCCGTGTGTCAGTCTGAATTACTTCTGCGTATACGCAATTTAATCATCTCAAATTTGGACAGGAACAGATAGACATTTAAACATATTTGTTTATTTCTAAATTAATCTACATCATATCTATAGACATACACACTCTTATACCTCCCAACATTTCAAATGGGCAAAACAGGACAATTTATGGGTGTGAGAAATGATATGACCATGGGCGGGGATGTTATGAGGAATTTTAGGTGACTTCTTAATAACAGTTTTTGCTGCAATATATAATTTAGTACAAGAACAATGATTCTTACTTCTTTTTTCTTTTTTTTTTTTTTCATTTGTATCTTAAAACTGAATGAATGCATGCACATCTCAACCACTAATGTAATGCCTGTAGACGTGTAAAAGCTACTTATAAGGAGAACATAGGCGTGCGCAGCCTGTTGCATTAGGGTGTGCACCCTAAAGCACAAACACACGCCGCGTGTATATGTATTTTTATATACACATACACACATATACATATATATACATACATGCATACACACAAATACAAATATACATAGGTGCAGTGTGTGTGATTGTGAGCAGTGCAGCGTATAAGGGGTGCAGTCTGTGTGATTGCGAGGGGTACAGTGTGTGTGTGTATTTGTGAAAGGTACAGTGTGTTGTAATTGTGAAGGGTGCAGTGTGTATGATTGTGAAGGGTACAGTGTGTGTAATTGTAAGGGGTACAGTGTGTGTAATTGTGAGGGGTACAGTGTGTGTGATTGTGAGGGATGCAATGTGTGTGGGGTACAGTGTGTATGATTGTGAGGGGTGCACTGTGTGGGCGACAGGGGGTAGGGGGTGGAGGGGCAGTGACAGGGGGTAGGGGGGTGGAGGGGCAGCGACAGGGGGTAGGGGGGGTGGAGGGGCAGCGACAGGGGGTAAGGGGGGTAGAGGGGCAGTGACAGGGGGTAAGGGGGGTAGAGGGGCAGTGACAGGAGGTAGCAGGGGTAGATGGTTAGTGACAGGGGTTGGGGAAGAGGGGCAGTGCCAGGGGTTGGGGGGTACTGAC
This sequence comes from Pelobates fuscus, assembly GCF_036172605.1. NCBI lineage: Eukaryota > Metazoa > Chordata > Amphibia > Anura > Pelobatidae > Pelobates > Pelobates fuscus. Next base: position 229,550,511 of record NC_086318.1, read on the forward strand.
AGGGGTAAGAGGGGTTGAGGGGCAGTAACAGGGGGTGTGGGGGAGTGGAAGGGCAGTGGCAGGGGGTAGTGACAGGGGTTGGGGTAGAGGGGCAGTGGAAGGGGTTAGGGGTAGTGACAGGGGTTAGGGGGTAGAGGGGCAGTGACAGGGGTTAAGGGGGTAGAGGGGCAGTGACAGGGGTTAGGGGGGGTAGTGACAGGGGTTAGGGAGTAGAGGGGCAGTAACGGGGGTGTGGGGGAGTGGAGGGGCAGTGGCAGGGGGTAGTGACAGGGGTTAAGGGGGTAGAGGGGCAGTGACAGGGGTTAGGGGGGGTAGGGGGGTAGTGACAGGGGTTAGGGGAGTGGAGGGGCAGTGACAGGGGGTAGGGGGGTAGTGACATGGGTTGGGGGGTTGAGGGGCAGTGGCAGGGGTTAGGGGGTAGAGGGGCAGTAATGGGGGGGGTTTGGGGGAGTGGAGGGGCATTAATGGGGGGGTTTGGGGGAGTGGAGGGGCAGTGGCAGGGGGTAAGGGGGTAGAGGGGCAGTGACAGGGGTTAAGGGGGTAGAGGGGCAGTGACAGGGGTTAGGGGAGTGGAGGGGCAGTGACAGGGGGTAGGGGGTTTGGGGGAGTGGAGGGGCATTAATGGGGGGGTTTGGGGGAGTGGAGGGGCAGTGGCAGGGGGTAAGGGGGTAGAGGGGCAGTGACAGGGGTTAAGGGGGTAGAGGGGCAGTGACAGGGGTTAGGGGAGTGGAGGGGCAGTGACAGGGGGTAGGGGGTAGTGACATGGGTTAGGGGGGTTGAGGGGCAGTGGCAGGGGGTAGGAGGGTAGTGACAGTGGTAAGGGGGGTAGAGGGGCAGTGACAGGGGTTAGGGGGGGTTGAGGGGCAGTGGCAGGGGGTAGGGGGAGAGTGACAGGGGTAAGGGGGGTAGAGGGGCAGTGACAGGGGTTAGGGGGGTAGAGGGGCAGTAACAGGGGGTGTGGGGGAGTGGAGGGGTAGTGACAGGGGTTGGGGGGTAGAGGGGCAGTGGCAGGGGGTAGAGGGGAAGGGGGTAGGGGCAGTGACAGGGGGTTGGATGGGGGCAGTGAGTGACAGGGGGTAGAAGGGGGTGGGGGGCAGTGAGTAGATGGGGGTGGGGGAGCAGTGAGTGACAGGGGGTAGAAGGGGGGTTTATAAATACCTGCCCTGGTGGTCCAGTGGGTGCCCTCTCTCTTCAGTCTGCAGCTCCGCTGGGAGTGAGCTGCAGGCCACATGGTGAGTCTCGCGATCTCCAGGCAGAGCGTTGCCGCGGCAACGCTCTGACAGGCTGGAGATCGCGAGACACCTCAGTCTGCAGCTCACTCCCAGCGGAGCTGCAGACTGAGGCCGGATCTCTGTCAGGGCAGACTGACAGGAGGGGCCTCGCACCCGGCGGCATTGTGGGCGAGCCGCCGGGCCCCCTCCTGTGTCGGTTCGAGGACCCGACATGTCAGTCTGCCCAGAGGCAGTGCAGCACGGAGGTGTGATTAGGGTGTGCCCAGGCACACCCGGCACACCCCGTGCGCACGCCTATGAAGGAGAAGCATTGTACCTGGAACTGAATGTCGAATCCAATACATCCATTTCATCTATACAGTGGGACCTCGGTTTACAAACGCCTCAGTTAACATAATTTTCGTTTTACAAATGAAAATCCATTGAAAATAATGCCTCGGTTTACAAATTATTTTTGCAATACAAAGCAAGTTTCCCCAGGAGGCATTGCACCTGGGAGGTTTATAGCACCGCCCCCTGCATGCTGGAGCCTCTGGGTAGCACGTGACGTCGAGTATGGAGGTGCTGGAGCGGCTTTTGCAGCGAGTTTTGGAGCCATTCTGGAAATTGTTTGCAGTTGTTTTGGGACTTTTTGGTGCATTTCTCAAGCTGTGGAAAGGTAGGGAGCTGAGCTTAGTCGTTTGTATGCCTTTTATTGTGTGTTCTGCATTGTGGGTTGGTTTCCATGCCAGCTCATTTTGACTTTTTTCTGACCTCTAGAACGGATTCATTGGTTTTCAATGCATTCCTATGGGAAACCGCGTTTCGGTTTACAAAGTTTTCGCAATAGGAAACGTCCAGAAGAAAGCATTAAATTCGTAAACCGAGGTCCCACTGTATATACTTTTGCCTTAGGGATTTACCAACCCTTTCCTAATGTGATACCAACCCTTTTTCAAATTCAGTTCTTATGTTAGATTTGAAGTGTTTGTCAGTAGTCATTTGATAATATTTTATTGATATCAAGTGAACTGAACTATGACATGCAACGTTTTGGCCAAAATAGCTGTTTTTGAAGAATTTTCAAACTCAGCTATAAGCACAGTTTGGCTATGTTACCCTTGGTTTCATCATTCAAATTTGAATCCACTTCTATTCGAAGTTTAGTGAATACTCCTGCCTTTATCTATAATTGAGACAATATACTAAAAGTCCAAGGTGCCCTTTGTATTAGACTTTGTTTTACACAAATCAGAGCCAGAAAATATTCATATATATTTGTAGAACATACTGCTCACTTGATTTTATGAAAAACAAATGTAACAGTGGCTTTGCCACTTGGATTAGGTCCAAACTGTCTGTGACACCTTTAAATTCAATAGGGATGATTGGTCATAAATTATACTATAAATAGGCTTTACAAATACATATAGTCTGATTAGCATCCTTCCAAGCAGAGCAGTCAATAACTTACCCTTATTTAAACTTACAGTTCTAGTGCTCTCTGAGGGTTCAATTCTCAAATCCCTTACATATGAAAAATAACCGATTTGCCTTATTTGGAACATAAATCAGAGACAAAGCGCAATTTCCCTTTAGTTTCCATATGTGGAGTTCTGGAAGCCAGTTCCATGGCCATGATTTAAACACCTGTGGAACATAGCCATAAACTTTTTTGAGAAGATTTCTATGTCTGAGATTCTATTCTTACAATATAGGTAAAGAATATATGTCTATCCTATTTCTTATGTGAATTATGAGTCTATTGTTACACTGCTTGTGATAATACATGTTTTATCTTCGAGTGATTTTGGACCATGTGTGGTCAGTTCTTGAATTTGGATAGACTGTTCAAACATCATGCACTAATTGTTTATGTTCCTTGCCCTGCTCTGAGTAGACCCTCTCTTCATATAGAATGGTGTGCTGCCTACAGTGGTAACTTAAACCAAACTTTAATAGTCAACCCTCAGCATTAACGAATTAACAAATTCAAAAGCAAACTTTACTATGAAGACTTAGAAATACGGAAAATTTTATCATACTTACCGTAATTTTCTTTTCCTGGCTATTATTCATGGCAGCATCACTTATGGGTAGCTCCGCCCCAATCAGGAACAGGACAGGATAAAATCAATTAATCAGACCAGGCTGGGTATAAAAGGTCCCTCCTCCTTCCATCCCACAGTCTAGTCCTAAAGCAAAAAACAAAAACAAGGGGGGGTTCGTTGATGCTGCCATGAATAATAGCCAGGAAAAGAAAATTACGGTAAGTATGATAAAATTTTCCGTATTCCTGGCTAATCATGGCAGCATCACTTATGGGTAATACCCAAGCTTCACCATAGGGTGGGAAAAAACAAGACAAACACATTCACCAGATGATGCTGAAAAAATTTTTTTTTTTAATCTATATAGATTCAACAGAGGACAGAACACCTCTACCAAAGGACGTAGAGGCAGAAGCCAAATCCAGTTTATAGTGTTTGATGAAAGTGAGAGGAGAAGACCACGTAGCTGCCTTACAGATGTCTTCAGATGGAACCTCTGCCCAGTTAGCCCATGATGTTGCTAAGGCCCTCGTAGAGTGTGATTTGATCCTACTAGGAGGAACCAGGTCTTTTAACTGGTAAGCCTTGACTATGGTATTGGAAATCCAACGTCTCAAGGTGGAGGTAGAGGCTGCCTCCCCTCTCCTGGATCCAATCGGTAGAACAAAAAGCTGTTGAGACCTCCGAAACTGACTAGAAGCTTCTATGTATTTAAGCAGGCACTGCATGACATCCAATTCATGAAGTTTCACTTCCTCTGGCGTAGAAGGAGAAGGATAAAAGGAAGGATAACAATTTCCTGTAGGATGTGGAAATTCGAGACGACTTTAGGTAGAAACTCTTGTCTAGGTCTCAAGATCACCCTGTCGTGAAACACTTGAAAGTGATTTTCATCGCAGGAAAATGCATGAATTTCAGACATGCGCTTTGCCGTAGTGACAGCTACCAGAAACAATGTCTTATATGTTAATAAGACCAGACCCAGCTCATCTAATGGAGCAAAGGGTTTTTCAGCCAGTGCCTCCAGAACCATAGGTAAATTCCACGGAGGAGAGTAGTTCCTATTTGGAGGCCTTATGCGGATGGTAGCTTTAAATAATCTGGCAATTAGAGGATCAGATGCCCAGGACTTGTAGCAGAGAGCAGATAAAGCCGAAGCTTGGACTTTAAGAGTGCTAAGACTCAGTCCTTTATCCAGACCTGTATGGAGAAAGTGCAGAATATCAATGTTAGACGGCTGAAGAAAATCCACACTATTTAGTTGAGACCAGGAACGGAATACTTCCCATATCCTATGGTAGCAGGAAGAGGTTGATACCTTTCTGGATTTTAGGAGCGTAGATGCCACAGCTTCAGAGATCCCTTGAGATAGAAGTCTCTCCTTTTCAAGAGCCATGCCCCCAATTTCAGCTGGCTGGGGTTGGGATGAACTGCTGGTCCCTGAGTCAGGATGTTTGGGCTGAGAGGGAGAGGCCAAGGAGGTTCCAGGCTCATCTTGTTTAGAAGGGGAAACCAAGGTCTGCGAGGCCAGATAGGGATAATGGCAATGACCTTGAGGCCTTCCTTCCATACTTTCCTCAGTAGCCGGTAAATCATAGGTAGTGGAGGGAACGCGTACCCCAGATCGAATTCCCATGGAAGAGACAGGGCATCCTGTCCTACAGCTCGGTGATCTGCATGAAGGGAGTAATACCTCCTCACCTGAGTATTCCGGTATGAAGCCATCAGGTCGATCTGGGGTACACCCCACCTTAGGGTGATTAAGTGAAACAAATCCGGGGGCAGTTTCCATTCTCCTTGGAGAATCCTCGTTCTGCTGAGGTAATCCGCCAAAAGATTCTCTGGTCCTGGAAGATATACCGCTTTTAGGCCTTGTAACCGTAGTTGGGCAAACTTCATTATCGGGGATAATTCCATCAGAAGAGAATAGCTTCGAGTGCCTCCCTGATGATTTATGTAGGATGCCACAGCTCTGTTGTCTGTATGTATCCTTACCCAGGCATGCCTTATAAGAGGACGGAACCCTATTAATGCCTTGAGAACAGCTCTCATTTCTCTTAAGTTTGAGTGAAGTTTTGACTCCTTCCATGACCAAGCTCCTTGAATCCAAGAGTCGTTCAAGTGTGCTCCCCATCCCAGGAGGCTGGCGTCTGTAGTTATGGTCATCCAGACCGGTTTTTCCAGGGGAAACCCATGGAGAAGGTGTTCTTCTCTTGTCCACCAGTGTAGTTCTTTTGAAATCCTTGGGAGGGAATGAATCTTCTGATCCCAATTCTCGGAGCTTTTCTTGAACTGTAGGAGGAAGTGTCTTTGAATGGGTCACATCCTCCATTGGGCCCATTTTACTAGACCAATCGTGGACGTAAGGGACCCTAAGAGGCTCATGAATTCCCTCGCTGTGACAAAGGACTTTTGGCGCATGCTTCTGATCTTTTTTATTATATGATCTTTCCTGTCTGAAGACAGAGATACCAGGCCATTCACTGAGTCTATATTTGCTCCCAGGAATATCATCTTCTGAGAAGGCACCAACGAGCTCTTCTTGGGGTTTATCAGCCAGCCATGATCTTGAAGGCATTTGATGGTCATTGCCGTATGGACCTCTACTATCTGGCTGGAAGGACCTACGATTAAGAAATCGTCTAGATAATGAAAAATCTCGATGTTCTTCATTCTTATAAAGGCCACCAGAGAGACTAGAATTTTTGTGAACGTTCTGGGAGCCAGGCTTAATCCGAAAGGAAGACCCTTGAACTGGAAATGATTGCCCGATATCCAAAACCTCAGAAACCGGCGATGACTGATGTGAATCGGAATCTGATAGTAGGCGTCCTTGAGATCGATGGAAGTCATCCAGGTCCCTATCTTGATGTTGGGCAGGATCGTGGAAATGGACTCCATCTTGAACGTTCTTGGAACTAAATAAGTGTTCAGAACTTTTAGGTCCAAGATCAGCCGCCACTTCCCTTGAGGTTTTGGGGCCAAGAATATAGTAGAGTAGAGGCCTCTGTAAAGTTCTTCGTAAGGTACTTCCTCTATGACCTGATTCCGCAGTAGTTGTAAGATGATGTCGTTCAGAGCAACTTCTTTTCTTCCTTTTGCCACTCTTGAACGGACAAAGGAGGTTAGAGATGGGAATTCTTTGAATTCTATCTTGTATCCTTCTTTGAGGATAGAAAGAACCCAAGAATCTTGAATACTTCTGGCCCAAACCGGATAAAAGAAGCGAAGTCTGCCTCCTATAACATCTGGCTGGGCCAGCAAACGTTCAGAAGCTTTTATTAGCTGGTCTAGATCCTCTTCCTCTGGCCGGTTTAGATGAAGTTGACTGATAGTTTCTCCAATTAGAGTTCCTGGAGTATTCTCTTCCGGGCCTGTATGCTCTGACGTCTCGAAAGGATCGGTCTCTGAATTTTTTATCCTTCCCATAGGAAGCCCCATATCTTCTTTTCCCTTGAGGTAGAAAAGCTTTTCGTCCATCTGCTGCTTTATGGATAGCATCTTCCAGTACTTTGCCAAAAAGAAGGTCGCCTTGAAAAGGGAGCGCACATAGAGAGGCCTTAGAGGCGTAATCTGCCCCCCAAGAGTGAAGCCATAATGCTCTCCTGGAGGCTACAGACAGCGCCATACTTTTAGCTACCATTTTGGTGAGATCCAGGGAAGCTTCCGAACAGAATTCTGTGGCCAGTTTAAAATCATTAAGACCTTCCAATAGGCGTTCTCTACGCACTCCCCCAGAGATGTCTTCTTCTAGATTATTCACCCATATCTTAAGAGCTCTGGACAAGGTGGTAAGGGCAATTGCTGGGTGTAAAGCTGATCCCAATGCCAGGTATGCCTTATTCAGGTCGGCGTCTAATCGCTTTTCCATTGGCTCCCTTAAATATGCCATTGAGTCTATAGGAAGAGTCGTTCTTTTTGCCATGTGAATGACCGCTGCGTCAATTTTCGGAATCGACATCCATGGCTTGCAATCCTCAGGAACATACGGGTATAGTCTAGGAATTTTGTTCTTTAGAGTTACCTTCCTCTCAGGTCTATTCCATTCTTCAGCAATGACTTCCTTGATGGCCGAATGCACTGGAAAAGAGGGTCTGTTAGGCTTCAGATCTTCAAAGTATCTGTCGGACTCCTTCTTCTCCTTGCTCTCTTCAGGGATTCTTAACGTGTCTCTGATAAGACAAACCAGTTTATCTACCGACCTTGAATCCAGTGATTTTGAGTCATATTCATCCTCCTCTTCCTCAGAATAGTCTTCCATCATATCAGACTCTTCTTCAGATTCCACATAATTCTCTACTCTGGGACGTTTAGAGATAGACATCTTATTAGAGGCTTTAAACCCTTCAGCAATAGCTTCCGATATCCATTTCTTTAAGTCCGTCTGAGGGGAACTGTCTTTCGCTGCTTCCGTCAGGCAAGATCTGCACAAATTATTCCCTGGAGGAGCCACTTGGTTGCAGTTTGTACATCGGTTAGATTTTTCTCGATATTTTCTGGGAGATAATTCTTGAGATTTTTCTGGGCTGAAATAGAGGCCAATATGAAACATATTATAGGCCTGTAGTGGCACTCTTTTCCCCCCTATTATAGAAGAATATATGTGGCTCACCTATGTCTTCTAGAGCGAGATCTTGAGGCAGAGGGAGAAGCCATCTAGAAAATAAAACACTTATTGCAGAACCAAATTAAAATAAACTGAAAATTTTAAAGATTAAACAAAAATTTTAAAGTAGGATTTTACCTTAAAAAACAGATTCTGGAGGAAAAATGCAGCTTTCCTTGTTACCAGATGCTCAGGGAAGATACCAGGATCAATTTTGAGCGATTTCAGAATTTTCGTTTTTTTTGCGCGATATACCTTTAAGCGCGCAACTATCCCGCGCATGCGCAGTACCGTCGGCGTCCGGCGGCCGCTTTGCGCATGCGCCGGCAATCCGAACACAGAAGAGCAGGATCGGAGGATACACAGACCCTGCCAGTCAGTCAGAATGAAGGTAAGGACCAACTGACCGAGGAAACAGATAGATGATCCGATTTTAGAGCAAGAAATATCTTGTTCTCTCCATAAGAATACAAGAAAGAATATACAGGTAAAAGAAAAGAAAACTTACCCTGGCTTCTCCAAAACACTGACCTCAGATCAGGGGGGGGGGGGTGGATGTCATAAGGGGAAATTTTTAAGGCAACAGCCGACCCCACATCATAATCTCCTAATATAGATCTCTCCCATATAGTACAGATACTAATCTGTACTAAACTCAGTTAGTCCTGCCCGTGCAGGCTGTTTACTGAGTTCTTCAGATGAAGAGAGGCTGAACTTCATCTGGAGGCCCATGGTACACATGGGAAGGTGGCCCAAAATAAAATATCCTGTGTGTCCTGAAAGGACAGGAAAAAAGACTGTGGGATGGAAGGAGGAGGGACCTTTTATACCCAGCCTGGTCTGATTAATTGATTTTATCCTGTCCTGTTCCTGATTGGGGCGGAGCTACCCATAAGTGATGCTGCCATGATTAGCCAGGAAATAAAAATATTGGTACTCTATAAAGCGGCTATGTCACCTTTAGGAGTCTTTGCATCCCTACATTGGGGGGACAGCTGAATGCCTAGGAGTACAGTGGAATTTCCATTGTGGGCACTGCCATTTTCTGTCTTCAACTTCTGCCAGGAACTACCCTAGAGCTGTACTATCATGTATAAACAAGACAACAACACTGATGTCTATGAAGGATCCTGCTACACTACGGGGTTATTCACTAAACACTGGATTTTTTTTCCATATTCTGACCATATCTTAAATTCTCATATTACTTAAGTCAAATGTTGTCAGAATTCAGTTTTCCTGTGTGAACCTGGATGTATTTGGTGTCTGGATTCATAATCGAAGTGAGACTTTTCTCGAGACTTGGCTGTAAGAGCCCTCTGATTGGTTGTCTTACTAGCCAACAAATCAGAATCCTCTTGCTCATGTTGCTTATAGTAATAGCTGATTTAGTGTGGGGAAGTCTTTAAAGGGCCTTTCTAGCTATTTAGAGCTCAGCCTGCACAGAGACTTCAATATGTGAAGATGGTTTTACTTTATTGCTGCATGTTCCTAATTTTTCTTTTTTTTTTGGGGTGGAAACAGGTCTTTTTATTTTAATATATTATAATTAGGTCTCCCACCCATTGCCAATTGGTGGATCCAGGGGATAGGGCATTAGGTTTACCCCCTTTTAATGTTAAAATTAGCTGCATATTGGTGGCGAGAAAGGAAAAATATTGGGTCTTTCTCATTGATTATTATTATTATGGACCTATTAACCACCAATGGGTGGGAGCTGGGACACACACTAGTTGGGATAGTGACACACATGGAATGGGGGACTTTCTAGGAATTTTGCTGAATTATCACAAAAGTCTTGTGGTCTGCGAGAAGAAGCTTGATTCTTTCTGGGGAAATTGGCTAAATTTAAATGCAGAAGCTTTGCCATTACAATAACAACGTCCGGATTTTGCAGTCCGAATGGTCCTGTACACAACCGAATGGTTGCCCAATTCAGTATGAGGCCATTGAGACTTCAGTGAATTACCCCAAAGGTTCACTAAGAAGAAGCCAGATTCTCTCTGACGGAATTGTCAAAACTCAGCTGTGGAAGCTCTGCCATTTGTAAAATTTTGTCCACCTCTATCTTTACCAGAAAACAAAGAAGTGCCTATATCTTGTGACTGTGTTGGAGTGTCACTAAATTAAAAGCAAAGTCAATGAGAATATTTTATAAAGATTTTATCTTATTGAAATACTCAATTTATTTTTAGCAAGGTGAGAGAGCCACTTTAAATATTATATTGTGCCATGCAGTTTTTCACTATAGAAAGTCGTCAATTAAAGCTTCCAGATATAGTTCAGCCATTGAAAATAGAGAAATATCACAGCGATACTGGTTCTAGGCATTTCAAAACATTATGAGATTATCAGATTCCCTAAAGATTATATTATTTTGCTTAAACCAAACAATGGAAATAGCAGTAACCACGAGTTAAAGTGCAGGGATGTCCATCTTGAAACTGGTTTACTTGTTTTAATCCTTCAGTGATGTCACGACACTTGAAGCGGGGTAGGCCAGAAGTTCTATCGCAAATTGGGATAGCTCAGGACACAGGTCAAGCCTCCACACCCAGTAGTCAAGGGGTTCATCGCTCCTCAGAGTGTCGATATCTGCAGTTAAGGCGAGGTAGTCTGCTACCTGTCGGTCGAGTCGTTCTCTGAGGGTGGATCCCGAAGGGCTGTGGCGATGCGTAGGACTTAAAAAGCTCCGCATGTCCTCCATCAACAACACGTCTTTAAAGCGTCCTGTCCTTGCCGGCGTGGTCGTGGGAAGAGGAGGATTACTTCCACCTCTTCCCCTGTTAGATTCCCGTTGTACTGTGACATCACCCTTATACGCTGTGTAAAGCATACTTTTTACTTTATTTTGCAAATGCTGCATTCTTTCCGACTTGTTGTAATTTGGTAACATTTCAGCCACTTTCTGCTTATACCGGGGGTCTAGTAGCGTGGACACCCAGTACAGGTCGTTCTCCTTCAGCCTTTTTATACGAGGGTCCCTCAACAGGCATGACAGCATGAAAGACCCCATTTGCACAAGGTTGGATGCCGAGCTACTCATTTCCCGTTCCTCCTCCTCAGATATCTCAATGAATGCATGTTCTTCCCCCCAGCCACGTACAACACCACGGGTACCAGATTGGTGACAACGAGCACCCTGGGATGCCTGTTGTGGTTGGTCTTCCTCCTCCTCCTCAAAGCCACATTCCTCCTCTGACTCCTCTTCCTCACAATCCTCTTCCAGCGTTGCCGCAGGTACAGCAAGCGATGCTGTTTCTGGTGGAGATGGTGACCACAACTCTTCCTCTTCATGCTCATCTACGGCCTGATCCAGCACTCTTCACAGGGCACGCTCCAGGAGGAAAACAAATGGTATGATGTCGCTGATGGTGCCTTCGGTGCGACTGACTAGGTTTGTCACCTCCTTGAAAGGACGCATGAGCCTACAGGCATTGCGCATGAGCGCCCAGTAACGTGGCAAAAAAATTCCCAGCTCCCCAGAGGCTGTCCTATTCTTGTTGGAGCAGGCGGTCGAACATTAGGAGTGTTGAATTCCAACGTGTCGGGCTGTCGCCAATCAAGCGCCTCACTGGCATGTTGTTTCGCCGCTGGATATCTGCAAAGTGCGCCATGGCCGTGTAGGAATGCCTGAAATGGCCACACACCTTCCTGGCCTGCTTCAGGACGTCCTGTAAGCCTGTGTACTTATGCACAAAGCATTGTATGATTAGATTACACACATGTGCCATGCACGGCACATGTGTCAACTTGCCCAACTTCAATGATGCCAACAAATTTGTTCTGTTGTCACAAACCACTTTGCCGATATCCAGTTGCTGCGGAGTCAGCCACTTTTCCACCTTTGAGTTCAGGGCGGACAGGAGTGCTTGTCCGGTGTGACTCTCTGCTTTCAAGCAAGTCAAACCCAAGACGGCGTGACACTGCCGTATCCGGGATGTGGAATAGTACCTGGGGAGCTGCCGTTGATGTGGAGCAAGATGCAGCAGCAGAAGAGGACTCAGCCGAGGAGGTCATGGAAGAGGATGGAGGAGGAGTAGAGGAGGGGGCAGCAGGCCTGCCTGCAAGTCGTGGCGGTGTCACCAACTCCTCTGCAGAGCCACGAATTCCATGCTTGGCAGCCGTCAGCAGGTTTACCCAATGCGCAGTGTAGGTGATATACCTGCCCTGACCATGCTTTGCAGACCAGGTATCAGTGGTCAGATGGACCCTTGCCCCAACACTGTGTGCCAGACATGCCATTACTTTCTTTTGCACAATCGAGTACATGTTGGGGATTGCCTTTTGTGCAAAGAAATTTCGTCCGGGTACCTTCCACTGCGGTATCCCAATAGCCACAAATTTTTTAAACGCCTTAGACTCCACCAGCTTGTATGGTAAAAGCTGGCGGGCTAATAGTTCAAACCAAAGAAAAACAAGTTACCTGCGCTCTCTCCTTTATCCCTATGTATTCACCTTGCTTCCTTGAGCCTCTGGCAAAAATCTCTAATGAGACAGAAAGGGGTATTTTTTATATACACCCCTATACATTATTAAACCTTAATAGGGAACACATGGGATGGGCGGCTGCATTGTAACAAGGCTGAGTAATACAAAAAATGGATACAGAAAGAAAAGTCCTGCGCTCACTCCCATCACTACTGGGCGGCTGCAATGACTACTAATAGTTCAGACAAGCCAGCTGTCAGACGCTGGGCAAGGGGGTGACTTTCTGACATTGGCTTCTTACGCTCAAACATGTCCTTGACAGACACCTGACTGGGGGCAGATGAGCGGGAACTGCTCAAGGTGAGAGACGGAGTGGCGGATGGTTGAGAGGGGGCAAGGAGGACAGCAGTGGTTGACGTGGCTGAAGATGCTGGACCAGGAGGAGGATGGCGGCTTTGAGTTTGTGTCCTTGACAGACACCTGACTGGGGGCAGATGAGCGGGAACTGCTCAAGGTGAGAGACGGAGTGGCGGATGGTTGAGAGGGGGCAAGGAAAACAGCAGTGGTTGACGTGGCTGAAGATGCTGGACCAGGAGGAGGATGGCGGCTTTGAGTTTGTGTGCTGCTTGTACTCATGTGTTGATCCCATAGGCGTTTGTGATGTGCGATCATGTGCCTACGCAAAGCAGTTGTACCTAGGTGGGTGTTGGACTTCCCACGACTCAGTTTCTTTTGGCACAGGTTGCAAATGGCATCGCAGTTGTCAGAGGCAGACACACAAAAAAATGCCACACTGCTGAGCTCTGCAATGACGGCATGCTGGTGGTGGACACAGCATACATTGATTGGCGTGCTGTCGGGCTGACCCCGGGTGCCGATGCATGCTGTCTGACTGTGCCACTAGCTCCTTGCGACAACCTCCCCCTGCTTCCAACTCGTCTCCTCCTCCTCCTCTTTGTCTCCCCATCTGAACTTTCGCCCTGTTCTTCTTCTTGCCGAACGGGCACCCACGTGACATCCATGGACGCATCGTCATCAACCGCTTCACTTGTATCTGACAGCAAAGGAAGCAGCAGCGGGTACAACATCATCATCACACCGTACGTCCATGTGTGTAATGCTGCCTGCCTGAGACATATCCCTGTTATCTACATCCTCTGGCAATAATGGTTGCACATTAATCATTTCTTCAAACGGATGTGTAAATAACTCCTCTGACATACCAAGTGAAGCGACTGTGGTGCTAGTGTTGGTGGTGTCGGCAGGCAGGTGTGTGGTATCTTGAGAGGTGCTGAAGCTAAGCTGGAGGAGGATGGTGCGTCAAGGTTCCGAGCGGAAGCTGTAGAAGATTGGGTGTCCTGTGTTAGCCAGTCAACTATGTCCTCAAAACTTTTCAAGTTCAGGGTACGTGACCTCTGAAAACTGGGCATTATTCTAGGGCAAAAGGGAATCACAGCACCACGACCTCGATGGCCTCTGCGGGGTGGCCTGCCTCTGCCTGTCATTTTTTTTTAATTAGTGGTACTATGCGTGCTAGCTACTGTGAGACCAGATATGAGTGGCACTGTGCACTGGCAGAGGTTTGCAGAGTACACGCTGTAGGCCTGACACACCCGCTTGAAGACAACTAACTGCTATTCAATCTATAACAGTGAAAAAAGTTTTTTGCTTTTAAATGCACGCTATTGTGACACCAGATATGAGTGGCAATGTGCACTGGCAGAGGTTGGCAGAGTACACGCTGTTGGCCTGACACACAGCCGCTTGCAGACAACAAACTGCTATTCAATCTATAACAGAGAAAAAAGTTTTTTGTTTTTAAATGCACGCTATTGTGACACCAGATATGAGTGGTGGCACTGGGCAAGTGGGCACAGTATCCACTGTGAGCCTGACACACAGACGGTTGCAGATAACTGCTATTCAATCTATTACAGTGAAAAAAAAGTTTGTGGGTTTTTAAATGCACGCTATTGTGCCACCAGATATGAGTGGCACTGTGCACACTGGCAGAGTACACGCTGTTGGCCTGACACACAGACGCTTGCAGACAACTAACTGCTAATTAATCTATTACAGTGAATTTTTTTTTTTTTTAAATGCACGCTATTGTGCCACCAGATATGAGTGGCACTGTGCATACTGGCAGAGTACATGCTGTTGGCCTGACACACAGACGCTTGCAGACAACTAACTGCTAATTAATCTATAACAGAGAAAAAAGTTTTTTGTTTTTAAATGCACGCTATTGTGACACCAGATATGAGTGGTGGCACTGGGCAAGTGGGCACAGTATCCACTGTGAGCCTGACACAGAAGCTGGCAGGCAGGCAGGCAACTGCAATTAGATTACACAAAAAAAAAAAGCAGACTGATGTTCTAGCCCTAAAAAGGGCTTTTTGGGGTGCTGTCCTTACAGCAGAGATCAGATGAGTCATTCAGGACTGTAGTGGTCACTGAATACACTAGCCAAGCTATACATTTCCCTATCAAATGAGCAGCAGCTACACTTTCCCTCCTCTATCTAAGAATGCAGCTTCAGAATGAATCTAAAAATGGATGCTGTACAGGAGGTGTGGAGGGTCTGGAAGGGAGGGTCTGCTGCTGTTTGGCTGGAATGTGTCTGCTGACTGTGAGGCACAGGGTCAAAGTTTAGTCAATGATGACGAATAGGGGGCGGATCGAACCGCGCATGTGTTCGCCCGCCGTGGCGAACGCGAACACGCTATGTTCGCCAGGAACTATTCGCCAGCGAACAGTTCGGTGCATCACTAACCCTGAACTCCTGCAGCATGGCATACAGTCTTTTCTCGGTCACCAGTGCGTTAGTGTAGTGGTCTGCTTTGTGGTCTACGAGAGCGCTAGGCCCTCGTCACCATGGTGTGTAGGCCTCAGGCGGTCTTTTTTAGCATGCGGATGGGGGCTAAGATAAGATGTTGTTTTGTAGGTGATAAGGCGGAGTTTTTCCCAGCAATTAAACAGGCTTTTAGGTAATTCGTGACTGGTAGCTCTTACTCCATGTATCCGTTCACCCCAGAATAATAATCTTAACAGTCTATTATTAGAGATTATTTGACACACTATATGGTGTTTTCAGAAAAACAAACAAGAAATGAAATCAGTGGAGGGAAGTATGCAGACTATCTGCCCACAAACCTCCACTAAATCTATACGCCAGGAAGACACTCCAGGGTTGTCTCAGGGCCTAACCCAATAGAATCAAATGGAATAAGAGGAGAAGACAATTGCTCCCACAACTGTGAGGGAAAATGTCACCTGGAGATGAAGCAGTATCCTTAGAAATAAAAATAATTGATACTATGTAACAAGAAGTAATAACATTATAACGGGATCAGGCTGAAAGAAAGTACCGTAAATAGATTATAGCCTTATAAGGGTAATCATCTATCTATTACTAACATCGTAAATCAAAACCAAGTGTAACAGAATTGAAAGCCCAAGCCACTAGTCGGCTTTATTTTGTGTTGCCGAAGTGGACAGTATGGCTATGAAGGAGTATATGAAATCTCCATGTATATATAACTCTGGTTAGGATATTAGTCAATGAGATAATCAATCTTTTTTTACCATACATCTACACCTACCACCACACAGCCCCACCATGTCTAGGGAACCCCACGTCGCAGGCATACTACGCATTGGACCGATGGGGGGAGGGGGATGGGAACTCGATCTCAAATCCACAATCATGTCCACATAGTCGCACGACACATGCTGCACTTAGGGGTTTACTAAGCACTATTCTCACGTATCCCAACAAAACTGCCAACGCACGTCTGGACGAATCGCACTCAAAGAGCTCGAGGAGATATACGCCCCCCCCTTTTTGACATATATCACAACTCCCACCTCCAGGTTAGACAAGGGACTGAGACTACATATGGCTCAATCCACTCCACACACCAATTGGTTCTAGCCTCGTAGTGATACTCAACTTAATAATATAGGGAGATGCATAGAGGGTGACGTGCACTCACATACGGGGGAAAACAACCTACAATGCACCAATCAATCGACGTATGTGACACGGAATGGACGGGAGGTACAACCCGACACATGACATAAGCGGACGACAAATGGTTGACCGGGAACTGAATGGGGGCACGGGGACATTATCAAACACGGAATATTGTAATAATCTGCAAAGTATTAATGTTGAATGTTTATACTGCTGTCGATATTATCTGTAATTATGTGATGCATGTGACCATTTACACATGAAGTTAATGCAAGCTTAGTAATCGCACTGGAAAGGGGGAAGGGACGGACAACCTCACACCCTTCACATCTGGAGTTTGTCTTTTTTCCCTCTCTCTTGTTGCCACTCTTGGGGCGGAACCTGAACCACGTTACCCACATTTTATACTCGTGCTCTAATTGCACAGCCAGGCTGTGGGTGCCGTTGACCTCCGGGCAGGTCCCGGGTCGAACGCCTACCGGCGCTGGTTGCAGCACGGGCCCCCCCCCCCTCTCTCTGAAAGGGGGGTTTGATCTAGTTTAGATTAGGTTAAACTTGGGATATACCCGACTATTTACGAAGACCGCCACCTTCAGGTGGTGCTCCTTCTCTCACTCATCACACGGACTAGCCAGCTCTCTCTGCCGAAGCCTCGGGCCCTTGGGGATCCCGCCCCTGGTACTCCACGGGTCCGCCTCTTCCATTGACCCCCCCTCCTTACCCACCAATTAACGTGTTGATCTGTGCCGTGGGTCTGACACCTGACCGACACCTACGTCTCTCAGCCCACACCGCTGTGATGGCGTATCGCAACACACCCCTGAGAATCCTCACACAAAACTGCAGAGGCTTGAATACCCCGGAACGCAGGTCACACCTGCTAAGGGAACTAAATAAAAAACATATCTCAATAGCTATGCTCCAGGAAACCCACTTTAAAGAGGGTTCGGCACCCAGACTGCACAGTAGACACTATCCAGATACCTACCTCTGCAACCACCCATCTGCCCACAAATCTGGGGTGGCCATTGTCCTGGCGGCCGAGTTATCATTCCGGGAATTGGAACGCGAGCAGGATGCGCAAGGGCGGTACCTCTTCTTAAAAGGCATTATGATGGACAAAATATACACGATAGCAACGATATATGTCCCTAACAATAAACAGGCTTCCTTCTTGCAAACCACACTGCACAAATTAGACGAATTTATGGAAGGTATATTGCTGGTTGGAGGGGACTTTAACGCCCCACTGGACCCAACGTTAGACTCCTCCTCGGGACATAGTTGCTTATCACAACGCAGCATTAGAAGTATCCGACTAACACTGGAATCTCTGAGGTTGGTTGACTGCTGGAGGACACCAAATCCCTCAACTAAGGACTATACGTACTACTCTGCCTTACATGGCCGCTACTCCCGTATCGATTACCTCTTTATTACGCAAGAGGGACTATCTCGACTACACAAGGCAGACATCGAACCAGCCTCGTGGTCTGACCATGGAGCGGTGAAGATAGAACTAACATCCCCTCTGTTCCGACCCTCCACATGGACTTGGAGACTCAACGAAACTCTCTTGACTCCCCAATTAGCGTAGAAGAACTGGCAGCAGCTCTCAAAACATCCAAAACTGGCAAAGCCCCAGGCCCGGATGGCCTTTCAGTTGGGTACTACCAAAAATTATCAGTAACACTGCTACCGTGGCTGACCAAAGCAACTAATACAGCGGGCGAAGGGGGAAATTTCGGACCAGAATCATTGGCTGCTACCATAACAGTACTACTAAAGCCGGGGAAAGACCCACTGTCCTGCGGTAGCTACCGCCCAATCTCGTTGCTGAACGTAGACACCAAACTGTTTACCAAAGTTTTGGCGACCAGACTAAAGCTACTCCTCCCGGACCTGATACACGCGGTACTACAACGTATACTGGATTGGCACACGGCACCGACGCGGAAACAATGGGCCGAACTGGGCAGAGGCCTTATCGGCCCTACGCTAGAGGCACGGATCTGGGGGGGAGACGGGAGTAGTGGATCACAATGCCGAGGGGAGGGGACGGTCCTACAGACGATACAGAGCTGGAGGACACTGAGGGACCAGACTCACATTTCACCCACACCAAGCCCAATGATCCCTCTTACAAAGCCATAGGAGGAGGATTACCCCCCAACGCATGGCCTATTGCTACCACTGGATCGTTCATCCCTATACACAAAGCCCTGGGAGATGGAAGACTACGTACACTGGACTCGTTGCTAGAAGGTGAACCCAGGACCCCCCTCGCCGTCATGAGATACTTACAGTTGAAACACTACTATGATGCAATGCCTCACAAGGAGCGCCTACATAGAGAACTCTCTTGGAAAGCCTCTGTATCAGGGGCGACCCCTTAGAACACGCGATCTCGGCACTCTACCAACACCTACTGACGGCTGGCATAACTACCGCCAACACATTCCAGCGATAATTGGAAGAACAGCTAGGGACGACCTTCACAACACCTCAATGGGATAAAGCACTCATATGGCAACAGAAGAGCTCCATGAGCTCATATTATCAAGAGATGAATTACAAGTGAATCTCCTCTTGGTACAGAACACCAACGCTTTTACACTGGATCTTCCCTTCCACCCCCCCTACCTGCTGGTGATGCCAAGCAGACAGGGGCACCTTGACGCACATCTGGTGGACATGCAGAGACATAACCATATACTGGGAAATGATCAAAGACGCGGTGACATCTATCCTAGGTGATATACTGGACTGGAGTGCAGAACTGGTCTTGCTCCACATTTCGACGCAACCAATCCCGTTATACAAACGGTCGATGCTTCGACATCTGCTAAATGCAGCCAAGGCATCCATACCGGCACACTGGAAAACGGCGACAATGCCTACTAAGAGGGAATGGATACAAAGAGTGGAGGACATCCAGGCGGCGGAAGCGATACACGCCTCTCTGATAGACCGCAGAACCAAACACGCAGAGATGTGGCTCCCATGGTTCCAATACATCTCCCAATACCAGCAGGAAGGAGACGCTGCTGGGGCTGTAGAAGGAACGTCAGCGGGGACAGAGCCCTCGTAACGCGGATCACAATACAACCCCTTTCCTACTCCCACCTACCCTACCTTATTACGCTATCCCACCTTCTCTCCTCAACTTCTCCTGGCGGGCCGCTGGAGTGCTGGGGCGGGGGAGACCGGGAACGGAGGCTGAGGTAGTCGAACACGTGATATACAATACACTATACACCGGACAAAGTGTACCGTACACAACATCACCACAATCTGACTCAGGCTTCCCACCCCCTGCGTCTCGGGACACATACCGAGTGCTACTCGGAACGCAGGGAACTTATAGTACTGCTACAAAACCCCCACAAACACTACGTCTTACCACCGTTCAAAGCACACACCTGACAGCTTATGGACCCCATACCACCTGCACTCAGGCAAGGTAGAAGGCGTTCACCCCAACATACCCTTAACTCAGGACGAAACAGAATAGAGATCAGTGGAATGACGCACACCACGAACCCATACACAGACGGTGCACAAGTACACCTATACCTATGACTCTAGAGGAGTATAATACAACCAGTACGATACACCACTGAAACTACCGGGCACTGAGAGACCGACCACAGGCACAACCTACGAATTACTAAGCTTGCATACTTCTTGGTCCCTCTTAGCTGTACCCTGAAACAGACTCAAGCCTACGGAGCTTACTCTTATTATCGGAACTAGAAACACACAATACCGTATTTTATAACTCTAAGCATTAAATATTGGTAATCGCCACGCCCACACAGGGCAGCAACATATGGGACCTGCGTGTCCTTCATCATTGCTGGTCTACGAACCCACCTGTTATTATATTGCACCCGATGTTAACATTTCGGACATATATCACAACTGTCTTTAAAAAAAAAAAAAAAGTTTCCTTTTGACTGCTTGTTAACTTGTAAAACTATCCGCGTTTGCATTCTGTAACTTTCACTTTTGAAAATAAAAATCAGAATTACAAAAAAAATAAAAAATCTATCTTTTTTTTTGCACTCCAACCTTTCCACCTCTTCTATAATGAGGAATGGTGGAATTTTATGGACTAAGTTTCATACTGCAAAATATATGAAAATAAAAAAGTTTCTACTCTGTTATATTTTGGTGGTGAAGAAGTTTACCAGTCCAGCATCAGAAGGATGGGCACCATCTGGCCCTTTAACAATTACAAATTAAACCCAATTAGATCCTTGTTAATCGACTTCTAGACTTGCTCATAAAGATATGATAATTGAGTCCACTCATTTTGATAATTGTTTCTCAAGGCACCTCAACTCAATGTTTAAAGAACAGATCCAATTGTCTTTTAAACGAAATGAAATCATGTGAGCATATATGTTCCTGTGAGTCACTTTATAATCACATTGTCTGAGAATATTTTTGCAAACATATGTCTAATTACATTATAAGTATAATAAATGTATGCTGCATGTACAGTTCCTGGTGGCCTAGTAATAATGGCTCAAGGGTAGGGTTTTTTTTTTCTCTGAAAACATAACGGCATAAAAATATGGAAAAGTAATTTATAAAGGAAATGAAAAAAGCTTGCATAGAAAGTTACATAAAATACATCTGTCTTTTTAGACCATTCAGATACATAAACAACTCGTTAAAAACCACAAAGCCAAATAGGGGGACAATAGGTTCTTTTATTGAAAAAAATTTCAGAGAGTTGATTTTCGTCCTTCGGATGTAGATTTTAATTTCTTCGTTGCTAAGGATGCCTTTAACATATTCTTTGCCGGTGATTTAAACTGGAAGCTATGGACTTGATAATTTAATACTACCAAGAATTGCATAATTTGTTGGAACTATCCATAGTGTTATTTTTAGATAAAATATTGGGAATGAGAAGGGGAAATGAAGAACTAAACAAAGCCATAACTTAAGGGGCAGGACACAAAGAGGCCTTATAAAAGAGTGAAAAAAACAAACATGTTTGCCAGCATATGTGTCATTTCAAATACAAGTCAGGCATTTTTTCCATACCAAAGAGTTTTCTTTTATGTCAAATTAAATTTTAAGATCACCTATGTATTTGGAACTAAATCCTTTGCTGCCAGATCTAATTCCACTTCTTGAAATCTGTTTTTGTTATCCGGCCAGCAAAGCACTAAGTTAAAAAAAAAAAAAGTAGCCAGACTTATTGGCAAAAATGTGTATGCGGTTAATCAGCTAAAACTATGTAGCAACTTGGGAGCAATCAATCAAGCTTCCAAAACCTGTAGTTATGATGTTGCTGTGAGGACATAGAACTTTAACTGATCTTCTGCATAAGCTGCTGGGAGACTTGAAATGTTCGTTAAGACTTCAGAAGGTTTACTTTAGATCAAGATTTATCAAGTGATGAGAAAAATCAGTAGCCAGTTAACTTTTATTATAAAAAAAATATATATTTTTTTATAAATTGATGAGAACTATAAACACTTTTAGTATTAATCTCTGCAGGATTAGAAACATGTATACGCCCACTGAATTTAAAAAAAAAAAAAAAAACAGAACATGAGCTGCCAAATGATGACAAAATAGAAATTGTACTTACTTTCTCTAATCATTTTTATTATTTTTTTTTATTTTTTTTTATGCACTTATAATGTGTTATGCACTTGGCAGTTAACATAGAAACAGCATACAGGGAAGAGGAGAAATTAAGCAATGTTTCTATTTCTCATCATTTGCAATGTTTGCTCTGGCTTTGCACTGTCTAAACTGCTTAATGGTGTCATTTGCTAGATCTTTAACATATATTTAAAAGAAAACAATGCCTCTCATGAAATAAAATAATATGAGATATATATTTACTTTAGAGATGTGCATGAGAAAAACATTTGTTTTGTTTGATTTAAAATACGTTTTTGATTGGTTTTTTTTTTATTCTGAAAGTATCAAATCGAACAAACCGAAATTTGTCAGAAAATTTTCTTAATTTATGAAATTATAATGACCATTATTCCCCATGGCAGTCACAGAGTTACAAAGTACTAAATTGGGGTGTTATCTGCTAAACTGCTCAAAGTTAAAAATAAAAATATAAAAAAGCCCTTTTATACATTTTGACCTTTCAGTTTTTTAGTATTTAGAAGTGTTTAGATAACTCCCTAATTTGCCATCCTTACGTGGGATTGCAATAATTAAGGATACCAAATAAGTGAGTTATCAGCTAGACCAGTGGTTCCCATCCCTGGCCCTCAAGTACCCCATAACAGTCCAGGATTTAAGAATTACCCAATTGTGTCTAAGGTGTTTCTAGAAGAAAAAAAAACACTTTAGACACAACAGGGTAATCCCTAAATCCTTGCCTGGTAGAGGGTACTTGAGGGCCGGGGATGGGAACCCCTGAACTAGACAGTGCGGTAATTTGGTATCCTTATATATGTCAATCCCAAACAAACTGCTGAAAGAGCAACATTAAGAAAAACTATTTTCTTAATTTAGATATTAGAGATATTTAAAGATAGCAAATTAGGTAGCTAGCTATCTACTAAACAGCTGAAATATCAAAATTAAGAAAAGCCCTTTTGTTAATTTTGCTCTTTCAGTTGATTAGTAGACAACTCCATAATTTTCTAAACTTTATCAAAATTAATGGTTCCGAAACAAATTGATTAGTTATGGATCCATGCATTTCCGTCTTGTTTTCATGTGGCGGTGATTTGGAAGTTCATATTGCCGAATTGAATGAAATTGTGACAACATTTGATTCGTTCTGAAGTGAATTTCACAAGTCTAGTCTAGTTGATTTTTAATGTTTTATTTAATAATGTAAATTTGCTTTTAATGTTCACCTACTTGAATGTCAAATCCAAGCAAATTGAAAATGTCCTACTCTAAAGAAGTTTTTTGAATTATATTAATTCATGGATAGAAAAAAAAATGCACATTCAAATATTTATTTCTGCATTTTTAACCCCTAGATAAAGTTCACTTACATACTACTTTGTTGATAACAGTACTTGTCTCTAGTATTGGCAGAACATTAGTATTTCTAAAAAAAAGTCAGCTCTGTTATTGCAGATTTAAAGGGAAACTCCAGTGCCAGGAAAACAATCCGAAACCCCTTCAGTCACTTACCTGAGGCAGCGGCGATGTCCCTCGTCGCTGCCTCCTCCTCTGCGCCGTTCCTCCCTGTGTTTCCGTCAGCCGGTGGGCATGCGCATTAGCGCTCCCCATAGGAAAGCATTGAAAACGAATTTCAATGTTTTCCTATGGGGATTTGAGCAATGCTGGAGGTCCTCACACAGCGTGAGGACATCCAGCGAGGCTCTAGCACAGGTTTCCTGTGCTATGAAGAAGGAAGTTCCCTCTAGTGGCTGTCTAGTAGACAGCCACTAGAGGTGGAGTTAACCCTGCAAGGTAATTATTGCAGTTTATAAAAAACTGCAATAATTACACTTGCAGGGTTAGGAGTAGTGGTAGTTGGCACCCAGACCACTCCAATGAGCAGAAGTGGTCTGGGTGCCCGCATTCCCCACTAGGGGTAAAGAATCCCATTCATTTCTAGAACATTATCCTTTTGACAACAGTGGAATCCAGTTTGTTCCCCGTCTTAAACTTGTATTTATACATGTATGTCGCAATACTACATGTATGTCGCAATACAGGGGAACATGTATTTTGCAGGGTAATATTGTGCTATATATTAGTAGCACACAGTACCCTTTGTTTTTGTGTACCTTCACACTTGTTTCCTAAAGCACTGCATCTGGGGACACCACAAAATTGTTCTTGAAAAAAGCAGCATGAGTACATTATCAGACACATTAACACTGTACAAACTGTACTTTAACAGCTCTATTTGCAAGGACTGGTATGAGTGTGACTGGGCAGTGCTATGGTCATTGAGCTTGGTGTGCATTCACAGCAGGAAGGATAACCAGCTCTTTTTAGATGGGATCTGCCCCATTTCTGGAAAAAGCAAACCTTTATTACGCAAGCTGTGTCGCTGGAATGACTCCTATAGGCCTGCCCGCCTCCATCCTGGTATTTATTATTTTATTGATATAATCTAACATTTGGGAGGAATATAGAAATATTATTCTCGTTTTCTTCTTTTTAGCATACCTTTTGTCTGCAGGAGGGTGACTTGCTTGTGGTGCTGCTGACTGAGGCTGATGTGTGGAGAGTCTGCAGCAGCTCACTCCTGTTTGTCTCCTCTCCACTGCTGCATCTGCTGTGTCTCATCCCTCTTGGCGACACTCTCTCCTTATAGCTGGGAGGAAGTGATCGTCTGTCACTTCCTCCAAGCCGAATGATTCTACAGGGACCAGGTTGCCCTCTTAAATGGCCCCTGTTCAGAGATACCCTTCAGGTGGCCCTAAATATATGGGCCACACGATGTGCCCCCCTCCCGCCCCCCCAGCGTGCAACCCCGGGGCCTTCTCAGTTTCCTTTTTTTCTGTGTATGTTTGGTGTACAGACAAGATTCCTTTTGGGTACAGCACCCTGTCCCTGCACTCCAGGTGCCCCTTTTGAATAGACTATAGGAAACCATAAATTTGAGCAGAGATTCTGGAAGCAGTTTAAAGGGACACTCCAGGCACCCAGACAACTTCTGCCCATTGGAGTGGTCTGGGTGCCAACTCCCACTACCCTTAGCCCTGCAGTTGTAAATATTGCAGTTTTCATGAACTGCAATAAGTACATTGCTGGGTTAACTCCTCTTCTAGTGGCAGGGTTAACTCCTCCACTAGAGGGCACTTCCTGGTTTCTAGCATAGGTTTTCTATGCTAGAGAGTCGCTGTGAGGACCTCCAGCGTCGCTCAATTCCCCATAGGAAAGCATTGAAAGCATTTTCAATGCTTTCCTATGGAGAGGTCTAATGCACGAGGACGGACCCAAAACCTCCACCGAGGGACATCGGCGGGGGTCTCAGGTAAGTCACTGAAGGGGTTTTCACCCCTTCAGCAACATGGGATGGGTTGTGGGAGGGAGAGGGTACCTGCAGTGACAGGAAAACGGTTTGTTTTCCTGGCACTGGAGTGTCCCTTTAACCTTATAACAATGTATGATTGAATTATTCCATCATGAATGTATTTCCCTTAAAAAAACACTTCAGACCCCTAAAGCACTTTAGCGTGCTGAACTGCTTTATTTGTGAAGAGTGTGTCCTCTTACTAACTTGCGGGTGTGGTGCACAATATGTGGGAAGAAAGGGTAGACCGGCTAAGGTGCATTTTTTAGAACACTCCAATAATATTAGAAGGTGTCTGCTCACACATTCAGTCCCTTGTCATTGCAACAAATGCCCACTGTTTGTACCCATGCCAGTTATCTTTTATCCTTATTGAACAAGTACATCTAGAGGACAGGGGAGGGGATATTATGATCAAATTGAGAAAATAAAGGGCTTTTGGATACATAAACTCTAAACTATGCAACCTAAGGGCTTAAATGTTGAATTCGATTTGGTATGTTTCATATTAATTATTTTTGTTAAATTTTTTAAAAATTCCCCATGTGCATATTTTTTACCATATAAATTCCTTTTAAAAAGCACAGGTATTTTTAATGTTTCTAATTTTTGTATAAGTTTTTTCTGTAAAAATATGTACATTTTATACTTAATTAATTATATACATATGGTTTGATCCATTTTTATGTTTATCACACATGGGAGTTTTATAATACTCACTATTTATATCTTAGTAGATCATTTGTGATATGTTTCCAAGGGTTTATCTCAATAATGTTTTTGTTTCTTAATATTTGATTGTTGTTTTTTTATATATAAGGTGATAATTCTACATAAAATTATATATTGTTCTTTCTTCTTTTCATACATTTTTATACCATGAGCGAATTATGGACATATTGTAAAAAAGAACTGTCTTCCTTTGATTCTGGATAAAGTGATTACATTTTCTGTTCAATATTATAGTATTTTTACAAAAAAACCAAAAAATTATTTTCACCGTAACGGAGAAAAAAGTGTAGGTGGATTGGCGCTAAGTAGTACAAGGCAGCAACTACCACCAGTGTCTAAAAATCACTAAAAGACACTAACAAACAGTGAAATAACAATAAAACAGTGTGGAGGGTGCAAGCCAAAGAAAAACAAAATATATATATACTTAACCCCTTCAGGACGGAGTCAATAGTGCACGTTCTGATCAAAACAAAACGTAAGCAAAAACTAGAATTTACGCTATATGTCTGTTCACCCATTGTTCCCCTCTTTCATATTATATGCACCCACACTTATTATATATCATTTTGTTCAGGAGAAACAGGGCTTTAATCTATCATTAACTATTAATATATGGAACATAATTTATTATGAATAAAATTTAAAAAATGTGAGAAAATAAGATTTTTTTTTAAATTTGCATTTCCGTCTGACATTTTAACTGTGAATGTCATAACACTGTTAGGTTTTACTGCAAAAAAATGCACATATTTGTAATCAGCGATGTCTCACGAGTACAACAGTACCCCCCATTAACAGGTTTTATGTTGTTTTGGAAAGTTACAGGGTCAAATATAGAACATTCCATTTTCAATTGAAATTTTCCAGATTAGTAATGTTACCTTTGAGACGGTGTGGTAGCCCAGGAATGAGAATTACCCCCATAATGGCATAGCATTTGAAAAAGTAGACAAGCCAAGGTATTGAAAGTGGGGTATGTTTAGTCTTTTTTAGTAGCCACTTAGTCACAAACACTGGCCAAAGTTAGCATTCATATTTGTGTTTGTGTGAAAAAAGCAAAAAACAAATATTTGGCCAGTGTTTGTGACTAAGTGGCTACTAAGAAAGACTGGATATACCCCACTTGCAATACCTCGGGTTGTCTACTTTTGCAAATGGTATGCCATCGTGGGGGTAATTCTCATTCCTTGTCTACCATACGCTCTCAAAGGCAACATAACCAATCTGGCAAATTTCAATGTGAAAAAAATGAAATGCAAGCCTTATATGTGACTCTCTAACTTTCCAAAACACCATAGAACCTGTACATGGGGGGTACTGTTATTCTTGGGAGACTTCACTAAACACAAATATTAGTGTTTTAAAACAGTAAAACATATTACAACAATAATATAGACCATAAAAGTGCCGTTGTAAAAATTTTTGAAAAATGTCACTTTTACTTAAAATATCGTCGTTGTAATACAATTTACCAGTTTGAAACACTAATATTTGAGTTCAGTGAAGTCTCCCGAGTAAAACAGTACCCCCTATGTACAGGTTTTATGGTGTCTTGAAGAGTTACAGGGTCAAATATAGTGCTTGCAAATTAAATTCTCTGCACTTTCTCCCTGTGTTGTCAGGCATGTCAATCAAATTTTAATTAATCAAATCACATAATTACGTTAAAAGATTATTTAAATATACACGTAGAATTTTAATATATATGCATTTAAAGGTATTTAAATTCTATGTGTATACTAATGTAATCTTTTATGTAATTATATGTATTTATCTATATATATATATATATATATTTGCGGTTATTTGTATTTTATATATAGATAGATATATATAGAATGTCATTCTAAGTGTATTTTGTTACCGATATATATATATATTAATAACAAAATACAGTTAGAATGAAATTACATATGCATATATAATTTATATTAAATTTTGTTTCAATATTTTATTTATTTATTTTATTATTTTATTTATTATTTTAATGATACGTATTTATATATAATATATATATGTGCATCTATTATATATAAAATATATACATATTATATATATATATATATATATATATGTAACGTCATTCTAAGTGTATTTTAATATTAATATATATACTTATACTAATATTAAAATACACTTTGTATGACGTTACATATATATAATATGTATTGATATTATATATATATATATATATATATATATATATATATATATATATATATAAAAATGCATTTAATTTATTTTTAAGCATGTTTATTTTTTTTTTTTTACACTACCTACCAGCAGTCCTGATATTTCAAACAGTCCCCCTGCTGGCAGATCCATAGCCAGCTATAGGGGGCCATGTGATCTCTCTTTGAAAGCGATCACATGGCCCCCGGGGGCCTCATTTGCCGGTGGGGGGCTGCCTGGGCTGTCAGGCAGCCCCCCAGAAGAGGATTGCGGCGGAGGTGAGTACACCTCTGCTCCTGGGGCTAAAAGCCGTTACGACGTTTAAAGCCCATTTAATGCGGGACAGCATGGTACGTCATAACGGCGTTAAGGGGTTAATAGTAGTAATTCTTGAAGTTAATCTGAAAGATATAACAATGCATACATAGCATAATACTGTATGGGTACAAATTGAATATATATGACACAGGTAATGGGTCACTCACGATATGTAGAGCCTCAAATAGCAGGCTAGCTGTAATCACTTTTGAAAAATAAGCTTTTTCAAGCTATCCCCACGATCTTCCTGTATAGGCTGATGTCCTTCCCCAGATGCATAAAAGATGGATGGCAAACCAGGTAAATGAAGTGTAAAAAGAATTTACTCAAATAAAACAAATATCTATAAAAGAATCGCAGTAAAAATATAACATCGGTAAAGCACAACGCGTTTCGACTTTCAGTCTTTTTCAAGTGCATAAACTAGACTTCTCTCGGCTTCTTTTTAAATCAGCCTTCCGGAAATTGAATTTCCCACCAAGTGTCTCTCCGTGTTCCATTTCCGCTTATGACGTAATGACGCACGTCCCGTCATTACGTCATTTCCTGTACGTCCGTTTTGAATATTCCAGAAGTGATGATCTAAGCAACTCGGGAAACTCCATTTTAGTGGCGGGCAAAGTTCATACAGCCACAGAGGGCAATGATATCAACAAATTATACATACTTTTAAAATATAAAAAAGAGGCAATTGAGTATAACAAATAAGCAATCACATTAATGACATTAAATAATCATACATATAAGCAAAACTTATAAATGTGTATATATGGAGGCAAACAGTGACATCAATATCCAATAAGGAGTTGCCTCTTTTTTATATTTTAATAGTATGTATAATTTGTTGATATTATCGCCCTCTGTGGCTATATGGATTTTGCCCGCCACTAAAATTGAGTTTTCTGAGTTGCTTAGATCATCACTCCCGGAATATTCAAAACGGACGCACAGGAAATGACGTAATGACGGGACGTGCGTCATTACGTCATAAGCGGAAGTGGAACACGGAGAGACACTTGGCGGGAAATTCAATTTCCGGAAGGCTGATGTAAAAAGAAGCCGAGAGAAGTCTAGTTTATGCACTTGAAAAAGACTGAAAGTCGAAACGCGTTGTGCTTTACCGATGTTATATTTTTACTGCGATTCTTTTATAGATGTTTGTTTTATTTGAGTAAATTCTTTTTACACTTCATTTACCTGGTTTGCCATCCATCTTTTATGCATCTGGGGAAGGACATCAGCCTATACAGGAAGATCGTGGGGATAGCTTGAAAAAGCTTATTTTTCAAAAGTGATTACAGCTAGATAGAGATGTCCCGAACGGTTCGCTTGCGAATAGTTCCTGGCGAACATAGCATGTTCGCGTTCGCCATGGATGGCGAACATATGCGATGTTCGGTCCGCCCCCTATTCATCATCATTGAGTAAACTTTGACTCTGTACCTCACAGTCAGCAGACACATTCCAGCCAATCAGCAGCAGACCCTCCCTCCCAGACCCTCCCACCTCCTGGACAACATCCATTTTAGATTCATTGTGAAGCTGCATTCTTAGTGAGAGTAGGGACAGTGTAGCTGCTGGTGATTTAATAGGGAAATCGATAGGAAGGTAG
Source organism: Pelobates fuscus (assembly GCF_036172605.1). Lineage (NCBI taxonomy): Eukaryota > Metazoa > Chordata > Amphibia > Anura > Pelobatidae > Pelobates > Pelobates fuscus. Next base: position 229,580,609 of record NC_086318.1, read on the forward strand.
TATTCAGTGTCCACTACAGTCCTGAAGGACTCATCTGATCTCTGCTGTAAGGACAGCACCCCAAAAAGCCCTCTTTAGGGCTAAAACATCAGTCTGCTTTTTTTTTCCTGTGTAATCTAATTGCAGTTGCCTGCCTGCTAGCCTGTGTGTCAGGCTCACAGCGTATACTGTGCCCACTTGCCCAGTGCCACCACTCATATCTGGTGTCACAATAGCTTGCATTTTAAAAAAAAAAACTTTTTTGACTGTAATATAGTAGCAGTCAGTTTCCTTCACATGTGTGCGTTTCAGGGCCTGCCAGGGCACAGTGTCACACAAGTGCAACTCATATCTGGTGTCACAATAGCTTGCATTTAAAAAAAAACAAAAAAAAAACTTTTTTGACTGTAATATAATAGCAGTCAGTTTCCTTCACACGTGTGCGTTTCAGGGCCTGCCAGGGCACAGTGTCACACCAGTGCAACTCATATCTGGTGTCACAATAGCTTGCATTCAAAAAAAACAAAAAACACTTTTTTGACTGTAATATAATAGCAGTCAGTTTCCTTCACACGTGTGCGTTTCAGGGCCTGCCAGGGCACAGTGTCACACCAGTGCAACTCATATCTGGTGTAACAGTAGTGTACATTAAAAAAAAAACTAGAAATGTGACTGTAATAGATTGAATAGCAGTTAGTTGTCTGCCAGCGTGTGTGTCAGGCCTACAGCGTCTACTCTGCCAACTTCTGCCAGTGCACAGTGCCACTCATATCTGTTGTCACAGTAACTTGCACGCGTAGTATAACTAATCAAAAAAAAAAATGACAGGCAAAGGCAGGCCACCCCGCAGGGGCCGTCGTGGTGCTGTGATTCCCTTTGGCCCTAGAATAATGCCCAGTGTTCAGAGGCCACGTACCCTGAACTCGAAAAGTTCTGAGGACATAGTTGACTGGCTAACACAGGACACCCAATCTTCTACAGCTTCCGCTCAGAACCTGGATGCACCATCCTCCTCCAGCTTAGCTTCGGGCACCTCTCAAGTTACCACTCGCCCGCCTGCCACCACCACCAACACTCGCACCACAGCCGCTTCACTTGATCTGTCAGAGGAGTTATTTACACATCAGTTGGAATAAATGAGTTATGCGCAACCATTATTGCCAGAGGATGTAGATAACAGGGATATGTCTCAGTCAGGCAGCATTACACACATGGACGTACGGTGTGATGATGATGATGTTGTACCCGCTGCTGCTTCCTTTGCTGAGTTGTCAGATACAAGTGAAGCGGTTGATGATGACGATGCGTCCGTGGATGTCACGTGGGTGCCCACTAGAAGAGAAGAAGAACAGGGGGAAAGTTCAGATGGGGAGACAGAGAGGAGGAGGAGACGAGTTGGAAGCAGGGGGAGGTCGTCGCAAGGAGCTAGTGGCACAGTCAGACAGCATGCATCGGCACCCGGGGTCAGCCAGACAGCACGCCAATCAACGCATGCTGTTGCCACCACCAGAATGCCGTCATTGCAGAGCTCAGCAGTGTTGTATTATTTCTGTGTGTCTGCCTCTGACAACGGCGATGCCATTTGCAACCTGTGCCAAAAGAAACTGGGTCGGGGGAAGTCCAACACCCACCTAGGTACAACTGCTTTGCGAAGGCACATGATCGCACATCACAAACGCCTATGGGATCAACACATGAGTACAAACAGCACACAAACTCAAAGCCGCCATCCTCCTCCTGGTCCAGCATCTTCAGCCACGTCAACCACTGCTGTCCTCCTTGCCCCCTCTCAACCATCTGCCACTCCGTCTCTCGCCTTGAGCAGTTCCCGCTCATCTGCCCACAGTCAGGTGTCTGTCAAGGACATGTTTAAGCGTAAGAAGCCAATGTCACAAAGTCACCCCCTTGCCCAGCGTCTGACAGCTGGCTTGTCTGAACTATTAGCCCGCCAGCTTTTACCATACAAGCTGGTGGAGTCTGAGGCGTTCAACAAATTTGTAGCTATTGGGACACCGCAGTGGAAGGTACCCGGACGAAATTTCTTTGCACAAAAGGCAATCCCCAACCTGTACTCAATTGTGCAAAAGGAAGTAATGGCATGTCTGGCACACAGTGTTGGGGCAAGGGTTTATCTGACAACTGATACCTGGTCTGCAAAGCATGGTCAGGGCAGGTATATCACCTACACTGCGCATTGGATAAACCTGCTGACGGCTGCCAAGCATGGAATGCGTGGCTCTGCAGAGGAGTTGGTGACACCGCCACGACTTGCAGGCAGGCCTGCTGCCACCTCCTCTACTCATCCTACTCCATCCTCTTCCATAACCTCCTTGGCTGAGTCCTCTTCTGCTGCTGCGTCTTGCTCTACATCAACGGCACCTCCCCAGCTCCCCAGGTACTATTCCACATCCCGGATACGGCAGTGTCACGCTGTCTTGGGTTTGACTTGCTTGAAAGCAGAGAGTCACACCGGACAAGCACTCCTGTCCGCCCTGAATGCACAGGTGGAAAAATGACTGACTCCGCAGCAACTGGATATTTGGGCAAGTTGACACATGTGCCGGGCATGGCACATGTGTGTAATCTGATCGTACAACGCTTTGTGCATAAGTACCCAGGCTTACAGGACGTCCTGAAGCAGGCCAGGAAGGTGTGTGGCCATTTCAGGTGTTCCTACACGGCCATGGCGCATTTTTCAGATTTCCAGCGGCGAAACAACATGCCAGTGAGGCGCTTGATTTGCGACAGCCCGACACGTTGGAATTCAACACTCCTAATGTTTGACCGCCTGCTCCAACAAGAAAAAGCTGTTAACGACTATTTGTATGACCGGGGTGCTAGGACAGCCTCTGCGGAGCTGGGAATTTTTTTGCCACGTTACTGGACGCTCATGCGCAATGCCTGTAGGCTCATGCGTCCTTTTGAGGAGGTGACAAACCTAGTCAGTCGCACCGAAGGCACCATCAGCGACATCATACCAATTGTTTTCTTCCTGGAGCGTGCCCTGCAAAGAGTGCTGGATCAGGCCATAGATGAGCATGAAGAGGAAGAGGAAGAGTTGTGGTCAACATCACCACCAGAAACAGCCTTATCAGCATCGCTTGCTGGACCTGCGGCAACGCTGGAAGAGGATTTTGAGGAAGAGGAGTCAGAGGAGGAATGTGGCTTTGAGGAGGAGGAGGAAGACCAACCACAACAGGCATCCCAGGGTGCTCGTTGTCACCTATCTGGTACCCGTGGTGTTGTACGTGGCTGGGGGGAAGAACATACCTTCAGTGAGATCACTGAGGATGAGGAAAGGGACATGAGTAGCTCGGCATCCAACCTTGTGCAAATGGGGTCTTTCATGCTGTCATGCCTGTTGAGGGACCCTCGTATAAAAAGGCTGAAGGGGAACGACCTGTACTGGGTGTCCACGCTACTAGATCCCTGGTATAAGCAGAAAGTGCCTGAAATGTTACCGAATTCCCGCAAGTCGGAAAGGATGCAGCAGTTCCAAAATAAATTAAAAAGTATGCTTTACACAGCGTATAAGGGTCATGTCACAGCACAATGGGAATCTAACAGCGGAAGAAGTGAAAGTAATCCTCCTCCTCCCACGACCACGCCGGCAAGGACAGGACACTTTACAGACGGGTTGTTGATGGAGGACATGCAGAGCTTTTTAAGTCCTACGCATCGCCACAGCCCTTCGGGGTCCACCCTCAGAGAACGACGGCAGACTACCTCGCCTTAACTGTGGATATCGACACTCTGAGGAGCGATGAACCCCTTGACTACTGGGTGTGCAGGCTTCACCTGTGATCTGAGCTTTCCAAATTTGCAATAGAACTTCTGGCCGGCCCCGCTTCAAGTGTCCTGTCAGAAAGGACCTTCAGTGCAGCAGGAGGTATTGTCACTGAGAAGAGAAGTCGCCTAGGTCAAAAAAGATTACCTCACCTTTATTAAGATGAATGAGGGATGGATCCCAAAGGGACTGACAGTGGGCGATACATTTGACTAAAAAAGGCCTGATAAGGGGGATGTAACAGGGTGTCGCGGCTGCCGGTCCGCCGCGTGATATTTAAATCCCTAGCTTACCCCAGTACCTTGCCCTGTCGTGGTTTCCTGTTCCTGGTTTCCTGAGAGTGCTTTATCATTGTGAATCTGATTTCCTGGTATCCTGATCTTGGCTTTTCCCTGGTTATTCTGTATTCTGGTTTCCCTGACTTGGCTTGTGTAAACGGAATTGTGTATTTTCTGGCTTCCTTGATCTTGGCTTTCCGTTTGACCATTCTCTGTCTCTAGTGTATTAGTCCGGCCATTCTAAGGTCCAGTTTACCCTCTGTCCTTTTATTTTCCTTTTCTCTCCTATGTATATGTTTCTGCGTGCTGGACCACACTAGTAGTCGTGACATTGGGATTAAACTGATAAGAATAGTACTACTTAACACACCTTATAATAACGCAGAGAGAGGCAACGCAGAGAGAGGAGTCTGAAGAAGAGGAGTCAGAGGAGGAAGGTGGCTTTGAGGAGGTGGAAGACCAAACACAGCAGGCGTCCCAGGGGGCTTGTTGCCACCTTTCGGGGACCCTTGGTGTTGTACGTGGCTGGGTGGAGGAAGAGACCTTCAATGACATCAGTGAGGACAAGGAACGGGACATGGCTAGCTTGGTATCCAACCTTGTGCAAATGGGGAGTTTGCGGTTGTGCAAATGGACTGTTTGCGGTTGTTTGCGGTGCGTTAAACGGGGAGTTTGGTCTGTCACTGAGAAGCGGGCGTAACCCTTACACTACCTGATCGATACAACATCATACCTGATGTTTTAAAGCACGTTATTCCAAACAATTTAGGAATATTAGGTGATTTATGCCCTTTATGGATTAAAACCAGACTCTGCATCAACTATGTAAGTATCAACTATGTTCCATGGGAGTTTTGCCATGGATCCCCCTCCGGCATGCCACAGTCCAGGTGTTAGTCCCCTTGAAACAACTTTTCCATCACTATTGTGGCCAGAAAGAGTCCCTGTGGGTTTTAAAATTCGCCTGCCTATTGAAGTCTATGGTGGTTCGCCCGGTTCGCCCATTCGTGAACATTTGCAGGCGTTCGCGTTCGCCGTTCGCGAACGGAAAATTTTATGTCCGCGACATCACTACAGCTAGAGCCTGCTATTTGAGGCTCTACATATTGTGAGTGACCCATTACCTGTGTCATATATATTCAATTTGTACCCATACAGTACTATGCTATGTATGCATTGTTATATCTTTCAGATTAACTTCAAGAATTACTACTATTAAGTATATATATATTTTGTTTTTCTTTGGCTTGCACCCCCCACACTGTTTTATTGTTATTTCACTGTTTGTTAGTGTATTTTAGTGATTTTTAGACACTGGGGGTCGTTGCTGCCTTGTACTACTTAGCGCCAATCCACCTACACTTTTTTCTCCGTTAAGGTGAAAATAATCTTTTGGTTGTTTTGTATTCTGTATTCAAATCACTTGGGTGTGGGCTGCTAAAATATGTCTATCTTTGAAAAAAGAGCCACTATGCAAAATTATGTGGAAAATATCTTTAATGAAGTAGAGATAGGGACTCCAGATAACTATAAAATTAGCGATAACTTAGATGAGATGTGTTCTCTACTCGAAAAATAACTTACAAAAGAACTGAAAATTAAATGGGAGATCTTTACAATGAATAAATACCTAAATGACCAGATAACACCAAGGGGTCTCAGGTTTACGAAATATCCCACCTTTGATAGGGATGATAAAAGATTCATTGATATATGGGAAAATGCACCAGAGTCATTCACAATTACCATGATGCGAATTATTGTAGACCAAAGAAATAGAAATTTAGAGGTTTTGGATAAAGTTATTGGCGAAATATGTACTAAATTAGAACCATTCATTCGAACTGGAGATTTCGAATAGATTTCAAACCTAATTATGGGAAGATTGGATAAATTGGAATCTTCGATAATTATCTCCAAAAAAAAAAGAAATACCAGAGAGATACTAATAATAATGCCACAAATAATATCCGGAAGAAACCTAGGGTTAGTTACAACCAAAAAAAACACAGACTAAATGTAACCAATCAGTACTATCATACTAGAGAAACCACCTATGATCAGGTACAAAAAAGAGGTACTATCTATGATCAGGTACAAAAAAGACGACCTAGAGTTGACAGTTCAGCCCAAGAATGGACTGAAGTCAAAAGGAGTCACCGTAAACGAGACAATAGTAAAAATAGAACAAAAATCAATCCCAATAGACTAACATTCAATAAATATAGTCAAAATTTGAATGAACCTAGTTCTAAACATAATTTCTCTGTTAATCATAATAATTTTCCATTGAGATATAGGAGGGAAAATAGTTCTCCATTAAGGCAAAGGAGGGAAATCGAGATGTCTAATCGATTTGAACCGATCAGAGATCTGGATAACCATAGAACCACTCCTTTTTTAGAGAAAAGATGGAAGGAACCCTCCACCAGAACCCCTATACCGCAAAAAATAAGATACAGGAATTTAGAAGAAGGGGAAATAGGGGAGGAAAGAGATTGGAGAGACCGAAAAGGAAAAATGATGAGGAAATAAGGATTTTCAACGCCAATTAGAAGATGGCAATACGTATAAAAAGTTGGGGAAAAAACAACAAATAGATATTAATGAGAAATTTATGAGATATTTGGATAATGGATTTTCAAAAGGGATTATTAATCAAAAAGAGTATACATTTTTAAATATTAAATCACTGAAGATCCCAGTGATATATATATTGCCAAAACTACACAAGGATGCATCCAGCCCTCCAGGGAGACCTATTGTCTCAGGGGTTGGATCTTTTCTATCTAACTTGTCTAAATATGTGGACATACATCTTCAACCGTTAGTTAAAAAAGTCCATCTTACCTTAAAGATTCTATGAGCTTATTACATGTCCTAAATATTTTAAATGGAATGAAGATTTTCTATTTATTACGTGTGATGTCACCAGTTTGTACACGTGCATTGATCACGAGATAGGTTGTCAGGCTACACGTTTTTTTCTAGAAACCTCTGCGTTATATCCTGCGGAACAGGTGGACTTTGTTATGGAGGGGATATCACTCTTCCTCCGTAACAATTTTTTTTTTTGGTTCAAGGATGATTACTTTTTACAATGCAGAGGGACAGCTATGGGGACCAGGTTCACACCCAGTTATGCCAACCTGTTTATGTCCTATTGGGAGGATAGGTATGTATATGCACAGCATGACTGGAGTGCGAACCTGGTCCTATACAGAAGATACATTGATGACATCTTTTTAATTTGGAAGGGCGACGTTAGTTCTGCTCTCAATTTTATGGATGTTTTAAACTCTAATCAGTGGAATATACACTTAACCCAGGAGATTAATAAAGATTGTATTCACTTTTTGGATCTAGAGATTTTCATACATGACCAAAAGATTAACACTCGCACTTTTTTCAAACCCGTGGATGTCAATAGTTACATCCATAGGGATAGTTGCCATTTTCAACCATAGCTTGACAATATACCTAGGGGTCAATTCGTCCGTTTAAGACGTAATTGTACGGATCTCAATTCCTTTGAAAATCAAGTCAATATTCTTTAGAAACAATTTTTAGATAGAGGCTATCATTCTGAAGTATTGGAAGAAGAAATAAATAATGTGAGAGATATGGATAGGGAATCTCTTCTAATATATTATTATTATTATTATTATTATTATTATTATTATTGCCATTTATATATAAGTCTAAGGATAAAAAGAATAAAGATGAGACAATTCCAATGATTTTTCAATATAATAAGGAACATAAGGAACTAAAAAGGGTCCTTATTGAAAATTGGCACATCCTACAACAAGACATAGATATTCTACCATATATTGAGAATAAACCTAAGGTAGTGTTTAAGGGTGCTAAAAATCTTAGACAAATTCTGACCTCAAGTTACTTGGATAAACCTAAGGATAACAGTAATTTTTTAAACACCTATAGAGATAACAACAAAGGTTTTTATTACTGTGGAAACTGTATGGGGTGTAGGAATCTTAAAAATAAACCTAAGAAAATAGAAAATTTCAAATCAAGAGCAGGATCCTCTACCTTTAGGATTTACCCATTAATAACTTGCCATTCTAAAAATTTTGTGTATTTGCTCGCGTGTCCTTGTGGATTCCAATATGTTGGGAAAACATCAAGGGCACTTAAGACAAGGATACGTGAGCATATCTACAACATTAAAAGGGTTTTTGAAACACAATGTCTCTCTGCACTTTTTGAAAGTCCATGGAGGAGATCCCACTGGGCTTACTTTTCATGGTATTCAAATAATGAAGACCCACTGAAGGGGTGGCCAGGTCGAGTCCACGTTGAGCCGCTGTGAGATGAGGTGGATTTTTTATTTAGACACCTTGTCTCCTGGTGGTCTCAACGTGGACTTTGAGATGGCAGCACTTATATAAGTTTTATTTTTTTTTAATAATTTTTATATTTGTATCTTTTTGAAAGAATATGTTTTTAAAGTCTTTTAAAAAAAACTCCTTATGGGATATTGATGTCACTGTTTGCCTCCATATATACACATTTATAAGTTTTGCTTAGATGTATGATTATTTATATTTAATGTCATTAATGTGATTGCTTATTTTTTTATACTCAATTGCCTCTTTTTTATATTTTAAAAGTATGTATAATTTGTTGAAATTATTGCCCTCTGTGGCTGTATGGATTTTGCCCGCCACTAAAATGGAGTTTCCCGAGTTGCTTAGATCATCACTTCCGGAATATTCAAAACGGACGTACAGGAAATGACGTAATGACGGGACGTGCGTCATTACGTCATAAGCGGAAGTGGAACACGGAGAGACAATTGGCGGGAAATTAAATTTCCGGAAGGCTGATTTAAAAAGAAGCCGAGAGAAGTCTAGTTTATGCACTTGAAAAAGACTGAAAGTCGAAACGCGTTGTGCTTTACCGATGTTATATTTTTACTGCGATTCTTTTATAGATGTTTGTTTTATTTGAGTAAATTCTTTTTACACTTCATTTACCTGGTTTGTAGTGATGTCGCAAACATAAAATTTTCCGTTTGCGAACGTCGAACGCGAACTTCCGCAAATGTTCGCGAACGGGCGAACCGGGCGAACCGCCGTAGACTTCAATAGGCAGGCGAATTTTACAACCCACAGGGACTCTTTCTGGCCACAATAGTGATGGAAAAGTTGTTTCAAGGGGACTAACACCTAAACTGTGGCATGCCGGAGGGGGATTCATGGCAAAACTCCCATGGAAAATTACATAGTTGATGCAGAGTCTGGTTTTAATCCATAAAGGGCATAAATCACCTAACATTCCTAAATTGTTTGGAATAACATGCTTTAAAACATCAGGAATGATGTTGTATCGATCAGGTAGTGTAAGGGTTAAGCCCGCTTCACAGTGACAGACCAAACTCCCCGTTTAACGCACCGCAAACAGTCCATTTGCACAACCGCAAACTCCCCATTTGCACAAGGTTGGATACCACGCTAGTCATGTCCCGTTCCTTGTCCTCACTGATGTCATTGAAGGTCTCTTCCTCCACCCAGCCACGTACAACACCAAGGGTCCCCGAAAGATGACAACAAGCCCCCTGGGACGCCTGCTGTGTTTGGTCTTCCACCTCCTCAAAGCCACCTTCCTCCTCTGACTCCTCTTCTTCAGACTCCTCTCTCTGCGTTGCCTCTGGAACACCTCAGACTTCACCAGCTTGTATGGTAAAAGCTGGCGGGCTAAGATTTCAGACAAGCCAGCTGTCAGATGTCAAAAGGCCTCTGAGACACACGCGGAGAGACGAGAGGCACCGGACCGGACCAGCGAAACGGACCGACCAGGCCCAGCAGCTGAAAACACCGGGGCCGACTCAGAGCCCTGTTGGACTACAAACCCCTCACAGGATGCTACAGCCCCTTCTGCAGGTACGAGACCGGACGGAATCCTTACCAAGCACTGCAGTGCTGCTCCATGCGCCAGCCTCAGACCCAGGCCCCGAACGGGCATAGGATGACTGGGCAGTACCATGACTTTGGAGGGCCAGCACCGGGCTTTATGGACTCTAGCCCACCAGGAGGCTACAGGACTCACCCACCGAATAGCATTGGCAACAATACCCGGCAATCTATGGCTCCTGAATAGCACTGGCAACAATACCCGGCAATCTATGGCTCCTGAATAGCAGTCGCAGAGATACAGCACCCACGGACTGGTGATCCTTAAGGTGCAGCTAAAGCCACTTCGTCTATAGACAGTCATAACAGTTAACCTTTCCACATCATATACATGTCGCAATGCATAGTCTCTGAGAGCGGTTGATCACGATTCATACTAGGATGTCTACTAATATAGTTGAAACATGCTACTTTTATTCATGCCAGACAACCATGCAGGCCAGACTAACAAACATGCCAGGGCCAATCATAGTTAACCACCTCAGACATAGATAGCCTCACCCTGGTTCTCAGTATATAGATTTATACACTCACGCACTGCTTAATAGGTATTCACTATGACGTAAGCTTAAGCCTGTTTAAAGCGGCACTGTCATGCCGAACTTACCTTTCCCCAAAAGATTCCTCTTCTCTCCCTCTCTCAGGATATGTTCTTCTTTTCTTCCTATCTGCTCTAGTTTTCTTTAAAACATAAGACAAAGTAGGGACTATTTCTCTTTTGGAGGTTTCCTTTGCAGTGACCAGCGGTGACCAGCGGAGGAGCAAAGTCTGCTTCGTTTCCGGTGGTCACAGCAATTTTCCCATGATCCTTTGCTTCCCTATCTGTTCCCGTGATGCTTCCTGTCACTTAGACAGGACGCCGGCAAAACTGCCGAATTGCGTTCTAACAGTTTCTCCATTCGTGTTAGAACGCAATTCGGGACTTTGTTCGGATCGGAATTTCATTCTAATGAATGAAACTCCGATCATATTCATTGCTGTGGCTGAATCTTGCAGCCGCTTAGTAGATAACTCCTTAATTCCCATGGTGTCAGGGAGCTATCTACTAAAAGGCTGAAAGACCTAAATTGATCTTTCAGCCACATTTACTAATACTAAGTAAAAATTACTTAGTATTAGTAAATGATCTGCCCCTACGCGCTATACCGCAAATAGGGGCATGTCTAGTAAGCAGTGAGCAGCCTATGGCTGCTCACTGTAAAAAGAAACAAAAAAACCCTATTACCCTAAAGGATAATGAGGTTGGGGGCTATTGTCCTCCCCCTGGCCCCCACCCCTGAGCTGCGGGTGTGGGCCCTAAGTTACAATAAGGGGGGGGACCTTCTGTCCACCCCTGGCCCCCACCCCTGAGCTGCGGGTGGGGGCCCTATAAAAGAATAATGGGGGGGCTACTGTTGTCCCCCCCAGCCCCCACCCCTGCGCGGCGGGTGGGGGCCCTAATTTACGATAAGAGGGGGGGACCTACTGTCCTCCCTCCGGCCCCCACCCCTGAGCAGCGGGTGAGGGCCCTAAATGAAACCCCCCCCCATCAAAGGTGACTAGGGGTCCCCAAGCCCCTAGTCACCCACCCCCCCACCCAAATAAAAAAGCCCCTACCTACCCCCCTCACCCTAAAAAATAGTGAGGGGGGAATACAATTACTACCCTGTAAAGTAAAATTCAACTTACCATTGGACGTCTTCTTTTTTCTAAAATCTTCATTTTTCAGCCACAAAAAAGGCCAAATAAAAAGCCATCATACCCGTCGAACTTAAAAGTAAAATAAAAAACCCGAGCGCAAAAAAAAATTCCAGACGAAAAAGAAAAAACCCGACGCTCAAAAAATTTATCCTTCTTCACCCATGGAGGGCTCCGCGCAGACTGAGCTCTGCAGGGCGGGGGAAGGCCACAGGGACTTCACCTACCCACACAAAGATGGCGTCGCCCTGAATATAGATCGGGGCCGAAAATACAGATTAATAAATAGGTAATCTGGGGGGCTTAGGGGCATTTGGGGGTGACTAAGGGGTCAATTGGATGAAGTGGAGGCGGGAGGGGGGTTAAAAAAAAACGGGATGTTCTTAAATTATCTAAATGTAGATATATACCGTGTTTCTCCGAAAATAAGACCGGGTCTTATATTAATTTTAGTCACACAAAACACACTAGGGCTTATTTTCAGGGTAGGGCTTATTTATTTACGGTTCCGGTATGTACATTGAACCCCCCCTTTAATTAATCCACCCCCCTTTAATGAATCCACCCCCTCTAATTAATCCACCCCCCTTTAATAAATCCACCCCCTCTAATTAATGCACCCCCTTTAATTAATCCACCCCCCTCTTTAATAAATCCACCCCCTCTAATTAATCCACCCCCTTTAATTAATCCACCCCCTTTAATTAATCCACACACCCTCTAATTAATCCACCACCCCTTTAATTAATCCACCCCCCTTTAATTAATCCACCCCCTTTAATTAATTCACCCTCCCTCTAATTAATCCACCCCCTCTAATTAATCCACCACCCCTTTAATTAATCCACCACCCCTTTAATTAATCCACCACCCCTTTAATTAATCCACCCCCCTTTAATTAATCCACCCCCCTTTAATTAATTCACCCACCCTCTAATTAATCCACCCCCTCTAATTAATCCACCACCCCTTTAATTAATCCACCACCCCTTTAATTAATCCACCACCCCTTTAATTAATCCACCCTCCCTTTAATTAATCCACCCTCCCTTTAATTATTCCACCCCATCTAATTAATCCACACACCCCCTCTAATTAATCCACACCCCCTCTAATTAATCCACACACCCCCTCTAATTAATCCACACCCCCCTCTAATTAATCCACACCCCCCTCTAATTAATCCACACACCCCCTCTAATTAATCCACCCCCCTTTAATTAATCCACCACCCCTTTAATTAATCCACCCTCTCTTTAATTAATTCACCCCCCCTTTAATTAATTCACCCCCCTTTAATTAATTCACCCCCCTTTAATTAATTAAGTCCCAGGCATAAAATACCGGTATCTACTCACAGTTCAAAGAGTCCGACCACTGGGTGCCTCACCGCCCGGAATGGATCCTTCCGCTGAAGATCCGTGAAGGCAGACTAACGGCGCTGCGCACGTCGTCATCACGCTGCGCACGTCGTCACCACGCTGCGCGATGCCGCGGCCCGCAACGCTCCTCCCCTTCCTCATAGAAGAAGGAAGTCCCGCCAAAGGTAAAATGCCTAGGTCTTATTTTCGGGGTAGGGCTTATATTGCAGCCCACCCCGAAAATTCGTCTAGGGCTTATTTTCGGGGTAGGTCATATTTTCGGGGAAACACGGTATATACTCACGCACTGCTTAATATAACGTATTCACTATGACGTAAGCTTAAGCCTGTTTAAATTCAAAGATGTTCTTAAATTGTCTAAGCCTGTCTAAACACTACCAAGTTGTTCAATCTGACTGACAAACCTCATAATAATTTAACATATAAAATGTGCACGTATTAACATATACCCTATTGTTACAATTGTTACTTGAAAAGCATGAGGAATGCCGTTGGGGTACCACATGCTCATTTGTTATACCTCCATGCACTACAAAAATAAAGAATTAAAAATAAATAAATAAATAAATAATAATTAAAAAAAAAAATGTATGCAGCTTCCGAATGAATCTAAAATGGATGCTGTCCAGGAGGTGGGAAGGTCTGTGAGGGAGGGTCTGCTGCTGATTGGCTGGAATGTGTCTACTGACTGTGAGGTACAGGGTCAAAGTTTACTCAATGAAGATGAATAGGGGGCGGACCGAACATTGCATATGTTCGCCATCCATGGCGAACGCGAACACGCTATGTTTGCCAGGAACTATTCGCCAGCGAACCATTCATCTTTTATGCATCTGGGGAAGGACATCAGCATATACAGGAAGATCGTAGGGATAGCTTGAAAAAGCTTATTTTTCAAAAGTGATTACAGCTAGAGCCTGCTATTTGAGGCTCTACATATCGTGAGTGACCCATTACCTGTGTCATATATATTCAATTTGTACCCATTCAGTGTTATGCTATGTATGCATTGTTATATCTTTCAGATTAACTTATATATATATATATATATATATATATATATATATATATTTTGTTTTTCTTTGGCTTGCACCCCCGACACTGTTTTATTGTTATTATAGTATTTATATAATATATTATCGTTCAATCGCCAATCTTTATAAAACTTGTCAAAAGTTTCTTTGTAATCCAGTATGGCTGGGTTATGGTCTGACCATGTTATATCCTGTACTATGATCTTTTTAACAAGGTATAGCATGGCCACATCCCCCAGAATAAGTAGGAATTGAATGTTTTTGAATAACATGTGAAGTACAACTCCAGTGGATTAAACGTTCTCAAAATATCCCTAAGATTATCTTCCTTCCTTATCAAGATCTTGATATTTAATGTTTATGGATATATTTTTGGAAAACATAAAGGCCACCCCTCCCTTTTTTTTTTCTTCCAGAGCCGCGCTTATAATAAGCAGATAATTAATAGATCTTATATTAATTTTGTCAGTTTTTATCCAATATGTTTCTTGTAATACACAAACTTGTATTTGGTTTTTCTTCAGGACATCCAGAATTAGAGATCTTTTAAAAGGTGAGTTAATCCCATGAGTGTTCAATGATGCTAGCTCAATTTAACAATTTCTGCCAGCTCAAAGGGCTCTATCTCTCTCCAATTTGTACATTAGGGCTATCATAACATAGGGTATGTAAAAAAAGTTTTAAAATTACACTCATACAGTGCCTTGCAAAAGTATTCACCCCCCTTGGCATTTTTTGTGTTTTGTTGCCTCACAGCCTGGAATTAGCATGGATTGTTTGAGGATTTGCATCATTTAATTTACAGAACATGCCCACAACTTTGAAGATTTTTTTTTTTTTTTATTGTGAAGCAAACAACAAATAGGAAAAAATAACAGAAAAAGTAAATGTGCATAACTGTTCAACCCTAAAGTCAATACTTTGTAGAGCCACCTTTTGCAGAAATCACAGCTCCAAGTCACTTTGGATAAGTCTCTATGAGCTTGCCACATCTTACCACTGGGATTTTTTGCCCATTCCTCCTTGCAAAACTGCTCCAACTCCTTCAAATCGGATGATTTGCGCTTGTGAACAGCAATCTTTAAGTCTGACCACAGATTTTCTATTGGATTGAGGTCTGGGCTTTGACTGGGCCATTCCAACACATTTACATGTTTTCCCTTAAACCACTTAAGTGTTGCTTTAGCAGTGTGTTTGGGGTCATTGTCCTGCTGGAAGGTGAACCTCCAGCCTAGCCTCAAATCATGCACAGAGTGGTAAAGGTTTTGCTCAAGAATATCCCTGTATTTAGCACTATCCATCTTTCCCTTAACTCTGACCAGTTCCCCAGTCCCAGCTGCTGAAAAACATCCCCACAGCATGATGCTGCCACCAGCATGTTTCACTGTGGGGATGGTGTTCTTTGGGTGATGTGTTAGGTTTGCGTTTTCTTTGATGGCTGAAAAGTTCAATTTTAGTCTCATCAGACCAGAGCACCTTCCTCCATACATTTTGGGAGTCTCCCACATGCCTTTTTTTCGAAAACTCAAAACGTGCCATTTTGTTTTTTGCTGAAAGTAATGACTTTCTTCTGGCAACTCTGCCATAAAGCCCAACTACATGGATCGTACGGATTATTGTCGTCCTATGTACACATACTCCAGTCTCTGCTGTGGAACTCTGGAGCTCTGGAACTCTGGAACTCTGGAGCTCAGGGTTACCTTAGGTATCTCTGATTAATGCCCTCCTTGCCCGGTCCGTGAGTTTTGGTGGGCGGCCGTCTCTTGGCAGGTTTGCTGTTGTGCCATGTTCTTTCCATTTGGTTATGATAGATTTGATGGTGCTCCTGGGGATCCTTTCCTGTACATTACCAGTATTAGAATGGAGGAATAACACTACAGGAGGTAACAGGAGAGAAAAAAAAAGACTAAGTAATACCCAACAGGAAAAAACACAGAGAAGATCTCTATTTACTAAATTTGACTAGTCTCCCCAACCGTTATTAACCAGCTAAAGCCTCATATTATATCATATATGAGATAGTTGCAAGAGGAGGCAGAGGCATAAAACAAAAACAAAAAACAAAAGCTTCAACAAACAGTGAAGGACAGAGACTATTGTGTAGGAGATCTACCCCTGTCCCTTTTGCCTTAAGTGTTAATTTCCCATTATTTCCATTACATGAACTATACACTTAGCTTTAGACTGGCTTCAGTATTTCTCCAGTGTATCTTGTCCATGCATCATGAGGTGCTCAGCATTCTTTTTTGTATTCCTGGGCTGCCTATCATTTTGCTCCCTAGAGGCACGGCTGCATTCAGACAGGACCTTTCACTTGAAATACATGCCATCCTTTCCCCTCTTCCAGCCCTGGCCAAGCCGCCAGCATGAGCTACCCCTTCTCCTCAACTCGAGCGTTTCCCAGCCACACACCACAAGGACGCCGGCTACGTGCGCCTACGTCATCGCTTCTTACCCCCTCCCTCCAATGCAAGTGATTACATTTTCACCATCCCCATATGAAGACTTCTAATACCAGTCGTGAGCAGTTGAATGCATATGTGTTCCACGGAAAAGTGAAGACCGATATTCTTCTTCTGGCCGACGTCACGATACTAGCCGGAAGATGAAGAAGAAAAGAAAACCCATGTTGGAACACATATGATACGGAAGAGGACGCTTTGGGGCTTAAATATGGTGGGTTTATACCTTCAGAGATTATGTTGCATTTCAATTGACCCTGAGGAAGTCTCAGAATCGAGACAAAATGTGTAGCACTGACCCATTTGTGCTTTACTTTGCTTTTGCTTTTTATTATTTTGATTTATTTAGAGTTTTGCTTTTCCCACATGCATCCACCTGGCAACATAGAGGCGACTGTATCGTGCTTCCAGGATCTGTGATGTTGTTGATGGGCTTTTTAACCACGTACATCTTGTAAGTGTACCTCAATAAAGCAGTGTATTTTATATTGAAAAGTATCGCACTATAGTTTTTATTATTTATTATTGCATGTATCTCTGAAAATCTGGACGATCAGCTTGAACAAGAAATTATCACCTACATTTTGATGGGCTTAATATACAACCCACATTTGTGAGTTTAACCTTGAAATATTAAATGTGTTGGGCGTTAAAACAATATTACACTATTTCTTTGCCTTTGTATATATTCTTTGAAGATATCCTGCTGTATATTTTGTATCAATCTTTTTAGAGGAATCATTTTTTTTATCTAAAAAGTTGTTTTATTGAAAAAGGGGTAAATACAATTTTTTATTTTATGTGTGTATTAAACACGAGCACTGCACTTTTTTGGTGAATGTAAAAAAAATTCAAAACAATATTACAGTATTGTATCTAGTTGATATAAAATAAACCTAAAATACAAAAGAGTAGCAGACCATATAGAAATATGTATACAATAAAATAAACACAAAATGGTCCCACGCATATGTTGCTGAGGTACTTAAAGGATCACTATAGTGTCAGGAAAACAAACTCGTTTCCCTGACACTATATAATCCTTAGATCCCCCCCACCTTCAGGGCCCCCCTCCCGCTGGCCTGAAGGCGTTAAAACCCCTTCAGCCACTTACCTTTATCCAGCGCCGGGCTCCCTTGAGTGGAGCCGAATGCGCATTCATGGCCAGAGCCGCGCGTGCATTAAAAAACGCCCATAGGAAAGCATTTCTCAATGCTTTCCTATGGACGTACTGTGTGCTCAATGCGATTTTCGCATTGAGCGTCGCGGATGAGCCTCTAGCAGCTGTCAGGAAGAGAGCCACTAGAGGCTGGATTAACCCTGTAATGTAAACATAGCATTTTCTCTGAAACTGCTAGGTTTAAAGGTGCAGGGTTAAAACCTGGGGGACCTGGCACCCAGACCACTTCATTGAGCTGAAGTGGTCTGGGTAACTGTAGTGGTTCTTTAACCCCTTAAGGACCAAACTTCTGGAATAAAAGGGAATCATGACATGTCACACATGTCATGTGTCCTTAATGGGTTAATAGTAGGCTCAGACTTTTAGCAACTTTCAGTATAGAAGTTGCTGAGATCAGGCATGTAGGAATTTCCATTGGATACTGGTCCTATCATGCTTAGTTTTTCGTAAAAACAAAAAAGGAGTAAAAGTGATAGAAAGTAACCAAAACAGATTTATTTAACCCGTTAACGCCGTTACAGCGTTCCATGCCGTCTCTATAATAATGGGCTTTAAATCGATTGCGGTGGTATGGATTGACGTAATAGCTTTCAGCCCCAGAGCCTGTTCGACACTCAATTCATACTTAGTGTATTTTTATATAAATATATATATTAATATAAAACTACACTTGCAATTAAATTACGGCTGTAAAACTTACGGCTGTAAACCCCTACCCCATTGCTGCAATGCTTTCTAATGGGGTTTTAACTGACATTGGATTTCCTCATGCAGTATGTGAGGACATACAGTATCAGTTATGCGAACAAAAGTTTGACAGCCACTAGAGGCAGACTTAGTCCTGCAATGTAATTATTGCAGTTTATCTAAATCTAAGGACTAAGAGGTACATTGCACTTAGACCATTTCAATGAGCTGAAGGGGTCTTGGTTTTGAATCACATAGCAACTCACCCAGAGAGTGCTTTTAGGGGGGAAGGTTCATGAGACAAAGGGGAACAATTGCTACCTGAGAGCTAAGTGGATCACCCTGTATTTCGGACGCAGGAGCTCCCAAAAGTTGACCAGCAAAAGCACCAAACGCCCTGGAACTATTTTGGGCATAGGGCCACATTCAACCGGTCAGAACTTCTGGTCTAGTTACTGGGAGGGGAGAGGGCTATTGACTACTCAGCATCTTGTTCTAGCTCGTGAAGGATTCGGCGGAGAAAGCCATTGTAAGAAGTAGAATTCCCAGAACTGTGTGTTATCCAGTCCCTTGAAGGAAATAGAGCTAGTTCCCTATCCTGTTCCAGGATGGAGAGGTTCCAGGAGAACCCCAGTCAAGTCACCACGACTGGTGCAGAAGCTAGGAAGTGATGCTTGGCGGAGGTACCCAGCCAGTGTACAGGGAGCTCCACTAAAGTCATGGTGATTGTAGCTGTGACTTAGCCAGCCTGGAACTCCGGACTGCCTAATATCAATTCTGTGCATATAAAATAAATCTGTTGTTAGTGCCCATTGCATGCTGCTGACAGATTAACTCATTCTTGTTTCTCCTCCCTCCCACCTTATGTGAAGCCCTCCCTATCCAGTCCATTATTTGTTTAACTCATCGCTCTCCCTCTTCCTAAATTTCCTCCCTCCCTGTCCCCTCTCCGTTCACTGGCTCAGAGCCGTGCATGCATCCTCAGATTGTAAAATGGCCCAATCAAAGACTTCTCTATGAGAAGCTCTCATTGCGACTCCCATGATGCCAGATGCAGCACCGGGAACATATTTTAAAAATACTCTTTGAACATTTTGTAGGGAGGATTGATACCAATAGGGCATTATTCTATCATAAACCAAAAAGGGTTGGAGAAACCTTCTGAAGTTTTCTTTTTTCTAAAAGTTTCTATATTCAACAGAGCAAAATTTAACAAAAATCCATTAGAACTAGGTGAAACAATCGAAAATATAAAAAAAAAAAATCTCAGCTTGGAAGCCCACCAGTTATAGTGCTCTGATAGACAAGTCAGGCAAGCAGGGCCGGACTGGCCCACCGAGATACCGGGGAATTTCCCAGTGGGCTGCAGCGCCTGGGGCTGGCAGGAAGTCCTGATATGTAATTTAAATAATTTTCCCTCGGATTGTAACAGCGTGTGTTAGTTCGAGGGAAAGAAGGGAGGGGCTGAGTCTGGAGGGAGGTGCTGGTGCGTCCCATTTAGGCTGCCATGGGGCCGGAGGGAGTTCTGAGTCTCCCTCCTGAATATTCAGCAATTGGTGCCTCTATTCTCTCCCCCCGGACTCAAGCCCAGCCTCCTGGATTCAAGTCCGCCTCCGATGATCAAGCTCCGCCCCCACACACGCTGCTGACCTTGAAGGAAGAGGTCAGAAAATGGAGACATCACCTACCAGTGCGCCTTGTCTCCCACAGCCTTCTGTGACAGGTAGGCTTCACCCCTATAACAGGGGGGATTGTGTGTGTGTGTCTGCTAGTGAGTGAACTTGAATGTATGTGTGTGTGTGTGTGTATGTGTGTGTGTCAGAGAGCTTGTCTGTAGTGAGTGTGTATATACCAATGAGTTTGTCTGTAGTAAGCTTGTGTGAGTGTTAGAGTTTGTACTAACTTTGGGTGTGGTGTATGTACCAGTCTGTCTGTGTGTGTCAGTGAGATTGTCTGTCAGTGAGCATATTTGTGTGTATCAGTGAGCTTGTGTTTTTATGTCAGTGAACTTATGTGTATCAATGAGAATGTCTGTCTGTAAGCCAGTGTATCAATGGGCTGTATCAATGAGTCCATGAGATTGTCTGTGTCTGCATGTTAGCTTACTGTATAATTTTTACCCTGAACAACCCAATATTTTGAATAAGAAAAAGGAACATACCAATAATATACATATATATACACACACACACGCACACACACACTTTTCAATCCATACCAGCACTCTTGGTCGACCAATAAAATAAACAAAAAAACACTATAGGGCCATTCATCAGGACAATAAAAAGTTAATAAATACTATATGTACGTGCGCGTGTATATATGTACATATATATGTGTATGGGCTAACACACATTTTTTTCCAGGGCTTTTTTGCACCCCCAGTCCGTCCCTCTGGCAAGTATTGCCTGGTTATATGATATGATAGTCATTATGTATAGGATTTTTTAAATAAAATATTCCACCACTGCCGGAATGGAAAAAAAGAATAGCTTTTTTTTTTAGTTGGCCATCCCACATACTTAGTCCTCATACTGCCAAGGATTTTTTTAACTATTTATCCAGACAGTTACAAGCAAACATTTTAAAGAATATCTGGACCTCATGCAGCTGGTATGCACCAGCAAGCCAGTGGACAAATAGTTTAGAATTTTAAATTCACTTGTTAAAATACAATTGAATTATAATGCCCAAATAGATTATAATGCATTGTGGTCCTGATTTTCTTTAAAACCAGTAACTGTTTGGATGCCATACTTTATAGAGGATTCAAGTG
This sequence comes from Pelobates fuscus, assembly GCF_036172605.1. Lineage (NCBI taxonomy): Eukaryota > Metazoa > Chordata > Amphibia > Anura > Pelobatidae > Pelobates > Pelobates fuscus. The sequence goes on from NC_086318.1 coordinate 229,601,787, forward strand.
TAAAAAGCACTGATTTTAAAGCTGACACTGAATGCATCCTGCCAGATGGTCTGATTCTATCAGAATTACTGAATTTCAACTGGATTTGGTTGTAGTAAATAAGAAAATTACAAATGAGCTCAAAGGGTGCCAGGCAGTCCGTCACAGTCTGTTCTCCCCCATTTGTTCCCATTGCACCAAGTGCTCTTTATCACTCTCAGGGCTCTCTCTCCCATCTCCCAGTGCTCTCCCTCTGTTTTCTCAGTGCTCGCTCCCTTGTTTTTCTTGCTTTCCTCAGTGCTATCCTCTACCTTCAAGTGTTTTCTTCCCTGTGAGGATACAAGAGGATCCTCAGCAAGATATAAGACTACAACCTACCTACCTAAAGCAAAGTATTAAAGATGGGCATATTACTGGACCTTAGGGTGGCTGGGCCTAGGATACAAGAATACAAATAGTATGAACTAAATGGCAAGATGCTTAGGATACAAACAGTAAAAACTAAAACTAATATAATTCAGGCCATGAGAATAAACACTTGGATTAGAGTTGATACTGGACAGGGTAAATTCAGAGCCAGGAACAGAACTGGGTCTGGTACATAGGAATCAGTACTAAGACTGAACTCATGGTCAGGCATGCAGCCGGGCCAACACAAGAAACAGGGATAGACAAACTCAGGGTAAAAGACAGTCCATTAGGAGCAGCAGCATAAAACACAAAAGGGAACTCATCCAAATATATAAGCCTGGTCGTTTATACAAAAATACAGGGATTTTCCTTCCAAGATCCTCTGTGCCTGAGAGATATTTGCATGAGAAAAATCTAGAACTCAATTATCTCTCTGGTACAGAAAAATCTACAATATTTTAAAACACCCCAAAAATATATTTTTATACTTCAGAACCCCACGAACCCCACGTCATATCACCGAATAGTTTGAATCTGAGCGCACACTTTGACAAAATATCACTCAAATCCCTTTGGTGGTGCGGGAACGCCATTTGAATGAATTTGTGACCTGTCGTCCACGAGGTGATACCCCAAAACTGTTTCAGAGAAAACAAGGCAATGGCTGGTTATCTTTTGGGGGTTCTCGCATGAACACTGATGAATCTATCCCCTGGCTGTTAGGATACGAATGCTCCCACTGTTTGGTAGTTTAAGCCTCCGGAACGCCATTCTCCTAACTGTTCGCGAAGTTGGATGGGCAGCGGTACCAGTTTACCGGGTGTTCGCGGGGTTGTGTATCTGAAATTAGTTCCACGCTGTCAATGACCATGTACCGCTGCCCATGTTCGGGAGACAAAATGGCCACCAATTATTTAAACAAGTGCCACACAGGGGAACACTTGACCTTATAACCAATTTGTGGTTAACAGCCAAGGGTGGTCGGTAATTAAAAGATGCGAACAAGGGGACCACAGAGTTGATTCGGTAAACAAACGGGGCCATATGGATAGCCGAACAAAAGGGAATAAAAGTGCAGCTAGAGCATCCATTCCGCTACACTGGTTACCTATAGGTACGTCTAAAGCAGAGATTGCACGCGTCATTCTAGGCTACAAGTTAGGTCAGCTGACACTCTAAACCAATCACATTTACCATTTGGTGCTCAGACTAATGCTCCCTCATTGGCCCAGTAGCGCAGAGTGGGTGGCTTCCGTGGACTCTTGTTTAGCATTAAAACATTAAGAACAGTTTAACATTGAATAGAAGCGCAGCACCAGGGGTGTCTAAAGACTATAGCAACTTCCTTGAGATTAGGCTGTTAAAGTGCCTAGAGTATCCATTTAACGATTCTACCTCCAATTGTTCTCTTATCTAATTTAAAATTATCTTTCTCGTGTCTTCCCAGTACTCTCCCTTTCCTATGCCTTGTTTTACCATTCATTGAAAGTAAAGAAAATGTAAAATTTTAGTTCAAAATAGAAGATTTGAAAATATATCTGGCATGAATAAACTTTTCCAAACTTCTTGGCAAAGACCTCATGGTGAAGGTTAAATGTTAGCTGTGTACTTTGTTTTAGTAAACACTTCCACAACTTAAGCGGCTCTGTGCCCGGACATTATTGGTAATTCTTTTAAAAACCTATAATGGCCTTAAAAGTGCCAAGCAATTTGACCAATCATTGAACTTGTCTTGCCCTGAGTACAGCTCTCTATGTGAAGACAAAGGAATGGAATGCCTTACACACATGTGGCATCATAAAAATGTATCCAAATGATTTTCATGCCCATGGCTATATACTAAAGAACAGAATGACAAATATATTTATGTTTAGTAACCAAAACTTATAATTGCATTTCATATTTTTTATTACATGCTGCCACACTGAAAGGAAAAAAATACAGACCAGAGATTATGCATTTCTGCATTTGGGAAATAGGTTAGAACAGCAATATTCAGAGGGCCTTTAAATACAAAACCTAATAACAAATAATAAAAAATGATCCTTGTTAATGGAAAATGTGAAGTTTAGTAACCAGACTGTGAGAAGAATATGGAACTCAACATATTACTACCTCTGAAAGTTTAGGGGAAAAGCATTCAACAGCTCCCCACCCACTTTTTCAAAGTCAAGTTGAAATTACTCTCAAATGCTGGTTATAAACGTGTAATCTGAACTCAAGCCACTCTGCAGGGCTCCAAAAGAATTTACGATGTGCTAAATATTTCCTTTGTTCTTCACAGTGGTAGCCTGCTGTAGCAATTAGAGAGCAAATGTCTGCATGTGTTGCCCATGACTGTTTTCTGAAGAAATATCGATAATCTTGGTAACAACAGCTTAACCTTTTCAGATCACAGGAATCTTTACATATATTTCATTTCTGGGTAGACACTCCACTTCGGTGTTATAGAAGACGGGTTTCTAATTGGGTCGTATGAAGCATGAGTCTGGGTAAAACTGGTCCGGCAGCTTCCAAGCGCACATTAAGCTGAGAGTTTTGAGGTCTGGCTGGAATTCATTCTTTAACTTGGCACGCAATCAGAAGTGACTAAAAACGCCATTTCCAGCTGTTAAGATATATTTTTAACAGTCCATACTGATGCAACAGGTTACCTAGCACAATATAAAAATATATTTTGTTGAACCACAAATAGAAAGACATATATGCTATGCTTTAGATTGTAAGCTCACATGTTATCTAATTAAGCACTTTGTATAGAAGAGCTTCAATGGCTAGATTTCAACTTACAGGCTGGGCCCTCTTTTTCTTTTTTATTGGTCTGTGTATATTGTACATTTTCCGCTATTTGTACAGCGCTGAGGAATATGTTGGTGCTTTATAAATGCTAGTAATAAATAAATAATGAAAATGTAGAGTAAGACTTTGTAAGATTTCCTTGCATTATAGTAATTATCATAACGCTGCAGCGCAAGAAATGCAAGGATGTGTCTAATTATTTTAAATTTTTTTTGTATAAAAAAAATTGAGAAACCCACTTGCACCATATACCCAGACCCTTTTCAGCAATACATTCAGATATAAGAGGAGTTATGAAAGTCCTAGTAGACCAATGGAAATATAGAGTTGAATATTTCCCATAAACCCCAGGGTAGCATTGTCTTATTCAAGGAAATTAAAAGTTAAACCAACTAAAAACAATGAGGATCCAGTGCAGTGTTAATAGCCTATGGGGCATGGGGCTGGCAAATATAATAAACCAAATTACAGAATCTTTCTGATAGAAAGCACTATAAAGCTATAACCTCACAAATCTTGTATCTGGAAATTGTATTTTTAAGACTACACATTCCTTATGTCAATCTCTCGTTTCCATCTCTCAAACCAGTCTGTCATCTTACAAGACTCATAGATCTATTCTCTTTTCTCTTAGTCATCACAGACTCCAAATCCTCTCTGTTCAGGACTCACTCAGGCACTTTTCTCCCTCACTTCCTACAGTCAGAGAGAAGCTTACACCTGGTATGCAGCCTGGAAACGCGTTTCACTGGGTTGTGACAGCTTTCTCAATTGGTTGAGACCGTTCAAACCGATTGAGAAATCTGACACAGCACAGTGAAACGCTTTTCGGCAAGAAGATTGGAGACTACATTTTATACTATTTGCATATTTTAGTTTTATAAGTTCTTTATACTTATGTTTAATATATTTTTGTTTTAACATCAAAATAGTCGATCATCTTCTACCTTGCTGCTTAAAGAAGGGTTGTAGCCCCTTATAGGCACACATACCTCTACACCAGAAACCAGGTTTTGGGTTCCCAAAAAGGTGAGAAGCCATTTTTCTATCACTTATAACAAAAATCTTTGGAATATATTACACTAGGAGCCATTTTGCTTCCCATGTTTCCCGTCCCTTCCTCTCTTTTGTATATGAGGATCTACTGATTAAGAGAAGGATCTGTCTGGTACAGTGTCACCTGAGTACACGCATGCCCTAGTGACTTGAGCCTATCCCAATGGGCTCTAGATCATGTGAGTGAGACCATATATACTACTTATTCACACGATTGTTTCACCACGTTATTGCACTATTTGTAGCCTTTATCTCTGCAGATATACGTACTGCGATACGTCTTTTCCTCTGCATGTTTAATTGTGTTAACCCATAGGGGTAAGTCCATATATTTCCAGCGCTCCACATATACACTAGTGGTGGTTTGTATTATATACAATATTCTCCTATACACTCTGTGTACACCTGTTCTATACAGTGTAATATGTATTGTGTTGTTGTTCAGCTGAGATTGTAGTTACCTTATTTTAAGACCTGGTAAGGAACAGAATATTGTAATTATTTCCTGATATATAATACAATACAAATCAAAGAGGGTGTACTTCCTTTTTCCCAAGACAGTATATGCTTAGTTATTTTTACCATATACAGCTATGAGAGAATCAGGATTGTCTCAGAGTCCTCTAGTCGCTGTTTTGCTGTTATATGAGACATGATATCCCAGCTATGGGGTTGTTAAAAGGAACTTAATATGCAGAAAACAACTAAATAACAAAGTGAAACAAGGGGAAGTGGATTACGAGGTGTGATGAGAGCCTGAGTGAATAGGGGGTGGGGTCAAAGAGTGGCTGTCATTTTTCAAATGTAATGCTGAAGACAGTGTCACGGATCAAGTTAAGCTCTGCAATAAAGATATGTTGAAATCAGCTCACCGTTTTATGCACATCATGATCCTAGGGATGAGGTAAAGGGGTGATCAACCACCGGTTACGACCAGGAAAGGTTCCTCCTCTGTGCACTGTAACTTACTGTAGCGTGGCCAAGCGGAACAGAAGCAGAAAGTAAGTATGCTCCTCTGCTCAGTGTGTCGGTGCAGTTCCAGGGCTTCTTGGCACAGCGGTACCGGCCTTTGCGATATCTAGGCTACAGGTACAGACCACTGGCATACTCAGGATACAGAAAAGGTTTATTAAACACAGTCTACCATCTAACAGCCAACACTCCGGCAACTACAGTAGGGAAAGACTGTTAACAAACACACAGACAGATTGATTTGATTGGCTGTGTTTAACTGTAGGCATTACTCCCTCATTAGAAAGGAACCATCTTTCATCTCCACTTCGTACGAACACATGCTATATGATTTATTTGTTCTTCCATGACTTCTTGCCAGTCACATCTTCAATATTTCTGTCATACTGCTCTTGTTGATGGAAATCAATGTTTATTAGTGTATTACAACGCATATATTGAAAAATTTTTGAAGTTGAATCTGTCTTGCCAATTATAACTCCATATACAGAATTATACAGAATAAAACTGAATCTGTTATAATTTGTTGGTCAAACTGCTAATAAATGTTCCCCAGTTGGAGAACAAGAGTCCCAATTCATAATCTGGTGGTGGGGCATAACTTTCTTATTAGTGATATCATAATTCCATGTTGTTGTTGTTGTTGAGTTTTTTTTTATCACAATATTATGTTCCCAGCCCCTATCTCTATCTATATGCCCTTGCTATCAATTTATTCTGTGAACCTGTCATATTAAAGCGGCACTGTCATGCCGAACTTACTTTTCCTCAATATCTTCCTCTTCTCACCCTCTCTCAGGATCTGTTATTCTTTTATTCCTGTCTTCTTTAGTTTTCTTTAAAATCATAAGACAAAGTAGGGACTCTTTGCCTTATGGAGGATTCCTCCACTTGACCAGCTCTGACCAGCGGAGGAGCAAAGTGTGCTTCATTTCCGCTGGTCAGAGCAGTTTTCTCATAATCCTTACCTTTCCTCTGTGTTCCCGCGATGCTTCCTGTCAGTTTAGACTAAACTGCCGAATTGCATTCTAACTGAATGAGAACAGTATGTTCGTTTCTTTTAGAACGCAATTCGGCACTTTGTTCAGATCGCAATTTCATTCGAATGAATGAAACTCCAATCCTATTCGTGCTGTGGCTGCATCTTGCAGCCGCTTAGTAGATAACTCCCTAATTCCCACGGTATCAGGGAGTTATCTACTAAAAGGCTAAAAGATCTAAATTGGTCTTTCAGCCACATTTACTAATACTAAGTAAAGATTACTTAGAATTAGTAAATAATATGCCCCTACTCGCTATACCGTGAGTAGGGGCATGTCTAGTAAGCAGTGAGCTGCTCACTGTAAAAAACAAAACAAAAAAAAACTAATAGCCTCCCCCCTCTTGCGCGGCTCGTGTGGGTCCCCTAAATAACAATAAGGGGGGGGACCTACTGTCCTCCCCCCTGGCCCCCACCCCTGAGCAGTGGGTGGGGGCCCTAAATAAAGATGGGGGGACCTACTGTTCTCCTCCCCGGCCCCCACCCCTGAGCGGTGGGTGGGGGTCCTAGATAAGAATGGTGGGGTGGGACCTACCATCCTCCCCCCGGCCCCCACCCCTGAGCGGTGGGTGGGGGCCCTAAAAAAAAAAATAAGGGGGGGACCTACTGTCCTCCCCCCGACCTCCACCCCTGAGCGGTGGGTGGGGGCCCTAGATAAGAATGGTGGGGGGGACCTAATGTTCTCCCCCCCAGCCCCCACCCCTGAGCGGTGGGTGGGGGTCCTAGATAAGAATGGTGGGGGGGCTACCATCCTCCCCCCGGCCCCCACCCCTGAGCGGTGGGTGGGTGCCCTAAAAAAACAATAAGGGGGGACCTACTGTCCTCCCCCCTGGCCCCCACCCCTGAGCGGTGGGTGGGGGCCCTAAATAAAGAGAGGGGGGGACCTACTCTCCCCCTCGGCCTCCACCCCTGAGCGGTGGGTGGGGGCCCTAGATAAGAATGCTGGGGCGGGACCTACCGTCCTCCCCCCCGGCCCCACCCCTGAGTGGTGGGTGGGGGCCCTAAAAAAAAATAAGGGGGGACCTACTGTCCCCCCCTGGCCCCCACCCCTGAGCGGTGGGTGGGGGCCATAAAAAAACAATAAGGGGGGGAACCTACTGTCCTCCCCCCTGGCCCACACCCCTGAGCAGTGGGTGGGGACCCTAAATAAAGAGAGGGGGGACCTACCGTCCTCCCCCCAGCCCCCACCCCTGAGCGGTGGGTGGGGGCCCTAAATGAAATTCCCCATCCCTAATCAAGGTGACTAGGGATCCCAAGCCCCTAGTCACCCCTCCCCCCACCCAAATCATACTATCCCCTACCTACCCTCCTCACTCTAAAAATAGTGAGAGGGGAATAAAATAACTAACCTGTAAAAAAAAAAAATGTTCAGCCCCAAAAAAGGCCAAATTAAAAGCCAGCATACCCGTCGAACTTAAAATAAAATAAAAAACCTGAGCGCAACAAAAAAAAACTGCCGAAAAAGAAAAAACCTGAGCGCAAAAAAATAATCCATCTTCACCCATGGAGGGCTCCGCGCAGACTGAGCTACGCAGGGCGGGGGCAGGCTTATAAAGCCTTGCCCCGCCCTGCAATTAGGCTAAGAACACTCTGAATGGTGGGTTTAAGCCTATCACAGTGCTCTTTGTCATTTTACACAGCGTGGGGAAATTCCAAAGATCTTTCCCACGCTGTGTAAAATAACACAGAGCACTGTGATTGGATGGCTTGAAATCCATCCAATCACAGTGCTCTGCGTCATTTTACACAGCGTGGGAAAATTCCAAAGAACTTCCCCACGCTGTGTAAAATGACACAGAGCACTGTGATTGGATGGCTTTAAATCCATCCAAACACAGTGCTCTGTGTCATTTTACACAGCGTGGGAAAATTCCAAAGAACTTTCCCACGCTGGGTAAAATGACACAGAGCACTGTGATTGGATGGCTTTAAATCCATCCAAACACAGTGCTCTGTGTCATTTTACTCAGCGTGGGAAAATTCCAAAGAACTTTCCCACGCTGTGTAAAATGACACAGAGCACTGTGATTGGATGGTTTGAAATCCATCCAATCACAGTGCTCTGTGTCATTTTACACAGCATGGGAAAATTCTAAAGAACTTTCCCACGCTGTGTAAAATGACACATAGTACTCTGATTGGCTTAAACCCACCAATCAGAGTGTTCTTAGCCTAATTGCAGGGCGGGGCATGGCTTTATAAGCCTTCCTCCGCCCTGCGTAGCTCAGTCTGCGCGGAGCCCTAGATGGGTGAAGATGGATTATTTTTTTGCGCTCGGGTTTTTTATTTTATTTTAAGTTCGACGGATATAATGGCTTTTTATTTGGCCTTTTTTGGGGGCTGAAAAATTAAGATTTTAGAAAAAAGAAAATGTCAAATGGTAAGTTTAATTTTTTTTTACAGGTTAGTTATTTTATTCCCCCTCACTATTTTTAGGGTAAGGGGGGTAGGTATGGGATAGTTTGATTCGGGTGGGGTGGGTGACTAGGGGCTTGGGACCCCTAGTCACCTTGATTGGGGGGGGGATTTTCATTTAGGGCCCCCACCCGCCGCTCAGGGGTGGGGGCCGGGGGGAGGACGACAGTTGGTCCCCCCCTTATTGTTTTTTAGGGCCCCCACCCACCACTCAGGGGTGGGTGCCGGGGGGAGGACGGTAGGGAACCCCCTCTCTTTATTTAGGGCCCCCACCCACCGCTCAGGGGTGGGGGCCAGGGGGGAGGACAGTAGGTCCCCCCTTATTGTTTTTTTAGGGCCCCCACCCGCCGCTCAGGGGTGGTGGCCGGGGGGGACAGTAGGTCCCCCCCTTATTGTTTTTTTAGGGCCCCCACCCACCGCTCAGGGGTGGGGGCCGGGGGGGAGGAGGTAGGTGTCCCCCCCGCCATTCTTATCTAGGGCCCCCACCTACTGCTCAGGGGTGGGGGCCAGGGGGAGGACAGTAGGTCCCCCCTCTCTTTATTTAGGGCCCCCACCCACCGCTCAGGGGTGGGGGCCAGGTGGGGAGGACAGTAGGTTCCCCCTATTGTTTTTTTAGGGCCCCCACCCTCCGCTCAGGGGTGGGTGCCGGAGGGGCACAGTAGGTCACCCCCTTATTGTGTTTTTAGGGCCCCCACCCACCGCTCAGGGGTGGGGGCCGGGGGGGAGGAGGTAGGTGTCCCCCCCGCCATTCTTATCTAGGGCCCCCACCTACTGCTCAGGGGTGGGGGCCAGGGGGAGGACAGTAGTTCCCCCCTCTCTTTATTTAGGGCCCCCACCCACCACTCAGGGGTGGGGGCCAGGTGGGGAGGACAGTAGGTTCCCCCTATTGTTTTTTTAGGGCCCCCACCCTCCGCTCAGGGGTGGGTGCCGGAGGGGCACAGTAGGTCCCCCCTTATTGTGTTTTTAGGGCCCCCACCCACCGCTCAGGGGTGGGGGCCGGGGGGGCAGGATGGTAGGTGTCCCCCCACCATTCTTATCTAGGGCCCCTACCCACCGCTCAGGGGTGGGGGCCGGGGGGAGGACAGTAGGACCCCCCTCTCTTTATTTAGGGCCCCCACCCACCGCTCAGGGATAGGGGCCAGGTGGGGAGGAAGTAGGTCCTCCCCCTTATTGTTTTTTGTAGGGCCCCCACCCTCCGCTCAGGGGTGGGTGCCGGAGGGGCACAGTATATAAATGCATTTTTTCAAGGCAGTAGAGGTTTCTAGAGCTTAAATGGACATGTGTGTTTTACCTATTCACTACAGAATTGAATATATAAAACAGAACTAATTGGATGATCTTCAAATCTTGAGGCAGTGGTTAGTTTGTAATAGCTGGCCTATTGGCAGGGCCCATCTTAAATCCTCATGTAGAGATTATATGTCCTTTGGTATGGTAAGCCTTTTAAAGATGAATTTCTCGCAAAAGAAGTCATGATGTCTCAATATTTGTAACACAGGGTTCATATTTACCTGGATGTCTTGCATAGTTTGACTGTAGACAAGGATGTCATTAAGATACATCATCACAACTTATGGAAGCTATGTTTCATTGATCATGGAGAAATCTTTCTTAAAACCTTCCCCAGGGAATGAACAATGAAAAGAGGAATCTTCTTGTCACAATACCTGTATTTTTTCTTCTCTAGTGCTCAATTTCTAGTTCTCCGATGCTGCTTTTTCATTACTCGTTATTCGGTCAATTGCTTGAGTTTGGGGTTTCTGTACAGATGCTTTTGTCATGCTTATAGAATATGAGGATGCAAGTTTGACAGTGGCCCATGTTGCTGTTGATGAACACTTTACAGATAATGTTCCTTTATCTGTGTCTTAGTTTGGTATTTACTAGGAGCCACTGCTAGGCTCCAAAACATGTGAGTCTACATCTATACCGTCTTACTTCTGGAGTTTTATGCTCAAATAAACACAAATGAAAAGGTAAGTATTAAGCAAACCAGAGTGGGGGAGAAGAGACACCAAAACAAGTCTCTTTTTATATTTTTTCAACTCCCTACTCGGGGCTAATACATAGAGAGCAACCCATGGACACTACAGTATCGTGAACTAAAATATAACTTTTAATAAAAAACTTTAAAAATATCCTAAGTATAAACGTGAGAAAAAATTGTAAATACAATTCTAAATTTGATAAGGCTGTGATCAGCAGCCCATCAATTTATAACAGGAGAGGTAATATAGCCTCGAGTCTAAAACGCCACTGGGGTGAATTAAACTAGGAGTGGAATCTGCAGAGATTAGCTAAATGGAGATTGCCTTGCTGCTGTGAGACATCATGTCTTTACCTCCCGTATATTAGCATAGCACAAACATCAAATTAGAAACCCACCCCGAAAAGGAACTTCCCCACTGCTGCACACAAAGAAATCCCTGCGGCTGAGAGAAAGCTAAAAAATAATAATGACAGCTACTTGTCTGCTGGAGCTCGTAGTACAACTAAAGTCTAAGTGGAGAGACCAGTGTAAAGGATCCGTATACACTGATGTCTGTACACTCACTGTCTGGTAAGTCAAACGTTAACTCCTAATAGCTGAACATTCTAACGGTCAAGGCTAAATAAATAGCAGGTACAACTTAATCTGAACTTAAGCTAGTAATAGAGCTGGAGCGATCCATAGGAGGTCTATCTGTCTGTCCCTTAAGTAAAACTCCATATCTAGCTAGTTGCTGCTAGTCCCGACGCGCGTTTCGCCGATAGCTCGGCTCGTCCAGGGGAACCGGGTAAGACACATCAATGGTTTAAATATCCCGCCCTCTCTTCCTATTGGCTGGAAATTATCATTAGCCACTATGGAGAGGGGAGGGACTACGAACGGAAGAGAATTAACTCTTAATGGCCGGGTTAGAAGCGGCCCATGTCTTATTATAAAAAATCTATGAAAAAACACATCTGGCAAGTATAAAGACATTTGGGACAAGTTTAAATATAATATCCTAAAAATGTAAATCAATGTGCAGTCCATGACTAGGTCAAAGGACCCATACTGCATATCGCAAAAAAGAGTTATGATAATAACAATTCGTATTATAGTCAGTAACTACAGTGGTATTAGACTGCAACATTGTGCTAAGGAAGTAATAGGTTTAACACTGTAAATCATATCAGAGAATGTTACATATATGATCAAATGAACTAGGTAAATTAATTGACTGGGAAAAATTAAACTTAAAGAATGTAAATATGTGGAAGGTTGTTTCTGAATCACCTTCTGTAGAATATATTGTACACAAATCAGGTATGTCATAAGGAGTTCTTCAGAAAGCTAAGAGCACTTCAACAAATGTAATCGCCATGTGAAAGTGTCAAGTGCTTAAACACTCCTGAAAAAAGAAAATGTAAAAAATATATAATAAAAATAATAAATAAATAAATAGAGGTGAAGTTCTCCTACATTACGAGTGTATAAATGGGGTGAAATTAAATTCTTCATTAAGTCCTTTCGGATATAATGTCTGAAAGAGGTAGATCCAACGGGATTCTGCCTTTAACAAAGCAATGTTGATGTCTCCTTTACGGTGATTTAAAGAAAGTTTTTGTAACACCTGGAATTTTAACACCTCTGGTTTGGAAGCATGATTGGTTCTTACATGTTTTGCAATCGGGGTTTCGATATGTACATTAGTAATGGAATTCACGTGCTGTAGAATTCTCCTACGTAGCTGTTGGTACGTTTTGCCTATGTACTGTAGTCCACATTCACGGGTTATAATGTAAATCACATTGGTGGAACTACAGTTAACAAAGGCATTGATAATTGTCCCTTTTCGGGTTCTCTTATTCAGGACAGATTTTGTAGGTAGTATAAAACTACATGCCTTACAGTGGCCACATCTGTATAGCCCATTGGTTGACTGAAGCCACGTGCGAGTCGGGGGTGTCTTAGAGAAAGGTTTAAAATGGCTATGTGTTAGAATATCCCCTAAATTCCTCGCTCGTCTATATGTCATTGAAGGTTGTTTAGTAAGAGTTTTATTCAAACTGGTATCGTACTGCAGTACCGGCCAATTCCTGCTGAGTACTTGTTGTGCTATGTTCCAGTGTTTGTCATATGTACCAATAAATCTTGTCACGCTAGGAGTTCTGGAGAGTTCTCTAGGTGGTCTATGCAGACTCTCCGATCTGTCCACCAATTGGGTTCTTTGGTAAGCTTTTTTTAAAATTCTGTTGGGATAGCCCAGTGACTTAAATCTCATTCTAAGTCCTTTGGCTTCCTTCTCAAAGTCTTCTTGGTTGGAACAGTTTCTCTTAGCTCTCAGATATTGGCCATAAGGTATGTTAGCTTTAAGATGGTGTGGATGGTAGCTCTGCCAGTGCAGGAGGCTGTTTGTGGCCGTTGGTTTCCTAAATAATGAGGTACTTACATCTCCATTCTCATGTATATTTATATTTAAATCCAAGAAAACCAAATGTTTCTCGTCTATAACATGAGTGAGTTTGAGATTAATTTCATTCTGATTAAGTTGTTCTACCATCTCTTCAAATTGTGAAAAAGAACCTGACCAAAAGATCAGGATATCATCTATATAACGATACCATTTGTGTATAGATGAGACAAAATCCAAGTTAGACATATTGAACACCATAGTCTCCTCCCACCACCCCAAGAATAGATTAGCGTAACTGGGTGCACAAAATGAACCCATGGCTGTGCCCCTGGTCTGTAAATAGTATTTCCCATTGTAGGTGAAATAGTTTATGCTCAAATAGTGCATTATTTTGTTTCTTCTGTTCTCCTTGTATGCCTACAAGACTGTCTACCATACCGTACAAGGAATAACCACCAGAAATACAAGGTTAACACTATATGCTTAGACAAGGTGCTTAAGTTGGAGCTGAATTACAGCTTCAGAAAGGTGAAAGTGTACATCTTATTTTTTAATTTTCATCATCAAAAAACTTACTACACTATCAGTTCTTCTGTTTTATTTCTTTTTCATTACATAAACTTTTAAGTTCAATCCAGGAGCTACATTCACCCCCTATTATACTTAATATTAAAGTTACTGTTAGTTAGAAATATACAGGTATAGATTAACTGGGCTACAAGCAATGGAAACATGTCCAGTAGCATAGAACAACATACTGTATCTAGGGATTTACATGATGAGATTGATTCAAACAGCAATAAAAACAATTATATTTAACATTTTTCTGTTCTTTAATGATTACTTTACATTTCACATGTTTTCTATACATCAAAATAATGCTGCCATTGTACATGGTTTGATGTACATACGCACTATAAAATAGTTTTTGACAAGTCATAACCCTACATCTGGTACAGGTGTTAAATACTGTTTATACTTTTAAGTGCCAGATGGGCTATGGCCTACATACCTCTATTACATTAAAATGCTAGGACCATTCCTTAGCAAACATTGTAATGATGTCACCAATAGAAACCCAAATAGAGACTTCTCTATGACAAATTACCTGTGCCCAAGTAGGAATTTCAATAATGATAATTTTTAACAAATTTGCCAAAAGTAAGGCTCAAACCTAATTTATTCAATGCACAATATGACACTGAGCATTTGGAAAAAAATATGCTGAGAGTTATGTATAACATGAAAACAATAAATGCTTGACCACACACAAATCGAATACTATGTTATGAACCCTAAAGGGTTGGGCAGCTAACCTAAGGTGGAAGGATACTCACTGCACTGCTAAGCTGTCACAATTCATACAATATGTCTTCAGAGAAAGTGCTGTTAGCAGTGACATCATTTTCTAAACAGCAATATGTCTTTTATATAAAATTAACATATAAGCTATTTGCTTTATAACATTAGGATATGCAGTTCAGGATGTATATCCTATAGTTACATATACCTAATATAAATTTTTGACTAAAAATACTCCTTTGTATTTGATCTCCTGTTTATGTGAACTGTTTTCAGATAGCTTGATACATTAAAAATATTTAAATTATTAACACTTAAAATGTTCTATTTTTTAACTAAGGAACCATGTAATCATTTTCAACAAAGACATAAGGAAAACTATTCACAAACATTGGCACATTTTATCTGAAGACCCTGTTCTCAATAAAATCATCCCTGAAAAACCTAACATTATTTTTAGAGGTGCCCCAAATTTTAAAACCCTTTTAACAAAAAATTTTACAAAGACTAAGTCAAAAAAATTATCCACCTTGTCTAACGTTAAAGGTTTTTTTTAAATGCAGAAAATGTATCGTTTGTAAGACTACCCAAATGTCAGTCCCAAATAAAACCACAACATTCAAATCTAACATTACTAACAAAAGTTACAATATCAAACAGTTCATCACATGTTGTACGAAAAATGTCATATACCTACTGGAGTGCCCTTGTGGCCTCCAATATGTGGGTATGACGTCAAGATGCCTAAAAATTAGGATATCAGAACACTGTCGGAACATTAAGAATGGATTTGAGAATCACACAGTGTCTAAACATTTCCTAACACACCACCAAAAAAAACCTAACGTTCTTAAGTTTACCCCTATTCAAATATGTAATATTCCATGGAGAGGTGGTGATATAAGAAATATTCTGGCAAAAGCCGAAATGGAATGGGTTTTTAATCTTAAGACACTAACCCCAGAAGACTTAAATGCATAATTTTACCTTTTTAATTTCTTGTAACGTTTTAATATAAGTGTAATTTTATGTATATATGATTATTAGCTTCCTTTTTTTCCCTTCATTATTAGCTAAATACACTGTTATTTTTTATTTTATTTTATTTTATATTAATTTATTTTGTTGTTAATCATATACTAAGACCATCATTTCATGTTTTATTTACTTTTTTAATTTTTTTTATTTTATTTTATTTATTTTCTTTTAATATATGTATAATTTATTTTATTACACTGTCTTATTATTCTGTATGCTCCCCTCCCATTATTTATATACCTCACCACTTTGCCCTTTAAACATATTGCCTTTTCACCCTTCTGCCCCTTTACCCTTTTGCCCTTCACCACTATGGCCGCTTATTATCCTCTCTTCCCCTCATTAATTATGACTCCCCCATCCCCTATTCCGTTTTAATTTTAGTTCCGATCACGCCATTATCTTAGACGTGATCCGGACTACATTTCCCTCCATGCTTAGCGTTATCACACGGCACTATGCCGTTACCGCCCACCCGCCCGTTTCATTGGTTTAGAATGGCCGCGCCTCTGCGACCTTTCACCTGTTCTTTCATCTCTCAATTTCTTCCCTTCCCTTGCATAAAAATCCATTTTTTTTCGTCCCCTACAGGTCCTTAGTGGGTTAAGTATAACCCCATAATATACAAATATAAAAACGATTCCTTTTTACTGTTTTAGTATGTTAACCTATTATATGTATAATTTTAAGTCATTATATGTATAATTTTAAGTCACATGGTAATAACGCCATTTTGGCGCCAATTTTTTTAATTTATGCCATATAGCTGCCTATATAATGTGAATAGCCAGGATTATTTTCTCTACACTTGAAAAAGTCTATTGTTTGGCGAAACGCGTTGTGTATTTTTACTTTGTTTTATATTAAAGTATTTTGTGACTACCTTTCACTTTGGGTTAGTTCATTTACTTTATATGTTGCTGTTTTATCCTGGCTGATTTTTATCATCATTTTTAACAAGATCCAGTACATCAAAAGAAATCCCTGGTTGGGATTATTCCACCTACGCTTGGTTCATAGAGCAGTGTGCCTGCTCTGAACACTGTAAGTACGTTTCTTTTTATTTCTTTGTCATTTTATATATGGAAAACACTATGGGCCCTCTTTTGTGATTTTATTTTCATAAGACCGGCACTGCAAGCATCACTAGAAGAATATCCTACACGTGGGAAGTTTAAATACCACTGTATGCTGTTTTACTCAGAGCTGGTCATAGCTCTTCAAATTGTAAGTTGGCACTCTTAGGACCTCAGTGTTGTCTGTTGTTGCAGTATTACTTAAGTTATTGCACCATTGGGTTTTTCCCTCTTTTATATATTTTATTTGCTGACGTCTGTCTCAGAAGTTGTAAAGAATCGTGTGGAGATACCTCCAATTGCCCAGTAATATCCTACATGTGGGGAGTATTAAATACCACTGTATGCTGTTTTACCTAGAGCTGGGCTTAGCTCTAAAAATTGTAAGTTGGCACTTCTCCACGTCTGTGTTGTTCGTGATCCTTTCAGCATTACGGTTTTGCACTATCGGTCTCCCCCTTCTCTGCTTTTGTATTCCATATTCGACTACTGAGATTCAAAAGCAAGAATAGAAGAACAGTTACTCAAGGTCTACACTGTACCTATAGAGACTTTTTTCACCTTCTTTTATTTTATTTTATCTAGCGCACCCTGTATTTGTTGTCTTTTGTCCTCTCCATCCTCTGAAGGGTTTGAGGGTTACCCTTCCTCTCAGGTGTGCAGCTTTATCCCCCCTTGTGATCAGTACTGTAGCGCTGTTCCCTCCCCACTTTTTCTCACACAGCCATTAATGTCTAAACCGGCAACAAAAGTGAGTACTGTATATATATATATATATATATATATATATATATATATATATATATATATATTGTTGTTTATATTATATTTAGTTTCTCTCTTCTCTCTTTACTTCTTTTTTTTTTTTAGTTGATCTTATGACCTCTTGCCAATGGCCTCCTTATACTAGTGACCACATACAGAAAGCCATGAACCACATTAGCGAAGAACGTTGTTGCCCCCGTGAGAACCACTTAGGTCATAGGCCATAAACTCGTTGGGCCACCTATTCAAGATCCAGGCGATTATATAAATTTACAAAACCCTTCAGCTCACCAGTTAGCCTGTTACCATGTGATATGTATAGATGCTATTGTATGTCTAATATCTTATGTCTCACAAATGTCTATATGTACAGTATCATATGTCCCTCTCTTATCGATGACCTGGGTATAAATAAAGAATAAAAGAATAAAAGAATAAAAATATATACATAATATTTGAATATATACTTTATTACTGCTTTTTTTCTCACTTGATGTAAGAAACTGCATCTATCAATGTACAGCAAAATATATGCATAATATTTAAAATATAATATTATGTGTAGCAGTATACTGATTGATCTATCTTTGCACCTTTTTGGTTTGTCTGATTAAGTTTCTCAATTTTTTTTTTTTTATTAAATCGGACAACATGAACCACCATATGGCTAAAATTGGCTGTTCCAAACATTTATTGAAATTTGTTTTAAAAAATGTATCCACAAGACTAATCACCATTGCTACACAAAAAAAAAACATATACAAAAAAAAAGAAGAAACAAAAAAGAAAAACCAGCAGACAACTAGAAAAGAAGGAGAAACAAAAAGAAAATAAAATTCTTGAGACAGAGGGTGCAGAATTAATGCTTGCCTTGCCAAAACCAATCAGAAGTCCAAAAAGGTGTAGCACTCCAATATATTGGGTAACAGTACACACAAGGGCTATCTTACTACTACAGGGTCGAAACATTGTGGCCCCAGATGACAGAGGGTAGCCCCAGGTAGTGAGAGAAACAGTCACATAACGCCACATAACGGAATTATTCCATCATGGGTTTTAGGACCCAGAATTATGCATTATTAAGGCATTAGATATACCTAAATATAGATAAATATAATTAATGATATAATATGATAGAGTGATTGTCTTTTATAGAGGATGCCATTTTAGCAAGTATTGACATGTTGCTAAACATAGAAACAAGCTCATAATGCACCATAAAGCATCATAATGATTACTCCAGCCATCGTAAAAATTACATTAATGAACCAAAGAAATATATACAAACCATATTTTGAAATGCACCGTATTATACAAATATAAAAACAGATAACATTCATATACATATACATACATATACATTTTTTGTTTTTTATGAAAATCGTTATTTACATTTTCACAAGGTATGCAGAACCTATAATACATGTGCAATTATCGCCAACTAATGTATAAAAAATATGAAAATGTATCCATACTTACCGTAATTTTCCTTTCCTGGTCATAGGCCATGGCAGCACAACAATGGGTTAGCTCCTCCCTATCCCTAATTAGACAGGAACAAAATTAAAATCAGGGGTATAAATACCCCCTCCCACCAATAGTCCCTTAGTCTTGTTAACAGCAATATCCCAGGGCAGGATCTAAGTGCTGCCATGGCCTATGACCAGGAAAGGAAAATTACGGTAAGTATGGATAAATTTTCATCTTTCCTGGCCATATCCATGGCAGCACAACAAACGGTGATACCCAAGCAATAACCAAGGGAGGGAATAAAGAAAAACCACAGACTCAAGAATTTTCTAGATGCTGGTGTATTAGAAATCACATGTGCAAATAGAAATCAATCAAGAGGAGTTGACTGCGGATAAAACTGATATGCCAAAAGAGTCTGACTGGCTGGCTTTAACGTCAATCTGGTAATGCTTTATAAACGTGTTTGGAGAAGACCAAGTGGCTGCTTTGCAAATCAGTTCTGGTGATAAATTAGCCGCTGCTGCCCAAGATGAGGAAAGGGACCTCGTAGAGTGAGCCTTGAGTCCGTCAGGAATTTTCATTTTCGATGCTTGGTAAGCCTGAATGATGGCGGCAACAATCCATCTACTGATGGCTATCTTAGAAGCCTGAAGCCCTCTTCTGGGACCGTTGGGGATGACGAATAGCCTTTGAGAGATCCGCCAAGCTGAATATCTTTGTAGATAGACAGACAGAAATCTAACCATATCTAACGGAGGAGGCAGAGGTTCAGCATCCTCAGTAGAAGATTCCAAATGAAGAGCAGGGAGTACTATTTCTTCGTTGATGTGAAAAGCTGAAACAACTTTAGGACGAAATTCGGGAACAGTCCGCAAAATAACTCCGTCCTTATGAAAAACTGTAAAGGGTTCCTTTGATGATAAGGCATGGAGTTCAGACACTCGTCTACCTGAGGCTAAGGCCACCAATAGAACAGTCTTAATGGTGAGTAACTGAGGAGAGATGGATTCAAGAGGCTCGAAAGGAGAATTGCCCAGAGCCTTTAACACCAAGGGAAGATCCCATGGTGGGGCGAAGGGCTTGATAGGAGGCTTGATTTTCAAAACTGCTGCCATAAATCTGATCACATCCGTGTTCAAGGCACATCGTTGATCCGTAAGGGCCGAAAGAGTCGAAATATGCACTTTCAGGGTATTGTAGCTTAAACCATTGTCAAGACTGGATTGTAGAAATTCCAGCATCTCTTTGGTGGAGATAGACTGAATATTCCTGTGGTTGGATGCAGCCGAGGAGGAAAAAATGTCCCAGATTCTGTAGTAAGTGGAAGAAGTAGAGCGTTTCCTTGCTTGCAGAAGAGTATCAATGACTGAATGAGAAAACCCCTTGCAGTTCAACCTTTCCCTTTCAATTTCCATGCCATCAGCTTAAGGGAGGCAGGGTCTGGGTGGAGGACAGGACCCTGATGTAGAAGGGAAGGAATGTTTGGAAGCTGCCAAGGGTCTGCACTGCAAAGGCTTAATAACAGAGGAAACCATGGCCTGCGAGGCCAAAAGGGGGCTATGAGGATGATGGATACCTTCTCCTGCCTCAATCGTCTCAGAAGAGGAAAGATGAGGGGTGTAGGAGGGAATGCGTAACCTAGGTGAAATTCCCAATCGATTGAAAGAGCATCTCTTCCCGATGCCTGGGGATCAATGTTTTTTGAAAAGAAGTGCTTCACCTTCCTGTTCTTGTGTGTTGCCATAAGGTCGACTTGTGGCACGCCCCATACTTGTGAGATGTCCTCGAACACCTTGTTTGACAGACTCCATTCCCCTGGATCTAATTCCACTCTGCTCAGGAAATCCGCTATGGAATTCTGGACTCCCAGAAGATGAATGGCCGATAGGCCCGCTAGATGTTTCTGGGAGAAGGACATTAGAGGCTTCATGATAGACATCATTTTCTGACTCCTTGATGGTTTATGTAGGCAACTACAGTGGAATTGTCCGATCTGATCTTGATCCACTTGAAGCGTATGAGAGGAAGGAGAACTTCTAGAGCTTTTAGAACTGCCAAAAGCTCTAATTGGTTGGAGGGAGTCCCTGTTGCTGGAAAGGACCATTTCCCTTGGATAAACTGATCTTGTAGGTGAGCACCCCATCCCCACTGGCTTGTGTCTGTGGTAATAACCGTCCATGCGACGTTCCCCAACGGAAACCCTCTGAACAGGGATTTCTTCTGTAACCACCAAATCAGGGATTGATGGACCTGAGGGGGAATCTTGATAGGCTGAAGTGGATTTCTCGTTCTGAATTGGAGGATAAAATTCTTCTGGAAAATCCTCATCCTCCATTGGGCCCATCTCGTCAGTCCGATGGTGGAGGACATCGAGCCTAACAGGCTCATGCATTTTACTGCTGAGGTCACATTGGATGCCAACATGTCTTTGACCTTGTTCATCAACTTCGTACCTCTTTCTGGAGACAGTTGTACTGTGCCTGCTAGAGTGTTGAATTTGGCCCCCAAATATTTCATCTCCTGAGCCGGCTGAAATTGGCTCTTGTTCTCGTTTATCTTCCAACCATGACGGCGTAGGAAACGTAGACAAAACATGCCCATGGGTCTGAAGGGTATCTGTGTCTTCTGCAAGGATGAGGATGTCATCTAGGTAATGGTAAATGGCTATGCCCTTTTTCCTGAGCTCCGCAATTAAAACAACCAAGACCTTAGAGAAAGTTCTTGGAGCTGTGCTGAGACCGAACGGTAGGGCTCGGAATTGAAAATGCCCTTGTTCCACCGCAAACCGAAGGAATTTCTGATGTTCTGGAGCAATGGGGACGTGGAAATAAGCGTCTGCCAAGTCTATAGAAATCATCCATTGGTGTGGAAATTGTGAAAGAAAAGGGGGGGTGCCTTTAAGAAATAAAACCATACCTGAGTTACAGAAAATAGGAAGCTTGAAAATAAACCAACAAAACTGGAACCAAAGATGCTGCAAGAACTCCCAGATGTCCAGGCAACCTGAAACAGGTAAAGGAATTTAAATTTGGCGCCTTTTTAAAGGCGGTGAATGATGTCACCGATGATGTCACCGAGAACCCGGAAGAAAATGCCCCGCGCATGCGCGCAATTACTCCCGCATGCGCAGAAGTCCGCATGACGCGCCCCCCGATCCGCGCATGCGCGGAAACGTCTACAGACGCAGCCACCGGTCCGCGCATGCGCGGAAGACGAGGATGACGCGCCCGCAGGCCAGCGCAGGCGCAGAGCACTGAAAGGACGCCGCCAAGATGGCAACCGGAAAAAGCCCGGTAAAATCAAATTCTTTAAAGGGAAAAAGGAGAGAAAAAATAAAATATAGAAATTATATGGTACATACAAAGTCTTCATTTGGAAGGGGAATATATGGCACATACAAAGAGGTGGAAGGGGGAGACCTGACAGCCATGTAATATAATACATGAATATGTATTTAAACTTACTGTGCCTGCCAGGTAGAGAAAAGAACAATCTTCTGAAGATGAGGTTCTTCTGCCACTTCCTGCTAAGGCTTGGTTACTGCAGGGAATGTTCCTTATTGGCAATATTTTTTCTTGCTACCCTTAGGGTCACTGCAAGCGGCTCCCGGTCACTAAAAGAGCATCTCCAGGGGGTTATCCTTTGCGCAGGGCCACGTACTGGAGACTTCCCAAGGAAGAGAGGCTGAACTTCCTTGGGGCCAAAGGTAAAAACCCTCAGGTAAGCCAAAACAAAAAAAAAAGTGTGTTCACAGTCTATACTGACTGGAGTCCTATAGGGATAGGACAGGAAAAAAAGACTCAGGGACTATTGGTGGGAGGTGGTATTTATACCCCGATTTTAATTTTGTTCCTGTCTAATTAGGGATAGGGAGGAGCTAACCCATTGTTGTGCTGCCATGGATATGGCCAGGAAAAGCTGATACATTAATCATTTGCATCGACTTTATCACGTAACCTGCATTAACATGTGTCCCTTCCAGTCCTCTGCACCTAACTAATTTCAGTATTTAAAGTCTATTAATCTTCAGTGTTGTCTTCAGTGTGAAAGATAATACATGTTGTTACTCTTCCTTTATCACATACCATCAAAATAAGAATTATAGTGGCCAACATAGCAAGTGCTGCACTATATCCAAATATCCTACTGCTAAGACTGAAGAAGGGAAATGTGTACATTGCTCTGAAACTATACTAGGCTCCAGTGGGCGCCAGAAGACTGGAACTATTGGACTCTGATTATTTTTGTACTTTGTTTGACAGACACTTCTGGAAATGTCTTCTTGTTTTACATCGTCAGCAGAGCTCCCAGGCAAAGTTCCTTACGTATCTTTAAATACTGCTAAGCTGATAGGCATTCACTCGCCCCCTCTCTATAAGAATCATAGGTTCTGTCTTGGCAAGGACATGCATTCATTTTTTTAATAGAACAGCTGACCTCAACCCTCTTATTTGGTAAATAATCATAAGGATAACACAAAGTCAGGGTATATATTTTTGAATCCATATGATTTATGAATAAGGAAATGTATTTATGTATCCGGCTTAATGTTTACACAATGCATTTATTTGCTTACATGGGTCTAAGAGTTCTGTTCTTTTTTTAAGCAGCATGTGTTCCCTGACAAATTCTCACTTGGACATGCTGCAAGTGGTTTTTGGATCAACAGCAGCTCATGCTATTTTAGGCTGTGACACAGCATGAAGTTTCAATTTATTTTGATGATCCTGTCAATCAAACTAGAACACTTCTTGTCTTTAGATATGACCCTGCTTAAGAACATTTTCTTGTAGAGGAAATCACATCAGGTTTAGTGGTGTCAAAACATTATACTGTAATGTATCTTTCAGTGGAAAGAGGAAAGAGTACCACACATTATCTCTCATAGTTTGCAAAATGTATTATATAATTTCTGTTAATTTTTATGCATATACAGGTAACATGCAGATTGTGCAAATAATATTGTTATGTATGTGATATATGTATATTAGACTAGTACAAGGCACATTGCTGGTGTAGGAGTCACCTAAAAAGTTTGCCTTGATGGGATAGGCAAGCTTACATTTTAATGGTCACCGGAGCACTACTAAAAAACTCCTATTGTTAGAATGTGTTTAGTGATTAGGGATAGTGTGTAGGTAACTTCTTTTTTTTCCCCTTCTGTTCTCTAAGAAACCTGATGCTTTCACCCCCTGCAACATACAGTGCCTCGATGCAACATTTTGGAACGGGTTTGTGGCTAGGATAGATTGCATATTCACCATATGCATTGGGTCGTTTTTGGCCCTGAGATGAATGAAGGAGACTGTTGGGAACAGAAAGTCACAGTCAATAAATAGTCTCATAGGGCCTTACATCCTACTATCGTTGTGACTTACTGCCATAGTGACTCCAGATTGGAGAAGCAAAGTGAACTATTAATTTGCATTTACTCTTTTCATGACAATCAAACACCTGGGACTCACCTATTTTTATTTATTTTTGTGCAATTGAAAGAAAAAATAAATAAACGAATAAAGGAAAAAATATATGCATTTAGGAACAGCAGAGAACCTGCAACAGGCAATGAGTAGGCATTATTAGCTTCATCGCCCTTTGGAGAAGGACGTCAAGAACAAGCTGCGCTCAGAATGTCTTAGGCCTACTCTGCTGGAAAAGGTATCTCTCAACCCGGAGTTCAATCAGTCTTCATTACTTTCATGGCCAGGTTTGGCAAAAACCATTGCAGGGGTTTGGAACAGGGTCTTCACTTGACCCATGTTGCTGGAATCTTTCTGATGGCGAAAGAGGCTCTCAATGAGGGCACTCCAGTAGATGCTTGTCTACCTATGAGAAAGGACTCCACCTGCCTTGACCCTCCTGGGCAATGCCAACACAGCCTTGCCTACTGAACTCTCTTTAAAAATGGAATGTCAAACTGGCATTCTTGTATTTGGTGTCCAAGGTATTGGGTCCTAACCCCAAGGTTTCTTGTTTGGGGGCAAATTCATGAAGGTGCTGAGCCATCACGTCTCCATCTACATGTCTATCTACATGTCCTCAAACAAGGCTCAGGTCTAGTTGACAACGGGGGCCGCACTGCCAGCAGAATGGCTTTCTCTAGCTCAAGGCCCTGATTGTCAGAGTCCTTCACCACCTTTGCCTACCAGTTTCAACACTGCATGCCTTTCCCCCAAGGATCATATCAAGGACAAGGTAATATCAGACCTACCTCACACAGGATCCTTGGGTACTTTAGATGGTTTCAGGTTTAAGCATTGATTTCCTCATCAAACTGATTTAAAGGGTTCCTTTGCAGCCTCTTCAGATGGATCAGGAGTCGGAGAATCCGATCCTCAAGGAGTAGTACAGTCTCAGGTACAAGGGTGCAATAGAAAGGGCGGACAGCCATCCTTGTTTCCTGAGCAATATTTATTGGTGTGGAAAAAGATGGGCTAATTTCCGCCAGTGATAAACCTCCATGACCTCAATGCATACGACCTCTACAGATATTTCAAGATGGAAGGAATCCACCTTCTGAGAGACCTACTGTGCAAGGGCAATTGGTTCTCATGTCTGGTTCAAAAGGATGCTTATCTAATTGTCCCGATTTACTGCAACGACAGATCATTCCTTTGGAATGTGACTATGTGACATTACTTACCTCCAGCGAGCCGCACAGAACTCCTTTTGCTGCGTGCTCCAACCGCTCTATGCGACTGTGCGGAAAACTGAGTGAGACTCACCTCCGTCAATCCATGCAGACCTCCTCCTGCCGGACAGTCTCACCGAACTACGCCTCCGTGCGGCAGGACATCTAAAAATAGATGTGGATGTGACGTCACACCCATTCATAATCTGTTTTGGATCGCAGTGATGACAGAGACCTATCAGAACATAGGTAAGCCTATTTAAGGCTTGTTTTAGTCCCTAATCATTGCCCTATTGTGGTTTCTGTTAGATCCTTGTTTAGTGCTCCTAGAGATTCCCTTGTGATTTTCCATGTTTGACCTCGGCTTCGTATTTGGCTCGTGATTTCTGGTATCCTGACCTCGGCTTTGTATTTGACTTGTGATTTCTGGTATCCTGACCCTGCTTTGTCTTAACTCTGAGTATTTCTGTTATTCCTGTCCTTGATTTATCTTGACCCTGTTACTTGTTGTATTATACGTTAAGTCCATTCTAAGGCTCGGTAATACGTCTTTTGGATCCACCATTTGTGGGTTTAATCTTTCCTGCTTGTTGGGGAACAACTCCCGTGACAGACAGGTCATGTACCTGCCTTTCAACCTCAGCTCGGCCCCTTGGTGTTTTACCAAACTTCTGAAGCCGGTCATCTCCACAACTCGGGGGGGGGGCTGGGGGTCCAGTCCATCATCTACCTAAATTACATATTTCTGATGGCTTAGCATCCATACACCCTTCATCAGGATATACTCCTGACAGCAATCTTGTATTCACCGTCCTTCTCTGCAGGTGTGCTGCGCATGTTGGAGAAGCTGGAGGTGAGAGAGGACGGTAAATACAAGATTCTGAGGAAGCCAGGAAAGGCTTGCAAAGGTACTTCATCATCCGTTTTGCCAAAGATCTTATGCTCTAAAGCAACCAGATCTTAATTGGCTTTCACAAATCATTTCTGAAGAATATGTTCTTCGATATTCGCAACTGATTAATCAGTGGTGCACCATCAGGTTTTCCCTGTTATAAGTATACCTCACTGTGTGTTGGTGTTCACTATTGCACACCCTTTACTTTGTAATTTATGTAATACTGTATTTAGTGTCTTGTGAGTGACTATAGACACTTGGGTAGCTGCATTTTCACAAGTATAATTAGCGCCAATCCACCCATACTCCATTGTTCTTTTCTCTGGCTTATTACATTTTGTAATAACTGGTGTATGGAAAGAGGTTTAGATTCCTTTAAGGTCACTGTCGTGGCTTTCCTTAAATTTCTCTTTTACCTCTTCTCTCAAGGTAAGTTCTATAGGACCATTAACATCTAATGCTTTGTTATTTTGGTGGCACATGAAAGACCCCATGATTTGTGGGATCCATCTGGCCAGAACTCCCCTACCTCGCTGTTACTCCTTTTGAGACGTCTCCAAGGTTCTTCAATTTTTGGAAGAATGGCCGGACAACAACTTACTTTCATGATGCGAGATCTTTCGACATTGATTATTTTTTCGTATTCGTATTCTGTCTCCTATCCGGATTTTCTAGATAGACCTAATCTTTGTGTATCTCACTGCCTCCTAGTTCCTCATTCGATTTCTCATAGTAGAGACGTACTGGATACCGCACTCCCCAAAAAGGGCCAACCTGATAATACAGCTCACAGCCAGACAAGAGACAATGGTAAAAAAGTGCTGTTTAGGTGATAGAGCATTTTCCATCGGTAGTTTGCCCACTTCTGATGACGTCATCATGTCGATGCCGGCATGATGACATAATCTGAAACCCCTGTATTGTGCATCTCCCATTATTGTCCAGAACCATTTTTGATTATGCTTAATTCAGCGCGAGCAATAGACTCCACATAGTCTAGCGGGGGAATACATCTGGTGAGCTGCCATGGACATGGGTGGTCCTCTATCTAAGTTTCTGACGGCGATGTATTGTTTGTGCTAATCTACATTTCGGATGTTTTACTTCGATCTCATGCTTCTTTGTTTTTCGTCTCTATTCATTAATACTACTCAATGCAAATATGAAGCCTCCTGTCTTGCCTTAAAATAAAAGATTATTCTAGCCTTGGTAAAGAAATAACAACATTTTATTAAAGGGACTCTCCAGGGAGCCCCTGTTTACTCACCTGGTTCCAGCGCCGGGAGCCTCGTGAAGCCGCGCCCCCTATTTCATCGAAATGACGAAATAGGAGGGCGCGAGCAGGGATCAATCAGACGCTTCCATGTGGAAGCGTCATTGCTCCCTTGTGCGCATGCGCGGCTTCGCCGCACATGCGCACATACTTCAGAGGGCGGCATTTATGCCGCCCTCTGAAGTCCTCAGCGCACTACCGCGCATGCGCGCAGTGTGAGCGGCTGCGAGCTGAGCTGACTGACAGCTCAGCTCGCGGTCTTTGCCCGCCCCCCTCCTCTGCTGACAGGCTGGAGAGAGAAGGCGCGCACACAGTGCCTTCTCTCTCCAGCACACGTCAGACGTATTTTCAAACGTCTGACGTGTACAGGGCCTTTTTAGGGCCCTGCATGATAGGAAGTGCCTCTAGTGGCCGTCTGAGTGACGGCCACTGGAGGTATTCCTATCAATCAATGTAAACACTGTATTTTCTCTGAAAATACAGTGTTTACATGAGAAAGGCTGCAGGGAGCTATAGATCTCACCTTTAAGCTGTAGTTGTTCAGGTGACTATAGTGTCCCTTTAAAGATAGGAGGCAAATACTTTCCTACCCTTGTTTTTTCTTCCCATCCTATTTTATTTTTTCAGGTCATGTTGGGTATTTATGTTAGTATATTCTTGAGTATTTATGTTGATATATTATTATTGCTACTGGGATGTTTTTCAATTGCTATGTATATTATTATTTAATTGAATGATGTTATGTATTTACTTTTTTTCTGTTTCTATTCAGTGTGATCCATATTAATGTGTCTGTCTATGGTTCTTGTTTTGCTCATTTTGATTCATATGGTTGATTATTAGTTGTATGTTTCTGCTCTCCTGCTCAACCTCATCAAAGAAAGTGGACGTAGAAAGGACTAGTTAAGGGTTATATACGTCTTAACTTGTGTTGTGATTGGTTGTTTTCTATGGAATATGTTAATTGTTTCTTTGCCACTGAAATTTTTTGTGGTTAACCTGGAATCCTGGAAACCCAACACAGTAATTTATATTTATACATTATTTTTTGTAGAAGTGGTAGGAGGATTATGCAATAAGGTACTAATCAACCTAAAACAGTACAAAGCCATTTAGTAAGGTTTTACACCAGCTTTGTGCATTTACAGACACTCTGGGCAAAAATCTACAGTTGAAAATGTGAAAATGCAATTATCAGTTCACCTACAATAAATAGCTGAGCAGTGTCAGGCAGACATAAATATATATATATATATATATATATATATATATATATATATACATACACTGCCTGGCCCTCCAAAAAAGTTGCCACCCAAAAGAAAGGTCACACACACTTTAATATTTAGTTGGACCGCCTTTAGTTTTGATTATGGCAAGCATTTGCTGTGGCATTGTTTCAATAAGCTTCTGCAATGTCACAAGATTTATTTCCGTCCTGTGTTGCATTCATTTTTCACCAAGATCTTGTATTGATGATGGGAGAGTTGGACCACTGTGCAATCCCATAGATTCTCAATGGGGTTCAGGTCTGGACTCTGTGGTGGCCAAGCCATGCGTGAAAATGATGTCTCATGCTCCCTGAACCACTCTTTCACAATTTGAGCCCTATGAATCCTGGCATTGTCATCTTGGAATATGCCCGTGCCATGAGGAAAGAAAAAAATCAATTGATGGAATAACCTGGTCATTCAGTATATTCAGGTAGTCAGCTGACCTCTTCCTTTAGGCACACAATGTTGCTGAACCTAGACCTGACCAACTGCAGCAACCCCAGATCATAGCACTGCACCCACAGGCTTGTACAGTAGGCACTAGGCATGATGGGTGCATCACTATATCTGCCTCTCTTCTTACCCTGATGTACCCATCACTGGTGGTTCCCCACTATCGCTCCAGTTTTTAATAATGCATTGGACAGTTCTTAACCCAATTTTAGAAGTTTCTGCAATCTCCTTAGATGTTTTCTCTGCTTGATGCATGCCAATGATTTGACCCTTCTCAAACAGACTAACATCTTTTCCATGACCACACGATGTGTATTTTGATAAAGACCCCAGCAGGGTCGAAACGTTGATTTAGTCTACACAGAATTTGTACCATGTTTTGATACAGTAAATATACTTTTTCCACTTAATTGAAGACCTGGAGTGCTCCCTTCTTTGATTGATTGCTATATATATATATATATATATATATATATATATAAATATGGATAATTTTTGAAGATATGCACCAGTTAGCAAGTTGCATGCACCTCTTTTTCTGATGTTGATCCCAAAGAAGACAAAAAGAAGGGTTGAAAAACCTTCCTTGATCCTAAAATGCCAAACTGGCTTATCTTTGGATCCACAAGCTGTTATCCACATATTATTAATCATCACCATATATATATGATTCGTCCAAAATAAGAAAATGGTAAAATGGTGAATGTAAGATAACAGAGCAATAAAGATGTGAGATAACACAACAGGGATAGGCAACCTTCGGCACTCCAGATGTTGTGGACTACATCCCCCATAATGCTCTTACACCCATAATGCTGGCAAATCATCATGGGAGATCATCATGTAGTTCAAAACATCTGGAGTGCCGAAGGTTGCCTATGCCTGCACTAAGACATTAATTTAGGATGGTGAACAACTGCTGCTGCGAATAAAAGCATGGGACGAAGAGATTTATATACAGTTGCAAGAAAAAGTATGTGAACCCTTTGGAATGATATGGATTTCTGCACAAATTGGTCATATGTGATCTGATCATAATCTAAGTCACAACAATAGACAATCACAGTCTGCTTAAACTAATAACACACAAAGAATGAAATGTTGCCATGTTTTTATTGAACACACCATTCAATTCACAGTGCAGGTGGAAAAAGTATGTGAACCCCTAGACTAATGACATCTACAAGAGCTAATTGGAGTGAGATGTCAGCTGACTGGAGTCCACTCAATGAGATGAGATTGGAGGTGTTGGTTACAGCTGCCCTGCCCTATAAAAATCACACACCAGTTCTGGGTTTGCTTTTCACAAGAAGCATTGCCTGATGTGAATGATGCCTCGCACAAAAGAGCTCTCAGAAGACCTATGATTAAGAATTGTTGACTTGCATAAAGCTGGAAAGGGTTATAAAAGTATCTCCAAAAGCCTTGCTGTTCATCAGTCCACGGTAAGACAAATTGTCTATAAACGGAGAAAGTTCAGCACTGCTGCTACTCTCCCTAGTAGTGGCCGTCCTGTAAAGATGACTGCAAGAGCACAGCGCAGACTGCTCAATGAGGTGAAGAAGAATCCTAGAGTGTCAGCTAAAGACTTACAAAAGTCACTGGCAAATGCTATCATCCCTGTTAGCGAATCTACAGTACGTAAAACACTAAACAAGAATGGATTTCATGGGAGGATACCACAGAGGAAGCCACTGCTGTCCAAACAAAACATTGCTGCACGTTTACAGTTTACACAAGAGCACCTGGATGTTCCACAGCAGTACTGGCAAAATATTCTGTGGACAGATGAAACCAAAGTTGAGTTGTTTGGAAGAAACACACAACACTATGGGTGGCGAAAAAGAGGCACAGCACACCAACATCAAAACTTCATCCCAACTGTGATGTATGGTGGTGGGGGAATTATGGTTTGGGGCTGCTTTGCTGCCTCAGGGCCTGGACGGAATGCTATCATCGAAGGAAAAATGAATTCCCACGTTTATCAAAACATGTTGCTGGAGAACTTAAGTCCATCTGTCTACCAGCTGAAGCTTAACAGAAGATGGGTGTTGCAACAGGACAATGACCCAAAGCATAGAAGTAAATCAACAACAGAATGGCTTAACAGAAGAAAATACGCCTTCTGAAGTGGCCCAGTCAGAGTCCTGACCTCAACCCGATTGAGATGCTGTGGCATGACCTCAAGAAAGCGATTCACACCAGACAACCCAAGAATATTGCTGAACTGAAACAGTTCTGTAAAGAGGAATGGTCAAGAATTACTCCTGACCGTTGTGCACGTCTGATCTGCAACTACAGGAAACGTTTGGTGGAAGTTATTGCTGCCAAAGGTTATTAAATCCAAGGGTTCACATACTTTTTCCACCTGCACTGTGAATGTTTACATGGTGTGTTCAATAAAAACATGGCAACATTTCATTCTTTGTGTGTTATTAGTTTAAGCAGACTGTGATTGTCTATTGTTGTTACTTAGATGATGATCAGATCACATTTTATGACCAATTTGTGCAGAAATCCATATCATTCCAAAGGCTTCACATACTTTTTCTTGCAACTGTAGGTTAGTTGATAAGTGTGAACAGGTGTGACTAATTGGTGTTGTCTAATGAAAATAATAGTTCACTAGTTTAAATAGAATTGTCAGCTGATATCGTTCACAGGCTAACCAGACTAAAAAGTGCTGGAGGGTGAGAATACAAACATATTAAGGAAAAAATAGGCTAAAAGTGATGCATTATTTTTAATGTATAATATAAGTAGTGCATTAAAATGTATGTAAAAGCATTATATAAAAATAAAATAAAATAACAAAAATACTGACATTTAAAATTTCTGTAATTTCACTAGACCAGGATGTGACATTCACTTCACCTTCTCACACAAATAGTGTTTTTTAGCCCAGCAACAGTTTATTGGAGTTGCAGTTTAATTAGCAGTTTCTTTCAATGCAAACCTGAAAGCTGAATTATAATTTAAAGAAATAAAAAAAAGACATCATCTACAGCAATATATATATATATATTTATTTATTTTTTTGCCAAGAGGAATACATTAAAAGTTGGGGGGGAAAAATATAAATGTAGGGGTTTGGGAATAAACCTAATTATTATTAAAAATTGAGATTAATAGAAACCCTCCCAACTTAAAGGAACACTATAGGGTCAGGAACACAAACATGCATTCCTTACCCTACAGTGTTAAAACCACCATTTAGGTTTCTTTCCCCCTCCCTTAGCTTCCTTAAAAGGTAATAAAACTTACCTCCGACCTGCCTCCTTGCTGACAACATCAGAATTTATGATTTCCCATAGGAAAAGGATTGAAATGGCTGAAATCAACAAGGAGGTGGGCAGTGGCATACATACGATTCATGGGCCCTGGTGTGAAAACTGATCCGTGGCCTCTCCCACCCCCCAGTGGTTACACCGTGCGGGCTGGGAAGCAACACATGGCACCCGGTTGCAGGGGTCCGCAGGGCCGCCCAGCCCCCTGGAGTGACGGACCCTGTCACAGCTGCGACCCCTGTATGTGCGCCACTGTACACACACACACACACACACACACACACACATACAAACACACATCCATACACATACAAATACACAAAGAGACACATATATACAGACAAACATACATACAAACACACACACATACATACATACATACACAAAACAGACACATATATACACATACATTCATACATACATAAATACAAACACACATACATTCAAGCACACATACATACTAACACACACACAGAGACACATATATACAGACACACACACATGCACAGACATACACACAGACAGACACACACACATACACACACACAGACAGAGAAACATTCATACAGACACACAAGCATACATACAAGCAAACACACACATATACAAAATATTTTTGTCACCCTCCTGTTTCCTACCTTTTATATGGAGGAGGGTGAGTTCCCTGGGGTCCAGTGGTGGCTCAGCCTGATGGGAGTCATAGTTCCCACTCTGACTTACTCCTCTCTTCCTCCCGGGGTGGCTCTGTCTGATAGCTGGGAGGAGTGACCGGGGCCCGGATGTCATCTCAATTCCATAGCCATTGGGTGGCCCTGTATCTTTCTAAAACACCATAAAACCTGTACACAGGGGGTACCTTTTGTACTCGGGAGAAAACAAATATGAGTGTTTTAAAACATTAAAATATATCATGACAATGATACTTTCAGGAAAAGTGCAGTTTTTGTGTGAAAAATAGAAAAAGCAAATATGAACACTAACTTTGCTATTGTTTGTGACTAAGTGGCTACTAAAAAAGACTTAACTAGTTTTTATTTTTTAGCGTGTGTATATATGCTACTTACTATATGCCATTTTGTGAGTCATACAGAACCGGGCGAAACATCGGGAAGATGTAGTTTGAGTACTGAGAACGGTAGACAGGTACCCCGATATGGATTCATATTATACAATGCCCCCAAAAGCTCATGGTTATAGAGCATTTCCCCAGCGTACTTTTAAGCAGATGTATTTAGCATTTTTAGTTATATATAACTTTGCACTGGATCAAGCTACTATTATTATTCCTATATATTTTTATCGTACAATCTAATTGTTATGGTTTACTTACAAAAACATAAAAAGGCCACTATATATTCATTACTTGTGACATTAGCATTCTTTTGACATATTGTATCCAAACATATTGAAACAGGGATGTGAAATGAAAGCAAAATGCATATATATATATATATATATATATATATATATATATATATATATATATAGACATACATATTATATATAATAGGTGCGGTAGCAGTTAATATGATAGAGGTAAATTATGTTTGAACAGAGATATATTTGTTTTGATTTTGTTTTGATCAAAAAAGTACAATTGCATCTGTCTTTAAGGGGTTAAATGTATATTTTAGGCACCAGTACAACTTTAGCTAGATTAAATGGTTTTGGTGTATAGATCCTGCCCACACATGATCACTGGTCAATTCTCTGCTATTTAGGAGTTAAAATAACTTACACAGCCTCAATGAAAAAATATTTGATTATCAAACTCACAGCAGAGTGTGTTTACTTTAGACATTCTAATCTCCTGCCCTGTTAATTGAATTTTAATTACCCACAGAAGCCTGCTGCAGGGGCCAAGGACATCTTGTTATACATCTTGCTGTTGTGCAATGTTCTTAAGCTCTGGTCTTCTCAGAATGTTAAGTTCCTCACTGCTCTCTGGCATTTCTCGGTCCAGGAAAATACCACAAGGGGGTTTCCTATATCCAACAATGCCACACTAAATTCTAGAGACTGTATTCTGGAAAGGTCAACCCCCCAAGTAATTTGGCACTGCAGTGATGGTGTTGTCCAATAGCTTTTCATTTTATTTCATTAGATTTTCATTGTATTTCCCCACTACTGATCAGACTGTGATCTATCATGGTTCAAGTATTTATCTATTGTGGATTTTCCTGTAGTTGACCCAGTTTAGTTTGACCATTCTGATTATCTGTATGCCTTGGCCTTGGCTTGCTTTATCATTCAGTCGTTATTCAGACTCTGCTTTACCTGCTTTCAGGAGTATTTTGTCCCCTCTGGAGTGTTTTAGGTTTTTATACTGTAAACGATATATCAATAAAAGTTTAATACTTTGCATACAAAAATATATGCAGTTTGAATGTTAGCAAAAAGCCACCTTACAGGAACATTCCAAGCACCATAACCACTACCGCACACTGCAGTGATTTTGCTTCCAGGAGTTCCCTGGCTCCCCCCAATATAAGTAGTCAAACAGTTTTTGAGTGCTTTGTCTCCTTACCTGATGTCTGCTGAGAGCCACTCCTTGCCTCCTCTCAGCAGGAGTTGAGAGCAAGAAGTTCCTGCTAGGCAGTGCAGTGCCAGCTCATTGACTGAGAGCTCTAGCTCCGCAATGAACAAATTCACAGAAAAATGCTCATCATTACTTTTCTTCTAAGAGAGCTCACTCACACGGTAAGAATTAGGGTAATTCTTTCAATGGATACTCTTTCCAATAGTTAATCACTTTCTATGTCACCTTTGCTCTAATTTAATAAACCACATTGACTCCATTTCATGAGCACATCACTTGATAAACATTATATAACTCTATTAATACTAGACCGGACAGTTGAGCAAGAGGATTTATTTTTTCTAAAACTGAATGCTGCCACCATTTTTATAATATGATTGCTGGACTCATTTTAATCAATTTAATTCCCCAGCCATAGTATTCCATGTCATGTATGCATTTGTATTCTTCTTTATAACTTGGGCATTTCATAATCAATATCATTGATACAATTTCTCATATCATGAATGTCATTATTTGGAAATTGTACTCTTTGCTGGGGAAGAGTAGTTAGCTTCACAGCAGGGAAATGTGATTTATACAGCTCAACCACATAGATGACCAGCATACACTATATTTCCTTTCTGTCAAGATGAGTGTTAATAGGGAAGGAGGAAGGAAAAGAGGTCAGGAGAACGTGGATGTCTACCTCCCTTCCCTGCTGTGAGGAACTCTCAGAGTTCCAACCAGAGGGAATTCTGACCCTGCCCTAATAAGGCAAGGTCAGCATAAGGAAAGGTAGAAAAAAAAACACACAATGGCTGTCTGATAAACTATGACATGTACACTTTAAAAGGAAACTGGTGAAAATCATGGTAATATTGATGAACAAGATGGGGCATAAGGGGAAACTTTTGGTGTATCCATTTTCCCCTCTTTTCTGATGTTCCTAAGGATCTGTTTTTTCACTTTTTTTTATATAAAGCCCTTTTCCCACAATATTATTGTATTTTTAATGGCTCACACTATGTGATTGAGTCATGGAATGTATATATAGTAGTAAGTAAGAAACATCAGCATACTGAATAAAGATTGGATAATTGATTTATTTCAGTAAGAGGATGTGGATTAAAAAGATGTAGGTGTGCGTGGGAGGCATTGTATTTTATTTGTTAATATTTGTTTAATGGCGTTGCATTCTTTGAATAAATCTGAGCATTTCACATCAAAACGCGTAGGGATGTATTCACTGATTCATCTTCATTGGATTTTACTGCTGAGGATATCAGAGATTCCAGTAAACATGAGATTGTACCGGTTATGGTGATATGCTCCTTTTTTTGTGCTAATTTTGCAAGCAGATATATTTATTAAAGCAATAGTATGTTTTAAAAGGTACACACTATGTTGTGTCCTTTTTTACATTCACACACATTAGGATCTTTAACAGAGAGCACGCGAAGGACATTAATGTTATACCAATGTGTAGGGAGAAATTAACTATATGTTTTTAAATAGTACTACTCTATGTTTATTTCATGTTGTCATATTGTGTTTATTGACTGTATGTATTGAGTATTGATTTTAAAAATGTTTGGGTTTGGTATTTTTACAAGTGAACCCATGGGAGAAAATATCTTGGTCCCCATGTAAGTTGAGACACCTGCTCTAAAGGTACACACTAAGCACTATAACCCATAACGTTTTTTGTAGTCGTTATTGTTCAAAAGTCTTAAGGTACAGTTTAATTTTTAGTAAACCATTTTTAAGCAGTTTGAAAAAAATATGGCAGGCAATTCTTTTGCGGGAAGCTGTGCTGGTTATATTGCTTAGAATATTATTTTATTACAATAAACAATTATAATAGATATAATATCTTCCTGTGTCAGATGAACTGTTTCCACACTGGGGTTTGTTACATAATGCAGACAATAAAAAAAGAACTCAAAGTGAGTGAAGCGTCTTTCATTTT
This sequence comes from Pelobates fuscus, assembly GCF_036172605.1. Classification (NCBI taxonomy): domain Eukaryota; kingdom Metazoa; phylum Chordata; class Amphibia; order Anura; family Pelobatidae; genus Pelobates; species Pelobates fuscus. The sequence continues at coordinate 229,638,797 of NC_086318.1, forward strand.
CTTATTATGATACCACACAATGCCACCACTTGATGGAGTGCTTGGTGAAAAGTCTATTCACTTGTTGTTTTCATTAACCACATTGTCTATAGATGGGATCCGAAAGGCCAAGTGCCCTGTTCATTTAAGAATAGTTCTGGAGCCTTGAATTGCAAAAAGGAAACATGTGAATCCATGGTGTCTCCATGTGTGTCATAATTACTTCCATATGATATTAAGCCCATGCATGCTATGATGATTTCCACTGTGCTCTTGATTAATAATGATTATTATTTATTTAGCAAGAAAATTAGTATTGGGTATAGTGTAAATGTTATCATTTCAAATTCCCCTGAAATTAGACAGGAATCTAAAAGTTTATTTTAGGTTTTTTTTCTGAATAAAGTAGTCAGATACATGCATGAGTCAATACAGCTAATCAGGGTGAGGATTTCCATTTAAAATTGATCTGATGAACTTTTAGTATATTGTCGCCTTAAATCAGAAGACAGTCTGGCTTTGTATTCAATATTCTTGAATTTGGTAAAGTTGCTGGAAATTAATTATAGTAGCACTGACACATTCCATACTAAAATGCAAACATCAGTAGTGTTAGACAGGAATGCTCAAATAGTAGATCCTTAAATGTTGAAGAACCTCAACTGCCATAATGCTTTGCTATGCTGAAGGTTGTCAGAGCCTCATGGGATTTGTAGTTCTGCCACTAATGACATCTTTACATTTACGTATGGTATTTTTTTATCCAGAAAGATGACACGGAGGATAAACTGAATCTTATAATAATAAAATAAATATAAAACATTTTGAATAATAAAATTCAATAAACCTTTCCCCACTTTTAAACTAAGGAGGCTTCATATGTAAAAAATTATCTAAATCTATGTCCAAACCTTATAGAGATTTAGGCTTCAACTCTTAACTAAGAAGATAAAAATAAACACAAAACACCAGAATCTTTTTTTTTTTTTGTATCTTCTGAAAATAAATGTATTTTTTGCTCATATGTAAAGAAATCACTTTTAGGAAAATAATAAAATAATACGTTTATTAAAGGACCACTCTAGGCACCCAGACCACTTCAGCTTAATGAAGTGGTCTGGGTGCCAGGTATAGCTAGCTTTTACCCTTTTTTTAATAAACATAGCAGTTTCAGAGAAAACTATTATACTGAGGGTTAAGCCAGCCTCCAGAGCCTCTAGTGGCTGTCTCATTGACAGCCGCTAGAGGCGCTTGCGTGCTTCTCACTGTGAAAATCACAGTGAGAGCATGCAAGCGTCCATAGGAAAGCATTATGAATGCTTTCCTATGCGACCGGCTGAATGCGAGCACGGCTTCTGCCGCGCATGCGCATTCAGCCGATGACGTCGTAAGGAAGAAGAGGAGGAGGAGGAAAGCTCCCCGCCCGGCGCTGGAGAAAGAGGTAAGTTTAACCCCTTCCTTCCCCCAGAGCCCGGTGGGAGTGGGTCCCTGAGGGTGGGGGCACCCTCAGGGCACTCTAGTGCCAGGAAAACGAGTATGTTTTCCTGGCACTAGAGTGGTCCTTTAATATATTTGTTAATTGAATAGGAAACATCTTAACAATTTGTTGTATAATTAAGTAAAAATTAAAAAAAAACTGTATTTTAAATAAAGTTTTTCAATATACAACATTTTAGATATTCCTTAGCTGTGCTACGTGCCTCTTCGTGATCCCATGTGACACATTTTTCTGCATATTCTGTAATTCCGTAATACTCTTACATATGGAATAATTTCCAAAGCCATTACCTAGCAACTAATTGCCCTAAAATTCCCAAATCCTCATATTGGGGAACAAACAAACGCAAAAGCAAGGGTGATAAGTATTAGATAATTACACTGAAGATTACCTATGGCAGAAAACATTGAAATTGTGGGACCCTCTCAACACCACAAAAAATAAGCACAAGAAAACAGATATAACAGGTTGTCTATACTACATACAGTTGGAAAAGTGGTCCAAGGAACACAGTTCGGAATTTTCTCTTGTGCTAAGTGGTTTAATCCACGGGTACATGAAAAAGACAAGGGGAAAAAAAAAAATCAATGGTGCATTATATTTCCGTAAGTGGAGAACACACAAAAGAGAAATATGTGAATATTCACTCACATGCAATGAAACTTGACACCATCTTCAGCTTTATTAGCGTGCAGTGGTATAATCCCCACTTGTGGATACAGGTGTCTCATGTGTAGTGTTCAGTGACGGATATATGATAATCCAAAAGTAAATGAAGAATAAAATGCAATAGTGTAATATTGTAACTTTGACATGAAATAATGTGATATATACACACTCACAAGGTGGGAGTTTACATTTTATTCTCAGTATTTCAGGTGTATGGTGGTATAACCCCCACCTTAAAGATATAAATTTGCGACAATTTCTTTCACAGAGTAGGTACAAACATAAAAGAGAAAAAACACAATATATCTCTGTTGTTAGTGAGTAAATAAAAATTTATTGAAAGTGTACTCACATTTATTAGAGCAGCCAGACTGCTCAATGTATTCAGCATAAGTGATATAATCCCTACCAAGGATCAGATTCTCCTGAGTCTGCAGTGAAAAACTTCAAAAAGGAATGCCAGGAAAAAAAAAATCAATATAGTAAAATAACAATAAAAAGTATATGGCCAAATCCAATATGGGTGTAAGCCAAACATACTTGATTGCATAATAGTTAAAAGCAAACAGTAAAATAATTTACAATGTATTTCACCTGAAAAATAGGCTATCTCAATTAGTAATCCAAATGAGAGCCTGTTTTTAAGGTGAAACGTATTATGGATTATTTAAATTTTTGGTTTTCCCCATATACAATAACAGTGCTGCTACACACAGTGAGAAGACGCCAGCGTTCATAATAAAGCATTGAGAAATGCTTTCCTATGGACTGACTGAATGCGCGCGCGGCTCTTGCCGCGCATGTGCATTCAGCAGATGACATCGGAAGAGGGAGGATTTCAAACATAAGGCTAGATTAGCCAAACTGAAATAGGATAACTGATTTTGAGACTTTTATCCAGCTTGGCTATTCTGACATTGTATTTGAAATTCACTTTGAATTCTCACAGTAGTGAATAACCTTGTTAGTTTTTAAAATCAGCTTTAATGGCTTAGATACGTTTGGATAGGAGGTCAACATGCAAACAATTACTCGAACCAATTATTGTCAAACTCGTACAAGGCACCACTTAGTTAATTACTACTGAGTTAAGCTAACTCCATTCATTTAATTAACATATTAAAATTGATATTTAGTTAGAGTAAGATCAATATGGATGGATGCACTATTGAACGATCAGAGTTTATTCACTAAACTCAGAGTAGTATATGAATTCAATTAAAACCAAATTGTGAAATTTAGGCTAAAAGTGATGAGTTTACAAAATTCCCCTCTCAACTAAAAACAAAAGCTTAGTATTGGCTTCTTTAGCCTAAACTTTCCTCGTTTTCAGTTTACTACAATTTGTTGTTTAGTGAATATGCCCCATAGCGATGCACCATGGAAAACCAAAGATAGAGAAAGAGAGACACAGAGAGATTAGGTGGGAGACTTTAAAAAACTTTGTACTGCTTTTGTAAACCACATTGAGTTCTGTAAACCACTGAACTTTATATCCATTCTATCATCAAGACACATGTGCGCTTAGTTTTGGATATATAATTTCTCTAGAAATGTTTAACAGTCTGTGCTGTGCTGACTCAACATAATTATTTTAAGTTTTTCTTATTAAAAGTATATTTATTATTGACTTTTTTTTTTGTTGAGAATGTAACCTTTAAATAATTAAGTGTTTTATTTTCAGTGTGGCATAATAAATATTTCTCAAACTTATAAACAAGAGCATATTTTAATGAGAGTGAATAAGCTATTTTATTAAAAAAATGAAAAAAAAATAAAGCTCATAATCTATTATATTTGACCATGCACAGAGATTGAATAACATTTTTTGTTGAAAGACAAAAGCAAGGGTCTTGGTGCCAAGAGGAAATGATCTCTCAGAAAGGAAATGATACGTTGAATTGCATTAGCTGTACTTTCACCTTTGGGAACTTGGTTTAAGGCCATCGTTGGTCTGCTTGACAAGTAATAGAATCCTTTGAGACTAAAAACTACTGTGGGACTGTTATTGTATTAGCTCATATCCTAAAGGAGTAACTAAACATATGAAGAAAATGCATAAAACATCTCACAAAAATATTGTATTAAACCGTAAATGTTTATATAATAAATTACTTTATACTCCTTAATTGTTTGTGCATGTATAACCAATTAATAAATTAAATATTGTATGAGGATAATCATTTGTATGTGTATGACTGATTTATAAATTAAATATTGTATACATTTTAATTAGTTGTATTTACATGGCTAATAAATTCAGCATTGTACAATAATCTTAATATTGTATAAATCCTAATTGTTAGTGTATGCATGACTGAATAATAAATTAAATATGGCAAAATCTTAATTGTTGGCTTGATTATGACAAATTAATATATTACATTTTGTATTAACCTTAATTGTCTGTCTGCGTATGGCTGATTAATACTTTATATAACTAATGTTTGGTCTTTTTTGTATAAATATTGATGGTCCTCTCAAAACAAGTACAGGTCAATACAAATTCATATATACTTTTAGTCTAAATTAAAGAATGTTTTATTAGTTAACTTTTTTTGCACTCTGAGCTACTTGAGACATTTACATTTAAACAACAAGGCAGTGTGTAATTAGCAGAGGTATTACCACTATGTTTAACAGCATAAAATGGAAAAACAAAATCACTCTCTGAATCATATGCCGAGTTCTGTGAGAAATTGCAATCCCATCCAGCCCCCAAGGTAGCCAGAAAGTGATATATCTAGTGTGAAAAGGAATAAGGACACAAAGTCATGTACTTATTCTTGATTTCATATTTAATTCAAGTTGTTAAAATGAAACAAAATAGGGCAAAATACAAAGCCACTCAGTATGGGACAAACAGTGATTCGAGGGAATAAAATCATCTGACACATTCTGTCCCCATACCGGGCTTAGTCAAGTTCATGATAAGTATGCAACGTAGCCAGTTCCTGACAATACAAAATATACACTTAGTAAAGAGTACCATAGTGATTGAAACTGTTGTTTGTCTTTTATATAGTGACAAGGTAGGTAGGCAGGTTGGTATGTAGATAGACGGGCACATAGGTGGGTGGATAGATAGACAAATAGACTGACAGGCAACCAGAGAGACAGCAAGATTATCACTCTCAGCCATGTTTACTGCAAAAAGATTTTGGTTCACCTTAAAAGAGGTTTTACATTTCCGTAAAGGAGAAAACCCAAAATGAATAGCTTACACTTGCCTTTACCCTCACTACAAAGGGACAGCCTCACTGAAGATGTTAATCCATACAATGCTTTACTACCAATAGTTAAATCTCCCAGCAGGTCTGTCATTAGATAATATGTGTATCTGACTTATGTATAAGTTACCTACTAATATTGATTGCTAAAATTCTCTGTACAAGGTACAGACTGAAGAGGAAGTTTATACTTTTGTTAGAGAAGGAGCCATGCTATGGGTATTATTAGCAATGTTATTTACTAAAGTGAGAATTCAAAGTCCAAAGTAACATAGATGACTTTGAGAATTTTTCCTCAATGGCTACTGTGACCTTAAATTTGTTTTTTCACTTTGAATTATCACTTTAGTGAAAAGCCCTGTCAGTATTTAAGCTGTAGAAAAGTGGAGCAAATGACCCAGTGCCAGGATAGTCTTGTCCTAACACGCAGAATCCAAGTTACCAAATACAAATACCAGAAAACCCCAAAATGCATTACCGGACATTAGAGGGGCCAGATTTAACTTTAAAAACTAGAATATACAGGACGAACCGTGGCCAGGATAACAGAGAGAATGTAAACGATGAGACAAGGTCAAGGATTATAGAAGTCAGGGTAGTCAAGGTACAAGCCAAAAGCCAATAACACAGTGTAATCAATAGAAAATACACGCCCCTGAATTTACAAGAACAGGAAACCACGACATGGCACTGAAGAAATGCCTAACTAAAGTTTAAATAGTCCTGAAAAGGCTGTGACTTCGGAACATGCGTGCTTGACGTAACCATGATGATGCACTCATATCATACACTCATAATGGACTCCAACCAGCAGCGTTGCAATGTGCTGAAGGTAAGCGCGACCCGTGACTGGCATGACACCCAGCATAGGGCACAGTTTTATAGGTCAATTTTGTAAAATTTTGTTTTTGTAAAAACACATTTATATTTATTTTATTATTTATTAAATGCTAGCATGTTTTACAGCAACGTAAAAAATACATTGAATAGAAGGTAACCAAACAGAATTCTGTGTGGAGCATTTATCAAAGTGTTCTGTTCTAAAAAGTCATTTAAAATACTAAACATGGTGCAGTCACTACAGAAACGAGATGAACCAACATGAACCTTCTCTACAAGACTGCTCACCTGTTATATTGTGCATATTCTGTGTCTGTGTGATTGTATGTGTGTGTATCTATGTGTGTATGTGTGTAAGAGAGGTTACATATTTTATGTTAGATCATATGTGGAAATTGTAATTACTTATTTTATTTAATTGTTTTCTTAAAAATAAAATACTACGTTATAATTAAATCATTAAAATCAAGAACACATCATAGGGACTTACTATAATTTACTATATCTTACGTTTAAAATGTAGCGAAGGCATTGGTATTTTGTTTGAAATGTTTATTTAACCTGATAATGATAAAATGTCCACCTGCCTAATAAGCTGCAGCAATTACTGTAGCTTTTTGTTACATTAGTGCTAGTTCTAGCAAAGTCAACAAGCTTAACAGGAAAATTAGGTTTGGGTCTGAAACAATTTGTCATCTTCTACTCCATTCATTTTGTCTCTCACATTGCACAAACTACTTGTATACTTGTGGGAAAGGATGTTATAGCGTTTGTCAAAAAATATAAGTAAAATATACACAAACATAAAAAAGTGAACTGTAAAAGAAATGGAAAATACCCAATATGATGCAAAATACTTTTTTTTGCCACATTCAGATATGCAGCTTGAGATGTGTAGGCAGTGGCGTACCTACCATGGTCACAGGGGTCGCAGCTGCAACCTGGCCCGTCACTCCAGTGGGCCCAGCCAGAGCTGCGACCCCTGTGACTGTGGGCCACCATCACTTCAGGGTCGGTGCACTGCTGCACTGGCCTGGGGCATGCAGATGCTGGGTGACTGGCAAGAGGGGATCGCTATGCTGCTTCCCTCCTGCCGGTCTCTCTGTGTTGCCAAACGGATCGCGGTCTGACAAAAAGTGCTCACTGAGAGCACTTTCTGTCAGATTGGGTACCGCTAGGCCACGCTACACAGTGTCAGATGGTACAGGAGTGGCAAGGGGGAACAGAAGGAATGAGACAAATGGGGGGGTGAATAAGGCAATGAGACAAATGGGGAGTGAAAGTTGGAAATAGACACATCAAAGGAAGGGGCAATGGGGTAGAGGGAATGAGACAAAAGAAGGGGCTGGGGGTGAGAGGGAATGAGACAAATAGGGGGGTGAGAGAGAGACTGAGACAAATGGGGGGGATTGGGGGAAATGAGACACATGAAAGGGCTAAGGGGAAGAGGGAATGAGGCAAATTGGGGTGAGAGGGAATGAGACACATGGAAAGGGTGAGAGAGAATGAAACAAATGGAGGGGCTGGAGGGAGAGGGAATGAGACAAATGGAGGGGCTGGGGGAACAAGATAAATGAAGGGGCTGTGGGAGGGAATAAGACAAATTGGGTGGTGAGAGAGAGAATTAGACAAATAAGGGGTGATAGAGTGAATGAAACACATTGAGGTGGTGAGAGAGGGACTCAGACAAATGGAGGGGCTGGGGGGAGAGGAAACTAGATATATGGAGGGGCTGGAAGGGAGAGGAACTGAGACACATGGGGCAGTTGGAGGGAATGAGTCACATAGAGGAGCTAGAGGGGGCGGGAATGAGACACATGGGGAGGGATGAGACACATGGTGGTGATCAAACACATGGGGCAGTAGGATTGCAGGTGAGGCATGACAGTACATTTTGTATTTGCACTATGGGTAGTTTTATCATGTTTGGTCTCACCACAATTTTTTTTTAGTCCACTCACCACTAGACACTGGCCAATAAAAATTGAATGGACTAAAAAAGAAATTCCCAAACTAAAAGAGGAATTGGGGGGTACACTCAGAAAATGCTTTTCTCAGTAATGGTGCTGCCGTAAAGACCAAAATATATGTAAAATACAGTTTTAAACTTTAAAAAGCTTAAAGGAACACTCTAGTCACCTAAATTACTTTAGCTAAATAAAGCAGTTCTAGTGTATAGATCATTCCCCTGCAATTTCACTGCTCAATTCATTGTCATTTAGGAGTTAAATCACTTTGTTTCTGTTTATGCAGCCCTAGCCACACCTCCTCTGGCTATGATTGACAGAGCCTGCATGAAAAAAAAACTGGTTTCACTTTCAAACAGATGTAATTTACCTTAAATAATTGTATCTCAATCTCTAAATTCAACTTGAATCACATACAGGAGGCTCTTGTAGGGTCTAGCAAGCTATTAACATAGCAGGGGATAAGAAAATCTTAATTAAACAGAACTTGCAATAAAGAAAGCCTAAATAGGGCTCTCTCTACAGGAAGTGTTTATGGAAGGCTGTGCAAGTCACATGCAGGGAGGTGTGACTAGGGTTCATAAACAAAGGGATTTAACTCCTAAATGGCAGAGGATTGTGCAGTGAGGCTGCAGGGGCATGTTCTATACACCAAAACTGCTTCATTAAGCTAAAGTTGTTCAGGTGACTATAGTGTCCCTTTAAAATCACCTAACAAACATAGGCATGCAGTTACACCATATGGCCATATTGTGCTAACCCAACACTACATCACAGTAACCCAATATTGGTGGTTCTACAGTAATAGAACGTGACCTACAAAACCCTTACTAATGCCACTACCTATTAAATGTACACACTAATCAACAAATATGCTCCAGCCCACCACCTGAGATCTAACTATCACCTGCTCTTTACATTTACCTGCACTGTCAAACTTTCCCCTTATCTGCCTTCTTTTAAGCGCTCCCTAAAGGCATTCTTATTCAGGAAAGTCTATGACACAACTCTTTCCACTTAACCAAATGCCCTAATTTCACTCTGTATTAACGGCATTCTCAACTTGTAGTCCTCACATCCTCTTTGTCACCCCTCCTATCCATCTATGTTGTAAGTCCCCACAAGAATATAATATATTATATATACAAAACACTTTAGTGCTGCAAAATTATGCAGTAAATAACATCAAAGGAAAGAAAAACTCAGAGGATTGACGTAAGTGCAGTATGTGCCAGGGGATAGAGAGCACATTAATATGCTACTCAACCTACTTAGAAATTTATCATTTTCATTGACTCCTTTCGGGGGAGTTGTATTAAGTGTATATATCCAAAAGGCTGCTCATTTTAGGAGCTTCCTGTCACCACCCAAGAGCAGTGGCCACAAATGGTCAATGTCAATAAAATTAAGCATGGGTAAAGTATGGCCTGTTTGCAGGAAATGTCTCTCTACCTGTGGTGCAGTGTCTCCGTCTTCGAATGCAGTCTTGATAGAGGAGCAATGTACCCAAATCCTTGAAGTCTTGCCAATGTACACCAATCCAACCCAGATATTGTAATTTATATATAACAAACTGTGTCATACAAGAGATCTTGTGTTAAATTGCCCAGGGTCGTATTATTATTATTATTATGATATTTATAGAGTGCCGTCAAATTCCGCAGCGCTTTACATTGTGTGGACGAACAGACATGTAGTTGTAACCAGACAAGTTGGACACACAGGAACAGAGGGGTTGAGGGCCCTGCTCAATGAGCTTACATGCTAGAGGGAGTGGGGTAAAATGACACAAAAAGGTAAGGATAGTATTAGACTAGTGACAGTTGCAGAAGAGGAATCGGTTGGGAGCTATTAACAGTTTAATTGATACGCTTTTATGACTACAGGTATGACAGGTATGACTATACGTATGACTACAGGTAACACACCTTAGACATCTAGAGCTTCCTGCGCCCCTACAGTTGGTTTTGTCCTTCACAGGTTCATAAGTTCGTACCAATAGATCTTATAAAGTAGCATTACATTTACAGTTGATGACAGGCAGTAGTTTAAAGATCTCTAGTAGGGGGAAATGCTCATCATCCTCCAATCTGTATAAATCTCTATAACAATCTGTTTAGAAGCAATGTTATATGTTTTTAGAAAACCAATCTTGTCAGTGGTAGTGGAGCAGAGTCCTGGCTCAGTAATACTAATATAGCTCCTCCAATTGGAATAGTGAAATTCTTTACACATGAAATTACCTCGGGTGTATCTGGGAAGGGCTAAAACATTTTTTTTGCATATTTTTGCTGAAACTATGGGCCTGGCTGAAACTCATGTAGAATTTGTGTGAATCTTGAGAATGGTGTATATGATGGAGCATCTATGATTCTTCTCTTCCCCTTCTTCCCCCGTGTAATTTTCCTTTTTCTCTGTAAAAAATATAGTGTAATAAAAACTGTCGCTAAATATAAAATGCAAACAGGTACCATACAATGTACCTGTAGAGTAATGGTGAACAGCGCAATAAAAGAGTGAATAAACAGTGTACCACAAGCGTTGTGAATACAATAAAATTAAGTATGTACCCCATAAAATGTCCTGGATATTTCCTAGGAAAAAATCTGACATAAAATCTCATAGGGCACACCGGGGGCCTTCTTCTGCTGTCTACTGACGCACAGAAGGCCTTTGACAGGGTGGGATGGGTTACTTGTTCCAGACCCTTACCCATGTGGGACTCGGACCCCACATGCACAGATGGGTCGAGGCCATGTACGACAGGCCCACGGCTCATGTGATAGTGAACGGGGCACTGACGGACAAGTTCTCCATACACAATGGCACCCATCAGGGTTGCCCCTTATCTCCGCTGCTCTTCGTCCTTGCCCATGAACCCTTCCTGACAGCAATCAGACAGCACCACGACATCATAGGCATACAAGCCGGGGGCACACAACACAAAGTGGCCGCCTATGCAGACAATCTCCTTTTTTTCGTTTCTCGACCGGAGATCTCCCTCCCCAACATACTTCAAGCCTTTAAAACACTTGGAGTCATCTCCAATCTAAAAATAAATTTCTCCAAATCATACATCTTGAACGCGGACCTGCCCAACGGCCGGGCATCTTCCCTACGCTCAAGCTTCCCCTTCCAGTGGGCAGAACATAAAATACGCTACCTGGGAACGTGGCTGACCAAACAGAGGGTTGACATATACAGGGGAAACTTTACCCCTATATTGGACTTGTTTAGTCGAGAACTAACAGAATGGTCCTACCCACATATATCATGGCTGGGGAGGATTCAAGTTATTAAAATGAACATCCTCCCACGCTTACTCTACTTGTTCCAAACACTCCCCATAACGATCCCCAACGTATTCTTTACCACTCTACGCTTGATGACAGGAAACTACATATGGAACGGGAAAAGACCAAGAATTATGTTTCAGGCCCTCACACAACCCAAGGAGAAGGGAGCGCTGGCTATCCCAGACTTCCACTTATATTACACGGCAGGACACTTACAAAGAGTCATGGAATGGACCAAGACCAACGTACACAAACTGTGGAAGGTGGTGGAGGAGACGGAGACGGTGGGACCGGTTTTGGCCCTACCGTAGTGCACCGGGGAGGAAAGGGGGGGCTCGGTCGGGGCTGCTCCTCCTTAGCACAACATACCTTACAAGAATGGCACAGGGCGTCCTGGACACACGGACTGACCCGACACCCTTCACCTCTGCTACCCCTAATGCACAATCATGACTTCCCCCCGGCCTTGACCCGAATGCTTTTAGGGACATAATCCATACACCCATCCCCAGATTGCATCACATTTACACACACTCGGGTCATAGGACACTACCTGACCTGATAGAGAATTAACCCCCTACATTCCTACAAACCTTTAAATACACACAACTGTTGAACTATATAGATTCCCTCCCCGGGGGACGAGCCCATGCTAGGAACCCGACTACCTTCGAAGAGTGCTGTATGCACCCAGACCCACTACCCCACGGCTCTCATTCCTGTACTCACTACTACAAAGAGAGACTCCGACAGAGACTCCAGCCTTCAAGGGCAAATGGGAAACTGCATTGGGGAGGACTTTTACCAAGACAGAGTGGGAAAAAATATACTATCTCACACATCACTGTTCAGCCTTCACCAAGACACAAGAAACGGCATTTAAACTGCTGTGCTACTGGAACCATACCCCAATTATGCTACACGCAATTGACCCCTCACACTCCGACCTATGTTGGAGGTATGGAGAGGAAAATGGCACTACACTACACCTGTGGTGGGAATGTTACAGAATTAAACCGTACTGGGTGGGTATACACAACATCCTAGAGAAATTCTCAGACGTGCCACCACCACTGGAGCCAGCAGCAATGCTCCTACACCACACAACCATACCCAGATCCCGATATAAGAAGTCCATAACCATTAGAATCCTAAATGTGGCCAAACAGGTCATACCCCAATACTGGAAACAAGATAGGACCCCCCCACTCCGGACATGGTTCACCCAAATTGATGAGCTCAGGGCGATAGAAGAACTACACATGGGGGCGACTAATGCCACCAAAAAGTACATGGAGACCTGGACACACTGGATCGTATCCACCACAAAGGCAGACTTTGCAGCCCGACTAGACACAGAAGTCCTACCTGACAGAACTGACAGAACTGACGCCCACGACTGACCCCGCCACCCCTGTTCCATCCATCCCCCCCTGCAGCCTCCCACCCTCCCCTCCAGCCCCCCCACATACCCTCACCTTCCCCAAATCACACCTAGAACGCAGACACACACCCCGAAGGTAATAGAGACCGGCAGGTCTAGCGGGCACACGCAAACATAATACAGGGTAGTGCTATCACCAAGAGGTAGCGCACACCAGCCATGAGAAGAACGGGCGGCCTTAAGGGTTCACCTGGTCACGATCCACTGCAATACGTTGAGATACTGACTCCAGGGCCATACACGACTAGCATACCCAACAGAGGGAAAACAGAGAGGTGAGAGATGCACACAATTACCCAGACATCTATGCCACTCCTAAAGGGCACTGCATACTTCACCAAATGACAGAGGACCCAGGAACCCAACAGGCGCATACCATATGAAGCCTGAGGTGACCTACGCGTCACCGACACAGTACTAACCCATCATCTCCCTCACAAAACAAGATAAGGCCACACAAATAAGGGACCTAGGTGTCCTAACAGGAACTCGACGGGAGACAGTGAGCAATCAGACCAGGGGGAACACACGAGAACAGCAATAGATACCTAACGACCAAAATGCTGACAGGGACCTGCGAGTTCATCACTGATGTGGGCCTGCGAGCCCGAATAAATACTTGTTTATCATATACGTTCTTGCACATGTTGTGCACTTGTTACAATACTCACTATGCCTGAAGAGGCCTGTGAGCCTCACTGTGACTTTTTACTGCAAACTAAAACAACAATAAACATATATTCACAAAAAAATCTCATAGGGCAATACAGCTAATAAAATCAATAAGTGTACATAAAGAGACACTGCAGTAATCACACTCACATTTCCCAGAGCCTGTATATATTATTGGCTCAGGTAAGTACTTTTTTGAGTGTGGTATGTTTAAGCTGCCTATCTGCTTCAACTAAACCAAATTTGAAAATAGTTTACTGTTGATAGGGTTAATTTCTAAGGTCAATTTAGTCATTTAAATTTTTCAAAAACTGTTTAACATAGGGTCTTGATTAGGGTACACTCCTACCATTTACGAATGTGAGTGTCTTCTTTGAATGAGATACCACACATACAGTAGTTTGAATTGGACTTCCATAATGTTTAGAGCAGACAATGTATTAGTCTATTGGTTCGTCTGATAGATTTTAGCCAGTCTTTCTGTTTAATGGAGATTTTCAATTCCGAAGACCATCTTTCTTTGGTATAAGACCTTTGTATTGAAACCATTCAGCAAGAACAATTGGTCAAAATATTAAATCAGAATGGTGTAGTATTGATAATGGAACTAGACAAGGATACCCTTTATCACCTTTATTGTATATCATAACAATAGAAATGTTAGCATTATCCATAAGATCAAATCATTTAATTACAGGTTATTCTTTTAAAAATGATAAAAATCAGCCTCTATGCTGACGACGTTTTGATTACTATCACCAACCCAGTTATTTCATTGCCAGCCTTGATGGAAGCCGTCCAGCAATACTCCTGTGTTTCAAATTACAAACTTAATATAGACAAGTCATCAGTTATGCCTAAGAATAAAGACAAAGAAATGTTATATTTTTTTTAAAGACCCATTTTAATTTTGCTTATGTGGGTGAATTTCTCTATCTTGGATTAGTAATTACAAGAAAAATTGATGAGATGATGGACTACTACCACCAAGAATATATCTACCTCTGAGAACACACCAAGTTGCTACCCCATCTTTGCATTTCACGCATCTTTTATTGAACAGCGTGGTTTGGGTGTTTAAGCTGCCTATCTGCTTCAACTAAACCAAATTTGAAAATAGTTTACTCATATTAAACAAATCAGCATCCCTAATTTTAGGAATACTGATTTTGTTTAAAAAGTTTCTAGTTTCAGAATGACAATACGTTTGTGAAAGGTTGTACACATTGTGATATTTGTTGAATGTTGGGCCAATTTCCTTAGAAGACAAAAAGGCCTTATTTTCCTCTATTGTTTAACCCCTTAAGGACCGCTGACGGTTCAGGACCGTCAGCGGTAAAACGTGCGTTTGGACCGCTGACGGTCCTGAACCGTCATAACGGTTTTGGGCTACTTACCTGATCGCCGTCGGTCCCACGGCGGCGATCAGCTCTCCTCCCGGTCCAGGGGGGTTGCCTGTCTGCCCGGGCAGCCCCCCCTCGGCAGATCAGGACCCCACGGCCATGTGATCACTCGATCACATGACCGCAATATGGGTCTTTGTATCTGCCTGCAGGGGGACTGTCTGTGCTGACAGGCAGTCTCCCTGCAAGTGAAAAATCACAAATAAAGTTTTAAAATAAAGTAATAAGTGTGAAAAAAATAATAATATGTGTATATATATATGCTATATATACATGTATTATATCTATATATACCTATATATAATATATGTATATATATCATATATATATATAATGTCACACTAAGTGTATTTTTATATTTATATATACGTATATAATTATAAAAATACACTTAGATTTAAATTACACACGAATATATACAATATATATAATAACTATATATATGGTATATATATATTATTATAAAATACAAATAATATGTTAATAAAAATAAATAACAAAAAATAAAAATAATTTTTAATAATTAAAAAAAAATTATATATATATATTCAGTTTTATTCTAACAGTATTTTGATATTGATATATATATATTTATATCAAAATACACTTAGAATGTAATGATATATATATCTATGAATAAATAAATAAATAAAAATAATACGAAATATACATATGTCCACATACATAATTACATAAATAATTTCATAAATATACACGTAGACGTCAAATATATAAATATGTATATATATTAAAATTCTACGTGCATATTTATGTAATATTTTTACCTAATTAAGTAATTTTAATGATTGCAATTTGAGGGACCTGCCTGCCAACGCAGGCCAAAAGTCCAGATAATTTAATTTGCTAGCACTGTGTTTAACCCTGTAACTTTCTATGACACCCTAAATCCTGTACATGGGGGTAGTGTTTTACTCGGGAGACTTCGCTGAACACAAATATTAGTGTTTCAAAACAGTAAAACATATCACAGCGATGATATTGTCAGTGAAAGTGAAGTTTTTTGCATTTTTCACACACAAACAGCTCTTTCACTGAGGATATTATTGCTGTGATATATTTTACTGTTCTGATACACTAATATTTGTGTTCAGCGAAGTCTCCTGAGTATAACAGTACCCCACATGTAGAGGTTTTATAGTGTTTGTGAAAGTTACAGGGTCAAATATAAGGCTTGATTTTACTTTTTTTTTTTTATTGAAATTTGTCAGATTGGTTAGGTTGCCTTTGAGAGCGTATGGTAGCCAAGGAATGAGAATTAGCCCCATGATGGCATACCATTTGCTAAAGAAGACAACCCAAGGTATTGCAAATGGGGTATGTTCAGCTTTTTTTAGTAGCCACTTAGTCACAAACACCGGCCAAAGTTAGCGTTTTTTGCATTTTTAACACACAAACAAATATAAATGCTAACTTTGGCCAGTGTTTGTGACTAGGTGGCTACTAAAAAACACTGGACATACCCCATTTTGAATACCCTGGGTTGTCTACTTTAAAAAATATGTACATGTTAGGTGTGTTTCGGGGATTTATGACAGATAACGGTGTAACAATGTCACTATTGATACATTTAAAATATATATATATTGAAACAGCAATTTCCTACTTGTATTTATAGGCCTATAACTTGCAAAAAAAAAGCAATAAAGCATGTAAACACTGGGTGTTTTTAAACTCGGGACAAAATTTTGAATCTATTTAGCAGTTTTTTTCATTAGCTTTTGTAGATAAGTAAAAGATTTTTCAAGTAAAAGTCCAAAAACATGTTTTTTTTTTTATTTTTCACCATATTTTATTATTTTTTTTAAATACAATATATGACATAATATAAATACTGGTATGTAAAGAAAGCCCTTCTTGTCGTGAAAAAAACAATATATAACTTGTATGGGAACCGTAAATGAGAGAGCGGAAAATTACAGCTAAACACAAACACCACAAAAGTGTTAAAACTGCTCTGGTCCTTAACGTACAAACATCGCAAAAACAGGCCGGTCCTGAAGGGGTTAATAAATGTGTTTATTTGCAAGGCATTTCCTAATTTATTGGTTAATATCTTATCTGTCTTATTGCACTTATGATACCGTTTTTGCTTCAAAATCTCTAGGCTCCTATTCATTCTTTCCATAATTAATGTATTTATTTGTTTTTTTAATATTTAAATTTTAATAAAAAATTCTTTAGATAGGTTTTCTATATTCATTTTTTCTCAATGATATAAAGAAATAAGCAGGTTTGAGTTATTCATCTCTTATTTTTATTTAATCGATGCACTTAATTAAGTGACCTCATATCGCCTTTATAAGCTGATCATATTAAATTGGAGTCTACAGAATTTTTGTTTTCGACAAAGAAACGAACTGTCAGGTCTTTCAATTGTTTTATATGATTTTCAGTATGTAATAAACTATCATGGATTCTCTACTCTTTCATGATTTTTCCTGTTGGATTATTTTTGAGAGACCAAATAATAGCATTATGGTCTCACCAAGTGACTGTTGATAGTATAGCTTTGTTCATTGCATAGACAGAATTTAAATGACCTATAATTGATATAGATTAATTTAGAAATAAACAAATATGTTTAAATGTCTATCTGTTCCTGTCCAAATCTGAGATGATTAAATTGCGTATACGCAGAAGTAAGTTCACACTGACACATGCAGTTCAGGTTAAAAGCACTTCAGAAAATGTAATGGCATCTGGTTAGAAAACGGGTATGCAGACCCTTTTAAAGGCAAAATGACATCATCATTGAATATCAGATAATAACAAATAAACATCATTAATTGGATTAAATGTTAAGTGGCTATATCAGTGTCCACCCATCAATATTATTAATTGGCTCAGGGATTTGAGTGACTAGCTAGGTGTCCTCCCACCGGGAGGTGGTATTGTTCTGGACACGGGTGTGGACAGATGGCTCAAGCGCCATCTCTCCCAGCATGAGGCTTACTCGGTGGGAAGGGGGGCTTGAGCGTCATTTTGGGCAGTTAGTGATATCAGACTCGTGGTCAGGTGCAAGGTTCTTTTTATGAATAGAACATTTCATTAGTACAGTGTTCTCATGGCCTTGGCTCTGGCCTTGGTTATACTTTGTTGCATGTTACAGGAGATTCAATAATTCCGGAGTCAGCTATGTCTTTTTAGAAAATACAGTCTCTATTCATTATACTAAATGCTGTTAGGAAATTCTGTCATGTAATGTAGACAAAATGGAGGGTCTGTCATAATGTGAGGTTATGTGAGATTAAAATGGAGTTAGTACAATAATTCAATACAGGTGCAATAAAGATTTTTAAATAATTCTACATCATAATCATAGCCAGTCTTGCATATGAACAGTATCTAGCTGAGAAGTATGTCATATTAATCTTTATATTGAGGATGTAACAGCCTCCAGATATCAAATAGTTTAAATTGTTTTAATAATGTCACAGATATAGACAGTCTTACTGCTCTTTTGTAATTTGTTTTTCTCCTTTTCTACGTATTTTATCAAGTGCTGTATCAACAACGCAATTAATATCCCCAGCAAATGTTATCTTTCCCATAGCAATTTTATCAACTTTATAAAAAAAGTTTAAAAAAAAATTATATCTGTCCTGAATTTGGAACGTAGAGTTTAAGTAACATAAAAATTGCATCATTTAATTTGTAAGTCAAAAGTCTAAAACAAATGTGAAATGATTCTCTTTAGATACAGTTATCACCACTCCTCAGATCCCAGATTAATCTGTATCCTTTTAAAGACATTTTGACAAATAAAAACTATAAACACTGTTAAAGGCTTTTGTAAAATAAAAATCACCACTGTTGACCCAAAGGCAATGGAGAGTAAGTGTTTACATTTAAACACTTTCACTTGAACATAAGCTTATAGAAGGCAATACAAAGAAAAAAAAATGATTGTCTCTCTGTCACCTCCATCCACTTCCCCAAAACTGGGAAAGAGGGTGGAGGGAAGAAATAGGAAAGATGAAAAAAAAAATATTTAACGTTAATAAATGAATCATATGTAGCATCTCAATGCAAATATATATTCCCAATTATATAGTTGGTCTAAGTAAGGACACTAAAATCCTGTATATCAACTTCTAAATGAACTATATAAGTCATCTAAATATATTTTCTGTGGATAAATAATTTTCATGCTTCATGATAGTGGTAAAAAGTAGACCCCACCCCTCCACCCCATACATCACAAAAAAGGCAATGGCCCATTTAATAAACATTTACATAACAGTGTAAGGATGATCTCACGAATACGCCAAGCATGCTGTCCCGAGCACCCAGATCTCCTCCGGGCACTCCTGTCCTTCCTCCCGTGCCCCAGACGCCCTCAGATGAAATCGGGACGACTGCAAACAAGGCAAGGCGTCAGCTACCACATTCAGGTACCCTGGATCATACTGCATGCAGAACACCACATTGAGCGACATACACAGCAAAAAATGTGCGCAACAAGTGCACCACCGGCGCCGATGCGGCTGACAAGTTATGGACATGTTATGAGAGTAAAAGACCACCTTTCTGTCCCAAAGCAAGGCACCCCACAGAGAAAGAACCACAACCAGTGGCAAAAGTTCTAAGACCGCCAGATTGCGGATAAGCGGGCTACTGAGCCAGGCCTCTGGCCAAGGCTCAGCAAACCACATACCCCCAAAATAGGCCCCGAAGCCCACACTGACTGATGTATCGGTGTACAACTCCAGTTCTTCCTCTGACATCGACACCTTTCAAAAGATCATCATGCCGTCAAAATGCGCAAGGAACGTATTCATGGATGAAGACACACAAAGAAAATGGCGTGGCAACCGCACCCCGGACATCACCCAAGACAGATTATGGCTTAAAATCCTACCCATGTAGAATACCAGAGAAGCAAAGTTAAGCTTTCCGATCAACGACTGCAGCTGCTTCAAGATTGCCTTCCGAGACCGACACACCTCCACCAATGCCTCACGTATCCCCAGAAACTTGTCCCTCAGGAGTCGACATTCACCCTTGACTGAGTCGATCTCCAAACCCAAGAAGCTAAGACATTCTGTAAACTCCTCCATATTACCCTCTGCTAAGGGCACAGAACACACCCCAGCCACCCATTCCAGCATCCGCAGGAAATAGAGGCATGTCGGCGAGCCCGCCGGACTCACACATAAGAAATTGTACAGGTAGTGCACCACTGAATGACTCCCCACCTCTGTTTGAACCACGCATTCCAGGAACATGCTAAACTTCTCGAAATAGGAGCAAGAGATGAAGCAGCTTATCAGGAGGCAGAGATCCACGAAGTACTGTCCCTCGAAGAAACAGCCCAGCAAATAATGACCCGTCGGATGAACCGGCAGCAGCCGAAGCGCCGCCTCATTATCCACCTTTGCCATCAACGCGGCAGCTCCAGCCTTCTTAACCAGCTTGACCGTCTGGTCGAATGATGTGGAAGAGACTGAGCACAGGTTCTTATCGATATCATCATTCCCCTTGGGGAAGAAGAGATGGTGAATGAGTTGAAATTTACCAGCCTCTTTCTTGGGAACCACTCCCAGCGGGGACAAAAGCAAATTACCCAGCCGGTCGATGGCAAATGGTCCTGCCATTCTCCCCAATTGAACTTCCTGCATCACCTGAGGAAAATCTGCCACCGAACTCAAATTACGAAAACTCAAGGGAAACTCCCAATCCCGGAACGGTGTAACGAAAGCCACCAAAAACCCATCCCTCAACAAATCTGTCAGCCCTGTTACTGTAGCGGTCTAGCCATGGCAGTATCGCGTCTAACTTCACCGGTATTATGCCTTGGGGCAGCTGATGCGGAAACTGGTGCCAGAGCTACCCAGGTACACTGCCCTTCCCTTTCTTAAAGCAGCGGTGGAGGGCATGAGTTCCTCCACACCCCGAGCACTCATGCTTGTACCTGTATGTCAATCCCCACTTACACTGGCCCTTGTTGAAGCAAATTCCTTTCTTAAATGTGGCCGACGAGGCGGACTGGCCCCCCCGCACTGGCCCCTGACCAAAAGGGATAACCCCTCTGCACCATCATCAGCTTTAGCGATAAGGGAAGATCCATCTGGTGCCACCGCATTCTGGGGTTGGCTGACAGCCGCTGCCAAAACTGTTTATCGTATTGCCACCATGTCAAGTCGTCGTATGTGCGGTATGCTTCCCAGATGCCGTCTAGATAGCAGAACAAGGAGGAACTGATCCCCAGCGATTTCTCACAGATCACGATGGCCAGAATGCAAAATGCCTGCAGCCAGTTGCCAAAAGACTTCAGAATTTTCCGATATCGCTTCTTTTCTTAGCGTCTGTGACGAGACCAATCTCGCCACATTGCATTGGAGGAGCCTGGTTTCCCACCTGTTGCATCTGGAATATGGCACTGGGAGATTGGGCCCATTAAAAACAGTATTCAGCCATACCAGAGTGTTTGTCACTCATTCTGGCCCTTTAAATACTGTTGGGGAAGGTTTGGCACTTTTTATATGGCACTTCGGATGCAGCCGAAGTGCCGAAGTTGTCGAAGTGGCCGCCATTCGACAAAGGAACACGTGGCGGCGGCCATTTTTATTTAGTCAAACGCGGTCAGCGGTGTATGCTAAAGAATCTGTGGAACTAAAATCGCCTACGCAAATACACGAACACCGCTGACCCTTACCGTCGCCTCCACTTCGACACTTCGGTAAAAGTCGAAGTACGTTTGACAATTTGAACATCCTGTTTTAATGTGCTATTTGCACGAACGGATCTGTTCGTGCCTTCAAAGGGGACTTAGCCGTTTTTCTACAGGAAATTGACCGACCGCACAGCCCAAATCTATGGAACTGTTTTGGGCAGGAAAATGTGTTTGCGGTCGGTCATAAAGGACTTCCCGCTATCTTTTTATCTACTGGGGGGATTTGTATGATTTTTAAGAGTGCTTATGTTTAAAGTATGCTGAGTTTAAATATGTAATTTTTATGGAGATTGGATGTATGGTTTTAAAGTTAGAGGGTATGTGGAAAAAATGTATTTTTACTGTCTGTGATAATTATGTTAAACCATTGTGTAACATAATTGTATCACAGGCAGAGGGGAGGAATTTGTGTGTAAATGCTGGGAGTGTCTTCTGTAATGTACGTCTATGATTGGTTATTTTGTAACACCCTGTGGGTGGTCCTACCTAAGGGAGACTGTCATAAAAGAAGGTTCTTTTGGTGCCATTAAACAGACCACTGCTTGACCCTCAACACGGAGCTTTGTCTCGTTCTTGGGGGGATTTACTGTATGCTGTTAGAGACTGATTGCCAGGAGTGTAAGCTGATTATCTGCTTTTCTTGTTCGTCTGCTAGAAGCTATTTGTGAGGTTCCAGTTCGGGAGGTGGAGTGCTATTTTGTATCCAGTTCAGGAGTTTGGTGTTCTGCAGTAGCTGTGCCTGTATCTCTGGAAGGGGAAGATCTCCTAAACGGCGGTTTAACCGCCTGGGGGTGCCTGGGGGTGCCGTTACAGCGTCCTTTTTATCCTCCTCCTTGAGGTCAATATAATCCTCCACAGGCCGACATCAGGAGGTGCCAACCATGACGGTTGTCACTGGCCCGGCAGCCCCAGGGGGCCTGACTGCCCGGGCCCCACGTGCAGCGGCGTAACTGCCGCCAGTGCAGTTACCCATCGGGTGGTCAAGCATTAAGGGCCCTATATCTTCAGGGGCCCGGTCAGTGCTGCAGGCGTATAATAGCGCGACCGGGCCTATTTTAAATAAATGCAGCCGCAAGTAGTGCTGGGAGGAAGTGACGGCCGGTCACTTCCTCCCAGCTCCCTCGGTGCGAGATGGAAGGGAGACGGGCAGCGAGGAGGGGAGAGGCAGCCAACTCCCATAAGCCCCAGCCACCCTCCTGCAAAGAAAAGGTAAGAAAAAGGAGTGTCTGGAAAATGAGCAGTGTGTATGTATGTATGTATGTATGTCAGTATGTATGTACATGTATGTATCTATCTGTATGTATGTATCTATCTGTATGTATGTATGTATGTATGTATCTATCTGTATGTATGTATATGTATGCCAGTATGTAAGTATGCATGTATGTATGTGTATGTTTGTATGTGTATGCATGCCAGTATGTATGTATGTGTATGTATTTCAGTATGTATGTGTGTCAGTATGTATGTACAGTATGTCAGTATGTGTATGTATGTGTGTATTTATGTCTGTCTGTCTGTCTGTGTGTATGTAGGTGTATATATTTCAGTATTATATAAATATATATATATATGTATGTCAGTATGTGAATGTATATGTCTTTATCTGTGTATGTGTATGTATGTCAGTATGTATCTATGTCTGTCAGTATGTATGTATGTATACATGTCTGTCAGTATATATGTCTGTATGTCAGTATGTATATGTATGTGTGTCTGTATGTATGTGTATGTATGTCTGTATGTGTATGTATGTCAGTATGTACGTATATGTATGTGTGTGTGTCAGTATATGTGTATCTTTGTGGGTGTGTGTATCTGGGTCATTTTAGTATATTTGGGTATGTGTATCTGTGTCCTTTTTTGTGTTTGTGTGTATATTCCTGTCGTCGGTATTTGGGGCGGGCTTGGAGGCATGGCCCTGGGGGCCCAGACATAGTACAGTGATAAGGGGCCCCAAAATTTGTGATGGTGGCCCTGATCCTCCAATGGGAGAAGCAAAAACACCTCAACAAACTCACCCTTCCAGATCCTATCCTTCACTTCCATCTTGAGGTGTACCCCTAACGGCCCCGCGAAAGACACATAAGCATTCTGAAGCGCCACGTCCGGAGTAACTCCCACCAGCACCTCCCTCTCCCGTCACCTTCCGCTGTCACACCGTCGCCAGCCGCACCGTTGCCAGCTGCCCCTTTGTCGGAAGCGTCCCCTCATATCAAAGCCTGACCCCCAAGAACGTCCCTACCTGGCACCCAGACCTGACTCACACCAGCTTCGCCGCCCCCTTGTGTCCCCAAGTGTCAATGAGGTGTTGCAATGTGTCAATGAAGCCCTGTGTAGGTGCTGTAGATCCAGACTCACCGGCTAAGCCCTGGAGCAGGCTGCTCCTCGAGGACCACCAGACCCGTCATAGGCAGCCGCTGATCTCCGCTCGCAAACCAACATAACCACCCGGTGCACCAAACTCACAGAAGCCGACCTGCTGTGGGATTTGGAAGAAAAAGAAGGACTCCTCGGCAGTTTGTCATGTTCCGCAGCTGTCCGCCCATCCCCTGGGATTGCCGGGAGGCCCCCCTAGCATCCTGTTTTGGGGCCTGTCTGCCCTGGTAACCCGAAGCCCTGTCAACCCTGTTCCTGGGGCTGCAACTCCTGCTGCAAACCCTAGATGGCCTGTTGTGTGCAAGATGACTGGATGGACCCTCCAAGGAAGCACTGGAACCTGACAGACCACCATAAATCGTAAGCCTCATGGATCGAGTAGCAAAAGAACTCAGAGCAATGTTACGGGTTCTCTTCCCCTATGACTGCAGTCAAAATAGCAAATACTTGCAGCAAGTTGGAGAAAGTTCGAGGGATGAGGCGATACTGCATCATCTCCTCATCCTCTTTCTTGTGATCTTATGACTTAGACACTGCATCTCAATTAAACTTTTCCAAGGGGAGAAGGGAAAATAATTCCACTTACTCCCCCCTACCGATTTTTATGAACTTCCTGCTTGAGGTAAGCTCCCATTTCACCCTCAAAGCAGACATAGGCATCCCCTCTGGCTGAATCAGACACAATTACCAGGTCTTTTTTCTTAGCCGTGGGGCTTTTTCTGATGTGTCTGAAGTTTAGAACTGTTGTCCCTGCCACAACCGGAGCTACTGAAAACAGAGATGCCACTGCAACCACTTCTGTGGTCACTACTGCCAACGGCATGGCGGGAGCAATGAAAGGGGCTGAAGTGGTTGGAACGACTGCAGCCGCATACGCTCTCCAAATCTGTGCTGGTGAAGTGTTCCGAATGCGTAAAAGAACCTGTTTCCACTGCATCTTAAATATCCCTGATACTAGTTGTGAGGGCATATTGGCATTCCCTGGGGGGATTTGTGAAACACCCATGGTCCTACCCTCAGTATTGAAAACCACCACCACTACATTATGTTGCGAGTGAGTGTCAGTTTGAAAATGTAAAGTATTAGAAGGGTAAATAGGAGAATCACCACTGGACCTGTTCCCAGGAGGAATTGCCGCCATGGGTGCCGGAACTGGAGATACACTTGGAGACTAGGAAAACAGCAGCGGGCTGTTTCCCAGCAAGAGGAAGGAAAGCTGTCTCTCTCTGCGCTGCCCAGCAAGAGGAAGGAAATCTACGGCCGCAGCAGGAAAGCAGCGTGGAGGACGCTGGGTGTGGCGTCTGACTCTAGGAACTCCCCACCACCCCAAGGATCCTTTTTTTTAGCTGCAGTGCATGGTCAAAATCAGGATATGAGCCAGGACTGCAAAACTTAAATGACCTGTGGTTCTTGGGAAAATCAGACCACTGGCTACCAATTTTGCTCTGTCCTCTGGGCCCCCTCTGTGGAGAAGGGGTCCCACACTAGAGGATTCATTTTCTGGGGAATTCACGGTAGTGCTAAGCTGTGAGTCTGTGTGAGGTCTATTACTGCGACCACGTGACTCCATGACAGTGCCGGGAAACTACGTGGCCTGAACTTCCAGTGCGTGCCACTGCTCATGCTCTGCTGTGATGATGAGCAGAGGCAGAGATATAATGCTGGGGAGGAGAGGGAGAGCGTGTGCGAGGGTACCTCGCCATGCATCTTTGCGCTTTTCTACAGTGGCTAGATTTGGCCTTAGTAGGCCAAGGGGGTAAAGGCAAAGTCCGCCTGTGGGAAGGCACCTTTAGGATTCACTGCACAATCAGTGGCATAAGAATAAGGTGACGGGGAAATTAACAGCGGTGAAATGTTCTTGTTAGTCGCAGGGGGGTGAGGCTTTGTATTAGGGGAGTTGGGAACTGCAGCTTCAGAGGAAGTGGAAGACATGGCTCCCGTGTATTCTTACTGGGGACCCTCTTCCTCCTGGGAGGGGGCTGTCATTGGCACCGAACGTGCCCTAGATAGATCAGGGCTTAAACAGGCAGGTCCTACAGTTAGAGACCCTAATTGTAACTGTGGGAACAGGGGGGGGGGGGGAGGGCTGGTAGTAGATGGTGGTGTAGATGGCGTATGATTTAATACATCACCCATCCTGTCTTTCAGCCATTCTCCTCCATGAATTGTATCAGCATTCCTGAGCTGAGCCACAAGACCTTTATGACACCAGGTAAACTTGCCACAATTTTTTAAAGAGGAAGTGTGTTTTTTATGCATAACAATGTTTAGCCCAAACCCAGCCCCTTACTGCAATACTGACCTGCCCCTGCCACGCCCTTAATGATTGACAAAGAGTTGTGATGACTGACAACCACTGTCATGATGTCCTTTTATATATTCTTTATTCCAGGCCTAGGACTGCAGAGAGCCCTAGGAGGAAGTTTATTTTCCATGTCGGTGGGTTATCTCATAAAAGGAGGCATGAGGATCTGCCATTAATGTATATTGGCGTTGTGGCAGGCTTATGCCGTGTATGATCATATACTACTGTAACTAAACCCCTACTGTTTTTGTCTAGATTTGCTTTGTTTGTGAGCTTTGAAGTTGCTGCTTAGTGAATAAGTTATTGCGCAGGATTGTGTATGTTGTATGAATTGGCCCTAGCAGCAACCTTATAATGTATGTATGTTCAAGTGAGTGCAGCCTTCTGGGTTGAGAGACAAAGAGGGAGAGAGAGTGTGTGTGCACGCAAAATGTATTTATTTATATGTTAGTTATGAATACCTTGCTTTAAATACTTGTATGTTTGCATCCCATGTTTTTTGTCAAAAAGAACACAGTCGTGAATTAGTTAATATTTTTGTTAACATAGCAATGATGAATAATATAAAAATCATAAACCACTGAAATTGTGCTAAATTTAAAGCCAGATCTTTGGACAATAAACAAGTATAATTTTCCATCGACTGGAATAACTTGAGTTCAGTATTTTGTAAAAGACTTGCATGAGATGTGTTCTTTCATATTAGTCAGTACATAAAACTGTCCATCTGTGTATTCATGCAACCAAAACTGAATAGCACTAACCATGTCCCTTGAAAATGGGTTTAGTTGCAAACCCACATAGCTCAATAGATAAACAAAAACATTGGAAAAACTTGCGGGATACATGAAAAATAGATTTTAAATGAATCACTCATACCAAACTTGGTTGAGACTTTGGACTTGACCAATACGTTCTTCAAGGCAATTACACTGAGTGAATAAATTTACCTAGGGAATTAAAAAGGCACAATTAATTATCAATTAACGTATGACAAAAAGATCAAGGAACAGCAGATTATATGTTAAGAAAAAAATAACTATTAGAGATATCAGAATGAAAGAATGCCATAGTGGATAAGACAGGTTGAAATTCCATTTAGTTTCCCCATACATGTATTTTCTGTAGTTTGTAATGAACAATGATTGTATCAATGATTGTAATTGAAATGAACATGTCATTTTTAATGCGCTGACATGCAGTAACCTTGTATAAATTATGCTTCTCTACAATCATATGAATAAAAACCCTTTAAATATATGATAGTACTTGGTTTGCACATTTCACAAATAACGCCATAATATACTAGAAAGTTGCCCGCATGAGATCGAAGCTGTACCACCCACTACAGAATATGTATTAGGAGGAAGGAACTGAGAGTTAACCACTTGGGATATATTGCACTAAAGCCGACATTAATTAAAATAAATGTGCATGTGCTCCCCTAACAGTAGGTAATGAATGGTATTTCCGTTTGTAAGTAGTAGATTGTGGTAGTAGCCATAGCAATCTTGAGTAATTCTCTTGATGACTTGCATGCATTTTCCATCTAAGGAATGGCCTGGGGGACTTTAAATGTTATTTTAAGAACAGGCTACCATCCTAACTCAATGTGTAATAATTCTGCATTGTTTTAGATCACATCAGTGACTAATGGCTTGTTTGGCCTCAGGTCTGAATGCTGGATATGTGTTTATTTTAAGAGTCGTCTGCTTACACCTGCCAATTACACTTTGTAGGACATTCTCTTAAATGATCATTTATGTTTTTTTTACTAGACACCGCAGTCATTAAATTAAATTAAAGATACCCTTACAAATGTCAAGACTTTCTTTTTTTCAATTAACACAAGTATTGCATGACCGTGTTATTTTTTTTTATTATAAACAGCGTTATAGTACTGTGCTATTATACATTTTAAATAATAAATAATATTAAGGGTGATTAATTATTTCATTGTATTTCACCAGATTATAGCTTTAGTGTATATTTTATAAAAAAAAAATATTTGTTATTTATAACAGAACTGCTTATACAAAAAGTAAATGCGATCAAAAATAGTTTTTTGGAATTTTTAAATAACCTTGCTTTGCGTTTGCATGCATGCAGAGATATCATGACATGCGCACAGTCGATTATTCGGCAGGTGCGCTGTTTACCCCAACCCCCCAATAACTTACAGACACCGTATTTCTGTTGGAATATAAAAGTCCACAGCTTTATTTATTATTATAAACAAGGTAACAAATTGGGGTCATTGCCACAAAAGTAAATATACCTCCACCCCCCACCGTACATAAATTACCCCCGGCAATGACCCCGCCCAATAACAATAAATAACATTATAAATAACAAATAACACATAACACATGGCCTACCAAAGAGGCCCCATATCCATAACTGTTTTAACTGTAGGGGTGTACCGAGACCCCCCTACACCACCTGGTTCGGAGCCACCGATGAGCTCGAACCCACAAACCATTTCACACTCCAGTCTAATCCAGCCTAACCAATTTATACTCCTCCTACCTTCCAATTACCCAAGCCCTATCCCGCCGCTGTGACCAAACGGGAACTCCAAAACAACAGGGAGGGTGGGAGGGACAATTACCAGGTAAGTGTCAGTTTAGTTAAAATGTCCCTTAGTCATAAAATGGCCGCTTAATATACTCCTATTGTCCAACCCCCATTTACCAATAACCACGCCCCTTTAACTGGTTACTCCCCTGCCTACTCCTGGCTCTGTCAAGGCCCACTCCCCTGACTGCGCTGTTCCATGGGCTACATGACATGCGCACAGTCGATTATTCGGCAGGTGCGCTGTTTACCCCAACCCCCCAATAACTTACAGACACCGTATTTCTGTTGGAATATAAAAGTCCACAGCTTTATTTATTATTACAAACAAGGTAACAAATTGGGGTCATTGCCACAAAAGTAAATATACCTCCACCCCCCACCGTACATAAATTACCCCCGGCAATGACCCCGCCCAATAACAATAAATAACATTATAAATAACAAATAACACATAACACATGGCCTACCAAAGAGGCCCCATATCCATAACTTTTTTAACTGTAGGGGTGTACCGAGACCCCCCTACACCACCTGGTTCGGAGCCACCGATGAGCTCGAACCCACAAACCATTTCACACTCCAGTCTAATCCAGCCTAACCAATTTATACTCCTCCTACCTTCCAATTACCCAAGCCCTATCCCGCCATAGCAAGAGACTTGAACCCTTAATGTCTCGAGCGACCCCCACCACACATAAATAGGGCTTTAGAAATACCTTCCTGGAAACCTAAATTTAATAGATCACACCCCACCTCAGACAGGTGCACACCATCCCTCCTAAAATAACCGGGCAACCCGCCCTCCAATTCAAAGTGCCTCACTGGGACCCCCCCTATCCTCCTAATAAAGACAGACATGGCCTTGTTTACTTTACCTCGGCAACGTGCCACAGCCGCCGGGTCCCTGGCATGCCTCCAGTTCAACCGCGGCACCATTTCAGACCACACTATTGTAACTCCAGGGACCAGTGCCCTCACCCTATCCAGGTCCCTCTTCATTCTCCTGACCAACACCTTCTGGGGGACCAAACCTAAGTCATTGCCCCCACCGTGAATCAAAAGTATATCTGGGGCAAACCCCCTTGACAACATCCCAAAAATTTCACCACTTATACTCTGCCAGCTGAAACCCCGAAAACCAAACCACCGAAGGTCCACTGTGTCCAGAAGAAAACCCAGTTGTGTGCCTTGTCTCCGAACTGCGGCCCTCTTCTCCGCCCAGTAGACAAACGAGTGACCCACCAGCCAAGCGACCAAGCCTGAAAGGAAACAAATTCAGTTAACCGGCAGAGCACCCTTTACCCACATCCACAACATTCCATTCACACCAACCTTTCCGGCCTTACATATGCACGGAACCTGATGGATTCCCATCTCCCAATCTGCTTTATCCGCTCCTCCCCTAGCCCGAGACGCGCCGCCTCAGTCGCAGCCACGATACAGAAGGAGTGCGTACCAAATTGTCCGGGCTGCAAGCCCAATCTCGTCAACCCCATGCGGAAGACTCGCAAGAACTGAAAGCGCGACAGCGCTTTCCCATCCTCGTGAATCAGGAAGCAACCACCAACCTTCGGGCGAACCCGTAAAAACACGTCCCCACACACTACCGGGCACACCGGGGACCCTGGTAGCGAGGACAGGACAATTTTCTTACCCTTTCCGAAGACGTCCGTCTTCGATCGCCGGAGCCAAATCACGACCTTGTCCTGTTCGATAACCACATCCTCATACCGGAGGCCCGATGCCCCCGACCTATTGGCGCTCACCAATTCGCCAATACGAAAGGCCCCAAAGAAAGCCCATACGAAAGCCACAGAGAACAAAGTTACCTCAAATGCCGAACAGCACACTTCGTTCAACAACCCCACCAACCCTTGAAGGGTGGCAAAGGACACCGGCCTCCTCGTATCCACGGACCTCCTGCCCTTCTTGAAACCCTTCAAAGTTTGCTTCACCAAGAAATGTTTCGTCAAGTCTTCCCACCCGTTAAACTTGAACAGGAAAGCTAACGCAGACATGTAGCGCTCCACCCTAGAAGGGGACGACCCACCTGCCACCAACCTGCAAAGAAGCCACAACAGCGTATCCAACCTACCGGCTGCAGAATCGCCTGCTCCCGCCTGGGACAACATTTCCTCCCATTCACTCCAAACCTTTGTATAAGCGGTCCAAGTCCCCGGCGCCAGCGAGCTCCTTATGTATCGCCCAAGCACCACGTCCCGAGCCGCCACATCTCCTCCGGGCACGCCTGCCCTGTCGCTTGCGCGTCCGGTGCTGCTTCCCGGAACCGCACCCACTGTGAACGAGACAGAGCGTCAGCGACCACATTCAGCAGACCCGGCACGTGCCGTGCCCGGAAGACAATGTTCCAAGACATACACAAGAGCACTAGCTGCCGCAACAACCTAACCACTGGAAGGGACGAAGCCGATAGACTATTAATTACCTGTACCACTGCCATATTATCAGAGTGGAAGATAACTTTCTTGTCCCTGAGCTCCTCGCCCCATAGTGATACCGCTACCACAACTGGAAAAAGCTCCAAAAAGGCGAGGTTACGAATCAAGGGGCTCTCGGACCAAGCCGTAGGCCAAACCTCGGCACACCACTTGCCCCCAAGGTAAGCCCCAAAGCCAACGCTCCCCGAGGCGTCCGTAAACAGCCCGGCGTCGCCAGATGCCTTCATCGCATCCCTGAAAAACACCCGTCCATTAAACTTAGTGAGGAAGCGGTCCCATATGTCCA
Organism: Pelobates fuscus; assembly: GCF_036172605.1. Classification (NCBI taxonomy): domain Eukaryota; kingdom Metazoa; phylum Chordata; class Amphibia; order Anura; family Pelobatidae; genus Pelobates; species Pelobates fuscus. Next base: position 229,670,501 of record NC_086318.1, read on the forward strand.
AGTCCTCTCTCATGCCTACCGACACCCTGATGTAATGACTCGGCAGACGAACACCACAGGTAGCCCTAGCCAGCAATCTACAAAAAACTCTACCCATAGGGATCACCTTACAAGCGAAATTAAGGCTGCCGAGCAAGGACTGCAGTCCCCGCAGCGTAACTTTCCTAGCGCCCTTTATCGCGTTCACCTGCTGGCGGAGCACCCTCAACTTCTCCTCCGGCAGCCTACATTCCCCCACGACCGAGTCGATTTCCAGCCCTAAAAAACTCAGGCACTCGGTCGGGCCCACTGTCTTGTCCTCAGCCAGAGGAATCCCAAACTGTTGAGCAATCCTCTGAAACACCCGCAGTATTAGGGCACATCTGTCGGACCCAGCCGGGCCCACACACAGAAAGTCGTCCAGGTAATGGACCACCGTACCCCCGCCCGTTTCCCTGCACACTACCCACTCCAAGAACGTGCTAAACTTTTCGAAATACGCACATGAAATGGAGCAACCCATGGGTAGGCACAGGTCCACGAAAAACTTACCCTCAAAAAGGCACCCTAACAAATGGTGACAGTCTGGGTGGATAGGAAGGAGCCGGAATGCTGCCTCCACATCCACCTTCGCCATCAATGCCCCTCGCCCTGCTCTCCGAACCAACTCGACAGCATGGTCGAATGATGCATACGGAGCACAGGGCCTCATCGATGTCATCATTTACTGACGCCCCTTTCGGGAATGATAAATGATGAATCAACCTAAACTTACCCGCCTCCTTCTTGGGGACTACCCCTAGCGGGGATACCCTCAAGTCAGGCAACGGCGGAGCCTCGAACGGCCCAGCCATCCTACCCAGTTGCACCTCCTTCAGCAACTTGTCCCGCACAACTCCCGGGTGTTCCCCCACCGACTTGAGGTTACTGCATAACCTCCCCACATCCCTACTCTGAAACGGTATTGAAAAACCCTCCGTAAAGCCTTGCCATAAGAATTCGGCGTCCTGACGGTTACCGTACTGTTTTAGCCACGGCAGCATCTCGCCTACTTTCACCGGGGTTGCCCCCCGCGGCAGCGGAGGGGGCCGACGCTCCATTGGCTCCCACTCCTGGCGTAGACTTACCTCGCTTAAAACACCGACTGGCTCCATGTGCACCCCCACAACCTGAGCACTCGTGCTTAAACCGGCACGACGTACCCCACTTGCATTGGCCCTCGTTAAAGAGCCAACAGAAGCCTTTCTTTTGCCCGGCCGATGCAGGTCCCCCAGGGGCCGCACCGGCCGTCCCGTGAAAGGGCGCAGCCTTTTGCGCCATCATGAGCCGCATCCAGAGGGGAAGGTCCATTTGATCCCACCGCATGCTGGGATTCGCCGCTACCCTCTGGCGAAACTGTTCGTCGTACCGCCACCAGGCGACCCCGCCATAAGTCCGGTACGCTTCCCCAATCCCATCTAGGTAGCAAAACAATTGGGAGCATTTATCCGGCGACTTTTCCCCTATCACGCTGGCCAGGATACAAAAGGCCCTTAGCCAGTTCCCAAATGTTTTAGGAATCTTCCGATACCTACGCTTTTTCTCCTCCTCCTCCTTCTTCGCGTCCTTCTTGTCCTCCTCTTTCATGTCTAAGAACTCCTCCAGCGGGAGTAAGGAAAAAACCTCCACAAACTCACCCTTCCAAATTTTTTCCTTGATGTCCATTTTTAGATGACAACCTAATGGGCCCGAGAAAGACACGTGCACGTTTTGCCGCGCAGCGTCGGTAATTTCGCCCAAAATACCAACCTTCTCCCCCGACTCCTTACTAGTTTCGGACACAGATAACCCCACTTCGCTATCCTGTGTTGGGCCCACGGCCCTACCTGGTAACCCTTGGCCCTTCTCACACGTCCACACTCTCCCAAACTGAGGTGAGGCCATTTCCCCACCCGCAGATGAATCTAAGAAAGATTTTAAACAAGTCAATAGTGTTCCTGCGTGTGGTGTAACATTTGACTCACCGCCTGAGCCCGAAGCCGCAGAAGGCCGTGGGTTCGTTTCCCTTCCGTCCGCCATGCTTGGCTCCGGAGCATCCAATTGGCGCCGACTCCCGTCAGCCTGGCCCTGCCTCAGGACCGCGGGTGTATTGCTGCGAGACCTGCAAGGAGAACGACACCTGGGTAGTGTGTCCACATGATCACATACCCGCCCAACCTCCTTATGCTCCTGCCTGTAGTTCCGCACCATATCCCGTCTCCCTGCCTGGCCCTCCCGGCCGTAAGCGCTGCGCCGCTGACCTGGCGAGCTCCTGCCTGATGACCCAGACGCACTGCGCCGCTGCCTCCACCTCCGTTCCCCTGAGGCCGATCTCCTCCTGCTAAGCCTGCTTGCTGACCTGCTCCTCTCTCTACCCCTCCACCCGTCAGCCTGCCTCCTGTCATGCCTGGCACTGACGCCGCGCTGCTCCCTGCTGCGATGCGGCCTAGGGCTCCGCGAGAGACCCCTCGGTCCCCGGGAGCCGCCCCTGTGGCCCTCCCGCTCTCTCCCAGCCCGTCCTGTCTCCATGCCCTGGGCTGATTCCTGGGAGCTATCCCGACCCGCTGAACCTGGCCCCTTTTGGGCCGCCTTGCGAACTGGGGATTCCACCTGTCTGTCCTGGCGCGGGCCCTGCCGGCCCCAATGTACCTGGCTGAGCGGACCCGCCGTCTGAGTCCCTTGTGCTGCACCTGGCCCCACTAGAGGCCGCCCCCGATGTGTCCCCTTGCACAGGGGCTCCCCCTGCCATCAGGGGGACCGCCTGATCACTAGAGGCCTCCGCTCTGCCCCCCGCCCGCTGCCCAGCCCCAGCGCCATTCCCTGACTCACCGGGCCGCATCCACTCACTGCTTCCACCATCCGATCCGCACTGGGTCCTGGCTCCAGCCGCAACCGTCCCGCCTGCCGCCTCCCGGCGGGGCGCACACCGCGTGGTAGGCCTCGGCCTAGCTGCTGCCCGCGCCCGGCCAGCACCGCGTCGCACCGACGGTGCCGGCCGCGGTACCTCCACTCCGCTGGGGCCCGCTACCTCATCCAGGGCCCCAACAGACTCCGCTGACGGGCTCCTCCGCCTGCCGACTTCGGGCTCCATGCCTGGGCTCAGCCGCTGGGGCGGTCTCGCCCTCCTCATGGAACGCCGTGCAGCCGCCGCAGGGGTTGTAGGGGGGGGACCCTGAGCCCCCAGTTGCTCATGAAGCCAGGCCAGTCCTCTATCCCGCACAGCAGCTCTCACTCCCTCCAGGATTTCTTCCATTGATGCCATGATCTGCAAGACAAAAGAAAAAACCAACACCGACCTGCCAAAAACAATTACCAGGTAAGTGTCAGTTTAGTTAAAATGTCCCTTAGTCATAAAATGGCCGCTTAATATACTCCTATTGTCCAACCCCCATTTACCAATAACCACGCCCCTTTAACTGGTTACTCCCCTGCCTACTCCTGGCTCTGTCAAGGCCCACTCCCCTGACTGCGCTGTTCCATGGGCTACATTATAGAAGATCCACAATAATTACACCTAATCGCTCCAATTTCCTAGCTATAAGCCTATCTACTCTTGACTAGTGGATCATTCACTGTTCAGAGGCACATAATGCACTGTCAGGTATAGCAGATGGGGATACCCATGTGCACTTAATTATCCCGAGTCTGCTCTAGATCTAGCAATAGTTTCTACTTTAGAAGCATACAGAATTGTTCACTAAAGTTAGATTTCAAAGTGAATTCAAACTGAATTTCACATTTAAAGGGTCAATGTAGACACTTTAACAACTTCATTTTATTGAAGTTGTTATAGTGACTGCAGTCCTGCTCCCCCTAATCCAATATTAAACTAATTAGAATCTTACTTCCTGACTCCCATACCGTAACATACCATGATGTATTGTGCGCATGCGCAGTGCCATCAAGGTCAAAACAGCTGAACTAGAAAAAATGTCCAAGTCAGCTAGGCTTTTGGTTTGGCTACCCTGGCCTTCAAGTTAAAATTAATTTTATTTCACTATAAATTCTCACTTTAGTGAATAACCCAGTTTAAGTGTTATTTAATTAAAATAAAACACAATCAACAGAAGTGGTGTTGTATATATTATGAAATATCTCTTTTGATGGCCATCCTAAGCACTCTGCAATTAATTCACTGTATTAGCCATGCACCACCTTTACCAAGCATATACTTTCCTTTCTGTAAATAATTATTTCTACATATTCCCTACGGAGCCACTATAATAGGATTATTTAACAGGTATTATTTAACAAGTATGAATTGTCAGGAATTTAAAGGGAATTTTAAATGTAATTCCAAAGTAGCTGAACCGGAAATTAAATAAAAATAAATAAAAAACAGACAAACTGCAACTATACATGGGTTGAAGAATTCTTCCAAATCAACAAGTGTAACAGCAAATTTGCAGATTTAATTAATTCACATTTAGTATTTATTGAACTATCCTGAAAGTAAATTTCACATTTTGAGCCAAATTAGACAATTTCCAGTTTGGCTATTTTTTTGTTTTTTTTGGCCTGAAATTTTAAATTCACTTTTATTCACTTCTAATTCCTGACAATTCACATATTAGTGTATAACCCTGCTAAACACTTTTATATCATGCTTGTTTCTTTTAGTATATCTTATTGAAAATGTTGCATTCTTCAGCATTACTAATAGAATATCTTTGTCTTCTCTGCCCCAAGATGTTTATGTTAAGTCTTTGAAGTTTTTTCTGGTATCTTTTGTTAGAATGCCCTTGTGTGGCGATTTGTCCCTTTTTGATTTCTTTCTTAACTCTTTGTATGCCTTTGTGTCTTGATTTGGATAGCACATGTTAAGGAGGTTGCATCATATTAAAAAATTGAAAACAAACATGTTTTTGCACTGATATTCAAGGCGGTGGCTATGCAAATTCAGGGCAAAGTCACTAAACTGTATACTAAACTGTTAAAGGGACACTATAGTCACCAGAACAACTACAGCTTAATGTATTTGTCCTGGTGAGTAAAATCATTCCTTTCAGGCCTTTTGCAGTAAACACTTTCTTTTCAGAGAAAATGCAGCGTTTACATTACAGCCTAGTGATAACTGCACTGGCCACTTCTTAGATGATTGCTAAAGCTGCTTCCTCGGGCAGTGCTGCAGAGTAAGCAGCACTGTCATTCAGTGTGTCTCCTCCCTATGCATGCAGACACTGAATTTTCCTCATAGAGATGCATTGATTCAATTAATCTCTTTGACGAAATTCTGATTGGCCAGGGCTGTGTTTGAATTTTGCTGGCTCTGCCCACGATCTGCCTCCTTGACAGTTTCAGCCAATCTTATGGGGAAGCATTGTGATTGGCTCAGACCACCACTTCTGCTGATGTTAGCAGACAGGGGCAAGTCAGGGACAGACAGGGGCAGAGCTAGCAGCTACTGAGGTAAATACAAGTAAGATTTTACAATATTTAAGGAGGCAAGAGGGGAACGGGGGTGCAAGATGGTGGTTTTAACACTATAGGGTCAGGAATAGTGATGTTGCGAACATAAAATTTTCCGTTCGCGAACGGCGAACGTGAACTTCCGCAAACCGGGGCGAACCGGGCGAACCGCCATAGACTTCAATAGGCAGGCGAATTTTAAAACCCACAGGGACTCTTTCTGGCCACAATAGTGATGGAAAAGTTGTTTCAAGGGGACTAACACCTGGACTGTGGCATGCCGGAGGGGGATCCATGGCAAAACTCCCATGGAAAATTACATAGTTGATGCAGAGTCTGGTTTTAATCCATAAAGGGCATAAATCACCTAACATTCCTAAATTGTTTGGAATAACGTGCTTTAAAACATCAGGTATGATGTTGTATCAATCAGGTAGTGTAAGGGTTACGCCTGCTTCACAGTGACAGACCAAACTCCCCGTTTAACGCACCGCAAACAACCGCAAACAGCCCATTTGCACGACCGCAAACTCCCCATTTGCAAAACGTTCGTGTGTGGGGGTGCTGCAATGACGTGGGCCAATGGCAGCCTGAATCAACTTTTGGCTCCCACTGCCCCTTTAAGAGCGAGCTCGTGACTCGAGCTGTGCTCCTAGTGCAGGCGGGCCACGTGACCGATCACTGCGGTCAGTGCACGCGGCTAAGTCAGAAGAGGAGATCAAGCCGCATGCGGCTCGTGTGGAGGTAGGAGAGATCCAGCCACGCGTGGCTCAAGCTTAGGAGCCAGGTTGGTCGCAGGATAAGGTAAATACAGCCACAACCACTTATCCCAATCACACACCTTTCCTAACGTCCTATCCCATTAAAAGCATATTACCGTGTATTTAATAAAACAGATAGACCCCCTACTTCATCCAGGTTACCGATCGATGGTTCGATATTCTGAGCCCTCTCTGATTTACTGTACACGACTCGATATTCCCACAAATTTTATATAGCATTTTATGTTTGTTTGAGACCACCTTAAAAATATTGGATATCGCTAAAAATCATGATCACTATATACTTTCTCTACAAACCTCTAAAACGAACCAAACTACTCATCCATCCGCTATACCACTTTATCCCACCTAGAACTAGTGCCCAGTTAAAATACTTGACTCTTACTCACCCACACTCAGTCATGCCATACACATTTCACCACTACTCTCACTGAATCCCTCTGACTACAGCTAAATTCATCTTCTACATCAGAACACTACTCCTAAGATTGGGTTGTATCCATGTCTCGGGTCTTTCATTTAGAATAGGGACAGCTTCGGTCTCCTTCAACACTGACACTCCAGTGCATATTATTAAAAGATTGGGCAGATGGAAATCCTCAGTCTACAACCGATATATTCCTCATCCCGAGAAAGAAATGAGGAAAGCTTTTAAAAGTTTGGCTTTGTAAATTTGATGCAATAAGTGTGCTTTTCTTTAATACCTTTTCACCCTCTTTGCATGAACCCGATTTACATATATTACTAATATGTTTCTGAACATATATATTATATTATTCACTCACTCATTCTCTGGGCCGGCCTAAGACATCATGCTGCCTAGGTCCAACGATAAATGACTATGGGGGATAATGTATAATAAACACAGGTTACTGGCTATGGGGGGGATAATGTATAATAAACACAGGCTACTGGCTATGGGAGGATAATGAATAATAAACAAAGGTTACTGGCTATGGGGGGGATAATGTATAATAAGCACAGGTTACTGGTTGTGGGGGGATAATGTATAATAAACACAGGTTACTGGCTATGGGAGGATAATGAATAATAAACAAAGGTTACTGGCTATGGGGGGGATAATGTATAATAAGCACAGGTTACTGGCTATGGGGGAGATAATGTATAATAAACACAGGTTACTGGCTATGGGAGGATAATGAATAATAAACAAAGGTTACTGGCTATGGGGGGGATAATGTATAATAAACACAGGTTACTGGCAATGGGAGGGATAATGTATAATAAACACAGGTTACTGGCTATGGGAGGATAATGTATAATAAACACAGGTTACTGGCTATGGGGGGGATAATGTATAATAAACACAGGTTACTGGCTATGGGAGAGATAATGTATAATAAACTGCTGCTGATTGGCTGGAATGTGTCTGCTGACTGTGAGGTACAGGGTCAACGTTTACTCAATGATGACGAATAGGGGGCGGACCGAACATCGCATATGTTGGCCGTCTGTGGCGAACGCGAACAAGCTATGTTCGCCAGGAACTATTCGCCTGCGAACCGTTCGGGACATCACTAGTCAGGAATACATGTGTGTGTTCATGAACCTATAGTGCTCCTTTAACTATAAGATTTGAACCATCTATTCAGAAATAACAGAGTTGACTACGAAATTGTGTCCAACTGACAGCTAACTGCTTGGTGGACATGCCCCCAAGTATAGTGAAGGTTTTTTTCTTAATTATACTTCTGTATACTTCTAAATCATACACCATGAACATTCTAAGTCATTTTTCAGGAAGAGGTATGTCAGTAATAATGTTATTCCTTGAAATACATAATTTCACATTTTTGAATTCCTGTAATATCTAGGAACATCTTGCTTTGACATCCAGTAGTAGTATGTGTCTGTTTGTTTTTTGCTTAAGTAAGAAATTGAAAGTTAATTTAATGTAATTTTAAATGTAAGGTAGAAATATTATAACTGGAAGCATTCAGCTATGCTTTCAGTTTGACTACGCTGGTCTTAATTAAATGTGAAATTTACTTTGAATTCTCATTTTAGTAAATAACCCCGTATATAATTACTTGGAAAATGACAAATGCAGGTGTTACCCCCAAATCACTTCAAATATAGTTTTACAGTTTAAAAAAAAAAAAAAAAAAAAAAAAAGAATATTTATGTATTTAACCATCTTTAATTTTTTTTTTATATATAACAGTTAGGAAGTAGATTTCCTTTATATGTTATAATGAAACTGTGAGGAGAATGTGACTATTCAGTAACCCCATATGGTTCATTAGGTCATGTAAAGTGGTGATAAACAATGTGTTTTTAATCCATACATGAACACTGTATGTTTTTGCTTCAGATACCTACACTACAATAACTATTGCTATTTATAGGAGTGGAGGAAGTACTGACACCTAGTGGAGGGAACAAAAAAAAAGTTCATATTTTTTTCTTTAATGTATAGTTTTAGGTAAAGAAGGCAGATGAAGTCAAAAGTTGTGTCTGTCAGGCAAATGCATGGTTCTGTGTTATTGCAGAGTACAGCAGCATTGCATGGCAGTGTGAGGAGGCAGAACACTGCACTATCACAAGCTGGTAATGTGAGAGACTAACAGAGAGGGCAAGGGAATCAGAAAGGGGGAAGGAGGGTTTGAGAATTCCTAAGAACCATTCTGTGTACAGTTCACACAGCCTATGTGTGAGTGTATGTCCGTGTGTGTGTGTGTTTGGAAGAAACAGGAGAGTGGAGCTAACCAGAAGAAGAAACTACTCAACTCAAGTACATAGTGCAGCTGAGCAGTGACCTCACTGAATGCCCACGCCAGAAGGAGCCAATAACACCATGCAGACGTCCACTGTGAGATAAACATGAGCAGGACCCCTCACCTCCACCAGGAAAAACACTCTCCTAGACAACGAATCACGCGTGGGACTTCCCTCTGCCAACATTCGATTGTTCTAAAGTGAATTCTTCTTTCTTTTCCTTTTTTTATTCTAATTTTATTTGTTGTTGTTTTTTTCTGTGAAAGAAGAAAAAAAAACATTGTGATTAAAAAAAGAACGGCTCAATGTGTGCTGGATCTTCTGTTCCACTGACTGTGGTCTAAAGCTGGTGGGGACATTGGGTTGCCTTGATCTGTCAGTGATCTGCCACCAGAAAGGGGACCCGGTCATTGAAAAAACTGAAAGAAACAAGCAGTGACAGCAAGGATAGAAATAGCAGAAGGTGAGCTTTTCTATATATTCCAATTATTAGCTGCAGAAGGTGAGTCATTCTATAGAATACAAGTGAGTTATTCTGGGTGACCTAAGCTCCTGCCTGTCTTCTTTTTTAGTATGGGTTCACAGACAGCAAGGAACGGAACAAGAAACTTTGTACGTAGTTGATCTCATATCACCTTTTGGGTGGTGTGTTTGGGAGATCAAAGGGTGACAGAAGGCAGGGAAGGAGTCTCTTAATGTCAGGAGGGAAAACAAAACACTTTTCTTGTTCATGGGGGAGGTGTCCTGTTTGTTTGGGGTCATCTGTGCCTCCTGTGCTTTTATTCTGGGAACACTAGAATTCACTGGGCTCTCCCACTCTTACAGCAAGTTAGTGATCAGTGCAGGACTCTTTAATTCTTTAACTATTTATTTTAATGGAAACTAAATAAAGACACAGTTCAGTATTCAGAAAGGAAAAATGGTAAAAAAATACACGCAAAGTATTCATTTTAATACAGGTTTAGTGGTAAAACAGCAAGTTTTAAATTTTGTTATCAACAATGTTATTAATGTAGTCATTTTTTGTCTAGTTATAGTAAATTAATTGTAGTATTTTTTTGTGTGATAAAAAAGTTTTAATTTAATTTTAATTATATTCGTTCAACACTGGCATTTACTAAAATAGCAAAAAGCAAACAAAAAACATAGGTGCATGATAGAATACATGAGAACAAAATGCAACCTGCATTTAAAAACACATTTTATACACAGTATGTTACTGCATGCTATGTAATAGTTTGCAACTTTTTTTTATATACTTCCTTGTTTCATTAGTACACACATATGCTGTAGCGTTGTCTAACAGAAAACTGAATATAATTTGTGTGGCTTCACAAAATGTCCCATGATCCCATAACACTTGCTCTAGCTGTACTGTTGGTTGTGTTAGCAGAAATCTTCCAGGTGTTTCTATTCTGTGTCAGTTTGTCTTCTTTTTCACTTCCTCTGGATAGAGACATTACAATACTCCCTGGGTTTCTCTGTTTTGGTCTGAGTAGAGTCCCACGTGGAGTCAGTGTGTGTATGTGTCTTCATGTGATCATTTTGAAGGCAACAAGATTCTCTGTTTTCAAACCAAATGGGCTCTTAGCCATTTGTTTGCCGATCTGGCTGTCTTTCTCTGCACTTCTAAAATTTGATACCCAAAGAAAAATACTTTAGCTTGTGTTTCACACACGCTGACCCTAATACTAAGTACTTACTGCTTCTAACGTATGTATTTCTTAATCAGTATGATGGATACAGTTTTCAAGAGTGATACAAATATGTTGGCAGAGCTTATTTTTTTTTATTTTTTTTCATTTATTTCATGCAGTGTAGAAATCATCACGTTGCAGCTCTGTACAAAGCAAATCACTGGTGACAATACAAAATGTCCTGTTTCCAACACTTACATTATTACTGTGCAATTTGTGGACTACATTTGGTTGCTTATATTTTTTATCTGCAACATCTTAAAAACACAGTTAACTAATATAATACCTACTTATCTTATTATATGTATTTAAAAATATATATAATATGTGCATATATTTCACATGTATCTGTGTGCATATGCATACAATAAACACACACACACTTACACACACACACACACACACACACACACACACACGGCAATAATATCAATTCATATTTTGTGTTTCCATAATACGCAGTGACCTTCCAGTGTTAATAATGGAGAGCTCTGAGAAAGCAATTTGATCTCTCAAAACCAAAATGTGAAACACATACGATGACTGATAGGATCACAGACAATTACTCACACTATTTTATTTGTTTGGGACTATGCTGAGCACTAGCTGTTGAAGTGATTAACCCTTCCAGTGATCCTTGTGGCACTGTACTAGTTAATAAATTAGACATTACTAATCATAAAGTATCATGGTGTGATTTAAATGTGCAGTCAATGTAATACACTACTGACATTGAAAAAACGCAATTTACATTTCTATGTTTGACTTCACATTTGAAAATATTTTTTTTTCTTGTAAATATAAATAATTTAAGAATGTATTCATTTTAAAAGTTTTAAAATGTGGGGAGGCATTATTAATTAAACAAAGTACAGCAGAACTCACTATTTAGCGAATACACCCCTTGGTAACATTAACATGTCAGTAATTCTGTCTATCATAACTTAAAAGTGTCTGACAAGTAATATTTTATATATTTCATATTTAGGACCACATAATAATTTCAGACAATGCAATTGATAAATATGATTTATTTAAAACCTTTTTTTCAGTGTTATATGTATCCAGAAACATTATCTATATTTTTGTTCTGTTCTATCATGTGCCGTCATTATAAATGAAATAAATAAATACAATTGTTTTACATTAGAGGATTTCATCAGTTTATTACATTTGTATTCATACATAGTTATTTTTTTAATTTGTGAACTCATTATTATTATAATTATTATTATTATTATTATTATTACTGGAGTTTATAACATGCCAATACATCCCACAGCATTTTTAAAAATGCAGACAAATATATTCTTAAAAATAAAAAGATAAACCTATACGTTGTATATTATATATCCGTTGCTACCAGTGCATTCCAATGAACACGTTTTAGAGTGCCTACTAGGTGCCTACTAGGTTGCTTTGTGCACTCTATGTAGCACTCAGAATTTCTTCCTTACAGTGTCTTTAAAATTACATCCATTGAGTTGGGTCGTAATAGCATTAATTCATTAGAAAACAAAAGAAAATCTCAATATATGTTTTTCTTTGTTAAAAAAAAACTTTCAGGATTGAAAATTATAAATGATGAGGAATTCAAAGTGTATGCAAATTGAAATTCTTAGGCCACATTGGGCCAAGCTAACTGAACTGAAAACAAATCTAGTTTTGGAGATTTTTTCCAATTCAACTATTGTGGCCTAAAATTAGTTGCAAACTATTCGAATTAGAAAAATATTTCCAGCCTTACTAAACTGGATATGTCCAACAATATGACTATTGTTCCATTCTTGTTGTTTAGTTGATGTTTTTAGAAATGGATGTGGCTGAATGGCTAATAATAATTCTATTTAAGATTACCTATTAGTGTATGTAAGTCCTTTTTTTTTAACTTATCTCTGAATATAATTCATTGCTTGCATATTGCAAGTAAATATCTGTTACAAAAAATGTACAACTCTGTAATTTACAGCAATGTTAATATCTATGTTTTTACAATTGACAAAATGCAGAGAATCAGCTGATGTTTTAGTGTATGTATATATATATATATATATATATATATATATATATATATAAAATGTTCGTGAAAGGGTTCGGAAATTGAAATGACTTGACCATCATAGAGATTGTCTCATTCTGCATGATGCTGGGATAGCTCTCATGCATACAGCATACCTCTACGTTGCAGCTGCTGATCGTATTTCATAGAACTGTGAAAGCACTTAAAAACTAAAATTAGGCACTGTCTGGTTGTAAATATTTCAAATTGCAACAAGAATAACTAAACAGGAAGGATTGCCTAGAGAAGCCTAATATGTAAAATTCTAACTGCTTATTGTAGACGAAATAATAATCGCTATATGCATTCACTCTCAGCTGTTTAAGAAACACGTTATGTGCAGCCGAGAGAATCAATTAACCCTTTGTGTGCCAGAGAGTAGGCAAACTATCACTGGGTACAAATGGCGCTGGCATTCTCTGGGTTAAAAAGAGTTCATGGTATAGACAGTTAGTAGGTCACCTATCTTCCCCCAAAAATAAAAATTAGATCTTAACTCAGAAGTATACATACTTGATCATGTTATCCTAATCAAGTCAAACACTGGGGTCTGTATCACTAAACAGTTAGCTGTGTTAATTTGAGAATCACTCCAAAAATTTTAGTTTCTGCAGAAATTTAGATATTTTTCCAAATTTGTTTTGTTGGTCTAAATTGTGCAAGTTGGTTCTCAAGTCCTAGTAACTCTTAGTTTATTATTATTATTATTATTATTATTATTATTATTATTATTATTATTGTCATTTATATAGTTCCAACAGATTCCATAGTGCTTTACAATATTAATTTAGCGAATACAACTCTGGTTTCACATTAATTATACTAGATTGTAGATGTCTGATTACCACTATGAACAATTGTAAACCTAGAACGTTGTTCTATATGGGATTTATTCACTAAACAACAAATTGTATCATTGCAATCTGGGGTATAGTAAATAAACCCCACACGAACAAAGATGTGGAGATAATGGAATCACAACATTTCTGTAGTATCTTTTATGTAAATAATGTATTTTAAAAGCCGTCACTATACAAGGCTGCTAATTTTTTTTTTTAAATACTTTAAGCAGAAACACATATAATCATGTTAAAATAGCTACAGTCCTATTTCTTTAAGCATACTACTGAACTTACCTAGCAACGTATTTTTGTTTTTAATATTCTTTTATATTTGAAGTGTTTTTATACACTATTTTAAACAATAAATAGCAGTTTTTCTACCTTGAATACCTGAGTCCGGCTCACGATACTTGCAACACTACTGAAGGAAGGCGTTTTGGTATAGCCCCCCCACATATATTGGGGAAGGCACCCTAAGGCGATTTATCATACTTCATCCTGTGAGTGCTACCTTATTTTGCGCTACCATTCTATGTAATACAGTGTTACACTATATTTGTTTCCTTATCTTACTTGTAGATCTACAACTGTATTCTCCACTGTGTTTGCTGTTTTTATACTACTGAATTGTATTGTCTTGGCTAGATAAAATAAAATAAATGTTGATGTATGAAACCAATTAACTTACTTAAAGAGAAATGGCCATGCAAGCAAGAATAGGTTAACTTTAACTTTGTTGTAGAATGTAAAATGTCATCTGTATGAGTGTTACAGGTCTGTAGTGATCATTAGAGTTTCCATATAATTAATTTATGTCTAATGCATTAATCAACTTTTTATTTGCGTTTACGTTCTAAAGGGTATATATAATGCTGTTTATAATATCTGAACATGAGTGTGCATTTACTGAGTACCAATATACTAATAGGAACATACTTCTTAACCCCTTAAGGACCAAACTTCTGGAATAAAAGGGAATCATGACATGTCACACATGTCATGTGTCCTTAAGGGGTTAAAGAAGATCAGCCACCCTTCTGATGTTTGTATTACTAGCTAAAATAGATGTAGTGGCAGAATTGATATCAATGAAAGCGAATACTTATGCTGATATAGATGGTGGATGCTCCATTCTCATTAACCTCACATGCCCTAATAAGCTCCACTACAATATTTCCGTAAATACTGATAGGCATTAAAAGAAAATCCCACAAGATGGAAGATATCACTATCAAGATCAACACCACACTGCAAGCATAACGGGAAGGAAGTATCGCTCTCTCAGGGTTATTCATTAAAATGAGAATTTAAAGTAAATTTCAAATTTAAGGCCATAATAGTCAAACTGGAAATATTCAGTCAGGTATGCTTCCAGTTCAGCTACTTTGGTCTTAAACTTTAAATTTACTATGAAGTCACTTTGGATTCTTACTTTAGCGAATAACCCTAAGTGTATCCAGTGTATGGACAGCTGCTAGAGATCCAGTAACATATGGACTCAGTACTGTATAGGATCTGCAGCAGCTGGATACCAATAGACTAACTCTCTTTGCTTTGCTTGCCCCTGTAGATCCTACTTGCAGCACTGTCTGTGTTCTTTGCCGGAGATCAAACTTCCATTGCTGTATATGTATTGGTAGCAGGGAAGTAATGTGGCATTTCATACAAGTGTAGCAAGGAGGACAATGTGGCATTTCTGGCAGTATGGGAAATATGGTAAAAATCTCACAACATATATATATATATATATATATATATACAACAATAAGAAAGCACGGCACTCCTCCTCTATTTTACTATAGGTCAAAAAATGCCTAGGTGCAATCCCGCGTCCAAATATAAAATACTAAATAAAGGGAGCACTCTAGGTCTTCTCTTCAGTGAAGAGAAGACCTAGAGTGCTCCCTTTATTTAGTATTTTATATATATATATATATATATATATATATACATATATATATATATATATATATATATATATATATATACATATATATATATATATATATATATATATATATACTGGGCAATGTAGCAGCATAAATATGATAATACATGGTGTCATCACTGTATGAACCAAAGAAAATCAGGGGGACAGCCTATGGGAACATACATTAAACCATGTAGTTTTCAATAGGTCAAATGATACACTATCACTAGCAGTTAGTAGAATGGTATATGGAACTATTTAAGCTACCTGACCTCACATTTTAATATATATATAAATATGCAATTTCTCCAAAACAAATCAGTTATTTAATACAGGTCTATATATTTATATTTGTGTAGCTATGTGCAGAAGATAACCAACTACTTTAAAATATTTTTAAAACATGTTTAGTTTTTCTACTCTCTTCTTAAACTGTAAGACATATGATTTAAAAGTTACACCACCATGACAGGTTGGAGGTTCTTACCGGTTTCATACTTCTGTCTAGATTTTTTTTTAAATTCAAATATGGGTGAAAAGTGACAGACTGTGGGCCATATATATGACCGGACAACGTAATTCAAAGTGGATTTCAAATTCAAAGACCAAAAGAGCGAACTTGAAACATAGAATTTTGCCAGTTCAGATAGTTGGACCTTAAATTTGAAATCACTTTTAATTCTCAACAAAACTCACTTTAGTAAATAGCCCTGACAATCTAAAGAATTATAAGACGACCCCCTGCTCACCCCTTAAAAAAAGTTTTTGCCCATTTGGGCGAATCGATCTTGAGAAAGGCCCAAATGGGCTGAAATGTTAGTCAGACATTTATGTAATTTTTGCTGATTTATTAAACACCTTTTACTTTTTTGGAAGACCTCTGAGTACAAACCTTTATTATCTTTTTTATATGTCTGTATGTATATATATATATTGATATGTAACAATTGCACATGTCTATATGTATGTTCATTCTTCTGCTTGTAATGTATTGTGTTTGAATCTTTGAGCATAGAGAACATTTGCAGCTGTGTAAATGCATGCAGCGTTAGAAGATAATGTTAGAAGTGGCTAGGGTAAATGGAGGTTTAAGCTTAGAAAGGGGTTAGTTTCAGAGTTAGACTAGATAGGGTGTTAGAGGATTGAAAACCCGAGAGGGGCTACTGTTGTGGGATAAGGAGTGTTTAAGATTGTTGGATTTAGATTTAGAGCTAGGTTAAATTAGTCTAGTTACTGACTAATTTAAAGTAAATATGAAATTTAAGGTAAAAATAGCCACAAAGTATTGGGTTAGTGGTTTTTCATTTTTTTAAGAGGAGCTAAATCTAAGATCAAGGTAGAGAGTTCCCCCCCAGGTTTAAGTTTTAAGTGCTTATGTTGTACAATGTGCACCACTCATTCCTGTCCCTGCTCCTCCTGCAAGGCACTTCCTGTGTGAGGGGCTGTTAGTGGGCAGATCTACTTCCTGTCCAGCCTCACATAGCTGTATTTTTGAGCAAAAATTTAACTTTAAAGGCTGGTAAGTAAGAGTGAAAATGGCGCACTTATCAAGCAAAACAAATATATACTAATCATATTTAAAAAATGTCATAATAATAAATTAAATAAAGATTATTAAGAAAAAACACCAAAATATCATCTGATGATCTTCATTATTTTGTCTTTAAAAATGTGCTATGGATACTGGCATGATAAATAAATGTACCTGGTACTTACCAGAACTCAAAATAAAGCAGATTCTCATTGTCCTTTTTTCAAGTTATTTAGAACTAAAGAGGTTAAGCTACACAGTCTTCTACAATGTATTGCTCAAGAAAATAGCAGAGACATAAGACTTATAGCCTTATATTGCACTTTGCTCAAGAAAATGATGGTAACATCAGCTGGTAATATTTGACAGCTGAATCAAATGAAATGGCTTGCATTCATGAAACCGCTCTCTGAGTCTTTAAAGCTTAAAATAATATATTCTAATAGAAGATAAATATACACTATTTGTTTTAAGTATGCAATAAAATATAGGGTAAGAAAAAAAACACAGGGAGATTATTCATTGTACACAGAATGTACTGAGATTTTTTTCAATGTTTTATCAAAATGTCTCAATTTGATTTCCAATTTACTTCAATTCAGTGTATCCCCTATAGGGATAAATAGTTTTTAGCAAATATGCAACTTTTTGTACTTGATGCAAATAATATACTCAGTAGTTATCAAATCAACATAACAATAACAAACATAGATGCAACACAATTGGAAAAATATCAAGAAAGATGCACATAATTTCATTAAAACTAAGGTTGATGGTATGTTTAAGCAATAATAACTGATGTTGCTAGTAAATAACGATTAACATTTGGGTAGTTGGTTATAGCTAATTATATTCTAACTCCTATCAAGCTTTCAGGGCTTCAATGTAGTTTAGAAACCACATTATGTCACAAGGGATGTGATATAAATGAGTCTGACTGTAACCTTTCATGTCATTGAAATGTGCTAATTGATCGCAGAGACCCTGACAGAATTGCATAGTTTGATATTTGAAACCTTTCAGTCTTGGCATAGCCCTGTTGCCCCCAGAGATTTCAGGGCATAGTTTTGCAGATGAAGTAAAATATTTTACTACTGTTGAAGTGCAAAGGAAAAGGGTTTATGAAAAATAAACATTATTAATGTAGGTGAACATATTCTGATTCTGTTTGTGGACAGCTATATGTTTGGATTGGCATCTGGTTCTCTGAAAATGTAGTTTTTAATGTTAATTTACATTCATAAGCAAAGAGTGTTCTATTCAGTAAGAATTTATTTTTGTATTGGCAATTACAAAAAAAAGCCACTTTACTGTTTCATTAAACTGCTTTATGTGCCGTTCAAGTATATTTTTCATATTTTTTAAAATCTTAATGGAAATGTTAACAAAAAAAATCTATGTTTTTTATGTATAAAACCACCAGTTTACCCTGTAGGTTGTTTCTGCTTATGGTAAGCATAAGAATTAACCTCACGAGTGCCATTATTGTCTCTAGCATTTTGTTTAAAAAGAGCAAATCAACTTCACAACCTTTTTCATGTGTTATAGAATGTTTTAGAACCTATTCTTAAACTTTACCAATGGCTGGCACAGTCCCCCTGATGACGATGATGTGTTGGCTTCATTGGACGGAGTGATGTCAAAAAAAAATATTTTTAATGAGGAAGCTCCAGCTTGGATGAAGGTTGGATGGCTCAAGTGGGTGGAGGGCTCAAAGTCTTCTAGGAACATGGCCGACTTACATGTGGAATGCATGCAAGCTTGCAGCTGCTTTACCAGTGGCACAGCCTACTTTACCCTGGTTGTGCTTTTGAGAGCCTGCACCACTTGGCTTTGCTCAGACAGACAGCTTATGGCTGCAGAGGGGCAAGGACTGGTATAAACAGTTTGCCCACTTACTTTGGAGAGAAAAAAGTCCCAGTGCACTCCTAACACTATGACCACTACAGCATTCTGGAGTGGTTATGGTACTTGGAGTGTTTCACTAATATGACCTAATTTAACTCCATGGAGAGCAGGGGCAGCAAAACATCTTTTTCAAAATTACCAGTTCTGTTTGAGTTAAGAAGGAACATTACAAAATATATTCTGATGTAAACTTATAATAGCTTAACAGTTAGTCACAGAGGAAAATTTTGTTTCAGCCGCACCACTTACCAAAGTTTCTGGACAGATGAATTATGGCCATATGGCAGATCGGCTTGTCCGAAATTCATGAAAATGTGCCAGGCATAACAAAAGATGTGAAAATAAGCCAGTCAGTGTACTGCAAAATATTTACATAATATAATATTCTCCCAAAATTTAATTAACAGATCAGCAATTATGAGGAGCAGTAAAAAGAGAACCTATATTTTTATATTATTTATTTAGTAAATATATTATTGGTGTTCCTTTTACTATCATAAAATACATGTTTGTAAAACACTTGCTTAATTTGAAGAAAATTAATACAAATAAACATTGTCCTGTGTTGCAGTTCTAACTGGGGAAGAGAGCACACGAATATCGCCACTCAAAGTGTTGCTTCCATGTATGATGTAAGAGTTAAAATCCAATAGTTAATCTTGTCAGTGGGGTTTTTATAAAAAAAATTCCATTGATGCCCATTGTGCCACTTGTCTGGCTCATCATTGCGAACACATTACATATTGGTTGTCTTCCACTGGCAGATATTTTTGGTATGTGTATAAGTATGTTTCATCTATGAGATTTGTAGTCTTTTTGAGATTGCCCTATTACTGATGGTAGCTTTCACTTATTATTAGACTGAGTCAGCAGACTATGCTGAGCTAAACGTATACAGTGTAGCAATGGTAAACCCACAGTATTGAAAATAATGTGCAGGTTTAAAAAAGTTACTTATCTATACAGATAAAAGACAGCTTCCTCTCAGGATATTCCAGAGAGTATCCCATACCTCAAATGTCACTAAACAGAATACAGAGGATACAGCTGATGATCTACAGAAAAATATAACAGTATAATAGTGTAATACAATTTAAAATAGGTTATTGTGCGCTAGATTCAATTGCACTCACTAGATGAAGACTTTATATATATCGCCTTAGGGGTGCCTCCCCTTGGATGGCTGAGGGGCTAGTCCAGGGTTCCCTTTCAGCTTTGGATGATGTCACCACAATATGGAAAGCCGGACTCAGGATATGTTGTAAAAAAGTAAACAGCTTTATTATATAATTAAAAAATGAAATAAATTATAAAAATGTCGGAGTAAGCACAATAAAGGAATACCAAACTAAATACGGTTTTTTACAACCAGAAGAATTTGTATATTTGGGGATTAGAATAACGAAGCATATAGATAGACTAATGGAAATAAATTTCTTACACCTCCTAAAACGAACTAATAAAGATCTAAAGGATTGGCGCCAACTAGAAATATCATGGTGGGGCAGAATTAACACCTTAAGGTCCTATGTTCTCCCCAAATGGATATATATGTTCAGAATGTTGCCGCTAACAATCCCTCCCCCCTGGATAAAAATGATAAAATCAACTTTTTCCAATTTTGTATGGAGAGGCAAAAAACCCAGGTTAAAAACAGACACCTTATGTAATCACACTAGCAAAGGTGGGCTTAGTTACCCAAATATAGAAAAATATTATGAGGCTGGGATAATTCATCATATAACATTACTGCAGAAAGAATCCATACTTAAAGAGGGTTGGTTCTGGCTAGAAGCTGAAATGTGTCAAACCGAGAAGTTAGCTAATATAATATGGAATAATAAAATATGTGATTGCTCTTCTTCTTATGTGTTGAGACACTTACTCCCCATGTGGGAAAAATTAAAAAAGAAATTAGATATACAAAACAAAATTTTCGGATTCCAAAGTATTGAGCATCTTGAAAGAGAAATACCTAATATTTACTTAAAAAAATGGAAAGAAGGAAATATTATCACAATAGAAAATATTTACAAAGATGACAAGGTGAAACCATTTAGAACACTAAAAAATGAAGCGTCTCTTTCGCCACCGGAAGCTTTTTCATATATAAGGGTAAATAGCTATCTAAATAAACACAAATTTATTAATCAAGGGAATATGTACAATGCAATAAAAGCAACTTTTGATAATAATGAAACAAGGAAATTATTCTCAAAAAGTATTAGAATACTTGATACTAAGGTGTCTGAACATCACCCAACAGCAATAAAAAGTTGGGAAAAACTTCTGCATATAAATATAGATATAGATACTTGGTATGGGGCGTTAGCTAAGGTGAACAAATATGTGCATAGTATACATTTATTAGAAACCCATTACACGGTGATAAATAAATGGTACTGGGTACCTACAAGATTGTTTAGAATCTCAACAGACAATGACCACCTATGTTGGAGATGTGGCGAATCAAGAGGAGATTATCTTCACATATGGTGGAAATGTAAAAAAGTAACTCCCTTGTGGAGCTGGGTGAGCACTTTGTTATTCAAACTGGACAATATCAGAATAGAGACTAGCCCAGACACGATGTTGCTTCACTTTAGATGGCCCGCTTTAATTAAAAGAAAGCAGATATTGACAATTCATTGTCTGATAGCGTCAAAAATAATTATAGCGAGAAACTGGAAAAAGACAGATGAATTCTCCAAAGCAAAGCTCATACAACAAGTAAAATTTCAGATAAGAATGGAAATTGGAGTAAACAAAAGTCGAAGCAACAGTAAAGAGAATAATTTCTGGTTTACCTGGTTAGAATTATTAGAACAGGAGGAAAAAAATAACTTACCATAGAAATAGCTACCTATACAATATATACTTCCATAAGTCAGACGGGATGATGATGAAAGTCACCACTGTACCAAGTTAATGTGAAAGTTTAATGTGTGAGTGATAGATGAATGAATGCAGCAAGAGATTTTCCTCCCCTAATCTTACCCCCCACCACCCCTGACCACTACCTCCCAACAAGGGAGAGAGGGAATAGTGATGGACTCTCATAGGATCGAAGGGTAGCCCCCTAATACAAAGCGGTTGGGGATTCGGGGAGAAGTAGAGGAGGGCAAGAGAGGAGAGAGATGAGGGGGAGGGGAGAGAGGGGTGGAGGGGAGGATGGAGGAGAGAGGGAAAGGAGGAGAGATAGGGGTTATGGTAAGAAGTCAGGAGATAGGAAGAGAAAATACTAAATTGATGATGACTTTTTACCAAAGCCCTATACAATGATGTATTAGAAAATCTCTTGGCTGGTAATGTCTGAAAAAAAAAAAAAAAAATATATGAAATAAAATACTAAAAATGTGGTCCTATGCATTTCATCTCGCAAGGGACTTCTTCACGGACACAGCAATAAAAGTATGATAAAAAAAATATAGTAAACACACAATCCTAACATGGAAAAAAGCAGCATATATCCTTCCCCCCAAGTACTTCATTATATATGTCCATTTTTCCAACCCATTGGTGGTCATGTGGGTGTTTCCAGTGATCTTCAGCTGTTTTAGCTTGTCAGAATCAATTTTCCCGGGTCTTCCTTGTTCTCGTGATATCATTTCCGGTGCGTCACTTCCGTTAGCCGCGCATATGCAACAGATAGCCTTCTGGAGGACAGTTTCCCTCCCACCCTACCCTTCGCCTACCCACCACAAGCTCATGTACTCATTTATAGATAGTCTCCCACACAACTTTCATTCTCCTGAAATGACAGGTGTAAACACTGATCAGCACATCCTTCCATTTTCCTAACCCTATAGAATACATTCCCTCTCTCCCTACAAATACACTATATATCACACATCAATATTATATACTTTTATTTCCTTTTTAATTACATTTTTTACTATTTGTGTTTTGTTTTCATCTACACACCTCATACCACTAACATGAATCCAAATATGACCATATTGTTATTTGTGATAAATCTTTTCTCACTCTAATTTTGTTCACATCACTACCGCCATAAGCACACACCTCAAACTGGAAAACAAATGATCATATACAATGGCCTGCTCTATTGCTGTAACTTATCTGCTGAGTGCTGGTGGAGAGTTATAAACAATAGTTATCCTACCCCCACTTCACAAAATTATGAAGTATCCCATTAACTATATGGCCAAAGAAAAATTATGTCCAATTTCCTATTCCTTATGTTACTTTCCCTTGCAAATGATGTGGAGTCTAACCCTGGTCCCCCGGCTAATTCTAGTCCTAATCTCCCCACTCAAAAAGGCCTCTTTTTTGTGCACTGCAACATCCGTAGATTGCTCCTTAAACTGGATGCACTGCAAGCATGGTGTTCCCATTGCAAACCAAAAATCATTGTGCTCTCAGAATCAGTTAACAACTAAAATACCACACTCAGCCATTGCAATATAGGGTTATAAATGTTTTAGAAATGACAGAACAAAGAGAGGAGGAGGCATTGTTATTTATGTTGACAAGTCCATTAAAATTTTCTCCTTTAAAAAACTATAACTCCCCTTCTGCCTTTGATTTCCTTTCTGGCACAATTGAGATTCCTTTCACTAAAACTATCATTGTTGCTGGAATCTACCGCCCACCTAGCTCTCCGGTGCACTCCCTTTCCGACATTGCCCAACTACTAAGTGAAACCATAGCTCAAAACCCAAAAAGTGAACTGTTGGTTTCTGGAGATTTTAATATTGATTAACTGAATCCTAAAAATAATAAATCATGGTTACCATACCTTGCTAGATTGGATTCTCTCCAGTTGTCCTGACAGAATCCAGGAGACAGGCGTTCTCCCTAACAGTTTCAGTGACCACTGTCTAGTGTACTGCATACGCAAAATAAAGGCCACTAAATCCCCTCCCAAGATTAGAATCACCAGGTCTTTCAAAAAATGTAATCTCGAATTTTAAATGATATCAAGAACATACCATGGCACAGATTAGGTCTAATACCAGATCTAGACTTTGCAATTGCATTTTTTCAGTCTGAGCTCTTGCATTTTTGGAATTTGCATGCCCCTCTGTTTAAAGTGCAAATCAAAGGGACACACCTGCCCTAGGTTACAGCTGACCTCATTCAAATGTACCAGTTTAGAGATCACTGTGGTCAAAGTTCAAGCGTACTGGCTCCATGAGCCTCTACCTACAGACAATGGCAAATGCATGCACAAAACAAACAAAAATGACAAAGGCTCAATATTTCAGTGAACATTTGAACAATAACATATCAAACCCAAGAAACTTTTGGAAAATCATAAATAGCATACAAACCCCCACAATCCATTCCCAACCCTCCACTGTCAAAATGGACAACCAAACACTGCAACATCCCCTAGATGTAGCAAGTGCCTTTAATAATTATTTTGTTGGATGTCCTACCACCCTGGTTACTAAGATAACAAATGACGCTCATTTTCAAACCATAAATAAAGATCAGGTCCTGCCAAATCTTCAGAATCCTCATATAGAGAAATTAAATTTTAGACCTGTGCCTCTTAGTGTCATTAATAAACATCTTAATAATTTAAAAATGAAAAAAGAGTGTGGACCAAATCCCAGTAATGTTGCTGAAGCTCAGTGTGCCAGCAATTGCTAACTAACCTTATCAATGAATCCATGGTGTCAGGATACATACCCAAACTTTGGAAGACTGCAAAAGTAGTACCTATCAATCAAAGTGGTGACAATACTTTGGTATCTAACTAATGCCGGATATCATTGCTCCCCAGTATTGTCAAAAATCTTTAAAAAATGAATCCACACGCAACTATGTGAATATTATCAACAATCAAATTATCTGACCCCTGATAAATCAGGCTTTCGTCCAAATCACTTAACTTCAACTGCCCAGGGCAGCACAAAACCAGGATACACCACTGTCTGTGTGGCAAACAATATATAGGTAGAACCACAAGAAAGTTAAAGATCAGGATCTTGGAACATCTTAATAATATAAGGAAGAGGGTGAATAATACTTGTCCGCATTTTAATGAATTTTTTTTTTTTTTTGGATTGAACACATCAAACCACATTGGAAAGGAGGAAATATGGAGGATAGGTTAGCAAGACGGAAGACTTTCTGGATACACCAACTAGGCACCCAAGAATCAGGAGGTCTCAACGTAGATATAGACATTATCTGTTTTTTGTAAAGCTGCAGAATATGCAATTTTTTTGCTGTGTAGAGGAGCACCAGTATAATATTAATAAACAGATTTTTTTATAATGAATACAAGTATATACCACTCTTTAATATAAGTATAAGTAGTATAATTTACATACTTGAATCCAGGTGTCTTTCAGCAAAGAGTCCCAACAACTGTCTCCAAAACGTATGGGTTTTTGACAAGTCGTTCTAGTTTTGCAGTGATGTGAGTGAATATTGATGTTAATAAAATAGAAAAGAGGGGATTTTAAATGATAGTAAAATCTTTTTTTTATTTAGTATCCTATCCCAGATATAAATTACTGGAATAAATATAACTTCTTTTCATAGAACACTCCCCTAATAAATAAATCAACTTAACTAACTCAATTACCAGGAAAACACTGCAAGGCACAGGCTTTAAGTTCCAGCTAATCTAATGAGACTTGGCTATTTATTCAGTTACACATTACTGCTGTTCTGATATCTGTTCCTTTTTGAGCATGTTAGGCTACCTTACTATCCATCAAGCATAGAACATCTTGTTTGTTGTTACCCTGGTGACCACCTATTATCCGAGCGTGGAATGCACAATGGCCACCGTTTGGAATGCACGCGTCACACAGACGCGGCTACCGGAACTGACACACCGGAAATTACATCGTGAGAACAAGGAAGACCCGGGAAAATTGTTTCTGACAAGCTAAAAAAACTGAAGATCGCTGGAAACACCCACAGGACCACCAATGGAATGGAAGGATGATATATAATGAAGGACTTGGGGGGAAGGATATATGCAGCTTTTTTTCCTGTTAGGATTGTCTGTTTTTATCTTACTTTTATTGCTGCGTCAATGAAGAAGCCTCTGGCGAGAGGAACCGTGTAGGACCGCATTTTTAGTATTTTATTTCATTTATTAATTATATAATAAAGCAGTTTAATTTTTTGCAACATATCCTGAGTCCAGGTTTCCATATTGTGGTGACATCATCCAAAGCTGAGAGGGAACCCTGGACCTGCCCCCCAGCCATCCAAGGGGAGGCACCCCTAAGACGATATATAAAGTCTTCATCTAGTGAGTGCAATTTAATCTAGCCACAATAACCTATTTAAATTGCATTACACTATTATACTGTTTTATTGTTTTGTAGATCATCAGCTGTATCCTCTGTATTCTGTTTGGTGACGTATGCTGAGCTAAAGCCTGTTGTGCAGGACTAGCTCATTGGCTCAGAGTGTCCGTGTCAGAGCAAAGTGCTTCTGGCTGTTGTAAAGGCAGTGGCAAGTGTCTAGCAGACCCAGGGGCGTTTTAGCCGCAAGGCAAACAAGGCATTTGCCTTGGGCGGCATTTTCCAGGGGGCGGCAAAAAACGCCGCCCCCAAATGCCCAGGGCAAATGCCTTGTTAGCCTTGCGGCCAACTGGGCTGCCGGTCGGGCTGATGGGCTGGGCGGGCGGCTGGCGGCTGGCGAGGGAGCTCTTCCTCTGAGCTCTCTGCTCAGCTCCCTCGCGCGCCGCAGAGTGAGGCTGGGAGCCGGAATATGACGTCATCTTCCGGCTCCCAGCCTCACTCTGCGGCGCGCGAGGGAGCTGAGCAGAGAGCTCAGAGGAAGAGCTCCCTCGCCAGCCGCCTACCTGCCAGCGCACAGCAGCCTGCACGCCCGGCAGCCACTGGACCACCAGGGAGAAAGAGACCTCCCCCCAGCATTCACAAAGGTAAGGAGGCTGGGGGGTAGGTTAAATTAATCATATTATATATTATATATTATATATTATATTATTATATTATTATATTATATATTATATTATTATATTATTATATTATATTATTATATTATATATTATATTATTATATTATATATTATTATATTATATAATTATATTATATAATTATATTATATATTATATTATTATATATTATATTATATTATTATATATTATATTATATATTATTATATATTATATTATATATTATATTATTATATATTATATTATATATATGAGAGTGTGTGTGTCTGACAGTGAGTGTGTGTGTGTGTCTGGCAGTGAGTGTGTGTGTGTCTGTTAGTGAGTGTGTGTCTGCTAGTGAGTGTGTGTGTCTGCTAGTGAGTGTGTGTGTGTCTGTTAGCTAGTGTATGCGTATCTGTCAGTGAATGTGTGTGTGTGTGTGTGTGTGTGGTGTATTTAGAAGGCGGGACGGGGGGGAAGGGTTGGGTGGGGGTGGCGCGGGGGGGGGGGAGAGGGGCGCCTGAGTTTTGTCCTGCCTAGGGCAGCACAAAACCAGGATACACCACTGAGCAGACCCCAGTTAAAAAGTCAACCATAAGTAAACAGTTTGATTACTTAAACTGGGGGTGTATCTAGGGCCGGATTTGCCCTCTCTTCTGCCCCAAGGCCAATTTCCTCAATGCACTCTATTCCTCCAACCCATGTCTGTATGTATAACACAGGCACTGTGCATCACACACACACATAGACACATGCTCACACTGACACAAGCACTCACTGAAAAACACACAGGTACGAGCATTTATTGACCTTGACTCACTGACTTAAGCACACAGACACAAGCAGTTACTGACACAAGCACAGACATATTCACTTACTAACAGAAGCACACACTGACAAAAAAAACCACATTCCATAGCTTGCCTAGTGAGCCCACACACATAATACAGGTAGTTGGACCTTTAATTCTGTACTTCCTCTGCAGCACATATGGAAATGGTCTTTCAGGCTCTCAGTGCCACCCTTGTTGCTGCTGCCCCGAAGCTATGGCCTCAGTGGCCTCATGGCAAATGCAGGCCTGGGGGTAGCTGGGTACTCCTGGTATCATAACCACAACAGTACGTTGTGGCAATTATGCTGCTTGGGGTGTTCCATTAAGGGCTCTTTTGCATGAGTTTGTCATGAATGGGTAACCCCTACACACAGAGAATAGGGAAACAGTGGCTAGTATGAAGAAATAAAAAGTGATATGTATACCGGACATTAGAATGACTTAAAGGGAAACTCCAGTGCCAGAAAAACGATCCGTTTTTCTGGCACTGGAGGGTCCCTCTCCCTCCCACCCACCAATCCCCGGTTACTGAAGGGGTGAAAACCCCTTCAGTCACTTACCTGGGACAGCGGCGATGTCCCTCGCCGCTGTCTCCGCCTCCGCGACGCTCCTCCTAGTGATTACGTCGGCCGGTGGGCGAGACTAATCTCGCTCACCGGCCGAGGAGACCTAATGCGCATGCGCGGAAATGCCGCGCATGCGCATTACGTCTCCCCATAGGAAAGCATTGAAAAATCATTTCAATGCTTTCCTATGGGGTTTTGAGCGACGCTGGAGGTCCTCACACAGCGTGAGGACGTCCAGCGACGCTCTAGCACAGGAAACCTGTGCTAGAACCCAGGAAGTGACCTCTAGTGGCTGTCTAATAGACAGCCACTAGAGGTGGAGTTAACCCTGCAATGTAAATATTGCAGTTTATGAAAAACTGCAATAATTACACTTGCAGGGTTAAGGGTAGTGGGAGTTGGCACCCAGACCACTCCAATGAGCAGAAGTGGTCTGGGTGCCTGGAGTGTCCCTTTAACGTGTTCACAGACAAGTAAAAATTCTGAGTTAGTATAAAAGCTAAGATCAAGGATTCCAGAGGTACTCTAAACATGATTAAACAAGCCGTTGCAAGGATGCAGAATAACAAAATGGAGCAGCCAAACACCGTGTGGCCCCTGGGTTGGTGGTGTCCAAGCATGCTGCATTCAGCCTGATCGGCGTGGCATGGGACAGGGAATATTGAGGCTGCCGTGCGGCTCCCACTGAGTTTCAGTTAGCTTATGTTTTACAAGAAAACATTTTACTATTTATGTATACGTTTGGCTAAAACTAGAACAAGAAATATGTATTTTAGATTAAATTAATATTTTTTTAAAAGTAAAGTTTTTATGGCAGATTGTTGTCAATGCTCAGTCTATGCAGTGATCTGTCACACCTATATTTTGTTATTTATAGTTTTGTTAACAGTGTGTCAGCCAACATTTCTGGTTTGTGCATTGATGACATAATTGGTTTTGTCTTGAACTTTAATGAACAGGAACACAAAAGCAGCACAGCGGATAATCACTAAAAAGCCTATTTTTTTTTTCTTAGGTTATAGTATTGACAAATATTTAAGTAAACATTTCTATGCTTTGTGAAAAGGAAGAGAATTTTCAACTTTTTTTTGAGTAGTCACTTTCCCTAGTAGAAGCAAAGATCAATATATGTTCAACTCACACGGTAGACTTTAGATTCAAGTCAGAGTATGAAATCATTAACATATATTTTTGCACTTTAAGTCAGTCGAGTTGAGTGAATACATTAGTTTGCCTATTTCCAGATTTTAGATTGCCGATGCAGATTTATTCTTAAATTTTCTCTGGAGATGCAAACTGAAGTGTTCTATTCATACTTATATCATTTTGCTGACAGATAAGCCTTACTTCATCCGGAACACTAAAGGGTGAATGGAATGTACTGAGCAAATCAGAAGCCTATCAGATGTTATTCAGTCTCACAATATCACGCTGCAATCCACTGACTTTGATGGGATAGACCATTAAGCCAACAAGCAGTTGGGTCAGACCTTATATTATTGATGGAGCTGTGCAAGGGAGCCAATCGGCATCACGTGCTGAATGTAGCTTTAGGTCCTCTGTTTACACAGCTGAAATATTTCCCATACATTTCAAGACATTTTTTTTTTGCTTCTGATTACATAATTTTTGACTTGATACCATAACCTCAACCTGCCATGTCATTATATCTGCTTCACCTTCCGTACTACAATTTCTTAACTTGTTAATGACCATGCAGTACCTTAACACAATCCTTAACACAGTGTGTACATCATTAATTCTACATATAAATATATAATATCTTGTTAGCTATCGCCTACAAAAGGAACACTTACAAAAAAAGGGGGGAAGGGGAGGGTATTGTAGGTACAACATATGGTGATTTAAATACACAGCTGTCAGCTGCAATGCTTCTCCGATCCATCTCAGATCCCTGTTCTGTGATGAGAAACCACTAATGCATGAAGTGAGTATTTTACCACTTCACACAATATTAAATAAAGACCCAAGAGTCATTTTGGTGCCAAATTTGCTTTAGCGTCATGCAATGTGTTTTTTTTTAGTTCATTAATATAGTAATGGGTTGTGATTGAGTTTTCTTTATATATGATCATTCCAGGAAGCTCCTTGAACTGCAGGAGTGTTTATAAATGTAGTAAATATGACCTGTAAAGTACAGGATCCTGTAACTAGCGTGGTACTTAACATTCCTGTGTTATAACAAAGTCCCAACAAATGGTAAGAATCTACTTGAGTTTTTAAGTTGTCAGTAAAAGAAACTGACAAAATCTAATAATTATCAAGTCAAATGGGAAATATTTAATGTAAAATCAATGTGATAACAAGATAGGGCTATATATTAGGATGCATTTGAGACTATTCTAGGTTTTATGTAAGGTGAAAATGTATAGTACTGCTATTAAATACATATAGAATTTGTCAAAACATTTTTTAGTAGCCTTGTTTTTTGCCCAAATTGTAAACTGCAGTAATCAGCAGTAATATTTCTCTGGTGATTGCTCCATTTAGATAGCGCCTCCTTATATGTACACATAAATCCAGTCATGGTTGAAAATATTAAGAGTGCTTAAGCATTTAACCCCTTAAGGACCAAACTTCTGGAATAAAATGGAATCATGACGTGTCACACACGTCATGTGTCCTTAAGGGGTTAAGAACAATAAAAAAAAATAGTCAAGTGCATCTGTGTGTATCCTTGAAGAACATAAAGTGGTAATTTCTGACCTTTTTTTGTTCGCGCTGACAAGCTCCCCGAAACGAAAAGCCCTGAAAAAGGCCAAAACAAACACAGTGCCAAACAAGCCAGCTTCTTAGCCAGAGAAGCAAATCTCAGGCAAAACCCCGAAAAAAGGCCAAAACAAACGCAGCGCCAAACAAGCCAACCCGCACCAGGCTCCCCAAAACACTGATAGACACCGGCTGCCGCGCATCTGTAATCCTACACCCTCTCTAGGAAACCCTTCAAAGCCTTACGGATCACATAGAAACATAGAAACATAGAATGTGACGGCAGATAAGAACCATTCGGCCCATCTAGTCTGCCCAATTTTCTAAATACTTTCATTAGTCTCTGGCCTTATCTTATAGTTAGGATAGCCTCATGCCTATCCTACGCATGCTTAAACTCCTTTACTGTGTTAACCTCTACCACTTCAGCTGGAAGGCTATTCCATGCATCCACTACCCTCTCAGTAAAGTAATACTTCCTGATATTATTTTTAAACCTTTGTCCCTCTAATTTAAGACTATGTCCTCTTGTTGTGGTAGTTTTTCTTCTTTTAACTCCTTAAGGACCAAACTTCTGGAATAAAAGGGAATCATGACATGTCACACATGTCATGTGTCCTTAAGGGGTTAAATATAGTCTCCTCCTTTACTGTGTTGATTCCTTTTATCTATTTAAATGTTTCTATCATATCCCCCCTGTCTCGTCTTTCCTCCAAGCTATACATGTTAAGATCCTTTAACCTTTCCTGGTAAGTGTTATCCTGCAATCCATGAACCAGTTTAGTAGCAATTCTCTGAACTCTCTCTAAGGTATCAATATCCTTCTGAAGATACGGTCTCCAGTACTAGGTACAATACTCCAAGTGAGGTCTCACCAGTGTTCTGTACAATGGCATGAACACTTCCCTCTTTCTACTGCTAATACCTCTCCCTATACAACCAAGCATTCTGCTAGCATTTCCTGCTGCTCTATTACATTGTCTGCCTACCTTTAAGTCATCAGAAATAATCACCCCTAAATCCCTTTCATCAGATGTTGAGGTTAGGACTCTATCAAATATTCTGTACTATGCCCTTGGGTTTTTACGTCCAAGATGCATTATCTTGCACTTATCCACATTAAATGTCAGTTGCCACAACTCTGACCATTTTTCTAGTTTACCTAAATCATTAGCCATTTGGCTTATCCCTCCTGGAACATCAACCCTGTTACATATCTTAGTATCATCAGCAAAAAGACATACCTTACCATCAAGACCTTCTGAAATATCACTAATAAAAATATTAAAGAGAATGGGTCCAAGTACAGATCCCTGAGGTACCCCACTGGTGACAAGCCCAAGCTTTGAATATACTCCATTGACTACAACCCTCTGTTGCCTGTCACTCAGCCACTGCCTCACCCATTCAACAATATTGGAATCCAAACTTAAAGATTTCAGTTTATTGATAAGCCTTCTATGTGCAACAGTGTCAAAAGCCTTACTGAAATCTAGGTAAGCAATGTCTATTGCACCACCCTGATCTATAATTTTAGTTACCCAATCAAAAAAATCAATAAGATTAGTTTGGCATGATCTCCCTGAAGTAAATCCATGTTGTCTCTGATCTTGAAATCCATGTATTTTTAGATGTCCAACAATCCTATCCTTTAACATGGTTTCCATCACTTTCTCCACTACTGAAGTAAGGCTTACTGGCCTATAGTTGCCCGACTCCTCCCTATTACCTTTCTTGTGAATGGGCACAACATTCGCCAACTTCCAATCTTCTGGGACTACTCCTGTTATCAATGATTGGTTAAATAAATCTGTTAATGGGTTTGCTAGTACACCACTAAGCTCTTTTAATAGCTTTGTGTGTATTCCATCGGGTCCCATTGACTTGTTTGTCTTTACTTTTGACATAGAACCTCTTCCTCTGTAAACTCATGTGTAATAAATAACTAATTTATCCTTTTTCTTAACTGAGGTCCCTTTCCTTCATTTTCATCTGTAAATACCGAACAAAAATATTAATTGAGGCAGTCAGCTAGACCTTTATCCTCTTCTACATACCTTCCTTCTTTTGTTTTTAATCTAACTAATCCTTGTTTTACTTTTCTTTTCTCATTTATGTATCTAAAAAAGTTTTGTCCCCCTTTTTTACTGACTGTGCTATTTTCTCTTCTATGTGTGATTTGGAAGCTCTTAAAACTTGCTTAGTCTCTTTCTGCCTAATCTTATAGATCACAAAGTGCTTCATCAAGTCCCCCCAATCGCGCAGCTTCAATCAAAATGCAAGCGCGGACATATTCCTATCCACCACCGCAGGGGAAGCACCAGTGGTGTATCCTGGTTTTGTGCTGCCCTAGGCAGGACAAAACTTGTGCCCCCCCCCTCCGCACCAAACCACCCTTCCTCCCTCCCCTGCATTCTAAATACACACACACTCACAAACAGACACATGCAGTCACAAGCAGACACACACATTCACTAACAGACACGCATACACTCTCACTAACAGACACACACATAGTAACAAACTGCCTAACAGACACACTCCCTGACATACACACACTCACTAACAGACACACACACTAACACACTCACTAACACACACAGACACACACACACTAACAGACACACACACACTAACACACTCACTCACTACACACAGACACACACTAACACACATTCACTCACTAACACACATACACTCACTACCAGACCCACACACTCACTAACAGACACACACTCACTCACTAACACACACAGACACACACACACTCACTAACAGACACTCACTCACTAACACACACACTCACTAACAGACACACACACACTCACTCACTAACACACACACACTAACAAACACACTGGTGTGTTTTTTTTTTAAATTGAACCCCCCCCCTCCCCCAGCCTCCTTACCTTTGTGGATGCTGGGGGGGGGTTCTTCCTCTCCCTGGTGGTCCAGTGGCTGCTGGGCGGTCGGGCGGCGCTGACGAGGGAGCACTTCCCCCTGAGCGTTTTGCTCAGCTCTCTCGCGCGCCGCCCAACGTCATATTCCGGCTCCCAGAATCACTATGCGCGCGGCGCGTGAGGGAGCTGAGCAGAGAGCTCAGGGGGAAGTGCTCCCTCGCCCCTCGCCCGCACGGATTTTCACATAGCCGCCCGCCTGGCTGGACTGTTAGCCACAAGGCATTTTTTTGCTGCCCCCTGGAAACTGCCGCCCAAGGCAAATGCCTTGTTTGCCTCGTGGCTAAAACGTCCCTGGGAAGCACCCCCGGCCAGTAGCTCAAATGTAAACCATAATAGGGCATTGAGAGGCGCCCCTCCTCCCTCGCAAGCCTTCTGCTTCAGCCTGGCCCATGGGGCCTCCCATTATTCCCAAACCTTACAGTATGCTGTCCATGTGCCAGGAGCCAAGGAAGCCTTCACAAGTCCCCCAAGCAGGCCGTACCGAGCCGCCACTTCACGTCCAGGCAGTCCTACCCCACCTTCAGTGCTCCAGGTGCCGCCATCCGGAACCAGGACCACTGAAAGCGAGACAAAGCATCATCCCCTATATTCAAGTAACCAGGGACGCGCCGCCCACTGAAAACCACATTGAGGGACATACACATAAAGACAAATTTACGCAGAAACCACACCACCGGAGTTGACGACACCCATATCCTATTAACCGCATGCACCACAGACATATTGTCTGTGTGGAAAACCACTTTCCTATCTCTCAGCAAGTTAACCCAAAGTGACAGTGCCACTGGTAGCAGAAACAGCTTGAGAAAAGCCAAGTTACGCATCAAGGAGCTCGTCGCCCACGCCACAGGCCAAGGCGCTGCACACCATCGTCCCCCAAAGTACGCCCTGAAGCCAATCTTACCCGAAGCATCCGTGAACAGTTCCAGAACCGCAGCCGCACTCGCCGCCTGCCTGAAAATCACCGTCTCTATCGTCATGAGGGCCCTGGGCCCAGCTTCTCTAACGAACTCAACCGCCTGGTCGAAGGATGTATAAGAGACTGAGCACAGGTCCCCATTGATGTTGTCATTCACCGACACCCCCTTAGGATAGAATAGGTGGTGAATCAGGCAGAACCTTCCTGGTTCCTTCTTGGGGACAACCCCCAGTGGAGAAACCCGCAAATTGGGCAAGGGGAGGGACGAAAACGGGCCCGCCATCCTACCCAGCTGTACTTCCTTACCCAGCTTCTCCTGCACCACATCTGGGAATTCAAAGACCGATTTCAAGTTACGCACACTTCCTGACCCCCCCGTCTTGAAACAGGATATAAAACCCCTCCCCAAAGCCCGCTCACAACAACTCCACATCTGACTTGTTAGCGTAGTGGCTTAGCCACAGTAACATCACGTCAAGCTTCACTGGCAACGGAAACTGCCCCATTGGAACCCGCTCTAGAAGAAGCCTCAGTCTTACCCCATTTAAAACATCTGTTGAGACCGTGATTACCCCCACAGCTTGAGCACTCATGCTTAAACCGGCACTGCCCTCATTGAATAGCCAACAAATACCTCGCTTGAATACGGCCGACGAGGACTTCCAGCGCCAGCCACCAACTGAAAGGATGTTGACTTCTGCACCATCATAAGCTTTATCCATAGAGGCAGGTCCATCTGGTCCCACCGCATCCCTGGGTATTGCTGCAAGTCGCTGCTGGAATTGCTTGTCATATTTCCACCATGTCAGACCGCCATATGTGCGGTGAGCCTCCCACACCCCATCTATATAGCAGAACAACGATGAACACAGACCCGGGGATTTCTCCCCAATAACAGTGGCAAAGATGCAGAAAGAACGCAGCCAGTTTCCGAAGGACTTCTGATACCTCTTACGTTTTTCCTCCTCCTCCTTCTTGGCGGCCTTCTTGTCCTCGTCCTTGAGGTCTAGGTTGTCCTCCAGCGGCAAAAGTGAAAATATTTTGCAAAACTTACCTTTCCATATTTTCTCCTTCACCTCCTTTTTCCTAAAGGGCCCGCAAAAAACACGTACGCATGCTGCCGCGCCGTGTCAGGAATGCCCCTGGACATGACCGCTCTCTCTGAACCCAACCCCAACATCACTACAGTCACCTTCGATGCCACCTTGGCCAACACTGCCGCCGCTACTCCAGCACCCGACTTGGAACGCCTTGCCCGAGCTCCCCCCACCCGACACACCCGAACCCAGAGTCCACACTTTACTAACATCCCCCCTGCAGATTTACCCTTGCCCTAGGAATCACTTAACTGTTGCAATAAATCAATAAAACCCTGTGAGTGCTGTGTAGTGTCCGACTCACCAACCAAGGCCCCAGCCTGCGTAGGCTCCTTGGCTGCATTATGAGATCCGACATGTCCAGGGCTGACAGCCTGTGCATGCACTCCTGGCCACCCCAGCCACTGCGGACACCGGACACCCCACTGACTCTACCCTTGGGGCTACGACTCCTGTCATGATAAATGGGGGAACTCCTGTGGGACTTTGACCTGGAACTTACTATAGGTTCCCCTTATTCTAATATAGGGCCCCCACCCGCCGCTCAGGGGTGGGGGCCGGGGGGAGGACAATAGGTCCCCCCTTATTCTACTTTAGGACCCCCACCCACCGCTCAGGGGTGGGGGCCAGGGGGGAAGACAATAGGTCCCACCTTTGAAGTAACAATAGGACAATAGTTCCCCCCCTGTTCTACTTTAGGGCCAGGGGAGGACAATAGGTCTGTCCCCCGTTTTTCTGATTTAGGGCCCCCACCTGCCGCTCAGGGGAGGGGGCCAGGGGAGAGGATAATAGGTCTCCCCCTTATTCTGATTTAGGGCCCCCACCCACCATTCAGGGATTAGGAACGGGGCACACACAATAGGTTCCCCCCATTGTCATCCAGGGCCCCCTAGCCGCTCAGGGGTGGGGGCCAGGAGGGGCAATAGGTCCCCCCTTCAGTTTAAAAGCCCCCACTTTTGTGGCATGGGTGGGGGCTCGGGAGCGGGGATACTTTTTTTTTACTGTTTACTAGACAGAATTTACTTATACTAAGTAATTTTTACTTAGTATTAGTAAATTTGGATGAAAGAACAATTTAGGTCTTTCAGCCTTTTGGTAGATAGCTCCCTAATGCCGTGACTAAGTAACTTATATTTGATATGAACGTGTTTCTTGATTGTTGTAAGTGTTGCAAATGCTTACAGCTGAATCCTAGCTATGTGTGAATACTTTTTATTTAAACTGGTATACAGTTTAGCATACTTCATTCTTCCACTAGGTATATTAGTACTTCAGTAATTCTGTGCTTCGGCTATTTGGCAAAACCAAAATTCGGCACTTTGGCTATTGGGACATTCGGCGCTTCGGGACTTCAGCGATTCGGTTTGGCACTTCGGAAATCCAGCAATTCAGCTATTCGGACATTCAGAAGTATCTGAATATCCGAATTGCCCCGAAATTAATCCGAATTTACATTCGGAACGAAACGAATTGCACGTGTCTAATATTTAATACTGGACTTTTGTTGGTATAATGAATAAAGCAGATTTACAACACAAAATAAGCTTCATGAAGTTGTGATTACTAAGGTTTAGATACTTGTTCTAGGTTCCATAAGGCGTTTTCTGTATATTGATTTTTCATAATCTATTATATACTGCAATTTCTTGTGTTTGTTTCTTCACAAGAATAGTTTTGTGGTAGCACAATTTCTGCAAAATACCTTCTTCCAAGATAAGCATGATCTTTAATGTCATATGATTCAGGTAAACATTGATCAAAATAAATAAAAGGTTAACTATCACTTCATGGTGGGAAAAAAGTGTGCTACGCTACATGAACTGGGCAAATTATTTTCTTCAAATTATTTTTCCTCTGCCGAAATACAAAATAAATAAAATGTGATTCTTAGCACATGTTAGAGGTCTGTACTAAAGGTGTGGTATAGGATGGGGTATTGGGAGGTCTTATGTCAAAATATAAATTAATCGTCATAAAACTGACCCTTGATCAAGAGCCCAATGTCTTTTTTGTTTTTTGCAAATCAGCAATCGTGTTAAAAGTGCTCTGAACCTCTTTTACTAACCTGTGTTAACCCCACTCGTACTGCATTAACCACACCATGCTGTATTCGCCCTGCACCTGTAGCATTATCCCTTCACTCACTACATTATAACTCTTCTCCCACAGCAAAACTTTCACACTGTGCTGTATAATTAACTCTAAATATAATGCTTAAAAATGGCACTGATACTAATTATGCAACTGGAGCTGTTATTTGTCTCTTAGTGTTACAGGGGACTCTGGGCGCACAATGAGAGGGAGCCAAAATCTAGCCCAGGATACCCCCAGTGACACCTTTATTCTTTAACAAAAACTGTAGTGCATTGTATGAACTGTATTGTAACAATACCTGCTCTTTTTTTTTTGAGAAGGATAAACAAATAAGTCACAATACATATTATGTATTATGTATACATAAGCGATTAGTAACATTGCAATCATTCATCTGAAGAGAACGTAGCTGAGCATGGAAACAGTGCACAGTTTGGTGCCCGCATATTATTGCATAATTGCAAGTGTGACTGAAATAACATTGCAGATAAGAATAGGGTGTATAGGGTAGAGAAAACAAGAAGAGGGGAAGGGGACAGGAACATGAACATTATTAATTAAAAAAAACATTAAACCAGTACTTTGTGATTGACAGCTATTCGTGGGTGATATGTGTGGTAGAGCAATGCCTAAGGGACTGTGGGTCGTCCTTGTCATCAGACTTGAGTGAGGAGCAAGAGGTTCTAAGTGTGAGTTTGGTATGAAAGGAGCTCTATGCGGGAATCGCCCTGGATTTGGACGTATGGTTGACAGCGAAGTGTGGAGATCTATACATTTATATAATTTATTTTTTTTTCTTAACCTGGAATCGTGTTTTAGTAGTTAGACCACAACTGCCACGCTTCAGCTAATGAGGTTGGATTCAAAGTGGAGTCAGTGGACATGTGCTCATAGACGCAATAGTGATTGATTTTTTTGTATCAATTATAAATGGGTTGGGCGGGATAATGTTTCCAGTGTGTAGCTATGAGGTTGCGGGTTGCTAGGATGAGCAGAGTAATCATTTGTTTAACAATTACTGCTCTTTTAAATGTCAGTGAAACATTAATTGCATATTCACACTTCTGACTGGTATACTAAGTGGCTCCCATCTTTGAGGGACATAATTTGGTGCATATCCTTTCCAACACGCCGCATTCTCAGGATGTGAGGGGTATGTTCATGACATAAGACAGTGTGAATAAATAATTTATTAGTTATATGAGGAATAATATCTGTTCCTAACTGAAACCAGGACTGTAAGGATAAGTATAATTGTATTATTACCGGTATTCATGTAAAGCATATCTTATATCTTGATATATACTAATTTAAAAAACCTATACACAGACTGTTGATCACATTAGGGAAGCTAGTGTTAGTCTGGAGTACACAAAAAGAGACAAGAATGAGAGAGAGGATTTTTATGATAACAGAAAGAAAATATAAATTAAACATAACACATATCTTGTTGGAAATTATGGTTTTCTACATAAAAACAAATTCTAAAATAAAGATCAAAAGTGATAAATCACTAGTATCAATCTATTGGTTTTTCATCGTCTCTTGGTTTATGTGGCCTATTGGTTTCCATAGTGAGTATTCCACTTTTAATGCTCCACAGCTGTTCTTAACAAATCATTAAAACAACTTAACTTATTAACGCATTATGTACTTACTCTTTTAAGTCGCTTTTAGATGCCAGCAAGGTTAAATCCATGCTCACTCCAGAGAGATCTAGTTATGATTTAATACCTGAAAAGACCCAGATCAGACCTCCTGCTACAAGTGACTACCACTAGGCTGTGCATGCTGTCCACACCTAATCACTGTGTGATCTGCAGCATGGGAGATCAATCTAATCTCCCTGTCGAGTTGTGATCAATCAGTGTTAGGTTTGGGGTTGGCATTAGGATTAGGATTGGTGCTAAGGTTAGAGTTAATGTTAGGGTTGATGTAGGGTCAAGGCTGTTTTAGTGTTAGGGTGGGTGTAAAGGTTGTTGTAGTTATATGATTGATGGTTTGGGTTTTATGGTTAAGATTTGTGTTAGGAGTGACCAGGTTAATAGTTAGCTAGTAGTAGGGTCTGCTAGTATTAGTGTTGGAAAGTGTAATGTTTAACTAGGTTTAGGTTTAGCAAGGGTTTCAGTTAACTATAGATCGAAATAGTATCAAAGTGTGACGTCAGTCGGAATGGTAACAGCTAGTGCCACTTCACTAAATAGCATCTCTTAAAAAGTAAGCAAAGGAGCATGTCAGAATTAGGGTATATATGTTATTTGACCGTACAAGTCCCTCAAGCATCTGACAGAAGTATAAATGTAGGGTATTGTACTCAGTGGAGGCATCAGAGTACAATGTTGAGGCCCTTAGAGTTTTTGGACAGACATGGTCTGTGAAATTGTCCAGAAAAATAAAAATTGTGAGAAAAACACTCAACAAAAATAAATAATCAGATGTGCAGTGAAATGAGAAGTGTCAAAATGATTTTAGTTAAAAAACACGGGGGCTCTATTTTTCTACAGTTGTAGTGGCCTTTAGATCCAAAATTTACTACTTGCAATATTTGTCCTAAAACTGCAAAACATTTATTTAAATCCTTGACGTATGAGACACTTGTTTTTTTCTTTACTGGCATTTGCTTTGTAGAAGTTATTATAAGTACAACTCTGACTTTTTACATCACAGATTTAAATCAAATCACAGGTTTCAATAGTGTGTTCGGTGTGTGCACATAATGAGAAAGAGGAAAATTATTGTTGAATAAACACGTAGCACAAATGAGACGAGAATGTGTTATATTGTAAAAGACCCCTTAGGTGATCACAGTGAGCAAAAGTGATAGTTGCAAAAAAATCAAGTAGCTAAACGGTGAAACTTTGACATGGAAAATACCCTCATCATAATTAGCAAATTACTGAAAATGTCTGACAATTAATGTAGATCTAAAATTCTGCTAACATGAAGTGTATTTTCTATGTCATACAACTTGCAATTAGCTCTAATATACCAAAAGTGCATGTCTGACAATTAATGTTGATCTAAAATTCTGCTATCATGAAGTGTATTCTCTGTTTCATACAACTTGCTCTTAGTTCGTACTTCCAAGAACTTTGCCCTACAATCACTGTAGGAACATTACCTCCTATTTTTTCCATGGTATGCAACACATAGAGATCACCCTCTAGTTTTTACTATGCACAGTGGTGAATTACTGGCAGAAACACATTCATAGCCAGTTTTTTTATTTCCAAATTGCAAATAATTTTGCCCTCAGAAGTGCACTCCAGTGTTCATTATTGTAACACTGTGAATTATTGTAAAACTGTAAAGGTTATGGTTGTTGTTTTAATGGATTGCTCTTATAAAAACTCCTTTGGAGGCCCTCTTATGAAATGGACTTTCTTAGAAGCAGAATGTTTTTATTATACAAATGGCTTCCATGGGAAGGAACAAATTTAGGTTCTCTGAAGATTTATAAGTGGAACGGTACTATAGTTAAAATGAAAGTAAGTTTAAATACACTGAATACAAGATATAAAAGAGCACTTTTGTAAAACAATTTTGTGTGCTCTCTGGAACTTCGCAACAGATTGTATTCACGCTGAGACATTAAAAGGTAAAGCCTAAAACATAACTAAAGAGAGCATTGATCAAATATTTACATTAAATACATACATCAAGCTTCCACTGTGATTAAAATGTACTTAGCACTTGAGAGTTCCCTAATGAAATCGGGAATGGTCCCAATAAAAAGAGCCTTCAATAAATGACTTACGCATAATACACATCTCTAGTCTTTTATAGAATTAGTCATATTTCAAATCTAAAAGACAAGGCCATGTTTCCTAATAATTTAGAGTACAGCCTTTTTCTGTCTGCATTTTACATCCCTGAATAACTACCTAACCACCTAGGTTCTTAGAAAATTAGGCCATACATTTTTTTCCCTTTTTTGTTTACTCTTGATTCTAAACATTCCTATGGGGGCTGGTGTTTCTCAATACAGAAAGCCTACATTATAGCAGTCTAATGACAGCAGTTCACATTATTAGGTTCCTTAATGCAGCAAGTAGAAACACATACCCAATGAAAGTCAATTTATTGGACAAGCAGCCTATCTGAGATCATAATCTCTCACTATTCAAATCAGCTATCATATGACATGCCTCCCAACTGTCCCGATTTTCAGGTCCTCTCCTGCCTTAGTCCCTCTGTCTCCAACATTCATGGCACAAGTGCATCATATGCTATGTTTAGGTACTAGGAAACTATAACTGTGCTCCCTGCAGAGTCTGCCCTCAGTGGCCCGACCTGCATAATGGACAGGCAGCCTGATGTGCAGTCACCTGATTCTCATGACGCCAGAATATGCACACATAGAGCCATGTGTGAAACAGGGGCTTTCTTTACCAACTTCAGTTTTTAATTAGGCTAGAGAAGTTAACTACATGCAAAAATAGTGCACAACCTGAGGAACATTTTGCTTTGGTAGATGCAATATGGAAGAATTAATGCCGCCAATTATTTTTAATGTGCCTTAACGTGGCAGTTGAGCTTACACTTAAGTGGCCACTGAAATGGTAATAAAAACCTCCAGTTATTTAAATGTGCATAGGGAATCAAGATAGTGCGCAATTAATTATTTTCTTTGTTTTTTATTGAATGTATTAGGGTTAATGTGTATTATAGTTATGGGCTCGGTTTGCCTAAACATAAACAAAATTAATAAATTAATTTCTAAATGGCTGAGAATTGAGCAGTAAGACTACATGGGCATAAACTATAAACTAAAACTGCTTCACTAAGCTGAATTTGTTTTGGTGTTTAGAGTATCCCTTTACATTTGCTAGCATTTTTTTCAAATGTTACATTTCTGCTATGTGGTAATGTTGCTTAGCACCTTAGGAAAATAACCAAGCTGACTAGGGGCTATAAGGATTACTTCAGTCATCATAAACACTACAGTCCACTGTAATGGTCATGATACTAGGAGTACACTGGCTTGGTTCCCTTATAATGGAGAAAACTGTTTAGCAATGGTTACACGCTGGTCTCTTGAGACTCCATTTTGGTGACATGCTTCTGGCTTCTGTTCCACTGCACTAAGTCACTATTCATTAGCTGAGAACTAAAGACTGAGATTCTGTGCAATGAAATTTGCAAACATACAACCTTTCTGGGTGATTGCCAACACGCTCATAACATGTGTGCCAGAGCCGCACAATGAAGGGGGATAAGTGTGTGAGGAGTATGAAAGGGGGTAGAGGCAAAATGCATCTTCGCCTTTGCCCTGGGAGAGGGGCCTTTCATATCTTATTCCTTTAAGACCCTGTGGGTTGTCAGTCTGCCGCTAATGCCATGCAGGACTGCAGTGGAAGGCCTGACCATTTGTCTACGACTGGCCAACTGGCAAACATGTTTAAAGAGACCATCACTGGAAGAAGAGCAGATCCCGGGGATATGTAACAAATTATGAAATTATCATATGGCACCTTTGCTGTGTTCCAATTTCTTACAAATGGCAGTTGCTTGATGCTGCAATAAAACAGATGCCATGTTCTTTTGGGACTCTTCAAAACACTTGCCTTTAGTAGCAGTATTTATAAACACACTTAAAGTAAAATCATACAAAGTATTTTTGCAGGAAATCTATTGTGTTGCTGTCACTGTGTGTGGTAGATGTGGCTGAGCTGGGATGACAGCCTGTACCTTTAATGTTTTGATAGAATACATTTATATTTGACTGATGTTGATAGGCAGAGTGTGAACCATTGGTTTATAGCTATACCAAATGTATCTCTGTATAGCTAGGGTATTAATGTGTTTAACGTATAAACATTGTCATGTTGCTTAGAATGTCCTGCATAGTTTCTGTACAGAGCCAGAAAAACAGTTTATCATAAGCTTTATCTTCACATTCAAAAAATATCATAAATGTCTTGGTGGTAGCAGACCTTTCAAAAATAGCTTTCTATGAAAAAAAGATTCTTTGATTCTAGTATCAATTCTCGGGACATTGTTAAACCTCGGTTCTAAGCTGAGACAGGTGATATGTAGCTCCTTTATTGCAGGTGTTTGATCACATCTCTAAAATACGTTTCTCATATTG
The DNA here is from genome assembly GCF_036172605.1 of Pelobates fuscus. NCBI lineage: Eukaryota > Metazoa > Chordata > Amphibia > Anura > Pelobatidae > Pelobates > Pelobates fuscus. The sequence continues at coordinate 229,714,581 of NC_086318.1, forward strand.
TGACGGTAGTAATCTGTATCACCGTCCAATATTCCCTTTTTCCCAATAGTAGCAAATTCCCAATAATCCACAGGAATAAATATCGCTGGTATCGCCAAATAATCCACACATGAGCCAAAGCTTAATGCTGGAACAAGACTGATTTTTAATGACACACACTCTGCTTTTATGCAATTCTCCCATGCAAGAGAGACGCCCACAGACAATTATACATTAGCCAATCACAAACTGGTTACATCCCACACATCTCCTCCCCTTAGCATGAGAGGTAACCTAATTAGCCGTACAGTTTAAAACATACTTTTTACCCAACTTTCATAACTCTCAAACTATACATCCAAGATTAATAGTCACATCCAATATTAAAAGTCACATATTCTTAATCAGCACATTCCAAATACCAACATACTCAAAAATCATTCGAATCCGTTCAGCCATTCGGGAGATAGTTATAAGTCACCTTTGACCGACCGCAAGCACATTTTCATGCCCAAAAAGAGTTCCATACAGTTGGGCTGTGCAGTCGGTCAATTTCACACAAAAAAATGTCTAAGTCCCATTCGAATGCAAGAACGAGGCCGTTCGTGCAAATATCCCAGTCTAACAGTGTGTTCGAATTGTCGAACGCACTTTGATTCCAACCGAAGCATCGAAGTTCCTGAGAAGGTAAGGGTCAGCGGTATTCGTGCAAATGCGTAGCCGATTTTAGTTCCATAGATTTAGTGGCACGCACCGCTGACCAAGTTCGACTAAATTAAAATGGCCGCTGCCACGTGTTCGGTTTTTGAATGGCGGCCACTTCGACGACTTCGGCACTTCGACTGCATCCAAAGTGCCAATTTAAAAGTACAAACCCTTCCTCTGGAAGTTAAAGGGCCAGCAGCAGCACAACAAAAATCCATTGTGCCCAAACCTTGTATTTAAAGGGCCAAACCTCCCAGGGACCGTAATCACATGGCAAGAGGCTGGCAAGCAGTCCTCTCCAGGTACAAGTGGCGAGGTTAATTTCGCCACACATCTTCCCTTTGGGGGGAAGACTAAACAGGTACCTGACCTTCTGTCGGTCAGTACCTAGGTTAGTCGGGCAGCCCACCCACAAAGAAAAACCAGCAGAGTAGCCCCCCCACAATAAACGGTACTGGCCTGTAGGTCCCAGGTTGTAGCGGGACAGTTCAGCATCCTCGGTCTCCCTGGTGCAGCTAAGCAAACAGCTGGGGCTACTTGGGAGGCAGAGGCCAGCGGCGCTCTGCCATGATGCCAGCTCTTCCACTGGGATAGCCTGCAGGGTCTCAGGCTCTGAACAAGGGACAAGGGTAGGGCAGAGGCCAGCGGTACTCTGCCCAGGTACCATCTCTTCCACTGGGATAACCTTCAGGGTGTCAGGCTCCAGGTAAGGTACAAGGGTAGGGCAGAGGCCAGCGGCGCTCTGCTCAGGTGCCAGCTCTTCTGCTGGGAGGGGGTCAGTGGGTATCGCAGGCTCATCCACTGCCCCCAGGACCCAGTCGGGATGTAGCTGGGGAGGGGATGGCTTGCTTACCTCCTACTCCTGGCATCCCTGCGGGAAAGGTTGGGGATCTGGACCGCCCGTCCAGCATCTCCGTAGGACCGGCACAGAGACCGCAGTCCCATCTGCGACAGTGTGGTTAGGGTTGTTCTCCCCCTCACCCGGTATCTTCGGCTGCGGTGGGAGAGGGAGGCCGGCTGCCCCCACTCCCCAGGACGCTGGTTGCTGTAAGGTGGAGGGACTGACCATCACCTCCTCCTGGAACTCAGGCCACCGCTGGGGAGGGAGACCGGTTGTCTCCTCTCCCGGTGAGATGCACTGCCGTTGGGGATCTGGGAAGGGTGCCCAGCATCCCTGTAGGGCCGGTAGAGAGACCTCGGTCCCATCTCCACCTGCCATTTGGGGCTCCTCCCAGGACCAGTTCTTGAGGTCCACTACCTCAGGTACCTCTGGCTGGTGGGGGAGAGGGAGGCCGGTTGCCTCCCCTCCCAGGACGCTGGTTGCTGTAAGGTGGAGAGACCGACCATCACCTCTTCCTGGAACTCAGGCTGCCGCTGGGGAGAGAGACTGGTTGTCTCCTCTCCCTTCAAAGTATACTGCTGCTGGGGAACCGGACCGGCTGTCCCTACTCCTGGTAGTATACTTGCTTGCTGTGCTAAGCTGAACAGATGTTGGTAGCTCTGCTCCAGCTCCCACTCCATTGTGACCAGATGAATCAGGTCTGGCCCCGGGTCGTCTGCTTGGGGAAGATCCAGCAGGGTTTCCCTGATGTTGTGGATGTCCGAGAACTGACATTCTGTGGGGCATCCAAAGTCATCGCCCTCCTCAAAGGTCTCCCACAGTAAGCCCGGGCCATTATAATCCTCTCCCTCCGGCAGATAGTGGTTAGTCATCCAGGGGTTGCGCTGGGTGGCGTACCACTTTAATGCCTGGTAAGCTGCATCCAGCCTCAACTCCTTCCAAATTAAATCCCAGAGTTCCATCACCCACTCATCCAGGGGTTGCTCTCCTAGGAAAGGTCTCCAGAGGGCCACGAGTACCTGGAATCGCTGCTCGTCACTGGGAAGGCTCTCTCCCCGCCGCCGCTGTACCTCTTCCAGGGCATCATACCACAATCTCTCCAGTCCAATATGCACTCCTCTGATACAGGCCCATCCTGTTGGGCCAAGTGCTGCTGCAACCTCCAGCGAAACTCCTCTTCCATGTTGCTGTGGAAAGGGACGCTGCCCATAGCTAGCTCTATCCCTTGAGTTCCTCCAAAGCCAGGGTCGCTGCACGAGTGCTAGTGTTGCCCTCCATGCACTATACACTAGTGCCTTCCTTGAATCCTCTGTGCAGGGAAAAAGAAGGGAAAATCCCGCCGCTGCCAACCAGTTGTGACGGTATTCATCTGTATCACCGTCCAATATTCCCAATATCACCGTCTTTTTCCCAATAGTAGCACATTTCCAATAATCCACAGGAATAAATATCGCTGGTATCACCAAATAATCCACAAATGAGCCAAAGCTTAATGCTGGAACAAGACTGATTTTTAATGACACACACTCTGCTTTTATGCAATTCTCCCATGCAAGGGAGACGCCCACAGACAATTATACATTAGCCAATCACACACTGGTTAATCCCACACATCTCCTCCCCTTAGCCTGAGAGGTAACCCAATTAGCCGTACAGTTTAAAACATACTTTTTACCCAACTTTCATAACTCTCAAACTATACATCCAATATACATCCAATATTAATAAAAGTCATCCAAAAGTGCATATTCTTAATCAGCACATTCCAAATACAAACATACTCAAAAATCGTTCGAATCCGTTCAGCCGTTCGGGAGATAGTTATAAGTCACCTTTGACCGACCGCAAGCACATTTTCATGCCCAAAAAGAGTTCCATAGAGTTGGGCTGTGCGGTCGGTCAATTTCACACAAAAAAATGCACGAACGAGGTCGTTCGTGCAAATATCCCAGTCTAACAGTGTGTTCGAATTGTCGAACGCACTTTGATTCCAACCGAAGCATTGAAGTTCCTGAGAAGGTAAGGGTCAGCGGTGTTCGTGCAAATGCGTAGCCGATTTTAGTTCCATAGATTCAGTGGCACGCACCGCTGACCGCGTTCGACTAAATTAAAATGGCCACCGCCACTTCGACGACTTCGGCACTTTGCATCCGAAGTGCCAATTTAAAAGTACAAATCCTTCCTCTGGAAGTTAAAGGGCCAGCAGCAGCACAACGAAAATCCATTGTGCCCAAACCTTGTATTTAAAGGGCCAAACCTCCCAGGGATCATAATCACATGGCAAGAGGCTGGCAAGCAGTCCTCTCCAGGTACAAGTGGCGAGGTTAATTTCGCCACACATATCATCTGTCATCTGTCAATGTCATCTGTGGTCAGTTGGTACCCAGCCTATTGAGTCACTCTAGCTTCCCTCCTAAACACTGTTTTTTTTAGGCTGACAGCTCCTGAATCTGTTTTGCCAGTGATCCACATAATTAAACCCTTCCTGTAGATTCCCTAGATTGCCTTTAAGAATCTTTATCTGTTAATTGTAAGCACCTCTAGTACTGATGGGAAGGGTAAAAGCTGAAAAGAATAAGTAAAATTGTATGTACTACTATATAGGTGATTCATACTGGCAGCTACAGACTCCATTGATGCAGACTGAAAGACTTAGAAACAGAGGGAATCTATATAACACAAGTTGCAGTTTGGGTTTTGTAGTTTTCACTACAGCTTTAATAAGTAAATAGATTTTTTTTTTTCTCAAGAAAGGAAACATTGGTGTACATACCTATGGTGCTTACTCAGGTGTTCTTTCACTAGACCTTCCAGATTGAGAATATCACGGCCAATCTCCTAATACAAACATTGTGGTGTTACTATAACCTATTCAAATCCTCCTTTTTTAAGCAATTCATATCTGGTATTTTTGAGTGACTGGAAACAAAAAAAAATGCAATTTTTTATTTTTCATTCATTAATTTCAAGTTACTGTATGCAGTTAACAATAACTGTTTGACAGGTCTTTTTAGTTGATTTCCTTTAAAGAAACATTCTGAGCACCATAAGTACTACAGCGCACTGCAGTTGCTATTGGTGCCTATGTTGTGCATAGGTTACCAATCAATTTTGCACTGCCACGACAGCTGGTGCAATCAGAGCATTATACAGAGGTAGACACAAATGTGGCTTCAGATACATGGTACATTTATGTTATAATTGAGGAGTAATTACTGAGCTAGAAATCCTGGTCTAGACTAGCATTGCCATACACTCTTACATGAGGTTAACTAGTTAGACTGGAGTTTAGGAGAAATTTAAGATACAACATGTGCGGATGTACGCTAACCCATATATATGTTCGATTAGTATGAAGTCGATTCACTTAAAGAAATAAAAGAAAAGAACAAAAGGAAAACAAGCATAGGATATTGTGTAATACATCTTGATCAGTAATACCACCTAGGTGAATGCTGCTGGTCGAATATGCAAGGGCACCATTCAGCTATGACACTTCATGTGGAAAGAGATGCTCACAGTGCTGTTAAGTATTACGCCTGGTTATAACAGCATTATACGCAGGTGGCGAGTTAGCCTGGATTCAGGCGGGGGTGGAATTAATATTGTTGATAGACCATCCGTTCAGAGGGGTGTAATAAGCATACTATCATTTTGTGATAACAATATAACTATAACTACAGAACAAGTTAATGAATTAACTGTGAAACCCTGGTACATTGCGGTATAGCGTCGGGCATGCTTCAGGTAGTTACTGCCACATTCAGATCTTTCTTGGATCCACGTGGGACAAATGGTGTCACCCCTTCTGGATTCCATCGGTGAGTCGGCTTGGTTGCTCCTTGGGGCTCAGCGGTGTGCAGAGAGTGGTTTCGAAGTGTAAGTAATAAAGCTGCTGCTTCCTGGAGGTCACATTCCATGTGTTGGGGCGTGATCTGAGCCTTGAACGTGATGGCTGCCTAATTGAATAGCAAAAAAGAAGTGTAGCACTAATTTTAAAGGTTTTAAGGTGTAAAGAATACTTATCAGTTTTGTGGATATTTCTAATTTAACCTGAAGTATAACAGCCGATGTACACTGAATTATTGGATTCCCAATTTCTAAAAATATAACATATGCAACAGTGCAGACCAAATATATCAGGAATAGGAATAAAAAAAAGAATATGTTGTGGGCACTCACAAACGAGGAGCTATATAACCTAGCTCAGGTGTGGTTCATGTCGAGTCAGTTTAGGCGACCCACCCCTATAGGAAGTGAATATCCAGTCAAAGATAGAGCCCCTATGGCTCTGCAGTAACGTATTGTGCAGTTCAGGACTGCACTCCCTCTTTACACCCTGTTCCAAATGATTATGCAAATTCTATTTTAGTGTCACAAAGATTAAATATTTTGGTTTTCAATTTAACTCATGGATGGCATTGTGTCTCAGGGCTCTTTTGATCACTGAAAACAATCTCAGACACCTGTGATAATTAGATTGCCAGGTGAGCCCAATTTAAGGAAAAACTACTAAAGGAGGGTGTTCCACATTATTAAGCAGAGCACCATTTTCATGCAATATGGGGAAGAAACAGGATCTCTCTGCTGCGGAAAAGAGTGAAATAGTTCAATGCCTTGGACGAGGAATGAAAACATTAGATATTTCACGAAAACGTAAGCGTGATCATTGCACTATTAAGATATTTGTGGCTGATTCAGAGCACAGATGGGGTCGTGCAGATAAAGGCACATTGAGGATCCATGCATCGGATCAAGAAAGCAGCTGCTAAAATACCATTACATAGCAGCAAACAGATATTTGAAGCTGCTGGTGCCTCTGGAGTCCCACGGACATCAAGGTGTAGAGTCCTCCAGAAACTTGCAACTGTGCATAAACCTTCTATTCGGCCACCACTAACCAATGTTCACAAGCAGAAACGGCTGCATTGGGCAGAAACATACATGAAGACTAATTTTCAAACAGTCCTGTTCACTGATGAGTGCCGTGCAACCCTGGATGGTCCAGAAGGATGGAGTAGTGCATGGTTGGTGGACGGCCACCCTGTTCCAACAAGGCTGCAACGTCAGCAAGGCGATGGTGGAGTCATGTTTAGAGCCCTTTGACAGAGTCTGCCCGATGGAGCATCATGAGATTTAATTTGTTGCCTCCACTCCTACCAGCTCAAGGAAAAGATTATGAAAAAGGCGATATCGTGTCCATCTTGGCGCTTTCAAGAAGCGGATGTGACCATCTACAATGATCTTTTGCTCATAACACTAGGGGCCCGCAGGGCCCTGCGACCCATCACCCAGGCCCTCTGGAAACTGGCTGGACCGGAGACTCCAACTCGCAGCATAACGAGGTACCACACACACACACTGTGGGATGGAGATGGGAGGGGGGGAGACGGGTAAGAACTGATATGGATGAGGGGGGGGACTATAAAAAAAAATGCAAATAAACAAAATCACTTGCTTGGAAAGCTCAAGGGGAAAAAACATAAAATAAATGATATCAGGTCTTTTGGTGCTTTGGAGGCTATGGTGCTGGGACCTACCCGGGGTGGGAGGACATTTGCCTTAGGCGGTGTACTGCCTTACCAGGGCGCCCTTTGGGGGTAATTTGATTTATCCCGCACTGTAACTGCTTTAACCAAATAGGTACACACCCGATACTAGTATGTGGCCAAAAGCTACACTCTCCTTCACAACTCTCTGTCACACCACCCTAACACTGACATTGGTACACTCCGGCTGGGCTCGGCCGCGATCCCTGTCCAGAGTCGTGTGAACTTCGCCCCTGTGGGGAGTTGCCGCATCTACTCCATCGGGTAACACCTGGTGGGACTTCTCCCACAGTCACACGAAAACCCTCCTCATACTGAGGTCTTTTCATCCCCTACCCAGAGTGGCCCTCTAGCTCCTCTCCCCAGTCACTAATCTCTCCCTCTCTTCCATATTTTCATCCACCTGCCCCACGGGTTATCTCTGGCTTTCTGATCTTTCCCAGCAGGACCTGCTCAGACTTGCATGGGTGCCCTCCGTTCCCACATTGGGCGAGGTGCCCGCAGGTGATTTGACTTGCACCTGGGATACTCATTCCCTTCCTTCCCTGGGGGAGGGGAGGTGTTCCTTCTTGACCCCGCTGGTTGGCCCCATGCGCAAGCATTGCGCGGTGCTTGCCCTTCGCCTATATATATATATATATATTTATTATAGTTTATACATTTTTTTATTTTTGCGGGTAAACAAGATCAACAGGTTACATTGTGTGCAGTAAGGGTATCCATCAGAGATCACATTGTTCAGCAACAGCAGAACTTGCTTACTATAAACCCAGTTTTGTAATTTTATAGCTTAAATTCCTCATGACTGCAGTTGTGCCAGCTAGGTCGGCTGATTAACGTGCCCCAGAGCGATAGCTCGCTTGTTAGGGGAAGGAGCACGTTAAAATAGAGGGGAAGGGGATGGGGGTAAATAACAGGGCCTGGTGACTGGCTGTCAGCTCGCGGAGCCAGATATAGGTATTGGTCATATGTCTATGCAAACTAAAAGTACATAAAATATTAGTGAACTTATATAAAAATAATACAGTATCAAACATTGTTAGGCAGAACTTTGAGTGGCAGCACGGGCTGCAGTCCATGCCGGTTTCAGGTAGGTGAGTCATGTGTGCTCGTTCCTGTTCCTCTGGGCACAAATGGGTTGATGTTTGCGACAGACCAAGAAGGGCTGGTGTCCGCTGGGGCCGCCTCCATTGGTAGGCCCAAGGCCCGAAGAAAAGCCGGTGCTTCTAATTTGTGCGTGAGGAGGTGCATTTCGCCTGCTTTCTCTGCCATCAGTCGGTTCTGCCCCCATTTATATGTGATGGTGTGCTCTCGAAGCTGCTGGATAATTTGTCTGAGAGACCTTCTCCATGTCGGGGTGTGTCTGGAAATGTCTCTGTATAAAGTTAGGTGTGCCCCTTCAAAGGGAACCATGGGCGAGCCTCTTGTGGCTCCCATGAGAGCCCCCCGGTCAGAGTCCCGAATAAATTTGACAAGTATATCCCTGGGAGCCCCCTGGGGAGCTTTAGGTGCTTTGGGGAGCCGAAAACAAGAGTCCACGCCTATTTGCTTTACTTGTTTGGGTAGTAGCAGTGTGGCTATCAGCCTCCGGCAGTAATGGGGTAGTTCAGAGTCAGTGACCGATTCAGGCACCCCTCGGATCCTCACGTTCTGTGCCTTTGCCTTATCCTCCATAGTAGCTATTTGTGTAGTCAGGGTGCTGCATTACTTTGCAGTGATCCCAGGGCTGCATCTGTGGCACTTTGGGCTACCCCAACACTTTTAAGGTCCTATTCCACCATCTTCACCCTTCCTGTGAGCGTGGAGATTTCCTCCCTAATCAGGGCCATGTCAGCATGGAACATTGCTTGTATTTCCTTTACTAGAGCCTTTATGTCGGCCTTCGTGGCTGGAGCTGAGTCACCTAGCTCCATGTGTGTCGAGGGGCTTCGCTGGTACCTTAGGTGGAGATGAGTGGGTGGCTGTCTGGCTCTCGTCGTCTGACGAAGGTGAGGTATAGGCCCCGACCGGCGTCATCTTGCACGGGTCCTGCGGCATGGTCGTGCGCATAAAAGCTCCGATATCTCGGGAGCCCGAGCCGGGATCAACTTTATATTTTTTCGCCTTTTTGCCCATGATATAAGGCACACAGGAGGCGGTTGGTGGCTTGGTAAAAGTGCCGTTTTCGCTTGTATTCAGCGTTTGGGTGGATTTCCCCGAGGAGCTGCTGCAGGACGCGTCCAACTCGCTTGGGTGCTGGCTCCGCCCCCCATATTTATTATAGTTAATCCATTGCTAAATACATATACACACCAGTCAAGCCATAAGACTTGCTTTTCCAACAGAAATCTCACTTTAACAGTACTCTCACTACTGATAGGGATTCTGGGTAGGCGTATGCAAAATTAGCTCAACAAAGAACCAAATTTTTGCCTCATAATTCCACTTTATACATGGATTCCTTGAAGTATGTGTCTGCTGTATACAACAGCTTTGAAACACATCTCAGGTAGAGAAGATTTGGTATCAGATATTACTGTAGGTGAACGTTTAGGATCCAGTGATCGTCAGTCAGTGTGGTTTAATATAAGAAAAACAGACTTTTCTAAAATTAGAATATACGTAAAGGAGTCCTTGTCAGACTGGAACAGTTTAAATGGAGTCCAGGAGAAATGGGATTATTTAAAAGTTGCACTGCTGAAGGCAACAGAAAATTGCATTAGGCTTGTCAGTAAAAGCAAAAAATGTAAGAGGGTAGTGGATGCATGGAATAGCCTTCCAGCTAAAGTGGTAGAGGTTAACACAGTGAGAGAGTTTAAGCATGCGTTGGATAGGCATAAGGCTATGCTAGACTTAAGATAAGGCCAGGGACTAATTAAAAGTATTTTGAAATATTGGGCAGATTAGATGGGCCGAATGGTTCTTATCTGCCGTCACATTCTATGTTTCTAAACACAAATTCACATACCAGCCATAAGATTTGCTTTTCAAGCTATAGACTTGCTTTTCCCACAGAAATCTTACTTTAACAGGTCTCTCACTACTGCAAGGGATTCTGGGTAGGCATATGCAAATGAGCTCAACAAAGAACCCCATTGTGTTTAGCAATGTATTAACTATCCACTTAATTCAGATGGAAGGGGTTTTCATCCACACTTTTTTCCCCACCACAACTCTTTTGGTATGTATATATTTATGATGTATTTTTAATATTTTGACTTTTTATTTTTATTTTAAGTCTAGCCAAAATTATGAAATCATTGGAAAAGCTTATCCAAAAATATTACATCAAGGTGGTAAATAGCCTTTCAGAACGCTCCTGAGTGATGCTTTCTGGAGGGTAACAGTGCTTCTCTATGATTTCTCTATAGTATTTTCTTTCACTGGACAATCTCCATCCTCCTTTTTTTCCCGGATGCACAAAAAACATGTTTAATTTATTAGACTGTAGCAGTAAGAACAGTGAGAAAGGCTAAATTGTGCTAAAATAAAGCTTCTGAGTAAATGACTTGTAAACCAGTAGTATAGAGTAATAGTAATTTACTATACCAATGTTTCTTTTCTTCAATAATACGTGGTCTTCATGTTTTCTATTAACCTGGGTTATTACTGTAACTTTTGACTTATCACTAATGTATTTTTGGATACCAATGTTTCCAAATTCAAAATATTTCTAGATAATTTGGCAAGGAAATTGTTTCAAAGAAAGTAGTCTTAAATATACTCCACAAATGTATTAATGTCCAAGGCAAACTTGCCAAAGAAAATACACACATCCTGTAGGAAAGTATTTTCAACTATTCTTTGCAGGAAACTAAAATATTCTTAGAAAGAGAAATCATTGTTCATGTAACTGTTAACAGCATCTACAGAAATGTTTGGTAGTAATTCAGAGCCGACATTTGTGCAAGTGTTTCATAATTTAATTCACTATAAATGTAATCAATGCACATTTAAAGTGGATGTGGCACATTTGTGACATATGTATATTTTTTAAATTAAGAAATTCAAAGTAGCATTACTTGTGTGATTTTAGTATTTTTGAGTACCAAGTAGATTAAGGAAAACCTTACGGATACCCAGTCCATAAAGTTCATAAAACATATCCTTTATTGCTAATTGTAAAATAAAACAAATGTGCATAAGATAGTGATATTCGGCTATAGAAGGGGCCAGAGAGACCTCACAATAGTTACTAGGGTATAAAGGTACTCTGGAAGCAGAGAATGACAAAATCAGGGGTATCTATGCAGATAAATATACATATCATGAAAAGAACTAGGTTTAAGACAAAATGGTAGGATCCAAATAGGAATCTAAAACATAATTAGTATCCAAATAAGGTTGGTAAATGTTGATGCGTAGATACCTAACAATACTAAATGAAAATGAATGATTAAAATCAAAAGATTATATTGGTTTTAAAGAGAAACTATAGTGCCAGGAATAACTTCTGTCACTTACTTGGGTACAGTGCTGGCTCAATAATTATCTTGCCAAGGTTAGGACGCAGAAGACTGCACCCAGACCAATTCAATGAGATGAAGTGGTCTGGGTGCCTATAGTGTCCCTTTAAGCATCAAGAGACAAATAAGCTGTAATGTACAGAAAAGCAATAACATAGGAACAAAATAACTATGTATCTAAGTCAATCAACTGATACAAAATTACAACTGGAAATGTGTAACAAAAGTGTTCAAAACATGGAGTAAGAAACTGTATGCACTGGGGTTTCACATATCTCAGCAAACATTCCGTAATATGAGGTGTGTTATAACCACAACTGCTTCATTAAGCTAAAGTTGCATTGATGCCTTTAGTATCCCTTTAAAAACCCTTAACTGGGCAAAAGTTAACAATGTGGTGGCAGGCCAAAGCTTTCTAGCTAGATGCTACATTTAAAAGTGTAAATAAATAAAGAAAAAAAAAACATTACGGTCAACCTATGACCCCCATATTACAACAAGGCAGGTCTTCGTAATAACTCTACCTAGTATGTCACGGGTGGAGACATATCTACTAAAACTTGAGACTGGGCAGCCAATGTCCAGGTTGATATAGGGAGATTGCATGTCCTTTTAGTGGTTCAATATAAAAATATAAATGCTGGAGGTTTGTGTACATAAGCCAACAGCCAGGGAGGGACAAAGAAAGGGAGTTGTTGTCAACAAGAATAAGGCTGATGCCAGACTGGCACACTAACATGTTACCTTCTGAGGTATACTTAAATCATTGGTGATATGCATCCACACCCCTCCCCTCATTTGTTGTTTTTTTAAGGGAGCAGTAACTGACAAGCAGACAGGTAATGTTCTTTTTCCAAGACACAAGGTCTTGCTTGGTAATTAAAAAAAACATGATGACATGGCTACAAACGTCAACTGCCAGGTCTGGACGGGGATAAAAATTTGGCCTGGGCATTTAGTGACTGAGCAGTCCAACAAGATGTAGTAGGCCAGAGAAGGGGTGTGATGCAGCATCACCATTGACATGTACGCACACACCCCAAATTAGGCATGTCATCTGTGTGCTCTTTCATAGAGCCATGTAGATGAGATCATGCACATGTTAAAGGCCTTCTGTTTCTTCAGCACAATGCAAGTAATGTTATGTGTGCAAGTGGAGTGATAGTCTTTCGATGAGTTGTGCTTTTTTTTTTGGTGTGTAGGGAGGCTGACAATGACAAGGATTGTGAACATAATTGGAGACTTAAGGGAGTGGCAGGGCATCTGGTTTAAACTGGTCTGAGAGCCCTCTCCTGGAACAATGGGACAAACAATAAGGTGGGGATGTTGGAAGAAATGAAACACAAAATGGACACTCAACACATGCAACTTAAGTCCAACCACACAAATAGAAAGCTCCAACTCTCTTAGGACATCTGTTATACTCCCATTAATGAGGTTTTGTGGGGGGGGTTTAGTCTTCCTTTTCTTATGCCCATCGCATTTTAATAATGACTCTCCCCCTTGCCAATATAATTTATTTCGATTTATTGTCTTCCATCAGATTTAATTATCTGGGTGCCACTATTTTATTTTTATCTGTCCATGATACCTGCAGTTTGCCATTTAATATGACTTTTTCACCTGATGGATTCTGGATAAATTAGCTTAGTAACTGCGATGTAACCATCCTTAAACTCAACAAGTTGTCAAAGATTGCCAAAAATCACACTCCTCATGAAAAAAATAGTCCCCACTTTTTCTTATGTGTAAAGAGAGAACTAAGGAAAAAAAAAAAAAAAAAAAAAAAAACAAGAAACAGAGGAGCCAGAAAAAAAAGGTTAAATAAAAATAAAAACAAAACTGCAAAGTGACAATTCTGCTTTTAACATTGAACTGTCTCCATTCAATAACAATCAAATTCGCTAGTACCCCTTGCCTTAATAAACTGCAGTACTATAATTTATGCTCATCTTCTTCTACCACAGTTGAGACTGACCCATTGATAATAAATGGTGGCTTTCTGGATAAGCTGTTATTTGTGAGAATTGCCTGGTCTTAGTGGGCCTCAGAAATACTCAGCATGTTCTGAGAGGTGCCTTCTGAAATGCCAGTAGGCTAATTGAGCTGGACGTCTTGGTGATATTGTTTAAAAGTCTTACAATCTTACGTTAGATCACTGCTTATAACGTAGCCTAAAGACATAAAACGGAGCTTGTATTTGCATTCAATCCATGCATGGTTATGTTTTTTTTCCTATAATTGTCAGATTTATATTACAATTCCATATACAGAATTGGCCAAAAGTATTGATACCCTTGCATTTTAATCAAATACTGTAATGCACCATGAACTCTAACTGGAGTTTGCCAAAATGCATGTTTATAAGCCACAGTCCTTCTGAGAAGAGAGAAGACAAAACAAAGGTAGAGCTTTTTTGGCAAATCTCAGAGACTCAATTGGTTACAGAAAGCAAAGAACAAGCTTTCAAAGAAGACCACCCCTACTGTTAAACAGGGAAGAGGATTAGTGTTGTTTTGGAACTGGGTGCCTCATATCTGTACATGGCACAATGCAATCAGTAGAGTTTCAAGGCATTCTGGAGTGAAATGTACTGCCCAGTGTCACAAAGTTGTCTTAGTGGCAGGTCATGGGTTCTCCAGAAGTGTGACCCAAATCATAACTCAAAAAGCACACAAGAATGGATGAGAAGAAAACATTGTACCTTTCCAAATTGGCCTTCTATGAGTCCAGATCAGAATATGATTGCCCATATTTGGAAAGAGGTGAAACTTCAATTGGATAAAGGCACCCATCAAACCTGAGAGAGCTGGTCAAACCCTCCATCCTAAAAGTCTACAAATCGTATTCAGAGCAACAGAAAGTGCTTACAGTTAATGTCCCAAAATGATGTGCTATAAAAAAAATTACGTTCGGGGTACCAATATTTTTGTTTGTACGATTCTCATTTGTTTTACTGTTCAAAATAACATGCAAAGTCATGTATCAAAAGTGAGGTTTCTGTTCTATTATTTGAAATAAAAAATTGTGGATGCTATATACTTCTGTCAATTATTACTTAGTGCAGAGAAAATTGTGTGTATTCCTAAAAAGGTGGTAGGGTACCATGCCTCCCAACTGTCCCTATATTTGAGGGGCAGTCCCTAATTTGGGCCCACTCCTATTTTTTATCCTATGACCCCCTTCTCTAAGAGCTCCATATTGTTTGTATATTTGAGTGTATAGCAGAGCTCCACAAATACAACTCACAGTAATGTGTCTTTAAACTACAATACATGTGCTTAGAAATCAATCTGTGTAAAAAGCATACATTGTTCTTGTTCTGAATTATATTTTAGTTGCATAAATTATTATTAGTAATCCATCTTACATTTCTCAAAACAGCCCTGCCGCTGGCCACCCCCCACTCCCACCCTTAAATTAAAGTGTCCATCTTTACCCGTTTGAAATGTTGAGAGGTATGGGGTACTAATACTTTTGTCAATTATCATAATAGATTTTGTGAATACCATTTTTTGAAACTTGTAAAATGACATAACTTAATAGGTTTACTAGCTTATGATTGATCCATGTAAAGTAATATATTTCCTGCAAGTGACATCTCAAACAATGTTTGATTTTATCTGATGTAACAAGATTAAAAAGTAGTTTATGCAAGAATTGAACCATGATGGCCAGGGTGAGAAGAAAAGAACGTACCGTATTTATCGGCGTATAACACGCACTTTTTTCCCCTGAAAATAGGGGAAAAATCGTGGGTGCGTGTTATACGCCGATATCCCATAATTACTTACCTGTCCTGAAGCGTGGGCCGGCTTCACAGCGCGCACCGCGGTACAGGAACTTTAATTTCAGGTTCCGGTTTCCGGCGGGACTGAAAGGAAGTGTGCACAATTAAATTAAAGTTCCTGTACCGCGGTGCGCGCTGTGAAGCCGGCCCACGCTTCAGGACAGGTAAGTAATTATGGGAGGGGAGGAAAGTACACTATGGGAGGGGAGGGGAGGGGGAGGAAAGTACACTATGGGAGGGGAGGGGGAGGAAAGTACACTATGGGAGGGGAGGGGGAGGAAAGTACACTATGGGAGGGGAGGGGGGGAAGTACACTATGGGAGGGGAGGGGGAGGAAAGTACACTATGGGAGGGGAGGGGGGGAAAGTACACTATGGGAGGGGAGGGGGGGGGAAATACTATGGGAGGGGAGGGGGGGAAATATTATGGGAGGGAGGGGGGGAAATACTATGGGAGGGGAGGGGAGAATACTATGGGAGGGGAGGGGGGAGAATACTATGGGAGGGGAGGGGGGAGAATACTATGGGAGGGGGGAATACTATGGGAGGGGGGGAGAATACTATGGAAAGGGGGGGGAGAATACTTTGGAAAGGGGGGGACACTATGGGATGAGGGGGGAACACTATGGGATGAGGGGGGAATACTATGAGATGAGGGGGGGAATACTATGGGAGGGGGGGAAATTTCCTGGAATTTCTTTCTAAAAATGAGGTGCGTGTTATACGCCGGTGCGTGTTATACGCCGATAAATACGGTAACCATTTTGACTCTATCTCTTTCCCAGGACTTTTTGTCCTTTTATATGTCTACTATGGTCTTAATTTACACTATTCTCCTGGTATCTAACTTTATCAGTATGTGAATATTTCCCACTTTAAAGTATACACAGCATGTATTTACATGGATCAATACATAAGTTAGTAAACCTATTCACCTATTTCATGACTTTATGGATTCACTTTTTTCTATGAATATATACTGGTGAGTGTGCCTGTGTCTTGCAAGGACATTTTGCATTGACAAAAGGGCAACCCAAAACGTTTGCATTATTCTTTATTTTGCCCTTCAAATAAATGGATGTAGCTTTGTTTGTATATTTTGCATCTGATTGCACAACCCTCATTTTTTCATATTTACTGTGACTAGCAGATATTTACATTTCCCAAGTGAGATCACTAGATCAAGTGTGCCATATATACTCGTGTATAAGTCGAATGTTAACCACTGGTCAGTGCTAGTTTAGATTGAATTTCGACTCCCGAATGCTGTTCGCGAAGTCGAACGGGCAGGGGTACAAGTTTTAGTGGGGTTCACGGGCTTGCATAGCCGACTCAGAGATCCATGCTGTCGACGACCACTGCCTGTATCCGGGAGACAAGATTGTTTGAACACGTGCATTCGTATATACAAATGGCGGCCACCCAGGGAATTTATTTATTTATAAAATATTTTACCAGGAAAGATACATTGAGATTTCTCTTGTTTTCAAGTATGTCCTGGTTCCACAAAGCATTGCATTGATACATTATGGTACAATAAAATACAAAAAACAATATTAATACACAATATATACAAAATATATATGGTTTGTGGTTTACAGCCAGGGGTGGTCAGTGATTACAAGGTGTTAACAAGGGGGACCACACAGAGTCTGTTCGGTAACCAAACAGAAGGGGAACAATTCCATTCAAATGCAGTACGGCAACCGAACAGAAGGGGAACAATTCCATTCAAATGCAGTACCCTCAACTTATCCACGAGTTCATTGCATATTTCACAATTGTTGGTCAAAAAAATGCACTCAACTTATTGGCGACTATATACGGTAATTAGTTTGTTTTAGTGTCCTTTTAATGCTGTTAATACATGTATTTATTTATATGTGTGCATTGCTTTAGTTAGCCCATTAACAGGGGATTAAGTTGCTTATATTTGTGTTTAATTTTTATCTACCTCTATTCTTTATAGAAAATTAAATCCCAGTACGCGTGTGACATTCATTAGGAAGTTGTTTCAGGACTTCGATGGACGATTCCCAGGACTTGAATGACTCAGTAAGTACTTTTGTATTTATTTTAATTGTTTACTTATTGCAAAATTGTAGCCACTCAAAAATATATGTACAGATATAAGTGTTTAGTGGTATTCAGCTAGAATAGTATTTGCATTCATATAACTGAATGCAGGATATAGCCGTGGCTGCTACAAACATTAAGGATTAGAAACTTGGTATTTAAAAAAAAAATACAATTCAATAATTGCAAACATTTTATAATCACCTAACAGGATGCAGGGCCGAATTGCTTGCACTACAACAAGGTCTCCTTTAATTATTGCAAATAGGGGGCTACACTCCCCTTAATGTCGCACTCTGCAAACCGGAAGTGATCTAAGACATACTTTAAGTGTTAAGAAGTACAAAACGAGCATTGTCATGGTGACATGGTAACACAAACATAGAGACAATTAGGCTAAAGAAGCCCTACTCCACTCTCCCCAGAGCAAAAGGAACTGTGCACCATAGCAACCACTCGCAGCCTTGCAAAGCGTGTTATCTATATAGTGTGTTGTACTAGTGCTGGCTAAATATAACATTAATTGAAGTGCAGTTAATTAGTAAAATATATGTGCATCATAAGTGTATAAAAATACTATAAATGAATGTGAAAAAAATGAATAATTTAGTGTCATTGCAGAAAACTAGCTAAAGTGATAAAGCTTTGAAATATCAATACATACAAACTGACAGTGCATATAATAGGTTCACATTTACATCAAATTAATACCTTTAAAGTGACAGTGCTAATTAATAACAATAATAAAATATTAGTAAAAATGAAAGTGGCAAATGGTATTAATATGAAGGTAAAGTGACAAGTGCACAATAATTTGCAGTGACATTCCAAATCCCGCTATACTGAATATGTGAATATCCTTGCAAACATCCATTCGATGGAAGCCTAAAAGAAACATAAAACATAAATTACACATTGTAATACTTGTCACGTTACTGGGACCATATGGACTTTGCCCTTCCTTCTGGCAAGTTTTTTTTTATTTTTTATTAACTCTTAATCTTATCATTGGGTTTGCTAGTGGGAGTTATGGAACTGTGGCTTTTAGTATGCCTGGCACCCCATGTGGTTCCCTAGAAGTCTCTTATGTCTAAATATTATTGATATTTCATTTGTTAAATGCCTTGTGTGTTCTTCTGTCCTACTGGAGCTCTGTACCAAATAGGTGGCTTTGGCTGCGCCACCTGTTGGCTGTGAATGATCTTGGAAGCATTTGCAGTGCCACCTGTTTGTTGTAACAGTTATGTGCATTACCTGAATTGCAAGGCTCATTAAATTGCATATTCAGGTAGATTTGGATACTATGGTTTTTATGGTTTATGCAGGCGGGACATATTTCTTATCAATGTTTATCTTTCCCACCCCTTTATAAATATTGTATTGTGTTATTTAAATGCCATGATGGTTTATCACATGATCATGTGTTATCATGTTTTGGATTGAGTGTGGGATACATATAGAGGCTAGTCCTGGTGGGGGGAAAAAAAGTATTCTATGGTAGTTGGGAGATGTGTGTCCTGTCTGTTATGTTCAGAGATTAAAGTAGCATAGTTTTCAGACCTGCTTGCTGGCAGCGCTAGTCCCTGGTTCTAGGGACGTGTTAAGAAAGAGCTAGGCCTGAGAGCCACAAGTGCCTTTGTAAAGGAGGCAGTACAGGAAGAGGGATCAATACCTGACTTGTAGAAGGAGGCACAGGCGCAAGGGTTGATACCTGTCTGAGAGGAGCTGCACAGGTAGAGGGGTCAGTTTTTGCTTGGAAGCAGGAGGTGCTGGCAGATGTGCTATGGGAGATATGGCATGACCCTGGTTTTGGTCAAGTGGCAGACCCACATCTCGAGTGACATTTTATCACTCGAATTGTAAGCCTTTTGTAAAAGGGGAATCCAGCTCCCTCATTCAGAAGGTTTCTATTAATTTTAGTCTTCTTATCCTATCACCAACTCTTCTTAATTCTGGTACATGTGTAATAATTTGGAGTTTGAACTGTGAAATATTGTCTTATCTTCACAAAGTGGGCTGGTATTGAGTGATTTATCAATTCTGTACGTATTGCCAAATTATGTTTAACCCCTTAAGGACCAAACTTCTGGAATAAAATGGAATTATGACATTTCACACATGTCATGTGTCCTTAAGGGGTTAATAAACCTTTCTCTTTGTGGTTTGATTTATGTCTCACCCACATAAATCAAACCACATGAACACTTCAACATATAGCTCAAAAAGGTAGTATAGCATACTACTTTTTACTGGTTTTTTTTTTGTTTTGTTTTTTTACCATGGGGTAAATACTTTTCTTGATGGACTTTGCTATATATATATGTGATTTTGCATGATGTGATTTATTATGACTTGAGAAAGATTTATTGAACTTGAGACGTTGCCTGTATATGTCAAATAAAGCCTGCTCTGGATTAAGCACTGAGTGCCTGAATGTATTCTTTATATATATATATATATATATATATATATATATATATATATATATATATATATATATATCTTTATTAAAGATTTATCATATTACAAATGCAAAGACGTACAGTAATAACATTGGAATATTTATAGGTGCGTTATCCCTGTGCAACATTTAATATATTTCATCCAGTCATCTGTTTGTGCTTACAGACACAGAAAAGAACAACATAAAAACAAAAAAACAAGAAATAGGACAATTTCTTTAAGCTTAAATATTTTTAGAAAGAGATGAAAAGATATAATATTAGAGAATGTGAGGTCATAATGGCTGCTTGGAGGTAAAAGGAAACCCTTAGTTTCAGCCAATTTGCATTCGTGTCCAACATTTTGGGGTTTTTATTTATTTTATTTTATTTCTATTCTTTTATTTTTCTTTATACTCCGGGTATGTTACTACTATTACTTTGAGAAATATTGGTCTATTTTTCCCATACTTTCTTATATAGTGAGATCCTGTTTGTCTTTCTGTAGAACCATTCTTCCATCTTCCTTTGGTATTTGATATGGTTATTTATTTCTGGCCATAAAGGTGCTGATGGATTTTTCCAGTGTCTGGCTATCGTAAGTTTGATAGCCATTAAAATATGAATAAGTAATATTTTTTGTTCAGAGTTACAGTTTGGACAATCTAAATAGAATAAGAATGTTTTGGATAATATTGTTGCCTGATCTATTCCTAATTGTAAAAATATATTGTAAATGTTCCTTTTTATTTCAACTAAGGCCTCACATTTCCACCACATATGATATGGTGTGCGTTCTTCCTTAGAGCATCTCCAGCATTTATCTGAATGTCTGTTTTAATTCTCTATGGGGTAATATACCATCTATGGGCAATTGTGAAAAAAGTCTCCTGAAAACTGAGACTGTGAATACATTTCCTAATCCTGATAAATGCATCTCCCCATGTATCCAATGGAAAATATTTATTTATATCCCTTTTCCATTTGATTATGGATTTAAGTTTCTCTGTAAGCATTAGGTTTTTAACCATATACATAACTTTATTAATTTGTTTATTTTTATAATGATTATTCATTTGATTTTCAAATTCTGGATGTTTCTTGATATCCAGGGCATTGATTAAATGTCTTATTCTGGCATAATTGAACAACTCTTGTTCAGGCATTCCAAATTGGGTTTGACTATCTGTGAATGTTTTTATTTTACCCAGAGGAGCAATTTGAGTTAAATTTTGAATATTACATTATTTACATTTGATAAATCCATATCACTAGTATAGAGTTGAATAACCTCTGTTGGTGTAGAGAGGATTAGTTCATTAAATATACCCAATTTCTTCTTAAATAATTTAAGAGTGATAATTGTCTCATTTAAGATTTTATTTGAGAATAGAATTTTTTTTGTAATATTTAGAGCTGATCCAAGCTAGTTTAAATAAAGATGTACTTGAGCATATATTTGTTTCCATGGATTTCCAGCTTGCATTGGGACTAATAAGAATATCTCATTTCAAGAAATCATGTAATTCTACAATATCAGGAACATTTATTCCTCATTTATCAACTCTTTTAGTTAGTGTATTATATGAAACTCTAGGTGTGTTACCCCTCCCCCCAAATACATTTCATGACCATTTTTTTTAAATTGGTGAAGTAATAAAAAAGGTATTGATTAAAGAGATATTGATTAAAATAGATAAATTAGTTTTTGTATAACATATACCGAAACTGTGTTTATACAACCAAGCCAAGAGATTGCTAAACCCTTCCATTTCTGAAAATTATCTTTAAATAATAGTGAAAGTTTCTTGTAGTTATCTCATATTATCTTATCTATATTTGATCCAAACCTGATACCTAGATAATCTTATCTTTGTGGGAGTTTCAATTGTAACTTTGCTTTAGATACCTTGAATTTTCAGGAGTTATATTAAAAGTTAGTATTTAGTTTTTATTCATATTTACTTTGTAGCCTGAATATTTACCAAATTCTGAAATAAATTGTAATACATGCGAAATAGATTCTATTGGATTAGACAGATTTTAAAGGACATTATCTGCAGAGTGATTTTACGATGTTCAGAATAAATCTGCAGGCCTTAAATCTTATCACTCTGTATTATTGCAGCTGCTAGAGGTTCTATAGCTAAAACATATAAGAGCAGTGCCAGCGGACAACCTTGTCTGGTGCTGTTCCTGATGTCAAACCAATCAGATACCATACCTGGGCAAATTACTCTAGCTTGTGGATTTGTATAGAGTTAAATTGTAATCTATTTTAAAAAGCCTGTCAGGCCAAAGTTCTCCATCACCAGGCACAGGAATTTCCTGCATCTGCATCTGCATTAAAACTTTTCGAGTTTTTATATTTAAAATTTTACAGATCTTATCGGCTAAATCTCTACCTGAAATGAAGCCTGTTTGATCTTTATGAATAATAATAACAAAGTATTTAACCAGGAAAGGTACATTCAGATTACTCTGGTTTCCAAGTACGTCCTGGGGATGTTACCTTAGCCCAACATCAAGGGGTTGTTACTATCACCCAATTTAATGGTACTCATTAAATTAAAACCCTGCCGGGATTTGAACCTGCGACCCAAGGGTTAGAACAGATTCTGCTCATGCATTAGCCCACTGAGCTATTTCACCTGCCATATGATTTCAAGGATCATCATTTTCAATCTTTCTGACAATATTTTTGAAAATATTTTAATATCTAGGTTTATCAGGGAGATAGGGTGATAATTTGACAGGGTGTCCTGGTCCTTCCCAAAGTAATTCTTGTGGAATACATTTACAAGCCAAGAATTCAGTGTAAACTCGTTGTTACAATGGGGAAACTATTCTATCAAATTTTTTTTATAAAAAAATACAGAGAATCCATCTGGTCCTGGGGCTTTAGCATTTTTCAGCCATTTTCTTGTATTTTGGATCTCAAAAATAGAAATAAATTTGTTCAAGTTCTTTGATTTGATTTTAGGTAAGTTACATTTTTTAAGAAGCTCTTTGATTATCAAGTTATATAATGAATAATAATCAGATCTGAATGCCTCTCCAATCTGTTTAGGAGATAGAAGAGTTTTATTTCTTATATTTATTTGACATATTCGATTGCTTGTCTTTTTAAATTTTAATTTATTGGAGAGGAGATTATCAATTTTATTATTATTCAAGTACCAGTTTTGTTTTAAGATCGTTATATACCTGTCTATTTTTTCTTGGAGTTTACCTGGATGTATACTGCATTTGAGGTAATAGCACCTCGGTCTGTGAGGCAGCTTGGGAAAATTCTAACAAAATATGTGTGCAGACTTTTAATTTTGTTAAATAGAATTGATGACAAAATATATAAAGAAAAACAAACAACAACAAATGAAAAAGTGGGACTATGGGGAGCTACTAATTGGCTTAGAGCTTCAGTTGACCAATCAGCAACGCCCCTAACCGGCAGCACACTATGCATCCTCAAACTAAATCGGAGAAACTGGATGCCACTTTGGAAAGAAAATGCAGTGCTGGAGAGCAACCTCTGGGATTAATCCATTCGTAAACAGTTTAACGCATTTGCGGCCATGGACCTCTGGGCAACATAACAACGTCATTTCAATTTATTTGTTATATATGTTGTCCATTGAGTTCCTTTAACACAGCCTGAGTTTCCACTAAAGTAGTACAGTAGGAAAATAACTTTAATTCAATGTTGGTTTTTGTCAGCTAATATAATGTTATTAATTTTAATAACTTAATATTTTAATACATGTGCGCAAAAGTATAACCATTTTTTGTTGAGAATTTGAAATTGAAATATTTTGCTCTAGTGTAATACAAGGATAAGCATTTAATAAATCCTTCTCCCGCCCTCTGTCCTCTGAGTTGACAGATTGTTATAGTTTCCTGGTGTAATTTCATCCCGTGGAACTCTTGTACTTAACGAGCTGTGTTTTTTGTTTGTTATGGTGTTAAGAAAGAATTAAACAATGAACTAAACAGATGGCACTAAAATATTTGGTTTAGTTTATAAAGGTGTTGTGTATGACATCGGAAAAGGTATTCATTACCCATGCATTAAATAATGAAAACGTTTTAACCTTAGTGCTTCTGGCAGTGAATTGACCTAGTTTACCCGTTCATAGCCCAACTAGCATGTACTGCATGTGTATGTCTTACGGTTAATTGGAAGGACAATTAATACAAGACTTTAACATTTTATTCAGCATTTCTGGAGAAAGTCCAAGATATCTAACACTAAGTTCTTACCCTACAATTATTTGGAAACTTTCAAGGTAAGGTCATATACAGTCATATAATGGTGTGCCCATGTGGTGTGAGATTTCTTAATACCACTCACCAAGGCCTGCTGTTCTTCTGCTCTGGGTTCTTGTTAAAACCATTGCCATTCTAAGCTTGCTTGCCAAAGATGCAGTAGCAGCAAGTAGGGCGGGGGAATGTTTTCACACTATGTCCCTGTGTATTACCTGGCTCTCCCTGATTTTAATTATGTCTCCCATCTGTCTGTCTGACTGCATGTCAGCATATTAATTGTGGAAAGCAATGAATATAAAAGAACCTTCAACATTGGAACACTCACAGAAATGAATGTTCCTATGTTGTGGTCCCCTTTTTTTGGACAGTATTACCTCTATTTCTTGAGTGTTGATGTTTCTGTACTCCTTTAGTTCTCTCTAATGCAAAGTGATGCAAAATGTTTTTTTAAACACTGAGGTCCACCCAGCCTCCCTGTTCTTAATTTGACAATGAGAGCTGGAGTGGAACCTCGTCCCTGGGGTCCAGTGAGTTTCAGCTGAAATTAATCTGTGCAATGATTTTCTAGCTCCATGCTGCTCTATACTGATGCCAGGGCTGGGGTGATGTCATATCCCCAGCTCCAGTAATGGTACATGGCACATGAGGGTACTGGGAAATCAGTGCAGATTGATCTCAGAAGTTCCCTCGGCGCCCTGCACCATCACCACTTCAAACAGCCTTAGAGTAGGCACCAGCATCCCCACAAGCAACATGCAGATAGGCAGGTGCCTGTGCACTGCCTTTCACCCTGGGCTGACCACCACCCTTCCATCAGACCCTGTGTTAAAACAATCCAGAAAAGGATCCACATCAGGCCTGAACTGGCCTTCGGGCAAACAGGGCAAAGGCCCCGGTGAGCCGTCATGGCCAAGGGCCATTGTAATGACATCCATGCTTGGCCCCTTTTTGACAGTGTCATGAAGGGGAGGAGCATAGTCATTATCACATAAAGCCAGGGTGAATAGCGTTTTCACAACTATGGTGTCAGGAATACATTTAACCCCTTAAGGACCAAACTTCTGGAATAAAAGGGAATCATGACATGTCACACATGTCATGTGTCCTTAAGGGGATAAACAAATTAAAGGAACATTCTGGTCACCATAACAACTTAATCTAAATGAAAATGCTATGATGACAGGAGGCCCCTAGGCGCTCTCTTTCCTTTAAGGGGTTAAACCACTCTCAAATGGTTTAACCCCAAAGGCTTCCTCCAGCACCAGATCTCCAGGTCGCTTAGTGGTATTCAGCTTCTGAAACGGAGTGTCAGGAAGTGCAGATTGACGTCAGGCATCGGTGCCGCTGATTGGCTAGAGTGGTCAGCTGACGCTCTAAGCCAATCGCTACTTCCCGATTCATAAAATGTTGTAGCCAATCAGCGGCACCCCTACCTAGCGGCCCTCTGTGTTTCCTGACTCTCAGTAAATAAAAGTGAACACATTAACACTGATATGTTTTTTTACCTGGAGAGATGAGAAGGTCCAAAGTTTCCTGCCAGGCCCGGGTACCAAAACCTTATGATGTGGTGTCTAGAATGAAGTGGAGGGATCACTTCACTTGTCCTTCCTGCTCCAATATCATTTTCTTCTCCATTTGACACAGTCTTCTTTTTCTTCTGACACTGTCTTCTCTCCTCCTTGGCTCCTCTGCTCCTTTACCTTTCTGCTACTTTCTGCTTATGTTGCGCCCTTCTGCTCCTTTCTCTTTCTGATCCCTTACTTCTCCTTGCAGACCCTTCCTGCTCCTTGCTCACCCTTCCTGCTCATTTCTGTTCCTTTTCCTACTTTACCTTTGTGCTCCTTCTGCCCCTTCCAGATAATTGTTGACCCTTTCTGCTCCTTGATTTCCCTTTCTGCCCCTTCCTGCTCATTGCAGACCCTTCCTCCTTCTTGCTGCCCCTTCCTGCTTCTTTCTGCCCCTTCCAGCCCCGTCCAGCTCCTTGCTGACCCTTTCTGTTCCATGTAGTCCCTTTCTGTTCCATGTAGTCCCTTTCTGTTCCTTCTCCTACTTTACCTTTGTGCTCCTTTTGATTCTTTCTGCCCCCTCTTTCTTCTTGCTGCCCATTCCTGCTCTTTTCAGACCCTTCATACTCCTTGCTGCCTCTTCCTACTCCTTGCTGACCCCTCCTGCTCCTTGCTGCCCCTTCCTACTTCTTGCAGACCCATCCTACTCCTTGCTGATCCCTCCTGCTCCTTGCTGCCCCTTCCTGCTCCTTGCTGCCCCTTTCTGCTCCTTGCTGACCCTTTCTGCTCCTTGCTGAGCCTTCCTGCTTCTTGCTGACCCTTCCTGCTCATTGCTGCCCCTTCCTGCTCCTTGCTGCCCCTTCCTGCTCCTTGCTGCCCCTTCCTGATCCTTGCTGACCCTTTCTGCTCCTTGCAGAACCTTCCTACTCCTTGCTGCCTCTTCCTACTCCTTGCTGACCCCTCTTGCTCCTTGCTGCCCCTTCCTACTCCTTGCTGACTCCTCCTGCCCCTTGCAGACCCTTCCTACTCCTTGATGACCCCTCCTGCCCCTTGCTGACCCTCCTGCTCCTTCCTGACCCTTCCTGCTCCATGCTGACCCTTCATTCTCTTTGCTGACCCTTCCTGCTTCTTGCTGCCCCTTCCGCTCTTCATATTCCTTGCTGATCCCCCCTGCCCCTTGCAGAACCTTTCTGCTCATTTCTGCTCCTTCTACTTTACCTTCCTGTAGACTGTCTCCCCCCCATCCCTCACTTACCTGATCTGTAGGTTGCCCCCTCCCCCCCCCCCCCCCCCATGCTTGCTGGCTGCCCTCTGTGCTGCTCCACTATGGATGCAGTCAGGAGAAAGAAGCAGGGATAAGCTGTAGCTTCCTATCCCTGCCTTTCTCCATTCACAGCGCCACCTACTGGCCGATGCCGGTATTGTAGTTTATTATCACGCAAACGAAAAAAATAGCAAGCACCCCCCCCCTGAGGACGCCTATGTTTACAGAGCAGGAGATACAAACTTTTAAAGTAAGTAACATCTCATTTAAAGTAAAAAAAAAAAAATTGTAAGTCACAGCCAACAGTGGTGTGGCTAGACCTGAAATATTTTGCACTAAATGGCAGAAAATTGAATAGTGCAACAATTTAACAAACAGGCTTAAGATGCCTCATTAGCCAATACAAAGACATTACAATTTGTAGTACTGTAGCATATGGTAAAACTGCATGTTTTTCAAAGATGCTATGCACAGTCAATAATAAACATTAATAATAAATAATAAACATTAATTAAGAGATATTTACAAATAAAAATAACAGTTGCATGAAATAAAACATTGTTACATATAATCATTGATACAGTAATGCTTATGAGTCAAATTCTTTTTTTTCTTTTGCTTATACCTCTTTTCGTTTCTAAGTGTTTAATTCCATTCTCTAACTGGTTCCATCCTAATATGGTTCCGTATATATTATATAGTAAGCTCATGTACCACACAATCCCATGTCCCCCAATCTCCCCAAAGTATTGTTGATATTTATCTACAAGAGGCTTTCTTTTTGCCTACCTGTGATTTTCAGCCAGGTGTCCCTAAGTGTGGGTATGTCTAGTCCTGTATGTCCCATGTTCCGTTGCCCTGTTATCTCCTTGTATGAAGGAGTTCCATGGTTCCCATATTTGACAATATTTCCCATAGTTTTTTTTTTCCTTTTTTTTCCCTTCCCTTCCCTTTCCTCCCTCTCCTCCCTTTCTCTCATTCAAAGTTTATTGATGTGGAAAGGCATACATGAGTAAAGCATAACATATCTGAAGCGACAAGGTATTATAACATCTTAGTGAGTTCGAGGGTAACAACACAACCATGCACCACTCTTGTTTGGAGCTGTATTACGTTGTGTCCTGAGTTGGTGAATTTAACAGAGGTAAAACAGAAGGAATATCAAAATACTGCTAAGCCTGTAAAAGTCTGGGTCGAGGTACAGTTGTGCGCTGGATTGTGCACCAGTAAAGCAGTGTGGTGGTGAGACCGCGCGGTGGTGTGATATAGCTAATGTTAGCGGTGCGTAACCTTAGTACTAAGTAATAAGAGGTTGGCCAGGTATTTGGCAGGTCGGCTGCCTTGCATTGTGTGGTGTCTAGGTCTGATTGCTAGGTCCATGTGCGACCACGTTTGTTTGTTTCACTCTTTGCTTGTTGAAGTCTTGGGTGTGCGTAGTGATGGATGGGTATCTTCCCTGAGGAGGGGTTGTGTATGTGAATGCCTCTGCGTGAGTTTGTGTCGCATTTCAGGTGTGTTGCTGGTGGGTTGGGTAGGGAGGGAGCTGCAAGGGCAGTTCGTTTGGCATAGAGGGGAGGGGGCCTATGACCCTTTTTAATGGTTTCATTCAATACATTCATATGTTGGTTGATGTACCTAGGTGGAAGTCCAATGAACAGTATCGATATTACTCTTTTTGTGAGTGGTACAGCATTCGCAACATGAGGTCAGGTCAGTGATGTACACACTTTTCGCTTTGACGGGTATCAGGGTTGTTTGGGAGTCTGCGTTGCCTCTTATGGTGATTACGAGGTAAGTATAGGCATACCTCCTGGATTTGGTGTTACGTGAGCGCTGGGGCAGTGAGTGCCAGGGTGTTGGTGTGGGGAGGGTCTGAGAAAAAGATTAAAAAAAAAATATATAAAATGGGGATGCGGGGGGAGGGTATGGGGACTGGCTGGTTTTTAAAGGCCTCTGCCTTTGTGCCCTGTCGGCATATGAACTCCCCTCAGGCCCGGTCCTTTGTAGGTTCGTGGAGTTTTCTCTCCATTTATCTAGTCGTTCGCCATCGAAGCCAGTAAAACCATATCTTCTGGTACATCTGGTTTTGTCCTCTAGCCGTCAGGATTAGTTCCAGGATTAGTTAGTCCTTCAACCCTCGTTATCCAGTCTGTCATGGATGGAGTTGTGGTTTTCTTCCAGAACGCTGGGATTAGCCTGCGTGCCGCGTTGATCAGATACGGGGTAATTGCCTTTTAATAGGTAGCCAGCTGTAGGGGTGTCAGATGCAGTAAGTAGTTTTCCAGGTAAGCTCGACCACGTTGTCTGTGAGCGTTGTGACCGCTTGGTGTATCTCCCTCCAGAAGGGTTAGATGTTAGGTGTAAAGGAACTGGTTTATTATGGCCAAGTTGCCTGCTGTTATACACAGTCCCATGCATGGGGTCTCCATTCAGTGTAAGACAAGCACCTCTATAAATCTCTGTGCCTGGGAGATAATGGTGTTAAAGACCGGTAAGCTAATTATCTCCCAGGAAGAGAGAGGCAAACATAAAAATATAAAACATAAAAATACCCCAAAACATCATAAAAAACATAAAATAAACCCACAAATAATACATCTTTAAATTATTAAAGATGCATGGATCTGAGCGCCCAAGTTCTCCAAATAACGCTCAGATCCATGAAGTGTAGGGAAAATGCCACTGTGTTAAAGTTGTGTCCAGCCGCACATGTGGTCCTATGGCAAAACAGTCCCAGGGCTTTAGGAGGTCAACTTTTTGGTGCTTTAGCCGTTCAACTTTCGGGAGCTCCTGTGTCCGAAATTGAGGGTGCTCTGGCTGGCTCTTAGGTAGCGTTTGTGCCCCTTAATCTCAGACACCTTCCCTCCAAAAAGCGCTCTCCTGGCGGGTTACAAGGTCGTTTAAAATCCTGGACCAAGTTGTCCGGGAAGCCGCAGGGTCACCTCATGCCGAAAATAGTTCCATAATATTCGCGGCTAAGTCACGCTGAGGTGACCGGAAACCCACAAAGTCCTCATGCCAAATTTAGTTCAATGACGATCGTGGCTAAGTACTGCTGAGGACAATTTGTGGGTTTCTTCATGTGAATGGCCGCCAGGGAGCTAGTGTTCGGTTCCAATCGAATGTAGGGAAAGTGCCGAATCAGGGGCACCCAGGGAAAGCTGCTAGTGGTGGCTAGGGAGGTTTAAGTCCCAAAGAGGGTATTTGGATACGGCCCATAGTCCTTGGGCAGGAGGCTAGCTAGCAGGCTCCTCCAGGAGCTAATGGCATAGACACGTTTGCCACAGCTACATTGGCATTAAATTTGAAATCCACTTTGAATTCTCACTTTAGTAAGAATGCTACCACCATAGACTGCCACCCTCGTGTTAAAATAATTCTAGTATCCTTTATCCCAAGAGGGTTCACCCAAGCTATGCTGACAACGGCCCATACCTGAGAGCCCCCTATGGTTCTGCAGGACCAAACCTCCCGCTCTTAATATAGCCTTAATGTCTACAACAAGGCTGCTAACATGTTAGGAAACTCTACTTTAGTTTAACTCTACTTTACCTAATTTAAATGTTTGCCTAATCTATACTTGCGCCCCATGAAGGAACCTGTTTATATGTTTTCATGTCTATACATCTGTTTAATTTAACGCTTTGCTCACCGCACACCTGGCGCTGCCCCACTTACTTAAAGCAACAGGTCTGACTGATTTTATTCACTATGCTTAAATATGTACAACGTTCTAGATGCTACCTGCTAAGAAAAAGTTGTATGGGCATGTTTAGCATGCTAAACATGCCCAAGCCACCTACATGTATATTGCTCTGTATCAATCTGTTAAATGTATGCTTAGCTAAATAGTCCAAGATTCATCTTAATATAAAATGTGCACTGTATACCATGCCACTGTTTATACTGCAATGATAAAAGTTTGCGCTGTTGTGGCTTTCTTGAAATACCCTGTAAACAACTGCACAATAAATATAAAGAATTATATTATTTTTTTTATAATTCTAGTATCCTAGAGGCATTCCTGGGATTTCTCAGTGTTTGTCTTCAATTATTATAAAGTGAATGGACATCACACAGTGGCATCTCAAGATGAGATGTTGGACAAAACTTAAATTATATATGACTGGTTGCTGTTAGGGAGCTGTGTATGATATGTGGCTGTTTGTGTTGTTTATGTGTGTTTTGGGCCTACAGCCACTGCAATCTAATCATTCCCTCATCCATAGATTCATAATCTGCTTATCTTCTCAAGGACCAACCACATTACCCCAATAATCTCATCACATGTAACCACACCAATCACATCACAAAGATGCACCTCACTGGCTGGATCCCAGACACACTCAGACTACCTCACAGAGATAACCCTAAAAATGCTCCCAAAGTAACACAAATTCACAGGATGAAAACATACACAGTCATATTGCCAAACACATGCATATACTACAATAAACACTGCCAGGGGCACATACAGATACACATTACTGAACACACATGAACACAAAATCTGCAGTTTTTGTAAAATGGGTAAAAAAAATAAAAATAAATAGAGGACACACCCTTCACATACAAAGCATAAGCATTTCAACAAGCTAAAGTGCTTAATGGGCCTGGAGTGTCCCTTTAATATCCAGCGCATGATTCTACTGTTTTTAATAGTAATTTTTAAAGTGTATGTCATTGCAGTTAAATATCTGCTCACATGCAAACATGAAATTGCTTAAAATTTAGAATTTTGGGGAATTTACAATTATTGGCCGCAGGCATGGGCGTCCGCAGGAATTTTTCCAGGGGGGGGGGGGCATAATTGTAATGACATCTATGCTTGGCCCCTTTTTGACAGTGTCATGAAGGGGAGGAGCATAGTGATTATCACAAAGCCAGGGTGAATAGTGTTTTCACAACTATGGTGTCAGGAATACATGTTTGTATTCCTGACACTATAGTGTTCCTTTAAGCAAATTAAAGGAACATTCTGGTCACCATGACAACTTCATCTAAATGAAAATGCTATGATGCCAGGAAGCCCCTGGGTGCTCTTTTCTTTAAGGGGTTAAACCGCTCTCAAATGGTTTGACCCCATACGCTTCCTCCAGCTCCAGGTCCCTCAGTGGTATTCGGCATCTGAAACGGAGTGTCAGGAAGTGCAGATTGACGTCAGGCATGGGTGCCGCTGATTGGCAAGAGTTGACAGTTGACGCTCTAAGCCAATCGCTAGTTCCCGGTTCATAATTATTTTTAACTTTTTTATGAATGGGGAGCTACTGATTGGCTTAGAGTGCCAGCTGACCACTCTAGCCAATCAGCAACACCCCTACCCAGCGGCACTCTGTGCTTCCTGACACTCAGTAAATAAAAGTGAACACATTAACACTGATATTTTTTTTTTACCTGGGGAGATGAGAAGGTCCAGAGTTTCCTGCCAGGCCCAGGTACCAAAGCCTTATGATGTGGTGTCCAGAATAAAGTGGAGGGTTCACTCCATTTGTCCTTCCTGCTCCAATCTCCTTTTCTTCTCCTTCATTTGACAGTCTTCTTTTTCTTCTGACACTGTCTTCTATATTTGGCTCCTTCTGCTCCTTTACCTTTCTGCTCCTTTCTGTTTATTTTGTGCCCTTCTGCTCCTTTCTCATTCTGATTCCTTTCTGCTCCTTGCAGACCCTTTCTGCTCCTTCTCCTACTTTAGCTTTGTGCTCCTTGCTGTCCCTTTCTGCTCCTTCTTCAACTTTACCTTTGTGCTCCTTCTGATTCTTTCTGCTCCTTTACCTTTGTGCTCCTTCTGTCCCTTTCTGCTCCTTGCAGACCCTTCCTGCCCCTTGCTGCCCCTGCTCCTTGCATACCCTTCCTGCTCCTTGCTGCCCCTGCTCCTTGCAGACCCTTCCTGCTCCTTGCTGCCCCTGCTCCTTGCTGACTCTTCATTTAGCCCCTCCTCCCCATGCCCCACTTGCCTAATCTATAGGCTGCCCCCCATGCCTCACTTGCCTAATCTATAGGCTGCCCCCCCATGCCTCACTTTCCTAATCTTTAGGCTGCCCCCCCCCATGCCTCACTTGCCTAATCTTTAGGCTGCCCCCCCCATGCCTCACTTGCCTAATCTTTAGGCTGCCCCCCCATGCCTCACTTGCCTAATCTATAGGCTGCCCCCCCATGCCTCACTCCCCTAATCTATGGGCTGCCCCCCCATGCCTCACTCCCCTAATCTATAGGCTGCCCCCCCATGCCTCACTCCCCTAATCTATAGGCTGCCCCTCATGCCTTACTCCCCTAATATATAGGCTGCCCCCCATGCCTTACTCCCCTAATATATAGGCTGCCCCCCATGCCTTACTCCCCTAATATATAGGTTGCCCCCCATGCCTTACTCCCCTAATATATAGGCTGCCCCCCATGCCTTACTCCCCTAATATATAGGCTGCCCCCCATGCCAATCCCCCCTAATCTATATGCTGCCCCCCATCCCTCACTCCCCTAATATATAGGCTGCCCCCCCATGCCTTACTCCCCTAATATATAGGCTGCCCCCCATCCCTCACTGCCCTAATATATAGGCTGCCCCCATGCCTTACTCCCCTAATATATAGGCTGCCCCCCATCCCTCACTCCCCTACTATATAGGCTGCCCCCATCCCTCACTCCCCTAATATATAGGCTGCCCCCCCATCCCTCACTCCCCTAATATATAGGCTGCCCCCCCACCCCTCACTCCCCTAATATATAAGCTGACCCCCATCCCTCACTCCCCTAATATGTAGGCTACCCCCATGCCTCACTCCCCTAATATATAGGCTGCCCCCCATGCCTTACTCCCCTAATATATAGGCTGCCCCCCATGCCTTACTCCCCTAATATATAGGCTGCCCCCCCCATGCCTTACTCCCCTATTATATAGGCTGCCCCCCATGCCTTACTCCCCTAATATATAGGCTGCCCCCCCATCCCTCACTCCCCTAATATATAGGCTGCCCCCCCCCATCCCTCACTGCCCTAATATATAGGCTGCTGCCCCCCCATACCATACTCCCCTAATATATAGGCTGTTTTAACCCCCCCCTCCCCATCCCTCACTTACCTGATCTGTAGGCTGTCTCTGGCTGCATGTGTTGCTCCCCTGCAGTTTCAGTCAGTCATAGAGAAGCAGGGATAGATGCAGCTTCCTGCCCCTGTCTCTCTCCATACACAGCTACTGGCCGGCGCCGGTATTGCAGTTCATTTTAAATCTCACACGAAAAATAGCAGAACAAGCTGAAAAATCCAGGGGGGGGGGGGGGGGGGGGGCAAGTGCCCCCCCTTGCCCCCCCCCCCTGCGGACGCCCTTGGCCGCAGGTATTTTTTCTTGTGATTTGTGTTTCTTCCTGCAGTTAAGTTTACAATAAACATTAATGCTGTTCCCCTTTCTGTAATTACTTTTGTAAAATTTTGAATTTGGTCTTTGTTCTCAGCCCATTATCATTGCTGTATGGGTTGTAAATTATGTTACCCTCGTTTTCATGTTCACAGTGAGCATCAAATTCTAACTCCCTTATTTTTCTCTCTCTTTCTCTTACCAACCCTGTATTACACTTCACCAAAACTGGAAACTATTGTTCCATGGTGAGCATATTTGTCCATTATTTTGTAGGGGTCAAGATTTTGTTCTGTTGATGAACTACGTCTTTCACTTTTCATGTCCATGCACCTCAGACCATAATAATTTGCAAACAGTATTGCACAGTTGCTTCTTCTGACTTCCTAAGTAGCTTTATTCTTTTAATGAACGACAGTACTTGTAGTTGTGTATGCACATTACTGCACAGTTGTTTTTAATGGAAAGCAGACATTTCTCTTTCTAATATGTTGGATAACAAAGTCTGTTTGATTTCCAGCAGCAATTCTATTTAAATTTTTTTTTATTTTTTCTGCATATAGAGTTGCTTTAAAGATTCATTTAAAGCTTAAAGTAAAGTTCCTTTAAAGTTAAATTGTATAATCAGCATATACTATTATTGGTCTTAATGAAACACCCCAAGCACCATAACTACTACAGCTGGTGCTTCCCATTTTAAGTAAAACTGTTTTAGAATGGTTTGACTTCTTACCTGGGTTCCGTTGAATGCCACACCTCACCTCCACTACTGATGATGATTGAGAGCTGGGTTCTCCTAAGCAGGAGCTTCCATTAGCTCTCCTTAGCTGAACTTCGGGTAGCTCACTGGCTGGAAGAGTCAGGTGATCGTGGCAGTTAGCTAAACCCTGTACCATCAGGCTTGGCTCCAATGGAGAGCTTCTGTCTCTCCATCGTCAGTTGTAGAGGCAAGAATCTGCACTTGGTGGACCACAGGTAAGAAATTAATATTCTTCTACAGTAACTCACTGTAGTGGTTATGTTGGTTGTTGTATTCCTTTAAAGCAAAAGCATTTTAATGGCACTTGCCTTTATGCTGCCTGTTAGGAGCTGATAAGCATACATATAGCATGTTAGGACTGTCTTTGTATACCAATGTGTACCAGATAGATTTGAGACACTTTATTAATGGTTTGTTTGTTTTGCCCACCAGTTGATTTGCAGGTCTGTCCCAGATTATGATATATGTAAATACACTATTAGAGACATGAAACATTAAGTGTAATAAGGTGATAATTTCCATGTAATATAATTTAATAATTTCCATGTTACGCACATATATTCAGTGGGGCATCTCTTGAAGAATTACGAATAGCAAGACAAGTAGACACAATACTCCACGTCTAGACTAAGATATCTTTGGAACACAGCCTAGCAAATCTAGTCTTGGGTTTCAAGAGCAAAAATGCAATTAGTATAAAAAAAGCCATTTATTAACTTGCATTTAGTCAAACGTATTGTCGGCCTAATCTATATTTCTACATTCGATTTGATTGAGTTTAATATTAGGCCCCTAGGTTTTTTCTGTTATTATTTATAGACCAAAGTCTGCTTCCTTACTGAAACTTCAGTGTTAGTCTCCCCACTTCCTTGAATTTACTTGCTGGAAGTGGAATTTACTTGCTGGAAGTGTAAGTGTATGTTATATAGCTTTCAACTATTGGCCAGATGTTGGAATCTGTTTTTACAATGCAGCGCCCTGAGCCACACATCTGTACAGAGTGGATAAGTAAACGCTTCATATTCATTTAATGCCATAATAACTCACTGTTATAAAATGTTTTGGTCCGTTTGGGAAAAGGGTTAAGTGTAGACTCCAAATGATGCTTAACACTTCTGCACCCTGCAACAAATAATTTGAACATAATTAGTACCATTTTATACATCCCAGATGGTTAACTGAGAGGCTCTGTGTAACACCTCCACCCCCCCCCCCCCCCCCCCCCCCCAGATGTACACAGGTTGCTTCACATAACTACAGTCACTGTTTTCAGTCCACGTTTAATGTGGCAGTTTACCACTTCAAAATATATTGACTTTTATATTTTTATTTATTTGCAATATGGTGGAGGATATACTGTAAGTTAAAGTGGGACTCAAATCACCAGGATCACTGTGTGTAATGGTTATTTTACAAAGAGGCTATGGGAGCTATCCCACATTTTTGTTGTCATACGTTATAGAGTATTTTGATTCAAAGAAAAACAGCACTGGTAACCCATTGTCTTCGCAGCTGTATTAACAGAGCATTATTAATATCTAATCCATCTGTGATGACTGAAAGCAGTGATATAACCCACCTGCAACAATCTCAGCCAGTTAAATACCGTGAGATGAATCCCAAAGCATCTTTTCACCTTTGCATGGTAACTACCAAGCAATATGGGGTTATGGTAGTTAGACTGCCCTTTTAATGTACTCTGTCCATGTCTTATCTAAAAGCACAGCATTAATACATGTTCAGCAATCTTCAATTGTTCCACTTGTCTCTGCCATTTCTATTGGTAGGCTATTGTAGAGACTGGGATTTTTTTCATTTAATGTAGATTTTTCAGGAATTCTTAAGAAAATTACAGATTTTATGCCAACATTTTGTTATGAAATGCTTTTTCATAAAATGTGACATTTCTTACTAATTCATAATAATTCCCAGTGAAGTGAATAACTTCAGGGATTCTGAACTTGCATTTTAATTTCCTTCTCTCTAACTTCAGGTTATATCTTCTTTTACCCACTATATTCTTACTGCAAAACCTACTGTATCCAAATGATTAAGGTCTCAGAGAACTTAAAAATAAACATTGTGGTCCCTGTATTCCCCTCCCTGCCCACACAAGTAGTCTATTCACTAAATACTGATTTGTGGTGAATTGACAGCTGGAGATTTTCCACTTTGGTTATTTGGGTCTAAATTCACAGTTTGGTGAACAGACCACATGCTAGTCCATAATATTTACATTGATTTGCAGTGCAATGGGGAATGAACAATATATTATTTACAGAATGATGAAAACAGTATATTCGTTTTCTAATTAAAGAAAATGCACAGTTGTGCATTGTAACCCTATATGAATAAAGGCTATCTTACATCACAAAATGAAAGCAATATTTGTAATACTGGTTTTTGTTTAATGTTACATTCCTCTTAAAGCTTTAGTTTGGCCTTAAAAATTAGTATTATTAACCAAATAATGTTCGATTTTAATGTATTCATATAAAGTGGCCTATAAACCCTTAAACATATATATAGTAATAAATTGAGCAGGATCCGAAATACCCCCCATCTAATCCCCTCATAATTAGTTTTGTGATGTTTTGCCCAGTTATAATGTATGGGAGTCCATGTGGAGTTACATATTTCTGGTAGCCTTTTTTTTTTCAATTTAATTTCAATTTTCTCATTTAACTGATATAAAGAACATGCATCTAGGTATTCACAACTTAAAGAATCGCCTCAAGTAAGTAAAATGTAAAGTCAATCAAATATAATTAAAAGCTTTTAAATATGCTTTAAAGCTTTAACGCTTTTTAAATGGTTCACTCCAGCAACACCCATCTACCTATATGTAGAAGTCTGAAAAAATGCTTAAGGTTTGCCTCACTTTGTATTAAGATGATCACTGTAACCTTGAAGTTCCAATTCACAGCTGGAAGATGACATTGTTTGTGAACTTTCTATTTATAAATCATTTGATTACATTATTCAATTTAGGTTACTCTTTTGTTGCCAGGAGAGCACAATCATCTCAAAATATTATTAGAATTCATTTTAAATGACAGGTAATTTCTCATAGCGCTACGGAATCTGTTGGCGCTATATAAATGCCAATAATAATCATTATAAGAGTCCCATTTCCATTTATGGGACTAATATGCTACTAACAAGGTCTTTCAATGGTTTCGTATGAGAAAAGATGAACAGTTTTGTTACATGGGGTTTGTAACTATAGGAGAAGACATGGTTGTACTGAGATTGTTTTGGCAAGTTTGTTACTTAATGAGATCTGTTACTTTTGTACATGTATTATTATTGTACTAGAAGAACGTACAATAAAAAGCCAATACCTAGCCAATTGAGTTCTAAACATTGATTTCAGGGTTTCATGGTTCTAGATCTCTGTAATCTCTAATTACCAGGTGCATTGCTAGGACGGTGGCCAGTATTTCATTATTTTCCTGTAGTGAATGAAAGTGTCCACCTTGGTAACAATATCTTGACTAGTTTACAATGAAGAGGACTGGGTCAAGTTGGCAAAGAGACATGATATTGCCCAGATAAATTAGCACTGCCCTGGATACTTTATCAGCTGTTAATTCGGGCATTTTGGGGGCAAATCTCAATTGACTGCAGATTTGCCTGCTCCTAGCTACGTGAAAGGATGGAGAGTAAATATGATGGTTAAGATAATATGGATCATTTAGTGGAACTGTACTTCAAAAAATTTGGTTGGATACAAAGGGCTCAGAAAGCTTCAAGTGGGAGTTTGAAAAGCAAGGAAAGAGCGGACATTGAAATTAATATTGTTATTGTTTAGCCAATACATTGCAGACATATTTTGTTTTTATGACTTGTTTTCTCTCTTCATAGCAAAGCCTTTTAAATTTGCTTAATTTGTTAAATAGCTAGACAGAGAAAATGGGTTACAGGCAGATATTTAAAGATCAAATATGCACAATGGAACGATTTCATTTGTGTACATGGCTACATGCCTTACGCCTATGATTTAACAATTTTGGTTAAGCCTGAGAAATATTACAAGGACAAATTTATTAGAATGTCTGTTGTATAATTAAAAGGAAGAAAGCAACATTGTGAAAGCACTAATTTCACTTTATCATGCCAATTAAATAAAATTATACTGCCTTGTAGCGTAAAAGGGTAAAATAAAAGTATAATAACCTGCATGTTTAAATAATGCTGGAATGTATGGATTGCTTATATATATTAAATTGCAGTATGAATGTAATTTTATGGAGAGTAAAAATGGAGTAAAAAATGTTCATAATCGTGCTTGGAGATTACACGGACTACTAAAATAAAGAAGTAAAACAGTTTTAAAATGTTTGACTTCTTTTGCTTCAGACTAAGGCGTTACGTGGACTGAAAGTTGCCTCTAAAACTCTAAAAGTGTTTTATCTGATCATAAATCTGGGGGCAAGAGAGGTTGCCCCAAAACAGGAAAAGCTCAAGCCTTCGATGCTGGTTCCTTAGGACAAATACTCTTGGGACACAAGTGGCTGTCCCAGAAGTAGGTGAGAGTGATATCTACCTGTGTGCTGGTAATATACACTTGTGTACTCGCAACCCACCGTTTAGGAGATATGTTGCACAATCAAAGATTCTCTTTTTCTCGGGGAAGGAATAAAATAAAAAACACAAGACGGAATGGACTCCTGTGATTGATGGTTGAACATTTACATTGTCTCCCTCTTTGTATTAATTCTTCAGTCAGCTTTCCTGGCCTTAGATTTGAAATTCACTTTACATTCTCAAGGGTTCACAATTTAGTAAGTAACCGTGCAAGTGAAGGGCTAAAGATAAATGTGCATATGCATTTAACAGCGTAGAAAGCCTAGAAACTTTCCTAATATTCAAGTACTGTTTTCGGTACAAGTTATGTCCATTTCCATTTCCTTTTCATTTTCACATATATGCTGCTGATTAATTGTGTTAAAGTACATTCCAAGCATCATAACCACTAAAACTCAATGTGGTGCCATGAGTGAAACCCATTTTAAAGAGACACTATAGTCAACAAAATATAGTTTAATGTACTGGTTCTGGTGTCTACAGCTACTTTCTAAAAGTGAAATCTAATTTAGTTAATGGAACACCATATCATTAAGAATACAAACATGATTGATGATAGGGAAGCGTTGGAAGGCCAGTTTGCGTGCCAATCACATTTCTGCTAGGGGAGTCATTTGATCTATAGCAGAGTTTAAAACTTGGTTATAGATTCGGAAGCGCCTCTTCCTCACAGCCACTAGAGGTGCATTAACTCTGCAATGGAAACATTGGTGATCCTGGAAAACAGCAGTGTATTCAGCTGCAGGGTTAAAATGATAGGACATTGCTCCAAGACCACTTCATTAAGATGAAGTGGTCTGGGTGCCTATAGAGTCGCTTAAAAGTTTGCATCTCTCTATTTTATATTTAAAGCAACTTACTTTGTGTGTAGCATAAGTGTCGGGATGCATTTATTTAATATAAATAGCTTCCTTAATGTTTACTAGAGAACTCACAAACATAATTGAAACATATGCAACAATACTATATTATTAAACAGAAAAAATTAAAAGTAACATTTAAATAATATGAAATTACTGTTATGTTGATATCTAAAACTAGTGGAAAATGTGATTTATTTATTTTTTAGGAAGATTTTTCCATGTTTTTTTTTAAAAGTGGTTTAAAGCAGAGGATAAAACACACAACATAAACATGTGCTATTTTATCTAATGAAAGTTATACCACCAGTAGATGTGTCTAGTCTTTTTTTTTGCAGACTTGATCACCATAAAGTGACAGCTTTTTAAAGGAGTAAATTACAATTTTAAACACATATACATATACATATATATAACTATGTACATCTACTTTTTTGATACATGAGTACTTTGTTTATATACTTAATTTGTGATTTTTATGGTATTTAATTCATTTTAAATTGCCAAGGAATGTAAGGGATTTATTTCAATGCTTAAGTAATGCAAAGTGATCCCTTGCCAGAAAGTTTTAAATTATATTTCCAGTCCTTCATTTAATACAGCTTATCCTCACACACTGTATGAATGAGACTAAATGAGGACTAAAGGACCCTTCTTTCTCTGTGTCATTTTATTTATTTTTTTCTCTCTGTCCAGCAAAGAATTAACCCAGATAAAGCCAAAACATTAGTATTTTACCATGATAGTGTTGCAGTTTTGTGAATCTGTTTCATAAAGTTCAGTTCTTATTAAGGGTTAATAAGTATATAGGGGTGGATATAAAAATACCCCTCTTTGTCTCATTAGATATATCTTTGCTCAAGGAAGCAAGGTGAAAGGTCAGTGTACTACCCACCTGAGGGGGACTGCCTTGACGTTGGCAGGCGGGCATTCCCTCCAATGGACATTGGAGTAACTAAATGACCTCCATTTGTTTAAATATACATAGGGATTTAGGAGCGAGCACAGGTAACTTTTTCTTAGTTTTTTACTGTATGTATCGGGGCTGATGTGTACTGTGGTCATTGCTGCTGCCCAGGAGTGATGGGAGTGGGCGCAGGACTTGTTTTTTTGTATCAGTTCTAAACAAAATCAGATTATATATAAGAATATTCAATAGACATGAATCTAGCACTATAAGCATTATGCTTTAAAGCCCCACTTAAAGGTAAACTATAGTGCCAGGAAAACAAACTCGTATTCCTGGCACTATAGCTTCCCCTTCTGTCACTTACCTGGTCCAGCGCTGATGTCCCTC
This sequence comes from Pelobates fuscus, assembly GCF_036172605.1. NCBI lineage: Eukaryota > Metazoa > Chordata > Amphibia > Anura > Pelobatidae > Pelobates > Pelobates fuscus. The sequence continues at coordinate 229,756,293 of NC_086318.1, forward strand.
GGCACTGGCTCAGGTCCGCCCATGCTCCTTCCACCTCCGCCGGCCTCCAGCGGGGGAGACCTAATGCGCATGCCTGGCAGTGGCCGCACTCACATTAGGATCTCCCCATAGGAAAGCATTGTTCAATGTTCAAAAGTTGTCTAAGCACCCAGAAGTCCCTCTAGTGGCTGTCTGGTAGACAGCAACTAGAGGAGGAGTTGACTCTAGCAGGTAATTATTGCAGTTTATAAAAACTGCAATAGTTATATGCTCAGGGTTAAGGGTGATGGGAGTTGTCACCTAGACCACTTCAATGGACTGAAGTGGTCTGGGTGCCTACGGTGTCCCTTTAATGCAGCCTTACATTGCCATCAAAGGTTGAGCATTATCCCAGTGTGAAACTTGGTTTAATGTTAAGAGACTGCCCCCCTCCGTGTGTTTGCAATGTTAAGAGACTGAAACAGATACTCCCCAATATAGTACACAAAGATCAAATTGGTTTTATATCAGGCAGAAGACCATACAGTTATATTAGAAGGATAATCAATCTTCTACATAAAGCTAATAGAGACAAACAACCTCTTATAACAATTTCAATAGACGCTGAAAAAGCGTTTGGTTGTGTGCAATGGGAGTTTCTGTTTCAGTCTCTAAATGGTTTTGGTGTGGACGGGTTTATAAATAGCTTCATTAAATCCTTATATTCATGCCCCTCTGTGAGGATGGTGGGTCAAAATATACAGGCTGAATGGTTCACACTTAGCAATGGGAATAGACAGGGGTGCACCCTGTCGCCTTTATTATATGTATTAACAATAGAATCATTAGCTATTGAAATAAGAAATGACAAAAAAATAAAGGGATTCAATATTGGTCAAGATGAGTACAAGATCAGTCTATATGCAGACAACATCTTGATTATCCTATCAGATCCATTGGAATCATTGAGAGCTATGTTAAAATCATTTCAAACCTATATGTCCATTTCAAATTACAAATTAAACATAGAAAAGACTATGATTATGCAAAATAATATCAGTACTGAGATCAGTGCAGCATGCCAATATGAATTTAATTGTAAATTGGTAAACAATGAATTAAACTATCTAGGTCTAAGCATTACCTCAGATCCAAAATCTATTATTGAAATAAATTTTATGAAAGCACTAAAAGAGACTAATATTATGTTTAAACAATGGAAAAATATACCCATGTCATGGTAAGGCAGGATAAATATATTCACATCATACATACTGCCTAAGTGGACATATATTTTTAAACATATAGTTCTAATCGTACCAGAAAGCTGGCTCAATTTTAGACATGGGCAATTCATTTCGTTCTGAATGTCAATTCAGACGAATTTCGGGAAATTCGGACATTCGGATATTTCCGAATGTCCAAATAGCAGAATTGACGAATTTCCAAAGTGCTGAAGTGCAGAATTTCCTAAGTGCCAAACCGAACTGCCAAAGTCCCGAAAAGCCGAGTGTCCGAATAACCCAAGTGACAAATTTCAGATTTGCTGAATAGCCGAATTACCGAAGCACAGAATTGTCGAAGTACTAATATACCCAGTGGAAGAATGAAGAATGTTACACTGTATACCAGTTTAAATAAAAAGTATACGCACATAGCCAGGATTCAGCTGTAAGCATTTGCAACACTTACAACAATCAAGTAACATACATTCATATAAAATGTAAGTTACTTAGCCAGCCAATGGATGGGAATGAGTAAGTAGATAACTCCCAAATTCCCACGGTATTAGGGAGCACAGTCATACATTTCTAAATTCATATGGGCAGGAAAAAAGGCTAGACTCATTTATAAAATTCTAACATTAGGACAAGGATTATTATCTATTGGACAAATTATGAGACCAATTTATTATACCATACACATGTTTCATATTTGAAAGCAGCCTTTTCGAAGTCTGGTATAAAATAGAAAGTGAAATATGCAATATGAAAGATTTTGGAGCAATATACATTCAAGATCAATTATTAAAAATAGAACACAGAATAGTATAATAGACAATTTACTACTCTCTTTGCATAAAGTTAAATCTAAATTAAGATTAAAAAATAAAATTATAAAAACTTTAAATAATGAAATAATAACATGCAATATAAATTATATAACACTAAAAAGTTAGAGAAGCAGGTATTGATAAAATCCAAACGCTATTAGAAGGATTAAATTTAAAATCATTTTCTATATTACAAAAAGAGTTTAAATTGCAGAGAAGTCTTTACATATTTGCGTACTGAAATTTATTTAAATGAAGTAATTTGTAAGATACGAGGTAATGCAATGGGAAAAATTTGATGTTTATTTAAAGGGAAAAAAAATAGATAAGGTTTTTTCCATATGTAACAACATAATAACTGATACTCATTATGCGAGAATTATTAAAGCATGGAAAGATGATCTAAAAAGAGATATTAAAATGGAACACTGGTATTGGTGCCTAAACGTTACAAGTAAATATATTTATTGTATAAACTTACAGAAAAAATGATTTAAGGTAATTAATTGATGGTACTTAGTACCCACAAAATTAGAAGCAAGATATCCAGAAAGTACTGAGATCTGCTGGATTACATACATATCTGGTGGGAATGCCCAGAGATAAAGGAATTTTGGAATATTTATTTTAGATTAATGTATGATTTAGGTGCCCCAATTGTGAATAATAGACCAGAATATGCTTTATTGCATATGATAGATAAAAATATAACTGAGAAATATCTAATTCTAATAAATCATGTAATGATAGCCTCAAAGGCTGTTATAGCCAGAAAATGGAAACCGCAAATAAAGCGCAATATACAAGAACTTATACAACAGGTTAAATTAGATGAAGATGGAGGAAGGTTATGAATGGTTTAGTGCAAAAGCCAGACAGCATAATAGAATATATACAAACTGGCTTGCATATTTAGAAAGGTATGAACTTGGACAACAAATGTTATAACCTTGGTCATGAATAGAATATAAAAGTTAACAGAAATACACACCATGTCAATAAGTCCTGAGCAAGATGTATGTCAGATGTCTGTCCAGTGTAATGCTGTTTGTTGTTATAAAATGTTAAGTACGTACTATAAAATGTATTTGATACTTTTATACTAAAATATTATTTAAAAAAAAGATTGTTTTCATAGTATATTCAAAAAGCCATCTAACATCTACAAACTATTTTCTTTCTTTATTTTTTTTTTTTCTTCTGACCTCTCAATAGCAATGGAAATACATAATACAATATAACTAATCACTTTTAAGGAATGCAGCAATGCAACAACTGTTCTAGTCCTAAAACTTTTTTTTTTTTTTCCAATTTTACTTAAAAATCCATCTATACATTTATACATTTCTTCATTTAAAAAAATGTATATTCCATAAATTCTTTGTGTTTGGCTTCTGTGCCAAGTGTGATAAAATCCAAGCTAAGATTTTGAGATATAGGTATATAACGTTTGGGCTGACAGATTTTGAAATGGAGGCAAGGCAGTCAAAAATGTACTTTTGACCTTTGCTAATGTGTATGCTTCTTAGATTGAAATGATTATTGCCAAGTATTTTTCTAATAGTACTTAAACCTTTCCTGCTATATTACCCCTGTAATGTAACATTTATTTTATTTTAAAATTTTAGTTTAGCCAGGGGATTATAATTCATCCTTTTTCATTACTAAATTATGTTGATGTCTGCTATTTCCACAGCATGTGGTGATTTACTGACACTAAAGCAGTGATGTCCAAAATCATACCTGCCAACATTTCAAATGGACAAAGAGGGACATTTTCATTTTAGGGGTGTGGCCAGGGTTGGGGCTGTTCTGAGAATGTATTCTGTTCTGAGAATGTATGCTATTTACACACACTGATTTATGGTAGTACAAAGACACATTACTGTGAGAATGTATTCTATTTACACACACTGATTTATGGTAGTACAAAGACACATTACTGTGAGTGTTATTGCTCTTTAGCTGTGTTATTTACTAGACATGACAACAATATGGATCTCCTAGAAAATAGATACAGTAGTATAGAAAAGAGGGACAGAGGGATTTGGGACCAAATTATGGACTGACACTCCGAAATAGGAATAGTTGGGAGGTATGCTTACCTTGACATACTAGACGTCTAGAAATCTGCTGTGTTGCTCAATCTGCCTAAAGAGCATACCCTAAAGGGCATTGCCACTAAGGTCTGCTTTGGCTTAGTTGTCACAGTTATTGACAGGGTGTATTCCACTTCATAGATGGCTTTCGTGCGCGGCTTGTGCATACTGTTGTTTTTTTTGTTTTGTTTTTTAATGTTCTAAGGAACAGAATATTTATTAAGGGTAATTTTGTTCGAGCTTATAAAACCCTGGCTAAACTATTCTATATATTGTCAACACTTAAGATACTAACAAAAAGTAAGCTAAAATATGTTTGATCTACAAGCATAATTTACAAAGATAAATCAGAATCTCCATCCTTGATATGCTAATTATATATTTGAAATGAGCACGTAGCTACAGGTAAGAAGGTTAATGGAGACATTGTTGACATACATTGCATTATGGTGTATCTCTGCACACTAGGCACATCCATTGCAATTTACACATGCCTATGAAAGTGGGTCTGGCATAGACTAGATGACGAATGGATGGTTGCACAACCACTCACACAATTAATCTTAACCAAATTTCACCACTCGTGTGCATGATAGAACAGTATTTATTCTAATTATTAATAAGAATAGAATAATTCAAGTTTGTCTTACATTCAGAATATGTGGGATGTTGTTTAGGTTCCACACACTGATAACAAACCCACCTTGTACTGGATATCCATGAATTCATTGCTCCATTATATTAGCAACAATGTCCCTGCAGCAGATTATCCCATACCAGTGGGATAGGGGAAGGAGCAATTAACAAGACTATATGAGTGATACAATGCTTTCCTATGAGGGAAGTCCTAATGCGAGCGTGGCACTTGCCATGCATGTGTCTGCAGAGGAGCGGACGTGGAGTCTTAACCAGCGACAAGGGACATCAGTGCTGGAATCAGGTGACACAAGGGGGCACGAGGGAGGGGGGGCACTATTGCCCTTTAAACCTCACAAAGCTGCCCAGTGTGTTAGATAAAATATACAGTTATTCAATCACAATCCTGACTTACAGGGGTGCTGCGGTAGGCAGTATTTCCATCTCTTCTATTATGGGCACCCTACCATTTTTTTACCTCTCACTTATGCATAAACAGATGTGGGAGGCACAACCTCACAGCATATTTATTTTTTTATTTTATTTAATACCTTTGTGACTGCCTGTAAGCTGATTATATACATGTATATATATTTATGCATAATTTTTTTTTAATTCTTTCTTTTATTGAGGCATTTGTTAAATCGTTTATGCATAATTGTGTTCACTGCTAAAACACACATTTGGTGGAAATGTGATATTTGAAAAATATTTGAATTCTTGCACATTGAATGCCACTGCTTGCTTATTTTTGTTAGCATGATTTTAATTATGATATTGATTGCTTCAATATCAACACTGAATTTGTACACTTGGGGAAAATCTCCACATCTAAATTTAAATTGCTGAATTTCCTATTGTAACTTCCTGAATTAAAGTGTCAGGTACCATTCATTTATTGTAAAACCACTAAGTACAATCCATTTGTTGTCACCAGATGCAGTTTGTTGCATTTAAAGGAACACTCTGACATTACAAATAAATGTATTTTACAACAGTGTACCTTAATTACCGCCCCCCTTGTTTTAACTCCTTAAGGACACATGACGGAAATATTCCATCACGATTCCCTTTTATTCCAGAAGTTGTGTCCTTAAGGGGTTAAAGAAAAAGTGCATTATCTGCATAAGCAATGGTGCTGTTTTTTCCAATCTCATGCTTCTCTTAGAGGACCTTTAGGGTCAGACGGTGCATGCTCAGCAATTGCAGCTCTCTGCCAATCAAATGCTTCTCATAGAAAAGCATTGATTACGATGTTCCAATCTTATACTTCAAAAACTTGGCAAGTACGAAACTCACGCTGAAAGCAGAATTTAATCATAAATATTATTATTAAAATAAATCACTTGTTATCAGGACAAAATGGATGCCGTCCACAAGTATCTTTTTAAAACATATTGTATCCACAGGGTTATCACTATTTATAAAGCATTTCACCAAGGTTAACTAAAGGTAAGCTCTGCTTATTTGATGGCTATTATTTCTAATTTCAGAGTTTTGCCTAGACTGCACTTATCTGGGCATAAAGAAAATAATAATAATTATATTAGTAATAATAAAAAGGCTGTGAATTTCCGGCTACCTATTCTTATAGACCTATTGATCGAAGTAAAATGCATAGGTTCTCTTTATGTCCTTTCATGTGTTAGCACTGTGAATTGTTAGGTTTATTGACAATTCAATCTTCTTTGTTTCACTTTGACACCTGATAGCCCATGTTATAGTCTTAGTGGTAATTGTGGTCTCTGCCTTTTCAGGTGAAAGAGGATATACATTTCTGATTATGTACCGTACCTGCAGGCTAACAGACAAGGTGCAGGTGTCATTGTGTGAATGGCATGTGGACCTTCAGGAAACACCGTTCACATAGCAACAGTGTAGTGCATACAGCTTCTAAGTTTTATGGTTTTATGCATTCTAAGTTGTATGCATTTGTTATTACTCTTAAATGATTGAATTTGTGTGTATATATATATATATATATATATATATATATATACAGGGAGTGCAGAATTATTAGGCAAGTTGTATTTTTGAGGATTAATTTTATTATTGAACAACAACCATGTTCTCAATGAACCCAAAAAACGCATTAATATCAAAGCTGAATATTTTTGGAAGTAGTTTTTAGTTTGTTTTTAGTTTTAGCTATTTTAGGGGGATATCTGTGTGTGCAGGTGACTATTACTGTGCATAATTATTAGGCAACTTAACAAAAAACAAATATATACCCATTTCAATTATTTATTTTTACCAGTGAAACCAATATAACATCTCAACATTCACAAATATAAATTTCTGACATTCAAAAACAAAACAAAAACAAATCAGTGACCAATATAGCCACCTTTCTTTGCAAGGACACTCAAAAGCCTGCCATCCATGGGTTCTGTCAGTGTTTTGATCTGTTCACCATCAACATTGCGTGCAGAAGCAACCACAGCCTCCCAGACACTGTTCAGAGAGGTGTACTGTTTTCCCTCCTTGTAAATCTCACATTTGATGATGGACCACAGGTTCTCAATGGGGTTCAGATCAGGTGAACAAGGAGGCCATGTTATTAGATTTTCTTCTTTTATACCCTTTCTTGCCAGCCACGCTGTGGAGTACTTGGACGCGTGTGATGGAGCATTGTCCTGCATGAAAATCATGTTTTTCTTGAAGGATGCAGACTTCTTCCTGTACCACTGCTTGAAGAAGGTGTCTTCCAGAAACTGGCAGTAGGACTGGGAGTTGAGCTTGACTCCATCCTCAACCCGAAAAGGCCCCACAAGCTCATCTTTGATGATACCAGCCCAAACCAGTACTCCACCTCCACCTTGCTGGCGTCTGAATCGGACTGGAGCTCTCTGCCCTTTACCAATCCAGCCACGGGCCCATCCATTTGGCCCATCAAGACTCACTCTCATTTCATCAGTCCATAAAACCTTAGAAAAATCAGTCTTGAGATATTTCTTGGCCCATTCTTGACGTTTCAGCTTGTGTGTCTTGTCCAGTGGTGGTCGTCTTTCAGCCTTTCTTACCTTGGCCATGTCTCTGAGTATTGCACACCTTGTGCTTTTGGGCACTCCAGTGATGTTGCAGCTCTGAAATATGGCCAAACTGGTGGCAAGTGTCATCTTGGCAGCTGCACGCTTGACTTTTCTCAGTTCATGGGCAGTTATTTTGCGCCTTGGTTTTTCCACACGCTTCTTGCGACCCTGTTGAATATTTTGAATGAAACGCTTGATTGTTCGATGATCACGCTTCAGAAGCTTTGCTTTTGCTGCATCCCTCTGCAAGATATCTCACTATTTTTGACTTTTCTGAGCCTGTCAAGTCCTTCTTTCGACCCATTTTGCCAAAGGAAAGGAAGTTGCCTAATAATTATGCACACCTGATATCGGGTGTTGATGTCATTAGACCACACCCCTTCTCATTACAGAGATGCACATCACCTAATATGCTTAATTGGTAGTAGGCTTCCGAGCCTATACAGCTTGGAGTAAGACAACATGCATAAAGAGGATGATGTGGTCAAAATACTCATTTGCCTAATAATTCTGCACTCCCTGTATATGGGTGGTAACCCAATCTACTTCTCTGTCACAACAATCTACTTGTCCTGACACATAAAATAATTTCAGATTTGGTCACCTGCCTTGCGCAGAGCACCTTGACATGGTTGTTCACTAAACGTAAAATATTTTTTGTGAATTAAATCCAGATGGAAAAAAATTAGACAAAATAGCTGATCTGGGAAAAACTCTCGAACTCAGCTACTCAAAATTTTTCGCCTAGAGTTAAGTAAATAATCTTGAGTGCCTGACCCTTTTTCCTTCATTGTCTCTCCCTGTGTCCCTACCATAGTGTGTGTGTGGTAACTGTGTGTAATGTGTGTGTATGTGCAGGCTGTGTGTAATTTGTGTGGTGTACATCAACTTTGTGTAATGTAGGTGTGGTGTGCCCCAGCTCTGTGTAATGTGGGTAGTGTGTGCTTTGACTGTGTGTAATGTGGGTGTGATGTTGATGTTTGCCAGCTGGGTAGAATGTTTGCTGGCTGTGTCTAAAATGTGTGATGTTTGCTGGCTATAGGTGATGTGTGTTATGTCTGTTAGTTGTGTGTAATGTAGGTGATATTTCTCTTGTGTGATGTTTGGGTGTGTGTGATGTTTATTGGCTGTATGTAGTGCGTGTTGTATGTGCTGGTTGTATGTAGTGATGTCGTGAACACAACATTTTCGGAACTTCCGCAAAAGTCCGCGAACCGGGCGAACCGCCATTGACTTCAATGGGCAGGCGAATTTTAAAACCCACAGGGACTCTTTCTGGCCACAAAAGTGATGGAAAAGTTCTTTCAAGGGGACTAACACCTGGACTGTGGCATGCCGGAGGGGGATCCATGGCAAAACTCCCATGAGAAATTACACAGTTGATGCAGAGTCTGGTTTTAATGCATAAAGGGCATAAATCACCTAACATTCCTAAATCACAACGGATATGGATTGACACCTGACATATGACATATTGACACCTTGACATATGGATTGACACCTGTCCTCAGAGACCCTGATACACACTGACACAGAGCAGAATATGGACCCCCTACATAGGGTCACTTGGCAGATATGGATTGACACCTATCCTAAGGATCCCTGATACACACTGACACAGAGCAGAATAGAGACTGTTCCCCCTACATGGGGTCACTTGGCAGATATGGATTGACACCTGTCCTCAGAGCCCCTGATACACACTGACACAGAGCAGAATAGGGACTGTCCCCCTACATAGGGTCACTTGGCAGATATGGATTGACACCTGTCCTCAGAGATCATGATACACACTGACACAGAGCAGAATAGAGACTGTTCCCCCTACATAGGGTCACTTGGCAGATATGGATTGACACCTGTCCTCAGGGACCCTGATACACACTGACACAGAGCAGAATGGGGACTGTTCCCCATACATAGGGTCACTTGGCAGATTTGGATTGACACCTGTCCTCAGGGACCCTGATACACACTGACACAGGGCAGAATAGGGACTGTTCCCCCTACATAGGGTCACTTGGCAGATTTGGATTGACACCTGTCCTCAGGGACCCTGATACACACTGACACAGGGCAGAATAGGGACTGTTCCTTCTACTTCGAGTCACTTGGCAGGTATGGATTGACACCTGTTCTCAGGGACCCTGATACATACTGACACAGAGCAGAATAGGGACTGTTCCCCCTACAAAGGGTCACTTGGCAGGTATGGATTGACACTGTCCACAAGGACAAGCTGCAGGCTTCCTGGCAGGGCCCATACAAGGTGGTAGAGCAGGTTTGTGATACCACCTTTGTGATCGGTGCGGTCACAGGCACGGGAGGCAAGCGCATGCTCCATGTGAACATGCTCAAGCCATACCACGAGCGCACGGAAGAGGTAACCACGATTTGTGCACCTGCCACTGAAGATTATGATAATTTGCCACTCCCAGATCTCCTAGACCAAGAGGGCCAGAGCGGAGACCTGGGAGAAGTACAGTTAGGAGAACAGTTAGACCCCCAGGAGCGAACTCAGGTCCAAAGACTAATCCAGGACAAGGGGGCCACGTTTTCCAACCTACCTGGGTACACTCCGTTAACCACTCACAAAGTTGAAACCCTAGACCAGACCCCCCTTCGCCAAACCGCCTATCGCATACCCGAAGCAGTTAAAGAAAATATGCAGAAAGAAATTGAGGAAATGATGCAGTTAGGGGTGATAGAACACTCTGACAGCCCCTGGGCCTCCCCGGTAGTACTAGTACCGAAACGGGACGGCACAACCCGTTTCTGTGTAGACTACCGGAGGCTAAACGATAAAACAACCTCAGACGCCTACCTTATGCCCCGGATAGACGAGCTCCTAGACAAAATGGCCAGAGGCCAGTACCTCACCACAATAGATCTGTGCAAGGGGTACTGGCAAATTCTATTAGCCGAGGAAGCCATCCACAAGTCGGCATTTGTCACCCCGTTTGGCCTGTATCAGTTTAAGGTCATGCCATTCGGGATGAAGAATGTCTCAGAATGTCTTTCAGAGGATGGTAGATCGGCTACTGGATGGGTTTGAGGAGTATGCCTGCGCCTACTTGGATGATATAGCCATTTTTAGCTGCTCCTGGCTCGAACACCTGACCCACACAGGAGCCATACTAGACCGGATTAGGGAGGCCGGACTGACCCTAAAGCCCAGTAAGTGCCATATAGGAATGGCAGAAGTTCAATACTTAGGGCACAGAGTCGGGAGCCTGCTACAGAAACCAGAACCCGCTAAAATAGAGGCACTCGCCAAGTGGCCAACCCCCCGCACTAAAACCCAGGTCCTCGCATTCCTGGGTACTGCAGGGTACTACAGTAAATTCGTAGCTAATTACAGCACCCTAGCTAAACCTCTTACGGATCTAACACGTAAAAACCTCCCCAAGATAGTAGTATGGGCCCCAGAGTGTGAACAGGCCTTCCAACAGCTCAAGACGGCGCTCATTAAATCACCTGTACTTTCTGCTCCTGATCCAACTAAACGCTTTCTCGTCCATACAGACGCTTTTATGTTTGGATTGGGAGCAGTACTGAGCCAAGTCGGAGCAGATGGCGGCGAGCAACCCGGGGCTTATCTAAGCTGGAAACTTTTTCCCAGGGAAGTAGATACACTGCCATTGAAAAGGAGTGCCTGGCGGTGGTGTGGGCCCTCAAAAAGCTGCAACCTTCCTTGTATGGACAACCGTTTACCTTACTGACAGATCAAAATCCGTTGGTGTGGCTGAACAGGGTGTCAGGAGACAATGCCAGGCTGTTGCGCTGGAGTTTGGCGCTACATCCCTTTGAATTTACAAGTCACTATCGCCCTGGGAAGCAAAATGGCAAAGCTGACAGGTTATCCAGACAAATAGACCTTGAACAGTGATCTGTGAGTACTCCTCCGGCCATCCCCAAGCCGATCCTGGCCTGCTTCAGGACGTCCTGTAAACCTGGGTACTTATGCACAAAGCATTGTACGATCAGATTACACACATGTGCCATGCACGGCACATGTGTCAACTTGCCCAAATTCAATGCCACCAACAAATGTCTTACTTTGTCACAAACCACTTTGCCGATCTCCAGTTGGTGCGGAGTCAGCCACTTTTCCACCTGTGCGTTCAGTGCGGACAGGAGTGCTGGTCCGGTGTGACTCTCTGCTTTCAAGCAAGTCAAACCCAAGACGGCATGACACTGCCGTATCTGGGATGTGGAATATTACCTGGGGAGCTGGGGGGGGGGGGGGGGGTGCCGTTGATGTGGAGCAAGATGCAGCAGCAGAAAAGGACTCAGCCGAGGAGGTTATGGAAGAGAATGGAGTAGGAGGAGTAGAGTAGGTGGCAGCAGGCCACCAACTCCTCTGCAGAGCCACGCATTCCATGCTTGGCAGCCATCAGCATGTTTACCCAATGCGCAGTGTAGGTGATATACCTGCCCTGACCATGCTTTGCAGACCAGGTATCAGTGGTCAGATGGACCCTTGCCCCAACACTGTATGCCAGACATGCCATGACTTCCTTTTGCACAATCGAGTACAGCTTGGGGATTGCCTTTTGTGCAAAGAAATTTCGTCCGGGTACCTTCCACTGCGGTGTCCCAATAGCTACAAATTTTTGAACGCCTCAGACTCCACCAGCTTGTATGGTAAAAGCTGGCAGGCTAATAGTTCTGACAAGCCAGCTGTCAGACGCTGGGCAAGGGGGTGACTTTGTGACATTGGCTTCTTACGCTCAAACATGTCCTTGACAGACACCTGACTGTGGGCAGATGAGCAGGAACTGCTCAAGGCGAGAGACGGAGTGGCGGATGGTTGAGAGGGGGCAAGGGGAACAGCAGTGGTTCACGTGGCTGAAGATGCTGGACCAGGAGGAAGATGGTGGCTTTGAGTTTGTGTGCTGCTTGTACTCATGTGTTGATCCCATAGGCGTTTGTGATGTGCGATCATGTACCTACGCAAAGCAGTTGAACCTAGGTGGGTGTTGGACTTCCCATGACTCAGTTTCTTTTGGCACAGGTTGCAAATGGCATCGCTGTTGTCAGAGGCAGACACACAAAAAAAATGCCACACTGCTGAGCTCTGCAATGACGGCATTCTGGTGGTGGACACAGCATGCGTTGATTGGCGTGCTGTCGGGCTGACCCCGGATGCTGATTTTTTTGGGATTAGTGGTACTATGCGTGCAAGCTACTGTGAGACCAGATATGAGTGGCAATGTGTACTGGCAGAGGTTGGCAGAGTACCCGCTTTTGGCCTGACACACAGACGCTTGAAGACAACTAACTGCTATTCAATCTATAACAGTGAAAAACTTTTTTCTTTTTAAATGCACGCTATTGTGACACCAGATATGAGTGGTGGCACTGGGCAAGTGGGCACAGTATCCACTGTGAGCCTGACACAGAAGCTGGCAGACAACTAACTGCTATTCAATCTATTCCAGTGAAAAAAATGTTTGGTTTTTAAATGCAAGCTTAAGCTATTGTGACACCAGACATGTGTGGTGGCACTGGGCAAGTGGGCACAGTATCCACTGTGAGGATGACAGAGAAGCTGGCAGACATCTAACTGCTATTCAATCTATTACAGTGAGATTTTTTTTTAAATGCAAGCTTAAGCTATTGTGACACCAGATATGAGTGGTGGCACTGGGCAAGTGGGCACAGTATCCACTGTGAGCCTGACACAGAAACTGGCAGACAACTAACTGCTATTCAATCTATTACAGTGAAAAAAAAATGTTTTTAAATGCAAGCTTAAGCTATTGTGACACCAGATATGAGTGGTGGCACTGGGCAAGTGGGCACAGTATCCACTGTGAGCCTGACACAGAAGCTGGCAGACAACTAACTGCTATTCAATCTATTACAGTGAAAAAAATAGTTGTTTTTAAATGCAAGCTTAAGCTATTGTGACACCAGGTATGAGTGGTGGCACTGGGCAAGTGGGCACAGTATCCACTGTGAGCCTGACACAGAAGCTGGCAGACAACTAACTGCTATTCACTCTATTACAGTGAAAAAAATGTTTTGGTTTTTAAATGCAAGCTTAAGCTATTGTGACACCAGGTATGAGTGGTGGCACTGGGCAAGTGGGCACAGTATCCACTGTGAGCCTGACACAGAAGTTGGCAGACAACTAACTGCTATTCACTCTATTACAGTGAAAAAAATGTTTTGGTTTTTAAATGCAAGCTTAAGCTATTGTGACACCAGATATGTGTGGTGGCACTGGGCAATGGGCACAGTATCCACTGTGAGGATGACACAGAAGCTGGCAGACATCTAACTGCTATTCAATCTATAACAGTGAGATTTTTTTTAAATGCAAGCTTAAGCTATTGTGACACCAGATATGAGTGGTGGCACTGGGCAAGTGGGCACAGTATCCACTGTGAGCCTGACACAGAAGCTGTCAGACAACTAACTGCTATTCAATCTATTACAGTGAAAAAAAATTGTTTTTAAATGCAAGCTTAAGCTATTGTGACACCAGGTATGAGTGGTGGCACTGGGCAAGTGGGCACAGTATCCACTGTGAGCCTGACATAGAAGCTGGCAGACAACTAACTGCTATTCAATCTATTACAGTGAAAAAAATATGTGTTTTTAAATGCAAGCTTAAGCTATTGTGACACCAGGTATGAGTGGTGGCACTGGGCAAGTGGGCACAGTATCCACTGTGAGCCTGACACAGAAGCTGGCAGACAACTAACTGCTATTCAATACAGTGAAAACATTTTTTTTTGTTTTTAAATGCAAGCTTAAGCTATTGTGACACCAGATATGAGTGGTGGCACTGGGCAAGTGGGCACAGTATCCACTGTGAGCCTGACACAGAAGCTGGCAGACATCTAACTGCTATTCAATCTATTACAGTGAGATTTTGTTTTTTAAATGCAAGCTTAAGCTATTGTGACACCAGATATGAGTGGTGGCACTGGGCAAGTGGGCACAGTATCCACTGTGAGACTGACACAGAAGCTGGCAGACAACTAACTGCTATTCAATCTATTACAGTGAAAAAAATTTTTTGTTTTTAAATGCAAGCTTAAGCTATTGTGACACCAGATATGAGTGGTGGCACTGGGCAAGTGGGCACAGTATCCACTGTGAGACTGACACAGAAGCTGGCAGACAACTAACTGCTATTCAATCTATTACAGTGAAAAAAATATGTGTTTTTAAATGCAAGCTTAAGCTATTGTGACACCAGATATGAGTGGTGGCACTGGGCAAGTGGGCAAAGTATCCACTGTGAGCCTGACACAGAAGCTGGCAGGCAAGCAACTGCAATTACATTACACAGAAAAAAAAAGAAGCAGACTGATGTTCTAGCCCTAAAAAGGGCTTTTTGGGGTGCTGTCTTTACAGCAGAGATCAGATGAGTCCTTCAGGACTGTAGTGGACACTGAATACCCTAGGCTAGATATCAATTTCCCTTTCAAATGAGCAGCAGCTACACTTTCCCTCCTCTATCTAAGAATGCAGCTTCAGAATGAATCTAAAATGGATGCTGTACAGGAGGTGGGAGGGTCTGGAAGGGAGGGTCTGCTGCTAATTTGCTGGAATGTGTCTGCTGACCGTGAGGCACAGGGTCAAAGTTTAGTCAATGATGACGAATAGGGGGCGGATCGAACCGCGCATGTGTTCGCCCGCCGTGGCGAACGCGAACACGCTATGTTCGCCGGGAACTATTCGCCAGCGAACAGTTCGGTACATCACTAGTTGTATGTAGTGAATATGTGCTGGCTGTATGTAATATTGGTGGTGTGTGCTGCCTGTGTGTATTGTTTGTGTTTTGTGTGCAAGCTGTATGTAGAATGTGGTATGTGCTGACTGACCAGAGAATCTTGTATCTCACAGCCGGAGAGTAATTTTTTGTAAAGTCCAAGTGGGCTTTCATGTGTCTTGCAGTGAAGAGAGGCTTCAATCTGGCCAGTCCGCCCTAAAGGCCAGATAAGTGGAGATGGTTTCTCCTATCTCTACACATGATCTCTGGAGCTCACCAAGAATGGCTGTCAGGTTCTTGGCCACTTCTCTTACCAAGCCCAGTTTCTCTTGATTGCTCAGTTTGGCCAGGTGGCCAGCTCTAGTAAGAGTCCTGGTTGCTCCAAACATTTTCTATTTAAGAATTATGGAGGCTGCTCTGCTCTTGCCAACCTTCAATGCAGCCAAACTTTTTTTTAACCTTCACTAGGTCTGTGCTTTAACACAATCTTGTGTCTGAGATTTTTAGGCTGTTCATTTAACCTAAAACAGAGAAAACGGATGCTCACTGTTATCAAAGAAAATCAATGTATGAAAATGATCATGAATAGGGCAGCAGCACACCTTGTGAAGTACAGCAAAAATACAAAACACAGCAAAATGTATGGCCACGTCATGCCAGTAAAGCACAACTTTACATGCATATATATATATTATTGCCATCTAAAAATTGACAAGAGAGGCACTTGAAATATGTAAAAAGAATACAGATGCAAATCATAGGGCAATATGAATATCTATGTGGAAATCTATTAGAAGTTGCCAATAGAATACTCTAATTCCTTTGACCTAAAGGCTTGTTTTTGCTCTGATTTGCATTTACAGCTGTCACTGTGAGACCGAATATAAACAGGTGTCTTTCCAAACCATGTCCAATCAATAGATTTTTGCAAAAGGTGGACTTCAATCAAAGTGTAAATCCATCTCAAAGATGATCTAGAGAAATTAGTTTTCAAAACTCTTGTTTTGTCATTATGATATATTAATGTGAAACATAAAAAACAATCAACCATGGTAGTATAAGCCTGCAACATACAAAAATGGGGAAAAAATTGTGGATCTGGATATTTTCTGAATACACTGTATGTATATATATATAATTCCAAAATATCACACTAAACTGGATTTATGCTGAATGTAATTGCTTCTGCATTATTTTACTTTTAAGCAGAAAATAGAAACAGTATCAATATTTCCTACCAGGGACTTTAATTGTTGTGCAGGATAAAGGAGGTGGGGGGAGTGACGTGAACCACATCACTGACATTGCACAAGGAGGGTGACCTGTTCAGAAAGAGGACTGGTCTGTCCAGAGAATCAGTCTGTTAGTCGAACTGGCTGGCCCACCAAGCGCAGACCAGGGGAGCACTGCTTCAGCACACTTTGCAGGGTCCCAGTGCCCTGAGTACAGGGCAAGCGCTTCTAATGATGTGCTTGAGTAACACTTTACTGCAGAATAGTACTTTGATAAATGATCGCTGTAGGGCTGCACTGGTAGATATAGATCTAATTGTTTTGGCACTGGTATGGCATTATATAGCAGTGATGTCCCACGAATACAACAATGCCCTCCATGTACATGTTTAATTGTGTTTTGGAATGTTACAGGGCAAAATAAAGAGATTGTCCATTGCAGTTTTTATGCATTGTAATTTGCCACATTGTTTTGCTGGACGTTTGTTGCCTTTGAAACCGTATAAATATATCAACATCAAAATTACATTCACTGCAAACGGGTTAATTATTATACTCCCCTCATTGCCACTTACTTTTGTTTATATTTATTATCTTCTCTTCCTTGTGCTGGATCTCAACATCTGGGAGCAGCCAATGTATTCTCTACTGTCCACGATTTCTGCAGTTTACCTTCTGTAAGATTGATTGCACTGATGGATTGTGGGTAGATTTGATTGGCAGCTGAAACAGAACCATTCTCAAGCTTTGTCAGCCTGACTGCTATACATAAAGAAAAGTAGTTCCTACTTTTATTTATGCATCAAATGAAAACTAGAACAGTTAGGAAATAAAGGAAGAGATTCAGACACATGAAACTATATAGAAACAGATTAGAAGAAATTGTTGGGGGGTGACAGAACCGCTTTAAAAAACATATTGCAAAAGCCAAAGTTGCTAAATTAGGAACATGTACAACTTTGCACAGATTTGTTTACAACTTGGCTCTTTTTTTAATTAAATAATTGTCACATTTTGAAAGAATTTACTGTGTGCACTGTGTGCATCCAGTTACATTTACATCAAAATATTCAACAGTTATATACTGATTCTAAACGTTTTATAGTCAGATACGTTTGTCTTAATAAATGTTTTAAATGCTACTCTGTAATCACTATGGTAAAAAGAATGATTGTATTGTTTTTGGAAGCCCATATTTAAGCATTAATAGATGAGAAAAATAGCTAAGCTTCCCATATTGTTATTTGCTTTTGTTCTTGTTCAATCCCCATCAAAGAGATAAGCAAATCCTAGTATATCATGTTGGTCCTGACAAATCAATTGTTAGGTTAACAGATATCAGAGAGGGACTGAAAGTTAATGTCCGGATCCTATCCTGACAACTAAGTTTATGTTCGTTATTCCTGTTTCTTTAATAACTAGTTCCAGATCTGCACCACTAGTGGCCTCCCTAACCACTAACCTTGTATTTCCCCTTTGTCATCATCACCTGCCTGAACTAATGAGAAGCTACAAAAGGCTACACCCAACTTACCACATGGCCTTTACATTGAAGTTGATGCTCATCCTGAAAGACTTCAGTTCCTGGCTCCTGTAAACATTCCTGTGCTACTCTTCTATCCTGCTAACCAGCTTGATACCAACCTGTCCAAAACCAGCCTTACCTACACTTCTATCCTGTTAACTAGCTTGATACCAACCTGTTCCAAACCAGCCTAACCTATACTTCTGCTCTGCTAAATCCTACCAATCATATTTACATCAACCTGTTTAACACCAATCTGGACTTTGCCTCTAATATTGCATGGTGTTATCCCCATACGTTATCAGTACTCCTTCCAAGAGGGGACTGAGTCACTAAAGTGTTCTTTTCCTATTTTCCGGAAACCTTGTAATTCCGTTCTGTTCTATTCTTTTATACTTGTCCCTCTATGTTCTACCTATACTTTAATCTATAGATCTAAAGGTTCTCTTATTATCTACCTACATTCTATTTATTATCTATATAGGGCATATTGCCTAAACCTTTGTTTCTCTTATTTTCCTTCTCCCTATTATTTCATTTATAAGATATGCTGGTGTGTTCTGTTATGTTTGAACTCACCAATAAAGCCTCTGATGTTAACACAGGCCTAAGTCTCTTACCTGACATGTTCAAGATCATGACATTTAATCTAAAATACTTTTTTTTTTTTTATATGAAGGGAGTTGGCATTATGACCTTCAAGATTTTGCTTGACTAAAACTCAACTCACCATCCAGCATCTGATGGCACAGCTTTAACACAAACCACAAACTAACAAATGAACACAAACTGAAATACTGTCTATATATTGTCTATATATTGTCTTTAGGGCTTATCCTCAGGCAGCCGCTTTAAGGCACATCAGCCCGAGGGGCACAATGTTCTGTTCGGTTGACCGGCATGAGGGGAGCATGCAACAATCAACCTCCTGCCAGTCACTCCATGTAGCATGACAGCTAGGAGCAACAAATAGCTTTCTGTCAGACAGGGTAGGAGGTACTGAAGATCCTCTACCGCAGTCTGTGCAGCCATGCTACAAAAGGGAGGTAAGGAGGCACAGGAGGAGAGAGACCACAAAGGGAATGGGGAGACAGAGACAAGGTGCTGGGGGACAGGAGACACACATTGAGGCTGGGTGGAGAAAGAGATACATCGTGGTGCTGGGGGTCAGAAAGAGACATACAGAGAGGATGTGGGAGAGTGCCATAAAGAAGGGCTGAGGCAGAAAAACCCACAAAAGGGGCTCTGTGAAACAGACACAAAAAAGAGGTTTGTAGGAGAGACACACAAAATGAGCTGAGGGGCATCAATCACCATGGCACCTAAGGCACCCACCCTGAAATGCACAGCAATGTATTACCATGAGGGGCCATACCAATGCCTATATATAACACGGGTCCCTCCCGACATTATGTGATTCCTGTAATGTTGTTAATTTTTCTTGTTCAATTACTTTTAAGCATGCAATGGCGTAAAGTGGAATGTACCTCACGACTGTCTAAATCCACGTCTAAATAACCATACCACATACGCTATGTTAGTCTTGTAGTTAAATCCCATATAAAAAGAAGCTAGACCGCATAAGTCTGAAAAGTATGTCCGTTATTACACTGTTACAATCGTATGTTTCTCATGTACAGTACATATCTATGCTCATACTGTAAATTCGTATAACTCAAATAAAAAGAGAATTTAAAAAAGAAAGGAGCTGGGGGAAAGACACATAAAATTAGCTGGGAGAGAAAGAGACTCACAACGCGGCTGGGGGGAGAAAGATACACACAAGGGGCTAGGGAAGGAGCACACAGAGGGGCTGAAAATGAAAGAGACACACAGAGGGGATTGGAGGAGAAAGTGACAAACAGAAGGGATTGGGAGAACTACACATAGAGGGGGGCGGCAAAATGCATCTATGTCTGTGTTGCCAAACAACCTTGTGCCAGCCCTGCTTGTCCTAGCCTGGTTGGAGAAAAAACATATTCTGGCACACACAGGTCATCCAAGGCAGACTTTTATTTGAATGAAGCAATAATATTTCTGGTTTCTATTGGAGCCTTTCTCCAGCCATAACAACTTAATACATGTTTATGTATCACAAAATAATTACCAATTACTTACAAGCATGAACAAATGCCTCCAGTGTGTGCAAACTACAGAAATGACACATGCTGTATCTAAACATCTAACCCATTTAATTATTCTATAAATGACCCAAATCCACAGGTTATTAAAACGTATCAAAACACCCTGTATTAAAAGCATGCTATAACAACACTCATTTCCTTAAATATCAGTATGTTTTTAAATCTCTGCAAAGTAAGTAAGCAAACTTAATTTTTAGAGCATTGATGCCATGGAGATGCCATGTTGAGGCACAGAAGTGATGTCCTGGCCTAGTCAGGACTTGTGAGACTCACAAAGGGAATAGGAGAGCTATGGTTTAAAATATCCTGTATGTCAATTACTCGTCAAACATCCCCATTCTATAATTGTAAAGCACTATGGAATATATTGGGGCTGCATAAATGCTAATAATATTATTAACAACAATAACTAACAATGGTCCTCCTCGCACCTTATTACTCTAGTAGACAGGAGAATCACTTGTGAGTTAGAAATGTGCAATTAAAGGAATACTATAGTGTCAGCATGGCCCTCTTTAACGCGGGGCAAACGGGGCAGCTGCCCCAGGCCCAGTTACTCAGGGGGGGCCCTAAGCAGCTGCCCCTAGGCCCTGCTGCCCTCTACTATTTTTTTTTTTTCCTGCACACTAAGAAGACCCACCGGGTGGCCCATGCACTAACGGCCACCCGGTGGGCCTTTGTAAGCAGGAGCCCGGTCCCACGCTGTATCCCTTTAACAGCGCAACCAGCCCCATGCTTTTTGGCAGCGCTGGAAGGAAGTGACAGCCGCACGTCACTTCCTCCCAGTGTAAACATAGAGCCGCGTGGGAGAGATCAAGGAGGCAGGGAGGAGGGGGGCTGGTCCGGGAGAGCCAGCCCCTAACTCACATCAGCCTCAGCCACCACTCTGTACACCAGGGAAAGCACCCTTCAAGGTTGGAAACAGAAGGTAGGTTAAAAGTGTTATTTGTGCATATGTGGTTGTATGTGAATGTGTGTCAGTATGTCTATCAGTGTCTGAGTGTGTCAGTATGTCTGTCAGTGTCTGTGTGTGTCAGTATGTTTATCAGTGTCTGTGTATATCTGTCAGTGTCTGTGTGTGTCAGTATGTCTGTCAGTGTCTGTGTATGTCTGTCAGTGTCTGTGTGTGTCAGTATGTCTGTCAGTGTCTGTGGGTGTCAGTATGTTTATCAGTGTCTGTGTATGTCTGTCAGTGTCTGTGTCTGTCAGTATGTCTATCAGCGTCTGTGCGTGTCAGTATGTCTGTCAGTGTCTGTGTGTGTTAGTATTTCTGTCATTGTGTGTCAGTATGTCTGTCAGTTTGTGTGTACGTCTGTCACTAATGCAGTGAGTGGATGTTTCTGTGTGTGTCAATGTCTTGTCAGTGTGTGTGTGTGTGTGGGTGTATGTGTCAGTATGTCTGTTAGTGTGTGTGTCAGTATTAAATGTTAAAATAATAACTTACAACAGGAAAATATGTCTCCTTTGATGCTCCAATCAAGTTAAAACATATATAAGGAAAAATACAAAAAGGAAATACATAGTATAATATTGTTGAGAAATAGGTATTAAAAGTAAACAAAATAGGAATATTACTCACAAAGGAAGACCAGTAAAAGTGATCTGAGGAAGCCGATTGGGCGAAACGCGTCATCACGTCAATTACGTCATCACGTCATCACGTGATCGGACGGAACTCCGAGTTCCAGGAAGTGTAACCTGCAGTGTCGAATTTTGTATGGGACTGGTAGATATCTCTCATATAACACTGATGTATGGTGATTTTACTTCCAAATGGAAACGGTGATTCCACCGGATTCCAATTGGATTTTACTGAAGCAATAACGTTTTTTATTTCTGATTAAGCTGGTATCCTGCTATTTTGCACCACCATTCTAGTCCTGGTTTGTGGACTTATATGCTGGACAAGTTAGAGCAGACTTTTACTGCTCTTCCTTTGTGAGTAATATTCCTATTTTGTTTACTTTTAATACCTATTTCTCAACAATATTATAATATGTCTTTCCTTTTTGTATTTTTTCTTATATATGTTTTAACTTGATTGGAGCATCAAAGGAGACATATTTTCCTGTTGTAAGTTATTATTTTAACATTTATCTCTATCCACTTGCAATTTTGCACATATGTTACTTTAAGTGTGATTATATTGAATACACACTCCTTTTTGCACTATTTTGATGCACTAATCTGCACTTAAAATTTTTAAAGGTACAGCGCACCTTTTTATTTGTATTCAGTGTGTGTCAGTATGTCTGTCAGTTTGTGTGTGTGTGTCATGTCAGCATGTCTGTCAGTATATGAGTGTGTCTTTATGTTTGTGTGTGAATTTGTGTCAGTATGTCTATCAGTTTGTGTGTATGTCTGTCACTAACGCAGGCAGTGGATGTTTCTGTGTGTGTCAGTATGTACTGTCAGTGTGTGTGTGTGTGTGTATGTATGTGTGTCAGCATGTCTGTCAGTATGTGTGTGTTGTGTCAGCATGTCTGTCAGTATGTGTGTGTCAGTATGTCTGTCAGTATATGAGTGTCCGTATGTCTGTGGGTGTGTGTGTCCATATGTCTGTCTGTGTGTGTCAGTATGTGTGTGTCAATATATCTGTCAGTGAATATATGTATGTCAGTATGTTTGTCTGTATGTATCAGTATGTCTGTCAGTGTATATGTATGTGTAAGTATGTCTTGTACCTCTCTACTTTAGTTCCCCCACTGTGTCATGGGGAAATGTGTGATTGCCCACCAGGGAGTGGGGTTGGTGGGGGGGCAGGGTACAGGGGGCCCAAGAAAATGATTTGCCCAGGGTCCGATTAATATTATAGATGGCTCTGAGTGTCAGGAATACAAACATATTCATGACACAATAGTGCTGGTGTGCCTGTTTTGCTCACTTTTTCTCCCACGCAACACTCGTCTCGCCGCGGCTGACTCTGCCTCTGCCTCTATTAGAAGGCTACTGTGCATGCATGAACTTTGGAACAAATAGCTTTCTGGGGATCCTTCCTTTATTTAGTCTGTCTAAATGAATGCCTTACACTTTTGCTTGGTGTTTTCCATTTCTTAAGCCACAAAACTATTTTCCTTACTCCTGAACTTGCAGCCATTTCGATTTAAACTCTGTTCAAGATAAATGGTAGAATGGAATGCAGACTGGAAGAGAAGCATATATTAAATAAACTTCAGCGAGGATTGGTGGGATTAACACAAAGGATAAGGAGGCACTTGTTAAAAGCTCATTAAACGAAATACCAAAAATACAAGGTAACCGTAAATGCCTGCTTGCAAATACAAGGATCTTGATTAAGAAATAAGGGAGTTATTAAAAGTTAAGAGTTATTGGTATGTGTTGAACACTGGGACATAATTGGTATTACAGAAACTTAGCAGGGTGAAGTGAATGACTTGGCAGGTAATTTAAATGGTTATACAGTTTAAGAATGATAGCGTAAACGGGAAAAAGGTAATAGCATACAATCAGAAATAATGTCTACTATTAAATAATTGATATATGATAATACTAATTGTAGTCTAGAAGACCTGCCCATTTGAATTTTTACTATACATGAGAAGGACAATAATTCTATGGTATGGAGATGCAATAAATCCCAAACATTTTTACTGATGGAAATTATAAAAAAAAAAAAGCAAAAGCTGCTTTGTCGCATTTTACCTAATACTCCTCAATTCAGCTACAGTTACAGTTTGCCTATTCTAGCCTACATTTTGCCTTGCATTTCATTTTGGTTTTCAATTCTCAATTTTCAATTTGGCATTTAATGAATAAACTCTCTTGTTTTTATGTTCCAACCCCAAGCCACTGAATTACTAAGGTTTTCAAGTATTACAGAAAGTCAAAAGCAAATAAGATCATGCCCATATCTGTGCTTGTAAGTATTCTATTTATATCCCATGATCCACTAAATGTATGAAACATTCTGAGTCATGTATGAATGTATAAGGCAGGGGTAAAAAAATGTTCATGACTTAGAAAATGCGTTTTAGTTAATTGCATTTAACCACTGATTACATTTCGTCTATTTATTACTCACCTGCACACTTTTCATCAATAATTTTCATTGTCAAATATCAGATTTGAAAGCTGAAAATATTTAAAGGGTTATTCCAACCTCCATGAAAACATCTGCTCCTTAAAATGGTGCCTATATAAAGATATCTGCTAGGGTCTTCAAGAATTACAGAAGAATTAAAGAATTAGAATTACATTTGAAAAAAAATACATTGAAGCTCTCATTATTATGTAGAGTGAATCTGTACAGCTACATCCATAGATTTTATTGGCATTTATTTTAGCCTGATAATGTACCTGTATTTAGAGTTTACATAGTTTAAATCTTAACTGTATCTCTCAAGCTCCCTCAACACAGAAATTGGAGAAAAAGTAAAGTTGCACCAGCTGAATGAAGGTCAAAACACTAAGCAGCAAATGGCAAAGAACTGGACGCAGATTGAAAACATTAAAGAAACACTATAGCATTAGGAATACAAATGTGTATTCCTAATGTTATAGTTCCCTGGTAGACGTTTAAGTCTCCGGCCTTTTCTCCCTCGCAGCGCCAATCTCGATGATCCCAGCCAATCCAATGCTTTCCCATAGGTAATCAAAGCAAGAAAAAATGGAGTAATGCGCAACTGGTATTTAAAGTGCACACCCGGGTGCTACCATATTTATTAGAAGGACAAAATATAAGTTGCAAACGTTTCGGGTGATTGCCCTTTATCAATGCTAATAATGTGTGTGCACTTTAAATACCAGCTGCGCATTACTCCATTTCTTTCTTACTTTGATATACACCGGTGGAACTACAGTGTGAGTTTTTATGCTGCACTGTTATACTGTTATTACTACTTATTGAATCAGTGCAGGCAGATTTTCTGCCTCTACCTCTTACTGCATAGTGATCCGCATAGGTAATCATTGGGAGGCTAGTTCACACGGGTGGCAAAACGGTGCACTGCACCAATCAGATGGTCTCTATGAATGAAATAGAGAAAGAGAGTTGTATTCTGCTATTTTGGAGGAAGCACTCCTAGCAGCTGTCTGATTGATAGTCACTAGAGGCATTTGCAATGAAAACATGCCTAAAGTGTCTCTTTATGCTAAATTAATTGATTTGAAGAATTTCACTTGTATACAACTTGGCTATTATATACCGTGATCAGCCACAACATTAAAACCACCAACCTAATATTGTGTAGGTCTCCCTCATGATCTGATGCATCAAGAAATGGACTCCACAAGACCTCTAAACGTGTCCTGTGGTGTCTGTTACAGCAGATCCTTTAATTCCTGCAAGTTGTGAAGTGGGGCCTCCATGAATCGGATCGCTTGCTCCAGCACATCCCACAGATGCGCTATCGAATAGAGATTTGGGGAATTTGGAGGCAATATGTTGAACTCTTTGTTATGTTCCTCAAATTATTCCCGAATAATTACTGCAATGTAGCAGGGTGCATTATACTGCTGAAAGAGGCCACTGCCTCTTTTTTAGGGTGACAATTGGCCTTAACCCCTTAAGAACTGAGCCAAATGTACTGGTTATGATCAAAACAAAACGTAAACAAATACTTGAATTTGCGCTATATGTCTGTTCAGGCGTAATTCGCCTCTTTCGTATTATGTGCACCCACACTTATTATTTGTGTGAGGGGCAAATAAGGCCGTAAAGGATATAAAAAAAAAAGGGTGAATAAGTCGGTTGTGGTGTGCCGGAACCGACGTCGTGGTAGGGCCTGTAATAAAAGAGGGCCCATCCATGAGCTGTAATGAAAAGAATAAATAAAGGGAGTGGAGGGTGGGGACATGTGAATCGCCGAAAAACGAACGGGACTGAGGAAGATGAGGAGGGGGTTTAAGAAGGTAACATGCCCCTCCCACAACTGCAGGCCCAGCCTTCACATATATAATTTTATTCAGGGGGAACAGGGCTTTCATTTAACATCAAATATTTAGGTATGAAACATAATTCAATATGAATAAAATATTAAAAAAAGGGCGAAAATAAGAATTTGTTTAAAAACAATTGTTCTAATACTTCATAATACTGTTTGCTTTTACAGCAATAAAATACACATATTTGTATTCAGCGATGTCTCACATGTAAAACAGTACCCCCTATGTACAGGTTTTATGGTCTTTTTGGAAGTTACAGGGTCAAATATAGCATGTTATATTTTTTTGTTTTTTCACATTGAAAATCGCCAGATTTGATACGTTGCTTTGAGACCGTATGGTAGCCCAGGAATGAGATTTACCCCCATGATGGCATACCATTTGCAAAAGTAGACAACCCAAGGTATTACAAATGGGGTATGTCCAGTCTTTTATAGTAGCCACTTGGTCACAGACACTGGCCAAAGTTAGTGTTAATATTTGTTTGTGTGTGAAAAATGCAAAAAAACTAATTTGAATGCCAATTTTGGCCAGTGTTTGTGACTAAGTGGCTACTAAAAAAGACTGGACATACCTCATTTGCAATACCTTGGGTTGGCGGGTAAGTACAAAGGACGGCGGGGACGTGCTATGCTGCCCCCCGGCGTTAAGAGCATGCCCGCTGTCCTTAAGACATTAATCACATAAATTAGGTTTCATGATGATCTAGCAGGCCACTAAAAGAGCAGGAGATACATTCAAAATTAAACACACTTTGCAATAAAGGAGGTTAGATATGATATCTCTCTGTACAAGAAGTGTGTAAAGGGCTATAAGAGGTGTGGCTAGGGCACATAAACAAAGTGATTTAACTCCTAAATGAGAGAGAATTGGGCAGTGAGACTGCAGGAGCATGATCTATACACAAAAAACTGCTTCATTAGGCTAAACTTGTTATGTCAGAAAATCAGCATGGAATTACAAATTTTAGAAGAAAAATGAATAACTGTAATAATGTTTTTAAATTTGCCTAGTTTAAGCACCACTCATGTTTTGCATATCTTTTTTATTGTTACTTTATGTTGATTTTAGGCTCTGTTCCTGCATCTTGCAACTGCGGTGTCATTTATTATAGCAAGTGACCTTACAGAACAATTATTTCCCTTGTTCATAACATTAAAGAATCTGCTAAATAATGCACCTTCACTAGACTGGGCTGAAACCTTGCAAATCCCTGTGTCATCATCAGCATTATTTAAAAGATGGCATCTGGGAGTCAAAGCATCATTTAATTAAATTATCCTGTAATGAAATCTTCTATAATGAGATTAATTTTAATTATTAATCAGGAGCTGACATGGGCACAAGACATTATACATAATAAATGAGGGCTTTGTCTGCTCTGTAAGGAAGGACTTAACAATTCATTTCAGGAAGCTACGCACAAACATTTGGAATTTGTTTAGGGTTTTTACTAGTATTTTTTTGTGATATTTGTCTTTGCTAAATATGCACCAGTAATATTAATTAATTCACATATGGAATTGTCCAGTAACAGTTGGATTGCAGTGAATTGAAAGACGATTTGCAAATTAAGAGAAAATAACCAAACTTTACTACAGCTGAGTTGGGAAACATTTTCAGCTCTATTGTTTTTTACGTTTTGCAAACTGGGCTTAATTCACTACAGTCCAGTGTTTTGAATTTAACTACATTATTACTACATTTCATTATAAGTAATACTTTTTTTAAAAAAAAATAACGTGTAAAGTTATTTATAATACAGTATTATGGGATCCAGTATTATGAATTGTGGATTAAGTATCAAAAGTATCAAAGTATAAAGAATTGTAATTTAGCTATACATAAACTATATGCAAAGCTTGAGGACGCCCAGCGTTGGATCAAGTAGTAAAACTCTGTGAAAGACCAGTAAGCACCTCTTGTGGCTGTCTGAGGCTGTCTTAACCCTGCAATGTAAACATTACTTTTTCTCTAAAACTACAATGCTTTACATTGCAGGGCTAAGGGGGGTAGGGACACTGAATCCAGACCACTTCAATGAGATGACATGATCTGGGCCCCTATAGTGTCTCTTTAAGGCTTCTGCAGGTATCAAATTGCAGTGACAACTTTAGCCCACTAAATCCCACAAACCTACAATTTTTCACCCTGCCAAGCTAAAAACCAAGTTAAACAAATTATGGACACTTACGGTATCTTGTCTACCCCTCAGCAGGGCCGGACTGGTCCACCGGGATACCGGGAAATTTCCCGGTGGGCCGTCGGAACCTGGGGCCGGGCAGACACCTGGGTCTGCTGGCGGCCGCTGGGGAGGTCTGCTGGCGGCCGCTGGGGGAGGTCTGCTGGCGGCCGCATGTGAAGCTGTGCTGTGCTGGCTCTGCTCCCCAGCGTGCAGCTGAATGAGACCGGGGCCGGAATATGACGTCATATTCCGGCCGCGGTCTCATTCAGCAGCGCGCGAAGGCGGGAGAGCATAGCCAGCACAGCACAGCTTCACATGCGGCCGCCAGCAGACCTCCCCCAGCGGCCGCCAGCAGACCTCCCCCAGCGGCCGCCAGACTCCAGCACAAGTCCCCCAGCGGCCGCCAGCACAGTCAGCAGTCTGCACTGCACGCCCCCCTGGCAGCCAGGTAGGAGTAATGTGTGTTATGTAAGTAATGTGTGTTAATGTGTCTGTCTGTCTGTTTGTCTGTGTCATGGTGTCTGTCTGCATGGTGTGTGTCTGTCTGTCATGGTGTGTGTATGTGTGTGTCTGTGTCATGGTGTCTGTCTGTCATGGTGTGTGTGTGTGTGTCTGTCTGGTGTGTGTGTGTGTGTGTCTGTCTGTCCGTCATGGTGTGTGTGTGTCTGTCCGTCATGGTGTGTGTGTGTGTGTGTGTGTGTGTGTCTGTCCGTCATAGTGTGTGTATGGTGTGTGTGTGTGTGTGTGTGTGTGTGCCTGTGTCATGGTGTGTGTGTCTGTCTGTCATGGGATGTGTGTCTGCCCGTCATGGGGTGTGTGTCATGGTATATGTGTGTGTGTCATGGTGTGTGTGTCTGTCTGTGTCATCGTGTGTGTGTCTGCCTGTGTCATGGTGTGTGTGTCTGTCTGTCTGTCATGGGATGTGTGTCTGCCCGTCATGGGGTGTTTGTCATGGTATATGTGTGTGTGTCATGGTGTGTGTCTGTCTGTGTCATGGTGTGTGTGTGTGTCTGTCCGTCACAGTGTGTGTATGGTGTGTGTGTTTGTGTGTCTGTCTGTATGTTGTGTGCGTGTCTGTCTGTGTCATGGTGTGTGTGTGTCTGCCTGTGTCATGGTGTGTGTGTCTGTCTGTCATGGGATGTGTGTCTGCCCGTCATGGGGTGTGTGTCATGGTATATGTGTGTGTGTCATGGTGTGTGTGTCTGTCTGTGTCATCGTGTGTGTGTGTCTGCCTGTGTCATGGTGTGTGTGTCTGTCTGTCTGTCATGGGATGTGTGTCTGCCCGTCATGGGGTGTGTGTCATGGTATATGTGTGTGTGTCATGGTGTGTGTCTGTCTGTGTCATGGTGTGTGTGTCTGTCCGTCACAGTGTGTGTATGGTGTGTGTGTGTGTCTGTATGTTGTGTGCGTGTCTGTCTGTGTCATGGTGTGTGTGTGTGTGTCTGCCTGTGTCATGGTGTGTGTGTCTGTCTGTCTGTCATGGGATGTGTGTCTGCCCGTCATGGGGTGTGTGTCATGGGATGTGTGTGTGTGTGTCATGGTGTGTGTGTGTCTGTCTGTGTCATGGTGTGTGTGTGGTTCTGTCTGTGTCATGGTGTGTGTGTGTGTCTGTCCGTCATAGTGTGTGTATGGTGTGTGTGTCTGTCTGTATGTTGTGTGTGTGTCTGTCTGTGTCATGGTGTGTGTGTGTCTGCCTGAGTCATGGTGTGTGTGTCTGTCTGTCTGTCATGGGATGTGTGTCTGCCCGTCATGGGGTGTGTGTCATGGTATATGTGTGTGTGTCATGGTGTGTGTGTCTGTCTGTGTCATGGTGTGTGTGTGGTTCTGTCTGTGTCATGGTGTGTGTGTCTGCCTGAGTCATGGTGTGTGTGTCTGTCTGTTTGTCATGGGATGTGTGTCTGCCCGTCATGGGGTGTGTGTCATGGTATATGTGTGTGTGTCATGGTGTGTGTGTCTGTCTGTGTCATGGTGTGTGTGTGGTTCTGTCTGTGTCATGGTGTGTGTGTGTCATGGTATATGTGTGTTTTAAAAATAGTGTTTTTGCTCACCTTTTTTTCTCCCACGTAGTGTGCGGGTCTCCCCTCGACTGGCCCTGCCTCTATGACTAAGATCATCAAGCTTGATGATCTCAGCCAATCCAATGCTTTGCCATAGGATTGGCTGCAAAACACTACACCAATCAGCATCTCCTCATAGAGATGCATTGAATCAATGTATCTCTATGGGGAACGTTCAGCGCCTCCAGAGTGTGGAGGCCCTGAATGTAGGTGCACTGACACAGGAAGCACCTCTAGTGACCGTCTGAGTGACTGTCACTAGCGGTGTCACTTTGAAGCAATGTAAACACTGCCTTTTCTCTGAAAAGTCAGTGTTTACGTTGAAAACCTGTAGAGACATGTTATAGATACCAGTACCACTAGATTAAACTGTGTGTGTGCGTCTATATCAATCATCTGTCATCTGGGGTGGTAAGATATAGCCTTACATATTACATACGGCAATATATGGCGCAATGACTTATGGGGCTGGCATAACATTTTTTTCCAGGGCTGCTTTGTATCCCCAGTCCGGCCCTGCCCCTCAGTTCTGTCTTTTTTCATTTGTACTCGGTGGCCACTTTATTAAAGGGACCCTCCTGAATCATAAAGCACTGCAGCTAACACTTTTTGACAAAAACTACCAATTTCATAAGTCCCTTGGCTCTGACTCACATGTCCTCCCCACAAACTTCTTGAATAAAATATATACATTTTAAACTTCCATTATTGTGCAAAGGGTTTTATTTAGAAGTTCTTGTTCTGTGTTAATTGCCTCTTAGATTCTACAGTGCCTCCTGTATGTATGTATGTAAAATGAATTGAATAATAAGGGATTAGATCTTCTAAAGGAAACACACTGTGGTGTCAGAATTTTATGGCTCTGCATTACAGGTAAGTTTAGTGGTGTTTTTTTAAATATATTTCTACGTTTTTCAATTTTAAGGGCTCCCTGAATCTAATCCTTTAAAACAACACGCTACAGCGGTAGGCAGCCTTCAGCACTCCAAATGTTGTGGACTACATCTTCCCTGATTTTTTCCAGCTGTATGGCTATAGCACTTTTATGGGAGATGCAGTCCACAAGATCTGGAGTGCCAAAGGTTGCCTATCACAGTAAAAAAATATATATATATATATTTAGCATTACAGTGTTCTTTTAATGGAGCTGGTACTGTTAACAAAGTAGCGATTAGAAGATAAATAGTGTGACTATTAAAGTTACAAAGTTGAAAAACAGCTGTGTGGCTTTAAGAGTCCTTCTGAATTTAATCAGTCAAGGCATAATTTGTAGCATGCATATAGCCACTTTCATCTCCAAGTTTAATAACAATAAATACATAAATAAATATATATATATATACAATAAATTACACACTTTTTTTTAATATATATCTATTAAAAATTGTTTTGTAGGGAGTTTTAAAGTGGTTGTGAAAAATGTTGATTTTGTTTATTGTTTTCAGAAATGCAAGTCTAAGCCTTTTTGCCCTCGAAGGTCCCCCTATAAGTACGGCTTCCATCTTCCAAGTGTCAGATTAACTTTCTGGGGTTTGACCAGCAGGTCTTAACACCTCATAGGTTTTCGCAAATTAAATTTCTATGGTAATAATTGTATTCCCAGTGTGACTTTAAATTTTATTTAAGTACAGTTGAACTTCAAACATAATTAAAATCCATCAAGTATAATCACGCTGAAGATTACAATCTAGAAAATATGATTTCAGTGTTAAAAACTAATTTGTCTAGGGGGCGTGTCCGAGCAGCGCATGTGAGCGGACGTGCGGGACGAGTGCTCTCCAGAACAGCGACCTTTACAGCCTGATTTAGCCACAAAAAAACCCCGAAAACGAGCCGACTAGCGAGGGGACACATCACAAGCCGCCATGTCATCGAGATCAACGAAAAAATATAAACAACAGAAGCTAAACTCACACTTCGGAGTGCAAAACTCACTAGACCACGATGTCCAAGATGGCGCCGACGGGCCTACCTCACCGGCTCCTGACTCCGACATGGGAGACCATACTGCGGATCAAGCTGAATTTTCCAACCCAGCAACTGACCTCTCGGTGAGAACAATAATGCAGGAGCTGAAAGCTTCCCTTAAAGCAGACATCCAAAAAATGACTGCAGAAATAAAGGCCGACATAAACAACATCGGCGAAAGAACGGCAAAACTTGAAGAGCGCACGGATGAACTTATCGACGCCCACAACTCCATGGCTGAGGCCTACTCCTCACTCAAAACCAAACTTCAATTTCTGGAGGAGAAAATGGCAGACCATGAAGATAGGAGCAGAAGAAATAATGTCCGCATTAGAGGCATACCTGAATCTATCCAGACCCCTGATCTCCCTCGGTATGTACAGGACTTATTTAAATCACTGATACCCTCTTTAAACAACCTGGACCTGATGCTGGATAGAACACACAGGCTACCTAAACCTAAGCACCTACCTCCAACTACCACTAGAGACGTAATTACAAGAATACATTTC
This sequence comes from Pelobates fuscus, assembly GCF_036172605.1. Taxonomy (NCBI): domain Eukaryota; kingdom Metazoa; phylum Chordata; class Amphibia; order Anura; family Pelobatidae; genus Pelobates; species Pelobates fuscus. Next base: position 229,789,330 of record NC_086318.1, read on the forward strand.
TATACAGTGAAAGATAAGATCATGCAGGCTTCCAGAAACCTGTCAAAATGGCCGGAATCCTACCAACACATCAAAATTTTCACAGACCTATCCTCTGCTACTATGCTCAAACGACGTACCTTCGCACCCATAACCACTGCACTGCGAACTGCCAACATCCCTTATAAATGGGGATTCCCCACCAAACTACTTGTGAAGAGGAACGGAGTGGACAGAGCCATCACCGACCTTAAAGAAGGCAAGCGTCTACTGCAAGAATGGCAAGTACCGCTTCCCCCCACGGGTGCAGACCATCCAACCGCTACTGGTACCTCCGCACCGCAACCGCTGACCAAGGAATGGTCACAGACCCATAAGACCCACGGACACTCCACGAACTCTAAAGCTCCGACTACCTGATCCTGCTGAGGTCAAGCAGACGAGATTTACCGGAGAAAGTCATACCACCTTGACCTCTGATACTGTAACGTATAATGCTTTAATGCACCAATACTTGCAGATTTAATTGCTTTATAGCTATTTTATATGTATACTCCTTGCTCTTCCCCCCCTAACCAATGGCTAATTCAATGTTCAATTTGATACGCTGTTATGGGCGAGATGTAACCCGCTCCTTGTTAACTTACTTAACTGATTTGTTAGACTGTATAACTTTTATACGAATGTCACTATCGAATCACCCCCAAGGCCTACTAATGGCCGTGTTTATCCGTTGCTTTATGCAGCTGCATGTCACCCCCAATGACATACGGAATGTTGTACATAGTTTTACCCCAGTTATCCCTACCCTCGAATCCAAGGGCACATTAAATATGAATCGTAGAATATCTACTACTGTTATGGCACAACTAATGGGCATCATCAAGTCCAGTATAATGATATCCTGGAAGGAACACAATATAAAATGGAAAGGGAAGGCAGCGAACCTACGCCTTCGCAGTAGCACACCTTTTACCCGACCTTATGTCGATTAAAATACTATCGCTAAATACCAAGGGACTTAACTCCCCAAATAAAAGGAGACTAGCCCTACTTGAAGCCAAAAAGTGTAAAGCCCTTATAGCATACTACCAAGAAACGCACTTCACCTGGAAAGGCAGACCAAAATTTAACTCTAAAGACTACCCTCATGACTTTCACACTTGTTACAAATCTAAAAAACGTGGTGTGTCGACACTGATAAGTAAAGATGCCGCATTCACGTTAATACGCAAGATCAGCGATAAAAAGGGCCGTTACCTAATCATCCAATGCCTCATTAATAACAATCCCTATACCCTAATCAATGTATACAGTCCCAATACCAATCAACATGAGTTCTTGCTTATGGTTTTAGCACTCGCAGATTTGTACAAATACGGAGAGACAATCATAGGTGGTGACACTAATTTTTTGATTGACAGTCACATGGACTCCTCCTCCACAGCTGATATCTCAGCGGCCTCTCTCACCCATAGAGCAGCACTGACATCTAAGATATGTGACACCCTAACAGCCCACCAACTGGTTGACCCATGGCGCATCCAGCACCCCGCAGAGGTGGACTTCACCTGCCACACTGCGGCACACAATAGCTACTCCCGAATCGATAGGTTTCTGGTTCCAGCCACTTATATGCCTAACATAGAAGAAACCACCATTGGGTTGATTACGTGGTCAGATCATGCACCCACCACAATGAGCCTAAGAGCACCCTTCCCTAGCAAAGGTACAGGTTCCTGGAGACTCAACGAGTCGCTCCTGACAGACCCAGCCGTTATCACACAAATAAAGGTTGACCTCACCAATTATTTTAACGAAAACACAAACAATGAGACCTCGGTAGACCAAATTTGGTTAGCGCATAAAGCGTGTATCCGAGGAAGCTTCATAAAACAGGCGAGTCGAGCCAAAAAACTGAGAACCGCAGAATACAGTGCCCTCATAACTGAAATTGCCCAATTAACGCATTCCAACAAACGTAACCCCAATCCTAAGACGCATACACATCTTCTACAATTGCAATCCAAACTTAGAAATATAGAAATGGCCAAAACAACTTATACTCTCCGTAAGGTTAAACACAACTTTTTTGCCAATGGGAATAAAGCAGGCGCTAAACTAGCAGCACAACTCAAACGTAGAATGACGGCCTCTAGAATAGCTTATCTAGAAGACAAGAAAGGAGACCGCATCATCGACCCACAGGGTATAGTTTCAAAATTTGCGAACTATTACGGGGACCTATATAACTTAGCGACTGACCCCAATGTCACTCAGCCAAACCCACAACTCATACAAGACTTCTTGGGCGACTTAGACCTGCCCAGCCTGACAGATGCAGACAGAGAAACTCTACAAGGCCCATTCACCCTAGAAGAACTGACCGAAGCCATAGCTCACTTGCCTACTCACAAATCTCCAGGTCCAGATGGCCTCCCCAACGCATATTATCAAACCTTTACCTCTCTCCTTTCTCCACACCTCTTAAAGGTCATGAATGAGAGCTCACAACAAGGCACCCTACCGAAAGAAATGCTGCTAGCCCATATCTCGACCCTCCCGAAACCAGGAAAGCCCCCGACACAATGTAAAAATTTCAGACCTATCTCCCTTCTGAACTGTGACGCTAAACTCTATGCAAAACTCCTTAGCAATCGACTAGCACCACTACTACACAAACTCATACATAATGACCAGTCAGGTTTTGTGAAGGGACGACAAGGCTCAGACAACACTAGAAAAATCCTCAACGTAATAGATGCCATACAGAGACAGGGATCAGAGGGTCTCTTCTTGGCGCTAGACGCCGAGAAAGCCTTCGATCGCCTCAACTGGAAGTATATGACCGAAGTCCTGAAAAAGTTTAACTTCCCGGAGAACGTCATAACAAGTATTATGGCCCTGTACAGCTGCCCAACGGCCAGAGTATCCCACAATGGCTTCTTATCCCAACCGTTCACAATCACAAACGGTACCCGACAAGGGTGCCCACTATCTCCCCTCCTCTACATTTTATCCCTAGAACCCCTAGCTCATAAAATCCGGACCCACCCTGACATCCACGGAATTACCATAAACGACAGAAAATACAGCCTGGCGCTTTTCGCCGACGATATCTTTATAACCCTTTCTAAACCACAACAGTCTCTACCCCCACTTATGGCTCTGTTAAAAAGTTTTGGTGACATCTCCCATTACCGCTTAAACCAGGATAAAACGCAGGCATTACCAGTAGGAATGCCGAAACGAAAGGTAGACTCACTAAGTGACAGCTTCCACTTCGACTGGAGATTAACATTCATTACATACCTGGGGATGAAGATAGCATCCACTATATCTAAAACGATAACGCTTAACTACAATACCCTAGCCCTTGTGTGTAAAACGGAACTAAATAAATGGAAACACGTCATGCTCTCATGGTTGGGAAAAATCAACGCATATAAAATGATGATCCTCCCCCGTATCCTTTATTTTTTTAGAATGTTACCCCTGAAACTCCCCGCCCAATACTGTAAAGATTTGCAGAAGATGTGTAATACATTCATTTGGGCGGGTAAAAAGCCTAGGGTGCCGATACGGCTTCTCCAACTTGCACCCAGACTAGGAGGTGTGGGCCTGCCGAACATTGGTCAATACTATAAAGCTGCTGCACTAACCGGTGGTGTCCTCCTCCATGCCCAGCCCAACCTCTTACAATGGACAGACATGGAGAAAGCACATTGTCCAAACTCACCCCTCATTGAATATATGTGGACACCTCGCTGTCTTCGGACACGGAGACCCATGCTCTTTCCGACTACCTCCCATACCATTAATACATGGGACAAGTTCCTCTCAAGCTTAGGCCACCACGAAAAATTCCATCCAAAAGCACCCATTTCAATTGTTAAATCTGTGTCACAAAACATCCCACTTCACCTCTGGACCAATGCAGGGATCACTCACATATCCCAACTGGTGAGGCATAAAGAGATGATTCCCTTCCCTGAACTGCAAACTCAGTGGCAATTACCAAGCAGGGCCATCTTCTCCTACCTACAACTGAAGAGTATCATACTAGCATACATGCCACATAGCGGCACCACCCCTGACTCCAGTTGGGTTACCCCTACTCTACTCTTAGACAGGTGCTGGTCCGCACCGACGAAACCAAAGACCCTAGCACTATGCTATAAAGCTTGGCAAGAGATTGCACCCTCACCTCCACTATCCCACAAAACCCAATGGGAGGCGGATTGTAATGGAACCCTTACACAAAACGAATGGCTGAAAGCCCTAAATGGACTCTCTAAACAGACCCGTTGTTACTCTCATATAGAAGCTCATAGGAAATTAATGTACCGATGGTACATAACCCCACAACGTCTCCATCGCATATTCCCCAACACACCACCCACTTGCTGGAGGTGTAGCAATGCCCTGGGTACATTAAAGCATATTTGGTGGTCCTGCGAAACTATCCAACCCCTATGGACACAAACCCGTACCATATTAGATGAACTGAATATTCCGAACTTTCCCTTGACCCCCACAGTGTGCCTACTCCTGCTCCTACCCCCGCAGTTAAATCCAGGTGAAAAACAAATTACTGCACTTACACTAATGGCAGCAAGGAGCCTCTTAGCACAATGCTGGAAATCCCAGCAATGCCCATCCATACCTCAACTACGAGCAAAGTTGGATCAATTCTACTATTATGAAAAATTATCCCTCGACACAATCGAACGCAAGCAACGATTCAACGACACATGGCATATATGGGAAACCACATACCACAACAAACAATGACCCAACCAACCATGCTCACATCACCTCCCACATTCCCTTAAAACAATAAAATTCCAACTCACACAATACTACATACTCTACAAATCAAATAGCCAACCTGGCTGCCAGCCTGTAAATAAATCCTCCAACTACTACTGGCTCCCTACATTTGTGATGCCCTACCCTTCCTAGTTATCCAAGTTCTACTCCTTCACCGAGAAACACTCTCACCCCCTAAACTTAACTGTCCCACAAGGTACTAACTGAAGATCATAAGGTTACTCTATCACATAGAATGTACTGGTACACTAATAAGCTCACCTCTGAAATTTGGGACAATGAATGTAACATGTAATTATGCTGAAATTGATCACGACATCAGATGAGACTGTAACATACCTGTTATGTTCTTACTAATAATATTGCCGCTAACTACAACACTTGTAAATGTTCCTTCAAAATGTACCTTGAAGATGTTTCTATATGTGAACCATGTAACCAATGATGACCCCCCCCCTACTCTTCTTTCTGTATCCCTGATATTATTTCAAAATGCAATAAAAATCTAAATTTGAAAAAAACTAATTTGTCTAATTAAGTCTGTGTGATGCAATAATAATTTTTGTATTAGAAGCTTTCAAAGTACGGCGGCAGGGTTCTTTATTTGGTGAATGAGCAGTAACACCAGGGAACACATGCTGTTCACATTGAAGTATAGTTAGCTAACTTCTATACCAGACTGTTTTTCTTGTTGTTGTTTTTTTAAATCTTTTTTGATTACCTGTAAAATATGTTAATTTTACAATGTTTGTATTTAAAGGGGCACTCCAGGTTGGAAACGTAATATTCAATTTTCAGTGCATTATAAGATTAATATAAAATGAAAATGTACTACTATCAAGTGATATGGCTATAAATTGTGGAACCACTGCCAGGCACCAGTATAGGGCTGTGATCAGGGGAACCTGTCTCCACAAACCTCTAACTAGGGAGTGCTACGTTTTTGTGTTCCTCTGCACCCTCCACCATCTTAAAGACTTAAGCCAAGCTTGCAGATAATCATGTTTTTGGATTTCTGTATTATATTGCCTGGGATGAGGCCACTTAACGGGGTAAGTTATCTGTGAGTGTTTGTATTTCTAATTGTCTGTAAGAAAATATCTGAAATTGTTTGTGAGAGTGCCTGATATTGTATGTAAAAGTGTGTTTGTAAAGAATGCCTCGTGTCTGAAAATGTAAATGTGTCTTTAAGAGCATGTCTGAGATGGTCTGTGACTGGAACTGAATATGTCTTGAAAAGTTTGTCTAAATGAGTGAGTCTTCCCCTACATGCCAATATTTGGGTTGCACTAATAAAACCATTTTTCCTCCTCATAATTCTGATCCTCCTCCTTCGCTTTCCCTGCAAGTTGTTGGTACTTAAATCAGTCCATCCTTAGAAACGTATCTTGGCATAATCTTTAATCCTGGCCTCACCTTTGCGCCACATATCCAGTATATTGCTAAAACCTGTCGATTCCACCTTAAAAACATTGCCCGCATCCACCCCTTTCTCACGCAAGATGCTGCCAAGAAGCTTGTTCATGCTCTAGTAATCTCTCGCATGGATTACAATTTTTCTCTCCTAGTTGGCTACAATTTGTAATGAATGTTGCCGCCAGGCTGAATGTAATCACCCGTTGCTCCTCCCATACCTCATCCCCTCTGTCGATCCTTACACTAGTTTCCTGTATCCTTTAGGTGTCAATTCAAAATACTAACACTTAGCTATAAAGCTTTAAACAACTGTAGTCCCTGTTAAATTTCTTCACTGAGTCATAGATATGCCCCTTCTCGGTCTCTCCGCTCTGCACCCCCTGCTCGCACCCTTACTGCTAACTCGTGATTGCAAGACTTCTCGCGGGCAGCTTCCTTTCTTTATTATAAGGTCAACTGAGATAACTTTGGTCAACTGAAATGTTAGAATTGTTAGGTATTAAAATATAGAAATAAACCCTTTGGAAATTCCTCCAGGAGCTATCTGCTTTAATTTAATTAAAATGGCATGTAATTAAGTATTTTGTGTATTTGGAAGGAACAAAAAAAAAACATATATTGTGCAATTGAGGATTATTCTAGCCTTGGTGTTCGAATAATCTAAATTCTATTACAGATATTTGCTTTAACCTTCTTTACTGACACCTCCAACAGCAAAGAAGCAGTTGACATAACTGGTAAAAATCAACCAATCAGCCTAAAGATGGACAAAGAAAATCCTCAACAATTAATCAAAAGAACACGTTTTGAATTATATACCACAAATCAACAACAATAATAATAACAACCCACCATAGAAACAAACATTAATGACAGTGCCATCCCATTAAATAAATAAAGGAAACAGAGGGTCATGAAAGAACAAGGGGGCAATATTCATCTCCTGTCTTTAATAACATGTTTATTTTTAGAATGATCCTCAATTTTACAGCAAGACAGGAGGCTTCATATTTGCATTTTTAATGCCTAGAAACAAAGGCAAAAGAAGCGTGTGAACGAGTTGCAGGAGTTGGGGAAATACGGGTGAAGAGGAGTTAGACTTAATCTGACGAGAAACCATGAAAGAGACACCCTCAGACAAAAAAGAAAAAGTATAAACGTTGAAAAATCAATAACCAGAATGAGACAAAAGAGAGAAAGAGGACCATTATTGCCAATAGTTGGCGCAACAACAACAGATTGTGTTCCGGCCATACTTTAAAAAAATTAACCATGAAAACATCTAAAAAATAATAGTAGAAAGACAAAGGAGGTCTTTTGCTGCTCTGATGATTATGCGTCCCTGTCCTGTTCCTTCAAAACTTTACTTCGAACAGGAAACCGTTAGCCTCCAGGCCCATTTTCACATCCAGGTTGAATAGCGCTAGTTTGCAGCATTGGTAGATAAGGCAGAGTTGGCATTGCCCAATAAGCAGAGTGCACATTGTGCCCATTCATCCGCACAATGAATGCTGCGGTCATGCTGTTAAAATAATAAAAAACTTGCCTAAGGCAAGTCAGCTTGCCATTCAGCACCCTCGAGGCGCGATCCCTGACTGGTGCGGTGTTCTAATGAACGCTGGCCGCTGCGGTCCCACGAAAATATGTAGACCCGCCTCTGTCCTCAACAAATATGGCGCCGAAGTGAGTGTGACATCAAGCAAGCGACACACACGCACGTTTTGGGGTAAAAGGCTATGTACAACCAATGCCTTAGGAGGGTTATTTAAACTCAAAATAGCATTTGGGCAGTGCTCTGTTGTGGTTTCCACTAGTTGGTTAACAGAGAGTGCGTTCCTATTGTACTTCTTTTTGGTATTTGACTTTGGCTTGTATTTTGACGTAACTGTATTTCTGGTATCCTTGACTTTTGGCTTGTTTCCTCATTGTGTCTCTGTCTGTGTCCCTGACTTCGGCTAGTATTTTGACCCTTTTTATTTACGTTAAGTCCGGCCATTCTAAGGCCCGGTATACGTTATCCTTGTTCATTGTGTTTTACATAGTTCTGCGTGTTGGGTCATATAGTAATCGTGACACTTCCCTTCTTAAGTCTTAAAATGGCACTGTCACGCTGAACTTACCTTTCTCCTATTGTTTCCACTTCTCTTCCTCCATCGGAATCTATTCTTCTTTTCTTCCTTTCTGATCTAGTTGTCTTTAAAACATAAGACAAAGTAGGGACTATTTTGTCTTATGTATTTTTCTTAAGTCAGCTCCATTTCTAGTATCAAGGAGGAGGGTGAGTATTGTGGGAAAACATTCTTTGACACAGGAAATGGAACTGACTTAAGCTCCTCCTTTGGTAAAAAAAAAAGTTAAGCGTGGGAAAAATACATAAGAGAAAGTGGTCCCTGCTTTGTCGTTTTAAAGAAAACTAGATCAGAAATGAAGAAAAGACAAACAGATTCTGAGAGAGAAACAAAAGAGGAAACAAAAGCAGGAAGGTAAGTTTGGTTTGACAGTGCCGCTTTAAGAGGTGACCTAGTGTACAGATACGATGCCTGTCACATGGTATGCTTTAACCCCTTAAGGACCAAACTTCTGGAATAAAAGGGAATCATGACATGTGAGACATGTCATGTGTCCTTAAGGGGTTAAAGGCATTTGTAACTAATGAGGGGATTTTGATTGGTTGTTATCTGTGACATCATCTTGTGTCTGGTATAATGTTTGCTGATTTGGTAATCTTCCTCATTTGAGGGTATGTGCATTTTTTATAAACATATCTAAACAAGAACTAGTGTAGTAAATGATTGCTGTATTGTTTTATATCTTATAGAGCTAGTTGTATTTTAGGTATATAGATTATTTTTCATTTATTTTGCTGAGAGGTTTAAATTGTTTTAAAATGTCAGATTTTGCACAAAAGCTTGTATGTGATCTACACATTACGTTAATCTGACTGTGCCACTATAATTACTATACTCACAATAAAAATCCCAAACATATAAACAAAAAGCCATAATAGAAATGTTTTAAAGCTAACCTATTCTGTGTGTTTTTTTTTTTTTTAAATCAACATTTAATTCACCGCAACTGGGAGTTTAGTAAAGAAAAAAAACACCCAAAATAAATAGAAGCTGTTGAGCAACTTTAAAGTATTATGTTTAGTTATAACTCAATTTTGATTGAAAAACAGAATAGTTCAGATTAATAATGTACAGTGCACCTTTCCCCTTTAAAATTCCAAAATATTTGCTTGCATACCATTTTTAAATTAAGTTACAGCAGCTGGTCCCTGTAGAAATTTCTTAAACTGGAGTTGTTGCTTTTTTGTTGTTGTTTTTTATGTAATACCTGAAAACTCTAAAGGGTTTTTCAGCAAACTCTGAATGGTAGCAGATTGAAATCTGAACGTAAAATATGAGGCTAGTACAGACATGGATTTACAGATTTTTTTCAGTTATTATTCACTACAATTCAGTGCTTAGCAAATACACTTCTTATGTAGATTTCTTATTAAACACTGAATTACATTGGATAGCAAACAAGATTTAAAAATGCAGGCTAAAATAGCTGTTTGGAAAACTTCAACTTGGCTATAGTTACAGTTTTACCATTTTAGCATATATTTTGAAATTTGTTTATCAAGTCACTACAGTTGGATCTTTACTGAAGAAACCCCTAATGTTTTGGTTTACCTGCCAAAATCTCAAAAATATTGAGATCCCTCTTTGTTGATAGTTGACCCTGGATATTTGTCATCATTTTACAAGTGAGTCTAGTCTATAAATGCACAGTAGTATATAATAGCCTGTGAAGTCATCAGAATGTGGTGATGTAATAAAGCATCAGCTATGGCAACATAGTTGTTTACTGAGTACACAAACATATTTCAAGAGAGTGACATTGAAGAGATGACAGAGATCAGCTGCCAGTTGCACCTATCTGAAGAAGCAGCAAAATAGCAGACTGTGTTTAATATCTTCATTATTTTATGACACTTTTCTAATTCCTGGGGGGGAAAAATGTGAATTGAATTATTTTTTTATCAACACATTCTGTTTAGAAGAAAACAAAAAAAAAAAATATCATAGGTGAGCTCAAATATATATATATATATATATATATATATAATTATTTTTTTAATTTTATTTATTTATTTTTATTCAGTAAACACTAGTTGTTGTGTTTTGTGGAGCTTATTCACTAAACTGTGACTCATTTTGCCTTCACCCATGCAATTAAAAAAATAAATAAATCTGTAAAAACGTGTTCTCTCGTGTACCATATACTATGGGGGTTTTTATAGCACAATGCCTGTGAGTGTACAGTGGACTTCAAACACATTACAAAACCATGAAAAGAAGTGTAAAATATTGCTCGACAGAAAAGCAACAGTCTATTAACACAGAATTTCCCTTAATGTCGAATTGAGTTTTATTGGCACATTGTAATGAATGTTTCAGTGTAACATCAGAGAGGAAAAAACATACCAGCATCTGAACCTGTTTCTAATAAAAGTCAGGGAGCTAATCCATTCAAGCCAGGTCTGCAGGTATTTTTGATATATTTTACTGTAATTTGCTGTAATAGACAAATAAATGTTTGCTTTAACCATCTAGGTACAAGAGGGATTAACACAGTTTATTGCATTCACATTTTACAGTTTTTTTTGTTTGTTTGTTTTTTGACATTCTTTATTTTGAAATTTGCAATTAATACAGAAAAGGAGAAGACAGGCTATTTATATGACAATGAAGGTTATGTGAATACTATTTGTACAGTTTAGAGTTCGTAACAAACTACACTTAGCAGTGTTCAATATTACGCTTAACGCTGTTAAAACGTGTTAAACCACAGGGTGGATATTTGTCTACTTCACACGTGGTGCTACCACGAATAGTTTTGCAGGTTAAACCCTTCAGAAATATGCTACTGCCTGATTAAGCATACTATTAATAATCTTGCTGTCAGGAAGTTTGAGATCCTGACCATGCGTTATTATATAAAGGATGCACATTTATCAGTGCGTCCACATCAGGATTCATCAGTCAATATGGAGGCATGGTTAACTGTTACCCAGGCTCTCGAAATGTAGTCGTGGGTGGCGACCATTTCCGCCATTCGTGCACTGGTTGTTCACCTATTTTTAAACTACTGGCTGTGCATGAGTCCCAATCCTTAGCTTCCTAGAAGAGTCTGTTGTCCCAAGCAGGGTGTTAGCTGTCTTGACATTCCCCCACGGGCGGGGGGCTGCGTCTCCCCACACCTCCCTAGGTCGTTGAGGCATGTGAGCATTCGCCTATGTGTCTCGTCCACATGGCTTGGAGGTGATATTCCCCCTCCCCTTACATCCCCCATCCCCAGGGTGTAGGTATGGGTTCGCACTCCTATATCAGCCCTCCGGATACAAAGTCAATCCACGGAGTCCACCTTTGCAGGTAGCTATCCATGGTTCCCCACAGCGTTTCCATCCCATGAATCTCTTCAACCTTGTCCATCCATTGTTAGAGGGTGGGCACCTGTGAGGTACGCCATTTAGCAGGAATTAGCAGTTTGGCTGCATTTAGTAGATGTTCGGTTAACAATTTCTTGTACCTCGAGAGAGGCATGGCAGTGTGATGAAGGAGCATCTGGAGCAGTTGGAATGGGAGATCTGTATCCAGTTTTAAATCAGGTTTTGTCCATTCCTCATTGTTCTTTTAACATTACTATTATGTATCCTCTGATGCTTATACCAACCCCTCCCCAACATCCTTCCTAATGGGAACATGCCCTGATAACAATGATGACCCCCCCCCCCCCCACACACACACACACACACACACACACTCCCTGCCATGTTGTCACGAGCCCCATGCCATATTCCACCTACTTGCAAATTGTTTGGCACTCTAGGAGCAAGTACTTCCATTAGCAAACCTGAGCTAAGCATAAGCACCACAATGCAGGGCTCAGCTTATTAGCTGAGATCACAACATTACCTAAAATACATTGCTTCTAATATTAAAGTTAACCATTACTACTTCCTTCTGATAAGTATAGGTGGCAGACTAATATAATAAAAAAATAAATATATATATATATATATATATATATATATATATATATATATATAAATATTATGTTTTACTTACCCCCGCCTATGTTTTTGAAATCTTCTCCTTCAGGTAATAAAACAAACCAGAAAGTAAATTGATTCATAGAAATCACAACAATGTAATTTGCTTTTTTTTATCTTGTGTATTCATGAGAAATATCATCAAATATCTTGCTTGTCCTTTCCCCCTCTCGTTTTTCTATTTTTTTTGGAATCTCTTTCCCTCTCTTACCTTCTTTCCTCCTTTTGGAAATCTAATCTTCTCTTTATTGCTTAAAGTTTCTGTAACCCAGTAACAGCACAGGTCATGTCAAACTAACTTGATTGCGTTCTACGAAGAAGTAAGTAGAAGTATAGATCAGGGTGTTGCAGTGGATGTGATCTATTTGGATTTTGCCAAGGCATTTGATACAGTTCCTCACAATAGATTAGTGTTCAAACTCAAGGAAATCGGTCTAGATAAAAATGCTTGTTCTTGGGTAGAACACTGGCTTTAAAATAGTGTACAAAGAGTTGTCATTAATGGTAAACTTTCAAGCTGGACAGAGGTGGCAAGTGGTGTCCCTCAGGGTTCTGTTCTGGGACCCCTTCTATTTAACATTTTTATAAATGATCTAGAAAAAAACATTGAAAGTCATTTTTCAGTGTTTGCAGATGACACAAAACTATGTAAAATAATACAATGTGAGTGGGATATTACTTTGCTGCAGAGGGATTTAGATAAACTGGGGGACTGGGCACTCAAATGGCAGATGAAATGTAATGTTGAAAAATGCAAAATTATGCACTTTGGCGTAAAGAATACACAAGCAACGTATACCCTTAATGGAAGCGAATTAGGAATAAAAACACACGAAACGGACTTGGGAATTGTTATAGCCAGCAAACTATGCAACAATGTGCAATGTCAATCAGCAGTGACTAAGGCCAGTAAGGTATTGTCATGCATGAAAAATGGCATTCATTCTCGGGGTGAGAATATAATTTTGCCTCTTTATCAATCACTGGTAAGACCACATATTGAATATGCTGTGCCGTTTTGGGCACCCGTTCTAAAGAAGGATATTATGGCACAAGAAAAAGTGCAGAGGCGGGCTACAAAATTAATAAAAGGAATGGAACATATCAGCTAAAAAGAAAGGTTAACAAATTTAAACCTTTAGAAAAACGTCGCCTGAGAGGGGATATGATAACATTATACAAATATATTCGGAGCCAATACAAACCATTGTGTGGAAATCTATTCACAAAACTGACTTTTCATAGGACACAAGGTCATGCGTTTAGACTGGAAGAAAGAAGATTTCATCTAAGGCAAAGGAAAGGTTTTTTTGCTGTAAGAACAATAAGGATGTGGAATTCTCTGCCTGAAGAAGTGGTTTTATACAGATGTTCAAACAGCTACTAGATGCATACTTGCAAAAACAGAATATTCAAGGATATAATCTTTCAATGTAGGGTAATAACTGCTTGATCCAAGGATACATCTGACTGCCATTCTGGGGTCAAGAAGGATTTTTTTACTAGCTTGATGCAAAATTGGAAGTGCTTCAAACTGTTTTTTTTTTGCCTTCTTTTGGATCAACAGCAAAAAAACAAATGTGAGAAAGACTGAACTTGATGGACACAAGTCTCTTTTCAGCTATGTAACTATGTAACAGAGCTTACATAGATATATTGATACAAAACCTAATAAAGATGATATTTGAAACAAATAGACAACACAGTTATAGTTTGATTTTGGTACTTCTCCTGCAGCCCTCCAAATGAAAACATTACCGTTTCTGAGAAATGCTGCTGTTTAAACTTCACTTTACCTTTAGTAACTGGCAGACAGATAGTCACAATTAAGTTTAAACTGAATTTAATTGAATTACTGGACCTAACATCTGGCACCAGAATGTAAAGCAGGGTTGTCCAAAAGGTAGACCCACAGATGTTTTAAAACTACAGCTTCCATGATGCTTTATCATTCTAAAAGTATGCAAAGCATCATGGGAGATGTTGTGTGCATCCAATGCTTTTCAATAAGAGGATTGTAAATTGACGACTACTGTGTATACACCCTATGCCCTAAATGCTTATCTTTGACTTCAGTGGAGTAAAAGACTGCCTCCTAATGACAGTGATACAAAATTATATAAATAATAAGATACACATCAAAATAAATATGTATATATAAAAATGCACTTCCTAACCCCTCTGGGTGGTATATTTTGTGTATGCATCATTCTTGGGTCCTAAACATGAGGCCTGGGAGTTTGAGGGATCTGCGCAGTATTTGAGCTGTTCCTAGAACTGCACTCTTCTGGACAGCGATCTCAGATACCTTGAATCTGCTGAAATCACTAAATCCCCAAATTGGGGATTATGCCCAAGACTGTTTCTCTCAGTGCTTTCACTTTCCACATCCTTTATAGCTTCTCTATTAGCCTTAGTTATTTGTTCATTGCAGACTCACATTCCTTGTCTACCAACACAATGTGGGGTTTGTTGGCCAGTACTTGCTTGTCTTGATCTGGACATCCCACAGTATCTTAGCACTATAATTCCAAGCTACCCTATGTGGTATCTCCCACCTGGACTTAGGCAGGTCCAATTTGTATTCTCTGCAGATGTTTCCATAAGCAATCCAATCAACCTAATTGTGCTTTTCAGTGCTTGCATCTGGTAACTATGTGTTGGATCGTCTCTGAGGTCCCTTTGCACAGTCTGCACCTTGGTCCTGTCTGGTGTGTAGACTCATACTTCTATTGATCTGTTGCTGAGTGCCAATTCCTATGATGCTATGATTAGTGTCTCAGTGCTGTCTTTCAGTCATGTTTAGGATTTCATAATGTGAGCCACATCCACTATCTGCCGTTGGTAAAGTCCATGGAAGATGTTTTCTTGCCATGGATCCTCCACCATTGTCACTGCTTCACAATTTTAGCCTGAGTTTTCATCACAATTTACTGTTTAATGAATAAACATCAAATGTAAATACATGTAATTACACACAAACATGTACATTTATACCACACAATACAATCAATTTGTACATAAACTGTACACTAATATTTATTTTGATTTTATTAAACATGAATGTTGAGGAGGCCTTATATCTACTTGTAAAACACAGGGAGATTATTTCATATTAATATATCTACAGGCGTTATATATGCGTAGGAGTTTTGTATATATAGCATTAATTTTACATATGTGAAAAAGCCTTGTTTCAGTGCACTTTGCGAGGTCCTAATGACATGAGCACACCACCAGCATCTATTGATGCACTCACACTATGTTTGTTGGGAACAATTCACTGGTGTTTCCCAAAAGCAGGAGACTAGGGAACAAATTCGGGACAGGACCCAAAAATCAACACGGCCCTCTCAGAATCTTCTATTTAGGAGAACTGGGATGCATCTGCTTGCCTGCATTTTACATTTCATATACGTACCTGGCCATGTTTTCTCATAATATTTCTATGGGTTAAGAAGTTATAGGCGCAACCAAGAATGCTGCTCCTATAGGTTCCTGATATATAAATCAGGCCATGGATACGGTGTCATTAACTTTGCAATCTGTATGTTTTGTAATAGAAATTCTCTATTACTATTAACATGAAAAGGGAATCATACTTTTAAAGATATCTACTCCCTACACCTTCTTTCTAAAAAAAAAAAAAAATGATAAAACATGTTAAAGTCAGTGAACCAAAGTGTTTAGTTATAAAGTTAAGAGGTATAGATAAAGTTTTCACAAGGTCATAGGATATGGAGTACTGTCTGAGAAATTCTAAATTTGTTCTTGTAAATAGCAGCATTTTATTGGCTTAGGAAAGAACTGGAACACTTTCACAAGCTCACACTCAGTACATGAATACACATTTGATGAGCTTTTTTAAGTAGTTCAAATAAGAGAATAATTTCTCCCTTCTCTTCAGTTAATGCTATTTTTTTTTACCATCTATAGAATTGTTTATAACACTCTATGTGGCGGAACCCGCCTCGCCACTGGGCATTGGAGAGGCCTGGCTGCCCGCCTCCTACCTGCTGACTATGGCCCCTGGTAAAGTTGCAGTTTTGAATGCAATATTTGGGCATGTGGTATTTTATATTGCTGCTACTGGCCCTTTAAGGGCCATCCGTGGACATATTATGACTTTTAGGAACAATGCCCCTTTAAGACTGTGTAGCAGATTGCATTCAGGCTGTCTTAAATATTATGTATGCTATTATGTGTTCGGTAAATTGTATATGTGTATGCAGCATTCGTCTGATTGTTCGGTAGAATCACTCCATTCATTATATTGAGTGAAACGTCCGAACAACCAGACCACCCAGGAATAAGTGTGCCTCCAATTACCGTTTGCAACAATGTTGCAAGCGGGTAATTGGCCATTTATGTAATGTGTTCTTCGTCCTCTGGGTGGCCCCCATTCGGGAAACAAACAGGTGGCGGCGGCCATCTTAAACTCCCGCGGTGTTTTGCCGTCGAGTGTCTGGAACTAAAATCGGACACTCGACTAGGCAAACACTGCTGAGACCTCCAGACTTCCAGCAATTCATATAGAAACTACCGAACGGCCCGCCGTTCGGTAGAAAGAACCCCACGAACAAGGGGATTCATTCGAATCCTCCCCAGCCTCCATAACCCAGGCAATTCATGTGTTTTCATTCCCTTTTCTGTGACCAACTGCAGGGCCAAAATACATGGAACTATTTTCGGATACTTTTGCCATGCGGTCGGTCAAAACTTTAACCCTCCATAATTCCCGAACTCCTGGTCCGATCTGGGTGATTTTTGGATATGTGTCTCACCCAGATCAGGGCTACCAGGGGATGTAACATTTAAAGGGGTAACCTTATGTTTAGGGGTACATCCAGAAACCCAGGGAAGAGGAGGAGATGTGTGGGAGGTAACTGGTCATTGGCTGTGGTACTAATTGTTGTGGATCCCTCCCTTGCATGGGAGAATGTCTTAAAAGCAGGTTGTGAATAAATCTGGAGATTCTGCTTGACCCTCAAAACGAAGTGTCGTCTCGTTCTTGGGGGGAATTGGATTGTATGCCGATTGCCAGGAGTGTAAATCTTTCGTATGGTTTTTCCTCTTCGGCTGCTTTCTGTGTTCATGGGTTTCCTATTTGGGAGTTGATGACTTCGTGCAGTTTGCAGTTCGGGAGATTGGTGATTGCAGTAGCTGCTTGTCTATCTGGAAGGGGATTATCGCCTAAACGGTTTTTAACCTCTTGTGAGCAAAACGGTCCATTACACTCTATTTGTTTTTTTATGCCAATTTACAAATACTTAGGTCATCTTTTCCTTTAGCTGAAAACCACTCAGAAGAACAATTACAAAGAAAAATGTGTCACTAATATGGATTAATATCACCTTGGTATTTCCAGCATGTACCTTTTTAATTTATCTGGTTTGTAGTCACACCATTATTGATGTCGCGAACATAAAATTTTCGGTTCGCGAACGGCGAACGCGAAGTTCCGGAAATGTTGGCGAACCGGGCGAACCGCCATAGATTTCAATAGGCAGGCGAATTTTAAAAACCACAGGGACTCTTTCTGGCCACAATAGTGATGGAAACGTTGTTTCAAGGGACTAACACCTGAACTGTGGCATGCCGGAGGGGGATCCATGGCAAAACTCCCATGGAAAATTACATAGTTGATGCAGAGTCTGGTTTTAATCCATAAAGGGTATGCCCTAACATTCCTAAATTCTTTGGAATAACGTGCTTTTAAAGGATCAGGTAGTGTAAGGGTTACGCCCGCTTCACAGTGACAGACCAAACTCCCCGTTTAACGCACCGCAAACAACCGCAAACAGTCCATTTGCACAACCGCAAACTCCCCATTTGCACAAGGTTGGATACCAAGCTAGCCATGTCCCGTTCCTTGTCCTCACTGATGTCATTGGAGGTCTCTCTTCCTCCACCCAGCCACGTACAACACCAAGGGTCCCCGAAAGGTGACAACAAGCCCCCTGGGACGCCTGCTGTGTTTGGTCTTCCACCTCCTCAAAGCTACCTTCCTCCTCTGACTCCTCTTCTTCAGACTCCTCTCTCTGTGTTGCCTCTCTCTGCGTTATTATAAGGTGTGTTAAGTAGTACTATTCCTATCAGTTTAATCCCTGTTACGTCCCCTGTCAGGGGACGTGTATATAAGGCATCGATTTTAGGAACCGGGAGATGGAAGAAGATGCTTGGTCGGTCCTCCTACTTCAAATTTGGGGCACTGCGCGTGCAATCTAATGTGCCACCAGATAGGAGTGGTGTGTTAAGTAGTACTATTCTTATCAGTTTAATCCCTGTTACGTCCCCTATCAGGGGACGTGTATATAAGGCATCAATTTTAGGAACCGGGAGATGGAAAAAGATGCTTGGTCGGTCCTCCTACTTCAAATTTGGGGCACTGCGCGTGCAATCTAATGTGCCACCAGATAGGAGTGGTGTGTTAAGTAGTACTATTCTTATCAGTTTAATCCCAATGTCACGACTACTAGTGTGGTCCAGCACGCAGAAACTATGTAAACATATACATAGGCAAGACAAGGAAAATAAAAGGACAGAGCGTAAACCGGACCTTAGAATGGCCGGACTAATACGCTAGAGACAGAGAATGGTCAAAGGGAAAGCCGAGGTCAAGGAAGCCAGAAAATACACAATACCGTTTACACAAGCCAAGTCAGGGAAACCAGAATTCAGAATAACCAGGGAAAAGCCAAGATCAGGATAATAGGAAATCATATTCACAATGATAAAGCACTCTCAGGAAACCAGAAACCAGAAACCACAACAGGGCAAGGTACTGGGGTGAGCTAGGGATTTAAATATCACGCGGCGGGCCCATCAGGCCTTTTTTAGTTGAATGTATCGCCCACTGTCAGTCCTTTCGGGATCCATCCCTCATTCAGCTTAATAAAGGTGAGGTAATCTAGACTTTTTTGACCTATGCGACTTCTCTTCTCGGTGACAATACCTCCTGCTGCACTGAAGGTCCTTTCTGACAGGACACTTGAAGCGGGGCAGGCCAGAAGTTCTATCGCAAATTGGGATAGCTCAGGCCACAGGTCAAGCCTGCACACCCAGTAGTCAAGGCGTTCATCGCTCCTCAGATTGTCGATATCTGCAGTTAAGGCGAGGTAGTCTGCTACCTGTCGGTCGAGTCGTTCTCTGAGGGTGGTCCCCGAAGGGCTGTGGCGATGTGTAGGACTTAAAAAGCTCTGCATGTCCTCCATCAACAACACGTCTGTAAAGTCTCCTGTCCTTGCCGGCGTGGTCGTGGGAGGAGGAGGAACACTTTCACCTCTTCCCCTGTTAGATTCCCGTTGTGCTGTGACATCACCCTTATACGCTGTGTAAAGCATACTTTTTAATTGATTTTGGAACTGCTGCATCCTTTCTGACTTCGTAATTTGGTAACTTTTCAGGCACTTTCTGCCTATACCGGAGGTCTAGTAGCGTGGACACCCAAAACAGGTCGTTCTCCTTCAGCCTTTTTATACGAGGGTCCCTAAACAGGCACGACAGCATGAAAGACCCCATTTGCACAAGGTTGGATGCCAAGCTACTCATGTCCTGTTCCTCGTCCTCAGTGATCTCTCTGAAGGTATATTCTTCCCCCCAGCCACGTACAACACCACGGGTACCAGATAGGTGACAACGAGCACCCTGGGATGCCTGTTGTGGTTGGTCTTCCTCCTCCTCCTCAAAGCCACATTCCTCCTCTGACTCCTCTTCCTCACAATCCTCTTCCAGCGTTGCCACAGGTCCAGCAAGCGATGCTGATAAGGCTGTTTCTGGTGGTGATGGTGACCACAACTCTTCCTCTTCCTTTTAACGCTCATCTATGGCCTGATCCAGCACTCTTCGCAGGGCATGCTCCAGGAAGAAAACAAATGGTATGATGTCGCTGATGGTGCCTTCGGTGCGACTGACTAGGTTTGTCACCTCCTCAAAAGGACGCATGAGCCTACAGGCATTGCGCATGAGCATCCAGTAACGTAGCAATAAAATTCCCAGCTCCGCAGAGGCTGTCCTAGCACCCCAGTCATACAAATACTCGTTAACGGCTTTTTCTTGTTGGAGCAGGCAGTCGAACATTAGGAGTGTTGAATTCCAACGTGTTGGGTTGTCGCAAATCAAGCGCCTCACTGGCATGTTGTTTCGCCGCTGGATATCGGAAAAGTGCGCCATGGCCGTGTAGGAAAGCCTGAAATGGCCACACACCTTCCTGGCCTGCTTAAAGACGTCCTGTAAGCCTGGGTACTTATGCACAAAGCATTGTACGATCAGATTACACACATGTGCCATGCACGGCACATGTGTCAACTTGCCCAAATGCAATGCCGCCAACAAATTTCTTCCGTTGTCACAAACCACTTTGCCGATCTCCAGTTGTTGCGGAGTCAGCCACTGATCCACCTGCGCGTTCAGGGCGGACAGGAGTGCTGGTCCCGTGTGACTCTCTGCTTTCAGGCAAGTCAACCCCAAGACGGCGTGACACTGCCATATCCGGGATGTGGAACAGTACCTGGGGAGCTGGGGGGGTGCCGTTGAGGTGGAGCAAGACACAGCAGCAGAAGAGGGCTCAGCCTAGGAGGTTATGGAAGAGGATGGAGTAGGAGGAGTAGAGGAGGTGGCAGCAGGCCTGCCTGCAAGTCGTGGCGGTGTCACCAACTCCTTTGCAGAGCCACGCATTCCATGCTTGGCAGCCATCAGCAGGTTTACCCAATGCGCAGTGTAGGTGATATACCTGCCCTGACCATGCTTTGCAGACCAGGTATCAGTGGTCAGATGGACCCTTGCCCCAACACTGTGTGCCAGACATGCCATTACTTCCTTTTGCACAGTCGAGTACAGGTTGGGGATTGCCTTTTGTGCAAAGAAATTTCGGCCGGGTACCTTCCACTGCGGTGTCCCAATAGCTACACATTTTTTGAACGCCTCAGACTCCACCAGCTTGTATGGTAAAAGCTGGCGGGCTAATAGTTCGGACAAGCCAGCTGTCAGACGCTGGGCAAGGAGGTGACTTTGTGACATTGGCTTCTTACGCTCAAACATGTCCTTGACAGACACCTGACTGTGGGCAGATGAGTAGGAACTGCTCGAGGCGAGAGACGGAGGGGCGGATGGTTGAGAGGGGGCAAGGAGGACAGCAGTGGTTAACATGGCTGAAGATGCTGGACCAGGAGGAGGATGGCGGCTTTGATTTTGTGTGCTGCTTGTACTCATGTGTTGATCCCATAGGCGTTTGTGCTGTGCGATCATGTGCCTTCGCAAAGCAGTTGTACCTAGGTGGGTGTTGGACGTCCCACGACTCAGTTTCTTTTGGCACAGGTTGCAAATGGCATAGCTGTTGTCAGAGGCAGACACACACAAAAAATGCCACACTGCTGAGCTCTGCAATGACGGCATTCTGGTGGTGGCAACAGCATGCGTTGATTGGCGTGCTGTCTGGCTGACCCCAGGTGCCGATGCATGCTGTCGGACTGTGCCACTAACTCCTTGCGATGACCTCCCCCTGCTTCCAACTCGTCTCCTCCTCCTCCTCTCTGTCTCCCCATCTGAAATTTCCCTCTGTTCTAATTCTCTTCTAGCGGGCACCCACGTGACATCCACGGACGCATCGTCATCATCAACCGCTTCACCTGTATCTGACAACTCAGCAAAGGAAGCAGCAGCGGGTACAACATCATCGTCATCACACCGTACGTGTGTAATGCTGCCTGACTAAGACATATCCCTGTTATCTACATCCTCTGGCAATAATGGTTGCGCATCACTCATTTCTTCCAACTGATGTGTAAATAACTCCTCTGACAGATCAAGTGAAGCGGCTGTGGTGCTAGTGTTGGTGGCGGCGGCAGGTGGGCGAGTGGTAACTTGAGAGGTGCCCGAAGCTAAGCTGGAGGAGGATGGTGAGTCAAGGTTGCGAGCGGAAGCTGTAGAAGATTGGGTGTCCTGTGTTAGCCAGTCAACTATATCCTCAGAACTTTTCAAGTTCAGGGTACGTGGCCTCTGAACACTGGGCATTATTCTAGGGCCAAAGGGAATCACAGCACCATGACCATGACGGCCTGCCTCTGCCTGTCATTTTTTTTTCGATTAGTGGTACTATGCGTGCAAGCTACTGTGACAACAGATATGAGTGGCACTGGTGTGACACTGTGCCCTGGCAGGCCCTGAAACGCACACTCGTGAAGGAAACTGACTGCTATTATATTACAGTCCAAAAAGTTTAGGTTTTTTTTAAATGCAAGCTATTGTGACACCAGATATGAGTGGTGGCACTGGGCAAGTGGGCACAGTATACGCTGTGAGCCTGACACACACGCTGGCAGACAACTAACTGCTATTCAATCTATTACAGTCAAAACATTTTTTTTTTTTTTTTTAAATGTACACTACTGTTACACCAGATATGAGTTGCACTGGTGTGCCCTGGCAGGACCTGAAACACACACGCGTGAAGGAAACTGACTGCTATTATATTACAGTCAAAAACTGTTTTTTTTTTTTTTTTTAAGTGCAAGCTTTTGTGACACCAGTGAGTGAGTGGTGGCACTGGGCAGGCCCTGAAACGCACACGCGTGAAGGAAACTGACTGCTATTATATAACAGTCCAAAAAGTTTTTTTTTGTTAAATGCAAGCTATTCGCCGGCGAACAGTTCGGGACTTCACTACACACCATGTTTGAGTTTGTACAAATTGCAAAACATGTTAGGTTAGGTTCACTACCTTTCCAGGAAATAATGGCAGCAGATCTACCAACTGTCCCAAATTTCATAGGACATCTTTCTGGGACCATTCCTTGCCCCGGTGCATTGAAGGTTTGGTGTCCTGCTTGTTTTGGGGAACTGAAGAGCCAAATCCTTAAAGGGACAGCTTAATGTAGTTGTTTTAGTGAGTATAATCATTACCTTCAGGCATTTTCATGCAAGCACTTCTTGTCAGAGAAAACGCAGTGTTTACATTGCCACCTAGAAACTCCTCCAGTGGCCACTATTCAGATGACCACTGAAGGTACTTCCTTGGGCAGCAGCACTGCTATTCAGCTGAATTTTTCTCATAGAGATGCATTGATTCAATTATTGATGGGGAGGTGCTGATTGGCCAAGCCGGCATTTGCTTGCATTTCCCATAGGGAAAGCATTGGATTGGCTAAAAATCATAAATTCTGATTATGTCAGCAAGGAGGCCCGGCCAACACCAGCTGACCCGTGCGGTGCAGGAAATAAGGTAAGTTTTATTACCTTTTAAGGGTGTTAACAGGAGGGAATGTCACCTAAATGGTGGTTTTAACACTATGGGGTCAGGAATACACCCCTGGTTAGTATGCCATGCACCTTCCAGGCTTAAATCGGTGAGCAAATTTTAGGCCTATCTAGTGGCGTAGGAATTCAAATATGGGCCCTGGATGTGATATAAATTCAAGTTTAAATTTTTCGAAAGCCTCAAAAAAGCTAGATTAAGTCCAAAAAATGGCTGGTAAAATAATTGCATAACAAGAGCTTGTACTTTACATCAGCATGTAAAGTTTAGGTTCAGATGTACGATTCCTGGCATTGTCTGCTCAGACATTCATCATTCCAATAATAATAACACCTGTAGCCCAGACTTGACTTGACAAAACTGTCAAAAGCTTAATGTACCCCTTCCTGGTGGTTAACAAACTGACTACTTTTAAAATTGGGGTAGCGAGAGCAATCGTGTCACCAAAAACACTACAGTGTGCTATGCTATGGTGCTTGGATTGTTTATTTAGCTAAAACTTGAAGATTTTTTTCCAGTTCAGCTATGTGCCCTTAAATATAAATTAAAATTTTGCTAACAATTCACACTTTAGTGAGTACTACTGCGTTGTATAGGTAATTTATTATATTTATATTCAATATGTGGCACTGCAGGTTTAACTATATTCCAAAATAGTGCCATTTACAAAACAGATTGACATTTTTGTTTCCCTGCACCGAATTCACACAAACTTGCTCATGTGTAAAAACCCTAATTGTCTGCATCCCTGAGAACTAAAGTTATAACTGCACGTTATCATTGAGATATCTCCATTCAAAAGCCTCTGTCTTTGCCATGGTGCATTTCACCATGAAATGAGTGATCAAGTAGTAAAGTGTGGGTGGCGTTAGGTGTTTTACCGTGCTTCACGTGGAACAACGTATCAATTCATAACACAACAGAAGCCATTCTTTCTCAGTTGGCTTTATCAGATCTGCTTCAGCAGTGGCTACTGTGCTTTTTGTCATTGCTTTTCATTACCTTTCCACCCCTAGTGACATCCCCCTTAATACTGATGCAGGTAAACAATGGCCATGATTCTTTTGAAGTAGACTTCAATATCCTTTCATTGTGGGAAGAGCAGCTTTGCTAGCTTTTCTCTCAGAATTGTTCTGCTTTTTAATGAAGCATGCATTCAACTGAATGGAAAAGTGTTAAGTACAATTTATTACCTGGTGCCTGGTTTAAATGTAATTTGTTTCCCAGTGCAATTTAATAAAGTACAATTATTATTAAAGTCATCATAATGTGCCAATAAATGAAATGCAGGCATCATTTTCATACATTTTCGCAAATAACAGGAATATGCATAAATTAGCTTTGTGTGTGTATTTATACATATATTATTATTTGTTTACATTTATATTTATACATATTTCTGTTATTGTTTACATACCTTATTAAATATTAATATTATATATATAAGGCTATTGTTTATATTTTTATTATTTACATATATGTTTATATGTTTACATTTATAGGTTTGCATATTGGTATTCTTTAAAATTGTTTTTAAATGTGTATATTATATTTGATATATTTTTTAAATAGTAATGAGGATGCCTCCATAATATGGCTACCTTTGTGTGTGTGTAATATATATACATATATATGTATATATTGTATGTATGTATATGTTATTTTATGTAAATGAAGACTTTAATGTCCTGTGGAATTTTTCATTGATATTTGAGATTTTTCCAGATTTTCTCATTTTGGCATATATTTTGTAACCAGTAGTCAACCTACCAAAGCACCCTGTAGATCCCCTGGCTGTTAAACAAGCTCGATAAATAGATACATTTTAGGTATTTTGGTACATTGTTTTTTATTTTAATGCAATTTTTGTTTTATTTTATTTTAATGCAATTTTTTGCATTTTCTGCTGCACACACTATAAGATCAGTAAGTCTAATGTTAATGTTAATCTTTAGTATGTTTGAATTTCACCGATCCATACGGAATTTGAGGTTTATTGGTGATAAATGCTGTTCCATATTTTTCTTTTACTTTTCTCTTACTTACACACTTTAATTACCACTTCCTCCCCAATGTTGACTGACAATCAAATGTTGTGGTGTAATTTTGTGGCAATATTGTGTTTTTCCATTTTTGTGGTTCGCTAAAGTTTATGTTATATGTAAGTGGCTACTATTATATGTGTATACGGTATATGGAAAAACCAAAGTACAACACAATATAATTTCTTCTATAATAATTCATTTTTTTCATATACATTTGTTTAGAACACCTTTGATGATTTAAAATCATGTGATAACGTTATTGCGTTACTGTCCATAGATTGTATTAATGCTGCTTAGTATATTTGTAGTCTCTCATGTTTATCAGCATGTTTGAGATTGTATTCGTTGTTACCAAATAATGAATAGCAAAAATGGAATCCAGCAGTCTTTTCTTACCAGTTCAATTCTTCGACATGAAACAAAATTTAAACATAGAAACATAGAAACATAGAATGTGACGGCAGATAAGAACCATTCGGCCCATCTAGTCTGCCCAGTTTTCTAAATACTTTCATTAGTCCCTGGCCTTATCTTATAGTTAGGATAGCCTTATGCCTATCCCACGCATGCTTAAACTCCTTTACTGTGTTAACCTCTACCACTTCAGCTGGAAGGCTATTCCATGCATCCACTACCCTCTCAGTAAAGTAATACTTCCTGATATTATTTTTAAACCTTTGTCCCTCTAATTTAAGACTATGTCCTCTTGTTGTGGTAGTTTTTCTTCTTTTAAATATAGTCTCCTCCTTTACTGTGTTGATTCCCTTTATGTATTTAAATGTTTCTATCATATCCCCCCTGTCTCGTCTTTCCTCCAAGCTATACATGTTAAGATCCTTTAACCTTTCCTGGTAAGTTTTATCCTGCAATCCATGAACCAGTTTAGTAGCCCTTCTTTGAACTCTCTCTAAGGTATCAATATCCTTCTGAAGATAGGGTCTCCAGTACTGTGTACAGTACTCCAAGTGAGGTCTCACCAGTGTTCTGTACAATGGCATGAGCACTTCCCTCTTTCTACTGCTAATACCTCTCCCTATACAACCAAGCATTCTGCTAGCATTTCCTGCTGCTCTATTACATTGTCTGCCTACCTTTAAGTCATCAGAAATAATCACCCCTAAATCCCTTTCCTCAGATGTTGAGGTTAGGACTCTATCAAATATTCTGTACTCTGCCCTTGGGTTTTTACGTCCAAGATGCATTATCTTGCACTTATCCACATTAAATGTCAGTTGCCACAACTCTGACCATTTTTCTAGTTTACCTAAATCATTTTCCATTTGGCTTATCCCTCCTGGAACATCAACCCTGTTACATATCTTAGTATCATCCGCAAAAAGACACACCTTACCATCAAGACCTTCTGCAATATCACTAATAAAAATATTAAAGAGAATGGGTCCAAGTACAGATCCCTGAGGTACCCCACTGGTGACAAGCCCAAGCTTTGAATATACTCCATTGACTACAACCCTCTGTTGCCTGTCACTCAGCCACTGCCTTACCCATTCAACAATATTGGAATCCAAACTCAAAGATTGTAGTTTATTGATAAGCCTTCTATGTGCAACAGTGTCAAAAGCCTTACTGAAATCTAGGTAAGCAATGTCTACTGCACCACCCTGATCTATAGTTTTAGTTACCCAATCAAAAAAATCAATAAGATTAGTTTGGCATGATCTCCCTGAAGTAAACCCATGTTGTCTCTGGTCTTGAAATCCATGTGTTTTTAGATGTTCAACAATCCTATCCTTTAACATGGTTTCCATCACTTTCCCCACTACTGAAGTAAGGCTTACTGGCCTATAGTTGCCCGACTCCTCCCTATTACCTTTCTTGTGAATGGGCACAACATTTGCTAACTTCCAATCTTCTGGGACTACTCCTGTTATCAATGATTGGTTAAATAAATCTGTTAATGGTTTTGCTAGTACACCACTAAGCTCTTTTAATAGCTTTGGGTGTATTCCATCAGGTCCCATTGACTTATTTGTCTTTACTTTTGACAGTTGAAATAGAACCTCTTCCTCTGTAAACTCACGTGTAATAAATGACTCATTTATCCTTTTTCTTAACTGAGGTCCCTTTCCTTCATTTTCATCTGTAAATACCGAACAAAAATATTCATTGAGGCAGTCAGCTAGACCTTTATCCTCATCTACATACCTTCCTTCTTTTGTTTTTAATCTAACTAATCCTTGTTTTACTTTTCTTTTCTCATTTATGTATCTAAAAAAAGTTTTGTCCCCCTTTTTTACTGACTGTGCTATTTTCTCTTCTGTGTGGGATTTGGAAGCTCTTATAACTTGCTTAGCCTCTTTCTGCCTAATCTTATAGGTCATTCTGTCTTCCTCACTCTGGGTTTTTTTATAATTACTAAATGCTAACTTTTTGTTTTTTACTATTTTGGCCACATCTGCGGAGTACCACAGTGGTTTCTTGAATTTTTTGCTTTTACTGACAAGCCTAATGCAATTTTCTGTTGCCTTCAGTAGTGCAACTTTTAAATAATCCCATTTCTTTTGGACTCCATATAAATTGCTCCAGTCTGATAATGACTCCTTTACACATATTCTAATTTTAGAAAAGTCTGTTTTTCTAAAGTCTAAAACTTTTGTTTTTGTGTGGTGTGACTCAGTCACTGTTCTTATATTAAACCACACTGACTGATGATCACTGGATCCTAAACTTTCACCTACAGTAATATCTGATACCAAATCTCCATTTGTTAACACTAAATCTAGTATGGCCTCTTTACGAGTTGGCTCCTCAACGACTTGTTTTAGAGACAATCCCAGTAGGGAGTTTAGAATATGTGTGCTCCTGGCACAAGTAGCTATTTTTGTTTTCCAATTCACATCAGGAAGATTAAAGTCACTCATGATGATAACTTCCCCCTTCATTGTCATTTTAGCTATTTCTTCAACTAGTAGATTATCTAACTCTTCAATTTGTCCTGGGGGCCTATAAATCACACCTACACGAGTTACTGTGTGATTACCAAATTCTAACGTAACCCAAACGGACTCTATGTTCGCCTCACTAACCTTTATTAGGCTAGATTTTATGCTATCCTTTACATACAGGGCCACCCCTCCCCCTTTCTTGCCTTCCCTGTCTTTTCTATATAAAGAGTACCCTGGTATTGCTATGTCCCAGTCATTTTTCTCATTATACCATGTCTCAGTAACAGCGACTAAATCTACACTATCAGTTGCCATTATTGCCACAAGTTCATGGATCTTATTCCCTAAACTGCGAGCATTTGTAGACATGACTCTAAGCTTATCATTTTTTAACACACTTGTTACAGGCACCTTCTGTCCTTGTTTTGGGGGACAATTGGATTGATGTTTTATCACCCTTTTGCCCACCCCTCCTAGTTTAAAAACATCCTAGCAAAACCTCTGAACTGCTCACTGAGAACATTTGTTCCCTTTTGAGAAAGATGCAAACCATCTTTTTTGTACAGTTTATTTCCATTCCAAACAGAGCTACCATGAGCAATAAAGCCAAATCCTTGCTCCCGACACCATTCACCAAGCCACAAGTTAAAGTCCCTAATACGCATCCGCCTGTCGTTCTGAGTGTTATGCACAGGCAGAACTTCAGAGAATGACAGTGTGGAAGCAACCTGCCGTATATCATTGGCAAAAACACTAAAAACTTCCTTAACCTCTGAAACCTCATTGCAAGCCAAGTCATTTGTCCCTAAATGGACAAGTACATCCAATTCCCCTTCCTGCTTTGCTTGCTTAACAATATTACAGATACGTCTCCTGTCTCTGTGAGCAGTAGCTCCGGGAAGACACCTCACAAGACCACCATTGTCCATCTCCACACCTCTTATGATGGAATCCCCCAACAACAACTGCTTTCTATTAGGCCTCACCATAGTCTTCAAGCCTCTCTGCACAACACCACTAGCCTCAGTGCCTCTCTGCACAACACCTCTAGCCTCAGTGCCTCTCTGCACAACACCACTAGCCTCAGTGCCTCTCTGCACAACACCACTAGCCTCAGTGCCTCTCTGCACAACACCACTAGCCTCAGTGCCTCTCTGCACAACACCACTAGCCTCAGTGCCTCTCTGCACAACACCACTAGCCTCAGTGCCTCTCTGCACAACACCACTAGCCTCAGTGCCTCTCTGCACAACACCACTAGCCTCAGTTCCTCTCTGCACAACACCACTAGCCTCAGTGCCTCTCTGCACAACACCACTAGCCTCAGTGCCTCTCTGCACAACACCACTAGCCTCAGTGCCTCTCTGCACAACACCACTAGCCTCAGTGCCTCTCTGCACAACACCACTAGCCTCAGTGCCTCTCTGCACAACACCACTAGCCTCAGTGCCTATCTCCAGGACACCACTACACTCTGAAAGTGCAGAAAATGAATTATGTAGAACAACAGACTGTGCAATATGCCTTTTATCCACAACTCCAAGTCTACCAGATCCTACAGTAATCCATCTGCCATTCCTAGTATGTCTCTGCGGCAATGGCTTTGCAGCAGTTCCAGCCTGAATTTGTTTACCAGATAATTTACAAATCTCAGACTTCAAAAATACAATCTCCTGCCGCAAGATAGAGAACTGTCTACAGATTAGACAACAACCAAACCTCCAAAAAGTGGAACGTGAAACAAATGCAAAGCAACTATTACACTGAACTAAGTCTGCCATTCCAATGAGGCGAATAATTTAAATCAAACAAATTTTACCTTTTTTTTTTTTTTATTTATCCTCCTGGATACCTCAGATTACCTCCAGTTTATCTCCAGAATATCTCCAACCACACACACACTTAGAAGCAACACTCTCCAGAATATCTCCAACCACACACACACTTAGAAGCAACACTTAGATGAAGCAACCAAGCTCTATTAGCCAAGCTAATGACAACAGCCCTTATATACTCCTCAAATCACCTCCCACTAGGAATGTTTAACACCTGGGTAGGCCTCTGCTTATTAGCAAACAATAGCTAATTTAAATAGCAATCAATAGCAAGTAGCTACCTAATCCAATCAAATGCCTTATAATTACCAACAGGAAATCAAACCTTGTGCAGTCAGTAACCTTTTCCTACAGATGAATCTTACCTGTAACAGTAAAAAAGAACTCTTAGCACAACTCTTAGACAGTTGAAGCTTCTGTAAAACTCTCCAGAATATCTCCAACCACACACACACTTAGAAGCAACACTTAGATGAAGCAACCAAGCTCTAAAGAAAGTCATGCCATCATATAGTTATAAAACATGGTTAAAATGTCACTACTGCTAAGCACATGAGAAAAATAAACTCAGTGCCTTAAAGGGACTCTCCAGTGCCAGGAAAACAAACCTGTTAAAACCCCTTCAGTGACTCACCTGAATCCAGCACCAATGTCCCTCGACGCTGGGTCAGCCTCTGCCCACGGTCCTCCCCCGCCGACGTCAGCAAACGGCCACATACGCACATTAGACCTCCCCATAGGAAAGCATTGTCCAATGCTTTCCTATGCGGATTCAGGCGACGCTGGAGGTCCTCATGCAAAAGGGTGAGGACGTCTAGCGTTGTTTAAAACACTTTTTTCGTGTTTTAAGAACACGGAAGTCCCTCTAGTGGCTGTCTGATACCACTCCAATGGACCAAAGTGTACTGGGTGCCTGGAGTGTCCCAAATCTGTATGGATTTGAAATAATACCATACCATAAAAAAATGATAGAAGTCTAAAAGGTCTCTTTGCTAAACATACAATGTTATTTACTAAAGTGAACATTTTCTTGAATCAAATGTGAATTTGATGTGAATTTCAAGTTTAGGGCCACAAAAACTGAAATAGAAAGAAAATCAGCTGTGCTTCCAGTTTTATAATTGTTTTATAATTGTCACCTTAATAAATTTCCCTGATTACATTGTGATGAAGTCACTGTTGATTTACATGATTGTTTGCATGATTTATTTTTGATGGGCACGGGAGACCTAGAAAAAAAAAAGAAAGCTGTTACGCAGCTAAGATTGGACCATTTTCCAGCTCAGAAAGACAGAGAGAAAATATAAATGGAAAAATATATGGATAGAAGGATAGAGGAAAGACAGACAGACACACAAACAGAGAAACATGCTGTCATACTGAAAGAGACAGAAAGAGAGACAAAGAGAGTGAATTAGACAGACACCCTAAAATGATGTTCTATTAACTACATTTTGCTAGGGTAAGACATTTTCCAGTTAGTTTATGATGTCAGCAGATAATCTATCTATAGCAAAGACTTTTAAAAATCTCTCTGCATCCCGTTTTTGTAGTGAAGGACAATAGCAATCAATTTTAACATCTTCTATCGAACATCATTTTAAAATGCTATGCTCTGTATCATCTTACATACATTGCTTCTAATTTTAAACTTACTATTAATCTTGCACTAGCTGTCATTAACGATTTTAAAACCCCCAAAAATAGGATGCTCGGACATAAATATTTATTAATGACGCCCTCAGTCCTGCTAGATGGTTCCAAGAATAAGTCACTGAAACACTGGCCTTGTGAAATGATGCACCCACTTCCTAATCTGAACTGCCACTGCTTGCTTACAGAGTTCATCAATCATGTTTTATGGGTTCTAACCCAAGTCAGACGGCCTATCTGTCATTTGAGCATTGTAGTGGTGACAAAAACTGGTGCCCAAAATGTGCTGCAGGTGTAACTTTCACTCAGACTATTTCTGGGCTGCGTGAGATATGAGCGATCATCTGGGGAAAGAGTGCCATCTGGAGTCACCCAGCAAGAGTCCGTGTTAATAGGACACCTAGGAGACTGTCCGAGCTTTCAAGACACGACTGCATGTTCTCACTGCTGAAAGCTATTTATCAAAACAGCATAGCTGTAAGATTGGTTCTCTTTACAACAATCCTAGAAGTTTTTAAATAGGAAAGAAAAAAAAATAGAATTAATCTTTCAGTTATATTAATTGACATCCCTAGTTAATCTGTCGAAGGTTCATGTTTACTACTGAAATTACTATTATATCGCTATTTAGAGTGCAGGTTCGATCAAGAGGACCCATGTCTTAAAGGTTTTTTCTCAAAAATACTTTTGCCCTCTGTACATGTTGGTACTTGATAATTATTATTTAAAATGCTACATGGAACATGTTCTTGATGACCCCAGTTCTTCGCTGGCTGAGGATAATATAGTGCGGGAATGTTTGTGAATCTTTTTGTGAATATGGTGTTATTTGCTTTATTAAATAAAAGTGGAATTAAATATGCTGTGGACTGAACTTGCAAAAATAGGAATGTCACACTCTGTTGTGGGTACACTAACCAGCAGAACTATCTGCTCAATTGATGACTGTTATGAGAGGCCTACCAAGCCTTTCACAGAATGGTTAGAATATATATTAAACTCAGTTTGATAGAATTAAATAAATACATAAGTCACTGCCTTTATGCTCACTGGGATAACAATATGACATTGTTAAACCAGTAACAAATACATATTTGTGTGTATATTTTTACAAAAATATTTTAAAATCAGATACTCTTTATTTATATGTGTACTTTGTAGATTTGAGAACTAATGAGTAAATGCAATGCATCATGGTTAGCACATTTTAAACAGACATGCTCATTTATTAAAGCTCGCTTCAGGCACATGTACAGACAATTGCAGATAAAATAAAATCCTAAACCAACGTGTAGATTTAAAGCTACACATACCTGAAGACTGACTATGCTGCCCACAGGGAAAAACCTCTGCCCAAAAATGAGGTGTACAACATCCTATGATGTATGCTATGCATCAGCTGCAGGTGGTAGGCTGAAAGCATTAATATTTTAAGGTTTTCTGGTACAGAGGAAGATAGCATACATAATGCAAGGCACCTGATGTGACCCGATTGGTATGTCAAATAAAATAGATTTTTTTATCCTCTATTGATCTATTTGATAGGAATCATGTTTGATGTAGCAGAGTCCTTTGAAACATATTTATCAGCTTTCATATATTTTAATTCACAATATTTGTTGTTTATTTATGGTTAATTGCTCTAAGCTGATAAATGTCAATTTAGTGCAAATTCAAAAGAACCAGTGCTTGTTCATTAAACAGTTATGCTGAGCTGATGTCTGTATTGCATTATTTTAGGCAGGCAGATTCCCTTGTAGCCCAGCTTTTGATCTGCATTTTTATGTTTGATCTGTAATTCTTCAAAAGTTACATTTAATTAATTGATTCTAACAAAGAATATAGACAATGTTCGTGGTTCTGTTTCCCAATCAAACACAGTGTCAACTCATGCAAATAACGATATATTAACTATTGACCACCATAGATTTTCGGCAAGAAGTGGTACTTTTGTTTAAAACTGCTTAATGACTAGTTAATAATGTCATTTTATTGAAAAACTCTTTCACAGTTGAGTTTCACAGATCGCTTAAAATAACATGATCTTATTAAAATTTAGGTAAGATGTAGATTGTTGATCTATAATAAATTATAAGTTTAAGAGTAGCAAACAAGCAAAGTTCTAAAGTGGCTCATGCATCAAAAGTATGGGATGATCTTGCTGATTCTATTGGCTATCATTGTGACAGTTTTTTTTCCTAGTGACATGTATAGATATCATTCTTCGCCTATTGATACACTATGGCTGTATAAGTAATTCCACATTTTTTTTGTTCTCACATTTTCTTTTAACTGGTCAGTTTACTAGTTTTGATACACAGTGGATGGTTCGTTTTCTGTGGCTCTTCTGTGGCTAATTTGTTGACCTATCTTTCTTAATTTGGGAGGCTGCTAACTAAGAAGGGCTAAAGCTGACAATTAGCATAGCAGCAGTAAAGCCAGAAAAAGAAATGTGTGTTATCTGGCTGCTGACAAGCTAAGTTAGTCATATGTTATGCTGATAGAATTACTGCTCCATTGTAGTTCCCTTCGAGATTACTATGGAAATAGATATTGTTCCTGTTGCCAAACTGATGTATAGCTATCCTAACATCGCCCTGCGTGTTTATTTGACCCAGTATCTGTTATATGCTCAGACAGCTCTTGATGCAGATTTTTATTTTTTTATTTAAGGATACTATGATTGTCATCCATTGTGGAAACGTGTGGTCTCCTGTAAGGTGTCACATCCAGACTTCTGTTATTATCACATGTTGGGTTTTCATACAAACTGTAGGATTTGCTTTTGCCTTACTATTTGTTTGGGTTATCTGGTGATGTCAGCTCTGTGATGTCAGAACCTCTTCCAAATGTGATCATTTTGGGCTACCCCCTTTATAGAGACTAATGTTCTATCACTTTCCTCATTATAATTTTTGCTTTTCAAGGTGTGCTTCTCCTAGGACAAACTATTTCTCTGTAAATGCATGAAGTTACTTCAAGACACATGATCAAAACAGCATTTACAGTATATTTTCCAGCAATCCACTTATGCATTAGTAACTGATTAGCATGAAATGTTGCTGGATAATTCATCAAAAATGTTGGGGCACGTAAGAGATTGATTGTCCTGTGAAATGAACTAATTCACATTCACGATTCCACTTGATGAGGTAGTTCATGTCAGATAATACATAATCTGTTGTAATATTAAAAGACTATTTAATATAACTTTTATTTTAGCAAAACATTACCATTATTAATCATTACAAAAGCTAACACTATATGTGCATTGCATTCAAAATGTAACTTGTGTAAAACCCCTGTGTTAGAAGTTTAATATGTATTGTACAGATCCAGTTTCTTAATAATAAGCAGAACAGTAAAGGTTTTAATCCACAAAAGGGTTAATCCAATTTTGTTCGCGGTTAGAGAGGATGTAGTAGGCCTCTTGAGTTCTTTGACATGCCTCCTGTCCTTGCTACAGCAAAGCCTATCCGGTTTCCAGCAGTGACCATACATTTTTCATATAGCTGGTGAATGCTGTATAATGGATGGAGCCTAGTGATATGATATATACATTCAAATAGTAAGCAATGGTTAAATGAGAGGGGGGGAAAGAGGCATGCACTATGTTAAGACAAAATGTAACATTATACCAATGCTATTATATCATTATATAAATCCCTTCTATACACCATACACCATTATTATTATTTGTATTTATATAGCGCCAGCTTATTCCACAGCTCTTTACAATAAGAGGGAAATTGTATTGTTATATTCTCAGAAATATATATAGGGATATTCACTAATGTGAGAATTAAAATGGAATTTTAGGTCAAAATAGCCCAAACTGGAAGCATAGGTGACTTGGAGAATGTTTTCCTGTTCAGCTATTTTGACTTTGAATTTGAAATTCACTTTGAATTCTCACTTCAGTGAATAATCGTGTTTGTTTGTGTGAACACTGTAGTGCTGGTCTGTCCAGCTGTAGTCCTGTGAGCTGGGATCCTTGACTCCCATTATATCAGATAGCCATAGGATTTATTTGATTACATTTATAGTATGTTACTATTTCCTTCCCTACACATAGATCTGTGACTTGAGCTATTGCAATGCATTCAGTTCCAATAAAGAAGTTACACTGCTACAATGAAACAAATGAAATGTTTGCGGGTCAGAATTAAGTTTGCTTTTAAATTAATATATTCTAATGGGCAGCCTGCTTTAGAAATCATACATGCCTTGAGGCGTAAGTGATATTGCTTATGGGTAGTGTCCATGGAACATTGTGAAGGAACCGACAGGTGTACCATCTAACATAGATGTATGTTTGTTTACGTTATATTTGTATTTATAGGGAGAGAGAGATCATTTACCAAATACACTTCAGTTATGAAAATGTGTAAGGCAAAGTATGCAAACCACCATACATTTATACATAACCAATTTAGTCCATTGATGCGCATGCAAAAAAATAACTGTAATGAAATATTTGATTATCTAATAATACATTTATGTTTTTATGTGTACATGGAGTTGTAGTGGTTATGGTCTCAGTAGGCTACAGATGCCCCCCACAGATCTGGCAAATGGCATAAAAATTTTGATGAGATTCACATTTCAAATATTTGATGGTTTTAGCAATTCTGGCACACCCGGGGCAGGTGCTTTTAGGAACCTCAGGTTTTTGAGGACAAAGTATTTTAACTGTTTATTCAGTATGTAATGGTTAACGTGTCGCCACTATCTATCTCTATCTATCTATCTATGTATTCTTGAGAACCCATAACAATAAGAAGCAGATGCGTCATTGTGACAGCCGGTGAGCAGACTATGAGAAAAATGGCTTGATAAAAAAGTGCCTTGGGATACATGCAGCACACTGGATACTCAGTGAAAGACAGGAGCTGTTGATGGTGGTGACCTCTGAGAGCAAGTCATCTTACTATAAACAGAAGGGTGTGGAAAGCCATTGGTTTGAGCAGGACTTGTTTACTATCCTCTTTAGTTAACTTAAATAACTGCACAGAGCTGGCAGAACAGTGACAGCTTAAGGAAGGACAAAGTGTCTTAGCACTACTTGATTCAAGAAGACAATACTGACAGCTAACACAGAACCTTGTGATACTGAAATCCGGCACCACTATGATCACACAGTTGGATTGTTTTTGCCAATAGCATGCAATACGTGAGCATCTGGGGCTTTCTTTATTCATTTTTGGTTGTCATTTTAATTTAGACATTTTTTTTTTTTAAATGCCTGGGAATTTGTCGTAAGGATTGGAAGGTAAGATCTGTAAAAAAAAGTTTGAAAAATTAACTGCATTATAATTGTTTTTAAATATATTTTTAATAATGACTAGTGGGAAGATGCTTTATCTATATGCTTGACTAAAATATTTAGCAATAAAAAAAAATCACAATCTACCTCTTTAAGTGTGCAGTTTTCATCTTTTAGCAGTAGCATGTGTGCAAATATTTTGGTATAATGTGGTTACATATTGATCAAGCAGATATTCTCTGTGTTTATTATTGAAAGATGCAAGTTAAGACCATAGGACATGGTTCTTGACCCAGTTATCTTTGTTGATCTTTCTCCATTTAACATAAAAAAAATATCCATAGTCCTGTGTTTCAATTCATAAATTATCTTATAACATCTGTGCCACATTTCACTGTTCTGTATCAGGTATTAGAATCCTTGTACAGCTGTTTGACTTAATCACAAGCCTAAAGTTTGACACAGAGAATATAGCCCACTGCCTGTCCACATGTTTATTTGTACACATCATTTCTCAAATTATTGATATTGGGTATGCTCATGAAATAAATTTGCCAAATGCCTTTTAGCTAATTACCATGGTCACACTTTGAAAAAATAAGCAATACTGCAATACATATGGTAATACTCTTAAATTAGCAAGTTTGTTTAGAAGAGCTAACATGCACAAAATCTAACCCATTTATCAAGATCTTTAGACGTAAAACTTTTTTTTTTTGTGTGCGTAATTTTCTGCTTCGTACCATTATTAAACAATTGTTTTAGCTATGGATTTTTTAAAAACAAATATAAATGTAATCATATGCATACAGTAATTTTTTTACTTGGCCTATTTACGAATATTTGTGTTAATTTATAATGGCAAAGAAATGCTGCTACATCGTATAGTGTTCATCTGTGAAAATTGATTTAAATCCCCAGGGGGAGTGCATTGTTCAGGGAATGGAGTTTGAAGAAAGGCATGTTAAATTATTACAGCCAATAAGTTCCCCAGTTTAGTTTCTAGGGTCTGATGAACAGCAAGCAGCAAGATTTTGTTACATGCCATTTATTTCTGTGTCGCGCACTAGTAGTTTCTTAAAATTTGCCTGACTTTTTCTCACAGTTAATATCTTTACTCGTTTTTCTCTGTAAATGTGTATTGCATATTTTAAATTAATAGACACATTTATATCTGTATGTTTGCTACAGAAAGTATACAGCTTGTTTTTATCTTTATGTAGAATTAGATGTTTTGTTTGTGTCAAAGAAAAAAAAATTGTGAGTAAAAATTGGAACATTATAAAATTAATCACACTGCTATTTTATACCTGCTTGTGATAAATATATTTTTAAATAGTTGAATGTTTTAAGAATATATTTGGAATAAATGGGATTTTCATGTGTAATGAAATAATTCTCGTTGATTTGGTATTCCGTGTGCCTTTTCTGTGTATTTTTCTTTTTTAAAACATTCCCCAAAATTCAGGCATGTTTTTTTGTTTACAGAAAAAAAAAAAAACTTTCTTATTTGTTTCATACAACTGAAGAATTGAATACTTAGTATACATTTATCCATGTTTTCTATCTTTCAAATCTTGGCAATTAGTATTTTCCACTTTTGAAATCCTGATTTGGGACATTCTTTAATTTAGTTAGCAACGAATAATGAAATCTGAAATCATGTAGAAAATTATTTAAAATAATGAAAATATGGAAACATAAAATGTACACAATTTCAATGTTACAATCTTGGTAGTATTAATATTTTGTCCAATCCTCTAAAACCCATGAGTGATAAACAATTATCTAGCAAAATAATTATTTATTGTTTTTTTGTAAAACATTGTACTTCCTGTAATACACAGAATTATTTTTGGAAGTTAATTCAAATGAAAACCACGCACAGGCACAGACTAAACAGATATATCTTTACATCCATATCCATACAGGTATATATATATATTTAAACTCACTGCACCTTTGCAACACTGTATCAGAAAAAAAATGTTTTTATATATATATATATATATATATATATATATATATATATATATATATATATATATTTAAACAAATGCTGTCTTGAGATTACCCTATTTGGAAAATGGAATCACTCTGTGCTTCTTAAAATGCTTAGTTCAGCAGCACTCTTTCAGTGTTCCAGCATCGTAAAGGGTTAAGCTAGCTCTATTAATACCAGGAGCCTGTGTGGCTAGCTGTGAAAGATAAGATCTGTGGCTAGTAAATCAAAATGCCTCAATAAAATACTGTGCTATACAATGAAAAGCTAATATGACATTACACTGTGCAAGCTTTCTCCCATCACGCCTCTTTTTTCCTGCCTGAGTGGGATTATTTTCTGTAGCCATGAACTTCAAATTTGAAACAGGTTTGTGGGTAAAGTATTTTGCGTTGGTTTCAATTTCTCTTTAAGAGGGTTTTTTTCCTTCTGACAAAACAGTACAAAATTAGCAGTCTCCTACAAGAGAGAGAGAGACGTGAGTGTGCGACTGTCCTTTCTTGCAAAATAGACCTTTCGTAAATTGTTACCCGCTATGTAACACTCCTGTCTAAGCAGGGTGTTGAAAATAATAAAAGTTAATTAGAAGAAAATAAAGTCTAAAGTCAAAAC
Organism: Pelobates fuscus; assembly: GCF_036172605.1. NCBI lineage: Eukaryota > Metazoa > Chordata > Amphibia > Anura > Pelobatidae > Pelobates > Pelobates fuscus. Next base: position 229,829,231 of record NC_086318.1, read on the forward strand.
GTGTCTTGTGGGTAAACATTTGCATTTGTATGGAGTAAAAAAGAAATGTGTTAATTTTATATATATCTTTTTTTCCGAATGAGATTATTTATATATAAAGTATATAATATATGCATGTAAATATATACTTATATGTATAAGCATACCTATATATAAATAATAAATATCTGTGTGCTTTTAAGATTACTGGATGGTCGTTGTTGAGGATAGCGGGAAAAATGATATTACTATTCCACTGTTCTGAGTTTTGGATTTGGACTATATACAATTACTGACTGCATTTTCTGTACTAGATTTGTCATTTGAATATACTACTGGGAGTTTGACTACTGTTGCAGTACAGATCTGAACTATGCTACATGTATTGCACTGTAGGTGTTCAAGGCCAGTTAGCACCACTTTACTTTATTTTAAAATGTGCAACTTAAAAATATATGGCTCAATAATTAAAGACTGAGTTTAAATATGCATTATTGCCTCATGCTGTATAATTTTCCCATATATATATATATATAATATTGCATATTTTAAAACTACGATTCGCAATAAAGGTATTTCTTATTATTGGCATAGTATGCCTTTGAATGAAATATTTTTAATTACCAAGTTTCTTAAATCAATTATATGTGTACATTCGTAAGATACATACGCAATGTGTTTAATAATATTTATTTCTGCAGTTACAGCAGGTGAGAATTAATGCCCTTTGGTTCATAATAAGATCTACATTTCTCTCATATTATTTATTTTGTATTATACATCAGCCTGGATTCACTCACTGGTTATGTTAACTCATTATTTTTTATAATTTGTGTACCAGATGGTACTGCATCACCTTGTTTGTTATATCTGGTCTTGTCCTGGTGGGATTATATAACATTATTTTTGTGTGTGTGTGTGTGTGTGTGTTTGTGATCATTATTTTATTAATGTGATCATATGACTTTCACGAATATTTAACACAGAAAGCCTGGTTGTCTTTATTTATCCATGTAAGTAAAGTAAAGTTCCTTTTGCGCACTGTCTGTCATTTACATAGAGCTAATTTTTCTTTTAGAATAAGGGTTAACTCTTTTTGTTTACTGAAGAGCAATTTATCACTTGAAGTCCGTGGAAATATTGCTATTCAATAAGCAGAGCAAACCCTTACTATACTAAGAGAATTCAACCCAGTGTATTAAATCTCCTACACCATTTATCATGTGCTTGTTTGATGAACACAGGACTTTTCCACATAGGGGAAAACAGGCACACCAATCCAGTAAATATTCTATATGCTATTTTATATGCAGATTCTTACTTGCACTGAAATACTTACATTACAGATATAGGATGCGATCAGTATCTTCATTTGCAGTCTTATGTAAAGTCATTATGGTTAATGTCTGTATGGAGACATGGAGCCTCATAATTATAGAATCAATTTTGTTTTCAGTTAATACAATAGATAACCGTCCGCCTTATACATTACTATTGTCATAATACATTTTATACCCAACAGTTCCCTTCATTACTGCCCCCCCTTAGCAGTTTTGTCGGGACACCAGTTTCAAAGTTCCAATTCGTTTTCATATAAATTCTACTTTATCCCTTTCCTCCGTAAACTATCCTTGTTGCACATGCTTGCTTGCATCATTTCTGCCTTCCATTACACCTGCTTTCACTCCTGTATAATTTGCCCTCTGCTTCTCTTCCTTTGCCATTTGCCTCACTGTACGTGTTACTTGTTCCTCTTTCTTACTGCTACGTTACAGACAAGTCGGATCTTCCTAATCGTCTCTAGGCGTATCCAATATCTCCTCTGCGGGGCTGCTGCACTGTGTAATGGTGCTTAATGCGCAAGTTATAGGCATGGGATCATGGTATGTAACCAGATCCAGCTTGTCCTTTGTAGGACTCTGAAAAAAAGGAAACTGGGTACATAGATCCAGCTGCAAATCCCCCGTGAAACTCTTTCCAAAAGAAAGAGTTTTTAATAATTAAAACACACCAGTAACTAATGGTGCCTGCACTTACTTCCTTATTTAATCTTCATGAGAGCTCCCTTTCATTTCCCAGAAGCACTAGTACTGTGAGTGATGTTTTGTAAGAATTCTGTGCCTCACGACCAGGTCTTAAGATTGACCCTGGCTGTACTTGAGTAATATTTGCTCCTTGTTGCTATGTGACCAAATGTTGGTATTGGGAAACGTGATCTGCATGATCTAAGTGACTGACCTGGGTAAGGTAATTGGTCTAATATATAGTAGATCCAGCTGACATCTTGGGATATTCAGACAGTGTGGTATCTACCATTTACAAAGAGAGGCACAATAAAAAAGAAAGTATTATTTCTGAATCCCTCACCCCCATACCCTCTGTTCCCTCCAGAGGTGTCGTTCGACAACTTTTCTCTACCCACTCCCATACAAATGCTCACAGTGCTCCATCAACTCCAAATTCTGCCTAATGACTTACAATATAATTACTCAATTACATGGGCCTAGTCTAAATCTCACTCTTTCCAGGACAAAGCAAGTTCCTTCCACTGCCCACCCAATTTCCTTGGATGTTTTACCCATTGACTAGCAAGTTGTACTTAAGCAACATACTCACCAATATTATGTTCTAACTGAGACTTTTGTTCTTTAAAAAAAGGTTAAGGAAGAAACACATCAAGTGAGCGGAAGGTCTGTGGGTGTCAACACTTTGTTAATGAGAGAGGTCAGAAGAGCATAGCAAGATTTATTCAAGCTTACAAAACACTACAGATAGTCAAATAACTACCCTCATAGTGTGCATCTTCGAAAACAGAATGTGTTGAACCTTGAAATGGAATGGGTACAGCAGCAAATCATGTTTCTTCTTAGCTGAAGTGGAACAGGAAGTTACAGCAGACATGTGTCTCCCAGCACTGTCACATCACTGCTACTCATATTGCTGTCCACACTGGCACACATACTGCTAGTACACACCTTGCTACTACGCACAATGTTACCCACACCAAGCACAAGCTACTACACATGATGCTACCCAAACTGTTACAAACATAAACCGCTGCACACATTCTACACACACTCAGACACACATACACTACACACACGCGTGCACATCGCACACTCACTTCTTGCATCTTCACAGAGTTTAACTCTGCTGGGCATCCTCACACTTTGCATGAGGACATCCAGCGTCTTCAAAATCCCCATAGAAAACATTGATTTAATGCTTTCCTATAGGGTAGGCCTAATGCACAAGCGCATGGGCATTAGCTTCTCCCCCTGTTTTTGATGACCTTAGTTAGCACTGGAAAGAGGTAAGTGTAAACATTTTTTTTTTCTTCAACCCTTAACACCTCGGGGAGGGCCTTATGTATGGGGACACTATAGCATTAGAAATACACTTTTGTATTCCTAAAGCTATACTGTTCCTAAAAGATCCTAGCAATTTATTAGAAGTTTTCAATGGTGAAATATGAAAAGGTAGGTTTCATTAAGGAAACAGCAGAACCTATATATAGAGATATATAATAACAGTAACAGAGTATTTAACCAGGAGGGTACATTCAGATTACTCTGGTTTTCAAGAATGTCCTGGGGATGTTACCTTAGCCCAAAATCCAGGGGTTGTTACTATTACCCAATTTAATGATACTCATTTTATCTACCTCGGAAGGATGAAGGACTGAGTCAATCCTGCTTCCCAAGGGTTGAACAGACTGTACTGATGATGTATTAACCCACTGAGCTATCTCACCAGCCTATGTAATGAGAAAATACATGAGAGTATTTGTATATATGATAGTTTAATAAGGCACAATTCCTTACTATCAGACATAAAAAAAATAAATAAAGAAATTCATAAATATCACTTTTGCTTGTTGTTTCTGAGAATGCAGTTTAAGTCCACAAGGGGGCAAGAATGTATTAATATTGTCTTGACAATCAAAATCAGGTTGTCCAAACAAAGGTGCCTTTTATGAAAACTGGTATAACAGCAACGTTAGCAGGACTCAAATGAATGGCTGTATTATTTTTAATAGTGCAGATATCATAACAGGTCATTTTTTAATTTCTCCTGGTATCTGCCTTTGAATTTTGTTAGCTCCTGCAAAGCACTGATGCATTCGTTCTACAGTCTCCATGTGTTCCTAAAGAAGGGGAGGAGGGAAGGGGCAAGGGAGAATTACACTGTCTCCTATTTCACCATCAGACAGTCTAAGTCTTTTTTGCCTCTAGAGTTGATGATGAATCTCACTTCCCATCATGCTTAACCAGCGTGTTGGTGATTCGCTGAATCTCATTTCCCATAATGCTTAACCAGCATGTTCATGATTCACCTTGCATCCAAGGCTGTTCCTTTCCCTGTCCTATGGAAAATTAGTACTTAAAAAGTACAAAAGGAAGAAGCACATACATGGAACAAATACAATCAGCACTGTGTTCCATTTAATAGTAGTTTGTTTGTTTTTTCCATTTCAGGGCTTGCCCTATGATTTAAAGCCTTTTATGAAAACACTATGTGTGGTTTCAACAAAGCTAACAAGCAACAGCGAGAGTAATTTTATAAATTAGTATCTAGTCCCTACCCACAAACTGTTGTATGGGGTAGATGAATAGAAGGGGTCTCTAGTTCAACCTGTAAATTGAGGTGTAAGAAAATAACAGAGCAATTACATGGAGCAGGAGTCCGAACAAGCCGTGCATATTAATGGGACACTTTAGTCACCAGAACAACTACAACTAAATGTAGTTGTTCTGATGTCTATAGCCTATCCCTGCAGACTTTTGAACAGAAACAGTGCCTTTTCAGAGAAAAGGCAGTGTTTACATTGCTGGCTAGTAACACCTCTAGTGGCAGTCACTCAGACGGCCACTAAAGGTGTTTCCTGGGTCATAATGTGCAGCACTGGTGCTTAGTGTCTCCATGCTCTGCATGGAGATGCTGAACGTTCCCCATAGAGGTGCATTGATTTAATGCATCTCAATGAGAACATACTGATTGGTGCAGTGCAACGCTTTGCAGCATGTGTGCAATAGTCTCCCACAGCTTTCCTATGGAAGAGCATTGGATTGGTTGAGATAATCAAAATTGATTAACTTAGACAATGAGGTGGAGTCAGGCAGGGCCAGCCGTGGCAAGACCAGTGAGGTGTGGGGAAAAAGGTGAGTAAAATCACCTTTTTACTGCTCTGACAAGAAGGCCAGGGACCTAAACAAGCAACACACATACTATACAGTCAGGAATACATGTTTGTATTCCTGATAATACTTAAAGTGTTACTTTAAGTATTGGGATGCCCAGGACGCCTAACTAAACTTGGGGAAGAAAAATGCACATTCTCAGTCATTTGAGTAAATAGGCAATAGACCAGGGTTGGTCGTACAACACCAATATGACTAGGAAGATGCCCTATAAACAGAGTGCAACTATCTTCTACCACAAATATATTGCCTTGCTGTACCCAAACATTGCTGTAAACCTAACCATTCTCGATATTCTGTTTACCTATGTGCGGTAAAAGACAAGTGGACAGATATTCTGGCACTATATCCCCTTAAAATAAAGTAGATCCCCTAAATATATCCACTAACCGTTACCTTTAACCCCTTAAGGACATATGACATGTCTGACACGTCATGATTCCCTTTTATTCCAGAAGTTTGGTCCTTAAGGGGTTAAAAGACACTAAAAAATCAAAGTCATACTTACATTCAGCAATACGAAACAATGCTTGTTGTTTCTCATCTACAGCTTTTAGACGTAAGCATTAATTAAGAATAAGAGAATAAAATACTTTCTAAAAACCTCCAACCCAGCTTTGAATAACATGTAAAAAAAAAATTAAAATTTATACATCACTGTCATTGTGTGAAAGGTTCTGGTAAATGAATAGTACATGTTGAGGAACACTGCTACACTTTGCCCATATACCAGATGGCAGGCACACCATTTAGGTGTAAAGCTGGTTGATGAGCATATGGTATATTCACACAGCAAACATCTGTTCTCTAGAATCAGAACAGAGTATCTTTGCTACCACTCCTGAGTTACTCACCAACATACTGTATCAGCACTTACTGTCCATTCACACACATCATGCCTAGAGAGGTTTCATTGGAAGTATCGGAAACTAGATCTTAAATCCAGTGGCACTGGCACTTATGAGCCTATAAACCTGTTGCATATAGAGTATTATGAAGGAGCAGAGCGTTCTGTATTTATATCACATAGAACGTTCCCGTGTTGTATTCATTTATACATCAAAAGGTATGTAATGTGAAGCTGACACTGAATTTACCCAAATCAGTTAAGCATATCTACTTTTTGAAATTTGGTTTTCAATTGCAACACTTTAGTGTTTAGTCATAAAACAACCCTGATATGTTGACATGAATACTATTGCGTTAGGAATACAAACATGACCTGCTATAGATTAGGTAAGTATTATAATATATACTAGGTATACTATATTGCATATGATATACTACAGTTCTAGAGTGTGCACTGTATTTACCAAATATTCCCGTAAACAGTAAAATCAAGCAGGGGCATGCAGGCACTTTTCAGCCTTAAAGGAGCACACATTAGTAGTTATGGTGCCAGAACTGACTTGGTAAACTCCCAGGGAAAGGAGTCAAACCGTTCGCAAAAAGTTTTCCAAAAAACCTATGGTCCAGCACTCAGGTGTTGCCTGATTTACATCACTATCACATGGATATTAACTGATAAGTATCGATTTGCTTTGAGCGCACGTCATTTTGTTGTATCACTATAAGTTTGACTACTTGGCATGGGGGGATGCCAGAACACCCTTTCTAGTGCTTCTGGTCCTTGAAGTTTAAACACTGTTCCAAGTCAGTCTGGCTAGCCTTCCCCTCCTACCCACACTGAAAGTTTCCCTTTGTTTTTATATCATACAACAAATAACAAATCATCCCTGATAAATAGCTTCTCCAACTGTATGATTAAACAAGAATCATGTACCTAAATCTGTCTTACTGTCTGTCTGTAGACAGTGAAAGCTTAAGGCTAAAGCAACTTTGTCTGCTTTCCTCTGAAACTAGCATCTTTTTAACATTACTTTCTTTTAGGCGGTCTATTTCTCTTTGTGTTTCTAATACTTTATTTGCAGAGCTCACTACTTATGTTATTATTTTTGCTCTCTTCTTATGAAGGATAGGCACAAGTAGTCTTTTCCTAAATGTGAAAATTAGTGATTTGAAAACCAGATGACAATTTATAGGCTAAAATAGCCAAGCTCTGACAAGAGCTAAGTGAAAGATTTTTTTTTCAAAATCTACTTTTTATCTAAATTTTGCATTGTGCGTTTTTTTTTTAATACAAATCTGTGTGTCGTGAATAAAACCCTCACAAAGTTATTTACTAAGAGTTAAATTAAAATTGAATTTTAAATTTAAACTAGCTGTAATGGACACATTCTCTATAATAATGGAAAACAAGTCATCGATGCTGTCAGTTTGACTACTCTGATCTTAAATTTGAAATTTACTTCTCACTTTAGTGAATAACCGAGTCAGCATTTGTGTTCTTTTTCATCAGCAATCATTTGCCACATTTATTTTAACATCCCTGGCCAATAAAGAAGTGTTTTTATAAAAGACTTACGCAGGGCGATACCAGCAGGTTTAGTCACTGAACTCTGAATTTTAGTGATTAACTTAGAATGGAAAATCTAAGACTATAGCCAAGCTATTACTATAACTGAAATAGTTTTTTTTTCCTCCCCCAATTCAGCTTTATAGCAATTCTTATTTAATTTACTAAAATTTGAATTTAGTCTGAGGACAAAAGTCTGGAAGGTTGGATATTCTTTATTTTTTATTTTTTGTTTTATGTATAAACCAAGGGTAAATCTGACACTCTAGCCAAAGAAAAATGGAAATAAAGCACACAACCAGGGTGCTTCTCAGCGCTAGAATAGCTAAATGAAAAAAAAAAGATTTATTTATTTATTTATTTATTTATTTCAATAACATGATTATTTACATTAAGAACAATTAGTACTTAAATTACCATTCCATTTATTATTATTATTATATTATGTCTTTAAGAAAGTGCTTGATATCTTTTGAAGCAAGCAGTTCAGGAAACGAATAGTTAAAGCATTACTCTAACCCTTTTAAAGTATTTTTTATTAATCTAGTATGCCCTGTTGAGCATTAATAATTAGGTCCCTTAATTTAAAACCTGCCAAAAAAAGCAATAAACTAACCTGGAATGCAGCGCTGGGCGATTATCCCCATCTGACGTCACTGCTGCCCTTGGGAGGTCCAATCAAATGCTTCTCATAGAGAAGCATTTCATTGGAAGGTAGATTATCTCAGAATGCATAACAGGGAGTGGGGGTGGACAGAGAGGGCAGTAGGGGATTTAAAGGAAGTAGGAAGGTAAGAGGGGAGGTCAAGGCTCCCCCTTGCAGGCGTGATCCCAGCACTGCCCACAAGGAAGAAACTCATCACATCTGTCACCTGCAAGCTGTGCACACTGATGACAGACTTTTTTTATTCACAGAATTTTCATTAGGCAGTATAGTTCCGAGCTGTCTAAGTCACGTCTGCCAGTGGTGCATCTAGCCCCTGGTACAAAAGTACAAACATTTTTAAATGTGCAGCGTTTCAAGCAGAAACCCTACACATACAGATTCCTACCACCATGGCCACTTCAAAAAGCAGAATAGGTCAAATTGGTTGGGATAACCCTTACTATGGCAATTATTAACCCTTCTCTGAAGTAATTATTGATAAAAATCACTTAAGCTTGTGGCGGGTGGCTTTTTGATTCTACAGAAACATGAATGTGTAAAATGTTTAACCTAAAGGATATATCTTATTTTCATCCTAATTTAGTGTATCGGTATTTTATTTGGACATTCCAAAATATTTTCCTTTTTCATCCAACTCATTAACTATGTGAAAATATGTTACTGTTCTGTAATTCTATCACTTATATTTTACTGCGCTGATATTATTTTATATTCCATCTATTCATCTACATATATTAATATCAACATAGTGGCTGTTATTAGCCATGAGATGTATGTTGTCTTCTATGACCAATATTCTTCAGCCGAAACTTGAATGTCTTCTTTACTATATTCACCCAGAGCTCGCAAAACAAATCACTTTACAACACTTGAGTCCATGCACAAGACAGTGATACTGTGCTCTGATTGCCAGGAAGCATTAGAGCGAAAATAGAAGCAATGTCTCCCGTGATTCAATTTGTATGCTTACACTAATTTAAAGGAAACCCTGCTGATTGTATCAGTTGCTCGTAAATTTATATTTGTTACAAAAAAAGAATAACAAATTGTGTAAATTAGCAAGCATTTCATCTTTCACCGGGCATTTTTAATTTATGTTTTCCCAGAAAATCTAATATAGAATGATTAACCAAGAATAGCTAAAAGTAGGCATAGACTAAGTTTAGTTTATAAGATGCAAAAGAAAATTGTAACAAATTGTAAGGCAGTTAACTTTTTCGATGATCAATCAAAAAAGTAGATTTTGCTTAAACTTGAACAGGTTCAAAATATATATACAGTACATTCCACTTCAGCCTAGTTGAATAATGTTTAAAACGCATATGTTTTAACCTTTTTTTTTTTTTTTTATGTACTAATGTCAGGCATTAGTAAGGAGGTCTCCCTCCTCTTTAAAACCTGCAAATAAAGTGCTAAATTTACCTAAAATTCAGCAGCGGGCAAAGCTCTTGGCGCTGCTCTGCATGTCTCTGTCCGAAATAATCCCTGCCCTCGTGCTGTCCAATGAAATGCACATTGAGAAGCATTTGATTGGATTGTCTCGCTGCCTCAGAGCTCATTTTCGCGGTCTGAGCCAGTGAGGGGAAGGAGGGGATTATTATTATTAATATTTTTTATAACGCGCCAACAAATTCCACAGCGCTGTTCAATGGGTGGACGAACAAACACATAATTGTAACCAGGTGAGTTGGACGTACGAGAACAGAGGCGTTAAGGGCCCTGCTCAATGAGCTTACAACGAGCTTTCTTTTTTTTTCACTTCAAGCAAGTTATGCAGGGAGGCAGGAGGGGAGAGCAAGGCATCCCCTTGCAGACATCAATTTTGCACAGAATTGGTATTAGGCAGACCAAAACAGACTACTGGGCTGTCTAAGTTGTATGCAGTGGAGTAGTAACTAGCCCTCAGCACAAAAGTGCAGCTTACGATGTGTGTGCAGCATTTCAAGCTAAATGTGTATGGTGCAGAGTGTAAGTGCACCCTTTCTCAGCTCTGACTGAAGCTGATAACTGCCCATTTTATGAATATGGGTGCAGCTCTAAGACGGCTCCCCCCAGAGCTGTCAATCAGGTAGGCATACTTCTCAGTTACACAGTGCTTTTATAATTTGTTCACTTGGTGAACATTCCCCAACAACTTGAGCGATCATTGCACACAGCCAGATTCACAGCACTGTTAACCTGTCTTTGCAGAAACTCTAGAGCTTCTGCTTCTTAGCTGGTATTATTTTATTGTATCTGTTTTTAAGTGGTATGGTTGTGTATCATTCTAATCAGGGGTAGGCAACCTTCGGACCATAATTCTCTTACAGCCATAATGCTGGCAAAGCAAATTTTTATGAAAAGAACACTAAATAAAACTTTTGTTTCATTTTACGTAAATTGTCCGTCAGTGTTCTAACAGGGTGATGTAGAATTTGTGATAACTGCTTATGTAACACAAGTGATGTCTGCGTTCGCTGTACAGTTCAGCTGCCATACACCACACCACCATCTAGTGGTGGAAATGTGCTAGTTACTTTAGATTTTTATATGCATACTGTATATGTAGATAGCCAGTACATTGTTAAACACATATCTGCTCACTAGACTAGCCATAAGACTTGCTTTTCTCACAAAAATCTAAAATTTGCAGTGATGCCACTACTGCAAAGGATTCTCGGTAGGCATTTGCAAATTAGTTCAACAAAGAATCACATTCATGCCACATTATTTCATTTTAAAGATGGATTCCTTAGAGTTTGTGTTTGCTGTATACAACAGCTTTGAAACACAACTCAGGAAGAGATGCAGACAGCTGTCCATGAGTGGTTCATTGGCTTTGCAATTTTTCCCATTTTTTCACAATTTTTCCCAACCTTAGTCAGAAATATATATATATATATATATATATATATATATATATATATATATATATTTTTTTTTTTAAAAAGCCTATTTTATCTATGCCCTCATAATAATGTTCTCACATTTGGACTGCTTTTAAATTACCTATGGGTTAATTTTGTACTTTATAGAGTTTTACTTTTAATCGTGTGGTTCTATAAACCTTCAAAAAACATGTGGGCACCATGCAACACCAGTTACCACATTCATCTTACCCTTAGCATGTACAGAACATGCATCACACAGTTATGTTGTTTTAGGGCTTCCATTACAATATATAACCTCTCCCCCCTCCGTTCGCAACCATGAATGATATTCCCACCTTTTACTATTTCCTTGCCCTCCATGTCCATATCTCTACCTACTTCCCACATCTCTACATACCTCTTCTTACCAAGTTTGTTTACTTGTTCCTACCTCTCTATCCTTCCTTGGCCAACATTCCTGTTTCTTGTTTCTCATGCCTTCATAAGTCATTATGCTCATCTCCTAGCTCTCTCATGTTCTACAGCCATCATACCCCTTTTTTTTTTTTTGCAAACTCCCTTCCTTTATTCCCATGTCCACTCTTTCCAAGCCAAGCATCATGTCCCATTAATCAGCCTCTCTATTTGTGTATTTGACCATATTTCCTTCCCTCTTACCATCAATCATTGCCTTGTGCTTCTTATTTCCTTGGGTTCGTGGCACAGTTGGCAATGAAAAAATCTTAAATGCAGTCTATTCTGAAGGGCAACAGCTTGATTACGAATAATGTGAGTTATGGCGCTCAGTGTTATGATGCCACACAATTTACAGCCACAATTAGCCCTCTGACTATAGACTATGGCTAGGAGCACTGGAAAGAATAATAGAAAAAAGTTGTCCATACTGCTTCAGTGGAAATACTGCCTTTGCTATCAAAAAATATTGCCCTATTTACATCCTGGCCCTGGAGCCCTTGACACAAATGATCTGGGATGACCCGAACATACATGGGATCAGATTACAGGGTGTGGAACACAAACTATCCCTATTTGCAAACGACATCCTGCTAACCCTAGAACAACCTCACATATCCCTACCTAACTTTCACAACATCCTCAACCTTTACAGTAAGTGCTCATATTACAAGCTTAATGTCTCCAAAACCCTTACGTTATGTATTCACATACCAAATAAAGACACCCTACACCTCAAACGCACCTTAAAGTACGATTGGAGGTACGACCATCTTAAATAGGTAGGGATAAATATCGCCCCCTCACCTACTACCCTGTACAAAGCTAATTACCACAAACTGATGAGCGACGTCAAGAATATTATACAAGGGTGGAAAGGGAAATTTATCTCGTGGTCGGGTAGGATAGCAGCAGTCAAAATGACAATACTCCCTAAAATTCTATGTATATTCCGCACACTCCCACTCAAACTACCTACGAAGTATCTCCCAGACATGCAAAAAATCTTAAACGCTTATATATGGAATGATGCTAAACCAAGGGTGGCCAGAGCAACTATGTACACACTGTTTGACAAGGGAGGTATGGGAATACCTGATCTGAAAGGGTACTATAGGGCAGCCCAATTGGGCCCCCTCCTCTCAGCTTTCCACCATGACCAACCCTTGGCGTGGGCAGCCATGGAACAGAAGCAAGCAGCGGGGATCCCAATCACAACATTAGCCTGGCTCCCCAAAACCCAAAGGCCGGCCAACTTCCTCCTGCTGCCTACCACATCCCTCATGCTCGAAATCTGGGATAGCTACCGCGCTAAAACTGAACTTGTGGGGAAGCTCTCACCAATGCTACCCATGGCCGCCCTTCCACACGCCATTAAGGACTTCAACCACACTGTAGCGGCACTTACCTTATCCGGGGGCCGGACGAGGTCCTCTCTTCAAGCCGCGCGCGGTCCTGCGGCTGCACGAGCCGCGCGCGGCTCGTCCGACTGTTCTGACAGGAAGGCGGGCAGTGACCGTGAGAAGCGGTCACGTGTCCCGCCTGCAGCTAAGAGCGCGCCGCGAATCTCGGGCGCGCTCTTAAAGAGACAGTGGGAGCCTAAATTGCAAAAAGGCTCCCATTGGCTCCTGTCATGCCAATCACCCCATACACTTACCTGTTGGGGGAGTGGAAGTGACAGGAGCCAATCACATTAGTTTGAAGGCTACTTATACTTACCCTTTTCCCTTAGTTCCTTGCCCTATCGTGGTTTCTGCTACAGTTCCCTTTAGTGCTTGTTGTGTTCAGTTGTGTTTCTCCGTATTTGACCTTGGCTTTGTATTCTGACTTCGTTTTCGCTTTATCCTTTTCTGTACTGTTTGCCGGCTTGCTGATTCCTGTGTACCAGTCCCCGGCTAGTTTTCGTTTACGCTGTCTCTTTGTGCCCTTGACCTCGGATCGTTCCTGACTCTGTCTTATCCTATTACGTCGAGTCCGGCCACTCTAAGGTCCGGTAGACGTATCTCTCCTCTGTACTGTCTTCTGTTAGGCTGGATCCTGCGTGTAGGGGTATATACTCGTTACATTACGATAGGGCCATGGACCCCGCAGATTTAGCTCAACAGATGGCGACCCATGAGGCTAGATTTGTAGAGCAGGATCACCGTATGGATCAAATAGCTCAGGCTCTCCAGACGCTCTTAGCTAGAACCATTCCAGCAACCGCACCTAACCCTCCTGCACCCCTGCTTCCTGAAGTATCGACTATGCCTAACGCTACAGCACATTTAACGCCTCCTCCTAGGTATGGAGGGGATTCTAAGACATGCAGAGGGTTCATTAACCAAATAGAGTTTCATTTTGAAATGTATCCACGTTCATTTCCCACAGAGAGGTCTAAAGTTGGGTTCTTTATGCACCAACTTACCGACAAAGCACTTGAATGGGCAAACCCTATTTGGGAGGCTAATGGACCTATGGTGCATAACTTTCACAGTTTCCTAACAGCTTTTCGCAGAACTTTTGATACTATGAAAAGGTCTAAGAATGCCGCTAGAGCATTAATGAGGGTTAAACAGGGTTCTAGGTCTGTGGCTGATTACGCTATACAGTTTCGTACCCTTGCCTCACAGGTCGATTGGACCAATAATGGGTTAACTACGGCCTTCATGGAAGGTTTATCAGACTCTATATTGGATGAGGTAGCAGCTAAGGAGCTTCCTATTGCCTTAGAGGACCTTATTGACTACCTCATCGATATAGATAATAGGATTCGTGACAGGCTCTATACTAAGAACAGGAATAGACGTTTTGTTACACCTATTCAACCCAGAGTTAATATACCGGAGAGTGTTAAAGTACCTGAAGAGGAACCTATGCAATTAGGGGTTGCCAAACTCTCAGATACTGAGAAATTACATAGGAGAAGGGAGGGACTCTGCCTATATTGTGGTAAGAGAGACCATATGGTAAAGGAGTGTCCTCTGCTCCCGGAAAACTCTCGCACCTAAGACCTTATAGGGGACTGGCCTTGGGTGTGATTTCTAAGTCTCCTACTTTGCCTCCTAACCGACTGCTTCTCCCTGTTTCTTTACATATGGGAGAGAGTTGTATAGTTGAAAACATAGACGCCCTGGTTGATTCTGGGGCAGCCGAGAACTTTATAGACTCTGGTTTTGTAAAGAGAAACAATATTCCCATCAGAGAGAAGGAGATACCCTTGGCCGTTGAGGCCATAGATGGTAGACCATTGATATCTCCTGTTGTTACTCACGAGACTGCACCGCTACACATGTACACAGGGGTTCTACACTATGAAACCATTCGGTTCCAGGTCATCACCTCTCCCTCTTCACAGTTGGTGTTAGGGTATCCATGGTTACGTGCCCACAATCCCATTTTTGACTGGGAGACAGGGCAGATAAAATCATGGAGTGAAGCCTGCCATGAGTCATGTACTATTGAAGTCACGCCTGTGAATTCTATTAACGTTCCTACTGTTCCTCCTTTATCTACGACTATACCCTCTCAGTATTTAACTTTAAAGACTGTCTTTGATAAAAGAGAGGCTGACAAATTACCGCCTCACAGACCCTACGATTGTGCTATTGATTTGTTGCCTGGTACTATACCTCCTAAGGGCAGGGTGTACCCCCTATCGGTTCAAGAAAACCGTGTCATGGAGGAGTACATTAAAGAGTCATTAGACAAGGGATTTATTAGAAGATCCTCTTCTCCGGCTGGAGCGGGGTTCTTCTTTGTATCAAAGAAAGAAGGTGATTTAAGACCTTGCATTGATTATAGAGGTCTTAACAAGATCACCATCAAAAATGCTTACCCTATACCTCTAATAACAGAATTGTTTGACAGGCTCAAACATGCTACGGTATTCACCAAATTAGATCTTAGAGGAGCATACAATTTGATACGTATTAAAAAGGACCACGAATGGAAGACAGCCTTTAACACTCGGTCAGGTCATTATGAGTATACCGTCATGCCATTTGGGCTTTGCAATGCCCCAGCAGTGTTCCAAGAATTTATTAATGATGTCTTAAGGGATTTTATTCACTCATTTGTTATTGTGTACTTGGATGACATTTTAATATATTCTACAGACATTCACGCTCATCACAGACATGTTACAACAGTTCTGAAGACCCTTCTTGCTAATGGTCTTTATTGCAAATTAGAAAAATGTCTATTCGACCAGTCCGAGGTCCAGTTTTTAGGGTATTTGATTTCCGCCGAGGGTTTTCGGATGGATCCCCAGAAGCTCGCTGCAGTCATAGAATGGCCTCTGCCGCAAGGTCTGAAAGCCATCCAGCGTTTTCTGGGGTTCTCTAATTATTATAGACGTTTTATCAAAGGTTTTTCGTCTATAGTAGCGCCTATAACTCGTATGACTAAAAAGGATGGCAATACACGTGTCTGGTCTACTGAGGCACTTCAGGCTTTTGACTTTCTTAAGACTACGTTCGCCTCTGCCCCTATTTTACAGCATCCTGTCCCCTCATTGCCATATATACTTGAGGTTGATGCTTCCGATATAGGGGTAGGTGCTGTCTTATCCCAAAGAGAGTCTCCTGACAAGCCATTGCATCCTTGTGGCTTCTTTTCTAAACAAATGTCCAAGGCAGAGAGGAATTATGATGTGGGTAATCGCGAACTCCTTGCTATCATTTTAGCACTCAAAGAATGGAGACATTTGCTAGAAGGAACTAAGGATCCTATTCTCATATTTACAGATCATAAGAACCTATCCTACCTTAGCGAAGCTAAAAGATTGTCTTCAAGGCAGGCTAGGTGGTCACTGTTCTTGTCTCATTTTAATTATATAATCACCTATAGGCCAGGTGACCGGAACACTAAAGCGGACGCCCTGTCCAGACAATTCGAGACTATTGACAAACAGGAGATTGATGTCACTCCTGTCATTCCCCCAGACAGGATAATAGCAACTACTATATTGTCTATTTCCTCGTCCCTCTTGCAGGCCATACAAGCGAAACAAGGCATGGCACCCAGCGAGAGGCCTAATGATAAATTGTTCGTTGACATTCCCGAGAGACGGGATATTCTGTCACTTTATCACGATACTAAGACTGCTGGACATCCTGGTATTTCCAAAACAGTGTCAGCCGTTTCTCGGTATTTCTGGTGGGATACCTTACGTAAGGATGTTACTGACTATATAAGTGCTTGTACTACTTGTGCATGTATGAAAACCTCTCGTAGAGTTCCTTGTGGGCTGTTGCATCCGTTGCCCGTTCCCGAGAGACCTTGGTCTAATCTATCAATGGATTTTATTGTTGAATTACCCCCTTCGAATGGTAACACAGTCATCCTAATGATAGTAGATCGGTTTTCCAAAATGGCTCACTTTGTGTCTCTTCGCAAGTTGCCCACTTCCAAGGAATTGGCTCTTATCTTCGCTAGAGAAGTGTTTCGATTACATGGTATTCCCTTATCTATTGTATCCGATAGGGGTAGCCAATTTATTTCCAGGTTCTGGAAAGCCTTTTGTTCGGAGATGGGTATTTCCCTCTCATTTTCTTCCGCTTACCACCCCCAGTCTAATGGAGCTGCTGAACGTGCCAACCAGTCTCTAGAGCAGTACCTCCGTTGTTTTGTGTCTCACCATCAGGACAATTGGTCTGACCTGCTTCCTTGGGCTGAATTTGCTCGGAATAATGCCACTCATGATTCTTCCGGCAAAAGCCCTTTTTACGTTGTCTATGGCCAGCATCCCGTTGTTCTTCCGGCTGCATTCTCCTCTCAGGGCATGCCAGTTCTGGATGAGCATTTGGCTGGTTTGCGTAATACTTGGGAGCAGGTTCAGCGTTCTTTGGTGGACTCTGCTGCCCGCCAGAAGGCTCAGGCTGACAAGCATCGCAGAGCGGCTCCTTCCTATGTTGTGGGGGACAGGGTTTTGCTTTCCACACGGAATATTCGCCTCCGGGTGCCTTCTATGAAATTGGCTCCCCGCTTCGTTGGTCCTTATCGCATTATACATAAGGTTAATCCCGTTTCTTATGCCTTGGGTCTGCCTAAGAATCTGCGTATACCCAATGTATTTCACACCTCTTTGTTGAAGCCTTACGTACACAACCGCTATACCCGGCATACTCCCCCTCCCCCTCCTGTCTCTGTGGAGGGTCATGAGGAGTTCGAAGTATCTGCTGTTATTGACTCTCGTTTTCTTAGGGGTCGGCTTCAGTACTTGGTACATTGGAAGGGTTATGGGCCTGAGGAGCGCAGTTGGATTTCTGCGGATGCTGTTCATGCTCCCCGCCTTGTACGTTCTTTCCATTCGCGTTTTCCTGCCAGGCCTGGTCCTGCCCGCCCGGAGGGCGTGTCCTCAGGGGGGGGTACTGTAGCGGCACTTACCTTATCCGGGGGCCGGACGAGGTCCTCTCTTCAAGCCGCGCGCGGTCCTGCGGCTGCACGAGCCGCGCGCGGCTCGTCCGACTGTTCTGACAGGAAGGCGGGCAGTGACCGTGAGAAGCGGTCACGTGTCCCGCCTGCAGCTAAGAGCGCGCCGCGAATCTCGGGCGCGCTCTTAAAGAGACAGTGGGAGCCTAAATTGCAAAAAGGCTCCCATTGGCTCCTGTCATGCCAATCACCCCATACACTTACCTGTTGGGGGAGTGGAAGTGACAGGAGCCAATCACATTAGTTTGAAGGCTACTTATACTTACCCTTTTCCCTTAGTTCCTTGCCCTATCGTGGTTTCTGCTACAGTTCCCTTTAGTGCTTGTTGTGTTCAGTTGTGTTTCTCCGTATTTGACCTTGGCTTTGTATTCTGACTTCGTTTTCGCTTTATCCTTTTCTGTACTGTTTGCCGGCTTGCTGATTCCTGTGTACCAGTCCCCGGCTAGTTTTCGTTTACGCTGTCTCTTTGTGCCCTTGACCTCGGATCGTTCCTGACTCTGTCTTATCCTATTACGTCGAGTCCGGCCACTCTAAGGTCCGGTAGACGTATCTCTCCTCTGTACTGTCTTCTGTTAGGCTGGATCCTGCGTGTAGGGGTATATACTCGTTACACACACGATATGGCACCGACATGGCATAACCATGCTCTCACACATACTACAGGGCACTACCCTAATACCATTCGACACTCTCCAGAAGACACATAACATACCCAACACAGCCCTCTTCCCATACATGCAACTGCGATCATGGTTACACAAACAAACACTGCCTCCACTAAACGACACTTTAGGCCCACAACTATCGGAAGTGGAGAAAATAAGCATGAAACTCCAGCCCCCCAGGAAACTTATATCTATAATCTACAAAACAGAACATACTGAAACCCACCAGGACTCCTTAACCTTTCGCAAAGCATGGGAAAAAGACATAGCACAGAACCTGACTGACTCACAATGGGCAGAGATCCTGCAAGCCCATAAACCACTAACAAAATCCATGTCCCATATAAAACTCTCCCGCAAAATCCTCTATTGCTGGTACCTAGTCCCCACGCGCCTCAAGCGCTCCTTCCCACAAATGCAGGACACATGCTGGAGGTGCCAAACACATAGAGGAACCATGATACATATTTGGTGGGAGTGTCCGTCACTAAGCAACTTTTGGGGAAATGTAGCACGCCTAGCCAAACAATGCACAGGGGTAGACCTCTCTCTCCTGCCTTAAACGTTCTTATTACTACTACTCCCGAAAAAAATAACGAAGTGGAAAACCTACCTCCTATACCACATAATTATATCAGCACTGACAGCACTTAGCAGACTGTGGAAAAAACCTCACCACCGACAATAGACCAATGCATAACTCTGGTGGAAACTAATAAGCACTACGAAAAAAACGCAAGGAATACACATACACCCACTTTGACCAAATACTGGAAAGTAGCGTGGGAAGAGTGGGAAACCTTTACAAAAAACACAACATACTGCCCCACCCGGGTCCCCCTGAACGTCCTTCCCCCTTCCCAGCCCCCCCGCCTAACAGACAATGGCAACACACAGGGAACATAGGCGACAAGACCAGCCCTAGCCTAGCCCAAGGGCCAAACGCACCACCGACACAACAGATCTATAGGTCACAGAGCACATGACCTTCGACTCACCCAGTACTAGCACCAAGGACAAGGAACACCAATCCCAACCACCATGACCACCCTGAGACACAAGACAACATAACCAGACGTATATCTGGGTGAGAAATCAGACGATATGACAGGCAACCGATAATGCGAACCAAGACGCGCACTACTAAAGTGAACAACACTCAGTGACTGGACAATGCGATAATATGATGTGACAAACCAAGGTGACATACCACTGCTAAATGATAACATGGCCAGGCGCTGAGGTAAAACACCACGACAACTTGCCATGGGCTTTGGTGTTAAAAATTATACTAAAAAAGCTGTATGTGTCAAACCTGTTTAATGCAACCAATAAGGATGTAAATATAATACCTTGCTATCCCTTAATCCCCTTCTTCCTTCTGTACCCCAAGAAAACAATAAAAATTGTCAAATTGAAAAAAAAAATATTGCCCTAGATTTCATTGATCCAGGACTAAATACATTATGATACATGATAACCACATGGTGCACTATAAAATATAATATGTTCTGAGTGTGTCCCTAATCAATACTGTTTTTATACATGCTAAGTTTGGCCAGACTTTGGACTCCTCCTTATTCAGGTGCTTTATAATCTGTGTCTTGAAACATGATGACATTTTAAGACAGCTGCTTTTAGCCGAAGGGCAGTGATGCAAGTTAGTGATGCAGCTAGTGGTATATATTTCTGGCATTTTAACATTTACAGATATAGGTTTGGATACACCAATATTGGTGTACAATGTAAGCAATGATAGGCTTAAAGCATCTCCGTCAGTAAAGAAATTAGCTTTTTATAAAGATAAAATAAAGACTGCATTGTAATTTTACTGAAATTCCAAGGCAGTCAAAGTTATCATAAGACAAAGTAGGGGCTATTTTGTCTTCAGGCAAAATTGTACCTTGACAAAACTTGACAAAAAAGTGAAGTTAGCTACGGTTGTGGGAAAAATTGATTGTCTTACTCATTGTAAGATAAAATATATGGCAGCTCCCATGGTGTCCTCAGCAGACGGAGGGTGTGAGCAGAGGCTTTCTGGGCTCCCCTATACCCCAACAATCTGGACAGGGGGCCAATGAGGGAGATTTTTGATCTCCCCACAATCCCTTAAAGGCTCCTCTTTGCATGGCCACTGATCAAGCAGAGAGTGAAAAAAGGAGTTGTGGCTATTCAAGACACTAGCTCCTGCAGCCCCCACTTTTTGATGTCCCTGCTCCCCCCCTTATCACTCCAGAGTCATAGACCTCCCCTACCAACCCCACTGCATGCTAAAAATGCAAATGCAATAAGATGTTACACCCTAAAGAGCTGTGTGCCATTGTGTGTGAATGCAGGTGTGTATTTGAGCTGTGTGGTCAATATATATGAATGGGGGGTTATCATTGTGTATAAATGCAGGGATGTGTCATTGTGCATGAATGTAGGGGAAATGTGCCATTGTGTACGAACACAGGTGGTGATTTTGGAGTTTGATGCAGGTTTGGATGGGATATAGGCCATGTTTATTTGTGATGTTTGGCACATGAATTAAAACAGAGTGGCAGAGTGTTTTATATTGCGTAATCTAAAGCCACAAAAAGAACATTGCAATGCAAATCTGACATGGTTATATAGCTACTTGAACTGCTAGACTATGATGATGGCAGTTTCATCCTAAAAATACTGAAACAGCTGGATTTATTAAAATGCATATATAACCAAATGAACCTCCTCCAGTAGTGTGTTAAACCCAAGAGGACCTGTTTGTGCTGCTGTCTATGGTCACTTTCTCACTCACTACCCAGGAGGTGGGAATATAATGTAAGCTCCTAACCATACCTCATCCTGTTACACACACAGCTTGCACCAGAACCAGCCCTGTTTCCTGCTCTAGTGTTTTATAATTACTTACCTACATGATCTAAATACTAAATTATGTAGAAGCATCCGAAAACAATGGATGAATAAACACCATAAGTGCTATGTGTTTTATTAAGCAGGGATAATCATGCCATCTATGTTAGTTTTGCCTGTTTGCTCCCCTAGATTTTTTGCTGCACGGCTGATGGGAGTGGGCTTTTACACACTGTCTCTTTCCTGTGGTTTTGTGTTGTAGGAGGAAGTGCAGTGTAATTACTTCCTTCCACCATAGTGGCCGTACAAGGGATCTGCAAGCTGACAGGTGGCTGACCCCGCTCTGAAAAAAAAGTTTTTGTATTTTTCTATAGTAATTAAAGAGATCAGTACAGCATTTATATATTTCTTTTAATTAGAACCAGTTTATATTGTTATGTTGGGTTGTTGTGTTGGACAGATTAATTTGACTGATAGGTTGGAGCTAAAAGAACAATTAAAATGAAACTATTTCGAAAAAGGCACATAAAATGTTAATTACAATGTTAAAGGCATTGTAGTTTATAGGTTGTAATTGATTTATTGTGATAAGGGATGTAAAAATGTAAGTGCCTCTAGTTGAATTCCTTTCGATATATATATATATATATATATATATATAATGTATTAATTTTATATGAGGATAATTTATTTTGATTGGTGGTGTTAAATTCTCTCAAATAATTCATAGACCATGAAAACTTGGAATGTCTACACAGCACATGTCTTAACTTTTCCATTGTAATTTCAATATAAATGAGTTTAGCAGGAAACTGGCTGCTTGAATTGTGTAACATTTTTGTGTTTATATTTTATTTGTATTAATGCAGAAAATCATTTTAAGGTTAGTTGGCCCCCATTAGATTAGCACATATTTGCCCCTTGAATCCAATAAACAGTGGTGAAACTGTGGAGACTAATGTCCCTCCACAGGTCGTTATTAACAGGTCCTTAGTAACAGCTTTCAAATTAGCTAACCACATTACCTCACTAGTGAACCCCACTCAACTGGAGGTTGCCCCTTTTATAGATCTTAACAAAGAGCATCCCTCATAGCAAAAAAACAAACCATATAATAGCTAGCATATATCGCTAGCTATTAAACAATGTCTGGTCCATCATCTGTATTCTAATTCCATTATATCTATATCATAATTTCCATAATAAACACCAAAAATGGTATTGGGAAAATGTCCATAACCTAAATGACACTACATACTCATACAATGTTTTTTAGATGATTTAGGAAGTCTTTTGAATGTCCAGAACCTGTTACAAATAATTGAATCCCCTTTTATTCCAGGGCCATAAAGTTCCCTTGCATCTCTTGTGGGCCCTTCTCTCCTCCTTGCTTTTCACCTCCTCTCTTTTTCCTTATTCCTTCTTTTTTTTTTTCCTTTGACTTCTCTAAAACTGAAAATGCAATCTCTTACTCATTCTACTCAGCTACGTTGTGTGCTTACCTCTCATATCCACATTATTGTATGTGTAATTATCATCTAATGAGGATGATAGCTTAATGAGTATAGAGGTTTGGTATTTGATTCCAAGTTTGTATGTCACTCTACTATTCTTTGTTGTTTATTATGCTTGATAGACCCATATTTTTCTATATTTTCTTTATTTTGTATTCTGAAAACTTATTTTAATAACATTTTACTGGTAAAAAATATTTCTGTATACATATGTACTTTTCCATATGTGGTTTTGGGTTACATGCTTAGCTTTAAACTTCCATATATAGAATACAACGTTTTGAAACAGTGATACTCTCTTTGTAGCATCTGACCTGTAGCTGTCAAAATAGATACACATCCAAGGCATAAGGTTATCCTTAAAATATATATATAAAATAAGGACAATCAGCCCCTCTTAAAAGGAATGCACTGTGATTTTTCATCCCAAAGGTGTGATTTAAAAACGATTATTTTGCTATTAACCTTTGTTTCATTTTAATGAAATTATAACTCCACTTTAAATTTAGGTTAAAATGTATAATGCAACAAATGGCTAGCACACATGATTATTGTACTGAATGAAGCAAGTGATAGGACACTTTAAATATATTTATTATACCTTGTGTTGGGTTTAAAACACCATTGGGTATTTGTATTTGAGGCAATTGTGCCACCAATTCCCTGCCTTCTACAGCTATAGTATGACACTAAAAGTGAAAATATCTTTAGGATCAATCATTAAAGTAAGGAATTAAGGGTGAAATCAGATTGAATTTTAAGTTGTAGGCAAAAAAGTCAGGTATGTTTTCAGTTTAGACTAAAATTTGAATTTTTTTTTAATTCAGTTTGAAATCCCAACAATTCACAATTTAGTGAATAACCCTGTCTATGCATCTCATCCATTTTAAAGGTAAAATCCAAATATATACAATATAGGGGACAAGCTGCCTACATATCTATAAATGTGGTGTTAATTGCATTAAATTTAGATTGGAATTTAGTTGTAAAAATATTGTTTTTTTTTCTTAACAAGCAAAACTTTTTTTTTTTAATGTAGGCATATTATCTTTAACTTGTTTCTAAATTGTTATTTTAGAAACAAATTCAATTCTTGAGAACATATTGATGGCAACTAAGAATACAATTTTAACTGTTTAGCAAAACATGCTTTTCAACACCGACATTCAATGTTAGCAAAACAGAACCCACTATCTGAACCACAAGCATTTGAAATAAAACTAATAAATCTTATGTTAAGTTAAAAAAATAAATAAATAACTGGCAGTCATTTTCCTTTTGCAGGTTAAGAAAACGAGCACAGATTCAGATGTTACAGAGCCCCCAAATTCCAGGTAACCAGCATTAAAATGTTTCATGATTAGCAGATGAAGTGAAAACGTGATTTGTTAAAAACTTTCAAAGCAGAATCATATCCAGAGACCACAAGTGTGAAAGAAAAACAGAGGCAGAAAAGGCTTGCTTATATGGCATATGGGCCAGGCGCATGTGCTTTGAAATGTAACTTACACCAGGCATGCTAATGGTGTTAATGGCTGTTACAATTAATAGGAGAATGGAATGGAAATGACGAGGAGTAGATAAAAGCTGAAATGGCTTGCAGAGAACGGACTGCCAACTTGTCACCTGTTATATTTCATGAGATGTGTTTTATATTTTGCTTCTGCTTGTTTCATAGAATTATTAGTTCTATTAATTTCATCACCTGTTTTAATTCTTGCTCCCGATGGAGAAGCTTTGTTAAATCGTATGCAGAATCGAAGGGAACATTCTCTTTTACTGTTCCCATTTGGCTCTATAGAACCAAACCTGTATTCCATATTAATTTAAAATAACATGCCAAACGTATGCCATCCTAATTTCTTTCTCGTAAAAAGATTTACTTAGCAGATGGCTGACTCAGATACTTTATATGTCAGAATTTACATTTGTGTATTACTAATTTGTAACAATCTCAAAAGAAATGAAGGCTGGATGAGATCTAAATTAAAAGCGTACTGTCAAACTGCTCGAAAATTCAAAAACACTTCTATTTATTATAAAAAGTAAAAATAATTCCCATAATGTTTCCAAGAATTGCTGCCTCCGCACTCACAGAGGAAGAGAGATTTTTTATCATCTCAGTGAGAGCAGTGAGGCTACGCTTTTTTGGGTCAGATGATCCCTAGTTTTTGTCGAATGTTTTGACAAAACCAGAAGGGACTGAAAACACTGCAATAAGTTGTATTGGTTGTGGTGCTTAGTGTCCTGCTAAGAAAGTACTTATTCTGTGTTGAGGTTTTTAGGGTCTACTGCTACTATTTAATTCACATGTTTTCACATAAGCTTCATCATTTTCATTTCTTTTATATCACTTTCTGATATTTTATTTATTTTACAAAATTCACAGGAATGATACAATTAATTTTAGTTATACAGAATTAACTCTGATAGTTGCCATGATATACAAAACCAAGCTACATAATTATACTGTACTAAATTTGTAACTTTAAAGCACTGTGCAATAAATAAGTTAAAAAATGAGATCAATTTTTACAGGACTGTTGTAGGGAGTCTGGCAGGGGAAGTGTGATCTAGGTGTGATTTAACTCATAAATGACAATTAACTGAGCAGTGAGATTGAAGGGGCATCTATACACTAAAACCACTTCAATAAGCTACATTGTTTTAGTGTTAGATTGTCCCTTTAACCAGACATTCATTAATAACCCCTGAAGGTAGGTAGGTCTCCGGGGACACTAATGCTCAATAGCAGATTAAATAAGCTAATGGGTGGGAGTATTCATTTAAATAATGCTATGGAGTAGGAGAAACAGAAACATTTGAAGGGATTTATTGTTTTTATTTATAAATCGTCAAGAAAGTACTACACATGGGTACAATTGGCAAAAGTAAAAAGAACACATCTGAGACAATACACAAGTTGACAAACAAATACAGGAGGAGTTGAAGGCCCTATTTCCATGTAATCTTAAAATTTAGATGGTTAGTAATGGTGAGAAACAGAAGGTGGGGTTTGCAAATGTGAGAATGATGGCAATATAGAGTGATACGAGGGCATTTATTGGTTAAGTGGAATGCGTTTGTTACCGTACTTAGTTGAGGTTATAAGAGTGTTCTTACCTCAAAAGTGATATAAACATGTAAAAGCTGAGGAGTCACCAATGGAATGTCCCACTGGTTCCACTGGTTTCACTGGTGATTGTAAATAAACAGGCAAATGTGCGAATGAAAAATTAGTGTAAAAGCTGAGAAACACCTACTGTAATGGCTGTCACAAAAAAACTATTACTCCAAATTAGTTCATACAAATCTATGGTGATTGACCTACTTTAGTACGTTAGGTTACTTTTTTTTTTACAAAGAACATTTTGATAAATCTCCCTCAGTGTTTACATTTCTCATCCTCCATTATCTTCCCTGCTGGGTAATGGTCATATCTGCCTTTGTGAAGATATTTAAAATATTTTAATATTTAAAAGTTCAGGCCTCCCAACTTTTAATATTTAAAATTTCAAGCCTCCCAACTGTTGCAATTTCAGGGGTGGGGACATGTCCAACATCCCAAATTTGTTCCCTAGTATTGCCAGATGTGTAAAACTTAAACTTGCTTTGTGCTGTAACATGAAAAATCCATTGCGTA
The DNA here is from genome assembly GCF_036172605.1 of Pelobates fuscus. Lineage (NCBI taxonomy): Eukaryota > Metazoa > Chordata > Amphibia > Anura > Pelobatidae > Pelobates > Pelobates fuscus. The sequence goes on from NC_086318.1 coordinate 229,855,888, forward strand.
ATACAATTACTATTTTTGTTCTATATAATTTTAGACTTAATCAAGAAATGTACTTTTACAAAGCTCTGACTTTATGTCTGAATTGCAAAAAGTATTATTTGCACTGAGAATTCACTTAAGGCATTTTGTATGCAAATACATTGATTGCCCCAGGAATTAAATAGCATGGCTTTACCGATACAGCTGAATAAGGGAATGGTGAAATAATGGACGGAGGGGCAGAAAGCTGATGAGAAGTAACTTATTGATTAATAATTTTTAACAAAATTAAATAAGAAAGCGAGCATGGACCTATCAAATGGCTCAGTATTTTTCTGTGCCTTTAACTCAGTGTTTCCCAACCCAGTCCTCAAGGCACACCTACCAGTCCAGGATTTAAGGATTACCCAGTTTTGTCTAAGGTGTTTTTTTCTTTTTTTTCTAAAAACACCTTAGACAAAACTGGGTAATCCTTAAATCCTGGACTGGTAGGTGTGCCTTGAGGACTGGGTTGGGAAACACTGCTTTAACTTATAGTAGTAGCCTGCTCTGTTGAAAATTATGCCTAAAAATATGTTGTTATTAGTCACTTTACTAAAGTCTCCTGGGTGACAGTCCTGCAGATCCAAATAACCAGTCTCATTCCCACAGCCCTGGGGAAGAGAAACCAACTCCATTTCATTAACTCCCAACCTTGTGGGTATTTGACAAGGTGATGGGAGTAAGTTGGGTTGTTCCTATTTAGGATATCTTGGCAAGCCCACATTTAATGATTTAATGATTAATGCTGCCATCCCACAGCCTACTCTATGGAGTGAACAGCCAATGACTCATCCACTTAGTAATATTTTAATACCCACACCACATACATCTAAGGATGGGATGCAATTGCATCAGCCACCAATTTTATAATAGTTGATAATAGTTAATGAGTATCCACTTACAGATGGAGGTGTATGAGATAGCTATCTCCTCCTGCTTTTTATACTCATTCTTTGGAATACAAATTTGCCTTTTTTCATTTTGTATTTATGTATTTTATTTTTGTGCATAGGATTATATACAAGCTTGTATGACCACGACAGTTCAGACAAGCATCAGAGTTGCAAACGTCGCAAAACTGTGTCATGTCATGTAGAGTATCTGCACATTTTTTAATGAAAGTACGATCAGGATACTCAGTCATGTCTAACTACGAGAAATGAGAAGGTGAAAACATAAGCTAGCATAAGATATTTAAAAATTTGCATTTAAACTCTCACCTACATCTACATTGAGAGGGAAAAGTAAAATGCTAAACATACTCCCTCTTGATTGTCATACTAGTGATATTATTATTATTATTATTATTATTATTATTATCATCAGCATCGTGTCATTTAAAAAAAAAATAATATCAGGCTATAATAACCTATTCTAGAGCTAATTTGGTTCTCTGCAGATTTAGTTTAATTAATTTGTTTTATTGTTTAATTCAGTTCTAAAAACTGAACAAACCAAATTGCCCCAAATGTTGACAATTTAATTTCTTGCTACATATGTACTTTTTTGCAAATATTTTTTTGTTTTAAAAAGAACTACTGCGATTTTTGTGCCTTTTAAATATATGTGCCTGTCTCTAAATGTGTGCTTTGTTACAAGCAGAATATACATTAAAGTATCACAGATTTTTTTAGTTATTTAACCATAGATTAAACCTGTCCCCTTTTTTTTCCACCCCTTTGTGGTATCCAAAATCTAAGCCTGAAATCATTCTTAGTGTGAATCAAGTAAACATGTCGATAAAGTGGTATAAACACCTCAGAGAGAAAACATGGGCTTCTATAGACTTACAGGTAAAATTATAGTAAACTTTGGAAACCTTTATTTTAATTCTGTTAATATGAAACAGTGCACTCGAGTCAGAATAAACAATGCCATAATCGTAGTTTCACACCTAGCAATTTTAGAAATCCTGACTTCACCTGTAGTGATAGAGTTAAGCTGTTTCCTTGTATTTGAATTGTATGATTCTTCGCACCTTCTCCCTTTAACTAGTAATTAGAGGATTCAGATGACAACCTGTGGAAGATATCCCTCAATACATTACAGCATCTGGCTCTTTGGCAGATTTTCCTGGCACTTGCGTTAATGGTTTTGAATTTGCCCATGGGTCTTTCATGTGGTTAAATTGCAGATGGGCTGTCTGTGCTGCCTTGTTCTCCGAGATGCTTTATGTTTTTGCTCCTCACTCATTTTAGGAAAACATACCATTCCAAAATCGTAGAATAAACTCTTTCAGGGCTCTGGAAGGTCCTCTCCGTGTAGCCTTCCTTTCCAAAGAAGTCTAAAAGATTGCTTTGAAAGCAAACACATGTGGCCCTCTATTCAAATCTGGAGCTGTGAAGTGATAAAATTAGGCATTTAATGGGGTGTCTGTGAAATTTAGCATTTTCAAGTAACCGTTACAAAGTACCCTAATAATATTATAACAGAGGTTTACCTTTCTAGTACCTGTGGCTAGAGCACTCAGCATTCTGTATCCCATGGGACCTTTACTGTCCATAGTCTGTTTGGCATGTGGGTAACTAGCTGCACCAAATGTTAATAGGATTTCATATAAAGAAGCAGCGCCACAGCTGAAAATAATATAAACAGTCCCATTCATTTTAGAATGATTTAGAAATAAGGTTTATGTATAAAGGATGTTTGTTTTATAAATTTGAGGCTAGAATTTGCAGGTTTTAGTGGTGATTTTACATGCTAGCCATATTGCCTGCACATCATGTACGTTTCAGTTAGACAGAAGTAGACCAAGATATGCAAGCAGATTTTGTCCATCTCTACTGGCTGACATCTTGTATATTAAATAAAATAATTTGGTACAGGACTACAGCCTAATACTCACAACCAGTCTTGATAGCTAATTATTAGTTATCCTAGAAGTGTACAAAATCAGTGGCAATACTAGATTGGACAACAATCAGTAATCAATATCTTCAGGAGAATCATAACTCTTTACTTTAGAAACTACTAGAGTGCCAATTAGTTACAGGTGTCATTTCACGACGATGTTATTAATTTCCCCATCTTGCTAAGGCTATCATTCACCTGGTTCATTTCACCAATCTGATACATAATGTGGGGTTCATTTCACTGAGGACAAGACTGTGTCCCTGAAACGTTATGGGTCACAAATTGTTTATTGAATGCAGATGTTTACTGCCCTAAGTGTATTATCGCCATAATCTTGCATTGCTGTAGTTGTCATATGAAGTCGAAAAGTTATGAGTTGTGCTCAGTCCCACCCATCGACTTGACCTCTAAGGATAGTGGCCAACCAGTCATCCAGTCAACCAGTTTTAAATCATTTTTATTTTACTTGAAGTTCTTTAATTTATTTTTCATCTCATTTTGTTGTGCGCATGGATTTAAGGTCCATCCTGTGATATTTCACTTTAAACTGCAAGCCCTCTCTTCTGACTTAATCTCGTCCATCTGGGGTGAATGGATACCATTACCAGATATGGTAAAATAAAAGAGCCCTGAAGTAGATCTTACTCCATCAGGATGCCACCCATAGTGGAATCATGTGTTCCATGGCAGAGACACCTTTATCTTAGGGATAAGATGGTAACTGTATACAAAGACGGTGTTTTATCTTATTTTTATTGCTTATTGGTGGGGGGAAACTATATATATAATAATTATATTATACATATTCCTTTACTCTAGTATTCCAACAACTGTTTTCTATTTTTTTTTATTTGATGTATGTGAATGTGTATAAAAGCTACTTTTTAGGTGCATATACCACATGCACTTTCTGCACCTGTTATTTATACAGCTGCACTCTATGTGGTTTATTGAGCACAATTCAGCACACGCCAATTTTATTGTCATTGCATTACATGTAGTGGGATTAGTCTGCACAGCACCAGGTTTCCAGGTTTCCAGGTTTCTTGTGAATATATGATATGTTTTGTCTTTAAATGTATATACATTACATTTACTTACATTAACCTGTGTATGAATGCTAAAATATACTGTTTTCTATGGTATGTCTATCCACAAAGGACTGTGACATTTTAAGAGAAGGGTAAGGCTACAGCAGTTGAGAAATTAATTAAGGACTCACTTTTCCACTATTTAGGTAGGATGAGAAAGAAAATATTTATCATTGCCTTTGCCATTACATCAAACCCTTTGCTTTCCATTTATAAGCTGACAATGTATAGAATAATGTAATACTCTCTTCTTATCAGTAGGGGGTTCTATGGACCAACCCACTGTGAGCAACGTAGGGGAGAAGTTATGGGGACCCATATACTATCTCTTATCCTGTTTTCTTGGTGACTATGGTCCCAGCTGCCTTGAGATCATTAACAAGATCCTCCCGTGTAGTTCTTGGCTGATTCCTCACCTTTCTCATGATCATTGAAACTCCACGAGGTGAGATTTTGCATGGAGCACCAGACGAAGAGAGACTGACAGTTATTGTGTGGTTCTTTCATTTGCGAATAATCACACCAACTGTTGTCACCTTCTCACCAAGCTGCTTGGCGATGGTCTGGTAGCCCATTCCAGCCTTTTGTAGGTCTATAATCTTGTCCCTCACATCCTTGGCCATCTCTTTGGACTTGGTCATGGTGGAGAGTTTGGAATCTGATTGATTGATTGATTGATTGATTGCTTCTGTGGACAGGTGTCTTTTATACAGGTAACAAGCTGAGATTAGGAGCACTCTATGTAAGAGAGTGCTTCTAATCTCAGCTCATTACCTGTTTAAAAGAAACCTGGGAGCCAGAAATCTTGCTGATTAATAGGGGATCAAATACTTTTTTCACTCATTGACATGCAAATCAATTTATAACTTTTTTTAAGATGCGTTTTTCAGTATTTAAAAAAAAATATATAATTTATTCTGTCTCTCACTGTTGAACTACACCTACCATTAAAATGTTAGACTGATCATTTCTTTGTCAGTGGTCAAACGTTCAAAATTAGCAGGGGATCAAATACTTTTTTCCCTCACTATATATGTTGCTACATCTAATGTGGACCATGTACCATGTGTGTATACTGACTCAAGTTACCAGTTCGGGGATGATATAAATGTTCTTACCTGTAATAGATATCCTTCCTCAGAATTACGTATTAACCTGATTTGTGCCTGCCAGGAGAACCCAGACTTACTTTCAAAACCCAAAGCCTTCTGTCTATATTTATAGATTGACTTTCAGCTCTTGAACCTGGGTAGTATATAATCTAAGATTTTTAAATCTGGCTCACTAGCAACTATACCTACAACATGGTTTGACATCACCATTGCAATCACATTGCTACTTCCCATGCTAGTCTTAGTGGCAACATACTTAATCAATTTCAAGTAGACTAAGAAGGACACTTTAATTTTAACAGTGTGGGTGAGAACTATTAGGTGACTTACTAATAACAATTTAGGAAACTAAAGTATCATTTAGAACAAAAAAAATACATAGTCACATTGGCTGAACAGAGACATGCGTCCATCAAGTTCAGCCTTTCTCATTGTATTTGCTGTTGATCCAAGATAAGGTAAAAACACCAGTGTAGATGTAAACCCAGTTTGAAGCGCTTCCAATTTTGCTACAAACTAGGAAAAAATTGCTTCTTGACCCCAGAATTGCAGTCAGATCTCTTCTCTTCTGAGAATCAAATCTCAATTGAAATTGCTATTAATTTACATTTCTTTGTGTTAACAATTCCAGTGCCATATATCCTCACTCCTTGTACTAGAGCATTGCTCTGTTTATTTACACGCAGTCCCTACAGATTACCCTGATTGTTACGGTTACATTCATTGATAACTCTTAATTTTAGTATTGCTTTCCTGGTCCAGAGGCAAGCTGCTTTACAAGACAGGCAATTTCTCATTATAACGTGCCCAATTAAAAAATACTCTCTCACAAAAGTGACCATTTTGACATACCTGCCAAATTAGGCAGGTATGGAGACAGGATGGTACAGCAAGCACGGCATACCAGTGACACCTTTACCTGCACTTTTGAAGCAAATTGTGTCACTGCTGGTGCTCGCATACATACATTAGGTTTAGTCTAAGGCATGTCATAATGATAGACAATCCTGCTAGTAAGCCAACAATGGTTGCCCATGTGCAAAGGTAGTATACCCTAGAACAGGGATAGGTAACCTTCGGCACTCCAGATGTTGTGGACTCCAGATGTTGTGGACTACATCCCCCATAATGCTCTTAAACCCATAATGCTGGCAAAGCATCATGGGAAGTTTAGTCCAAAACATCTGCAGTGCCGAAGGTTGCCTATGCCTGCCCTAGAATAACCAAACCCTGTTGCTAGCATGTTAACACACTCATACTGCACTTTATGATTACTTTTCTGTAGTTTTCCATTCTGAGCATGTGAAACAGGAGCCCCAAATCAGCATCGTCCTGCTGGATTCAGGACAGATGGAAGGTATGATTTGCCTTAATTAGAATCCCAAATTATTACGTTTTTGTACACTAGATTATTCTACTTAGTAAAGTATCACAACTCTCTCATGTATATACAACAAGGAACAGCAACATGATGCTTACCTAACCAATGTACCTCTAAACATTTAATATACAGTAGCAGTATTGTGTTTTCAGGTGTATAATCATCAGTTTGTGATGCAAAGCATGCATGCACTTCTTGCCACAAAAAGCAATAAGCATAGTTTTGATGGATTACAGGATGCTATGATTTTTTTTGCTACTGATTGTGGTTGAGATTCATGTCACATTCCAAGACAAGGTATTTTACAGAGCAACAGTTTGTTTTGAACTCTGACAAAGTACAGCCGTTTTCTATTACATTGCAGCGCAATGTGTATGTAATTAGATTGCATGACCATACCCCAAAAACAAATGTGTACATAAAATCACCAGAAAAGGGAAAATGAGCTCTATATTTTCATATTAAATAGCATTATTGGATGTAGAATTTGATGAATTTCAATGAATGACTCAGAAGCGTAACTTTCATTTTTCATTAAATAATCAAAAACAGGACAGGAATTAAAAGACATGGCATAGCAATCTGTCATGCTAAGATGAATGACTTAGAAATCTTTTGTTAATTATTTTTTAAATAAAAAAACTCGACCCTTATAAAGCATATTAGTTATTGTTCCAGCAAACACATGCCTCTAGCAACAATAACGTTAGAGTGTCAAAAATATTTCAATGCCAAAATATAGATAAATGGTTTTAAAATAATTTCCTTCCTTATTCATATCCGTCACCTCATTTACATTAGTTTTCACTGCAAAAAAATACTTTGTTCTCTAAATATTCCCCCTTGGTTGATTTGGTTCCTGGGCAACTAAATAACGTAAGTCAAACGTCAGTTTGAAATTATAATTAAATATAATTATATATACATGTATATGAAAACAAATGTTGTGCGCTGGAGGAATCTAGAATGTTGATGCCCAGTCCTGCTATTCAACAAAGGTATATTAGCCCCCACCCCCCCTCCTCCCCCCCAAAAAAAATCCAACTTTTTCTTTAACAAATCTCAAAGGTTTTTTTTCACATCAGTATTTCATTTTTATGTGGAAACATTCATCAGGATATAGTCATTGGTGAAAACACCCATATTTATAGAAAAAAAATAATAAAATAAAATAAACCACTTACAGCACCATGAAGTAAATGTGAAAATGTATTGGGGGAAAAATAAATATAAAAATATAAGAAAATTTCAATCTATTTGATTATTAAACGTTTATCCAAAAATACAAAATCATTTGAAAAGCCAATATTAAATTGAGGCCCAGATTTGAAATGCCTAGAAGAGAATGGCTAGATTGGTCCAAGCTGACAGGAAGGCAATAGCAGTTCTGTATTGCATGGTTATTTCAGTTGCTATATAAGAGAGTGTCACTGAATGGTCGACACATCAAACCTTAAAGTGCATGAGTGACAACAACAAAAGATGACATTTATTTCCACTTTGGCTGTTTAGAGAAGAAAACTGAGATTGCCGTGGCCACAGGCACACACAAATTGGACAAACTGGAATATGTTCTCTGATCTAATGAATCTCCATTTTTGATGCAACATGCAGATAATAGAATTAGGATTAAACATTATTCATGGTTCATCCTAGTGCAGGCTGGCTGAAAAAAAAGGTTTTTTTTTTGCAACTGCCTGGCAATCAACGGTCCACTGGGAGCTGCAACGTAAAATCAATATAATATTTACATATTTTCTATCAGGTTTAACACCAAATCTTAAAACAATTTGGTAACACCGGTAGTTGATCTACAAACAGCGTGTAGCATTAAACGTAAACTTAAATTGTGAGAAATATGTGCTTTTTTACTCATCTCATAAGATATCAGTATTTTTTTTTAAATACTAGGAATCATTTTAGCTATGTATTGCATCACAGTTTATTTATCTTTAACTTCTATTTTATTCAATAAATGTGTGCTGATTCCAGCCCTGATGTAATGTTGTTGGATACCCTTTTCAAATTATTCAATACTTTTGGACAAATTTTTAAAATGATTATTTTTTAAAAATGTAAAAAAAGAAAAAAAAATATATCCTATATAAACATATTAAAATATTGAAATATTGCTTCAAAATGTTAAATCATTTTAATAGTTTATCCAAAAATATTTAAACAAGTCTTCATCAGATATCTAGGGTGTACATTCATAATTAAACTGTTGGATGACTATACCTTCTAATAGTTATTCAGATATATCTATTAAGTCAAATTCCATACTCTCCTCTCACCTCCCTATATTTGCATTTGTTTTGGAATTGCTCTAGTGCATATTGTGGTTTTGTGTTGTTGTTTTTTTTTTAACCTGAATTATTTTACATTCACTCACTCGGTAATAGTTTACAATTATATTATTGACAACATGACAATCCCTACCGTTATCTAACTTTAAATTATATGCCAATGCACAGTTGTTTACCATTGTGACACTGCCCAGATTTTATACTGTAGACAAGCTGTATTTATCCCCAGTCTGTTCTACTGATTTGCCAATGCTTCAAGGTTGGTCCAGTGGTAACAGATAAGTTATATTTGTGTCCAAAGTCTCTTTTCAGTATATCCTCATAGAAAAGGTTTGCAATGGTAATTTGCATAAACAATTAACGGGATACTGGGAAATGCTCTCAAAAAATATATAGGTTTGAATATTGATAAATCAAGCATTTATATAATATTCCTCCACTCCCTTAAAAGTGTATTAAATGGGGCCCTTTCTCTATTTTTTTTTTTTACATTTATTATTGCTTTGATGTAGGCTGGCCAAAAAATGTAGATCCCCATTAGATGTGTGACTGATCATTCCCATCATGTTTGGCAACCTTCAGGCAGTATTTGACATATTTGCTACTACTATCCTTGCCACAACGTTGTGCAGCATGAATGTGAAATGTATAAATGAATTATTGTGGTATGCAATCATTATTATTAGTATTTATATAGCACCAAATTATTCCCCAGCACCTTACAATATTACTGCACTGCTTAATTACTATATATGTAGATTTAGTAATAATCACTGCTTATATAGAAAACATTTTGTTTTGTTGTGATGCTGTCAGGTTCATCCAATGGTTGTTTTTGGAACTCCTGTAAACCTTGATTTTGAGTTTCCCTATTTAACATATTTTACTGAAATTCATTTATTGTTTTTGTGGCGAAAAATATAAATCAAATTATCCTCTGTAGCTACAGGCACCTCCTAGTTCTCTATGGGCAGCCAGGCTTTGAAACTGTATTATCAAATTTATATTTTTAAGAGAAATCAATGACATAGAAAATTATGTATTGCTAGATTCTCTTTAAGAATACAGCATATTATTTTTTTTTTTTTACACATTTATCTAATGAACTGTTTCCCTATGAAGATGTGGTTGGCAGTGAAGTATGTTTTATGTAGTTCACCTGGAATAGGGGACTTGCACTATCCAAAAGTAAAATAATCTGCACACAAAATTTTACATTTATATATACTTAAAGTATAAGTGCATGTGGAACGTTTCAATATACATACATGTACAAACATGCAGCCAGTCATCTAATAAGTAAATATATCATAGAATTTTAATGGCTGAAACTTTCATAATAATTTTGCTACAAAAAAGACAATTGTGATTTGCTGTGCTCAAAGGTTAATTCAGGTGAGAATATTTATTGTCAATCATCACTTTTTTTGTTGACATGAAAGATCACTTACACGTAGATTACATGCTATTTTGGTTAACATCTGTTTTCCCATGGTCAAATTTGTTTATCAGGCTCCAGTCCCTTTTACTAATGTTCCACTCAGGAGTGCAACATCTGGGGTATATTAGCTATATGCATCCAAGTCCTACAAGTGCTACTTTAGTCCTGTGCTTCTCCTGAATTGAAATATGTCAACTTAAATATGTATTTAAAACAAGCTTCCATTTGTTCAGCTGGTCAAGAAACTGAGCGTGGTGGATCAATATTCTCATGTCATGTTAACCTGCCAAGTTTAATGTGTAAGAGAGAGGTGATGTTTGAAATTAAGACATCTTTCTTACCTGACACCTAAAAATTTATATGTTGTTGTTTTTACTACAACCATTTTTTATTTCATTTCATATGTCAAAATGACCCATTGATGTTACCAAATGTCCTCAGAAAAGGCACTTAGAAAAAGCTGGTTCAAATTTATTGTAATTCGGTTTTTCTCTCTATTGCACTTTTTCTGTAATTTGTTGTTCACAATTAGGGACAAATGCAAAATTGGCATGGAACATAATACTCAAAATGGCAGCACTCACTGCCCTATAGGTGCCTCCATTACAGCATCCAGAACACTCAAAGCTCTGTCTGAGCTTAGCTAGCAATGCAGAGCTAAGATCAGGGCCGGATTAACATAGGGGCTGATGGAGCTGCAGCTCCAGGCCCAGGCCCATGGAATAGGCCCATTGATTTAAAAAAAAAAAAAAAAAAAAATTTTTTTTTTTTTTTTTTTTTTACACACTGCTCATAGGTTTGCCACCTGACTGGTATTTTACTGGCACAGCCGGTATTTGTGGCTGCCTGACCGTGCCGGTATTGCAGTAATACCGGCAATACAAATGCAGGTATTTTTCTCAGAATAAATGGAGATTACTCTGCAATACCAGCACCGGCCAGTAGGGGTCACTGTGTGTGGAGAGAGGCAGGGTTAGGAAGTTACAGCATATCCCTGCCTCTCTCTACTACTCACTGATCCGTGGGGGTGCAGCTACACAGCAGAGTCCAGACAACAGCTCTACAGTAAGTGAGGGATGGGGGGAAAGGCAGCAGGGACACATGGAGACACTAGGGGACACATGGGGAAACTGAGGCACTAGGGGACACTAAGGGACATATGGGGACACTGAGACACTAGGGGACACAGACACTAGGGCACATGGGGACACAGACACTAGGACACACAGGAACACTGAGACACTTGGGGACACTGGAAAACATAGGGACACTGAGACACTAGGGGACACTGAGACACTAGGGGACACTGGGACACATGAGGATGCTGAGACACATGGGGACGCTGTGAGACATAGGCACATTGGGAGACACTGAGACATTGGGACACGGAGACACTATGTCACCATTTCTCCCAGTGTCCCCATGTCCCCCAGCCAGTGTCCCTAGTGTCTCAGTGTCCCCAAGTCTCCCAGTGTCTGTGTCCCATGTCTCTCCGTGTGCCTAGTGTCCCCATGTGTCCCTATATGTCCCAGTGTCCCCATGTCTATGTCCACAACTGCCCCATGTCTCCCAGTGTCCCCTAGTCTCCCAGTGTCTGTGTTCCCATGTCTCTGTGTCCCAAGTGTCTTAGTGTCCCCAAATGTTTCAGTGTCCCCATGTGTCCCAGTGTCTGTGTTCCTAGTGTCTCAGTGTGCCTAGTGTCCCCATGTCTCCCAGTGTCCCTATATGTCCCAGTGTCCCCATGTCTATGTCCATGTCTTCCAGTGTTCCCAAGTGTCTGTCTCCCAGCCAGTTTCCCCTAGTCTCCCAGTGTCCCCTAGTCTCCCAGTGTCTGTGTTCCCATGTCTCTGTGTCCCTAGTATCTTAGTGTCCCCTAGTGTCTCAGTGTGCCTAGTGTCCCCATGTCTCCCAGTGTCCCTATATGTCCCAGTGTCCCCATATCTATGTCCACAACTGTCCCCATGTCTCCTAGTGTCCCCAAGTGTCTGTCTCCCAGTGTCCCCTAGTCTCCCAGTGTCTGTGTTCCCATGTCTCTGTGTCCCTAGTGTCTTAGTGTCCCCAAATGTTTCAATGTTCCCATGTGTCTGTGTCCCTAGTGTCCCTAGTGTCTCAGTGTCCCCATTTCTCCCAGTTTCCCTAAATGTCTCAGTGTCCCCATGTCTCCCAGTATGCCCATGTCTGTGTGTTCCCGGGTCTCTCAGTGTCCCCATGTCTCTCAGTGTCCCCATGTCTCTCAGTGTCCCCGGGTCTCACTGTGTCCCCAGTATCCTAGTGACATGGAGGGACACTGAGACATTGGGAGAAATGGGGACACTGAGACACTGGGAGACTAGGGGACTCGGCGACATGGGGACACTGACACTGTGATACATAGGGATACTGAGACACTGGGTGACTTGCGAGACTGAGACACTGGGAGACAGGGAGACATTGGGAGCAATCCATCTATACAGCAGAATCAAACTGTGAGTAGTTTGTTGGTGATTTTACAGAATTTTCTCTGATGTCACTCCTTGTGATTATACAAATGATTAAGGCTGGTATTTTTTCCCAAGAAAGGTGGCAACCCTAACTACTCTTCACATACTCTTGCTTAAAGGAGCACTATAGGGTCAGGAACATAATCCTGTATTTCTGACCCTATTATGTTAAAACCACCACCCTGGCCCCTTCTTGCCTCCCTAAGTATAGTAAAATATAACTTGTAGTCAAGTCTGCAGCTGCTGGCTCTGCCTCTGAACTGACTGTCTGCTGACATCATCAGAAGTGGTGGTCTGAGCAAATTACAATACTTGCCCATAGGATTGGCTGAGACTGTCAACTAGGCAGATCAGGGGCAGAGCCATCACAAGTCCAACATAGCCCTGGCCAATCAGCATCTCCTCATAAAGATAAATTGAATCAATGCATCTCTATGAGGAAAGTTCAGTGTCTGCATGCAGAGGGTGGAGACACTGAATGGCAGTGCTGCACAATAGGCAGTACTGCCCCCGGAAGCACCTCTAGCAGCCATCTAAGGAGTGGCCAGTGGAGTTATTTTCTCTGAAAAGACAGTGTTTACTGCAAAAGGCCTGAATGGAATTATTCTACTTAGCAGAAAAAAATACAATAAGCTGTAGTTGTTCTGGTGACTATAGTGTCCCTTTAAGTTTGGAAGCTTAAGAGGGATGTATGGGAACAAAACTTGTGTGGACTGGCCGACAATAAAATTAGTTTAGGTAATGCAGACGTTGGTCTCTCTAACACTGTGGCATGTCCCCTTTCTTCTACACTCACTACATACACCTTTTCTCTGTCTCAGGAATTTATGCCTGCTAATAAGAAGGTAAGGAGACAAGTGGACCAGCGAGTGCTAGGGGACAGTCCTTAGAAAGCATGGAGTGAGTGCATCATTAGACACATTTATGTCAAGCTCAGGGTGCTGCCTGCATAGTATGCCCTTAGTTGGACAGCCTGCATGATTGGCGGGCAGCCTGACATGCATTCATGCCAGGCTGTCCTTCAAATTCATTGGACAGACATGCCCCCTTTTTGGGCATGTTCTCCCCTTTTGGCAGGTCTGGTTACGTGATTCGCACCAGTGGCCCACCCTTTTACCCCACCCATTGACTTCCTGCTTCACTGGACACAGCTGTTAGGGGGTATGGATTTACTTGAAAGATGAAAGCATAAATTAGAGAGAGATTAGCATAGAGTATGTGTTTTCTTATAGCTGAATCCTATGAGTTTCCCTCCAACACCATCTCCATCAGATACATGACGTTTGGGAGGTATGACTGTTTTTGTGTTTTTGGTCGATAAGATTCTGTAATTAGGCCCATCATAATTGTCAGCACCAGGTCCACTGTGCTCTTAATCCGGCCCTGGCTAAGATCAATTACTGAGAGTGGTCAGCTGAAGCTCTCTCCCAATGAGATGGGCCTGAACTGCAGGACTTAGCTCAGGAGAGTTAAAGGAAGTTCTTTATCAGCAGTTACTGGCTTTCCTAGCTGCCCAGAGTTGTCAAGGAGCAGTGCCTGTCAGACCCCAGGTAACTTGTCTAACTGTTCTCAAACTATTTGACTACATAAAGTCCACTCCTAGCACCATAACCGCTGCATCATGCTTGGAATGTTCCTGTAACTCCTTAATGACCCATGATGTTCTATTTCATATAGCAGTTTGGTATTAAAAGATCCTATTCCAGAATGTAATGACCAATTAAGTAGGACATTCCATGAAGGCACGGAGACCAAAATGTCATGACAGCAATGTGGAACATTTGATCCGCATGGGTAAAGTCAATAGTACTTTACAGTGTAAAGTCATACTCAGCAACTGTGTTGCTGGATTCTGATGACAATCAATAACTGCTCAATCAATAAGTGCTCAAAATACCAGATCTGACAGGATTTTAATGCAACTCATAAAATAGATCTTTTGCTGAGGTTAAATTCCTTTAATTCTGACTTAGTGGTACTACATTTAACCTCCAGATTTAGAAAGTTATATGCAATCAGGGTGAATCAGGTAACTGTGGGTTACAGGGCATATATGCATAAATTATGTATGAAATATTACCCCAATAACCATCATTATATAAAGTGTTCGTCATTTTTCCCCTATTATTTATTACAGATTCCCCTTTTTGTGCATGTTTATGTCAGCACTTATTTCATCCAGTTGTAAAAAATATAGTATGCTGTTCTTAGGAACATATTAAAATTTGGTATATTACATGTGGACTATACAGTTGTGCTTACAAGTTTGCATACCCTTGGAGAAATGGTAATATATGTACCATTTTAAAAGAAAACTGTAGGTTATAACAGAATGGCACAATCATAAAACAAAACATGGCAACAAAGAAAAAATGAAATGACCCCTGTTCAAAAGTCTACATACCCTTAGTTATTAATACTGTGTATTGCTCCCTTTAGCATCAATGACAGCGTGCAGTCTTTTGTAATAGTTGTCTATGAGGCCCATAATTCTTGCAGGTGGTATAGGTGCCCATTCGTCTTGGCAAAATGCCTCCAAGTCATGCAAAGTCTTTGGTAGTCCTTTATAAACTGCACGTTTGAGATTTCCAGAGAGTGACTGTATGATATTTAGGTCAGGAGACTGTGATGGCCACTCCAGAACCTTTTTCTGCTGTAACCACTGAAGGGTCAACTTCACCTTGTGCTTAGGGTCATTGTCATGCTGGAAAGTCCAAGAGCGTCCCATGCGCAGTCTTCGTGCAGAAGAATGCAAATTGTCTACCAGTATTTTCTGAAAACATGTTGCATTTATTTTGCAATCAATTTTCACAAGATACCCCTTGCCTTTGGAGCTCAACCCCACCAAAACATAAGTAAGCTACCACCATGCTTCACAATGATATTCTTTTTACTATAGGCCTTGTTGACCCCTCTCCAAACATAGCGCTTATGGTTGTGACCATGAAGCTCTATTTTGGTCTCTTTACTCCAAATGACAGTGTACCAGAAACTGTGAGGCGTGTCAAGGTGTTGTCAGTCATATTGTAACCAGGCTTTTTTGTAGCATTGGTGAAGTAAAGGCTTCTATCTGGCAACTCGACCAAGCAGCTCATTTCTTTAAATATCGTCGTTTTGTGCTCCTTGAAGCAAGCACACCGTCTTATTTCAGAGCAGCCTGTATTTCTCCTGAGGTTACCTGTGGGTTTTTCTTTGTATTCCGACCAATTCTTCTGGCTGAAATCTTTCTTGGTCCACCTTACCTTGGCTTGGTATCAAGAGATTCCCACATTTTCCACTTTTTAATAAGTGATTGAACTGTACTGGCTGGCATTTTCAAGGCTTTGGATATCTTTTTATATACTTTTCCATCTTTATAAACTTCCCTTCCCTTGTTACACAAGTCTTTTGACAGTTCTTTTCTGCTCCCCATGGTTCAGTATCTAGCCTTCTAAGTGCATCCACGTGAGAGCCAACAAACTCATTGACTATTTATACACAGACACTAATTGCAATTTAAAAAGCCACAGGTGTGGGAAATTAACTTTTAATTGCCATGTTAACCTGTGTGTGTCACCTTGTGTTTGTAACAAGACCAAACATTCAAGGGTATGTAAACTTCTGATCAGGGCCACTTGGGTGGTTTCTGTTATCATAATGATTTAAAAAGGAGTCAAACAACTATGTGATAATAAATGGCTTCATATGATCACTATACTTCAATAAAATAAATTTTTTGCATTATCAGTCATATTTTCAAAATCAATGCCAAAATGTCACAATTTCTGCCAGGGTATGCAAACTTTTGAGCACAACTGTACCTGGTTTATTTGCAAGAGTACTGTTATACATGCTTGATGTTATTTGATCATTCATTCAGTTTAATACAAAAAAATGTTGTATGGTATTAAGAGTCTTAGAAAGTTTGTCTAAGACGAAATTACATTTTCATGCAGAAATATGCACTCAGTCGTGTGGTGTTCTAAGTCGGTGTGTTGAAACTACTTTTCAGATGTAAAGGTTAAACTTTTAAATATGTGAGTTGTGAAAGTCCTTCTTAGAAACATGTAGTGATTGAGCAAGATCTAGCCTCTAATCCATGTAATTGGCCTTGGCTTGCAATCGTTTTAGATCTAATACGTTCTAATCATATTACAGTTATAGTAGGTACTTTGCATGTCCAACGTGCTTGTTGATTTTGACAAACATCCAACAGAATCATTTATGAGAAACATGATCAATGAGGATTCCACAATCTAAAATAGAAAAACTCAAAAGGTGTATCATCTCTTGCTGGTGAATTACACGTTACATGATTCGTTTGCCAGCATCTACCTGGGAACAAACTAGGGCTGGGGTGTTATACCTCTGACAATTACTACACTATAACATCCTTGTTATATCATAAGGACTTGCTCTGGATCCTCCATATGTTGCACATTGAATACACTTGGTATATAATAATGTCTCTTATATATGATACAAATATGAATATATATGATATTTTCTACTACTCTGTAGAGTATTCTTACTATGTATAACCGTTAAGACGAATATAAAATGTGTGTATGCATTAGAATTTGCATAATCTTCCCAACTAAAAAGCAACTAAATCCACAAAATATTGTAAAATGTAGAGGGCTCACTCATTCCAGTTCAGGACCTACAGTCCATTTAAAGTAACAATGAATACAAAGTAGTTGTATTTGTACTTGTATTTGTAGCATGCGTTACATATCGCAAGTTTTCAGCTATACCCTGCCTAACAATGTTGGTTTGAGTCAATTCATCAATTCTGTACTGTTTATCATATTATTAATATAGTCTTCTAGGTAAACATTTACTTATATATGTTATATATGTTCCTTTAATAGGCCTATGGAAATGCAGGACCTATTAAGTCCTCATAATCGTGTTGATAGTGGAGATTCATCCGGGACATCCAAGCTGGAAAAGTCTAATATCAGCAGCACCTCCATCACAACCAATGGGACAGGAGGTAGGTTTTATACACACCTTATACAACCACATAATTGCCACCGGACTGCATATCTCCCAAGTGTCCCTATTTAGGAGGGACTCTCCCTATTCCAATCCCAAATGCCTCTGTTTTCTTTTCTATCCTAATGGTCCTCTTTTTCCATATAATTGGTGTATTGTGTGTATAACAGAGCTCCACCGCAATAAAAGTCACATTAATGAGTCTTTGAACTGCAATAATGTGTTTAGAAATTAGTCTGGGTAGGTAAGATACATTGTTCTTGTTATAAATACAATTTTAGTTAAAAACGTGATTAGTAAATCATCTAATATCTGTCAAAACAGGACCACCATGGTCACACCCACAGTCACACCCCTGAGATTAAACTATCCCTCTTTGTTCATTCGAAATGTTGGGAGTTATTAGTTGGTACATTACCCGGCATCAGTTTCTACTCCATACATCACACCCATATTTAATTAGTCTAATATCCTTGTAATAATGTTTAAACAGATTATAGGCAGGGCCATTCTGTGGTTACTCGGACAATGGGATGCTTGTGGTGTCTTGTTGCAACTGTTGTTTTATTTGAAAATGCCTTGCTTTTACCTTTGGCACAAAGAGGATTAAAATAGTAGGTCAGGAATACATAGTTCTGCTCTAAAAGGTTATACTGTTGTTAGATTCAAACTCACGCTTCTCTCTGTCACCTGGAACAAAGGGGGCTATAGTCCAACAACAGCTGGAGGGTTGAGGTTGGACACCTATGAGTTTAAAAAAAATAAAAAAAAAATATGCCCATTCATTGAGGTATCTCCTAAGTCAAGAAGTAAACAAATTCTGAAATTCCCATTCTCAGGAGAGAACATGACTGTTCTAAACACTGCTGACTGGCTGCTGAGTTGCAGCACCCCCTCTTCTGCAACAAGTACGAATCTTACCAATATAATGCATGCTGAGTGTCCTCTGGTTGCTGTGTTTTTGTTTTGTTTTCTACTGTTTCTTTATTTGCGGTTTGCTTTGTATTATGTGCTTTATACTTCTATCCTGTAATAAAATATAATTCTATATAATATTTATCAAGGCACTAAACATTAAGATGGTATACTGATAGATTTTCATCAGTGCTTTCTCTAGAAGCACACTATAACCATTTTTGGGATCTCATTAGTTTACTCCTTGTATGACAGTCCACTGTTGGTTTTTCAGGGCAGTGGTGTAATATACCAGGCGGTGGATTGGATGTTTGGCTCTTTCCACACCTTCCCTTGTTATGCTTTCCATACCAATACGTAAACCATTACTCCAACCAGTAAACATTGGTTTAATGAAACAGTTTTTTGGGTTGGAGTAGCCAAAAAAAAGGCAATAAAACACTCATTTAGCTGCAGACTTTTCCGCCTTCTGTGAGGTCACTCTCCTCTCACTGCAAGGAGAGGGTTGCCACTGAGACAGGACTGAGGCAGGACTTAGATGAGCATGGAAGGGGAGCATGCTATGTGTGCAGGCAATGGACTTTTTTATGCAGAGAATTAAACTCATTCTAGGCAGGTTAATGATTCTACGGGAGTTAGTCACCTAATCTTGGCTCTCATCTTTTCCTCACTTGACACCGAACCTCCTCTGTTCTATACCACGTCCAAGCATTCTGCCGACGCCAAATGCAAGTGCGCACTTGCTGGTGTGTGGGATGATATTATTACACAACACCTGCTTCCATCCTAATTTTAAAGTGATATATATAAATCTAATTGTTCCCCAACCAATCACCACACACTTATGCCTCTTTATGTCCTTCTCTGACATCACTTCCTTGGCCTGTTGAGATCTTTTTTTTTCCGGGAGTGCGCTACAGTATTCAGTATGTCTTCAGTTATCCCTGTTCTATATTGGGACTCTAAGGCCGATAATGCATACTTTATCTTTTATTATTGCTCCCATCTTGCATGTTGGGGTAGTACTTTTGCATTATGGACCCTGCAAACTTGGGGAAACAAGTAGCATCATGTGAGAAATGGATGGTGGATTTTAAGTATAGATTAGATCAGTTTGTACAAGCTATGCACACTATCTAGCCTTGCAAACGGAGCTGATCTCCAAATTCTCCCTTTAGTGCATTAAACTCTGCCTCCTAATTACTCTGAAGATCTGTCTTTATGTACTGGCTTTCCCCAACCAATCACCACACACTTGTACCTATTTAAGTCCTTCTCTGACATCACTTCCTTGCCCTGTCATTTTCTTAGGAGCCCGAGAGTGTGTTATAGTATTTAGTGTTTTTTTCTGGGACGACTTGACTCTGTTATTTTAGCTATTCTTACCTTAAAAAAAAATCCCTAATCTTGGTTTTGTGTACTTAATTATTCTACCTTCTCCTATCCTTGACCTGTGTTTATCCCTGTTCTATGTCATTCTTTGCTCCTTGTGTTAAGCCCAGGCACTCTAAGGTTTGGTAATACATACGTTATCTTTTATTATTGCCTTTAGTTTGCGTGTTGGGGTAGTACCTTCACAACAACTTCTACAGCAATACTAACTATCTCTATATGTCTAGCATATTATATTGAAGTGCTGCATATACAGAGTCCTTGCACCATGACCACTTGAAACATTTGAAAAAGTCATGGTATTTGAGCTTACGTTTGCATGTTGTAATGCTAAATTTTGCTTATCTGATCCTTGCTCTGCATTTTCCTAGTGCAGTTTTCAAAAGCCTTATATCTATTCAAAGAGTATTGCAAGGTACACTCCCTGATCTCAGGGCAGTGCTGGAACATACGTTTAAGTCCTGAGTTTAAGTGTTGCCTAACACTGACACAAAACAACTAATGTGACCCATAACCCTAACACCAACCCTAACTTAACTTAACAGGGTTTTTCACTCAGGTGAATTTCACATTTAAGGCCAAAGTAGACGAACAGGAAGCATATCTGACTTAGAGAATGTTTCCAGTGCATCCATTTTTACATTGAATTTGAAATTCACTTTGAATTCACTAGGATTTCTCACTTCAGTAAATTACCCTGTAAAAATCTTTCATCTCTGAATGAAATAATATATAATTGTGAAGTGTGTACTAGGGGAGGCATTGCTAAACTAATAGACCTGCACTCTCCAGAATAATTGTGTGGTATTATTTTATCCATTATCCTCTCTCTCTATTCAATTCTCTGTCTTTCTTTACCTCTCTCTGTCTTCCTCGCTCTCTGTATAATATATAGTTACTAAAAGTGGTGAGATCAAAGGTAAAAAGCTGTAGATCTAGGTAGTGGTATTAGAGACTAACAAGCAATGATGTCAAGTGTAATACTATACTGTTTTCATACTGTTAAATTATTCTTAGCCAAAACAATAAATAATTTATTTGTTTCTACCCACTTAAGTATTTTAAACTATATAATTTATCTCAGTGGAACATTTCACTGACTCTGTTGCTGGAATATGAAATTGGGACATTTGTTGAGGCAATGGCTATTTGTAAAAAATTGTACCTGTACATCAATTTTAGTGACATTGATTTCAAAGACAGTGAGGTTTTTAAAAATTAGTGATCGATGTGTTTAAAAGTACAGACGAATTGTATATGTCATGCAAGGGTCCATAAAGTGAAAACAAAAATATATTTGTAATAGTCATAAAAAATAATAGTAAAAAGCAAAGAACAGTCAGTTTGTCAAGTATGATGCATTTTCTAGTGGAGGCATAGGCAACCTTCGGCACTCCAGATGTTTTGGACTACACCTCCCTTGATGTTTTGCCAGTATTACGGGTGTAAGAGCATTATGGGGGATGTAGTCCACAACATCTGGAGTGCCGAAGGTTGCCTATCCCTGTTCTAGTGATATATAAAGCATTAGCTGGCATATTTTCTGTGTCAGCTTTGTCAGGATAATTCACTCATCCAAGTCCAAATGGCCCTATACCAAACAGGGTCAAATTATCTGGTGCTGTATGGGGCCATTTTGAATACAAAATACAAACACTGTTTACGCTATTTAACAATGCTGGGATTTTATAGAGCCGGCTCCAAACAATCCTGATTTTGGATTGGATTTCATTCGGGCTGAGTGTTGCTAGATATTTGAAAAAATCCGGACTCTGGGTCCAGATACTTAACATTAGGGCTCAGATCTTAAAAACCCAAACTATTTGCCTGCTAGCCATTCGGTTCTTTTTTTTTTAAATTTTCAAGAGTAGCGTCAGTATACAATTTTTTATTTATTTATTGGGGCTGAAGAAAAGATGATTTTAGCAGAAAAAAAAGACTTCTGAAGGTAAAGCATTTTTTTTTTACTTTCTTATATGTATTAGATTTTGACCCGCCACTATTGTAAGGGTGAGGAAGGTAAGCAGGGCATATTTTTTATCCAGAGGGAGCTTATGGACCTGCTTTTATTACCCTCTTATCCAAAGCCCATGTGTAGTGGTGGGTGGACATTCAATATCATGTCCAACCATCCTCCTTTGATTATTATTTAGCCTCCACTCACCAACCATGGGTAGGGCTTGGGGTAGACATCAGGTCCCCCCATGGTTATTAAATGAATAGCCCTCACCCGCCTCACAGGGACGGGGGGGGGGGGGGGGGGGCATTAGGTCCACTAACAGATGCTCACTATTTTGTTTTTACACAGTAAAAAACATCAGAATATACATTTTGAAAGGATCTATCATCTATTTGTATTTGCTTTCTCTGTAGACTTTTAGGTACTTTTGGGTACAGGGAGCACTGTTTCAGTGCTTCCTGCATGGTCCTGTTGCCCTGAACATAGCTCAAGCATTTCTAATGATCCACTCATTCTATGCTTCTTGGTGACCGTTCTCTAGTGTCCCCAAAAGCTGGACACCAGGGAACTAAGTCGGGATAGGACCAAAACTTTTTTACTTTCCTGCCAAAATCTGGAATATTGAAAAGAATTCTAAAGGTAGGGATGAGTTTTTCTCATTTTTTTTTTTACATAGAAAACATATATTTGCTTTCAAAACTTGATGAAAACATTATTATATTAAATAGACACTACAGCACTTTAAACAAACAATCCAATTCAGTTTGAGGAAGCACGGACTGTCAGGCTCTGCTGATTGGCTTAAAGCAATAAACTAATGCTCTACGCCAATAAGTAGCACCCCTTTTTATGAATTGGGGCTACTAATTGGCTTATAGTGTCTGCTGACTGCTCTAAACCAATTCGAAAAGAGTCTAGATTAGACAGGTCTTTAATTTTTTTACTTCAACTAAGAATGTGTAACAGTTAGAATATGTTGTAGTTTAATCTGGACAGGCATTAATATTGCATTAGGTGTACCATAAATAAATCAGCTACTTTGGGGTCATTTTCTGGTACATCCAAAATGATAGCCTTTCATTACCTGATATGACAGCTATCTTGATTATATGAAAACATTATAAAATATTCACCGAAACATTATACAATAATTTAGAACTCATAATGCACCACTTGACATTATCAGTATATCTCAGAGTCTCAGGATCTTGTCAATCTTCCTTTATTTCTTTTTTAACTTTGGAACATTCAATCAGTCATCTTGAACTTAAAGAATTATACGTAATTACGATCAAAAACTTAAATTTCATACTAATATCCTAACTAATCATTATCAACGTCAATTGATAGCACAATATAGAAAATGAAAAAAATAAGAGGCATGAACACAAAATAAAAATTAAATTAAAAAAACAGTTCCAAATAATAGAACAATATACAATTTTATTTCAACAGTTGTGTATATGAAAACACACAATCAGTTTATTTACAATATAGGATTTGTAGAGAATGACAATGGTAGTCCGTAATTTCCAAATCAGAAAACATTCTTTCAAAATTCTCTATTTTCATGTCATTAAAAGAATGCTTGAAATCCTATTATTAATATAAATTTTATGATGAATATTAGTCTTGATAAACTTTCAGTTTTTTATTGAATTGTCATAAGTAAAGGGATACTATAGTGTCAGGAATACAAACATGCCATTTAGCCCCCCTGCCTCCCTTGATCCCGTTAAAAAGGTGTAGACCTCACCTTCTGTCCAGTGCCATTTGGGTCTTGTTGCAACTGGCCCCGCCTTCTTGGCCGAGATCATCAAATTTGATGATCTCAGACAACCCAGTGCTTTCCCATAGGGATGGACTGGTATGCTATTGCATATGTATGGAAAAAACCCTGTGCTGCGCCAATCAGCATCACCTTATAAAGATGCATTGAACACATTAACAAGCCTGCAGGGAAACACCAGAGCAACTACGTTAAGTTGTTTATGTGACTATAGTGTCCCTTTAATTGTAGTTATATATTTTGATAGGTGATACACCATGGACTACTGCAAAATGATGTGTCATTGCCTGGTAAATCTAAAATAAGTGTTGATGCTAGATGGTTTATCATTCAGGGCTTTAAACAAACTTTATGATCACTGTGTTATATAGAATTGGGTTCCTAGATGTTGATGTAAGGTCTGTTTCCTAAATATAGATATTGTGAAGGAAAAGCAAAGTTGGCACAGTTGCACTGTCACCTCCCCAAATTTGTTTTAGATAAAATATTCTTGAAATGTTCATAACAACTGTTGGAATTTCAATGAATTTGCTATGCAGTCAAAAGATATCATAAGACAAAGTTGAGTCTACTTTGTCTAATAGTAGACCCTCAAGGTGACAAAAGGCAGAGCTATTACCATCAAGTTTTGCCACTTCTTACAGCTGTTGTGACTGCTATTGGAATAAGACATTATCTCGCTCATGACAATATAATATCTATGGAAGCTCCTTGGTGTCCTCCATAGCCATCAATGTGGTACTCTTGTGCTTTTGGGAGAGTACAACACTGACGTGAGCTCGCGGCGGATGAAGCGCCTGGAGCTGAAGATTGAAGATGGCGGTGCCCGTGGCAAGTATAACTCCCCTTAGTTGTAGCCCTGAGCCACCGCACGCCTGGTAATGATGTCACCACTGGGGGTCATTGCAAAATCTGCAAAGAATCCAGAAGGTGACAGAGCCACGCTAAAGGTCAGACTGCAAATGGTTGGGGGCAGAATCCTAACCTAAAATAAGATTTAGAATACACCTCAACAGAAATGAATTTGCTTTCATGTTGCAGGTATTGAAATCTAAAAATGCTAACATTTACTACAATATGGGGATTACTACAGAGGTACAAGTGTAAACTCTGTTCCGCAGTGAGATTATACAGGACCATTGTATCACACTGCCAGAAGGAAATCTCTGTTCCTCAGTAAAACCCATGTAAAATATGAATGGATATCAAAATATGGCTTTCAAAGCTGGAATGTCAGACATGAACATTGTTCAGTTAAGTAGCTTAGATAAATACATACATATAGTCCATGTGTATTAAAAACAAAAGAAATTGTAGAAATATGATTTATTGAGGTTCTGTGCTGAAGATGGACTGTCAAAAATCCAACTTGAAATGTGTAGTTGAGGCACAAAAATAATTTTATATATACTTCTGGGCATACTCCGGCCTTTTAGAACCCTATTCACCTCACCCAATTAAAAACTATTTTCAGTAGGTGGGCCATCTTGATTCAGGCACGGATAGGCACACCACCGATTAAGGGACTCTCCAGACAGTATGTGGCTGTCTCCTTTGTTTTATTTATTATTTACACAATGTATATTTCATCATCATAGCAACCACAACGCAATACAAAAAAGAATCTCACCCTGAGTATGCATACTTCATGTGATTCATGTTAGCAGGAAATGGTGTATGTAATATGCTAGAAGTATACATATATATGTAACATTTTAGGTAAATTTCTTCTATGTGGGTCGTTCATTGAAATGACACATGCACTTTACTTGTATATATAATAATATTATGTTTGATATCATGTACTGTATATGGCCTATTCTTTAATTATAGTCCTTTTTGTCATGGTTTTGGTATGCTTTAGTACGCTGGTTGATGTGTGTGTTAGGGTTTCAGTAGCCTGTGATTTAAAGTCTGGAATACATCTTCTATACTGTATAGTTCAGGTTAGCCTATGTTCACATGATGGGATTTACCACCCTAAACAGAGAGAGAGTGACTATGGCAAAAGCCTTGAAAGTGGCTAGACATTTGCTAAATGTGGAAGTAGGTAGAATGATAAGAAACATAGAAAAATGGTGACTGTGGTAAGAGAGTAATGCAAATAGTCTGCCCTGAGCCCAGTAAATGGAACTAGCAATATATTGGAGTGATAATAGAGTAAACGAAGGACAAGGAGAAGCAAACAAAGTATGATGATCACTGTAGGAAAAGGGATATGAATAATGTAAAAGAGCTTGAAATGAGTAGGTATAATAAATAAATGAGTGATGAGTCTATGGTATGTTCAGTAAGCATTGACGCCCAAAGGATATTTCACAATTTTAGTGTTTCAACCAGGAATTAAAACAGATTTAACTTTTAAACGGTAGAGATAATACAAACTGTAACAAAATAGACATTTGTTGATTGCATAAACAGTCACCTCCCATCTCAGTAGTTGTCAGTATCCCATTTGATCGTAATACCACCAGTGATTCTCCAGCAATGTTGCATATCTGGATCCTGCAATGTATAGCAATTCTTCTTGGCAATATTACTCAAACTCTGTCAAGATGGCAACAGCACTGTTCAAGTGTTTCCCCATATTCTCGTATTGAGGTTTGGGCTTTGATTGAGCCTTTCTTAGACATCCCCTTTTGTGGTTTGAACCTTGGCAGGGTATCTTTGATAGTGTGCTTAGTTTCATTATTCTGCTGTTAATTGTTATTATCCTCCCCCCTCAGGTGTCTTGAAGACTTTCCTCTATAATTTTCCAGTATTTGGCTTTATAGATTTGACATTCAATCCTCATAAGTCTCCCAGTAATTGCATATCAATAGCATCCCCAATTGCTACCATCACCATGCTACACACTCTGTCTGGTGATCTTAAGGTGATTAGTTGTGGTTGTTTTGCATTACACACTGGTGCATTCTCCTGGTGTGGGTAGAGCTCACTGCTGCTACTGGTTGCTAAGCGATTTGCTGCAACTGCAGGAAATCCAAAGGTGAGTATATTTCGTTTTATAGTTTTATTGCACATTTTGTAATATACAGTATTATTAAATATCTAATGCATTAAAAATCATGGCCATTTCCAAATTGAAGTAAACTTGAGTAAGGTTTGATTAGAGAGCTTGACACATTAAATAAATAACTGCTTTCTGTGATGGGTTTTTACTCTATTTGCCCATATTGGCAGCTGCAGAGATTGCTGGCATTAAAGCACCTGGCAGCTTCTTCTGCACATGTCGTGTGATGTGATCGGTTATGTGGATTGATGAGTTCACTGTAAAGTTTATAGAGAGACACACTTCATAAATTTGCAACCAACTCCCAACCAACGTCAACTAAAAAACCAAAATCCACCTTGACAACATGAACTCTTCTTGGCTGTACATGTCATGTTTGGAATATTAAGATATCTAACTGCCAAGTCTTGCCATGTTCAGCCAAGTACTTTTGCTTCGAGTTTTAGATAGTGGTTGACAAAAAAAAGGTTTTCTGAGTTTGAGCTGTTTTTAATTTTCATTAATGTAATATTACTGTCGACTGCAAATACTGCATTTTCAATGAATGCATTGTAACAGAGGAGGCCTTATAGGTCCATTCTTTTCTAGAGCATTGGGAGTTGTCCAAACTCTATTCTAAATTGTTTATGTTGAAAGCATGCCTAGTTTGTGACTTTAATTTATTCCCTATACTTGCTGGATTTGTTCTCTACTTCTTCTGCATGAGTGTGAGACTGGTCTCGAATGAAAAATGGCATGAGGTCTCCTCTGTAAACCTTAGAAGAAAAATCTCATGTCTGCTTATTCTTCTATGTAGTGTCTCTTCTTGCAGTCAAAACAGAGCCCATGAACAACAATGAAACCACAGCAACAACTGGAGATGGATCGCTTGACACTTTTACTGGGTCAGGTAAAGCAATGTGATCACATATTACACAAGTGAAGCCTTGCATTTTCTAATCCAGACTAATGCACACATCCTCTGACATCATTCAAAATATGGCAAGTTGGCAACAGCATTACTCAATTTAGAAAAAGTTGCAAAAGTGGAAATGGTCCAAACCTTCACGCCACTAAATGCTTCCAATTAGTTATCAAGCATAAATCTTCCTTAACAGTGAATGCATGGCAAGGAGCTTAAACTGTAGCTAGAATCTCCTTTTTTTGTGATTTATACTGGTCACGTCACAGTTATGTGCAGTTTAACATGTTTCACTAGGTCCCTCCTTTCCATTCTTACATTCCTCATGTAATTCAAGGCATGCAGTCAATCTACAGCTGAAGCTTTACTAGTATGTTTGCCAAGAAAGCAGTTCACAACACGGGACGTGGTTAGCGTGGCACATTTGTAGCTGGGTGAATAACAAATTGCAGTAATGCAGATATCCTTCATCCACCGAAATGTACGCAGACTAACCTACATTGTAAATACATGCTACACATAACATATACATGAATGGTATATGGGTATATGGGGTGCCAGCCTTATATATTTTTAGTTAATAGAGGTACATTTGTAAAATTCAATGTGGAAATTCTCCAAAAGGTTAGGTACGAATAGTAACATATTAGGAACTCTTGCTTCTTGTCACCTAGGAACAATCAAAGCCCGATATATGTTCACAGGCAAATACATGCCTTGTACATACAAAAGCAAATAGCACATGGTATACATGATTTTTATGAAACACAATAAGGTATATTGTATATGGGCTCTCATCATTGTGTTGGTCCTTGAGATGGACTATGAGCACATGCAATAAATAAACATAAGGATAATAAGGTAATTACCTACCACTGTGATTGGAGACAAACCACCATGATGCCCCAGAAACGCTAGTTTGCATGTTATAAGGAGATGTGTCTTGCGGACAAGCTAGGAATATAAAGAATAACCAATCCATAAATAGCAAAGATGGAGTCTACAGTGATCTCAAAATGGAACTTGTTTACTATTGGAGCACTAATATGGTGCTGGCTACCTGTAAGACAATATGGAAACTTCATGAATAAGGATACCACTAAAAACACGAAGAAATAGAAAGTCTAAAGAAAATGTACTATATTAAAAAAAAATCACAATGGTTGAAAGAACAATATGTAAATGAGAAGAATGGATCACAAAGAAAAACAATAGTTTATCCATTACACCAGGAATTGTGTTAAATTAACAAGGAATTTGAAAACCAAAGTTCTGCAAATGTAAACTTCATTCTTTCTCTAGCTCTGCTGTTTTCTTTAAAATTTTGTAAAATCCTACTCAATTCTGAGCAATTACTGATTTGGAATAAAATAATAAAACACATGTAAACAAAATATTCCCTAGTATTTAGTATTTCAGTGTACAAGATACGAAGCAGGAAATTGATTCCTCTGGGATCATTTTGAAGGGGTGACTAGAGGGGACACTCACAGTAAGTATAGCCCACAGTTCTTTTGTTGAGGTATTTTCACCAGTGTTTTTTTTTTGTAAGATCAATGCTTATATCTTTTTGACTAAATATCCGCAGTGGGCCACCCTGAGATGCATTGGCGGAACTACTGCTGGTGCTCTTAGAATGGACAGATTTCATAAATGACCCAAATTATACATGTGCCCAACAGTTTATCCAGACAGACATAATTTATTATTAGTACATCACTTTAGGGCAAGAAGGGAGTGGAATTATAGCACTACAGTACTGTATGGTCGTATGCTTACCATTTATAATGGAAATTTGCATGTTGAACTTTTCCCGAAGGGAAACCTTGTCACAATTTCACACTTTTATTAATGTAAATAGATTTTTTGTTTTATTATGACAACAAATATTTGGTGGCTGCCCTAAGTCCCTATGTGGAATAGCCACCACTTCTTCCAAGTGTTGATGAAACAAATTGTTGTGGTGGGCATTTTTATTTTAGGCATACTTTTGGCCCACTGATCTGATTTAATCACATCTTACAAATGAAAGAATTATGTTTCTATATTGTGCTAGACAAATGTTATGTATAGATGTAGGTTTTAGCTGTACATCTATGTAGGTATATATATATATAATAAGAATCAGATACAAATATAAATGTAGTAACGTACACATTTACCTCCAAGTCCAGTGGGCGTGAAAGAAGAAAGAAAATAATACATGTCAAATGCATATTTCATTGATCCCACAAGTCCAGTGAGTGAGTTGAGTGAGTTATTGCTGGGGATGTCAAGGGATGCATTGGGCGATGTTGTTTAGGAAGCCACATATAAAGAGAGGGGTGATCCAAGTCATGGATTAAGTTTTCTAGACCAATTGAGCTGCATGAAAATAGTGAATAGTTATTAGGAAGCCAAAATCCCACCAATATTCTAGACACATATAGTGTTTCTCTGCGTATTATTATTATTATTATTATCATGATATTTATATAGCGCCATTAAATTCCGCAGCGCTTTACAATGGGTGGACGAACAGACATGTAGTTGTAACCAGACAGGTTGGACACATAGGAACAGAGGGGTTGAGGGCCCTGCTCAATGAGCTTACATGCTAGAGGGAGTGGGGTAAAATGACACAAAAAGGTAAGGATAGTATTAGACTAGTGACAGTTGCAGAAGAGGAATCAGTTGGCAGCTATTAACAGTGTAATTGATACGCTTTTATGAAGAAGTGGGTTTTTAACGATTTTTTGAAGGAGTGGAGACTGGGTGAGCATCTAACGGAGGAGGGAAGCGAGTTCCACTGGAACGGGGCAGCCCTCGAGAAATCTTGAAGGCGAGCATCAGAGGTGGGAGTACGGACAGAAGATAGATGTAAGTCTTCAGCAGATCGTAAGGGCCTAGACGGGACATACTTGTGTATAAGGGAGGATAGATAGGTGGGAGCAGCATTATGTAGAGATTTGAAAGCAAGAACCAGAATTTTAAATTGAGCTCTATATTTTATAGGGAGACAATGTAGGGACTGACAGAAGGGTGAGGCATTGGAGGTGCGGGCGGACAGGAAGATGAGCCTCGCTGCCGTATTCATTATGGACTGTAACGGCGCAAGTTGGGAGCACGTAAGACCACTGAGAAGCGGATTACAGTAGTCAAGGCGAGAAAGGACAGTGGAATGGACCAACACCTTAGTCGCATCTGGCGTTAAGTAGGGGCGGATGCGCGCAATGTTTTTGAGATGGAAATGACAGGATTTGGTGATAGATTGAACATGAGGCTTCCTTCCCCTCCAAAATCTGATCTAATAAGGAGAATTGGGAATGCCTAGAAGATGTACAGAAAGCTAGTAAGCAGGTTTATTTTCCCAGAGGCGACATGGTCCACCCAAGAGACTCCCAAGTTCCTCCATCATGTTAAGTCAGTGTGATATTTTTGTAGGAGGGGGAAGTAGTTTTTGTCATAAAGGGTGTGAAGATCCCCAGCAAGCTTAATGCACAAGTAAGTGATGCTGGTTAAGCTAATATGAAACAGAAATACTTTCCACAAGTGACATAAGTATATATTTTCTATCTTTACTGGGAGCATCTCAGATTTTGTTAAGTTCATACCCTGGAATTATCGAATATTTGTGTAAAAGATCTGTTATGCTGGTATAGAGATATCGCGTTTTGTGAGAGTAAGGAGTACATGATTGGCTACTGTAAAAATCTCACCTCTAATACCAATCCTGCAGGGAATCCAAGGTTTGTGAGGAATGTGAACAGCAAGAGCCCAGGAGACAGTCAAGCACCTTTTCGGTATCTAAAGTGATCACTGCCATCAGGAGATTTTTATAATGCTTATACCAGATAAATTCTATACATCTATGTGTGCTGTCTGCTGCCTGTCTGTTCAGATAAATCTCACCTGGTCAGGATACATAACATTTTTCATATATGGATTCAGTCTATTGGCCATGACCTTTGTTATTATCTTCACATCAGCATTTAGTGATAAGTGATAAAGGACGTTAATGTCCTGAATCACTGAGATCTTTGTCTGGCTTTGGAAGAAGGCATACATTAGCAGTGACCATGTCAGAGAGCAGTTTGTCTCCCCAAAGTAATGTGTTAAAAACCGCACATAGTCGTGTTAGTACGGATTCTCAAATATATTGTAATATAAGGCTGTGAATCCACCTTGGCTGGTACTTTTATGGGGCTTAAAAGAACCTAAGGCCGTAGCTATTTCTTCAGTTGTCATCTGCTAAGGGCTATTTGGGGAGCTGTAGGGAGTCTAGAAATTGTGTGGAGAGGGTGTTGCACTCAGATTCAACTCCTGGTGAGAGGGGAGTGTGATTGTATAAAGTAGCAAAATATTGTTGGAAAACTTTCTTATTGTTTTGATTGAGTCACTAAGGATGTCATCAAGGTTAGGTATTTTAGATATTTTATTTGACTCTTTTATTTTTGAGGCATCGGGCTATAAAGAGTCAGCCTTGTTCCCTTTTTAAAAAACAAATAGTTTTGTTCAAATACGGTAAGTGCTTTAGAGGTGTATGAATCTCTTTAGGGTCTCTCTGGTTGCGGTCAATTTTGTAAGGAGGTGGGTTGTAGGATTTTGCTTATGTATTGTATGTGGTTAAGCTCATCCCTAGAGTCAGTGATTTGTTTGATTTGTTTAAATGAGGAGGCCAGGCTAATTAGTTTGCCTCTTTTGACTGGTTTATGGATCGCCCCAAAATGTAGTTGGCAATGTGATTGAAGGTGCATTAGTGGTGAAGTATTTAGTTATGTCTTTAGATATGGCTTCCACCAAACTCTTATTGTGTTACACAAAGCAGATGGAGCCTGCACGTCCAGGGTCGATTTAGCTTAGGAATAGAAAGTGTAAAGTAGATATCTGCATGATCAGAACAGGTTATGAACTTGATCTTGGAGTCAGTGACCCAATGTGCCATACATGGGGAAATAAGAAAGTGGTCTATCTTTGAGTATGAATTCTATGGATATAAGTAATAGGTAGAGTGTAATGTGGAGGGGTGTTGTACTCTACAAAGATCCAGGAGATTTGAGAGGTAAGAAATTACAAAAATAAAGCAGTATTCCTGGATGGCCATACGTTTGTAAAATCCTTTGCCCTCCTGTTCCGGAGGCTGGGAAGTGAACTGCATTGCCATCCTCACTAATAAATAAAGCGTGGAAACCTATATTCAGGAAAGAGTTAGGTGGAGGGAAAGGAAATGTGAAGCTAGAATATTAGTGCAATAGGCGCAACAGCTCTTTTAAAAATAGCATAGCAAATATGAAGAGGGGGAAGATGGGGAGGGAGCGTGCACTCTCTAGGTATTATCCAGCTATTAGAGATAAGTCTAGGCTCCTATTTGCAGGAGGGTTGGGATGGATGGATGAATGGTGTGTTTCCGATTCGTAATATTGTATCTGTATTAAACATATTAAACATATGCTGCCTATTCAGTGATGAGGTATGCAGGTGTAGGATTCTAAGAAGAACCTCTGTGGTCCCAACCAAACTCTATAGCATGAACAACTGAGGAACAGGTAGGTATATAGCGTGTGAGTTTTAGTCACTAACATAAAATTGTTAACTATAAACATGGCAGTAACACATGGCTGAATTATGTGTGTCAAACGCAGCATAGATTAATGCAGTGTAGTGAGAACATAATCACACATTTGTGCACATTTGTACTATACATTAACAAACAGTAGTGAACATGATAATAAACTATTTCAATTGCTTAATATGAGTATTACTTTAGTGATGCTAGAGAAAAGGCTGAGTAGTTAGAGTTGGCAATAAGTGTCATTACCTTTAAATATGCTGACTTCCCTCCACCTGACCCCTCCCCCCTTCCCTGGCAGTATTTGACATTACTTTCATCAGTAGCAGTGTACAGCTCTAGGAGCACTTAAGAATTAATATTATATATATAAAAAATATATAAATTTATAATCAGTAAACAGGAGTTTGCGAACAGTACCCTCTCAAATGTTTGGAAAGCAATGACACAAGTCAGGTCGCCTACAACTCGGAAACTCAATATGCAGAAAAGCAAAGTTTATAGTGTCAATAGAACCCACCGTATTATATACCAAGAGTGGGCTATAAGCCCTGGTCTAATATTATGGACAAATAGTAAACATATGGTGAGCTCAGTGAAACGATGAAAGTAATAGTCAAGCATCAAGCTCTTGTTGAACAAAGCATTGGTGAAACTTTTAGCAAATTTAACGATGTAATAACAATATATATATCGTTATATAGCTTAATCATTGTTGGGTGAGAGCTTAAGTAAGTGGCCTCAGATCGTGCCGTGTTCAAAGTTCTGGGTTCCAAATCCTGAAAGAATTGCACTTGATGTCCAATTGTAAAGGGGAGTTCCGAGCTACACTCATAAGTGCCTCTTTAACATGAAAATAGTGCTGTTGGATTATGCAAGGCACTGTGGGCCTGCTCCAAAAAGAGCACCAGGGAGTGTCAGGGAGAAGGTTTTAACTTAGGGTGGAGGTAAGTATGTCTATGCTGACTGATTCAGAGAGCCCACTGCTGCAAATGGTGTTCCTATGTGAGCAGTTGCTCAAGTCGTCCTCTTCATTATCTTTGAGGATCCTCTCTTGCTCTTGATGCTCAGTCAAAGAAGCTTTGTGGGAGTTAGTCATCGAAATCACTTCATCTAATTTTCCTTCCACCTCATGTGCGTGTGGCAAGGTCAACTAGGCCTTCTCTTATAGGAGTGAGATGTTTATTAATTTCCTCCACAATGTGTGTCTTGATATATTTGAAAAGTACTTGCAGGTCCTTTTTGTTGAGAGTAGATGATTAATTTGACAGACTGTATAAATTGTGGGTCAGGCTCAGACTCAGATATAGGTAAGTTAACTGGAGGTGTGCCTTTCTCCAGTCGGCTTTAGGATACTGTGGCCACTTTGGATGCTGTTTTGATTTTTGGTCATCTATAAAACATACTGGTGGACCTCTAAACTAGTGGTTTAGAGGTCCACCAGTATGTTTTATAGATGACCACCTTGAGATTAGTTGCTTATGTTAGCTGAAAGATAGGTGTTTAGAATTCAGAATTTTAAATGTCAATCTGTTTGCATTCAGTGGATATATGAATATTTAGTTTAGCCAAATATTACCTATGCCACTAACTTATTGTAATACATATGATGTGAAACAAATGAGGGATATTTAGCCACTTTTCAAGATCAATCACATCAAATAATATCAGGAATAAAACATGTACACACATGTAAGATTATTCACTAAAGTGGAAATAGCCAGGAGCCAAGTGAGTATCAAAATGTTGAACTGTTTTCAGTTCGGCTATTTTAGCCTTATCCTCCTGAGACCCAGTCTATTACCTTGTGTCCTCCGTACTGGATATTTCGTTCACATGCATCTCCTATTATTCTTTTGAGCTACTCTATCAATCCCTGCTATGTTGTAAAGAGGACATCCTGGGCTTTCCACGTGATAGGCTGGGATGCTGGGAACTTCCTCTTCAGCAAAAATGGATGACATATTGGAAGATAATTTTTTCCTCGGTTCCAAGTGGGTTCAATTTGAATTTAACATTTAAAATTGACTTTGAATTCAGTTTAAATTCATGGCAATATTCACTTTTGTAAATAACTCTAAAAAAGAATTATTCACTGAAGAATTGAAAATACTTTGAATTCCCAACAAATCACACAAGTGAATAGCCCTGATATACCTATATATTTCAATCATACTTTATTAAACATAAAGATTAAAGATCTTACATTTTCGATTAGGTCTGTAAATATGCTAAATATATGCCTCTAGATCCCTTGTATGTCTTAAGCATTTAACGGTACCCTTTATTGTTTTTACACTACTTAAACTGAGTTGAAAGGAAACAGTCCCAGTGCTTTCCAGGGTGAAGCATAGTGCTCATTGCACTTCCTTGAATGCTGCACCCCTTGTTTGATCTGCAAGAGAATACTCCAGGTTGCTAAGGAAACCTTAGGCTGCTTAAACTATTTAGCTTGGATATTCTCAGCATAGCCAATTGAGCTAAGTATATAGAGGATATTATATTCTTCTGTCCTTTACTGCCTTCTGTTCCTGTTGCTTATCTTCTGCATGCCCCCAACATGCAGCGGCAGGACAGTTCCGATTTTCGTGTCCCGTCCCGACTTTGCCTATGTCCCATTTTAGGTATGCTTCTGACGTATCTGAATTCTGATTTATCTTGCTAAATTTACTCACTAGAGAAGACAAACATGCTTCTCCCTGTAGTTTATATACTCACAAACTTTCTTATCACTCCAGCTTTATATTAATGCGTTTTCTCTGTTCACCTCTGCCTGTGTATAGTGTTGTTTTCCTATTTGTTCTCTTTCAATTGTAGTTCCGTTTAGGAACCTAAATATATACTAATGATTGTATATAAATGATCAAATTATTGTACATTCTTCCTCCTTCAATACTGCCATCTGGAATGCACGCTCTGTTTGCAATATTACAAAATCCACTGCTATCCACGACCTCTTCATCTCTCGTTCCCTAGATTTACTAGCCTTAACAGAAACATGGCTCTCCCCCTCTGACACTGCTACCCCTGCATCTTTATCCTTTGGTGGTCTTCAACTTACCCACAACCCAAGACACTCTAAATGTAAGGGTGGTTGTGTAGGGTTTTTCCTCTCACCTCACTGCTCCTTCAAACCTCTACCAACCCCCTCTTCCCTCTCTTTCCCATTATTTGAAATTCATTTGATTCACCTTGTCAAACCCTTCACTGCTAACATTGTTGTTATTTATCGCCCCCCTGGTTCCACTCTCCTCTTCCTTGACCACTTTGCTGCCTGGCTACCCTACTTCCTCTCTTCTAATATTCCATCCCTAATTCTCGGAGACTTCAATATTCCCATTAACCCACCTTTGACCTCAGCAGCCTCTAAACTACTTTCATTTACTTCCTCCCTCAGGCTATCTCAGTGGGCCAATTATCCCTTTCATGTAGCTGGCAATACCCTCAACCTCATTTCTCATGCACGTACAGTATCTAATATCTGCAATGCTCCATTTCCTCTCTCTGATCACCACCTCTTATCATTTGCTCTCGAGTACCCCCTCACCCAACAAACTCAGCCTAACCCCCCTTAACTCAGTATGAACCTTAAGTCTATTGACCTCCGGCAGCTGCTATCCATCACTTCCCTGTTCTATCCCTCACTGGCCATCTCCACATATAACACTACCTTCACCTCTGCCTTGAACGCTGCAGCCCCGCTCCAAACATGCACCTCGAGGAGGACACGCCCCCAACCGTGGCATACTAAATCAACACGCTACCTGTAAAGATGCTCCCATTGTGCTGAACGCTCCTGAAGGAAGTCTCGCACCCAGGCAGACTATCTCCATTATAGATTCATATTGTGTTCATACAGCGCAGTCCTTGCCCTCACCAAACAGTCATACTTTTCCTCTCTCATTAGTTATTATGCTCCCGCAATCCCAGGCGTCTCTTTGACACCTTTAACTCTCTTCTTCGCCCTGCTGTGGTCACCCCCTAAACTAACCTCACAGCCGATAGCTTTGCATGCTACTTTACCGACAAGATTGAACAGCGAAGGAAGTAATTCTCACCACCTTGCCGTTATCTTTCTCAACTACACGTTGATTATTATAAACCCTTCAGATTTTCTCCCGGCTACTGAACAAGAGGTGGTTGCGCTTCTCCTTTCCTTTCGCCCCACCACTTGCCCGCTTGGTCCTGTCCCATCTCACCTTATCAGATCTCTCTCCCCTTGTCTTGTGCCTTCCTTAACAGACATCTTCAAATGCTCTCTCTCTCTTCTAGGGTTGTCCCTGCTGACCTTAAAAATGCCACTGTAGTATAAGGGTAGGATATTAGATATAACTCGAATGGTTATCCAGGAGTAATATAGGAATTATATCACATATATCCCAAGATAAAATCTGAAAAGATATACTTTAAAAGCAATATAAGTAAAAAAGAAAATGCTATTATGTATTCAAGTTGGTCACACCATATGCAACCCTTATTCAGCACTAATGTCAAAATTGCTGATCAAAAAAATAAACATAACATTCAACTTAAAATTCATAAAATATGCTGCATAAAAATCCACAATTGTTGCAATTAATACAGTCTTTGCTGGACATAGTCTTGTAAATTGTTCATTTTAGTCACTGATAAGTAAAATAAATCCCACTTAAAATTGGGTATTATAAAAAAGGCTGCATGAAAGTCAACAATAGTAGCAGCTGATATAGTCTTTGCTGGATACAATTGTATAAATATTATGTTTCTATGTGAGCTGGTAGCAGTTTACTGAATTAACTGGGGTATATTTGCTAAACAAGCAATTTTAATATAGTACAAAAAACAATATTTTTCTTCTTCAGACGATGTATATATATGTTTGTACACTGCTGGTATTTGCAATGGGCTTGAAGATCATAGGCAAGGATCTTAAGTTTTAAATAATTCTTCCGGTCTATGGGAAGATAAAATAAGAATCCATAGTGCTTTCTGTATAAAAAAACACTTTTATTTAACAAATAAATAATATTAAAATACACTCACAATCTGTGCCAAGTGGATATGGAAAGATGGATGTTAGTTATTGGCAGTGTAGCATGGATCCTTCAGTCCGGCCGGAGATGGAGAGACACTGCTTTGAGCCGCGTGCGTGTCACCGTTCACCCTTCTGTGCGTTCCAATTCCGACTCAGTAACAATTTGCGGTAAGTGCCGAAAACAAGCAGACCTTACGCGTTTCGTGAGATACGTCTCATTTCATCAGAGGATAGCTTTTGGATTTGGCTATGGTTTATTAATCCTTTGATTGCCTAAATATATTAACTGGTTGCTCTTCATTATACAGTGATCATATTAGACCAGCAATTCAATAAAAAATACAATAAAAAATACAATTGAGCAAATAACAGTATTAAAATGACCTTAGAATTATATATAGAAATTTTACACTCAAAATAGGTTCAAATTAATAGAAATTTGCAGTGTTCAAAAAACAATTGGTAATACATATACACATGTGCTGGATATATAAACAGACAGAGTTTGTAGAAGATTAAATGTTAAACACTATGATGGGTTATAAAAAGTAAACATATTAGTTATGCCACTGTAGTACCTATCCTGAAAAAAAACATCTCTTGACCTGTCTTCCCCCTCTAACTATCGTCTCATATCCCTGCTCCCTTTTTCCTCAAAGCTTCTGGAAAGACTTGTCTTTACTCGTATGTCTCACTTCCTCAATTCCAACTCACTCCTTGACCATCTTCAATCTGGCTTCCGCCCTCTCCACTTTACTAAGACTGCTCTTATCAAAGTTACTAATGACCTAATCGCAGCTAAATCTAAAGGTCACGACTCCATAATAATTATGCCTTTGACACCATTGACACCATTGACCATGCTCTCCTTCTTTAAACTCTTTAATCACTCGGTCTCTGTGACTCTGTCCTCTCGTTGTTTTCCTCTTATCTCTCCCAACGCTCATTCAGTGTCCCCTCTTCTAATGATACCTCCTCCCTTCGGCTTGTCTCGGTTGGAGTCCCCCAAGGCTCTGTCCTTGGTCCACTTCTATTTTCTCTTTATACTGCCTCACTTGGCAAATGTATTACCTCTTTTGGATTCCACTACCACCTGTGTGCTGATGACACCCAGATATATCTTTCCTACTGGACCTCTCCCCTGCCGTCCTGCAACATGTCACTGCTTGCCTTTCTTCCATCTCTGACTGGATGTCCTCCTGCTTTCTAAAATGCAATCTCTCTAAAACTGAGCTCCTTGTCTTTCCTCCTCCTAATACTGATCCTCCTCTTTCACTCTCCCTTCAAGTTAGTGGTATCCACATAAGTCCATCCTTGCAAGCGCGCTGTCTTGGCGTCATACTTGATTCTGACCTCACCTTTGAGCCTCACATCCAGTATGTTGCCAAATCCTGTAGATTCCATCTTAAAAACATAGCCCGCATCCGCCCCTTTCTTACGCACAATGCTACCAAGGAGCTTGTCCGTGCTCTAGTAATTTCCCGCAGGGATTATTGTAACCCTCTCCTAATTGGTCTTCCCAAAAGCCGTATTGCCCGCTACAGTCTGTAATAAACGCTACCGCCAGACTGATTTTCCTCTCTAGTCGGTCCTCTCACACCTCACCCCTCTGGCATTGGCTTCCTGTATCCTATAGAAGTCAATTCAAAGTGCTAACCCATACCTATAAAGCACTGAACAATTCTAGCACATCTTATATCTCTTCACAGATCCATAGGTATGCTCCTCCTTGGTCTCTCCGCTCTGCCCGTGACCTTCTCCTGTCCGTTTTTCGCACCCGTACGGCCAACTCATGCTTGCAAGACGTCTCGCGGGTGTCTCCTTTCCTATGGAATAGCCTGCCTACCGCCATCAGACTCTCCCGTAGTCTTGCATCTTTTCAGAAGTGCCTTAAAACCCATCTCTTTAGGAAAGCTTATGGCCTCCCAGAGTAACCTCTACCTCACATACCTGTCTCTTGCTCTCTCCTAAAGGGCAGCACTCTACTCTCTCATCCAGCTCTGCTTCACTCCAACTTTGATTGCTATTTCCTGTTCTACTGTGTTTTATACTCCACCTCCTATAGACTGTAAGCTTGTTTGAGCAAAGTTCTCTTCAACCTATTGTTCCTGTAAGTTTTCTTGTAATTGTCCTATTTATAGTTAAATCTCCCCTATTACAATATTGTAAAGCACTGTTGGCGTCTGTTGGCGCCATATAAATGGCAATAATAATAATAATATTAATAATCAGTACAATCATAAAATCTGGAAATTTCGCAACATTTGTTTTGTCCCTTTTAGGTCATTCTATTTTCTTTATAGAACTTTGGTCCATTCTGCTACTCTAAATTTTAATGTGCATCCATTGTGTTTGACTCACTGCTAAGTTTGTTATTGAATTATTGCCACTGAGATTATTAAATTGAAATATATTGTTATACTTGTGTATGTACCTTTTGTACAGTGCTAACACATTTGTTGGTGCTTTGTAAATAATAGTACAGGATTTTGTGATATCTCAACAGGCAGGAGAACACATAGATTCGTGTTATTCTGAAGAATACTTTTTCATTAAAAGCTTAGATTCAAAAGAAATAATTGTTGAGCACTGTTTGAAAAAAAAAAGTCAACAGTAGCTGATCAATCCTTATCTGAAATGGAGGCACATCGAGTCCAGATCACTTCCATATAGTTGAGTAGTGTGCAATAAAGCCCTTTAAAGTGAGATAATGATAAAGAAGGCTACTATCCCAATCGAGGACTAATTAAGGAAATAAATTCCCAAGGAAGCAGATTTACTAATGGTTCTGTTGTGAGGGTTGAGCAAAATAGGCTTTAAAATATATATTGAGAAATTTATCACGGTTTTGCCGACACTTTTAAATCAAATTTTGGGCCAAATATATTAATTCTGTTGATTTATTTTTAATCTGTTGCCTCTTTTGCACCCTAGCCATCATTTTTTTTTTAATATATGTAATTTTTCAGTGACACAATGGCTTTATAAATCTTTCCACCACTTTTTCTGACACAAAAGTGTTCTTTTTTTTTATTCTCTTTTGCCTGCCACTCTACTTTGATTGATTTTCTAAAAATGGAAATTTCTGTGAATACTGGTGGAGTTTGCTGTGAAAAAAGCACCACTTTTTAGATCACTTTTAGTATACTTTAATAAATGCTTTTAAAATAATGATTTTTTTAACGGTTTACTTAAAGCACCGTTACTATGTCAGTGAATTACAATGTTCATGGTGCCTGAGTATGTATACAGAGTTTAACTCCAATGCTGCCAAAGGTATAACTCCACCTCTGACCACGTCATTAGGGCATCAATATCCAGCTTAGTGTTCCAGGCTAGCTAATGTCAATTTTGTGATTATTTCTATGCACACAACTGCATTCATTGACTGAGAGACGTCACTTGATGCTCTCTGCCAATGAATAGCTGGTGGATTGACTTCCAGCTTCTCCTGCTCTGGAGTCACCAGCCCCCAATAGAATGGAGTAAAAATGTGTTTAAATGTATCTTTCCCCCATTGCCACACTGGTTTCACCGTGGCTATCTCCTGATGATCTCATAGGAAAGCATTGGGAGGCTATTGCGCATGCGCAGCAAATGCAATATAAACACTGCCTTTTCTCTGAAATGGAGGGACAGGCTATAGACAATAGAACAACTGCGTAAAGGTGTATTGGCTCTGGTGACTATAGTGCCCTTGTAACCATCACTTTTCATAAATATCCCCCATTGTATTTTGAGTTGTATAACTGTGATATTGTACATTTTTGTCCATAATAAATATGTTGTCAGAATAAGGCATTGAAGTTTTCCCCATACATTGGCCTATATTTCCACACAGCAACTTATTGATTGGGTATCAGTAAGCAATGGGCCAAGTTTGTTATAAAAAAACAAACAGAAACAAAACAACACTAATATTCCTTACCTCAAAGACTCAATGTACCTGACTTAGAGTATTTTGGGGTCTTACAACACTCGAGGCATGATTCTATGATTGGTACAATCAGATACTGACAAGCTGGTGATTATTAATATGGCTTTTACTAACTAAACCAGGGGTTTAGGGATCCTCAAGGACCCCCTACCA
The DNA here is from genome assembly GCF_036172605.1 of Pelobates fuscus. Lineage (NCBI taxonomy): Eukaryota > Metazoa > Chordata > Amphibia > Anura > Pelobatidae > Pelobates > Pelobates fuscus. The sequence goes on from NC_086318.1 coordinate 229,898,175, forward strand.
GTCCAGGGTTTAGGGATTACCTGGGTGTGTCTAAGGTGTTTTTTTTTCTAAACACCTTAGACACACCCAGGTAATCCCCAAATCCTGGACTGGTAGGGGGTCCTGAGGACTGGGTTGAGAACCCCTGAACTAAACTAAGCTGGAAACCAGGCTGTGTCCATGCTTCAAAAACAGAACTGTTAAGTAACTGTTAATGACTGGTAATTAGTCACTGCTGTATGATTAACATATCCTATATAGATAAAAGACATGGAATGCTAAGTAAGATCTTGTTTCCATGCTGTATTCTAAAATGTAACACTTGTTGCTATCTGACTGAAAATCACAGATGTTTCATCTAACTGCAAAGAGGAAAATACGAGTTAAAGGGACTCTTGAGTGCCAGGACAACAAATCCATTTTTCCTGGCACTGCAGAATCCTGCAGTGCCCCCCTGCCTCCCATCCCCCATCCCATGTTGCTGAAGGGGTTAAAACCCCTTCAGTGACTTACCTGAATCCAACAAAAACGTCCCTCGGCGCTGGGTAAGGCTCCGCCCACGCTCCTATCTATCTATCTATCTATCTAACGATATATATAATAGCAAACCAGTAACCATCCTCATGCTGATGATTTGCATTAACTATGAAACAGCTGTTCATGAGTGGTTCACTGGCTTTGCATCTTTTCAAAGTATAGCACACAAGGGACTTAGAATAGTATAAAAAATAAGACTTAGCTTTTATTCAGTGAAGGCCAGTAAAAATCAACATTTCAGTTCACCACGGAACTTTCCTCAGGATAACAGGACAACCATGGTACACGTATTTAAATACCTAAAATCATAATGAATATATTACACACAGTGAATACTCACCGCCCTCGACCCCAGTGATTGTGCCAGCTGACTTCGCAAAATCGTGGGATAAGTTTGACCCGCTAGGGATCTCCAGCAGTAGTAAAGCGAGCTTGCCAGATGCGTATCGTAACCTACACTCTTTCCATGGCACTTTAATTTGCTGTAGTTGCCTTCCAGCGGTTTCCGTGGCAACCAGCTGGAAGGCACATCTCGCTAGGTAGCACGCTTTACTACTGCTGGAACTCCCTACCGGGTCAAACTTACACCTGCGAAGTCAGCTGACAGCATAGTTGTTCTGGTATCCTGATGAAAATTCCGAGGTGAACTAAAATGTTGATTTTTACTGGCTATCACTGAATAAAAGCTAAGTTTTATTTTTATACTATTCTAAGTCCCATGAGTGCTATCCTTTTAAATTGATATAATATATATATTATATTATATTATTGTAGTTATATATATAAAATTTATTATATTACAGATGCTCCTCACTTACCGACCGGGTTCCGTTCTTACGGCCCTGTCGTAAAGCAAATTGGTTGGTAAGTGAGGCGGGAAATGTCTATGTTTGGGGAAATTTTCTCAAACATAGATTTGAGGGATTCCCTGCTCTGGTGTGTTTCTCTATGTTCGGGGAACATAGACATACGCACCAGAGCAGGGAATCCCTCTAAACTAGAGAGCTGGTTGTAAGTGCAAAACAGGTAGGTCGCAAAGTGAGGACCACCTGTATAGCTTATAACCTCTAGTGCAAAAACCTGTAGCGATACATGCAACCTTAATAGCCCCCAACTTTACATGTTGGTGTATTTTACATTTTCACCAACTTTACATATTGGTGTATTCTACATTTTCACTGCATGATTTTTAATTTGTTTTATTAATTAATATAACATACTTATGTAATATGATTTCTTAGATGTCATGGTCACAAGTTTTGCTAACAGTCCACTGTGCATGTCAGACTCACTCATAGAATGGTTACGTAGCAAACACTGTAATTGCACCTTAGTACTTAGAAGTTGAAGCTGGAACAAGGCATAAACTCTACACTGGAACGGCTAGCAGCTTTGTATTGTGGGGTGGAAAAACAATCATTATACCAAATACACTATATTGCTTATATTGCTTGCCATAACTGTTTTAAAATAGACCTCATGTGACCCAGAACCTTGTTTTATCCTCACGAAATCCTCTTGATTACTACTTTGGAAAACAAAACAATTCTTAATAAAAGATCATTCCTCATGTTGCCGAGATGTCCTTAATGTATAAGTGCAGTAACTACTGCTACCCACGTCACATTACTCTTAGCACTTGTTTATTGGTATCATTGATGACAATTAGGATTTAGTGTGCTTTGAAATCCATCTGATTTTAATTAAACGCAAATTCATCCTTTGCACTATTGTATTTTAAGTTAATGATTCTGAAAAGCGAAAGACGAGCAGATGGCTTGGCACTGCCTATTTTCCTTATGGATTTAATATGAAGGGATGGGCTTATCATTATACAGAATGTATATTTGGCATGCATCTGTCTTGATAAAAACAGATGGTTAACGGAAAGAAACTCTTCTGTACTAAGTTAGTCCTCAATGGACAGAGACTTGGGATGCCATGTTAAGAAGGTGTTGAACAACAGCAGTGCCCTTAAAGAGTCCAAGTTGTTGAATTTTGTGAACATTGCTGCCTTTTTTAAAGTTAGTTTTTACATGGAAAATTCTTACTTAAAAGCAAAATTATGGTAAATGACTAAACGTGTTGCATGTTTTCAGTGACTGATACTTATAGATTTATGTGCTGGGCAATAAGGTAACAACTGCTTGTTTTGAACTTAAACAGAAAAAGCATGGTGGTTTCAACATTTGCATGTGGTTCGCCATTACCTTTCTAAGATTTCATTTATTTATCTATTTATTTATTATGGTTTAAAGACTTTGCCTGCATTGAAGGCATCAGAATATTTCCTGTTGCCAAGATGTAGATTTAGTTCCACACAAAATGCGTCCACACTTTGTAGTCCAATTTTACACTAAAATAACTCATTTTGTCAGCATTTATGATCTATGGTAAAACTGTTAGAGCGTGAATTCTTAATATTTATGGTACTAAGGTTTGTAAGCGTGTTTTATGTTTTACAGTCATAACAAGCAGTGGCTACAGTCCAAGATCAGCACACCAGTACTCGGCTCAGCTATATCCCTCTAAGTAAGTGACAAGTTATTTAACTTACAGAGAATAACATATTGAGATGCTTAGACTGCGTCAAATGTACGGTATACAAATTATTCTTTATCTGCACCAAGTAATTTTATGGAAAAAGCAAATGTAAAACAATTATTGGTTCTTTCTCATTTAATGTCAGAATTGTTTTGCTAATGTTTTGCTATTGTTATTTTGTTATGAAGTGTTCAGCGTAGATCTCTATGGACAAACATTATTGATATGCTATTCTAAGAAAATGATTGCTTTCAGTGTAAAAATGTATGTAACATTGGGTTTAAATGGCGTATTATAAAATCACTGTTACTTTAGCCAAGCAGCTGTGAAGAATTTCATGGTATATAACAGAACCGTATCATCATGTTACATGACTTCTAAAATCTACTTAAGTATTGTATAAACTTCCTATCTAAAGTATGGTCTTTCAGTCATTTATTTCATGTTTTTTTTCTTTATCAGATCAACATATTGCTGACCTAGAGTTTAATGCATTGGACAACTGTAAAAATTAGTATAGGTTGCCAGAACATGAACATGTAATTGTCAAAAAGGGTATATACCAAGTTTACAAATACTTATTCTTTGGTTAATAGTGTTTCCTCAATTGCATTTGAAACTATTTAAGTTTGTAATCAGAAAATCATAGTCCATGTCTATTCACCAAATTAGCTGGAAACTCGTTAAGACAAGTGAAGACCCGAATGAACAATTTGGTTATATTTCTTTATTATTTTTAATTTTATTTTTACTTTGTACGCTACAATTAGTTGTACAATTGTAAAATTCTGTTCACATAACCATTTATCATAATACGTTGTGGCAGAGCTAACCCCTATATAACTAAGTTTTGCAAAATGTGACATAATGGAGTAATGGTCAATTTACAAGTGAACTTTGAACGATAGATCCTCTTTTAGTCAAAACATTACATCTAATTGCATCCGTTTTACACGTACACATGTTAGATGTATTCCACTTTACATGGTTAAGAAAACAAATAAGGCATTGTTCACGACAATTATGGTGATTGCTGGTGTAAGTAGAAATAATAGATAGATTCCGGCCAAAGTTAAAGGGATAGATAGTATATATCAAGATATTTTATAATCACAAATTGTGTACAGTTCTACAATATTTCATATGTATAATGGTAACATACATCTCATCTCAACAATATATGTTTTAAAATCCTCAGTCCCTTAACCTTTCTAAAAGAGATACACAAAAAGTAGTAACTTAAGTATTCGAGGGAATTTTCACAGGTTGTATATAAAACTATCAACTGCAAAACCACTAGTTAAAGAAGAGGGAAATGCAGAAAGTCATCTTCTGTTCAAATAACGTAGTACGTACACCAGCTAGAATGGCTTGAATTGATGGACCATGCTCAATACTTTGAGATCAACTCTTTGTTCCTCACTGTAGATGACTCTCTGGTGCTTTTCCAATTCTAATTGAACTGGAAAATATATTTGGTGCCGCCACCGTCCCCAAGCATCTCCATACTGTCCCATGGAAGCGTTCAGCTATCCATTTCCCAAACACTGGAGAGAAAGAGGAAGTACCCCTCTAACCATCCGTGATCCCTGGCCCTTAATGCCAGCATTTCAAAATTCATGGCCTTTGAAATGATGTAATTCCGTCTGGTGGAGACTGATAGTTTTAAAAACCTGATGGTGGTGGCTGTCCCACAGTACGTGGTTCCCAATATCCGTAACTGGCCTTTGACCCCAGAACGTGACGTCACGTGCATGTCGACATCGTCCATGCCGGGGACGGATGTGGGGATACAAATTGGTGTAGGTCCACAGCGCCATCACAACACATTTTTTCTTAGTTTGATTCCTCTTTAGTATCAAGCAAGCTTTAATTCCCATCCATCAGTTTTAGATTGATTAGCAGAAGTGTCAAGTCTGATAGAGTGCACCTAGCTTTGGAGACAACTTCTTTTTAATTAAGGAAGTCACATGTTTTGGAGATATGTATCATGCATGGTGAGAAATACTCATTGGTAAAATGCCACTTGTTTAGGATTTTTGTTCTCATAACTGTTGATTAGATCTTATATTTAAATAGGAAGTCGGTTACTGACTAGTCAAGTTACTTCCAGCTTGCCAGATTTTGAACATGGTTTTTCCCTGGTCCTAAATGTCCATTAAAGCTAACATGCCAATGCTCTATTAGTGCCCCCGTAGAGCTAGCTAATCAAGATGTATTACTGGGGAAAATCTATAAGGCTACTTGATTGGAATTGGCCCTCAGTTATACTCATTGATCTGATTAATGATGCAATCTTAATTTGTAGCTTTCATTCCCTGCTAAGGTACAACTACTTAAACTTAATTATCCTTTATTTGTATTGCTAAATGGTTAATCATATAAAGGGAGTTAGATTTTTCTGTTGTTTTGTTCTAATGTTCTTTTTTGTTTGAAAGAAACATACTTTATAGTTCTGCAAATTACATTGAATTCAATTTTAATAATATAACACATAACTTTAAACACACATTTTTATTTAGCAGCGGCATTCCAAAAACACTGGGTGTTTGAACCCAAAGAAAAAGTTGATGATCCCTAATCACAGAGCGGTAAAGATATGTCATGACACCATCAATCTATGTTAGGTCCTCCTCTCTACCCATTAATAACTTGCTGCTGATGTTCTTTGCAATCTCCTAGAAAGCATGGCTGGAAACAAGCATGTTCTGCACAGCCAGCTATTCAGTGTAACCCCACAAAACTTCCCATTCCTTATAGTCACATGAGGGGAATCACCATTCCTCCCCTTCTTTAGCCTGATGGAACATTATACTACTGATCTTTCTTTTTTTAATGGGGGCTATTTTGGGAAGCAGCTGCCTGATACAAAAGTCAAAATAAAATGAAACACAAAATAATAATAATAATAATAATAATAGTATCTTCCTTCCTCCTACACCAACTGTTGAGATCCATATCTGTCTCTTAAGCCCCCAAAGCACTCTCTCCTCCCAGCAATGCCCATGTTGTATTTAGTTCTCAATAGTACTATCTGATTTGATAAATATATGGTTAGAGGGTTTCTTGGTGATGCTATTCTGAACAAAATCATAATATTATAGTTGGCATAATCAGTTTCTTCTACAGTTTATGTTTGAGCACAAGGTATGTGTATTTTATTTTGTGCATCAATCACAAATAAACAAATTGCAGATGTTGTAGGCATAAATATATATATATATATATATATATATATATTTTTATTTTTTTTCCCAAATAATAAATTTGCATATTTCCTTGTTTGTGGTTATGGCTGTAATGAAATTCAAATATGTGACTTCTGTTTTTTTCTGGTTTTGCTCATATTTCTGGTTTTGACAATATTTCTGGTTTTGACAATATTTGAATGAAAAGTGAAGTATATCCGTATGAACTATCAATTTGCCTAGACATTTTGAGGTCACCTGGTTATAGTCTTCCTTCAATATTGAGACTCAATGTTGAGGGGTTTATAAATATATCCAGAATCGCTCAATGGCATTTTTTCCCCCCATAATGCATGCTTCACTGTAATTTATCTTTGGATTACTGTATTTTTTAATGTTATAGGTTAGTGTTGGGATGTTAGAGTTGTCTTAAGAGTAGGGTAAGTGTTGGTGTTAGGGTTACTGGGGTTGAGAATTTAAATGTTCGTGTTTTAATTTAATGATTAGGGTCACTTAATCTCCACAAAGCACTAGGACATACATGTGACATTAATCCAGCTTGGGAAATGGGTGAATTAAAATGACGGCAGCTGCATATAACAGCTGCCTCCTGGAGTGTAAGTTCCACTAATCTCGGGTAGATCGGGACATGTATGTCCTGGTGTTGCCTTAGATTAGGCATCACAGCACTGCACAGTAATCAAACCTTGCATTACAGGAAATAAATGTGTGGATGACATCACCATCCATGCAGTGAACAGTTTGAGAACATGATGTGCCCCTTGAATACAATATTATCCTATATAACTTTGTGCAATACATATATTTTAAAAATCATGCCTTAGACAAAAAAGTGACAATGGTTTCTGATTTCCATGTGTAACTTGTTTATTTATTTTAAATACACATACACATTATAGTTTCCTATATAAATGAGATAAGTAACGTATGTAAAGAAGTGAAAATAAATTCAAAGAATAAGTTATAGCATGGTACCAAGTCAGTAAGTAGACAAAGATTTGTTTATTTTGCATTGCATTCTTGGAAAATTATGGAAACTAACTTCTAAAACTGCTGCTGAAAAAAAATAGATTTGTAAACCTAACCTCTTTTAAGTAAACTAAACTCATGTAAGTAAATGACAGTTCATTAATTGCCATTTATTGGGCAACCATTATTTATCAGAAATGTGCCCAAGAGAACATGTATTAGAAGAAAATGTCTTCAAATAGCAGGTCACTCCAAAGTGGAATGCAGGAAACCTAAACAATTACAATTTTGCATAGCATTCTGGGAAAACTGATCTTCACAATCTGTGTCTGAGACATTTTCTTAACAAAAATTTAGATTTTGTACAACAATATATTTGAGTGAAAATAGGGTTTCTGTCATTGTGACCTTATAGTGTTTTCTTTGTTTTATAATATGTAAATGTACAATTCATATATTCTACTTTGACAAGCTTAGACACATGTCTGCGTTAGTTCTTCTATGTTGTTGTTGTTCACTCTGAGTGCTGAAGACCCTAATTCTAGAGCAGATTCATATTTTCAGTGTCCTTACTGTGGTGTCTGTCTATGCTGACAGCTATTCAATCCTTACATATATGTTAACAGTTATATTTACTCTGTATACAGTCATGCATAGCTTTGTGAGTATGACTGTATTCTTGAAAAATACTCAAGAAAATGTAGTAAAAATATTATTTTTTTAAACTATATTCTAACAGAAATGAGTTAAATATTCTACTGGCTTCTTCCATAAATAAAGTAATTATTCATATTCAAAACAGTGGGATGTGTAGCTAATACAAAAAGTACAAGTACAATACAAGGTGTGGAAATAGTTTGAAATGCACAATCCATTCCAATGATTATCTTGACTAGCCAGTTTTTTTGTATAATCCAATAATTATTAATTCCAATACAGCTAAGTAAGGATTAGAAAGATCTCAATTTACTGGATAAAGAAATAAAGCCTGTAGAAGCTGACCTCTTTTGTCCTTTTTTCCTTTCTAACACATATAATGGCACAACACATGTAAGGACTACCATAGATGACTACCACAGGTGGAGTTCAATGGTTTAAATATCCACTATTTATTTTAAGACGACAAACACAGCTTGAGATAATATAATGTGATTGTCATGCGGACTCAAACAAATTAAACATATTTTTAAAAAAAATATATGTGAATAAGCATAGTATAGAGTAACATGCTATTTGGTGATCATTGTGCACATAAACCTGACAAACTGTCATTCTGTGTGGCTTCTACGATAAAGTATAATCTATTTTCAGAATTGTCCACTCAAGTGAATGTTGATGTGTTAAACACAAGGGCAAAATCTCTTGTGTAGGATTTATGGTATTACATATTAAGGGATTGACTTCTCGATATTCTATCTACAGGAGATTGGATTTAGTTTCCAGTGTTGGTGGGAGAGTTCTTTCGGCTACTATTCTTTCGTATTGTTCTGTCCCACTTCAATACTGATAGAACTAAATATAGAAAATGTTCACTAGAACATGATATAATGCGTGTATTGTACCACATTTGTGCAAGGACAGTATCATCATTATGTTGCATCATCTTTCTTTTTATAGGACGGTATCTATTTACTAAACCTTGTTATAATGTTAACCATTACATACAGCAAATCTTCGGCAATGTATTCAAAGGAATGAATTGGCTGTCGTTCCATGGTAGCATGCCTTTTCCACTGTGGCCATCCATGGTTTATGTGGGAACCCAAGAAACCTTTTTTCATGACATATCTAATTTTAGACCACAGAAAATTCACTTATTGGAGGCTTAGATAACTTTGAGGGTGCCAATTACCATGATTCCCTTTATATGTGTTTAACCATATTGTTTATACCTGAATTATGTTTTCTGCCTGAAGATTAATTTCAACATGTTGCATAGTAGCACATTCTATAACCTTGTAAACTAACTAATCTTTGATTGTCTTTGATGTTTAGACCATACCCACATATCCTATCTACACCAGCAGCTCAGACCATGTCCGCCTATGCCGGTCAAACTCAGTACACTGGGATGCAGCAACCCACAGTTTACACAGCTTATTCACAGACTGGACAGCCTTACAGTTTACCCACCTATGGTATGTTATCATTTTACTTATTATATATATATATATATATATATATATATATATATATAAAACATTTCTTTAGTCAAAGAACAATAATAACAAGGTGTATGTGTGTGTATTTATATTTTTTTTTACGAATCTGTTGCAGATTTGGGCGTTATGTTGCCAGGCATCAAGACAGAAAGTGGACTCCCGCAAACACAATCACCGTTACAAAGTGGTTGTCTTAGCTACAGTCCAGGGTTTTCAACTCCTCAGCCAGGCCAAACTCCATACTCCTATCAAATGCCAGGTATTGAAATGATTTCACAGGAAAAGGAACCACACAGTGTAAATAGCTGGGTTTCACAGTGATTGGAGTTTGTGTACCTTGGTCATTCCAAGTGGTGGACAGACATTAAACTATTTATCTCATTAAAGGGAGCTGTAACTTCACTTGATTTTTAATACCATGCTTACTTATCCCTATATTTAAGGAGTTGGAGGTATAACTAATAAAATAACATGTAAAACTCAAGACCTCTTTTTCCTGCAACTATGCACTTCCATCTTAGATCTCTGTCAATCACTGTTACAAGATCTGTCTATGCTGACTGCACCTGGCATACCGAGGCATTTATTTGTCCTGGTATTTCCTTTTCTGAGCTGGATTAAGATTACTAAATATCTATATTATCTGCTGAATCAAAGCCATAATACAACATTCCATTCCATTTTAAAAGCAGGATGCATTTTTGTCACACACTGACTTAACCGTTGACCCAAGTTCCTATTATTATAAGATGTAAAACGGTGGCCTTCCAAGTGATACATCAATTTAAATTTAGTTAATTTTGTATACATAGCCATGGTGCTGCAAAGAGGTGTAATAAATAGAAGCATGTTATTTCACTGAGCAAAATCTGTGTGGGGTGGGGGAGGTTTAAGACAACACTAATTGTCATTTATTTTCTTTACAGGTTCTAGTTTTACCCCATCTTCTAGTATTTATGCAAATAATTCAGTCTCCAATTCAACCAATTTTAGTAATCCTCAACAGGTAAGATAACCCAATGTGATCTGGTGAACAAATATTAAGAAAAATATAAGATAGATGGATGGATGGATAGATGGATAGATGGATAGATAGATGGATAGATGGATGGATAGATAGATAGATGGATGCATGGATGGATGCATGGATGGATGGATGGATGGATGGATGGATGGATAGATGGATAAATGGTTAGATGGATGGATAGTCACAAATCAGCAACTTGTGTCCATTTGTTGTGTCAATCAACATTATTAATTTGTTCCCAAATCTGTCATAGTAGACTAAATGTTTAAAGTTGGTTCTTCTTATATATTTAGGCAAAATGTAGTTTACATTTGACTCTTTCCATACAACTCTGTTATTTCTTAAGCGAAAAACTAAGCATTACCTTAAAGAAAAAGTATGGTTGGATTATAGGTTTCCATCTAGTAATTTTATACACGGTATTCATCAGGGAATGCCAGAAAAGAAAAGCCCATCACTATGTCTTTTCATTTTTCATCTCAGCCACCTGTGAAAATGAGTTTCAGGAATTTTTCGTAATGATAGACTCGGCAGCCTTGCCTCCGACGTGACTAAGTACTTAAGACTAATTTTTTTTGTAAGCGATTTTCTCTGGTTGAGCATTTACTTTGCATTAAATCTACCTGAAGTAACAGGATATGTGCCTTTACCTAGTGTTAAGTGCTAATTAATCCTTTCTTCTGTCAAATCCTCAAATAATAATTTTACTACTGCACTTAATAAAAATGTTCCTACTGTTCTAGGATTATCCCTCTTACACAGCTTTTGGCCAAAATCAATATGCACAGTATTACTCTGCATCGACATATGGACCCTATATGACCTCAAATAATGCTGTAGATGGAACCTCATCATCAACGTATCAGTTGCAGGATTCCCTTTCAGGCTTAACTAATCAACCAGGTACAGAATTTCATTCAGGTAAAATGTACAGGCAAGCAAATGTAGACTGCATTTATTATCCCTGTGAATTGAAATCCTAATGTTTACACCTTATTTTTCTGAAAGGCACCTGTTATCTCTGTTGCATTTAATTCTACAACTTATTCAATTCTACAAGGTGTAAAACATTAGTTCTTGCTGTGTTAAACAATTGTTTTTTTTGTGAATAAAAGTTTTATTTGTCACTATACGGAAATCACTTGCAGATATCAAGATATGCATGTAGCAATGGTAACAATCGTTTTTTGAACGGGCTGATGTAGCATCAACGAGAATAACACAAGAAGAACATAAACATAAACTGGGACCCTTTAGTCCTTAATAGAAGCCACCATGTGCTTATAGACAGGTCGCCTGTTCCTTCTAAAATATTATCCCTTTCCCCGTGGCCTATGCCGCTATCTCTAATCAAGCCACAATAACAGCACCAACAGTCACGTAGGCCTGAGTTAAAGTCGACAATCAAAGAATTGTTTAAGTACTGGATCTTTCATTTATGGTGTAAATAAAATGTTTTTTCTATTTAAGACACAGAAACTTCCACTACTGGAGGAAGGCTGAAATGATACTATTCATCATTCAAACTGTATAAACAAATCAAATCTAAAAAAAATGACCTGCACACTGTTCCAACGCCCTATGCACCTTTAAATAATCAAGGTTTTTAGTGCCACTCCAATAGTCATTAAGGAGTAAACTCAACTGCCAATGTGAAATCAAACCCTGGATCTCTTTTAACAGTTCACCTTGCTGATTACAGAATAACCACTCGTGCCTTGTTCATTATTTTGCCTTTTAGTCAAAACAGTAATGTGAAATGCTATTGTAAGACTCAACTAAGAGATTTGCCTTGGTGGGAAGGCGAGCATATACTTTAATGACCATTGCTTAAAAAAAACTGTGTTATGTAAATGTTCATAGAGATTTGGGATAGTGCGCAAGTGACTTTTTTATTTTAATAAAACTATTTTTGATTGTACAAAAACATCAATATTTATTTCAGAAAGTACTTTTTTATTGTTAGGTTTCATTGTAACATTGTGCACTTTAAATCATTATATAAAATACATTTTGGTTTAAAATAGTGGATTCAAATAAGATGTGAATATTACACATTAATTATGGGTTTACATGCTGAAGGTTACATTAAAAAGCCAACATTTCTTACTTAACCCCTTAAGGACACATGACGGAAATATTCCATCATGATTCCCATTCCAGAAGCTGTGTCCTTAAGGGGTTTTAATGCACAACTCAGTATTGTTAAATAATTTTAACAAATAATTTTCTATCTTTTAGTTATATGCTAAAAACAAACAAGCAAACAAACAAACAAACAAACAAACAGTATTTCTAGTTTTATATAAATAAAGTAGGGCAGGGATCCATCAAGTTAAGTTCAGCTACAAAGTGTACCTCACATTATTAACATACACTTCTTCCTATATTATTATTATTGTTATTAATATTATTGCCATTTATATAGCGCCAACAAATTCTGTAGCGCTTTATAACAATATCTGTCTAGAATCACTGAAGAAAAAACAGTCAATACCAAAGCAGCAAAGCCTCTTTAAACAAATTTACTGTATTGTATTTTAGCCTTTAATCTGTTAAAGACTGAGGCAATTGTCCAAGTTCTGAATCAAAACAAAACCTGGGATTTGAGCTATATGTCTGTCCAAACATAATTTACCTCTTTCATATTAAGTGCACCCACACTTATTATAGATCATTTTGTTCAGGAGAAATATGGCTTTCATTCCACATCAAATATTTATACATGAAATATAATTTAATATGAATAAAATATAAAATAAATGTGAAAAATAAAGATATTTTATTTTCCAACTTCTGCATGGCATTTTAATTGTGAAATGCATAATACTGTTAGCTTTTACTGGAATAAAACACAGACATTGTATGCTGTGATGTCTCACAAGTACAAGGATGCCATGTGCAGGTTTTATCGGGTTTGGAAAATTATAGGGTCAATATAGGGCTTGCAAATTCTCTGCTAGACTGTAATGAATTATAGAAATATATATATATATATATATATATATATATTCCTATAATCCAAATACACTTGGTATATATATATATATATATATATATATATATATATAAATACATATATATATATATATATGTGTATATATATATCAAGTGTATTTTGATGATAATAATTATTACGATTGTATATTGGTGAACCTGCCTGAGAACCCAGGCAGGTGTCACCACAATCACATGACTTGGATTGGCTACAGGGGTATTGCTTGGGTTGTTATGCGGGTCCCTTGATTGCTAGGCCGCCCTAACAGCGATAAAACCCTCCTTTTGTAGAACGGCATAGCATGCTCTGACATTGGGAAATAGGTAAATTAAGCATACCTTATCATAAAAATATTCAGCAGTGATGCACTCATTCTCAGCCATTGACCACAGATATTAATGATAGATTAATGTCTATCTTTTTGTAAGTGAATGCATTTTTAAAGGGACACTATAGGCATTCTGACTACTTAATCTCAATGAAGTGGTCTGTGTGCAGTGTCCCTGGCATTTGGCTCCCACCATTGGAGATAACAGAAATGTTTGCCTTGGGGGCTAAACTCACCTCTAGTGGCTGTTACACTGACAGCCACTAGATAGTGCTTGTGCTGTAAGAACCAAATCAGGCTCTGTAGTTGACATTCAATATCATCACTCATAGCATATGTATGTTAAAGTTCAATCCATGCTTCTAATGGAGAAACAATGGATTCATTGCTTTTCTGTGAGAAGCATTTAACTGGATAAACGCTATGCTTGCCTCGCATGTGCTTCTCGTTCCTCGTGCTTCTCTATGAGAAGAATTTGATTGGATGAGATGTTGAAGAGGAGTTAGCAGGCAAGCAGATGAAATGAGAGGTGGAGTAGGCATTTGCATGTCATGGCACTGGAAAAAAAGGTAAGGGTATTGAAATATTTTAAACAAAGAAAAAGACTGGGGTTTACAAAGATTTAAAGAATCCATTTAATTCTAATTATTTTTTCAAAGTATAGTGTCCTTTTAATACATTCTTTAAATAATGCATAAAAGAGGAAACTATAACTTGAAATGGGCTTTTTTAATATTTTGTTCTGATATCCACATAAGTCCATCCTTGCAAGCACGCTGTCTTGGTGTCATACTTGATTCTGGCCTCACCTTTGAACCTCACATCCAGTATGTTGCCAAATCCTGTAGTTTCCATCTTAAAAACATAGCCCGCATCCACCCTTTCCTTACGCAAGATGCTACCAAGGAGCTTGTCCATGCTCTAGTAATTTCACGCATGGATTACTGTAACCCTCTCCTAATTGGTCCTCCCAAAAGCCGTGTTGCCCCGTTACAGTCTGTAATGAATGTTGCCACCAGACTGATTTTCCTCTCTAGTCAGTCCTCTCACACCCCACCTCTCTGTCAGTCCTTACATTGGCTTCCTGTATCCTATAGGAGTAAATTTAAAGTGCTTACCCATACCTATAAAGCACTGAACAACTCTAGCCCCTCTTATATCTCTTCACAGATCCATAGGTATGCCCCTTCTCGGTCTCCCCGCTCTGCCCGTGACCTTCTCCTGTCCGCTACTCGCACCCGTACGGCCAACTCACACTTGCTGGACTTCTCACGGGTGACTCCCTATCTATGGAACAGCATGCCTGCAGACTCTCCCCTAGTCTTCATTCGTTTAAGAAGTGCCTTAAAACCCATCTCTTTAGGAAAGCGTATGGCCTCCCAGAGTAACCTCTACCTCACATACCTGTCTCTTGCTCTCTCCTAAAGGACAGCACTTTACTCTCTCCTCCAACTCTGCTTCACTCCCATTTATTTGATTGCTATTTCCTGTCCTAAAGTTTTTTTTTACTCCACCTCCTATAGACTGTAAGCTCGTTTGAGCTTACGTTCCTGTAAGTTTTCTTGTAATTGTCCTATTTATTTTTTGTAAATCAATTTTTTTAAATTTTTTTTGTAAAAAGTCACTTTTATGTGTCCTTTATGGACTCAACATAGGTACATGCAGGTACCTGGCCCATAACTATTGAACAAACAAATGTATCAGCTGGAACTCAAGTTAGTCCCTTTCATTTAAAGAGGGAAAATGTCAATTTTGTTATACCGCGCCGGAACTGTACTGGAGCTGACATAGCTCAATCTGCTCTGTGCTGCAGAACGGCAGTCAATATAGAAGAGGAGGTAGAAATAGTTTTGGAAACACACTTCAACTATATTTTCAGGCTGCAATGGTTGCCTGCAATGCTATTTGAAATACCCAGAAATGTTAGCAGTAACCTCACACAGATCCAGTAGCAAGGTATGTGATAGTTTTATTTAAGTTTTGTATCTGGTGTAGTTGTTTTTCTATTAGCTTTCTGTGCTTATGTTTCTTAAAGAGTCTGAATATTTCTGACACCAAACATCAACTAATACTTTATATTTATTACTATTTTCAGAAAAAGATGAGGAAGAAAATTAATTAAAAAAATGTAAATTCTGTAAATTGAGTTAACTTGGTCACTTTCCTTTACAAAGCTTCAGAGGTGCATTAAAAACGAGTTAGACAATTTTCTATCCTTGCATTTGTTTGTTAGAACAAATATACTACGTGTAGTGCATTACATAAAAGAGTAACTTTAAGTTGTATTATATATTTCTGCTCGGTCAAGAGCTGCTTGCTAGAAACAGTTAAGACCGCAGTTGTCCAGAAACCACGCAGTGCTGACTTGCATTTCCAAAATAGATGCATACCTTGCGTTCAGCAAGACAGCTGCTCATTCTGAATTAGAGATTAGCCTAATGAAATAAAGTTGGTTCTGAAAGAAGAAATAGTGAGGTAAAGGGCAAAGCCATGAAGGTTCCATTGTACAGATCTTGGGGAAAATTTCAAAATGATTAGAATTATTTTGCCTGAATATTGATATATCACAATAGCATTAATATTACTGATATATGCTTCTATTTTAACCAGACTCCTAAAATTATATGATGTATCAGGCAATGCCAAATTCATGTAAATATTGTTAATTAACCAAATAAATAAATTCGTAAAAAGTTAAAATGGATTATATTGTTAACACATCAACACAATAACCATTTCAGAACTGTTGAGATGACAAAAATAAATCTTAAAGAACACTCCAACAAGGTTAAGTAGTCATTATCTGTTATACCCTGAGTAGTGTCAATGTTTGTAGTACAAGGTGCAGAGCTTAGGCTACCTGTAATATTGATGATTTAGCTGAATTTTGGGCAGCTTTCTGAAGATGCAAGATGATGTCCTTTGTACTGTAAGTGATGAGCATCTTGCATTTTCTTCTTTGTGCAGACCTGTATCAGGCTTCCTTTGACTAAATGTCAAGTAAGTTTTTGAAATATATTATCAAAGAATTGGATCTAATTTAATTCAAAAATCTTTTTTTTTTTTTTTTTTACTTTCAAGCCAATTAAGCCTTTTGTAAATATATAACACTATAATTACGTAATCACAATATGCGATTTGCAGCTTCTGCGGCTACTGAGCTTGAGTTAATCTCTATCTGTGATATCATTTCTGGTGTTTGAAAACAAATAATTTCAGCAGTGATGAGCAATTTAAATGTATTATTATGTTTTGCACAAAAGAAATAGCAATAAATATTTTTCTTCTTTTTTTCAAGGAAAGGTTACTAGGGATAGCAATGGTTCTTATGGTGTTCTAACCATTCTGAACTGGAATGGTATAGAACAGCTGCCTTGTCTATAGTGCCCCTTTGGCTTGTAATGGTTTAATTTTTTATTCCAACAGCCCAAGCAGCAGATGTGGTGATGTGTGATAAGTGAAGGTTTGAAAAGAATAATAAAAAAAATAAAATATGCCAGAAGTGGTCAAACGGATTGTAAAAAAAAACTTGGAGCCTTGATTATAGGAGAGGAAATGGATTTATGGACAGCTGGGGAATGCAAAATGGGAGATTCTGCCATTCAGGAAAACACAAAGGTTATTATAGTTTTGCTAAGTCAGTGGGTATATACACAGCAAACAAAAGGCTATTAAATAAATTATATGCATATGTATATATACACATTGCTCCTGGGTTCTCTGTACTTGCATACCTAGGAATTTACTTATTTATTCATTTCTCCCACATGCCATTTTAAACGTTAAATTGGGATTTGTTTCTTACAGAGTCATGTTTCTGTTTAAATAGGATGCTGTACAATGTTTCCTTCATGTGCACTGGAGCAGATTTAAAACCCACTCTACAGCTGTAAAGTAGTATTGGGCCCAAAAACAGGAACGAAATAGCATTTTACAATTGGAAAAAACATGTACAAACAATGCGATCTTGTAAATTATTCCCTGGGCATGATTTAATCAGCATGTAAATATGTAAAGTTTAGGATCTGGTGGATTTTGATTTCATCCAGGATACCTCTTTGGCTCATTTGCCATGCTAATTAATGTAAAAATAAAAATTATGCAAATATATTAATTTGTGTAAAATATAATTATATTATTAGACTCACTCCATGTTGTAAGGAACAAGCATCATGAGCCTCATTTTGACAATATTCCTTATATGTTACTATTGATTAATCCCTTGCAAAGCAATAATATATATGTATGTAGACGTTAACTTCTTTGTTGTCTTTCCATTTGATATAAATTTGTGTTTGACTCTTACAGAAACATATTTATTTGTTATAGCTTCCTTCTGTCTATCTGAATCTTACCCAAATCTCTCATTTTACATAATCCAGGGTGTGACTTCCCAGTGATGTCATGGTGCTGCTAAAACCATTACCAGTCAAGTTAGCCATTGCAATTGTCAGAATTCAATGTCAATTTAACGTGAGTTTTAAAGTTCAGTGAAACCTCCAAGCAGCATAATCACTACAGCTCTCCGTAGTGATTATGCTTCCAGTAGTGCCCTAGCGCTATGCCATCATAAGGAGTAAGATCATTTTTGAACAGATTAACTTCTTACCAGGGATACACTGGGTGCCACTTCCTGCCTCCACTACCTTCTCTGAGAGCCAGCAGGTCCTCAGCAGTAATGTCCGTTAGCTCTCATGAGCTAAGGCCTACATTGCAGGGCTTGGCTTATTGGTTGAGAGCATCAGCTGATTTGATAGATGCTATAAAGTTGGAAAATGTGCATTTCTCAAAAAGCAAAAGAACAGGAACAAAAACACAGGATGTGAATGTGGGTTGGGGTGAGTGATGGATTGGAAGAATGAAGAACCAGCTTGCCAGTGAAAGCAGTAAAGGCTATCCACTAAAGTAAATAAAAAATACTTGTAATATGTATAAAGGTCTATGGGTTTGTATCTACCATCACAATCTGTACCTAAATGTATTTGTTGACTTGTGTAGGCAAGGGCAATATATTACTATACCATGGTCCTATATACTTCAGTTCCACTTCTTTCTGTATGACAGATCCAATTTGCATCCCAACTTACTCATGAATGTATAAACAAGTGAGGAACATAATGCTAATAAGTCTTGGTTACAAATATTTGAAACCACTTTTGTCATCTTGATCTAAAAGTGAACTTTGGTACTCAAAACATTAAATGCCGTGCAATAATTTAATTGAGATAACAAAATGTTTAATATTAAACTATAAGAAAAAAAAATATGTGTTGGCACTCAAACTGTATTTCAGTGCGGGTATTAAGGTCCCCCACCTATAATGAACATCGAATTATTACAAAAAATAAAAACTGATACCGCACTCAAATAATAGATGCTCAAAGATTTTTAATTCATATCTTTCACCTAAAAAAGGAATCACTTTTGTATAAGTGGTATCTACCACATATCTCCACCCCATACAGGGAGATGCAAACAAATAAACAAAATACATCAATCAATCCTGACTTTATTCCTAATCACCTGCAAAATAAATATAAGCAAGAAAAAAACACATCCTCTAAAAGTTCAAAAAAATATTATAGTTAGTATGTAATCCTCTCTATATACCCTCTGTTTTCCAAAAAAGGAAAAATGAATGAAAATAATCAAAAAATATTTCAAAAGAAAACAGTAGAAAAAATGCAAGCACAACGTTGAGTACTCAAAAAAGAAAAGAAATGTCTCTAATGGTTGGATCTCACCATTTAGGGTGTGTTTGTAGAAGCTGGAGTGTTAATTTCTTTGATGATTCACACACTCTCAACTGGATAAGTGTTGATGACAGGTTTCCATATGTTGCCGGAGTTGTCCTGTTGCTCTGAGTTGATGCAGGTTAAGTCTGGGAGGTCAGGTCACCGGGGGTTGCGCACTCGGGATCACCATCCCTTCATTTTTTGGAGAACAGAGACTGTGTAGAGAGGATTCCATAATAACTATAATAATTTTTTGAGCTGTCATTTGTTCTAGCTACTCTAAAGAGTTATTGATACTACACAGAACTCAGAAATGAATAAAAACTCTCTTTGATCATCTATTATTTGAGTGCAGTATCAGTTTTTATTTTGTGTAATATTAACCCCTTAACGCCGTTACGGCGTTCCATGCCGTCGGGCTTTAAATGGGCTTTAAAGCCGTTGCGGTGGCATTGAACGCCGTAACGGCTGCAGCCCCCAGGACCTCGGCGGTACTCACCTCCTCTTCTGGAGGGCTGCCTGACAGCCCAGGCAGCCCTCCCACGGCAAAAGAGGCCCCCGGGGGCCATGTGATCGCTCTCAAAGTCGCTCTCAAAGTCCCCCAGCTGGTAGGTAGTGTAAAAAAAAAAAAAAGAAGTAAACATGTTTAAAAATAAATTAAAAGTATTTATATTATATATATGTAACGTCATACAAAGTGTATTTTAATACTAATATAAGTATATATATTAGTATTAAAATACACTTAGAATGACGTTACATATATATAAAATGTATATATATTATATATATATAATAGATCTACATATATATATTATATATATATACGTATAATTAAAATAATACATAAATAAAATGACAAAATAAATAAATAAAATATTGAAACAAAATTTTATATAAATTATATATCCATATGTAATTTCATTCTAACTGTATTTTGTTATTAATATATATATATATATATATATATATATATATATATATATATATATATATATATATATATTGGTAACAAAATACACTTAGAATGACATTCTATATCTATCTATCTATATATAAAATACAAATAACCGCAAATATATATATATATAGATAAATACATATAATTACATAAAAGATTACATTAGTATACACGTAGAATGTAAATACACATATATATATATATATATATGTATATATATTAAAATTCTACATGTATATTTAAGTAATCTTTTAACATAATTATGTGATTTGATTCATTAAAATTTGATTGACATGCCTGACAACACAGGGAGAAAGTGCAGAGAATTTAATTCGCAAGCACTATATTTGACCATGTAACTCTCCAAGACACCATAAAACCTGTACATAGGGGGTACTGTTTTACTCGGGAGACTTCGCTGAACTCAAATATTAGTGTTTCAAACTGGCAAATTGTATTACAACGATGATATTTTAAGTAAATTGAATTTTTTTGCATTTTTTACAAACGAACGGCACTTTTATGGACTATATTATTGTTGTAATATGTTTTACTGTTTTAAAACACTAATATTTGTGTTTAGTGAAGTCTCCCGAGAATAACAGTACCCCCCATGTACAGGTTTTATGGTGTTTTGGAAAGTTAGAGAGTCACATATAAGGCTTGCATTTCATTTTTTTCACCTTGAAATTTGCCAGATTAGTTATGTTGCCTTTGAGAGCGTATGGTAGCCCAGGAATGAGAATTACCCCCATGATGGCATACCATTTGCAAAAGTAGACAACCCGAGTTATTGCAAGTGGGGTATGTCCAGTCTTTCTTAGTAGCCACTTAGTCACAAACACTGGCCAAATATTCGTTTTTTGCTTTTTTCACACAAAAACAAATATGAACGCTAACTTTGGCCAGTGTTTGTGACTAAGTGGTTACTAAAAAAAACTAACCCCACCTTCAATACCTTGGCTTGTCTACTTTTTCAAATGGTATGCCATTATGGGGGGTAATTCTCTTTCCTGGGCTACCACACCGTCTCAAAGGTAACATTACTAATCTGGCAAATTTCTATTTGAAAATGAAACGTTCTATATTTGACCCTGTAACTTTCCAAAACACCATAAAACCTGTTAATGGGGGGTACTGTTGTACTCGTGAGACATCGCTGATTACAAATATGTGCATTTTTTTGCAGTAAAACCGTATTATGACATTCACAGCTAAAATGGCAGACGGAAATACAAATTAAAAAATCTCAAATTTTTTTACATTTTATTCATAATAAATTATGTTCCATATATTAATAGTTATTGATAAATTAAAGCCCTGTTTCTCCTGAACAAAATGATATATAATAAGTGTGGGTGCACTTAATGTGACAGCGGTGAATTACGGTTGAACAGACATATAGCACAAATTCCAGTTTTTGTTTACGTTTTGTTTTGATCAGAACGTGCACTATTGACTCCGTCCTGAAGGGGTTAAACTATAAACTGTTATAGTGTACAATGTGAAGACTGAGTATGCAATTTGTTCTATTTTCAGGAGAGTTCGACACAGTACAGAGTCCCTCGACACCTATCAAAGATCTTGATGACAGAACATGTAGGAATGCTGGGTCAAAGTCACGCGGAAGAGGCAGAAAAAATAATCCGTCACCTCCACCTGACAGTGATTTGGAGGTAGGATCTCAATCATTCATTGAATCCATATCCCTTGACAGAATACTTTGTTTAGTGTAAACATATATGATTGTCATGCAACTGCCTCTAATTCCCAGAAATTATTTTCAATTTAAGTGCTCCCTGACTTCAGATTAAAGCAGAGCTTATTTTTTTTTGTAGTTGTAGATACGTGTTTAATAGATCATTGTTGCCAAACAATACAAAATTCCAAGTTAGATTTCAAATATGAAGAAGCAAATCTGGCCATGTTCCCAGGTTCTTCGCAACATGATGCAATTGTGCATTTGGTTTTCAATGAGATTTAGATTTTTTTGGTAGTTCATTTGGCACTTTTTTAGCAAATCCAGCGGTAGAAAATAAGTTGGAGAAGACATGAATTTGTTGCTTAAAAATCAGTCTATGTACACATTGTTTTTATTACTGGCTGGGACAGAGCTCCCGTACTTCGTCTGAGTACCTCCGCCAAAGTTCTCTCTCGCTGGACCAGAAAGTGCTGAAATGACTATAGCCCTGTCCCCAAACATCAGACGACACTTAGTGAATGGGTAAAACAATTAAACTTTATTGGGACACAGGCCATAGGGACAATAACATCTACGGTGACAATAGAATTCTTCACTGGCGTTGTGTCAGTTAACTCAATTAACTGGGAATGATTTACAAAAGTAAACAGTATGTTGACACCCTATACATTCCTGGACAAGACTAATTCCCATGAGCAAAATGTTTAAAAAGTGTCTAGATTGCATATACCCTGCTCAAGTAGTTATCAAGTGAAATTTAGGTGGGCCATGGCTATTTACCAATCTGGCGCAAGTTTCAGGCTGCCGCTGGCTAAGGACCAGTCTCCGAATAGGAGTCTTCCTGACTCCGGAGAAGAGGGCTCTCCCTGGTTCTCGGTGAAATTGTTCATCATCATCCCCATCTCCCCTCTAATTAGCACTCTCCTGGGGTATAGGGTAACTAAAGCTGCAATAGTTGTAAGTTGTATCTGGCAGCCACCTCATATTTGTCCAATTTAGAGTTCCAGGCGATTAACGACTGCTGCTGCTGGAGAAGTTGCAGCTACCCCAGTACCGTAGATCAGTCTCAAGGGTCCATGGGGGGGTGGATCGAGCACAGGAAAGAGCCAGGGAGATCATGCTCCTTTAGGGGGAGTTAGACTTTGAGTACAGCACCAGTTAAATCTTAATCGGACCGGGCACAATTACACTGTCAATTTATAGAAACATCGAAACATAGAATGTGACAGTAGATAAGAACCATTCGAGCCAATCTAGGCTGCCCAATTTTCTAAATACTTTAATTAGCCGCTAATTCTTACTATCCTCTTTAAATTAATGTGTTATTTGAATTTATGAAAAATAATCCATCAACACCTTTGCTGTCATTAGTTTCTTTTTGTTTAAATATTTAATAAAATGGCCTTGTAACATGGAATGGGTAGTTAGCTCTTACAAGTAGAAGAAAACAACAGGTTGGTATAGGAGGTGGGTCATGGCTACATAAATAAACATTTACAGTTATGTAGATGTACTAATTTAGGCCTCATTGTAATATTGTTGGATAAGCTTTAATAGTTTGGATACATTTTTAAAACTATTTAATATTATGTATATGTTATTATTTTGGTTTTTTTTTAGGTATATTGATATATATTTTTTAACGTGATATATTTTATATATTTTAATATGTTGAAAAATTATTTAAAACATTTATTCAAAATTACTAAATATTTTGAAAAGCTAATCTAATTGTATTAAATTGGAGCAGTAATGTTTAGAACTCATCTTCTTCATATTACTATATCAAATGTTAAAATATGCATGTTCTTTACTTATGATTTAAGCCTTAACAGTATTTTTTAAAATTTTGTTACACTTTTTAATATAAAGTAATTACATAAATCTAATAATCTAGATGTTTCATTTATTTGTTATTGCATTGCCATAATATATATCCCCTTCAATGTGGGAATCTTTTATGTACAATTCCCAGGGGATACACCTACACCCTGTACTCTGCATACAAGATTTTTAATATTGGACATAAAATTCATAATTTGCAAATGCAATTTGTCCCTTTTGGGGCCCTAGGCTTTGCAGCTGCACAGGCTGGTGGGGGTAAATAAAGATTTCCCTGAGTGGACCTGCACTTTACCTTAATATCAAATCAATATAGATGATTCTTCATAGTCACAGACTGGAGGGGAACGTTGTCAGTGGTCTGCATCCAGAGAAGGTACAGACCATCAGCTCAGCCTAGTGGGCAACCAGGGACCACCAGTGAACACGGTTAGAGCCCTCCTCTGGTAAGGAGGAAGGGTTGCAATGAAATAAAAAGGAATATAAATAAATAGTGTGTTGGGAGGATGGACACAGAAATACATTCTCCTTATACACCTCCCCACACTCGCCCTACCACAGTCACCCTACCAGAGTCAATATGCCACACTCAACCAATTACATGCATCTTGCCTCAATCAGTCTGTCATACTAACCCACAAACACTCACCCTGCCACAGTCACTCCATACACACTGTAACTTTATTATTATTTGGTAAATGGATTTTCAAAGTTTTTCTGTCCAACCAAAATTATTTTGTTTTTAGTAGTCCTTTTATGGAAACAAAGACACCCATACCACTTCATCCCGATTAAGTTGTCTGGGTGCAGTTTTAACAATGCAGTGCTTAACACTGCAGTTTTGTAGAAACTGTAATGTCAAACATTGCAGGATTTACAAAACTGTAGTGGCTGCCTGGAAGAAGTGCTTCTGAGCGGTGGGTGGGGGCCCTAAATACTAATAAGGGGGACCTAATGTCATCCCCACTGGCCCCCACCCCTGAGTGGTGGGGGCCCTAAATACTAATAAAGGGGGGGGACCTAATGTCCTCCCCCCTGACCCCCACCCCTGAACGGCGGGTTGGGGCCCTAAATACAAAAAAGGGGGTGGGACCTATTGTCCTCCCCCCGGCCCCTACCCCTGAGCGGCGGGTGGGGGCCCTAAAAAAAAGTCCCCAAACCCCTAGTCACCCCCTCCCCCCCCGAAAAAAAATGATCCCCCTACGTACCCTCCTCACCCTAAAAATAATGAGGGGGGGACCTTTAACTAAGAACCTGTAAAAAAAAAGAATAATAAATAACTTACCATTCAATGATTTCTTTCTTCTAAAATCTTCTTTTTTCAGCCCCAAAAAAGGCCAAATAAAAATCCATAATAACCGACGCAATTAAAAAATCAGATAGTTATGAGTCAAATTACACAGCGTGGGAAAATTCCAAAGAACTTTCCCACGCTGTGTAAAATTACACAGAGCACTCTGATTGGTGGATTTCAAACCAACCAATCAGAGTGCTGTGACAGGTAAATGTAGAGACTTACCTGTCAGTCTCTTCATTTACCTGTCAGAGCATTCTGATTGGATGGCTTAAACCCACCAATCAGAGAGCTCTGAGCCTAATTGCAGGGCGGGGCAAGGCTTTATACGCTTTCTCCGCCCTGCAGAGCTCAGTCTGCGCGGAGCCCTCCATTGGTGAAGAAGGATTTTTTGTTTGCGCTCGTTTTTTTCCCCCCTATTGGTATTTAGGGCCCCCACCCGTCGCTCAGGGGTGGGGGCCAGGGGGGAGGACATTAGGGCCCCCACCCACCGCTCAGGGGTGGGAGCCAGGGGGAGGACATTAGGTCCCCCCCTTATACCAATTTAGGGCCCCCACCTGCCGTTTAGGGGTGGGGGCAAGGGGGGAGGACATTAGGTCCCCCCTTATTAGTATTTAGGGCCCCCACCCACCGCTCAGGGGTGGGGGCGGGGGGAGGACAATAGGTCCCCCCCATCATTTTACTTAAGGGCGCGGGGGGGGCTATTTTTTATTTATTTTTTTAAAACAGTGAGCAGCCACAGGCTGCTCACTGTTTACTAGACATGCCCCTACTCGCAGTTTAGCGAGTAGGGGCAAAATTTCCTAATACTAAGTCATTTTTACTTAGTATTAGTAAAGTTGTCTGAAAGACCAATTTAGGTCTTTCAACCTTTTGGTAGATAACTCCCTAATACCGTGGGAATTAGGGAGTTATCTACTAAGTGGCTGCAATAGAAGTCCCGAAGTGCCGAAGTCCCGAAATTCCGAAGTCCAGAAATTCCAAAGTTCCAAAGTGTCGAAGTTGCCGAAGTTCCGAAGTGCCCAAGTTCCGAAGTGCTGAAGTGCCGAATTTCCGAAGTGTAGAACTGCCAAAGTGCCGAAGTTCCGAAGTGCTGAAGTGCCGAAGTTCGAAGTTGCCGAAGTTCCGAAGTGTTGAAGTGCCAAATTGCCGAAGTCCCGAATTGCGAAAATTCCGAATTTCGGAATGCCGAACCGAACCGAAAATTCTCCCTATGCACATGCCTAATGTCATTCCATTTCTGTATTCCAATGTGCTAAAAGAGCAATTACAACTGAGGTACATGTAGGAGGGTTATTCTCTTTTTTTGGCACTTTATTGTTTGCATAGACCTCAGTGATGTATTTTTTTAGGTGAAGTTTTGTGCATGATAAGAACACTGTAAAGGGATTTTATTCTAATAAAAAAAGTCTTCAGCATGACACCCACCAAACACACATCATGGCATCTTTCACACACACGCCATGGCGTCCTTCTTCACACACACAGCATGGCACGCGCACACACACAGCATGGAAAACAAAGTATGATACCTAAAGATTTTTACTATGGAGCAGAATTTTATACTAATTTATTAACACTTGTCCATCCTTTGATGTCACCATTCTACTGGCTAGGAACAGTCCCGAGCTCATACTGGCTTTGTCTGTTGCAAGCAGCACCAAAGTTTACTAGACAGACGTCTGTGCCACTTCATGTTACTAGAGTACAGCTGGTCACTACAAGTTGTTTTTCTTTGAAATGTAATGTAATACCATGGACACTAATCTAAATTATCTTTCAATCCATGCATCCATGGGAAAAAAACTAATTATGACTTTTTTTTTTTTAAAACTTACTTCATTACAATGAAGTATTTCTACAAACATTTTCTCATAAATATTTTGCAATAATGCCCTCACAAATCTTTAGCTTAGACCCTAATCTCTTTACAGCATACCGCTACCTATTGAAGGGTCATCCTTGAAAATGAGAAATATTCTGAATTAAGGTCAGATGACCATTTTAATTTAGTTATAGATTATATTCCCACCATGTTCAAACTATTTAATACAGTGGTATATGGAAAATCTTAAAATTAGGTAAATACAACCTCAGATGAACAACATTATGACATATTACACTGTGTCATAATCTATTTAACAAAAATAAAGCCAAATGGAGAAGCCAATTGTGAAAAACTAAGTACACCTTATGATTCAATAGCTTGTAGAACCACCTTTAGCAGCAATGACTTGAAGTAATCATTTTCTGTATGACTTTATCAGTCCCTTATAACGATGTGGAGGACTTTTGGCCCACTAAAGCATTGCTTTAGTTCCTTGAGGTCCCACCACAGCATTTCAATCAAGTTGAGGTCTGAACTTTGGGCCATTGCAACTCCTTGATTTGATTCTTTTCAGCCATTCTGTTGTAGATTTGCTGCTGTGTTTGTGACCATTGTCCTGTTGCATGACCCAATTTTGGCCAAGCTTTAGCTATCCTAGAGATAGCCTCATATTTGCCTCTAGAATACTTTGGTATACAGAGGAGTTCATGGTCGACTCAATGACTGCAAGGTTCCCAGGTCCTGTGAATGTTTTCCATTTCTCACTGTTGAATTATGAACTTTAAATTGTTTGGAAATGGCCTGATAGCCCTTCCCAGTGTTATAGGCGGCAACAGTTGCTGTCTCTAAGATCATTTCTGATGTCTTTCTTCTTTGGAATGCTCCAGACCAGCAATCTGCTAAAACTTCGGCTTTTATAGAGGTGGTCAGACTTGCTGATGATTAATTTATTAAGGTCCTTTGATTAACAGCACCTGTCTGTTACTTAGCATCTTCATTCTTATGGAAGCAGTAAGGGTGCACTTACTTTTCACACATAACGTCTCCATTTTGGCTTTATTTTTGTTAAATAAATCATGACACATGTAATATGTCATTTGTTATTTACCTTAGGTTGTATTTACCTAAATTAAAGACCTGCTAAAGAACAGATGATTGTTATTATGTCCTGATATGTAACACCATAGAATTCAAAGGGGGTGTACTTTCTTTTTCCCATGACTGTAATTCTACAGGCCAGTTATTTTAACCATTACATGCTACACAATCCTACATGGTGCATTTATGTTTTTATGATCGCCACAGGAAACTTCCTTATGCCCATGCCGTTGTAAATTAGTGAAATGGAAGAAGAAAAATCACATTGAGAATTTTCTTACAGAAAACCAAAATTGAAAAGTTGACTAATCAGTCTACTCTACAGCATAATACACTTATGCAACATCCAATATCTCCAATATCTTTGTGGAATACTGTTTAGCATTTATAGTGAAGACTTTGAATTCAGCATTGTGATCTGATAGCTTCTAATGTCACACTTATAATTTTTATTACACATACTGTATGAAAGAAGGGTAGTATGTTAGTTAATGCTAAAGCAGTATCCCCAGTTAAGGTAATCTAAGCCTTTTACCACGTTAAAGCTGATAAAATAATTACTATTGAGTTAGTAAATAATATCTATACTAGGGATCAAACTGATAAAAAATAATTGTTTCTGCCTTCGTTAAATAATGTAATGATCTAATATTATTATTATTATTATTATTATTATTATTATTATTGTTTGATGTCTACCCAGTGAGGTCCAGGTTTTAGTGCACAAAAGTAAATGAACTAAAGTGCCACCAGTCATCTAGTGCCTTATTCCCTACACACCCCTCTTGCTGGGCACAGTAGTCAATGTTCAACAGAGCCACTGTATCAGTGTGGCAGTATATGCAGTGCCAATAACCTGGTGCATGCAGGATTGCACGTATTCCACTTTACTTTTATAGCATTACCCTTGTCTCGTGTGCAGATGTTGCTTCCAGCCTTTGTTTGCAGCTTTGTTTCTGTTTTCTCTCTGACATTTTACAAACTATCCAATATTTCTGCACATAGCTGGATGCACATAGTTGGATGCACATAGGTGGATTTATTTATCTTTCTAAGCCAGACATTATGTTTCATACAAATTACTTTGGATTTTCATGATTTACTGTTATGCACGACTTGCCAAAATGCAACCAATAGGGATTAGGGGGAAGACATTTTTCACTGTATTATTTATTCTCGTGATTGAGCCTTTACTGTACGTACTTTATCCTCCTATTTTAATGTCTTCCTATTGGTTGATAACAGTCTAATAGAACTTCTGCGCAACGCGATCAGCATTTGATCAATTAAAGCAGTGAAGAGACTTTTCAATTTAAGTTTTAGTGATTATTTTTATTGGTTCTGAGTCGCATGTTTTCAAATCACTGTAACAATGTTATATTGATCACATATATGTTTGAATGTTTGCTTTTTTCTTTACAGCTCATTGTTAATTAAATGACAGCGTTAGTAGGTCTGATGCCACTTCACACACAGAGAAAATTATTGAAATTTGTTTCCAGATCTGTAGAGGAGGGAAAACACAACCAGCTGTTAGGTTACAGACAACAAATTGGACTGTGGCCAGATTTTTCATGCTATTAAACATATGCGCTTCACTAGAAGACCTGCAGAGCTTAATGATGTGGATCATGGTATCACCAAACAGCTTAGTTATGGAAAATGCTATACATCTGCACAAAGCTAAAGCCAATATAAGTGAATAAAACAGGGATTTTCTGAATCATCTCTTCATAACATTCACGACTCAGAATTCAATGATCATTATCTTTTTTAATCTTCTTATTAAATATTTGTAGCATGAAAACATGCACGTTGAATTAGGCAACTCTGCATTTCTCAGTTCCGAAAATGCATCTTTCTTCCCTAAACACTACTGCTAGACAGCTGGTGCTTTTCAGCATCTTCGTCAAGAGTTAATTTTGTTCTAGGATGCTTTTTTTAGATATGACCTCTGAATGACCAATGTGTTTGTTTATGCCTCTACCTTTCCTCTTTCAGAGGGTGTTTGTTTGGGATTTGGATGAAACGATCATAATTTTCCATTCGTTGCTCACTGGGACATTTGCACAGAAGTATGGCAAGGTATGATGTATATTATGATGAAACAGTATCTAACGGATGTCTCCGAGATGGTTCAGCTATGAGATGTCCAAAGAGCTTGACTCTCTGAATGCTCCAGGTTGTAGTTACATTATGTGTTTTTAAGGTATAAATTAAAAATGATTTAAATGTGCTTTACATTTCAAACAAACCATAGAATTGTGCAGCTTCCATACTTGAAAATGTGCAGATTCATTGTAATAATGTGGTCATACAGCACTAATTCTAAAAATGTGATTTTGTTTAAGTATACGTCTATAAATATATGTTACGGTATGACAATGTAATTTAATATCGTATTGTTTTTACTTTTAATGTCGGGGCAATCATTGATTATATGTATACCGGCTTTGAATCTACTTATATCATTTATCCATATGGGCTAATTTCTATGGTTGTCACAATCAGTTACTGACAAGCCGACAATCTTTCAAATAGTTGTCAGTACAGTTAGCAACTCCTGTGTGTTTCCATACACATGTTATAGTGTCCTGATGGAGTTGCTATGGCAATTAATTTAAAAATGTGCAAAGTAGAAACTGCTAACTGGTGGTCGGTATCAAGGAACATTAGCAGTGTGCTAAGGCAACAAGTCCGGCATGTTTGCATATATTTGTGATATCTTTATGTCTCTTGAGTTTAAATAATAATAATAATAATTAATCTAAAGAGACTATTCAGAAAGAGTTGAGATTACCCAAGATAAGCCCTTACAGAAATATGTATGTGAGAATTTTCATTTGATAGTATTTTGTAAAGATTAAGTGAAAATACTGGTTAGTTAAACATGTGTTGAAAGCTTTCCTGGGTTAGCGCAATAGGACAAAATGCCTTCAAGCAGGGCCTGATTATTTTTACAGTTTATTACATATTTACCAGTGCAAGAGTCAATGAGGCTTAAAGTTAGGTTTGCGGGATAGACTACTCAGATGGTGTGTGGACATCATAAGCTACGCTTGCCTTCATGCAGATTCACTGCCAGCCTACAACAAAGTTAGGTGTTTATTATTGAAAGATATTTCCCCAAAAATGTTAAAGATTAAAATAATTTCTGTTTGAATTTGTGATGATGAAATACTGTCAGGAAGCGTAATGAATTCACCAAGCATCCCAAGCACTATTCAAAGTGTATGTCTGAACTGAGTCCATAATGACTCCCACGTGGGCTCAGCCATGAAACGTATCTCAGCAGAACTGCTGTCTCCGAGATAAAACATCACTGGTACCTTTGTGGCATCAGAGATGCTGGGCTTTGGATAGGGCTGGATTTTTTGTTAAGCTACTCAAAATGATCAAAAGTCAGAAGAGTTGCCCCCCAGTGTGCTAGTGTAAATTTAAAGCGAATTTAAAATGAATTGCACTGTATTTTGCATATTATGTATTAGGTGATCCAAATACAGGGAGTGCAGAATTATAAGGCAAGTTGTATTTTTGAGGATTAATTTTATTATTGAACAACAACCATGTTCTCAATGAACCCAAAAAACTCATTAATATCAAAGCTGAATATTTTTGGAAGTAGTTTTTAGTTTGTTTTTAGTTTTAGCTATTTTAGGGGGATATCTGTGTGTGCAGGTGACTATTACTGTGCATAATTATTAGGCAACTTAACAAAAAACAAATATATACCCATTTAAATTATTTATTTTTACCAGTGAAACCAATATAACATCTCAACATTCACAAATATACATTTCTGACATTCAAAAACAAAACAAAAACAAATCAGTGACCAATATAGCCACCTTTCTTTGCAAGGACACTCAAAAGCCTGCCATCCATGGATTCTGTCAGTGTTTTGATCTGTTCACCATCAACATTGCGTGCAGAAGCAACCACAGCCTCCCAGACACTGTTCAGAGAGGTGTACTGTTTTCCCTCCTTGTAAATCTCACATTTGATGATGGATCACAGGTTCTCAATGGGGTTCAGATCAGGTGAACAAGGAGGCCATGTCATTAGATTTTCTTCTTTTATACCCTTTCTTGCCAGCCACGCTGTGGAGTACTTGGACGCATAGTGATGGAGCATTGTCCTGCATGAAAATCATGTTTTTCTTGAAGAATGCAGACTTCTTCCTTTACCACTGCTTGAAGAAGGTGTCTTCCAGAAACTGGGAGTTGAGCTTGACTCCATCCTCAACCCAAAAAGGCCCCACAAGCTCATCTTTGATGATACCAGCCCAAACCAGCACTCCACCTCCACCTTGCTGGCGTCTGAGTCGGACTGGAGCTCTCTGCCCTTTACCAATCCATCCATCTGGCCCATCAAGACTCACTCTCATTTCATCAGTCCATAAAACCTTAGAAAAATCAGTCTTGAGATATTTCTTGGCCCAGTCTTGACGTTTCAGCTTGTGTGTCTTGTTCAGTGGTGGTCGTCTTTCAGCCTTTCTTACCTTGGCCATGTCTCTGAGTATTGCACACCTTGTGCTTTCGGGCACTCCAGTGATGTTGCGGCTCTGAAATATGGGCAAACTGGTGGCAAGTGGCATCTTGGCAACTGCACGCTTGACTTTTCTCAGTTCATGGGCAGTTATTTTGCGCCTTGGTTTCTCCACACGCTTCTTGCGACCCTGTTGACTATTTTGAATGAAACGCTTGATTGTTCGATGATCACGCTTCAGAAGCTTTGCAATTTTAAGAGTGCTGCATCCCTGTGCAAGATATCTCACTATTTTTGACTTTTCTGAGCCTGTCAAGTCCTTCTTTTGACCCATTTTGCCAAAGGAAAGGAAGTTGCCTAATAATTATGCACACCTGATATAGGGTGTTGATGTCATTAGACCACACCCCTTCTCATTACAGAGATGCACATCACCTAATATGCTTAATTGGTAGTAGGCTTTCGAGCCTATACAGCTTGGAGTAAGACAACATGCATAAAGAGGATGATGTGGTCAAAATACTCATTTGCCTAATAATTCTGCACACAGTGTAGATCTCTAATGACGTAAACATGCTCAAAGTTTGACTAAAAACTGTTGAATTGAGAAAAAACAATTTGACTGCATCTAAGTGGCTTAATAAAAAAATTGGACTGTACCCAAATACATCTTCCATCCTCTTCCACCTTATCCACTACTACTACAACATACTGTAGTGTTTATGGTACTTGTCCTGCTAAAGTGTTTATAGAAAATGCCTCTCTGAGCTAAAAAAAAAGGGGAGTTTTGTTACCAAAAAAAAAATATATATGGTGTGAGCGCTCCTAACAACAAAAGGTGTCCAAAAAATATGTAATGATAAAATACAAAAGGTGGCTATTCAATAAAATTTATCACAAATTGCAACATAATTATACAACATCAGCTGTCTCTTAAAAACGTAGTTCTAAATAGATAAAGACAAATGAATCACAATTCTAATTAGCAACATTCAGGGTACTAATGTCATACAAGCAACTAGGATCTGAATGAAACAAAGTATTGTGTTAGAAAATGTGACATTAAGATCAATAAAATTCAATGAGAAAATACCACAGACATAAAGTAACAGATACACTCAGACATAAATGGCAACATTCCAGGTTCTAATGCCGTGAAAAATAGGGTGTAGCAACTAGAAATAGGGTGCAGCAATAAGAGATGGCAATATGATGTGTATTGATATCACAGACTAGATCAATAATGAATCAACACGAGGGAAGGATGAAAATACGCCCTAGAAAGGAAACAGTAGTAAAATGAAATAAAAAATAAAAATATATAAGGTATGTGTACTAAATGGTGAAAACCATAGATGATGTGACCCAAAAGATACAATAAATATATGCGCAAAAGAAAGCACCTCAATTTGAGGCTGACATTTGGCAAATTGAACCTTAAGCTCCCTTCACAGATTTTCTATGGGATTAAGGTCGGGAGACTGGCTAGGTCACTCCAGGACCTTAATGTGCTTCTTCTTGAGCCACTCCTTTGTTGCCTTGGCTGTGTGTTTTGAGTCATTGTCATGCTGGAATACCCATTCATGACCCATTTCAATGCCCTTGCTGAGGGAAAGAGGTTCTCACCCAAGATTTGATGATATATGGCCCCGTCCATCATCCCTTTGATGCGGTGCAGTTATCCTGAGCCTTTAGCAGAAAAACACCCCCAAAGCATACTGTTTTCACCTCCATGTTTGACGGTGGGGATGGTGTTCTTGGGGTCATAAACAGCATTCCTCATCCTCCAAACACAGCGAGTTGAGTTTATGCCAAAGAGCTTGAATTTGGTCTCATCTGACCACAACACTTTCACCCAGTTCTCCTCTGAATCATTCAAATGTTCATTGGCAAACTTCAGACAGGCCTGTACATGTGCTTAATTGAGCAGGGGGACCTTGTGGGCACTGCAGGATTTCAATCCTTCACGGTGTAGTGTGTTACCAATTGTTTTCTTGGTGACTATGGTCCCAGCTGCCTTGAGATCATTATCAAGATCCTCCCGTGTAGTTCTGGGCTGATTCCTCGCCATTCTCATGATCATTGAAACTCCACGAGGTGAGATCTTGCATGGAGCTCCAGACCAAGGGAGACTGACAGTTATTTTGTGTTTCTTCTATTTGCGAATAATCGCACCAACTGTTGTCACCTTCTCACCAAGCTGCTTGTCCCTGACATCCTTGGACAGCTCTATGGTCTTGGCCATGGTGGAGAGTTTGGTATCTGACTGATTGCTTCTGTGGACAGGTGTCTTTTTTACAGGTAACGAGCTGAGATTAGGAGCACTCACTTTAAGAGAGTGCTCCTAATTTCAGCTCGTTACCTGTATAAAAGACACCTGGGAGCCAGAAATCTTGCTGATTGATAAGGGATCTAATACTTATTTCACTCATTGACATGCAAATCAATGTATAACTTTTTTTAAATGCATTTTTCTGGATTTTTTGTTGTTGTTATTCTGTCTCTCACTGTTAAAATACACCTACCATTAAAATTATAGACTGATCATTTCTTTGTCAGTGGGCAATCGTTCAAAATCAGCAGGGGATCAAATATATATATATATATTTATTTATTTATTTATTTATTTAATATGTTGTTTTGAATTTTTGTAATTTAATTTACTTTACTTTATAAAGCGATGATCTTAGTGTCCCAGCTTTGTTATATATTCCTTACCACTCCCTCAATAGTGACTTATCAATGCTTTATCAATATATTGGTATCTGGCATTATTGCATTTCTGGTGACTGTGGAATGATTGGAACCTTTTCAGTAACTGTTTCTCATTAGCGTTTAGTGACAAATAGATTACATTGATTATTAACTGCTAATGTGCACAGCATGTCCTTTTACATCATGCTAAATGGCACATAGGAACTTGGAGTTCACTTTGCACCCAAAATGCACAAACTGTTTTATATTGAATTCAATATTACTGCTCATTAAGCCATTTAGGAACATGACTATCCTACTGCTAAACCTGTGGTAATGTTTGATAAATGTTCCAAATGATACTTGATCCAGTAATATCTCTGCTATGATGGAATGCCTGGAAGCCATGCTCTTGGCATGGCAAATGTGGTATGTTCCTGGAATGATGGCCATCAGAGCTCTACAGACACTCCTGCAAGAGGCCTGATGCTTGCAGACACCTGCTGTAGCTGCCCGGTTTGTGTTTGTGTCATGTAACCTATAGTTTGCAGCAAGATAGATATCCATTGCTTCATTTGTTTAAATATTATCTGGACACAGTTACTCAACAGAAGAGAATAAATAAATGCATTTGAGGGCAAATAATATAGATTACACGGTAAACTAGACTTGATCAAGTGTTGAAAACTAGAAAAGGGTTATTTGAGAATAAGGAAGACTGACTGCTGCATAAAGTTACTGGGAGATGTAAATGCCATACTTTCTTGGCTCATGTCGTCCATTTGTATTTTGAAAAAGGTATAGGCAGATGGAGACTTTTCTAACTTACTAGATCGATCATTATGCATTTATAATATATACACACATAAAGTGTTTTATAGATAATGGTTCCAGTGTTTCCAATACTAGGGAAACTCAGATTATGGTAATTTCCATTACTGATTACTGACATTTCAAACATCTTCTACAGTGTAACAATGAGACTTGAAGTCCCAGTTAGTTGTGTGGTGCTATGGTACTCCTTAATCCAAAGTAACTTGCTGCTAGATGTGAGGAGAAAACTGGACTTGGGAAGGAGAGTGGTGAGTAAGACATCCGGTATACATGAGGAAGAACATTTGTTGAGATGAAATACTAAGATGAATAATAGCTCTAATAATATGGAAGAGAAAGGATGAAGAGCAGTTGGGGAAATAGCACAGACATGATAGTGGAGAGGCATATCACTTGGTGATGGTGGAGAAACGTATCACTAAGTGGCATAAATATATGTACTGCTGATAAAAAGAAAAAATGTGCTCTCAGAAGTCAGATTAAAGACATGTGATATTTACTATCCTGGTTTTCAGTCTGACTTCTGAGTGTTACTGAGTGTGTTCAGCCAGTTCAGGTCTTTTTCTGGTATAAGTGCAAGCAATACATAGCATTGTTTAAATTAAGATAAAACATGTTATAGCTGCAAGCAGCGTAAATAATGTAAATGGTGAAAAGCTAATATAAAATCAACATGCATGGTCTGTAAGACCCCTGGCAATAACAGCGCAGTACCACAGTGAATAACAGTGCAATGTGCTAATCATCTTTGTGATACTGAAAAGGGAAATTAAAATATGATAATGAATACATTATGATGTCAATGAGACCCCAACATGTAATTAGATTGACTCCCTCACACTGAGAGGGACATTTTTTTCTGTATTACAATGAAATAAGTAAAAAAAAAAAAAAAAAAGTAACGTATGGGTTCTTGGACTCAGACAGAGATCTTGGGGCAAGCGGGCACATGGGCAAGTGCTTCCCCCCAGAATCCAGGCTAGACCAAAAAAATGGAATCTATTTTTCACCTGCATTGTGATGGATAGTGTATTATCCACCACAAAACCAGGCATTTTTTTTTTTAGCTAAACCAACTGTGACAGCTCCTTCTGATGCAGCCACCTACCCATTTTTTATACCTGAGCACATTAATTCCCCAAAATCCTTGCCTTCTTGAAGCATCAGTATGCTGAGTGTATGTGATAACAGCCAATGCTGGCACCAAGTACTGCCTC
The DNA here is from genome assembly GCF_036172605.1 of Pelobates fuscus. NCBI lineage: Eukaryota > Metazoa > Chordata > Amphibia > Anura > Pelobatidae > Pelobates > Pelobates fuscus. Next base: position 229,935,621 of record NC_086318.1, read on the forward strand.
AACTAGCTAGCCTTGTGAGAGTAGTCATGAAAAGCGTGTTAGTGTGTGTAGTGAGCTTCTGTCTGTGGCTTTTTCTTTGACTAGAGCAAGCTGGATAGGAGACCTGCAAATTAACCTTTCCCCTTTTCAATCCAATGGATTTTGAAGTGGAGAGTAATACAATGTGTGTTAATGGACCAGAGGGTGCCTTTCCCTCTGGCTCTGTATTGGATAAAAGGCCAGGAGAAAGTAAGCTTGGACTGTAAAGCATTGGGACTGTAATATATATTTTTTAATTTATAATAGCCCAAATGTGTAATGACCCTCCCGAGCTAGACAAACAGACTGTTTTGATTCCAGGTGCATTGATGAACATCTGCCAAAAGTACCGTTGCTCAAAATTGACATATTGATCTAGAAATTTTTCCTTTTCTGCTACATTGGTCATTTATTATGTATGAATACATCAAATGTTTCAGCACTCTTTCAATACCAGTGACAAAGGCTTATTTATTTAGGAAGTTAGAGAGTAAGTGACAGTGGTTCAACCAATTCCTGCCAAGACAGTTTTTGTCCCTTGAACTTTTCTACTAAATGGACACTATAGTCACTAGCACCACACTAGCGCCTTATCTAGTGGTTCTGCGGTCTATAGCATGTCCCTGAAGTGTTATCACGGTAATCACTGCCTTTTCAGAGAAAAGGCAGTGTTTACATTACTGCCTAGTAACATCTCTAATCACAGTCACTCAGGCGGCCACTAGAAGTGCTTCCTATTTCAGTGCTAAATTGTGTGCAGGACCTGTGTTCAGAGTTTCCACACTCTGCATGGAGACGTTGAACGCTTCCCATAGAGATGCATTTATTCAGTGTATCTATGAGGAGATGATGATTGGTACAGCACTGTGTATTGCTGTGCATGCACAATAGCCTCTCAATATGGGAAAGCATTCGATTGGCTGAGATCATCAAGATTGGCCAGTCGCAGCAAAACCAGCACGGCGATGGAGGATAGGTGAGTTCTGAGGGAGTTGGGGGGCAGTCACCTATACACGTAGTCCAGCACTATAGTGTTAAGAATACGTTTGTATTCCTAACACTATAGTGTTCCTTTAACACAATGTGCTCATCACTTATTCTGTATTTGCTAAGTTAAATCTGGTTGTATGTCCAGTTGCAGGTCATCTTACACAGGCGGTTTATATGCTAAAGTGATAAAATAGCAGAATTAGAAAAAATCTCTAAACCAACTATGTTTTCAGTTCAGCTACTGTGGCCTTAAATTTAAAATTCACTTAGAATTTTCAGTATAGTAAAAGTCCTGAGCGTGTTTTGTCTTTACATATTTTTTTAAAGTGGCTTAAACTACGTGGAGCTTTCTTGGTTGTATAAGGAAATATATGACTGCTATGAGAGGCTCGCCCAACTGCTTTATAATATATTCATCTGGCATGTCTTATAAATATATCCTTCATACTGTGTGTATAAATGCAATTTAAAATGCATTAATAGAAATGTAAAGGCTGATACATTGACTGTGATGACACCATAATGTTTCCACACTTCTATTTTTATCTGGAAACGTCACTAACGAATCCTGGTATGTGACCCATTATGACCTATTGCTGATGATGGTTTCTGCAGATGAATACAAGTTGCCAGATTTTCTTTTAAAACCTCTAATATTGCATGTTTAGAAATAATGAGCTGTTTTTAGAAATTATAGCGTATTCAATATAATACTGTGATGGTTACATTATATGTGAATTTGAAACTAATCTAGCACTGAGAAAATAAGTAAAATAATTAGTGTCAGTTGACTATTCTTGTATTTGAAACTGTACAGGAATAGAGCATTCTTACCTGGGATATTGTATTTAATTTATTTGTCAGACTATGTATTAATCAATTTACATAAAGTTTTGATAAAAAAAATCAAGTTTATTCCTTAAATTAAGAATTGTTGTGAAACCAGTTTAAAGGGAATTTCTAAGTTTAGACGAAAATATCTAAAGCGAAAAACATATCTGTCGTGGAAATTGTTTAGTCCAAAATTTGCAATTCACGTTGAATAAATGGGAATTTACATCTTATTGAACATAAATAAGATGATTTTTAATTAAACTAAATATATTAACCTCTACATAACTGGCATCTTTACAATAAGATTATAAACTACATTTGTTACTTTAAAAATGGTGTGTTTTGAAATACTTGGCATTATGTTAAAATATGATATATTTATTACAGTTTCTGTTATGATAGTGAAACAAAGAAGCAACTCATTCAAAATCAACAACTTTTATTAGGCAATATTGTTTTTCTTGGATTTTAGTTCTTTTTAAAGGAACACGCCAAGGACCAAAACCACTGCAGCATACTCAGGTGTTTATGGTGACAGCAGTGCCCTGGTACCCACCCCCAATGTAAGCAGTAAAATAGTTTTCTCTCAGTCCTCAGAGTCTCATTCCCAGTCCTGCAGTTTGAAGCTTCACAACTTTTCTACTAGCCACAGCATGAATGTCTCAGGTCTCAGCTGTAGAGTGACTGATCACTTTAAAAAGATGGTAGTGGGTATGTGAAGTAGGAGTTATTAAAACTATTAGTGACAGTGCTCGGTATCAGAAATGTTCCCCTCCCCTTTTCACCTCTGGGCTTCCTTGGCTTTATATATATTAATTAATTATTTGAGTAAATTCCCTTGCTTAATTAGCCCTCATGCAGTCACTGGGGCCATTGGGGGAGAGAAGAACATAATATTATAAACATACATTTGTCAGGGGCCAGTAGCTGCTGCTGATGCTGTGCTCTCTCTGTCTTTCTGGGATACTTCCCAGATGGCTTCTTGCTTCTTTCTCCTGTGGGTACTGTAACCCTACCTCTTGGATGGCCAATGAATAGAGAAGCTAATTATGGACTGCTGGCTATGCTGCCTGAATGGCAACTCTACTGAAATTCCTTCTAGTCATGTGAAAAACCTGCTGAAACAGGGCAAATTTCAAATCAGCCCCATTTTTTGACATTTGTCTCTCAATGTCTGTGTACTTCTGGCAAAGCAGGAGACATGGGTGCCAGAGGAATATTTACATCAACTATAGCTAGCACACTGTAATTGTTGTGATAGAAAGTAGAAGAACCAGGAAAATTATTTTGGTGTCCAATGTCACTCAGTCCTCGCCATAGTGGTCTGTACCATCTGCATAGCCCCGTAATACAAGAATTGATCAAAAGGTGAGGGAAGGAACCATGTTTTGTTTACACTAATTAAACGAATCTAAACATTTGGTAGAAATTCTGCTAGCGCAATATATAGATTACATTTGATTGTCACTTATCTAAACTAAAGCTGTGTGTACTGTAATTGGTATACTTTAAAAAGTCATAACAAACAAAATTACATTCTGTTTCTATATGTGAGTATTATGAATCTGCAACGGTTTTAGAGGCATTATGATGCATTGTTTTCTATTCTTATGTAAGAAAAAAAAGATTTTTGGAACAAAAAACAAGAAATAATATTGTGTTAGCTCTCACTTCCACTCATACAGGACAGCTATGTTATTATGATATTGTAGGAGACAGGTTTTATATTTCCCAATATACTGTAGTATCTGAGACTGATTAGACTACCACAGTGCAACATGTTTGTATGATGTTCCTGGATGTATTTGGACGTGATCACAGATTGAGATAAGACATGTGCTTGTGACATTCATATAACATACCTGTTGTCAATCCTGACTATGGACCTGTGTGAAACAGGCACAGTTTTTCTCATAGGCAGGTAGCCTATAAATGCCCTGTCATTGTGTGCCAATCATATTGATGAAGGTTGCAGGAATATATAATGTTACGCTTTACAACTCAGTCTACATCTGTCAAATCCATATATTGTTGTGAGTCAGTCCTTCCACACAGAAATCTCTAAGTTTTGTGGGTAAAAAAAATGTCATTATTTGGACTTATTCATTCTTATCAGACGTTGCCAGCCCTCCCCTGTCTTGGTCAATTTATTTTTTGAAGAGTTTAAATTGACTTAGAAATCACAGAGATGTTGTGCAGTGATTCTACACTAGTGGTGATCCAAATAATGCTAAAGATCTCAATTCACCCATGATTGAACAGATGTGAAAATGTACAATTAATACACAAATTTGTTTTAGTTATGGGTTGATTAACACACTTTACTCCTCAACTTAGCAACTGAATTTGACAGGATCTCTCAGCAGCCAGAATTCTGCTATGATTCACGGTTCGTTTATGGACACCAACAGTCTTCAGTTGGAAACAAGAGTGCACAGTGCCCTTGCAGGGATTTTGCCAAGTTGTGTTTGTTGATTTGTCTTGAGTTATAAACTTCTTAGTAGCAAGCTCAGCATAAAGTAACTGGACCCAGCTTCTTCCCGTGTCATTTTAAACATTTATCCATCAAAAGTTTCATCTTGCACAAGACACAAAGTTAAGCCAAACTTTTTGGCTGCCATACAGATGTGGACTCGTAATTGGAAATGATCTGCTGTTCCTCACTATGGGTTTTGCTATTACAGCTCACCATGGTGGCATGGAGAAAATAACTGCACCTGCAGGATACGTCTCCTGATAATGCCCTGGCCATGGCCTATTAACACTTGACTCCAGCAATGCCTTATCTCCTTTGTAGTCATACAGGCAGCATCACAATCCTGGTCTGTAACATTAGATCAACTACAAATCCTTTCTCAGTGGGGACTGAAGTTCAATAAAATTTTGTTGATGAGACAGCACATGTGTTAGAAGTCTATCATCATCTGTTAAGTTTATATGCTGCATTCCTATTCCCTTATTAACAGTTTTTTACCATGCTGTGACATTGATCTCGTGCTGGCATGTGTTAGCTAATCTGTACTTTAAGATTTTTCATGTAATACAGTCTTGCGCTCTGAGCTACTCTGCGTGCATTTCCACAAAACACCATCCTTTCAGGTAGTTTGTATCTGTTAACCATATGTAGGACCTTCAGAAATGTAAAAGACCCTATTGACTTATCTGGATTGTAAAATGACGTTATGATTTATCACAAATTAGATTATCAATATGCAGGGAAGTAGGTAGTATAGCTTACTTTGAAATGTTTTTGGTTTATACATTATACATTTTATTATATATTTTTTTTCTCTCCGTGATTGTTTCGGTTTCCTTTTAAAATATCCACAACTTTTTATATGTATTCTTGTGAATTTGACCTTTTTATTAATATTTTTTTACTAGCATAGGTATTTTCTCCAGCACTGCACATCACTGGTCATCTATAATTTCATAGTAATATAGGCTTAAAAAAGTCTCAATTCTATCATTTATTAATTTATTATTCACATTTATAAAGTGCCAACAAATTCTGCAGCACTGCACAATAGGTGGACTAACAGGCAAGTATTTATTACCAGATGAGTTGGACAGGAATAGAGAGGGTTGCTGCTCAAATGAGCTTACATTCTAGAGGAAGTGGGGTAAAGTGACACAGAAGGTAAGGGTAGGGTAGAAAAGTAGGTTGCTATGATAGTTTTTTTTCTTCTTTTTTATGATGACAGTTGCAGGAGAAGAAGCAAGGTGTGGGAGGGAACATTATTAACAGTTTTATTGATATTAATTGATATTATTGATTGAATCAATATTCATATTTTTTTTAATCTGTTTGATATTATTAATATTAATATGTTTTGATTAATCTTTTTGATATTATTAATATTTTTTGAAGACGTGGGTTTTCAATGATTTTCTAAAGGAATTGAAACTGGGTGAGAGTATAACGGAGCAGGGAAGGGAGTACCACAGGAACAGTGCCACTCTAGAAAAGTCTTGAAGGTAAACATCTGAGGTGAGAGTACGAACAGAGGGTAGATGCAGCTCTTCGGCAGAGCAAAGGGGCCTGGATGGGACATACTTGTGTATTAGGGAGAGTAGGTAGGTAGGGGCAATGTGAAGCAGAGATCATGTTCCGCCTTCCACATGCAGTGTTGCTGCTGTTAATACAATTTTTTTTTTTAGCAATTTCTAGATATATTTTTAATGAGGTTACCAGATAATCTGTATTCACTGTGGCACCGTTTTTCTACATATTGAAGCAACTGGAATAAGAAGATGCAGTGTGCTGAGCCCCATGTAGTGGAGAGCAACAAAAGGGAGAAGTCGCTCCCAATGGATGGAGATCCAGCTTCCCTCACATAGGCATCCGAACATCCAAAGACCTTGAATGCAAACCCAAAAATGTTCACTGGTGCCCCCTTTTGTACTTTTCATGCTTATAAAAAATGATTTAATACTTTATCTCCCAAATTAGCATGAATGTGCTTTTTTACTTGTTTAAAATGAACTCAGACCATTGTACAAATATACAGAAAATACAGTTATGTTAATTGCATTTTTTTTAGAAGCAATGGAGAAGAATCTGGCTCATGGTGATTGAAAATGTTTAAAGGAACGCTATAGGGTCAGGAATTCAAATGTGTTTAACCTGACACCATAGTGGTAAAAACACTATTTAGGTAGCTTGCCAACCTTAAATAGGATTAAAAAAAAACGCACCTTTATCCCAGCAACGCTTAGATCTGCCGTTGCTGGCCTTGCCCCCAATCCGTCTCCTTGGCTGAGATCATCAGCATTGACCATCTCAGACAATCCAATACTTTCCTATGGGACGCTGCATGGAAGCGCTGAATGTCAATGCTGCACATTGTGCAGCGGTGACCCAGGAAGCACCTCTAGTGGCCCTCTGAGTGACAGCCACTGGAGATGTCCCTAGGCAGCAATACAAACACTACCTTTTCTCTGAAAAGTCAGTGTTTACAGCAGAAAACCTGAAGGGACTGATTATTCTCACCAGAACAACTACATTAAAGGGACTCAATAGGCACCCAGACAACTTTAGCTCATTGTCTACCAGGAAGACACTAGAAGAACTCCCGAGTCGTTATCAGAAATCCAGGTTAACCTCAAGTTTAACCTTCTACCATTAAATTAACATAATAAACTATTAAAACAGAAAATCATTAACTTTAACGCCGTTAGACTGGCATGGAACATCCTAATGTTATGGTGTTAGCAGGGTTAAATCCCTGCTCACACCAGGGAGACCCAGGTATCAATACTTAAGACTCTCCTTTGTCAGCTGGAGCCATATTTACTGTATGATGCCTGATGTAATCAGAGGGAATCCCTCTGAGGTAGGGTTAGGGTTGGGTTAGGGTAACATAAAAGATAATGCTGGGTTGGGGTTAATGCGTTTTTAAGGTTCGTGATAGTGTAGGATTAATGTTAGGATAGGTGCTGTTTAGATCTCCAATACAGGCCAGATTGCCACAAACATATAGATAATAGGTAACTTTAAAAATAAATATATATATATATATATTTCATGACTGGCATAGTCATGGGTCTGGTTGCAATCCTTTACAACACACATGCTATGTGAGCATGTCTATCCACCCCAGCAGGCTTTGCAAAATTCCCTGTATGTCTCTGCCGGGTGTGCCTGGACAGAAGCAGAGACAGAGAGTGTAAATTACCATAGAGGTATGTTCTATTTATTTAGTTAAACTACACATGTGAATTGAAGACTGTTAGCACGAAACACATCTAGATTTACGTATCCTCTGTTTTTGTTGCAATAACCATTGACAGCAAAATTATACATTGATTTTTTAGTTATATTTGTTTTTTCCTCTCTTTTTGTATGTAGAGAAAAAAAATGATTTGCAGTATTTTAGAAATGCCACAATTCTTTTTCTGGAGCCAAAAAAATATGGAAAAAAATTATTGTCTCGTTAATTCTGTAATACGTTTTAGTTCTGCAGTGCCCCTCCCCCTCATTTGTAGCTTGTTGGAGAAGGTTACTTGAGAGCATCTAGGCTTGTCAAAAAATGGGGCAGGTTTGAAATCTGCCCTATTTCAGAAAATTTGCACACCCTAGATGCCCATGATTCGAGGCATGTTTTGGCTTCTCTATCCAGGGGTCATCATTGGCGATAGCACCAGGTGGTGAAGAAAACAGTGCCCACAGAATAGAAAAGCAAGCAGCCAACTTATAAGTAACACAAAGTGAACAGAGTGGCAGCAACTCCTGGCCCCTGTTTCATAATAGCATCGATATTTACTAAAAAGCTAAAGTTATCAAAAGCAGGAGCATTAATGACGATGTAAGGGAGAGCTAAGAGAGGGCTATGAAGATAGAGAGAGAGAAAGAATGAGAGCTAAAGCATTTTACAGATGTGTACTATGTGGGTATCTCTGTATTGCTGCAATGTGTAATCCATCAGAGTGATCCCGGCTGTGTGGGATAGTTATGAGTATCTACTTGTTGTGCCAGCTCTGTGTGTTATCTCTCTGTATTTTACTCAGCTGTATATGTTGTATGAGTATCTCTGTAGTCTAACAAACTCTGTGTATTATTTAGGTATCGTTGTCTTCTCAGCTCTGTTTGTGGTATGGTTATCTTTGTATTGCACTCAGTTTTATGTATTTTATAGCTCTCTTTATGTCATGCCCAGGTTATTGAATGAGGAGCTCTGTATTACGTCCAGCTCTATGTTTTGTATGAGTATCTCTGTACTGTATAGGGAGTAGTAAAATTCTGTGGGAGAAGACTGGTGCCCCACCATCTAAAAAATTATATTTATGTTATTTTTTCTTTAAAATTAGTAAAGATTAATCCTAAATGTTCAAATGAATCCTCTGAAAGTTATTCCAGCAACAGATGACGTGTATTTAAGAGGCAATATACAATAAAGTTATAATATAACCCTTTATTCTGAGTGAGAACACATTCAGTAAAAAAAAACTTTTTATTTTAAATGCGTTCAGTCATTTACATAGGTAGGGAATTCACCAAATTGATAGTAATCCTTAGAGGCAGCAAATATTTTCACATTTCATATTTAGTGATCTGAACTCATGGTAGAAATTTCACATTTTATGTGTAAGAAATTAAATATATTATATTAATATAAAATTATTATATTATATTATATTAATTAAATAATTAAATAATATTTAGCACAGTTTTGGATTTCCTTTCCTGTAAATTTATAAAGTGTGCATTAGTTATTACTTGTCTTTAACCTAAACTCTAAAGTGCTAAGGCTGTATAGATAACTTACTTGGAAAACTAGCCAAAATGTCCATACAAAACAATAGAAATACAAAACAAAAGTCTCAGAAGTACAGTGAGGGAAAAAAAGTATTTGATCCCCTGCTGATTTTGAACGTTAAAAAGTATTTGATCCCCTGCTGATTTTCTAACGTTTGTCCACTGACAATGAAATTATTAGTCTTTAATTTTAATGGTAGGTGTATTTTTTAACAGTGAGAGAGAATAATATATTAATCCAGAAAAACGCATGTCAAAAAAGTTACAAATTGATTTGCATGTCAGTGAGTAAAATAAGTATTTGATCCCCTATCAATCAGCAAGATTTGTGTCTTTTATACAGGTAACGAGCTGAGATTAGGAGCACTCTCTTCAAGGGAGTGCTCATAATCTGAGCTTGTTACCTGTATGAAAGAAACCTGTCCACAGAAGCAATCAGTCCATCAGATTCCAAACTCTCCACCATGGCCAAAACCAAAGAGCTGTCCAAGGATGTCAGGGACAAGATTGTAGACCTACACAAGGCTGGAATGGGCTACAAGACCATCGCTAAGCAGCTTATTGAGAAGGTGACAACAGTTGGTGTAATTATTCGCAAATGGGAGAAACACTAAAAAACTGTTAGTCTCCCCCGGTTTGGTTCTCCATTCAAGATCTCACCTTGTTGAGTTTCAATGATCAACGGTGAGGAATCAGCCCAGAACTACACGGAAGGATCTGGTTAATGATCTCGAAGCAGCTGGGACGAGGGTCACCAAGAAAACAATTAGTAACACACTACGCTGTGAAGGACTGAAATACTGCAATGCCCACAAGGTCCCCCTGCTCAAGAAAACACATGTACAAGCCTGTCTGAAGATTGCCATTGAACATCTGAACGATTCAGAGGAGAACTGGGTGAAAGTGTTGTGGTCAGATGAGACCAAAATCAAGCTCTTTGGCATTAACTCAACTCGCCGTGTTTGGAGAAGAAGGAATGCTGCCTATGACCCCAAGAACATCATCCCCACCGTCAAACATGGAGGTGGAAACATTATGCTTTGGGGGTGTTTTTCTGCATAGGGGACAGGACAACTGCACTGCATTAAAGGGATGGTGGACGGGCCATATACCGTCAAATCTCATTCCCTCAGCCAGGGCATTGAAAATGGGTCGTGGATGGGTATTCCAGCATGACAATGACCCAAAACACACAGCCAAGGCAACAAAGGAGTGGCTCGAGAAGAAGCAAATTAAGGTCCTGGAGCGGGCTTTCCAGTCTCTAGACCTTAATGCCATAGAAAATCTGTGGATGGAGCTGAAGGTTTGAGTTGCCAAAACGTCAGTATTGAAACCTTAATTACTTGGAGAGGATCTGCAAAGAGGAGTGGGACAAAATCCTTCCTGAGATGTGTGCAAACCTGGTGGCCAACTACAAGAAATGTTTGACCTCTGTGATTGCCAACAAGGGTTTTGCCACCAAGTACTAAATCGAAGGGGTCAAATACTTATTTCACCCATAGACATGCAAATCAATTTCTAACTTTTTTGAAATGTGTTTTTCTGGATTTTTTTTTTATTATTCTATCTCTCACTGTTATATTATTCTATCTCTCACTGTTATATTTAAAAGAAGAAAAACTACCACAACAAGAGGACATAGTCTTAAATTAGAGGGACAAAGGTTTAAAAATAATATCAGGAAGTATTACTTTACTGAGAGGGTAGTGGATGCATGGAATAGCCTTCCAGCTGAAGTGGTAGAGGTTAACACAGTAAAGGAGTTTAAGCATGCGTGGGATAGGCATAAGGCTATCCTAACTATAAGATAAGGCCAGGGACTAATGAAAGTATTTAGAAAACTGGGCAGACTAGATGGGCCGAATGGTTCTTATCTGCCGTCACATTCTATGTTTCTATGTTTCTATGTTAAAATACACCTTGCATTAAAATTATAAACTGATCATTTCTTTGTCAGTGGGCAAACAATCAAAATCAGCAGAGGATCAAATACTTTTTCCCCTCACTGTATATACAATTCTAATTTAGCAGCCTGGTGCTGGGAATAGTGTTTGAACATACTTCTCCATCATCAGCAATGGTCTGTGATATACCTGGAAACTTACAAGTCTTTCATAAATTCTAAAATGCACCCATCCAATTAAGGAATATTCTGGAGGTGCCAGGAATCTGTGTATATATTTTATGTCTTTTGTGTGAATGTGTTAAGATTAAACCCTTTTGGCGATCAGTTTTATTAATTTATTTATAAAATATTTTGCCAGGAAGGATACATTGAGATTTTTTCTCATTTTAAAGTATGTCCTGGTACTATATAAAATATATGGGAACTATCGTAATATTACTGCAGCTTTGGATCTCATATTTCACTCAGAGTGCAAGTTCTAAATTTAAAGTAACTCCACATTTATTGAACATTGAAAAGGGTTTAAAAGCTTCTAAGTGGAAATTGCAAAGACCTCCTACACTCAAGAGGTGGATGGCAAAGGTAAAAGGCTAAAGAATTCAAACAGATGGTGGTCCATCTGTTACAGAGGGACCAAAAGTGGCTTTGCTTTGGCATACGTACGGTGATATTTTATAAACAAATAATAATACCTAAAGTGTGCCTAAAGTACTTTTTGATTTCAAAGACTGACTTTGTGCAAAGGTTGAAATTTTTTTATTTTTTTATTTTTTATAAATTGTATGACTTGGAATATTGTAAAATGTAACAGGCAGATCACAAGATAAAATTGATAAAGGTGTTGACTAACTTGAATAAACTTTTTACCCAAACTGACTGGGGGATATATGTAAATGTATGTGGGTATGTTTACATTTATGCGATTACATTACTCATGAATGTATATTTTGCAGTTAAAATAGAAAATGTAAATATGTTTTTCTTTTAAAATTGTAGTTTAGTGTATGAATATATGGAAAAAATGGTGGAATTCTTACAATCTTACTAAATATTGTATCTTGTGGTCCATTATATAAATGAAAATGTAAACAAAAAAAAAATGCAAAATATTAATGTTAGATCACTTATGTTGTACCTGGCGTGTTAACATTTTGGACTATGGTCTTTGTTTGATATTTTACGTTTTTGGATTAGCTTTTCAAATGATTTAATATGTTTTGCTAGAATTTCCGAATCATTGATCTACAGAACTCTGGTAGAGGTTTGGTAGATAAATAATTTGAAAAGTTTATCCAAAAATATTCATTTTAAAACATTAACCTAGCATTATACCTAGCTTGGCAACCTCATTGCAATCCTTGATAGAGTTTGCATCACAGTTGATCAGCTAATAAAAAGCATTGGACTCTGCAGATGATGTAGAGAACGACCCCCATTATGATTACCCAGTGATTTTGCCTTTTTGTAACTGTACCACAAACACCTACTACACCTATGCCAAATAAAAAAAAAATTGGAGACTCTTAAATTATACAATTAAAGCATAGTGCAAACTATCTTAAAGCATTACATTCACCACAATATGTTTGGTGTATAGTGAATGTTAACAAACATCCATTACTTGCTATACTTGACTTACAATATCAAAGGAGTTAGTAGTAAGACAAAGTGGATAAGCTGAATAGGAAAAGAACGGCCTTCTGCCAGAATCCTTCTTCCCGATACTTCAGTCTTGAAACCTGCTTACCAGATGATGTGACTTTGAAAGAAACCGAGTTTGGTAACAGTGACATAATGCGTAATATGAAACATTTTAACATCGTTTTAACTCTCATTGAAAATGTGCAATACTTTATGTTTTAAAGGATTCACCAACAGCTGTGACTCTTGGATTGCGGATGGAAGAAATGATTTTCAACCTTGCCGATGCACACTTATTTTTTAATGATTTGGAGGTAAGCCAGAATATTTGCCCTGCTTGTTTCTATATTTGGTTTGTAAGTGCTCTGACGAACAGCTGTAGTTCTCTCATTTGATGAGCAGGGATATAGAACTAGTGTGTTTACCAAACAAATCTAAGTGAATTTGTTCACAGATCTTTCAGAATCTTAATGCAAGCTGAACAGCAAATGTCGTAAATGATGTATCTTCTCTCTGCTCTTGAAACAAATAAATCCAAACATCATCCCTTGGAACACCTGTCTCCTTTCAGTACAGTTTGTATATTGGAAAATTCAGAGGTGTTACTAGGTGTCAAAAAATATATATAATAAAATCAGCCTTCTAATGACAACATTTGGGGATAAAACCCACATTAGCCACAGTAGCAGTATCCGTGGCAAAATTAGATTACAAGTATGTTGCATAAATTTTGTGTTCCAATGAAAATGTTTATATATATTTCAATACAAGGTTTTTCTTGTCCTGTATGCTATTAACTAGAGATCCTAATTGTTAATGTGTTACTCTGTCAGTACCCTCTTTTCCAAATCTTTATCTTTTGGCTGTGCAGTAAATACCACATCCTTTTCCCCCAACTGCACCCTTTCCCCTTTCTGGTCTCTGTCAGCCGGTACCCTTATTGTTACAATTTCCTTTTTCTGGCTGAACTAATCTCACCAATGTTATGCATAACTCAGATTTTCCTTGATACCCATAATCCTTTTCACATGGCCACAACCCCTCAAATTCCTTCTTATCCCCCATATCTGGGTAAGTTATCATGGTACATTTATCTAATATCTCATCCTATATTCATATGACTTATTTTACCAAAGTATTCTTATAATTTCTAGTATAGGGAATATTTTAGATGATTACCAGTATCTGGGACATGAAGAGCTTCCTGAGCCACTGTTCAGTAGAGTGTGATCGAAAATACCTTTTCCCATTTAGACATGGAAATGAGAACTAAAAGAAATGTGGTGAAGCCAGCAATGAAAGCACATAGACAGCCCTCTAGGCCATAGGATTATTGAATAACTGGTTTATTTAAATAGAGTAGATCCTAAAGGATTCATCAGATCCTGAGCCATGAAATATAAGACCATCTGAAAATACCCCAAAAAACTGGGAGGATGGTAAACTGTACAGCAAGCATGTCAAACTTGCATGCGGCCTACAATGGACATCTTTGTGGCCCGGCGAGCCGCGAGTTTGAGACATGCTTAGTGTTAAAGCAGAGTAGGCACCTGCTTTCCCCACATTGCAGGTTCCTACTCTGCTAAACGTTACGCATCCGGGACTCGGAGAGGCCACTGGAAGAGCTCAGTCTTCCTGCTACTCACTGTTCCCTCTCACACGCTGTCTGTAGTGATACCGTGTGCCAGAATATGATGTCAGAATATGGTGCCAGAATCACTAAACTGCATGCGTGAGGGAGCAGTGAGGAGCAGGAATACTTAGATCTCCAGATAGAAGATCCCCATACCAGCCCTCAAAGGTAGGGAGCAATAAATAAAATTATGTGAATGTGTGCAAGAATGTGGAAATGTGTGTGTGTCTGTCAGTGAGTGTGTGTCTGTCAATGTGTCTGTCAGTGAGTGAGTGTGTGTATGTGTGTGTCTGTGTGTGTGTCTGTCAGTGAGTGTGTGTATGTGTGTGTCTGTCAGTGAGTGAGTGCGTCTGTCTGTGTGTGTCTGTCAGTGAGTGTGTGTGTCTGTGTCTGTCTATCGGTGAGTATGTGTGTGTCAGTGAATGTGTGTCTGTCAGTGTGTGTGTGTCTGTCAGTGTGTGTGTGTCAGTGAGGGTGTGTGTGTCGGGCAGTGTTGCAATGACCGTAGCTGGACAGTGGAGAACCTGGAGGTGCACAGAGGCACGCAACACCACGTCACATTCCGACGTGACGTCAAGGTTCTCAACCTTCACAGGGTTTCAAGATGTAGCGAGAGGATCCGCTTTGGCACAGGGTGTGGATGGCGCCATTTGGGGTATACAAGAGGCCAGACTTCGGAGTCGCATACTGGCAGCGGCAATGCGAGTGGAGTCTGCTTGTTGGCTAACGGGGGGTGCTGGGATATACTAGAGTGCGGAAGTGGGATTTAGTATAGGTGGAGGACTGGGATTTAGAATATGGGGGAGACTGAGATTTAGTAGAGGGGGATGCTGTTTTTTTATACTGTACTTTTCAAAATAAACCTACATTTTTATGAAAAGTTACGTTGTTTTTTTTTTTGTTTGTTTTTTTATTTGGCCCGTGCTAGACTTTGAGTTTGACATGCTAGCTGTACAGGGTTTGAAGCTGTTTTAAGGTTTTCAGCTCAGCACCCCTAAATAGATGATGTGGATATTTTATTGAGTGAGCTCTTTATAGTAACAGATTCTGTGATGGAATAATGAAAGACAGTAGACTGGAGGGTGATCATTGCTGATGAAGTCGGGAGGTCTAAAGGACATCTCTGGTTCCATCCCACATCTTCAATTACAGACCTGTGAATGGAAATACCCTTAGTAATTCAGGCCTGTGTTGTGCAACAAATAAAAAAACTTTAGCAGAAGAGTAATTTCTACTAAACCATGAGTATTTGTATAAACTCCACTAATGTGAATCATAACTTGGGGCCATCTATTTGGTCAGTAAGTTTTACTTAGACTGAAAATTAGTCTTTACACCTTTTGATGTGTGCTCTGTGAAACATTTCAAAATACGTAAGTGCCAAAATAAAATGCATTGAACTTAATGGAGGAAAGTAACTCTTAATATTGTAAAGCGCTACAGAATCTGTTGGCGCCATATAAATGGCAGTAATAATAATAATGGAACTCTCATAGGAAGTCCTGTGAGGATTACCAATCTGCAATGTGATTGGTTAGGCCACATCTAGCCAATCAAAGTGCATGAATAAGACCTTATGTGTGTCATTTTATGCATGCACTTTAATAACTTGTTGCCATTGCAGTATAAATGAAAAGCACTGCATAACACTGGTGAAAATAATCTTTTAAGTAGCCAATCATCTCAAAACACTGCCTGTGTAAATATTTTGCGTTTGCTGGTTGTCACACAAAGACTCTACTTGCTGCTCATCTAAAATTTGGAACATATACTCCAAAAAAAGCAATTTTGAAAGTTGTGAATGACATTCAAAAATTTTGAATTAAAAATAAAACAAGATCTTTCAAAAATCTCAAACTGCTTTTGCCTTCAGCTTGAGTCACTTATATATAACGTTTTTTTCTCTGGCTCAAACTCTCTATACAATATATTTTGCAAGACTGTTTTTTTATGTAATGCAATATTTACCTGTGCAAAGTATCATGCAGTTTTTGAGGTGACGCAAAGCACATTGAAATGTGATTACATCGGAAAACTTAAATTAAAATGCTCAGAAACAGAACAACACGACTACATTTTCCTGAAGATGTCAAACGAGATTCAGTTCTTATCGCCAAAACACATGAAGTACCTCAGATTATAGTGTGAACAAGTGATAGTTACTATATTTATCTTAAATATTAAGAATTAATTACTTAAGATAATTAATTAAGAATTACTGTGGGGACCAGTATGATTTGAATAATATGCTAGCAAGGGGATTTAGAGCTGATAATAGCACTGCCAATCTTCTCATCCATTGCTAACTACAGAGACTCATAGCTGTTCTTGCTGTCAGTTAGACCATACATAGATCATTTTTCATTGATAGAAACCATAAAAAAGACAAAAGGTAAATATTTCAAAATAATCCACTCCTAGATTAAGCAGAAACGTTCGAAGGTGGATAGTATAACTTCAAATGGGATAAAATGGGACAGAAGATTCAATGAATTGATTCATTGTACTGTATTCCTCACACTGTAGTTTTAATATATCTATTTATGTGCCCTCCCTCTGGCTGTGAGTGTTTAAAAGGTTGCCTACTTGCATTATATTCCAATTCAAAATGTTATCATTTGACTGTCTTTATTTAAATGGCATGCAAAACAACTCAAAATTCAAAACACCCTTGAAAGAGTTTTTCGGTTTTAACAAACAGACTACTCGAAGAGAGAGCAAAGTTTATATTTAAAGCTTCCAAATTTCTTGATTTAAGGTTACACTTTAAATTACATAGAACTACGTAGTAGTTGAAAAAAGACTAGTTCATCAAGTTCAGGCTTAAATAACCATCATTAATCATCATTAATAAAAGTGAATGATGGTGAATTGAAACCCAAATTGCAAAAGTTTATATAAATTCTAATTTTTACTATAGATAAATTGAATATAATTTTTTTCCAAATCCGCATTTTCTACGTAAATTGTGCAATTCATTTTTCAATTCAGTACAATTTGATGTTTAATGAATAAACACCATTTTCTGTAATGTTTTCCTGCAAAACATGGCTATATTCTGGCTTTTAGTCCATGGAATCCAAACATAAAGCTACCTGTTGGTGCTGTCACTCATTCTCCAACCATTAAGTGGTACACTCGGGAGCCTAAGACCTCACTCGTGGTTACTAAACTGGTAGCCCACTGCAGCTACTCTAGAATCAGAAAGCCGTATATGTCAGGAAAAAGCTGTATCTGGAACATGATGTAACAAAACATGAATGCCGAGTGTAAACCACTTTTTACAGGCACATCTATTTGAAAGCTAAACTGGTCTATGTCATACACAACTATATATTTATTTTTTACTGCTCTTTTACAACCTCCTAATTTAAATTCCCATAAACTGGCAGGGGGCTTCTAAACAGCAATGCTTAAGTACATTATAAGAATTTGCTTAAAAAGTACACTCTATGTTGAAGGAACACTCTAACGTTAAAACAATATTTACTTTTAAACTGGTGTTCCTTTTTTCATTTCGATACAGAGACCCTCTTTCTTAAAGTTAAAAAAAAAAAAAAAAGCAATTGACCTTACCCGTTATCCAGGACTAGGTCGGTCTCTTGGCAGCAGCCGGTCCAGCTTCAATTAAATCATTGATTCTGATGACTTTTGTTCAGAGTTGGGGACACCGTGTGCATGAACAGCAATTGGCGCACCCCAATGCTTCTCACAGAAAAGCATTGGATGCATTCAGCATTGTCATACTGTGGTTGATGACCCCAAATGTAAAGACCTTGGATCTGGAAGTGCCTCTAGTGGCTGTCTGTCTGGCAGCCTCTAGTCTAGAGTTATATTCTTGGCTATGTGTAAATGTTACTATTTTTCTGAAATAACAATGTTTGTTCTAATAAAGGGGTAACATTTATTCACCAAGACCACTACATTAAAGGACCACTATAGTGCCAGGAAAACATACTCGTTTTCCTGGCACTATAGTGCCCTGAGGGTGCCCCCACCCTCAGGGACCCCCTCCCGCTGGGCTCTGGGGGGAGGAAAGGGGTTAAAACTTACCTTTCTCCAGCGCTGGGTGGGGAGCTCTTCTCCTCCGATCCTCCTCCTCTCCTCCCATTCGGCTGAATGTGCACACACGGCAAGAGCTGCGTGTGCATTCAGCCGGTCTCATAGGAAAGCATTATCAATGCTTTCCTATGGACGCTTGCGTGCTCTCACTGTGATTTTCTCAGTGAGAATCACGCAAGCGCCTCTAGCAGCTGTCAGTGAGACAGCCACTAGAGGATTTGAGGGCTGGATTAACCCATTTATAAACATAGCAGTTTCTCTGAAACTGCTATGTTTATAAAAAAATGGGTTAACCCTAGCTGGACCTGGCACCCAGACCACTTCATTAAGCTGAAGTGGTCTGCGTGCCTAGAGTGATCCTTTAAGACGAGTATTCTTGGTGCCTGGAGTGTCTCTTTAAGCACAACTCCTTTACTGAATAACAATAATCCACAGTGCATATAGGCATTTGCTACCCTATCGAGTATAAACCCTGAGTGTGTACACAGATATTTTAAAACATGGCTTTTTTAGCAGTGGTTTTAGTTTTTTAAAGATGTTAGGCTCTTAATAGGTTCTGTGAATGATCTGTGTTGTGGGATTAAAAAATGACGCAGGAACAGTACCAATCTCATTGTGTTACTGAAAACGTTATCAATTTGTACAATCTGACAGTCTCTCAAGAATTATTTTGATATAGATATTAGAAAACATATGGGTCTGCCTCCCCACATATTATGTATACATTTATAGTAAGTATGATTAAATGCTTTGAATATTATTTAGCACACCTTATTTGGAATGTAAAATAATCATAAATAGGAGGAAGAGAGAGAAAATAAATTTGAGATAGAGAGAAGGTTGCGTGTGTTTATACATCCAACAAAACTATGAACATTTCTGCCTTTAATTTAAATCAGTTACATAGAAACTTTGCAATATTGACATTTCTTCTCTTACTCAGTGCTATAAGTATAATCAAATTATTCAAAGTTTGGTATACTTTTTTTTTAATTATAATTTTACATTATATTCAAGGCAGATCATTGCATATTATGATTCAAATGCACGCCATGGTAGAAGGCTGCCCAAGAGCATCTCTCCATAATGCTAACACCACCACCAGTGCAACACTGGTGGATGTGTGCCAAGGTGGAGGGATGAAGGGGAACTATTCCTTCTAATGCGTTTTTAATTACAACATAGATTGCATTAAGTATAGTTGTTTCCTACTGTAGAGATCAGTATCTGACTTGTACTTTTTGTTTTGCATTGGTAAATTTTAAGAACAAAAGACAGTCATAAAAGTTAATCGATGATGCCACCTTCTGGACTGTGATGCACATGACACAAAATAATTGAGCCACGTTTTACTTAGAAGAGATGTGAAAGTTTGGTTTCCATGCACATTTGTTCACATAAAACTATAAAAAAAAAATTGAGGTGTATGTTTTTTTGTTTTGTTTGTTTTTTATCATACATTGGTTCCTGTGTGGTAAAAAATATTCTTACTATTAGAGACATATTTATTAAAAAATAAATAACCTTACCAGTCTTCAGCACATTGTTAGTCATCAAATTATAATATGTCTATTACCTTTTGGACTTCTTCAGAGAGACCTCTGTCCTTCCCTTACTTCATACACGGCGAAACGTGGATTGATTACTGTAAAATATGAATGGGATAATAATTGATTATGTGTTTGTTGTTAAAATTGTATATATTGTTTTCTATATCATAACAAAATCCAATTCAAAATCCAAGGTATTAATTTCAGTTACTTCCAGCTTCATAGTTTGTCTTTACTCTTTCACTCCAGAGAAACATTTAATATGTTATCGAGCACTAAACGGTTGACAAGTGAGTTGTAACAGCATGGATATCTGGGAAGTGTATAGACATATAATGCATAACGTAACTACCAGAAAACTATTCTCTTGCCAGCTCCATTTCAATCTCTTCTGTCACTTAGCTAAAAAGGTTTAAAATGGAATCCTAATATATGTCGCAAAGGGGTTTATTAACCACACAGCACACACACACCACAGAATAAAAGCAGTCATTAGTATCAAGCTCAGCAAGTTTTATGACTACAGAGGTCATATAAAAATGAAATAAAAACCAGGAAAGACCACAAAGTACAGTACAATTAGTAAAAACAGAGAAACATAAAATAAAAAAAACAGCAAGGACTATGGGGTAAAGTGCTGTTAACATTGACAGGGAACATAAAAATAAAATTAAAACCAGCTAAGAACGGTTAATGTTTTTTTCCTCATTTATGGCTTTTCTTTGAAAGCCACTACCTTGTCATTCTATCCTTAAACAACTATTTTATTGTCACTTGTCACCTCTTTTGCCACTGTCATCCTGGACGCTTGACAGCATGGATAAATAGGGGCTGAGGGCGAATGTGAAGCAGGCGACAGGTAGTTGCTGAGGGTGGGGGGTAAATTCAGCACAAGTTGAACTCTCACCTGCAGTTATATTACCCTTCTTGGCTCCCTCATTTTTGTCTCTCTCAGCTCTTTTTTTCCCCAATTAATATTGTTTAAATGTCACACTTGTTATGTTGTATTTGCTACCTGCAGTGCTGTAATGTACAAACAAATTTACCTATGATCATTTTCTGAAAGTAAAAACGGAATTTAAAGCAGAACAATCACTTCTCTGGAAAGTACACCATCAAATTAAAGGAACACTATAGTGTTAGGAATACAAATCTGTATTCCTAACGCTATAGTGTCTTGTGTCCCCCAGATTGTAAAGAGATAAAAAAAAAATGTTTTACTTACCTTATTCCAGCACCAAGGTCCCTCTGCACTGGCTCCATCTCTGCCACTAGAGGCAGTCTTAACCCTGCAATGTAAGTATTGCTGTTTCTCTAAAACTGCTACGCATTACATTGCAGGGTTAAAGGGAAAAGGAAACTGCACCCAGACCGCCTCAATACGATAAAGTGGTATGGGTGCCTGTAGTGTCCTTTTAAACATTAACGATAACGTCTAGCTTATGTTAAACTTTATTTTCATACAATGTTCCATTTTCTTTTAAAATGTGTATGAAAGATTTAGCAAGTAATGTCCCAATCTGGTTCAGTCCAGGCACAGCCAATATTACACCAATATGACTCAGCACACATGCACACACAAACATTTTATCTTGTGCAAAATATGGGAAATTTAGTCATACCATATATTGTGTTTATAGGGTTACTCCAAGTACCATGAAGTGTATAGCGTTTTGACGTGGTCATGGTGCTTGGAGTCTCTATGTGCAGCATTTTAGTACGAAACACTGCACATATAGATATTTTTTATATTGCTGTTGGAGGTGTAACTCAGCATCACTAGTACATCATTTAGCCAGCTGGTTAATGTAAATGATGTGCATATTTCAAAGCTTTCTGCTCCATTGCCATCAAGCCCCTAATCCAGCAGGGTCTCATGCAGTTTAAGCACTTTTTTTTCCACATGTAATAGGTATTATAACGTAAGTTTAACATCGGTCATAAGAAACAGATTTTATTACAACGAGGGGGGCAACCCAATTTTTGTTTTTATATATGAGCTGTTCAGCCCCCTCTCGCTCAATCTAAGGGGGGAGGTCATAGGTGGTCGCCGTTGCCCGGCGGTTTAATGCCCTTATGAGTAAAGTCGCGGTTTTGCGTTTATAATAGACAGTGGGTACCACTGGCCATGTAGTTTGCCGGTGGGGGTCCTTCCATAACTTGCCTCTGTGTTGTCTTAATGCCATAACAGGGTGGGAAGGCCTGGGTCGCTTGCAGTGTGAGCAGTGTGATGCCTATGGTAAGCCTAAACAAGGGTTGCTTGTCACACTCCAATAGTTTAAGCACTTTTAATTACAACTTTTATGGATCATATAAAGACACTGACACATGAGGACGTGCTAAGTATTTTTTAAACACCCAAAACACTGCATCGCCAGAGCACACAATACAAATGAGGAGGAGAGCATTATTATTATTATTAAAGTGTCCTGAAAATGATCTAAAACGTGCTGGTTTTATTTATAGCAATTGTTTTCTTTTTTAAGAAACATCGTAAAACAGAATACTTTTCTGTCGGAAAGATGGATAGATCCATTGCGTAGTGTAAAAAAAAAAAAGGCAGGTGTAAATGTGCCAAAATGTATCCACAAATTTGATGTAAACTTCCCTGGAGCACTTTTAGAAATCTCCCCGAATATTGTATTTATTTTCGTCCTCTAACTATGCTCAATGGCAGAAAAGAATAGCTTTTATATAATAATTGACAGAGAGCCAATACAGCTCCCAGATCCAGTACGGGTGTGTGGATTTCTTTATTTCTTTAATTTTTTTACACCTAAGAAAAACTAATTTGCTATGTATAAGAAATGAATAACCAGAACATTAAAAACCCCGGGAAGTGATAGTTCCACCTCAAGACCACTGTCAAGTTATGGTGATCCACCAATCAATGATAAAGGATCATTTTTACAGCTTCAAGCAACACAGGCCGTAGACAGGAAGGGTTTCAAATGTCTGGTCATTTTTCATAAAATATTATAGTTAAAGATTATTATTAAAATGATAATAGCATTAAATGTATTCCTCTGCCCTGCGTCACAATTATCTTTATACAGCAATAAATAAATGCATGTTTGAGCTTTCATATAGAGAAAAAAAGATTTTCCCTGGCTCTTACAAGGGCTTATTGGTCTGGTTATTATAGGTGCACTTCTTTCTGTCCTTAATCTTTAGTATCTTAAAGGGACACTATAGTCACCAGAACAACTACAGCTTAATGCAGTTGTTCTGGTCAGTATAATCATTGCCTTCAGGCATTTTCATGCAAACACTGCCTTACATTGCCCCTAGGGACACTTCCAAGTGACCACTCCTCAGGTGGTTCCTGGGGCAGTGCTGCACGGTAGATGGGGACGCTGAATTTTCCTCATAGACATGCATTGTTCCTGACTCTATAGTGTTCCTTTAAGTCTACATACTCGTCCTCTGAATATTCCTATTTGTTTGACTTTATTTCAATAATTTTTTTTCTCTCTGTATAAATTTGCCCGACACACCTTTGTATATTTATATTTTATGTTCTGATATTCCTACTGTATATCTCTTTATTGTTAATAAACGACTATTGAACATAAAGTGAATTCAAAGTGAATTTCAAATTAAAGGACAAAATAGTCGACTTGTAAATATTCAGACAGCTATGCTCCCAGCTGTTTTTGCCTTACATTTGAAATTCACTTGGAATATGTGACAGTTCTCATAGTTGATAACCCTGTTACTGATTTTAGGTAAACAGACAGTTCCCAACTTTAACCTATATGAGTACATCGGTTTCTAGAATGGATTCCTTAACCCCTTAAGGACAGACGACGGATATATTCCGTCATGATTCCCTTTTATTCCAGAAGTTGTGTCATTAAGGGGTTAAGTTGCTAGGAGCAAAATCTATTAGTATATGTAATTTAATTGTTACTTATGCAATCCATTTTACAAATAACTTAGAATGTCAAGGCCAAAAAAAAATGCTGAGCATTGCATTTCATTTACTCTATGAAGCCTTGTTAATATTGTTTTAATGTATCGTTCCTGCTTTCTTCTCGTTTCCTAGGAGTGTGATCAGGTCCATGTAGATGATGTTTCCTCAGATGACAATGGCCAAGACTTAAGGTAGCAGACACTCTGGACAAATCATTAACTGCCTGCTAATTTTAATTTGTCAAAATTGCAACATTCATTTATTTAATTATTTATTGTTGGCATTTGTAAAGCGCCAACATATTCTGCAGCGCTGTACAATCAGGGAAGAACATACACAGACAAATACAAAAAAGTAAAGAGAACCCAGCCTGTCCACCGAGATCTAGCCACTGAACCTTTTTTTTTTGTATGTGCTATTGCTATTCATTTGGCAAGCAGAGTTACACCCTTACTGTATTAGGAGAATCCAGTCCAAAATCTCTGAGTTAATATAATTCCTTAACATAATTGTAATTTCTTCACTACCTTTTTTTATCTCTTTTTTTGGGGAATATTATCCTCGGTTTAATGTGTTTTCTGCAAGCTGTTGATACTGGATGTATGTTTTAAAACACAATCAAAATTATGTATGCAACAAGAAAATAAATAATTTTGAATCAGTAACAAATATTTGTGAAACATAACAAATTAGATTTTTTTTTTTTTATATAATTTTATCCTTCAAAGTTCTTACAGCTTTGCAACGGACGGCTTTCGAGCAGCAGCAAGCAGCACTACTCTCTGTTTACCAACAGGAGTTCGAGGAGGCGTGGACTGGATGAGGAAGCTGGCGTTCCGTTATAGGAGAGTAAAAGAACTTTACAATACTTACAAGAACAATGTAGGAGGTATATACTTTTTTGTTCTAATCTTTTTTTTTTCTAATTTTCTGTGCAAATTGTATACTTCCTCTTTGTGTTTACTCATCTGTTAGAATGTAAACAGTAATTTTAGGTTAGGGCCGGTCTCTGTAACAGTTAAATTAAAGGAAGAATATAGGAACAAACATGTATTCCTGACCCTATAGTGTTAAAAACACCATCTAGCCTCCTTGCCCCCTACTGACCACCTATATATAGTAAAAATGTTACCTTTATTGCAGGCTGCTGTTGCTGCCTCTGCCTCTGAGCTCCTTGGCTGACATCATCAGAGGTGTTAATCAAAAGCCAATCACAATACTTTCCCATAGTAAAGCATTGATTAACTGAGCTTGTCAAGGAGGCAGATCGGGGCAGAGCCAGCACAAGTCAAATACAGCCCTGGCCAATCAACATCTCCTCATAGAGATGCATTCAATCAATGCATCTCTATGAGGAACGTTCAGTGTGTGCATGCAGAGGGTGGAGACCCAGAAAACATGTTTAGTAGCCATATGAGGAGTGACCAGTGGAGGTATCTCTAGGCTGTAATGTAAACACTTCCTTTTATTTGAAAAACAGTGTTTACTGCAAAAAGCCTACAGGGACTGACTATACTCACCAGAACAAATACAATAAACTGGAGTTGTTTTGGTGACTATAGTGCCCCTTTCAAGTAAGTAAAGGCTTCAAATCTTAAAATGCCCAGAACAAGAAAATTTAGAACAAACTATGAATGCACAGACCTGGCTGTCTGATTTGCAACACATACGAGGTGCGCTATATTGATACACCCCCACGGAGGCTACATACCATGATTCTGTGTTCAGTGCTGTTAGTAAAGTATTTTCCACAGTTGCTTCAGGAGTATAGTAAACCACACAAAATGCAATGTTTAACCATGTTACACCTGGTGTGAGATCCGGTCTGCAAAGCATTGTAAATCTTTTCAGATCAAACGTAACATTTTAGACCTTGATTTCATATTTATGTTACAATGTATGCGTTTTATATTTTCAAATCAAAGACCACACAGGGATTACTTGATTATACAAAATGATTAAATGGACAATTGCCTAGTTTCGAATGTCAGAGCTAAGCGTCTCTATATTTAGTACTGCTGTAATTGTATGTTAAAGGAACACTATAGTCACCTAAATTACTTTAGCTAAATAAAGCAGTTTTAGTGTATAGATCATTCCCCTGCAATTTCACTGCTCAATTCACTGTCATTTAGGAGTTAAATCACTTTGTTTCTGTTCATGCAGCCCTAGCCACACCTCCCCTGGCTATGATTGACAGAGCCTGCATGAAAAAAAAAACTGGTTTCACTTTCAAACAGATGTAATTTACCTTAAATAATTGTATCTCAATCTCTAAATTGAACTTTAATCACATACAGGAGGCTCTTACAGGGTCTAGCAAGCTATTAAATAGCTAGGGATAAGAAAATCTTAATTAAACAGAACTTGCAATAAAGAAAGCCTAAATAGGGCTCTCTTTACAGGAAGTGTTTATGGAAGGCTGTGCAAGTCACATGCAGGGAGGTGTGACTAGGGTTCATAAACAAAGGGATTTAACTCCTAAATGGCAGATAGTTGAGCAGTGAGGCTGCAGGGGCATGTTCTATACACCAAAACTGCTTCATTACGCTAAAGTTGTTCAGGTGACTATAGTGTCCCTTTAATAATGCATAAGAAAATGTTGTTCAATTAATTTAGCACCCATTAGATGATCTACTAGCCCCAGGCACCCTGGATGTTGTAATGGCGTGACACATGGCAAATATGTTTTGTGCAAGTATTAATGTGTGCATAGCAAAAGCTATTTCTGTTAAATACATAGAAATAATACACATATTAGACATTGTAATCTTTTCTTGCTTGTTTTGACGATTTCAGCTCATTTCTTTTAATATACAAAGGTAATCTTCTCTTAATTACAATGACCCAGTGATTTTCCCATATTGAGTAATTAAGTGCTTGCATGGAGTATATGTATTTTTTTTTATAAATATTGGGAAAATTGAATGGAAGAAAACATTTCACATTTCCATGAAACTAGCATTTAATCCACAATTTCCTGCCTGTTTGTGCTGAAGGACTTTTTGGCCCAGCTAAAAGAGAAGCCTGGCTTCAATTGCGAGCAGACCTTGAAGTTCTGACAGACTCCTGGCTCTCAAATGCACTTAAATCACTATCACTCATTAGCACAAGGTAAGTCTAAATGTATGCTTATATTTCATCACTAAATGCACAGTTACAATGTCACTTAAGACTTGTTTTTCCTAATTCTGTTTTTTTGCCAGACTAATTTAAAGCAGATATAAGTGTAGTTATGGCACACAATAGTAGGCAGTGTACTTATTCCCGCTCTGAACATAAACCTAGTGGCCGCAAGTGACGTTAAAGGTGTTCAGGGCATACTCTCGGTTGATGAAAGTTTGTAAAGCCATGCTGTGTATGTCTTGCATTTGGATTACTAAGCTATACAAGCTGTGAACAGGGACGGACTGACAACAGTCTGGGTCCCCGGGCAAACCTAGGCCCTGGGCTCTTTCTAAAGTCTAATATATATGTAGAAACAAACATGGGTTTATTCTCTAAAGAGCTCATTGCGGTGATTTGTGAAGCCATGGTTGTATTTGTGTGAGTAGGACAGTTGTGTATATTTACATGTAGTGGAAGTGTTTGTGAATTCAAAGTTCTACATCTTTATAGTCCAGATAGTATTTGAGTGTAGCGTTAGTGTGTGAATGTAACTGTGTGCTTGTGTGAATTGTTGGAATACAGTAGTGATATTGTTTGGAGTGTGTGTGTGTGGAAGCTGGATGTATTTTGCAGAAAGTCAATGTATTTGTAGTGCAGGAACGTATTTACAGATATAAGTGAATTGAAATATATATTTGTGTATAATATTAATGTGTGCAGATGCAGTGTTATTGAATATTTGTATGGACTGTGTTAGTGAGTGCAATAATGTATTTGTAAGAGATATGTGTGTGTTTGTATGTATGTGTGTAAGTGTACTTTTTGTGTATATATATATATATATATAAATAAAAAAATTTGCACTCTAACGACTTCTTACAAAATTAAAACGTAATTTTAATACAAATGCAAAGTCACACACTGTTACACGTATACACCGTTATATACTGACAAATACACAGCTACACATATAAACACAAACTGTTATACATACAGAAACACACGCTTACACAAATACACATACTATAGTAATTGAACCACGGAGTGCCGGAACTTCAGTGAGGTGTGGAGGAACATGAGGTGGTACTACTTGGCTGGCTTGCAGTTTCTGCTTTGGGGCAGGCAATTCTAGGCACCCAATGGGTTAATGCACCAAAAGCCCCTGCCATCCCCAATGTTTTTCTTCCTCAATCTCAACCTATTTGTTTCTCCTGTCCCTCCCTGTCTATTCCTCTCACACTTATCTGTTCTTCTTTACAATATCGCCACTTTTTTCTTTTAAACTCTCTTTCTGACATTAAACTCTTGCTTGTTCTCTTCTTATCAGGCTACACCATGCGCGGCTGGGGCTCTGTGTTTTGAGAGGCTGGGATGTGATGTAAAATCCTATTCCCGCCTCTGTCCACACACACCATAGCAAACCAGGATTTCAGCAGCCTGTATTTTGGCAGCCACATTTGATTACAGAAGTTTTTTTTTTTTTTTTTTAAATTGCACAGCTGGTTAGGGAGATCAGTTGATCTTACCATTCAACCCATAAGTTCTACTGCACCTGGGCCTCTGACTGCCACAGGCCTCCGGTCCATAATCGAAGTGCCAGAGGGGTCAGTTCCCCCTGATGGTGAACAAGGCCTGCGAGTCTCCAGCTTGTATTGCTCACTGAAATTAAAAGGAAAATTAGTCTTTTTTGTTTTTCATATAAAAATAGTCATTTTCCTGACAATTGTGCCATTACTGTACAGAATTATGCAGCAATTAGATGATTCATAATTAAAACTAGTGCATATAGTTATATGATAGATGCATGCATGCATGCAGTAGGATTTAGAAACAAGCGTATAAAACCTATCTCTGATGAAGAGGCACTTACAAACAAATGGTATAACGTTATGCATAAAAAGCTGCTACAATGCTTGTGTGTGTTATTTTCTTTCACCACACCAGAAATAGCAAAAGCCAATACTAGCATGCAAGTGAAACTCTTAGTGTTAAATGTATATTGTGTAAAATTACTCAGTATGCACTGTAGTAAACAAGCAAAATGCTTTACGTATCGGGCTAAAAGACTGCATCACTTCCGGTTTGGAGTGCATTACCACGTTCCACTGTATGCGAACATTTGCCAGACAAAGATGCTGATTGATCAGCCAATTGGACAGAAAGAAGTGCACATTTAAAAGGACCTTCATACACAGGCAGCATTAATCCTATTGAAGAAGCCATTTAGCGGCGAAACGCGTCTCGGATTCTGTACTATTAGATTAATTTCATAGTTTATTTTTATTTATTGGTTTTAATAAATTGATTTTATTTATCTACTTCCATCTGTGGGATCCTGACTTCTGCCTGGTACTTTTAAAGGGGGTACACCAACATATGCTGGCATTCTGCCTTTCATCTCTGAGCCAGTTTTAAGGCTCTTTACAATGAGAGCTTTATTAGATATATTTATTATCTCACCTAAGTGCAGTTAATATTGCATCACTGGTTTTCCATGCCTGCTTATAATTTATGAGATACATCCATTCAAAACCCAAGAAGAGGGAGAGTGTCACACTTAGGACGCTACAGATTTAGCCAATATTTATTGGGCTTTATGTTATGTTAGTGTGCCTATTCTGACAATATTTTATTACCTTTTAAACCACATTGTTGCACTATATATTTTTTTCTTTTAAGCAAAACTTTACTCACTTTACTGTATATTACAGTGTATAAAAAGGGTGAGTGATTTTATACAGTTTACACTTACCACTAAGCGCTGAATACTGGTGTTGGATTTTGGTCATATAGTTACACAGTATAAGTTCTCTTAGATGCACGGATTAGATAGACAGGTATGACAGTCAGACTATCCAACCGGCCAAGGTGTCAAAGAGAGAGTTTTTGTTTCAAGAGATGTAGCAGTTTCAGGATTATCTGTAAAGTTTACTACTGTTAATGTAATGTAAATCATCAGTACGCAATTACAAAACATGCACCAATCAGGTCACAGCATGAAAACATATGAAGTAGATTTACAGTGATTACAAGGCAGTTCAGTGTTACATTCTCTCTGTAGGGTCTCTGATAAAAAAAAATGTAGTAATGAACTATATAGCAAGATTTCTATTTGCTTGTTTTTACTGTTCAAAGAAGAGCTAACTGTTTTTGTTTTTTATGTTTTTCTTTTAGGTATTTTTGAGTTTCATAAAAGATTAGCCTCACCCCCCACTGATGCCCTTGTTTAAAATAATTTGTATTAATATTAATACTTCACATAGATTAGCTTGCCTTAATAAAGCACAAGTAGTAACTTATGTATTGAGCAGAAATCATTATGGTATACTGAACTGTAGCTTTAATAATAATTGTTTTGTTTTATTCGGAGTTCGAGGAGTTATATTTACTTTCAACAGTAGGAAATGTATTGCATTTACACAATTTGTCTCTTTTTTACAAAATGGCTTGTTTATTGCTTAACGCACTAAGACCTATCTATAAAAGTTACAAGGTGCACTTCAAGGGCATACTGGCACATATCCAACAATCACTGATTGTCCACTGATTGTATCATATTCTGCTCTTTTGCACACATCTACCATGATTTATTTATGTTTGTATTTAACTTGTGTTTCATTCACAGGAGTAATAGCGTGAATGTCTTGGTAACAACAACCCAGCTTATCCCAGCACTTTCAAAAGTCTTGCTGTATAGTTTAGGAGGAGTCTTTCCAATTGAGAATATTTACAGTGCAACAAAAATAGGTAAAGACTCTTATTGTTGAAATGTGTATACACTGTCACTTTAATCAAGTTTCAAACAAGACAAACAAACAAACAAGGCCTATGGCAGCTTATGTGCTGCACAAACAGAGATTAACCCCCTAGCTGCCTACAGCAGCGTCATAGGAGTGTCATCAGCCATTCCGGAACTAGAGTTCCAGCATGGCTAATGTCAATTGTGTGCACTTTGTTGCACAGAATGTCAGTCATTGGCTGTTAGAAGTTAGCTTGTGCTCTTGGTGGGTCTACAGCTCAGAAGAAGCCAGAAACACGTCACCGGACTACCATGGAGCATCGGAGCCCAGAAGGAGCCAGGAAAGAGAGCAAATTGTTGATAAACAGTTTGACCCATTATTGGGGATCCAGGACAGGGTACTCCTGGCATCATAAACAGAACAGATAGTGGCTGTGATGCTTAGAGAAACTTTTTAACTTAAATTTGGATACAAATAAATAAATATCCTTTTTGATAGCTGTGTGTCTTTACTATGGATTATCAATGTTTCCATGTTGGTTTTATCATAGCTCTGGATATACTTGCTTACTAAAAAGGCATCCAGTCATAATTTAGGGTATCACTTGTAAATAATTGCTTAGCAATGTGGATGTGTTCACTCCTCATCTTTACTGCTCACACACTTTCTCCTGAGTGTGGACTTTCCTCTCCTTGAGGTTTGATAGGATGTTGTCCGTACAGCTTGACGGAGACAATAAACAAAGTAGTGGACAAAACAGGGTGTAAGTTAATGCATTCCTGTCACTCAGAGATATAGCTACTGTCTGAAGTGCAAGGTAATTTGTTTTAAAAAGAAATAGCTATCGGAATGTTAACAGAATTGTACATAAAGGAATGTGAAAATGTTACTCTAATGTAAATAGGTTGCAGTTGGAATCACTTGAGATAAGGAAATTGCTGTTAACCAGGCATATAGAATAAGCCCACATCACATTTTTCTTTCAGGAAAAGAAAGTTGCTTTGAAAGAATAATACAAAGGTTTGGAAGAAAAGTAGTTTATGTTGTAATTGGGGATGGTGTAGAAGAAGAACAGGCAGCAAAAAAGGTAAAATGTTTCACTCAAAATTAAAACTAATTGTTATGTTGTGGGGGGGGGGGGGGGGGAAAGAACCATTCAGGGTTGTTCATATATCCAGGAATTGTTGGGAAGTGACAAAAGAATTAAACATTTTAAAATGCAGAAGCTACAAAAATAGCTGCATTGGGAAAATGTCCAGTTTTGTCTAATTTGTTAAGACCTGATTCCTGATTAAAAGAGCGACCCTATTAGTCTGATGATACAAGCTATTTTCACAAAATATGTTGCCATGAAATATTGTAAAATACTATTATTGCCTAATGCAAATCTACCTAATTGGAGTGATTGACAGTTGTTACATTATATTACACATTGTTATGCTATGTTTAATAAATATTGCTTTTGTTAATGCATATTTTTACTTTTTCTGTACATAAAATAGCCAGTTCTACTTTAAAGGGGAACTGTCACTTCTCTTAAATTTACACTAAAGTTTTTCCTGAGATACCCCATTTATATTAAATATTTATCAAACTATATCGAAATCTAGCTCAGACACGGCAAAGGAAAGGGAAAACACTGCAAATGGGCAAGAGGTGAAATAGAAACATTGGGGGTTATGTGTAAAACATATTGTATGCTGAAGTGTGGTCTGTTGAATCAGCACGCACATTGCATTGGTGACTTTACCTTATTCCCATGTTTGCATCACTTTTCAGGGGAAACACTTTTTTTTATACGTAACCACGTTGTTTTATTTCTCCTCTTCTCTGTATGCTTTCACAATACTGACCGTGTGGATTTCTACATTTATATTTTTCACACTCCACAGAAACATATGTGTTAAATATAGAGTAAAAGTAAACATTATGTTGTGACAGTTCCCCTGTGAAGGGACACTCTTAGCTTCAGAGCCTCTGCATCTTAATGTATTGGTTCTGGTGCAAAGAGACTGGCTCTGTAGTCTCAGCAATGTAAACAATGCCTTTTCCGTGAAACGGCCGTGTTTCATTTGCTGCCTAAGTATACGTTTAGTGGCTGTCAATCAGACATCTATTGGAGGTACTTCCTATTAGGGTCCTGCAATCTTGTTAACCTAAAAAGTTTAGTGATTGCCTCACATTGCAGTATTCCCTTAATGCTCGTTTATGAAATAACAAACGTATGTAACAATGGAGTGCCTAGGGGACATTAGATTAAATATATAGCTAAGAGGAAAAACGGGTAAAAAATATAGGTAACCTAACAACCTATAACATTAGATAAATACAATAATCAGAAAATTACCCTATACTCCATAAAGAGTAATTGAAGGTTGTATAAAAACAATGTTAGCAATATTGTATAAATTTAGCACAAAATTGTAAGTCTTTTGAAATAAAAGTTGCTATTCTAGAGTCCTTTAACCCCTTAAGGACACATGCCATGTGTGACAGGTCATGATTCCCTTTTATTCCAGAAGTTTGGTCCTTAAGGGGTTAAAGTTATTAAGTTCATCCACAAAGCAGGCTTATTTCCAAGAATCCCATTAAGTCCCAATATGAAAAACAAAAGAAGATTAAGGATATGGTTAAAAAAAATCTCCTTAGGGAGACCTTATTTGCATACACATCAATGGCCACGCTTGCATTAGGATTTCCCCATGGGAAAGCATTATTCAATGCTTTTCTATGGGGATTCCCGCGGATGCCGGCAGTCCTCATGCATAGCATGACGACGTCCAGTGTCTTTTAGGCAACCAAAAGTCGCCTAATCACGCTGAAGTCCAGACTATCAGAAAGCCACTAGAGGAGGGGTTAACCCTAGCAGGTAATTATTGCAGTTTATAAAAAACTGCAATAACTATATGCTCGGGGTTAAGGGTGATGGGAGTTTGCACCCAGACCACTTCAATGAGCTGATCCAGTTATAATTATGGGATGCAGAATGTAAATCAGTGTTAGTGGATCGGGTATTTTATTGTATATCACAGGGTGTTTACCAAAGTTCTGTACAACATTCTAGAAAACAACATTCTAGAAAAAGGTTCAATTCATGTTTGATTTCTGTGGAAGAGGAATTGGGTAGAAGGCCCACATATGCATTTTTGCATTATTGCTTGTTTTATACTTATCCTTTTTGGGCCAGTTATCAAGCTTTATTTGAGTAAAGGGCTACTCTGGTTACTTCAGATTTTGTCTATAGTTGTTCCAGTCTCACCATTAAAGTGAACCTGTTGTAAAAAAATAAAATTACCTTAAATGGCTCCCATATATAAGGGAAAACAGAAAACAGTATTTGATCACCTGCTGATTTTGAACGTTTGTCCACTGACAAAGAAATGATCAGTCTATAATTTTAATGGTAGGTGTATTTTAACAGTGAGAGACAGAATAACAAAACAAAACCAAAAAAAAAATCCAGAAAAACACATGTCAAAAAAGTATAAATTATAAATTGATTTGCATGTCAATGAGCGAAATAAGTATTTGATCCCATATCAATGAACAAGATTGTCCCAGGTGTCTTTTATACAGGTAACGAGCTGAGATTAGCAGCACTCTCTTAAAGGGAGTGCTCCTAATCTCCGCTTGTTACCTGTATAAAAGACACCTGTCCACAGAAGTAGTCGATCAATCAGGTTCCAAACTCTCCACCAAAGCCAAGACCAAAGAACTGTCCTAGGATGTCAGGCATAAGATTGTAGACCTACACAAGGCTGGAATGGGCTACAAGACCATCGCCAAGCAGCTTGATGAAAAGGTGACAACAGTTGGTGCGATTATTTGCAAATGGAATTAACAAAAAATAACTGTCAGTCTCCCGCTGTCTGGTGCTCCATGCAAGATCTCCCCTCGTGGAGTTTCAATGATCATGAGAATGGTGAGGAATCAGCCCAGAACTACACAGGTGGATATTGTTAATGATCTCAAGGCAGCTGGGAGCATAGTGACCAAGAAAACAATTGGTAACACTACGCCATGAAGGACTTAAATCCTGCATCGCCCGCAAGGTCCCCATGCTCAAGAAAGAACATGTACAGGCCTGTCTGAAGTTTGCCAATGAACATCAGAATGATTTATAGGAGAACTGGGTAAAAGTGTTGTGGTCAGATGAGACCAAAATCGAGCTCTTTGGCATCAACTCAACTCGCCGTGTTTGGAGGAGGAGTAATGCTGCCTATGACCCCAAGAACACCATCCCACACCGTCAAACATGGAGGTGGAAACATTATGCTTTTGGGGTGTTTTTCTGCTAAGGGTACAGGACAACTGCACCGCATCAAAGGGACGATGGACGGGGCCATGCACCTTCAAATCTTGGGTGAGAACCTCCTACCCTCAGCAAGGGCATTGAAATAGGTCATGAATGGGTATTCCAGCATGACAATGACCCAAAACACACAGCCAAGGCAACAAAGGAGTGGCTCAAGAAGAAACCCATTAAAGGAACACTATAGTCACCTAAATTACTTTAGCTAAATAAAGCAGTTTTAGTGTATAGATCATTCCCCTGCAATTTTACTGCTCAATTCACTGTCATTTAGGAGTTAAATCACTTTGTTTCTGTTTATGCTGCCCTAGCCACACCTCCCCTGGCTATGATTGACAGAGCCTGCATGAAAATAAAAACTGGTTTCACTTTCAAACAGATGTAATTTACCTTAAATAATTGTATCTCAATCTCTAAATTGAGCTTTAATCACATACAGGAGGCTCTTGTAGGGTCTAGCAAGCTATTAACATAGCAGGGGATAAGAAAATCTTAATTAAACAGAACTTGCAATAAAGAAAGCCTAAATAGGGCTCTCTTTACAGGAAGTGTTTATGGAAGGCTGTGCAAGTCACATGCAGGGAG
Organism: Pelobates fuscus; assembly: GCF_036172605.1. Classification (NCBI taxonomy): domain Eukaryota; kingdom Metazoa; phylum Chordata; class Amphibia; order Anura; family Pelobatidae; genus Pelobates; species Pelobates fuscus. The sequence goes on from NC_086318.1 coordinate 229,971,174, forward strand.
GTGTGACTAGGGTTCATAAACAAAGGGATTTAACTCCTAAATGGCAGAGGATTAAGCAGTGAGGCTGCAGGGGCATGTTCTATACACCAAAACTGCTTCATTACGCTAAAGTTGTTCAGGTGACTATAGTGTCCCTTTAAGGTCCTGGAGTGGCCTAGCCAGTATCCAGACATTAATCCTATATACAATCTGTGGAGGGAGCTGAAGGATTGACTTGCCAAACCTCACCCTCAAAACTTTAATGACTTGGAAAGGATCTGCAAAGAGGAGTGGGACATAATCCCTACTGAGATCTGTGCAAACCTGGTGGCCAATTACAAGAAACGTCTGACCTCTGTGATTGCCAACAAGGGTTTTGCCACCAAGTACTAAATCAAAGGGGTCAAATACTTATTTCACGCATAGACATGCAAATCACCATTAAAATTATAGACTGATAAAGACCTTTTTCTTCATTTCAGCGACGCCAACTTCATGCTCCATGGGTGTTACTCTTCATGCAACACCAACCTCTTCAACAGATCCACTTCTGTTCTTATTTGATTTGCTCTATGTGGGACACATCCCCAAGAAGGGCAAATCTTATCAGTGATGATTTGCTGACTTCATTGCCAACGTGCCGGTGTCGGAACAGAGTGGCGTCCTGTAATTTTGTTCCTATACTCCCTAGCCGGTGCTAGAGATTCAATAGCAACCACAGCGCATGCACTGTGGTTACTTTAGGAGGAGAGCAGAGGGACCTCCTGTGGGAGGTCTTTTCTGGTCTCCCTTGTCCGTTAATGCCTATCCACACCAAGGCATTTGCTTACAGCTGGGAGAAAAACCTGTTATTAAACAGGTTTTACTCCTAATCTATACATTTGCTAGCAAAACTGCTAGCACCATCTATAGATACAATTTCATACTCAATCTAATGAGCATATGTTACTTGGGGCATGAAAAAGGCCTTTTAAAGTATGGCTACTTTTCTTATTCTCTAGAGCAGGGCTTCCCAAACTTTTATGGGCCGAGACCCACTTTTCAAAACGGTAATTTTTCGAGACCCACTTGCTTTTAATGCATATTTTAAAAAGAGAACACCATGGCAATCAGCTTTAGAGGCATGCAATTGGCACACCATATCAATCCGCTTTAGATGCACACAATTGTCACAACATGACAATTACTTTTAGAGGCATAAAACTGGCACACCATGGCAAACCGCTTTAGAGGCATACAATTGGCACACTATCCGCTTTAGATGCACACTATCCGCTTTAGATGCATACAATTGGCACACCGTGGCAATCAGCTTTACAGGCATACAATTGGAACATTATGTCAGCTTTAGATGCATAAAATTGGCACACTATAGCAATCCGCTTTAGATGCATACAATTGGTATACCATGGCAATCAGCTTTAGATGCATACAATTGGTATACCATGGCAATCAGCTTTAGATGCATAAAATTGGTACATCATGGCAATCCGTTGTAGATGTATAAACTTGGCACATCATGGCAACTTTAGGTGCATACAATTGGCACACCATAGCAATCAGTTTTAGAGGCTTACAATTGGCACACCTTGGCAACCAGCTTTAGAGGCATAAATTCAGAACATCGTGGCAATCAGTTTTAGAGGCATAAAATTGGAACATCATGGCAGCTTTAAATACATAAACGTGGCACAGCATGGCAATAAGCTTTAGATGCATAAACTTGGCATATCATGGCAATCAGCTTCAGAGGCATACAATTGGCATACCATGGCAAACAGTCAGATGCATAAAATTGGCACACCATGGCAATCAGTTTTAAATGCATAAAATTGGCATAACATGGCAGTTTTAGAGGCATAATTCTGGGATAGCATGGCAGTTTTAGAGGCAGAAACTTTGCACATCATGACAATCAGTTTTAGAGACATAGAACTGCTAACTCACAGAGTCAGAATCAGAAGTGCCGTGTCCTGCTCTTTCATCCATGCACCTTACATTGATTATCCCAGTGGTGGAACTAATGTAGAGAGAGCCCTGGTGCAAATATGTTTTCTGGGCCCCCCTCTAGTGCAAGTGTGGCCAAAAGGTAGATCTCCATCTGTCGGAAAACTTCAACAATGCTATACCAGATGGGGATCTACCATTTTCTTATCATTGCAGGGTTATATTTGTGAGCCGTGTTTGAGCGTTTGAATGTAAGCATGTTTTTGTATTAAGTATATGTGTGCATGTATGGGTGTATTTGTATGTACTGTTGCCATTGGAATGTAGTGGTGTACTTGTTTGTAATGTTTGCGTCTGAAAGCATGGGTGTTTGTATGTAGTGTCGGACTTGAAAAGCAGGTGTGCAATTTGTTGGCGTTTGAATGAAGGGGTGTTTGTAGATAATTTTAGTGTTTTAATGCCGGGGTGTGTTTGTATGTAATGTTTGCGTTTGCAGTACGTGTGTAGTGGATGCAGTGTGTATCGTGTGTGTGTAGTGGATGCAGGGTGTGTATTGTGTTTATAAAATATACATATACACAATATGTGTTTGAATTTTAAGCATGTTTTCTTGTATGGAGCATGTGTGAAGTGTATACACATTTACACACACATACAGAGACACACACAGACACACAAATACACACCATGACACAGCAATACACACAATGACACCTAGTTTCCCACACATAGATAAACAGACACTCGTACACAGATACATACTGACACACAAAACACACAGACATACAAATACACACACACTGACACAAAAGGACACACAGATACACATACACGCAGAGACAGGAATGTGAGGGTGACAGTGAGTGGGAGAGGTAATGGGGACAGTGTGGAAGGGAGTGTGTGTGCTGGTAACAGTGTGGGGGGCAGTGTGAGGGCAAAGTGAGAAAGGGTTACAGTGGGCGGCAGGGGGAGAAGGGGTGGGCAGGCAGGGGGAGAAGGGGTGGGCAGGCAGGGGGGCAAAGGGTTACAGTGTGGGGGGCAGGGAAAGAAAAGGCTACAGTGGGGGGGCAGGGGGAGAAAAGGCTACAGTGGGGGGGGGGCGGGAGTGAATGGGTTACAGTGTGGGGAGGGGGGCCGGGAGTGAAGGGGTTACAGTCTGGGGAGGGGGGCCGGGAGTGAAGGGGTTACAGTGTGGGGAGGGAGGCCGGGAGTGAAGGGGTTACAGTGTGGGGGGGAGGGCAGGGAGTGAAGGGGTTACATGGGGGGAGAGCAGGGAGTGAAGGGGTTAATGTGGGGAGGGCAGGGAGTGAAGGGGTTAATGTGGGGAGGGCAGGGAGTAAAGGGATTACATGTGGGAGGGCAGGGAGTAAAGGGGTTACATTGGGGAGGGCAGGGAGTAAAGGGGTTACATTGGGGAGGGCAGGGAGTGAAGGGATTACAGTGTGGGGAGGGGGCAGGGAGTGAAGGGGTTACATGGGGATGGCTGGGAGTGAAGGGGGTTACATGGGGAGGGCTGGGAGTGAAGGGGGTTACATGGGGGGAGGGCAGGGAGTGAAGGGGTTACATTGGGGGAGGGCAGGGAGTGAAGGGGTTACATTGGGGGGGCAGGGAGTGAAGGGGTTACATGGGGAGGGCAGGGAGTAAAGGGGTTACATGGGGGAGGGCAGGGAGTGAAGGGGTTGGTGTGGGGAGGGCAGGGAGTGAAGGGGTTACATTGGGGAGGGCACGGAGTGAAGGGGTTACAGTGTGGGGAGGGCAGGGAGTGAAGGGGTTACATGGGGAGGGCAGGGGGTGAAGGGGTTACATGGGGAGGGCAGGGGGTGAAGGGGTTACATGGGGGAGAGCAGGGAGTGAAGGGGTTAATGTGGGGAGGGCAGGGAGTGAAGGGGTTAATGTGGGAGGGCAGGGAGTAAAGGGATTACATGTGGGAGGGCAGGGAGTAAAGGGGTTACATTGGGGAGGGCAGGGAGTAAAGGGGTTACATTGGGGAGGGCAGGGAGTGAAGGGATTACAGTGTGGGGAGGGGGCAGGGAGTGAAGGGGTTACATGGGGAGGGCTGGGAGTGAAGGGGGTTACATGGGGAGGGCTGGGAGTGAAGGGGGTTACATGGGGGGAGGGCAGGGAGTGAAGGGGTTACATTGGGGGAGGGCAGGGAGTGAAGGGGTTACATTGGGGGGGCAGGGAGTGAAGGGGTTACATGGGGAGGGCAGGGAGTAAAGGGGTTACATGGGGGAGGGCAGGGAGTGAAGGGGTTGGTGTGGGGAGGGCAGGGAGTGAAGGGGTTACATTGGGGAGGGCAGGGAGTGAAGGGGTTACAGTGTGGGGAGGGCAGGGAGTGAAGGGGTTACATGGGGAGGGCAGGGGGTGAAGGGGTTACATGGGGGAGGGCAGGGGGTGAAGGGGTTACATGGGGGAGAGCAGGGAGTGAAGGGGATACATTGGGGAGGGCAGGGAGTGAAGGGGTTACATTGGGGAGGGCAGGGAGTAAAGGAGTTACATGGGGGAGGGCAGGGAGTAAAGGGGTTAGTGTGGGGAGGGGGCAGGGAGTGAAGGGGTTACATGGGGGGAGGGCAGTGAGTGAAGGGGTTACATGGGGGGAGGGCAGGGGGTGAAGGGGTTGCAGGGGGGGCAGGGGTGAAGGGGTTACATGGGGGGAGAGCAGGAGGTGAAGTGGTTACATGGGGGAGGGTGATGTCTGGGGGCTGTGTCCTACCTTCCTTGAATTCGCTGGTGGTCCAGTGTCTCCCTGGTGGTCGGGTGGGTCTCCGGTCTGAGCTCCGCCAAGTGCAGAGCTGCAGACCATGTAATAAAAGTCTTGCGAGCTCCCAGAGTGTTGCCATGGTAACGCTCTGGGAGCTCGCGAGACTTCTATCACACGGTCTGCAGCTCTGCACCCGGCGGAGCTGCAGACCGGAGCTGCTGGGCAGACTGATTGGAGAGAGCCCGGCGGCATACAGGGCAAGCTGCCGGGCTCCCTCCTGGTGTCAGTCTGCCTGACTCCCCGGCGGCCCCGGATGTGTGTGTCAGCGCGACCCACTGGGAATCGCCCTGCGACCCACCAGTGGGTCGCGACCCACACTTTGGGAACCGCTGCTCTAGAGGGAGGCCCTGTTTCCCATATGGAATCAATCTCTAGAAAGCAAGGCATGTAATCAATTTATTAATTTTATTTTATGGTCAGGAACTGAGACAGTAATATAAAACAAAATAGAAGCTTTTTCTTGGAGTGCAAAATGTTTAAATAAAAATAATCATTTTCTTTGGTATAAATGACATTTGTGTTTTGGGATCTATTCATAGAAGACATGCTTTTAAAAACGGATCTATTTACACATGAAGTAATGTGATAAAAGTCTCGTTTTGGGAATGAATCAGGAACTAACATCCTTTCCATGAGCTGTATAACATTGTCTTAAGGAAGTAAGACAATATAAATAAAAATATTTATTGGGTGCCTAAAGTCAAGCCTATCTCAGGGGACTCTTGAAAGAAAGTAGTGTTGGAAATGTTTATATTTGTGTCAGATTTGAATTAACATATGTTAAATGTAAAGAAACAAATAACATTTCATTGCATATAGCATCAGCAGATATTATGTATACATTCAATATATCTATTATAGTTTATATGTTGGCAGCGTAATACAGAGTGCTCTACAATATGCGCTCTAAAGGTTACAAATATCAAAGGGTACCCAACTTTGCCAAGCGTACATTTAATTGAGGAAATTGTAACTCAGGTAATGCTTGGATATAAGGAATTTGTACATGAAGAATACACATAAGGGTTTGTTCACTATGCAGCAAATTGTAGTGAATTGAAATGGAAAGGTTATATTTAGGCGAAAATGGCCAATTTGATAAAAAAAGTCAAAAAGTCATGTGTCCTCTTATAAATTTGCCCCGTTTCCCCTTTGGCCAATCAGATAAAGGAGTGATGGTGGTGTTGAGTTAAAGGGACACTATTTTCTGATTCTCCCTTGGCACTGTCTCCCGCTCCTTCCCATGTGATGTCATCCTGAAGACATGACTCCAGAATGACGGTCCAATCCAGTGCTCCTGGTAGAAGAGCATTGGGGACTATAGGTACATGTGCAGCACTTACCGCTATCCGCCAAAGATTCTCTTGTTATAGATAATCATTGAATGCCATGATGATACCGTATGGCTGGGTATAAGCGCTGGGAAGTAACAGTCCTGGCTCTCCTCTCCAAAGGGCTTGGAGGTATGGCCTGAAGCTACATAGTTACATAGTTACATAGCTGAAAAGAGACTTGCGTCCATCAAGTTCAGCCTTCCTCACATTTGTTTTTTTGCTGTTGATCCAAAAGAAGGCAAAAAAAAAAACAGTTTGAAGCACAATTTTGCAACAAGCTAGGAAAAAAATTCCTTCTTGACCCCAGAATGGCAGTCAGATTTATCCTTGGATCAAGCAGTTCTTACCCTACATTGAAAGATTACATCCTTGAATATTCTGTTTTTGCAAGTATGCATCTAGTAGCTGTTTGAACATCTGTATGGACTCTGATAAAACCACTTCTTCAGGCAGAGAATTCCACATCCTGATTGTTCTTACAGTAAAAAAACCTTTCCTTTGCCTTAGACGAAATCTTCTTTCTTCCAGTCTAAACGCATGGCCTTGTGTCCTATGTAAAGTCCGGTTTGTGAATAGATTTCCACACAATGGTTTGTAATGGCCCCGAATATATTTGTATAATGCTATCATATACCCTCTCAGGCGACGTTTTTCTAAACTAAATAGGTGTGCTGTCAAGCCTTCTAATTATTAAAATATTTTAATTTTGAGGCTTGTAGAGAGTGGGGGGGGGGGGGAGGAACTATTGAAGACACTATAACAACTTTAATTAGATGAAGTAGTTATATTGAGTACAGTGTTCTTTAAATATTCAGGGCAACTGGTCTAAATCTCCTGGTTTAGAGGAGAGTTGAAATTTCAGAATTATCATACATGGCAACTTAGTACTGGCAAGCCTGGACATTGTAATATGTTGGGTAGGGAGCTGGGTGTGGATCTTTGGTTCATTCATATACATCAACCTTATATATGGCATGAAATTGAGTATTTATTGATCCCAGAATAAGTACCATTCAACCGCACATCCCACTTGTCAAATCATCAGGCATTTTAGTAAAACAACCCACAAATCGTTCCTTCTTTTGTAAGATATGCATTCTTATAAATCTCCTCGTGCTTTGAAATGGTATATAACTCATCCTCATGTTGCTCTTCCAGTGCCAAGCTCTGAAATAAAACATGTCAGAATATTGTTTTCACAGCTATTTGATTATGCCTTCACTCTCTCTTACTACATGTTTTCCTGTGTTCTCATCACTACAGAATAACATGCCTTTTTGGAGAATATCAAGTCATTCAGATCTTTTGGCTCTACATCAAGCACTGGAACTAGAATATTTGTAACTATTTGCATCTTGGACGGCCTTTTGTATATGTATATAAATATATATATTTTAAGTACACACTGAATTTTTATTTGTGGTTGAATGCCTCTGGCTTTTTACACACATGGATTGTCTTAAAAAGGGAAGAATTATCTGGAACAAACCAATGGGAATGACAACGGATTCAGACTGCTACAAGAGGAGCAAAATCAAAAAATCTCGAGGGCTGCTCCAAAAAAGATATTTATGGTCATGCATGTAAGGCTTTTAAGGCATCTGGCCAATGAAGACTCACTAGTTCTTGCACCAAGGAAATCATAGTAATTAAGTAGAGCATCTGTGCAGGACTCGTTGGCTGGTGCTTTCTGACTGAAGAGGGGGGTGTTCTACATTCCTCAAAATGGGATCTTACTCTCAACACTGAGGTGTGAATCAGACATAAACCTACCTAACCCGGAAAATCTGAATTTAGAATGCACTCCAACTATATGATGACAATCATGTCTAGACCTGTAATTTTGTGTAAATTATTGAGTAAAAAATAATAATTTACTGTGACTTTATTAGCAGCTGATTTTGAAAGTGGATGTAACGTTTGTTTTTTTTTGTTTGTTTTTTTGGGGGGAGGGAGATGGGTAGCTGGGAAGAGGTTGGAGAGATCTAAAATGGTATCATGCTGTCTCTTTTATAAGTTTGGCAATCAGAATGTGCATAATGATGTGTTGTGCCTTAATGACAAGACAGTGTTTGTGTGTTACAATGTAATTTTGGTTAAAAATGTAGTTACATGAAATCTTCCATTTGAGATGATTTCTTCATACATGACCAAATTGATCTATAAAACCGGAAAAGCTGCACACTTTGCGGCTAAAATTTGTTGCAGGAATAAATAAAAACAATGGAACTTTGTGTTTTTATTTGGGTTTACATGACTCTGTGTTTACAACCATGGGCTAAATTTTAAGGGTACTTTTATTTTGTGGACATGTTTGTTCATTGTTCATTTTTTCCATGTATTTAAGTTTTGTTTTCCAAAACACAAAATACAACAACTGAAACAACTAAATGCAATACTACATGAAATACAATTTTATTCATCAATATAGAGTAGTTTGAATTATTTCAGAATTCGTTTTTTTTAACTCTTGTAAAAAGATATAATAGTCGATATTTAGAAAATGTAATTATATGAAGCATGTGCTGTGTAAGCCATATGCATGCATAGCTGCGTAGTTAAGTGGTTTTGAGCTTTCAGTTCTTATCACACTCTACTCTTCATAAGAGTAGAAAACACTTATAACTAAACAAACTGTTAGGAACTTCTCAAGTCTCAATTCACTAGCATATGCATGTAGGTAACACATATTGCACATGAATACAACAGAAGGCATTCAAAATAACTTTGTAGAATATTGATTTTGAGCTGGTAAAAGCACTTACTAATGGAATGCATTGTATCTTGTCTTTTCTTTGGAATTGTATAAAAGAAATCTATTTGGCACTTGGTTTGGTTGTGAATGATTTAGTGTAAGGTTGGAGATATTTATATTCCACTGAGCCTATTTATCAGTTTAAAATATAACTCTTTTAATATATGTACAAGCAATAGTAAAAACCAAAACAAGATGAAGTAAACGTAAACCTTTAGCAACAATATGTACAATAATGAAACACCTTAAACATTACAGATGTACACTAAATAATGCACTCACACACAAATGAGTAGAACCTTGAACAAATAAAGAATTGCTCTCTATAACAACAATAATAATAATAATAATAATAATAATAATAATAATAAAACAGTAGCTCAATAAAGCCTAAACTGGAACTTTAAAATAATAAAAGGAAAACGTTTCAAAAACATTATGCTTCAGTATATTTCAATTTCGTATTTTAGGTTAAGAAACTTTAAATTTATACCCATAGAATATACAGAAAACTGGAAGGGATAGGGATATAATGAAAAAAAATGATCACAGAGAGAATCATTCAGGTTACATCGACTAAAAACATACGCGCCATGTCTTTTGTGAATGTGATGCTACACATGTTTTTTGCTGGGATAACATTTTATTATTTTTGTACTGGATTTGTTATATATGTTTGCTTACTCAAGGATCTTAATTGAAAAAATAGTTACATAAGTTTAAAAAAAAATATTAATGAAGTGCACAGTGGGGGCACTAAGAGAAGAAAGTTTAATTTCGATAAGGCACTTACTCAAAAAAGGAAGTGCCTTATCGCCATAAAACATAATAGCTTTCTCTGTGCACTTCATTATTACTATTATTTTTGATTTGTATGTTTTATTAGGTAAACTTTTTTTTTGTAATGCGATTGAGTCCAGTTTTCTGTTCCTGTTTTGGATCCGGTACTCACCCGGTACTGAATCTCACTATATACTATATTTATATACTGTTCATGCAGTATGTATATATTATTTTATTTTTTTACACGGAGTATATGCAACATTTACTTGTTTTTTAAAGTTGAAGATAAAACTATCTTCGAATGCATGGTTGTTTTTTTCACATTTCTAGATGGCGACAGAAACAAAGAGGTCCTATACAAAAGACTAAGAAGTAGAAGTCAGCTGTTTCCCGGTCAACTCGATATGATGCCACCTCGATTTCCAAGTGATGAGGCTCTCTAGAAAGCACTTACTCAATGCGATGGTAGTCATTGCTTAGTTACAGTGCTATCAAGTGACTCATGATGGCATCATGGACAGACCTCTTGCCTTCCAGCAAGCCCGATTGGTGGACTGTGGGAATAGGCACCCTTGAGTGCTAAAGGAAGGGAGTAATTTGCTACCTTTGATTAAAACTGCTTTTGATTTTGTTTTATAGCATTGTAAGTAAAATATTTTACACCATAAATCTCTGAAGAAGTTGCTGGGTAGCGACAAAACACACAGATTAAATGTAACTGCTTCTAGAAGTGTATTTGTTGGTAAAATTTGACATATGCTTGATTATACAGCTTTTAACATGTGTGCAATACATTAATCTTTTATTTTTTCAAATTTATTTTTTATTATTTTTCATGAGCAAAAATGATTCAGGGTACAGAATAAAGAATAGGAGATTTAGGTATCAGTACAAAACTTCCATCCATATACTGGTGGACACAATACAGCATGACAAGATTATGACAAGAGTATTCATGAGACATTCTACTTAACACATCTACAATGTTCAGGACAATATAGCAAACATTTTCTCTTGAACCTGAGATTTGTCACGTCTGTGACTTTGTTACCAATGTTTGAGGCAGTCTTTGGGTGTCTCGGTCTACCTTCTATTCCTATATGTGTACAGATGGTATGGACCATGTTGGGGTACCAGAATCGGTGATGGAGGAGGATGTGAACTTGAATAGGGGAGAACCGTGGGCTGGGCAGGGAGGGAGGGGGAAGGGTGCGTAGTTGTTACCTATGTTCTTTAGACAAAAAAAGTCTTGTCCCAGTGTTAACTTACAGTGTTAGGCTATAATGGTCTCAGTGAGCTGTCTAGCCAGCGTTCACAAGTTGTCCTTCAGTGGTTGTCTCTTCGCTGATTTCCCTTTAGTCATTTTTCCCCATGTCTCCCAGGTGGCGTCAAATTGTTGAACCTGAGTCGAGGACGTAATTGCTAATCTTTCATATAAACGGAATTGCTCTATCTTGTCCTCTAGCTGGGCTAGGGAGGGGCAGACACGGGATTTCCAGTTGAGTGCTAGGAGGTTTCTAGATGCCAATAGAACTAACGTTAGAATTTGTTTGTGGCTTGAATCTATCCCTGTTGGGAATAACAACAGTAGGCAAATAGACGCCGTCAGGGCGAATTGTGGGATGCCCAGGTTGTCTAAGATATACCTTACGGTAGTCCAGAGAGGCTGAATATCCCTACAGGACCACCATAGGTGCAATAGCGAGCCTGTGGCTGAGTGGCATCTCCAACATGTCGGGTCTGTCATGGGGAACAGGTGTTGTAGTCTTTGTGGGGTCATGTACCACCTGTACAGGAGTTTTCTGTGGGCTTCCACATGGGAGAAGCACCGTGTCTGTTTGGACAGCCCGTTCAGGGCTTTAAGCCACTCCTCATCTGACAGCGTTATCCCACAGTCCTTTTCCCACTGGGTTTTATGTAGGGACGGTTTGTGTGGTATGAGTTCTTGCCAGGCTTTGTAGCACATGGAAAGGGTTTTGGGCTTAGTAGGAGCAGCCCAGCATCTGTCTAATAGTAGGCGTGGGGTGAGCAAGGGTGGATCTTGGGAGTCCTGAGGGGGTGTCGCGTGTGCTTGTAGCACACTCTTAAGTTGTAAGTAAGAGAAGGTGGCTCGACCTGGGAGTCGCCACTGCGTCTGTAAGATTGGGAAGGCTGTCACTGCTTTGTTTGTCATTAGTTGGGATATTTTTGTAAGCCCTGCATCGTGCCAGTCTTGTAGCGGTATGTTTGGCACTACCATTCTGAGGGCTGTGATAGGTGATTTGGGGTGAAAGTAGGCGTTGTGCCCTATTGCTTTCATGAATTCGTCCCATATCGTTATTGTGAGCTGAGTAGTTGGGAAGAGGTTCTGCCGTCTCTGTCTTAGAGTTTTGGGGGTCCACAGATAGTCAAGTAGGGATTGATTGCTAAACTGTTCCCTTTCCATGTCTACCCATTGTATCGTGTTGGGTGGTGTATGTAGGAGGACACCTGAGGATAGAATTGCAGCTTTGTAGTACTGGTTGATATTTGGTAGCCCAACCCCTCCTAAGCTAGTGGCTGTCTGTAGCAGTGATATGGACACTCTGGGTTTTTTGCCTCCCCAAATAAACATACTACATAGTTTTTGTAATGTTTTGCAGTAACTGGGCTGAACTCTGAGGGGGAGCATCCGAATGACATAGAGGATGCGGGGTAAAATCATCATTTTGTAGGCGTTGATTTTCCCTAGCCAAGAAATCATGGTGTGTTTCCATTTGTTCATTTCTGTCTTACAGAGTGCCAGCAGTGGGGTGTAGTTTGATGTTATTGTGGATGGGATAGAGGGTGCCACTTTAATCCCTAGGTATGTGATGGATGTATGCCTCCAGTCGAATTTGTATGTGGAGCGAAGGGTATCTGTTAGGGTGTTCGTTAGGTTGATAGGTAGGGCCTGTGTTTTGTCTTGGTTCAATTTATAATAGGAGACTTTTCCGAATTGGGTTATGAGGGTCAGCATATGAGGTAGAGATCGAATGGGGTCTGTCAGTGCTATAAAGATGTCATCTGCGAAGAGAGCCAAACTATATGTCTTGTTTCCTATAGGGATGCCTCGTATTTCGGGGTGCAGTCTGAGTTTACATGCCAGGGGTTCTAGGGCCAGGATGTATAGTAGGGGGGATAGGGGGCAACCCTGTCGTGTTCCATTTGTGATATGGAAGGGGCTGGACAGGAAGCCTCCGTGGGAGACTCTGGCTGCTGGTTTGTGGTACAGTGCCATGATACTCCTAATAGTAGATGTGGGAAAGTTAAACTTGTGCAGAGTCTTGACCATGTATGCCCAGTTCAATCGGTCAAAGGCCTTCTCCGCGTCAAGGGCAAGAAAGAGGCCTTTCGAGTTTCTTGAGTCTAGTGAGGAAAGCATATTTAGGATTTTCCTGGTGTTGTCAGAGCCTTGGCGGCCTTTTATGAACCCGGATTGGTCATTGTGCACTAATTTGTGGAGTAATGGGGCTAACCGGTTGCTGATAAGCTTAGCATATATCTTGGCATCTCCGTTAAGCAGGGAGATGGGCCTAAAGTTTTTACACTGTGTGGGGGGTTTGCCGGGTTTGGGAAGGGTGGATATGTGGGCCAACAGCAGCTCATCAGGCAAGGCACCTACGGAGGCACAGTGGTTAAGGAGCGTTAGGAGGTGTGGTGCAAGAATGGTTGAGAATTTCTGGTAGTAAGCGTTTGAAAAACCATCTGGGCCGGGGGATTTGTGAGCAGGGAGTTGTGAGATTACAGTTGCGAGCTCATCTGTGGAGAATGGTCGTTGTAGTATATCTAGGTCACCGTCTTTTAGCGTCGGTAGGTTGAGGTCTTGTAGAAAGCCGTCGATGTCGCTAGGGGTCGGTAGATACATATTGGGGTCGTTTTTGAGGTTATATAGCTCACTATAGTAATTTGCAAAGAGATCAACAATATTTTGCGGGTTTAGTACCTTGTTCCCTTGTTTATCTATTAGGAAGGCAATTCTGGAGGCGACACTTCTCTCCTTTAGTTGTGAAGCCAATTTGGCACCAGCTCTGTTGCCATTGGCAAAAAAGTTATGCTTTGCCTTGCGCAATAGGTGTGATGTTTTGGCCATTTCTATGTTGCGTAATTGGTTTTGGAGGTCTGACAGTTTTCTGTAGGTGGTCGTGCTTGGGTCGCGTTTATTGGAGTGTGTCAGTGTGGTGATTTCCGTTACTAAGGAGTTGTAGCGTGCTAGCCTCATCTTCTTAGCTCTACTGGCATGCTTTATAAAGCAACCTCGTATGACCGCTTTATGTGCCAGCCATACCTGTTCTATGGAGGTAGTTTGTGTGGTGTTTTCAGTAAAATAATGTCTGAGGTCAGCGGTGATCTGCGACACTACGAATGGATCGGCTAGAAGGGACTCGTTGAGTCTCCAGGTGCCAGTCCCTTTGTTGGGGAATGCCTCTTTAATACTGAGGGTAATCGGAGCATGGTCGGACCAAGTAATCGTACCAATAGTGGCTTCCGCTATGTTAGGCATGGAGGTAGCTGGAATTAGAAAGCGGTCTATGCGAGAGTAGCTGTTGTGTGCAGCTGTGTGGCAGGTGTAGTCCACCTCTGTGGGGTGGAGGATGCGCCATGGATCTATCATACGGTGTGAAGCTAGTGTGTTGCAAATTTTGGCTGTGAGAACCGTTCTCTGTTGCATGGTATGTCGCGATAGCCCAGTAGCAGAGGACGAGTCAGACTTGCTATCCAGTAAGAAGTTTGTGTCACCTCCAATAATTACCTCCCCATATTTATACATGTCAAGGATTGCTAGGGTTGAGGTTATGAATTCATGTTGGTTTTCATTGGGGCCATAGACATTGACCAGCGTGTACGGGGCATTATTAAGTAAACATTGGAGAATTAGATATCGACCCTTCCTATCTGCTATTTTACGGACCAAAGAGAACACTACATTTTTGCTGATTAAAATAGACACACCTCGCTTTTTGGCTGTATAGCAAGCGTGGTAGTCGTGTGGGAACCATTTGGAGTGAAATTTGGGTTTATCCTTCCATCTAAAATGCGTCTCTTGGAAGAATGCTACTAGAGCGCCACATTTCTTAGCCTCTTGTATGGCCAGCCTGCGTTTGTTTGGTGAATTAAGCCCTTTCGTATTTAGGGACATGATCTTAATCACCATGGTATAAAGGCGGGGTTTGCTGCAGTTTTGTTAGTTCTTAGGAGTGTGGCGTCATAGTGGAGACCGTATATGGGACAGTTGATCGGTATACGCACAAGGGAAGGGGTGGGGGTAACTGGGTGAGAACTATGTACAATGTTCCGTGTGTCACCAAGGGGTGACATCAAGGTACTTGAAGTAACGGATATTTACGGCTACTAGGGAGCCTTGGGGGTGGCCCTTCAAGGGCAGGATGTTGAGATCCACAGCTCGGAAGATCTACAACTGTACAAATGTATGACATAGTGAGTCCGGGTGGCATTACCCCCGGTCGCGGCAGTAACAATTAATTGCATTGTATAACCGACAGTGTTAGATTAAAATAAAATACAAGGTATTAAGCAAATAATACAAAACATAAAACCTGTGCGTCTAGTCCATTCAGTTGACACCAATTTTGAATAGAACCAGCAGTCCTTTCAAGTTAGGGAGGTTCCGCGGTCGGGGGGTGTGCGGAAAGTCTTCATTGGGTGTTCCCAGCTTTTGGTTATCGGTTTTGGTGCAGCGGTGTTCTGCAGGGCCCTTTCAGGGCTGTCCGAGTGTAGTGGGATGTCCCATTCCTGGAGAATTCTCTTTCCCTCTTCTGGGTTGAATATTGGTTTATCCACGCCATTCCGCTTGATCAAGAGCTTTGTGGGGAAGCCCCATTTGTAGGGGACGTTCGCTGCCCGCAGCGCTGCAGTGATGGGTGCGAAAGTGCGGCGCGCTATCATGGTGGTCGATGAGAGGTCTGTGAAGAGCTTAACATCTCTGTAGGGCGCTGGCCAGTTGCTCGTGGTTCTGGCTGCCTGCATAATGCGGTCTTTGACAGGGTAGAAGTGGACCCTGGTAATGGTGTCTCGTGGCGTGTCAGGTGGGAGATGTCTGGGCTTAGGGAGACGGTGCGTCCTGTCCAGGAGCAGTTCTGATTCTGTTAGTGAGGGGATAAGCACTCTAAAGAGGTCTTGAACATATTTAGTTAAACTTGTCTGTGTCACAGATTCTGGGATACCTCTAATGCGTACATTATTCCTCCGACTTCTGTCTTCCTGGTCAGCAACTTTCTCTTCCAGTGTCTTGATCTTTTGTGACAAGGAGGTATAGGCTGCTGCCATGGAGTTATGCGCGTCAGTTAGTTCCTCTGTGCACTCTTCCAGGCGTGCAGTCCTCTCTCCAATGCTGTTGATGTCAGATCTGATGTCTGCTGCTATTTGATGTAAGTCTGTTTTAAATGAGGTTTTTAGTTCTTGCATGATCGCCCTGATGGATGAGTTTGTGGCTGGGCTGTCTGGTCTGTGCCTGTAGTCACCGGTATCAGAGTAACATGCTGGGGATCGCGGCCTACCGGCGCCATCTTGCTCACCGTGCTCTGGCGGCAGTGTTTTCTCCAGATGAGCATTTATGGTTTTTTGTTTCATTTTTTTTTGCGGTTTTGTCGCCATCGGGTAGCAGAGCGGTTCTCCTTGTATGTTGTGCGTTTTGCCGGCGATCCGTCGGTTATATCAAGCTGTTTTAGCCGCGATATCGGAGGAGCTCCGGTCTCTCACGTCCGCTCACATGTGCGGTCAGGACACGCCCCTACATTAATCTTTTAATAGCATATCCTACACTTTTTTTGTATCTGTTGATTTTAGAAGCTTGTCATTATAAAGATACATTTGGAGCTCCATAGTCACATATGCTAGATACCTCTAGAGACACCCACAGGTGTTACTGCTTGATTTGCTCATGGGTCATCTAATGTCTATGCTTTTAGTGTACTATTTATATATCCTACATATACTATTTACATAGTGTGCATCTTTAGCTTTAAATAGAAACTATCAATTCCCAGAAATTGTAATATTATGCTTACTTAAACCTGTATTTAACAAATATGTATTTTTGAGGTGTGCAAAATACAATAAATGTAGAAATCCACACCTCTTTATCCTACTAATGGACATCTTAACCTCCTTAGAAGAGGAAAACGGAAACAATGTATGTTTGACCTGACTTTACCTTGTCTGAACTGGATTATGATGTAATTTGCTAAATCAGTAATATGAAAACAGACGGTAAATACACATTAGGTTATTATCTATGTTTTACTCAATTGTCCATATACTGGAGAATTTACAGATGTTGGCCCTACTAGGTTGCTGTATCCCCATCTTATTTTTTTCAAGTATTGCTGCTTGTTAAAGGATTTAAGGGAATAGTCATGGGAGAAGCATTCAATTTAGCTATGTTAATTATAATTGTTTTTTGTTATTTACTGATTTGTAACACATTTATTGTTCACTATTTCTACTATTTTACACACTTTTTGGATCAGTCTACTCATACCTCTTCATCTGGCCATGGAAGCATCAGTCATTATTTTCTTCAACATGCAAAAGGAGCACCAGGGCCGGCACGTTAGGGCGCCAGAGTGGGGGGGGGGGGGGGGGGGGGGGGCGCAAAAATCTGAATCCCCTGCCTCTGGCTGGGGACTTGGATTTTTTCATATTACCTGTCTCTCCCTGCAGCCAGCACACTGGGAAGTCGACTAGCCTCTCCTGATGATGTGAGGAGGAGGGGGTGTGACTTTCACTGCTTTTTTCCCAAACCCGCTGGGGAGTGTGGGAGAATAGCAGTGGAAGTCACGTCCCCTCCTCCTGACATCATCAGGAGAGGCTAGTCCCGGCCAACTTCCCTGGCTGCAGGCTTCATGCTCCAGCTCCTGTCTCACCTCTCTCTTGTCCAAGGTAAGCCTCAAGGAGAGTTTTTTTGTTTGTTTTTTAAGCAGCCCCCTAGAGCGCCTTGTAACCCCCTCTAAAATTCCTGTGCCCCTACAACAGCCCCTTTGCCCCCTATAGCCCTTCTCCCCCACCTATCAGCCCCTGCCCCCATTTCAGCCCATGTGTCCCCCTTTTAGCCCCTGTTTCCCCACTTTCAGCCCATCTGCCCCCTTCCAGCCCTTGACCCCCTCTTAGCCCCTGTGCCACCCTCTAGAGCTCTTCACCTCCCTCTAGAGCCACTGTCTTCCTATAACAGCCCCTGTGCCACCCTTTAGCCCCTGACCCCTCTACAGCTCCTGTCCCCTCTCTTAGTCCCTGTGCATACCTCTACAGCTCCTGTCCCCCTACAGCTAATGTACCCCCCTCTAAGCCCCTGTCGCCACCTCCCAGCCCCTGTCCTCATTTCTCAGCCCTGTCACCCCTCTTTCAGCCCATGTGCCCCCTTTCAGCCCTTGTCCCCCTCTCAGCCCCTGTGTTACCCTCTAAAGCTCTTCACCCCCCTATAGAGCCCATGTGTCCCCCACCACAGTCCCTGTGTCCCCCTATAGACCTGCCCCCCTCTCCAGCTCCGGTCTCCCCTCTTGAGCTCCTGTCCCCTCTCTCAGCCCCTGTGCACACCTCTACAGCTCCTGCCCCCCTCTCAGCACCTATCCCCCTTTCTGCTCCTATCCCCCCTTTCAGTTCTTGTGTACTCCCTTTCAGCCCTTATGCCCCCCCTTTCAGCCTTTGTGCCCCCCACTTTCAGCCCGTGTCCCCCCTTTCAGCCCGTGTCCACCCTTTCAGCCCCTGTGCCCCCCCCTTGGTCCCTGTCCCCTCTCTCAGCCCCTGTGCTCTTCCTCCCAGTCACTGTCCCATCCACCACAGCCCCTAACTCTCCTACTACACATCCCTTCAACTGCAGCCCTAACCACACTTTTCACCCTATACCCCCACTACAGCACCTATTCCCTTACTATAGTCCCATATCACCCCTACTACAGCCCTTCTCCCCCAACTGCAGCCCATATCACCCACCTTTCAGAATTGTAGCCATATACCTACTTCAGTCCCTATCCCCTCACTGCATTTCCTAACTCCCCAATTACATACACTCCATTAAAACCTCTAATTCTCAACTACAGCCCTTGTCCCCTCCCCCCCCCCCCCCCCACTACAGCCCCTAGCCCCCTATTTTGACCCCTGACTTGTCAATTACAGCCAATACAACCCACTAACAGTGCCCTTCCCGAGATTAGCTTCTGGATCCTGCCTAGTGCTCTGTATGACTGTGTATCTATGTCTTTGTATTCCTGTGTCTGTATGTCTCTATATGACAGTGCCTGAATGTCTCTACGTGTGTCTGTATGTTTGTTTTTGTAGGACATTATACCTGTATGTGTAGATTGTATGACTGTGTTTGTTTGATTGTGTGCCTGCATATCTCTGTGACTGTGTGCATGAATTATTCTGTGTGCCTGTTTGGTTATGTCAAAAGGAAAGGTGATGAGGGAAGCTCCTCGTAAATACGGGGTACTTCACCTAACACCCACTACCCCCAGGACAAATATCCAACAGTGAAAACTAAAAAATAACAAAACTTTAATGAAACAAGAATATATTTTCTAAATACATAAAACATACACTGTCACCCCAAATCGTGAGGATTAAAAAGGAGAAAAGGGACTGTAAATTAAACTGGCAAAACAGTAAAGCATAATCCTTATGTAGAGGAAACTGCAACAATGTATCACACAAATGCAACTAGTATATGGTTTATATGAAACATCTGATCATAGTTGCAGATGCTAAAGAAGTGATTGCAGAGAGAAAAAATCCCCCAAGGATAATCAGCCTATCTGTAATTAGTTATAGCCAGAAGACAGCAAAATCATAAATGCCTTCCCCTAATAGGCAACCCAGGGAAAAACAGGACCCAAGTTACCCCTAATAACTCCAAAAAGTTCCTATGGTGCAATCAATAATCAGCTTCCAGTTGTGAAAAAGCTAATATGTCTAATATTGCCAAAAGGAGATAAATCGAAAGGACAGAGAGATGAGGGGTAGAAGAAACAAAGCAGTGTGGAAAAAGCTGAATCTAGACAGAGTTTTAGAGGAGAGCTCTGTCAGCAAACCAGCTCCTATGTCCTTAGTCTTATATCGTTAATCCCTATGGTGTAAAGCGAGATCATTAGTTCAGGGATCTCTAAGTGCGGGTTATCCGACAAGCTGTCAGTACAGTCAGTTGAAAAAATAGTAGTTAAGTGACAAGATCATCAGATCATAATTGCGTGTATCAAACAGGCAGCCCAACGCGCGTTTCGGCGGTCTAACCGCCTTTCTCAAGGGCAAGTGGTGCAACTATGCCTCTCCCTCCATGCCTTAAATACCGTGAACATCCTACCTTTTAACAAGGGGAGGAGTTCGCCAGCCGAGTACTCTTGATTGCAGCTGGCCGGAACAGCGGGTATACGATTGTAGCTCACGAATGCGCATGTCCGTATCCAATTACACGTGCATGCGCGGGAACTTTAAACCCGCTCTTTACTGCAGCTAGCCGGAACAGCGGGTATGTGATAGTTGCTCACGGATGCGCATCCGTATCCAATTACAAGCGCATGCGCGCCAAACTTAGAACCCGCGAGTGCACATATCCAGGCGCTTGCGCCAAGACTTAGTACTTGGACAAAGCGAATAGAGTGGAGACTGGTACACTTATTTAGGAGAATAGAGATAGCTCTGCACCTATAATATACAGGAAGTTTAAATGTAACACCATTCCAAGGACTAGGTGCAGGGTTACGGCTCCCAAATAGAGACATTTCATATCTCCTATCAAAAGTTATGGACCAGTCTCTATCACAGTAGGACCTTTATATATATATTTTTATCATCTGTCTTCCCAAGATATAATTTTTTGAAGAGGGGGGGGGGAAGCCCTAATTCATGCGAATATGATGGATACAGATAGATATATCCTTAGCCCTACTGTCTAAACCCCTATCCAATAGTGGTATATATACAGGAGAGAGAGAGAGAAAAATAAAAATAATCAAAAATTATTAAAATTATTCAATCAAAAAGTTATAAACAAAGTTTTTATGTACAAAGATAAAGTGGTAAATATATATATGAAGAATAGGCATGGTTCAAGGAAGGACCTCAAAGTCGGGTCCATATCATTAAGTAACTAGGTATATAGATAGGTAGATACGGCCTCTGGTCAAATAAATGGGGCAAAAGAAAAGCCCTCATTTAGGCCTCGGGGTTGGAGTGTCTTTAATCTATATATCCATTTGGATTCTCTCTGTCTCAGGGTCCTGTCGAAGTCGCCGCGTCTTTGGTTCCTCCTCACTAATTCTAAGCCACAGAACCGGAGATTATTGGAGTCACCATGATGGTGTTCTTTTAGGTGTCTAGAGACAGGTGTTTCTAGGCGATTCCTTGGGGACCTTACGTGTTCCATAATTCTCTCTTTGAAGGCCCTGAAGGTCTTGCCTACGTACTTCTGTCCGCAGGAGCACGACAGCAGGTACACTAGGCCCTTGGTGTTACAGTTAAAAAAGTTTTTTTATCTTTATGGAGCCTTGACCTGTGCTGTCACTTACAACTTTTGAACCTCTAGCTATGTATCTGCAGGCTACACATCTACCACAGCCGTATGAACCACAGGGTGGAGTACCTAACCAGGTTTCTCTGGGTTAGGTTGTGGTGGAAAAGTGACTCGGTACCAACATGTCCCGAATATTCCGTCCCCGTCTGGCCGTGATATCAATATGTGGCCCTAGGACATGTTTGAGATGTACGTCATTTCGCAGGATAGGCCAGAATCTGTCCAGAGACCTTCTAACTTCGAACCAGCCTGTGTCATATGTCGCGATCATACGTATTGTACCTGCTTCCCTAGTTGTTTCGTTATCAGGGTGGTCACAGAGGAGTGCACTTCTCTGGGTCCCTAGTGCCCTTTTGTATGCCTTCTTGAGGCAGTTTGGTTATGAGTTGCCATATATCTATGTCTATATGGAAATTGACATACAAAGGGCCTGTGGAGCAAAGGGGGAATACAATGCACTAAAGAGGGTAAGAAATTCAAAAGTGGGGTTACGAGACACACAGGTGAAGACGCATATTTTTAATGGGGGGGGTGGGGGGCATCAAAATGCATCTTCACCTGTCTAACCAAAAATCCTTACACATCCTTACACCGGCCCTGAGCAGCACCTAGAGCTGTATTATAACTCATGCTTTTTTCTGGTCTACTGAGATTTTCTTCTTAGCAGTAGATATTAGCCTGACACCTTATTTTAATTTGGTCAACTAGAAAAATCCTCACAGTAAGATATGGAAAATAATTATACCTGTTTTTCAAAGGGCATATTTTGAAATCACTCAAACCATAGGCACAATGTGAGGTTTAGTGTTTGGTATGGGTGAAGGTAATGTTACTTTAATCACATAGCAAGACTGGGACATATATATGTAGTACTGTGCCCGAGCTTATTTAAGGGGAGATTCTTGGGGAGCAACTTTACAGGGTTCACTGTTAATTCAGATCCTTTCCTAAAACTGGTTCGAAAACTGGGTGACAATGCTTCCCAACTCTTCCCAGCATAGCAACAGCCAATAGCAGGTGTATCCTTTATGAGTGGATGAGTTTGCCCTGCCTGTTGAGGAGGATGAGCTAGCCATGGCTGCTGTACCAAATAAGGAGGTGCAGGAGGCTACACTAGAGAATAAGGTGGGCTAGTAAGGGTTCCTGTCATAAAGGAAGCATTTGAGATAGCACAGACCACCAAGACAATATGATCCTACATAATGATATTTTTCAAAGATATAACTTAACCAAGCTAAGAAATTACCAAGCATTGAAATTACGTATAGACCCACTTGGGCATTATGGGCGCTGAGAACGAAGCCTGTGGCTTTATTGTAGCGATAGATAACTGCAACTAATTTTAAGCTCCACCAGTTTTGTGTATTGCTTTCTCATACATACCAATTCTAACTTTCCATATTCATATTAAGTTAGAACAATGCTACCTAAAGAATTACTATAAACTATGCCATTCCCTGTAAGAGATGTTATCATCATCGGATAGACTGATTAAGAAATTAGGCAACATAACTTTTAACATGAAACCCACTGGCATTTAATATGTAAAGCCTTTATTTAACCTTAACTAGATTGCCCGATATGTCACTGTAAGCTCAAAGTTTGAAATTTGAAGATTAGTGTTGATGCCTTAGAACAGATGTAGGCAACCTTCGGCACTCCAGATGTTGTGGACTACATATCCCACAAGGCTCATACAGCCATAATTATTATTATTAGTATTTCAATTTATATAGCACCAACAGATTCCGTAGCGCTTTACAATATTTTGAGATGGGAGATGTAAAAATAAATAGAACAATTACAAGAAAACTTATAGGAACAGTAGATTGAAGAGGACCCTGCTCAAACGAGCTTACAGACTATAGGAGGTGGGGTATTAGAAACATAAAGGCAGGAAATATCAAGTAGGAGTGAAGCAGAGCTGGAGGAGAGAGCAAAGCACTGTCCCATAGGAGAGAGCAGGAGACCGGTATGTAAGGTAGAGATTACTCTGGGAGGCCATATGCTTTCCTGGGTTTTAAGGCTCTTCTTAAATGATTGAAGACTAGGGGAGAGTCTGATGGCAGTAGGCAAGCTATTCCATAGGAGAGGAGCCGCCCGCGAGAGGTCCTGCAAGCGCGAGTTGGCCGTACGGGTGCGAGCAGCGGTCAAGAGGTGGTCACGGGCAGAGCGGAGGGTACGAGGAGGGGCATACCTATGGATCAGTGAAGAGATGTAAGAGGGGCTATAATTGTTCAGTGCTCTAAATGTATAGGTTAGCACTTTGAATTGACTCCTATAGCATACAGTGAGCCAATGTAAGGACTGGCAGAGTGTGTGAGAGGACTGACTAGAGAGGAAAATCAGTCTATTTGCAGCATTCATTACAGACTGTAGCGGGGCAATACGGCTTTTGGGGAGACCAATCAGGAGAGGGTTACAGTAATCCATGCGGGAAATTACTAGAGCATGGACAAGCTCCTTGGTAGCATCTTGCTTAAGAAAGGGGCGGATGCGGGCTATGTTTTTGAGTTGAAACCTACAGGACTTGGCAACAAACTGGATGTGAGACTCAAAGGTGAGACCAGAGTCAAGTATGACGCCAGTACAGCGCGCTTGCAGGGATGGACTTATGTGGATATCACTGAGTTGAAGGGAGAGCGAGAGAGGAGGATCAGTATTAGGATGAGGAAAGACAAGGAGTTTAGTTTTAGAGAGGTTAAGTTTCAGAAAGCGTGAGGACATCCACTCAGAGATGGAAGAAAGGCAAGCAGTGACATGTTGCAGGACGGCAGGGGAGAGGTCCAGGGAGGAGAGATATATCTGTCATCAGCGTACAGGTGGTAGTGGAATCCAAAAGAGGCAATACGTTTACCAAGAGAGGCAGTATAAAAGAGTAAATAGAAGGGGACCAAGGACAGAGCCTTGGGGAACTCCAACCGAGACAGGATGAGGGGAGGAGGTATCCTTGGAAAAGGAGACACTGAATGAGCGTTGGGAGAGATAGGAGGAAAACCAAGAGAGGATAGAGTCTCAGAGACCGAGCGATTGAAGAGTTTGAAGGAGGAGAGCATGATCAACGGTGTCAAAGGCAGAAGAGAGGTCAAGGAGAATTAATATGGAGTAGTGACCTTTGGATTTAGCAGAGATTAGGTCATTAGTCACTTTGATAAGAGCAGTCTCAGTTGAGTGGAGAGGGCGGAAGCCAGACTGAAGAGGGTCAAGGAGAGAGTTGGAATTAAGGAAGTGAGACACACGGGTAAAGACAAGTCTCTCCAAAAGCTTTGATGAGAAAGGGAGCAGGGATATGGGATGATAGTTAGAAGGGGAGGATGGGTCAAGAGATGTTTTTTTCAGGATAGGTATTACATTGGCATGTTTAAGGTCAGCAGGAACAGTGCCAGAAGAGAGAGAGCAGTTAAAGATGTGTGTTAGGGTAGGCACAAGACAAGGGGAGAGAGATCTGATGAGGTGAGTGTAACGGATCACCTGTACTCCGACCGAGTACCCTCCGTTGATGGATGCTCCTAGCGCTTCCAGAGGACTCCAAGCACTCCACCAGACACCATAAGCACTGCAGGCTGCAGCTATCTCCCTTCAGAACGACGCAGGAACAAGCTCTTACAAGAGCTAAGTGATTAAGCTCAGGGGAATATGCAGAGCATAGCAATCCCCAGTGTGATACAGCAATTCCCTCCAATAACGAGACGAGGCTACGTTTTGAAGGGTCAAGAAGAACTGAGGACTGGGACACCCAGCCTGCTTTTTATTACAAAAAGGTACATACAGGACACTCCCAGTGGGAGGATGAAATTAACCAATCACATACATGGTACCACCCCCACGTCTCCTCCCCTCAGATAAACATATAACATAATTATAGCATACAGTAAAAATACAGTTTTCACACATACACTGTAGCTTTAAAACTATACATTCAATCTCCATTTTACAGGTCTGGGGACATAGTCTTAAAGGGGTATTGTTCAGCAAAGTCACAATATGTCCCCAGACGGTTCTTAAAGGGCCATACTGGAACCGTCTGGGGACATATTGTGACTTTGCTGAACAATACCCCTTTAAGACTATGTCCCCAGACCTGTAAAATAACTTGCCCCTGGCTTTCCCCCACTTGGTTCAGTAAATAGGGCTTACTGAACCAAGTATTACACAGGCGGACCACCCAGAAGTTAAAGTGTGCAGGCAATTTACCTCCCAGGCTGTGAGGTTACTGCAGGTTAATTGCACGTGGCGGCGGCCATCTTTGTTCAGTCGAACGCGGTCAGCGATGTATGCTAAAGATTCTGTGGAACTGAAATCGGCTACACATTTTACCGAACACCGCTGACCCTTACCTTCTCCTACACTTTGTTTTTCAGCTCCAGAGACTAAGTCCCGTTCGAAATGGGACTTAGTCGTTTTTCGGCATGAAATTGACCGACCGCACAGCACAAATCTATGGAACTGTTTTGGGCAGGAAATTGTGCTTGCGGTCGGTCATAAAGGGACCTCCAGCTACTTTTGATCCACTGGAGGGATTTGGCTGATTTTTGGAAGTGTTTATGTTTGATGTATGCTGAGTTCAAATATGTAATGGAGATTGAATGTATAGTTTTAAAGCTACAGTGTATGTGTGAAAACTGTATTTTTACTGTATGCTATAATTATGTTATATGTTTATCTGAGGGGAGGAGACGTGGGGGTGGTACCATGATTGTGAATGGTTAATTTCATCCTCCCCCTGGGAGTGTCCTGTATGTACCTTTTTGTAATAAAAAGCAGGCTGGGTGTCCCAGTCCTCAGTTCTTCTTGACCCTTCAAAACATAGCCTCGTCTCGTTATTGGAGGGAATTGCTGTATCACACTGGGGATTGCTATGCTCTGCATATTCCCCTGAGCTTAATCACTTAGCTCTTGTAAGAGCTTGTTCCTGCGTCGTTCTGAAGGGAGATAGCTGCAGCCTGCGGTGCTTATGGTGTCTGGTGGAGTGCTTGGAGTCCTCTGGAAGCGCTAGGAGCATCCATCAACGGAGGGTACTCGGTCGGAGTACAGGTGATCCGTTACAGTGAGATGGGACAGGATCGGGCTGGCAAGTGGTGGGGCAAGAGGAATGGAGAAGCGCAGCCACCTCTTGTTCAGTAGCCG
The DNA here is from genome assembly GCF_036172605.1 of Pelobates fuscus. Classification (NCBI taxonomy): domain Eukaryota; kingdom Metazoa; phylum Chordata; class Amphibia; order Anura; family Pelobatidae; genus Pelobates; species Pelobates fuscus. The sequence continues at coordinate 229,997,381 of NC_086318.1, forward strand.
GGGAGAAAGTCTGGAAGAGTAGGGAAAGCATGATTTATGTATGGTTAAGAAAGAGAATGGCAAGGAGGGGAGAATTGTTTCCTTAGCTGTTCAATCTTGTTGGTAAAGTAGCATGCAAAGCTATCAGCTGTAATGTTAGTTTGGGGGGTGGCCACAGCAGGGCGGAGAAGGTAATTAACCTCTTAACCCCTTAATGACCAAACATATGGAATAAAATGGAATCATGACATGTCACACATGTCATGTGTCCTTAAGGGGTTAAGGACACATGACATGTGTGACATGTCATGATTCCCTTTTATTCCAGAAGTTTGGTCCTTAAGGGGTTAAAGGTGTCAAAGAGACGTCTGGGATTGTGGGAGCATGAACTAATGAGAGAGGAAAAGTATGACTGTTTGGCGAGGGCAAGGGCTGCGCTGTATGAAAGCAACATTAATCTATAATGGAGAAAGTCTGCCTGGGTGTGGGACTTCCTCCAGGAGCGTTCAGCACAACGTGAGCAACTCTGCAGATAGCGTGTTTATTAATTATGCCAAGGTTGGGGTTGTGTCCTTCTCAAGGTGCATGTTTGGAGTGGGGCTGCAGCGTTCAAGGCAGATGTGAGGGTAGTGTTATATGTGGAGATGGCCAGTGAGGGACAGGAGAGGGAAGGGATGGATAGCAGTTGTGAATCAATGTCAGCTGACAGCTGCTGGAGGTCAATAGCGTTAAGGTTCCTCCTGAGCTGAGGGAGGTTAGGCTGAGATTGTTGGGTGAGGGGGTAATTGAAAGCAAACAATAAGAAGTAGTGATCAGAGAGAGGAAATGGAGTGTTGCAGATATTAGATACTGTACATGAATAAGAGAAAATAAGGTTGAGGGTATTGTTGGCAAAGCATCATGGGAGATGTAGTCCAAAACATCTGCAGTGCCGAAGGTTGCCTATCTTTGCCTTAGAATCTTGTAGAACAAAATACCCAGTAAGATCTTCATGACATACTTGCTAAAGGTCTGAAATTCAAGAGATAGATAGATAGATAGATAGATAGACTACATTAATAATACAAAATAAATATTAAAATACGTTCAAAATATGAAATAATTTTAAAGGTTTATCCAAATATATTAAAAGTATTTAAAACGTGTATTCAATAATATTAAATTGGCACTTAAAAGGTAATCACATGTTACTGAAAATCTTAGTAAAAAGGGTAATTATTCCTCAGCAACTCACACTGCAGGAAACACTCTTGACCTCATCTTCACCAATCTCTGTACCACCTCTGATCTCTCCACTGTTCCATTTCCTTTGTCTGACCACCATCTGCTAACATTTAACATCTGCATACCTTATACCAAAATTTCACCACCATCAACTCTCCAACCTCGCAGAAACCTCAACTCCCTGGATCTCCAGCACTTCTCCACCACACTCCAAACACTCCTTTTACCCATCTCAAATCTCAACTGCCCTAACTCTGCAACCTCACTCTACAACTCCACTCTCTCCTCTCAACTTGACATCATGGCACCTCCCACAGTTAAACGCAGCAAGCGCCCCCAACTACAACCCTGGCACACTAAGCTGACCCGTTACCTCCAAAAATGTTCCAGAACTGCTGAACGCTGCTGGAGAAAGTCTCACTTTGCATCTGGCTTTGTCCACTATAAATTTATGCTGCGCTCCTACAGCATGGCTCTTACCTCTGCAAAAGTAAACTACTTCAAAACCCTCATAAGCACACTGTCCCATCAACCCAAACACCTGTTTCACACTTTTGATGCTCTTCTTCGCCCTGTGACTCCCCCTCCTTCCACCACCTTGTCCGCCACAAACTTTGCATCTAATTTCACTGAGAAGATCTCTACAATCAGGAAAGAGATCTCTAATCTCTCTCCTACCCCTGTCATTTCATCACCCAACCCCACTACCCCTGCCATCCTATGCACATTTGCACCTGCTACAGCCCAAGAGGTTTCTGCTCTGCTCCTGTCCTCCCGCCCCACCACCTGCTCCCTCGATCCTATTCCCTCGCATCTCATCCGCACTTTGTATCCCTCTCTTGCTCTTCCTCTCGCTAGCATTTTCAATCTCTCCCTTTCCTCTGGCACATTTCCCTCACCCTTCAAACATGCAACCATAACCCCAATTCTGAAAAAGCCCAACCTTGATCCCAACTCCCCATCCAACTACCGCCCTATCTCGCTACTGCCATTTGCCTCCAAGATCCTCGAGAGAGAGTTGTGTACGCCAGATTGACAGACTTTCTCGAATCCAACTCTCTGCTTGACCCCCTTCAGTCTGGATTCCGCGCTGGTCACTCTGTCGAAACTGCTGTGACCAAAGTATCCAACGATTTAATTGCTGCTAAATCTCACGGCCAATACTCTATCCTAATCCTCCTTGATTTTTCTGCCGCATCAACAGCAACAGCTTTTTCACATTCTTCATAACTTTGGTCTACGGAATACTGCTCTCTCCTGGTGCTCCTCCTACCTCTCCCAGCGCTCTTTCAGTGTTTCTTTCTCTGGTTCTGCCTCTTCTCCCCAACCCCTCTCTGTCGGCGTCCCCCAAGGTTCTGTCCTCAGCCCCCTATTGTTCTCTATCTATACTGCCTCCCTTGGTAAACTCATCAGCTCCTTTGGTTTCCAATATAATTTATATGCAGATGACACGCAAATCTACCTGTCCTCTCCTGATCTCTCTCTGCCCACCTTGACTCGCGTTTCTGACTGCCTCTCTGCTATTTCCAACTGGATGGCTGCTCACTTCCTTAAACTCAACCTGTCCAAAACAGAACTTCTAGTTCTTCCTCCCTCAAGTGCTGCTACTCCTGTTGTCTCCATCCAAGTCAACGGCGCTACTATCACCTCTACCTCGCAGGCTCGATGCCTAGGGGTTCTTTTCGATTCTGACCTCTCTTTTACTCCCCATGTCCAATCGATAGTCAAATCCTGTCGCTTCCAACTCAAGAACATAGAGCGCATCCGCCCATATCTAACGCCAGACGCGGCTAAGATACTGGTTCATGCTGTTGTTCTCTCTCGCCTTGACTACTGCAATCCCCTTCTCACCGGTCTTACATGTTCCCAGCTTGCACCGCTGCAATCTATAATGAATGCGGCTGCAAGGCTTATTTTCCTGTCCGGTCGCACCTCCCACGCCTCCACGCTCTGTCAGTCCCTGCATTGGCTTCCAGTTAGATATAGGGCCCAATTCAAAATTCTGGCGCTTGCTTACAAATCCCTACATAATGCTGCTCCAACATACCTATCATTCCTCATACACAGGTATGTCCCATCGAGACCCCTGCGCTCATTTCCACGACCTACGCCTATCCTCTGCCCGGATCCCCACCTCTGACGCTCGCCTTCAAGACTTCTCTAGGGCTGCACCTATTCTGTGGAACTCCTTTCCCTCCTCAATCAGACTTTCACCCAGCCTCCACTCCTTCAAAAAATCTTTGAAAACTCACTTCTTCATTAAAGCGTATCAATTAAACTGTCAGCAGGCTTCACATCCCCCACCCCATGACTCCTTTCCTGCAACTGTCAAAAATGACCTACCAAGCACTCAATAAACCCTTCTCTAACAAACTATTTAATTCCCCTACTTTAAACCTTTGTGTCACTATACCCCACTCCCTCTAGCATGTAAGCTCATTGAGCAGGGCCCTCAACCCCCTCTGTTCCTGTACGTCCAGTGGTCTGATCTCAATTATGTGTCTGTTAGTCCACCCATTGTACAGCGCTACGGAATTTGTTGGCGCTATATAAATAATAAAATAATAATAATAATTATTCACCAATGCAAACTAAATACAAGCAATGTTGGATTTTACCAGTAGAGGGCAGTCTCTCCTGATTTTTATCCTGTGCCTGCAGAGAATTGTGAAACTTCATTTCCTGCAAATCAGTTTATTATTTTTTATATGTCTTTGTACAATTCACAATAATGCACAATTATGCAGTTTCCTAACAATAATGATAATTTGAATTTATTTGGGGGGGAAATGTAAACCATCACATTGCATATATGCATACAATTACAGGACATTTATATGCTTAAAAATAGCAACATACATACATATACAGTATATAGTAAAAAATAAAAATTGAGGCAAAGCATTATATACTGTATATAACTGTGCATTAAAATGAAACAGTGCACGTCCTTTTAATCCAGACTTACAAAGAAGAATATGAACATTTATTTATTTATTGTTGGAATAGTTTTATTGATTTTCAGTAAGTTTATAAAAAGGAGAATATTGTAAGTCAAACAGTGCTAGTGACGCTTCAGGTTGATTTACCTGCGCTCTTTGATGCTTTGTCCCGGTGTTCTATGAAGATATGAGGAAATACTATTAAACACTCTATGCACTAATCATTTTATCTGCCAATTGTAATTCTCTCTTTTTGACTGGCAATATCAGTTCTGTTGTCAGCACACAGCATGCTAATCTCATAGGTCAGTATGCTAACCTCAAAGCTGATCATGGCTGGGATTGAGCTCGGTTCACTAACTCACTGATAAAAAAAAACAAAAAACATAAATCAGTTCTGTTTTTCAACCTCTGTCTTTACTAGATTACAGAAAAATAGATTCTGTTGGGAATTTGTGTTTCAACAAATTGAGTGCAAGAAGTTGCATGACCATGTTGGACTATAACTCCAGTCCAGTAGGGTGGTCTTGGCTGTCACAATACCTGTCTCTGCTGTGTTTTGATGCACACCCACTCACCTTGCTTCCTGGTACCTCATTATGATATCATATATGATCTAGAACCCTCTCTGGTCTTCTTTTATAATGTCAGTCTTTGTGGAGCTTTTTGATGATGTGTACACACTTGTGACATCACGGCCCTCTGTAACCAATTACAACCCAGTACAGGGTGTATATACTTCCTGGTTATATTTGTTTCCTTGCCTCGTCATAGTTTGTTTACCCATGAGTGCATTATTTATTCATTATTATTCAATTTTCTGACCTTGGCTTGTCTGACCATTTGTGATCTCTGTAATCCTGACCGTGGCTTGTTTCTCATTATTGTGTACATCTGTAATCCCTGACCTCGGCTTGTTACGTTTATTCTGTGTCTGCTTGCAGACTTTCAGACTATTATCTCAGTACTAGCCTAGCCACATCAAGGACCGGTACGCATACCTTCCTTGCATATACCTAGGTTTGTATGTTAGGGTAAGTCCTAGCATTGTCTGAGGCTGCTGGTAATATAACTAAAACTAAATTCATCTAATGGTTGGATGAGTCAGACACAATTTTAAGTTCAATAGCTTTATAAAGTAAGTTTTAATTTACACAAAAAATTATTCTGAAAAACAGAACTTTAACTAATACAGCCCTAAATTATGTTGTTGTTTATTTTTATATGAATACCTAAATTTCAATGATGACCTAATTCTATGATAAGCTTTGGTCTAGTGATTTATCTTTACTGATGGGAAGCATATGATTGGTCAAGGCCCAGCACTAACAAGGAAGTAAGTGCTGGGCAAAAAGGGGGTGGATCTTCATCAGATGCAGAGATTCTGCAGTTAATGAAAACTAATTTATTCGGGGCTTAGAAAGGAGTTGTGCAAATTTTAATAAATGCATTTTTTGCAACAGTTAATTATATGTATTAAACTGTTTTGGACAGAGTTTCCCTTTAACTAGCTGGTGTATCTTCATGGAAACAAACAGACAGTATTTACTAAAAGGTGTTTTTATTTTCCAGGCATAAAAATACATATTTGCCATAAATCCTGTGCCTAGTGGGACCAGGTGTCAGGTTCTCTTTGCCATATGATGCTAGACAACTTAGTCTAAAGTTAATTTGAAACTTTTTAATACTACAACAGAGAGCAGAACAGTGTACTACTCTTGTTTGTGATGATGATGATGATGAACGGGCAAAGTAAATAAAAAAACAAACACATATGGAGCCCGTAAGACCAGGATGCCAGAGGTAAAAGATGAACTGCATAGAGGATCACTGGATACTCCATATCCCTTCCTCTACCATCTGCTAGTGGAGTGGAGAAGAATACCACTTACCCTAAATACTATTAAATTATGCCCATCCCCGGTCCTAGATCAAGTTCTAAAGTGAACCTCAATTGTGGTGGCTCTGGGTCCCAAAACCCTAGCCAAAAGCCCACATTCTCCTTTAACTGGTATTAGGAAGGTGAGCAGTATAAGTTAGGAAATGTTTAAAAAATACATGAAAATAGACCATGCAAGACTTGTCTATCAAAAACCTTGCTCGAGAGGGCGGAGCTTAGCTACCAAAGTGAGCGGTCGCAGGCCACTGCAGCCCCGGATAGACAGCGAGAAAAAAATCACTTTTCACGGGCACTTACCCGCAGCACCGAGCCCCCAGACACCGTAACAACATATTTAACCACCATGGGCCGCAAGACGAAGAAATCCAAACCGGACTGAGCCAGTCTGGGGATGGAAATCGGAGAACTATGGCGCCAAGCACATGGCGTGAGCGGGCCCAAGATGGAGGCGTTGTCCGGTGGCTGTTCCGATTTCTCGGATGGTACAGCCTCGGAGGGGAAAGAGACTTACTCACACATACCAACGAAACCCCCACCAAAACAGACGGCACCTGACGCCTCCCCAGTCACAATCTCGGTCCTGAAGGGGCTCTTGGTGGAACTGCAGACCACCCTGCAAGCAGACATTGCCACGATCAGAGGGGGTTTGCAGGACCTGACAGGCCGCATTGGAGCGCTAGAGGCATCAACTCACCAGGACTCCCAGTGGATACAGGTGCTGGAGTGGGCGGTGCAGGACCTCCAGCGGCAGAATCGGGCCCATGAACATCGCTTTGTGGCCCAGGAAGATCTACGCCGGCGGAACAACCTGAAAATTTAGGGGGGTACCCAACGCGGTCTCTGAGGCGGAGCTGCCGCACTTGGTGAGGAGAATGTTGGGAGACTTACTGCCACCCAACCGGGCCAAAGCTACACCCCTGGATGGGCTATTCCGCATACCTAAACAGGCCAAAGCCCCAGCAACCGCACAGAGCGATTTGATCATTCAATTCCGGAACGGAGCAGACAAGATGACAGTCCTGAAGGCAATCAGGGGTAAGCCAAATTACCACTTCGAAAATATGGCCTTAGAATTCTATAATGACCTATCCGGCAGCACAATGGCCTGGCCACGGTCACTCAAACCCCTCACCACACTGCTCCGGCAGCGCACCATTGAATACCGCTGGCACTTGCCCCACATGCTACAGGTGACACATGGAGAGACTACTTACCCTATCCAGAACCTACGAGACGCAGCCGCTCTCTTAAGGGATTTAGGACTGCCGCAAGACTATCTAGTAGTCGCAGGCACAACCCGCTTCCAGGCCCTCGCGCAACTGGGACCCAAGCAAGGTCACCCCATTCACCCAAAGGCGACTCACGGTGGAACCGTACGCCACCGCAACCACGTGAAGCCACGTGAGGGCTTCAGACCGGGACTGCTCATGATGGGGATGGTTCCCATATTACTTTTTACTAGCATCTACAGTTTTATGTTACTTGTTTATTTACATTGCCTAAGACCATTTGGGGCACTGCAGACCTACTAACAGGCATAGTCCCCACACAGATCTCCCCGAGGCATATTACCCAAACCACACTATCATGACGTGCGGGTGCACCCTGTCAGGTCAGACACCCTACTATTTCCCTACTCATCCCTACCGCCACTACCCCGACACGAAGACCAAGCAAGTTACATTAAGGGTGAACCCTACCCCCATAGAACACAGTGCTCCTGATATTCCCCCGCACCTTACATAGGCCAGCTCACTCTGTAGCGACACAGCTCTTACCTCTAGCCGACACACGGCCTGCACATGAGGGGAGACTGAAGGAGACCAGACACGTCCCTACACTATCACACCATCAGCAAAGCTGCTGATCCTTAAAAGTTAATTCTGCTGCATTAAGGCATACTGTTTTTTGTTGTACCCTACTAGAAAAAAAGTGCAAAGTTTTCAAACCTTTTAAAGCGTATTAAATACACAAATAAACCTTGCTCGAAGATTCTATAATTTTTGTCTGTAGGCAAAAAACATGCTTAAAAAAAGCATCAAGGGGGAGGAGCCTAACCTCGAGCCGGAGCGGTCACCATCTCCCAATGCTCCGTTCCCGACACGGAAAAACTGCAGATTCTCGGGGGACTCACCCCACTTTTGAGCATAGAAACACCGGCTCTACCCGAGGGGCCCACCAAGAGGCATCCTATGCCATTCCTACACGCCGCCAAAACAAAACGCCAAAAGCGGAGAACTGGGGCCTACCGACCTCACACAGGCCTAGACCTGTCGACGCTGCTTCACAGCCTTGAACCCCTTGCCGACTCAGACACTGAAGCTTACCTGCCCACCCCACCACCTACCCAGACACCGATTATGGGGCGTCGGACGCAGAGGCAGAATCCAGAGGCACCCTCGGGGTCCAGAGACATTGGGTCCATGCTCCAACGGCAGCCACTGACAAAAATGGCGGCAATGGAGCCTGAGGCCGAGCAGACCGGAGCGGATGGGATACAGCCTGACCCGGCCCCTGACCAGGTACTTCACCCTGCGGGTGACACAGAGGGATCACACAACGCGACTTCCGCAACCTGGTCGCAGAGATAAAAGGCCTATTGGCAGCCGATGTGGCAGGGATAAAGACCGACCTACAAGCGGTAACTGACAGGGTGGCAGTGTCAGAGGGCGACATCACCGACCTCCGTAGGGATCTGTCGGCCCTATTGGACACGGTTTCCACCATGCACGTGACTCAACAAGCCCTGGCACTCCACTTCACAGCACTAGATGATAGGTCAAGATGCAACCACCTTAAAATACGGGGCATACCCGACCACGCCCGACAAACTCCCACATTATCTCCGGAGGCTGGTGGCCTCGGTGCTCCCGCCAAGCCAGGCGAAGAAGTTTTCCCTAGACAGAACCTACCGCCTGCCGATACCGGGCAACACACGTGTGTCAGGTACAAGAGATGTCATAGTCCGCTGTTCTACCGCGCACGATAAACAAATCCTGCTGAAAGCACTACGGGGCAAGACACCGTTAGCATTTGAAGGCTCCACACTCTCCTTTTATCAAGATCTTACCAGGTCAACTCTGCAATGGAGAAGATCTCTGAATCCTGTTACCAGCCAGCTGCGAACAGCGGGCATGGAATATCACTGGAGATCACCTAGGTTCCTTGTGGTATCTCACGAAGGGACAACACATAAAATATCTACTCCAGCAGAAGCACCACAATTCCTACAGAAACTGGGCTTAACGGCCCCGAAGACAACCCCTGCTCAACGATCAAACCTGCAGGCACAGGACCCACAGAAAACCGTCCCCTCCACCTCAGGGAGGCCTCAGACCCCCTCATTGGGGACTTGAATATAGAGGACATTGATAATCACAAAGATGCAGTCCGAACTCTTTGTGATTAGTGCAACAGCGCACACAGTCTTTCTAACAAGTTTTTCTAACAAGTTTTATTGCCCGTGACATGGACTATAGTTTGACCAGATACTGCTCCATTGGCCACCCCAGTCCAGAAAGCTCAAAGGAGCCTAAACACCCTAACACCCATAGTGAGAAGCTCCGGCTCTCTGAGGCTAGAGCGCCCACCCATGTGGTGGAGTGCACTCCCATGATAAAAGCTCCCTCGCTCCCCCCCCTGCCCCCTAGGTTAGGGGTACATTTAGAAGGCAGCTGAACCACTCATCGGATCCTTAGTCACGAAACCGCAGACACTGATTATGCCGCTGCTCTCCCTAAGCCATATTACCCTCCTGTCACAATGTCAATGTATGGTTGTTGTTTGTTACTCTTTTAACCTGATTGTCTTCTCAGGACATGTGTTGTCTCATGTAACGTATTATGCACCCTACCCCTCTTTATTTTTGTACCCAACCAAACGCTGACATAACAAAAAGAAAACCTTCAATAAAAATTGATTGACCAAAAAAAAAAGACCCAATGCAATAATTAAAATTATACAAAAACAACTTAATAAAAAATATATATGCCCCTTTCAGCTTCAAAGGAGAAGGGACTGTCAAGTATATACTGGATTCTCATCCAGTTGTATGGTATTTGTTCATGAATATGACAGGAGTGCAACTGCAGCTAGGGGGCGCTGCATCAGGGAAAACACCAAGCCATCAGAGAGCACGCCATAGTGTGCAGTGTTATAGAAGGCACAGTATAAATATAGTACTGACTTTTATAAAGGGGGCTGTGAACCAATGGCCAGCATCCTCTTTGCTTCAAGCTTTACAATATGGGGAAAAAAAGAGTATATTATCATCTGTGGGGACTCAAACTACAATTTATTATTTTTGTATGTATGTTGAAGAAGTATAAACCAGAAAGTGGAGTCACCACTGCCACAGCCAGTTTTACATATACTTTTTTTTTTTTAAAGTCTTCATGCATAGTCAAAAATAATAGAAACATATTGAAACCCAAGGTCCCAAAAACAAAATATTTCACCTCATATCTGTAAAATTAAAAAACAAATCTAAAAAAAATCTAAAAGTACAATGACACAAAGTTTGTACCTTTTGAAATTAGAAGACACAGGTTACACATTCACAAAAGAGCTGTTCAAACTGTTTACACATCTGAATGTTATTATTATTATTGGCATTTATATAGTGCCAACAGATTCCGTAGCGCTTTACAATATTATAAAAGGGGAGATTTAACAATAAATGAGACAACTACAAAAACTTACAGGAACGATAGGTTGAAGAGGACCCTGCTCAAACGAGCTTACAGTCTATAGGAGGTGAAGTATAAAACACATTAGTACAGTAAATAGAAATCAAATAAGGTGGGAGGGAATCATAGCTGGAGGAGAGAGTAAAGTGCTGCCCTTTAGGAGAGAGCAAGAGACAGGTATGTGAGGTAGAGGTTACTCTGGGAGGCCATAAACTTTCCTGAAGAGATGGGTTTTGTGGCACTTCTTAAACGATTGAGGACTAGGGGAGAGTCTGATGATGATAGGCAGGCTATTCCAAAGGAAGGGAGCTGCCCGCAAGAAGTCCTGCAAGCGTGAGTTGTCCGTACGTATGCCCATGACCATGACAATGTCTGTACAAAGGATGTGTTGGTTAAGGTCAATTAAACCTTTAAGACAAGTGTTAATAAAGAGTTGCTATGCTCTGTTGGTCATTCTAAAATATATTTGTAGCCTTTAGATTTGGATGTTATGATATACAACGCAAGGTAGTTGTACCAACTTGGTCATGAGGTTTGTGTCACGAGGAAAAAGACACCTATATGTCGATCATAATGTAGACCCGCTAACTCTGAAAATATGGTAAGAAACAAAGAGTCTATTTTACTTAGCCCAATATAACGTCAGGGCTGCCACCAGAACTTTGGAACTCATTGGAAAAACAATGACTGCCCCCCCAAAAAACACTAGCAGACACAAATGCATGTACATGCATTTGTGCCTGCTAGTGTTTTTTGGGGGGGGCAGTCATTGTTTTTCCAATGAGTTCCAAAGTTCTGGTGGCAGCCCTGACGTTATATTGGGCTCCCAGAGTAACCTCTACCTCACATACCTGTCTCTTGCTCTCTCCTAAAGGGCAGCACTTTACTCTCTCCTCCAGCTATGATTCCCTCCCACCTTATTTGATTTCTATTTACTGTACTAATGTGTTTTATACCCCACCTCCTATAGACTGTAAGCTCGTTTGAGCAGGGTCCTCTTCAACCTATCGTTCCTGTAAGTTTTTGTAGTTGTCTCATTTATTGTTAAATCTCCCCTTTTATAATATTGTAAAGCTCTACGGAATCTGTTGGCACTATATAAATGCCAATAATAATAATAACATTCAGATGTGTAAACAGTTTGAACAGCTCTTTTGTGAATGTGTAACCTGTGTCTTCTAATTTCAAAAGGTACAAACTTTGTGTCATTGTACTTTTTGATTTTTTTTAGATTTTTTTTTTAATTTTACAGATATGAGGTGAAATATTTTGTTTTTGGGACCTTGGGTTTCAATATGTTTCTATTATTTTTGACTATGCATGAAGACTTTAAAAAAAAAAAAAGTATATGTAAAACTGGCTGTGGCAGTGGTGACTCCACTTTCTGGTTTATACTTCTTCAACATACATACAAAAATAATAATAATCTGATACACACACAGATATGCATTACAGGACACATATGTTCTCACACACACAGATATACACTGCCACAAACCAGAAATGCACAGATACACACTACAACATACATATAAAATAAAGATACACACTGCCATATACAGATATACGTACACACACTACCACTCACTCATGTCAATAGATGTCAATATATGTCACATATAAACACTGTCACACACACAGATACCCACACATATATTTATATTCAGATGTATTCGAGCCACCCTCCTCTTTGCCTACCTATGGGCTACAAGACGAGCTTTCAGTGGGGGTGTTCTAGGGCTGTCGTCAGTGCATGCTTTCTCTTCCCTCCCCTTATTGGGCCGGAAGGAAGGTATCTGACATCACTTCCTCCCAGTACTCTTGCTTAGGAGAGAAATAGTGGCTGTTAGTACAACATGTTAACAGGACCACTGCACCATAAATCTGAAATGTGGTTTGATTAGGGAAAACATATATATCCCCACAAAGTACTAATGGATTGCAGGACAGAGCTGTGCACCTTAACAGAGTACAACATCCTGACAGTGGTCCTGTGTGGGATTTAACAAGATGAGGTCCCATAAAAGATTCCATAAACCAATGCCAATCTATAATTAAGCCCATGCTTGCAGATTCTGGGGGAAAGCTTTAGGAAGTCAGACATTATGCTTTACATATGTTCAGAACGCAGAGCTGTAAATTCAAAATCGAGCACTCATTTAAGGTTTCAATGCACGTAAAGTAAGGCACTGGATTAAATATTATCTAATTTCTGCAAATAAATAGCAGGATAATAACAAGTTTGTAAATCTAGTGATTCCTATAATGTTTGTTTATAACGAAACAGGTTCCAGTGTTCGTTAAACTGTGAATGAAACACTGCACATGGATTTAGGTTTATGATATTCTGTAGAGACATTTGGAATTTGGATACATGTGAGGGATCAAAAGTATTCTTTGTCTTGCCAAAAATAAAAGTTTGTTTATGGAAAAAAACAACAAACAAAGCAAACATTTTGCTTTCTAATGTGGAAATCTTATTTTGTCAAGTTAACAAAGGCTCTGCTGAGCTCACGTTCAAGGAACGCAGACATTCTCGTTTATTTTCAACTCTAGCAATAACAAACAGAGGGCCAGTGGCTTCCTATCAAGTAGTTTCAATATATTGAAATAAACGTGCTCCTGTGTTTGCAAATTTACCCCTATGAACACTGCTTTCCAGATGTTTTTCTTGTTGATACTGTTATGATGGACCACCAAGTATTCTTTTGGAATAAAAGCTGCACTACTAATTCTACAATTTACACTTAATGGGAAAAAAACAATGTGCTTGTGGTGGTCTATGCTCAATGTTTTCAGTTTTCTATAGTTTTTAAAAGCTGGCTCATTATGAGTGCTCGAAACCAACTGACTTCTGTGTCATCTACAAAGCATTGAGTATGGGAAACATGACTTAATCCAACTTTCAGATGAAGCCATATTAATCAAACATCTTAAATACTTAAGATGTGGACTAGCTATCAGTTATTGTTGTAATAGAAAGAGCCTGCTGACAGCATTGAGCTTCCAATGGCTAATCTGTTAAATTAACAAGTAAATAAATACACACTTGAATATTCCGGTTAATTTAGGTTGCAGCATCCACTATTACCCATTCTCCAAAGCATGTGGACAAAAAAGTGTAATTTCCTCTGACCATTGCATGGATCCCTTATTTGTATCTCCTCCATGCCTTTGAGTATGAATTAGTTAAGCGAGTATGGATTTGTTAAAATGTGCAGAGAGAAAAGAAGACATCTGGTAAGCATCATTCAACTTTGTACTGTTCTTTAAGTGAGGACAACTGAGAACAAGGGAACCTGACCTATAATGGGAACTTGAAGGACCTGCCAGACTTATTTTCCAAGTCATGTCTGAGTTGGGCATTTACAAATATTAAGCTCCTCTACTTATAAAGCAAGTTAACTATTGGTTACCATGCCAAACTTGAAAGTGTGAGTTGTTACAATTCTGTAACTGCAACCGACTCAAAGTAAGGGAAATGTGGACATGGGCATTTTTCAGTCCAATCAACCCAAGTCTGAGCTCTGTGAATATAACCCCATAATGTGATTGATGTAAGCAGTGTTGTCTCCTTCGCAGTGAGCTTGTATACTGGCAATTTGGGTTGGAATACGTAATCCCACTTATTCTACTTTAGTTGGAAGAAAATACAATTTTTTTACTACTTTTTGACTAGATTCTTAAACTCAGTGGCTAATTATTCACGACTCAGTAATAAGAGGATAGTCTCCATTACATTCTGCATTTTGCTGCTTCATTTTGATTTGCTGCTGGTGATACTATCTGTAAAACAATGTCAATAGAGTTCTTGAAAATTGGTATAACTTCTCATATGTGAATGGAAGTTGATCATGTAATAGACAGGAATAACATTTTGTAGAAGTGTGAAATCATAATTATCTTTTTTTCACTAAATAAAATTTATTTGATTAATATACCACACTGAACAGATGCAGCATTGCTAAAATTGTAAAACCAATTATATCCATGTCTGATATTAAACGATTACTCATGTGATCAGTTGCAGGAACGATCACTCTTTGTTTGAAACATTTTTTTTCATAAGGGTACATCAATATGAATGTTATCAGAAGATATGGAGGGACATATCATTAAAACCTTCAACAAATGTTCTTTTACTTGGAAAACATAATCAGCATTTCTTCTTCTTAATAGTCTTACAAGATCCACCATCAAAGCCAATATATTTCAAAGAGGTCACTTCGACTTCCATTGAATTTTCTAATTTCTGATTTATATATTACGAACTGGTAATACTTGAATATGTTGCTGTGTATAATGCTGTAAGATGTAATTCATAACTTCTTCTTTCCAGTTTTATGTACAATTAATTATTGGTAGTCCCAGGAAAGGATGAAAAACACATCTCAAATAACCCATTCATGTACAAGCAAAATAAGGTCCTGTGTCCCACCTTGAAATATACAGTATGTCCACATGCACAATTCTGCACCTTAGCCCCCAGTTGTGGCTCTTCCTATAAATCTCCGACTGCGCCCCTTTCCAACACAACTCTCAATTTCTATATCTTTCCAATTCTCCACATTACCTGTCCCCCTAATGTTACCCAAATCCTCCCTAATTCCACACTGCCAATGCCTTCATTTCAAATCCTCAATAAGCCTCTACCCCCTCTGATTACCCATTTGTTCCCCCTCCACCCCCTTATCCCCACTTATCACTTTTCCCACCTCTAATGACCCACTAATGCCACCTCCTTATTCCACACATATGTCTCTTCTACTCCCTAATTCCACCACTTGTGCCTCTCACCCAAATCTCTCACTTATCATGTTGTGCCCCTCTCAATCGTGTCTCTCCCCTTATGCCCCCAATTGTTCTTATCCCCTATCTGCTCTTTAATTGCCCTCAGTTTTTCTTCCCACCTTGTGTCTCTCACCTAGTGCCCCCCAATTCCTCTCATCTTGTGCCTTCAACTCACCCAAAACCTCTTACATTGTGCCCCTCAAATTCCTCTTACCTTGTACATCATCAACATCACCCATTTTTTTTTAACACCGTGCCCTCCATCTAACCTAATGTCCTTCACCTTATCATCCCTCTACAGAGCGCCACTGGGCAGCAGGGATAGCTATCTGCAACTATGTAGAGATTGCCACCGCCATGCACAGTGGCAGATGTAGCGGCAGCAATCTTTATTCTGGTGTGGGGGCAGGCTGCATGGAGTATCCCCACAGCTGGTGACACACTTGGCAAACCACAGGGTCTTTGAGTGCCTAAATGGTCAGTCTGCCCCTGGTTGTAGTATCAGTTCTTACCTTTATAAAGCATGTTTCGCATACACACCTACCAATTGACACTACCCCTTTAGGCTCATCTGTCCACGCTTTCCATTGTTAGGATGTATGACACCAGTCTTGGTGGGCCGGTGAGTTACGTGTCCTTGACCCCTTTTCACACATATTTATTTCAGTATGGCTGGGAAGCTCAGATTCAAAGCTTTTAAATATTTATTGTATGGAAGCATAATAGCAGGACCTAATGTAACAATCTGCTGAGGATTTCCAGCAATGATGATGCCAAAAGAGACCTCAGGGAGCTGATCTGTGCCCATATGGGATATTTCACATGCGCTGCATACAGAGAAGAGAGCAGTGGCTGCAACTTTTCTGCCGCAAACGGAAGGAAGTAACTGCTCTCTGACTAGCCTCCCTAACAGTTTGTTTGTCTGTTACTATTTTTACTTTGTTACTTTGTGTCACTCTGTGCCTCTTATCAAGGCTGGGCATAATTCACACCTGTATTACGGTTTTGTGCTGCAGCCAGTCAGTGCTCTGTCAGTCAGGCAGCCAGGTTGGGGAAGGTTAATCCATTTCCTCTGGTTGAGGCATGCTGCAGGCACAGCTGTTTCTCTTTCTGACCATTTAACAAAGATTAGACAACTTACCTTAGTACCTGCAAGATTTTTCTGTTAGCTCTAGTGAGTTAATCAGCAGCTGAGCTCTTTCAACCAATGAGTTTAGGCTTCACGGCTGAACTTAACTCGTTGGCAGTAGCTTCCAGTAACAGTGTCAATCCCTTCTTAAATTGTAAGACTACTGACAGGCTGTAGTGGTTACGGTACTTGAAGTGTTCCTTTTGCAAAGGCATTTACTCTAGGAGAGAGGGTAACATGATGCACACATTACATATATGTGTGTACACTCATGAACACTGATTTATAAATACATTATTTAAATACATTCACAAACATTGCATGTTATCTAGCAGGAGTATGTTTAAATGAGATCGTAATAGTATATGGAAATATTGGCTGCCGATTATGGTCTGCTATGTGCTTTAGATGCCTGGGTAAGCCTACTTATAGTTTCAGTCCAGTCCTGTTGCTAGACATTTACAAAATATAGAATTTGCTTCCTTCTAAAGTGTCATTGTGGTTTTGTTTTTATCATTACAGAGTAATTAGCAAACATTATTGTTTTTAACATTTATGTGTACCTAATAAAAAAAAAAAAAAATTACTTTATATTTTTTAATATATTCCAAAATATGAATTCTATGTTGTAGCGGGTCCTGGGTAACCTGGCTGGTTATCCCCTTTGGCTAGAGTAGGTCAGACCCATTTCCCCATTAACAGGATGGGACACAGTTCCAGGATACAATGTTTGACAATGTTTATTGGGCACACAGCTTTTTATGCACAGACCCTCGCAGGGGGGTCTCCATCCAGCCCAACACAAACACACATGCAGGAGGGGCTGGGGAACTGATAACCATCTCCCACTCTGGGAGATACTAACAGAACACATGGACACGCCTGAGTACACTTTACATACAGAGGGGTGAACTTTGGGGCTTGGCGCCCCATGACGGGAAGGGGGTACAGGGTTACATTTTATATGGGGGGATAGCCCTGGGTCCCATCTGGGATCCCTGCCAAAAGTGGGGTGATCGAATGTACAGAGCCGGAGATATCAGTGTCTGAAGTCTGGGGCTCAAGGCTCTGTACATCCCCGGAATCAGTTCCATGATGTTGCTTGGTTTAGTCCGGTGAATTCAAACTTCGCGCCTAAACCAAGCAACAACCAATCAGCCGAACTGGTGTGAACCAAATCGCTCCAATCAGCGCTAGGAGTTTCGCCGCCCAAACCGAGGAGAGGGCGCAAAACTCGGCTGCACCAATCCGTGCTTGAGGAGGATGGGGGTTTCGCGGCCCAATCAGATAGGGCGCGAAACCCAATGTCACCAATCCGCTGAAAGGTGCGAAACATATTCGTGCCAATCAGCGCCCAGGGATGGGAGAGCCTCGCCGCCCAATCAGATGGAAGGGCGCGAAACCCTGTTTGAATGAGCGCTCATACTTGGATTGGTCGCTCGCTCCCTGCGGCGACCATGCAGCACTTTGTTCGCCAGCCAACCAGGAGAGTGGCGCGAACCCAGTTTGAATGGGCACTCCCTCTCAAATTGGTTGGCGCAGACTTCCATGCAGCCAGTGGGAGCCCTGTGGTCGCAAGGCTGACTCGCAGCCCCCAGGGGCCCGCTGTGCTGGTGCACGTCTCTCACCTGGGCAGCCACGAGCATAACCTCATAGCTCCAAGGTGAGGGACAGGGATGATGGACTATGGGTAGGACAAGGGAAGGGAGGAGTGATTACAGGTCCGTTGGGAGCAGGTAGGGTGATCCCTGACACCGGGATCAAAGTCAGCGTACAGCGGCCGTTCGGGAGACGAATGCTCCCTCTGGTGGGCGTTCGGTAATACGAACCGGCGGCCACCCAGGGGCGGCACGCGCCGCTCATTCCCCTGCGGTCTGCGGTTTTCACACCTCGTTAGCCCAGTGTGAACGTTCTAAGTAAACGTTCTAACTGAGGGGCCGGGGTGGTCCGGCACATGGGACGCCATGCGCCGGAGCGTCCCCGGTCAGTCAAAAGGTGTAGTGCAGGGTTTTACAGGCAAAATTATAGAGAAAGGAACAGGAAAGAGGGGACACACACATTATAATAGGCACATGCACATGCAAAAGAAACAAGGCAATTCACAGTTTAGGCAATCCCGCCACATATATATACACCAAATTATTATGCAAATTCTATTTAAGTGTCACGAAGATTAAATATTTTGTTTTTCAGTTTAACTCATGGATGGCATTATGTCTCAGGGCTCTTTTGATCACTGAAAACAATCTCAGACACCTGTGATAATTAGATTGCCAGGTGAGCCCAACTTAAGGAAAAACTACTAAAGGAGGGTGTTCCACATTATTAAGCAGAGCACCATTATCTCTCTGCTGCCGAAAAGAGTGAAATAGTTCAATGCCTTGGACGAGGTATGAAAACATTAGATATTTCATGAAAACTTAAGAGTGACCATCGCACTATTAAGAGATTAGTGGCTGATTGAG
Source organism: Pelobates fuscus (assembly GCF_036172605.1). Lineage (NCBI taxonomy): Eukaryota > Metazoa > Chordata > Amphibia > Anura > Pelobatidae > Pelobates > Pelobates fuscus. The sequence continues at coordinate 230,016,499 of NC_086318.1, forward strand.
AGCACAGGCAGGTTTGTGCAGATAAAGGCACATTGAGGAAGATTTCTGCCAGATCCATGCATCGGATCAAGAGAGCAGCTGCTAAAATACCATTACATAGCAGCAAACATATATTTAAAGCTGCTGGTGCCTCTGGAGTCCCACGGACATCAAGGTGTAGAGTCCTCCAGAGTCTTGCAACTGTGCATAAACCTTCTATTCGGCCACCACTAACCAATGCTCATAAGCAGAAACGGCTGCATTGGGCAGAGAAATACATGAAGACTAATTTTCAAACAGTCCTGTTCACTGATGAGTGACGTGCAACCCTGGATGGTCCAGATGGATGGAGTAGTGGATGGTTGGTGGACGGCCACCCTGTTCCAACAAGGCTACGACGTCAGCAAGGCAGTGGTGGAGTCATGTTTTGGGTCCCTGAAGGTCTAAAGATGACCTCTGCAAAGTATGTGCAGTAAGTTTCTGACTGACTACTTTCTTCCCTGGTACAGAAGTAAGAACTAGGCTTTCCGTAATAAAATTATCTTTATGCATGACAATGCACCATCTCATGCTGCAAAGAATACCTCTGCATCAATGGCTGTTATGGGGATAAAAGGAGAGAAAGTCATGGTGTGGCCTCCATCCTCCCCTGACCTCAATCCTATTGAGATCCTTTGGAGCACCCTCAAGCATATGAGGGTGGGAGGCAGTTTACATCCAAAAAGCAGCTCTGGGAGGCTATTCTGACATCTTGCAAACAAATTCAAGCATAAACTGTCCAAAAACTCACAAGTTCAATGGATGCAAGACTTGTGAAGCTGCTATCAAATAAGGAGTCCAATGTTAAAATGTAACGTGACATGTTAAGATATCTAAAAAGTTAAAATGTTGTTATAAGTTTGATTGAAATAGCTTTTGATTTTGAAATAGCTTTTGAAACACAACAAATGACAATTTTCAGTTCTTTACAACCTAAAAAGTGTTTTGAAACTTACTGTGCGTAATAATTTGGAACAGTGCATTGTAAGTTTTTTATGTTTAAAAAAATACTGTTATCATTAGGAGCATCCATTTTAGATTCATTCTGAAGCTGCGTTCTTAGATAGAGGAGGGAAAGTGTAGCTGCTGCTCATTTGATAGGTAAATGTATAGAAAGGCTAGTGTATTCAGTGTCTACTACAGTCCTGAAGGACTCATCTCATCTCTGCTGTAAGGACAGCACCCCAAAAAGCCCCTTTTAGGGCTAGAACATCAGTCTGCTTTTTTTTTGTGTGTGTAATCTAATTGCAGTTGCCTGCCTGCCTGCCAGCTTCTGTGTCAGGCTCACAGTGGATACTGTGCCCACTTGCCCAGTGCCACCACTCATATCTGGTGTCACAATAGCTTGCATTTAAAAACAACTTTTTTTCACTGTAATAGATTAATTAGCAGTTAGTTGTCTGCAAGCGTCTGTGTGTCAGGCCAACAGCGTGTACTCTGCCAACCTCTGCCAGTGCACATTGCCACTCATATCTGGTGTCACAATAGCGTGCATTTAAAAACAAAACCTTTTTTCACTGTTATAGATTGAATAGCAGTTAGTTGTCTTCAAGCGGGTGTGTCAGGCCTACAGCGTGTACTCTGCCAACCTCTGCCAGTGCACATTGCCACTCATATCTGGTGTCACAATAGCGTGCATTTAAAAACAAAAACTTTTTTCACTGTTATAGATTGAATAGCAGTTAGTTGTCTTCAAGCGGGTGTGTCAGGCCTACAGCATGTACTCTGCCAACCTCTGCAAGTGCACATTGCCACTCATATCTGGTCTCACAGTAGCTTGCACGCATAGTACCACTAATCCAAAAAAAAAATGACAGGCAGAGGGGCCATTGTGGTCGTGGTGCTGTGATTCCCTTTTGCCCTAGAATAATGCCCAGTTTTCAGAAGCCACATACCCTGAACTTGAAAAGTTCTGAGGACATAGTTGACTGTCTAACACAGGACACCCAATCTTCTACAGCGTCCGCTCGGAACCTTGACGCAGCATCCTCCTCCAGCTTAGCTTCGGACACCTCTCAAGATACCACTCACCCGCCTGCCGCCACCACCAACACTAGCACCACAGTCGCTTTACTTGGTATGTCAGAGGAGTTATTTACACATCCGTTTGAAGAAATGAGTGATGTGCAACCATTATTGCCAGAGGATGTAGATAACAGGGATATGTCTCAGGGAGGCAGCATTACACACATGGACGTACGGTGTGATGATGATGATGATGATGTACCCGCTGCTGCTTCCTTTGCTGAGTTGTCAGATACAAGTGAAGCGGTTGATGATGACGATGCTTCCATGGATGTCACGTGGGTGCCCGCTCGGCAAGAAGAAGAACAGGGCGAAAGTTCAGATGGGGAGACAGAGAGGAGGAGGAGGAGGAGACGAGTTGGAAGCAGGGGGAGGTCGTCGCAAGGAGCTAGTGGCACAGTCAGACAGCATGCATCGGCACCCGGGGTCAGCCCGACAGCACGCCAATCAATGCATGCTGTGTCCACCACCAGAATGCCGTCATTGCAGAGCTCAGCAGTGTGGAATTTTTTTGTGTGTCTGCCTCTGACAACAGCGATGCCATTTGCAACCTGTGCCAAAAGAAACTGAGTTGTGGGAAGTCCAACACCCACCTAGGTACAACTGCTTTGCGTAGGCACATGATCGCACATCACAAACGCCTATGGGATCAACACATGAGTACAAGCAGCACACAAACTCAAAGCCGCCATCCTCCTCCTGGTCCAGCATCTTCAGCCACGTCAACCACTGCTGTCCTCCTTGCCCCCTCTCAACCATCCGCCACTCTGTCTCTCGCCTTGAGCAGTTCCCGCTCATCTGCTCACAGTCAGGTGTCTGTCAAGGACATGTTTGAGCGTAAGAAGCCAATGTCAGAAAGTCACACCCTTGCCCAGCGTCTGACAGCTGGCTTGTCTGAACTATTAGCCCGCCAGCTTTTACCATACAAGCTGGTGGAGTCTGAGGCGTTTAAAAAATATGTAGCTATTGGGACACTGCAGTGGAAGGTACCCGGACGAAATTTCTTTTCACAAAAGGCAATCCCCAACCTGAACTCGATTGTGCAAAAGGAAGTAATGGCATGTCTGGCACACAGTGTTGGGGCAAGGGTCCATCTGACCACTGATACCTGGTCTGCAAAGCATGGTCAGGGCAGGTATATCACCTACACTGCGCATTGGGTAAACCTGCTGACGGCTGCCAAGCATGGAATGCGTGGCTCTGCAGAGGAGTTGGTGACACTGCCATGACTTGCAGGCAGGCCTGCTGCCACCTCCTCTACTCTTCCTACTCCATCCTCTTCCATAACCTCCTCGGCTGAGTCCTCTTCTGCTGCTGCGTCTTGCTCCACATCAACGGCACCCCCCCAGCTCCCCAGGTACTATTCCACATCCCGGATACGACAGTGTCACGCCGTCTTGGGTTTGACTTGCTTGAAAGCAGAGAGTCACACCAGACAAGCACTCCTGTCCGCCCTGAACGCACAGGTGGAAAAGTGGCTGACTCCGCAGCAACTGTATATCGGCAAAGTGGAACAAATTTGTTGGCGGCATTGAAGTTGGGCAAGTTGACACATGTGCCGTGCATGGCACATGTGTGTAATCTGATCGTACAACGCTTTGTGCATAAGTACACAGGCTTACAGGACGTCCTGAAGCAGGCCAGGAAGGTGTGTGGCCATTTCACACACGGCGCACTTTTCCGATATCGAGCGGCGAAACAACATGCCAGTGAGGCGCTTGATTTGCGACAGCCAGACACGTTGGAATTCAACACTCCTAATGTTCGACCGCCTGCTCCAACAAGAAAAAGCCGTTAATGAATATTTGTATGACTGGGGTGCTAGGACAGCCTCTGGGGAGCTGGGAATTTTTTTGCCACGTTACTGGACGCTCATGCGCAATGCCTGTAGGCTCATGCGTCCTTTTGAGGAGGTGACAAACCTAGTCAGTCGCACCGAAGACACCATCAGCGACATCATACCATTTGTTTTCTTCCTGGAGCGTGCCCTGCGAAGAGTGCTGGATCAGGCCGTAGATGAGCGTGAAGAGGAAGAGGAAGAGTTGTGGTCACCATCACCACCAGAAACATCCTTATCAGCATCGCTTGCTGGACCTGCCGCAACACTGGAAGAGGATTGTGAGGAAGAGGAGTCAGAGGAGGAATGTGACTTTGAGGAGGAGGAGGAAGACCAACCACAACAGGCATCCCAGGGTGCTCGTTGTCACCTATCTGGTACCCGTGGTGTTGTACGTGGCTGGGGGGAAGAACATACCTTTATTGAGATCACTGAGGAAGAGAAACGGGAAATGAGTAGCTCGGCATCCAACCTTGTGCAAATGGGGTCTTTCATGCTGTCTTGCCTGTTGAGGGACCCTCGTATAAAAAGGCTGAAGGAGAACGACCTGTACTGGGTGTCCACGCTACTAGACCCCCGGTATAAGCAGAAAGTGGCTGAAATGTTACCAAATTACAACAAGTCGGAAAGGATGCAGCATTTGCAAAATAAATGAAAAAGTATGCTTTACACAGCGTATAAGGGTGATGTCACAGCACAACGGGAATCTAACAGGGGAAGAGGTGAAAGTCATCCTCCTCCTCCCACGACCACGCCGGCAAGGACAGGATGCTTTAAAGATGTGTTGTTGATGGAGCTTTTTAAGTCCTACGCATCGCCTCAGCCCTTCGGGATCCACCCTCAGAGAACGACTCGACCGACAGGTAGTAGACTACCTCGCCTTAACTGCAGATATCGACACTCTGAGGAGCGATGAACCCCTTGACTACTGGGTGTGCAGGCTTGACCTGTGGCCTGATCTATCCCAATTTGTGATAGAACTTCTGGCCTGCCCCGCTTCAAGTGTCCTGTCAGAAAGGACCTTCAGTGCAGCAGGAGGTATTGTCACTGAGAAGAGAAGTCGCCTAGGTCAAAAAAGTCTAGATTACCTCACCTTTATTAAGATGAATGAGGGATGGATCGCGAAGGGACTGACAGTGGGTAATACATTCGACTACTAAAGGCCTGATGAGATGAGCTGCCTTGGGCTAAAAATGGTCCACACGCTGCTGCATTTTAGCTCTGAATGCCCGTTGACTTGCGTGACTTATCCGCCACCAACTAGGGTTCAAGCCGCAATGTTTTAGGGCACTTTCTGCCTGGGAAACAAACATCAATTTTTCTGGCCGCTGCTACAGCAGCGGCTGCAACAATACCTAATTTTTCAGGCATGTGTACATGCCTAATTTTTTGGGCCTCTGGTGCTGCACTGTGGCTTCAAAAACCAAACCAAAAAAAAGGCACATAACAGGGATTAAACTGATAGGAATAGTACTACTTAACACACCACTCCTATCTGGTGGCACATTAGATTGCACGCGCAGTGCCCCAAATTTGAAGTAGGAGGACCGACCAAGCATCTTTTTCCATCTCCCGGTTCCTAAAATCTATGCCATATACACGTCCCCTGATAGGGCGCCAGCTCGTTATTCTCTTTTTCACTTCACTAGGGACACTTTACTGCACTATGGGCACTTAGACCCACTCTTTGTCTTGCACAGTGTTATTCCTAGCCATCATCTGTGATGGGAAATCAGGCAGTCATCTAAACGTTTAGATTGAGCTTTAGCTTAGAACACCCTTGAAGGTGTTTAAGCAGATTAGGGATAGTTTAGAGGATTCTTCTTAGACCTCTCTGAGTCTTTATAGCCCTTCTACCTATCCAACATTTCTGGAAACTAGCTAAGAGAAAGGGTGTCTGTGTGTCTGTGATACATTTAACTTTATATCACCTTATTGACACTTTTTATGACAGCATCACTCCGGTCTCCATACTCTCTGCCTATACCCATCTATTTAGAGGGAATTTCCTTGCCCCTGGCAATATTATATAATAGGTAATAGTATTACCATTATTACACAATTAGCCACTATAGGGGAATGAGTATAGTATCCCTTTGTTATTTATAAATGAGACAATAAAGACTTTTGTCCATTACTCAATTTACTTTAACAAAGGGTACTAACCACGGTATTAGGAAGCATTACTCTGCTTTCCCTTTCTCCCTCTATTATACACCTATGCTCATTAGGATTTGTAGGTATCACTTTATTATAGTTGTCTAACCTTTTCCTATGCCAGTTTTAGATCTCCTTGGGAGATTTTTTCTTTTTTCAGTTTATTTGCATACCTGGGTACAAGCCCTCGGTGGGGCTGGCACCACCACCTGACCACATTTCCTCGTTTCTTCCACTCATACCGCTTTTTCTATCTTTGAAGGGGTTTGGCGAAACAAGGAAATAGTCCTCTACTCATAACAGGGATTAAACTGATAAGAATAGTACTACTTAACACACCTTATAATAACATACAGAGAGGCAACGCAGAGAGAGGAGTCTGAAGAAGCGGAGTCAGAGGCGGAAGGTGGCTTTGAGGAGGTGGAAGACCAAACACAGCAGGCGTCCCAGGGGGCTTGTTGTCACCTTTCGGGGATCCTTGGTGTTGTACGTGGCTGGGTGGAGGAAGAGACCTTCAAAGACATCAGTGAGGACAAGGAACGGCCATGGCTAGCTTGGTATCCAACCTTGTGCAAATGGGGAGTTTGCGGTTGTGCAAATGGACTGTTTGCGGTTGTTTGCGGTTGTTTGCGGTGCGTTAAACGGGGAGTTTGGTCTGTCACTGTGAAGCGGGCGTAACCCTTACACTACCTGATCGATACAACATCATACAGTAGGTCCCCCCCTCATTATTTTTATGGCCCCCACCCACCGCTCACGGGTGGGGGCGGGCGGGAGGACAGAAGGTCCCCCCCCATTGTGATTTATGGCCCCCACCCATCCTGCAGGGGTGGGGGCCAGGAGGGAGGACAGTAGCCCCCCCCATCCTTATCCTTATTTACTGAATATTCCCCTGTATAATTCCCATGTATAATGTTTGGCATTTAGTGAATATTCCCTATTCTGCTCTGTGTCAGTGTGTACAGGGTCTCTGAGGACAGGTGTCAATCCATATCTGCCAAGTGACCCTATGTAGGAGGAACAGTCCCTATTCTGCTCTGTGTCAGTGTGTATCAGGGTCCCTGAGAACAGGTGTCAATCCATATCTGCCAAGTGACCCTATGTAGGGGGAACAGTCCCTATTCTGCTCTGTGTCAGTGTGTATCAGGGATCCTTAGGATAGGTGTCAATCCATATCTGCCAAGTGACCCTATGTAGAGGGAACAGTCCCTATTCTGCTCTGTGTTAGTGTGTATCAGGGATCCTTAGGATAGGTGTCAATCCATATCTGCCAAGTGACCATATGTAGGGGGAACAGTCCCTATTCTGCTCTGTGTCAGTGTGTATCAGGGATCCTTAGGATAGGTGTCAATCCATATCTGCCAAGTGACCCTATGTAGGGGGAACAGTCCCTATTCTGCTCTGTGTCAGTGTGTATCAGGGATCCTTAGGATAGGTGTCAATCCATATCTGCCAAGTGACCCTATGTAGGGGGAACAGTCCCTATTCTGCTCTGTGTCATTGTGTATCAGGGTCTCTGAGGACAGGTGTCAATCCATATCTGCCAAGTGACCCTATGTAGGGGGAACAGTCCCTATTCTGCTCTGTTTCAGTGTGTATCAGGGTCACTGAGGACAGGTGTCAATCCATATCTGCCAAGTGACCCTATGTGGGGGGAACAGTCCCTATTCTGCTCTGTGTCAGTGTGTATCAGGGATCATTAGGATAGGTGTCAATCCATATCTGCCAAGTGACCGTATGTAGGGGGAACAGTCCCTGTTCTGCTCTGTGTCAGTGTGTATCAGGGTCTCTGAGGACAGGTGTCAATCCAAATCTGCCAAGTGACCCTATGTAGGGGGAACAGTCCCTATTCTGCTCTGTGTCAGTGTGTATCAGGGATCATTAGGATAGGTGTCAATCCATATCTGCCAAGTGACCCTATGTAGGGGGAACAGTCCCTATTCTGCTCTGTGTCAGTGTGTATCAGGGTCCCTGAGGACAGGTGTCAATCCATATCTGCCAAGTGACCATATGTAGGGGGAACAGTCCCTATTCTGCTCTGTGTCACTGTGTATCAGGGATCCTTAGGATAGGTGTCAATCCATATCTGCCAAGTTACCCTATGTAGAGGGAACAGTCCCTATTCTGCTCTGTGTCAGTGTGTATCAGGGATCCTTAGGATAGGTGTTAATCCATATCTGCCAAGTGACCCTATGTAGGGGGAACAGTCCCTATTCTGCTCTGTGTCAGTGTGTATCAGGGTCACTGAGGACAGGTGTCAATCCATATCTGCCAAGTGACCCTATGTGGGGGGAACAGTCCCTATTCTGCTCTGTGTCAGTGTGTATCAGGGATCATTAGCATAGGTGTCAATCCATATCTGCCAAGTGACCGTATGTAGGGGGAACAGTCCCTATTCTGCTCTGTGTCAGTGTGTATCAGGGTCTCTGAGGACAGGTGTCAATCCATATCTGCCAAGTGACCCTATGTAGGGGGAACAGTCCCTATTCTGCTCTGTGTCAGTGTGTATCAGGGATCATTAGGATAGGTGTCAATCCGTATCTGCCAAGTGACCCTATGTAGGGGGAACAGTCCCTATTCTGCTCTGTGTCAGTGTGTATCAGGGTCTCTGAGGACAGGTGTCAATCCATATCTGCCAAGTGACCCTATGTAGGAGGAACAGTCCCTATTCTGCTCTGTGTCAGTGTGTATCAGGGTCTCTGAGGACAGGTGTCAATCCATATCTGCCAAGTGACCCTATGTAGGGGGAACAGTCCCTATTCTGCTCTGTGTCAGTGTGTATCAGGGATCATTAGGATAGATGTCAATCCATATCTGCCAAGTGACCCTATGTAGGGGGAACAGTCCCTATTCTGCTCTGTGTCAGTGTGTATCAGGGTCTCTGAGGACAGGTGTCAATCCATATCTGCCAAGTGACCCTATGTAGGAGGAACAGTCCCTATTCTGCTCTGTGTCAGTGTGTTTCAGGGCCCCTCAGGACCGGTGTCGAACCATATCTGCCAAGTGACCCTATGTAGGGGGAACAGTCCCTATTCTGCTCTGTGTCAGTGTGTATCAGGGTCTCTGAGGACAGGTGTCAATCCATATCTGCCAAGTGACCCTATGTAGGTGGAACAGTCCCTATTCTGCTCCGTGTCAGTGTGTATCAGGGCCCCTGAGGACCGGTGTCAATCCATATGTGCCAAGTGACCCTATGTAGGGGGAACAGTCCCTATTCTGCTCTGTGTCAGTGTGTATCAGGGTCTCTGAGGACAGGTGTCAATCCATATGTCAAGGTGTCAATATGTCATATGTCTGGTGTCAATCCATATCAACTGTGATTTAGGAATGTTAGGTGATTTATGCCCTTTATGGATTAAAACCAGACTCTGCATCAACTGTGTAATTTTCCATGGGAGTTTTGCCATGGATCCCCCTCCGGCATGCCACAGTCCAGGTGTTAGTTCCCTTGAAACAACTTTTCCATCACTATTGTGGCCAGAAAGAGTCCCTGTGGGTTTTAAAATTCGCCTGCCCATTGAAGTCTATGGCGGTTCGCCCGGTTCGCCAACGTTTGCGGAAGTTCGCGTTCGCCGTTCGCGAATCAAAAATTTTATGTTCACGACATCACTATTGATAACATGAGAATTATGCTGACTATTATTTACATCAATTATTTAGGTAAATGAGAAAAATATAATTTGCATAATAATTTGGAACAGGATGTACAGTGCCATGCTACTTTTTTCATACTAATTTCAGGTTTAATAACTAAAACAATGTCATATGATGCACACCACAAAGACATCTGATACTCAATGTAGGGTGCTAGCACAACCTGCACTCAAGTAAATGCAGAACATACAGTACCAACACAAAACAGATATGCACACCACATTAGTAGATAATATAACTTTTATTTGTGCACAAAATTAAAGAGACAAATCAAGACCACACCTGGCCAAAATACTACATGAATACAGATTAAGGAACAGTGCACACATATAAATAAAGTTTACATTTTACAATGTTACTTAAAATAATCTATTTTAGCAAACAAATATGGGGATTCAGTTTCAGCATATGTCCATGTTGTGTTAAGGCCACCACTTCTTCACAGTACCCCAATATCGGTGGGTCCTACACTAATTTTAACATGGGAGGCAAATTAAATAGTGCTAGTGCTAAATGAACGAAAGTGTTTTTTTAATAATCTGCTATAAGATTATAATGAAAAATTAATGCGATAAAAACACAATTAAAGTGATAGTGCTTTGACGTATATACTCACAATGCAAATTATATATCTGCTCTATATGAAATTAAAATTATAATTAAAGTGACAATGCTATGCAAAAACTCTTCAAATTTATACTTTCCTATGGTCAACTCCAAAGGAGCATCTGAAGCGTGAGGCAGGGGCAGTGTGCTCAACCCAAAAGGAATCTGGACTGGAATCCAAACATACATAGAACAAAAGGGAATTGGGGACACACCCAACAATATTTGACAAGAAATTAGAGCAATAACAATATTCATATATAGTAGGTATGACATAAATAGAAATGGTGAAATTGACTGCTTATATGTATTAGTTATGTATTTGTAAGGGCCCTGATGATATTACTAGCAGTAGAGCTTACTTTTGCAACAGAATGTACAAATAATATACAGTTAAATTATATATTTATAAAATAAAGGTATTTAAAAAGTTCTATAGCACTCTCTGGAATGCTGATGCAATACTAACAGTGCTCCTCCCTGACTGTAGGAATATATAACCCAATAAAACTTCCTTTATTGTTTGAGAGGGCAGGTGACATTTTCAGCACATTTACATATATTAAATGAGTGTCCAGTGGCACCTAGCACATATATTTAGTTTTTTTCTATGCAGGCATATAATCCTTCCTGGAGTATGTAAATTAATTTGAGGCTTTATGAACTAAATATCATTTTGCAAAGTAAAAACATTTATACATGATTCTGGGAGTAAAGAGATTAAATTAACTGCTGATGAGATCCTTGTATATAGTATTACACTATTTTAAGACTAAAAAATAAGACTAGGAAGCAGAGGCATAACTAGAAACCACGGGCCCCGGTGTGAAAATTGCCCTCTCCCACCCCATCTAAAATGTCTACCATCCACCATCCCTCATACGTCAATCCTCCCCCTCCTATACGTCCCCCCCACCACCCCATACCTCTATCCTCCCCCTCCCATACGTTCCTCCCCACACATGCAGACAAACAGATACACATGCAGATAGACACACAGACTTTTACACATAGACACACACATATACAGAGACACACACATACAGGCACACACACACATACATACATACAAATACATACAGACACACAGACATACATACATACAGACATGCACACACATACATACACGCACACATACACACACACATACAAATACAGACACACAGACAGATATACACACACATGCATACAGACACACATACACACACACACACACGCATTCATACAGACACACATTCATACAGACACATACAGACACACATACACAAACACACACATATATACAGACACACATACAGACACACATACAGACACACATACATACACACACACATACAGAGAAACATTCATACAGACACACATACACAAACACACACACACATACATACAGACACACAAACACACATACACAAACACACACATACATACAAACACATATACAAAATGTTTAAGCCACCCTCCTGTTTCCTACCTTTTAGATGCAGGAGGGTGACTTCCATTGGGTCCAGTGGTGGCTCAGGCTGATGGGAGTCAGAGTTCCCATTCTGACTCCCTCCTCTCCTTCCTCCTGCGCAGGCTCTGTGTATGCTGGGAGGAGTGACCGGGGCAGTCACTTCCTCCCAGCTCTGATGTCATCACATGGGGCCCAGTCGCGCTGTTAAAGCGCCACAGCGCTGACCGGGCCCCCTGGAAATGCATTGCCATCAGGTGACACTAACAGCATGGGCCACCCAATGGGCCCCTTCAATGTGGCCCCGGCGGTTCTACCGCGGAGGGGCGGGGCCAGATTACCTGGAGTTACCTGGAGTGACCGGTCGTGGCAGCGACCCCTGAGACTGCAGTAGTTCCGCCACTGTTAGGAAGCCTTAATCAACATTCTAGTTTAGATTTGGAAACATTTTTGGAGTTGGACTTTTTTGTAACAGAATATTCACACACAGCATTTTAGGAATACTAGCTAACTGCCAGTTTTTCAATATATTGTATTTAATGTTTGGAGATCTCTTAAGGTGAGAAGTTACAAATGTCCATATGTCATGATATACAGTATATACTGCCTAGATCATTTTTTTCACAGTTCATTAAAGGACACAAATTATTTGTTTATATTTTAATCAAAAGTGTAAAAGTGCCAATTATGATGCAAGAACATTTGATCTAAACATTGTAATTTGCATCTGAAGGCTAAAGAGACCCTCTCAAGTAGCATCTTATAACTGCAGCTTACACAACATCTGGGCCGAGAAACGAAAATTTATAAGCACAAGACAAAGACCATCTGTTTTAAAAATATTCTCTCCGTCATTCTTTTCATCTTAAAATAGAATTTACAGAGCATAAATGTTCTTCAAATGAATAAATTGGAACACAATATACAGAATTCCTATATATTTAAAAGTTCCAACTTTTGTTCAGGTGTTGTATCTTCAAATTGTTAATCCTCCTTTCACATTACTTTTATATACCAAATCACACATGTTTTCAGTTGCCTGCCATAGTATTTTATACTGCAATTAAAAAGACACTCTAATCACCATAACCATTGCAGTGATTCATGGTTAATATTATTATTATTATTATTGCCATTTATTTAGGGCCAACAGATTCCATAGCGCTTTACAATATTATGAGAGGGGGATTTAACTATAAATAGGACAATTACAAGAAAACTTACAGGAACGATAGGTTGAAAAGGGCCCTGCTAGTCTATAGGAGGCACTATTCCGCTGTTAAGAGTCAATATGTTTTTAAATGACACCCCCCGAATCCCTTTAAAAAAAAAAAATGCTAAAGTGTTCATGTGTCTTCTGCATTAGTTATATCAATTTTGTACCTATTAAAATAATAATCAGCCAATGAGTTGAACCCCAAAATAGCCTCTATTTCTATTGTTAATGTGGAAGGAGGACAATTTACTTTAGTGATGCGAATAGGGACAATGGTACGAAAGACCACTCACTGTTATTTTTCTCAAGGATGCAATAACTCCAACTCTGCCTTCCAGGATAAGTATCAAGGAATAGGCAAAAAAAAGTTATCCAGGGGCGGGTCCTGACCAGCATGGAAGACAGACATGCTACTGCAGAGCTCCTCAGACTATAGGGCAATTTAGGTCATTTTTTGCCCTAACTAACTTGAAACTGGCAACCCAAATAGACTTACCGGACCCACGAAGGGGCACTACACAGACACTGAGGCCTGCGACCAATCTGAGGCCGGCTGGCCGACAGACTTGCGACAAGAGGCCTGGCGCTCGTAGAGTGGGAGAGGCGGCCAATCTCCCTATCCAGCGCCACGAGATGCCGACACATCGCAGGCAGGAGCCCCGTTACTCCCCCCCTGGACCGTCGGGGGTGATCGCGGTCCAAACCAGGGAGGCACACCTAGACCAGAGAGGGTGCAGTGGGGGACTGCACTGAAAAGCATGCAGCACGACGCGACACCCAGCATGGAAGAAGCCACGCGTCTCCCTGAGCCTACAGACCCACAGCATGGGGCCCTGCAGAGGCTGGATGCAATCTTTGACAATTTCTGGTGCACGTTGGAGGCCAGATTACAACCGCCTGTCTCCCCACAAAGAGGTGAGCAACACATGGGCAACCAGCACGGTGCTACCAAGATGGCCACTGAGCCGCAACTAAAGCGGAGCACCTTGGGCCTACCAGCACAAGAGCAGAGTGAGGCCTGTGCAGCCAAGTTTAAACCCAAGCCAGCATCACCTGTCAAGAGGGCGTCCAAAGCTGCCGTTCTGACTGCCCGACTCCCTTCTGGGCTGGGAGCCCACCAGGAGTTTACTCCACACCATCCATACACCCATGGGGACACCTGGGACAGGGAAAACCCGCGGACCCCCGAGCCCACCACCGAGATTGGGAGGCTCCATGGACACAGGGCGAGGGCTCTCACTAAGGCCCGGAGCCGAAGAGACAGCAAACTGGGACGCAACAGGAACACCCGAAAGGAACGGCGAACACGCCAAAACACAACATGCCCCCCTTCCTCCAGCGACCATCGCACACAGACCCTGGCTGGGAGAAACCATATCGACCGGTGGACACTGCCTCTGAGCAACAACGCAAGGTCTCACAGGCCGACAGCAACACAGAGTCCAGGCAGGCAGCTCCTCCAGCATGCCTGGCAGCGATACTCACCTACAGCATCCGGCAACCCTGCCTCACACGCAAGTAAAGCCCTCATCACCTCACCAAGTGAGCGTGCCACCCTCAGGCAAGTCACCCCCATGCTGGATATTTGTGTACAAATGTTGGAGGTACCAGGGGAAGCTCCCTCACCCAATAGGGCTAAGGCTAAACTGGCAGGCCTACTGGACTTACACAGATGGCACCAGAGACCCCGCAGAAAAGGCATAGGGTGAAGGAAATCTCGCAGACTGCTCGTTGTAGGAGACGTATCTTGTGGAGTAAGACCTACTACATACCGAACTGATCGACTCATTACTTACATAATAGATAAAGATAAACAGGCACATAGGCAGACTTTACCCTAGGCATCGCTCTACCCATATTGCTACTAGCCCAGTCCCATCAGGCATATAACGTAGAAATTGTCCCTGTGCCCTTTTCTCAGTTAATGCTATATGCGTTCAGCCTAGAGATTAACTATTAATTATTACTTTCAATGCAACCAAACGCCTGAAAAACCTTCAGATAAACTCTCCCTCACTAGATTGCAAAGCTAGCACCTCTAGGACTGCTGCCACGCCACCTCATACATGCAGCCATAGTTGACTCTATCCTGCATCATTAACCAGCCTTGTCTCCCTGACCTAGGCGAAATTAGCACACTTAGCTAAGCAAGAGTACACTCCTGTTTTTTACCCCGGTGAAACGCTATGTTAATGTAACACTTGTTATAAATGCGCCTGTTAGCAATGTTATAACACGTTCTTCACAGCATAGAAAAGCTTGATTATTGATTGCATGTCTAATCCTCTCATGTTGAGCTACGTTAATAAAACCATACAATTGTGCATGTAAAAAAAAAAAAAAAAAAGTTATCCAGCACTCTTTTTTGTGAAAAATTGTATCTCTTTATTGGCAAAACGGCAAAGAGAAACACAGTGGAGAAACACAGTGGAGTTGGGGGGGGAAAAGAGACATACAGTGAAGCAGAGGGACAAAGAAGTACACACAGGAGCTGGGGACGACGACAAAGAGACACACAGACAGCTGGGGGGACAAAAGTGGGGATGGGGAGAATGAGACACACAGAGGGGCTTGGGGGGACAAAGAGACACACAGAGGGGCCGGAGGACAAAGAGACAAACAGAAGAGCTGGGGGAAAATGAGACACACAGAAGGCCTGGTCAGGACTAAGAGACACACAGAGGGCTGGAGGGGACAAAGTGTCACGCAAAGGGCATGGGGAGGACAAAGAGGCCCACTTACAGGCTGGGGGGACAAAGAGACACAAAAAGGGCACCGTCCCTGCTACCAAACAATTAAAAATCAGTTTGGTTCTTGTAACGGACCGTTTCAGCAGACAAGGGGTTAAAAATCCGTTTAGGCGATAATCCCCTTTCTGAGACACAGGCACAGCTACTGCAGAACACCAAAACTCACGAATTGAATACAAGTGAATGCACCAAACTCCCGAACTACATACAAGGGAATAAGGTAGCACTCCAAACTCCCGAACTGGAACCTCACGAATAGCTGCTAACAGACGAACAGGAAAAGCTCCCAAGCGGCTTACACTCCTGGCAATCAGTCTCTATCAGCATACAGTGAATCCCCCCAAGAACGAGACAAGGCTCCGTGTTGAGGGTCAAGCAGTGGTCTGAGGTGCTGGCACACCCAGCCTGTTTTTTATTACAGTTGTTGCAAATACAGGACCGCCCACAGGGAGGGATAAAACAACCAATCACATCACAGTTACACCCCACAGATTCCCTCCCCTTATCCTGAGAGGTAACCCAATTATACGTACAGTTAAAACATACTTTTTACCCAACTTTCATAACTCTAAAACCATACATCACATTCACATAAACACAACCATTCAGGGGAACAACAAATCAAAAAATGGCATGAATCAGACCAAGGTTTCAGAAGTTAGTAAAGTATCTTTTGGGGCCTGGCTGGCACATGGCTATCTGGCCCAGACCGGTTTTACAGAGCCCTCTATCCTGGAGACAATGGGAAAATAATCCAATTATATCCAGGGATAGAGGCAGACTCCATTGAGCACATGGTTGCAAAAAGACATAAAATTACACAATGTTACAATTACTACATAAAACATATACATGCAACATATCCCCAGATAGCTCAGATCTGATTAGCATTAGTACTGAATGGTGCTCAGATGACACACATACAGTTCAATTGCCATGGAGCCAAAGTCTTTCCCATAGTCTTTCATTATATGAATGGGCTCCATGGCATAGCTATCTGGGGTATCACCGCTCAAACAGGGCAAGTATCGAACAACCCCACTGTATTTAAAGGGCCAGAATGAGTGACATACACTCTGGTATGGCCGAATACTGTTTTTAAAGGGCCCAATCTCCCAGGGCCATAGTCCAAAGGCAGCAGGCGGGCAACCAGGCTTCTCCAATGCAATGTGGCGAGATTGCTCTCATCACAGTTCTGGTCACTCCATAACCAGTACAGCAAGTATTAAATTAGCCACTTGAAAGAAAAGCCTCCAAGCCATGCAGAATAGCCCAGGCTTAAGAAAAGCTTACTACCCTAGAAGAAAAACTTACTAACCTGATAAGTTTCCTTCCTGCTCAAGTTTTCACCAGAAAACTCCACCCTTTACTTATGTTAGGGTGTGCTGTGCTGTCCTGTCCTACAAAAGGAGGGCTAATGATCAGCCCCTCCCTGCAGCCAGCATATTTACCCTCCTCACCGGATACGATTGGGGTGACTGCCTGACAACTGTGACAGTTCCCCTGCAGCCAATCCCATCAATCTGAGTCATGTGGTTGCAATAACACCATGATCACATTACTCAGATCAGCCAGATTGCAAGATTGACTGCAGGGGGACTTCCTGGGTTGTCAGGCAGATCCCCAAAATATAATTAGAAAATCCCTTAATTATGTATAAAGCATATATAAATTTGCACTTCCTTCTATTATTCTACACACACACATATATATATATATATATATATATATATATATATATATATATATATATATATATATATATTATTTTTGCATAATTATGGGATATTAATTATATATTGGGAGACTTGCCTGACAACCCTTGCAGAAAGGCCAGAGAATTTAATTTGCAAGCCTTATACTTGACTTTGCAACTTTACAATACCCTATAAAATCTGTACATGGGGGTACTGTTGTACTCGTGAGTCATTGCTGAACACAAATATAGAGTTAGGTCCGGAAGTATTTGGACACTGCAACATTTTTTATAATTTTGGCTCTGTATGACACCATAATGTATTTGAAATTATACTAGCGAGAAGCAATTGCAGATTTTCAGCTTTAATTCCAGGGGTTGAACAAAAATATTGTATGAAACGCTTAGAAATTACAGTTACCTTATTTCAGGGGTTACTGTTGTTCTCATGATTGCTGAACACAAATATGTATATTTTATTTTAGTAAAAGTGAACAGTTTTATATGACATTCTGTTTTTACACATTAAAGTTTGCCAAATTGGCAATGTTGCCATTGAGGCTATATGGCAGCCCAGGGACGAAAATTAATCTTATCATGGCATACCATTTGCAAAAGTAGACAACCAAGGGTACTCAAAATGAGGTACCGTATATACTCGAGTATAAGCCGAGTTTTTCAGCACATTTCTTGTGCTGAAAAACCCCAACTCGGCTTATACTCGAGTCAATAGTCTGTATTATGGCAATTTGCATTGCCATAATACAGACTGGGGGCTGTGGGGGCTGGCAGAGAGTTTACTTACCTCTCCTGCAGCTCCTGTCAGATCCCTCCTCCTCCGCGCCGTCCGTTCAGCACCTCGGTCAGCTCCCAGTGTAAGTCACTCTAAGAGTGGGAGCTGACAGAAGAGCTGACCGGACGGCGTGGAGGAGGAGGGAGCTGACAGGAGCTGCAGGACAGGTAAGTAAACTCTCTGCCAGCCCCCACAGCCCCCCACTGAACTGCCAATGCTGGACCACGAGGGAAGGAGAGCCCCCCTCCCTGCCATATATCAAGCAGGGAGGGGGGACGAAAAAAATATATATTAATAATAATAATTAAATTAAATAATAATAAAAAAATTATAATAATGAAATTAAATAAAAAATAATAATAAATAATAATAATAATAAAAAAAATTAAAATAAAAAAAATATAAAAAAATTGCCCACCCCCCACCAAGGCTCTGCAACACACACTGCACTCATACACACACTGCACTCATACATACACACTGCATTGTTTCAATGGTCATGTTTCACTTTATTTAGAAGACACTATCTGTCCAGCTTTTTCAAGTCACGAGGTGCTCATCATTTCATGGCAGCATTTGCCATTTTCACCTCGTATCTAGAAATTTTGAGTAGGTTACCTTAAATTATATGGGTGCACGATCTGACCCACACGTATTTTTACATTCGCAGATACTATCCTACGTTTTCACCTTTAGGTTGCTGTACCTTACTACTTCTCCCCCCCTCCCCCCATTACCCTACTTCTACTGTGAATCAACATTTCATATTTTTACGGTCTCAGGCACAACATTTACGTGCTTCTTAACCCGTTAGTTCTTGACCCGTTTTTCAATTTTCTTACCATTAAGGACCAGGGCTGTTTTTACATTTCTGCGGTATTTCGGTATTTGTGTTTTACTCATTTCCTGTACCCACACATATTATATACTGTTTTTCTCGACATTAAATTATCTTTCTAAAGATACCATTATTTTTATCATATCTTATAATTTACTATAAAAGAAATTATAAAATATGATGAAAAAAATAAAAAACACCCTTTTTCTAACTTTGACCCCCAAAATCAGTTACGCATCTACAACCAGCAAAAAACACCTGTGCTAAATAATTTCTAAATTTTGTCCTGAGTTTAGCAATACCCAATGTTAACATGTTCTTAGCTTTTTTTTTGCAAGTTATAAGGTTATAAGTGCAAGTAGGATATTGCTGTTTCAAAATATATATTTTGAAAATGTATCACTTGTGCCATTGTAACACTGTTATCTGTCATAAATCTCTGAATCACACCTCACATGTAGATATTTTTATTTAGTATTAACCCCATGATGGCATACCATTTCCAAAAGAAGACAACCCATGGTATCCAATGTGGGGTATGTCTAGTCTTTTTTAGTAGCCGCTTAGACACAAACACAGACCAAAGTTAGTATTTATATTTGTATGTGTGTTAAAAATACAAAAAACAATTATGAATGCTAACTTTGGCCAGTGTTTGTGACTAAGTGGCTACTAAAAAGGACTGAGCATACCCCATTTGCAATACCTTGGGTTGTCTTCTTTTGGAAATGGTATGCCATCATGGGGTTAATACTCATTCCTGAGCTACCATACGCTCTCAAAGGCAACATAACCAATCTGGCAAGTTTCAATGTGAAAAAATGGAAAAACAAGCCTTATATTTGACCCTGTAACTTTCAAAAACGTTATAAAACCTGTACATGGGGAGTACTCTTATACTTGGGATACTTTGCTGAACACAAATATTAGTGATTCAAAACAGGAAAATGATCACAACAATGATATCATCAGAGAAAGTGCAGTTTGTGTTTTAAAAACAAAACAAAAAATCGTAATTTTTACTGACAATATCATCGCTGTGATATGTTGTATTGTTTTGAAACACTAATATTTGTGTTCAGCGAAGTCTACCGAGTAAAACAGTACCCCCCATGTACAGGTTTTATGGTGTCTTGGAAAGTTAGAGGGTTAAATATAGTGCTAGCAAATTAAATTCTCTGGACTTTCGGCCTAGGTTGTCAGGCAGGTCCCCCAAATTGCATGCATATATATATATATATATATATATATATATATATATATATATATATATATACACTGCTCAAAAAAATAAAGGAAACACAAACAACACAATGTAACTCCAAGTCAATCACACTTCTGTGAAATCAAACTGTCCACTTAGGAAGCAACACTGAGTGACAATCAATTACACATGCTGTTGTGCAAATGGGATAGACAACAGGTGGAAATTATTGGCAATTAGCAAGACACCCCCAATAAAGGAGTGGTTCTGCAGGTGGTGACCTCAGACCACTTCTCAGTTCCTATGCATCCTGGCTGATGCTTTGGTCACTTTTGAATGCTGGCGTTGCTTTCACGCTAGTGGTAGCATGAGACGGAGTCTACAACCCACACAAGTGGCTCAGGTAGTGCAGCTCATGCAGGATGGCACATCAATGCGAGCTGTTGCAAGAAGGTTTGGTGTGTCTGTCAACGTAGTGTCCAGAGCATGGAGGCGCTACCAGGAGACAGGCCAGTACATCAGGAGACATGGAGGAGGCCGTAGGAGGGCAACAACCCAGCAGCAGGACCTCTGCCTCCACCTTTGAACAGGAGGAGCACTGCCAGAGCCCTGCAAAATGACCTCCAACAGGCCTTAAATGTGCATGTGTCTGCTCAAATGGTCAGAAACAGACTCCATGAGGGTGGTATGAGGGCCTGACGTCCACAGGTGGGGGTTGTGCTTACAGCCCAACACCGTGCAGGACATTTGGCATCTGTGCTCTTCACAGATGAAAGCAGGTTCACACTGAGCACATGTGACAGACGTGACAGAGTCTGGAGACGCCATGGAGAATGTTCTGCTGCCTGCAACATCCTCCATGACTGGTTTTGGTGGGTCAGTAATGGTGTGGGGTGGCATTTATTTGGGGGGCCGCACAGCCCTCCATGTGCGAAAGGTAGAGGTAGCCTGACTGCCATTAGGTACCGAGATGAGATTCTCAGTCCCCTTGTGAGACCATATGCTGGTGCGGTTGGCCCTGGGTCCCTCTTAATGCAAGACAATGCTAGACCTCATGTGGCTGGAGTGTGTCAGCAGTTCCTGCAAGACGAAGGCATTGATGCTATGGACTGGCCTGCCCGTTCCCCAGACCTGAATCCAATTGAGCACATCTGGGACATCATGTCTCGCTCCATCCACCAACGTCACGTTGCACCACAGACTGTCCAGGAGTTGGCAGATGCTTTAGTCCAGGTCTGGGAGGAGATCCCTCAGGAGACCATCCGCCACCTCATCAGGAGAATGCACAGGCGTTGTAGGGAGATCATACAGGCACGTGGAGACCACACACACTACTGAGCCTCATTTTGACTTATTTTAAGGACATTACATCAAAGTTGGATCAGCCTGTAGTGTGTTTTTCCACTTTAATTTTGAGTGTGACCTCCATGGGTTGAACATTTTGATTTCCATTTTTTAATTTTAGTGTGATTTTGTTGTCAGCACATTCAACTATGTAAAGAACAAAGTATTTCAGAAGAATATTTAATTCATTCAAATCTAGGATGTGTTATTTTTTTTCCCTTTTATTTAATATCAAAATACAGTTAGAATAAAATTAAATATATTTAGGGGGTGAAGCCTGACCAGCAAGCTAGCCAGACGTGTCTTGCATGAGCTCCCGATTCAAAGCAACAAACCCTGTGTGTTTGCAGGCTGAAGTGCTGGAAAACGGTACCTACGGAGCCCTACAAGCAGAGATAACTTACCTGCAACTTTTGACACTGGAGTTAATGATCTGAGTGCCCAGGAACCGAAGCAACAAGGTGCGGCCTACCAGAGAGAGCGTGGGAGAAAGACAGCAGTTTCTTCCTGCAGTCCCAAGAGTCGCCTGAGTAGGACTCTCCTCCCTCCCCCTCTCCCCCGTGGACCGGTGTGGTGATCCCGGTCCCCGTCGTCCCGAACTGCCACAGCCTAACCTGTCCCAGACCCTGTACTACTCCTGAGCTGATCAGAAGCGGACATAGAAGGCTCCTACACACGTGGCCTAACGATGCAGCACTAGACACTCTTGACTTGATATTTGAAAGGTTCTGGGTGAAGCTGTTTGACCATGAACGACGAGCAAAGGCCCTGCAACTGCCACCTATGGGAGCAGAAGATGGCGGCATCAGGAGGATTGAGAAACCTCTCAAGGGCGCAAACTTGTCCCCAGCTTCTACAACCAGCACACATTGCCCACCTAGACTGAGAACAAATAAGTTTTTGACCTGAAGGTACCGGCCAAACACACAGAGGGCTAAGAGGCGCAATTGGAGTCCCACAGTGCCAAAAAGCAGCGTCCACCGCACCATCCCTAACAGGAAGACCCTGGAAGTCACAGGACTCCAGGTTTGTGGTACAAGGGTAACGGCTCTCCCACAAACCCGGGGCTGGAGGGGCGAGCCGCCTCCACATCGCTACACTGCTCGGTTAACTGTCCGGAGTATCAGCTGGAGGGGCTAGCTTGGTTCCCCCACAGCCCACGACAGCCTTTACCATGCAGGACTCTATTACCAAGCCCTCTTGCAGACGGCGTTGGATCGGCTTGCATATCCTCGCAACCTGTCTAGTGACCTTAACTCGATATATATTGCCTCACGAAGCCAGTACACTAGGCCTGATATATTTCACTCTCTTACGCTATGCTACAAGACTTCTCATAGAATACAACATACACTTGCCTCCCTCCACTATTTAGATCGGAAGACATTGCGTACCATAGGCTTATTCATGTTATTACATATGTTATTATATATCGATCTGATTGCTTACCCAGCTAGCATGTTATATATTTAAATCAGCATCAGAAAGCCTAACATAGTCTTAATGTCTGCAACGTGTTTCACTAATTCTTGCTACCATACTTTGAATCCTCACGCATGTTTATTAATCTCATATAAAAATGTGCACATCCAATCTACTACCTTGATTCTAAAACTTGATATGACGCTAGAAGATACCCCTCAAGACACTCAGCACAGGCAGAGCATCAGAAGCCTGCCCGATGGCTTCCGATGCTCTGCTACACTGCCGGGCGCCACGTGTGGCAACCCGGTAAGTGATCGCTCCTGGGGAGCGATCACCCAGTGGCCTGGCAGTCAGGAGATGTATTGCAGGATGCCTCGACATCGTGGCATCGCTGCAACACCGTTAGAATTGCTGGAAGCAATCATGATCGCTTCCAGAGCTCACATTTGCCATGGACGTACCAGGTACGTCTGAGGTCGGATGTACCTGGTATGTCCGCAGTCACAAAGGGGTGAAATTTTGTAGTCCCCAATTAGCCGATGTTACTGGCTTTTAGGGTTCCAGGTGTCTAAATAGTGTATATTTTTCCGGCCCCTATGCCATAGGCTTGTGGTCCCACCAGGCCAACATTAATCCTCATACTCTGAGGTATACGCCCATCAGTCTAACACATAGATATTGGCCTTGCACGGTTGCATAGAGAGGGCCTTACCTGTCACTCCCATACTATCTTCTGCTTTAAATGTCACATAGAGGCCGACACCCCACCACAACATTTGGTGGCCACAAAATCCCCTCGGGCCAACGCATAGTTAGAGCCTCTCAAGCCACTTGGCAACTAGCAGAGCCTCACCTGTCACCCTTTTAGTGGAATTTTTCCTCCGCTTGGCAATAGCTAGTCTGCCACTACCAATTAGGTTTCACACTAATGGTAATAGTACTTATAGGGATATGTTTTGCTCTGTCTATGCCGAGAAACGAGAGAAACTGGACATGTACATGCACAAGCTGGTGGATCTGGGGCACAGATACGGTGGTACGGCCTTCTATGATTAACACCATTCATTTTCAGCAAAAGTGGCTGCAGCTCTGACCAAGTTTAACTTCAATATGGTTTGGAGTAGACTAGATACGGAGTTATTCTGCAGACACTTTGCAGGCCTCAGTACTCCAGCTAGTGCAGTTTGCGCATCCACATCACACTCAACAAACTTATGGCCTAACATGGCAGAGGTTTCGCAGGGCTGCTCGGTTCCTTACACATCTATGAAATCTGATAAGGTAATTAAGGATAACAAATAACAATAACACATTTTTATCTTTTATTCCAAGTTTATAACTAGTGTTGTCGCGAACCCGAAATTTTCGGTTCGCGAACGGCGACCGCGAACTTCCGCAAATGTTCGCGAACCGGCGAACCGCGCGAACCGCCATTGACTTCAATGGGCAGGCGAATTTTAAAAACACCGGGACTCTTTCTGGCCACAATAGTGATGGAAAAGTTGTTTCAAGGGGACTAACACCTGGACTGTGGCATGCCAGAGGGGGATCCATGGCAAAACTCCCATGGAAAATTGCACAGTTGATGCAGAGTCTGCTTTTAATCCATAAAGGGCAGAAATCACCTAACATTGACACCTGTCCTCAAAGCCCAGCCCTGATACACACTGACACAGAGCAGAATAGAGACTGTTCCCCCTACATAGGGTCACTTGGCAGATATGGATTGACACCTGTCCTCAAAACCCCTGATACACACTGACACAGAGCAGAATAGGGACTGTTCCCCCTACATAGGGTCACTTGGCAGATATGGATTGACACCTGTCCTCAAAACCCCTGATACACACTGACACAGAGCAGAATAGAGACTGTTCCCTGTCCACAGAGACCATGATACACACTGACACAGAGCAGAATAGAGACTGTTCACCGTCCACAGAGACCATGATACACACTGACACAGAGCAGAATAGGGACTGTTCCCCCTACATAGGGTCACTTGGCAGATATGGATTGACACCTGTCCTCAAAACCCCTGATACACACTGACACAGAGCAGAATAGGGACTGTTACCCCTACATAGGGTCACTTGGCAGATATGGATTGACACCTGTCCTCAAAACCCCTGATACACACTGACACAGAGCAGAATAGGGACTGTTCCCCCTACATAGGGTCACTTGGCAGATATGGATTGACACCTGTCCTCAAAACCCCTGATACACACTGACACAGAGCAGAATAGAGACTGTTCCCTGTCCACAGAGACCATGATACATACTGACACAGAGCAGAATAGGGACTGTTACCCCTACATAGGGTCACTTGGCAGATATGGATTGACACCTGTCCTCAAAACCCCTGATACACACTGACACAGAGCAGAATAGAGACTGTTCCCTGTCCACAGAGACCATGATACACACTGACACAGAGCAGAATAGGGACTGTTACCCCTACATAGGGTCACTTGGCAGATATGGATTGACACCTGTCCTCAAAACCCCTGATACACACTGACACAGAGCAGAATAGAGACTGTTCCCCGTCCACAGAGACCATGATACACACTGACACAGAGCAGAATAGGGACTGTTCCCTGTCCACAGAGACCATGATACACACTGACACAGAGCAGAATAGAGACTGTTCCCCGTCCACAGAGACCATGATACACACTGACACAGAGCAGAATAGAGACTGTTCCCCCTACATAGGGTCACTTGGCAGGTATGAATTGACACCTGTCCTCAAAGCCCATGATACACACTGGGGGGAGCTACTGTCCTCCCCAACCCCTGCGCGGTGGGAGGGGGCCATAAATCACAATGGGGTGACCTACTGTCCTCGGCCCCCACCCCTGCGCGGTGGGTGGGGGGCATAAATCACAATGGGACGGACCTACTGATAGGAGTGGAGTATTGTTCATATCAGTTTAATACCTTCCGCGTCTCCTATCAGTGGACGTGTAAATGGCAGAGTTTTTTAATTGTTGAATCACCTCCCCTTTTTAGGCCAAGGTGGGAAGATGCTTAGACCACTGGTATATTGGTGCCATCTTGGAGGATTTTAATTTTTGGTTTGGTTTTTGAAGCCATAGTGCTGCACCAGTGGGCCTAAAAATTAGGCATGTACACATGCCTGAAAAATTTGGTATTGTTGCAGCCGCTGCTGTAGCAGAGGCCAGAAAAATTTATGTTTGTTTCACAGGCAGAAAGTGCCCTAAAACATGGCTGCTTGAACCCTAGTTGGTGGGGGATAATTCACGCAAGTCAGACGTCATTCAGAGCTAAAATACAGCAGCGTGTGGACCATTTTTAGCCCAAGGCAGCTCATCTCATCAGGCCTTTTTTAAGCGAATGTATCGCCCAGTGTCAGTCCCTTCGGGATCCATCCCTCATTCATCTTAATAAAGGTGAGGTAATCTAGACTTTTTTGACCTAGGCGACTTCTCTTCTCAGTGACAATACCTCCTGCTGCACTGAAGGTCCTTTCTGACAGGACACTTGAAGCGGGGCAGGCCAGAAGTTCTATCGCAAATTGGGATAGCTCACGCCACAGGTCAAGCCTGGACACCCAGTAGTCAAGGGGTTCATCGCTCCTCAGAGTGTCGATATCTGCAGTTAAGGCGAGGTAGTCTGCTACCTGTCGGTCGAGTCGTTCTCTGAGGGTGGATCCCGAAGGGCTGTGGCGATGCATAGGACTTAAAAAGGTCCGCATGTCCTCCATCAACAACACGTCTTTAAAGCGTCCTGTCCTTGCCGGCGTGGTCGTGGGAGGAGGAGGAGGAGGATGACTTCCACCTCTCCCCCTGTTAGATTCCCGTTGTGCTGTGACATCACCCTTATACGCTGTGTAAAGCATACTTATTAATTTATTTTGCAAATGCTGCATCCTTTCCGACTTGTTGTAATTCCGTAACATTTCCGCCACTTTCTGCTTATACCGGGGGTCTAGTAGCGTGGACACCCAGTACAGGTCGTTCTCCTTCAGCCTTTTTATACGAGGGTCCCTCAACAGGCACGACAGCATGAAAGACCCCATTTGCACAAGGTTGGATGCCGAGCTACTCATTTCCCGTTCCTCCTCCTCACTGATGTCATTGAAGGTATGTTCTTCCCCCCAGCCACGTACAACACCACGGGTACCAGATAGGTGACAACGAGCACCCTGGGATGCCTGTTGTGTTTGGTCTTGCTCCTCCTCCTCCTCCTCCTCAAAGCTACAATCCTCCTCTGACTCCTCTTCCTCACAATCCTCTTCCAGCGTTGCCGCAGGTCCAGCAAGCGATGCTAATAAGGCTGTTTCTGGGGGTGATGGTGACCACAACTCTTCCTCTTCCTCTTCACGCTCATCTACAGCCTGATCCAGCACTCTTCGCAGGGCACGCTCCATGAAGAAAACAAATGGTATGATGTCGCTGATGGTGCCTTTGTTGCGACTGACTAGGTTTGTCACCTCCTCAAAAGGACGCATGAGCCTACAGGCATTGCGCATGAGCGTCCAGTAACGTGGCAAAAAAATTCCCAGCTCCCCAGAGGCTGTCCTAGCACTCCGGTCATACAAATATTCATTAACGGCTTTTTCTTGTTGGAGCAGGCGGTCGAACATTAGGAGTGTTGAATTCCAACGTGTCGGGCTGTCGCAAATCAAGCGCCTCACTGGCATGTTGTTTCGCCGCTGGATATCTGCAAAGTGCGCCATGGCCGTGTAGGAACGCCTGAAATGGCCACACACCTTCCTGGCCTGCTTCAGGACGTCCTGTAAGCCTGTGTACTTATACACAAAGCATTGTACGTTCAGATTACACACATGTGCCATGCACGACACATGTGTCAACTTGCCCAACTTCAATGCCGCCAACAAATTTGTTCCGTTGTCACAAACCAGTTTGCCAATATCCAGTTGCTGTGAAATCAGCCACTTTTCCACCTGTGCGTTCAGGGCGGACAGGAGTGCTTGTCCGGTGTGACTCTCTGCTTTCAAGCAAGTCAAACCCAAGACGGCGTGACACTGCCGTATCCGGGATGTGGAATAGTATCTGGGGAGCTGGGGGGTGCCGTTGATGTGGAGCAAGACGCAGCAGCAGAAGAGGACTCAGCCGAGGAGGTTATGGAAGAGGATGGAGTAGGAGGAGTAGAGGAGGTGGCAGCAGGCCTGCCTGCAAGTCGTGGCGGTGTCACCAACTCCTCTGCAGAGCCACGCATTCCATGCTTGGCAGCCGTCAGCAGGTTTACTCAATGCGCAGTGTAGGTGATATACCTGCCCTGACCATGCTTTGCAGACCAGGTATCAGTGGTCAGATGGACACTTGCCCCAACACTGTGTGCCAGACATGCCATTTCTTCCTTTTGCACAATCGAGTACAAGTTGGGGATTGCCTTTTGTGAAAAGAAATTTCGTCCGGGTACCTTCCACTGCGGTGTCCCAATAGCCACAAATTTTTTGAACGCCTCAGACTCCACCAGCTTGTATGGTAAAAGCTGGCGGGCTAATAGTTCAGACAAGCCAGCTGTCAGACGCTGGGCAAGGGGGTGACTTTCTGACATTGGCTTCTTACGCTCAAACATGTCCTTGACAGACACCTGACTGTGAGCAGATGAGCGGGAACTGTTCAAGGCGAGAGACAGAGTGGCGGATGGTTGAGAGGGGGCAAGGAGGACAGCAGTGGTTGACGTGGCTGAAGATGCTGGACCAGGAGGAGGATGGCGGCTTTGAGTTTGTGTGCTGCTTGTACTCATGTGTTGATCCCATAGGCGTTTGTGATGTGCGATCATGTGCCTACGCAAAGCAGTTGTACCTAGGTGGGTGTTGGACTTCTTTTGGCACAGGTTGCAAATGGCATCGCTGTTGTCAGAGGCAGGCACACAAAAAAAAGTCCACACTGCTGTGCTCTGCAATGACGGCATTCTGGTGGTGGACACAGCATGCGTTGATTGGCGTGCTGTCGGGCTGACCCCGGGTGCCGATGCATGCTGTCTGACTGTGCCACTAGCTCCTTTCGACGACCTCCCCTGCTTCCAACTCGTCTCCTCCTCCTCCTCTCTGTCTCCCCATCTGAACTTTCGCCCTGTTCTTCTTCTTGCCGAGCGGGCACCCACGTGACATTCATGGACGCATCACCATCATCAACCGCTTCACTTGTATCGGACAACTCAGCAAAGGAAGCAGCAGCGGGTACAACATCATCATCATCACACCGTACATCCATGTGTGTAATGCTGCCTGACTGAGACATATCCCTGTTATCTACATCCTCTGGCAATAATGGTTGCGCATCACTCATTTCTTCAAACAGATGTGTAAATAACTCCTCTGACACATAAAGTGAAGCGGCTGTGGTGCTAGTGTTGGCGGCAGGCGGGTGAGTGGTATCTTGAGAGGTGCCCGAAGCAAAGCTGTAGGAGGATGGTGCGTCAAGGTTCCGAGCGGAAGCTGTAGAAGATTGGGTGTCCTGTGTTAGCCAGTCAACTATGTCCTCAGAACTTTTCAAGTTCAGGGTACGTGGCCTCTGAAAATTGGGCATTATTCTAGGGCAAAAGGGAATCACAGCACCACGACCATGACGGCCCCTGCGGGGTGGCCTGCCTCTGCCTGTCATTTTTTTTGGATTAGTGGTACTATGCATGCAAGCTACTGTGAGACCAGATATGAGTCGCAATGTGCACTGGCAGAGGTTGGCAGAGTACATGCTTTAGGCCAGACACACCCGCTTGAAGACAAGTAACTGCTATTCAATCTATAACAGTGAAAAAAGTTTTTGGGTCTTAAATGCACGCTATTGTGCCACCAGATATTAGTGGCAATGTGCACTTGCAGAGATTGGCAAAGTACACGCTGTAGGCCTGACACACCCGCTTGAAGACAACTGCTATTCAATCTATAACAGTGAAAAATGTTTTTTGGTTTTAAATGCACGCTATTTTGACACCAGATATTAGTGGCAATGTGCACTTGCAGAGGTTGGCAGAGTACACGCTGTAGGCCTGACACCCGCTTGCAGACAAGTAACTGCTATTCAATCTATAACAGTGAAAAAAGTTTTTTGGTTTTAAATGCACGCTATTGTGCCACCAGATATGAGTGGCACTGTGCACTGGCAGAGTACACGCTGTTGGCCTGACACACAGACGCTTGCAGACAACTAACTGCTATTCAATCTATTACAGTGAAAAAAGTTTTTTGTTTTTAAATGCACGCTATTGTGACACCAGATATGAGTGGCAATGTGCACTTGCAGAGGTTGGCAGAGTACACGCTGTAGGCCTGACACACCCGCTTGAAGACAACTAACTGCTATTCAATCAATAACAGTGAAAAAAGTTTTTTGGTTTTAAATGCACGCTATTGTGACACCAGATATGAGTGGCACTTTGCACTGGCAGAGTACACGCTGTTGGCCTGACACACAGACGCTTGCAGACAACTACCACTGGGGGTAGTGCTCACTGACCCCACCCCAGCAGAAGAGCTAGCATCTGGGCAGAGTACAGCTAGCCTCTGCCCTCTCTACCTCTTTGTTCTGGGGCCTGACAACCCACCAACCAACCCAGCTGAACCGCTGGCTACGGGGCAGAGCACCGCTGGCCTCTACCCACCAGGCACGGAGGGGGGAGATGGCAACAGCTTTGTCCAACCAGGGGAGAGGGCATCCTGGTTGTTTCCCCGCAGGACACTGTATCTGCAACTGGACACATGTGGCTGGAGGCCATCTGGACAACTACTCCTTTTGGGAAAGGCCAACAGAGTATCAGAGCCCCAGACCGATTGGAGGTCTGGAGTCTGGATAGTCTCCCTGGTAAAGGGGAGATGTGTGACAAACCCCCCTTTTTTAGGGAGTTTGCCATGAGTTTTTGGAGGGGACTACTTGCCAGCCTCCTGCCCCAAGACTATGGGCCCTGCAAAAAGACAGGCAAAAAAGTGACTTCCATGGGAATATGTGCCTCTTCCCCTCCCCCTTTTTCCTGTCCTATTGTTCTCCACCATGGCGCTGTCCCAGGGACACTGCCAGACCAGTTGAAACTGGCACAATATAATATACACACTACTATGGATAATAACCGTAGTGAGATGTATGAAAGTACTTAACTTAATTATAATACAGCCTCCCAAGATCGTTACCCAGAGAAGACGACCTTTTCATACAGAGATAACCAAAAAACAACACAGAACTTCGGGATACGGCTGGAAGTTAATCTAAAAGGAACATGAAAATATACAACAATAGTGAAGCACAGTTAACACGTTTTTTTGCGCTGAATACAAATGCACTCACAGGATAAAGTAGAATATATCGCTCATAGGGTGCCTCCCCTGGTTGGAAATGGGGGGGTTGGTAATCCCTTGGCTCCGTTATCAGCTTCCTTAATGATGCTCAGGACTCCAAACGGGTAATGGTAGAAAAAGATGTTTTTTATTGATTAAAAGTGAATAATCACCATCAATATAAAATATATTTAAAAGAAAGAACGGTATGGTCCTACGCGTTTCGTTCTGCAAAGAACTTCATCAGGG
Source organism: Pelobates fuscus (assembly GCF_036172605.1). Classification (NCBI taxonomy): domain Eukaryota; kingdom Metazoa; phylum Chordata; class Amphibia; order Anura; family Pelobatidae; genus Pelobates; species Pelobates fuscus. The sequence continues at coordinate 230,048,030 of NC_086318.1, forward strand.
ACCGTATACAAAATAAATTAAAATCAATATGCAATTACAGCATGTGAAAAATACATCCTATTCCCCCCATCCCCGAGTCCTCTTTAAATAGGGCTACTCCCTGTGTCCATTGGTGGTTCCGTGGGTGGTGTCCAGTGTCCGTTGCTTGATTGGTTCCATAAGGGAGCTGAACAGCTGCTTTCTATCCTCCTCGTATTGCTGTGATCAAATTTTGGCGCGTTCGGATAACCGGAACCGGAAGTGGGGATTGAACCGCACTTCCGCGTTCCACTTGCGTTCCATTTGCGTTCCACCAGCGGTTCACATGCGTTCCACCTTCGTTATAATTCAGCACAAATATACAACCAGAAAAAAAACAATATATTCTATCTGCTAAAAAGAAAAAAGATATTAATAACCTTATCGACTGCATATTTTATGAAAATTAGCAACAATTTATTTTTTTTTTTTGCATAATCAATCATTATTAACTGCTGTGTTAAACAATGACACACACTATTTCTTAAAGTGAGAGATAAAAAAATGCAAAATTTTATGGTATATATGGACCTAACGGGAAAAAGGACATATATACAAAGTGTAACATACACAACTAGACTATATAATATATATATCCATATTCATTGATTTGTTAATATGTAATCAATGTCGTAAAGATAATTTTAAGAATAATACATTTTGAGAATAATACATTTTAATCAATTTTAATCAATTTTGTGATGTACCTATAAAGAAAATCTCCAATATTAAATGGAGTTATAGTACATTTTAATCAATTTTGTGATATACCTATAGAAAAAATCTCCAATATTAAGTGGGGTTACACATATATTTAATATCCCAAATCAATATCCTCTGATTTGTTGATATGTGATTGGTGCCACAAATGTAATTTAAGGATAGTAAATTTTAAGAATGATGCATTTTTTTCAAAAATAATGCATTTTTTTTCAATTTTGTGATGTTCCTATAGAAAAAATCTCCAATATTAAGAGGAGTTACACATATATCTAATATCCCAAATAGTGGGGTTATTCCCTAGCATTTTTATTATCAAATACAAATAAAGTAATATTTTAGAATTTCTGCCTAATTGCAGAGTATAGCAAATTAATACTCCCTAATACGATTTTGACTAATATACGTGATGAACAGTCTAATTGTGCATGTTCGTCCAAATATCCCATATAGAAGAAAATATATTAGAAAATTAATAGAGTGACAAAAACCCAATGGAATAAAATACATAAAATAATCTTAATCCAAAAAACAAACTAAGTCAATACCAATATTGAGACCCTTGGGCTCTAGGGTCTTCAACTTGTGTATCCAGAAGGTTTCCCTCTGGGATAACTTCTGGATTCTATCACCCCCTCGCCAGAATGGAAAAACTCTTTCGATACCCATAAAGCTAAATCCCTGAAAAGTAAATGATGGACAATTGGAACAGTGGGCCGAGACTGAATGAGTTGGAATTTTTTTCTTGATGTTATTTAGATGTTCAAGTATTCTAACCTTTAGAATCCTCTTTGTCCGTCCAACGTACTGTTTGCCGCATGGACATTGTAGTAGGTAAACCACATAGTCCGTGTGGCAACTAATTTCAGATTTCACCTTAAATGTTTCCCCTGTGATGTTACTATGAAAAACCTTGGTTTTAAATGATGATGTGGTGGTACAGGCTTTACAGGTTCCACAGCCTCTAAAAGAGCCAATGGTCGAAGAAAGCTGGGTGTTAGGATGTTTAATAGCATAGCTAGGAGCCAGTAGATTCTTAAAATTCTTGTTCTTTTTGTAAATCACCATAGGGCGATCCGATAAAGACCCTCCCAAGACTGGGTCCTGGAGTAAAATGGGCCAAAATTCCTGTAGACTTTTTTTAATTTTATAATGATCGGTATTATATTGGGTTATGAAAGATGATTTAAAGTTTTTGTTCTCATTCACCCTACTTTTGTCTTCTAGCAAAGAGCTACGCTGCACCGAGCTAATAGAACGGATTTCTCTATCCAGATAATTTTTATTGTAGCCCCTATCGGTGAGTTTTTTCTTGATGTATGATGATTGTGTCTTGAAATCCTGAAGATTGGAACAATTTCGTCTGACACGTGTGAACTGGCTCCTGGCTATACCACGTAGCCACGGTTTGTGGTGACAGCTTCGTTGGTGTACGTAGCCGTTACCATCTGTAGGTTTGAAGAAACACCTTGTCTGTATTTTTTCTTGATCACAAAAAAGGACAAGGTCCAAAAAATGGATTTCATATTTATTCCATTCTGGAGTGAAAACCAAATTGTACTGGTTACCATTAAGGTATTGAACAAAATCTTGAAAATCAACTGAAGACCCCTTCCAAATAATAATAACATCATCGATGTATCTCCGCCATAGGACCAGGTTCTCCCTCCAGCCATGCCCAGACCACACGAAAAGTTCTTCCCATCTTCTCATGTAGGTGTTGGCATAGCTGGGGGCGAACCTGGTACCCATGGCAGTCCCAGTGATTTGTAAATAATAATCACCATTAAAGAAAAAATAATTGTGATCCAAAATAAATTGAACTGAGGACAAAATGAACTCCCTATGGCCTGTAAGTAATGTATTGTCTCTGGACATATAGTAATCAACTGACTCCAACCCCAAATGGTGGCTGATCACAGTATACAGAGAGGTCACATCCAATGTGGCCCAACTGTATTCTGGATTCCATTCGATACATTCCAGCTCTTGTAAAAAGGATTTTGTGTCCCGCACATAGGAAGGTGCTCCCTGTGCGTACTTCTGTAAGAATGAATCCACATAGGCGGATAAATTGGCTGTTAGTGAATTTACTCCACTAATAATGGGGCGCCCAGTTGAAACTGGCTGCTTTGTCCCTCCTCAATCTCTCATCAGCCCTTGCTATTGTCTGACCCCACCCTTCCCTGTACTATAGGGCACTTTTAACATTGGACATATTGAGCGCTTAGATCCAAGCTATCTGGGGATATGTTGGACATATAGGTTAAACATTGTATTATAAGAGTTATGTATTTTTATGTGGTTTTTGTAACAGTTTTGAGATATTTCCTGTACCTAGAGATAATTAAGTTACCACAGCCACTTAAGCCAATTATCTCCAGGATAGAGGAGAAGATAGACCAGCCGCACAGACTAAATCTGTGGAACTGTTTTGTGCATGAAAGCCATGCTTGCGGTCAGTCAAATGTGACTTCCATAAAACTTTTGAACCCCTGCTCTGATATGGGTGATTTTTGGAAATGTTGTTCACCCAGATCAGGGCTATCCAGGGATTATGGGGGTATGTTGATGTTTTGGGGTGTTTCTGGACTTTGGGTAAAAATGGGTATTTTCTGCCTGTGGTAATTGAGTTAGTCCATTGTGTTTGGTAATTGTATCACAGGCAGAGGGGAGGGTTTGTGTACATTAGCTGGGAGTGTCTAACTGTACAATACTGTGTTGATTGGCTGTTGTGACTTTGTGTCCTGTGCTCCACAAGGTCCATGTGGGTGGTAACCTTGTGGGGAAAACTGTATATAAGAAATGCCTTTGTGCTCATTAAACCAGTTTTACTTCACCCTCAATTTAGAGTCCTGTCTCTTATTGGGGGAATCTGCTACAAGGGATTGCTATGCTCTTCATACCCCCATGAATAATCACCAAGCTCTTTTAAGAGCTTGTTCCTGCTTCACTCTCTGGGGAAAGAGAGGTTCACCCACTGGAACCTGGAGCCTTGTCGTAGGTGACCCCACGGTCGTTCGGGGGGTCTGCAGTACTTATGGTGTCAAGTGGAGTGCTTGGAGCCCTCGGGAAGCACTAGGAGCATCCGTCAGCGGAGGTACTCAGTCGGGGTACCAGGTGATCCATTACACTTACAAACTTCTATGCACTCCTGAGATCCAGTTTGGTAAAGATCTTAGCACCCTGGAGTCTATCAAACAATTCGGAGATTAGAGGAATAGGATAGGCATTCCTAACAGTAGTCTTATTTAATGCTCTGTAGTCAATGCATGGCCATAATTCTCCATCAAAAAAGAAGCCTGCACCAGCAGGTGAGGATGATTTCTGTATATGGCCCTTGTTTAGTGAGTCTTTGATATATTCTTCCATTATTTTACTCTCCTGTGGCGAGAAGGCATATACTGCCCCTTTAGGTGACATAGCACCAGGTAACAGATTCATGGAGCAGTCATATGACCTGTGAGGAGGTAAGATATTGTACAAAAAATGTACTATAACGTAACCTAAGAAGTGAAGATGTGCTATCACCAAGAGTGTACCTCACTCACTCAAAATGAAATGTATAAAAGAACAACAGATTAGCTGATATAGCTGCAAAAAGCCATAGGGGCTTAAAAGGTGGGATAGCACATACAATATAACAGGTGCAAATAAAGATACAACCTGTGTAACAGGACGAGATCTGGAACAAATCTAAAGGATAATAAATTATATATAGTGAAGTATGTAATGACAGGTGAAGACAGCACCCACGAGGTAGAGAACTTACAAGAAGTACTGATGGTCTGCGCTCACCTCCCCTTAGGGGTATCTGTATACAGGGAACTCTTCAAGTGTAAATCCTCAAAAGGATAAAAATATATACATAGAGTAGTACTGTTAAAATGTAAAACAATTTTTATTGCACTGATTGCACTTACATTCAGGTAGCAATCAGCAAGCAGATCTCCACTAGCAAGTGGAACAGGATGGTAAAAGAATCTGTACAGAAGGTGGAACAGCAGCTGGTCACAAACCACTAAGTGCCAAAAATAATAATACATTAACAAATACATTCATAAAATAAAATAAAACATCTTTAGAATACTCAATCCAACGCGTTTCGTCAAAGGAGACTTCCTCAGGGATATGATATGATATTGTTATTTTTGGCACTTAGTGGTTTGTGACCAGCTGCTGTTACACCTTCTGTACAGGTTCTTTTACCATCCTGTTACACTTGCTAGTGCTCGGCTTCCGTCAGTTTCTCCGGTATCATTTGGTGCATTGGCCGGGAAGCTCATCGTTCAACGGTAGCTGAGAAGCAGAGGCGTGAGACGGTCTATCTTTGCCCACGCTCTCTACGGCGCACCCCTGAACTTCTGCGTGGACCTCCTTTCGTCTCGGCGCCACTGGTCTGTTGTCCAGGAGATCATCGGCCTCTACGTAGTAAGTGCTGGGGTGTCCCCGTCGATGAATGTGAACTCAGGTTCAGGAACGAGGAGGTAAGACGACTACTGTTTTAGACGGTGGACCCACTAGGGGTATTGGATACCGATTGTGCGGTAGGCCCATAAGGGGTTATATGTGTATGGAATTGGCCCCCTCCAGCGGAGGGAAGGAGCGAAGGTGCACCGCTCGTAATTCAACGCCCTGTAGTCCGCCCGTTTAATTTTGGATTGGAGTCAGGCTGGGTCCTGTGTAAATAGCCCAAGCCGGACACCGGTGTCTTGTCTAGACTAGCGTTCTAGGGTGTATATTTCGTTCGCTAGGTCGGAGGGACCGGGAGACTAAACGGCGCCTGTGTAAATTTGGTTCGCTAGATCTCAACCTATCTTGGCTAAGTGGGAAGGCGTGTAAATTTGGAACCCACTAGACTATTGATAGAGTAGATAGACTAAAAGGGTTCTGTTGTAAATTCCGCCCTCTAGTTCGCTATATGTGGTGCTTGGGCAGCGAGGCTAACCAAAACAGATGTAAATAGTTTTAGGTAGTCCTTCAAGGTACTGGCCACTAGATTAGTTGGGAAATTGTAAATGTGTTAAAGATTGTTGTAGTAGAGTGTATATCTTGCTAGATAGCGTGAGCTCTGCCGTCTAGCGAGAGTGTGAATAGTGTGTAACTGTATTATAGCGCACGGTACCATAACCATGTATAATAACTACTGATACTGTAAATAACTACTAATAACTGTCGTTTATGTTGTATGTTTAACACCATAACCACTACTAATTGAACTGTGACTTTAAATTGTACTCTAACCAATGCTAACCGTACTATAACTACTGTTTGTAAAGACGACGTTACTGGGGTGTGTTATAGACGGGTAATTCAGATATTGAGAATTATAACGTGGGTGATTGTATAGTTTTGCCAAAAGGCATAGTAATAGTTATTTAGTGACTGGTGTAACAGCTGTGTGTGTACGGGAATTCCCTGTATGTTTTGTTGTGTGCGTTTCACCTAGTAACTGTACCACGTGGTGCTGTTGCCAAGGGAACGGGTGTGACCGTTGGGAGTGTGTTTGTTTGGTTTCTGTTGGAGACGACGCTTCATTGTTAAGTATGGGTGCGTCAGATTCAACGGTTATGGATCCCTTAGGATGTATGTTAAAAAACTTTAAAAAGGCATATAATGTATGTGATTTGGGGGTAAAGATGTCTCCAACACGCCTGACTACTTTATGTAGTAGGGAATGGCCTACTTTGGTGGCTGCATGGCGACCACGTGGCATTTTGGATCCTAATCTGGTGCAGCGCGTACACGTGGCTGTATCGGGTAGGCCTGAACTTTACCGCCAGTTGATTGTTGGAAGCAGGCCGTAAATGACTTGCCAAAATGGATCAGGGTATGCCACGAGGAGCAATGTCGCCTCATGGTGGCCAGAACTTGGTTGTCCACTAAGGCCGTGATTACGCCCATTTTGGACACGCCCCCTGAGTCAGAGATCCCCATGCCGCCCCCTTACTCCTCCTCTACAGGAAGAGGAAGAGGAGGTGCTGTTGGTAACGCTACTCCCCTTGCCCTGTTGTCCCCACCTACTCCCTCCTCTAGCTCAGAGTCCAGCCCTCTTGTTTTAAACCCTCCCCTTCTGGTACCTACCCCTATTAACTCCACCTACCCAGATTTGGCGCCATTTCTAGTTCCTGGTCAGGCTCCTCCCAGCCCGGCCCGGAATATTTTACTTACTGACCTTCCCTTCAGTAAAGAAAAAGCGTCCCCTTTCCCTCGTCTTACTACCACTCGACCGGAACCCCTAACTGACATTTCTAAATGAAGCCCCATACTAACCCGACAACTGACCGGTACCCTCCAACCCCGACATTATCAAATGCCTCTCCGACTGACACCGGGCCCGACACATATAAACGGTGAGGGCCAGTTACAACACGCTGATCCCGTATTCGTTTATGTTACCTTCACTACAACTGATCTATTTAACTGGAAGACCCATAACTCCTCATACACCGATAAACCTCAAGCTATGACGGATTTGATTACTTCCATAATCCAGACACATAATCCCACTTGGGCTGATTGCCAGCAATTGCTTATGACATTGTTCAATAACGAGGAAAGAACACGGATAAACCAAGCGGCAATTAAAGCGCTGGAAGAAGTGGCCCGTATTCAAAATCAGGCCAACCCGGCAGCATGGGCCGCAGCCCATTATCCAAATGCAGATCCAAATTGGAATGTCAATGGCGCAGACATGGCCCATTTACAAGCATACAGGGACGCCATTATTGCTGGCATGAAAGCCGGAGGGAAAAAGGTGATTAATATGTCTAAGACGGCTGAGGTATTGCAGAAATGTGATGAATCGCCCAGTGCCTTTTATGATCGATTACTGGAGGCATACCGGTTGTATACCCCCTTTAACCCCTTAAGGACCAAACTTCTGGAATAAAAGGGAATCATGACGTGTCAGACATGTCATGTGTCCTTAAGGGGTTAATCCAGAGGCTCCTGAGAATTCCCGGATGGTTAATTCTGCCTTTGTCAGCTAGGCCTACGGAGATATAAAGCGAAAGTTACAGAAGTTAGAAGGGTTTGTAGGGATGTCTATAACCCAACTAATGGAGATAGCAAATAAGGTTTATATGAATAGGGAGACAGAGACGAAAAAGGAAGAAGAGCGAAAGATGTGAAGGAAAGCAGACATGCTAGCAGTAGCTATTGCAGGCGTAGATAGAAGGGAAAAGGAAGTGCATAGGGGAACGGAGAAAGGCGAGAATAAGTGGAATAGGGAGCCTTTAAGTAGGAACCAATGCGCGTATTTTAGGGAAGAAGGGCATTGGAGAAGTGAGTGTCCGCAGAGGGAACAACATGAGAGAGATAGACCAAGGGCAGGATATAGCAATAATTATAGAGGCAGAGCGAGAGGAAGAGGAGGCCCTGGAGGAAATAGTGGGAATAATAGATGAAGCGTTAGTGGAGATAGATATTATCGACGGAAGGTTAAATGGCGCACAAGGAGGAAAATATATATGTATAGCGAGCATACACAATATAAATCAAAACAAATAGCTGCAACTCACTGGGAGTCCTGGTGAGATCTCCTAAGTGTTAAATAGGTAATAAGGAATAGTGAGTGCGCTTACAATAAATAAAATACAGTGTTAATCACACCTAAAAAATCTGAAGGGCATATAATTTGATTACAATGCAATAATACCAAAGGGCTATAGTGCTTTAAGAAGTTTACACAATATGTGGAGTGCCAAAGTGCACATATGTGCAGACAAGGGATATCCAATATAAATAAAAAAAGGACTGATATACTTGCAGAGCTTCTGGAACAAATAATACACGGCTCTGTAATACAAATAATACAACACCTAGTGCAATATGTTTGTACAGTGCAAAAATAACAATAAATAAATAGGTATCTCACTCACAATGGTGGAGTGGTTGAAGAACCACCCCAAACTATCAGGCTCCAGGGAGGATCAGCCCCCAGTGATCGTGGGATCCACTCAGTGTAGAAAGAACGTGGGCCAATCCGGATATGTGTGAACCAAGAATTTCTTTATTACCAATGCATAAAAATATAAAACACCAGTCTCCTGCAACCTGCTACCGATAGTCCGAGAAAGAGAGAGAAGGTCTATAATCAGAGTGTCCTCCTCGCAGCTCATTCCTCATGGATACACTGTGTAGGTGCAAAAACTTCCGGATTGTTCAGATGCAATGCATTTCGCCCCACCTACGGGGCTTTTTCAAGCATAATCCACGTTCCTTGGGTCTTTCTTTATATAGGCTAACTCATTAGACAATTTGGAGCAGTCCATTGCAATTAAGTCCAGGAGTATATACATAAACTCCAAACATTATAATAAAAGGAAGGAGTGAAAGAAATAAAGGAGAAATTAAAAAACCTCAAATGCAAATATTCAATAAATATATACAAATCATTCCAGCACAAATACATGGTTAACTAGATGCATCGTATAATTATATTCACCTCATCTGTTTAACACCCAATTGTGTAACAAAAGTGCAATGTGCAGTGTACATAAAATATACCTTCTTAAAATCCATTATATATCAATCAGAAAATATAAAAAAAATTATTATATAACTACATATTTAAAGCTAAAAACTACATATAGTATATGTATAGAGAAAAATTTATAGAGAAAAATTTGTATAGAGAAAAAATTGTTGGTTAAAGTGCAAGGCTTATTATTCCCAATTGCAAGACACAAAATGAGAAAACAATTATTTAATGTATAATCACTTATGATGGAGATATGTATCCACAGCTTCCACCTAGATACTTAGCAGTGATTTAAGTGAACTCTCTTTTAACAAAATCAGAAACTAATTATACAATTTAGGGAAAAAGCTTTCCAAGTGGTATATCCGCTAAACAACGGATTTCTCTTTCCCCTTTTTTTTCCTTAAAAGTTCAAAGACTATAGAGTGATATTGTGAGGATACATAGAATTCAGTATCTTATAAGATAATTAGAAAGAGATGACAATACAATAACCTGAAATTATTATAAAAACATCCTAAAAAATTACTTTTATAAAAATGTCTATAAATGTCTAAAAATGTCTATAGAAAGCTACTATAAAAAATTAAAAAAGATCGAAATCAATATTTAGGCCAGTAGGGGACATAGTATCGAGGTAATAGACCCATTTCATTTCCTCTTGGCCAATTTTTCTAATAAAGTCACCTCCCCTCCAATTTTATGGCAAGACAGGAGGCTTCATATTTGCTTTATCTTTCTTTACTGAAACCTCCCAGCAGCAAAGAAATAGTTAACAGTAGTATAAAAAATGCAACCAATTAGAGTGTACATCAGTATTATATGGCATTATGGAGCTCCTCCCAATCCCTCTTTCTTTGCTGCTTGCCTCCCAGGTGAGTCTATTCCAATTATTGTGCTATAATTTGTATGCCTTTAACACTATTTTGAGTTAACTTGTATATTATCTGATTTAATTTTTCCTTATTTCATAGTCTATTTATTTCACATATGTCCTTTGGTTCCTTACATACAGCAGGGACCTTTGTCCTTAGTTTATTTTCATCTATTTTCCCACTGTTGGTTAGCCAGCATTAATCTTTGAAATCGCGGTTTCTTTAAAACCGCGATTTATTAATTTATTAAGCTGATTTGCCTCCCAGCCACGGTATTTCTCAGTTTTAAACCGCGGCTGGTTTCTCTCACCCCGTTCAATTACTGCCGCGGACTCCATTTCCCAGGAGTCCGTGGCTCAACCTTTTCTCGCCTTTTCCTGGCTCCCCCCCTTCCCGCGTCTGTATACTTACCAGACGCACTCCTTCCCGCCTTCTGTTATCGGCGGCCATCTTCTGCGTGGTCTCTTCGTCTCTGCGGCGCGCTTGCACCCTCTACCGCCGGATCCGGTAAGTACAAGATTTATTTATTTATTTAGTTATTTTTTTTCTAGCACTTTTAAAGTGCAAATACCCATTTTCACCTTACAGGTTACGAATTAACAAGATACCAGCAATAATATTATTAATAAAGTGGCCTCTGTGGGTGACCCCCACCTTATAATTTACTCTGTATTTGAGTTCTTTCTTGTGGGTGACCCCCACTTCGACAAGCATTCAGGTGTCATAACACCGCCATTCAGGGGTGACCCCCCACGTTTAGTACTCAGGTATTTAAAGTGACACATCACTTCATATTAAAGACATAACCTGTCTAATTACTTTAGTGGTGAAATCCACCTACTATTATTACAGTGGTACAACCCACTTGTGTATGTTAGTGGTAACCCCACTATTTATTATTGTGCCGCCCTTACTCATTTATTGCGCTAATAACTTGGGTGACCCCCAATCTAAACTTTTTACTTAAAAAACTGTTGGGTGACCCCCATTTTACCTGATATTCCCTAATATTTGACTACTGGTCATATTTGTCCAAGACAACCATGTCTGATACTACGGAACCAGCAATCTCACAAGAACTTAGAGCCTGGCTGGTCTCTACTATTGCCGAGTCTATCCCCAAGGCGTTAGCAGCCTTCCAAGATAGGACTTCTACCGAAGTCAACCCTACCACTCGCTTGCCCTCTGATTCCGAGGACTCTCAGCCCTCAGACCAAGAAACCACACGCAAGCGCCCCTGGAAAGGGGATAGTAGGACTGCTGGCAAGGGCAAGGCTCCTGCCAAATCCCTGAAAATGGCTGTCTCCCACTCCGCCCACATAACCTCCGATCCCCTAGAGGGCTCTGCATTCCACACGGGCGATAGAGTTGAGGACTATTACCTTGGCTATTCCGATGAGGACCCCTCGGTGAATGCGCTAGGGGATACCCCATCGGAATTTGTCAAGGAGACCTTCCTTATTCCAAAAGACAATGACACTAAAACAACGCAGAAAGGAACCGACTCAGACATCCTCCTGGATGCTTCGGGTGCCCCCTTTTTTGATCCCAGAATCATCAGGCATCCACGATCAGCCGAATGGTCCCCACCGGACCACATCGCTAACTTCTGTAAAATGTGGTTACGCAAACCACTTGATAAAGAGATCAGGGCGAAACTCAGAGCCGAGTGCCCTCGACCTACCATCCCAAATAAAGTAGCTCTCACACCAGAGTTCGACCCGTTACTTGTAACCTTCCTCACTAAGACGGGGAAGGACCCTCGTAAAGGAATTGAACAGGGCCTCAAGACAGCCCAAGATAAACTTTTGGACATATCTGGCCCAATTGTTCAAATCTTCATTCTGGCTGACGAAGCCTTAACCAGTGGGGAATTCAACCCCAATACAGTTAGAGAATGGGCCCAGAGAGCCTTATGCCTCCTGGGCAATGCAAATGTGGCAATGCAAATGTCCACTTAGAGGCGCAGGGCGGCACTATACAAGCTAGATGCTAAACTAGCCGATCTGAGCTCCCGAGAACTGGGACCAGAGGCCAATGGATTATTTGGAGACTCATTTATGAAGGACCTCTCCAAACATGTGGCTGTATTTACCACATTAAATAAGGCCCAATCATCCGTACGCAGGGTTTTTCGCTCCCAGTCAACCCGTTTTTCTGGGAGAGCTGGACGTTTCAGAGGCCGAACGAACAGCAGAGCTGCCTTCACAGGCTACAGGCCTCGCCCAACAGAGAACTATTGGCAATCGGGACAACCCCGACCATATCACAGACAGTTATTCAATAACAGAGGATCCATCCGGGGACGTGGTTCTGCCTCCCTACGCGGACGAACTGCTCAAGGTAATCAACCTTCCTTTTTTAAAAGGAACCTATTGCAGGCAGACTAACCCTTTTTTCCCACAGAGGGAGTTACTGTCACAAGACCTATGGGTCCTACACACAGTCCAAGGGTTCACTATAGACTTTCTCAACACTCCCTTCCAGGACACACCTCCTACACCTCTACTGATGTCCACATCAGACAATCTGACACTGCAAACAGAATTGCACAAACTCTTACAGAAAGGGGCGATAGAGAAATCCCCCTTTCCTCAAACATTTATCAGCAACATATTTTTAGTCCACAAAAAAACTGGAGACCTGCGCCCAATCATCAATTTGAAGGATCTGAACCGATCCGTCAGGTACCGTCATTTCAAGATGGAAGGCATCCATCTTCTCAGGGACCTCCTTTGCGTGGGAGATTGGTTCTCCAGATTCGATCTCAAAGACGCATATCTCCCAGTCCCTATTGCTCGCAATCACCGAGCCTTCCTCCAATTTCTCTGGCAGGACGAAATCTGGCAATTTACATGCCTCCCGTTCGGCCTTTGCTCCGCACCATGGTGTTTCACCAAACTGATGAAACCAGTAATGGCGCTACTCCGATTTCAAGGGATTCGGTCCATCATATATTTGGACGACATCCTGATAATGGCTCAGGATCCACACCTCTTGCACAAACACACGAACATGACAACAGCCTTGCTCCAAAACCTAGGGTTTGTGATCAATTTTAAAAAATCGTCCCTCGAACCTTCTCAAAAGGTCCAATTCCTCGGATTCCTAATAGACTCCGTACAAGCGATCCTACAACTCCCCTCCACAAAGGTAAAATCTATAAAGAAAGAGATTCGCAAACTACTGTCAGCCAGCCAGATTCGCCTACGCGATCTGGCCCATACCATAGGCCTTTTGTCCGCCTCTATCCAGGCCATTTACCAAGGAACCCTTACACTACCGAGCCATGCAACGGCTCAATACACACTATCTACACCGCTCCACTTCCTACGATCAGTACATTTCCCTGACAGACGAAGTTCGCATAGAACTCCACTGGTGGCTTCACAACATGGAAGCCTGGAATGGCAAAGCCATTTTCGGATCGCAACCGGATTTCGTTCTGGAATCCGATGCCAGTCTCCTGGGATGGAGCGTCAAGTGCGCCGACAAGTCTACCGGGGGCCTATGGCCCCCCTCAGAATGAGACCTACACATCAATTGCCTAGACTTGATTGCAGGATCTTTTGCGATTCGCAGCTTTGCAAAAGATTGTTTCAATTGTTCACTAGTACTGCGCATGGACAACGTCTCTGCAGTGCGTTATGTGAATCGGCTAGGAGGTTCCCGGTCCAAACTACTATCAGACCTTACCAAGGATCTCTATCAGTTCTGCCTAGAACGGAATTTATCCATCAAGGCGGAATACCTTCCAGGCACGGACAACTTAGTCGCAGACTGGTTCTCTCGCCATTGGAGAGATGTGAGCGACTGGCAACTGGACCCCCGCTTGTTCTACCAAATTCTCTGTCTTCGCGGGACTCTTACTCTGGACTTGTTCGCATCACGACTGAATCGCCAGACCGAAGCCTTTATCAGCTGGCTTCCAGATCCCCAATCCTGGGCAGTCGATGCCTTTCTACACCCTTGGCCGGAGACAGGAGCCTATGCGTTCCCGCCTTTCTCCATGATCCAACGCACCCTTTACCGGGTCAAAGCCCTAGTAGTGACAATAGTCATTGTCACCCTGTTATGGAGAGCCCAGACTTGGTTCCCAACCCTGTTAGAAATGTCAGCGAATTGCCCGATCCTACTACCCCGGTCCCCCGACATTCTCACGTACCCAGCGGGACATTGTCACCCTCTCGCCCTCCAAGGACGGCTCCAACTTGTAGCCTGGACCGTTTCAGGGGATTCTGGAATGTCTCAGGACTTTCGGAGACAGCTCAGGCGCTCCTATGGGACTCCTGGGCCCCAGGCACTAGACGAGCTTATCTCACTGCATGGCGAGCATGGGCCGGCTGGTGTCTGGAAAGGGACACCGATCCCTTTTCGGCTCCTTTGACGATTATCCTTAATTTCCTGTCTACCTTATTCGATCAAGGCAAGTCCTATAGATCAATTAATGTCTTTAGATCAGCCATATCCGCGGCTCACAACCCTATTGACAACGCATCAATAGGAAAACACCCCTCAGTTTGTAGATTACGTGGGATCAGGCTAGCCAGACCCCCTCTCCCCAAATACTCCAATTTCTGGGATGTCGCACAGGTATTTTCCTTCTTAGAATCTTGGCCCTCTAATGAGAACTTGACCTTACGCCAACTCTCTGCCAAACTAGCCTTACTCCTATGCTTAGTATCCCTCCGCAGGGTCTCCGACATTAGAGCTTTCGACTTCCATGCTATAGTTTTCTCGCCGGAAGGCGTTACCTTCCGCATTACTAGGCGAACTAAGACCAACTCTGCCTCTGTATTCTATCCCTACTTTCCCAGTAGACAGTCACTCTGTGTGGCGCTCTGCTTAAAGCACTATATAGCTGCCACAACCACTCTACGCCCCCCTACAGGACCCCTTCTAGTGTCCTATGTCAAGCCACATAAACCAGTATCCAATCCCACAATTGCACGGTGGATCAGATGGATACTAACCCAAGCTAACATCGACCCCTCCTTTGGGGTGCACTCAGTCAGAGGAGCAGCCGCATCTTCAGCCTTTCGTGCAGGTAGCTCTCTCTCAGACATCTTATCGTCGGCAGACTGGTCCAGAGAATCCACTTTTCGGACATTCTACTTCAAACCTAGGCCACACGCCGCATTGTCCATTATACAAGAGCGTTAAAACAGCAAATATGAAGCCTCCTGTCTTGCCATAAAATTAGGGATTATTCTAGCCCTAGTGACTGAATAATCTAAATTTTATTAACGACAGGAGGCGAATATTTTCCCACCCTTGTCTCCAGCACAAGTTCGACCCACCCTGAGGTAAGTTACTATCTCCTCCTAATCGAGATGTCTTACACACATCCATTCATCATCTGTCAACCGTCAGGTTTACATTTCACCACTCCAACATTAAATTCATATACTTCACAACATTGCTATGAAATGCATTGAAATTATCTGTCAATATCTACGTTACGTGCTAAATTTGCAATCAACTAGTATGAGAACCTATACTCTCACGATTTTCTTTTTTCCTCCTTTAGTGTGAAGAATCCTTCCGCTTACTTGTAACATATGGTTTCACCAACCCATTCAAAGTTTACATGGTTGAATGCATCAGGACCACGACTTAGTCCACAGTTCCAGTTTCAAGTTTCAGTTTCCAGTTTACATGGTTGATACTCAATACTGTCGGCTACAGCAAGAAAGAGGAATTGGGAGGAGCTCCATAATGCCATATAATACTGATGTACACTCTGATTGGTTGCATTTTTTATACTATTGTTAACTATTTCTTTTCTGCTGGGAGGTTTCAGTAAAGAAAGATAAAGCAAATATTCGCCTCCTGTCGTTAATAAAATTTAGATTATTCAGTCACTAGGGCTAGAATAATCCCTAATTAGCAGTAACCTTCTTTATGGCCATAAAGGAGAGAGCCCTAGGGTCTCCGTTATGTACTTTATTAAAATGATCGGAGACGCTATGGCTTGTTACTCTTTTACGTATATTATATATGTGCTCTCTAATCCTTTTGAACAGTGGTCTTGTAGTTCTACCAATATATTGCAAATGACATGTACACGGTAAGAGATATATTACATTACTACTGTGGCATGTCATATGTTCCCTGATCTTATAGGAAGTTTTTGTGCTCTCTGATTGGAACTCAAAGAACCTACCATTCCCTACTTGTTGTGTGCTTTTGGAGCCTAAACATAGCTTGCATTTATAAAAAACAGAGATTTCCCCAAATGCATTAATACTTTTTTGTTTTGGTTTGTCTTTAATGTAACTGTTAACCAGAGTACTCTTGAAATTATGAGCCCCTCTAAACGTCAAGAACGGTTTTTCAGGCAACAAGGGTCCCAAATCTTTATCTGTCTTGAGTATATTCCAATATTTATTGATAATACGTCTAACGTCTCTATGACGTGAATTAAATCGAAGACTAGAGCGTCTTGGGCTGAAATAGGTGCTTTTCCCTTATCTTTGTTAAGTAGTGTATACTGGGTCATTTCTTTAACTTCTTCCCAAGCTTTTTCTAAAATATCCTCTGGGTAGTTCTTTTCTCTGAATCTATCCAAGAGTTCTTGGGACTGTATATGAAATTTCTGATCCTCTGTACAATTACGTCTAACCCTAAGAAGCTGTCCCTTAGGGATGTTTTCAGCCAGGGTGAGTAATGTCCACTACTGTACATGACATACCCATTCGTGTCTACTTTCTTAAAGAAGGTCTCTGTTTTTAACATAGTCCCCTCAGTGTATATTTTCAAATCAAGATATTCTACACTGGTGGGGCTAATATTGGAGGTGAGATGTATACCCCAGTCATTATTATTAATAAATTTAAAAAACTCATTAAAACTGTGTTCTGTGCCTTCCCAAATAAAAAACAAATCATCGATGTAACGGCGATAGGCATGTATCTGCGATGCCCAGCTATGGTTCCCATAAATAAAAATCTTCTCCCAACTAGCCATAAAAATATTAGCATAGCTGGGCGCATAGGTACTTCCCATCGCCGTACCTCTACGCTGTAAATAAAAGGAGGCATCGAACCAGAAATAATTATTACCCAATGGCCATTTTATACAATCAATTAAAAAATGTATTTGTTCTAAAGGCAATGTATTATCCTGAATTAAAAACTGCTGAACCGCCCTGCATCCTTTTTCGTGAGGAATGCAGGTGTATAGTGAGGTGACATCACAAGTGACAAGTAAAAATTATTTTTTCCAAGTCACCCCTCTAATTAATTGTAAAACGTCTGTGGTATCTTTTAAGAAACAGCGTGTTTTAACCACTATGGGCTGTAAAAACCCATCTACAGGGAGTGCAGAATTATTAGGCAAGTTGTATTTTTGAGGATTAATTTTATTATTGAACAACAACCATGTTCTCAATGAACCCAAAAAACTCATTAATATCAAAGCTGAATATTTTTGGAAGTAGTTTTTAGTTTGTTTTTAGTTTTAGCTATTTTAGGGGGATATCTGTGTGTGCAGGTGACTATTACTGTGCATAATTATTAGGCAACTTAACAAAAAACAAATATATACCCATTTCAATTATTTATTTTTACCAGTGAAACCAATTCAACATCTTAACATTCACAAATATACATTTCTGACATTCAAAAACAAAACAAAAACAAATCAGTGACCAATATAGCCACCTTTCTTTGCAAGGACACTCAAAAGCCTGCCATCCATGGATTCTGTCAGTGTTTTGATCTGTTGACCATCAACATTGCGTGCAGAAGCAACCACAGCCTCCCAGACACTGTTCAGAGAGGTGTACTGTTTTCCCTCCTTGTAAATCTCACATTTGATGATGGACCACAGGTTCTCAATGGGGTTCAGATCAGGTGAACAAGGAGGCCATGTCATTAGATTTTCTTCTTTTATACCCTTTCTTGCCAGCCACGCTGTGGAGTACTTGGACGCGTGTGATGGAGCATTTTCCTGCATGAAAATCATGTTTTTCTTGAAGGATGCAGACTTCTTCCTGTACCACTGCTTGAAGAAGGTGTCTTCCAGAAACTGGCAGTAGGACTGGGAGTTGAGCTTGACTCCATCCTCAACCCGAAAAGGCCCCACAAGCTCATCTTTGATGATACCAACCCAAACCAGTACTCCACCTCCACCTTGCTGGCGTCTGAGTCGGACTGGAGCTCTCTGCCCTTTACCAATCCAGCCACAGGCCCATCTATCTGGCCCATCAAGACTCACTCTCATTTCATCAGTCCATAAAACCTTAGACAAATCAGTCTTGAGATATTTCTTGGCCCAGTCTTGACGTTTCAGCTTGTGTGTCTTGTTCAGTGGTGGTCGTCTTTCAGCCTTTCTTACCTTGGCCATGTCTCTGAGTATTGCACACCTTGTGCTTTTGGGCACTCCAGTGATGTTGCAGCTCTGAAATATGGCCAAACTGGTGGCAAGTGGCATCTTGGCAGCTGCACGCTTGACTTTTCTCAGTTCATGGGCAGTTATTTTGCGCCTTGGTTTTTCCACATGCTTCTTGCGACCCTGTTGACTATTTTGAATGAAACGCTTGATTGTTCGATGATCACGCTTCAGAAGCTTTGCAATTTTAAGAGTGCTGCATCCCTCTGCAAGATATCTCACTATTTTCGACTTTTCTGAGCCTGTCAAGTCCTTCTTTTGACCCATTTTGCCAAAGGAAAGGAAGTTGCCTAATAATTTTGCACACCTGATATAGGGTGTTGATGTCATTAGACCACACCCCTTCTCATTACAGAGATGCACATCACCTAATATGCTTAATTGGTAGTAGGCTTTCGAGCCTATACAGCTTGGAGTAAGACAACATGCATAAAGAGGATGATGTGGTCAAAATACTAATTTGCCTAATAATTCTGCACTCCCTGTATATACTTAGACAGATTGTATGAGATGGACATAATGCCCGACACTATTGGTCTTCCTGGTGGATTCTCCAGACTCTTATGTACCTTAGGAAGTACATAGAAGACCGGAGTTCTGGGAGATCTGATATTAAGAAATTCTTTTTTGGTCAATATACCTTGCATATGACCCTTGTCTAACAAATGGGTTAGGGTTTTCTTAAACGTCCCCAAAGGATTATTTGATAGTTTCTCATATACATCTAGATCCCCCAGTTGTCTCTTACATTCCGCAATATATTTGGTTGTGTCCATTATTACCAAGCTACCGCCCTTGTCTGCAGGCTTGATGACAATGTTCTCATTTTCTCTTAGTCCCTTAAGTGCTTTAATCTCATCACTTGTGAGGTTACTCTGTCTATTTCTAGGCTTCAACTTTCTAAAATCTCTGGTTATTGCTCTTTCAAATACCTCTATGCTTCCCTGTTTCAAATAGCTTGGATAAAAATCCGATCTATTTGAGAGCTTAGAGTGTTTAAAATCATTAGCTTCTGGTACCACAGTTCCTACATCTAATTCTCTGGTCAAAAATAATTTTTTAATGCACAGTTTACTACTGTATTTAAGGACATCTATATGTGCTGAAAAATCATTAAAATCCCTTGAGGGTGCAAATTTAAGTCCCTTATTTAAAAGTTGAACCTCCATATTACTTAGGGGATAAGCAGAAAGGTTATTAATCCCAATAGGGATTATCGATTGTATTTCCCTTCTTTTCTTATGTTTTCCTCCTCTGCACCCTCGAAACTCACATCTCTCCGTCTTTTTATTGGGAAGTCCCTCCTCTTCGGAGATTCCTCTAAAAAAATCTGAGTCCTCATTTTTGTCATCTCTACTTAAAACCTGAAATCTATTCCTATGTGTAGTAATTCCAGAATATTTTGGTCGGGCTCCTTCACGATAGTATCCATTCCTATATGTCTCAGAAGGATATGTTTTGGAATCACTGGGTCTTCTAGTGTGATATGGTCTAGGGTCATTGGGTCTTCTGCCTTTCTTGACCACCTGCGACCATCCACTATTTCGATCAATTCTATGGTCATAAAAGTAACTCCTCTGTGGTGGGTTGTCACTCTGATTTAATGGGGATCTGTCATCACGTTTTGGGGAGCTAGGCATCTTTCTTGTATAATCCCTGCTCCTTTGTGGAGTTCTAGGAATTACTCTGGTGTTAGTCTCACTCCTGTCATTGGAATTTTTATTAAAATTCCTCACTCTCCCTTCTTCATAGTCTTTCTTATCCCTCCTAAACTTTTTAATCTTAATCTCCTTATCTTTCTCTATTTTGTCTAAATTCCTGGAAGTTCTTGTGGAAAGATCTTCAAAATCCCTAGTCCCTATACAGGGCTCAAGCTGTTTTTGTATAGTGTTAATCTCTCCATCAATTTTCTCTAATGACTCAGTCCTACAGAGATAGATATTACCCAGCAGCGCAGAGACCCCGAGAGAGAGAAGATAGGGACTTTGTGGGTTTGGCTGACACTGTCATGGAAGACTATTGATACCGACCGGGCTCCATCCCCCTTGGCCGAGCAGAGCCTATGGTCGATGTAGCAATAGGGGGAAAAAGGAGTTCTTTCATGATCGACACTGGTGCTGAACATTCGGTGGTGACTGACCTAGTTGCTCCTCCTTCAGGAAGAACTATCACCGTAATAGGAGCAACTGGAAGGAGTGCCGCTAAACCGGTTCTTAAAAGTCGACTCTGTACATTGGGAGGCCACGTAGTAAAACATCAGTTCCTTTACATGCCTGAATGTCCAGTCCAACTACTAGGACGTGATTTGTTGTCGAAATTACAAGCACAGATAACATTTCTGCCTAACGGAACAACATCTTTGAAGTTCAATGGACCCTCAGGTATAATGACAATATCAGTACCAAAGGAAGAAGAGTGGCGACTTTATACAGCGTTGACCAGCAAAAACCCTAAGAGTGATGAATCCTTGTTTAATGTACCAGGAGTGTGGGCAGAGAATAACCCACCAGGACTTGCTCGCAATATTCCACCTATTTGTATTGAACTAAAGCTTGGGGTTTATCCAGGGAGCCTGAGAAAATATCATATTCCACAAAAGGCCAAGAAGAACATACAATCTGATTTGGATAAGTTCATAAGGTATGGTATCCTAAAATTCTGTACTTCCCGCTGGAACACCCCATTGTTGCCTGTTCAAAAGCCCGACAGATGAGTATCGCCCTGCGCAGGAATTGAGAGCAGTCAATGATGCGGTAGTAAGTATACATCCAGTTGTGCCCAATCCATATACCCTGCTTGCTTTAATTCCGGGCGGGGCTACTTACTTCACAGTTTTGGATCTCAAACATGCCTTCTTTTGCCTACGAATTGCTACAGAAAGCCAGTGTATCTTTGCATTCCAATGGGAAAATGCTGTAACGGGCTCGAAACGCCAGATGACTTGGACAAGACTGCCCCAAGGGTTTAAAAATTCACCTACCCTATTTGGATCAGCTTTAAGTCAAGACTTACTGGATTTCAAGTCCATCCCAGGAGAATGTGTACTACTACAATACGTAGATGATAGCGGCAGTTACAAGAGAAATATGTCAGCAAGCAACACATGATTTACTGCACATTCTTTGGAAGGCAGGATACAAGGTGTCCAGGAAGAAATCCCAGTTGTGTCAGCCAACTGTCAAGTATCTGGGATTCCACATCTCTGAAGGTCAAAGGATAATGGGGCCAGAGAGAAAAGAAGCTGTATGCCAAATACCAACACCCAAGAATAGAAGACAAGTGCGGGAATTCTTGGGGGCAGCAGGCTTCTGTAGGATATGGATTCCCAGTTATGCGATATTGGCGAAACCTCTTTATGCAGCCATAAAAGGCACAGAACACGATCCCTTTCTGTGGACCATCGAACAGCAGAGGGCATTTGAGGATGTTAAGAAGGCATTGATGAGCGCCCCAGCATTAGGTCTACCTGATCATACACGTCCATTCTACTTATATGTACACGAGCAAAGAAGGATGGCTGTGGGAGTACTGACACAGTACTTGGGATGATGGCAACGACCTGTTGCATATATGTCAAAACAATTGGATGCAGTGGCCAGTGGTCTTCCACCTTGTCTAAGAGCCGTAGCTGCCGCCGCCCTGCTGGTAGCCGAAGCTGATAAGCTCACTCTGGGTCAGGAACTCTACGTGCGAGTCCCGCACGCAGTACAGACATTGCTAGACTATAAAGGCAATCATTGGTTTAGCAATAGCCGCATGACTAAGTATCAAGCTATGTTATGTGAGAACCCGAGAATGCATCTTGAGACTGTCAATACCTTGAATCCAGCTACCCTTTTGCCACAACCTACTGAGATTCAACATGATTGCCTGGAGGTGATGGATGAAGTGTTCTCAAGTAGACCGGACCTTCGTGATTTTCCCATCCAGAACCCTGATGTCCAGTACTATACGGACGGCAGTAGTTATGTGAAAGAAGGGATTCACTATGCAGGATATGCAGTGACAACCATAGACAAGGTGATAGAAGCTCGGCCATTGTCAAAAGGAACATCGGCACAGAAGGCAGAACTAATCGCACTCACACCAGCGTTACAATTGGCTGAAGGATTGAGGGTGAACATATATACGCACTCTAAGTATGCATTTTTAACCACTCATGCCCATGGAGCCTTGTATAAAGAAAGAGGACTACTGAATTCAGAGGGTAAAGAAATCAAGTACGCAGCTGAGATATTACAACTATTGGAAGCCGTATGGGAACCGAAAGAAGTTGGTATCATACATTGTCGAGCGCATCTGAAAGGTGATGGTGATGTAGTGAAAGGAAATTGGATGACAGATAATGCAGCCAAGCGTGCCGCTGAATCAGGAAAACAGGAATATGTGGAGCATATAGCTGCTCTCATACCAACCCCTCTGTCTCAATGGACTCCAGTTTATACAGCTCAGGAAGAAGAGTGGTTAAAGACTGAAGCTGGGAAATACTTGGAGAATAATTGGTATCAGTTAGAAGATGGAGAATAGTTATCCCAGCATCGCTAGCTGTAGAAATTGTCCAGAATTATCACAATGGGACACATTCCGGAAGAGATAGTATGGAAGAATCTCTTAGGAAGCATTTCTACATACCAAGATTGTCCAACTTGACTCAGGCCATTGTACGAAGATGTGTGATATGTGCCGGGAAATAATGTTGCGGGAAATAATACCCCGATATGGACTACCATGTTCTATAGGATCAGATAATGGTCCAGCCTTTGTTCACCAGTGCCTACAACAACTGACTCATATGCTTGGTATTAAGTGGAAACTTCATACCGCATATAGGCCTCAGAGTTCTGGGAAAGTGGAAAGGATGAACAGAACTATTAAGAACCAATTGGCTAAAATGTGTCAAGAAACTCAACTTAAGTGGAATGTTCTTTTGCCAATAGCTCTGTTGCGCATTCATAGTACACCTACCAGAAGGATGGGTCTCTCACCCTTTGAAATTATGTATGGGCGTCCACCTCCTGTACTTGGTAACTTAAGGGGGGATTTGAGTCAGTTGGGAGAAGGAATTACCCGGCAGCAGGTTGTAGAGTTGGGTAAAACTATGGAGGAGGTACAGAAATGGGTACAAGATAGATTACCTGTGAATATTTATCCCCCTGTTCATAGTTACCATCCAGGAGACCAAGTGTGGATTAAAGAGTGGAACAGTGTACCGTTGGGGCCAAAGTGGAGGGGTCCTTATGTTGTTCTTTTGTCTACCCCTACAGCTATAAAGGTGGCTGAAGTGACTCAGTGGATTCATCACTCCAGGGTTAAACCAGCAGCAGTAGATTCTTGGCAAGTTACACCAGATCCAGAGAATCCCTGCAAGATCCGGTTGAAGCGTGCAACTCAGTTGGAGTGACAAGGAGATATTGGGACTTCTAGAGTAATCATTGAGATCAGCAAGTAGGTGTTTTGACGGCCATAAAAAAGCCTGACCACCTGCCTACGTTACATAGTCAGAGTGTCTTGAAGGGACCTCTGTGAAGGGAAGTGAGGACTTGAAGGACTCCATTCCCTGCAGCCCTTACATCCTGGAAGCTGAGGTGCCATCGCACGGTCGAAGAATCAGGACAAAGATGTCAGGAGCGATGTATTTGATAATGTGTATATTTGTGTTTTTAATTATTCAGGAAGGTAGAGGTACCGACACACCAGGCTGTGAGGTTTGCATTAAGACTACAAAAACAGGCAATCATATTTCCCAGACCCTTATTTGGCATTCACAATATGAGTGTAAAGGACATGTATCTAAGTGTAGATACTTGGGTATAGATTATAGTGTATGCCATTTAGGAGCAGGAGAACCTAAGTGTTGTAGCCCAGAGTATCAACCCCGTACAATTTGGTTGACTATTCGGAATGGAGATTCACAGGGGACCCTGATAAATAAGACAATACTAGAAACCGTACATTCTTCGGGTGTTCTGCTATTTGATGCCTGTAAGGCGATATCAGATGGTAGAAAACCGTGGAATGTATGTGGGGATCTTAAATGGGAAAGAACGTATGGGTCTAATGATAAGTATATTTGCCCCAGTAGTAAGAACAAATATATAGATCCAAAATGCCCAAATAAAGATTATAATTATTGTCCATATTGGTCCTGTGTAGGGTGGGCAACTTGGGGACAGACAGTAGATAAGGATATTATTGTTACTAAGTTGCCTACCAAACCATATTGTAAGTCTATGGAGTGTAACCCAGTCCATATACTTATTAATGACCCAGAACTGTTTATAGATAGGTTTGGGAACTTATTTGGGTTTCAGATACATGGAACAGGTTTGGATCCTGGGACAATATTATTTATAGGGATAGAGACCGATACTGTGGCAGCCCAGACTCATCAGGTTTTTTATTCCTTCTATGAGGAGATGAGTGTAGAAAATAAGATCCCCCATAATGCTAAGAACTTGTTTATTGATCTAGCCGAGAGTATTGCTGGTAGTCTTAATGTAACCAACTGCTATGTGTGTGGAGGTACTAATATGGGAGACCAATGGCCATGGGAAGCAAAGGAGGTAATGTATTCCAGTTCTGAGACAATTGAACAATTAATATTTTCTCAAACTGATTACCAAATGAGTGTTAGAGGTAAATATGAGTGGCGATTAAAGACCTCCATCATAGGTTATGTTTGCATAGCAAGGAAAGGAATAATGTTTAATACATCTGTAGGAGAATTGACTTGTCTAGGGCAAAAAGCTTATGATGGTCATACAAAGGATACGACTTGGTGGTCAGCTTCAAATGTCTCAGAACCACCTAATCCGTTTGCAAGTTATACCGATTTAAAGGATGTGTGGTTTGACCTATCTGCTACATCTAGTTGGAAAGCCCCAGCAAATTTGTACTGGATCTGTGCTAAGAAAGCGTATTCGGAGTTACCACAGGACTGGGAAGGGGCATGTGTGTTAGGTATGCTCAAACCATCCTTCTTCTTGTTGCCAATTGAAACAGGAGAGACTTTGGGAGTTAAAGTATATGATGTGAATCATAGAAAGAAAAGGGGACCCCTAGAGATAGGTACCTGGGAAGATAATGAGTGGCCTCCCCAGCGTATTATAGATTATTATGGGCCAGCTACGTGGGCAGAGGATGGTACTTTTGGATATAGAACCGCAATATACATGCTTAACCGTATTATTAGGTTACAGGCAGTGGTTGAGATAATTACCA
The DNA here is from genome assembly GCF_036172605.1 of Pelobates fuscus. Taxonomy (NCBI): domain Eukaryota; kingdom Metazoa; phylum Chordata; class Amphibia; order Anura; family Pelobatidae; genus Pelobates; species Pelobates fuscus. The sequence continues at coordinate 230,073,743 of NC_086318.1, forward strand.
ATGAGACATCGCAAGCGCTCAATCTCCTAGCGAAACATAATACTAGGATGAGGACAGTCGTTTACCAAAATAGATTAGCCTTGGATTACCTATTGGCAGTAGAGGGAGGTGTATGTGGGAAGTTTAACCTAAGCAATTGTTGTCTTCAAATAGATGATGAAGGGCAAGCAATAGCTGAGCTTACTAGCCATATGGTTAAACTAGCACATGTGCCTACTCAGGTATGGAAAGGGTATAATCCGAGTAGTTGGTTTGGTAATTGGTATAAGCAGCTTGGAGGACTCAAGGCATTGGTAGGTGGAGTCATGCTAATCTTGGTGCTATGCCTCCTCCTGCCGTGTTTGATTCCTTTGGTAGTTAGGTCTGTGCAGAGCATTATAGAGAATATAGCAGAGAGAAAGGATGCTGCACAGATAATGGCTGTTTATAGGTATGAGGCTCTAAATCAAGGAGAACTAGTACAGGAAGAGGAATGCTGAGGGATCTGTATCTTTAGAGAGTCGCAAAGTCTGTTCTGGTTTATGGCAACTTGAGGTGTAAGCAAACTATGGTTAAGTGATGTATCTGGAATTATGAAATATCAGAAGCATCAAAGGGGGGAATGTGGTGGAATCTCGGTAAAAATAAATTTAGTAGGCCGAGATTGCCACGTGGTATGTGTACGTGCATATACTGATGTATCGGTCGGTTGGTTCCACGTGGCAAAGATACAATCAGTAGTGTACAGAGCATGTGCAGGAATACAGGATATAGACTTCCCCTCCTCCTGTCACGGCTTACCTTGGTGGGAGTCCAGTGTGCAGAGATATGCTCACCCTTGCAATTAAACACAGGCCAAGGTGGTCAGGGAAGAACTCACCTGGCCTGTGAGTCTGTGCACGGGGGCTGTTCAGGATGACCAGGTCGAAGTACAGACAAGGACTAGAGCAGGAGAATCGTCGTGGGTAAGCCAGTGGTCAGAGGATGCCAGAATTCAGGATAAACGAGTAGAGAGCCGAGGTCAGAGGATGCCAGAAGTCAAGGTACAACGAAATAACAATCCAAGGCCAGGAGAACACTGGAACACGGAACAGCAATACTCGAACCAGAGTCAATGAACTGACACTGCCCTTAGGGAGGGGCAGTGTCTTATACCTTGTTAATTAGGTATCAGATTCAGCTGGAGAGTTACTGACAGGTCTGAGCCTGGTGAAGTCCAGCCCCCTAGTGATGCAGGCAATTCAAGAATAAACAGGAGTTATCCAAAGTCCTGAAATGGCTCAGAGGTAACATATCAGGATACAGTCCAGAAGAACCACGGTTCAAATCCCCTCTTGGCCGCTTCTGGGGTGACCACGTCTGGCAGTCGGGATGTCACGGTGGCGATCATGACAATACCTCCCCCTTAAGAACGCACTCTTGGCGTTACTAGGATGTTCTTCATTGTTTTTTAGATTGGAAATACCCTCCTCCTCCAAGAGATCAAAGATATCCTCTGGCAGGAGGTACATATGCCCATAATCATCCATGCCATAAGTTCGTCCTTCTTCCAGATCATTGGGAAACACAGCACCTACTGTAGCCTTTGCTCTAGTCGTTCTCACAGGAGAGGCGTTCGCAGCTTCCTCAAACACATCTAGATCCTGTTTGCATACACCTGTGACATTAGAGGCATACGTGCGGTCAGGTGGTAGAACTTTTTTGGCCAGGCATGAAGTGGTGATGGTGCTTGCTTGAACAGTAGTTTCTTCAAGAAGAGGTACAGATGTTTCTGGAGCAGGAGGTAGAGATTCTTCGGGGGTACTGGTAGCAGATTCTAGAGAAACACAGATTGTATTAACTACCGTGGTCTGAGTACTCTTATGTGTCACGGAGCGTGGACCAGACTGACAGCGACTTTGGCGTTTCTCAGGCAGAGGTGCAGACTTGGCCGGATGGGTATGCATAACCCCAACTTGAACGGTTTCTGGCCGATGTGGGCGAATTGGGCAGAGTGAGATAAAGTGCCCTCTTTCACCACAGTAAAAACAAAGGCCATGATTTCTCCGCCGGTCTCTTTCTTCACTAGTCACCTTGAGCTGGACCAATCCTATTTCCATAGGTTCATCTGAGTCAAGAGGAAGGTAGGATTGCTCTGGGGCCTTCCTAGGAACAGGAGCATAATGAGGCAGCACGGGGTTGTGGTATTGGTACAGGTTCCCTTTGTTTCTGGGAATCTGGGATCCTCTGGGACGTGGTGCTGGTTTAGGCACAGCGGTCTTGCTAGGAGTCTTGCACTGTGCTTCCATGGCAGTCATGAAAGCATCCCATCCAGCAAGGACAGGACTCTGAGACTGCAACATTTCATGTGCCCATTGTTTAATTTTTCCAGACAGCAGGTTAATAGCTGCTCGGACCTTTATGAAGTCATTAGCATAAGTCCGAGACTTCAGGGAAAACACCAATTCACAATCCACTTTAAAGCATAGGAAGGAAGCATGGTTAACATCAAATCTCTCCGGCATAACTGTAAACGGTTCAGGATAAACAGGTTCCAGGGCTGGGCCTACCGTGCCTTTAAGAAAACAAACTTCTCGCTGCAGCTCCAAGACAGTCTGGGCCAGGCTGGATACTTGCTGGGTAAGCAATTGAGACATCTCTGCAGACTCCATTATGGTCAGTTCATTCTGTCACGGCTTACCTTGGTGGGAGTCCAGTGTGCAGAGATATGCTCACCCTTGCAATTAAACACAGGCCAAGGTGGTCAGGGAAGAACTCACCTGGCCTGTGAGTCTGTGCACGGGGGCTGTTCAGGATGACCAGGTCGAAGTACAGACAAGGACTAGAGCAGGAGAATCGTCGTGGGTAAGCCAGTGGTCAGAGGATGCCAGAATTCAGGATAAACGAGTAGAGAGCCGAGGTCAGAGGATGCCAGAAGTCAGGGTACAACGAAATAACAATCCAAGGCCAGGAGAACACTGGAACACGGAACAGCAATACTCGAACCAGAGTCAATGAACTGACACTGCCCTTAGGGAGGGGCAGTGTCTTATACCTTGTTAATTAGGTATCAGATTCAGCTGGAGAGTTACTGACAGGTCTGAGTCTGGTGAAGTCCAGCCCCCTAGTGCTGCAGGCAATTCAAGAATAAACAGGAGTTATCCAAAGTCCTGAAATGGCTCAAAGGTAACATATCAGGATACAGTCCAGAAGAACCACAGTTCAAATCCCCTGTTGGCCGCTTCTGGGGTGACCACGTCTGGCAGTCGGGATGTCATGGTGGCGATCATGACACCTCCATTGTGCTGGGTAAGCCATGTGGTCAAACAGGAAGTTAGTCTTTGTTCTGTTGATTGGGTAAGAGTACGTGTGGGTGGAGCTGATTATGGGTGGAGTTATATGCCTATATAAGGGATCTACACTGTATGTTCGGGGCTCAGATCTTGCTGTTTTTTGGTGACATGAGTCCCGGTCGGTGAATCGAATAAAAATCTCTTCCTTCCTGAAGAAACCTGTGTCCATCTCTCTGTGCTTGGCTTCCGTCAGTTTCTCCGGTATCAGTATCTTTATTTGCACCTGTTATATTGTATGTGCTATCCCACCTTTTAAGCTCCTATAGCTTTTTGCAGCGATGTCAGCTAATCTGTTGTTCTTTTGAGGTAAGATATTGGACTGACTCTTACTAAATACTTCCTTAACCTCCCGGTATTGTATGGGAACTTCGGGGGTTTGAGGTGTAGTAGTGGGTAATTTAATGGTACCCACTCTCTTGGTGAGGTGTAACATACACTTCCCATTACAATCTTTTCCCCATTCCAATAATTCCCCATTAGCCCAGTCGATATGAGGGTTGTGCTTACTAAGCCAAGGAAATCCTAATATGATAGGGCAAGAAAGAGATACAATAACTTGGAATATTATATCTTCCTTATGTAAGGCAACAATAGACATGTTAATGGGCAAGGTTTCATAGGTAATTAAGGGTTGAGAGAGTGGTCTCCCGCCAATAGCTTCAACGGCCAGAGGTGATATTCTCTCCTTGATAGGTATAGCATTCTTTTTAACAAAATGAACATCAATGAAATTTCCTGCTGCACCTGAGTGCACTTTGCATAAAAAGTTATTTTTGTCAACTATGATCGTAATATCAAGGAGAAATCTATTTATGTTATTCCCAGAGGACGTATCCATTACACCTAAGACCTGTACTCCTCATATGTCCTTCTTTACCACAGTATATGCATAGACCCTCTCTTCTCCTATGTTGTCTTTCTGCCTCGGACAGTCTAGTGACCCCCAACTGCATAGGTTTGGGTTCAGACTGTAAAGAGAGGTCAGGAACAACCGGTCTGGAGAAATGAGGTGCTAATGGCAAAGCCATACGTCTGGTTTTATTTCTGGTTCTGAGTCTATTAGCAATTAGCATAATAAATTTAATAAACTCATTGAGTTTTTTGGGAAGTTCTTTGGCAGCAATCTCATCCAACATAGTCTTAGATAATCCCTTCTTAAATGCTGAGATTAGTCCGCTGTTAGTCCAGTCTACCTCGGAAGCCAAGGTGCGAAATTCTATGGCATACTCCGAGATAGACCTGTTCCCTTGTCTAATATGCATTAGGGCAGTGGAGGCGTTATCCTCCCTGCCTAATGGTTCAAATGTAAGTTTAAATTCCGCAAGGAATTCCTGGTAATTGTGTGCAATGCTCCTACTACTCTCCCTTAACGGATTGGCCCAAGCTAAAGCTTTACCTTTAAGTTGGTTCATCAGGTAACCAATTTTAGCTCTGTCAGTGGGAAAAGATCCCGGTGAGGCCTCAAAATGATACTCAATTGGTTAATGAATCCCAAGCATTCTTGAATATTACTATCTAAATGCAAGGGAGGAGATAGGGAGATAGTAGGTACCTTATGTATTACATGGAGGTGACACAGTTGGAGAAGCCGCAGGTTGCAGGTGCGCTGTTTGAGTAAGGAGCGTACTGAAAGCCTGGGCAAACTGATCCAAACGGTGATTATTCTCCACTAGCTTTCTCTCGCAAGCAGCTATGTGCTGACACAATTCTACAGGATCTATGGCCATGTTGTAATGTCAGGATTACTAGTTGATTCAGCACGTAGAATTGTGTCACACAGATGACTAATAGGTAACGTATTACGGGGCCTTAGAATGGCCGGACTTAACGTACCAAAGAGTAGTCAGGATACTTGCCGAGATCAGGGGATACAGAAAGAGACACAACGATAAGGGAAAGCCAGAAGTCAGGGATACCAGAATACAGGGAAGTCAAAATCAAAGCCAAAGTAAAAAAACAGAAGAAACTTGAATCTGGAACGCACTCTTGGACAACCACTAGGGAAACCACGACAGGGCACTGAGCAGGATGAGAACTGGATCTAAATGCCCCTCCTCTGGATCTGATAGGCTGTAATTGGCCTTTGACCCCAAAGGCAGTTACCAGGTTTCCATTTGCATAATTGCTGCTCAGTACAAACCCTCCTGTGGATTTGATTGCTGCTCGGCACAACTGTTCCTGTCAGGACAGTAATGTTGCTCAGCACAACTTTTCCTGTCAGAACAGTAAATGTAATTAATCAAATTTTTATATGCGGATGAGTACGTGACAGTCCCTTTGCAATACTCCACCATTGACAACACCATCTGGGCCATTTTTGCTGCTGAGGCGGGTGCATGGCTCAGTAAACTGATATTGTCAATGCGTTTAAACTACTTCCTATCCACCCTTCACTTTGGCATCTGCATGGCATTGAGCGGCAGGGTTTATAGTATTTTTTCACCCGGCTCATGTTTCACTTCCAAGAGGAGCCCCAAAATATTCAATATATTCGCCAAACCCTGTGATGGTTACTACTTAATGTGTGCAGATGCCTGACTGTTATCATTACAATTGAAGATAATTCTCACCCCCCCCCCCTCGCAGTCTCACAGCAGCAATCGGTCTTTTTGAATCCCTGGGTATAACGGTCTCCCCCAAAAAGATAGAAGGTCCAGACATGGTAATACATATTTGGGTATTCAACTAGACACTGTCATCTTGCAGTCCTGTCTTCCTCATGATAAGATTGGGTGCACCTTGTCAAGCATTGACCTATACTTGCAATTAGGTTCTTGCAACCGCAAAGAACTACAGTCTCTGCTTGGTTCGCTCAATTTTGCCATGATGAACAACCCACAAGGTATTTTCCTGACTACTCTGGTTGTTCCCTGACCTTCCCTCAGACAATTCCCACATCACGATAGACCCACAAGCGCTATCTGACTTACTGATGTGGTGCAGTTTTCTCACGGAATGGGAAAGCCATGTTATTCCCCCAATTTACAACAATTCCCCGACACTCTGGTTAGATGTTGCGGCCTATACAGGTTTCACAGCCATCTGTTGCAATCAATGGCTCTAGGGTTCGTGGCCTAATGATGTTAAGTCCCTACCAAGCTTCTCCAAAACATCGGTCTTATTCGAGTTATAACCAATAGTGGCGGCAGCAAATGCCTGGGGTCCTTGCTGGGCAGGTCACTTGGTCAGATGTTTTTCAGACAACCTAGCTACCTGCTACCTGCCACATTGTAATAAAGGTTTATGAGGTTTTGAGGAGACTCACGTGGGTGGCGGCCACTTGCCAGTTTTTCCTCACTTGTATTCATGTCCTGGGGGATCACTAATGTATCAGCTGATCACCTGTCTCGTTTAGGCTTGCAGGCATTCCGCAAGACTCTGCCCACCGTCTGGTTTTTACTGCCCCTCCATTCCGAGACATGTTACTGGTTAAATGTTTGACATACGCATAGATCTTACCCACCTGGCATTCTCGGTTAATACTAGGAATCTTATGATAGGACTTTTCACCTTTGCACCAAATTCATTGACCCTCTAAGAGACTACCCATCCATAGTAACTGTTCCAATCATTATCTGATGTGTTAGACATGTCACCTATCACTAACATAGTAATTAAAACCGCCATATACCTAGCTTTTATGAATTCCTACGGGCAAGAGAATTCTCCACCATTAATCTAACAGATTACCTTAAAACTTTCAAAATATCCACAAATCTATAGATCACTACATCCTTTCACTCACATACTCTAAAACCAGCCATATTGGACGCCTACCTACAACATAATGACGCCAAGTTAAGGTATTGGATAAATATTTCAGCACCATTCACAAACATCCACACCAACACTACTAGAATTACACGGTTCCACACTCACTACTGCTAAATTTATGCTCCATTATTCGTATTACTCAGGCCACTTTTTCCGTATACGGGCAGCATCATCTGCTCCCTCCAATCACATTCCAGCACATATCATCATTACAGGTCTACTGCATTTTCAGTAGCCAACTGGTGTTATTAACTATGATATTTATTTATGTGTTATCTAACTCTTGTGGCAATATTGCCCCGACCACAAATATATATATATTTTTTATTTATATTTTTAGTTATTATATATATATAATTATGTATTTTGATATCTATATATATATATATATATATATATATACAATAATAAATACAAAAGGATAGCACTTTAGGGACTTAAATTAAGAATGAACTTTTATTACCTTAAATAAAAATGTCAACGTTTCAGCTTGATTCCCTCACGCTTTCATCAGGACAAAAATATTTTTTTGGTATTTTTGGCTGGACAAGCACCAGGCATTATAGTTGTTTTGGTGGAGTGCAAGATTTTTCTTTTTATATATATTTTAGCCTTGACCTGCAGAGAGTCCCAGGAGGAAATATTTCCTAAGTAAGTGGATTGATCTCATAAGGGCAGGCATTAGGCTGCTAGAGTAGGACCTGCTAACAATGGGGTACATTGACGGTGTGGCAGGCTTTTGCAATATATGATCATATAATATAACTATACCCCCATTATTTTTGCCTAGGTGAGGTGTTTTAAAATAAAATTATTACAATCTCTAAGATTTTAAACATTGTTTAGTGAATAAGCAGATGCGCTGGATTGTGTATTTTGTATGTTGAATATATATATATATATATATATATATATATATAAACAAATTAAATTCTTTATTTTTGTAGTGCATGTTTCAGACAATACAAGTATTTATCCGTACAAGACAGCGAAAGCATAAAGAACAAAAATACAGACTAAGTTACTGCACTGATTTTCTATATTATTAAGCAATTATTACCCTAAGCAACACTGAGGTGAGGTGTACTGAAAAAGGCATCTATCGGTGTGGAAAAGTGCCCAGATATCAATGCACAGAGTTTTTATGCTGGATGGCGTGTTGGGAGGAAGATATAAGGAACTTTTTGTTAGGCCTGCGAGGAGCTTTCAGAGACAGCATCTGGTCAGGTTCATGCGTTAGCTCTGCTACCTTTAATTTTTCTTTTATATATATATATATACGGTATATAATTTTATTTTATAATATATTTTAAAAGATGTACATGTTTAATTAATATATCTATTATACATATATTATTTGATTATAAGTGAATTTTGACATTATATAAAATAACAGCAAAGTATTTAACCAGGAAAGGTACATTCAGATTACTCTGGTTTACAAGTACATCCTGGGGATGTTACTTTTTCCCATCATTCAGGGGATGTTACTATTAGCCAATTTAATGGTACTCACTCTATCGACCTCGGAGAGGTGAAGGGCTGAGTCAACTCTGCCGTGATTTGGAACAGATGCTACTAATGATGCATTAGCACACTTAGCCTATAATATAATATACGTGTAGTGTGATATACATATATATCAATCAAAGTACAGTAACAATTAAATTATATGTATGATGTATGCATGGTATATTAATAACATTCTTTATTTTTTTATAATATTTTGTAAATATATAATATATATATATATATAGAATATATTAATCACATGCTTTAATTTAAAAAAAAAATACTTTGAATTCAGCTTTGACGATAATATTATCACGGTCACATGGCCCAGAAAGGTCGGATTTGTTTCAGGGGGAATGCCTGGGTTATCAAGCGGTCCCTCCGATTGGTATCACGTGGCAGGGGGGAGGTTGGCGATACGGCAGACATGCTATCCCGCTCTGCTGCATTTAAGCCCACCTTTTTCAGGACAGCATAGCATGCCTTTCGTTCTTAAGGGTAAAGGAATTATCATTAAATTTGACATAACAGAATGTGTCTATTTCTCCTGTTTCTATTGCCAAATCTTCCATATCAATTTAAGGAGAAAAAGAAATTGAAGCATTTCAGGAGAAAAATGTTTCCACATGATGATTTTCAATGTTTTATGAGGTGCTATAAATTACGGAAAAGTGACAGTTCCACTTTAAACCTATTGTTCCAGCATACTGTATTTAGTAAACTTTTACATTTTAAACAGTGATTCCCTCCTTGCAAAATTTAAACTATAAGCCCCGAAAAACTGATATAATAGACCAGAGGTAGGCAACGTTCGGCACTCCAGATGTTGGGGACTAGAATAAGGAGCATCCTTCCTAATTTATAGATGCACTAAATTGGGGTGAAGTGGTTATCAAATTTCACGAGAAATTTAAAATAGAGCAGTTGAAATCTTTAAGACAGGTTGCAAGTTGCAATTTACTATAAAAAAAAACCTTTTTAGCAAAAAAGTACAGTAAAAAATGTTAAGCAATACATCATGTTTTTAAATAAACTCCTGGTTAATGTAAATTTGTAACTTTTTAACTGTATGCCCTCAATATGTAGTGAGGAGATATTCTGTGACTATGCCTGAAACAGTCAGCCAGTTGTTTATCTTGGGGGATTTCCAATAAGCGGGAGTTTCTAGTAATGCCAGTAATGTTTTACATTTCAATTAATTGACATTCACTCCTCAAATTCACCACTTCCATGAAGCACAAATGGAATAGTAATGGTTGTAAATAATGGTTGTATTTAGACCTGGAAAAAGTCTGGTATGACATCAACAAAACTGGCCAGAATTCAAAGTGGAACGGATATAGTATGAAATGTATGAAAAAGAAGCATCCCAAATTCACATATTATTTAAATATTTAATGCAATCAGAAACTATTTGTAAATGCAAATTCTGGCAAGGTTACACACTATTAAACTTCTACATAGATATAAAAATATTTTCGAGAAACGTGAGTTGTGTTAAAAGATTTAAAGAACAGGACAGATTTAAGCCATATAAAAAAAAAGTGAGAGGGCTTGTAAAGATTTCAGTTGATGGAAGAAAAAAGAAGGCATAACAATGAAACGATCAGCTATATCACAAAAGTAAACTCTTAAGAGATTACTTGGAAATTCCTTAGAAAAAATACTTTTTTTTTTCTGGATGATATATTTTTCACTTCTTATGAAGGTTCAAAAGCAAAGAAAAAAGAAGTCGCAAACGGGCAAACATAGCTCATGGAATTTAATTGAATCAAAACAACATTTCAAACGAAAACACTGTATCAGAACTGGAGCATTTGTTATAATAGAGGTGGAAATCCAAAGGCAAAATATTAAAATGAGAATTCACTATACCATCTCTCCCTGATTGCGATAGGACATGTAATCCTCCCGTAGAGATGCAGAGGGACAGAACTGGCCTCTGACAGAAATTTGTTTACGTGGAGGGTGAAAACCAATGCTGGAGCATTATGGACTTAAACTACTTTTGCGTTACTTTGAAATGAAAACCAAAAGTTAGCATGTGTATAAAAAAATGTAACTCGTGAAAGAGTTAATTGTTGCATACTTCCTAATAGTTAAACATTTTGCTGTAGAATCCAGTCCCACATATCTGCCACATAGAATTTGTCCCAACACTCAAAACCATACACAAGTTAACACAATGTGAACACAATGTGATTCATTGCAAGGATCAAATTCCTCTGATAATCCATTGTGTATGGTTAACTTTAATTTGCCTTGTAAAAGGGTGGGTCAGTCCTGTCAACATTGCCCAGATATTCCGAGATCTTAATGTGAACGAGGGGATATATGCTTCACTATCCATTAGTCAAGAGTTAAACAAAATATTTGAACTGAAAGCTTAACAACAAAAGACATTTATGATGTTTACTTACATTTTCTGGACCATTAAGCCTACATGATGTGAGTTATTGCATGAGATATTTGGCCAGTAATCTTATTGACCAGTCAAAGTTTTTACTACTCTGTAAGCTGCCAGGATCTTTTACTTAAAAAAAATCTAGTTAAATCTCAGTTTTCACAGAAGAGCTGGATCAAAAATCATTCACTTTTGCCAGAAAGTACCTTTTGAAGTTTACATTACACTGATATTTATTTATTATTTCCCCGTAACAATGACAGTGGTTGAGATAAACTGCATAACTCTAAACAGAAAATACATCTGCTGTTTTTGTATTGTTTGTGGTTGCTGGAGTGTTGACAATTTAAACCAAGTAGCAGACAAGACATTTTAAGTGAGATGTTGGATGAGAATTTACAGCTGTCCGGTTGGTTTACATGCTATATATATATTAAACAGAACCATTGGTTTAGGAAGTATTGCCCAGCGTTTGCTTGGGATTTGATAGGATATATTGATGTGGATAACGCTGTTAAGTTTATTTTATGCAGATGCAGCATTCAAGACATGTATAACATTGTATTGTTTAACAGTAACATAGCTAGATGGAAATGGATGTTTTGTTTTTTATATTTTAGTATATACTGAGATTTTCCCTTTCATGTATGTCTTTTACATACATGTTATTTACGTAGCATCCTGTATTTTTACATTTCTTGGTTGATATTGCTATTACATTTTAGAATATATTAAGCAACACGACACCTACATTTCATACATGTGTCGTAACAGGAAAGGGTCAAAGTGTCAGTGTACGGATGAATCCAGCAACATCTATGAAGACAACACTATTTCAGACGTGTTTTGTGCCACCAATGTGTCACTTACACATGCAGAGGGCTGTTGCTTGCCCTTAATTTGAACCTTCTTTGGCTATGATTCTGTTTCATCCCTTCCTGGTAAAACGCAGCCCCTATGCATCTATTCATGGTCTAGGATAAATGTCCACACATCCAACATCCTTAACCCCTTAAGGACCAAACTTATGGAATAAAAGGGAATCATGACATGTCACACATGTCATGTGTCCTTAAGGGGTTAAACGATGTTTCATTATACAGTTGTTGTACTAATTAGTTTATGCTAAGGTATTTATATAGTATATAGTACCCAACTCAGTGGTATTTGTTTTATTGATCTTGAAACGATGCAGAATCCAGATATGCAGAGCTAGGACAAGTCATTCCCCAAAAGGCTGTTACTGCAGACAATAGTGGTTCTAAGTATTTACTCGACTGGATGAATATTTGTGCACCTAACAAATGTCTGTTTTTTTTGTTTGTTTGTTTTTTATTAACTTTTGTGTAACAATAAAAATAGTTTGCTCCTTTAAAGTGTTATGTATTTTGTATAAATTAAATTGTAGAAATCCCAGTAAAATAAATCTTTTTATTAGAAACAAACAAACGAAAAAACAGATATTTGTTAGGTGCATAAATATTCATCCACTGGAGTAAATACTTACCGTAGAACCACTATGGTCTGCAGTTTTGGGGCATGACTTGTACTAGAGGTTGTAAGACTATAAAATCTGAAATGTCTAAACTAGTGAGTACTTGTGTAAGGTATATGGTGTATTTGTGTCTCTCTATCTCAGACTCATTCTATCCCCATGAGTCTTTTCATAAAAACTTTTTGAATGTGGCTGCCAGCTACCAAACATTAACCAGCTGCCACATAACAAGGGTATGGAGATTTTTTTTTTTTAATGTACTTGTACATGGGACTAAAGTGGAAGCTGAATCTAATGGTCCATCAAGGCGATCTACTAGTACTGATATGACCAAAAATTTCAGATTGGGGTACCTGCCTAGAGCTCCATAGAGTTATTCACTAAAACTCTGAATTTTTACAAGTTAAATCCAAAATGAAAAAAAAAATGAGACAAAAAGAAACTGAACTGGAAAAATTCACCAGCAGGGATATGAATACCGTCAAGCACCGACCGGTGCTTTGTTTACTTTCTTTAGTTGCCGCAGCACCTTGTTTTGAGTCACCCAATCACAATGTTTCTGCAATTTGTTTTTCAGCAATCATTTGCATATCTCTAGCCATAGGTTCTTCCTTAATGTATACGGAGGAAAAATTGTTATTTAAAGTTTCTGCCTTTTTCTCGACTTCATTAACTAACACATCCATCTCTGTTTTCAGTGTACCTACAATTTCATGCTTTGTTTGTTTTTGTACTTAAAATAATGTTTTGGGGTTGGTTTTGCTCTCATCGACTATCTTTTTCTTATTTTCTAGTTTAGTCAATGTTATTGCTTTTTTTGCATGCATTATTGGCTTTCTTAGATCTTTTATATGATTTGTCAGATTTAAGTGTTTAAAAGCATTTTTCTTATTATTAATCTCTTGTATGATTAACCCTTGCACTGCCTAGTGGCCTTGCTGGCAGCGCTAGCAAATAGTTAACTCCGATTCATTAAACAAACAAAACTGCTCATCCATTGTTCATTTTGTTTGCAACATGATTCAGTGATATAGAGATTGGTGATTCACCGGAAACTGAATGCACAGGTCTATTATTTAGTGTTTAACTGGTTGAAAAATAAGTTAAACTTAATAGAGGGACAGCACCAGAGAACTCCAAGCACTATAACCAGTTTAGCTCTTAATTTAATATTCTTCTAAAAGTGTTTCAAATAATTTAATATTTTTAGATAAACTTTTACAATTATATTTTTTAAATATTATAAATGTAAAAATCTATCTATATATCTATGAAATCTAAAAAATTAAATATAAAAAAATATTTTTCATAATATTAAATAATTTAGTTCATCCAAAAATATGAAATCATTTGAAAAGCTTATCTAAAAATAATTAATTGAGACCTTAATGAGATTTAATAATTATAGCGCCTACAGTGTCCCTTTAATTTATTTCTCATGAGCTTAACCCCTTAGCGACCGAGGATGGTTCAGGACCATCATCGGCATTTTTGCATTGCCGACCGATGACGGTCCTGAACCGTCCTAACGGTGCAATATACTTACCCGATCGCCGTCGTTCCCCCGGCGCCTATCGGCGTTGCTCCCGGTGTGGGGAGACTGCCTGCAGCCCAGACAGTCTCCCCATGGCGGATTAGGACCCCTGGGGCCATGTGATCGCTCAACAGGGCGATCACATGGCCACAATAGGTGTCCATGTGTCTGCCTGCAGGGGGACTGTCTGTGCTGACAGGCAGTCTCCCTGCTAGTGTAAAATCAGAAAAAATAAATAAAGTTAATGTTAATAAAAATAAAAATCATTATATATGTGTGTGTATATATATGATATATAGACATATATTATATATAATATATGTCTATATATCATATATAATGTCATACTAAGTGTATTTTTATATTAATATGTACATATATTAATATAAAAATACACTTATAATTAAATTACACACGTATATATAATATATATAATAACTATATATATTGTATATATATTATTATAAAATACAAATAATAAATCAATTAAATTAAATTAAAAAAATTAAAAATAATAATACAATTTAAAAAAACTATAACATATCTATATGAAATTTTATTCTAACTGTATTTTTATATTCAAATATATATATTTATATCAAAATACACTTAGAATGAAATTGTATATCTATGTATATATAAATAAATAAAAATAATACAAAATATACATATGTCCATATACAAAATTACATAAATAATTATATAAATATACACGTAGACTTCAAATATATAAATATGCATATATATTTAAATTCTACGTGCATATTTATGTAATATTTTTACATAATTAAGTAATTTTATTAATTGCAATTTGAGGGACCTGCCTGCCAACCCAAGCCAAAATTCCAGAGAATTTAATTTGCTAGCACTGTATTTTACCCTGTAACTTTCTATGACACCCTAAAACCTGTACATGGGGGGTACCGTTTTACTCGGGAGACTTCACTGAACACAAATATTAGTGATTCAAAACAGTAAAACCTATCACAGCGATGATATTGTCAGTGAAAGTGACTTTTTTTGCATTTTTCACACACAAACAGCACTTTTACTGATGATATAATTGTTGTGATATGTTTTCCTGTTTTGAAACACTAATATTTGTGTTCAGGAAAGTCTCCCAAGTATAACAGTACCCCCCATGTACAGATTTTATAGCGTTTGTGAAAGTTACAGGGTCAAATATATGGGTCAAATATTTTTACAATGAAAATGGCCAGGTTGGTTACGGTGCCTTTGAGAGCGTATGGTAGCCCAGGAATGAGAATTACCCCCATGATGGCATACCATTTGCAAAAGAAGACAACCAAAGGTATTGCAAATGGTGTATGTCCAGTCCTTTTTAGTAGCCACTTAGTCACAAACACTGGCCAAAATTAGCGTTCAATTTAGTTTTTTACTTTTTTCACACAGAAAACAAATCTGAACGCTAACTTTGGCCAGTATTTGCGACTAGGTGGCTACTAAAAAAGACTGGACATACCCTATATTGAATACCCTGGGTTGTCTACTTTAAAAAAAATATGTACATGTGGGGTGTTATTCAGAGACTTTTGACAGATAATAGTGTTACAATGTCACTATTGATAAATTTGAAAAAATGTATGTTTTGAAACCGCAATATCCTACTTCTACCTATAACCCTATAACTTGCAAAAAAAAAGCATGTAAACACTGGTTATTTTAAAACTCAGGACAACATTTTGAATCTATTTAGCAGTTTTTCTTATTCACCTTTGTAGATGAGTAAAATATTTTTCAAGTAAAAGTAAAAAAAAATGTATTTTTTTAAATTTTTCATCATATTTGTTTGTTTTTTTTAAATTAAATTACATGAGATTATATAAATAATGGTATGTAAAGAACGCATTTTTTGTCCTGAAAAAAACAATATATAATTTGTATAGGAACAGTAAATGAGAGAGCGGAAAATTACAGCTAAACACAAACACCACAAAAGTGTAAAAAGAGGCCTGGTCGCAAATGTACAACATCGCAAAAACAGTCCAGTCCTTAAGGGGTTAAACAAACTTTCAGCAAATACATGAAACTAAAAAAGTGGGATATCATAAGAATGGAAAGGACTAAATATATCATGGTCATAAATGTGAATATTCACTTGTGTGCATTTGGATTATAGTAGACATTTATGAAACTGATTTTTTTAAGTTTTCCTCTATTAATTTCATATCTGAACATTGACTTTGTCCTGACTGTCCTGACTTCAAAAGGAAAGAAAAAATCCTTTTTGAAAGGATTGAGAATCTTGATGATAAAATTGCACAAACTAAGAATAAGAAGTATACACGAGATAAACAAGATAAGGTTAACAATACCCATTCTACATTAAATAAAATCGACAAGAGATTTAGATTTAGGGAAAATGATAGATCGAATTTTAGAAAACAATATAGAGAAGGACCAACACAAAGAAGAGGTGAACATTTGGGAGGTAAACCCAAATGGACTACACCCTCACGTAATCATAATCATAAGAAACATGATGAAGGTCAAGCTCAAGCACAGCATATCCCCAAATTCTCCAAAGCCACTACCTCCAATATAAGCAACACCACTCGACACTCCACTCAAGACTCTAACCCAGAGAGGAATTTTTTAGGGAGGGGGCAAGACCGAAGAAGGGGGGAGATAACGGAATTTTTCCTTCCAAGGTCACAAGAACTGCCCCTTACCAACCGTTTCACATCACTCAGAGAGTTGAATACTCCAGGGAAAAAGAGGAGATTGAGCGGAGAAAGGGTGGAGGTTTAACCACTATCCAAGAGGAACACCTGGGTGTTTTTAACATTTCAGGATTCCCTCTAACCCCACATGAAATTCTCCTTCTAGGAAAGGGTTTGAAATTTGTTCCAGAGGAATCCCCTAATTGTTTCCAACTTTTTATTGATGCCCAGAAGTTCATTAGAAAGATGTCTATTAAGAGATTTTTCATCAAAAAAACTAGTGAAGGATTTCTCAATACCCCTCTCAATTCTAATAAAGATCTAGTAATACAGAAATTTAAGCCCAAATCTAAATTCTGCCCCAATGAACGAGGAAGTCAAATCGAGGCCTTTAACAAAATGATTGTTAGAGACTTTGATAAACTTGGAAAAGATAAAGCCAGGAAAGACAGACATAAGAATCTTACCCTACAAGAAAGCAAGACCCTGATGAATTTAAGCAAAAGAAATGAGCTTACAATTAAAAGTGCTGACAAGGGAGGAGGAGTGGTGATTATGTCGACTCAATATTATGTTGCAGAGGCATATCGGCTTATTAATGACCACTCGACTTACAAAAAGCTTGACCGTAATCCTAACTGTATCTTTAATCAAGATCTGAAGGGTATGCTACAGGAGGCTAAAGTAGCAGGTACTATAGATGAGTCTGTTTTTTCTTTCATCTTTTCAGATTTTCCCAAAGTGCCCACATTTTATTTTCTCCCGAAAATCCATAAATGTAAAGACAAACCACCAGGGAGGCCGATCATAAGCGGCATTGATTCACTTACATCTAAGCTCTCTGAGTATATCGATTACCATCTACAAAAATATGCTCAGGGAGCTAGGTCATATCTGAGAGATACTAAACATCTCATTCAGGAGCTGGAATGCATTGAATGGGATGATGATTATGTTTGGGCTACTTTGGATGTAACCTCACTCTACACCGTAATAGACCATGATTTGGGTGTAGAAGCAGTGAGACAGAATCTTGACCGTGATGCTGACTTGGATCCATTTTTTTGTGATTTTTTGGAGAGGGCTATTCGTTTTATTCTCACGCACAATTTCTTTAGTTTTGACGGAGATTTTTTTCTTCAGATCAAGGGCACTGCAATGGGCACCAAGTTTGCACCAAGCTATGCCAACGTGTTTATGGACTGCTGGGAAAGATCGTCTGTCTGGTCCAACAACCCGTTTGGTGCAAACTTGGTGCTCTGGAGACGGTACATCGATGATGCCCTGATGATATGGCGTGGCCCTATAGATCAGCTACATAGTTTTTTTGAACATGTCAACCATAATTCCTTATCATTGGTTTTCACTCCTAAAATTGGTGCCCAAAGTATTGACTTTCTTGATCTGTCAATATTTATTGAGGATCGGAAAGTTAAGACTAAGACTTTCTTTAAAGATATTGACTCTAACAGCTTTATTGATACCAAAAGTGGACATCATCCGAACTGGCTTAGAGGGGTTCCTAAGAGCCAGTTTGTTAGATTACGGAGGAATTGTAGCGATCTAGATTCCTTTTTCGTACAAGCAGAGGTTCTGAAGAAACGCTTCCTAGAGAAGGGGTATTCCCCCGAATTTATAGACTCAGAAATTGCGAGAGTTGGGAAGATCTGTCGAAAGGATCTTCTTATAAATAAGAAGAAAGATATGATTAGAAATCCTGCCTTCGATTTTTCCTTTAATACTCGGTACAATGGAAGAGCTTTCGATGTGCAGAGGATTATAAGGAAACATTGGGGGTTGTTAGTAGAGGATGAATTTCTGGGGAAACAGATACCTAAGGATCCCAAAGTTATTTTTAGAAAGGGCACGAATTTAAAACAAATCCTTGCCCCCAGTACTTTTCGGTCGGTGAAGGGTCACACTAGTCAGAAGGGAGGTTTCTATACATGTGGGAATTGTGTAAGTTGTGGTCACCTTTTTAGTACAGTCTTTGATTTCGTGAGTACACAGACGCAAATGAAATTTAAGATTAAAAATAAGATATCTTGTTCCTCCACACATATAATATATCTCCTCACTTGCGGTTGTGGGATGCAATATGTGGGAAGAACTGGGAGAAAATTAAAAATAAGATTGCAGGAACATAGAAATAACATCAAAAAGGGTCTTTTGACTCATTCAGTGCCGGTACACTGTAATAGCTGTCCCATCTTTAGCTTTAATACACTTAAGTGCATAGGCATAGAACAAGTAACTCTAAACGAAAGAGGTGGGGACTTAATGATGGTTTTGAGACAACGTGAGGGTTACTGGATCCATACATTAAAAACCATGAAACCAATGGGTTTAAATGTTGATTTTGATTTGATTTGCTTTCTGTAATTGTTTATTTTATTTTATCTTTCACTTTTATTTATTACTCATCTGTTGTTATTGTTGGGTTTGGTCTGTTTAATTTTATAAATTGAACAGATTAGGCTTAATGTTAATTTATATATATTTCATTATTTCTATTTAGATACTCTATTCCATTTTATTATTATTTTTATCCCCCAAAGGTTTTTTACATCAGTTATGGGTTCCACAATGGTTCTTTACATCAGTATCAGCTTTGTAATTTCATTGTCTATTGTTCCTGGTATAATATGATATGCTGCTAATCTATCTAATACATCTGTTTCTTTCATTATGGACTTGTGGGTTCAAATGCCCAAGTATAACGGGACTTTCCCTTTGTCTCAACTCCGAATTGATTAACGGAACGAAACTGAGGCTTGGACAGCATTTCCGGAACGCATGACGCAACCGGAAGTAGTCCGAACCCGGAAGTAAGCGGCGGAGTCGGCTGTTTCGCGCCAAACCGGACGGATTTAAAAGGAAGGTCCCTGGACTTGTTTTCATGCCTGCATTTGGAGGACTTCATATCTGATGCCCCTGAGGAAGTTCATTCTATGAACGAAACGCGTAGGGCTTTTTCCTTTAGTGCTAGAGTTTTTTAATTTTTATTATATTGTTGATTTTATTTATGCACCTGGTTTTTCTGCTCCTTTGGATTTCTCCACTGGGATGTACCATTTCATCTGAAACCTTGATGTGCCTATTTGACACTGCAATTCTGTAAGTGCATTTGTGAATAAAGTGTGTCTTTTTTACTTGGATACTCTGCACTATATTTTTATTTCTTTCCTCTTATGCATGATTCTGATGGTCTACAAGTCCTGAACTCGTCAGAGCAGTATATTTGATGTGCCTTCAATCAAACTGCCTTTTGTGAGTGCAATCATTTAAACCACAATTTTATTATTTTGCAACAGTATTGCGCTATGTCCTTCTCTATTATTTCTGTATTGTAGATTGCCATTTCTTTGGTACTTTGTTGTTATTGCCTTGAGGATATAAGAGGAATCCTTTGTCTACAATACAGTTAATTTAAGGGTAATTTGTGTGTTTGTTTCACCCAATACCCATTAAGTGTGTTTGCTATCTACACACAGGTGAATGTACACTGTTTGTTTTTAATCTTGCTAGCTCAATTAGTCACATATTTGCATACTAGTACTGCAGTAGGTAGTGCATAATTGACTATGGGGTTAAAGGACCACTATAGTGCCAGGAAAACAAACTCGTTTTCGTGGTACTATAGGATCTTTAGCCCCCCCCCCTTAGGGCCAACTCCCGCTGGACTGAAGGAGGTTGAAGGGGTTAAAACACTTACCTTTCTCCAGCACCGGGCTCCCTCGGCGCTGGTTAACTCTCCTCCTCCTGCCGACGTCAGCGCCGAAGAGTCCAGAGGAAAGCATTTCTCAATGCTTTCCCATGGACATCCAGCGTCTTCTCACTTTGATTTTCACAGTGAGAAGCGCAGAAGCGCCTCTAGCGGCTGTCAGTGAGACAGCCACCAGAGGCTAGATTAACCCTAGTGTAAACATAGCAGTTTCTCTGAAACTGCTATGTATACAGCTGCAGGGTTAACCCTAGAAGGACCTGGCACCCAGACCACTTAATTGAGCTGAAGTGGTGTGGGTGCCTATAGTGGTCCTTTAAGAACAGGGCAGATAATACGGGGCAAATAATTTAAAGTAGTATTTGACACTGTCTGTATAAAATAAATAAGCCACATTTTCCATGACGTCTTTTCCAAAATTTACATTATATTATAGTGAACATATTAAGGACCTTGCAAAACTAAGAAGACCCCTCAGAAATTATTTTATGTCACTGGATTACATATTATACACACTAATGTGTTAAGATTTTTATGTTTAATTATGTATTTTAATACACTTAAAATTCTGTGTTTGTGTATATATGTGTATGCATTTGTTAGTATATGTTTAGCCATGTGTGTTTCAGTGGTATAACAATGCGTGTTTAGCAGTGACTGTATGGTAGGATTGGCAAGGGGGGTTGTGGGTTGCAGCCTTTAGTCATACTTTTAAAAATTGGCAATTTTGTTTTTTCTAGGGCTGGTGGCTGTGCTGTCAATGTCTTCTAGGCCTGGACTCACCCATTGGTAAATTTCCTAGTGTACTGCAATATCTGAGATTGACCAGGTTGTCAGTCTATGATGAGTGTGTAGGATGAGCCAGTGACCCCAGGGTGAGCAGAAACAGTGATCATGACATTCACGCAGCAGTCTCCAAACAGACTCAAGACACAAATCAATGGAGAAATCTAAGTGGCATTGTGGAGTCACAAAGGATTTTTTTTCTTTTTGTGACACAATTGACCATCACATCAAGATAGATTTTTATCTCTTTAAGATGAACAGCATAACAATATGTTTAAAGGTTGAACTCAGTGAAATGTAGCATTTGTAACCTAGATTACTATGTAGCATATGTAGGGTCACATATTTTTGCCCTGTCATTGCTATACAGTGGGTATATAACTGTATTTATGCATTGTACTTACATACATGAGTGAAGTTTTATAGTTCAAAATGTATTATAGGGGCTATAACCTTAAAGTGTGTTTTACCTGCATCTCACATGTTTCTTGTTAGAGGAGGAATGTCAGTTCCCTGTTGGACAAAGTTCATTTATAACGTTCCTGTTAAAAACTCCTATTCACCATTATGTAGAATATTAAATAGCTCTACATTTATTTATCTTAGTATTTTACAGTCATCTGGGGATTTAGAAAAGTACAAGTGATCAGAATTTTTAACATTTGAATATTACTGACTCATTTCATACCAACAGGGAGCCATTTTGTTTTTATCTCAATTAACATGCCATCTGGGGCTATTTCTCACACTCTTGGAACATCAAGAAATGTTTATCATGATTTTATCACCCTTAATAAAATGGTTAAACTGAGAATACCAATCAAATCATCAAACAGTATCTCTACTGATACACAAAATATTGTCTGTCACAACTTCCCAATGGCAAATTTAAATATAATAGTCAGGTCCATTGCCTAGGTAACAAGCTACTTTCTAGTATTATCATTTTTGTATTTGCTTTGCCTGATTAATCCTGTAAATATATTTAATGTTGTAGAGTACATTGCTACTCTACATAGCACTGAGTAATTTAACTGAATTCTGCAACCAAATTCAAATTGTGAAGTGTTCAACAGAATTCTACTTCAGATCACAAATCTCACAGTTAATTTGCACACGTCATCATCCTGTCCATTCATTCAGTTTATTTTTTAATTTATTATTACTTTAACCACAGATGGATTCTTACTAACTGCTCATAATAATATTGGTTAAAAAGAAAATATGTTGGAAATATTACGTAATTAGGTAAAGGATTAAATGTTAGTACCCATGGAACCAGATTTGCCACGGTCAAGTCTGTGTAATCTTGCATGTTACAAAGCAATCTTTGATTTAAAAGAAAACTGTAGCTGTAGCTTAAAATGTACTACATGTGACAAATTCAAAGTGAAGTTCATACGTACAAAGTAAACATTAATAGGATTACATAAAAATTATTTTAGGAAAGTATTTGTTATAGATTGTAAGTAGCTTTAAGCAAGGCCCTCTTCATCTCAGCATACTTTTCACATTGATTTGTTTGTCATTTATTTTGTTCGACTGAACGGACCTTCAAAGGTTAGCAAGTTCACTTATTCTCTTCTACTTGCTCTCTCATATGCCATGATCATTGCTCACCCCTAATTTAATTTGTTAGATAATCTGTGTTTTTTTTTTGTTTTTGTTTTTTTATTTTTATATACTTCCTACTTGTTTATCCTTAAATGCCCTATTCTATCTGTCAAACTGTCTTACCACCTATCTAACCATTCTGAATTGTGATCCAATCTATGTTTGCAAATAACAAAAAAAAAATTGTGGAACCTATGAATCTTATAACTGTGATTGTAGTGATCCACATCAAAAATAAAGAATTTAAAAATGCTATTTTATATCCCCATAATAAAATCTTAAAGTGCTATGGAATGTGTTGGTGCCATATAAACAATGCATACAATTCCTATAATGTATGTAGAAATAGAAGATTTTCAAAAGTACTTTAGATTTTGGAAATTTGGCAATGCAAATATTGACTGTCTATGTGATCCAATTAGAAATAAAAAGCTAAAGCATTCTGTTTAAAAAGGCATATACACTATACTTTATAAATAGCAAAGGTTTAAAACTAGGTGTTATGTTTTTTTTTTTATGTTTGTCTTAATTTAAACATGTTATTGTGTTATTGTGCCTTTTCTGTGTTTTGTGAACAAAAATATATTTAGAATGACAACACAGTAATCTAAGCTCTAATTTATATAGAATGATAGTTATTTTCTGTTACAGGACCCATATTCATATCTAGTAATGTTTCATAAAAATGTAAAAGGTCTTTGCTATTCTAATACATAGTCTTAATGACCAATAAGTAAATCATTAAAAATGTACTATGAAAATATTTGGGTTATTGCGGTTAATGTACCATTATTGACTGTGTCCTTTTATAAAAATGTTGAAGACTGCCATCTTGTGATATGTAAAGATATGACACAAAGCCAATTTAACATGTTGCTTAAGACACATTGTAAACACAATGCGTTCTATTTACTGAAGATCAAATGGCTCCTTACCAAACTATTTGGTTCTGTTCTGCGATTTTTGGACTGCAAAATCTGGACGTTGTACACAGTATTTAACATTTTCTGAATTTTTCAGAAAAGGCTCTGAATGTGCCTGATTTTGGTCCAGATTTTTGCCACACTGTAAGCTGCTGAACAGCTAAAATCCAGACTAAAAAAAATCTCAATGTACAGACACTCTTATATCTGTATTGGTGCAATATATCAAGGTGGCCCCTTAGCCTTCAAATAATATAATACAAAAAATGATACTGCACTCAAAAATAAAGCAAAAATTAGTACGTATTTAATCATAGATAGTGAAACAATTTCATATATATACACAAAAAAAGATGAAAAAAGATGGATACTATATATGACAAGTATCCTATGGCCACCAATGTAATGTCATGTAAAAAAACACAAAATCCTTACAAGAGTTTGAATTCATATCGGTATTCAAAAGTTAAATTCATATAGTTATAGTAGACGTAGTAATGGTGTTAAGAATTATCAATCTGGGATATAGACCAATATGGACAGGTAAGTATATACAGTATATACAATATATACAATAATGGCAAAAAATCAAAGAAATAGAAAAAAGTGAAAAAAATGAAAAATATTGAAAAAATGAAAAAATTAAAAAAAGAGAAAAATAGTTTGAAAAAATGTATATACAGTCACCAGTGTGTACACACTATTGCATATGGATCGATCTCACCAGTATGTTCTGCAGAAAAAAGGAAAACATCCAGTCCCAAATCTGACTGTCCTCGTTATTGATTGCACACTGTTCCCCTCTGTTGCTGTTATTTGGTAATGATGAATTTAGTCGATGCTTGGTAAGTTCTTGGTAAGTATAGGGTGAGTCTTTAACCGGTCCGGGTCAGATATATTCCAGAATGACGGCTCTTGCGTCGGATAAATGGGCTGCGCGCTCGGGACCCTTCAGCCCCTTCAATGGCCCTGTGTGAGTAAAATACAGTTGTAAGTTCCTTATTTATGCCCCTTATTCGGCGCGCCCGCTTGTTCGCGCGGGTTGCGTCCGAATGACGTAATGACGCACATGACGTCATTACGTACTCCCTTCCGTGTGCGCCTGCGTGTTTAATTTTTGCCTGCGCATGCGTCTATCCGCTGACTGCGGTCTATCACAGATGGATTACTCCAAACAGAGTATATGATACCAGGATCATGATGTAGGTTATTGTACAGAAATAACAAGATATTAAACAAAATATAATATATACAAAAAGGTGTAAACTGAGGGGACTATGGACATAAATACATACTCTTAATATATAAAAAACACAGAAAGAATACATGACAAAACCTGCAAATATTTTGCAGGATATATAGAGGGGTATTTCTTTGAATATGAGAGGAATTTATACATAATAGCGAAGGCACTTATAAAAGATTAAATCTATTAAACAACCCTGTACCCATGTCTAAACGTGTTTTTATATTTTTATATTTAGAAGATGTAATATTGCAACAGATAATCAAAAAGGTCAATGATTAACATGAGTAAATACATTTGTAAAAAAATTTTTTTACATTTTTTAAAAAAAGGGAAAAAAAGGAAAGAAATGGTCTGGGTGCAGAGGCCCTGTCCTTGTAAAACATTTCCTAAAACCTACAAAGATGGATTTAATTGCAATGTTAACTCCTGATCTAGTCGCTATCATAATGACAACTTCTAGAGCAGCTTCCATGGCACTGACCAAGTAATACTGAATTGATTCAATTGTTTCCTATGGGGAAGCTTAGATGCATTCCTTAAATGTGACGGCAATTCCTCCTGCAACTGCTCCAAATTGCCAGCAATCTTCAAAAAGAGATGGACTTCTGTATGCATAGCCCTCACTAACTAGTTATCCTTCAGAATACTACTAGCCAGGAGAACATGGAGGTAATTTTCATGTAAGACCATTCAAACCTCTTGGGACTTTTTAAAAAAAACTTTTTGTAGCCTATATTCTGGAGTGTCTCTGAGTGGCAACAAGGCAACTGTTGAGTGGGCTCAGGGCAGGGTTGGACTGTCACACTGGAAAACTGGGATATTTCCTGGAAGCTTCCTTAATGAGGGGCCGGCAGTAGCTACCAAAGAAACTTTGGGTCAATCTATACAAAGAAATTACTCACGGTCGCAGAGTATAGGAGCCAGGGTAGGAGGATGAGTTGTAGTGAGTGTCAGTGTGTCAGAGAGTTTGTGTGACAATGAATGCATATGTTAGTGTGTGTATTAGTGTGGGTTTGTGCCACTGTCCTTATCAATGAGTGTGTCTCTGTGCTTGTTTCACTGTTTGTTTCAGTACGTGCTTGTAGATATAGGTCTAAATATTTGTGTCAATCATTGTAAGTTTGTGTAAGCATTATGCTTGGGCCTCAAACTATATCCCAATGAAATTGTGTAAGAGTGGGTACATGTTAGCGTTCCCACAGATATGCAATACCACAGATAGCGTCGCCAGAAACATCATCCCCACAAACATACAATACCAAAATCAGCCTATCACCACGCAATACCACAATAAGTGTTCCCACAGACATAATACACAATTTACTACAAGCAGCCTCCACACGCACAACACCAGAGACAGCTTACCCCACATACATAAGACTGCACTCTCACTCCTCAAATGCAAACCTTCAAACAGCATTGCTGCGAGTATGCAACATTATGATGTATGTCCCCATAAACATTCCATACCACAATCTGCATTCCCACTCACAAACCTACTTACTATGCATATATATTGCAAATTCTTTCCCAAATTCATCTTTTTTTTTTTATAAATTCTTTATTTTGAAAGATTTTTTGTTTTATGGGGTGGGGGTACAGAAAAGAAAATGGGAGGTTCAAGGTTTAAAATACACATTGCACATAACAAACGAGTATTTTTAACAGTTTGCGAACAGAGCAAATCAATACATCATTTCGGTGTACATTCTTATCAGCTTTGTGTATTTTGATAGGGTTGCAGGGGTACAGAATGGGAACGGGGGGGTTAGAAATTGGTTAGGGAAAAGTACATGCTATACAGTTTGTTTACATATAGGCATTTCGTTGGTTTATACATATGGACAGTAGCTCTGTTTTGTTCGTTGTCGGCTATTTTGTCCTAGTGAATGTTCAAGTCTCTTGTGGTGTGACTTGTTCTAGTGGTCTGGGTAGCGTATTTGAGACTGAGGGGTTCAGTTTATGGTATGGTTTCTTGGAGGTTTTGTTGTGCCCCTCGTGTTTGCTTACAGAGGTGGTCGGATCGGTTCGTTGGGGTTCGGGCTCCCCTCGTGTGAGGGGGGGGGTCGGTGTGGGTAATTATTCGTGTCGTTCTGGTCCATGTCAGATGTTCTTCGTGCTTTAAGTAGTTCGTTGGCTGTCGTAGGGTGTCGGTTTGAGTGCAGGTCGGGTGACTTTCTGGTGTTGTGTGTAGTGTGGTGTGGGGTGCGAATCTTTGGTGTGTCGGTGTTCAGTTGAGCATTGGTAGGTGTTCGTGTGTGCCCTAGGTGTCCAATGTGGAGCTGTCTCCTAGGTATGTGGGTCCTTTATCCTTGGGTTGGCATCTGGTTTCGGTCCGTGTAGCTGCTTGGATTGTGGGGGAGTGTGGGGGGGGTATGGGGGAGTGTGTGGATGGTCTCCAGGTTCAGGGGAGGGGATGGGAGGGATAGGGTTCTGGTCTTAGGGTGTGTGTGGTTATTGGGTTTGTGAGGTGTTGTGTTATGTTAGTGTTGGTTGTTGGCTAGGTCGTTAATGGGAATGCATAGAACCACGGGTCCCATATTTTTTTGAAATTTTTAGTTGTGTCGTGGATCAGTGCGGACAATTCGTCCATTTTAATTGTGTCCTTTATTTTTCTCTTCACTGTGTCCAGTGTGGGTGTGTCTGGGCTGCCCCATTTTTCGGCGATGGCTCTTCTGGTGGCGAGTGCGATTTTGGCTATCAGTTTGTTGTGGGACCTTGGTGTGTTGGCCATGGGTTTGGATAGGAGCCATATCCATGGGTCATGTGGGATGTCTGTGTGGAGGATCTGTGAGGCCATTGTTTCTATTTGGTTCCATATTTGTGTGGTATGGACACAGTCCCACCACATGTGTATGTAAGTGCCTCTGTGTCCGCAGCCTTTCCAGCATAGGTCAGTGCTTGACCTGCCCATCTGTTTCAGTTTTAAAGGGGTGACGTACCATCTTAATAACGTCTTGTATGCTTGTTCCTTGTGATTTACACATATGGATATGGAGGCTGTGGCCTCCCATATGTTTGCCCAGTCTGATGGGTCCTCGGCCTGCCCTATATCCCTCTCCCAAGCCGACACGTATGTGAGTGCGCCGTCCTTAACGTTTTGGATTATGTGGGTGTATAGCTGGGAGATTTGTCCTTTATGCGTTGGGTTTTGTAGGCAGTGTTTCTCAAAGGGCGTGAGTGGTTTTGTGCCGGCCTGTGTAATTGTTGGTGTTTCTAGGAAGCTTCTGAGTTGTAGGTGGCGGAACATGTCAAAGGTGCGGAATGGTGTGGTTTGTGGAAGGTCTGCGAATGGTATCGGTTGTCGGTTTCTGTAGAAGTGGTGTAGTCGTGTGAGGTCGTTTTCTTCGAAGCGGGCGAAGTCTTTCGGTGTCATGCCGGGTGGGAAATGTGTGTTGCGAAGTATCGGTGTCAGTGGTGAGGGTTGCGAAGTCAAGCCGCTTTTTGGGGTTACTTTGTCCCATATTTTGATTGTGTTGAGGATTGCAGGTGATGTTTGGGGTAGGTGGGGTCTGGCTG
The DNA here is from genome assembly GCF_036172605.1 of Pelobates fuscus. NCBI lineage: Eukaryota > Metazoa > Chordata > Amphibia > Anura > Pelobatidae > Pelobates > Pelobates fuscus. The sequence goes on from NC_086318.1 coordinate 230,102,272, forward strand.
TTCTGGGGAGCCAAATATACAGTGAGGGGAAGTCTCTACCAAAGATATCGTGCTCTAGGTCTACCCATCGCTTGGTGCCGCTGGGGGCGTGCCAGTGTTGTGCTTGTGTTAGCTGGGCTGCCTGATAATAATGGATGAGATGTGGGAGGCCTAGACCCCCTGCTTTGTTGGGGACGTATAGGGTCTGCCAAATTCATCTTTTTAGTACACCAGCCTACACTAGCCTGGTCTTAAAATTAATCAATCCCTAGGCATGCTTTTTATTATGTATTATGTTAAGTTATATTATTATTAATAAGAAAACATTAATGATAGGAACATTTTCCAGCCATTTGGGTCACAGATCAAGTGAGAAATAGAAACCAAAAGATGGAAAAACAGGAGAAGCATCACCATTCTACATTTGAATAAGTATATATATATATATATATATATATATATATATATATATATATATATATATATATACAGTTGCAAGAAAAAGCATGTGAACCCTTTGGAATGATATGGATTTCTGCACAAATTGGTCATAAAATGTGATCTGATCATCATCTAAGTCACAACAATAGACAATCACAGTCTGCTTAAACTAATAACACACAAAGAATGAAATGTTGCCATGTTTTTATTGAACACGGAGATTTTCTTACCCCTCCTGGGTGGTATATATTCCTCATTCTCGGATCCTCTACCAGAGGCCTGGGAGTTTAAGGGTTCTTCACAGTATCTAAGCTGTTCCTAGAATTGCACTCTTCTGGACATAGATCTCTAACCTGGAATCTGTTGAAGCCACTCCCCCAACTTGGGGGTCACATGCCCAAGTGCTCCTATCACAACTGAGACTACTACTGCCTTCCCTTCCCACATCCTTTCTAGCTCTTCTTTCAGTCATTGGTATTTGTCCATCTTGTCATTTTCATTCTTCCTGATGTTATAGTCACTTGGTATTGCCAAATCCACCACCACCGCAGTCTTCTGTTTCTCATCTACCACCACAATGTCAGGTTGGTTGGCCACTACTTGCTTCTTTGTCTGAATCTAAATACAGTGCCCTGACCCAAATAATACCTACCTTCCTATAAATACAGTGCCCTGTTTCTAATAGCACCTACCTACATATAAATACAGTGCCCTAACCCTAATAATACCTACCTACTTATAAATACAGTGCCCAGACTAACCGGAGCCCTGAATCCAATAGTGCCCACTTCGCTAGTAATACAGTGTCCTGATATGAACAGTACCTACCTTCCTATAAATACAGTGCCCTGACCCTGAGTACTGCCATTCTCAATTACCCTTTGGGATATCTCCCATCTGGAGTGTATGCTGTTCTTGCTAAAATCTTGCAACCAGCCAAAATGAGGTACACCAGTGTTCTGGAAGGCTTATGCAATGTATGATCATATACGATAACTAAATCCCCAATATTTTTGCCAAAGCCAGAAGTTTTTGCAAAAACAAACAAACAGAGAAACAAAAAAATACTATAACATTTGGGGACCTTTAGAGTGCACTGGATCTTGCATGTTATATATAGATATTTTTTTTAATTCATTTAGTGACTGTCCCCTAGCATTCAATCATTTTGTTGCACAACAATGCTCTCTTTTTTTGCAACCACAAGAGGAATGCACCGCGAGTGCATTAGGCCATCCTGATAGAAAATTATTTCTGCAATGCTTTCCTATGGGGATTTAACTGAGCTGGATTTCCTCATGCAGTGCGTGAGGACATCCAGCGCCAGCTAGGCGACCTGTAGTTAGGTAAAATCCTGGATTCCTACCTGCTATCAGGGACCCCGTTGCCAAAACATGACTGTGTTCGCTGAGGACCTCTTCCCCTGGACCAGACTGTATTGAATACAACTTAGGAGACCTTCTCTCCTGTAGAGCAGTGATTAAAGCTTTACTATAGTCTCCTCCCCACCCATATAGGGGGTAGAATAAATCTTTATTGCAGGCACACAGCTATTTATATGTAACAAAGCTGACTCTCCATGCAAGGGGTCTTTCGTATAATTGAATGTCTTGCACAATGGTCCATCCCCAGGACTACGCTGACTGGGAACTTAAACAGATTATCCCTGGCTAACTCAATAGGGTTCCTGCTGAGTCCCCAAAGGCACAGCATACAAAATGTCCTCCTAAAACTCCCTTTACCTAGACTGTACCCCCCAGTACAATTTGTATCACTGAAAAGCTTGTCATCCATGCCCAAGTTAAATTTTTACTGGGTCGCGGCTATTCTATAATCCAGCAATGAGCGACAAGCGTTTAGTGGCTTAGTTACTGTCTCCAAAAAGGGTTTCCGGAACTTTGGGGATGCCTCATAGCCCTCTATTTGGAGGTCAGGTTACTAAGCAATACCCGCTTAAACATTGACAGGACCTCTGCACAGTCCCGATGAACTGATCCAGGGTGTTTGAGGGTACCTCCCGGTCAGGGGCTTGAGATGTAAAATGAGACCAGGTGATTCCCAGAGTTCCTCAAGTCTGGTTGAGAAGCACAGCAAGAGCTTTTATGGTCTCTTAGGAGTCTTTGAGCAGGGAGCTGGCCTCCAGAAGAGTGTGGCACGGGAACTTTCATCACTCTGAGATTCCCAGTTCTACAGCAGTGATGTTACCACTGCTCTAACCAGTTGATAAACTAAGTCAGATCCTTACAAGATACTGGATATAATAATGTAATTAATTATGCAGTTGTCTTTGTTTAGAACAGAAATGTGTAATCCTAAATCACATTCCTAAAAGTTATCGGAGATATAAAACTATGTTGTGAAAAAAATTAAGAATGTCAACCCTACTTCGTTTAAATTAGTAGTATAGATTTTTAATTATTTGTCCAGAAACGCACAACAAAACATATACCTTCTACATTAATTATAGCTAGACTAATACTATTTTAAGTTTATTCTTATAATTCCATGTGAAGTGATATTTACATTGAAAATAGTCACCTGCAAATTCCACCAAATCCAAAGTGCTCTACCACGGAGATCTAGAAGCATAAAGATTTATGAAGTCGTCAGTAGAGCCATTCTTCTGGAATGAATAAGATTTTAGAGTTTAGAAATCCTCCGTCTATTCTCTAAACAAAGATGTGGGAAACTATTAATGTTTATAGAAACTATTCTCATGTTTTCCTTAGTTATAATAGGACATGAATATTATTATCTTTCAACATATGTCAATAATATATCTTCATATTGAGTTGGAAAAATAAGACCAGCTTGCGTGATAAAGTAAGTACAGTTTGTTATTATAAAACATAGAAATTAATTAATATCCCTTAGGCTATCGGGAAGAGTTTTAATAGAGTACGACGCTGAAGTTCCACTGAAGACATTTAACTTTTAAATACCTCTCTCTATGCATCCACGCCATTAACGGTTTGCAACATATCTACAAAACATATTACATTTAATAGACCCTCATAGTGTAACCAAACACAAATAGCCAAACACTGACTTATCTAAAATGGTTGCATGTCATTAGCCATCCTTAACCCATGCGGGTGCATTACTGACAGGATCATATACCCTAACATCCAAAACATGTGACAGACAAGAAGATAGGCAAAGAATGCATGAAAAGCAATGATGTAGTCATACTACCGTGTTCGGAAGTACAGAGAAACAGCAATATGAGTAATCAGAGCCAAGGTCAGGATAATGGATATCAGAGTAGGATAAGCCAATAGTCAAAAACAAGAACACAAACGCAGTAAATCACTTAATCCTGGGCATAAAAGCCACAATAGTGAGTTACAACAAGGAAGAAGTGGTTTACAGAAAATCACTGGGATAATTGCTAATTATGCATGTGTAATTAAAAAGGAAAGTATTAGAAACGAATCCATGCGTGTTACTTTATCTAAAAAAATCTCTAAAACTCTCAAATTCTAAGTATCGTATTGTACACTCCAGAACCCTCTGGCACTTTATCTTGCCGAAAAGCTTTACATGTAAAGAGTGTGTTCTCTTTTTTCAGTTTGCAAAAAGTGGAGACTTCAATAGAAGTTGATACTATTATAAATTAACTGGTTACACGGTTACACCTCCCTGTCTTCCAAACAGACAACAGGTCTTGTTACTTCCTGGTTTGGTTAGCTCAGTGGAGCTAAACTCAAGAGGCTTAAATTGCTAAGAGCACTTATCTTGTAAAGACTTCTCATTTAGCTGCATTGGGAAGTCTGTGATTGGAAAGTCACAGAAAGTCTGGGCGGAGTTAGAAAAGAAGGGTTTGCACAGCATCCAAACACGAGATCTATAGCCTTTGCAAGCTGTTTTTAGATACACCCCCGAAGAAAAAAGTATATAATTAATTGCATGCAAGTTTCCATTTTGGGTATATTTACTAACAAGGTATTTTCTTCTTTTGTATTTGGGCAGAAGAGTGTTCCTTTTAACATTTTTTACCCAGGACATACTTGAAAACGAGAGAAATCTCAATGTATTTTTCCTGGTAAAATATTTTATAAATAAATAAATTCTAACATATATTCAATTACATTCCTTAACAGCTTCATATTAGTTCCAAAAATGAAATTTACAGTTAAAGATATTTGCATTAGGTATACTTGTACTTATTTACAACCAACTTGAATCAAGCCATATAAAATAGCCCACTAGAGGGGTAAATCTGAAAATGAGCCATTTCCCAAAAGAAGAAAACTGTACTATTGAGATTGAATTTCGCTGTAAACTTGGACTAAAAATAACAAAGGTTGGAAAAAAAAATCATAAGAACTCTGCAATTTACTATCCTATGTGTATTCCCAGTGAACATGTCTCACAGTTTGCAGTTGGGATTATACAATAGTTTTCTGGCTATATGCCATTTTTTCTTTCAACTTGCAAAGCAACCTTGTATCGCAAGGGTTATGGTGTGCTCATCACTCTGCTGAAAGTCCAAATCTACTGAACAGACAGAAGTGATAGTTCGACTCCTTGAATAAATCTGACTCCGTTTAACCTTCTATTTAGCTCTACTCCTATAGCTTTCCATTTCACTTACAGCTTCCTTTGATAGATTCAGAAGAGGGTGCATCATTAGATGTATACATTAGAAGTATATTGGTAAAACATAGGGAATAATAGGTAGCAAGGTAATTCTGTTTGCCCTATATTTGGCTTCACTGTAACTCTTGACAGCTGTATATAGACAGGAAGAAAATTGGACCGGGCACATAAAGATGATGTTTAGGCAGATTTTATTGGAAAACCATACAACATTTTGGCTCCTACAGGCCCCTGTATAGTTTTGTATAGTATAGTTTTCCAATAAAACCTGCCAAAACTTCTTAATGTGCCCAGTGCAACTTTCTTCATAATTATTGATATGTTGGGAATAGAAATTTTAGAGAGTACTACTCAACTTTATGCAGATTGAGCTATATTAAAGCAAAGCAAATTTAGCTTAGTAAAGCAATTTTGGTGTATCGAGGCTCTGCACTGTCACTGCTCCATTCACTGCCATTTAGGAGTTAAATCACTTTGTTTATGCAGTCCTAGTAACAACTCACTGCATGTAAATTACACAGCCTTCCTAAACACTTAACCTATGACCTAGTTATTTTAAGTTCCTGTATTGCACAGTCTGTTTAATCTAGAATGTCTTATTTCCTGCTCTGTGAATAGCCACCTAGACCCGGCAAGAGCCTCCTATGTGTGAGTAAAGTTCAATTTACAGAGCAGGAGATAAAAACTTCTAAAACAAATAACATCTGACTGAAAATGAAAGCATTTGTTTCATGCAGGCTGTGTGAGTCACAGCCATTGAAGGTGCAGCTAGGGCTGCATAAATACAAACTAAATTGATTTAACTCTTAAATGGCAGATAATTAAGCAGTAAGACTGCATAGGGCCTGATCTATACACCAAAGCCGCTTCATTAAGCTAACGTTGTTCTGATGCCTATAAACAGGATAATTCTAAGGGAATATCGATATAACAGATTGAGACTTTCAAGAAAATGAGCGCAAAGTTCCAGAAGTAGAGCTATCACTTCTGATAGCTCCACTTCTGATTCTTAGTTTACATGCTGACTGAACCAAATGAAGAAACGTTTTAACATTATTTTATAAGTATTGGCAAATTATGACAAACACTATAGTTTGTGAACCCTTATATTGTGCCAAACACATACAAGATTTATGGTAACATCAATATTTGAACTTGATATTTTGCTCTGTAGCTGTTAGTTGTTAATTTTACACTATAAAGAGAACACAAGGAAGGATAAAAATTCTGAAACGTAATATGTTACTCCCCCTTTCTCGTTTGCATTTTATCTTTTTGGTAACATTTCAACTGCATTCGTATTAATGTTGTATCATTTGCAAAATTGGATGACTTCATTATGACCTCTATCCAGATTAAGTATCTAGTAGTTGATATGGCAGGCTCTGGACAATTTTAATTCCACATCCCCTTGACAAGCAATAACTGGATAACTCCAGATAACCACAAATCTTACAAATTACTCTCATCATTCAAAGGCAGCTAAGAGTCAAGAAAAATTCAATAAACTGTCTATTTCTACTCACAGAAAATCTGAAAAAGGTTACATTAAAACATGGATCTCCTGCTCGGCCTTTAGCTATTGGTGGCCTATATTCCAGAATCCTTTGAATGCAATAGATGGCTAGAGAATCATGGGGGTTGAGGTTCATCAACATCTATAGATTTAGTTTGAGATGCCTGCCTTACTGTTTAACTGGCCAAATCATCAAAGGTCAGTATTTCATATTGTTATAGTTATATTTGTGTATGATTACTTATTTTTTATTATAATAATACCAATTGACATGCTGTCTGACTATATTGGTAACTAACATAGTATCAAGTTTCCACCACTTCTGCTATGCACCTTGGTTATGTGTATTTTTATTTAATTTTTATGTACTGCTATTGAAAAAGAACAGCCCCACTACCTTTGAGGACGCCACTGAATACGCTCAAGCACCTACCATGTATCCCCAGATGGGGATTGTACCCTTTATTCAGTGTTAATAAGACTTATATTTAATCGTATTATTCATCTGGGTATCATTCTGCACTACTGTTATATATTACGCCACAATGTCTTTTTTTGAATACAGAAGCAATTTTAGCATTGACCTAAACGTTTTAAATGAAAGTAACATTATGGAACATCCTAACCATATTCCCCAGAGAGAATCACAGTGACTTCCTTTTACTAAATTAGAAAGGGCAATAAGCAAAGAAATAAAATTAAAATGGGAAATAGCTACTTTGAAAAAATATATAGAAGAAACAATTACTCCCAGGGGACTTAGGCTCTTCAAGTTGCCCACCTCCAAGATGATCAGGATTTTATGGAAGAGTGGTTTGAACAACTAGAAACCTTCTCCCTGAGATTAAGGAAAATCCTTATAAATAAAAAACCCCACCAGTTATCCCTTTTGGACAATGAAATGAACACACTAAAAGAAAAACTATCCCCCTATAGAGACGAGCATGAATATAAACAGAATTCCGTCCTGATACAAAGCAAAATAGAAAAGATAGAGATGGACACGAAACACATCAAAATCAAAAAATACATTATGGATATACAGGACTGTATGAAAAAACAAGTTCTGGCATACCACAATAAAAGAGAGTTTGTTTCCAACTCCCCAAATAGAGGCAGAAGCCCAATTAACCCCTTAAGACCGGAGGGCGTACTATTACGTCCTTTTTAAAGTGGCTCTAAACGCCGCAGGACGTAATAGTACGCCCTCCGTTTCTTTTTTACTTACCCGGTCGCCGGCGATCCCACGCCGGCGATCCCACGCCGGCGATCGCGGTTGGGGGGACTCCCAGGGAGCCCCCCACGGCACCTCCGTCCTCTTCAGCCCCCCCGGGCCATGTGAGAGTGAGGTCCTTGCGAGGACCTCACAATCACATGGCCGGGATAGCTGCCTGGTGCATTGCCAGCAGGGGGACTAACTGTAATGACATTTAGTCCCCCTGCTGGCTGAAATCAAATAATAAAAAGTTAAAATAAGTGTTAAAAAAATATATATATACTTAGATCATATATATATTATATATATATATATATATATATATATATGATCTAAGTATATATATATACACATATACACACACACACATACACTGTCTAGGTGTATTTTAATATTAATATATATAATTATATATATATATTAATATCAAATTACACGTAGACTGAAACTGATTAAATATATATATAATTATTGTTATATATATATATATATTTATACAATATAAAATAAATAAATATGTAAATACTTACAAAATTAAATAAAAAAATAATTAAAAATAAAATATTCAAAAATATAAATATATATATTAATATCACAATACAGTTAGAACGAAATAAAACACATCTATATATCAAAATACATGTAGAACGAAATAATATATATATCTATATACATAAATATATACGTATATATCACTATATATATACCTATATATAAATACAAATATTGAAACAAAATTATATATATATATACGTATATATACACATATGTATATATATACATATATTAATTCTACACATATATTTATGTCATAATTTTACATAATTAGGTATCTTAATTAATTGCAATTAGCGGGACCTGCCTGACAACCCATGCCGAAAGTATAGAGAATTTAATTTGCTAGCACTATATTTAACCCTATAACTTTCCAAGACACCATAAAACCTGTACATGGGGGGTACTGTTTTACTCGGGAGACTTCGCTGAACACAAATATTAGTGTTTCAAAACAGTAAAATGTATTACAACGATGATATCGCCAGTAAAAGTAAAGTTTTTTGCATTTTTCACGCACAAACAGCACTTACACGGACGATATTATTGCTGCAATACTTTTTACTGTTTTGAAACACAAATATTTGTGTTCAGCGAAGTCTCCCGAGTACAACAGTACCCCTCATGTACAGGTTTTATGGTGTTTTCAAAAATAACAGCGTCAAATATAAGACTTGTGTTTCATTTTTTTCACATTAAAATTCGCCAGATTGCTTACGTTGCCTTTATGACCCTATGGTAGCCCAAGAATGAAAATTACCCCTATAATGGCATACTATTTGCAATAGTAGACAACCCAAGGTATTGCAAATGGGGTATGTCCAGTCTTTTTTAGTGGCCACTTAGTCACAAACACTGGCTAAAATTGGCGTTTTTTGCATTTTTCACACACAAACAAATACTAACACTAACTTTGGCCAGTGTTTGTGACCAAATGGCTACTAAAAAAGACTGGACATACCCCATTTGCAATACCTTGGGTCGTCTACTATTGCAAATGGTATGCCATTATGGATGTATGTTTGTTTCGTGGACTACTATACAGTCTCAAAGGCAACGTAACCAATCTGGCGAATTTCAATTTCAAATGTAACACGCTATATTTGACCCTGTAACTTCCCAAAACACCATAACACCTGTACATAGGGGGTACTGTTTTACACGTGAGACTTTGCTGAATACAAATATGTGTATTTTATTGCAGTAAAAGCAAACAGTATTATGACATTGACAGTTAAAATGTCATGTAGAACTAAAAAAATAAAAAAAATCTTATTTTCTCCCATTTTTTCATATTAAATTATGTTTCATAGCTAAATATTTGATATTGAATGAAAGTCCTGTTTCCCCTGAATAAAATGATATATAATAAGGGGGTGCATTTAATATGAAAGAGGTGAATTACGGTTGGACAGACATATAGCGCAAATGCCAGTTTTTGTTTACATTTTGTTTCGTTCACAACTTGTACATTTGGCTGCGGTCTTAAGGGGTTAAAACAATAGACTACGCAAGAAATCAACGGTACCAACACTCCCCGGTACGCGTCCCCTTAATAAAGAAAGGAGAGCACCAACATATAACACAAAATTTTATTCACCATCCCGAAAGAAATATAGGGCCTCCCAACCCATGTACCAATATCTTCCCACTTCTAAACAAATTCTACCACCTAATACCTCCCTCACATACTATTCTACCTAATCTCGGGCATATCACACTATGACCGTAATAATTAACCCAATAACAACTATATCTCACCCCAAAAGAAAAAAAACACCACTACACATTTTTTGAAACAAAGGACACCCAACAGACAAATTCTCAAAGCACCCATATCACCCAGTGAACTTATTAAAAGAAACAGGTTCTATACACTTTCACCTGACTACACTAACACATAAGACCATTTTTTAGAAATAGGAACCAAACACCAACCATCACAACTACCTTTAGAAGAAAAAAGGAAAAAGAGAAGCCTTACACCAGCGGATGAAGAAGCGGGAGAAAGATACAAAAAAGGAAAGAGGGAGTAACAAATCCCTCTAATACAAGCACAAATTCTGAGGCAGGCATATTTAACCTGTTTAGCAGAGCCCTAAACACTGTTGAGCTAGCAGTTTTAAATAAGAGCTTCCAGTATGCCCCCACTCGTAAATTTGACCAATTTTTCGGCCTTCATCGATGTGAACAAATTTGTGAGAAAAGCCACGCTAAAAAGATTCTATATGAATATAAATTATGAAAACACAATCAGCCATCCTAAACATTCCCCAAACACAACAAACAACCAATACACAAAATTAAAACCTATTTCTATTTTCTACCCCTCTCATTTTAAATCCAGCAGTTTAGAAACATTTGAAAAACTGGTAATCAGGGATCATGAAAAAATCACCACAAGCTAATTTGATAAAACAAACTTGACAAAAAAAGAAAGAATGGCCCTAGAAACTCTAAGAAATTATGAGAGCATTGTCATAAAACAAGCAGACAAGGGAGGGGGGATAGTTATTCTCCCAACAGATATGTGAATGAAAGAAGCTCTATCCCAATTAAACGATACCACTGTATATAAAAAAAAAAATATCGGATCCCACACCCACATATTCAATGTAGTGAATGAACAAATGTGTGAGTAATGTAATGGTAAAAAATAATTCCTGGTACTGGGATTCTAGAAGCCATGGAGTGTAAGCTCCAAGGCAGTGCATTGGTCAAACATTAAGGAAATATAACAAATAAACAAAAAGTTAAGCAAATCTCTTGTTGAGATATTGCAACAACAATAAAGATTCTCCAATGTTGCAATTTTCTCACTGCTGAATGCTCTTATGCTGATCTGAGTAAAACTTATTGTGTGGTGACAGCAGATACGTCAGAGCAAATAGTTATTTGGTGTACTGCGCCCCATTTGGTGAAAACTCCATCATTCATACAGGACACCACAGCAGCAATAGAAAAATGTAATCAGTTAACTTGCACATCCAACTCTCATCTAGCCAGTCTGGATGTAGTATCCCTTTACTCCAATATTCCTCATGAAGTGGGGCTCATAGCTTGCAAGGAGTTAATGACCACATCCAGACTTTACAATGCAACTCTGTGTACTTTTACATTCAGACTTCTCAGCTTCATTTTAAAGCACAATTACTTTACCTTTAATGGTAAATTTTACCTACAAATACGGGGAACAGCCATGGACACTTGTTGTGCCCCAACAAAACATTGTCTACCATCAATCAACTTTTGACACCAACATAAAAATCTGGTATCGCTAAATAGATGATGTCATCTGTTTATGGGAAGGCCAGGAAGCTACATTCCATACTTGGGTAACCACTCTCAACCAAAACAACATTGGACTACAATAGACTTCTGTTTTTGGAGACAACTCCATAGAGTTCTTAAACCTAAAAACAACAATTAACACTACCCCCACCTGTTAGTCAGGCAGTCTGAGCATAAGCGGCAGGAGGATGGATGGAGGCTCCAGTCACTCCCCCCTCCAGTCAGCTAGCCAGCTTGAGCCACTCCCCTAACACTCCCCTGTCACCTACTTCCCCGGTCTCTAAGCCAGGAGACCGAGTAGATTTTTAGTTGCCATGGCAATGCGACACGGCCGGTCATGCGACACGGGTCGCGGCTGCCTTCCCTTCTCTCTATGGAGTGAGACCGAGTAGCTGCGGTCTCCATGGTGATGCGACCTGAGACGGTCACATGATTCAGGTCGCGGCCACCATTTTGGGTTATTATTCTCAAAATACACATTTTTTTGGTGGGGAAGCATCTTTTTTACTCCCCCCACCTACAATACTATGGACCTAAACACTTATAACAGGTCCATTTTCCTAAATTATTCCTAAAGCTGGTGGCATTGTTTAATGCTTTACTATGGGGTTTCTGATGACGCTGCATGTTCTCATGCATACCGTGAGGACATCCAGCATTAGTTAGGCGAACAAAATTCACCTAAACCCCCTCTAGTGACTGTATTAAAGGACCACTCTAGTGCCAGGAAAGCATACTCGTTTTCCTGGCACTAGAGTGCCCTGAGGGTGCCCCCACCCTCAGGGTCCCCCTCCCGCCCGGCTCTGGAAAGGGGAAAGGGGTTAAATCTTACCTTTTTCCAGCGCTGGGCGGAGAGATCTCCTCCTGCTCTCCTCCTCCGATCCTCCCCGTCGGCTGAATGCGCACGCGCGGCAAGAGCTGCGCGCGCATTCAGCCGGTCACATAGGAAAGCATTCATAATGCTTTCCTATGGACGCTTGCGTGCTCTCACTGTGATTTTCACAGTGAGAATCATGCAAGCGCCTCTAGCGGCTGTCAGTGAGACAGCCACTAGAGGACATAGGGGGAAGGCTTAACCCATTCATAAACATAGCAGTTTCTCTGAAACTGCTATGTTTATGAAAAAATGGGTTAACCCTAGCTGGACCTGGCACCCAGACCACCTCATTAAGCTGAAGTGGTCTGGGTGCCTAGAGTGGTCCTTTAATTACCATTGCAAGGTTAAGGCACCTGAGACACTGCACTCAGACCACTTCAATTAGATGAAGTAGTCTGGGGGCCTATAGTGTCCCTTTCAGGGGTGCAGTGCTACAGTTCTAAAACAGTGTTTTACCTGGGTCCAGTATGTGAACATACTCAAGCTCAGGCCATAGCCACACACCTTGGAGGAGATTTTTCAAAGTGTTGCTGATACTTGTATGTGTAGTTTTCTGCATTCTTTTTTTTTTTTTTTGTGAAAACTGTTGGAATTTGCTTTAAAGAATTGAAGATTATATTAGCTTTAGTGTACTAATAATCTTAATTTTAGTAATGACAGGAGGCGAATATTTGCATATCTTTCTTTACTGAAAACTCCAGCAGCATAGAAACATAACAACCAATCAGAAGTTATGATGCCCATAAAAGGCCCTGTCTATGACATCACTTCCTCTTTCTTTGAAGCGAAACAATAAATAACAACAAGAAACATAATCATATTATGTCAACAGTTCAACAACATATTAGAATATCCAACTTCAGTAGTTCCGTGATGCAGAGGTATGGAAGGTGAATCTTTGTCTCAATGAGAAGACGTTCACGCTGCAAGAAAAAGAAAAGGGTGAAAGGTCTCTGGCGTGATAACTTGTCCGCATACAATAAGCATTAAGCATCTGATATACCAATGAACATTAGGATGTGAAACGTATCAATATATATTAATTCTAAAGAAATGATATTTAAGACCCTATAAACACAACATAATTCAAGGTTCATGTCTAATATTTAACCTATACAAGACCCTCAAGATACAGGTCTAAGTAGCAAACATACAAACCATAACGTACTTACCTTCCTGAACATAAAGGACATATTCTGTTTAACACGAGAAACATGGGAGGGATCCTATAGGGTGGGAAATATTCGCCTCCTGTCATTACTAAAATTAAGATTATTAGTACACTAAAGCTAATATAATCTTCAATTTTACCACATGACAGGAGGCTTCATATTTGCATTTTTAAAGCTTTGAATTGACCAATGTGAAGGAAGCATGAGATGTTTGCCGAAAAAGAACGTTCTAAATGTACTTTCTCGCTCTCAGTCCGCGCAGCGTATAATGTCGGCTAGGGAAGCGTCGGCCCAAAAAGGCTTGTGAGGCCGCCGCTCCCCTGACCGAGTGGGCTCTGAAACAAGGTTCGACGCCCGCTAAAGACAATAGCCAGCGGACCCATCTGGCCAGTGTTGCGGTAGTCACTGGTCCTTGAGGGTTTCATGTAAGAAGTCAGGAGGTGACCCGTCGAATGAGTTCGAAGGGGGATATTGATATCGGTATACCCATTAGCGTTCTGACCACGCATAGTGTGGTGTCTGAAACAAAGTATGGGTATGACGCTGAAGACGAATCGGACTTACCGTATATACTCGAGTATAAGCCGACCCGAATATAAGCCGAGGCCCCTAATTTTACCCCAAAAAACTGGGAAAACGTATTGACTCGAGTATAAGACTAGGGTGAGAAATGCAGCAGCTACTGGTAAATTTCTAAATAAAATTAGATCCTAAAAAAAAATATATTAATTGAATATTTATTTACAGTGTGTGTATAATGAATGCAGTGTGTGTGTATGAATGCAGTGTGTGTGTATGAATGCAGTGTGAGTGTATGAATGCAGTGTGAGTGTATGAATGCAGTGTGTGTGTATGAGTGCAGCGTGTGTGTATGAGTGCAGCGTGTGTGTATGAGTGCAGCGTGTGTGTATGAGTGCAGCGTGTGTGTATGAGTGCAGCATGTGTATGAGTGCAGCGTGTGTGTATGAGTGCAGCGTGTGTGTATGAGTGCAGCGTGTGTGTATGAGTGCAGCGTGTGTATGAGTGCAGTGTGTGTATGAATGCAGTGTGAGTGTATGAATGCAGTGTGAGTGTATGACTGCAGTGTGAGTGTATGAGTGCAGTGTGAGTGTATGAGTGCAGTGTGTGTGTGTGAGTGTGAGTGCAGTGTGTGAGTGTGAGAGTGTGTGAGTGTGTGAGTGTGTGAGTGTGTGAGTGTGTGAGTGTGTGAGTGTGTGAGAGTGTGAGTGTGTGAGAGTGTGAGTGTGTGAGTTGCAGAGCCTTGGTGGGGGGTGGGTGGTTTTTTTATTATTTAAATTTTTATTATTTAAAAAAAAAATATTATTATTAATTATTATTTTTATTTATTTAATTATTATTATTATTGTATTATTTTTTTTATTATTATTCATTATTTTTTTTCGTCCCCCTCCCTGCTTGATATATGGCAGGGAGGGGGGCTCTCCTTCCCTGGTGGTCCAGTGGCATTGGCAGTTCAGTGTGAGAGAGAAACCATCCATATCGCAAGCCCTAACGTCCGCCACACATCTAAATGAGTCAAGGCATAATAAGAGGGCTAGTTTGGCTGAAAGTTGCTTCAGTGACAAACAAGGATTGTCCGGCCACACGTTTGTAGGGTTCATCCACCGCTTCGCATCCGGAGGAAGAGTCAAGGATCGTTTTGCCAATCCAAGTTTGTATGTGAAGTAATCACCATCGAAATTCCGTCCTCACTTCTGCTAACAGTGGGATCCAGTGGTCGTATGAGTGACTGGTGCGTACGTATCTCGCCATCAGTTGTTGCATGGCCCTGTAGTGTAGTGGGCCAGGAGATATCGCTCGTATGGAGGAGGAGAGGAGGAGAGGAATCCCACCATCCGGCGAGTATCCTCAGAGGAATCGTATCCAACCTTAGAGTGTGTCTGACATCTATCCTTATAGAGGCGATCTTTGCCCTAGACCGAAGCAGAACAAAGTTCTCCAAGCCGATGTCGAAACTGAGGAACTGGCCCAACTCAGATGGAGAAGCGATCTTTGTTCGTGTACTACAAAAAACCCATGGAGTCCAGAAAGTGAACTACAAATTTGTCTGCAATCGTAGCCTGGATTCGTAAAGGGTCAGCAAGTCTTCCAGGTATACCAGGCATCGCACACCCACATTTACGGATGTGTGCCCTCACTGGTTTCAGTAGCTTTGTGAGCACCACGGAGTCGTAAACTGCCATGTTTGTCCTCACCATTGGAATCGGAGGAAACTTTGGCAGTCCAGGGCAACGGGTACCGACAAGCGTGCGTCCTTGAGGTCCAAATGTGGAAACCAGTCGTTATCGCTTAGGAGGTCTTGTAGAAGATGAATTTCCTCCATCTTGAAGTATTTGTATACCACGTAGGAGTTCCATTGATGTAGTCTCCTGGCTTCTGCTTGACCAGGAAAAAATTAGCTGAGGAAACCTTCCCCTCCGGTGCATATTGAATTGCGCCCTTCTTGAAGAGGGTGCGGATTTCTTTGTCCACGAGGTGTTCCTGTTCCGCCAGCATGCGTAATGGAGGCGAAGGGGCGACCTGAACAGCTGTGATAAAAAAACTCTATGACATAGCCTTGTACTGTCTGGAGAACCCAGGTGACTTTGGTAATCGTCTCCCAATTCTGTAAAACAGAGACAGGCTGTCGGTCATAAAATTGGAAACAGTTAGTTATGTAGGTTGACTCACTAGTAGAGAAGCGAGTAAGAAAAATATGAGGACGTGTATACGATCTGGAGCCTGTCGCCCAGAAGCGGCTGGTGGCTCGGTTCCGCTACCGACCAGTCCTCCCAAAAACATCTTTCCCCGTAGGGGTGTGGAAGACTTGAATATATTTACATGTTTCTTGAGTTCTGCAATGAACACTACGGCAAATAGTAGGCCTTGTGCTTTTGGGCCGAATTCTTGTTGTTCCTATGTCCAATAGTGTGTTGTTGATGCGCACCAGAACAGAATTGCTTCTGTCGGCGCACAGTGCGTCATTTGCGTTGCCCAGGAGGCATATCAAGCATTGAGCCCATTCCCTGGAGGTGGTAGGGTTGAGTTGTGTACCCAGGTTGAGTGCCAGATCCGCGAAATAGAGCATCTTGCAATCAGGCCTGGTAAATCAAGTACTTTATCGCGTGACGACCTCAGGTCTTACTCCCCACCATTGCGGGGTTTCGTCCCGAGCGTGCAATGAAGACTACCACAGTGTTGTTGAACTCAGGCGCAACTGCAACTTTGTCCGGTAGCAGTGGTCTGGGGTATTTGACCTTGAGGCGTGCACCTACTTCCATCCCCAGAGGGTTGCGCAGCCAATAGTGTTCGTCCAGGAACGGTCCGTCTTCGGCTCTTCTGGTTTAGTGCCACTACTGCTATCTCTGCCTCAGCCGCCGTCACAGAGTAAGGTTTCCCTAGAGTACTTCGA
This sequence comes from Pelobates fuscus, assembly GCF_036172605.1. Classification (NCBI taxonomy): domain Eukaryota; kingdom Metazoa; phylum Chordata; class Amphibia; order Anura; family Pelobatidae; genus Pelobates; species Pelobates fuscus. Next base: position 230,119,333 of record NC_086318.1, read on the forward strand.
GGAAGTGTGGGGTAGGTCTTGCCATTCCACTTCCTCAGACGGCGAGCTGTCTTCGTGTCGCTCATCTACCATGTCCAAAGTACGTGGTGGGTAATAGTCTTCTTTGTCAGAAGATTGTGGCGGACGGGGTTTGGGTTCCCGGTGCTCCGCCTATTTGGTCTGTTTGATGGGCGTCTTGCCCTTGACCTTAGTGGCAGGGGGGCTGGAGCCCTTCCCTTGCCGTTTTGACTTGAAGGCCTGTGGGTCTGAGGCCTCCATCAAGCGGTGTGGGGCAGAGCCCATAACAGAACCTTCTCCACTGATGCCGCTACTGCGGCGTTTGTCATTGCCTAGAAATCTTGGGAAGGTTGAGAGTGTCCACCATGACTCGTTCCCGTCCTGTTGGGAGATAGTGGTAGTCATGGGAGTAGTGTTTGAGGATCAGCACGTAGGGGTGTTAGACTCCTGGTAGAACTGGGGATCACCCAGGTAAAATGGTTTGAATTGCCTGCTTAGTTTGTCTGAGAGTATGAATACCTGTGCCAAGTGTAGAGGGGTCACCTCTATTAGTTTAATCTGGCTACTGAGAGCCGCGGTGCAGGCGCGACTGACTGGTAGTGGTGTTGGTCAGGTTAGCCGGGTTCACCACAAATGTACGCCAGAGCTGTATGCACGGTTTTTAACTATACAGGCTTATTATAGAGGCGCGTGGGGCCTGTCTCCAGAAGGTCTGCAGCCGCAGGACCTACGTCTATTCGGTTGGGTTCATCCCAGGTGGTGTGCCATGGTAATCCAGAGGACACCCATATTATAATTATTGGTACCTTGCAATTATTGCATGCATATCTGGGGGTCACCCCAGGTGGTGTGCCATGAAAAAATAACCCAGAGGACACCCACGTTCAATATGTACACTAGGCACAGTAAATATACATATATGTATCCCTGTGAAGGGTACTACGCAATAGTGATCCTTAGTGATCCTGCCGTCAAATCGTATCCAGCATGGTACTGTTGCTTTAATGTAAAACTGACAGGCAGTGTTTAAACATCCATATATGTCTGTAGTAAGCAGTGGTAAAGTTGTGGTGTAGGCCTCCGTGCATATGATCGGGGTTCACCCCGGGTGGCGTGCCGTGGTAACCCAGAGGACACCCACATCAAAGGTAATGGTCTGTCAGTGACCTTGCATGCATATCTGGGGGGTCACCCCAGGTGGTGTGCCATGAAAAAATACCCAGAGGACACCCACAAAAATTTGCACCGTCAGGTACAGTAATACAATATGACCCTTTGTAGGGTACAGTTATATGATATAATATGCCCTTTTTGGGTACAGTAATATAATATGTCCTTTATAGGGTACAGTGATACAGAATGATCCTGTATAGGGCATAGTAATAGTTCTGTATAGTAATAGTGATACTGTATGGTTGTAGGGTACAGTAATTCATTTAGATTGTTTGCATGCTCAACATACATTTATTCCAGTGTAAGGCACGATGAGAGGATTATATCCAAGTGTCAGTGCACAGCAGAAAAGAAAAAATACTTTTTATTAATGGATGAGCATGCCTTTTAGAGAGGGGGACCCCTGAAGGGGTTAATGGAGATGCAGGGCGCGGTGGTCGGGTGATTCCCGATCCGCCGTGTGAGCAGGGAAGGCGGCCGTTGTGGGTCTCGCGAGCAGCGAGATCCAAGATGGCCGCCGGCTGCGTGTGCAGTGAGGACTCGCTCGCGGCCGTGATTGAGAAGAAAAACCGCGGCGAAACAACGCAAACAGCCCCGGCTACCCTCCACCCGTCCCCACACAGTCCCCAGTAGTGTCAGCAGGGCAGGTCCGCTCGGCGAGCACAGCACAGGCAGCCGCGACGCCCGCGGAAAGCCAGATACAGAATAGGGATTAAAGGAGGCAAACAGTATAAAACTAATGCAGGAGACACACTAAGAATGGGGGAACAGGGAGACAGGATAGGCATCCAGGGGTAATACTAAGTACAAAGTGATAAGGAAATACAAATATTAAGTACAGAGTGATAATAAAATACAATCATATAAGTATATTAGATAGGTAAAAAATACTCTGACCTGTTGTAGGCTGGAGCAGCAAAGAATGAGGAAGTGATGTCATAGACAGGGCCTTTTATGGGCATCATAACTTTTTTCTGATTGGTTGTTATGTTTCTATGCTGCTGGAGTTTTCAGTAAAGAAAGATATGCAAATATGAAGCCTCCTGTCATGTGGTAAAATTACATTCATTTTGAGATCACTTTTATAAATATGGTCAATTTTAACCATCACTTTTCAGAACACTTTAATAAGCGGTTCTTGTATTTTGCATTAAACAATGTTTATAACCTTAAAGGGACTCTATAGTCACCAAAGTAGTCTTTTCAGAGAAAATACATTGTTTACACTACTCTCTAGGTCAGGGGTAGGCAACCTACGGCACTAGTGCCACGCACGGCACTCAAGGTGTCTTTGCACGGCACTCAAGGCTGCTAGAGCCAAACAGGCTCTGGCCTATCAGGAGTCCCAGTAAAACTTCAGATATCTGCTAATACGAAGAGGTTGTGAAGGACAATCCTCAATTTAAGCATTGCAGCACATGGAGATCACTTCCTCCAAGCACTTGTGAATGGGAATCCACATGTAGTAAAGCAGCCCGTAGCTGCTGTTGCAGCTCCTGTCCTTGACCTGTACCTGGCCAGCCTGGACCACACTGGAACCCGGGGAGGCCACCCACACTGCTAGATATACACAGGAATGCACAATAACCCTCCCCTCATACAAATAATACAAACAGCCCACACACAAACATACACACAATCCGCACAAACGCAACCTGCTAACAATCCACATACATGCACACAACCCCACATGCAGCCTCTCACATGCAATACCCCAAACAGCCCCCACACACTACTAAACACACAATGTGACATATGCATCCACACACAATTCCACAAGCAGCCCCCATACACAGCCCACATTCATATGTATCATACACGATACCATAAACTACTAATGAACATATACAATATAATAGCTCATATACGCACAAATACAACGATCAGGGCCGCCATCAGGGCATGACAACCATAACAGTTGTCATGGGCCCGGCGGCCCTGGGGGGCCCGGCCGCCCGGGCCCCACGTGTGGGGCCCATCGGGTGGCCCACACACTTAGGGCCACCCGATGAGCCCCCTCCTTCAGGGGCCCGGTCAGCGCTATGGCCGTTGTATAGCGCGACCCGGGCCCCTTTAAAAAAAAAAAAAAAAAGCAGCCGCAAGTGCTGCTGGGAGGAAGTGCTCACTTCCTCCCAGCTCACTCCGCGCGGGAGGAGCGCGCCCGCCCACCCAGCCGTGAAGAGGGAGAGCCCGGCAATGAAGAGGGAGCAGCGCTGACTCCCATCATCCCCAGCCACCCTCCTGCAAAGAAAAGGTAAGAGACAGGAGGGTGGCTGGAAAATGAGCTGTGTGTGTGCATGTATGTATGTATGTATGTATGTATGTATGTCTGTGTCTGTCTGTGTCTGTCTGTGTGTATGTATGTCTGTCTGTGTCTGTATGCATGTATGTGTATGTCTGTCTGTCTGTGTCTGTCTGTATGTATGCATGTATGTGTATGTATGTATGTCTGTGTGTCTGTATGCATGTATGTGTATGTGTGTCTGTCTGTATGTATGTCTGTATGCATGTATGTGTATGTCTGTCTGTCTATCTGTGTGTCTGTATGCATGTTTGTGTATGTCTGTCTGTCTGTATGCATGTCTGTGTCTGTATGCATGTATGTGTATGTCTGTATGTATGTCTGTGTGTCTGTATGCATGTCTGTGTGTCTGTATGTATGTATGTGTGTCTGTATGCATGTCTGTGTATGTATGTCTGTCTGAATGTATGTCTGTCTGTTTGTATGTGTATGTCTGTATGCATGTATGTCTATGTATGTATCTCTGTCTGGATGCATGCATGTCTGTCTGTATGTCTATGTCTGTCTGTATGCGTGTATGTCTGTGTGTCTGGATGCATGTATGTGTATGTATGTCTGTCTGCATGTCTGTATGCATGTATGTCTATGTATGTATGTCTGTCTGTATGTATGTATGTATATGTCTGTATGTATGTATGTCTGGATGCATGTCTGTGTGTATGTCTATGTCTGTCTGACTGCATGCATGTCTACGTATGTATGTCTGTCTATGTATGTTTGTGTATGTCTGTATGCATACATGTATGTCTGTATGCATGTATGTCTATGTATGTGTATATGTATGTCTGTATGTCATTATATATGTATATATATATGTCTGTATGTCAGTATGAATGTATGTCTGCATATTATTATGAACGTAGGTCTGTGTGTATGTGTGTATGGATGTCTGTATGCATGTATGTCTGTCAGTATGTCTGTATATATGCATGTATGTCAGTCTGTATGTCTGTATGCCATTATGAATGTATGTGTGTATGTATGTCAGTGTCTGTATGTATGAATGTGTGTGTGTGTGTGTGTGTGTGTGTATGTATGTCGGTGTCTGTATGTATGTGTGTCTGTCTGTCACTATGTATGCCTGTGTGTATGTCTCAGTATGTGTGTGTCAGTATGTATGCCTGTATGCGTGTATGTCTGTTTCAGTATGTGTGTCTGTTAGTATGTATCAGTGTGTGCGTTTGTGTCTGTGTGTGGACCCAGTGAGCGGTATTTGGAGGCGGGCCCCAGGGGGCCCAGACCCTGAGCTGAGTTAGGGGCCCCAAAATTTCTGGTGGCGGCCCTGACAACGATCCAAAGCAATTACAGTAAAAATAACACAAGCAGAATATGGCAGCATACACACCTTAATTAAAAAAAAATAATAAATAGGACTGGCACGCTACGGGACATTACAATCCTATATCGGCACAGTGCTGCTAAAAGGTTGCCTACCCCTGCTCTAGGTACTCCTCTAGTGGTAGTTACTCAGACGGCCACTAGAGGTGCTTTTACTCCTCTGACATCTTTTACTCCTCTGACAGGGGGGCAGATCATGTAAACTGTTTTCAAAATCATTGTGTCAGGAAATTACTCAGTAGTAAATGGCTTAGCCTAATGAGTTACATTATTCCTGCACTGGTTTAATAAAATAGTCTAAAATATAAAATCGTTAACATTTCCTTTCTGTAAATCTGCACATTATTCAATATCCCAGTTAAGAAAGAAGATTTGAGACAAGATGACAAGGCAACAATTGTACGGACTGTAGGGATCTTAACTTACTCAGAAATCTGGGTTTGTATGGAGGGCATGCTTCAATAGACATACATAGCTGGAATTAGGGATACATTTTTTTTTTAGCAATCTCAGCAGACTAATGTACAAATAGAACATTTCTATATGTATGAGTCAATATATTTATCTATAGATTTCAAATTAATTTGAGAGGCTTTGTTGCAAGACTTCTGTTACAGTCAAATTGCAGTTTATTTATCATTCACATGGCCTAGAATTGATTCCTGATATGGAAATTAATTATTTTGGAAAGGAAAATAATAAATATGTTTGACATGTCACATGCAGTGACTATGTATTATTTTACAGATTGATATATACATAAATGCTTTCACATTGTGAATGATAAAATAAATTCCACATATCTGGTAAAAATAAGTGCAGTATGTCTAAATTTTAGTAAGGGTATTCAATAAAATATAATGAGGAATTAATATACCTTTAAGGCACTAATCACTTGAGAATAATAAAAAGTACTGAAACCTGAAACATCAATCAGAAGAAAAATATGAGAAATCACAACATTCACATTAAAAGACTGACACTCTGCTTACATACTACTTAAAGGGACATTGTAGCATTAGAAATACAAATGTGCATTCCGACACTATAGTGCCCTATTCACCATTTAGGTGCCAAGGCTCCACTACTAGGGTTAAAAAATGTAGTTTTACTTACCTTATATTACATAGAGTGCTGGTCTCTGACATTATGCTTAGATACTTCTACTGAGATCAATGGTCTCAGCCAATCCAGTGCTTTTCCACAGGAAAGCATTGGGAGGTTAGTGGGCATGCATTGCGCCAATCAGATGGTCTATCTAAGGTTTACTCTGCTATTTCACGGAAGCACCTCTTTGGCATTCTTTTAAGTTGCAGGATTAAAACTACAGCAACAGGTCACCCAGGCCACTACATTGAGATAAAGTGGTCTCTGTGGCTTTAGAGTCCATTTACTGAGAAAAGATTTGCTACATGCTTGTGAGAATATTGGCCTATAAAAGAAGTGAAGGGAAGGCAACACACTTTCCTTCTAGGAAAGGTAGGCAAGCTTAGAAATCCCAATGCAAACTTTATAGATGACATTTGAAATAAATTCTAGGAGCAGATTTAGCACGTCTGATTGCTGTGTATTTAGACTTTTCCGATAGATGATGGAGGGGTTGTGGATACCTAGAGTCTTTATATCATGTCTGGTGACCTTGCACCAAAATTCCTTGTACCAAAATCAGAGATTTTGGAAAGAGATTAATGTATTGCTTCGTTAACTGTAGTATTTTCACCAGAATTGCATTCTGATTGTCAGGGTTAGGCTGCCCTGCAGCCTTTCAAAACGCGCCATTAAATCGCCGAACACCGAACTCCAACACGAACATACACTGAAATGTCCGTGTTTGGGTCCGGGGTTCAAAAACCGTAATGTTCAGTACGAAACTTTCCAGTTCGGGTTTGCTCATCTCTAGTCACAAGGTCTATAATGTTTTTTGTTATAAAAATGTGCATGTTACCCTCCTCCGTAGGGAAATATGTCAGTAGTTGTCACCTTTAGCATTGACTATAGACTATTACAACACTTTCTGCCTAGTAGTATTATGTGTTAGTTTTGAACTGTCACTTATCCACATTGTCTTTGCTTAATTCTTACCTGTCATAGACACCATATCATTGGGTTTAAAGGACCACTTCACACACATAAAGCATTTCAGCTGAAGTTCTTTATCTGTGTGGAATAGCCCATTTAAAATGCACTTTAGAAAATTATCACCAAATCATGTCACTATAATGTCAATAAAAAAGCCAAGGAGGTTTGGTTCATTGCACATAACTCTACATGATACAGTGTCCCTAGGCAACATTCTCCTTTGTGTATTTCTAAGATTTGGGGTAATTAAATTTGCAAATGCAAAAGAATGGAATAATTGTATTGGTATTTAAAGAGAGTGTTTGCATTGGTACATGCATGTCAATTCTGGAAATTGAGTGTAACCCATATTTATATATAAGCTAATGCCCTAGTGATGTAGCCTACAGCCATGCATCATGCAAATAATAATCCAGCATTTTTAACATTATATTTAACATTAACATATGTAACATTATATTTAAAAAAAAGACTTTCCTACAAACATACTTACCGTATATACTCGAGTATAAGCCGAGTTTTTCAGCACATTTTTTGTGCTGAAAAAACCCAACTCGGCTTATACTCGAGTCAGAGTCTGTATTATGGCAATTTGCATTGCCATAATACAGACCGGGGGAGATGGGGGCTGGCAGAGCTGTAACTTACCTGTCCTGCAGCTCCTGTCAGCTCTCTCCTCCTCCGCGCCATCCGTTCAGCACCTCGGTCAGCTCCCAGTGTAAGTCTCGCGAGAGCCGCGGCTCTCGCGAGACTTACACTGGGAGCTGACAGAGAGAGCTGCACAGGCCGCGCGAAGGAGGAGGGAGCTGACAGGAGCTGCAGGACAGGTAAGTACAGCTCTGCCAGCCCCCCTCTCCCCCCCACTGAACTACCAATGACACTGGACCACCAGGGAAGGAGCCCCCCTCCCTGCTATGTATCAAGCAGGGAGGGGGGACGAAAAAAAATATAATAAAAAAAAAAAATTAATAATAATTCAGTTAAATAATAAATAATAATAATAAAAAAATATAATAATATTTAAAAATAAAAAATAAAATAAATATTAATAAAATAATTAATAATATATCAAAATGCCCACCCCCACCAACACATACACAAACACACACTGCATTCATACACACACACTGCATTCATACACACACTGCACTCATACACACACACTGCACTCATACACACACACTGCATTCATACACGCACTGCACTCATACGCACACACTGCATTCATACACACACTGCATTCATTATATACACACACTGTAAATAAATATTCAATTAATATAATTTTTTTAGGATCTAATTTTATTTAGAAATTTACCAGTAGCTGCTGCATTTCCCACCCTAGTCTTATACTCGAGTCAATAAGTTTTCCCAGTTTTTTGGGGTAAAATTAGGGGCCTCGGCTTATATTCGGGTCGGGATTTCTTATGTAATGGCACACAAACAAATAAGAATGACATTTATTTGGTAACAATGAATAGAAATCCCACAAATAAGTGAATGTATACACAGACAGGTTTTTTTCTATTCAGTTGTTTAAGTGTCTTTCATTTTTCTTCATAATGTGAGCAGAATGCTGGTGTTAGAGACAGGGAGAAAGTGAAAGCATGTGTCATTCAAAGCCCTATGCAATTATTGAGCAATGCATGCACTTAAGTGAACATACGCATGTACATACACATGCACGTGGTCAGTAAATCTCCCAAATGTTTTCCAGGTGTGCCGAAAATCCGCTTATAAAAGCTACTTTTTTGTGTTTTTTTTCTTTAATATCTATGTAGAAGGCACAAGAGGATTGGTCCCTTGCTTGGGATGCAGACCTATTCTGCCCAGGGGAAGATAAAGCAACATTGCCTGACTATTTTGACCTGATTCCCATACCAAGGTGCCCATAGTCTCTAGGTAAGAGGCTAGCCTGGGAGCCACTCTGCAAGGTTCTGTCACAATCTATTTTTAATGCATTACTGAGATAATGGATTGAAACGGTGTTGGAATATCCATCCTGGAACATATCCTTAAACTAGTTATATTATCTTTATTCATATTAAAATAACAACTGAACATTGAACTATGGGCACTGCTCAACATATTCCTGTAGTCGAAAGATTTGTATAAAAACACCCAAAAAACGAAAACCGACCTGCCCCGGCCGGGCGCCAGCATAGGGGATCTGTGGCAGCGAGCACGATGCGCGCCACGGCCCGATTAAGAGGCCTACATGGACGACTTTGCAGACTCAGACGAAGGTCTCTCAGAGCCTGAGGAGACAGGCCTACCCGCCATGCAGGCCCTGACTGTCACGATACCTTACCTGTCATCCTCGGACCCACGCTGTACAACATCCTCCTTCACTGAGCGGCACGGCACCTCTGACGCCGGCCGCTCACTCAGAGCGGAATTTCTAAGTTCGGCGCATGCGCGCCACTGCCGTCGGCTGGAAGCCGACAAGATCATGACGCAACCACGCACCCGGACCTTTTGGGGGCGTGGTTTTAAAGCAAAACACACCACACTATAAAAGGGCTGTCTTGACAGCAGTAAGACGCCCTAGTGTGGTTCTTGCTGGTTCCCTTAGTGCTCTTTATGTAATATTGATATTCTCTCCTGGTATTTGACTTTTGGCTACTCTATTTGACTATTCTACTCTCTGGTTCCCTGTACTTTGGCTTGTTAATCGTTATTCCGACTTCTGTTATCCCTTGACCTCTGGCTATCCCATTCGACTACTCTAACGTGAGCCCGGCCATTCTAAGGTCCGGTATACGTTCTATAGTTAGGTTGCACTCTGCGTGAAGGGGTCACTGTCGTGACATTACACTAGGGCCATGGACCCTGCAGGTGTTAACCCTCTTGGGCTTGGTGCGGACAATAGGTTTGAGGAGCTGGACCATCGTATGGACCAGATCGCCCTCGCCGTACAAACATTAATCAACCGCACTGCTTATCTCCAGCCGGAGGAGCAGACTCCTAGTCTGAGACCCCAAGAACATCCCATGGAAGTGCCACCTACAGGCACTTCCAATCAGGCTACAGCACCTCTCAGGTATGGGGGTGATCCTAACGGATGCAGGGGGTTCCTAAATCAGATAAGCATATATTTTGAACTCCATCCTAGAGCTTACCCTACCGATAGAGCTAAGATTGGGTATATTATCACCCTGTTAGTAGATAAGGCTTTAACCTGGGCTAATCCCTTGTGGGAGAATGACAACCCCATAGTCTTTAATTACACTAACTTTGTTGCAGCTTTCAGGAGAACTTTTGATACCCCAGGCAGAAAGACTAACGCTGCCAAATCCTTATTGCGTCTAAGACAAAGTACCCGTTCTCTAGTAGATTATGCCTTGGAATTCCGTACTTTTGCTGCAGAAGTCAGATGGAACGAACAAGCATTCGTAGATGTGTTCCTGAATGGAGTGTCTGATAGAATCCTAGATGAAGTGGCCACAAGAGATTTACCAGATACTCTAGAGGAGCTAATAACCTATTTAGCTCATATTGATGAACGTCTTAGGTATAGGCAGAATACCAGAGAGAGACCTAGGAGAATACCGGAACGTCTTGCTCTAACCTATCCCTCGTCCGAAACCCCTCCAGAACCCATGCAATTAGGGGCTACAAGATTGTCTGAGACAGAGAGACAATACCGTAGGAGGGAAGGTTTATGTTTGTATTGTGGCAGGAAGGGACATACACGAGTGAATTGTCCTAACCGGCCGGAAAACTCACGCACCTAAGTTCACAAGGGGGACAGGCCTTGGGTGTTATGTGTATGTCCTCCTTCAATGATAAAAAAGATCTCCGGCTTCTTCTACCTATTACTTTAGAATGGGAGGGAAAGAAAGTATCCACCCTTGCTTTAATCGATTCTGGGGCTGCTGAGAATTTTGTAGATCTCTCATTCGGGCAGAAAAATACCCTTCCATTCCAAAAAAGATCGGCACCCTTGGCCGTTGAGGCCATAGATGGTAGACCATTATCGATACCTCTTATTACCCAGGAGACCATTCCTCTAGTATTATCTACAGGTCTTCTTCATAGGGAGGTTATCATTCTGCAACAGATAACATCTCCTATTTTTCCTGTAATACTTGGGTTTCCTTGGTTAGTCCAGCATAATCCGTCGATTGACTGGGAAAAGAAGGAAATCATTAAGTGGGGAGATTCTTGTCACAGTAAATGCATTACTCCGATTAAACCAGTAGGCTTAATCAATATACCTACTATGGAACCATTGACCACCCAAATACCAAACCAATATATTGATCTTAAAGATGTCTTTGAACCTAAAGAAGCAGAAAAATTACCTCCCCATCGTCCCTATGATTGTCCTATTGAACTGTTGCCTGGTACTATGCCTCCACGAGGTACGGTTTATCCCCTGTCGATGGGCGAGAATAAAGTATTAGAGGAGTACATTGCCGAGAATTTAAAGAAAGGGTTTATCACTAAATCTTCATCGCCCGCGGGCGCTGGGTTTTTCTTTGTATCTAAGAAAGAAGGGGATTTAAGACCCTGTATTGATTACAGAGGTTTGAATAAGATTACTATCCGTAATGCTTATCCTATTCCCTTAGTGACTGAACTATTTGACAGGTTAAAAGGAGCTACTGTCTTTTCTAAACTAGATTTGCGGGGGGCATATAATTTAATCAGAATAAAAGAAGGGCATGAATCGAAGACTGCTTTTAATACTCGTTATGGTCATTATGAGTATCGAGTTATGCCCTTCGGCTTGTGCAACGCCCCAGCAGTCTTTCAGGACTTCATTAATGATGTGTTGCGAGACTTTTTACAAATGTTTGTAATCGTATATTTGGATGATATCCTGATTTACTCTAAAAACATGAACGAACACTATGAACATGTCAGATCGGTTCTTTCAAGGTTATTAGAGAATGGTCTCTATTGTAAATTGGAGAAATGTTTGTTCCACAAGGAAGAAGTGCATTTCCTGGGATATATCATTTCTAGTACGGGTTTCCAAATGGAGCCGAAAAAGTTAGAAGCCATTCAGCAATGGTCCTTACCAGTTGGACTTAAAGCAATCCAACGCTTCTTGGGGTTTGCCAATTACTATAGAAAATTCATCAAAGGATTCTCTTCAATAACAGCCCCTATTACTGCTATGACTAAGAAGGGAAGAAATCACAGGGAATGGGGTACTGAAGCTAAAAGAGCTTTTGATTTATTGAAAGAAGCCTTTTCCTCAGCACCAGTATTAAGACACCCTGATCCTTCTCGTCCTTTCATACTAGAAGTAGATGCATCCGAGTCAGGGATAGGAGCAATACTATCTCAAAGACCTTCGGATGATCAACCATTGCATCCTTGTGGGTTTTTTTCTAAAAAATTAACGGAAACTGAGAAGAGATACGATATAGGGGAGAGAGAGTTGTTGGCAATTATTTCTGCCCTTAAAGAATGGCGATACTTGCTTGAAGGGTCACCCATCCCTGTTACCATTTTTACAGATCATAAAAACCTCTCTTACTTCAGTGAAGCCAAGAAAATGTCTGACAGACAAGTACGTTGGTCCTTATACCTCAATCGCTTCAATTATGTTGTTACATACAGGCCAGGGTCAAAAAATATTAAGGCTGATGCTCTATCCCGCCAATATGAACCTGTTACTTCCTCCAATGAAGTTATGTCCTCTTTAATCCCTCATAATCGTATTGTAGCAACTGTCCATGCAAAAGTCTCATCGGGATTAATAGAAGAGATCTCTACATTCCAAGATCGTACTACCTTGACTGTTCCACAAGGAAAACTATATGTGCCATTAACCTATCGGAATAGAGTACTATCCCTCATGCATGACTCCAAAATGGCAGGGCATCAAGGGAAACATAAAACCACATCATTGCTGGCGGAACGGTTCTGGTGGCCTTCCTACAAGAAGGATGTGCGTGAGTTTGTCCTTGCTTGTAATATTTGTTCCACTACAAAATCGCCTAAGGGTCGTCCTATAGGACTCCTCATGCCCTTACCTATTCCAGAGACTCCATGGTCAAGTATTGCTATGGATTTCGTAGTAGACCTACCCCCTTCAAAAAACTACACTGTCGTATTAACGATAATTGACAGATTCTCCAAGATGTCTCATTTGGTTCCTCTTTATAAATTGCCTACATCATCTGAACTGGCGTATATATTTATAAGAGAAGTGGTCCGTTTACATGGGGTACCCCATGATATTGTCTCTGATAGAGGACCTCAATTTATTTCTCGTTTCTGGAAATCATTTTGTGGACAGTTAGGTATCAACCTTAACCTTTCCTCTTCTTATCATCCCCAATCTAATGGGGTTACAGAAAGGATGAACCAATGCCTGGAACAATACATCCGTTGTTTCACTTCGGTTCATCAAGATGACTGGGCGGACTTGTTACCATGGGCAGAATTTGCTCACAATCATCATGTCCATGAGTCCACTTTACACAGCCCTTTTTTTTTTATAAATTATGGGTTTAATCCTACAACTTTACCGAGTTCCATTCATTCTACCGGAGTGCCAAGTGTTGATGACACCGTTAGGAACATGAGGGAGACTTGGTTAGGGGTTAAACAAATATTGACTCAAAGGGCTAGTGTGTACAAAGCCAATGCGGATAGGCATCGTAAACCTGCTCCCACGTTCATGATCGGGGATAAAGTGTGGTTAAGTACCCGTAACATTAGACTTAAGGTCCCATCTATGAAATTCGCTCCCAGATTCATTGGTCCGTTTCAGGTTCTCAAACGTATCAACCCTGTTTGTTACAGTCTTCGTTTGCCCTCTAATATGAAAATACCGAATTCGTTCCATGTCTCACTTCTCAAACCATTAATTCGTAATCGGTTTACTCGTAATGCCCCTCCTCCTCTTCCTGAAGTTGTGGAGGGTCAAAACGAATATGAGGTGAGGTCTATTTTGGATTCTCGTTTTTCTAGGGGTAAACTTCAATACCTTTTAGACTGGAAGGGTTATGGTCCTGAGGATCGTTCGTGGGTGGACGCTTCTGATGTGCACGCCCCCCGCCTGATTCGTTTATTTGAAAGGAGGCGTTCTAACCGCCCTGGGGGCGGTCCTTGTGGGGGGGTACTGTCACGATACCTCACCTGTCATCCTCGGACCCACGCTGTACAACATCCTCCTTCACTGAGCGGCACGGCACCTCTGACGCCGGCCGCTCACTCAGAGCGGAATTTCTAAGTTCGGCGCATGCGCGCCACTGCCGTCGGCTGGAAGCCGACAAGATCATGACGCAACCACGCACCCGGACCTTTTGGGGGCGTGGTTTTAAAGCAAAACACACCACACTATAAAAGGGCTGTCTTGACAGCAGTAAGACGCCCTAGTGTGGTTCTTGCTGGTTCCCTTAGTGCTCTTTATGTAATATTGATATTCTCTCCTGGTATTTGACTTTTGGCTACTCTATTTGACTATTCTACTCTCTGGTTCCCTGTACTTTGGCTTGTTAATCGTTATTCCGACTTCTGTTATCCCTTGACCTCTGGCTATCCCATTCGACTACTCTAACGTGAGCTCGGCCATTCTAAGGTCCGGTATACGTTCTATAGTTAGGTTGCACTCTGCGTGAAGGGGTCACTGTCGTGACACTGACACAGCCTCAAGCGAAACCGGACGATGCCCCGGTTACAAAGGCTGAAATGAGGGAGCTGTTAGCGGAGCTCCGCAGTAACATCCAGGTGGATATGGCGGAAATTAAAAGGGACATACAAGGCCTAACACACCGCATGAGCACCGTGGAGCAAGATTGCCGCACCCAATCGAGGCAAGTGTCCACGCTCCAACAGGAGGTGAAAACGATACACCTAACACACCTGAGACTGGAACAGACCCTGGCGACGCTAGAAGACTCACGCCGAGCCCAAAACATAAAGGTTAGAGGGGTAGCAGAGACTGTCCCTGAGTCTGAACTCCCCCACTTTTTCCGGCGTTTGATTAGCAAGCTACTCCCACCGAAGCAGGCCAAGGGGGTTGTACTGGACGGCATGTTCAGGATCCCTAAATCACCCACGGCACCACAGGCGGCACCCAGAGACTTAATTGTAAAGTTTCAAAATCGACAGGACAAGATGGCGGTAATGGCCGCTGCCAGGAGTAGCGCGCCACTAGCCTTTGAAGACATGGCTCTATCGCTGTACGCAGATCTATCAAGAGGGACTGCGGCATGGCGCGCAACTTTACGGCCTTTCACCACCTTGCTCCGCGCTCACAATGTGAAATACCAATGGCGCTCCACACACAAGCTTCTGGTGACTCAAGGTGCACATACCTACCTTATTACGAACCTACAGGAGGCAAAGTCACATCTCGCCGCCTTGGGCCTTCCACTGGACGCACTTCAACAGCCCCGCACTACACCCAGATCCCACGAGTGGAACCCGGCTACCGCAGAGACCTTTGTCCCCAGAGACATGGCCCGCGCTACACGGACAGTAGCCCCTACCTGAGCTCCCCTGTAGAGAGCGCCCACAAAGCGTAGCGCTGTCTTGATACCGTTCCACAGTTTTGTTATTATTGTTTGTACTTATATATGGACGGGCCGAGTTGGCCACTACACAATTACCCACCTACCGTACCCAGGAGCACCGACCCGCAGGCCTACACGAGACTCTCATCTGGCCTTTCCCGACTAATGGCCGACCGCTGAGTACCTTGGCGGGAAGACCTAATCTGTATGAGTGGTGATCACTCGAGACACGGGCTGAATGAAAGGCACAACGGGACCCTACGGGACTACTAACCCCTACACGGCGACCCCCACACTCACTGAGGATATTACAGCTGCACACTTCCAACAGGATAGTGGACACTAAACGTCTGGAGTGCATTGACTTTTTGGTTACTTTACTTACTGCTTCCCTGAGTTGATTTATTTAATTTTACAGGGGTACACTAAGAAGTAGAGCCGTTTTCACCCGTAGACCCCACATACCAACCCCCCCCCCCCCTTATTTACTTATTTTGTTTTCATGAGCAGAATACACGGGACGCAAATTGTTTAGTTAAAACGCTGTTCAAAAGTACAGAATTTACTTTAGGCAACACCTTGGGGGAGAGGCTACTAACCCACGGCTGATTAACCCGGAGTGGCTAAGCTGCACAGCTCCACGACTATTACTGTTTATCCATTAACACGCATAATCTACAAGTATATGACCCCTGCTTGGTTACTGAGTTTGTTAATACGCTGATTAAGCATACTTTTGTGGCTGAATGCGCCCGTAACACTCTGCACACCTAAATGCACACACAAGTAACTTTCTAGCTCGGCCTCGCACCCTCCCCTTACTAGCAATGGTGGCGAACCCGAGCTACGTTGTATTGTATACTATTATGTAGGCGCATGCTGTCATAACATTTCATGTAAGACTGACTCGTTTCTCGCATAGACCACTGAAAATTTTATCAGGGCCCCTCCTATAGGATATTGAGTAGAAGGCCTCCCACTACGACTCTAGCGAGTTATAATATTGTACAGCTTGTCATGCTCACATCTTAGCTAGGCCACATGACCTTACGAGCAACAAGTAAACCTGAATGTTTAATATGTGTGACATACTCTCTTTTTTCGGGTACTGGGCGACAACACTCTGCAGGGCCTATACACGACGTAAACTGAACGCCACAAGCAGACTCACAACAGACCTAAAGCAATCAGGGTATAAGCCAGCTGTATTTCATACCAGCGAGGTTGTAGATTGCACTTAATTTCTGTATTATTTCTCCACTATTGTTATTATTATTTTGTTTAATGCCTCTGATGGTTGCCATGATTTGTCATATTGTTGTTCACGGTCAGGGTTATGGAGCGGCCGCTTTTCTCCTTGGATACCCTTCCTCCTTGGATATCCCTCCAAGATGGCAAAGCTAGCCCTAACGTGTTACAGCTGTTCAAGCTTTCTAATACACTACGAGTTAAACATGTTTATATATATATAAAAAATAGTGCATCGTTCTACTGTACTCAATTGCTTTCCATGTAATACACTCTGTCTTTGAAATGTGCATGCGGAGTGCCTTTGGGGTACCACGTGCCTGTATGTTAACATCATATGCACTACAAAAATAAAGAATTAAAAAAAAAAAAAAAAAAAATGTTAATGGGGGGTACTGTTGTACTCGTGAGACATCGCTGATTACAAATATGTGCATTTTTTGCAGTAAAAACAGTATTATGACATTCACAGTTAAAATGTCAGACGGAAATGCAAATTTAAAAAAAAATCTTATTTTCTCACATTTTTTTCAATTTTATTCATAATAAATTATGTTCCATATATGAATAGTTAATGATAGATTAAAGCCCTGTTTCTCCTGAACAAAATGATATATAATAAGTGTGGGTGCATATAATTTGAAAGAGGGGAACTACGGGTGAACAGACATATAGCGCAAATTCCAGTTTTTGTTTACGTTTTGTTTTGATCAGAACGTGCACTATTGACTTCGTCCTGAAGGGGTTAAAGGGACACTATAGTTACCAGAACAACTACAGCTTATTAAGTGTTCTTGCATAGCAAGACCACTTAATGTTATCTCACATATATGTTATTATTATTATAGCCAAATTTACCACCCTAACTCCTCCCACAGTTTTTACACTACATAGACAGTAATATACCGAAACGTGCTCTGTGTTCCCGATCGGATTGCTATTAGTTTGTGGAACGTTTCGCCGAATGGTTCACGGAATATCGTCGTTCTTGTAGCGAAATTGGTCCCATAGGAATGAATGGCAAAATGTTCAAAACTAGAGTGGGAGCTGGCAAAAGCTGAAAAATCAGGGCATGATTTCTAAACTGCCACCACTCCCTCATTTTCAAGCCCACCTACACAAATCTTATATCAAAACGTTCAGCTATCCCTGCTGCCACTAAAAATGTCTACGGCTAAGCCATAGTCCAGATAGTTTTCACAATAGGACCATTTGTTTGCAACTCACGCCGTCCACTGACAATTTCTAAACTGCGACTGTGCCTTCATTTTTAATACTTCAGAGACATACTATGCATCAAAATGTAGGTCTGGGTCTTGTGATTCTCACTGTAGGATGTATAGTTTTTAAGACCGTTTGAAGATGGCAACTGCCAAAATACTCTGACCTGTGCCAGGCTGGAGCAGCAAGCGATGTTATAGACAGGGCCTTTTGTACACCTGCTAATGTTTTTATAAGTGTATGTTTTAACCCCTTAAGACCGCAGCCAAATGTACAAGTTGTGAACCAAAAAAAATGTAAACAAACCACAGATTTTGACTATATGTCTGTTCAACAATACTTTACCTCTTTCATATTAAATGCACCCACACTTATTATATATCATTTTATTCAGGGGAAACAGGGCTTTCATTTAACATCAAATATTTAGGTATGGAACATAACGTAATATGAATACAATATAAAAAAATGAGAGAAAATACGATTTTTTTAAAATTTTCTTAGTTCTATGTGACATTCTAACTGTGAATGTCATAATACTGTTTGCTTTTACTGCAATAAAATACACATATTTGTATTCAGCGATGTCTCACGTGTAAAACAGTACCCCCTATGTACAGGTTTTATGGTGTTTTGGGAAGTTACAGGGTCAAATATAGCATGTTACACTTTTCAGTTTTTTCACATTGAAATTTGCCAGTTTGGTTACGTTGCCTTTGAGACTGTATGGTAGCCCAGGAATGAGAATTACCCCCATGATGGCATACCATTTGCAAAAGTAGACAACCCAAGGTATTGCAAATGGGGTATGTCCAGTCTTTTTTAGTAGCCACTTGGTCACAAACACTAGCCAAAGTTAACGTTAATATTTGTTTGTGTGTGAAAAATGCAAAAAACTAATTTGAAAGCCAATTTTGGCCAGTGTTTGTGACTACGTGGCTACTAAAAAAGACTGAACATACCCCATTTGCAATACCTTGGGTTGTCTACTTTTGCAAATGGTATGCCATTATGGAGGTAATTCTTATTTCTGGGCTACTATACGGTCTCAAAGCCAACGTAACCAATCTGGCGAATTTTATAGCATGACAGGAGGCTTCATATTTGCTTAAGTCTCTCTTTACTAGAACTCCACAGCAGCACATTAACATAGAGAGATAAACACCAAAGACAAAAACATAAGGTATCTATATAAGGCTCCTCCTAAGCCACCATTTCCTCTTTCTTTGCTGCTCTGCATCAGTACAGGTCAGAGTACCTCTGCCTCCTGCTTCTTGTGGGTGGCTTTGGGATTTAGTGTGATTTATTTATGATTGTTATGAACTATGCTTGGTTGTGAGATTTATGTGCCTTTCTGGCTCTTTTATTTTCTTTGGTGAATGTTTCCTTTACAATACTGATAGTTTTTTTCATGTGTTTATTTATACAGATTACTGACAGTTTGCCATGTGTTTAGTTATACAGATTACTGACAGTTTGCCATGTGTTTAGTTATACAGATTACTGACAGTTTGCCATGTGTTTAGTTATACAGATTACTGACAGTTTGCCATGTGTTTAGTTATACAGATTACTGACAGTTTGCCATGTGTTTAGTTATACAGATTACTGACAGTTTGCCATGTGTTTAGTTATACAGATTACTGACAGCTTGCCATGTGTTTAGTTATACAGATTACTGACAGCTTGCCATGTGTTTAGTTATACAGATTACTGACAGTTTGCCATGTGTTTATTTATACAGATTACTGACAGTTTGCCATGTGTTTAGTTATACAGATTACTGACAGTTTGCCATGTGTTTAGTTATACAGATTACTGACAGTTTGCCATGTGTTTAGTTATACAGATTACTGACAGTTTGCCATGTGTTTAGTTATACAGATTACTGACAGTTTGCCATGTGTTTAGTTATACAGATTACTGACAGTTTGCCATGTGTTTAGTTATACAGATTACTGACAGTTTGCCATGTGTTTAGTTATACAGATTACTGACAGTTTGCCATGTGTTTAGTTATACAGATTACTGACAGTTTGCCATGTGTTTAGTTATACAGATTACTGACAGTTTGCCATGTGTTTAGTTATACAGATTACTGACAGCTTGCCATGTGTTTAGTTATACAGATTACTGACAGTTTGCCATGTGTTTAGTTATACAGATTACTGACAGCTTGCCATGTGTTTAGTTATACAGATTACTGACAGCTTGCCATGTGTTTAGTTATACAGATTACTGACAGTTTGCCATGTGTTTAGTTATACAGATTACTGACAGTTTGCCATGTGTTTAGTTATACAGATTACTGACAGTTTGCCATGTGTTTAGTTATACAGATTACTGACAGTTTGCCATGTGTTTAGTTATACAGATTACTGACAGTTTGCCATGTGTTTAGTTATACAGATTACTGACAGTTTGCCATGTGTTTAGTTATACAGATTACTGACAGTTTGCCATGTGTTTAGTTATACAGATTACTGACAGTTTGCCATGTGTTTAGTTATACAGATTACTGACAGCTTGCCATGTGTTTAGTTATACAGATTACTGACAGCTTGCCATGTGTTTAGTTATACAGATTACTGACAGCTTGCCATGTGTTTAGTTATACAGATTACTGACAGCTTGCCATGTGTTTAGTTATACAGATTACTGACAGCTTGCCATGTGTTTAGTTATACAGATTACTGACAGTTTGCCATGTGTTTAGTTATACAGATTACTGACAGTTTGCCATGTGTTTAGTTATACAGATTACTGACAGTTTGCCATGTGTTTAGTTATACAGATTACTGACAGTTTGCCATGTGTTTAGTTATACAGATTACTGACAGTTTGCCATGTGTTTAGTTATACAGATTACTGACAGTTTGCCATGTGTTTAGTTATACAGATTACTGACAGTTTGCCATGTGTTTAGTTATACAGATTACTGACAGTTTGCCATGTGTTTAGTTATACAGATTACTGACAGTTTGCCATGTGTTTAGTTATACAGATTACTGACAGTTTGCCATGTGTTTAGTTATACAGATTACTGACAGTTTGCCATGTGTTTAGTTATACAGATTACTGACAGTTTGCCGTGTGTTTAGTTATACAGATTACTGACAGTTTGCCGTGTGTTTAGTTATACAGATTACTGACAGTTTGCCGTGTGTTTAGTTATACAGATTACTGACAGTTTGCCGTGTGTTTAGTTATACAGATTACTGACAGTTTGCCGTGTGTTTAGTTATACAGATTACTGACAGTTTGCCGTGTGTTTAGTTATACAGATTACTGACAGTTTGCCGTGTGTTTAGTTATACAGATTACTGACAGTTTGCCGTGTGTTTAGTTATACAGATTACTGACAGTTTGCCGTGTGTTTAGTTATACAGATTACTGACAGTTTGCCGTGTGTTTAGTTATACAGATTACTGACAGTTTGCCGTGTGTTTAGTTATACAGATTACTGACAGTTTGCCGTGTGTTTAGTTATACAGATTACTGACAGTTTGCCGTGTGTTTAGTTATACAGATTACTGACAGTTTGCCGTGTGTTTAGTTATACAGATTACTGACAGTTTGCCGTGTGTTTAGTTATACAGATTACTGACAGTTTGCCGTGTGTTTAGTTATACAGATTACTGACAGTTTGCCGTGTGTTTAGTTATACAGATTACTGACAGTTTGCCGTGTGTTTATTTCTTTGTGCCTGTTTTCTCCTTGGGAGTTTTGTTTTACCCTGTTGGCTTTATTGTTTGTTCTGTTTCCTCTGGCTTATTGGCCGTGGTTGTCGCCGAGAAGCGGTCTTCCGACCGCTCCCCGTGCCGACCGCCGGGACCGCGGAGAAAGACTCCTGCGGTCCCTCGTGTGTTGCCTTTGATTCCCGCCCGCCAGCTTCGTCCGCCGAGCGGGAATCCCCGTTTTGTTCTTTACCCTGCCCGCGTCCCCGCTCACTCGCTAACACTGTTATCAGAGTGGGGACGGAGCAGGGATCTACTCATTTGCCGCGGGAGCCTCCGCTCCCGGTCACCTTCCCCGCGACCGCGTGGTCGGGCAGTGGGTGCGCGGCTCTCCACTGTGTTAGCCGCGCGCGTCACTGCCTTATTAAAGGTACAGTGACTAGCTGGTCCGGTGTGTTTCCCCATCTTCTGGGCTGTTTGGGGGTGCGTATTTTTTGGTGACAGCTTTCTTTTCTGTCCATGTGAGGCAGCTCTGTGAGCCCTTGCATCATAAATTATGCCCCATATATGAGGGTCGCAGATTCAATCCCCCTCACCTCCCCAAGTAACTAAGCAATAGACCTTAGTTTTCGATTCTTTGCATGTGTGCTTGCCCTGCATTTTTTTCTATGGACATGGTTTTACGGTTTACTGGTTTTCCTGACTTCCACATGGCACTGCGTGCTTCCTGCAGGTGTCCCTGCCTGGTGTCCTTACCCACTTATTGAACTAAGACTGCTCTAATCAAGCCTCAGTTGCCTGATGGAGGTCGCACTGGCGTCCAAAGCCAGGGATTGTGGGTTCAGGCCCCATCTGGGTGGTTGAGCATGGCTCTCGTATTTTATGGCCTAATGGATTAGGCACAACCATATCAAAACTAAAGTGTTTCGCTATCTTGAAGAACCTTGCCTATAAGGACCCAGCTTCGTCTCTACCGTGCATCCTAATAGTCAAGATTCTACTACATGTCTAAAAGGATCTAGGTTTCCGCCTGCATTATACCTCTGGGTCGGTACCGCCCGTACCCTTATACTGGCCTGCCTTGTCTGTGCCTTTATAATTGGCCTGCTTTGTCTGTGCCCCTTGATTGGCCTGCTTTGTCTGTGCCCCTTGATTGGCCTGCTTTGTCTGTGCCCCTTGATTGGCCTGCTTTGTCTGTGCCCCTTGATTGGCCTGCTTTGTCTGTGCCCCTTGATTGGCCTGCTTTGTCTGTGCCCCATGATTGGCCTGCTTTGTCTGTGCCCCATGATTGGCCTGCTTTGTCTGTGCCCCATGATTGGCCTGCTTTGTCTGTGCCCCATGATTGGCCTGCTTTGTCTGTGCCCCATGATTGGCCTGCTTTGTCTGTGCCATACTATGCATGCTATTGGACTGGTGGCTCCATACCCTGGATACGGTTTGTTGAGCCTGCATGCATTATTACTTGCCTCTGCCAACACTAGGGGTGCTGCCCCTTTTGCCTGCTAATGATACCTGTTTTCTAGCTTCGTAGGTATCAAGTATCATAGACTCAGACTTTATGGACGCCTCTGCACAGGAGCAGAATTTGCAGGCTTTACTTAAGGCGGCTGTGACCGCATCTGTTGAAAAAGCCCTGGCTAGGGCCCTCCCTCAACCACATACGGACAGGGGTGTGTGTGGAACCCCTCATTTGGCAGAAGACTCGGATGAGTCAAACTCTCAGGTGCGAGAGCAGGCAAGTGCGCGAACGCGCTATTGAAAGGGTGAAGACCCTGAACCACGCTCCCGGACGGGCAAGACTCCGGCGAAGTGACGTGGTTTGAGGTTGACAACCTCGCCGGCCCGGCGCCACCGCCTATCGGGCGCAGGGGAGGAGGCCTCCTTACCCCCCCACCTTGGCCGCGCTGGATGTGTGGCGGGCAGACAAGCCTCCCTCAGATGGAGAAAATGTTTGGGTTGAGGACCTTGGCGAGGGTCCCGGTGGACGCTGGGAAGAGGAAGACGCGCCACCGACTAGGGCCCCCACGACAATGTTGGGGGACGATACCCTTTTGGGCACTACTGGAGAACCTCTGTTAGAGCCTCAATCTATCCGACGCCCCAGGTCCTCGGACTAGTCACTGCCCGACCACTTGGCACAATTCGTGCGCTACTGGGTCCGTGGACCCCTTGGAAGTGAGGCCTGCAAGAAGCTGCGGGCGGAATGCCCCAGACCGGTACTGCCGGACAGGGTGGCGGTTACCCCGGATGTTGGCCCTAACAGACGAGGCCTTCATAGAAGGTAGGGCTCTGGACCCAGCCACCATGAGGGACTGGGCACTTCGTTCCATTTGCCTGCTGGGCAGTGCCACTGTGGCCCTTTGCACGAAACCCAGGAAGACGGCACTCTTCCATATGGACAACAAGCTGTCGGATTTGGGAGCCGAAGATGTGGGTCCCCTGGCTAAAGGTCTGCTGTTCAGGGAGCCTTTCGTTGAGGAACTGCAGAAACGG
Source organism: Pelobates fuscus (assembly GCF_036172605.1). Taxonomy (NCBI): domain Eukaryota; kingdom Metazoa; phylum Chordata; class Amphibia; order Anura; family Pelobatidae; genus Pelobates; species Pelobates fuscus. Next base: position 230,143,344 of record NC_086318.1, read on the forward strand.
GTTATTCTGTTTACCTCCCGGGACAAAGCGAAGTCTTCGATCGGGAAGGTCTTCCGCCCACGGTTACCTTCAGACGTATGGGTCCTTGGGACAGTGCGGAGTTAGGTCACAGACTTCCACTCTTCCCCTACACAGGTTGGATGCCCGAGGATCCCCGTCATCACAAGAGGCCAACAGCCCTTGTTGGAGGTGGAAGTTCGAGCTCCGCTAGCCAAAGGCGCGGTCCTACAGGCCCCGGATTTGGGGGTTTCGTCAGCTCGATTTTCTCCTGGTAAGGGAGAAGTATGTAGAATTCCGTCCAGTGATCAATTTAGGAGAAATGAACGCCTTCGTGGTATACAACCACTTCGAGATGGAGGGCATTCACCTTCTTAGATTCCTTCTCTGGCCAGTAGACTGGGTCACGAGACTGGACCTAGAAGACGCTTACCTCTCCGTCCCGGTGGACGGGGCCTGTCGCAGTCCCCTCTGATTCGTATGGAAAGACTCTCCGTACCAATTCCCATGCCTCCCCTTCGGCCTCAGCTCGGCCCCTTGGTGCTTCACCAAGCTCCTGAAACCGGTGGTCACCCAATTTAGATCAGAGGCCGTACGCTGCATCATCTATCTGGACGACTTGCTTATCTTTGTGAGGACCCCGCCGGGCTCAGATTTCGGACGCGCTCTGCGTTTTCCTCGTTGGAATGCCTGGGGTTCGTGGTCATTCTGAAGAAATCGGCCTTGGAGCCTGCGCAGACGGGGGAATTCTTGGGTTTCGTAGTCGTTGCGCAAGACGGCATTCTCCGCCTGCCTGTGGCGAAGATAACGGCCATTTGGAAGGAGATCAGACGTGTTTTCAACAAGACCGGACTCCCCTCCGGAGGTTGGCTCACGTGGTGGGTCTCCTCTTGGCCTCGATACAGGCGTTATACCCGGGCCCACTACATTACAGGGCCATGCAGCGGCTGAAGGCGCACTCTCTACGCAAGAGACCCTCTTAGGACCAGATGATCTCCCTGGCCTCGGACGTGCAGGCCGGATTGAGCTGGTGCCTCCTGCATATATCCGCCTGGAACAGCAAGGCGATATTCTGGATGACCCTGGACTCTTTCAGGGGTGCCTGGAATGTCGAGGCGTTATCGCAGTCGGCTAGTGGCCTTCTCTGGGATTCCTGGGCCTCTGGGATGAGGAGGTGTTATCTCTCAACATGGAGCTCTTGGTGTCGCTGGTGCTTGGAACGAGATACCGATCTCTTTACGGGTCCTGTATCTAGCGTGCTGAATTTCTTGTCTCATCTCTTTGACCTGGGTCGGTCATATCGCTCGGTTATCGTGGTTAGATCAGCTATCTCGACGGCACATGTCCCGCTTCGATTTTTTCCCCCATCGGCCAGGATCCGCTAGTCGGCAGGCTCCTGCGTGGAATGAGACTGGTGCGCCCTCCGGCGCCCAAGCATTCTTCCCTCTGGGACGTGCGTTTGGTTTTGGCGTTCTTTCGGAATTGGCCTGATAACCAGGACCTTTCTCTTCGCCAGCTTTCAGCGAAATTTGCCCTCTTGTTGTGTCTGGTCTCGTTCAGACGTTTCAGATGTCCGGGCCTTCGATGTCGGCGCTTTCTCGTTTTTCTCCAGAGGGGATCTCCGTCAAGGTGCTTAGACGTACCAAGTCGGAATCAACGGTTGTATCATGCCCTTACTTCTAGGACTCGCCTAAGCTTCGTGTAGCGAAGGCACTGGCGCAATGGATAAGATGTCTTTTTGGCTCTGGCGGGCGTGGATGCGACCTTCGGAGCGTTTTTGGTTAGGGTCGCCGCAGCTTCCGGAGCTTTTTTGGCGAGCGCTTCCCTTCAGGACATTTTGCGTTCGGCGGACGGGTCCCGTGTAGAGTTTTTTTCGCCTATTTTACTTTAGACCGTCGGAACATGCTTCTTTTGCTTTGCTGTCGGAGCGTTAAAACAGCAAATATGAAGCCTCCTGTCATGCTATAAAATTGTAGATTATACTAGCTTTAGTGTAACTATAATCTTAATTTTATTAATGACAGGAGGCGAATATTTCCCACCCAATTTGATTTCTTCCCCCCCTTGTTTTGGATGGATTGGATTGATTGTATTTCTGTTGATTTGTCTGATTATCTGGGCTAGGTTGGTTAGTCTGGGGTGATGTTGTGGGAAGTGCATGTTATACTGTATTGACGGTCATTAGTATGGATTTCGTGTCTTTATTCTATCAGTACTGGATCATGGGATTTATGTTTTATCAGTACATTTCGTTCACTAATCAGTGTTTTCGATTCTGTTTATTTCGTTTCAGTTTAATGGTTCGACTTCAGTTCATAGGATCGGCCGTTTGGCGGGATAAAGATCAAGTTCATCCATTATCCAAAGTTTTTCCAGATGACATTCATCGTTATGTTGTGAATTTTTCTTTATTTAGTTATTGTCATTGTTGTGTACGTTACGTTGTCGCAGCGTGAAAGAGGAAATGGTGGCTTAGGAGGAGCCTTATATAGATACCTTATGTTTTTGTCTTTGGTGTTTATCTCTCTATGTTAATGTGCTGCTGTGGAGTTCTAGTAAAGAGAGACTTAAGCAAATATTCGCCTCCTGTCATTAATAAAATTAAGATTATAGTTACACTAAAGCTAGTATAATCTACAATTTCATTGTGAAAAAACTGAAACGCAAGCCTTATATTTGACTCTGTAACTTTTGAAAAAACCATAAAACCTGTACATGAGGGGTACTGTTATACTCAGGAGACTTTGCTGAACACAAATATTTGTGTTTCAAAACAGTAAAACGTATTACAGCAAAAATATCGTCAGTGTAAGTGCCGTTTGTGTGTGAAAAATGCAATAAATTTCACTTTCCCTGACGATATCATTGTTGTAATACATTTTACTTTCGGCCTGGGTTGTTAGGCAGGTCCTGCAAATTGTAATTAATAAAAGGACCTAATTACCGTATTTATTCGAGTATAATGCGCACACGTGTATAACGCGCACCCCTAATTTTCGATTAAAAATCGGTATAAAATTTTATACGTATTTACATATTTTTTTATAATAAAATATATATATAATTATAATTATGTATATATTTAATCAATATCCTTCTACGTGTATTTTGATATTAATACATATATATATAATTATATATATATATAAATATTAAAATACACTTAGTGTATGTGTAAATGTGTGTGTCTATATATATATATATATATATATATATATATATATATATATATATATATATATATATATATATATATATATATATATATATATATATATATATATATATATATATATATATATAAATGATCCAAGTATATTTTATTTTTAACTGTAATATCTTATGTTTAACATTAATGGGTTAAAAGGGGAGGAGAGGGGCAGAGCCAGTGTCAGCCAGTGATTTTACATCACTGGCTGACACACAGGATCAGTGATCACAGTGACTGGCTGTCACTGTGATCACCTCCTGCAGATCACGGTAATTGGCCACAGGGGGAGTGCCTGGGTGGCCAGGCATGCCCCCCACCGCGATCTGCAGGGGGATCCTGCCTGCAGTTACTATGGGTCAGCCAATAGGTCATGCAGATCGCAGAGACAGCCTCTCACTGCGATCATACTCTGCAGATCGCGGTCACTGACAGGCATGTCCCCCGACCGCGATCTGCAGAGTGAAAATGCCGCGGCTCCATGTGTCAGCCGATTTTAAAATCGGCTGACACATGGTAAATACCGATCGCAGTGACAGCCTGTCACTGCGATCGGAAGCTGCAGACCGCGGTCCCCAGGCACAGGGGGGCTGCCTGGGGGGCCAGGCATGCACCCCGACCGCAATCTGCAGTGGCCATGTGCCGCCGGCCACGTGGGGGGTAAGATCACCCAGGACGTTCCATGCCGTTCTGCGGCGTTTAGAGCCGGCCAATTAAGGACGGCATGGTACGTCCTGCGGTCTTAAGGGGTTAATGTAACTGTGAAGCACGTTGGGCAACAACGTTGCAATTAAATGTGCTATATAAATAAATAGTAAGTTACTCCGCCCACTCCAGTTGTAGACTACTGGTGGAGGCAAGAACACTTCACACAATTTCCCCAGAAATTGTAGTTTTTCTAGTTGAATTTGTTCTGGTAAGTAGAATCATTACCTTCAGGCTTTTTGCTGTAAACACTGTGCCTTCAGAGAAAATGCAGTGTTTACATGAGATGTCTGTTAGAGATCCTTCCCGTGTCATTGCTGTCTAAAATGCAACAAAACATTCAGTGTCTCCACCCTCTGCATGCAGACACTGAACTTTCCTCATAGAGATTCATTGATTCAATTCATCTCTATGAGCAGATGCTGATTGGCCAGGGCTGTGTTTGAATTGTGTTGACTCTGCCCCTGATCTGCCTCTTTGTCAGTCTCGGCCAATCCTATGGGGAAGTATTGTGATTGGATCAGGCTACCACTTCTGGTGATGTCAGCAGGCAGTGGGCAGGTCAAAAGGAAACAGGGACGAGGGCGGAGCCTAGCGTCTGAAGCGGACGGTCGCATGGCCGTGTAGCTCCTGACCAAGAAGCGAAATAAACCCTAATACCAACATCTATACTCACGCCAAACCTCGCTCAGGGAGACCTAGAGACCCCATAAACACGATGGGCAGGAAAGCTAAAAAGGCGAAACCTGACAAGCCCCGCCAGGGCATGGATATCGGGGAATTATGGCGGCAAGCACACGATGCTGCAGGAGCCAAGATGGCATCTCTGCACGGAGGCTGCTCCGATTTCACAGACAGGTCGTCGGACGAAGATGAGGGAGACCTTATGCCGTCTATGCCGACCCCGACACCATCACGGACACAGCCACCCATGAAACCCCATACTCCAGTGACCATGGAAGCAATTGGGGCCCTCATGGCTGATCACCATAATAAAAATAGCGGACGATGTGGCCCTGCTTAGAGGGGACATAAAGGGCATTACCAACCGGCTGGACGCAGTGGAAGCCACCTCCACTGACCACGCAAAACAGATTGCAGACCTCCAGGCGGCGATCCGAGACTTACAACAAAAGAACCGGCAACACGAGCAACAAATTGCCGCCTACGAAGATAAAAAACGTCGAAATAATTTAAAGCTACGAGGGGTTGTAGACACCATCCCAGAGGCTGAACTGCCACATTTTGTCAGGAGACTTCTCACAGCGTTATTACCGCCCAAGGCAGCAAAAACGGCCACCCTAGAAAGAATATTCCGCATACCGCGTCCAGCCACTGCCCCACCAAACGCAACAGGGGACCTGATACTCCAATTCCAATCGTTCAGGGACAAAAAAGCGGTCCTGGATATCGTTAGAGGTCAGCCCACATACCCCTTTGAGGGAATGACCCTCTCATTCTATGCGGACTTAACGGGCAGTACCCTGGCGTGGAGGAGACATATGAGTCCATTTACAGCTATCCTGCGCCTCCAACAAATCCGGTACCGGTGGGGACCGGGGCGCACCCTTACGGTAGAAGCTGGGGGCAACAGGCATGCAATCCACGACATACAAGAGGCCACTGAGAAGCTGGGTTTACTTGGCCTCCCCTTGAACGCACTGGCTCAGCCGACGCGACCAACGAGCCAATTGCACCCACCAGGAGGGTATTCGGCTGAAGCCCCAGAGTTTGTACCCCGGAGACAACCCGCAGACCACTATGCCACGGTCACAACCTGAAGCTGGACATATCCTGTAGGCCTAATGTATTGTACTGCACAACTCCGTACAAACCTTCCGATGACCTGAGGATCCAGGCATGCATGTAACGTTAAGTTTCCTCACGCTCATACATGATATGGAACTAAACTACGTTTTGAGATCTTTTTATATTTTTATGCGATTCAGTTTCCTTCGTTCTTTGTATTTTTGTTTTAAGATACGTATTTCGAGATTTTATGCCCTCTTACATTTGTGTTACCACCATGGGCATAGGCTCACACAGCCAGACAACTAGCTCTGTCTGATGACAATACCCAGTCGGCTTAATCGAGTGGCTATGCACTAGCTATTCAGACAATTACTACACATAATTGACATTTTCCCATTAATACGTAAACCTCACACACCACATGCAGGCTCTGCTTCTCAGACCTGTATCATGACACTGGGCACATTCATAGGTATGTAAACCTTGCATATTCTCATAAGTTTAATGTGCCTTTTTCTTTCTTTATATTTGTAATAGATGTATCCTTGTATTACGGATGCGTCGGATGACACCAACCGGTCGGCTCTATTGAAAGTCTGTGCACTAGATATCCCAGCACCTATTACATATACCTGACATCTTGCTACCAACACATAGCCCTCAGACACTACAGGCAGGCTCTACACATGAGACCTAGATTAAAACACAGGGCATATTCAAACGTGATCTGTTTATCTTGAGATATAATTTATGGGCCTTTTTTCTTTGTATTTATTACGGATACGTTCCTTATATTTTATGCTCCCTTTTTCAGTTTGGTTGCCATCGTGAGCCTATGATCACACATCTAGACAGCTAACCAGGGCTGCGGGCACCCATTAGTCGGCTCCATAGAGAGCCTATACACTACCTCTGTAAGCATTTAAATTACGTAACTGACGTCCTGCTATCAATACGCAGCCCTTACACATTGCGTGCAGGCTCTGCTTATCAGTCTTAGCTCACGTAATAGAGCATACCAATTAGTTTACTCTTGTTGTCACCTGATCCGCTCTAAGTACAATGAGAGCTGCCTCCTACACTCTAATGGTGACTCTCGAAAAAAGCATATATAGAGCAGGTTGACACCTATGTCGTTGATACTCTCATTGCCAACCACCGCATGGACATGCGCTTTTTTTTTGTTCACTACCATGTTTTTGTTTTTTGCTTCTACACTATTCTTTCATGCAACAAAAAACTGTGACACTAATGGAATGCCTGTAACCAACTTGTATTATACAACCTAATGTAAACACCACTAATCATATACAGCGGGGCCTCAGGCTTGAGTGCCATATTACCTCTGAACCCACTTAGTAGACATATAGGCATGCTAAACTTCAGCTACTACAATCTCCACACTCCAATAATCGTACTGTTTATTTGAAAGGTTGCTTAGTTATACTCTTAAACGTTTAGTGACTGCTACTGTTCTATTGCGTAAATAACAAAAATGTGCACGAATTATGAATGTCATGTCATTGTCATAAAATGTATGCTATCATCTGCTTTGTTACGCTGTCGTGGCGTGGCAAATGTACTCTGTACACCAACTGCACAATAAAATAAAGAATTAAAAAAAAAAAAAAGGAAACAGGGACAAAGTAAGCAGCTCCAGACTTGAATACAAGTAAGATTTTACTATATTTAGAGAGGCATGAGGGGCCAGGGGGCTAGATGGTGGATTTAACCCTATAGGGTAGGAATACATATTTGTGTTCCTGACCCTATAGTGCTCCTTTAAATTATCCACATAACCTGACAGAGCCAACTGTCTAGGCAAATAATTCCATATTTTTATTGTTCTAACTGTAAATAATCCTTTGCTCTGCCATAGGCAAAATCTACTTTCTTGAGGTCTAAATGAGATCTTGTCTGTTGTACAGTCATGTTAAGCTTCTAGTAACTGATTTTTTTTCTGGTATATCATGTATACGTGAGTGAGGCAGTTTGGCATGGTTGGTATGTGTTTACTCCTTGGTAATCGCTAGTCTCTCATTAAGTTCACAAACAAATATAAATTTATTTTTAAAGAATGGGTAGGGTTTACTTCATATGCCCAATTTAACTATATAACATAATGTCCTTGATTATATTTGAGTAAATTACATTTATTGGTAGTTCACTAGCTCCGAATAAGCCTTTTATCGGTTTAACGTTTCCCATGTGATTGAAAGGGGGGGCAGTCACCTAAACAGACACACTCACTGACAGGCACACACACTCACTGACAGACACACTGTTACAGGCATACTGACTCACACAGACATACAAATTGACACACACACACACACACACACACACACATACAGGCATACTGGCATACACACACACACAGACAAACTGGCACACACACAGAGACATACATACTTACACAGATATACTTGCACACACACACACACGGACATACTGACACACACACACACACACACAGACATACTTTACACTTTTAAAGCCAGTTTCCTACCTTTGCTGGTATCTTTCCTGAGGTCCAGTGTGCTGGCTAGGGTGCTTGGGAGTTGGGATCTAGCTCTGCTTGCTGTGTATGGGCCACCCGGTGGTCCCCCTTAGTGTGTGGGCCCCAGTGCAACCGCAGTACCAGAACCGCGGGCCCATGGGGGGGAACGAGGGGCGTAACTGGGGACCGCTGGGCCCCTGTGCAAGAATTAAAGTAGGGCCCCCTTGTCACTCTACCTTGTGCATATTTTCGCTCCTCGTCACTCCCCACTAAGCAATACACATGGTTGAAATGTGTGTGGTTTCTCTGTGTGATTGTCCTATAGAATGTAAGCTCGATTGAGCAGGGTCCTCTTCAACTTATTGTTCCTGTAAGTTTATTTGTTATTGTCAGATTTATAGTTAAATCCCCTCTCATAATATTGTAAAGCGCTATGGAATCTGTTGGCGCAATATAAATGGCAATAATAATAATAATAATAATACTGTTGCTGAGTGAGTGTTGCATGTATGTGTGTAGTTGGATGAGTGTGATTGTGTGGGTGTGTGAGAGCTGGCTGAGTGTGATTGTATTTGTGGCTGTTTGAGAGGGAGACAAAGAAACAGAGAGGGAGATAGAGAGTGCCAGAGAAGACAGAGAGGGAGGGAGATAGAGACAGAGAGCCAAAGGGAGACAGAGCTACACATGTAAAGAGATGGAGAGACAGAGAGTGACACAAGGAAAGGATAGACTGAGACAGCTAGAAAACTAGAGAGACAGAGAGTGACACAAGGAAAGGAGAGCCAGAGACAGCTAGACAACCATATAGAGACAGAGAGTGACACAAGGAAAGGAGAGCCAGAGACAGCTAGAAAACCATAGAGAGACAGAGAGTGACACAAGGAAAGGAGAGCCAGAGACAGCTAGAAAACCAGAGAGAGACAGAGAGTGACACAAGGAAAGGAGAGCCAGAGACAACTAGAGAGAGACAAAGCGTGACACAAGGAAAGGAGAGACTGAGACAGCTAGAAAACTAGAGAGACAGAGAGTGACACAAGAAAAGGAGAGCCTAAGACAGTTAAAAAACTAGAGAGAGCACCACGCACACATCTGGTGGCAATGTCCGATTATATCCAAGTTTTGGAATACAATCCACACTATCATACAAACACTTTTTCACACTAAATTCCCTAAGGTGCCTGACCACTACATATTTCTCCTAGCCCCACAGGGACTCACAAAAACCGAAGTAACCCTCTTCAACCACTTATCCATGGCAGCTTCTCAATTGATACCCAAATTCTGGAAACAACCAAAATCCCCAGTCAGGGAATGGATTTCAAGAGTAGAGGACATAAAACAGATGGAGGAACTAACACATGCCACACTAGGAAACTATGGGAAATTCACCAAAACATGGGAACCATGGAACACTTTCATTACACCTAAGTTACTCACAACAACATGACTTAAGACAATACCGACAGTACAATCAGACAGCCCGGTCGATCAGGCCCATCCCCCCCTTTAACGTACGGAAGGATCGCAGGATCCGAATTCCAAGACCGACACTCATAGTAGACAACAGTATATCTTGATCACCTGGTAGCTTACTGGAATCACAGCTCAAAGTGTCTCTGTAGGTAATAAGGTCCTGGTACAACAGTTAGTTAACCCCTTAAGGACACAGCTTCAGAAGCTTGTCTTACGCTTAATGACACAATAAATGTTTGCATTTTCTTGCTGTATGCGTTCAACTACAATTTGCATCTCTCTCGTTTATTGCACCGACACATATTATATACTGTTTTTTAACAGAAAGGGCTTTAATTTGATGTAACTTATATAAATATATATAAATGCTAATTTATTATTAAAAAAATAAAGAAAAAATGCAAAAAAAAGAAACATTTTGCAATAATAATGTGTGCCTAATTAGTGCAGGTTAAAGAAAGTAATTACAAATAAATTCATTTAGTTGTTCTGATTTACAGAATATATAATGCGTCTGGGATTTTCAGGTTTTTTTGGTAGTTACAGGCAGGCACGGACTGACAGCCTTCTGGGCCCCCGGGCAAAATCGTATCATGGGCCCTACAAAGAACAAATATTAAGTATTAAAAGGGACCTATAATCACCAGAACAACTATAGCTTAATGTAGTTGTTCTGGTGTCCACAGCCAATCCTTGCTGGCTTTTCAGAGAAAAGGCATTGTTTACATTACTACCTAGGAACACCTCTAGTGGGAGGCACTTATGTTCAACGTCCCTACACACTGCATGGAGACTTAAACGCTTCCCACAGAGTTGCATTGATCCAATGCATCTCTATGAGGAGATGCTGATTAGTGCAGCAGGCCTTTTGCCGCGCATGTGCAATTGCCTCCCAATGCTTTTCTATGAGAAAGCATTGGATTGGCTGAGATCATCACATCTAACAAAACCGGCGCAGCACAGGAATAAAGTTGAGTTAAAACACTTTTTACTCCTCTGACAGGGGGCTGGCCTTTTAAACTATGCTTTCAAAAATAAAGCGTCAGAAATACACATTTGTATTCCTGATGCTATATTGTTCCTTTAAGTAAATGTTAAATATATCTTTCAAAAAACCCGGTCAGTTTTATTCTCTCAAGCAAGAATTGCTGGGGAAAGTGAATTTTAAATTATAGGCCTAAATAGTTGTATTAGAAAAATTCTCCAGGCCAATTTTGTTGTTCACTTTGATTATTTAGGAATTCAATTTGAAATTTGAAATTCAGTTTGAATTTCAGAAAATTCTTGCTTTAATAAATAACCTTGTGTCCTTTTACAATGTAATATTATTATTCTATGTGTCAAAGTAGGAGTACATGTGTGTGTGTAATGCTGATGTGTGTAAATCCTACAGCATAATTTGTGTAGTACCAGAGAGTATGAAATGCCGACGTTTACTTGCATGTAGTAAATGTGTAAATGCATTGTTCTATGAGTAAGTAGAGCAGATGTTTGTAAAAGCAGGAGTGTATTTGTATGGAACGTTGAATGTGAATGCAGGGGTGTATTTTGTGGAGGACTTGTGTGCGAACACAGGGGAATGTTGGTGTATGAATGCCAGTGTGTATTAGTGTGGAAAGTCTGCATATGAATGCCAGTATAGATTTGTATGGATTGTCAGTGCGTGAATGCAGTATGCTTGAACAGTGTGTATGTGAATGCTGTACTGTATTTGTATGTGTGCAGAGTGTAAGAGTGTGAATGAGGGTATGTATCAGACATCTGTCTGTGTATGTGTGAATGAGGGGTGCATCTAAAACCTGGGTCAGAGTGTGTGAATGAGAGGTGTATTTGTGTGTATGTGAATCATATTAAGTCAGTGTCAGCATGTGTAATGAGGCATATTTATATGCTGCAAGCATTTTTGTTGTTGTTTTTTGACTCTCCACCTTCTTATAAGTTTCTCTCTCTCAATCTTCACCAGTCTGTATGTGTGTCTTCCCATTAACGTCTTCTTGTGACTCTCTAACACCACTTTTCACCCATATCTGTCCCCCTCTGCACCTCTTACTTCTCCTTTCCAAATTACCCACATTTGTCTTTCATCTCACTTAAAGGGACACTATAGTCACCCAGACATCATTAATTGGATTAAATGTTATGTGACTATATCAGTGTCCACCCATCAATATTATTAATTGGCTCAGGGATTTGAGTGACTAGCTAGGTGTCCTCCCACCGGGAGGTGGTATTGTTCTGGACACGGGTGTGGACAGGTGGCTCAAGCGCCATCTTTCCCAGCATGAGGTTTACCCCTCCCTTTTTGCCTTCTGTGAGACGGGGGGGAGGGAGGAGGAGGGGGGGGCGTGAGGGGGGGGGAGTGGTTGCAATTCAGTGCGATTCAGATTTGTGATCCGTAGAGTTATTCAGAACTTAGCAATGGAATTTTTGCTAGAAAATATTCTAATTGTGTATTTTGTTATTTCAATTGAAGTTGATAGGATCGTGTGGGAGACTAGCTCACAAGAATACATTCCACCTTTCTGAGGCTGTATTTCCTTTCGCGGTGCAAAGTATTTTCTCCAAGACTGGTGTATAAGATAGGGAGTCGGGGATGTAGCTCAGTGTTGATTACGAAGGTTAGGAAAGTGAATCTGATGCAGGAATAGAGAATTATTTGGACGAGTTAAAAATGTAAAGGCAAGTGTGATTTGTTGCAATCCTATGCAATGTGGATAGAGGGAATATGCAAAGTTGTTACGTTAGATTGTGAAGAGGAAAAGTGATTAATGGCTGTAGGTAAATTGTTTGAATCCCGTGAGTTTATTTTTTGCACCATGTTATTTCAAAGCTTCACGGGCTGTTAAATGTATAATGCTTTCATTTGTCAGCTGAAATGCCCTAAAAGAAAATGGCCCCTAGAACAAAAGAAGGTTGTCCTTAAAGAGACACGTCAGTCCAGGCTCCTGCCCTCACTCTGCCCTTAGTGAGGTCATATATACGCCCATATATCGTGTCATTTCGAGATCTACTTCTACCACGCTCATCCTATCCTAAGACATGCTGTCTTCCTTAATTCCCATATATTATGAACAAAAAAGTTACAATTACTAAAATTATCCTACTATTAGTTTCCCTATATCAGGAAAGTGTCTGTGACAAGTAATGGTTAATATGTAGATAGAATATATATATGTCTATCGATTCGAGTATAAGTAACAAGTGTGTTTGAACTTTGTATAAAAAAATTGATAACATGCTGGAAGAGGGGTTATCTTAAAGAACATTTACTAAAAGAAGTTTCTAATAAACAAAGATTTCTTGAACAAATGGTAATACAATTAAGGACTGGTTTCAAAATGTTTTGATCTAATTGAAAAGGAACCAGTTAATATTATAAGCATAACTATTAACAAATGAATAAGCCAAGATTAAAAGACTGACTAACATAATTTTTGTTGTAAGCCCAGATATTTTATTATTGCATATGCATAGGAATTGAGACTTTGGGCATTATAGTGTATTAATTCTAGATCTGTTACTAGCAGCAAGTGCTTAGCCTTATGCCTATCCCACGCATGCTTAAACACTTCTACTGAGTTAACCTCTACCACTCCAGTTGGAAGGCTATTCCATGTATCCACTACCCTCTCAGTAATGTAATACTTCCTGATACTATTTTTAAACCTTTGTCCCTCTATTTTTGAGACTGTCCTCTTGTTATGGTAGTTTTCCTTCTTTTACATATAGTCTCCACTTTTACTGTGTTGTTTCCCTGTATGTATTTAAAATGCTTTTATCATATTTCCCCTGTCTCGTCTTTTCACCAAGCTATACCTGTCAAGATCCTTTAACCTTTCCTGGTGAATTTTATCCTGCAATCCATGAACCAGTTTAGTAGCCCTTCTTTGAACTCTCTCTAAGGTATCCATATCCTTCTGAAGATATGGTCTCCAGTACTGTATCCAGTACTCCAAGTGAGGTCTCACCAGTGTTCTGTACAATGGCATGAGCATTTCCCTCTTCCTACTGCTAATACCTCTCCCTATCCAACCAAGCATTCTGCTAGCATTTTCTGCTGCTCTATTACATTGTACATTGTCATTAACAGCCAGAAACTGGAGAACAAGAAATGTGGATTAATGTATAGCTATTTATAAGCTTAACAAAATCTCCATTATCTTTTCCATTTATTTTGCAGTAAACAATGTTATTTGTCTATTTTGTATGTTTTAAAAAATACATTATCAGTGAAGAGTAGAATAAATTTTATCCCGTTTGCGAGACATAAAAATTGTGATAATGTATATTTGTGATATAAGTAGGAATTACATTTTGAGATGTTAGATATAAATTAATAAAATAAAGAACGAGAGTCAGGGATAGCGTCTGTCTCCACGGGCACAAGTCTGGTGTGGGAGATGTGGTGGGCTAGCCGCTGCGGGACACCCACGGAGTGAAACGTTCGAGGCTTGTGGAGACAAGATGAGCATGTTAGCCTTTTATTATTTTTCTCTAGGGAAAGCATAGGGCCAGTTAATAGTTGTTGTACATGGGCTATTTGCAGCCTCCATTGCATTTCTACCTAGTCTTGATTTCTGATGTATCCTCCATTGCTACATCACCTGTCTGCTCCCTTACCTGCCCACCCCCGCTTACTCCTCCCACCGATCCCTCCCCTTCATCTACAGTCCCCCACTTTCTCCTACTACTCCTCCCTCTACTCCACCTTCTCCTCTCTCCTCCTACTTCTCCTCTTCTCCTCCTCCTACTCCTCCCTCTACTCCACCCCACCACCATATCTATATCCTTTATATGCTTCCTCCCTTCTTATTCCTTACCAATTTCCTCCGCTCATAGACAACTCTGCCTCTACCTGACAACATTATATTTTGAAGAAAAGTTGCTCTGGCCACTCTTCCGCCACTTCCCAGGGGGGAATACCACACTAACGGAAAATTATTCAGACTGGTGGAGGTACACTTCATCATGAAAGAACTGTTTTGGGCACTCTCAAGGAAATAGTGCGGTCCTGACCCAGATTCCCATGGAAGTAAGACACCTGTAAGGGAGGTGGCTGTCCCTCATGTTTTTTTCTTCACTAAGTCCCCAGAAATCTCATGAAAGGAACCTGACTCATTAGAACAAAACATGAACAATCAATTTACAACTCTCTACAGAGGGGGGTCAGCAAGAGAACTGTAAATAGAAAGACAAATACCCCCCAATCTCACACAGAAATAGGTGAGGAAACCTCTTCTACTGCTCCTCATGGTTGCTTTGAACAGATGAAAGAAGAAACAAGACACCTTTCAACAGAGCATGCAGTAGCTTTACCAGATCCTGACTCCACTCTGTTTGCGGATAAAGAGGAAAGGTACCATACTGGATTTGCTGTTGCTACAGAAGATCAGGTACGTCAAGCATCTTCACTTTCCTCACTCACATCTGCTCAAGACGCTGAATTGACAGCCTTCTCAGTGGCATACAAAATGCCTGAAGGAAGACATGCCAATACCTACACTGACTCAAGATATGCCCTGGGTGCAGCACATTATTTTGGATCAATCTGGAAGATAAGAAGCACCACTCAGCTGACTAAAAGCTGCCAACCAAGCCACAAGTGCACCAAGGGAAGTGGACAGAATGGTGTCCGCTAAAGAAACTTCTATACTCACCATGTAGATCCTACCTACAGATCTCAAGCTTCTGAAAGAATGACAAGCAGCTGCTGACCCTGAAGAAATACAAAGCTGGAAAAACAGAAAGGGGCAACCCTTGAAGACGGGCTGTACTCCAACACTCTCAAGCTCTGTTTACCCAAAAACATGTACTGGGCAATGAGCCCATGGAACTTTATACCTATCCAAGACCCTCACGAACTCTTTGATCTCTAAATACTCTAAAGCACCTAGCTAACTCTCAATATCCCTTTCAAGAATCCAGGTGACAAAGAGCTGCTGGGTCAAATATGCACTAGTTATAATAGACATTTTGTCAGGATGGCCAGAAGCCTAGCTGGTCATCAATGTGACAACCAAGACTATATACCCAATAGTGCATTGTGAAAGTTACAGAGATCACTCAGTGGATTCATTGTTCCAGATTCAAGACTCTTTCTCTCTCTGCAACATGAGAAGTAACATTTGTCGATTTTGACACACTTTTGACTCTAAAGGAAAAATGACTTGTTAAAAAAAAAAGAGATACCAACAAGTAGGTGTTTGATGGCCATAATAATGCCTGACCACCTGCCATCGATGGAAAGCTGAGGACCCCAAAAGGAGACCTCGTGAAGCTAAAGAGATCCAAACGCCAAGCTTCCTCAGGATTATTTGCCCATCCTGAGTTTGTGGTGATATTAACATTGACTAAATGATACGAGTCCACCTACGCTGATGTAGCGTGAGACAGGTTTAATACTACAATGCATAAGCAAATGTGCCCTAGCCAAGGTTATTATGTCCATACACATAATACATGACAAGGTACTCTTGACACACCACATTCATGCTTCAGAACATAAAGAGGAGCACCCCTCTAAAGGGAAAGTTTGACACATATATATATTGATGCCGTAGGTGTGCCAAGGGGGGTACCAGATGATTTTGCAGTAAAAGGAAAGTTTGAGTCCATTTTCCCAACCGTCACTGCTAATAATAATATTTTGATTTGCATTTATTGCAACCAATAACGTTTACCTGTCACCATGACTTGTTGTGCCTATACTCCAGATAACACAGGTCCATATGGTAATGCAAGCTTGTCTATTTTATGATGTCCCTCTGAAGAACTAAGAAGACTTTAAGAATCGTTACTTCATAGGGTTTTGTGCCTTTGGGCTAACCTGTCTTCTGGAACTAACCAATAAAGTTTATCTTTTTTAGAATCTAACATTTCATAGGGGGGACTGATGTAGAATTATTTGAAAATCTTTATTGAACTTGTACTGAATTATTGTACTAACTCCATTTTAACCTCACACTGTGACAAACCCTCCATTTTAATCCATTTTAAACTACATTACATGACAGAATTTCCCAGTACATTTAATACAATGAACAGAGACTGTATTTTCTATAAAGACATAGCTGACTCCGGAATTATTGAATCTCCTGTAACTTGCAACATAGTATAACCAAGGCCAGAGCCAAGGCCATGAGAACACTGTACTAATGAAATGTTCTATTCATAAGAGAACCTTGCACCTGACCACAAGACCTGACATCACTGACTGTGTAAAATTACGCTCAAGCCCCCCTTTCCACCGAGTAAACCTCATGCTGGGAAAGATGGCGCTTGAGCCATCTGTCCACACCCGTGTCCAGAACAATACCACCTCCCGGTGGGAGGACACCTAGCTAGTCACTCAAATCCCTGAGCCAATTAATAATATTGATGGGTGGACACTGATATAGTCACATAACATTTAATCCAATTAATGATGTTTATTTGTTATTATCTGATATTCAATGATGATGTCATTTTGCCTTTAAAAAGGTCTGCATAACCGTTTTCCAACTGGATGCCATTAAATTTTCTGAAGTGCTTTTAACCTGAACTCCATGTGTCAGTGTGAGCTTACTTCTGCGTATACGCAATTTAATCATCTCAGATTTGGACAGGAACAGACATTTAAACATATTTGTTTATTTCTAAATTAATGTACATCACTTTAACATGCCCCCATTTTTTCACCAATGTATGTGGTAAAAAATAATTTTGGGCATTTTTTACATACGGATTAAATTTTTGCTGGGCATTTTGTACATTTCATATGTGCCACTAAGTTCAAACCCCCCAAAGTATGCTCAGCTAAGCCCTCTGAGTAAAACAATATACCCAATGTATGACCTAGACACTATTTTGTGAAGTTACACTGCTGTAAAAGAGACGTAACAAGTTAAGGTTTTTAAGTGTGAATTTTCATGGAGGGTTTTGATGCGTCCGTGTCCCACTTTGGAGCACTTGAGCAGGCTACATATTACAACTACACTATAAAGGCATACCATTTATTTAAGAACACATCCCAGGGTATTTCAAAAGGCATATTTTGAACCTTAGCGTGGGATAATTTTTCCGTTGGCTTGTACCAAGTGTAGTGGTAATAAGCGTTTTTTTTGCCTTTTTGACACACAAAGTGAGTTTGCACAGTATATTTTGCAAATTGTATGTATGCTACGACTGTATAATACTTCATATGTTGCTCAGCTATGTCGGCTGAGTACAGGAATACCCCCGTATGTACCTTTGACAGATATATGCAGACATTGAAGGGGCACATTTGAGACACAGCCATTCCAGTTTTTTTCAAACTTTGGATTTTTACGCTGTGTCCATGTCCCATTTTAGAGTATTTTACAAGGCTATATAATCCAATTACACCATAAAGGCATACCATTTCTTAAAGAAGACATCCCAGGGCAATTCAAAAGGCATATTTTGAACCTTAGCGTGGGATAATTTTTCCGCTAGCTTGTACCAAGTGTAGTGGTAATAAGCATTTTTTCTGTCTTTTTGACACACAAAGTGAGTTTGTGCAGTATATTTTGCAAACCTTATGTGTACTACAACTGTATACTACTTCATATGTTGCTCAGCTATGTCGGCTGAGTACAGCAATACCTCCGTATGTACCTTTGCCAGGTATATGTGGACATTGAAGGGGCACATTTGAGACACAGCCATTCCAGTTTTTTTCAAACTTTGGATTTTTACGCTGTGTCCATGTCCCATTTTAGAGTATTTTACAAGGCTATATAATCCAATTACACCATAAAGGCATACCATTTCTTAAAGAAGACATCCCAGGGTAATTTAAAAGGCATATTTTGAACCTTAGCGTGGGATCATTTTTCCGCTAGCTTGTACCAAGTGTAGTGGTAATGAGCATTTTTTATGTATTTTTTTACTTTGTAAAACTTTTTTTACTTTGTAAAACCCGTTTTTAAACTTTTTTTTTTTACTTATTAAATGTTTTACACTTTCTTAACTTTTTTTACACTTTACAATTTTGTAACACATTGAAACTACATGCCAAAATGTACTGATGCATTTGTTGAATGTATTTCGAACACTACTTCATTGCGCATACTGTACCCTCGCGCTACCAATGTAGTACCTACAACTGTGAAAAACCAATAAAATCTTAAATACAAAAAAAAACTAGAGAGAGACAGAAAGGAAGTGAGACACACAGAAAGAAATAGAGCCAGGAAGAGACAGGCTCATATGTGTGCAGGGAGAGGTGAGGTAGAGTATTTCACTCACCTTGATCCTCTGTGCCACTGCTGCAAGCTGGGACAGGAATTCCTGGGGGCCTTAGGTCTGGCAGTTTTGCAAGGGGAGACAGTCCTGCCAGCAGGGGTCTACAGAGCAGCCAGGCCCCCTGGTGTGATGGGCCCGGACGCAGCTCCGACCCAGTAGTTCAGCCACTGGGGGTAACATTTTTTTTTTTGGATGTGGGCAGCCCTGGATTTAGGGCGGCCTGGGGGGCAATTGCCACCCTGCGGCCCAGCCCGCCCCTGCACACTGCTGAGTCCATACACACACACACGCTGCTGAGTCCATGCACACATACTGTTGAGTCCATACACACACACTGCTGAGTCCATACACACACAGACTGCTGAGTCCATACGCACACTGCTGAGTCCATACGCACACTGCTGAGTCCATACACACACACTGCTGAGTCCATACACACACACTGCTGAGTTCATACACACACACTGCTGAGTCCATACACACATACAGACTGCTGAGTCCATACACACACACAAGCTTCCTAGCTCAGGGTGGTGTTGCCTCACCCGGGTGGGGGCTTGGTTCCTTGGGCTTACAGGCAAAGTGATGTCTTGGGCCCTTTTACAGATGCGTTCCCAGAAGGTTTGGCACACCGTGTTGAATCTGTTTTCAAAGTCTGCTCTCCAGGCTAGGGTCTCCGGGCTTTCCAAGAGGGCCCCGCTCTCAGGCTCGGAGGCCATCTTAGTCGCGCCATGCGGTTGCTGATCCATCGATAGATGCCCCTTCTGCAAGCAAGGCTTCCCCATTGGGGACCGGGATAACCCCCGCCGGTCCACGGGGGGGGGCTGCTGAGTTGCCGGAGGTCCGTCACGGGTAGCAGGCCCCGTGCTGGGAGAACGGCCGCTTCCCCCAGGCATCAGGTCACTGCACCCACTAGGCCCCATATCCAGACGGCTCGGTTTTGCTGCCGTTAGTGTGAGTTTCAGGAACCGCTGTGTTCCCACTCGTTGTTGGTCCGTCATCAGTGCTTGGGTTACCGTAATTAGCGCAGGTTTTTAGTTTATAAGGTTCTTTATGCTGGATCATGTCGGAGCTATACGACAACACGTCCGGCCATCTTGGCTGCCAGGCTCCGCCCTCCTTTAAGTTGTGCTTTTATGTTTTATTTCAGAAGTTATTCGCTGAGGGGTAATGTGTTGTATTTTGTGTGTTTGTTAGTTTTGTACACTTTCACCTGCACTTGTTTTTTTGTACACTGTTTTTACATGTTGTGTTGAGTGACACAGCAGCAGGATTTTATTGCACTTAACCAAACATTAATTTTATTTGTTGAACCTCCACACTATTTGCTTTATCTACTTAATTCTTGCTAAACCTAGTTAACCCTAACTAACTATATCCCTAACTAACCCTAATTAAATCCTAGCTAAACCTAGAAATTTTAATTTTAGCTAACCATAACTAATCATAATAGTGGGTAGTCAGTTATAACATGTCTTAGCTTTCAGGAAAGGCATATAATCACTGTAATTGGCTCCCAGGTTGATCACCCAGGTTGATCATAAAGTCATCCACCATTGAGCACTGGGCAGAGAGACTGTCAGTGAGCACTGGGCAGAGAGACTGTCAGTGAGCACTGGGCAGAGAGACTGTCTGTGGCCTACGGCTTGTGATCACGGTGAAAGCTTGTCACAGCAATTATTTGAAATGGGAAGCTTCAGGATACATATTACAGACAGATTGATGTTTGAGGCAGCCAATCTTTTTCTGGGTACATGTAGCAATCAATGTATACAGAAACAACCAAACATCATCAACAATATGCTTATAGAAGGTGCATCCAGTAGACTTGTGCATTCGGTTTCAAATAAATTGCGATTCAACCACATTTTGAGCAATCAGCAGTTTGTCGACATCCCAAATTCTGAAACACTATATGGATGAATCACAGAGCAAATGAAACAGACAATGTTTTGTGCTTCAGAGTTCTGTCTTTGGTACGGAAAAAAAACACAATGTAAAACATTTTTATTTTTCAGGGTGGATCAAATTGATTGACAAGAGGTCTGCCCAATTAATTAAATACATAAAAAATGTGTATCCATTTAGTAATATAAGTAGAGAAAACCAAAATAAATTTCCTCGACTAATTATGATAAAAAGAAAAAATAGATAAATAAAACTACTACTTTAACGGAGAGGCTATCAATCAGACTTTGACTTTGCAATGTCCTGCTACCAAAATCTGGAAAATGTCTGAAAAATAAAATCTGAGTAATAAGCCCATGTATTATTTCTATACCTGTATTTACATTTAATTTCTAAATTATCATTTTATTGTGCATTAGATCATATACAGTACATGTGTTTATGTGTTTATAATATGCACACTAATTTGAGATTATAGGCTAAATGTGTTCTCATTCCACAAATTACATTTCAAAGGGAAGCCACAAATTCCGTTGGAAGCTAAATGTCTTCGAAACGAAGTAAAAATTTTAAACGTTTCACAAAACTTACCAATGTCATTTCTTTTCCTGTGTCTGTATTCTATCTCAGCTTGTTAAAAAAAAATAAGATAGTAAAAGACAAGATACTGTTTCCTTTGGAGCTCTGAGCCCAAAAGACTCCTCATCCAACTTCATGCGTGTAGTTTTTAACTTTAACCTCATTGCTGATAGGCGGGAGAGACTGTTTATTGGGAGTCATGCAAAATAAACCCAAAGAGTTCACCATAAAATATGACAACCACTTTAAATAATGTTGACTTAATTAAACTTTAAACTTTATTTATATATTTTATGGCCATAGTGTGAGCTCTTTTAGGATGTTTACTCCAGTAAAAGAATCCATCATGTGAAATCCTTGAAGGATTTAATCCCCCATTCCCTGGCACAGATATGAACTTCAACAATTTAGATCTAAATATTTAGCGATGGATGATACGTGTTTATAGAACAGAGGGCAGCATGACATTTAAATGGTATCCATGGTTACTAGTGTGTTCGTTTTGCTAGATGGACTAATGAAACTGGAGGCTGCATAATGCAGTGGCAGTTCTGTGTGATAGAAAGTTGAACCTGTGTGTATTTACTTTGATCTTCCAATATCAAGTAATTGAATTTTTCATCACAAAAAGGTTGCACAAAAGCTGTAGACATCCAATTGCTGATCCTTCCGCATTTGATTTTGCATCTCATAGTTAAACTAATAGACTTGATGGGTGTCAGCCAAAGGCTGTGGGCCTCTCAAAAATATTCACTGAAAAACCTTTATCACTGAACAAAAGTTTCTCATTAGTAACCCTGTGTTTTCTAATCTGTGAAATTACATGATTAACTCTTTTGTCTGGACAGCTATAACTGAAGTTTGGAATCCCACAGGAAGTTATTAAAAGTATCAACCAGATAGCTCCCCTTCTTTGAACTTGGCCCCAGGAGAAAAGGAAATACATCATTGAACATGTACTTAATTATAATACTATATATCACTCACAGTTATTAAACACATGTCAGAGCAGATTATTGTTTTAAAGATGAGGGTGGAAAAAAAAACCTTAACAAATACACATTTAAATCTTTGCATTCTTGTTTTTTTAAATTGTGTTTTTGAAATTATAAGGTATGCAGTATTCTCCACTCAACCATGGAGAAGAGTCTCCCTTTGAGAGCAAGACATGTCTGATTTAAAATGCTACAAGGTTTCTTAGCTAGAATCTATCAACATACCAGGACCACATTTTTGATTTTCATGCATTATTACTCAGTAGAATTAAAGGACCACTCTAGGCACCCAGACCACTTCAGCTTAATGAGATGGTCTGGGTGCCAGGTCCCTCTAGGATTAACCCTTTTTTTTATAAACATAGCAGTTTCAGAGAAACTGCTATGTTTATACTGAGGGTTAATCCAGCCTCCAAAACCTCTAGTGGCTGTCTCATTGACAGCCGCTAGAGGCGCTTGCGTGATTCTCACTGTGAAAATCACAGTGAGAGCACACAAGCGTCCATAGGAAAGCATTGTAAATGCTTTCCTATGCGACCGGCTGAATGCGCGCAGCTCCTGCCGCGCATGCGCATTCAGCCGATGACGTCGCAAGGAAGAAGGAGAGGAGGAGGAAAGCTCCCCGCCCGGCGCTGGAAAAAGAGGTAAGTTTAACCCCTTCCTCTCTCCAGAGCCCAGCGGGAGGGGGTCCCTGAGGGTGGGGGCTCCCTCAGGCACTATAGTGCCAGGAAAACGGGTGGGGGCACCCTCAGGCACTATAGTGCCAGGAAAACGAGTATGTTTTCCTGGCACTATAGTGGTCCTTTAAGTAATAGATTAAGCATTTAAGGGCCAATGAAAGCTTAATCTGGTCTTGTAATCTTGACTTTTTTTGGAAATGTAATGTTTTGCTTTTTTAATGTCAATAGGGTTGAGCAAATTACATTGGCCTAGATAATCATTGCTCCTAAATGGCTTGGCTAAAGTAATTATTGAACATTGTGTAATTTTCAATTGCTTACACTTCAAAGTTTGGTGTTTTGGTTACTTGCTATATTTTCAGTATGATTTTAGAAGATTGTTCTACAATAACATAACAAAATCAACAATAAAGGACAATATAGTTACACAGCCTAGTAGGAACACAGTCAGGGTTATTCGCTAAACTAAAAATGTTTGCACATACCGGCACATGTTGATTTATACTGACACAGACAGAAACCCATACTGACACAGTGACTCACATACTGGCCCATACAAACACATACTCACATTGGCATATACATACACACAGACTGGCCACTACAATAACAATTAATAATAATAAATTTTTAAAAAATAAAAAAACAAAAATAAAACTTTTTTTTCCACAGAATGCAGCCCAAATCCTACCCCACACCCTTCGTCCATTACACACACTGCATCCACTAGACACACTGCATCCACTACACAAACACACACACATATTGCTTCTACTACACACATCAGCAACTACACACACTGCATTCACTATAGATACTGCATTCTCTACACAAACACACACTACACCCACCACACATACTGCATCCACTACATACACTCTGCATCCACTACACACTGACACTGTATCTATTACACACACCATCCACTACACAAATACACACACTGCATCCACTACACACACACTCTCCATCCGATACACACACACGCAGGGGCGTATTAGCCGCGAGGCAAACAAGGCATTTGCCTTGGGCGGAATTTTCCGGGGGCGGCAAAAAAAGCCGCCCCCAAATGCCCAAGGCAAATGTCTTGTTAGCCTTGCGGCTAACAGACATGCTGGGCGGTCGGGCGGCGCTGGTGGGCGGCTGGCGAGGGAGCACTTCCTCTGAGCTGTCTGCTCAGCTCCCTCGCGCGTCGCAGAGTGAGGCTGGGAGCCGGAATATGACATCATATTCTGGCTCCCAGCCTCACTCTGAGTCGCGCGAGGGAGCTGAGCAGACAGCTCAGAGGAAGTGCTCCTTCGCCAGCCGCCCGCCCGCCAGCCAGTGCCGCCCGCCCGCCAGCCAGTGCCGCTCGCCCAGCAGCCACTGGACCACCAGGGAGGAAGAGACCCCCCCCCAGCATTCCCAAAGGTAAGGAGGCTGGGGGGCGGGGTGTTTAAATAAATTTAATGTGGGTGTGTGTGTGTGTGTGTGTGTGTGTCTGTTAGTGTGTGTGTCTGTTAGTGTGTGTGTCTGTTAGTGTGTGTCTGTTAGTGTGTGTGTCTGTTAGTGTGTTTCTGTTAGTGTGTCTGACTGTGTGTGTCTGTTAGTGTGTTTGTTTGCCTGTGAGTGTGTGTGTATGTTAGTGAGTGTGTGTGTCTGCTAGTTTGTGTCTGCTAGTGAGTGAGTGTGTGTCTGTTAGTGTGTGTCTGTTAGTGAGTGTCTGTTAGTGAGTGTGTTTGTCTGTTACCGAGTGTGAGTGTGTCTGTTAGCGAGTGTGTGTTTCTGTTAGCTAGTGTATACGTACCTGTCAGTGAATGTGTGTGTGTGTATTTAGAATGCGGGGCGGGGGTAAAGGTTGGGTGGGGGTGGCGTGGGGGGGAGGGGGGGCGCCTGAGTTTTGTCCTGCCTAGGGCAGCACAAAACCAGGATACACCACTGCACACACGCACTGCATCCACTACACACACTCTGCATCCAATACACATGCACTGCATCCAATACACACACTGCACTCACTACACAAACACATACATTGCATTCACTACCCACACTCTGCATCCACTCTAAAGACACACTGCATATTTTTTGGGTGAACCTTGGGGGTGGCTCTGAGGGTGGACCCAGGGGCAGAGCCCTGCTCCTTATCCACTGTTTTTTTTTCATAATTTCTTTTTCATTTTACCTTTACTGCAAACAGCAAGTATATACACTTGTGAAGTCTTAATAGGAAATGCCTTGTTATATATGACATAAGCAAAATAACCACTAGCAGATCAGAAATGAATGGTTATTGAGCTACTTTTGACAACTAATAAGCAAACGACCTCAATGTACAACATGTTGTAATTCAGTTACTATATATCATCGTCCTGGGGTTCTTTCCAATGAAAGTTTGATTGCTATTGCCTAAACTTTTATGTAACCTTTCTCCGTGGTTTACACTTTTAAACTTGTGACAAATAACATTAGAACAGACCTAAAAGATACTTAACATAGGGATATAAACTCTTCTGAAGCTGCCATAGCCATATAGCAAGAGACTCATGTCTGCAATACATGGTCTAATAAAGCATCCATAATAACATACTTCTATCCTGAATTTCTTGCTAGGGGACGTGGTACCTGGTGCTTTAATGAAGCTCTTCTGGAACATTTAGTGATCGTAGGTCAGCCATGATGGAATACTTCTCACTTCACCCTGTTAGTGAAATTGAGTTAGCTACTGTTTGACAGGATCATTAAGCCATCATAGGAGGCCTACTGATTAAAGTGTGGACTCTAAAGAAGAAAGCCATAGATTTAAAACACCAAGGACTCTTGACAAAAGTGTCTTCATTAGAGGTGGCTAAAAAAAACAAATCATCCTCAGATCCAGGCTGATGTAGCCAACATTAAAAAAGGAGTTATAGAGAATTAATATTACCATTACCAAAAGATAGGCCCATGAACTCGAGCAAGTTTACTACTTACTAAGCTGAGCAACTAATATGAGCTAAAGTGAAACAGAAATACTCCCAGTAGATTCCACATTTACACACGGAAGGCAGCCACAAACTCACTAATCCTTATCATATTGTCAGTGAACTAGCTTACTTCTTCAGCTCTCTCAGGGCCGGCCTAAGGCATTTAGACGCCCTGTGCAAAAAATCTTCACAGCGCCCCCCCCCCCCGTCATCCATGTTTGTGTTGTCTGTGTATGTGATAGTAGGTGTGATGACTGTGTGTGATATGTATGCTATGTGTGATATTTGTAATGGGTGTATTAACAGTGTGT
This sequence comes from Pelobates fuscus, assembly GCF_036172605.1. NCBI lineage: Eukaryota > Metazoa > Chordata > Amphibia > Anura > Pelobatidae > Pelobates > Pelobates fuscus. The sequence goes on from NC_086318.1 coordinate 230,169,643, forward strand.
GATATGCGTGTATTGGTTGTATGTGACACACAGAGTCAGACGGCCATACACACACACACAGGCAGACAGTCTCACACACACACACACACACACACACAGGCAGACAGTCAGTCATACACACAGACACAGACAGTAATACACACAGAGGCAGACAGTAATACACACAGACACACACACAGTCATACACACAGACACACACACAGGCAGACAGTCATACACACACACACACAGACACACAAAGGCAGACAGTCTCACACACACACACACACACAGACACACACAGGCAGACAGTCAGTCATACACACAGACACAGACAGTAATACACACAGAGGCAGACAGTAATACACACACACAGTCATACACACACACGCAGACAGTCATACACACAGACACACACAGGCAGACATAGGCGTGCGCAGCCTATTGCATTAGGGTGTGCACCCTAAAGCACAAACACACGCCGCGTGTATATGTATGTGTGTATATATATATATATATATATATATATATATATATATTTATTTATTTATACACACACACACACACTGCTGTGTGTGTGTGTGTGTGTGTGTGCGTGTAAGGGCGCTGTGTGTGTGGGTGCTGTATGTGGGTGTGGGTGCTGTGTGTGTGCTGTGTGTGTGGGGGTGCTATATGTGTGTGTGTGTGTGTGCTGTGTGTGTGTAGGTGCTGTATGTGTGTGTGTGCGCTGTGTGAGGGTGCTGTATGTGTGTAGGTGCTGTGTGTGTGGGTGCTGTATGTGTGTGTTTGCGCTGTGTGTGGGTGCTGTATGTGTGTGGGTGCTGTATGTGTGTGTGGGTGCTGTATGTGTATAGGTGCTGTGTGTGTGGGTGCTGTATGTGTGTAGGTCCTGTGTGTGCTGTGTGTGTGTGGGTGCTGTATGTGTGTGCTGTATGTGTGAAGGTGCTGTATGTGTGTGTGTGCTGTGTGAGGGTGCTGTATGTGTGAGGGTGCTGTATGTGTGTGTGTGCTGTGTGAGGGTGCTGTATGTGTGTAGGTGCTGTGTGTGTGTGCTGTATGTGTGTGGGTGATTGTGGGGGGTGGAGGTGGGGGTACATGACTCAATATCCCCCCTCCCTTCTTACCTTATGTAGGGAGGGGGGATTCTTGTTCCTGCTGCCTTCCCTGGTGGTCCAGTGGAGGTGAGGTGAGGTGCCGTTTAGTTAATATCCCCCCTCCCTTGTTACCTTATGTAGGGAGGGGGGACCATGCTACCGCCATCCCTGGTGGTCCAGTGGAGAGTGAACTCTACCCTGCGGGGCTAGAGTTCACTCTCGCGAGATTTGAGCGTTGCTGCGGCAACGCTCAAATCTCGCGAGAGGAACCCGGCGGAGCTGCTGGCAAGAGCTCCGCCAGTCCTCTCCTGCCTCCCTCCCTGCCTGTGGGTCGGTGGGGAGGGAGGCTGAGAGCAGAGCCGGCGCTCGGATAGCGCCGGCTCTGCATGAGCCGACAGCGGAGATCCTGAGATCTCCCCTGCCGGTCTCAATACATAGGCGTGCTGTGGGGATTAGGGTGTGCCCAGGCACACCCGGCACACCCCGTGCGCACGCCTATGCAGGCAGACAGTCATACACACAGACACACAGAGGCAGACAGTCATACACACAGACACACACAGGCAGACAGTCATACACACAGACACACACAGGCAGACAGTCATACACAGAGGCAGACAGTCATACACAGACACAGAGGCAGACATTCATACACACACACACAGACAGTAATACACACAGGCAGAGAGTCACACTCACCTGACAATCACAGTTACCTGTGGAGGCAGTGCAGCTCCTGGTGACTGTTTGGTGGGGAAGCAGGGACTCCTTCCTGCTTCCCCTGCATCAGTTTTCCGGCGCTTTTAGCTCCGCCCCCGCCGCACGGTAAGCTCCGCCCCCGCTGCAAATTTAAAAAAAAAAAAAAATTTTTTTTTTTTTAAATCCCGGCAGGCTGTGCGGGCGCACGGCGCCCCCTTCTCCATGGCGCCCTGTGCGGCCGCACAGCTCGCACACCCCTAAGGCCGGCCCTGAGCTCTCTTATAATCTAATTGAAGAAACACCCTCTACCCAGCCCACTTGGGCCGACATTGAATCATTTCTAAACCCCATTTCTCACCTGACCAATACACCATCTCAAGCATTCATATTTAAGGCCCTATTTAGGGTGGATCGTTTAAACCTTCTCTTACCTAACCTTGTGTCCATGGAACAAGCCAGATAGTTCCAGGCCATCAGGTGGGGGATAACACACAGCGCTTCCACAACTTATTAGAAATAGTGCACTGATTTTGACAGGAGGGAATCTTATTAGTTCTTGCTGCCGAAAAGGCATTTGAAATGTCATCCTTTCTACTTCGTTATGGTTTCTCTCCAGTTTTTTTGCTTGGAATCCTAGTGTTAAATTTAACCCCTTCCAAGTCTTTGGACATAACCAGTGGGACATTGGGATGGGTGTCCCCTTTCTTCCCCAGTCTTGATATTGGCCTTGGAACCACTTAAATATCTAGAGCATTAAATTAGATTCCGCGATCAGCACCCTCCGTACCTAAAGCCGGGGGGAAAAATTCCTCTCTTTGCTAAACTAAATGTACCCTGCTCAAAGAAAACCAACATCAATTTATCAATACATTCAATACATGTTTCAAACCATGGGCGGATTTAAAGATTTTTTGGGCGGGGCAAGTTAATGCCATCAAAATTATATTGTGTCCTTAATCCTATACCACTTTCACATTCTCCCTATTGCTTTACTGAACGCTATTTAAAATAAAAAAAACCCACAATGGTTAATGCTGGAAAATACACACAGTTCCCCCTATATCCTTAGAACCTCCACCCTTCCCACAGCTGGAATGACTGTCTAGCCCTCTCCACAAAGTGATACTTGCCCCACTCTCAGCCCATGGTTTCCTGACCTTTCTCTTTCTACATGGACCAATAGTGGCACCACCCAAATGATTAAGTTGGAAATCCAGGCAGGACTTAAACAGTTCCCAAATCTACAAATAGTGCTTTCCCTCCCATCCCTCAAATTATTTACCTTTTCACAGATTAAAAATATTTTCCTTTTGGAACAAGTGAAAGGCCCTGATGTGGATGAACTCTCCCCATTCTGTAAATTCTGTATATGAAACGATGCTCACATAAGCCTCTATCCTCTCTAGTTCATATCCATACCGCTGCGAAACTGGAATTTATGTATGGTTGGGAATGAGAGCTATGGAAAACTTTTATTAATGAGTGATGGCTCTCTGTGGTGACAAACAAATTGTGTTGTGGAGCATAGCCCACTGGGAGATGAATCATAAACTCCTCATGAATGAAATGGTACTGTGTCTCTACTGGATTAGCTTATATCTCTTCATCCTCAAGCCTGCTGTGTTGATAGTGCAGCATAGATACAGGCAACTTATTTCATATTTTCTGGTCCTGCTCCCTTATCCAGCCCTTTTGGCCAGTGAGTGAGCATTACAAACAGAACAAATGTAAAGGCTGCAGAGCTAGTGTAGTTGTGGTGCTTAAAGTGACCTGTTAGAGTGGAACTGCCACTTCACATTATATTATATTTACTTATCCCTATGTTTAACAATTAAGCGTTTGTGACATGTGAAAAATTAAAACTCGTGTAGAAACCTTTATCCTGCAATTGGACACCTCCATCTGAGGTCCCTGACTGTCAATGCTTTAAGTCCTCTGCTTTGCACATGTCAGTCAGCTTCTGTTTCTCTACTTGATTAGCAATGTGTACCCTGGATATGCCTTGACTTAAATGATTGCAATATTTTTTGTTTAATCTTTAATATATACCAGCGGTTCCCAAAGTGTGGGTCGCGACCCACTGGTGGGTCGCAGGGCGATTCCCAGTGGGTTGCGCTGACCCTCACCTTCAGGGTCGCCGGAAACTCGGCAGTCAGACATCAGGAAGGGGCCCGGCGGCTTGCCCTGTATGGCGCCGGGCTCCCTCCAATCAGTCTGCCCAGCACCTCCGGTCTGCAGCTCCGCCGGGTGCAGAGCTGCAGACCATGTCATAGAAGTCTCACGAGCACCCAGAGCGATACCATGGCAACACTCTGGGTGCTCGCAAGGCTTTTATTACACTGTCTGCAGCTCTGCACCCGGCGGAGCTCAGACCGGAGCGTTAACCCACCGGACCACCGGGGACACTGGACCACCGGGGAATAAGGTAGGACACAGCCCCCAGACCCTGCCCCATTCCCCCCAATGTAAACCCTTCACTCCCTGCCCCCCCTTCACTGTAACCCCTTCACTCCCTGCCCCCCTTCACTGTAACCCCTTCACTCCCTGCCCTCCACTGTAACCCCTTCACTCCCTTCCCCTCCCCACTGTAACCCCTTCACTCCCTGCCCCCTCCCACAATGTAACCCCTTCACACCCTGCCCTCCTCCCACACTGTAACCCCTTCACTCCCAGCCCCCCACGCTGTAACCCCTTCTCTTCCTGCCCCCTCCCCACAATGTAACCCCTTCTCTTCCTGCCCCCTCCCCACAATGTAACCCCTTCACTCCCTGCCCTCCTACGTAACCCCTTCTTTCCCTGCCCCCCTCCACACAATGTAACCCCTTCACTCCCTGCCCTCCTCCCACACTGTAACCCCTTCACTCCCTGCCCCCCACTCTGTAACCCCTTCTCTTCCTGCCCCCCACACTGTAACCCCTTCACTCCCTGACCCCCCACGCTGTAACCCCTTCACTCACTGCTCCCCCACGCTGTAACCCCTTCACTCCCTGCTCCCCCACAATGTAACCCCTTAACTCCCTGCCCCCTCCACACTGTAACCTCTCACTCCCTGCCCCCACTGTAACCTTTTCTCACCTTGCCCTCATTGTAACCCTCTCTCCCCGTGCCTGCCCACTGTAACCTATTCTCCCCCTGCCCCCCACACTGTTACCAGCGCACACACTCCCTCCCACACTGTCACTCTCACCTCTCCCACACACTGTCACCCTCACCTCCTGTCTCTGCATGTATGTGTATCTGTGTGTCCTTTTGTATCAGTGTGTGTATTTGTGTGTCTGTGTGTATTGTGTGTATCTGTGTACATGAGTGTCTTTGTATCTGTGTGTGGAAAACTAGGTGTCCTTGTGTGTCTGTGTGTATTGCTGTGTCAGTGTGTGTATTTGTGTGTCTCTGTATGTGTGTGTATGTGTATATACATATACTCCATACAAAAAACATGCTTACATTCAAACACATTGTGTATATGTATATTTTATAAACACAATAGACACACACTGCATCCACTACACACACACACACACACACACACAGCATTTAAAAGCAAACATTACATACAAACACACTCCTGCATTAAAACACTACAATTATCTACAAACACTCCTTCATTCAAACACCAACACTACACACAAAAAGCACACCTGCTTTTAACCCCTTAAGGACCAAACTTCTGGAATAAAAGGTAATCATGACATGTCACACATGTCATGTGTCCTTAAGGGGTTAAAGTCCTACACTACATACAAACACCCATGCATTCAGACGCAAACATTACAAACAAGTACACCACTACATTCCAATGGCAACATACAAATACACCCATACATGCACACATATACTTAATACAAAAACATGCTTACATTCAAACGCTCAAACACTGCTCACAAATATAGCCCTGCAATCATGTGCAAATGGTAGATCCCCATCTGGCATAGCATTTTATAGATGGAGATCTACCTTTTGGCCACACTTGCACTAAAGGGGGGCCCAGAAAACATACTTGCACCAGGGCCCTCTCTACATTAGTTCCACCACTGGGACCAGGGCCGCCATCAGGGGGTGACAACCATAACGGTTGTCACGGGCCCAGCGGTCCTGGGGGGCCAGGACTGCTTTGGCAATCCAGGGCCCCACAATTACTCTCTGCACATATATATAGCGATGATCGCTATATATAAGTGCAGCCGCGGACCCACCCCCCGGCTCCATACACTTGCAGAGGGGGCCCAGCAGACTGCAAGTGTACTTACAAGCTCTTCCCTCTCTGTAACTCCCACGAGACGTGCGGCCGTTAGAGCATTGCCACGGGTTACCACCACGTCTCGCGGGAGTTACAGAGAGGGAAGAGCTTGTAAGTACACTTGCAGTCCGCTGGGCCCCCTCTGCAAATACAGGGAGCCGGGGGGCCCCACAATGCCACCGGACCACCAGGGATCTTGGAAACTCCCCCCTCCCTGGACCAGGTAAGAACCAGGGAGGGGGGAATAACTTTTTTTGGAATGCTCCATTTACACTACACTAACACACACACACTGCATTCACTACACTAACACACACACACTGCATACACACACTACACTAACACACACACTGCATTCACTACACTAACACACACACACTGCATTCACTACACTAACACTAACACTGCATTCATTACACTAACACACACACTGCATTCACTACACTGACACACACTCTGCATTCATTGCACTGACACACACTCTGCATTCACTACACTGACACACACTCTGCATTCATTACACTAACACACACTGCATTCATTACACTAACACACACTCTGCATTCATTACACTAACACACACTCTGCATTAACTACACTAACACACACACACTCTGCATTCACTACACTGACACACACTCTGCATTCATTACACTAACACACACACTGCATTCACTACACTAACACACACTCTGCATTAATTATACTAACACACATTCTGCATTCACTACACTAACACACACACACACACACACTCTGCATTCACTACACTGACACACACACACTCTGCATACACTATACTAACACACACTCTGCATACACTACACTAACACACACTCTGCATTCATTACACTAACACACACTCTGCATTCACTACACTAACACACACACACACACACAAACACTGCATTCACTACACTGACACACACTCTGCATTCACTACACTAACACACACACTCTGCATACACTACACTGACACACACTCTGCATTCACTACACTAACACACACACACTCTGCATACACTACACTGACACACACTCTGCATTCACTACACTAACACACACTCTGCATTCACTACACTGACACACACTCTGCATTCACTACACTGACACAATCTGCATATACTACACTGACACACTGCATTCATTACACTAACACACACTCTGCATTCACTACACTAACACACACGCTGCATACACACACTACACTAACACACACACTGCATACACACACTACACTAACACACACACACTGCATTCACTACACTAACACACACTCTGCATTCACTACACTAACACACACACACTCTGCATACACTACACTAACACACACTCTACATTCACTACACTAACACACACACACGCTCTGCATACACTACACTAACACACACTCTGCATTCACTACAGTAACACACACTCTGCATTCACTACACTAACACACACATACTCTGCATACACTACACTGACACACACTCTGCATTCACTACACTAACACACTTTGCATTCACTACACTGACACACACTCTGCATACACTACACTGACACACACTGCATTCATTACACTAACACACACTCACTGCATTCACTACACTAAACTAACACACACACTGCATACACACACTACACTAACACACACACACACACTGCATTCACTACACTAACGCACACACTCTGCATTCACTACACTAACACACACACACACTCTGCATACACTACACTAACACACACTCTCTGCATCCACTACACTAACACACACTCTGCATTAACTACACTAACACACACACACTCTGCATCCACTACATTGACACACACTCTGCATTCACTACACTGACACACAGTCTGCATCCACTACACTGACACAGACCTTGTTCTTTTCTGGTGGTGGCCCTGACTGGGACAATCAACGTGAGGTGCCTGGATGAAAGAGCAGGACAACAGCACTTCTGATTCTGAGTCTGTGAGTAAGCAGTTGTATGTCTCTAAAACTGATTGCCAAGGTGTGCCAATTATATGCATCTAAAAGCTGATTGCCATGGTGTGCCAATTTTATGTTTTTAAAACTGATTGCCATGGTGTGCCAATTTTATGCATCTGACTGTTTGCAATGGTGTACCGATTGTATGCCTCTGAAGCTTATTGCCATGATGTGGCAAGTTTATGCATCTAAAGCTTGTTGCCATGGTGGGCCAAATTTATGTATTTAAAGCTGCCATGATGTTCCAATTCTATGCCTCTAAAACTGATTGCCATGATGTTCCGATGTTATGCCTCTAAAGCTGGTTGCCATGGTGTGCCAAGTGTAAGCCTCTAAAACCGATTGCCATGGTGTGCCAGTTTTATGCCTCTAAAGCTTGTTGCCATGGTGTGCCAATTGTAAGTCTCTAAAACTGATTGCCATGGTGTGCCAATTTTATGCACCTAAAGTTGCCATGATGTGCCAAGTTTATACATCTAAATGGATTGCCATGATGTACCAATTTTATGCATCTACTGTAAAGCCGATTGCCATGGTATGCCAATTGTATGCATCTAAAGCGGATTTCCATGGTGTGCCAATTTTATGCCTCTAAAACTGATTGCCACGGTGTGCCAATTGTATGCATCTAAAGCTGTTTGCCATGGTGTGCCAATTTTATGCCTCTAAAAGTAATGGTCATAGTGTGCCAATTGTGTGCATCTAAAGCAGATTGCTATGGTGTGCCAATTGTATGCCTCTAAAGCTGATTGCCATGGTGTTTTAAAATATGCATTAAAAGCAAGTGGGTCTCGAAAAATTACCATTTTGAAAAGTGGGTCTCGGCCCATAAAAGTCTGGGAAGCCCTGATATATACATTGGGGGAAAAGGATACAAGCTATAGGTGATTTTTTATGTTTTATTCAATGGTATAATTACCAGTGAAGTGGCAAATCCCCTTCAAGAATTAGATTTTAATATTAAACATATTTTCACAAACTGTATGTAATTAAAGTAGTTTTTTTTTTTTTTTAAATAAAGCCTTACACATTATAAATATATTGCCTGAAAAAAAAGCATTATATTTAAAACCAGTCTTTTGATTTTGTACTTTGCATGTATTATTAGTCTTGGAGTATAAATAAATAAAGAAAAAATGTTAAACCTTTTTTTTTTTTAATATTGTTGTTCTTAAATAAGAACTTTTATCTTTAAAAAAAAAAAAAAATTCCGAGTTATATTGTTGCTCGTGTTCCACACAGAAACATAAATCATGCCAGCAAATGCTCACACCGCTCCACATTAAATTATGGAATGCCGTCATATTTTATTAGACAACTTTTTAGTCTGTCCACAGATAATGTCCATTATTCATTGCCTGCTGTTTTGGTTGGTAGAACACCAGGGTTGGAAATGATTAGTTGGTGATGATAAACTGAACTCTTAGAGTTTAGGGTGAATTACATTTTCTGATGTTAGAATCCACATATTTTGTGTTTGATGTTTTACCAGTGTAAATAATTCACTCACAACTTTAATCTAGTGAAAATATAAGCCACTCATTAAATATAAATAGAAATGATTGAACAGATAATATTTACAGCATAGCATAATACATCAGTTCTGCTACTGATTTACTAGTTTTTGCAATTGTGTAAAATATTCACTAATTCCTAAGAAAAACATACTTGAAAAATAAAATTATATTATCAGCAAAGAACAATATGCTGTTTAAAAACACATTTTAAATACAGACTAAGTTATGTGCATTTAAAATATTGCAAGCTGGGTTAAAATTTTCATTTTGAGGGCATCCAGCATAATTGTGTTCTGTCACTTTTTATTCACAAACAACACCAGTTTGCACAAACTTTAGTAGGGTTATTTATTATTAAAGTGTGGATTGCCAGAAATTCCAAGTGAATTTAAAGTGCATTTCAAATTTAAGGCCAAAGTAGCTGATGGAGGCACAGATGACTTGATACTTTGGATTTTATTACAACACACGGTAGCCTTTTCGCGATGCCATTCGGCCCTATTTGACCCTTTTTGGGACCCACATTCAACAGTTTGCATACGAACGCCCGCTTGTATTGAACCAATGTTTTTTTGGTCGCATTTGGTTCACGGACGCTGTTATGTTCGCAGACTTGTATGCGGGCGTTCGGTAGTTTTGGATTGCGTTTGCAAGTTTTGTCCTACTGGATGCATTCTGTGCGCGAACACCATATGTTCGTGAACCGAATTCACCCGTTTGGTAGTTTTCGTCATAGTTTGTGGGTTTTTTTTTTCTCCTGCGAATCTTGAAAGTTTGGGGACTGTGTTTCCTTCTGGTTTTCCATATCCTTCCTCCCTGGCCCCTGCTTCTTCCTGCTTTCTGTCTCTGCTGCTGGTCTGGGCCCTGGTGAGCTCCCTCCGGTCCCTTCTCTTGTATATTTAGTTTTGGGTGATTAACCCTTACTACTTCTCTACTTTATTTCCAGCACTCCTTGGATATTGGATACTGTGATTCCCTTCTTCCCCTCACATGGATGATCATAGAGGTCAAGAGGCTTCTGAGGAAATTCTGGTGCAAGACTGGTAAGCTTAGTACTACCTCATATTTATTCTCATGTTTGTGTAGGGGGCAGACTCCGTAATTTTTTCCCAGCTTGGACAACCATAACCTCTGATGCATGGGTTCTTGACACAATTTTTTGTAGAAAAGAAAGGTGGCCAGATATGCCCTGTCATCAATTTGCGCCTGCTCAATTCCAAAGTACGCTACCACCATTCATCTCTTAAGGGATCGGCTACTACACATAGATTGGTTGGTGAGGCTGTGACAAGATTTCAAGGGATCTTCTTCATTTCCATTGGAGAAATCGCGAAAGGCGCTTCACCTGTCTTCCATTTGGTCTCTCTTTCACTAAGCAACTGCATCCAGTGATGGCCTGGCTATGCAGTCGAGGCGTACGCCTTATTGTATACCTGGACAACATCCTGCTCATGGCCCAAGACCACTCCATCCTCCTATGACATCTGCAGTAGACGGTGGATCTCCTATCCCGGCTGGATTTACTCATAAATCGGGAGAAGTCCTGTTTCACTCTGTCCAGGCGAAAGGAGTTTTTGGGTATTCTCGTGTAATCAGAAGAGGATTCATTGAGCCTGCCATAGTCCAAGATACGGACAATCCACAAGTAACTTCGTCTGGCACTGGTCCGCCTGCGTATCATGCTGCATCACTTGGCGAGAATCCTCAGACTGTTGTATTTCATCCATTCAAGCAGTGTTTCCGGCCCCGCTCCGTTATTGGGCTCTTCAACGGTTGAGGATCGCTCATGTCCGTGAGGGCGCATCCTTTGCGGATCTTGTCTCCCTGGACGTGGAGACAAAGGACAAGTTACGTTGGTGGATCCACGACTTATATGCGTGGAACTGAAAGGCCATCTTCTGATCTCAACCGGAGTTCACCATAGACTGAATCCCAACTGCATATCAATGCCCTGGAACTCCCGGCGTCATCCTTTGCGATATAGAGGTTTGAAAAGTGCCTGCCCATTCCTGCATTCGCCTTTCTTTGGAGAACGTATGGACAGTGCGATATGTCAACTACATGGGTGGTACTCAGTCCGCGATTCTTGCTCATTTTGCGATGGAGTTTTGTCTGGGGTGGAATTTGGTGGTCCAGAATGAATACCAGGCCTGTACAATGTCCAGGTGGACTGCAGCTCGCGATATCTATCCGACAGCAGCAATTGGAGATTAGATGTTGGGTGTTTCCACTATCTCATCCCTTTGGGGCCCCTTAGCTATCGACCTATTTGCGTCATGGCTCAACGCCCAGCTACCACGCTTCTTCAGCTGATGATCCCACAACTTCTGGAAATAGCGGTGGATTTTCCCAGGCTGTTGCCAGCCTGTCCGGGTCTGCAATGGGATCCGTCCAAGCTTTGTCGCCCACTCCTCCTAGTCTGATCTCTCCTTCTGATAGCTTGGCAAATTTCAGGGGACCCTGGGAGGCCCTTGGAGTTTCGTATGTAACTCAATGGCTCCTTGCATATGCATGGGCTCCCAGAACTCGACGATCGTATGGGTCAGCATGGCGAGCTTGGACTGGCTTGTGCCTGGCTAGGGATGTGGATCCCGTTTTGGCTCCTGTGACGCGATGCTTCAGTTTCTCCTATCTCTTTTTGAGGCTGGCTGGGCAATTAATTTGTATAGATCTGCCATCTCTTTGGCCCATCAAGGTTTCGATGGTTGTCCGGCGCCTACTGCATGGCTCCTGCCTCTCTTGTCTGCCCTGGCCAAGGTATTCATCTAGTTGGGACGTTATGTTGTTTTATCTTTGTTTGGTTCTTGGCCTTCTAATTTTCTTGTGCCAACTGTCAGCCAAGTTGGTTGCTCTTTTCTGCCTCATCTCTTGCAAGAGGGTGTCGGACGTACATTCCTTGGATTTCTGCACGCGTTCCTTTACTCCTGATGGGGTGACCTTTAATATATCCAGCTGCGCTAAGACTTTGATTAGATCGGTGTCTTATCCAGCTTTTCCCTTGGCACCTGCATTGTGTCTGGTGGTTTGCTTACTTGAGTATGAGGACCGCACCAGACTACATTGTTCGTTGTCAACACCTCATCTTTTTCTGTCCCTTTGTCCTCCGTTCTCCCCAGTGGCGAGCACCCCATTGGCTCATTGGTTAAAATTGGTATTACACCAAACGGTTGTGTGGACACCTTCGTGATTGCCACCCATTTGGTCAGCGGTGTGTTTGCCTCTTCGATTATGGCGTCGCGCACTCTGTTGGAGGATCTGATGAGGATAGCAGATTGTTCGCATTAGTCTACTTTTCCCAAATTTATTTTCGACCGGTTACTCATGTTTTTTCTGCGGTTGTCGGTAAGCTTTGAACAATATGAGCCACCATGTCTTGTAATAAAACAGACTATATGCATGCGCTTATTCACATTAGTTCAGCACATTTGTGTTGAACTCATGTGCCTGTACATTGGTGTTTAGGACGCCTTGTTCATACGTTCGCACTTATGAACGTGCGAACGGAAGATGGTTTCCGTTCGGGCGTATGGACGTGCGTACATGAAATAGATGTTGGGGATTATTCTCTCTTATTTTTTTGTGGTATTAACTGCCTCTCTTCCCTTGGACACGTGGAGATGAGTTATTAATGTATTCATGTATTTTTATTGCTATATGTATGATTTCTCTAATCACTGATGTGAATGTAATTTAGTTGATTGATATATGTAAATCTGTTATTGGTTAATTATTTCCCCATAAGATATCTATATACACTCAATTGAGTATGTGGTGTTAGCTTGACAAAGACCTCTTAGAAGGTCAACATTTTGTGGTTTTGTTTTGTACCAATAAATCTGCCTGCGGCTGAAACACCTTGAGTAATACAAAGACAGGCAAGGATGCGCCAATAAAATAAACAGTAAAAAAATAAATATAGGAGAAACAATGTTTCAATAATAGGGGTATAGTCCACTGGAATAAATAGTCGGAAATAAAGTCTCACTAATATATCAGGATAGGGTAGGGATTGTTAAAATATCCGTATATGTGGAGAGACAAAGGAGAGATACAGTGACTAATAGTGCAATATGCCAAAATCCAGGGATAAAAATGAATAAAATAGGTAATACACTCACATTGAAAAGAGCTATACTAGCTCTGGGATGAAGGGCGTATAGTGGTATAATCCCCGCTTAGCGGATATGCAGGAGTTGTGCATCCGTCAATACAGTCTGGGTGTCCAAGGCTCCGACAGGTGATAAAAAGACAACAATAGTGCTCTCAATGTGATAAAAAGTGAGATATAAAATTATACTCACAAATATAGAGCAGGAATTACTGCTCTATTTTTAAAGTGTCTGAAGTGGTAGAGGTTAACACAGTAAAGGAGTTTAAGCAAGCGTGGGATAGGCATAAGGTTATCCTAACTATAAGATAAGGCCAGGGACTAATGAAAGTATTTAGAAAATTGGGCAGACTAGATGGGCCGAATGGTTCTTATCTGCCGTCACATTCTATGTTTCTATAGTGGAATGATCCCCAACTCGGATTTCTTTGGGTACAGGAACAGATAGAAGTTTGCCAGGTAAAATAAAATTAACATTAAAAAGTGCATATAAATCACAATAAAATAGAAAGTTGGTACAACTTAGGTAACCAAAAGACTTCTATTGCTAAAATACACAATTTAAAACCATAACGCGTTTCACCAAATGTGGCTTCTTCAAATGGAATAAAAATGACAGTCTGGCAAACAGTTTATATAGGAATACAATGAGATTAAAATTGGCGCCTAAAAAATCAATTAGCCAATAGAAAAATCCGATTTAAAAGTGGTATCAAACATGAATAACAATTATACAGTAAAAGTAATAAGAGAATACAGAATAATATAGCTTTAATTATCATTAAAAACAATAGGACATGTGACTTATGAGTCACAGTAAATGAAGGGAATTGTGGGTAATGTAGTTTAGGCAGATAGTTTGCGTCTGCCCATTATTTTTAAGAAGCCCGGCCGCACACAGAATCTGTGCGGTTGGCTGAAAGGGGGAATTAGACACACGATCAGTTTTGAAGCTGATTGTATGTACAGTTTGTTTATATTTATGCCGGCCGCACTGGGCATGTGCAGTCGGTTATAGGAAGTAAATGGCCGAGCGCCATGTAATGATTAGCAGCATATAGCTCAAGGCATACCTTGAGTGCCTGGAGATTTTCTCTTTGCTTGCCTTATGATTTTATTAAAGACACGGAGGCGAGTATTGTCTCACCCTCTATATGTTTATCATCTGTTTTCATATTTTTTCTGTATATTTCCCCCCCGTTCTTTTAATTTTTTTCTATCAGGGCTTGGTGTTACGGTAAGTAGATGTTACACCCAGGTGGTTTTGGTTGGTGTTGTACAGTTTGTTTCTATGGTTAAATTATGTTATCATTATTGGGTTTTGTTGGTGGGGTCTGTGATTCTCTCACCTTGATGTTGGTTTGAAGAACCGAAGTAACCGTGTGACTCTTGTTCCTTTATGCTTTTACAGCCTGATCCGGAGTCCTTCAAAGGATTTCCACACATTTTTCCTTTGAAGGGACCCTTTCGGTTGGCAATGTCCGGTTGCTGTTCTGGATTTGTATTCTTCTTGTTGGACTGTTACCTTATTTAACCCTTCCTGGATTTGGCTGCAGTGTTCTTGTGCGGTTGGACGAATTCTTCTGTTCCTGTTGTTCTATTTGTTCTAAGGGTGTTGCATCTTCAAAGAAGAGTGAGATCTAGGGGAGGTGCTTAATATTATAGTGGGACTTGGTCTGGGAGTGGCTTATGTCACTGTTCATACCATATTTTTTCTTACTGTTTTGTATAATTTGCTGCTATTGGTTGACAGTAAAGAAAGGGATACTGAAAATACAAGAAAAAAACAATCTTAAATCTAAGTTTTTTTCCTACTATAATTAGCGCCTCTTTGAGTCAAAAAAAGAAAAGAGGAGTAGCCTTTTTATTTTCAAGAAATATTTCCCTAAAAATTTTACATCAGGAATTAGATATAGAAGGCAGATATATTATTTTAGTAGCAGAAATTAATAATCAAAAATATACGTTAGTTAATATATATGCGCCAAATCAATCACAAATTACATTTATTAAAAAAGTGCTTGATAAAATTGAACGTGTTAAAATGGGCCAGTTATCTTAGATATAAAAGAACAACATCAAAGAACAAGAGCAGACTGGAGAATGAAAGACTGGATACTGAAAAATAAAGATAATCTTAAACAAATTAAAGAAACAACAGATTATTTTTTTAAAGAAAATAGAAAAATAGTCTCTCCAGCAATTTTTTTTAAAGAAAATAGAAAAAAAGTCTCTCCAGCAATGACCTGGTGTGCATATAAATCAGTAATCTCTCTATCACCCCCCATCCCCTCTGTCTCTCTCTATCACCCCCATCCCCTCTGTCTCTCTCTATCACCCCCCATCCCCTCTGTTTCTCTCTATCACCCCCCATCCCCTCTGTCTCTCTCTCTATTCACCCCCATCCCCTCTGTCTCTCTCTCTATCCACCCCCATCCCCTCTCTCTCTCTCTATCACCCCCCATCCCCTCTGTCTCTCTCTATCACCCCCCATCCCCTCTGTCTCTCTATCACCCCCATCCCCTCTGTCTCTCTCTATCACCCCCATCCCCTCTGTCTCTCTCTATCACCCCCCATCCCCTCTGTCTCTCTCTATCATCCCCTCTGTCTCTCTCTATCACCCCCCCATCCCCTCTGTCTCTCTCGCTATTGTTGGCACATCTCCCCAAGTTTCCCCACTCAAAGTGTCTTGAGTCTTAGCAGCTGGGACAAGTCCGGACAGGTATAGAAAATCTGACCTCCCTCCCATCCCCCCCACCCACCTTAGAGGAGTCAGGGGGCCGGCAGCATTCCACACTGCATCCTCGCCGGTCCGGCGGCACTCCTACTGCTGAGGGCTGAAGGGGGAGGGAGCATATCTCTACCATGCTCCCTCGCGGTTCCCACAATCCCCAGCAGCATCCATGCTGTGAATTGTGGGAACCGCGAGGGAGCATGGTAGAGATATGCTCCCTCCCCCTTCAGCCCTCAGCGAGGCTGCCATCCGGGCCGGCGGCTCCAGCCTGGAACGCGGCCGCCTACCCCCCTTTGAGTGTGCCACCGGACCGGCCACCCGGTGGCACATACTTGCGCAGCCCCCAGATGCCGCGGCCCACCGGGAAATTTCCCGGTATCCCGGTGGGCCAGTCCGGCCCTGCACACCAGTCAAGCCATAAGACTTGCGTTTAACACAGAAATATCACTTTAACAGTGCTCTCACTACTGCAAGGGATTCTGGGTAGGCATATGCAAATGAGCTTAACAAAGAACCACATCAATGAAACAGCTTTCCATGACTGATTCACTGGCTTTGCTTCTTTTCCTGAGTTGTGTTTCAAAGCTGTTGTATACTGCAGGCACATACTCCAAGGAATCCATGTATAAAGTGTAATTATGAGGCAAAAATGTGGTTCTTTGTATTATGTATGCAATTTTACATATATGAATTTTAAGATTATTTTTATTTGTTATTAGTGATGTCCCGAATGGTTCGCTGGCGAATAGTTCCTGGCGAACATCGCATGTTCGCGTTGGCCACGGATGGCGAACATATTTGCGATGCTCGGTCCGACCCCTATTCGTCATCATTGAGTAAACTTTAACCCTGTACCTCACAGTCAGCAGACACATTCCAGCCAATCAGCAACAGTCCCTCCCTCCCAGACCCTCCCACCTCCTAGACAGCATACAATTTAGATTATTATTATTATTTTTTTTTGTGTTTATTATACATTATCCTCCATAGCCAGTAACCTGTGTTTATTATACATTATCCCTCCCATAGCCAGTAACCTGTGTTTATTATACATTATCCCCCCATAGCCAGTACCCTGTGTTTATTATACATTATCCTTCCCATAGCCAGTAACCTGTGTTTATTATACATTATCCTCCCATAGCCAGTAGCCTGTGCTTATTATACATTATCCCCCACATAGCCAGTAACCTGTGTTTATTATACATTATCCTCCCATAGCCAGTAACCTGTGTTTATTATACATTATCCCTCCCATAGCCAGTAACCTGTGTTTATTATACATTATCCCCCCATTAGCCACTAACCTGTGTTTATTATACATTATCCCCCATAGCCAGTAACCTGTGTTTATTATACATTATCCCTCCCATAGCCAGTAACCTGTGTTTATTATACATTATCCCCCCCATAGCCAGTAACCTGTGTTTATTATACATTATCCTTCCCATAGCCAGTAACCTGTGTTTATTATACATTATCCTCCCATAGCCAGTAGCCTGTGCTTATTATACATTATCCCCCCATAGCCAGTAACCTGTGTTTATTATACATTATCCCCCATAGCCAGTAACCTGTGTTATTATACATTATCCCTCCCATAGCCAGTAACCTGTGTTTATTATACATTATCCCCCCATAGCCAGTAACCTGTGTTTATTATACATTATCCCCCCATAGCCAGGAACCTGTGTTTATTATACATTATCCCTACCATAGCCAGTAACCTGTGTTTATTATACATTATCCTCCCATAGCCAGTAACCTGTGTTTATTATACATTATCCTCCCATAGCCAGTAACCTGTGCTTATTATACATTATCCCCCCCATAGCCAGTAACCTGTGTTTATTATACATTATCCTCCCATAGCCAGTAACCTGTGTTTATTATACATTATCCTCCCATAGCCAGTAACCTGTGTTTATTATACATTATCCTCCCATAACCAGTAACCTGTGTTTATTATACATAATCCTCCCCATAGCCAGTAACCTGTGTTTATTATACATTATCCTCCCATAGCCAGTAACCTGTGCTTATTATACATTATCCCCCCCATAGCCAGTACCCTGTGTTTATTATACATTATCCCTCCATAGCCAGTAACCTGTGTTTATTTTACATTATCCCCCCATAGCCAGTAACCTGTGTTTATTATACATTATCCTCCCCATAGCCAGTAACCTGTGTTTATTATACATTATCCTCCCATAGCCAGTAACCTGTGCTTATTATACATTATCCCCCCCATAGCCAGTACCCTGTGTTTATTATACATTATCCCTCCATAGCCAGTAACCTGTGTTTATTTTACATTATCCCCCCATAGCCAGTAACCTGTGCTTATTATACATTATCCCCCCCATAGCCAGTACCCTGTGTTTATTTTACATTATCCCCCCATAGCCAGTAACCTGTGTTTATTATACATTATCCCCCCCATAGCCAGTAACCTGTGTTTATTATACATTATCCTCCCCATAGCCAGTAACCTGTGTTTATTATACATTATCCCCCCCATAGCCAGTAACCTGTGTTTATTATACATTATCCTCCCATAGCCAGTAACCTGTGTTTATTATACATTATCCTCCCATAACCAGTAACCTGTGTTTATTATACATTATCCTCCCATAGCGGGTAACCTGTGCTTATTATAGATTATCCCCCCCCCCATAGCCAGTAACCTGTGTTTATTATACATTATCCCCCCATAGCCAGTAACCTGTGTTTATTATACATTATCCCCCCCATAGCCAGTAACCTGTGTTTAATATACATTATCCTCCCCATAGCCAGTAACACGGGCATACCTAGAGCATTTGGCACCCGGGATGGGTCCTATTTTTGGCCCCCCCTCTTGCCCCCCCCCCTCAACTTTAAATATAAAAACAACCACATTTTTTTATGTATTTAGCACTAATCAGTGTTTGTGTGTTTGAATGTATACATGTTTTTGTATGGAGTATATGTGAGTGAATGTAGCGGTGTGTTTGTATGTAGTGTTGGCGTTTGATTGCAAGCATGCATTTGTGTGTTGTGTGGTATTTGAATGCAGTGGTATGGTTATATATAATGGTGGGGTTTGTATGTAGTGTTGACGTTGAAATGCATGAGTGTATTTGTGTGTAGTGTTGGCGAGATTTTTAGATGTCTGCACATATACACATACACGGACATACACACATGCAGATACATATGCATATTTAACCCCTTAAGGACCAAACTTCTGGAATAAAATGGAATCATGACGTGTCAGACATGTCATGTGTCCTTAAGGGGTTAAGGACACCAAATAAGGTGCTATCTGCTAAACAGCACCCTCATTTGGCATCTTTAAATATGGATATCTCACATAAGGGCAGCAATTCATGGAATGATCTACTAAACAGCTAAAGGATTAAAAAAAACGCCCTTTTCTTATTTTCAGTTGTTTAGTAGATAAATCCCTTATTTGTTATCCTTATGTGGGATTGCAATAGTTAAGGACAGGAAATAAGGGAGCTATCTACTAAACACATATGCAGAGATACACACAATCACACACATAATCACAGATATACACAAACACAATCACTAACCCACACACATACAATCACATACACACACACACATTACAGACATACACACATTTAATAATTAAGAGGTCCACCCAGCCTCCCTACCTTGCTCTAGAAGGGCTGGAGTGGATCCTCAGTCCCTGGAGGTCAGTGGTTGCTGCTGGGATCTCTGTGCTCTTTCTGCACAGGTCCATCGCACGCCCTGTAATGACGCCGAGGCCGCGATGACATCATATCCTGGCTTCCGGCTCACTGCAGGGCAAAGACCGTCAGACACAGTCAGATGCACACAGTCCCACACACACTCACATAGTCACTCACATACAGTTACAGGCAGACAGTCAAACACGCAGGCAATCACACAGGCAGACAGTCACACATACACACACAGATTCACAGACAGTCACACACACAATCACAGGCAGACAGTCCCACAACACAGTCACAGACAGTCACACACACACACACTCACAGGCAGACAGTCACACACACACAGTCACAGACAGTCACTCACACACACACCCACAATCACAGGCAGACAGTCACACACAGAGTCACACAGACAATCACAGGCAGTCACACACACACACACACACACACACACACACACAGTCACAGACATTCACACATACACACAGCACAATCACAGTCACACACACACAATCAGTCAGACAGTCACAAACACACACACACAGTCAGAGACAGTCACTCACACACACACCCACAATCACAGGCAGACAGTCACACACACAGACACACACACAGGCAGGCAGTCTCACACACACAAATACACACAATCACACACACACAGTCACACAGACAACCACAGGCAGACAATCACACACACACAGTCACATAGACAATCACAGGCAGACAATCACAGGCAGGCACACACAAATGCAGACAATCACACACACAGAGTCACACAGACAATCACAGGCAGACACACACAGGCAATCATACACACAGTCACACGGACAATCACAGGCAGTCACACACACACACACACACACACAGGCAGACAATCACACACACAGAGTCACACAGACAATCACACACACAGAGTCACACAGACAATCACATGCAGACAATCACACACACAGTCACACACACAGAGTCAGGCAGACAATCACACACACAGTCACACAGACAATCACAGGCAGACAATCACAGGCAGTTACACACACAGGCAGACAATCACACACACAGTCACACAGACAATCACAGGCAGAGAATCACACACACAGAGTCAGGCAGACAATCACAGGCAGACAATCACACACACACAGTCAGGCAGACACTCACAGGCAGACAATCACACACACACACACAGTCAGGCAGACACTCACACACAGTCTCACAGACAATCACAGGCAGACAATCACAGGCAGTCAAACACACAGGCAGACAATCACATACACAGAGTCACACAGACAATCACAGGCAGACAATAACACACAGTCACACCGACAATCACAGGCAGAGTATCACACACACAGAGTCAGGCAGACAATCACAGGCAGACAATCACACACACAGTCACACAGACAATCACAGGCAGTCACACACACAGTCAAAGACAGTAACAATCACAGTTACACACAGCACACACTCTCTCACAGTTAGCTTGGGCTGGAGGAGGAGTGGATTCAGTCTCTCCTGTGCTGTAGTTGGGGAAGCAGGGACTCCTTCCTGCTTCCCCTCTCTCTGTGTGCAGCAGTATGAGGCTGCATTTAGCCCCGCCCCCACATCCGGCATGACTCCACCCCCACGGCCGACATGGCTCCGCCCACAAATCTCCGTGCAGGTTTGCTGCTCCTGCTCCCAGCCCCTGCGTGTGAGCTGTGTCGGCTGCCCGGCGCCCCTGCTGCTATGGCACCCGGTGCAGCCACACAGCTCACTGAACTCCAAGCCTGGCCAGCCCTGGTGGCACCCCCCTACCTGATGGTACCCAAGGCGGACCGCCTCCCCCCACTTCCCCCTTAGTACGCCTCTGGCCAGTAACCTGTGTTTATTCTACATTATCCTCCCATAGCCAGTAACCTGTGTTTATTCTACATTATCCTTCCATAGCCAGTAACCTGTGCTTATTATACATTATCCTCCCATAGCCAGTAACCTGTGTTTAATATACATTATCCTCCCATAGCCAGTAACCTGTGCTTATTATACATTATCCCCCCAGCCAGTAACCCGTGTTTATTATACATTATCCTCCCATAGCCAGTAACCTGTGTTTATTATACATTATCCTCCCATAGCCAGTAACCTGTGTTTATTATACATTATCCCCCCATAGCCAGTAACCTGTGTTTATTATACATTATCCCTCCCATAGCCAGTAACCTGTGTTTAGTATACATTATCCTCCCATAGCCAGTAACCTGTGTTTATTATACATTATCCTCCCATAGCCAGTAACCTGTGTTTATTATACATTATCCTCCCCATAGCCAGTAACCTGTGCTTATTATACACTATCCTCCCATAGCCAGTAACCTGTGCTTATGATACATTATCCCCCCCTCATAGACAGTAACCTGTGTTTATTATACATTATCCCTCCATAGCCAGTAACCTGTGTTTATTATACATTATGCCCCCATAGCCAGTAACCTGTGTTTATTATACATTATCCCCCCATAGCCTGTAACCTGTGTTTATTATACATTATCCTCCCCATAGCCAGTAACCTGTGTTTATTATACATTATCCTCCCATAGCCAGTAACCTGTGTTTATTATACATTATCCCCCCACAACCAGTAACCTGTGTTTATTATACATTATCCCCCCATAGCCAGTAACCTGTGTTTATTATACATTATCCCTCCCATAGCCAGTAACAACAGAAGAAGCAGAATCTGAAGATGGGTTATCTAAAACCTGGGGCATGTGCATCTCCCTAGGGGAGGAGGGGCTGGCAGGCACTTTAGATCTGGGCATGGTAGAGCTGTGAGATATTCCCCAACAAAACTTAAACAACAATATAACCAGTATTGGATAAAGCTAAATAGAGCACAGGAGACTAGCAGGAGTTAATCACCCCAAACTAGTATAACCTAAGAGGGTATAGATAGGGAGCTCACCAGACCGGCAGATAGGAAGAGAACACGCACAAAGTCAGAGAGACAAGAAGTCAGGAAAAGGCCGCCAGCAATCTCGCGAGATTCGCGGCCCAAAAACAGTCAATTCGTCAAGTTAAACAGCCGAACGTTCGGCAAAAAAGAGACAAATTCAATGGGATAAATAGATAAAAGTAATGAATAGGAAACAGGCGAATGCACTGAAAATTAGATTGGATGAAAATTAGCCGAACGCGGCAAACCAGACGAATGAAGCTAAGTGTTAGAAAAAACAAACGAACGGCATGTGTTCATGAAGAATCTACCGAGCTGGTTAGAATTCTTTCACGAAAACAGCCGAACAGGACAGAAAACAGGCACAAAATGGTGCCAAATAAATGGAGAGAAGGAGAAAATGGAGCCAAAAGGTAGTGAGGAAAGATTAATGAGATAAGTTAGTAATCAGAAGAAGCAAGTGAGCATGGATAACACACAGAATAGTGGAAAAGAAAGGCGGACAAATGCGCCCTGTTATCAACCTCCGTGCCCTAAACACCCTGGTGCGCTATCGTCACTTTAAAATGGAGGGCATCCACCTCCTACGAGACTTACTCCTTCAGGGAGACTGGATGGCAAAGTTGGACTTGAAGGATGCCTACCTGACAGTCCCAGTGGCCAAGTGTTCCAGGGACCTGTTACATTTCCTCTGCAAAGGAGACACCTGCCGATTCACGTGCCTTCCCTTCGGACTGTCGTCAGCCCCTTGGTGCTTCACAAAACTGATGCGCCCCGCCATGGCTTGGCTGCGCAGTGGGGGAGTCCGGCTAATCGTCTATTTGGACGACATCCTCATCATGGCACAGGATCGTTCAGTCCTTCGGAAACATCTTCAATGGACAATGGGCCTCCTCTCCCACCTGGGTTTTCTCCTCAACTGGGAAAAATCCTGCCTGTCTCCTTCACATCGCATGGAGTTCCTAGGCTTCACGGTAGATTCCGAAGTGGAGTCACTGAGCCTCCTTGCCTCCAAGATACGGACAGCGCCGCGCTTTAACGCGCACCCAGCTATCTCTACACCACCTGGCACGGATCATTGGCCTTCTGGCAGCATCAATCCAAGCGGTGTTCCCAGCCCCACTCCATTACGCGCCTGAAGATCGCACACCTTCGCGGGGGGGCGTCCTATGCGGACATGATCTCCCTGGATTCAGAGACTCAAGACGAATTGACCTGGTGGATCCACAACCTCTCAGCTTGGAATGGCAAGGCCATCTTCGGCTCCCAACCAGAGTTCACGGTGGACTCAGATGCCAGTCTCCACGGCTGGGGTGCCCATTGCAATGGGGTGACTACCGGGGGTTGCTGGTCGGCAGACGAATCCCACCTCCACATCATTGCTCTGGAACTCCTAGCGGGCTCATTCGCGATCCGGAGTTTTGCGAACGGAACTGCCAGCTCATGCATCCGCCTGCGCATGGACAACATCTCAGTGGTCCGCTATGTCAACCACATGGGTGGCACTCAATCTGCATACCTGGCCCGCTGGGCGAAGGACTTCTGGGCCTATTGCTTGGACAGGAACCTGGTGGTCCAGGCAGAATACCTTCCTGGGCTCCACAACCCTCAAGCGGACTGGAGTTCACGCTATCTGTTGGATCTGTTCAGCACCTGTGACTGCAATCCTCCTATTCCAGACTTTGTTGTTCGAAGCTGGTCGGGCATATCGCACGATTAATTCATACAGATCGGCCATCTCCTCGGCTCACCAAGGATTTGACGGCTGCCCAGCAGGCCAACATCCGTTAGTGTGCCGATTACTTAGGGGCTCACGCCTGTCGCGCCCCCTAGACCTCGTTACTCATCTACATGGGACATCTCCTGCATTTTGTCGCTGTTCTCCTCCTGGCCGCCTAATGCAGAACTCTCCCTGCGACAGCTGTCGGACAAGTTGGTCTCCCTGTTCTGTCTCATTTCATGCAAACGGGTATCGGATGTTCGTGCCCTGGACTATGATGCTAGGTCTTTCACTCCGGACGGGGTGACGTTTAACATCTCCAGATGCACCAAGACAGCTTTTCGATTGGTTTCTTATCCAAGCTTCCCTGGTACTATGTCCGGTGTCCCTATGTCCGGTGTCCTGCCTACGGGAATATGAACTTCGAACGAGCACACATCGAGCTACGTCGTCTCCCCAGCTGTTTCTCTCGCTTCATCGCCCCTTCTCCCCTGTTTCCAGTACTACATTGGCTCACTGGGTGAAATGGGTGATGTCTCTGGCCGGCGTGGATACGTCCATCTTTGGTGCCCACTCAGCTCATTGAAGTGGTCTGGGTGCTGTGTCCCTTTTACACGTAGTGCTGCAATGTAAAATTGCAAAAAAATTATCCTACAGCCTGCTCGGCATGTTGGAGATGCCCTGAACGAATAGCAGATTTTAAACATATATGGTGGGATTGCCCGATAATCCAATATCTTTGAAAAGTAACGAGTCAGTATCTGCCTTATTAAAAAAGAAGCTAAAACTGACTCTGAACATGACTTTGTTACATATGGATATGAAGGTAATCGATAGAAGTCTTGGTCCGGTTGCCCTCCATATATTAATGGCTGTCAAAATATCAATAGCCAGGAATTGGAAGTCTCCTTTGGTGGACAGCTGGCCCAAGATTCATTCACAAATTATTATACAATGTAAGATGGAGCGAGCTATTATCAGACGATCCTCTTAGGGGTTTTGTTGTGCATTAAGAAGTGTTTTTACACTGTATGATTGATAAATTGATATCTACACAAATGTATAGTCAGGTATACACACAGTTACACACTGACACACACAATTCTACATAAACACAAAATGCTGCCAACAGACAAAATCACACTGCTACAAACACAAACACACTGTAAGACACACATACTGCTATACACACTACTACACACACATTCATAATAATGTTATTTTAATGCCTAACCTTTAGCAGCAGGAGGGTGACTTCCAGTAAAGACTAGGCTGGCTGACCATTCACAGTGCAGCTGCCATAGTTTTCCCAAATGTTATATGGGAGGTAACCACTCCTCTGGCTGCATCTGGGGTGAACCCTCATTTATTAATTTTGTTGTTTTGATTTCTGTTTTTTGTATAATAGTGGAAAACAATACAGAAATATGAAGTCAAAAGAATATGTTATTAATGCAGTAGTTTGAGTACTGAGGTATAATCCTGCATAGTAATCCTTTTTTTTTTTTTTTTAATAAACAGGTTAGGCAGATATGTCTAAGCATGATAAAAACAATATTTCATCCCCCCAGCACCTCCATTTATGTGTTTCACTCCCTCCCCACCATATGTCTTATTCCCCCCAGCCTCTCCATTCGTGTTTCATTCCCTCCTCTCTCCACATGTCTCATTTACCCAGCCCTCCTTATGTCTCATTCCTTCTGCCCTTAATGTGTATTATTCCCACTCCGAGCCCTCCATGTGTGTCATTTCCCCAGCACCTACATTCATATTTTATTCCCTCCTCCCCCATGTGTCTCATTCACCCAGCCCTTCCATGTGTCTCATTGCACCAGTGTCCCCATGTGTCTTATTTCCCCAGCACCACCATGTGTCTCATTCCCCCATCCCCCATGTGTCTCAATGCACCAGTGTCCCTATGTGTCTCATTCCCCTCCCCACCCCATGTGTCTGATTCCCTCAGCCCCCATGTGTCTAATTTCCTCCCCCGTTCCCCCCATGTGTTAGTTTACTTCCTACTTAAAGTGTAGCCGAGACACGGACCAGGGAAGAGGAGCTTGTTTTCCTCCAGCCGGCCTGATAGGAAGCAGTTGCAGGCACTTCCTGTCAGACCAGGTAGAAGGAAACAAGCTCCTCTACCCCGGTCTGGGGCTAAGAAATGCTACATAAAGAGACTGGCAGGAGGGGAGCTCTGTGCAGTGTGCTCCCCTCCTGCAAGTCAGCCGAATACAGTGCCCCCTATGCTGGCCTCCCATGTCACCTTATGGTAACGCCGACCATGAAAAGTGGCGCAAGCTGCATTGGACCTGTAAAAAGTGTACAATTTAATAACAGAAGTTTTGGAAGTGCAGAACTAATTTCTGTGTTTTTAAAGTTAAAGATTAATATGTAGCATCTAATTTCCCCACAGCCCCTTCTCTTCTCTATATTGCTGCGTCTTTCATAGATATTAAGATACCCTTTATGGATGTTTAGAATTAAATTTCAAAAACCTTAATCATTACAACATGGCATACCAATAATATGTGGGAACATTTTATTTAAAACTTCCATCCATGTAAAACTATTGAAATTAATCAATTAAAAATAACAATAAAAATCAATTTAACTTTTTGAATGGCAGATTTAAGACATTAACCTCAGGCATCCTGTCTAAACATATTTTAATCTACATATAATGCAGGTCAAAGAAAAGAATGCTGAAATCCAACTCGGCAGTCTTCCCCTGGGATGTGCAAATCTCAGAGAACTGTTATATTTTGTCTCTCCAGGGCATCATGTTTAATAATGGAGGAGGGTAAAATAGGAGACTAATTGTCCAAAGCACCTCTGTTTCTAAAGATAATATGGGACTAATGGGAAACAAACGCTTTACAATAATCCACTTTGTGTTTTGGCAGAGACTGAAATGGACAAAAGGGGAGATTCAATACAGTACCTGTTGCCAAATGGATGTGATTACTGCCATGGCAAATTGCCAGATAATCAGAATCTATGCTTGCTTTTATCATGATCCTTTACAGTTGCCATTAAGAAGAATTCTTCTACAAATCTCATTTTTATTAGTCTTTGCTGCCCATAATAGTTTTTTCGCTTTTAGTTTGTTATGTCTATAATATAAATAAGGTCCTAAAAATGTCTTACTTGAAGACTTGCAGGGGAGATTGTGCCTTTTAGAGACTGATAAAGGCAACCTTCATTTGTTTGCTTGATTCTGGTTCCACTTTCCTTTTAACGGGACATTTGAATAAACACAGTAGTAACAAGTTAGAGTTCAGACCCAGTGCCATAAAGTAGACTCTGTTTAACAATTCTGCAGTTGGATTTCACCTGAAGTGCTCCAGCCTAAAATTGTAAACTCTAATTACTGTGGGAAAGTTTACTGTTAAACTAAAATGCTACTTTCTTTTTTTTATGATGAATGGATAGTAACATAATGCTATATTTTCATTCTCAGTTTTTTCATGTGACCTGGGAAATTATTGCAAATTACACTTTGTCTAAACTAAATGATAACCAAATAAAAGGCAAAATCGCATAAAATTATAATTTGCCACCAGTTTAAAACTGAAATAAAAACCAATAATATACTTGTGTACATATTGTGAGAGGTGTTAGCGTTCCTATATAATCCCCTTATCTCCCTCTTACCTCTACTGAACCATACAGGTGTTTGGCCGCATTTTGCCACATTGCCTTTGCCACGTACTGACCACCTTCCAAACCATAACCCTTTTCTGTCCTTGTATCCTATAAATAATATTCTAAAAGGTATTAACAATCCTGCTACCTTCAAACGACTTCCCATAGACGGATCTAAATCTAAATTGATGTTATCTGTCAGGAGGCTATGCCTAAGACTGGGTCTCAATCCTGTATCTTACTCGGGCCATTCATTCAGGATTGGTGCCTCTTCAGCTGCATCCAAAATTGATATACCAGTTCATATTATTTAAAAGGCTAGGAAGTGGAAATCTTCTATGTATAACAAGTATATTCCTCAACCTGAAAAAGAGTTGAGGAAAGCCTTTATGAATCTTGTACTATAACGTATGTGTACTAAAGTTTGTTTAATTGCATTCCTTTTGCCCTCTTTTACTAGCAGGCCTATCCATATGTCTATTTCAGCACACCACTACCGACTTGGAGGGAGCAGTGGTTAAACCCTGATCTCACATTTGGACTTTATATTGATAGACCTATCTAAACACTGTCCTACAAGTAATATGTTAATCAGAAACAAGTCTATTATAAACTATGCTGAAGAAGAGAATAGCGAAAGGTGCTAAGGGCAGTCATTGACTGCATTATTTGCATCTATACCTCAAACATATCTCAGTAAACATCGGACTGCAATGAACATCTGTGAGCATTGTGGGTGAGTTAACCTGGCTCTCAAATGCCACCACTGCCAGCCAAGCATGGATGGCTTTTGCCAGGTCATGCAGAAGAGAATCTTCCTCATTTTCCAGGAGGCTGCTAAGTGGTCAGGCAATGGGTGATGGGGAGTTTTTTGCTGTCAGGAAACAGAACAATTCCATCCAAAGTGGTTTGGTCAGGAAACAGAACAATATAATACAATCACCTGTAATGATTATGAAGTGCCAAGGATGTCTTTAAGAATCATACACGTTACACGTTGTGCAATGTTCCTCGGTTTTATTAAAAAATTTAACTGGTTTAAATCTGTTCTATTGAGATATAGCGCAATCACTGCTTACAAACATTGTTCATAAAAAGGTATTGCAATTTCTTTCAAAAACTGAAGTATATTTTGAAGTCACATGATAAATGGATAATGATATATATTAATCAAACCCAAAGAAGTATTTGCCAATTAAAAGAACAACACGTTACAATGGAAACATACTGTCTATCCATATGAACCCCCTAACACTCATCTCAGTGGTAGCTCTTGTTATTCAATCATGAACATAAACAAACAAAAAAAGAAAGACCCACAATGAATGTTCTACCAGCCACCTGAGCTAGAAATATATGTGGGAAACTGAGGGGTTTTGTTACATAGTTACATAGGCTAAAAAGAGACATGTGTCCCTGAAGTTCAGCTTTTGTGATCAATATTTAAACTAGAAAAGAAAAAATATATATTCAGACTAAGCTATTTGGGTCTGAAATATGCAACATGTGTGATGAATGATTAGAACTAACTAGTGAATACATACTGTGTGCAGAATTATTAGTCAAATGAGTATTTTGACCACATCTTCCTCTTTATGCATGTTGTCTTACTCCAAGCTGTATAGGCTCGAAAGCCTACTACCAATTAAGCATATTAGGTGATGTGCATCTCTGTAATGAAAAGGGGTGTGGTCTAATGACATCAACACCCTATATCAGGTGTGCATAATTATTAGGCAACTTCCTTTCCTTTGGCAAAATGGGTCAAAAGAACGACTTGACAGGCTCAGAAAAGTCAAAAATAGTGAGATATCTTGCAGAGGGATGCAGCACTCTTAAAATTGCAAAGCTTCTGAAGCGTGATCATCGAACAATCAAGCGTTTCATTCAAAATAGTCAACAGGGTCGCAAGAAGCATGTGGAGAAACCAAGGCGCAAAATAACTGCCCATGAACTGAGAAAAGTCAAGCGTGCAGCTGCCAAGATGCCACTTGCCACCAGTTTGGCCATATTTCAGAGCTGCAACATCACTGGAGTGCCCAAAAGCACAAGGTGTGCAATACTCAGAGACATGGCCAAGGTAAGAAAGGCTGAAAGACGACCACCACTGAACAAGACACACAAGCTGAAACGTCAAGACTGGGCCAAGAAATATCTCAAGACTGATTTTTCTAAGATTTTATGGACTGATGAAATGAGAGTGAGTCTTGATGGGCCAGATGGATGGATTGGTAAAGGGCAGAGAGCTCCAGTCCGACTCAGACGCCAGCAAGGTGGAGGTGGAGTACTGGTTTGGGCTGGTATCATCAAAGATTAGCTTGTGGGGCCTTTTCGGGTCGAGGATGGAGTCAAGCTCAACTCCTAGTTTCTGGAAGACACCTTCTTCCAGCAGTGGTACAGGAAGAAGTCTGCATCCTTCAAGAAAAACATGATTTTCATGCAGGACAATGCTCCATCACACGCGTCCAAGTACTCCACAGCGTGGCTGGCAAGAAAGGGTATAAAAGAAGAAAATCTAATGACATGGCCTCCTTGTTCACCTGATCTGAACCCCATTGAGAACCTGTGGTCCATCATCAAATGTGAGATTTACAAGGAGGGAAAACAGTACACCTCTCTGAACAGTGTCTGGGAGGCTGTGGTTGCTGCTGCACGCAATGTTGATGGTGAACAGATCAAAACACTGACAGAATCCATGGATGGCAGGCTTTTGAGTGTCCTTGCAAAGAAAGGTGGCTATATTGGTCACTGATTTGTTTTTGTTATGTTTTTGAATGTCAGAAATGTATATTTGTGAATGTTGAGATGTTATATTGGTTTCACTGGTAAAAATAAATAATTGAAATGGGTATATATTTGTTTTTTGTTAAGTTGCCTAATAATTATGCACAGTAATAGTCACCTGCACACACAGATATCCCCCTAAAATAGCTATAACTAAAACAAACTAAAAACTACTTCCAAAAATATTCAGCTTTGATATTAATGAGTTTTTTGGGTTCATTGAGAACATGGTTGTTGTTCAATAATAAAATTAATCCTCAAAAATACAACTTGCCTAATAATTCTGCACTCCCTGTATATAGCTTGAACAAATGTGCATTACAAATACATTCTATAGCTTATTATCAAACATTGCCATAATACAGACTTACTGCACACATCATCTAGAATAAAAAATTATGTTAATATCATGTAGAAGCTGGTATTCTTCTCTTACTGCTATATCCCATAATTGTTCCATATGGTGTCAGGCAACTCCCTTGACATTTTTATTAAGGTTATGTATATCCCTGTTCATCTTCATTGAAAAAGTGCTAATTACTGTCTAGTGGACAACTGCTACTGTGTACAGACACCACATGTTCGGCCTGACATTGCCATAGCTCAGGGTGCCCTGGTTCCCTCATCTGTCTGTTGACAGGAACCTGCTGGTGCAAGCAGAACGCAATATACTAAAAATTCTTGAACTGACCTATTGCATAGATACACGCAAATAGAAAGCATGTGCCAGTTGTGGGCAAGCTGCATGAACAATAAAAGTCCAACTGTACTTGTGGATCTGCTTCATATAATGAAGATAGTTAACATGACTAGCAGATACAGTTTATCAAAAACTGAGTTACCAGATGTGGAATATAGAAGGACAAAAAAAAAAAAAAAAAACTACTTTTGTTCCAGAAACCTGACATTTGTATTGTTTGGCTGTACAGCAGCTAAACCTTATTGGAAAAAACATTATTTTTACCATGTGTTATTAGGTCTGTTTTAGTATAATGTCACATCACAATAAATCGTTTTGATAAATAGAAATTAAAAAATCCCTTAATGTATGTACACATTAAAAAAAATTAATAATAATATAAAACATAAATGTGATACTTTTGCAGTTGTTGTTTTAATATATTGATTCTTGAGGTCAGAGCATTGTAAATTAATGAATGTAAGTATTCACAAGGACACTATTGTTACTCACTAATTCATTAGGGATGTGCATAGGCAAAAATATTTAGTTTCGTTCGGCACTTTCGAAATTCGGGATTTGGGCAATTCGGCTCTTCGGTTAGGTTCAGCACGTCCGAAATTCAGGACTTTGGCAATTCCTTACCCCTAACCCTACCCCTAAGTAGTGCTTCGGATTTCTGAAAAGTGGCAAAACAAGAGAGGAAGGGAAAAATTACATGAATGATGACAGGAATCTAACCTTACCTCTATCTCTAACCCTACCCCTAACCCTAATCCTAGCTACCACAACCACTTACACATCTAGGGTTAGGGATAGAGTTAGGGGTAGGGTTAGGGTTAGATTCCTGTCATCATTCACGTAATTTTCCCTCCCTCTCTTGTTTTGCCACTTTTCAGAAACCCGAAGCACTTTGGTACTTTGCATCCCAGAACATAGCAAAACATTGACTAATTTTCTTTCCTTTTAATACTTGATGTAAATAATTTATTAAAATACATGTAAAAAAAGAAGGAACCCTGAACTATGGCAATGTCAGACCTAGAATGTGGTATTTGTACACAGTAGCAGTTTCAGAAGGAACCAGGGCACCCTGAGCAACAGCAATGTGAGACCAAACATGTGGTGCCTGTACACATTAGTAGTTTCAACCAATAGTAAGTAGCACAATTTTAATGACCACGAACAGTGAATAAAAATGTCAAAGGAGTTGCCTGACACAATATGGAACAATTATGGAATATTGCAGAGAGAGTAGAATACCAGCTTCTATAAAATCTTAACACAATTATGTGGGTTATTTGTGCAGTGACTCTAGCTCTCAACAAACCTAGAAATGACT
Organism: Pelobates fuscus; assembly: GCF_036172605.1. Classification (NCBI taxonomy): domain Eukaryota; kingdom Metazoa; phylum Chordata; class Amphibia; order Anura; family Pelobatidae; genus Pelobates; species Pelobates fuscus. The sequence goes on from NC_086318.1 coordinate 230,202,795, forward strand.
CCGTCTCACATGACACTTAAATTGAATTTGCCACTTTGTGGGTTTTTTGTATATTTTGAGGGAATAGTAGTTGTACTTACCTGAAGATGTCCCATCTTCGCTCTGTGCATCCCCTTCAGCTCCTGGCATCAGGGACGGCGCTACCATAAGGCGGCCCAGGCGGCAGCCTTACGGCACACTGGCTCTGGGGGCGCAATGTCAGAGTGTCCAGCATTGAGCTCATCCTATAAGTAGTTCTTTACTGAAACAACATGGGTTCTAGCAACTGAACTCTAACTCCCAGAAAGTCACAGCATCATATCTGCATTATTTTTAGAGTAAAATGGACACCAAACAATGCTGATTGGTAGCTTAGATGGGAATATGTGGGATTTAACAAATTATTTTTAAAAACCAAGAACCCACAAGATTCATAAAAACAGTAATTAACTATAACCTTACTTACACTTTGAACCTAACGTGTTTTTTTTTCAAAAGACCTTTTATTTTTCACAATGTAAATATTTTAAAATCCAACTGTAAAGCAGTTTGGGTGAATAAAGATCCTTCAACAGCAATGGATAGATTTCAGTAGATTCAAAACAAATCTCATAAGAAATACAGTTTGCTGGAGAATTTAGATCTTATTTTATAAATAACATACCAGTTGACCCATCAGACCAGAGAAATAAGACAGATAGACCGCTCCAAAACTAAGTAATAAAAGCAACCCTTACATGTAATGTAGTTTAGTTTAAATGTACATGCAATGTGTCAATGAAGATTGTTTATATAAATAGCCTCAAAAAAGAACAAAAAGCAAACAACATTGAATGATAAATTAACAATGTGAATTTGAATGGAATTAATATAAAGGGCACTCTCACACTTTTTGTATAATCCTCGTCTCGGGATATATGTGGATCCACGGAGGTAAGCGATCCTCAAACCAAATGTAGCTGACAATATATGAGGAAAAAGAAGAGGAGAACTCCAATGGTATGGTATGTAGAAACAATTGTAATAAAAATAAATATTCTAATACAACTGGTAGAGCAGGAACTTACTCTAGTGATTTCTGGCCTTGGTGGTATAATCTCCACCTGAGATATTAAGGAACAGTCCAAATAAGTAGATGGTGTGTCAAATATATATATATATATATATATATATAAATACAAAATAGAATGGCTGCACTCACGGAATTTCTTCAGTTTAAAATATAACTTTTAATGAAATCGCATAAAAATCGACGTTTCAGTCCAGCCTGTGGACTTTCATCAGGATATGTCATCATTAAAAACATTGCTGTATATATAGGCATATAATCATAGTAATACACTAATTAAACAAACATGTGTAACTCACCCCAGGTGATGTGCCAGCGTCCTCCCCATCCAAGTGCGCATGTGCACCAGTGTACACGCCCCCTTCGTGACGTAATCGCGCTACGCTGCCGGCGTAGTCATGGGACCGCTGCTTAAACAAAACCCACCTCCATAATCATGTGAGCTATCACTTACACATGTGCATCACCCCAAGTGTCAATATTATGTTGCCGGCTCGTGATCCGGTCATGTGCGCACACACGTCATTATGCCCGCCTCCAACGTGACGTCATCACGCCGCGTTTATCAGCGTTGTTATGGCAACGCGGTGTCTCTAACTTCCATCACCATAGTGATGTAAACTACCACTGTTTACAACTACACATAGAGTGATCAATGAAAAATGGATGAAATATATAAAAACTAAACTGCATGATGTGAAAGTGCTAAGTGAGAAAATTATCTTACTTACATATAAACCATCTAGTGCATAATATTAAGGGCAATTATAAATTGCTACTATAGTGCTTCCCAGCACTCCTGCATAGAAACAACGTGTCATTAAGCCTCCATTATAGAGGTCTGTGCATATGAATACTGTATGTATTTAAAGTGACAAGTGCAAAAAAATAAAACAACCAAACAAAAGTGAATATCAAAGTGTCAACGTGAAAACACATAATGATCCTATCTAGTATACATATCAGCACATCAATTTATATTAAAATATATTAGATAGCTAGACAATATGAATGGATGGCACTAGGCACTCATGGTACCAGGGGATTATATATGGATTCAACTAAACTCATACATAAATGAGTACTCAGTTAACATGTATATATCTTTTTATCAAAAAAAGGTTATTGCTATTGAACAGCATTATCATGTACTTACTGTACCATAAGTCCCTGACTTCTGCCACCATTCGCATGTCGGCACTTAAAATAAAAAAACATCAATGCATGAAGTTTAAACATAAAAATATTTGGAGCAAGTAACCTAGAGCAATAGAATATCATTATTGTTATTCACAGAAACGAGTATAATGGTAATGATTCATTTAACCCTTTAGGTGAAACAGTATCTAATTCATGAATCCAGAAAGCCTCTTTATTAAGAAGTATCTTTCCCCGATCACCCCCTCTTCTCGACAATGGGATATGGTCAATTGCCACAAATTTTAATGTGGTCAAGGGGTGTCCAAACTCTAAGAAGTGTTTTGCCACTGGTTTGTCTGTTCGACCATCCCTGTAGGCCAGTCGGATACTGGAGCGATGCCCCCTGATGCCCCCTGATAGTTTCGGCAATAGGGGGCGCTTTAGAACCTATTGCCAAGTGGCTAGACCACCTCTTTCAGGACCCAGTAAGACAACTGCATACCTGCATCAAAGATACTCCATCTCTCATCTCGAACATCAAAGAGATTCATTTTGAGGAGCACAAACCCATACTTATCACTATGGATGTACAAAGCCTATATACTATTATACCGCATGAAGAAGGCGTAGAAGCCATGCGACAAGTATTGGTACGATCTACAGTATATAGAGGCCCGCCCATAGAGTTTGTGCTGGAACTCCTTACCTTTGTACTTCAGAATAATTACTTCAGATTTGAAGACAAGTGGTACCTCCAAATAGCAGGAACTTCAATGGGGTCACCCATGGCACCCATGTACGCTAACGCGTACATGTTCATCTATGAAGAAACACATATTTTGGAACGATATGGTAGCAGTATTACATCATACCATAGATTTATAGATGACCTGCTCATTATATGGAATAAATCAAGAGAGGATGCAGAAGAGATGTTTGAGAACCTTAACCAACTACCATCACCAGTTAGGTTTACGGCAGAGATAAGCAGTGATAAAATACATTACCTGGATCTCCAGATTGAGGTGGGAGAAACAAGTTTGCAGTATTCACTTTACACGAAAGCAACAGATAGAAACACTACCTTGCATTACCAGAGTGCACATCCAAAAGCCCTCAAGGACTCGCTACCAAAGGCACAGTTTTTGAGAGTGATTAGAAACAACTCGGATACTCAAATCATGGGAAATCAACTTTTAGAAATGAAGACCAGATTCTTACAAAGAGGCTACAGTAGCCGTATTCTCGACAGAGCGCTTCAAGAAGCACAGAGTGCACGCGCCGACGAGAGGAAGGAACAGGAGTCTACACAACTAGTTTTTCCCATGATGTATCAACCCGTGTCACCACAAGTAGCAGCGTCGGTCAAGAAAAACTGGAGAATCCTGACAAGTGATACAACATTGCCAAAGGAATTTAAAAAAGCACCATTAATCTGTTTTAAAAGAAATCAAAATTTAAAGGACTTGCTAGTGCGCACGGATCCCGTAGCGAGTTACCATGGTACATCTAAAGAACAGATAAGGGGATCAGTTAGATGCCTTGGATGCGTCACATGCAGTCATATGATTCCGGCCAAACAATTCAATAACCCACATAGCAACAAAATCTATACCATCAGGTTTACAATAACGTGCAAAACAACGCACGTGATATATAAGTTGAATTGCCCATGTGGCCTGTGTTATATTGGCAAAACTGAAACTGCCATTTGTGAACGCATCAGGGGGCATCGCTCCAGTATCCGACTGGCCTACAGGGATGGTCGAACAGACAAACCAGTGGCAAAACACTTCTTAGAGTTTGGACACCCCTTGACCACATTAAAATTTGTGGCAATTGACCATATCCCATTGTCGAGAAGAGGGGGTGATCGGGGAAAGATACTTCTTAATAAAGAGGCTTTCTGGATTCATGAATTAGATACTGTTTCACCTAAAGGGTTAAATGAATCATTACCATTATACTCGTTTCTGTGAATAACAATAATGATATTCTATTGCTCTAGGTTACTTGCTCCAAATATTTTTATGTTTAAACTTCATGCATTGATGTTTTTTTATTTTAAGTGCCGACATGCGAATGGTGGCAGAAGTCAGGGACTTATGGTACAGTAAGTACATGATAATGCTGTTCAATAGCAATAACCTTTTTTTGATAAAAAGATATATACATGTTAACTGAGTACTCATTTATGTATGAGTTTAGTTGAATCCATATATAATCCCCTGGTACCATGAGTGCCTAGTGCCATCCATTCATATTGTCTAGCTATCTAATATATTTTAATATAAATTGATGTGCTGATATGTATACTAGATAGGATCATTATGTGTTTTCACGTTGACACTTTGATATTCACTTTTGTTTGGTTGTTTTATTTTTTTGCACTTGTCACTTTAAATACATACAGTATTCATATGCACAGACCTCTATAATGGAGGCTTAATGACACGTTGTTTCTATGCAGGAGTGCTGGGAAGCACTATAGTAGCAATTTATAATTGCCCTTAATATTATGCACTAGATGGTTTATATGTAAGTAAGATAATTTTCTCACTTAGCACTTTCACATCATGCAGTTTAGTTTTTATATATTTCATCCATTTTTCATTGATCACTCTATGTGTAGTTGTAAACAGTGGTAGTTTACATCACTATGGTGATGGAAGTTAGAGACACCGCGTTGCCATAACAACGCTGATAAACGCGGCGTGATGACGTCACGTTGGAGGCGGGCATAATGACGTGTGTGCGCACATGACCGGATCACGAGCCGGCAACATAATATTGACACTTGGGGTGATGCACATGTGTAAGTGATAGCTCACATGATTATGGAGGTGGGTTTTGTTTAAGCAGCGGTCCCATGACTACGCCGGCAGCGTAGCGCGATTACGTCACGAAGGGGGCGTGTACACTGGTGCACATGCGCACTTGGATGGGGAGGACGCTGGCACATCACCTGGGGTGAGTTACACATGTTTGTTTAATTAGTGTATTACTATGATTATATGCCTATATATACAGCAATGTTTTTAATGATGACATATCCTGATGAAAGTCCACAGGCTGGACTGAAACGTCGATTTTTATGCGATTTCATTAAAAGTTATATTTTAAACTGAAGAAATTCCGTGAGTGCAGCCATTCTATTTTGTATTTGGATATTTGGAGCCCTGGTAATGCACCCGGTTCATTGCAAGAACTGAAGGACAGCTTGAGTGCAAGGTATTATATATGTGTTTATATATATATATATATATATATAGAAAAAATGGAAAAAAGGTGCACTCACAGGTCTTCATCCAAGTGGTATTTTTATTCTTAGTTGTAGTTTACAAGTGTAATAAAATGAATCATTTTATTACACTTGTAAACTACAACTAAGAATAAAAATACCACTTGGATGAAGACCTGTGAGTGCACCTTTTTTCCATTTTTTCTACATATTGACGCTAAGGTTGCACCCAGGCAGATTGCAACATTATGTTCATTGAGGGGTGAGTGCCAAGAATATCGCTGTATATATATATATATATATATATATATATATATATATATATATATATATATATATATATATATAAAACAATTCCAAACTTTTGCACTCCTACCTCCAGCCAAAATGATACCGGCTGCCAAGCCACACAGTTATGTAGAAAGTAGAAAAGTGCCGGCACTCCTGGATTTAATAATAATAATATTTATTGTCACGAGTCAACGTTTCAGTTCCTAGCTTGGAACTTTCATCAGGACACAAAAAATGGTCTTACAAATGACTGGCTTTTAACCCCTTAAGGACCAAACTTCTGGAATAAAAGGGAATCATGACATGTCACACATGTCATGTGTCCATAAGGGGTTAAACAGAGCTAACAAGTAAATGAATTACTCACCACCCCCAGCTGCTCGTCAAGTGCCGCACAGGCAGGGGCGTACCTAGAGCATATGGCACCCGGGGCGGGTCCTAGTTTTGGCACCCCCCTTCCCCCTGCACTTTAAAATGTACAAAACACCCACAATTTTTTTAATGTATGTAGCATTGAGCAGTGCTTGCATGTTTCAATGTAAGCATGCTTTTGTATGGAGTAAGTGTGAGTGAATGAATGGGTGTGTTTGTATGTAGTGTTGGCATTTTAATGCAGGCATGCTTTTGTGTGTAGTGTTGGCGAGATGCAGTGGTGTGGTTATATATAATGGTGATGTTTTAATACAGAGATGTGTTTGTATTTAGTGTTTGCACTGGAATGCAGGGATGTGTTTGTGTGTAGTGTAGGCAAGATGCTGAGATGTTGGATTGCCATATTTAAGGAAACCAAATAAGGGAGCTATCTGCTAAACAGCACCCTAATTTGGTATCTTTACACATGGAATCTCACATAAGGGCACCAATTTAGGGAATTCTCTACTAAACAGCTAAAAGATCAAAATGTAAAAAGCCTTTTTCTTAATTTTAATCTTTAGGTTGTTTAGTAGATAACTCCCTAATTTGGTGTCCTTAAATATGTCAATCCCACATAAGGATAACAAATAAGTGAGTTATCTACTAAACAACCTAACAACCTGGTGACAGGGAGGGTGACTGGTGATGGGGTGACAGGGTGACTGAGGGAGGGGGTGACTGGTGACAGGGTGACTGGAGAGGGGGTGACTGGTAACAGAGTGTCTGAGGGGGGTGACAGGGTGACTGAGTGGCTAAGGGGGGATGACAGAGTGACTGGGGGGGTGACTGGTGACAGAGTGACTGAGGGGGGGTGACAGAGTGACTGAGGGGGGGTGACGGTGACTGAGGGGGTGACAGGGTGACTGGGGAGGTGACTGGTGACAGGGTGACTGAGGGGGGGGTGACAGGGTGACTGGAGAGGGGGTGACTGGTAACAGAGTGTCTGAGGGGGGTGACAGGGTGACTGAGTGGCTAAGGGGGGATGACAGAGTGACTGGGGGTTGACTGGTGACAGAGTGACTGAGGGGGGGTGACAGAGTGACTGAGGGGGGTGACAGGGTGACTGAGGGGGTGACAGGGTGACTGGGGAGGTGACTGGTGACAGGGTGACTGAGGGGGGGTGACAGGGTGACTGGTGACAGGGTGACTGGGGGGTGACTGGTGACAGGGTGACTGAGGGGGGTGACAGGGTGAGGGGGGGTGACTGGTGACAGGGTGACTGGGGGGTGACAGGGTGACTGAGGGGGGTGACAGGGTGACTGAGGGGGTGACAGGGTGACTGAGTGGCTAAGGGGGATGACAGAGTGATTGGGGTGACTGGTGACAGGGTGACTGAGGGGGGTGACAGGGTGACTGAGGGGGGTGACAGGGTGACTGGGGAGGTGACTGGTGACAGGGTGACTGAGGTGGGGTGACAGGGTGACTGGGGGGTGACTGGTGACAGGGTGACTGAGGGGGTGACAGGGTGACTGGGGGGGTGACTGAGGGGGGTGACAGGGTGAGGGGGGTGACAGGGTGACTGAGGGGGGTGACTGAGTGGCTAAGGGGGGTGACAGGGTGACTGAGGGGGGTGACAGAGTGACTGAGGGAGGGGGTGACAGGGTGACTGAGGGGGGTGACTGATGACAGGGTGACTGAGAGGGTGACTGAGGGAGGGGGTGAGAGGGTGACTGAGGGAGGGGGTGACAGGGTGATTGAGGGGGTGACAGGGTGATTGAGGGGGTGACAGGGTGACTGAGGGAGGGTGTGACAGGGTGACTGAGGGGGGTGACTGGTGACAGGGTGACTGAGTGGGGGGGTGTCAGGGTGACTGAGGGAGGGGGTGAGAGGGTGACTGAGGGGGGATGACAGGGTGAATGAGGGAGGGGTGAGGGTGAATTTACAATTATATTAACTTACCATGATTCAGGGGCTGTCTCTCTCCATCCCAGCCCAGGCAGTGCAGGAGGTGCAGGCAGAGTGGCCGCAGGGGAGAAACCTGGCAGAATACACGCTCTGCGCCCCCTGCTGGCACACTCCATAACAACCTCCCTGGTGCTCAGTGATGACAGAACACAGGCTGGGAATCCCCTCCCTGTGCTCTGACTCACTCACTGAGCGCCTGAGCCTCGAGGGAGAGGACAACCAGCAGGAGGTACAGAGTGTGGCACCCCCTTACTGGATGGCACCCGGGGCGGACCGCCCCCCCGCCCCCCCTTAGTACGCCACTGCGCACAGGGTATTATGTTTTTTTTATTTGCCCTTTTTTGGGGCTGAAAAAAGAAGATATATATATATAAGATATATATATTAAAGGAATGGTAGGAAAGAGCACTTTTCATTTAGTCCCTTTGGAGATAATGTGTTAAGTTCAAGAATCGAAAAAGTTTCCTGCTGCAGCAGTAGTTTTGCCCTGTCACCTTCTCTTGCAGGCATTTGAATATGGTCAATCGCCAAACATCTAAGCGTCGAGAGATGGTGTTGACTTTACAAAAATGTCAGGCCACAGGTTTGCCTGACTTGACATCTTTATAGGGGAGCCGGATATTTGACCTGTGTCCTCTTATTCTCTCACACAGTGCGGTTTCAGTTAAGACCGCATGGGCAACTGAGTTTGTAAACCACAAAGTCTGTTCGACAATGTATCCTATATTTTATTTTACAGGATTTTAGACGGAAGGTTTTAGATGGGATAATGTGACCACATGTCACACATCCTAAACAACGAACACATCCCACATTCATTGTCTCATACTTTTTAGGCATATAGCAATGTGTTGGGTCTGTGTGGACCAATAAGTCTCTAAGATTTTAATTCTGTTTATAACAGAGCATAGGTTTTTGTTGTACATCTTCAGGTAAAGTGACATCCCTTCTCAAGATATTCCAATTCTGATCAATTGATGTTTTAAAAGCTGAGCTGGCTGTATGGAATTTCATGGAAAATATCATTCTAGATTTAGCTTTGTCCGTCTTTGTGTTCTCCCTGGTTTCCTGGTACTTCTTTTTAGCGTCATCCAAGGCCGATTGAGTACATTCCTTTTGTAATCTCGTGCTACAAATCTACCATACATCATTTGTAACTGTTCAGTCCGTTCAACTGAGTCAACTGAGTTGTTTCTAAAAACTCAAAGGAACTGAGATAACGTCAATGAATCTTTGAGGTGTTTAGGGTGAGCGCTCTCATAATGCAGAATTGTGTTTCTGTCTATTAGTTTTGTATATAATTTATATTCCAGTCTTCTTTCATTTAACGATAATTCAATATCAAGGAATTGTATGCTCTTGGGGTCAATCTTAGAGGTGACGTTGACTGTTGTGGGTAGATTATTAATATAATCCCCCCAAAAAACCTGAGCCTCACTTTCTGTGCCGTTCCATAGGAACAGGATATTATCTATAAAAGGATAATATTTCACAATCTGATGTTTAAACTGTTGTAGGATATATTTCTCCTCAAAGGCATACATAAATGTGTTGGCATACATCAGGGCCATAGCTGCCCCCATCGAGGTGCCGGAGATCTGTAGGTACCAGTTGGTCTGGAAAGAAAGTAGTTATATTGTAAAGCCAGCTGTAGATGTTTCAGGGCAAATACAATCGCGAGACACTTGTAAACTGGAGAGTTGGAAAGAAGGTGTCTCATTGCCTCAACACCATCTTCATGGGGTATGATGGTGTATAAACTATTTACATCCATTGTTATCAGCACACCATCAAACTCCCCTACTGTCTTAAGATCCATAAGAAGATTCCCAGTGTCCTTAATGCAGGTGGGGATTGTCATCACTGGTTCCTTGAATAAGAAATCAAGATATTCAGCTATCGGTTCAAGGATACCATCCACCACTGACACTATAGGACGTCCCGGCTCTAATGGATCTTTGGAAGTGTATATATAATTGGGGTTCAAGAGTTCTTCTTTAGTGAAAATGTAATAGATTACGATTAATATGGTCCGCTCTTGAGTGAGAGGGCATCTTAAATTTTTTGTGCGATTCTCAATGTAGGATCATGTTCCAGAAGCTGATATGTGTTATTATCCTGAAGTTGTCTCAGTATCTCATTGGCGTAATCCTTGTAATTCAGGAGCACCATTGCACCGCCCTTATCTGTGGGTCATTCTTACTTAGATATATTTGAATGCTGTGGTCTATGTTCACGTAGGATTTCATCTGTCTCTTGTTTCACTATTGAAAGAAAAGTTTTAATTGTTGCTTGGTTAGAGGCTGGATCAAATTGGCTAGGAGGTTTATTCCCCTGAGTTTGGGTTTTATTGAAAAAATCCTTCAGTCTGAGTGTTCGTCCAAATTTTAAAAGTTATATGTTCCAATGGACTTAAAGGACCACTATAGTGCCAGGAAAACATACTTGTTTTCCTGGCACTATAGTGGCGCTGAAGGGGGAGGATCAGGTAAGTGAGGCATGGGGGGGGGGGGGGCAGGTTACAGATCAGGGAAGTGAGGGATGTGGAGACAGCCCACAGATCAGGGAAGTGAGGCATTGGGAGCAGCCTACAGATCAGGTAAGTGGGGGATGTGGGAGCAGCCTACAGATAAGGGAAGTGAGGCATGGGGGCAGCCTACAGATCAGATAAGTGAAGGATGGGGGGCAGCATACAGATCTGGGCAGTGAGACATGGTGGGGGGGCAACCTACAGATCTGGTAAGTGAGGCATGGGGGGGGCAGCCTACAGATCAGGTAAGGGAGGCATGGGGGTGCAGCATACAGGAAGGTACAGCAGGAGAAGGAGCAGAAAGAAGAAGGAGCAGAAATGAGCAGGAAGGGATATCAAGAAGCAGAAAGGGTCACCAGGGACAGAAGGAACAGAACAATAAAGTAGGAGAAGGAGCAGAAGGAACAGAAATGAGCAGAGAAGGACAGAAACGAGCAGAAAGGGGCTGCAAGGAGCAGAAAGGGGCTGCAAGGAGCAGGAATGATCAGGAAGGGTAAGCAAGGGGCAGGAAGGGACAGAGGACCACAAAGGTAAAGGAGCAGAAAGAATCAGAAGGAGCACAAAGGCAAATTAGGAGAAGGAGCAGAAAGAGCAAGCAATGAGCAGAAATGGGCAGCAAGGAACTGGAAGGGGCAGAAGGAGCACACAGGTAAAGTAGGAGAAGGAGCAGAAGGAAACAGAAATTATCAGGAAGGGTCAGCAAGGAGCAGGAAGGGTCTGAAAGAAGCAGGAAGGGGCAGCAAGGAGCAGGAAGGGTCTACAAGGAGAAGGAATGGTCTGCAAGGAGCAGAAGCAGAAAGAGTCAGCAAGCAAGGAGCAGGAAGGGGCTGCAAGGGGCAGGAAGGGACAAAAGGTAAAGGAGCAGAAAGAATCAGAAGGTGCACAAATGTAAAGTAGAAGAAGGAGCAGAAAGGAGCTGGAATGGGCAGCGTGGAGTAAAAAGGGTCAGAAAGGAGCTGGAAGGGGCTGAAGGAGCACAAATATAAAGTAGGAGAAGGAGCACAAAGGAATATACATGAACACGAATGGGCTGCAAGGATCAGGAAGGGGCAGCAAGAAGTAGGAAGGGTGTGCAAGGAGCCAGAAGGATCTGCAAGGAGCAGGAAGGGTCAGCAAGAAGCAGGAAGGGTCTGCAAGGAGAAGAAAGGGGCAGGAAAGGACAGAAAGAGCACAAAGGTAAATGAGCAGAACGAATCAGAAGGAGCACAAAGGTAAAGTAAAAGAAGGAGTTGGAAAGGGCAGCAAGGAGTAAAAAGGAGCTGGAAGGGGCAGAAGGAGCGCAAAGATAAAGTAAGAAAAGGAGCAGAACGGAATAGAAAGGAGCAGGAAGGTAAAGTAGGAGTAGGAGAAGGAGCAGAAAGGAACAGAAATGAGCAGAAAAGGGCAGAAATTAACAGGAAGGGGCTGCAAGGAGCAGAAATGGACTGCAAGGAGCAGGAATGATCTGCAAGGAGCAGAAAGAGTAAGCAAGGGTCAGGAAGGGACAGAGGAGCACAAAGGTAAAGGAGCAGAAAGAATCAGAAGGAGCACAAAGGCAAATTAGGAGAAGGAGCAGAAAGAGTAAGCAATGAGCAGAAATGGGCAGAAGGAGCACAAAGGTAAAGTAGGAGAAGGAGCAAAAGGAAACAGAAATTATCAGGAAGGGTCTGAAAGAAGCAGAAAGTCTGCAAGGAGCAGAAGCAGAAAGAGTCAGCAAGGAGCAGGAAGGGGCTGCAAGGGTCTGCAAAGAGAAGGAAGGGTCTGCATGGGGTAGGAAGGGACAAAAGGTAAAAGAGCAGAAAGAATCAGAAGGCGCACAAAGGTAAAGTAGAAGAAGGAGCAGAAAGAAGCTGGAATGGGCAGTGTAAAGAAACCAAGTGTATTTAAACCTCAATCGGTAGTTTCCTCCCGAACCACCAGAGCCTAGTGAACATAGCCCTCCGTTCGGTAGTTATGGTAGACGAATCCCAGTGTAATTCCAATAGTGTCCCTGGATAATTCCCTCAGTAAGACACACAAACTCCCAAACAGCATACGTAGTCAGAAGAAGGGTACAAAGATGAACTGAGGTGCTAGCACACCCAGTCTGCTTTTATTTCCATCTTACACATATAAGACCGCCCACAGGGGAGGGGTAAAATAGCCAATAGCATAACGGTTGCAACCCACAGGTTCCCTCCCCTCAGATAACCAGTTAACATAATTATTACAGCCAGGAAAACTACAGTTTTTATACATGTGCTATAACTTTAAAACCGTACATCCAATCTTCATAACTACATATTTAGAATCAGCACACTTTAAACATAAACCCTTCCAAAAATCAGACAAATCCCTCCAGTGGATCAAAAGTTAGGTGGAAGTCCTTTATGACCGACCGCAAGCACAATTTCCTGCCCAAAACAGTTCAATAGATTTGGGCTGTGCGGTCGGTCAATTTCATGCAGAAAAACGACTAAGTCCCATTCGAACGGGCGTTCGAATATTCGAACGGGACTTAGTCTCTGAAGCTGAAAGACGAAGTGTAGGAGAAGGTAAGGGTCAGCGGTGTTCGGTAAAATGTGTAGCCGATTTCAGTTCCATGGATTTGGCTACACACACCGCTGATCTCGTTCGAAGGAACAAAGATGGCCGCCGCCACGTTTTAGTTTGTCGAATGGCGGCCACTTCGACTACTTCGGCACTTCGGCTGCATCCGAAGTGCCAATTTAAAGCTGCAGAATTGTTCCAAATTATTTAAAGGGACACAAATACAAAAAGAGAAGTCCTGCGCTTAGTCCCATTACTGCTGGGCCAGCAGCAACGACTACAATACACATCAGCCCCAATATATAGTAAAAACCAAAGAAAAGAAAATGTTACCTGGGCTTTCTCCTTAATCCCTATGTATATTTAGACAAATGGAGGTCATTTAGTTGCTCCACTGGCCATTGGAGGGAATGCCCGCCTGCCAACGTCAAGGCAGACCCCCCTAAGCGGGTCCTAACACTGACCCTTCAGCCTGCTTCCTTGAGCTTCTGGCAAAGATATCTCTAATGAGACAGAAAGGGGTATTTTTTATATACACCCCTATACTTATTAACCCTTAATAGGGAACACATGGGATGGGCAGCAGCATTGTAACCAGGCTGTGTGATACAAAGTAAATACAAATACAAAAAGAGAAGTCCTGCGCTTAGTCCCATTACTGCTGGGCCAGCAGCAACGACTACAATACACATCAGCCCCAATATATAGTAAAAACCAAAGAAAAGAAAATGTTACCTGCGCTTTCTCCTTAATCCCTATGTATATTTAGACAAATGGAGGTCATTTAGTTGCTCCAATGGCCATTGGAGGGAATGCCCGCCTGCCAACGTCAAGGCAGACCCCCCTAAGCGGGTCCTAACACTGACCCTTCAGCCTGCTTCCTTGAGCTTCTGGCAAAGATATCTCTAATGAGACAGAAAGGGGTATTTTTTATATACACCCCTATACTTATTAGCCCTTAATAGGGAACACATGGGATGGGCAGCAGCATTGTAACCAGGCTGTGTGATACAAAGTAAATACAAATACAAAAAGAGAAGTCCTGCACTAAGTCCCATTACTGCTGGGCCAGCAGCAACGACTACAATACACATCAGCCCCAATATATAGTAAAAACCAAAGAAAAGAAAATGTTACCTGCGCTTTCTCCTTAATCCCTATGTATATTTAGACAAATGGAGGTCATTTAGTTGCTCCAATGGCCATTGGAGGGAATGCCCGCCTGCCAACGTCAAGGCAGATCCCCCTAAGCGGGTCCTAACACTGACCCTTCAGCCTGCTTCCTTGAGCTTCTGGCAAAGATATCTCTAATGAGACAGAAAGGGGTATTTTTTATATACCCCCCTATACTTATTAATCCTTAATAGGGAACACATGGGATGGGCAGCAGCAATAAGTATAGGGGTGTATATAAAAAATACCCCTTTCTGTCTCATTAGAGATATCTTTGCCAGAAGCTCAAGGAAGCAGGCTGAAGGGTCAGTGTTAGGACCCGCTTAGGGGGGTCTGCCTTGACGTTGGCAGGCGGGCATTCCCTCCAATGGCCATTGGAGCAACTAAATGATCTCCATTTGTCTAAATATACATAGGGATTAAGGAGAAAGCGCAGGTAACATTTTATTTAAAGGGACAGTCTTTTAAAATCCAATCTGCTAAAAGAGTCTTAAATATGCCCAAATGTTGCACCTGAAGGGCCAAATCTCCCAGGGACCATAGTCAACAGGTAAGAGGCTGGCAATCAGGCTCCTCCAACAGCCATGGGTAAAGGGCAGCTTGTCACCAATAAACCCAGTGACAAAAGGCATTTCATCACACATCTCCCCTTTGGGGGGGAGACTAACCAGGTACCTGACCTCTCGGTCAGTGCCTGAGTTAGTCGATAAACCCACCCACAGTGAACAAGTACATGAGTAGCCCACCCACAACACACATTTACTGCACCTGGTGGTTCCTCTGGTGCTGCTGGGCAACACGCTGTGGAGACTGGGGGGGCAAACTGCGCTCTGCCCCGATGCCAGCGCTTCTGCTGGGGTAGCCTGGACGCAACTTGGTTGGGGAGGAGAGACATCGCTTATCTCTTCCGCCCGGTGTCCTTGTGAGGGTAGTTGGGGATCTGGATAGACCATCCAGCATCCCTGTATGTCGGGTGCATAGTCTACGGTCTCATCTGCACCTTCTGGGGGATTAGGGTCTCCCCTTTGTGGGTTAAGTTGCCACTGGGAAGGAAGACCGGTTGCCTCCTCCCCCTGGAACTCACTCTGCCGCTGGGGAGTAAGGACAATACTTTTGGCTCCCTGGAACTCACACTGCCGTTGGGGAGGAAGGACGGCACCTTCGGCTCCCTGGAACTCACACTGCCGCTGGGGAGGACGGACGGCACCTTCGGCTCCCTGGAACTCACACTGCCGCTGGAGAGGAAGGACAACACCCTCTGCTCTCTGGAACTCACGCTGCCACTGGGGAGGAAGGACGGCACCTTCGGCTCCCTGAAACTCACACTGCCGCTGGAGAGGAAGGACGACACCTTCTGCTCTCTGGATTACACACTGCCGCTGGGGAGGAAGGACGGCACCTTCCGCTCCCTGGGGTACACACTGCCGCTGGGGAGGAAGGACGGTACCTTCAGCTCCCTGGGTTACACACTGCCGCTGGGGAGGAAGGACGGTACCTTCAGCTCCCTGGGACCCACACTGCCGCTTTGGCTTGGGTGTCCCCCACCGGGTTGTTCTGCTTGGTATTGCAGATCCTCGGCCACGTGAGCCTCAAGTATCCGGACAACGCTGTCCAGGACATCCGTGCTAAAACACGCCAGTCGCAATCGCATTTCCCAAAGGAACGCCTCCTCATAGGTGAGCGCTGCCCGGGTGCTAACTCTCTCCATTCTGTTGTGAACAGGGCCGCTGTACGAATACGAACGTTGCCCTCAATTGTAACTCCAAACGAACTGTGTCTCTGAGCTGCTTTACCTCGCACTAGGACGCCATCCCACCGCTGCCACCAGTTGTAAAGAAACCAAGTGTATTTAAACCTCAATCGGTAGTTTCCTCCCGAACCACCAGAGCCGTACATCCAATCTTCATAACTACATATTTAGAATCAGCACACTTTAAACATAAACCCTTCCAAAAATCAGACACATCCCTCCAGTGGATCAAAAGTTAGGTGGAAGTCCTTTATGACCGACCGCAAGCACAATTTCCTGCCCAAAACAGTTCCATAGATTTGGGCTGTGCGGTCGGTCAATTTCATGCAGAAAAACGACTAAGTCCCATTCGAACGGGCGTTCGAATATTCGAACGGGACTTAGTCTCTGAAGCTGAAAGACGAAGTGTAGGAGAAGGTAAGGGTCAGCAGTGTTCGGTAAAATGTGTAGCCGATTTCAGTTCCATGGATTTGGCTACACACACCGCTGATCTCGTTCGAAGGAACAAAGATGGCCACCGCCACGTTTTCGTTTGTCGAATGGCGCCCACTTCGACTACTTCGGCACTTCGGCTACATCCGAAGTGCCAATTTAAAGCTGCAGAATTGTTCCAAATTATTTAAAGGGACAGTCTTTTAAAATCCAATCTGCTAAAAGAGTCTTAAATATGCCGAAATGTTGCACCTGAAGGGCATAATCTCCCAGGGACCATAGTCAACAGGTAAGAGGCTGGCAATCAGGCTCCTCCAACAGCCATGGGTAAAGGGCAGCTTGTCACCAATAAACCCAGTGACAAAAGGCATTTTGCCGCAGGCAGCATGGAGTAAAAAGGGTCAGGAAGAAGCTGGAAGGGGCAGAAGGAGCGCAAATGTAAAGTAGGAGAAGGAGCACAAAGGAATATACATGAACAGGAATGGGCTGCAAGGATCAGGAAGGGGCAGCAAGAAGCAGGAAGGGTCTGCAAGGAGCAGGACGGGTCAGCAAGAAGTAGGAAGGGTCAGTAAGGAGCAGTAAGGGGCAGCAAGAAGCAGGAAGGGTGTGCAAGGAGCCAAAAGGGTCTGCAAGGAGCAGGAAGGGTCAGCAAGAAGTAGGAAGGGTGTGCAAGGAGCCAGAAGGATCTGCAAGGAGCAGGAAGGGTCAGCAAGAAGCAGGAAGGGTCAGCAAGAAGCAGGAAGGGTCTGCAAGGAGAAGAAAGGGGCAGGAAAGGACAGAAAGAGCACAAAGGTAAATGAGCAGAACGAATCAGAAGGAGCACAAAGGTAAAGTAAAAGAAGGAGTTGGAAAGGGCAGCAAGGAGTAAAAAGGAGGTGGAAGGGGCAGAAGGAGCGCAAAGATAAAGTAAGAAAAGGAGCAGAAAGGAATAGAAAGGAGCAGGAAGGTAAAGTAGGAGAAGGAGCAGGAAGGAGAAGGAACAGAAATGAGCAGGAAGGGACAGCAAGGGGCAGCAAGGAGCTGGAAGGGGCAGAAGGAGCACAAAGGTAAAGTAGGAGAAGGAGCAGAATGGGTCTGCAAGGAGCAGAAAGGAATCAGAAAGAGAAAGGAGCGGAAGGGTGCAAAAAAGGCAGAAAGTAGCAGAAAGGTAAAGGAGAATAAGAAACCAAGGAAGAGAGGAGACAGTGTCAGAAGAATATGAAGACTGTGTCAAATGAAAAATAAGAAAATGAGATTGGAGCAAGAAGGACAAGTGAAGTGATCCCTCCACTTTATTCTGGACACCACATCATAAGGCTTTGGAACCTGGGCCTGGCAGGGAAACTTTGGACATTCTCATCTCCCCAGGTAAAAGAAAATCTCACTGTTAATGTGTTTTTTATTTACTGAGTGTCATGAAGCACAGAGTGCCATGTTGCTGATTGACTAGAGCGGTCAGCTGGCACTCTAAGCCAATCAGTAGCTCCTCATTCATAAACATGTAAAACATTTTTATGAACAGGGAAGCGATTGGCTTAGAGCGTCAGCTGACTCTAGCCAATCAGTGGCACCCATGCCTGACGTCAATCTGCACTTCCTGACACTCCGTTTCAGATGCTGGAGATCTGGAGCTGAGGGTTAAACCATTTGAGAGAGGTTTAACCACTTAAAGGAAAGAGAGCCCCCAGGGGCCTCCTGGCATCATAGCATTTTCATTTAGATGAAGTTGTTATGGTGACCAGAATGTTCCTTTAATTTAAGTAAAGGAACACTATAGTGTCAGGAATACATACATGTATTCCTGACACCATAGTTGTGACAATGCCATTCACCCTGGCTTTATGTGATAATGAATATGCCTCTCCCCTTCATGACACTGTAAAAAATTAGAGAGTTTGTTAGAAAAAAAATGAATGTTCACCTGTGTGTCTCTTAACCCCTGTTTTGTGTTTATTATCCCATCTTTTGAATGTCTTACCCCTCTTAGTGCATCTACCCCCTTTAGTTTACTTTATCCTCCATCTGTAGTCCATTCAGTCTCCTATGCTTGCTTGATAAAATAAATTTAGAGGGTGTAAAACGCAGTGCTTTCTCAGCTCCTTTAATGTATGTTTGTGAGGCTGGACAGAAAGGGGAAGGTGATCACTTCCATCTGCCCATAATATAATCGCACACAAGAAATGCATTACAGTAGGGGCACAAGGTCTGAGTGATGCACACTGCATACCAGCTCCTGCAGCTCTATTATTTGTTCAGTCATAAGAGGGTGAGTACTTTGCAAATAACCTTCAAACTCCTCATGTCTTTACCCTAAATACTTTCCCTAGCCCTAAATTGAAATGTATTAAATTAAACTCCTTAGTTACAAATTTAAAGCGGCACTGTCACGCCAAACTTACCTTTCTCCTATTGTTTCATCTTGTCTTCCTCTTTCAGAATATGTTCTTCTTTTCTTCCTATCTGATCTAGTTTTCTTTAAAACACAAGATAAACTATGAACTACTGTGTTTTATGCATTTTACCTATGCTTAACCTTCTTTGACCAAAGGAGGAGCTTAAGTCTGCTCCATTGACATTTTCTTACAATATTCACCTCTCCTCCTGTGTTCTCGGATTGCTTAATTCGCCGTTTGAACGTCTCAACATTTAGGCAGGGTGCCGGCGAATTCACTGAATTTCATCCTAACAGAATGAGTACAGTTTGTCCATTTGTGTTAGTACGAAATTTGTGCATTTTGATCGCTTCGGAATTGAATTCGAATGAATGCTTATCCGATTTATGTCGTGGCTACACATTGCAACCTCTTAGTAGATAGCTCCATAAGTCCCACGGCATTAGGGAGCTATCTACTAAAAAGCTGAAAGACCAAAGTAGGTCTTTCAACCTACTTTACTAGCACTAAGTAAACATGTAAAGTTTAACATCTCCCTCATGTTTTAGTTAGTGCAGTAGAAACCATGTGTCAGTTATTGGTGCAGTGCAAAATACGTGTTAGTTATTGGTGTAGTATGGGTAAGCTGCCAGTCATGCTGGTAAGTAAGTGTTGCAATATATTCCATTAACCAAAAATCTCCCAGTCTTCAAGAAGTAAGTTGGAGAGATGATACTGCAGCACAAATTGCTCAATATTACATTAGAATGTTTCCGTCAAAAAAGTACATGTAGCGAACAAACAATAAACAGACGTTCGTCTCAAACTTTGAATAAAGTTGGTCTGTTTCACTGAAAAATCTGTTGCTGATGTAGTATGCAGTGGAAGCACGGTAATACAAAAAAAATGTGTTTTTTTTATAAAATAGCAAATTAATATTAAATTTTCTGGCAGTTAGTTGCATGTTTATAGACAAGATGTTTTTGCACATTTCCATGAAATAACACAAGCTATTTCTCACTATTTTGTGTTTCAATGAGAATGCAGTAAAACAGACATTCCATGTCACTTTCTGTTTTTAAAGCAATCCATTCGTTTGGAAAATGATTCATGACAATACACAGTATGTAAGTATATATAGTTATTTCAGTAATGTAAAATCTGTGTGTATTGTGCTTCGTGAATCTTTGTGTGTCACTATGTGGGATGCCTGCATACGCATTAAAGATACACATTTCTGATAAGAACAAGAAATATTTATGAACTTGAGCTTGTAACCCAAATGTGAACTTGGTCCTTCTCAGCCTGTGTGTGCAGACAATGACATTTAAGTCAACATGCCAAGAACGCACACACACATCTACAACTGGATGTTAAAATAAGTGCATAGCAAGACTTTCTAAGCATACCATCGCTTCCTGAAACTAGAAGTGTAGCCTCTTCTAGAAGCATCATTCTTTGCTTTGTTATTATTAACAGAAAAACTAAAACGAAGAGACATGGAAAATATTACTAATGAGTAGGCTTTTAAAGTGAAACTTTGGATAAAAAAGGATGAAGTTGATTTTGAAGCATTGGTTACTTACTTTTGTAACTCAGTCAAATGCAGCCATTAGAAGCGTTTGCATTAGCCTAAAAAACAAATATCTGATGATTGTGCAGCTCCGTTTCCTAAGAAAAAACAATATGATGTTTTAGGGAAACTGCAGCGTATCAGTGTCTATGACTGTTGCCATAGCAAAACTTGCTCTTAACATTTTCCACACCTATTAAAGGTGAAGGTGTCACCAACAAGGCGGTTTATTTTCATTTACCCCACCAAACCTGACTTAAAAACCCACAAAACACAGTTTAGCAGAAATGCCTATAAAAACCACAATGTTTTTAAATATTAGTCTATTCAGTTACATAATTTGCATATCAAACAAAGGCAGAACGTAATAAAGAACAATCACTTATCTCACCAAACAAAAATGGGGATTAAGTTCCAGCTTATGGTCATATATTATTAAGCCAAAGTAGATAGTGGGAACCGCACTCAATCCCAAGGGTGCTCCGGATCAGGACCAGCAATCCCAGAATAATACACAAAAAAGAGAGGACCACAGGCACTCCAAATTGAAATTCAATTCAATTTGGAGTGCCTGTGGTCCTCTCTTTTTCATATATTGTTAAGCCGACCAATACTTCACAATACCCCAATATTGGTGGGAGGCAAATTAAATAGTGCTAGTGCTAAATAAACTAAAGTGTATTTGCTTAATCTGTTGTAAGAGCATTGTGAATATATATAATAAGGTTATAATTATACACAAAGGATTGAAGATGTATACGATTAAGAAATTAGGCAATGAAGAATCCTGCACAATATCCATTATATGTATTGCAGGGCAGCCCTTTTCATGCTTTTTCCGAAATATGACAAAATTATATGTGTCCGTGAAAACATAGTGGATCTGGTAACCCTACATATAATGCAAAATTAATGTGGAAAAAAAAACACAATTCAAAAAAATACAGTGTCAAAACTAAACAAAGTTATAGTGCTTCGATGTATATACTCACAATGCATATCATATATTTGCTCTATATTAAATAAAAATATTATTAAAGTTGACAGCAATATCACTTTGTGTGTGCGTTATTTGTTAATCTAAATTATGTAGGATCACATTATGGGATTCAGCTTCAAATGGAATGAAAACTATTTGTGTTGGTTGTGTCTCTACCATATCTAACTGTAATCAATACACAGTATACAGGACAATATACAAACATTTATACACTAAAACAAGGGCATCTAATAACAGTGAAAAAAAGTGAGAAGACCCATGGTTAACCTTAACAAAATGTATCTTGGATATCACAAAATTTATAACAGAATCATACTACTTACGCCAATATAGTGACTCACCCAAAAGTGGCTGAATGATCATATACAGGCCTTTTATAAATACCCATCCATTTTTCACGTGGGACTTTGAAGTTATTTAATGTTATGGTTGTTAGACATGCTTGGTTTGGAGTATACTCAGAACTGTCATAAGTGAGTGTAAATTGATAACATGGACAAGTGCCTTTTTACATCAATTCCAGTATTAAGAAAAAAAATACTTAATATATAAAGTCAACAATGTTACATCTGGAAAAAGGATATTTTAATAAAATATTTTTTTCTCTACTCTCTCTAGTGTCACCATTTTCTGTTCTGTTCCCCATATACACCTAACAGTGTGGACATATAAGCCACAAAACTGCATTCTGCTGCATTTCACTTACACAGTACCTGATGTTAATCTAGCAAGATGTTTTTTGAGTTCTACCTCATGCTATGACTGTCACTCTACTTTGTTTTCACTCTAATATAGGTGCTATATCTCTTGATTTAATTGAGAATACATTGATTAAATTCCTCATTCTATCCATCCTCCATGATAAATGTTTGTATAATGAAAACTGTTCAGTGTATGTTTTGGACATGTGGAACAAGGTGTTATGAGGGTTGTTATACATTATAAATTACATAACGTTGCACTATACATACTTTAAAGTGACTTATATTTTACAATAGCTTCTCTTTGAGGTTTATCAGCTCTCTGACATACCATAATTTATAGGAATGACATGAAATTGTATAGTACAAAAAACTCCTGAAAAATGATGTTGTCAGTTTAAAATATTAGAGATAAATTGCCAGACTCTTTCAAGATGAATAAAAAGACCACTCATATGCTAATAAACACATTTTTCAACAGTGTTTTGCAGAAGGGCAGGATAGATGAAATATTTAGAACAAAGGTATACAGAAGGTAGCTCCAAGGATGTTTCAGAAATCGAACTCCCATGATGCTTTACAAGACTTAAGAAGGGCAAAACACAATATAAGCTCTAGTTTTATAACATCTGGGGATCTACCTACTGGGCACCTCCGACCTAGAAGCTTAGAAAGAACCAGGCCCAGACTGTTCATTGGGCATGTCACTGTCCTTGGCCAAAGGTAAGAAAAAGGGTGGGGGGAATACAAGTTTATTTTCATAATTTTTTTAAAAGTCTTACATTTCTTCCCCTATATCAGCCTGTGCATTTACACACACACACATCCACTACACACACTGCATTCCTTAAACACACACTACATTCATTACTACATACATATGATACATCTCCTATACACACACTACATCCCTTACACACACCTCCATACCCTAAACACAAACTACATCTTCAGATTTACATCTCAGGTGCTTATACCCGATTATAAAAAAAAAAAAACATAGTTTTATCATTTGGAGGACGTACAAGAGAGTTGTGAAGCATATATCAACATTTGTCTAAAAGTGCACGTTTGTTGTCAGAGTAGGTGTTCTAAGTAGACAGGAGCCTACTCTGCCTTCTGGAAAAGCTAGCCCTGCTTACATCCCCTATACACACAGACACACTACATCCCCTAAAAGCACACTCTACACAGCCTCTAGATCAGTGGTGTACATACCACGGTCGCAGGGGCCGCAGCTGCGACCGAGACCATCACTCCAGGGGGCCCGGACACCCTGCGGACCCCCGCAACTGGGTACCAGCTGCCACATTTTGCGACCCGTGCGGCAAACCGCCAGGGCCGCTTGTTAAGCAGTCCATCGGGTGGCCCTTGCTGTCAGGGCCACCCGATGGATATGGATTGTCAGGGGGCCCGGTCAGCGCTGGGCGCTTTAACAGCGTGACTGGGCCCCCTATGATGACATCACAGGCTGCGAGGGAGTGATTCACCGGTCACTCCTCCTAGCTATCAGCCCGCGCGGGAGGAAGCAGGAAGGAAGAGGGAGTCAGAGTGGGAACTCTGACTCCCATCAGACTGCGCCCCCACTGGACCCCTGGGAAAGTAACAAAAGGTAGGAAACATTTTGTGTATGTGTGTGTGTGGGTGTGTGTATGCGTGTGTGTCTGCATGTGTGTGTCTGTCTGTATGTATGTGTGTGTGTCTGTGTCTCTATGTATCTGTGTGTGTCTGTCTCTGTGTGTGTCTGTCTCTGTGTGTGTCTGTGTCTCTGTATGTGTGTGTCTGTCTCTGTATGTGTGTGTGTGTGTGTGTGTGTCTGTATGTATGTGTGTCTGTGTGTGTCTGTATGTATGTGTGTCTGTGTGTGTGTGTGTGTCTGTATGTATGTGTCTCTGTGTGTGTGTGTCTCTGTATGTGTGTATGTATGTGTGTGTCTGTATTTATGTGTGTATGTATGTGTCTGTCAGGGGGTGTGTCTGTCTGTGTGTACGTGTTTGTGTCTATGTATGTTTATTTAATGGGGGCCCACGGATCGGGGGAGAGAGGGGAGGGAAGGGGCGGGGGGGCCCACGGAGCAGTTTCACACTGGGGGCCCCATGGATTATGTGTACGCCCCTGCCCTAGATGCAAACAGACATTGTATTCCATACACAACTTCCCTCTACACACACCCTATCCCCAACACACACACACTCTATTTCTCAGCGTTGCTGCTAGGGTCCAAACACACATGTAGCTTGAACCCAAAGGAAAACTCAACACTAACAGAGATGTAGGGCTAAGTCTTGACATATCCTTGCTTTCTTTATCATGTCCACTAATCTTGGAATCTCAATAAAAGCATCGCTGGATACAAGAACATGCTGCACAGTCAGTGATTCAATGTGCTCTTGCCATGTTACTCTATTGCCTCTATTGGTTAATAGAGGGGGTGTGCAGCACCCCTGATCCCGAGCACCTTCTCCCAATAGTCACCTCTCGGGGGCACCATCTCCTCGCCGTAAGTAGTTTGAGTACAATATTCTTGATCTTTCTCTTTAGACTATGTGGCTGCTTTGAGACTAAGCTGCCTGATTCAAATTTTAAACAAAAAATCACTAATATCATTCTGCTCCCTCCACTAACTGTAGGAAGCTGGGGCTACAGAGTCTCAATCCAGGACGTTAGTCCGCACAACCAGCAACACCTATGGGATTTAGCAGAAACATTTCTCTTGTTAAATCTAGCACTTCCAAATCAGTTCAAGTCAGCTCAAAATCAGTGCTTACAGCAGTTTTTGCATGACAAAACAAGACACGGAGTTGTGGCTGAACAACATCAAGTCCTGGATTGAAATAAATCCAAATTAATTAAGTATTTATTTATTTTACACACATGCAGTGATTTAAAAATGTAAATAATAAAAAGAAAAGAATATTGATCCCCACTTCCTCTCCCTTCCTTCAATAATTTTTCATTGCAATCTCTTCTTCCTGATGTATATCATAGCATGTATTGTTCTTATACAGACAAGGAAAGATTTCCAAAGTTGAAAGCATAAAACCATCTGACATTATACATACCTTAAACCCTAGCAGATAGGAAAATGTTTCTTTTATAATGGTTATTATTTTTAATAGTAGGATTTTTTTTAGCTTCTTTATAGCGTATTTTCAAACTAATAGGAAATCATGTTGTTTAAAATGACCAGTAATACAACGAAAAAGCCTCCAGCATTAAGACAGTAGCATGTCTGACTGGACGACTCTGTTATGTCTACATGAGGTGGATAAAATGTCTGGCTTTTGTATCTGTTCATGAACATTCTGTGTCACAACATCATTACAATATTGGATAAAAATGCACATATAAAAAAGAGAGTTACATTCAATGTTAAACCATGTTTTCTCATCAGATTATTTATTTTTATAGCAGTATAATAAATTAAATGAACAAACAATAAGAGTTGTTCAATAACATGATTAACATGGTAAAAATTATACTCTGACTTTAATATGGTTTTTTTTTGTTTAGATATTATTGCTATTTTTAAAGGGATACTATAGTCACCAAAGCAACTTTAGCTTAATGAAGTAATTTAGGTGTATAGATTATGCCCCTGCAGTCTCACTGCTCAAATTTCTGTAATTTAAGAGTTAAATCACTTTGTTTGTGCAGCCTCAGCCACACCTCCCTGTGTGTGATTAACACAGCCTTCCTAAACATTTTCAGGAAAGAAAGCTCTAATGTTAAAACATCCTTTAGTCGGTTTAATTGCAATATTGTGCTAGACCCTACAGGAACCTCCTATGTGTGACTAAAGTTCAATTTACAGAGCAGAAAATAAAAATGTCTAAAGTAAGTTAACATATGATAAATAAAACCATTTTTACTGGAGGCTGTGTGAGTCCCAGTCAGGGGAGGTGTGGCCAAAGCCGCATAAATAGAAAGAGTAGTGATTTAACTCCTAAATGACAGAGAATTGAACAGTGAGACTGCAAAAGCATGACCTATACATTAAACCTGTTTCCTTAAAGGGACACTCCAGGCACCCAGACAACTTCTGCTCATTGGAGTGGTCTGGGTGCCAACTCCCACTACTCTTAACCCTGCAAGTGTAATTATTGCAGTTTTTTATAAACTGCAATGATTACATTGCAGGGTTAACTCCACCTCTAGTGGCTGTCTACTAGACAGCCACTAGAGGTCACTTCCTGATTTATAGCAAAGATTTTCTTTGCTAGAGCGTCGCTGGACGTCCTCACGCTGTGTGAGGACCTCCAGCGTCGCTCATTTTCTCATAGGAAAGCATTGAAAATCTGTTTCAATGCTTTCCTATGGGGAGCTCTAATGCGCATGCGCGGATTGCCGCGCATGCGCATTAGGTCTCCTCGGCCGGTGGGCGTGATCAGTCTCGCCCACCGGCCGACAGAGACAGTAGGAGGAACGGCGCGGAGGAGGAGACAGCGACGAGGGACATCGTCGCTGCCTCAGGTAAGTGACTGAAGGGGTTTTCTCCCCTTCAGTAACCGGGGATTGGGGGGTGGGAGGGAGAGGGTACCTCCAGTGCCAGGAAAACAGATTGATTTCCTGGCACTGGAGTTTTCCTTTAAGCAAAAGTTTTTTTGGTGCCTATATTCCTTTAGTTATGAATTAAACTTACACTTAAATTTGAAATTAATGGCAGACATGTAATTGTTATTCCATTTACATATTCTTTTGTGGAGAAAAGTTTAAATAACTGGCATAGCTAGTATTAAATATAACAGAAACCTGAATAAATAATAGCTCTAATAAAAAAGATTGCATTAAGGAAACAAATCCTTGCACTTTCAAAGTAGAGTGAATAAATAGCAACAATTAAATGTAATTAATAAAATTAAATGATGAACCACAGCAACATTATATAATATAACAATAATGGAAAAAAAGGTTAAATATATAACTATAATAGTGAAAACATCTTACAGACATAAAGTATAATAAATATATAAATAATAGCAGTATTTGAAGTATTAATAATAATCTGAATAACACTCGGAATTAAGAAATGGAATTAAATATAATTTATCTGTTTGTTTGTCTTGGGGGGACCACCATGGAAGGGATGCATGCCTGCGCTTTTAAGGGGCCAGACAAATAATGGGGTCAGAAGGCCCCCCTTACAAAATATTATGAAGAGCATCTTTATTTCATTAAAACATTTCGTCAGAGTATTGAATGCACATCAGTTGGGCAGATTTATTGAAATATAACTGGAACACTAGAAGCCCACCTAGTCTATCATTTGACAGCGAGTATTCCTTATTGCACTGCAGACAAAAGAAACACTGTAAACCCACCTGAGCTGCTAATGCTCAGTACTTTGTGACTACCTAGACATCTCAGCTGCTCCTTCTACGGAAGATGTAGATTCCTGTATGACCATCTTATATTTTCTCTTAAATAGTATGTCTAGAAAGGGCTTAGAAAACTTTTTAAGATGATGATGGGTTAAAATATAGTATGAAAGATTGTGGGAGGATGGAAAAAGTCTGTGTTTGATAGATAGAAATGGTTAATATAATGTAACAAGAATGAGTATAAAGGAATTCATAGAATGTATAAAGATGAGGGTGAGTCACTTAAAAGATCTAAGAATGAACAATAAAATAATAAACTCAGAAAAGGAGCCAGTAAAGACTGTAAAGGATAGGAGGAAAGCTTGAAGGAACACTCCAGCATTAGAAACAAATGTTTAATATGTTAAATATATAAAATATAATAGTATGTTTGAATGCTGGAATGTTGAATTGTTGTTATTTTGATCTCCTGCCTCGTTCGACTAAAAATGAAATTGTTTATTTCTAAACCAGTGGGAGGAAAGGGCTCCTTGTTGCAGCTCCACTAATAGTTGGGTCCTATGGTTCATGCATGGCAATTGTCACCTTGCGCCAGTAGAATTCATCTTAATGTGAAGCATTGCCTTCTACTGTGTGCGAGCACTCAAAGCTACTAAGGGTACAACATAGGAGCTTTATAGTAGTTACAAAGTCTCTTGAGGTTAGGTGGCATATATCACATGCAAACCACTTCCATACAATAGTTTGTATTGAAATACAAAAGTGACCATTGGAGAAGGTAGAGCGGTGGTTGAATAAATTGATTCATTTAGATGGTATCAGAGATGATGCACTACACAGTGCCGGCAAGTGTAGGCAAGAAATGTACTATATACTGTCTCCGTGCCACAATGGGTAATGTAAAGAAATGTTCGAAATGAATGGTCATGATATACTGTAATTGCTAATGAATTAGAAGTAGGAAGGGACAGATTGAGATGATAGAGATAGAGTGTAAATGGGAAATAACGATGAATGAAATGATGTCTAATAGAGTGTGTAAGAAGAATGCGTGTGTATAGTATGCATCTCTGTGCTTGTGTGTATGTGTGTGATTGCCTGGGATTTTTTTTATTATGTATCCTTGTAAGTGTGTGTGCATCTGGGAATATGTATCTACGTGTACATGCATTTTGGATTTGGGGAAGGGAGATGGCTTTCTCCCCAAAATTTAGGATAGCAGCACATTAAGTCTTACACAGCTAATTTCAAAGTTTATATCCATTTCTGAGGTTATTAAATGTATTGCACACAAAGACAAAACTATAAAAAGTAAATATTATACAAGGCTAACTTCAAGAGTATGCCAGGATGCTTACATTCAGCTACATGCTGATACATGGCTAGAAAAACGAGTTTGCATGTATGTATATATATTCGAAATACATGACATGCATTATCTCTAGAGCTTGTATCAAGTGCCCCTTTCAACACCATTGTTTCCAGTGTTCATTTATCAGGTGTATATGGCATAGAGGGATGGTGTTTAGAAATTCCATTTACTATACGTTACTTATGATCCCTGCACACAATCTTCATTTGTCAGGGGATTTAGATCTCAGCTGTGTTTAGTTTTTGGGGCTTGAGAACAAGTCGACCCTATGGACAGACACCTAATGATATAAGTTGTGTAGTGCAAAAGGTTTTACTGCCCTCTATCAACCTCCATACAGACAACTCCTTTGAATACAGTAATGGATAACAATATAAAAAGCATAAATCTCCACTAACTTCATGGTTTCCAGGAAACTGTGACTCCTTAACTGCAGTCTCAGAACAACTTGGCAAAGTGACAGGAGCTTTTGGGCTATTAATTTACCCAACACTAGCCAAAAATAACCAAAGTCTATATGTGTCTTTTGATTTGTTTTGAAAACCATTCAAAACTGCAAAGAAGTTAAAGAGTTGGAGATTTACAAACCTGAAATGGGAAACTGGAGAAAGTAAGAAAGCTCCTATTCTTTATCTCATACAAAATGTTTGTAAAAGTTGGGCAGTGTTCCTGCCTGGAAACAATTTGAGAGAGATTAATTTAAACATCCAATCAACAGAAAACATAGGTTTATTAAAGTGTTATGTTATTAACAGAGAGTGATGTATATTTTAAAAGTTTCAACGTTTCTAACTTTTAAAGAAAGAACAAAAAATATCTGTGTATAATGTTTATTAATTGTGTTGCTGTTAATATTACAAGATTGTGGTTTTTCAAGCTACGTCTTATAAAAACTGAAGAATTTCTTAGAACCACAAAGTAGTGATTTTAATGGAATATATCAATGAAAAATATCTTTGTGCTCATATTTATACCTGTAGGACCAGTGTGGCTCAAAGGCATCCAATATTGCCCTTAGAATACAATTTGAGTTCCTATGTGATGGTGGGTTCCATAGCCATAGTGTGTTTGCATTCATCCTTTCATGCACGTTGGGGCAAAGTAAATGTGGGACATAGCTGGGAGCTCAAAAGGGGTTCAATGCTGTGGTAATCAATATGCAGTACCGCAAATAAGCTTTGCATAAGTCTTCAATAATAAGTTGGAAAAGAGGAAGGACCCTCTAAGACAGGGGTCATCAAACTCCGGCCCCCCCAGATGTTGCTGAACTATAACTCTAAGAGATATTTAACATTTGTTGTGTTCAGTATTCTAATAATAATATTGCACAGTTCATCTCAGTACATCTAGGGGCCTTAATGCTGGGGAGAACTGTGACCAAGAACATATTATCAAAGTCATTGGAATGCAGTGATATACTTGTGTGTAGTGTTTGCATTTTAATGCAGGTGTGCTTTTTTGTGTAGTGTTGGAGTTTGAATGAAGTGGTGTTTGTGTATATAATGTTAGTGCTTTAATACAAGGGTGGGTTTGTACATAATATTTGCCTTTGATTGCAAATGTGTGTTTGGATGGAATTTTTTTATTTTAAATGTGGATGTACATTTGTGTGTAGTATTGGAGTGAAAGATCATTGTCCTGCTGCATAACCCAACTACTCATATTCAACTGGCAAACAACCACCCTGATATTATACTGCAGGAATCCTTGAAAAACTTGGGAATTATTTTTCTTAGACCAATGATGACAAGTGGTCAGGCCCTGAAGCAGCAAAGCAGCCTTAAATCATGATTTTTCCTCCACCATACTTAAACGTTGGAATTATGTTTATTTTATTTATTTAATCTTTTATTTTTCGTGCGGAGAGAAAATGAACATACCTGTATGGCCACAACAGCCAGTACACGCCAATCAAAATCAATTCACATTAAGTACACAGCATGGTAAGGTACAATTCACACACATTTTATAATTATAGTGGGCTGTAATGTTGTAATGAGGAAATTAACAGGTAACATTGTGGGGGTATAAGACACCCGTCCATTTGAGTCAGTACAAATGTCAAGGGGAGCGTGCGGTTGAGGGGAGCGTGCAGTTTTGGCTATGACTTCAGACTATAATAGCTGCACCCCAGTCATGCCTCTTAAGGCTAGTGGTGTGCCCCATGGCCCCTGGTGTATGGACTGGGAGTGGGTTGTGGTGCGTCGCGTAATTCCTCTGGGAATTCCCTAACTTAAACTGGGCCCACTACCATGTTGGCTCCTAACTGTGGCCACCTGGCTATCACCTATGTTTGTGGTGCACTGTGAGTCTTGGGTTGTTATATAGTTGTAGAGTCAGCTATGTGTAGTCACGATTTTAATTTTGCAAAGTGTGAGTCTAGGTATGTGGAAGCTGTTGTGGTGTGACAAGATCGAGCTGTGCCAATAGGGCTTCAGGCTAGTGGTGGTACATATGGCGAAAAGCTTGATGTTAGTCAAGATTATAAAGCTTTATTGCTGTTATTTCCCTGTTACCCCAGGGAAGGGGTGTGGGGGGGGAGGGGTGTAACCGGAACATTAAGAGGTAACTTCAGTGGGCCCTTTTCTAATTTCAAGAACAGTTGCTTGGATATTACAACATAAGATATAACTAAAGGTAAATTATAGAAACCATTTTTGCAAAACATAAGAGACAAAATGAAACATAAGAGGCAGTAGGCAGAGAAATTTCATTCAGGGCTTGGTGCCCCTGCTTGTTCTGGGTGTAGCGGCTGTTGCTACGCCTGCCATCCTTGGTCGGGAGCCTGGGTGTGTCGTTGAGGTTGATTCGAGGTTCGGGAGTTCTAGTGCCGTCATCAACGCTGGGCCCTTCATATGGTCAGTGGCCTTGTAGTGCCTGTCGTCTTTGGTAATCCAGAGGGTTGCATACTTTTGTGCCATAGCAGTGTAGCCCTACTTAAGTCCTGAAAGAAGGAGAGTCGGCATTCTTCAAACTCAAAAGGAGTCTTTCCTTGTAATGCTGCCAGTAGCCCCAATTTGTCTGACATTGATTGGCACCGTAGTATGATGTCTCGCCGAGCTGCGTTAGGTGCTTGCAGGGATTTGGCTATTCTGTACACTCCATCGAACAGAAATATTTTGGCTTGTCTGGTTGGTAGGAGTGCAGCCACTAGGTGCCTGATGAAGTGTGGCAAATCTTCCAGCGGCACTGACTCCTGTACCCCTCTGATTTTTACGTTTTTGCATCACCCTCTGTGGTCCAGGAGGTTAACTTGTCTGGAAATGATCACTTGTGAGGATTATAGTTGTTGTACCTTCTCCACTAGATCTTGGAGGCCCTCTTTCAATCCCTTAACATCTACCTCTATCGCCTGAGTGCGTGTAGTCACTGCGTGCACATCGACTTTTAGTACTGCCAGATCTGCTTCCCACATCGGTCTGAGGTTCTGTTGCAGGCCTGTCAGCATTGCCTGTATATATCTTTTTGAGGCTCGGGTGCAGGCTTCTGTTACCTGTGTGGGTGCAGGGTGTCGGGGACGGCTTTCCTGTGGTTCCCCTTCATCTGAGGGCAGTAGGGAGGCATCACAGGGGGTCGGGGTCCACACTGCACCTGGTGCCTGCAGCATTTGGCTTATGTCACGTTGCGGCTTTGGGGTATGTGGGAGCGGTTTTTGAGACCTGCGTCCCATATCACCTGAACTTTGTAGGTAGGGGTGACAATCGTCCAGGTCTGGTGTATTCCAGGACCAGAGTTCTCCAGCTGCGGCCCGTTGCTGCCCTCCCACTTAATAGGCCTTGCCGCCTCGGCATCGATTTTTGGAGCACGGCATCAGAAAAAACATCATCAGCCGCAATAGCGGGATACTCCGGAGTCCGTGGCAGAGTATGTGGCCAAAATTGATGTGGGATGCCCCCGATTTTGTCGGATTACGGTGAGAAATGCTCTAGGAAAGTGCATCTGCTCCGGGATAGTGTCAGGCTCCGCCCCCTGTTGGTATGCAATGCCGTTTTACACCATACATAGTGCTGAGTGTTCTTTTAAAAGAACTCAACCTTAGTTGCATCAGTCCACAAAACTTTTTCGCAATAGCGTTGTGGATTGTCAGTGTGGTCTTTTCCAAACATCAGACTCGTAGCAATTTGGGGAAAGCAGCAGCTTTCTTTGTGGTGTTCTGCCATGGACATCATGTCTACTACATGTTTTCTGTATAGTAGACTCATGAACAGAGAACTGTTACCAGTTCCAATGATTTCTTCAAGTTTTTAGATGTCACTCTAGTTCTTTTTTACCTCATTGAGAATGGTGCGGCGTACCTTTTAAGAGCTCTTGGCTGAATTGTTACTTCTAGGGAGAGTAGCCAAATTGTCTTAATTTATAGTGAATTTGTCTAACAAAGGGCAGATACAGATCTAAGGTCTTTGACATAACTTTGTAACTGTTTCCAGCTTCATGCAACTCAACAATTCTTTACCACAGGTGTTCTGAGAACTCTTTTTTTGCTAGGCATGGTTCACATCAAGAGATGCTTTTTAATGAGAAGCAATCTCAAAATGTTTGAGTGCTTTTTATAAGTCAAAGTAACTCTAACTCACACCTCTGATCTCATTTGATTAATTGGACACCAGATTTGCCTTTTTTTCAACTCTAATTAAATAATGAAGTCATTAGCCTAGGGTTTTACATACTTTTTCCAACCTATACTGTGAATATTTTTTTTTTTTTTTTTTTTTTTTTCATTAATCACATTTTATTGAGGAAAATAGTTATGTATATCAGTAGATAAATTTGGGCACGCAGGCCCGCAGAGAAAACGTAAGTATACAGAGCAGGGTTAACATAGTAAGAATTGAATACTATACATTACATATCATAAAATATTAACATTTACTGTTGCAGGCTCATGTAGCAATAGAGCGCCAGTGTCAGGTGATGTCTCGTTCCCTCTCGGGAAGCGCATCATCGTAGCTCTTGTTAGTTATGTTAGTTCCCAGGATCAATCAACTGCGGGCTAGGTCTGGGTGGGTAGATCTATAGGCAACTGGGCCTTGTGTTCATGTGTGTTGTAATGGGCTGTGTGAGAGTGTGGGGTAGTGTGGTGTGTCAGAGTGTGGTGTAACCCGAATGGGTACGAGATTGTTGAGTGTGATGAAAGGGAGTGGTACTGTACAGTTAAGGAGTGTACAAGAGCAAAGTAGGGTTAGCGGGGGAACCTAGTAGTGAATAGGGTCCCTAACAGTTATACGTGTTCCCACTCATGATTTCTACGGGTGTGTAGTGCCTGCCCCGATGTGTCGTGGGGGAAGCCGGTCAGAGAGGGTCCCCTCTCTTCGTTTAAGCTCCTAGGTCCCGGCTGGCTCGTGCAGTGGATATATGGTTTACGTAGCGGGTCTTGTATTGTCTGAGTGCATACTTCTCGGTTAGAGCATGCTAGAGGTATCGTGGGAAAAGGTGTGTGATGATGGAGGTGTGTGAGTCGGGTCAGGTCTGGTCTCATGTGATCCGGTGGGGGTTCTATGTAGGTAGTCAGGGAGTGCGTAGTTGTGGGAGTCCCGTAGGCGAACGTCAGTGGGTTTTGAGTAGCTCCAAGGGTCGTGGTGTGTGTCATGTCTGATTCGGTCTCAGGTGTTCTCCGCTGTCCTGCCTATCGTGGATTTACTGTCTGTAAGTGCTGAGTCAATGTGTTAGGC
This sequence comes from Pelobates fuscus, assembly GCF_036172605.1. NCBI lineage: Eukaryota > Metazoa > Chordata > Amphibia > Anura > Pelobatidae > Pelobates > Pelobates fuscus. Next base: position 230,237,214 of record NC_086318.1, read on the forward strand.
GTCGTGCATCTGGTCGGGTGTAGGGGTCGCGTATCGTTAGGTCAGTGTCGTGTCTCCCCGTCCGTCCCGCATGGGCTAGGAGAGTTTGAAGGTTCGGCTTTTCCGTCCCGAGTTTATTCATGGTCGTGTTGTTGTTATACATTACAAGTGTGTGCAGACTATGGGTGTGTGTCTGTTGGGTGGTCCCGTGCATGTGGGTATGGTCTCTAAAGTTAGTTAGCCGTGTTTGTGTGTATTTCTTGTCAGGGGGATACGTGTGGTCTGTGGAGTGTGGTAGCGTCCGCGTCAGATGGTTATGGTTGCTGTAGGTCGTATGAGTGTAAGGTTGGTGGTATTCGGGAGCTGCGTCGCCTTCCAGGTCCAGACCTTCCTTGGCAGATCCCTCCTACAGTCGCGTTCGGAAGGCGAGCCATGGTGCCCAGACAGCCGCGCATTTCGCTACCCTGCCCGTCAGTTCCGCTTGAAGTGTTTCTGCTGCTCTGATGTCGTCGACTCTGTGGATCCACTCGTCCCTGGTGGGGGTGTCTGTTGCCCTCCAGTGTGCCGGGATGAGTGACTTGGCCGCGTTCAAAAGATGGCGTAGAACTGACCTCTTGTAGGCCGAGATTGATAGTGTGGATATGTGCAGTAGGGCCAGCTCCGCCGACCATTCGGTGTCCTCTCCAATGGTCAGGCGAATATCCGATTTAATTTGTTCCCAGAATGGTGCGATAAGTCTACAGTCCCACCAGATGTGCAGGAGGGTCCCGTCGTCGTCCAGACATCTCCAGCACGTCGGTGGTGTGGCAGGGAAGATCCTATGTAGTAGCGCTGGTGTTCTATACCACATGGATATCAGTTTGTAGTTTACTTCCTGATAGCGAGAGCTAGAGGAGCTCTTATGTTGCCATATTAGGGCTGTCTCCCATTGTGTCTGGGTGAAGGTCCTGTTCATGGCCCATTCCCATCGTCGTTGGAAGGTATTAGCGTTTGTTGTGGGCTCGGTCAGTAGGTACTGATAGAGATTCGAGATGGTCCTTTCAAGTGGTGTGCCTCGGGTACAGAGTTTTTCATAGTGTGTCAGTTCCCTTTGTAGTTTGTCCTTATGAGGTAGGGAGGCTAAGTAGTGTTTAAGTTGAATATACCGGAGAGTGACCATCGGAGTTCTTTGTCGGTCTTCTAGCAGTGTGTCCAGTGTCTTAATGATGCCGTCTTGAGTGACCTTCCGTATCGGGATGTAGTCCTCGTCCCCCAGGAACCTCCAGGCTTCTGTGGGTAGTCCCCCTCCTATGTTGGGGTTGTGGGCGATTGGTATCAGGGGGCTCGGGGTCGGGGAGATCCCGTGAGTCTCCCTAAGAGTCTCCCACGTGATGAGTGTGTTTGCCACTGGGCCCTCGTCTTGTCTCCTGCTGCCCCTCGTCGCCCGTCTCTGCCATACCGCATCCTTCAGTTTCGCTGTGTCGCCCTCCCTGTCCAGGTCCACCCATTGTTTGTCCGAGTTTGTCACGTGCCATTCGAGAATACGCTGTAGTGTTGCTGCCTGATGGTATTTTTTGAAGTCCGGTAGCGCCAGACCCCCTCTGTGTCTGGGTAGGCACAATAGGTCGTGGCGCAGCCTAGGTCTTTCCCCCCTCCATATGTAGCGGATGACCGCCGTTTTAAGTCTCGAGAAGAATGTCGGTGGTAAGGCTATGGGTGTGGTTTGGAATAAGTAGAGGACCCTCGGGAGAATGTTCATTTTGAGGACCGCTACGCGGCCGTGCCAGGTTATGTGCGAGTGTGCCCATCTGTTCAGGTCCAGTTCAATCTTTTCCAGGAGCGGCGTGAAATTAAGAGTGTAGATGTCTCGTGGATCCGAGGGGATCCACACTCCCAAGTATTTCATCGCCTTTGTACACCAGCGGAAGGGGAATAGAGGGCCCAAGGCCTCGTATTCCGCCTGCTGGGTGGTTATGTTAAGTGCCTCGCATTTTGCTAGGTTCAATTTGAATCCAGAAATCCGTCCGAATCTATCTATTTCGGAGAGTATGCTAGGTAGCGAGATTCGTGGTTGGGAGACAAAAAATAGGAGGTCATCCGCATACGCAGCCACTTTGTGTTCCGTGTTGTGCCACGAGTATCCATGTATGTCCGGATGATTTCGGATCGCTTGTAGGAGTGGCTCCAGGGAGAGGGCGAATAGGAGAGGCGACAAGGGGCAGCCCTGTCTAGTGCCGTTCGCGATACTAAAGGTGGTAGTTAGTGAGCCGTTGACCCGTACTGACGCCCTTGGGGAGCTGTATAAGGCCGCGATCCATGTCATGGTCCGCTGTCCAACGCCCATATGTCGGAGAGTTCGGGACATATATGACCAGTCTACCCGATCAAACGCTTTCTCCGCGTCTGTGGAGAGTAATAGCAGAGGTTTCCGGTGTTTCCGTGCGTGGTGTTGTATGGAAAACAGGCGTAATGTACTGTCCCGTGCCTCTCGGCCCGGGATAAATCCTGTCTGGTCAACATGGATAACGTGCGGTAGGACCCTTTGTAGCCTGGTAGCTAGGACCTTTGTGAGGAGCTTCGTATCGACGTTCAGCAGGGAGATCGGGCGATAGCTGCTGCATTGTTCCGGATCCTTCCCAGGTTTGAGTATTACCGTGATAGTAGCCGTTAAGGATTCCATGCCAAACTGTGCCCCATCTGCTATCCTGTTAATAGCTTTAGTTAGCCATGGTAATAATAGTGGGGCGAAGTGTTTGTAATAGCCCGTGGAGAATCCGTCCGGTCCCGGGGCCTTTCCCGATTTCGTACCTTTGAGTGCCGCGGCTAGGTCGTCGGTCGTAATTAGCTCGTCAAGCATGAGTGCCGTATCTGGGTTTATCCTCGTTCGGATGTTGTCCTGTAGGTATGTCTGCTCTTGTTGTTCCAGGGCTCGTCGATGTGATGTGTCACGGGGTCGGTGTAGGTTATATAGCGAGGCGTAGTAGTCCCGAAACTCCCGTGCTATGTCCTCGGGGAATTGTGAGGTGGCTCCCGAGGCCAGGCGAATCTTGCGTACTTGTGTGCGTGTTGTTTCTCCCCGTAGTAGCCGTGCTAGATATTTTCCTCCTTTGTTCGCGTGCGTGTAAAAGAAGTTTTTCGATCTCTGGAGCGAACGTAGGTGTCGTTGTGTGAGGAGGGTTGTTAGGTTGCGTCGGGCTTCTGTGAGTTCAGTATAGGTTTCGGCTAGTTGAGAGCGTTTGTGTTGAAGCTCGAGGCGTGAGATGGTATCGTAGAGGGCAGACATCGCTTGTGTTGTTTCTTTTCTTTTGCGGGTCGCGATACTGATAAGGGTGCCACGTAGGACACATTTATGTGCTTCCCATACGGATACCGGAGATGTTTCGTCGGTCCCGTTTTCCTCAAAGTAGTGTTTCAAGGTTTGAGAAATCTCAGCCCGTACCGCTAGGTCTTGGAGTAGGGACTCATTCAGGCGCCAGGACCGGATCGCCGGTTTGAATAGTGGGGATTCCAGTTCTATCTGGACCGAGCCATGGTCCGACCATGTTGCCGGCTCAATGGATGCCTTCCTCAGTCGCGATAGGCCTTCTTGTTTAATGAAAATATAGTCGATCCGGGAGTAACGGTTATGGATGGTCGAGTAGAATGTATAGTCTTTGCTAGCGGGGTGAAGTGTTCTCCAGCAATCGACTAAGGACAGTTCCCCCAGGGACTTCCGTATGGATCTGATGTGAGTCTGAGGAAGGCTGCTGTGTCCCGTGGAGGAATCCGTAAGTGGGTCCAAGGGGGTATTGAAATCGCCTCCTACTATCAGGGCGCCCTCCGAGAAGTCGTGTAGTTTACGTAATGTTGTTCGTAGAAACCGTGCTTGCTTTGAGTTGGGTGCGTAAATTGATGCGAATGTGTATATTCTATCGGCTATTGTTCCCTTGAGGAAGAGGAAACGGCCCTGGTCGTCTGTCATCTTGTCTAATTCTTGGAATCCTAGGTCGGCAGCTATAAGTATCGCTACTCCTGCCCGTCGAGCCAGCGGGTGGTTGTTATAGTAGTTGGTCGGGTAGTAGGTGTTACGGAGCTTGGGCGCCGCTCCGTCCCTGAAATGGGTTTCTTGGAGCATTGCGATTGATATGTGCTTCCGCCGAAGTGTCCTCAGTAGGTGGGAGCGCCGTTCAGGTATGTTCAATCCTCTGCAGTTAAGCGTCATGACTGTCATAGGGGAGTTTTGGTACGCCATAGTCTCTTCCGTTACTTAGGTGTTTCCGACCTCAGGAGGTCCGCCCAAGCGGCACTGGGTACCCAGTCGGCGGCGCAGCCCCGTGAGGGTGTGTATGTAGCGCTGTCCTATGGGTGTCCGTATGTCCGGTCAGAGTCTATGTAGTAGTTCTCGGTTATTGTCTGTCTTGTCCCCGGTCTTTCCCTTGTAGTGCCAGCGTCCAGTCCTTTCGCGTGTGTGTTTGAGTATGGGTGTAGGGTAGGTAGTGTAGGTTGGGGGATTAAAATAGGGGTGGGCAAAGGAGGCCCCCCTATGGGGAAGTATCCCCGATGGATAGACGTTAGTACTATCCCGGTATCTCCTTCGAGAAGGAGTAACACTTACGCCTCGGCGTGAGTGACCAGGCGTCACCCCGATGATCAGATCGGTGAGTGAGTGTGCCTGTGGCTCCGTCGAGATGTTCGCGCAAGTGGTTATGTGGAGCAATGACTGGGGTCGAACCTTAGATCGTGAAGCGTGTCTAGATGTGTAGTTAGGTATGGGTCAATAGTGTCCGCTCCGACCGGTTCCTAGCCCGAGTGCTGTTGATCATGGGAGATGTGGGTGTACCCAAGGGTGTCCAGTCCAGCAACATATACAAGTGAAGAAAAAAGATTAGTTAACAGCAATAACAGTTGACATATATAAGGTCCTTAACATTTTCCGTTGGTCATATCAGCTACCACTCATTCCCATCTTGGTTCCCTATCAAGGTGTGGATGTTACATTCTGTCCCCCCTCTCCTCCCCGTCCCATCCCATGTTTCTGCTGGCTTAGAACGTTATGTGCCGCGGAATTTAAATAAGTTATGGTTGCTCGTTTTCCCCTCGCCTCCTATCCCATGTTTTGTGCCCTCAAGTGCGGGAGGTCCCATTAGGTATACGGGTACAGCATGTAGGGGTGATTCCCGTCCCCTCGTAGGTCACCGGGGTATACGTGGTTGTGTTGTCTGTACCACAATGGGTGGGGGCTACTGTAAAAGGTAGTGGTAGAGGTGTGGTCCAGCCTGCGTCATGGGTACCACGGTAGTTCTCGTCCCTAAGTCCCATCTCCCCCCCCCCCCCCCCCCGCAACGGCCCCCCCCCCGTAGCGTGTCTCCTTTCCTCTTGCTACCTTTCTCATTCCCCCCCCCCACCCGCCCCCCCCCCCCCCCGCAGAGCCCCACCCCCCATCATGCGTCCCCCAGGTCTCCCTTCTACATCGTTTTATATTCCCAATTACAGTAGTGACACACAAAGCCGGCCCTCCGGGGCCCCCCCCACCTCCCCGACTCCCGCCCCCCGTATGCAGTACAGAGCTGATGTAGTGTGGTGCTAGCAAGATAATTAATACGTGGTGTGCTGAAAAGTGGCATGCCTCAGCTCATGTTAACATATTGTACTCAAACAACCAGTGTTGTAAAGAAAGGCAATGATACTTATCGCGTCCAATAATCAGATTCTGAGATGTAGTATACTGTTACAGTCCCGGTGTGCTAGTCAGAGAGTTCAATCCCACAACACTGGGCCTCGAGTCAAGGCGAGGGTCCAGCCCGATGAGGGGTGATCCGTTCAGCTTGTCCCACCATTACCCCCGCCCCAAAAATGTCTGTTGGGAGCCCTTGAGTAGGTGACTGTGGAGCAAGCCCCTCGTGTATGGGAGAAGGGGCAAGAGGGGGGGGGGGGGGGGGAAACAGAGTCCGGAGATGGCGGCAGGTGTGGCCGTCAGGTAGAGCGCCATCACGGGGGGGGGGGGGGAGAAACAGAGTCCGGAGATGGCAGCAAATGTGGCCTTCAGGTAGAACATCATCATGAGGGGGTATGGGCCTAGTCCATAGGCAGGCAGGTATGCCATGTGTGTGTGGGCCAGCAGTCAGGTCTCGGCCAGTTTGGCAAGGGGAGGACAGTACCTTAATGTAGTGAGTGTCACAGCATCGATGAGACGGTGGATCTACGAGGTCGGTATTCAGTTCTGGGCCTCACGTGCTCCGCGTCTGTGATGGGCAGGTCCCGGCGGTGAGTGGTTTCTATGTCGGCGGGGCATACGTTGTGGTCTCATACCAGGCCCCAGTATCCAATTCGGTATAGGTGTAGGAGGGAGCTCCAGCTCTTCTAGAAAGCTGGGGGCCTCATCTGGCCCGCGGAGCGTTACCCAGCCATTCCGGTGTCTTGCCGATAAGGAGAATGGGAAGCCCCACCTGTATGGTATATTGCGGTCTCGTAGTAAGGAGGTGATAGGCCGCAAGGCCCTTCTAGCGTCCAGGGTGATCGGAGACAGGTCATTGAATAGCGAAATTTGCACGCCATGATAGTCCCATGTGGGTCGTGCCCTAGCTGCTTTCATGATAGCGTCTTTCGTAGCGAATGAGTGGATGCAGCAGATTATGTCTCTGGGGCCTTCCTCCAGGGATCGGGGACGCAGGGCCCTATGTGCTCTTTCAAATCTGAGCGGTGGTAAGGTGTCGCCAGGGAGGATCAGACGAAATAACGCTGTTAGGGTGCCTTCCACATCTTCTTCACCTTCTGCCTCGGGCATACCGCGGACCCTAATATTACATCTGCGGCCGCGGTTGTCGAGGTCTTCGACTGACCTCCTCATTTGGAGCAGGAGGTCGCCTTGTCTCGTTATGGCAGTATCGGTTGCCGTAATCCTGTGCGTTTGGGCCTCGTGGGAGTGTTCCAAGGCCTGTAGTCGGGCGCCTTGTGCCGTCACCTCCGTCCGGAGACCGGCTAGTTCCGCCCGCATTGCGTCTTGGATCGTGGTTGTCAGGACCAGGAGATCCGCTTTCGTGGCCATCGTGGCCATTGCTGCTGATATCGTGCGGAGTTCGTCTCCGATGCCTTCCAATGAAGGTGTGTGGGTGCCGTCTCGTCCTGAGGGATGCGCCGCCATATTGGGGCCTTCGGCCTCGTCGTGCATATCGGCCGGTGCTTGTAAAAAGTCGTCCATCGGACCGTGAGATTGGCTGGACTGTGAGTTTCTGGGTGTCCCAGGGGGGTCACCCCTACGGTTACGTCCCATGAGTGCTGATATTTTGCTTTAAATTAGGGCTTTTGGAGAGCCGGTGGAGCGGAGCTCAGTGCTTATGCTTCCATCTCGGTCGACGTCCAGGCCACGCCCCCTATACTGTGAATATTTGAATGACGCATTCAATATGTACAAGATAAATATAATAATGTGTGTATTATTAGTTAAAACAGGTTGAGTTTGTTGATTACTGTAACTTAGATGAACATCAAACCATGTTTTTACATAAATACAGTAATTTGTATAGGTTTCCAGGGCCGCCATCAGGGGGTGACAACCGTGACGGTTGTCACGGGCCCGGCGGTCCTGGGGGGCCCGGACTGCTTTGGCAGTCCCGGGCCCCAAAATTACTCTCTGCACCTATATATAGCGATGATCGCTATATATAGGTGCAGCCGCGGGACCCCCGGCTCCCTATACTTGCAGAGGGGGCCCAGCGGACTGCAGCTGTACTTTACAGCATTTCCTCACTGTAACTCCCGCGAGATGTGCGCCCGTTAGAGCGTTGCCATGGCAACGCTCCGCGCGGCGCGCACACCACATCTCGCAGGAGTGAGAGCGAGGAAATGCTGTAAAGTACAGCTGCAGTCCGGTGGGCCCCCTCTGCAGGTATAGGGAGCCGGGGGGGGGGGGGCCCACAATGGCACCGGGGAATAACTTTTATTACATTTACATGCATCCACAACACTAACACACACTCTGCATTCACTACACTGACACACACACACACACTGCATCCACAACACTAACACACACACACTGCATCCACAACACTAACACACACTCTGCATCCACTACACTGACACACACACACACACACTGCATCCACAACACTAACACACACACACTGCATCCACAACACTAACACACACTCTGCATTCACTACACTGACACACACACACACTGCATTCACTACACTGACACACACTCTGCATTCACTACACTAACACACACACACTGCATTCACTACACTGACACACACTCTGCATCCACAACACTAACAGACACACTGCATTCACTGCACTAACACACACTGCATTCACTACACTGACACACACTCTGCATTCACTACACTAACGCACTCACACACACTGCATTCACTACACTGACACACACTCTGCATCCACAACACTAACACACACACTGCATCCACAACACTAACACACACTCTGCATTCACTACACTGACACACGCACTGCATCCACAACACTGACACACACACTGAATTCACTGCACTAACACACACACACTGCATTCACTACACTGACACACACTCTGCATCCACAACACTAACAAACACACTGCATTCACTGCACTAACACACACACACTGCATTCACTACACTGACGCACACTCTGCATTCACTACACTAACACACACACACTGCATTCCCTACACTGACACACACTCTGCATCCACAACACTAACACACTCTGCATGCACTACACTAACACACACACTGCATTCACTACACTGAAATACACTCTGCATTCACTATACTGACACACACTCGGCATTCACTACACTAACACGCACTGCATTCACTGCACTAACACACACTCTGCATTCATTACACTGACACAAACACTGCATCCACAACACTAACACACACTGCATTCACTGCACTAACACACACACTCTGCATTCACTACACTGACACACACACACACTGCATCCACAACACTAACACACACTCTGCATTCACTACACTGACACACACACACACACACTGCATCCACAACACTAACGCACACTCTGCATTCACTACATTAACACACACTCTGCATTCACTACACTAACACACACTGCATCCACTACACTAACACACACACTGCATCCACAACACTAACACACATTCTGCATTCACTACACTGACACACACCCTGCATCCACAACACTAACACACACTGCATTCACTGCACTAACATACACTCTGCATTCACTACACTGACACACACACACTGCATCCACTACACTAACACACACACACACTGCATCCACTGCACTAACACACACACTGCATCCACAACACTAACACACACTCTGCATTCATTACACTAACACACACTGCATTCATTAAAGTAACACACACTGCATTCACTACACTGACACACACACTGCATTCACTACACTGACACACACACACTGCATCCACTACACTGACTCACACTGCATTCATTACACTGACACACACTCTGCATTCATTACACTGACACACACACTGCATTCATTGCACTAACACACACACTGCATTCATTACACTAACACGCACACTGCATTCATTGCACTGACACACACACTGCATTCATTACACTAACACACACTGCATTCATTGCGGGGGGAGGCCGGACGGGCAGGGGGAGGGGGGGGAGGGTGTGGGGGCCCCAGACCTTGTGCTTTGTCAGGGGCCCCAAAATTTCTGGTGGCGGCCCTGTAGGTTTCACATACGTTTTCTTGCTACTCTATAGATACATATATTCTCAGTTTGTTTAATTTCTTATTATTTAATATTTCTCCTCTATTTTTAGGCTACAGATTACAGTGTACAGCATCATTAACAATAATGACTAATGTCTATTTCTCTTTGGACAAATGCAAGTTTTCTTATTGTTTGTTTAATGAACAGATGTTCTCGCCTAGTGTGCCAGAATTGCAGATATAAATGTATAAAACATTGCACAAGTATTCCATATGGCGAATTTTAAAAAATTAGACAAGTCCAGTAATGTGTATTTTGAACACTGCTTACAGGCCATTTATCCAAACACAAGTAAACTACACATGTGTTTAATAAAATAACCAAAGTAAACTTATGTTTTATGTTATCTCTGCATGTGTAGACTTTGGCTGTTAAAGGACCACTATAGTGCCAGGAAAACAAACTCGTTTTCTGGCACTATATGGTCTTTGGGTCCCCCCCACCCTCATGGCCCCCCCTCCCGCCGGGCTCTAGGGGGAGGAAGGGGTAAAAGGCTTACCTTTCTCCAGCGCCAGGCTCCCTCGGCGCTGGGGACTATCCTCCCTCTTGTGACGTCACCGGCTAAATGCGCATGCGTGGCAAGAGCCGCGCGCATTCAGACAGTCCATAGGAAAGCATTCTCAATGCTTTCCTATGGACGCTGGCATCATCTCACTGTGAAAATTACAGTGAGAAGCGCGGAAGCGCCTCTAGCGGCTGTCAATGAGACAGCCACTAGAGGCTGGATTAACCCTAATGTAAACATATCAGTTTCTCTGAAACTGCTATGTTTACAGCAGGCAGGGTTAAACCTGGATGGACCTGGCACCCAGACCACTTCATTGAGCTGAAGTGGTTCTTTCCGGTTTTTGTTGCACTTTTTAACACAGAGGAGGATATTTATCAAAGTGTTCTGTTCTAAAATGTGCTACAAAAAACTTAAACAATGAGGAGTCAACAATGGAATTTACATGCACTTAGCAGTGGTTTCCATGGTGATTTCTCTTCTTTTAGTACTTTGCACCACTTAAAACAGAACACTTTGCCTTATCTCACCAGAACAGCCAAAATCAAAGATGTAGCTAGACTTCAAAATGAAGGTAACATTAATATCAAAAAGGCACCACCTAACAGTATACATAGGTTACATGGTAATGTTGACAAACCAGATGTTTTTGGGTGTGTCTCCTCACATCCCCATGGTACGTGGTCTGCAACAATCTCTAGGTAGTTAGCATGTGTCAAAGTAACATCCAAGGCCAAGACTCCCAGCAGAACCATGCCCACAGCTTACCAATACCTCTGTTGGCCTACTTCCCATAGTGCATCCTGCTACCATCTATTCCCCAGGTAAACATCGTACACGAACCTGGCCATCCAAAAGAAAACATAATTCATCATATCAAGCAACATTCATCATTTACTCCATGGTCCAGTACTGACACTCATGCCCCCATTGATTGTGGTGGACAGTCATGTGCACTCTGACTGGTCTAAGACTACGCTGCCCCATATGCAGCAAACTGCAATGCACTGTGTGTTCTGCTACCTTTCTATCATGGCCAGCATTACATTTTTCAGCAGTTTAATCTACAATACCACTTCTGTGTGATCAGATCAAATGGGCTACCCTTTGCTTCCCACGTGCTTTATTGATCCTTGGGCACTGATAACTGTGACGCTGGTTCACAGGTTGTCCTTTCTTGCATCTCTTTTGGTAGGTACTAACCACTGCATACCAGGAACATCCCTCAAGACTTGCTATTTTTAAAATGCTCTGACTCAGTCATTTAGCCATCACTATATCGCGCCAGTCAAAGTCACTCAGATTTTTTTTGCTTGCCCATTTTTCCTGCTTCCATCACATGAAATTCAAGAACTGACTGTTCAATTGCTGCCTAACATATCCCAACCATTGACAGATGCCATTTTTTGTTTTTAAATTTGACCATTTTTATTAGTTTTTTGACAGATAAAGCAACATTGGACTCCCAAAAGGGTTGGATCAGCGGACATTGCCATCAGACATGCAGTACGGAGTCTAAATTCGATTTACATCTCCAGCAGGTCGGGGGCTGGAGGGAAATAGTTTGTGAAGCCGTTCAGGTACCATGTACCATCTATATAACATTTTCTTATTTTGTTCAAGGAGTGTGTCGGATTTGAAGTGTTGCCCACTGTTTTGCTGGAGCAGTTTCTGATAGCGGTGTATGTTCTAAAAGTAATCAGTAACACATAGAGATTGGTTTACATAGTGAAGTCAAGCATTTGTTGATACATATATTTTCCCATACTGTGGGGTTGTCAGCGGTCGTTTGGTGTAGGGGGCCTGTATGTTGTTTTTGTGTAAAAACGTTTGCAATTGCCTGTAGGTTTGCGGAATACCATGGGTTGTCTGGAGGGTGTGGAAGTCTTTAAGCTGTGCCCTTGAGTAGAAGTGGGTCAAGTGGGTAAGGCCTTTCTCCTGCCAGGGCTTAGCATGAAAGGTGGGAATGCATTATGTGAAAGCTACTACAGGGGTTGCCCAGGAGATTTGATTGCTGCTGCTCAGCCTAAGTCTATGTGTTTCCCATACCTGCATCAGCAAGTATATCTGGGCTGGTGTTGTGTGCAGAGAGAATCTGAGGGATTTAGGCAGCCATAGTATTTGGGAGAGTTTGTATGGTTCCATCAGTTGTCTTTCCATTTTACCCATTGGGGGATTGATCTACAAAGTGTGGTATTGCTGAAGCTAGTATGGATGCGTAGTAGTAGGTGCGAACATCTGGGACTGCAAGGCCACCTACCCTAACTGGCGCTCTCGGAGTCTCATGGATACTCGGGGTCTCCCTCCTGCCCAAATAAATTTGGTTATATCTCTTTGGACAGTTTTGAAGTAGGACTGTGGCATATAGAGTGGTTGAATTCGAAAGACGTACTGTAACCTTGGGAGTATTGACATTTGTATTGCCACTATCCTTTCAGTCCATGTAAGGAAAAGGGGGCCCCATTTTGCTAAGAGTCATTCCAGTCATTCCAAACTCTGATATAGTTTCCCATGCTTAGGTCAGTGGTCTTTCTGGAGAACAGTAGTCCCAAATATTTTAGTTTAGGTTCAGTAGGGTCTGAAATGTAGAGCCGAATGTAAAGGCACTGATTTTATATTCTATACCTTTCACCTTTATACCCTGTATGTTGGGGTGGTACCTTATAACCCATAGGAGGGGCTCCAGGGCAAGCACATACAACAGGGGGGACAGGGGGGACATTAGTATAAGGCAAAAATTTGCCTCACTAGCTGTGGGGGGAACCCGTAGGCTTGCAACGCCTGTCGTAAGAAGTACCAGCTGAGGCGGTCAAAGGCTTTTTCTGCATCTAATGCTAGCAATAGACCGCCCCCTCTAGTCCCCCTGAGGCTCTCCAAGATCAGCGTCAGCTTCTTAGTGTCGTCCAACCCCTGTCTGCCCTGGATAAACCCTGTTTGATCGTCGCCGATAAGGGACTGCAAAATTTTACTGCACTGTTCGCCAAAATCTATGCATAGATCTTTGCATCTGTGTTTAACAATGATATGGGACGATAGTTTTTACATGAGTCTGGGGGATTGCCAGGTTTAGGGATGGTTACTATAGTAGCAAGAAGCATCTCAGGTGGGAAAGAACCTGTGGCAGTGGCTATGCAGTACACTTTTAGTAGGTGTGGGGCTAGATCCTGCGCATACTTTTTTTAGTAGGCATTTGTTAGTCCATTTGCTCCTTGTGATTTTCCCACTGGTAACTTCGCTATAACTTCTAATACTTCTGTAAGCTCAATAGGCTTGAGCAGTTCTTCTGTCTTTGTCTGGGTAACCTTGGGGAGATTAGTTTGTGTTAAGTACTGGCTAACGTCTTCTGTACTAGCATTATGGGTATCTCACGTGTTTTAGGTTACATAATTTAGCGTAAAAACCCACAAATTCCTGACTAATATCCTTGGGAGTAACGTTTTTAAGACCGTCTCCTCCTTTCACGTGGGCAATTTTGGAATTGGAGTATCTGTTGCGGAGTCTGGAGACCAAGTATTTAGTGGCTTTACTGCTATTATGGTAAACATTGGCTCTTAGTTTGTAGAGTAGATTTTTGGTTTTCTCTGCGTTGAGTGTTCAAGCGTGCGTAAAGTGCATTTAGTTTTGCTGCTAAGTCTGGGGAGGGTCGGGTTTTGTTTTGCTTAGTGGTTATGGTGATTTGGCTATGGCCGTCTAGAACGTTAGTAGGTGTTGTTTCTCTAGGAAGCAGGAGCGTCTTATGACTAGTCCCCGTACTACTGCTTTGTGCGCTGAACAGAGAGTAAAGTCTGAAATCTCTTCACACGCATTTGTTTTAAAGTATTCTTGTAATGCCACCCTGATATCGCTTGCAAAGGATGTGTTCGACAACAGTTCATTCAGTTGCCAGGAACCTTGGCCTCTAAATCGGAAAGCGTCTAGGAGATCCAGATAGGCCTGGCCATGGTATGACCAAGTTATGTCCCCAATGTTGCACTCAGGGCCGCCTTTAATATTGATTGGACCCTGGGCAAAGCATTTGCTTGGGCCCCCTGGACCCTGTACACCCTCCCCAGGCGTGCAATCACGTTATCAGCCTTAATGCAGTGGCAACCTAAAGTAGAGAGGTACAAGAATATTTTTTTCGTGCCTCCCTATTGTGAGGATGTTTAAAAGGAGACCCCTATCTGTCGTGCAACTCCAGCAATGCCTTGACAGCTGGGGCTCTACCATTTACTCATGTTTGCAGGTTTGTATTTAGCACTAAGCAATTTTTGTGTATTTTTTATGTAAACAGGTTTTTGTATAGAATATGTTTGTATGTGGTGTTGGCGTTTGAATGTAAGCATGTATTTATGTGTATTGTTGGTGTTTGAATGCAGGGGTGTGTATACATATAATGTTGGTGTTTAACACAGACGTGTATTTGTATGTAGTGCTGAAGCTTGAATGCAGGGGTGTATTTGTGTGTAGAGTTAGCGTGTGAATTTTGAGATGTATGCACATATTCACACACAAACACACACGTAGATATACACACTCTGAAACACATGCAGGCACACAGATATACACACACAGACACACAAATAAACAACCTGACACATAGATACACAACCTGACACACATTCAGATACATAGACAGTATCCTACCTTGGAGCGTGGCTTTCACACTGGTGGCTGAAGCTGTTGGGAGTTGGGGTCTGGCTCGGCCCAGACCCCCTCCACTCTGCCTCTTCCTCCTCCCGCGCGCTGCTCTCTTTATGGGAGGAAGTGACTTGCGACCGTCACTTCCTCCCATTCGGCTGCTGAAAAGCAAGAGGGCATCTTTGGATGCAGGAACCTTCCAAACAGGTTATAAAACCAATAAAAAAGTGGATAAAAAGAAATAAATAAAAATAATAAAAAGCCAGGGTAGAATAAAAAATGATGTGTATCTAAAAAAGATAATTGGCCCAAGCAAATAACCAAAATACTTTAATATTAAAATACACAATATTAAATTTCCATAACGCGTTTCGTCAGCAGACTTTTTCAAATGGAATAAGGTTCCTGCATCCAAAGAAATCCTAGGTGGGGATCAATCCACCTATGCTGATATCACAGAGCAGTCGGTCTGCTCTCCATTTGTAAGTACGTTTTAAATTAATTTATATTTACACTGTTATACAGTGAGCACTATTGGCTGTCTCCTTTCTTTTTCTGAGAATTGGACACTAGAGACGAAGAGGTACCCACTGCATATCCCATAAGCGGGGATTATACCGCTGTACGCGCTTTACCCTAGAGCTGGATATAAGCTCTTGTAAATGTGAGTTCTCTACCATCATTATTTTTTACGTCCATATTTTAGCTATACATATTGCACTATTGGCTGTCCCTTTCTTTTATCTTCCATATACGTGGAAACATTACCATATCTGAAGATCCCAAGACCATACGTAAGGATATACAAGTTGGACTCTTTTTATTTGGATTTTGCTTATTTTTATTATCTTTTATTTTTTACTCTGTATTTTGTGGCGCAGCATTTTTTACTATTGTTTTATACCTTCCATTTGCTAGTGCCTGTGTGGGCAGCAGTAGTATCAAGAGTGGGTGACTGGATGCAATTAAAGTCCCCGCACGTAATTATATTACCTTGACTATATTTGTCAACCTTACCAAGAAGTGATTGCAAGATGTTTCTGGGGTTCTCATTTGGGAAGTAGGCTGCAACTAGTGTTAGTTGGATGCCGTTAAACTGGCCTACTAGGATGAAATATATTCCATCTGGGTATATATATATTGTCGCTGGGGAGTATAAGCTACTTCTTAACGGATCAGAATTGAAACTCCTTTAGATTTGGTGCTGGCTAGTGAGTGAACTTGTATGGGGTATTTCTTGGTGAATATGGCCAGGGTGTGGTCATTCCTAAAGTGTGTTTCTTGTATGCAGGTTATATCTAGTCCTTGTTTGGTTACATCTCTAAGGAGCAGCCTGCATTTACCCGGGGCATTTAACCCCTTAAGGACCAAACTTCTGGAATAAAAGGGAATCATGACATGTCACACACGTCATGTGTCCTTAAGGGGTTAAGCCTTTTAGGTTATAAGAGACAAATGTTATATTGTCGTGAGCCTAAGTTGCATCTGCCTATGATGAGGGCTTTCGGGCCATCTGCTGGCATTCGGTAGCTTAAGATCCGTATCTTAGGAGTTAACACTGAGAAGTCCCATTGGTTGGTGGAGTTAAAGAGAGGTAGTCTGCGATTTTTGGGATTGGAGGGGTAGGGGGATACACATAGGGGGTAAACTTGGTGGGGATAGCAAACTCGTGGGCAACTTGCCCTGTACAGCTCCCCAACTGGCAGGTGCACCGAGAGGGACTCGCAAATGGTGGGGATCGTGGGGGTGAGCCTCACCATAAGATAAGTAGCTCAGCGAACGATGATAGCGCGGAGCTTTGTAACGCCTCTGGGGTAGAATGATAGCAGAGGGCAATCAATACTAGCAACTGAGTGGCAGCTCCTGTATGTATATTGTGGGGGATACATCAATTACATTAACCATGTATGGTATTCGACCATGTTAAACTTAAACATAACCATAAACATATTTAACCGGTAAGCGGGGATATTGTGGTACCTGTGGGCAATAAAAAGTCTGCTATACCGCATAGTTAAGGATACTCAAGAAGGTTCCAACCTCGTGGAGGCATTAGCCATTTCTGTTTTCAGGTTGGGAACTTTAGCTGGTTGTTGTTGCTGTGCTGCTGGTACCGGGACGCCCCAGTCTTTCAGCTTGGTTATTCCCATCTCCAGGGATGTGATGGCGTGCAGGGCTTCTCTGTGATTGACTTGTAGCTTAGCAGGGTATCCCCATCTGTAGGTGATGTTTTGATCCCGCAGTGTGGATATAATAGGTGTCAAATTCTTCCAGAATTGTAACATTGCTGCAGGCAGGTCTGCATATATCTTTTTCTGGCCATAGGGGTCTGGCATGTTCGAAGTCCTGCTAGCTCTCACCAGTTGCTCCTTGGCATGGAAAAAATGAACTCAGGCAATAACATCTCTCACGGCTGTCGGCGGAAGGTGTTTTGGGCGTCTGAGCCTTTGTGCCCTGTCTACGATTAGCTGGTCTGGGTGAATTGCAGGGGTGAGGGCCTGGAACAGATCCATGAGGTAATTGTTGAGATCTGTGGGAGTAACCATCTCCGCTATCCAACGGATACGGATATTGTTTCTCCTGGACCTGTCTTTGAGGTCTGCCAACTTAAGCCTGTAGGAGTTGAGAGTAGTCTCAAACTCCTGGACCTTATTGTCCATCTTGTGTTCAATTTGAGATGTGCACTGGCCTACCTCTGTGATATCTTTGCGGAGCTCCGACGCCGTTGCCTGCAGCTACATTTTCATATTTGCCTGTGAGGTTTCCGTGAGCTCAGCCAGCATATTGGGCATAGTGCTCGAGGTGAGGGGCCTTTCCTCTGAGATAGTGCCAGGGGAGGATGGGGGGGGGGTAATGACCCTTCACTGGATCGGGCTTCGTTCCGGTGGTCCTTGCCAAGAAGAAAGACACCTGTTCTGCTTTAGCTGCTTTGCTCTTTTGTCTCTGCGACATGGTACACGGTTTTACATGTTTTAATGCTCGGTAGACCGATTATTTATGCTCCTGGGCACCTGAACATCGGGAGCTTCATCAACGTGCGTCCATCAAGTTCAGGCACCAAGCCACCGACAGGTGCCATTTTAATGATATAATCAATGTTATTTCTGTCACCTGTCAGTGGTTTTAATGTTGTGGCTGATCACTGTATATTGGCCATTTTTGCACAGAGCAGCACACATAGCAATCGCAGCAGCAGGTAAGTTAGGTTGAGCAGCAGTTAGTCAAATTAATTCATCAAAACTGTACATCATTAAAAAACCCATTAAGTTTTATTAAATATCATAAACCTTTTAAAAAAAATGCTAAGTTAAAATTCGATGACAGTTGTGCTCTAAGTTAATTTCACTCTCATACATTAAGTGCACCCGATTATTATTATTATGAATGTCCTGTTACATTCAGTGTATATTTTAGTTTTTCACTGCACACAAGTGACAATTTAAAAGCTTCAAGTTTGTTGCATGCCAAGTACATATTCTGAGTCTCTGTCCTGATAACCACAAGACAGCAAGTGAATCATTAAATACATATTTGATTATGTGCTTATCTTACAGGTAAATATGAAATTAAAGGTACACAGCATTTAATAATATAGTAACTAATGTGGGAATTGTCAAGAAATTAAATGAAATTCAAAGTGAATTTCAAATGTTATGCCAATATAGTTGAATTGAAAAATATATCCAAGTTACCTGTTATTTAAAAAAAAAATTATTCTGACCTACAATTTAAAATTCACTTTGATTTTTTTTTTTTTTTTAATTTTGAACAATTTATAATTTGGTGAATGGTCCATATAACTCAATAAATTATGTTTAACTATAAAACAACTATAAAACTATAAAACAATGCAACAAATTAAGTTTTATTTGTGCATTAACTGACACAAAATGGCAAGATTTTTCACATTTTTGAGGTAGCCTCCATAAAAAAAAATGTACTTATTATGACATTGCACAAAATGCACAAGCTTCCTGCTCATCAAGAATTTCGGACAGGAGCCATTTCCCACCTTTTTTATGTCAATCTTTATGGTCAGTCTTTGAGATGGATATACAACTATTTCCATTTGACTTTAAAAACCTTACAGTTAGAATTCAGTAAACTGTGGAAATGAATTCAGAAGTGAAATGGCTGTGTTGGAACTTTCTCGAAATTGAGATATTGTTTTCTTTTGGGAACATTTTGTTTCCATTAGCAAAACATGCTATCTACTGTTTATGGCATCATATTAAGTAGCATTTTAAACCTGGCCTTCAGTCTCTCAAACAAATCAAGAATGGAACATGCCAAAATATACACTTGTAAATGTTCTCTTTCATTCAGATTTCATATTGCATATGTCAAGTTGTGTGTGAGGTTTTTTTTTTTTAAAAGAAAATTCAAAAACAAGCACATAATGTTCTTGAATGATGAATGCACCTACTTGCCAAATATGTGTATGTGCAAGTAAACTGTTACTCTACTTGTGTGTATTCTACATTCTAGTAATCAATTTAATTACCATTTGTTTAGCAGGTCTGTTGTTTTTCTTTTAAGTTTATCAAACATGTCTCAGTCTCATTATCCTATAGATTGGGTATATATTGCTTTTAGTCCTCACTAGAATCAAGTTACTTAAATTCCAGGGACCACTAAACAGTCTCCTACATATCCCTGAGATTCATGATGATACCCTGGGGATTGCATCCCCCATAATGAGATACAGGCTGGATATTCAAGTTCTTTGACTATCTGTCTAATCATACAAGTTCTTAAACTCTTTCTTCCGCCTTCCTCCCACTGAAGGTCCTTCTGGGAGACATTGGATACTGGAGATGAAACAATGTAATCCCAAAGGTTACAATCTTGTCAGGCCTACAAAGCTTCCCATGATGTTGTTTTGTTTAACACGGCTCTGCCTTTGCCCTCTCTAATTGTCTACAGGAAGGCTTTTTGTTTGTTGTTTGTTGTAGCACTTTACAATCAAACTTACTGAAACATCTTGTCACCAGAATGTATGTGAACATAGGCCTGTCAATATGTTCAATCAGGAGTCTGTAAATGTAAATATACAATATACCATATGCAAATTTATAACATGAATAAGATAAGGTTTTCATGAAGTTTGAGAGAGTTTATTATTTTATTAGAATATTAGAAGTTTTATTAAATACTAATAGTTTTGCATCACATAAAAAAAAACTGGGCATTAAAGCAGTAAAAATTTTATAATTTGTTTTTATTTCTAGTGAACATTTTTCCAAACAACTACAACTGCAATAAGTGTCATTGTATTTTTCTCCTAGAATTACTATTTTCTCTAATTCTTTTTCAGCTAGGTGCCAACACGTTATTAACCTGCTAAAGATCAAATGCTTTCTTTATCGTTACTGTTATCATTACAGTAAGATCTTGTGTCAGAATGAGGGTACCAAAGTGGCGCTATACAACCCATTAATCTTAAAGGGACACTCCTGTATCCAAATATACACAAAATAGATATAGTAGATATAGTCCAAATAAAAAACATGCATGCATTTAACCCCTTAAGACCGCAGCCAAATGTACAAGTTGTGATCAAAACAAAACGTAAACAAAACCTGGCATTTGCGCTATATATCTGTCCAACCGTAATTCACCTCTTTCATATTAAATGCACCCACACTTATTATATATAATTTTATTCAGGGGAAACTGGGCTTTCGTTTAACATCAAATATTTAGGTATGGAACATAATTTAATATGAAAAAAATATTTAAAAAATGGGAGAAAATAAGAATTTTTAATTGTTTTAGTTCTACGTGACATTTTAACTGTGAATCTCAAAATACTGTTTGCTTTTACTGCAATACAATACACATATTTGTATTCAGCGATGTCTCACGTGTAAAACAGTACCCCCTATGTACAGGTATTATGGTGTTTTGGGAAGTTACAGGGTCAAATATAGCGTGTTACATATTTCAGTTTTTTCACATTGAAATTCGCCAGATTGGTTACGTTGCCTTTGAGACCATATGGTAGCCCAGGAATAAGAATTACCCCCATAATGGCATACCATTTGCAAAAGTAGACAACCCAAGGTATTGCAAATGGAGTATGTCCAGTCTTTTTTAGCAGCCACTTGGTCACAAACACTGGCCAAAGTTATTGTTAATATTCGAAAATGCAAAAAACTATTTTGAACACAAATTTTGGCCAGTGTTTGTGACTAAGTGGCTACTAAAAAAACTGAACATACCATATTTGCAATACCCTGGGTTGTCTACTATTGCAAATGGTATGCCATCAGGGGGGTAATTTTCATTCCTGGGCTACCATACAGTCTCAAAGGCAACCTGGCGAATTTTTATGTGAAAAAACTGAAATGCAAGCCTTATATTTTACTCTGTAACTTTTGAAAACACCATAAAACCTGTACATGAGGGGTACTGTTATACTCAGGAGACATCGCTGAACACAAATATTAGTGTTTCAAAACCGTAAAACGTATCACAACAATTATATCGTCAGTGTAAGTGCCATTTGTGTGTGAAAAATGAAAAAAATGTCACTGTCACTGATGATATCGTCGTTGTAATATATTTTACTGTTTTGAAACACTAATATTTGTGTTCAGCAAAGTCTTACGAGTAAAACAGTACCCCACATGTACACGTTTTATTGTGTCTTGGAAAGTTACAGGGTTAAATATAGTGCTAAAAAACTAAATTCCCTGAACTTTCGGCATGGGTTGTCAGGCAGGTCCTGCAAATTGTAATTAATAAAATGACCTAATTATGTAAAATTATTACATAAATATATACGTAGAATTATTATATATATATATGTGTGTATATATATGTGTGTATATATATATGTATATAATTTTTTTTTTTATTTGTATTTATATATACTTAGATCATATATATAATAAATATATATATGATCTAAGTATATATTTTTTAATTTCACACTGATTTAACTTATTTTATTTTATTTTCAGGCAGCAGGGGGGGTACCTGTCATTACAGGCAATCCCCCTGCTGGCACTGGGGGGGACGGCTATGCCATCCATGAGATCGCGGGGTCCTCGCAAGGACCTCGCGATCACATTGCCCAGGGGGGCCTAAGAGGACGGAGGGGGACTCCCTGGGCTCCCAGGTGAGTCCCCCATACCGCGATCGCCGGCATAGGATCGCCGGTGACTGGGTAAGTACAGAAGATCGCAGAACCTTCCCTTCTAACCCCGCTCAGACTGTCGGTGACTGTCCAATCACAGACTTCCCAATGCAGCTCAGTGAGAAGTATTTGCAGGACTGATAGGTGCTCTGGGCAATTACCTGTTTATTGAGTTTATCTCCACTGAGCTAAGTAGACCAGGAATTAACAGAACCTGTTGTCTGCTTGAAAGCCATGGGTGTGTAACCGGTTCATTTATAAAAGTGTCAATTTATATTTAATATTAAAATTAAAGGTGTCTGGACTCTGGAGTATACCTTTATGATAATAAGATATTATAGTTGTGGAATAATAACTTTAATAACATACACTGCCATTCTTAACAGCCTTTGTCTGATGTCAGAATCATGTTACTAAAGTGACTAATATTGTAATACTGTGGTTTCATAGGCATTTCAGCTAAATTGTGTTTTTGATAGGATAACTTAAAGGGACACTATAGTCACCAGAACATCTACAGCTTATTGAATTTGTTCTGTTGAGTAGAACCATTACCTTCAGGCTTTTTGCTGTAAACATTGTGTTTTCAGAGAAAATGCAGTGTTTACATTACAGCCTAGTGATAACTTTACTGGCTACTCAGATGGCTATTAGAGATCCTTCCTGGGCCATGGCTGCCTAAAATGCATCCAAACATTCAGTGTCTCCTCTATCTGCATGCAGACACTGAACTTTCCTCATAGAGATTCATTTATTCAATCCATCTCTATGAGGAGATGCTGATTAAACAGGGCTGTGAATTGTAAATTGAATTGTGCTGACTCTGCCCCTGATCTGCCTCTTTGTCAGTCTCAGCCAATCCTGTGGGGAAGCATTGTGATTGGATCAGGCCACCAATTCTGATGATGTGAGCAGACAGCTTGTTTTTCTGAGGCAAACAGCATGCAGAGTTATAGCTCCAGGCTTGAATACAAGTAAGATTTTACAATTATTCGCGAGGCATGAGGGGGACAGGGTGGCTAGATGGTGGTTTTAACCCTATAGTGTCAGGAATACATGTTTGTGTTCCTGACCCTATAGTGCTCCTTTAAGCTCCTTAAAGGTTTTTATATGGTGTTAAGAGGGATTATTTTATCAATATTGTTGGTCTAATGCAGGCAAATAGTAATGTTTACCCTTTTGCCCACTACAGTAAGTCATGTGGTGAGTTTATGACAGTTAATATGGCAAGAAGGAAGTGTGCAATCTCTTACATCCCCACACGTCCAATAGAGGCTTGTCTGTGAAACAGAAACAGTCCTAGGGGACTCCAGGTACTATAACTAATTCAATGAGAGGATGTGGTTATAGTGTCTATCGTGTCCCTTTAAGCAATAACTATGTTGACAATTCTTTCCAGCTGTACATCTGGAGATACATTTTATGTTTGATTCAATTAAATATTTTCCATTTTTTTGGTATTTCCTATTTAGATTTTTAAAACACATCATCCTAGTTTGATTTAATACCATTTCTTCCCATGGGAAAAAAATACGTTACTATGGTAATATTCTTGTTTTGCTTTCAACAAACATAATACTTGATTTCCAAACACAGCTACAGGGTAAATATATATGCAAAATGGATATTAAATAAGTACCTTGTAATACCTTTCTTGTTGGACTAACAGAATTGTGGAATAACAAACTTTTTAAAGTCCAAAGTATTTCTGAGAAAAAAACGACAGAGAAGTTGGGTTGTGCAACAGTGGTTAAAGCACCATGAGAGTGCAGATAATACATAGTTAGGTTAGGGTAAGGAGAAAAATCGCTTTAGACTTGAAAAAGGAAGGATCTCTCGAAAACTTGTTCTTCCAAAATTCTGTTAGTCCAATAAAAAGATAAAACAAGATACAAATGGCAGCTGGTATTGCATTATATATCATGAATATCAGTAAAAATAAGAAAATCAATTAATTGTCAACCGAAGAAAACACAGAGCCTTTTATTACACTGGGAAAGCATTTTATATTCAAACTAGGAAAGCTACAATTTCTGGGGAAATTGTGTGAAGTGTTCTTGCTTCCACCAGTAGTCTACAACTGGAGTGGGCGGAGTAACTGGGTGGAGTGGCTTGAGTAACTGTTGTGTGGTTGGAGTGGCTGGAGTAACTGTGGAAAGGTTGGACTGGACAGAGTAACTTTATGAAACATTGATTAGCTGTATTGTTGTAACATTGTATGTTACTGTTTTTCTGTTGGAGGTATAACGAATTGACTAACATGGAAATATATTTATTAAATGTGATAGTGCTCACTTTTGTGTTAAAACTGTAGGATTGGCAGCAGTTTAGAGAATGTGTTTCATCTAGCAGCCTCTGTGTTCCGGAACACTCTGCTGGCTGCTCACACACCTGGGTTCCTATGGCAACTCACTCTACAGCAAGTTAAAAACAAACTGCTCCAAATTGTCGTATTTTAAAAATATTTGATATCCTACAGCGAAGAGCTTTATATTGTGAGAATCACAAGACCCCGACCTACATTTTAATGCATAGTATGTCTCTGAAATATTGAAAATGAAGGCACAGTCCCAGTTGAAATTGCCCTTCACATTTGATCTGGCTAGAGTGGAGTTTCAATGAATGTCAATGGACAGCGTTAGTTGCAAACAAATGGTCATATTGTGAAAACTATCAGGACTATGGCTTAGCCGTGGACATTTTTAGTGGCAGCAGGGATAGCTGAACATTTTGATATACTATCCTTACCTTTTTGTGTCATTTTACCCCACTCCCTCTAGCATGTAAGCTCATTGAGCAGGGCCCTCAACCCCTCTTTTCCTGTGTGTCCAAATTGTCCGGTTACAACTACATGTCTGTTCGTCCACCCATTGTAAAGCGCTGCGGAATTTGACGGCGCTATATAAATATCAAAATAATAATAATAATATACGATTTGTGTAGATGGGCTTAAAAATGAGGGAGTGGTGGCAGTTTAGAAATCATGTCCTGATTTCTCAGCTTTTGTCAGCTCCCACTCTAGTTTTGAGCATTTCGCCATTCATTCCTATGGGACCAATTTCACCACAAGAATGGCGATATTCGGTATACGGTATATTAATGTCTATGTAGTGTAAAAACTGTGGGAGGAGTTAGGGTGGTAAATTTGGCTATAATAAGAATAATATATATGTAAGATAACATTAAGTGGTCTTGCTATGCAAGAACACTTAATGAGAAATAACAGTCATGACAGAAGAGCAAATCCAGCAAAACACAATTTTA
Organism: Pelobates fuscus; assembly: GCF_036172605.1. Taxonomy (NCBI): domain Eukaryota; kingdom Metazoa; phylum Chordata; class Amphibia; order Anura; family Pelobatidae; genus Pelobates; species Pelobates fuscus. The sequence continues at coordinate 230,262,439 of NC_086318.1, forward strand.
TAACCTGTTGACTAGATTCCTTGTTTTGTCATTTAAGATTAGTGATTTAGGAAGAGAGGTCCCTAAAAGTCAAAGCCTCTGCTGCCAAACTGGATAAAAAATTAGACTCCTTAATAAAAACACATTTAGACCGTCTTGGAATCTGGAATCCAAGTCAGGGCTCATTTATAAAACAGTTGCTAAATATTAGTTGTGAACTATTGTTATAACTAATAGTAGATAGATTTTTGTGGCTTAAAAGACAGACTAGTTTTAAGCCTTGTTTTGCAACCTACTATTACTAACATCCATCCCTACAGATACTATCCAAATGTTTAATCATGACTCGGATATAGCACAGTGAAAGTTGTATTTTCCAAGTCAGACAAACACTGGACAATATAATCATCCTGAACATGCACACTTCACCTGCACTCAAGTAAGCACTTTGGTCATGGAATGGTCATAGGACTCAGGGTACTGGAGAGTAGAGGACTGCCAAGGGGATACCATTAGATATTGCATTTAAGAACAGCAGTCACCAACAAAAATATGCAGGCAATGGTGCAAGGAATCTGGTTCCACCAATCCAATATATAGTCACATATGATAAGTACTATCGAGCACTCTATGGTGTCAGATATATCCCTTCATTAATCACCCATTAGTAGCAGCAATGTTTTGATTTAATGTCTTTTTCAAGCAATGTGGATACCATTAACATCAAACTGCAAGACCGTATTGTATCCCACTGCTTTAACCTTTCAGTTAATGTTCTAGTCCTGTTTTTATTGTTACTCCTTAGTATGTCATTGTACCCCACTGCTTTAGCCTTTGATTTAATGATCCAGTCCTGTTTTTATATTTACCCCTTGGTACGAATTCTCTTCTATTTCCTACTCTCTAGCTCATTGTACATGGTTAATGTACATGGTTAATGTACATGGTTTCTGTAAAGAGGTTTAGGTTTGGTATATTTGATATGTATGACTATATTGTAATCTGTTTTACCTGTGAGCTGTGCAAATATAGCAATTTTACTTACCATTTGTTTAGACCAGTTTTTTTCCCAACCCACTACTCATCGACTACCATCAGGTTTTGTCAGTATTTCCATTTTAATAAAAAAGGGAAATACATAAATCCTGGACTGTTGGTGGTCCATGAGGACTGGGTTGGGGACCACTGGCTAATTTTTTTTTTATTACTGGTATTTATAATGCGCCAACAGATTCCGCAGCGCTGTACAATTAGTGGAGAGCATACAATATACACAGACAAATACAAAAGGTAGAGAGGGCCCTGCCCATAAGCTGAGATCTAGCCATTTAAGCTCTTTTATACAAAGTGCTTAGCTAGATAGCCCGTGAGCTTACAATCTAAAGTATACCGTGGGGATTTGAGACAAGAGGTAGCATGGGGAAATTTGGAAGTGATGGCTAAATAAGTAAACAGAGAGTTGCAGCTATTGGTATAGAGGGAATGAAGAGGTACATGAGTGAGAATTTTAAACATCTGGACGAGAATGCTATAAATTTAGGGGGAACCTGGGTGGGCGGGAAGGTGGGTGGAGCCGAGTAGAATTAAAGAGGTTGTTACAGAGATGGCATGGGAAATGGGCCTAGGGAGGGAGTAGAGATAAACAGTTATATCAAGGTATTTACAGCTAGGGGTGGCAAGCATGGGGGGGAGGAGTGGCATGGGAAAAGAAACAGCTGTGATTTACAATTTAGAATTTTGGCAATCAAATCCTAACAGCCAGATTATTAATTAATACATGTAGCTGCAAGTACAGGATACTACAGTAGTACACTATAGATAACAATGAAAACATTATAAGAAAGTAATCTGGTGGCAAAGGTGAAAGAAATACGGTGGAGGTTCTTCGGAATTTCAATGTGTACCTTAACCCCTTAAGGACACATGACATGTCTGACATGTCATGATTCCCTTTTATTCCAAAAGTTTGGTCCTTAAGGGGTTAAAGATGTAGCGTTCATATGAAGAGGCTTGCAGCAAAGGTGGTATAGGAAATGGGCCTAGGGAGCGAGTAGAGATAAACAGTAATAGGACTATGGCTTAGACCATATCTCTTGGTATTTGCAAGTGTAAACGTTTTTGAGGGGGAGTATGGGTTGTGAGTAAGCTATAATCCATATGTGCATTGTCTGCACAGCAATATTAACTCTGTGTCCCCACACTAAAGCCCGTATACTTTATTTTTGACGATCTTTATTTTCGTGAGTTTTCCGTTATATTTGTGAAAAAGTTGGTAAGAGAATAAACGTTACATAAGAAACAGTCATTGTCACCATACAAAAAGCATGGAAACAGTGATTCAATTCGTGATATGAAGTTTAAATAATGCATTTCTTACAATAAAACACTGAAACTGTATGAAGTACTGAATAACAACATAGGAAATCACACAGTTATAATATCTTGTATCACATGTGACGGCACTGGGAACTGTGGATGGTACCATTGCTATCTGCCACTTTGAAGTATGAGGTAAACTCTATAGTGGTACCTCAGATATCAGTAGGAGAAGATAGAAAAGAGGTGGATGAGAAGAGTGCAGAGGGATGGAGGGAAGAGGGGAAGAAGAGATCTGGGGAATAAAAAAAAAAAAAATGAATTATATGAAATATTCTGGCACTGGCGTATATAGGCAGCCCCTCTCAACAGTCCACCCGGCAGTGGGGAGGCAAAGTTCACAATCCAATACCAGAGGAAACCCCCCTCCCCCCTTCCCCACCTCATCTAAAGTGACCAATTAATCCAGGAAGTCAATAGCACCCCGCTCTCCCACCTTAGTAGCCTGAACTGGTCCAAGAGACACACCCCAGCATTCCCTATGTAGTTGATAGTTTGCTTTATATTTTATGATATTTATAAAACAAAACAAAAAATAATATAATCTTTATTGGAAAATACGTATAACTACGAGCTCCTCCTCCAGCAAGGATACATACAACAGTCATGGTTGCCAGACATCCAGTCCTTTCACAAAAGGCGTCAGTCTGCTCCTTCATAGATCTAACATCCTCTACATCTCCACCATGTTACGAAGGGTGGGAATAGTGCATTGTTTTCAACGGGCTTGAATTAATGCTTGTGCCACATAGAGCATATGTATATGTGTCAAGGAGGGCTTAAATGTGAAAATTGGGGCTGAGGTATACGATAGTAGTATTGTCAGTGGGTCAAAGTCAATCATCTCGCCTGTAATGTTAATCATGGCTGTGTGTACCTGCTTTCAGAAGGGCTGCAGCTCCCTATAGCTCCACCATATGTGTTGTATTACGCTCCTGTCATCCCCACAACACCAACATCTATCTGAAAAGATGGGAGAGATCCTATGAATATGGTCAGGTGTCATGTACAATATCATGAGAATTTTATAATCACGGTAGTCTGTTGCAACTTGGAACTGGGCAAACACATTTCCATAATTTTTTTACCACTATCCGACAGTGAGATCCCTACACCCTCCTCCCACCTTGAGACAAAAGCCAGATGGGAAGCCCCCACTTTATTGCGCTATACCCCTACAGTAAATTCCTTACCCCCTCGCCCACAATGCTTCTCTATTCCCCACAATACTACCCTTATCCCAGACAGGAATTCCCCCACAATACTGCCCCTTCTCCCACACTAGAGCCCTTTGAGAGTTTCTAAACATTTCTTACAGCCTATTCACTACAGCCCTCACTCCCCTCAAAACTACAACCCCTATACAGTACAGCCCACATCTTCCCACACCACAGCCCCTACCCTCCTTAAACAACATTCCTTATATTTACCTCATACACAACTGCTCCTATGGCCCACAAACAAACATGCTAAAGTCTGACACACTATAGCCTCTAACCTGTCACATGCATACACATTTCAGAAATAATTTCCCCCCACACAAACACTTCAACTACTATCCACACGCAGACTACATCCCCTACCCCTCCACACACACACTGCACTACAAACAATTCTATCCAAACCCACTATACCCCACAAGCAACCTCCACCCACAACTCTATCCCATAATCACTGTCCTCCCACACAAGTAATGCCACAAGCATCAATACAGTTTTGTTGTTTGTTAGTTTTTAGCAATTTTGAGCAGAAGATGGCTGGCTAATTCTCTCTAACAACTGGAGTCAATAGAAAACAATAGATCTGCTGTTATGATGTTTACTCATAACTTTGCTTTATACTCTTTGAAGTGGGCACCATATAAATAGAGCTATAAGATGAAAGACTGCTTATGAGGTGTCTTTATTGTTTCTTGTCAGCACAAGGAACATGGTCTCTTAACACCTCAATTGCACCTGCTTTTATTTTCTTCTTACATGTCTACATTTTATGGCTTGCTTATGAACTCAACCACAGCGCTTCTTAATAAATTGAATAATCATAGGTGATCTCATCTAGATAGCCACCTATGGCTTTGCTCTGGATGGGGCCTCTCCTGAAAAAAGTGGTCTTGCATTTTATCTTGCAACTGGCCACACAAACTCTAGAGCCATCTCTGAGCCACCTCTGCCCATACATCTTTCCTCACTTTCACACTCTTGTTGAACGTCACACAATTATAACAACCTTATTTCAATTAACCTGTAGTGCTTAAACCCTTTCTTTTCTTGTGATTTTTGGAGCACTCGCTGTCTGTGTAGCAAACTCACAGCCCCCTATGGCCTGTTTGTTCCTAAGTCCTTCAACCTCTTAGAAATTACTGAAAATTTAGTATTTTTTTTAGCAATCCTCGCTGTGGAAACGTTCTATGATGGATTTGCAGTTGTTTCAGCTCAGTAATAAGGGACCAACAATTTTTCAAGATTTTTTAAGATAATACCATTAAAATGTTATCCTTCGTATAACTTCGTATAACTTCGTATACTTCTGTTCAAAAAAACAAAGAGCGAATCACTTCAATAATTTCCATATGACTAAAATCCACAGGTAGACCTATCATTGCAGAAATTAACTCAGCACTCTCAACCCTATAACAAGGCATCCTTACTTTTCATGAAAAAAGTTAAGTGCTATTTGCAGGATACAAGTGACTTTTTGTTAGAGATTTAGGAGATGAAGGTTACTGAGGAAGACATCCTTGTTTCATTTGATATATGAAGCCTGTTTGCATCTATCATCAATTCTGAAGAGATCCAGTGGTTTGATGTTTTCCCTTTGCTTGAAATTGATGACACCAAGAAAGATTTTCTTATCGTCTTGTTACAAATTGTTCTGGAAAAAATTACTGTATATATATACTGGTAATCATTAAATCCAAATCAAGGGGATTTCTAATGGCTCAAACTTGGCACCCACATATGCCAACATTTTTATAATCACTTTGAAGAATAGTTTATTTATCATTATCCATTGTTGTTATTATTATTATTATTATTATTATTGCCATTTATATACAGGGAGTGCAGAATTATTAGGCAAGTTGTATTTTTGAGGATTAATTTTATTATTGAACAACAACCATGTTCTCAATGAACCCAAAAAACTCATTAATATCAAAGCTGAATATTTTTGGAAGTAGTTTTTAGTTTGTTTTTAGTTATAGCTACTTTAGGGGGATATCTGTGTGTGCAGGTGACTATTACTGTGCATAATTATTAGGCAACTTAACAAAAAACAAATATATACCCATTTCAATTATTTATTTTTACCAGTGAAACCAATATAACATCTCAACATTCACAAATATACATTTCTGACATTCAAAAACATAACAAAAACAAATCAATGACCGATATAGCCACCTTTCTTTGCAAGGACACTCAAAAGCCTGCCATCCATGGATTCTGTCAGTGTTTTGATCTGTTCACCATCAACATTGCGTGCAGCAGCAACCACAGCCTCCCAGACACTGTTCAGAGAGGTGTACTGTTTTCCCTCCTTGTAAATCTCACATTTGATGATGGACCACAGGTTCTCAATGGGGTTCAGATCAGGTGAACAAGGAGGCCATGTCATTAGATTTTCTTCTTTTATACCCTTTCTTGCCAGCCACGCTGTGGAGTACTTGGACGCGTGTGATGGAGCATTGTCCTGCATGAAAATCATGTTTTTCTTGAAGGATGCAGACTTCTTCCTGTACCACTGCTTGAAGAAGGTGTCTTCCAGAAACTGGGAGTTGAGCTTGACTCCATTCTCAACCCGAAAAGGCCCCACAAGCTCATCTTTGATGATACCAGCCCAAACCAGTACTCCACCTCCATCTTGCTGGCGTCTGAGTCGGACTGGAGCTCTCTGCCCTTTACCAATCCATCCATCTGGCCCATCAAGACTCACTCTCATTTCATCAGTCCATAAAACCTTAGAAAAATCAGTCTTGAGATATTTCTTGGCCCAGTCTTGACGTTTCAGCTTGTGTGTCTTGTTCAGTGGTGGTCGTCTTTCAGCATTTCTTACCTTGGCCATGTCTCTGAGTATTGCACACCTTGTGCTTTCGGGCACTCCAGTGATGTTGCAGCTCTGAAATATGGCCAAACTGGTGGCAAGTGGCATCTTGGCAGCTGCACGCTTGACTTTTCTGAGTTCATGGGCAGTTATTTTGCGCCTTGGTTTCTCCACACGCTTCTTGCGACCCTGTTGACTATTTTGAATGAAACGCTTGATTGTTCGATGATCACGCTTCAGAAGCTTTGCAATTTTAAGAGTGCTGCATCCCTCTGCAAGATATCTCACTATTTTTAACTTTTCTGAGCCTGTCAAGTCCTTCTTTTGACCCATTTTGCCAAAGGAAAGGAAGTTGCCTAATAATTATGCACACCTGATATAGGGCGTTTATGTCATTAGACCACACCCCTTCTCATTACAGAGATGCACATCACCTAATATGCTTAATTGGTAGTAGGCTTTCGAGCCTATACAGCTTGGAGTAAGACAACATGCATAAAGAGGATGATGTGGTCAAAATACTCATTTGCCTAATAATTCTGCACGCAGTGTAGTTCCATGAATATGTGCGATCTTCATTTCACTACATTAATGAAATGAAGGCATTATGGCATGGCATTCTTAGAGGTGTTTTATCATGTTTTTCTAATGATATTGCATTTACCATGTTTCAAATCCTAACAGGATTCATTTTTGGAAACCACATGGCTCAGAGATGGTTGCAGATCTGTACACAAATCCCACTAATTGAAATATATTGTTGCGTTTTGAAAGTGCTCACTCTGATAATCTTTTGTTAGCTTTCCCACAAATCAGTTTTACATGGTCAAATGTATGCTGTTAATGAAACTTGTGAACTTTCAACTTACATTAAGGGAGATGTCTCAGAAATTCCTCCATAAAACATATTCTAATCCTATCCTATAAAAAGGATATCCTAATCCGATCTTTCCAAACACTATGCCCTCCCCCACCCCCTGTTAATTCTTTTAATAGTTGTCCCACCGTGGGGCACTTTATTGGATTAGGAGGTTGTTTATTTTTTTTTTTATTACAACAGTGAGCAGCCACAGGCTGTTTAGTAGACATGCCTATACTCTTGCCATAGCGAGAAGGGCAGGAGGGAGATTTCAAACTCCCTGTTTTGCTTATACTAAGTAATTTTTACCTAGTATTAGTAAAGTTGGCTGAAAGACCAATTTTGATATTTCAGCCTTTTAGTAGATAGCCCCCAATGCCGTGGGAATTAGGGGGCTATTTACTAAGTGGCTGTAAGATGCAGCCGTGGCACGAATCAGACCGGCACTTCATTCATTCAAATGAAATTTCAAACCAAACAAAGCACGAATGGACAAACTGTACTAATTCTGTTAGGACAAAATTCTGTGAATTTGTCGTCGCCCTACTTTGTCTTATGTTTTAAAGAAAACTAGATCAGGTAGGAAGAAAAGAAGAACATATTCTGAGAGAGGAAGATAAGAGGAAACAATAAGAGATCTGCATGACAGTGCTGCTTTAAAATTAAACAATATTTTTTTCATACAAATCAGCATTTGTTGTATACTTTATATAATGTCCTTCTGGTCTGGTCTACATCGGAGAAACTACAAATTAGGAAAAGTCTGTCTAAACAACGTTCAGGCATTTGCACTAACAAAAACTTGATAAGCCAGTACCTGCACACAAAGATCTCTTAAAAGCATGATAGGCCCCTGGCAAAGCAGTGCATTGGGGCCCTGCCTACACAACTACTCACATGAATAAAAATGTAAATCAGGGTCGGACTGACCGGTCGGGCACTTCGGACATGGTCCGAGGGCCCGGCCAGGAGGGGGGCCCGCCATCAGGGGGCCCGGCGGCACACTCTGAGGGGGCCGGCCGCCCCTTTAAAGGCTGCAGCCGCCTGAGCGCTCTCTTAAGAGCCTCAGGTGGCTGCAGCTTCTCCCCTCCCCTCCCCTGTAGCGTGGCCGAGCTGCTCTCCGGTCCGCGGTGCCCGGCCGGAGTGATAGGAAAGTGCACACTCAGTGTGCACCTTCCTTTCAGTCCGGCCGGGTACAGGAAACAGAAACTCCTGTTCCGCGCGGAGTTTCTGTTTCCTGTACCCGGCCGGACTGACAGGAAGGTGCACACTCAGTGTGCACCTTCTTATCACTCCGGCCGGGCATCGCGGACCGGAGAGCAGCTCGGCCACGCTACAGGGGAGGGGGTAAGAACAGAGAGGGAGGGGGTGGAGGGGGTAAGAACAGAGAGGGGGAAGGGGTAAGAACAGAGAGGGAGGGGGATGGGGGTAAGAACAGAGAAGGAGGGGGGGAGGGGGTAAGAACAGGGAGGGGGGGAAGTGTAAGAACAGAGAGGGGGGGAGGGGGTAAGAACAGAGAGGGAGGGGGGAGGGAGTAAGAAGAGGGGGGAGTAAGAAGAGAGAGGAAAGGGGGTAAGAAGAGAGGGAGGGGGAGTAAGAAGAGGGGGAGGGAAGAGTAAGAAGAGGGGGGAGGGAAGAGAAAGAAGAGGGGGGAGGGGGGTAAGAAGAGGGGGAAGTAAGAAGAGGGGGGAGGGGGTAAGAAGAGGGGGGAGTAAGAAGGGGTAAGAAGAGGTGGAGGGGGGAGTAAGAAGAGAGAGGAAGGGGGGTAAGAAGAGAGGGAGGGGGAGTAAGAAGAGAGAGGAGGTAAGAAGAGAGGGGGTAAGAAGAGAGAGGAAGGGGGGTAAGAAGAGAGGGAGGGGGAGTAAGAAGGGGGGGAGGGAAGAGTAAGAAGAGGGGGGAGGGAAGAGAAAGAAGAGGGGGAGGGGGGTAAGAAGAGGGGGGAGTAAGAAGAGGGGGGAGGGGGTAAGAAGAGGGGGGAGTAAGAAGGGGTAAGAAGAGGTGGAGGGGGGAGTAAGAAGAGGGGGGAGTAAGAAGAGGGGGAGGGGGTAAGAAGAGGGGGGAGTAAGAAGGGGTAAGAAGAGGTGGAGGGGGGAGTAAGAAGAGGGGGAGGGGGGAGTAAAAAGAGGAAGGGGGAGTAAGAAGAGGGGGAGGGGAGTAAGAAGAGGGGGAGTAAGAAGACGGGGTAGGGGGGAGTAAGAAGAGGGGGGAGGGGGTAAGAAGAGGGGGAGGGGAGTAAGAAGAGGGGGGAGTAAGAAGAGGGAGGAGTAAGAAGAGGTGGGAGTAAGAAGAGGGGGAGGGGGGAGTAAGAAGAGGGGGAGAGTAAGAAGGGGGAGTAAGAAGAGGGGGAGGGGGGAGTAAGAAGAGGGGGAGGGTAAGAAGAGAGTGAGGGGGGAGTAAGAAGAGGGGGGGAGTAAGAAGGGGGGTAAGAAGAGGGGAGGGGGAGTAAGAGGAGGGCAATTGCCCCCTCCCCTGTCTGCAGGCACCGTGTGGGCAGCCGGCAGGGGAGGGAGGAAGAGAGGACCCGGGAGCTCAGCCTGCAGCTCCTCTGGGTCCTTCTTGCGCGAGCACAGATCGATGCCGCGGTTACCACGGCAACGTTACGGCTCTTGCGAGAGTAAACTCTAGCCCTGGAGCTACGGGTTAGAGTTCACTCTCAACACTATGACCACCAGGGATTCCTGGTGGTCGCAGTGGTGAGAGTGAACTCTAGCCCCATAAACACACTGCCCCCACACACCATACACATTCACACACTGCCCCCCATGCACACACACTGCCCCCACACCATACACATTTACACACATTGCCTCACACACACACACACACATACACTGCCCATCCATACACACACAGCCCCCCATACTAACATTGCCACACACATACACAGCCCCCTCATACACACATTGCCCCACACACCCTACACATTCACACACTACACCCCCTCACACACACTGAACCTTTCACACACACTGCACCCCTTACACATTGCACCACTGCTCCTATACCCTACTACAGCCTCATATCCCAGCAGACCCCAAGTAAGTTGTCAAACTGTTCTTAAACGGTTTGACTACTTACTCTGGGAGGGGGGCCCGACCCTCCTGGCACCATAACGACTACACAGAGCAGTAGTGGTTATTGTGCATGGATTATTTCTTTAAATAATCTACAAGTGCCCCAGTAGCCAGCAAGCCAGCCAGCCCACCGGCCGGCCAGCCAGCCCACCGGCCGGCCAGCCAGCCCACAGGCTGGCCAGTAGCCAGCCAGCCAGCCCACAGGCCACCAGTTAGGCTTACAGCCAGCAAGCCCACAGCCAGCAAGCCACAGCCTGCCAGCCAGCAAGCCACAGCCTGCCAGCCGCAGCCAGCAAGCCAACAGCCTGCCAGCCGCAGCCAGCAAGACCACAGCCTGCCGGCAGTAGCCAGCAAGCCCACAGCCTGCCAGCAAGCCCACAGCCTGCCAGCCGCAGCCAGTAAGCCCACAGCCTTCCAGCAAGCCCACAGACTGCCAGCCAGCAACAGTAATTAAGGTAAGAGGAGCCAACTTGGCCTAGGTATCAGCGAGCTATGTTGTGTTGCTATATTGTGAATAGGAACCAGAGTGTTGGAGAGACCCCCATCCAGGCCCCATTAGACTCCATTGTAGTCTCTAATGGGACCTGGAGGAAATTCTTTCTAACACACTCTCTAAAGGACACTGAGATAGCCTCTGCTAGAATGCTCCCCCCCTCCATGGCCCATTAGCCCTCAATTGTAGTCTCTACTGGGGCCTGGAGGCAACTGTTTCCAGCAGGGACACTGAGATGGCCTCTGTTAGAAAGACCCCCTTCCAAGCCTATTAGACTCTAATAGGGCCTGCAGGGGATTCTTTCTAACACACTCTCTAAAGGACACTGAGATAGCCTCTCCTAGAAAGACCCCCCTCCATGGCCCATTAGCCCTCAATTGTAGTCTCTACTGGGGCCTTGAAGGGATTATTGCACTTTTGTTCCTTGTGTCTAAAGATTGTGTAGGGTGTGGCTGGAGGCGGTGCATGGAGGCGGGACATGGGTGGCGCTTGCTGCGGAGTATGGGTGGGGCCGGTAAGGGGGCCCTTGATTTATTTTGCCCGGGGGCCCTGAGGGTTCTCAGTCCGCCCCTGATGTAAATCATCGATAAAATTAAGCTTATATTTATTGTTGTTTTTGTTAAGGTCAAGATATGTATTTGCAGCAGAAAGATTGTATGTACAGATAACAGCTGATACTGAGGTAATTAGTCCACCAGAACAATTTAATAAAGAGGGTTTGAAGGTTCTCAATACATTTACCGGAATAATATACGGACATACATGGGGCCCTGTCTGCACATCCTCTTAAGTGCAATTGTACAGTGTCAAAAATTCAAGTGGTCGAACATTGATTCTGTACAATTCGTTTTGTATAAGGTGTGTGCACCCCACCTTAGAAGTGCTGGTCTTCCCTACTGTTTTTCTCTCAGTTAAAAGCTAGTCACAGATACCTGCAGCTACTGATCGTGATAGTGATTTTATTTTACTTGTTTGTATTTATCAGATTTCATATTGGTAATAAATTCAGGTTTCTTTACTAGGTCTGATATTTAAAAACCAGTGTTGTGGCAAAGCAAAAAGTGATTTACTAGCTGTAGCATCTCAGCCCTGATACTAAACAATAAATATAATATTTTTATAATACTAAAAAAGCTTTCAACTTCAGTGAAAATGTATCATAAAAAACATAGGACTTGCAGCTTTAATAGATGTTTGCAAGATAGTGTTGTAGTTGATGTAAAAAAAATAAATAAATCAATTTTAAAAAGTAACTTATTTGGACCCCTAGCAAATGGATAGGTATTTTTTAACTATTTGAGACTAGTCCTATTTAGTGAAGAGTTTGGGATTTTGTTTTGACATTAGTGTCAGAGGAAAAAATTTAAACGTCCTAAAATTTGGAAAAACAAAAACATGAATTTACATTTTTAATTAAGTATACAATTTCATTTAGTAGTGGTAACTTGAAAATATCTTGAAAAAGGAAAAAATAGCAAAATTAGAAAAAAGTGTGTGAAAATTTAACCTTTTGTTCCCTTAAAGTTTAGTTTTTTCCTATGTCTTATATGTCAGTTCTCATATGACCAATATTTGCTATTTAGTGTATAGGCATCTTATAATTTTCTGTAAACAGGTACGTTACGCTAAAGTATTATTTTAACAAAGCCACATACATGCAATATTCTGTTACGGGAGTTAGTCGAACAATCCATTTCCCAGTAAACATTTTTTTGTTCAGGTAGTTGGTGGTTAACATCAGTGATTTATATTTTCCAGCCCAGATTCCTTCATTCACAGTTCACTGCTGAACACTTTGATGAATGTGCTTGGTGTGTTGTTTTTGCCATTTGTTATATTTAGGCATTTTGCAAATATTGCTTTAGTTCAACTGATGAAGGATAGATTAATTTAGTATTTTCTCATTAAGAGATTTATAATGGCAAAACAGAGACATAATTGAAACCATAAACTCCTACTGTGCAGCCAAACATGACTAATCCTCTTTAGTTACTATTTATTAAATATGTATAATACTTGGAAATTTATATTAATTGTATTGAACTGAAAAGTTGCAAAAATTTTAATTTAGACCAAAATAGCAGAAAAATTGTACAACTCTGCTATAGTCACAGATTGCCTATTTTAGCCTGAATTGTTTGATTCACTTTTCAGTACACTAAAAGTAATTGTTTAGTAAATAAGCCTTGTATTTATTTAGCAATAAATATTGTAAAATGGCAAAGAAGTAAGAAATGTAGGCCATCAAAGCCAAACTGTAAAATAAGCTGAGTTTCTCGTTCAGCTATGTTAGACAATATTTGCCTGCCAGTTCTGCACTATTCCCAGTTCAGTGTAAAAATCCCGGTGAGCATTTGCAGGTGTGCTCATGGGTGAAGGCATGTGTATCAATGGCATGCATGTTTAAGGGTATGCATAGTGTAGTTGATTCTTTAGGTATCTAGTGCCAGAATGTGTTGCTTTAAGTAAGCATCTGAATGTGCAAATACAAGAATATTTTTGTGAGTAGTTTAAGATTTTTAATGCATGTGCATTTGTATATAGTTTCATAATGTGTATATGAATTTTGGGTTAAATATGTATATCGTTTCAGAGGTTGTGAATGGTGGGTTGTATGTGTGTGCAATGACAGTATGCAAAAATGTAACTATGGCAGTATATGCAGGAGGTTATTGGAAGTTTCATAGTGTATGAATGTAGAGTTCCGTATGTTAGTAGTCCAAGTGTGTGTATTTAGGTGTGTATATGTGTGTGTTGTCAGCATGAATGCATTTTCTTAATGTAGAGTGTGTTAGGTATGCTGGTGTGTTATGGAGTGTGTATGTGAATACAGGAGCATATCAATATATATGTACACACGGGAATGAATGTTTGTATGAATGCAAAAATACATTTGTGTGTTATACCAATGCATCTACTTACAGAATGTCAGTCTGGGTGTGTAAACACAGGAGTTAGTGAATGCAGGGTTATATTAGAAAGGCAATTTAACCCAAAACAAGATAACGCACGACCTCATGACATTAGAAACCCAAAATAAATTAAAACCCTCCAAATCTTTATCCAAGAAGATAAACAAACTCCAGAATGAACTACAATATTTGCCCTTGAAACTCACACAATACACACAGGGCAATAAAGCAGGCAAACTCTTAGTAAACAAACTCAAGGCCAGGCGCATCCAGTCCAAAATCCCGTACATCCATTCTCACTCCGAGGGCAACCTATATAACCCAGAAGACATAGTAAATGAACTGGCACAATACTACCATAATTTATATAACCTTAAAGACGACACATCTACATCCCAACCAAGCAACATGAATATACAATCCTTTTTAGAAGGTGTTACCTCACTACCCCGACTAACCCTAGCTCAAAGTACGACTCTAGACAGACCTTTCACGGAAGATGAGGTCACAAAAGCCATTCAATCCATTCCGAAGCAGAAAGCTCCAGGACCAGACGGGCTATCTAATTATTATTATCACCAGCTGACATCCACCTTGGTACCATATCTCACTTTACCTTTTAACGACATAAAACACTCCGTTACCATGCCCAAAGAGATGCTGGAAGCCCACGTAGTAACGCTCCCTAAGCCAGGCAAACAACCCACTGTCTGTGGAAACCTTAGACCCATCTCCTTGTTAAATGCTGATGTTAAGTTGTACGCAAAATTGTGGGCAACTAGACTCAAACCTTTATTTAGTGTCAGTAGAAAAAGCTGGCTTTGTTCCTGGTAGACAAGCAGGTGACAATACTAGACACTTCATGAACCTAACAAAGTGGGCCAAGAAAAGCAATCAGAAGGGGGTTATTCTAGTGCTTGACGCTGAAAAGGCGTTTGATTGGTTACACTGGGAATATATGATAATGACGCTTGCCAAACTGGGTTTTTCTACTTCTACCCTACCCTATACTCCTCAAAATGTATCATGCATAACTCTGTCAATGTTATTACTGTAGCTCAATAACAGTTATGAGATAGGATGTACTAATCCAGTGCTCTGCGTAGCACTTAAGCTGATATGTAATGCTCCTCCCCCCCCCCACTTCCTTTTCTTCTTTCTGTACCCCTTTGCTCATATTTATTTTATACTTTGTTCGACAAGAATTTGGCAAAAACTCAATAAAAATCAGACACTGAAAAAAAAAGAAAGGCAATTTTGTGAGTGTGTGTCTAAATGCTGGGTGGATACTCTCAGCACCATTACTACTGCATGTCTCGGTATTGGTTATGGCGCTTAGAGTATACCTATAAATTAGACCACTATAAGACATTTCTCTTTTCTGTCACTTTTTGCTGTCTCACTGTCCCAACAGTTCTTCCTATCACTTGCATCTCTCTGAAATAGCACCAACTTTTTCTCTCTATATCTCTGATCAGTCCCCATCTCTCTCAATCACTTCTTATCTTGACAGGCGCATCATCGCCATATGGGCTAGTGGAATAAAAGGCTCACCTTATTATCTTACCCAATAAGACGATAAACACTGATGTTATATGGGTCGTGTAAGTCCACAGCTATTTTAAATATACTAATTATAACTTAACATGGACCATGAATAAAGTCATTGCCCCTAACCCCACCCTGTGACATAACATATCCCATACGTCATAAAAAGGCAATGACCCATATTTGTAAGCAATAAACATATACATATAACAAACAATCAACACCATAACTATAATACATAAAGTGTTATTTTACTTCAATAGCCATAGTAGGGATATACCCGGATACCCCTACCCTACCAGGTTCTGAGCTACCGATGAGCTTGAAATCTACCAAACCTAACATGAACCATCTTAAACTCTTCCTAATCAGTTGAATAACTACTACTTAGACTTCAGCTCACTAACCCCGCCGCTGTGACAAAATGGCGACAAACCATTGCAAACCCCAAACCTCTTAGGGAGGGAGGGACAAATTCAGCCAGGTAAGTAATTTAAACTGAGGAAATCTAATCTGGTTGCCTATTTATACTGGATCAGCCCACTAGCAAAACTATCATATCACTTCACACTGTTCACCTAAGCCCGCCTTCTAGCTCTATCAAGCCCTTTATCAACTAAGCTGCCCTCGTTCCTTGGAGCTACATAGTAGCCTGCACTTGTTTTTGTCTCTCTAACAGTCCCTACTTGTCTCTCCTTTTGTCTTTATCTCAGCCCCACTTGTGTATCCCTTTATCTCTTTATAAGCATCCACTTGTATCTCTCTCTGTCTTTTTATCAGCCCCCACTTGTACAGGGAGTGCAGAATTATTAGGCAAATGAGTATTTTGACCACATCATCCTCTTTATGCATGTTGTCTTACTCCAAGCTGTATAGGCTCGAAAGCCTACTACCAATTAAGCATATTAGGTGATGTGCATCTCTGTAATGAGAAGGGGTGTGGTCTAATGACATCAACACCCTATATCAGGTGTGCATAATTATTAGGCAACTTCCTTTCCATTGGCAAAATGGGTCAAAAGAAGGACTTGACAGGCTCAGAAAAGTCAAAAAATAGTGAGATATCTTGCAGAGGGATGTAGCACTCTTAAAATTGCAAAGCTTCTGAAGCGTGATCATCGAACAATCAAGCGTTTCATTCAAAATAGTCAACAGGGTCGCAAGAAGCGTGTGGAGAAACCAAGGCGCAAAATAACGGCCCATGAACTGAGAAAAGTCAAGCGTGCAGCTGCCAAGATGCCACTTGCCACCAGTTTGGCCATATTTCAGAGCTGCAACATCACTGGAGTGCCCAAAAGCACAAGGTGTGCAATAGTCAGAGACATGGCCAAGGTAAGAAAGGCTGAAAGACGACCACCACTGAACAAGACACACAAGCTGAAACGTCAAGACTGGGCCAAGAAATATCTCAAGAAATATCTCAAGGTTTTATGGACTGATGAAATGAGAGTGAGTCTTGATGGGCCAGATGGATGGGCCCGTGGCTGGATTGGTAAAGGGCAGAGAGCTCCAGTCCGACTCAGACGCCAGCAAGGTGGAGGTGGAGTACTGGTTTGGGCTGGTATCATCAAAGATGAGCTTGTGGGGCCTTTTCGGGTTGAGGATGGAGTCAAGCTCAACTCCCAGTCCTACTGACAGTTTCTGGAAGACACCTTCTTAAAGCAGTGGTACAGGAAGAAGTCTGCATCCTTCAAGAAAAAGCGTCCAAGTACTCCACAGCGTGGCTGGCAAGAAAGGGTATAAAAGAAGAAAATCTAATGACATGGCCTCCTTGTTCACCTGATCTGAACCCCATTGAGAACCTGTGGTCCATCATCAAATGTGAGATTTACAAGGAGGGAAAACAGTACACCTCTCTGAACAGTGTCTGGGAGGCTGTGGTTGCTTCTGCACGCAATGTTGATGGTGAACAGATCAAAACACTGACAGAATCCATGGATGGCAGGCTTTTGAGTGTCCTTGCAAAGAAAGGTGGCTATATTGGTCACTGATTTGGTTTTGAATGTCAGAAATGTATATTTGTGAATGTTGAGATGTTATATTGGTTTCACTGGTAAAAATAAATAATTGAAATGGGTATATATTTGTTTTTTGTTAAGTTGCCTAATAATTATGCACAGTAATAGTCACCTGCACACACAGGTATCCCCCTAAAATAGCTAAAACTAAAAACAAACTAAACTAAACTAAACTTCCAAAAATATTCAGCTTTGATATTAATGAGTTTTTTGGGTTCATTGAGAACATGGTTGTTGTTCAATAATAAAATTAATCCTCAAAAATACAACTTGCCTAATAATTCTGCACTCCCTGTATATCTGTCTGTTTTTCAGATTGCACTTGTGTCTCTGCCTCAGTGTAATGACCGAGTCCATATTAGATTTGCGCATACATGGCTTTATTGAATGAAACAGATACAGGGAATGGGGGTGGAGGGGTGGACTGAGTTCAGGGGCCTACATAAAATTTCCAACACAGCCAGTGCAGCTGCCAGTGCCATGGGGGAGGGGCAAAACATTATTCGACCAGGGCCTTCCCTATGTAAGTTTCACCAATGCTCCCCTGCCCCTCCAAACAACTCAAGGTACTGCACAATAAAAACAGTATTGTCTGTGTGACTTGGAGGGACGGTGTGACTAGGAGTAAGCAGGGGGGGAGCAGTGGTGTCGCTGTAAGCAGGCAGTAGGGATGACTGAAGTAGGCAATATCTCAGAAAACTGTATGTAAATTTGAACAATTCTGAAAACAGAGAAAGCACAGAGCACAGACAAGAAAACTGTCGTAGATAGTAATGGGAGTAGTGACTCAGGGAGCCCCATAAAATGGCCACACTACCCCCACCAAATCACACACTGTATCATGCAATAAAACAATGCTGATGCGGTGCGGTGTGATCGTGAGTGCTAGTGAGCAGGGGGCATGGTTGAGGGGTGTCCATTCTGGGAACTGCCATTTGTCTGAATGCCTGACAGCAGTTACCCTGAGTTACTCTGTCATCCTTTCTCCGCTACAGCACTTCCAGGAAGTGCTCTAACTAGGGATCGACCGATATTGATTGTGACGAAACCAATCTCGCCACATTGTATTGGAGGAGTCTGGTTGCCCGCCTGCTGCCTTTGGACTATGGCCCTGGGAGATTGGGCCCTTTACAAACAGTATTCGGCCCTAACAGAGTGCATGTCACTCATTCTGGCCCTTTAAATACAGTGGGGCCATTCGGTACTTGCCCTGTGTGAGCAGTGATACCCCCCAGATAGCTATGCCATGGAGCCTATTCATATAATGAAAGACTATGGGAAAGACTTTGGCTCCATGGCAATTAAACTGTATTTGTGTGGTCTGCGTGCCATTCACCTAATAATGTGCACGCAGACCTGAGCTATCTGGGGATATGTTAAATGTCTGTGTTCACTGTATAAAATATGACTTTATGTATTTTAAAGAGTTTTATGTTGTTTTGCAACCATGTGGTTAATGGAGTCTGCCTCTAGTCCTGGATAATTAGATTTCTTCTCCAATTATCTCCAGGGCAGAAGGGAGGAAGCCAGGATGCATTGTGGGGATGTTTTACTTTTACTGTTTGAGCCAGGGGGAATAAAATATACTTTTATTAACTTTTGAACCCCTGGTCTGATTCATGCCATTTTTTAATATGTTGTTCCCCTGAATGGATTGATTGTGGATATGTATTTTTATGTGAATGTGATGTATGGTTTTAAAGTTATGAAAGTTGTGTAAAAGTATATTTTGAACTGTACACATAATGGGATTAAGTGTCACACTAAGGGGAGGGGATGTGTGGGAGGTAACATCTATGTTATTGGTTATTTTATGCCTCCCCCTGGGTGTGGCCTGTATGTGTACTCATGTAATAAAAACCAGGCTGGGTGCCCAGCACCTCAGACCACTGCTTGACCTTCAACACGGAGCCTTGTCTCGTTCTTGGGGGGATTCACTGTATGCTGTTGGAGATTTGACTGCTAGGAGTGTAAGCTGATGTCTGCTTTTCCTATTCATCTGCTAGCAGCTATTTGTGAGGTTCCAGCTGGAGTGCTACCTTATTCACCTATATCCAGTTCGTGAGTTCTGATGTTCTGCAGTAGCTGTGCCTTTCTGAGAAAAGGGGATTATCGCCTAAACGGATTTTAACCCCTCATATGCTGAAACGGTCCGTTACAATTGGTGGCAAGCGGCGGGATCGTTCCTACAGCCAGAAGGACAGCTACAGAACACCATTTCTTTGGATTTACAATTTGAGGACAACGCATGTCTGAGTACAGCGACCCTGACAGCACCAGGATGGAACCAGCAGTGGAGTACAATAAGGGTGACATGGATGACCGGGATGCAATAAGGAAAGGCATCTGGTACCAGGCCCTGGATAATGTACAATACCAGCGGGGTGAGAGTCTCCCCAGTGAAGAGCAGCGGTTGCAGAAGCAAGTGGCCCTGCGGATGCCTTTCCTGGGAGAGCAGCCCCTGGAGGAATGGGTGAAGGAACTAGAGCACCGGGTATGGCAGGAGCTATGGCTGGAGGATGCCTACCAGGCGCTCTGGTGGTATATGGCACAGTATATACCCTGGACAGCCGAACATGACAAGCCAGAGGGAGAGGAGTTTGATGGTCCTGGCTTGTTATGGGAGTCCTTTGCAGAGCCTGGCTTCGGGAGCCCTGCGCAAACCAGACTGCAGGACATTTTCTATGAGAGGGAGGCTAGGCATGAGTGGGATGACCCCCATGAGGTAGAGCAAGACCTGGCTCACCTAGCAACCCTGGAGTGGGAACTGGAGCAAAACTACCAAGATCTCTTCCACTTCATTGGGAAGGCTCAGCAGGACAGTAAGGTGACAGACCCAGATCCAGACCCCTTCCGCTGGGAAGATATTGTAGAGATTTACTGGGAAGAACCCCAGGTGGCCGGTAGAGATGGGACCGAGGTCTCTCCACCGGTCCTGCAGGGAATTGGGAGCCCAGTCTCCATTCCCCAGCGGCAGGCTGAGTTACAGGGGGCAGAGGTAGTTGGTCCTACCCCCCAGCAGCAGAGTGATATGCCGGGAAGGCAGTGTGAAGTGCAGGGAGAGGAGAGCAGCGTCCTCCCTCCCCAGCGGCAGGCTGAGTTACAGGGGGCAGAGGTAGTTGGTCCTACCCCCCAGCAGCAGAGTGATATGCCGGGAAGGCAGTGTGAAGTGCAGGGAGAGGAGAGCAGCGTCCTCCCTCCCCAGCGGCAGGCTGAGTTACAGGGGGCAGAGGTAGTTGGTCCTACCCCCCAGCAGCAGCGTGATTTTTTGGGAATAGAGAGCACAGTCTCCTTTCCCCAGCGGCAGAGTGTCCAGCAGGGAATAGAGATCCCAGTCTCCTTTCCCCAGCAGCAGGACACTGTATTGGGAGAAGAGACAGTCGGTCTCCCTCCACAGATGATGGAAGTATGTATGGGAGAGGAGCTTGCTACCACCTCTCCCCAGCGGCGGATCATTGATATGCAGGGAATAGAGAGCCCAGTCTCCTTTCCCCAGCGGCAGAGTGTCCAGCAGGGAATAGAGAGCCCAGTCTCCTTTCCCCAGCAGCAGGACACTGTATTGGGAGGAGAGACAGTCGGTCTCCCTCCACAAAGGTGGAAAGTATGTATGGGAGAGGAGCTTGCTACCACCTCTCCCCAGCGGCGGATCCGTAATGTGCAGGGAATAGAGAGCCCAGTCTCCTTTCCCCAGCGGCAGAGTGTTCTAGTGGGAGAGGAGCCTGTTACCCCCTCTCCCCAGCGGCAGCTTAATATACCAGGGGGAGACTGTAAACCCCCCACCGGTGCAGATGGGACCGTGGTCTCTGCACTCACCACACAGGGGGTAGGGACGGTCGGTCCTACCCCCCCACGACAGAGCTGTGTATCCAAGGGGGAGACAACCGGTCTCCCCACTCAGCAGCAGAGCTATGCAACTAAGGGGGAGACAGTCCGTCTCCAGCAACCAGGCTCCAACCAGACTACTCCGGTGGTAGTGCTGGCACCAGGACAGAGTACCGCTGGTCTCTGCCCACTCAGCAACCCACCAAGGCAGCCTACCAGTCCCCTACACAGCCGTGGTGAGGCACCTGGACATGGACAAACTTCTCCTCTACCCAGGTGTAGTAACTATTTATTGTGGGTGGGCTGTACTGTTTTTTTTGCTTTATGGGTGGGTTGCTGGACTAACAAGGGCACTGACCGGCAGGAGGTCAGGTACCCTGTTAGTCTTTTTGGAAAGGGGGAGAGATGTGACGAAACCAATCTCGCCACATTGTATTGGAGGAGCCTGGTTGCCCGCCTGCTGCCTTTGGACTATGGCCCTGGGAGATTGGGCCCTTTACAAACAGTATTCGGCCCTAACAGAGTGCATGTCACTCATTCTGGCCCCTTTAAATACAGTGGGGCCATTCGGTACTTGCCCTGTGTGAGCAGTGATACCCCCCAGATAGCTATGCCATGGAGCCTATTCATATAATGAAAGACTATGGGAAAGACTTTGGCTCCATGGCAATTAAACTGTATTTGTGTGGTCTGCGTGCCATTCACCTAATAATGTGCACGCAGACCTGAGCTATCTGGGGATATGTTAAATGTCTGTGTTCACTGTATAAAATATGACTTTATGTATTTTAAAGAGTTTTATGTTGTTTTGCAACCATGTGGTTAATGGAGTCTGCCTCTAGTCCTGGATAATTAGATTTCTTCTCCAATTATCTCCAGGGCAGAAGGGAGGAAGCCAGGATGCATTGTGGGGATGTTTTACTTTTACTGTTTGAGCCAGGGGGAATAAAATATACTTTTATTAACTTTTGAACCCCTGGTCTGATTCATGCCATTTTTTAATATGTTGTTCCCCTGAATGGATTGATTGTGGATATGTATTTTTATGTGAATGTGATGTATGGTTTTAAAGTTATGAAAGTTGTGTAAAAGTATATTTTGAACTGTACACATAATGGGATTAAGTGTCACACTAAGGGGAGGGGATGTGTGGGAGGTAACATCTATGTTATTGGTTATTTTATGCCTCCCCCTGGGTGTGGCCTGTATGTGTACTCATGTAATAAAAACCAGGCTGGGTGCCCAGCACCTCAGACCACTGCTTGACCTTCAACACGGAGCCTTGTCTCGTTCTTGGGGGGATTCACTGTATGCTGTTGGAGATTTGACTGCTAGGAGTGTAAGCTGATGTCTGCTTTTCCTATTCATCTGCTAGCAGCTATTTGTGAGGTTCCAGCTGGAGTGCTACCTTATTCACCTATATCCAGTTCGTGAGTTCTGATGTTCTGCAGTAGCTGTGCCTTTCTGAGAAAAGGGGATTATCGCCTAAACGGATTTTAACCCCTCATATGCTGAAACGGTCCGTTACAATTGGTGGCAAGCGGCGGGATCGTTCCTACAGCCAGAAGGACATCTACAGAACACCATTTCTTTGGATTTACAATTTGAGGACAACGCATGTCTGAGTACAGCGACCCTGACAGCACCAGGATGGAACCAGCAGTGGAGTACAATAAGGGTGACATGGATGACCGGGATGCAATAAGGAAAGGCATCTGGTACCAGGCCCTGGATAATGTACAATACCAGCGGGGTGAGAGTCTCCCCAGTGAAGAGCAGCGGTTGCAGAAGCAAGTGGCCCTGCGGATGCCTTTCCTGGGAGAGCAGCCCCTGGAGGAATGGGTGAAGGAACTAGAGCACCGGGTATGGCAGGAGCTATGGCTGGAGGATGCCTACCAGGCGCTCTGGTGGTATATGGCACAGTATATACCCTGGACAGCCGAACATGACAAGCCAGAGGGAGAGGAGTTTGATGGTCCTGGCTTGTTATGGGAGTCCTTTGCAGAGCCTGGCTTCGGGAGCCCTGCGCAAACCAGACTGCAGGACATTTTCTATGAGAGGGAGGCTAGGCATGAGTGGGATGACCCCCATGAGGTAGAGCAAGACCTGGCTCACCTAGCAACCCTGGAGTGGGAACTGGAGCAAAACTACCAAGATCTCTTCCACTTCATTGGGAAGGCTCAGCAGGACAGTAAGGTGACAGACCCAGATCCAGACCCCTTCCGCTGGGAAGATATTGTAGAGATTTACTGGGAAGAACCCCAGGTGGCCGGTAGAGATGGGACCGAGGTCTCTCCACCGGTCCTGCAGGGAATTGGGAGCCCAGTCTCCATTCCCCAGCGGCAGGCTGAGTTACAGGGGGCAGAGGTAGTTGGTCCTACCCCCCAGCAGCAGAGTGATATGCCGGGAAGGCAGTGTGAAGTGCAGGGAGAGGAGAGCAGCGTCCTCCCTCCCCAGCGGCAGGCTGAGTTACAGGGGGCAGAGGTAGTTGGTCCTACCCCCCAGCAGCAGAGTGATATGCCGGGAAGGCAGTGTGAAGTGCAGGGAGAGGAGAGCAGCGTCCTCCCTCCCCAGCGGCAGGCTGAGTTACAGGGGGCAGAGGTAGTTGGTCCTACCCCCCAGCAGCAGCGTGATTTTTTGGGAATAGAGAGCACAGTCTCCTTTCCCCAGCGGCAGAGTGTCCAGCAGGGAATAGAGATCCCAGTCTCCTTTCCCCAGCAGCAGGACACTGTATTGGGAGAAGAGACAGTCTGTCTCCCTCCACAGATGATGGAAGTATGTATGGGAGAGGAGCTTGCTACCACCTCTCCCCAGCGGCGGATCATTGATATGCAGGGAATAGAGAGCCCAGTCTCCTTTCCCCAGCGGCAGAGTGTCCAGCAGGGAATAGAGAGCCCAGTCTCCTTTCCCCAGCAGCAGGACACTGTATTGGGAGGAGAGACAGTCGGTCTCCCTCCACAAAGGTGGAAAGTATGTATGGGAGAGGAGCTTGCTACCACCTCTCCCCAGCGGCGGATCCATAATGTGCAGGGAATAGAGAGCCCAGTCTCCTTTCCCCAGCGGCAGAGTGTTCTAGTGGGAGAGGAGCCTGTTACCCCCTCTCCCCAGCGGCAGCTTAATATACCAGGGGGAGACTGTAAACCCCCCACCGGTGCAGATGGGACCGTGGTCTCTGCACTCACCACACAGGGGGTAGGGACGGTCAGTCCTACCCCCCCACGACAGAGCTGTGTATCCAAGGGGGAGACAACCGGTCTCCCCACTCAGCAGCAGAGCTATGCAACTAAGGGGGAGACAGTCCGTCTCCAGCAACCAGGCTCCAACCAGACTACTCCGGTGGTAGTGCTGGCACCAGGACAGAGTACCGCTGGTCTCTGCCCACTCAGCAACCCACCAAGGCAGCCTACCAGTCCCCTACACAGCCGTGGTGAGGCACCTGGACATGGACAAACTTCTCCTCTACCCAGGTGTAGTAACTATTTATTGTGGGTGGGCTGTACTGTTTTTTTTGCTTTATGGGTGGGTTGCTGGACTAACAAGGGCACTGACCGGCAGGAGGTCAGGTACCCTGTTAGTCTTTTTGGAAAGGGGGAGAGATGTGACGAAACCAATCTCGCCACATTGTATTGGAGGAGCCTGGTTGCCCGCCTGCTGCCTTTGGACTATGGCCCTGGGAGATTGGGCCCTTTACAAACAGTATTCGGCCCTAACAGAGTGCATGTCACTCATTCTGGCCCCTTTAAATACAGTGGGGCCATTCGGTACTTGCCCTGTGTGAGCAGTGATACCCCCCAGATAGCTATGCCATGGAGCCTATTCATATAATGAAAGACTATGGGAAAGACTTTGGCTCCATGGCAATTAAACTGTATTTGTGTGGTCTGCGTGCCATTCACCTAATAATGTGCACGCAGACCTGAGCTATCTGGGGATATGTTAAATGTCTGTGTTCACTGTATAAAATATGACTTTATGTATTTTAAAGAGTTTTATGTTGTTTTGCAACCATGTGGTTAATGGAGTCTGCCTCTAGTCCTGGATAATTAGATTTCTTCTCCAATTATCTCCAGGGCAGAAGGGAGGAAGCCAGGATGCATTGTGGGGATGTTTTACTTTTACTGTTTGAGCCAGGGGGAATAAAAGATACTTTTATTAACTTTTGAACCCCTGGTCTGATTCATGCCATTTTTTAATATGTTGTTCCCCTGAATGGATTGATTGTGGATATGTATTTTTTATGTGAATGTGATGTATGGTTTTAAAGTTATGAAAGTTGTGTAAAAGTATATTTTGAACTGTACACATAATGGGATTAAGTGTCACACTAAGGGGAGGGGATGTGTGGGAGGTAACATCTATGTTATTGGTTATTTTATGCCTCCCCCTGGGTGTGGCCTGTATGTGTACTCATGTAATAAAAACCAGGCTGGGTGCCCAGCACCTCAGACCACTGCTTAACCTTCAACACGGAGCCTTGTCTCGTTCTTGGGGGGATTCACTGTATGCTGTTGGAGATTTGACTGCTAGGAGTGTAAGCTGATGTCTGCTTTTCCTATTCATCTGCTAGCAGCTATTTGTGAGGTTCCAGCTGGAGTGCTACCTTATTCACCTATATCCAGTTCGTGAGTTCTGATGTTCTGCAGTAGCTGTGCCTTTCTGAGAAAAGGGGATTATCGCCTAAACGGATTTTAACCCCTCATATGCTGAAACGGTCCGTTACATTGATTTTTTAAAAAAAGATACCGATACCGATAATCTGTGAACTTTCAGGCCGATAGCCGATAACTTACCAATACCGATATTCTGTACATTTACCATTTTTAAAAAAAAAATCTACACAAATCTGCTGTCAACTGAACATGTTTATTATAGTAGATAACTCCCTGATACCGTGGGAATTAGGGAGTTATCTATTAAATGGATGCAGCCGCGGCAATGAATAGGATCAGAGTTTAATTCATTTGAATGAAATTCCGATACGAACAAAGTTCCGAATTGCGTTCTAACATAAATGGAGAAACTGTTAGAACGGAATTCGGCAGTTTTGCCAGCGTCCTGTCTAAATGACAGGAAGCATCGCGGGAACAGGGAGGAAAGGGAAGGATTGTGGGAAAATTGCTGTGACCACCGGAAACGAAGCACACTTTGCTCTTCCACTGGTCATGGCGTAGGAAACCTCCATAAGAGAAATAGTCCCTACTTTTTCTTAAGTTTTAATGAAAACTAGAGCAGACAGGAAGAAATGAAGAACAGATCCTGAGAGAGGGAGAGAAGAGGAATCGATTGGGGAAAGGTAAATTCGGCATGACAGTGGCGCTTTAAACAAATAAATACAGGGTCAGTGCAAACTGCTATGTGCTAACCTGTTCATTAGCAGAAATATACAACATAAAGAGGTCACAAATTGGGGCTTATAGCAGAGGTAAGAGTTCTTTACAGTAATTACAGAGATTTTCATGTAAAAACGATTTATAAGGATATTATTACACAGTGCAATTAACCCCTGCAGCCCTGTGATAGGGGGCCACTGCAGGAAGCTTAACATTGGGACTGTATTGAATCAAAAATAACAGGTGCAAGGTACTACTACCAGTCACAGGACAACTCTCATCAGGCTCAGGCTGCACTACCCAATTGGGTGAACGCTCACAGAGGGCAAGGGTGATTGGCCCACACGGGTGGAAACACTGAAGGCCTACCCATAAACAATCAAACAAACAAACATGCAGAAAAAAATATATATATACAGTACAAATCTGGCATTTGTCCTAGTGACAATTCTTACAAAGGGGTGACCACCACGCCCAATCAGGGGCTTATAACGAAGTACGCTTTATTGTATGCGGCACCTCCATGGTACAACTGGGGTGATCCACGCAACTCACAGTGGCGAAACTTACACAAAATTTCATGCACAAGGGTGACCCCCTTACAAAAGCGTACTGAGGTCTTTGATACCTCCCATTACCGGGCTTACGTCCCGACCATTACCGGGCTTCGTCCCGACCATTACCGGGCTCCGTCCCGACCATTACCGGGCTCCGTCCCGACCATTACCGGGCTCCGTCCCGACCATTACCGGGCTCTGTCCCAACATTAATGACCGTTCACCCCGGTCGATAGGAGGGTGACCCCCTCTACAGGCCACTAGTCAAACTCCTAGTGGTACTGATTACATGGTACCTGGGTGACCCCCAGTTGTACGTGGAAGCCACTGTGTAGATACATACGCGCTGACGTATACTCTGTCTCCCCACAGACGGGAAAGAACAGGCTGCCATCATGTCAGACACTCCTCCATCATCATCTGTGGATTTCCAGGCCATGATCAATGCCGCGGTGTCGGCTTCGGTGGAAAAGGCTTTGGCCAAAATGATGACACAGACACCGCTGGAGATGGCGGACTCCACGTCTCCGTCAAGAAAAGAGAATAAGGATCCTACCGAACCTAGGCCGGAGGCGGGGGCGTCCAAACGCCAATGGAAGGGATCCAACACGACCCTTCCAAGATGTGAGGGGAAGATACTGAGGAAGCAGAGCCGCCAGTCAAGGCGCCTGGACCGCTCCCCTCCACAAAACCCCTCATCAGGGGATGAGGAACCATTATATCCGCCTTCAATAGAAATCATGGACGAATGGAGGGCAGAGGACTCTCCCTCGGAGGAGGAGGACTGGCAAGACATACCTCAGGAAGTCGGAGAATTCAGCCAAGGCCCTGAATGGGCAGGCCACTCAGGCAGCAAAAGCACACGTAAATCGAATGCGGACGTATTCGAGGACGGGGTGTTCCTGGACAGGACGGGCAACCCCATGTTCGATCCGCGCCAGATAAGACACCCCAGATCGTCCGAATGGAACCTGCTGGACCATCTGACTCAATTTATACATTTTTGGCTGAGGAAGCCGATGGACAAGGAGGTCCGGGCCAAACTCAAAGCAGAGTGTCCATGTCCCGTGCTTCCTGACAAGATCGCCATCACCCCAGAGTTTGGCACCACAGTGGGGGTGTTTATGTCCCGATCGGGCAGAGACCCGCGGAAAGGTGTCGAGAAGGGCATGAAATCGGTTCAGGACAAAATGCTGGACATGATAGGCCCACTGGCGAAGATCCTATACTTCGCAGATTTGGCACTTATTCAGGGGAGGACCCTCGAGGCAAACGACATTAGAGAATGGGCACAGCGGGCGATCTGCCTTCTAGGTAACTCTAACGCCGCCATGTGCGCAGAACGACGTAAGGCGCCCCTATTGAAGATAGACTCCAAACTGTTGGACCTGGGAAAGAAGGAGCTAGGTCCCCGCGCAGACGGGCTGCTCTTTGGAGAACCATTCCTGGCGGAACTGAAGAAACATGTTGGCCTATTCACTACACTGAATAAGGCCCAATCTTCCATCAGACAAGTCTTTCGGACCCCACAAGCAAATCGAGGTGTTTTTGGCAGGGCTGGTCGGCAGAGGGGTCGGGCCATCAGCCGCTTCTGGCCATCCGGCCCCAGTCGTCCATATGCTACACAACAGTTCTTTCTATCTGCAAGAGCCACCTTCACAAGGGGATCATTCCGTATCAGAGGCACTCGGAGCAGAGGACAGGGACGATTCAACTCAGGTGAGCATGAACTGTCTTCTGTTATGTCATTCAAGTATAACTGCTGGCAGACTGTCCCTTTTTCCACAGGTATGGGAAGGCATCTCCACAGATGCATGGATCCTACAGACTGTGCGAGGGTACGTGATAGAGTTTACCCATACGCCAGTTCAGACCAGGCGACCGTCGCCTATACGGGCGTCCGAGAGCCAGATGCGCCTCATAGACATGGAGATACGAACCCTGTTCGCAAAGGGAGCGGTGGAATTCGCCACAGATGACCAGGGTTACTTCAGCAACATGTTTGTCGTCAGGAAAAAGACGGGAGATTACCGTCCAGTTATCAATTTACGAGAACTCAATGGATTTGTGGCTTATCGCCATTTCAAAATGGAAGGTATTCACCTTCTGAGGGACTTACTGAATGAACATGATTGGTTCACACGTCTAGACTTAAAAGACGCATACCTGTTGGTCCCCATGGCAAGAGACAGCCGACCCTTCTTCCGTTTCACCTGGAAGGGCCGCCCCTGCCAATTCACATGTCTACCATTCGAACTCAGCTCGGCCCCATGGTGTTTTACGAAACTCCTCAAACCAGTCATGGCCCATTTGAGAGGAAGGGGAATACGCTGTCTCGTGTACCTGGACGACTTGTTGATCTTCTGCGAATCCAAATCCAGAATTCGATTTCAGACGAGATTTACCATTCACCTTCTGGAATCGCTGGGGTTTGTAGTGAACAGAGAAAAATCAGCGTTGACTCCATCACGGGTAGTCCAGTTCCTTGGGTTCAAGATAGACTCTAACTCTGGCGTACTACGCCTCCCCGCATCCAAGATAGCGGCCATTCGGAAGGAAATTTTATGGATACTCAGGAGAGACACCATACCCCTCAGATTACTAGCGAGGATAGTAGGCCTACTCTCCTCATCAATACCGGTGATTTTCACAGGCCCACTCCACTACCGGGCCATGCAGAGGCTGAAAGCTCAATACCTACGAGCAGGACACACATACGATCACTGGATTCCTGTCTCCGCAGAAGCTCGGACAGAACTTTGATGGTGGCTACTTCACATGGAAGCCTGGAACGGCAAAGCCATTTTCGGGACGAACACGGACTTTGTATTGGAGTCGGACGCGAGCCTTTGGGGCTGGGGAGCTCACTGCGCCC
Organism: Pelobates fuscus; assembly: GCF_036172605.1. Classification (NCBI taxonomy): domain Eukaryota; kingdom Metazoa; phylum Chordata; class Amphibia; order Anura; family Pelobatidae; genus Pelobates; species Pelobates fuscus. The sequence continues at coordinate 230,292,323 of NC_086318.1, forward strand.
ACGCGTCCACGGGAGGTCCATGGTCCCAAGAGGAACAGGGTCTCCACATGAACTGCCTGGAACTGATTGCGGGATCATTTGCGATTCACAGTCTGGCCAAGGACATGGCGAACTGCAGCATCCTACTGCGCATGGACAACATTTCCGCCAATACATAAATCGCCTAGGGGAAGCCCGATCAAGAAGCCTGACAGAGGCGATGAAGGACATCTACCAATTCTGTATCCCCCGCAACATTACGATCAAGACGGAATATTTACCGGGAATCAACAACCTCACGGCGGATTGGTTCTCTCGACACTGGCGAGACGGCAGCGACTGTCGACTGGACACGTCAGTATTTTCAGCGGTGAAAGACCTCAGGGGCCCATTGGTCGTGGACCTGGATATTACAGCTGGCTTCCGGACCCTCAATGCGAGGCGGTAGATGCCTTTCTACAACAGTGGCCCCCGAAGGGAGCGTACGCATTGCCACCATTTTCGATGATAGCGAGAGTGATCCATCACATCAGAATGACCAAGATCGCGATGATTCTCATCACACCGTTATGGAAAAGTCAGGCGTGGTTTCCGGAATTATTGGCTCTAACACAAGAACATCCCCTACTTCTTCCATCGTTCCCCTTCCTACTGACAGACCCGCAAGGGGAACCACATCCACTAGTGATACAGGAGAATCTGGAACTGGGAGCCTGGAGTCTTTCAGGGGAACCTGGTCCATCAAAGGACTATTGCAACCAGCTTTTATGGGATTCAATGGCACCGGGTACCCGACGGGAGTTACATATCAGCATGGAATTCATGGACCCGCTGGTGTGTGGGAAGGGATTGTGATCCCTTTACAGTACATATCTCCATGGTGGTAAATTGTCACACCTCTTCACGGAGGGAAAATCCTATTGTTTCATCAACGTGGCACGCTCCGCGATTTCAGCGGCACACGTGCCAATGCAAGGCTCTCCTGTCGGTCAGGATCCTTTGGTATGTCGCCTGCTGCGAGGCATCAAACTGTCCACACCACCGGAACCTAAGTATAATCATATGTGGGATGTAGAGGTGGTCCTCAGTTTCCTTAGGAATTGGCCAGACAACGCAGATTTATCCCTACGTCAGTTGTCGGCCAAACTCACTTTGCTTCTATGTTTGGTATATTTTCAGATTTTCAGACGTGCGAGCGTTCGATGTGGACGGTTTCTCAATCTCACCAGAAGGGGTTACCTTCACGGTGTCTCGTAGAATTAAAACAAATTCAACATCTATATCTTACCCTTTCTTCCCTACGGTTCCCCGTTTATGCGTAGTTTCCACACTTACTCGATATGTAGAGGTTACTGCAAACCTTCGAGCTTTTAATAGAGGGCAACTACTGGTGTCGTACACCAAACCCTACAAACCGGTTACCACCACTACACTGGCTCGATGGGTGCGTTGGATCCTATCCTTAGCAGGAGTGGAGACATGCTTCGGGGCTCACTCGGTTCGGGGCGCGGCCGCTTCGCGAGCGTTCTCGGCGGGAGCATCCCTAGCGGATATCCTATGTTCCGCAGACTGGACACGGGAAGATACCTTCCGGTTATTTTATTTTCGTCAGACCACACACGCATCTTTCTCGTTATTACCTCAGCTTTATAAATGCAAAATAGGAAGCCTCCTGTCATGTAATAAAATTGTAGATTATGCTAACGTAGTGTACCTATAATCTTAATTTTAATAATAACAGGAGGCGAGTATTTTCCCTCCCTCCGCTCCCGTTTCTATGGGTTGTCAACTGTCAACGTTTCTATGGCTCAGCTATAACTGGTATAGTTTATCTGGAGGATAGGAATAGGAGGTTTGAGGTAATAGACGAGTACTTATGGATATTATGGTTTAATGCTAGTATATAAAGATAGGTTACTATTATTTGTATACAATATGGATAGATACAGTAACACTGATATCATGTAGACATAAATCTATTTCCATCCTCTTACACTCGTTTCTGTTTCTTGCAGTGTGATGGCCGTTATTGGCTCCGGATGGGACACACCGGCTATTGGATCTTTCGAATCAAGTTTCATTTCCGATATGCGTTATCAGTTTGAAGTTGGATTAAATTGAAGTTGGGACTCCCATGGAGCAAGTTTGGACTGTTATATATTTTTACGAACTTTGGGTTTATTCCTTGGCGTTATATGGACTAATCTCTCACCAAAGGAAGAGGAAGTCATGTGACGATCAGGGCTTTATATATGGTTATGTGGCTTGTTATGATTGGTTAAAAAGTTTAATGATTGACTTGTGCTGCTGGAGGCATGAGTAAAGAAAGTCATGCAAAATACTCGCCTCCTGTCATTATTAAAATTAAGATTATAGGTACACTACGTTAGCATAATCTACAATTTACATGACAGATTACATCCTATTTTATTTAACATGACCACAGACAAGCAATGCTCAAAATGCTTGTCTGAAAGCATTTGCCACTGACAGGATTGACTGAATTTCCATACTCACTTTTGAAGACTCTATGTCAAGCTCAGTGAAATGTTAAAATACATATAAGTCCTTATTGTTCAGCATAGCTTGTTTTTTCAACTCAACATAGTTAAGCTAAGCAGCTAATTCAGCTCATCGTATGACATCATGCACATGCCACAGTCAGTAAGTTACATCACAAAGGCTTGCCACTGCACTAACAGTTGGACAGGGAAGCTAAAGCTATTTGAAGTTAGGTATCTCCTGAGTAAGTTATCCAAATGAGAAGTAAGTAAAATTGTTTGTTTTTTTAAGTGCTGTAGTGAAAGTGAAATAAGGCTGGTCCCAAAGGATTGTTGAAATAATTAAAGCTGCAGAATGAACTATGTAAAAGAAACTAGCTGGATGCTCAAAACCTGCAGTGAGTAAAACATATTCTGTTTACATTTCTTAATGAAAATATGAAAAATGCCGAAAAGAGTTTTGTACTCCTAGAGTAATATTGAAAGGGAGTTACATGGTGTATAAATGGTATATTTTGGTGATTTTGGTGTATGTATATGTTGTTGTATATGTATGCAAACACCTTTTAGCATTTTGCTTGTGTTTTATTTCAATAGTTGAGATGGATATTGTGTATCTCTAGTCATTTGAATAACTCATGCACCTGCTGTGATTGGGTGAATGGGTTTGCTTATGCAGGGACTCCTCACCGACAGGGATCCGTTCCTGCGGCCCGGTCGTAGAACGAATTGGTCGGTAAGTGAGGAGTTAAGGGATTCCCTGCTCTGCTGCATTCTTCTATGTTCGGGAAAATGTCCCTGAACATAGACAAACGCAACAGAGCAGGAAATCCCTCTATTCTATGTTCGGGGAAATTTCTTTGAACATAGATTAGAGGGTTTCCCTGCTCTGTTGCGTTCATCTATGTTCAGGGAAATATCTCTCGAACATAGAAGAACACAGTAGAGCAGAAAATCCCTCTAATTCCCATGACGGCTTGCACTTACCACCCCGCGAGAGAGCTAGTCGTAAGTGCCAGCCGTCGTAAAACCTGCTGATAGGTGGATTAGCTTTTAAAGCTTTTCTGTTATCCAGGGGAGTCAAGGCACTAAAGTGTCAGTGCATTGAGTCATAGCCAGTGCAGACACTATATGTTTTTAATTTAGAACAAATCAGTTTAAAGTGTGACTCCAACCTCCACAAACCCTTCTGATATTAGAAGTAGCCATGGAGCAAGCAATCTGTATGTGCAGTAGACTAGGAGATTTGTTTATTAAAAAAAAAAAAAAGGGAGAGACCAGTTGCAAGATAGATGGGAAGATAAAAGATATGAAGTGAAAGAAATCTCATACAGTCATGTCCATTAAAATATACTTACACTAATGTTTTCACACGCACACACTGACACTCAGCATTTACACAGTGAAAGCACATCACAAACACATGACTTCTGATCCTCTACTCCTCCTTCCGTTACCCTTCCCTCCCAATAACTCACAGACAAACATATTTTGTGGGTAAGGGCAATAGCCACAACTTTATTTTTTTTTCATTGTTAATTTTTTATTTCTTACACACACAGAAAAAACAACACAAGCCATAAACAACACAAAACACAATAACATAAAATTAAATAAAATAAAAATAAAAATACATAAAAAAAATAAATTAAATTTTACTTTTCTTTGCTATTACCTTGATTTAATTTATAATCCTTATATTCAACTTATACCAGTATGCAAAGTAAAAATAATTGACATTGACAATTAGTTCTTACTCACAAGCGGAATGCTCAGCATATTCGTCCTGTTTTAACAGTTTTAACACTATTTTACCTAAATCTTTCAGCTTTGCAGTCATACCCTATCAATTATTCATTAATATGCAATAATGTACATGCTTTAACCTCATATCTGTTTTAGGCTATTCCTCCTTTTGCTATAACCTCTATTTATACCTTACACCTATATGCTAACCAATCTTGCCATGCTTTTTCATGGCCACCTTCTCTTCCTTCTATTTTATTTACTATTCTCTCATATTCATACGTCTTGTCTACTCTTTCCTGCACTTCCAAAATATATGGTGGGATTGTTTTTTTCCAATTTTGAGCAATGCTTATTTTTGCAGCGATTAATATATGAATAATAACTACATTATTTTTTATTCGACTCCACTCTTGGTATATATGTAAAAGATAGAACTCAGGGAAATTTGGTATCACTGTATCCATTAAAATTTGAATTACTAATTTAACATCGTTCCAAAACTGTACAAGACGAGAGCATCCCCCAAAAATATGTAATAAAGTTCCCTTCTCCCTTTGACACCTCCAGCACCTGTCAGAGGCAGCTTCATGCATTCGAGACACTTTTGCGGGAACTAAGTACCAACGCATTAATATTTTGCTATAAGCTTCCCAATATGTAAGGCTGTGAGATAAGAAAAGTTGCCTTATATGATATTATGGGAACGAGACCTATCAAAAACCTTTGATCTATCCCATTGGTATCAAACTATCAAAATAACTAAACAAATATCTCACAGCCGCCACAACTTTATTAATAAACCAGCAGTATTACCCAGCAGACAGCTACCAATAATCTCCATCTTCCCGAGCCTCTTCAGCCTGAATTCCATCCTCAACCAGACCAGGCTGCGACTCCCCAAGCCTGTCCAGGCAGTGTTCTCTGTTTCAATTGCTGGTGAAGAAAAACCACAGCTGTGACAAAATAGACAAATAAACAGACACAGAAACAACAACAACACATTTACAAATCACATATCCCATCCCACACCTACCCAGGTTGAGTGGGCAAGAAATAGCACTGCCAGGCTCCCTCAGCATGCTCTCCAGTGGTCTGGTAAGTTTTTTTTTTTCCAGTGTTCCCGGTCCAGGTGCATCCCCAACATTGCATCCTTTTTGTCACCAAACTCTACAGGCAGTAGTCATGCTCCCCCCTCCTTATTTATTCTGGGGATTGGCTTTGACTGCTGATCCTCTACTTCTCCTTCCGTTACCCTTCCCTCAGAATAACTCACAGACAACCAAATGTGTGGGTAGGGGCAACGGCCACAGCCTTATTAACAAACCAGCATAACTTAATAACAACTGTCAGCTACTGGTATTACCCAGCAGATAGCTACCAATAAACTCCATCTTCAACCTAAAGTACGTCCTCAACCAGACCAGGCTGTGACACCTAAAGCCCATCCAAGCAATGTTCTCTATTCCAATTGCTGGCGAAGAAAAAAACCATCACCGCAGCCTCTCCCCTATAACTATAGATGGCTGTGTCCCCCTGAAGCCAGCACCTATTTAACTGCCGACTGCAAACCCAAATTGAAAATGTCCAACCCAATGTCATTCAGATGTACACCATCATCCCTCATCAAGTTTGAGTTGTTCCCTTCCAGTTCCACATGACAAACCACAACACCACCAAGCCTCTGCACATGTGAAATCGTCAGGTTGAACAGGCGCCTGCTGTATAAACCGCATAAGAGCAACCAAACTTCGTTTCCCCCGAAGCTACTGATGCAGCACGCTCATGCAAGGACGAAAGATAGACCACTGTGAACAATAAGCTACCCTCAGCAGAATACAAACCAAACTCTCCTACCACATAGTCCAGCCACTGGTCCCACACGATTCTGTAGGATGCCCACAATGCAGGAGCCAGAGATCTCTTAAACAGGTCAGCTAGATTCCAAAATCAAGGGTCCACAAGCACCTGGGGCATACCAGACCATCGGTTTCTGCTCCTAGAGCGACTTGCCGAAATAGATCCCACTGAAAGCAAAAAAGAGAATCAGCAATAACATTAGAGACCCCAGGAACATGAGTCACCCAAAACCAAATGTTAAACTCCAAACAACAAAGCACCAACCAACGCAAAAGAGCCAAAACTGGAAACGAACCTGAAGATAAACGATTTACCACATAGACCATACTCATGTTACCTGTGCGGAATATAATCTGCCTATACGCAAGCTCCGCCCCCTAGTTCCACCACTACCACAATAGGGAAAAAGTCAAGAAAAGTCAGGTTCCGAATTAATTCAGACTCATGCTATGATGATGGCCATGGCTCAGCCCACCATCATCCACGAAAAAATGTGCCAAAACCCAAGGAACCCGAGGTGTCAGTGAACAATTCAAGGGCCAAATTCGAAATTGCTTCCCGCCGCCAGATGTTTTGACCATGGTACCCCTCCAGGAACTCGCTCCAGTAACCAGAATAAAGTGATAGGGAAGATGAATGCATATGGTGGCCAGGGAAAGATGCTTCCAAAATATTCTATCCAGGAAGGACATCACTGCCCTCAGTCTTGTCCTCCGCCACTAGCACCCCGATATCCAGCATGACCGTCTGAAAATGTGCCAACAATTCAGCACACAGCGAATAATTAGCCTGACCTACAAACAAGAAATGACCGAGATAGTGAAGGAGGGAAGAACAGCCCGAGACCCGTGCCACGATCCATTCCAACAAGGAACTAAAAACTTTAAAATAAAAACAAGTAATCGAACAACCCATGGGAAGGCACATGTCAAAGAAGAAATCCTCCTGAAACTGACACCCCAACAAATTAAAACAATCTGGGTGAACTGGCAGCAAACGAAAAGCCGACTTGATGTCCGACTTCGCCAGCAGGGCTCCAGGCCCTGCACCGCGAACCAACTCCATAACCCGATTGAAAGAGGCGTATCGTACATGACAGTCTTCTTTTGAAATTCCATTATTAACCGAGGACACCGACGGGTAGGACAGATGGTGAATAAGCCGAAAGGCAACCGTTTCCTTCTTCGGAACCAGGCCCAAAGTGGACACCCGCAGATTATCGAATGGAGGGATGGAAAATGGACCCGCCATACGCCCCAGCTCCACTTCCTTCCTCAGCTTGGCTGCCAGAACCCCTTCCTTACTCCGAACCGAGGACAGATTAGGTGCAAACAATGCCCCCTCCGATGGAAAGAAGAATTGGATACAAAACCTTCCCATATAACCAGAGTGTCCCTACACCTGGGATTGAGTGTGAGCCACAGCAACAGTCTTTCTGCCCTCACCGGCGTCCTCCCCCCGAGGAACGTCATCTTTGGACGATGCCCTCGGAAGGGGTTTTCCTCTCTTAAAACAATGGATGTCTGAGTGAGCCCCACCACAGTGGGAGCACTCGTGTTTAAACCAGCAACTGCTGTACCATCTGCAGTGACTCTAATTAAAGAGTAAACAGATGCCCTTCTTGTGATCTGCCGACGCTCCTCTGGACGTGCCAGCAGGCCGAAGGAAAAGAAGACTCAGACGGACGACAGGGAGTCATGAGAAGCAACCACAGGTTGCTGTCTTGCACACCAAAATCCAGGTGTGGCCTAACTGACATCTTTTGCCTAAACTGCTGGTAGTATTTAAGCCAGCACTGCCCACGTACACCTTATAAGACCCCAAATCAAGTCCAAATATGTGAAGAGTGACAGGCCCATTCGAGAAACCTAGCTAATAGAATGCTAGCATAGGTAGCAAATCCTTGCAACCAATTCCCAAAAATACAGGGTAGCTGCTTACCTTTTTCGCCCTCAGCCGCGTCACCTCGATGTGGTCTATCCGCTGACTCCTTGTCAAATGGGACCAAAGAGAGTAGGTCCACATACTTACCCTTAAGTATTTTTTCCCTCACCTCCAAAGACACATGTAACACCAAGGGGGTATGTCACATATCGGCCCCCCTGAAGTACTTACCTTACCTGTACCCAAAGGAAGAGCCCCAGAAGGAAGAGCCGAGTCCTGTGCATTGCCTGATACACCAACGGTCCCCACAGGTGCCCAACAGTCAAGCACTAATCACAGCAATTGCACCACTTCGCCTTGACCTTACCCCTCTATTCCCTTCTCTACCCCATGCCAAGCGCGAGTGCACTATAACTAAAAGTTGTCTGGCGATACTAGTACCACTCTGGACCACCGAACCAGACTAGGGGACAATCTGGATAGCGGCCTGGAATGGCGGGCCCGACGTCCACTCCTTTTCTGCACCTCATGCACCAACCCCTCCTGAGCAGCCTGCTTGCCCTGGACACTGTGCAGCAGCAAAGCGAAGGATTTCGCACCATGGGTCCTCAGGAAGGCCTGCAACAGGGTATGCAGGGCCTCCCTAGTCATATCAGGGGCTTGAGCCATAACATACACTTGAAGTAAGAAGTAGAAGTAATGTCTGTCTGTTTTACAGGACACCTCATTGTGCTCTCCAGTAGTCTGGTAAGTCTTTTCCTAGTGTTCCTGGTCCAGGTGCATCCCATGCGCCTCCCTCCTTATTTATTCTGGGTGTCGGCCTTTCCTGCATTTACATACACAGACATTCCACTACACTCACCCTGCATTTACTAACCTTGACACTATACATAAATAAACACCTTCATTTAGATAATTTTTCAGCTCAGTTATTTTGTGTTTTCAAATCCTTGTCAATTATCCATTTTGTCTTGCTAAACAGACATAGAGTGTGTTCACTAAACAGTTATTATATTGAATTGAATACTGAGTTATAAAATAAATGTAGCCAAGCTGTGACTAACTCATTTGGCAACATATTCTAAACTGGCTATTTTGACCTACGTTTTGTGGTTTGTGTTTCAGTTCAGTAAATGTAACCATTTTCGCTTGCATGTTTTTTTAATTTGACAATTTTTATTTTGTCACAAGCAATTGGGGGTAGTGCACGATTCTGAGGCCTTCTAGCCCCGTTGGGACAAGGTACCCCACGAGTTAATTTCCCGTTAGGTTACCTATCCCCTGGGGTTTAGCAACCAAGGTGCTACCGATATGTCCTACAGGCACCCCACGGGTTAATGTCCCGCTGGGGTACCTGTCCGTTGAGACTTAGTAACCAATGAGACGTCAGTACGTCTCTGGGGGGGCGTGTTCTATGACTCCCGTCATTATTTTGGCGGGAATCGCTGATACACGCCCCCTGTTCCTATTGGCTGTTGATTCATTTAAACGGCAGATGAATTAGGGTACGCTCAGAGATTATTGCCTCTGACGAAGGCGCTAGTTTAAGCGCTGAAGCGTGCGTCAGGCTCTTTTTTTTAGGCATGCTTCAACTCATTCATCTGCAACATTATTTATTTATCTCTCTAGGACGGGCATCATTAGGGGGCTTGGTATGGGGTATGGTTTTCGAGTTAGTGGATTGTCTCAGCATGACGGCTCTGTTTTTTGGGATGTGGACAGCTAGTCTAGCAGTGTAGGAGGTACTTTAGGAGGCTTAGTATAAGGTTTAGCACTCCGCTATCTTACCTCCACGCTCTATTTTTCCATTTTATTATTTTTTGGCATCCAGTCCCATTCCTAGCCAGCACTTCTTAGTGGCACTTTAGGCAATTTAGCCTCCAGTTCTGATTTAATTATTTATTTATAATTTTTTGTCACTTTAGTATCAAGCACAGGTGGGGTGAGTGCTGATATGTATCCTGTATTGCCCGACGGCAACTAGATTTTAGCAAACATAGTTTCCTTTGCAGGCTCCAGATCACGGTAGCTATCTCCAGGGTTTTGGTGTTTCAGCAACAGAGTTTCCACCCTGCTAGATACTATTTATACTATTTCAAGCGGAACTATTATATCACACGTTTCGAAGTACAATATCTGCGAGATTCAATCTGTTCTATATCCATACAAGCAACCCTTTTGAACGGCTATTTAGGAGCTTTTAGGGGGTTATATTATTTTTTATTCCCTTGTGCGGTGCCCCCAGTGATATATAGTGTAGCACATGAGTTGCTATCTGAGAGACCAGTATGTTCTCTTTAATAGTGATGTCGCGAACATAAAATTTTCTCCATAGACTTCAATGGGCAGGCGAATTTTAAAACCCACAGGGACTCATTCTGGCCACAATAGTGATGGAAAAGTTGTTTCAAGGGGACTAACACCTGGACTGAGGCATGCCGGAGGGGGATCCATGGCAAAACTCCCATGGAAAATTACACAGTTGATGCAGAGTCTGGTTTTAATCCATAAAGGGCATAAATCACCTAACATTCCTAAATCACAATGGATATGGATTGACACCTGAGATATGACATATTGACACCTTGACATATGGATTGACACCTTGACATATGGATTGACACCTGTCCTCAGAGACCCTGATACACACTGACACAGAGCAGAATAGGGACTGTTCCCCCTACATAGGGTGACTTGGCAAATATGGATTGACAACAGAAATTCAAACAAAATCACCCGTGAAACAAAGTGATTGAAAAAAACTTAACTTCTGGGTACACAGCTCCCAAGGTTATTTCCCAGTTGATAACCGTTTAGTAGAATAGTATAAATGATAGGATATTTTAGGGATTCTGCTGGTGTACCTAGAATAGAGGATAAAACATAGTGCAAATATTGTTTGGTACTCAAAGGTAGTGTACTGATATATATGCACTCACAAATTCCAAATGGTTTAGCGTTTTAAAGGTGCCTCCCCACGATGTAGATGGGGGGTGTCAATCAGTATCCCTCCTCGAGTGGTAGCCAATGGGGTATCAGCAGTGGCGTACACACAACCCATGGGGCCCCGGTGCGAAAACTGATCCGTGGGCCCCCCCGCGCGCGTGCTTACGCTGCGCGGGCAGGGGCCGCAACACATGGCGGCGGGCACCGGGTCGCAGGGCTGCGACCTGTGTGACCGCGGTATGTACGCCAGTGCATGCATAAACACATACACTTTAAGGACCACTACAGACACCCAGATCACATCAGCTGAATGAAGTGGTCTGGGTGCCAGGTCTCTAGTTTTAACCCTGCAGCTGAAAACATAGCCGTTTCAGAGAAACGGCTATGTTTCACTGAGGGTTAATCCAGCCTCTAGTGGCTGTCTCATTGACAGCCGCTAGAGGATTTTCTGCGATTCTCACTGTGAAAATCACAGTGAGAAGACGCTGAACGTCCATAGGAAAGCATTGAATAATGCTTTCCTATGGGCGGTTTGAATGCGCGCGTGGCTCTTGCCACGCATGTGTATTCGGAGCTGAGAGGCGGAGAGATTCCCAGCGCCAAGGGAGTCCGGCGCTGGAGAAAGGTAAGTGCTTAAGACACACACAAACACACTCTCATGAACAGACGCACACATTTACTGACAGACACACACTCAGTGACAGACATACATACACACTCACTAACAGATGCACACAAACATACTCAGTAACAGACACACACACTAACACACACTCTAACACACACACACACACACACTAACATACACTCACACACACTCTAAGACTAACACACACACACTAACTCACACTCACAAACACACACTAACATACACTCACACACACTAACACACTCACTAACACACACTCAGACTCTAACACACACTCACACACTAACACACACTCACACACTAACATACACTCACAAACACACACTAACACTCACAAACACACACTAACATACACTCACACACACTAACATACACTCACATACACTCACACTCACAAACACACACTAACATACACTCACACTCACAAACACACACTAACATACACTCACACTCACACTCACAAACACACACACACTCTAACACACACTAACATACACTCACACTCACAAACACACACTCACACCCTAACACACACTCACTAACACTAACACACTCTAACACACACTCACACTCTAACACATACTCACTAACACTAACATACACTCACACTCACAAACACACACTAACACACACTCACACTCTAACACACACTCACTAACACTAACATACACTCACTAACACTAACATACACTCACACTCACAAACACACACACACACTCACACTCTAACACACACTCACTAACACTAACATACACTCACACCCTAACACACACTCACTAACACTAACACACTCTAACACACACTCACACTCTAACACATACTCACTAACACTAACATACACTCACACTCACAAACACACACTAACATACACTCACACTCTAACACACACTCACTAACACTAACACTCACAAACACATTTTTTTTTTAAATCCCTCCAGCCTCCTTACCTGTGGGAGAGCTGAGGGGATTCCCTGGGGTCCAGTGGTGCTGCTGGTCTCCTGGGGGGCCGGTCACCCGGTGGGCAGGCAGGCTGGCGGGCGCGCGAGGGAGCACTGTCTCCTGAGTGCTTCCTCTTCAGCTCCCTCGCGCGCCGCATACTGATGCCGGAGCCGGAAGATGACGTCATCTTCCGGCTCCGGTATCAGTGGGTGCGCGAGGGAGCTGAAGAGGAAGCACCCAGGAGACAGTGCTCCCTCGCGCGCCCGCAGTACCGGCCAGCCGGATGACAGCAGGGCCAGCCTCGGGGGGGGGTCGCAGCCGCGACCCCTGCGACCCCGGTATGTACGCCACTGGGTATCAGGGTCAGCAAGATGATTCAAACAAACTCCGACCAAAAGAATCCTTCCAAGGCAATTTATTCACTCATAAAATCAGGAGGTGTACAAAATAAATAAAAACAAATATAAAAATAAAACAGGTCACCAGTACACTACCTTTGAGTACCAAACAATATTTGCACTATGTTTTATCCTCTATTCTAGGTACACCAGCAGAATCCCTAAAATATCCTATCATTTATACTAAATATGGATTGACACCTGTCCTCAGGGACCCTGATACACACTGACACAGAGCAGAATAGGGACTGTTCCCCCTACATAGGGTCACTTTGGCAGATATGGATTGACACCTGTCCTCAGGGACCCTGATACACACTGACACAGAGCAGAATAGGGACTGTCCCCCTACATAGGGTGACTTGGCAGATATGGATTGACACCTGTCCTCAGGGACCCTGATACACACTGACACAGAGCAGAATAGGGACTGTTCCCCCTACATAGGGTCACTTGGCAGATATGGATTGACACCTATCCTAAGGATCCCTGATACACACTGACACAGAGCAGAATAGGGACTGTTCCCCCTACATAGGGTCACTTGGCAGATATGGATTGACACCTGTACTCAGAGACCCTGATACACACTGACACAGAGCAGAATAGGGACTGTTCCCCCTACATAGGGTCACTTGGAAGATATGGATTGACACCTGTCCTCAGGGACCCTGATACACACTGACACAGAGCAGAATAGGGACTGTTCCTCCTACATAGGGTCACTTGGCAGATATGGATTGACACCTGTCTTTAGAGACCCTGATACACACTGACACAGAGCAGAATAGGGACTGTTCCCCCTACATAGGGTCACTTGGCAGATATGGATTGACACCTGTCCTCAGAGACCCTGATACACACTGACACAGAGCAGAATAGGGACTGTTCCCCCTACATAGGGTCACTTGGCAGATATGTATTGACACCTGTCCTCAGAGACCCTGATACACACTGACACAGAGCAGAATAGGGACTGCCCCCCTACATAGGGTGACTTGGCAGATATGGATTGACACCTGTCCTCAGGGACCCTGATACACACTGACACAGAGCAGAATAGGGACTGCCCCCCTACATAGGGTGACTTGGCAGATATGGATTGACACCTGTCCTCAGGGACCCTGATACACACTGACACAGAGCAGAATAGGGACTGTTCCCCCTACATAGGGTCACTTGGCAGATATGGATTGACACCTATCCTAAGGATCCCTGATACACACTGACACAGAGCAGAATAGGGACTGTTCCCCCTACATAGGGTCACTTGGCAGATATGGATTGACACCTGTCCTCAGAGACCCTGATACACACTGACACAGAGCAGAGTAGGGACTGTTCCCCCTACATAGGGTCACTTGGCAGATATGGATTGACACCTGTCCTCAGAGACCCTGATACACACTGACACAGAGCAGAATAGGGACTGTTCCCCCTACATAGGGTCACTTGGCAGATATGTATTGACACCTGTCCTCAGAGACCCTAATGCACACTGACACAGAGCAGAATAGGGACTGTTCCCCCTACATAGGGTCACTTGGCAGATATGGATTGACACCTGTCCTCAGGGACCCTGATACACACTGACACAGAGCAGAATAGGGACTGTTCCTCCTACATAGGGTCACCATTTTTAGCCCAAGGCAGATCATCTCATCAGGCCTTTTTTAGTCGAATGTATTGCCCACTGTCAGTCCCTTCGGGATCCATCCCTTATTCATCTTAATAAAGGTGAGGTAATCTAGACTTTTTTGACCTAGGCGACTTCTCTTCTCAGTGACAATACCTCCTGCTGCACTGAAGGTCCTTTCTGACAAGACACTTGAAGCGGGGCAGGCCAGAAGTTCTATCGCAAATTGGGATAGCTCAGGCCACAGGTCAAGTCTGCACACCCAGTAGTCAAGGGGTTCATCGCTCCTCAGAGTGTCGATATCTGCAGTTAAGGCGAGGTAGTCTGCTACCTGTCGGTCGAGTCGTTCTCTGAGGGTGGATCCCGAAGGGCTGTGGCGATGCGTAGGACTTAAAAAGCTCTGCATGTCCTCCATCAAAAACACGTCTTTAAAGCGTCCTGTCCTTGCCGGCATGGTCGTGGGAGGAGGAGGATTACTTTCACCTCTTCCCCTGTTAGATTCCCGTTGTTCTGTGACATCACCCTTATACGCTGTGTAAAGCATACTTTTTAATTTATTTTGCAAATGCTGCATCCTTTCCGACTTGTAATTTGGTAATATTTTAGCCACTTTCTGCTTATACCGGGGGTCTAGTAGCGTGGACACCCAGTACAGGTCGTTCTCCTTCAGCCTTTTTATATGAAGGTCTCTCAACAGGCGCGACAGCATGAAAGACCCCATTTGCACAAGGTTGGATGCCAAGCTACTCATTTCCCGTTCCTCCTCCTCAGTGATCTCAATGAAGGTATGTTCTTCCCCCCAGCCACGTACAACACCACGGGTACCAGATAGGTGACAACGAGCACATCACAAACACCTATGGGATCAACACATGAGTACAAGCAGCACACAAACTCAAAGCCGCCATCCTCCTCCTGGTCCAGCATCTTCAGCCACGTTAACCACTGCTGTCCTCCTTGCCCCCTCTCAACCATCCGCCCCTCCGTCTCTCGCCTTGAGCAGTTCCTGCTCATCTGCTCACAGTCAGGTGTCTGTCAAGGACATGTTTGAGCGTAAGAAGCCAGTGTCACAAAGTCACCCCCTTGCCCGGCATCTGACAGCTGGCTTGACTGAACTCTTAGCCCGCCAGCTTTTACTATACAAGCTGGTGGAGTCTGAGGCGTTCAAAAAATTTGTAGCTATTGGGACACCACAGTGGAAGGTACCCGGCCGAAATTTCTTTGCACAAAAGGCAATCCCCAACCTGTACTCGATTGTGCAAAAGGAAGTAATGGCATGTCTGGCACACAGTGTTGGGGCAAGGGTCCATCTGACCACTGATACCTGGTCTGCAAAGCATGGTCAGGGCAGGTATATCACCTACACTGCGCATTGGGTAAACCTGCTGACGGCTGCCAAGCATGGAATGCGTGGCTCTGCAGAGGAGTTGGTGACACCGCCACAACTTGCAGGCAGGCCTGCTGCCACCTCCTCTACTCCTCCTACTCCATCCTCTTCCATAACTTCCTCGGCTGAGTCCTCTTCTGCTGCTGCGCCTTGCTCCACATCAACGGCACCCCCCCAGCTCCCCAGGTACTGTTCCACATCTCGGATACGGCAGTGTCACGCCGTCTTGGGATTGACTTGCCTGAAAGCAGAGAGACACACCGGACCAGCACTCCTGTCCGCCCTGAACGCACAGGTGGATCAGTGGCTGACTCCGCACCAACTGGAGATCGGCAAAGTGATTTGTGACAACAGAAGAAATTTGTTAGCGGCATTGAAGTTGGGCAAGTTGACACGTGCCGTGCATGGCACATGTGTGTAATCTGATCATACAACGCTTTGTGCATAAGTACGCAGGCTTACAGGACGTCCTTAAGCAGGCCAGGAAGGTGTGTGGCCATTTCAGGCGTTCCTACATGGCCATGGCGCACTTTTCCGATATCCAGCAGCGAAACAACATGCCAGTGAGGCGCTTGATTTAACGAGTATTTGTATGACCGGGGTGCTAGGACAGCCTCTGCGGAGGCTTTTTTTTGCTACGTTACTGGACGCTCATGCGTAATGCCTGTAGGCTCATGCGTCCTTTTGAGGAGGTGACAAACCTTATATAGCCTTATCCAGCCTTATATACACATCCCCTGATAGGGGACGTAACAGGGATTAAACTGATAACAATAGTACTACTTAACACACCACTCCTATCTGGTGGCACATTAAATTGCACGCGCAGTGCCCCAAATTTGAAGTAGGAGGACCGACCAAGCATCCTTTTCCATCTCCCGCTTCCTAAAATCGATGCCTTATATACACGTCCCCTGATAGGGGACGTAACAGGGATTAAACTGAAAAGAATAGTACTACTTAACACACCACTCCTATCTGGTGGCACATTAAATTGCACGCGCAGTGCCCCAAATTTGAAGTAGGAGGACCGACCAAGCATGTTTTTCCATCTTCCGCTTCCTAAAATCGATGCCTTACATACACGTCCCCTGATAGGGGACGTAACAGGGATTAAACTGATAAGAATGGTACTACTTAACATACCACTCCTATCTGGTGGCACATTAGATTGCACGCGCAGTGCCCCAAATTTGAAGTAGGAGGACCGACCAAGCATGTTTTTCCATCCCCAGCTTCCTAAAATCGATGCCTTATATACACGTCCCCTGATAGGGGACGTAACAGGGATTAAACTGATAAGAATAGTACTACTTAACACACCACTCCTATCTGGTGGCACATTAGATTGCACGCGCAGTGCCCCAAATTTGAAGTAGGAGGACCGACCAAGCATGTTTTTCCATCTCCCGCTTCCTAAAATCGATGCCTTATATACACGTCCATTGATAGGGGACGTAACAGGGATTAAACTGATAGGAATAGTACTACTTAACACACCACTCCAATCTGGTGGCACATTAGATTGCACGCGCAGTGCCCCAAATTTGAAGTAGGAGGACCGACCAAGCATGTTTTTCCATCTCCCGCTTCCTAAAATCGATGCCTTATATACACGTCCCCTGATAGGGGACGTAACAGGGATTAAACTGATAAGAATAGTACTACTTACCACACCACTGCTATCTCGTGGCACATTAGATTGCACGCGCAGTGCCCCAAATTTGAAGTAGGAGGACCGACCAAGCATGTTTTTCCATCTCCCGCTTCCTAAAATCGATGCCTTATATACATGTCCCCTGATAGGGGACGTAACAGGGATTAAACTGATAGGAATAGTACTACTTAACACACCACTCCTATCTAGTGGCACATTAGATTGCACGCGCAGTGCTCCAAATTTGAAGTAGGAGGACCGACCAAGCATGTTTTTCCATCTCCCGCTTCCTAAAATTGATGCCTTATATACACGTCCCCTGATAGGGGACGTAACAGGGATTAAACTGATAAGAATAGTACTACTTAACACACCACTGCTATCTGGTGGCACATTAGATTGCACGCGCAGTGCCCCAAATTTGAAGTAGGAGGACCGACCAAGCATGTTTTTCCATCTCCCGCTTCCTAAAATCGATGCCTTATATACACGTCCCCTGATAGAGGACGTAACAGGGATTAAACTGATAGGAATAGTACTACTTAACACACCACTCCTATCTAGTGGCACATTAGATTGCACGCGCAGTGCCCCAAATTTGAAGTAGGAGGACCGACCAAGCATGTTTTTCCATCTCCCGCTTCCTAAAATCGATGCCTTATATACACGTCCCCTGATAGGGGACGTAACAGGGATTAACCCCTTAAGGACCAAACTTCTGGAATAAAAGGGAATCATGACATGTCAGACATGGCATGTGTCCTTAAGGGGTTAAACTGATAGGAATAGTACTACTTAACACACCTTATAATAACGCAGAGAGAGGCAACGCAGAGAGAGGAGTCTGAAGAAGAGGAGTCAGAGGAGGAAGGTGGCTTTGAGGAGGTGGAAGACCAAACACAGCAGGCGTCCCAGGGGGCTTGTTGTCACCTTTCGGGGACCCTTGGTGTTGTACGTGACTGGGTGGAGGACATCAGTGAGGACAAGGAATGGGACATGGCTAGCTTGGTATCCAACCTTGTGGAAATGGGGAGTTTGCGGTTGTGCAAATGGACTGTTTGCGGTTGTTTGCGCTGCGTTAAACGGGGAGTTTGGTCTGTCACTGTGAAGCAGGCGTAACCCTTACACTACCTGATCGATACAACATCATACCTGATGTTTTAAAGCACGTTATTCCAAACAATTTAGGAATGTTAGGTGATTTATGCCCTTTATGGATTAAAACCAGACCCTGCATCAACTATGTAATTTTCCATGGGAGTTTTGCCATGGATCCCCCACCGGCATGCCACAGTCCAGGTGTTAGTCCCCTTGAAACAACTTTTCCATCACTATTGTTGCCAGAAAGAGTCCCTGTGGGTTTTAAAATTCGCCTGCCCATTGAAGTCTATGGCGGTTCGCCCGGTGTGAACATTTGCGGAAGTTCGCGTTCGCCGTTCGCGAACCGAAAATTTTATGTTCGCAACATCACTAGATATAATACCTCTGCCTCGGGGTTTCAGATGGATCCTAAAAAGCTGGAATTAGTTCTACAATGGCCTTTACCCACTCGGTTGAAAGCCATTCAAAGGTTCATTGGTTTTGCCAATTATTACAGAAGGTTTATAAAGGGATTTTCTTCAGTAATAGCCCCCATCACTAATATGACACGCAAGGGGGTTAGCAGTACGATATGGTCTAAGGAGGCTATAGAAGCCTTTGCAACTCACAAACAGCGGTTTGCCTCCACCGACATATTGATATGTCCTGACACCAGTAAACCTTTCATACTGGAAGTTAATGCATCATAGACAGGGGTAGGGGCAGTTCTCGCCCAGAGGGAGAGCCAGGATACTCCATTGCATCCTTGTGGTTACTTCTCTAGAAAGTTGTCTCCTGCCAAGCGCAATTATGATATTGGCAATAGGAAATTGTTGGCCATTATTCTAGCTCTCAAGTAGTGGCGACATCTTTTAGAGGGTTCCAAGGACCCCCTTTTGATCATTACTGATCACAAAAACCTGGCTTACATAGGAGATGCTAAACGATTGTCTTCTAGACAAGCTAGGTGGTCTCTGTTTCTTTCTCGCTTTAATTTTCTTATTACTTATAGACCTGGCTCTAAAAATGTCAAGGCCGACGCCTTATCCAGACAGTTTGATACTGAGTCTACACAAGAGCAAGAAAAGTCCCATATCATTCCCCCGGAATGTATCATTGCTTCCACTATCCTTTCATTGTCCACTCCGCTGCTTGGCTGCATCATGGAGACTCAGTCTCAGGCACCCTACGGTAAACCTCAGGACAAATTGTTTGTTCCAGTGGGGGAAAGGGTCAATATCATGAAGGTGTTTCACGACAATGTGTCTGCTGGTCACCCAGGTATTAAGAAATCCACTTCTGCTATCATGAGGTCATTGAGGTGGGATTCCCTCAGGAAGGATGTTAACCCCTTCAGGACGGAGTCAATAGTGCACGTTCTGATCAAAACAAAACGTAAACAAAAACTAGAATTTGCGCTATGTCTGTTCACCCGTAGTTCCCCTCTTTCAAATTATATGCACCCACACTTATTATATATCATTTTGTTCAGGAGAAACAGGGCTTTAATTTATCATTAACTATTCATATATGGAACATAATTTATTATGAATACAATTTTAAAAAAATGTGAGAAAATAAGATTTTTTTTAAAATTTGCATTTCCGTCTGACATTTTAACTGTGAATGTCATAATACTGTTTTACTGCAAAAGAATGCACATATTTGTAATCAGCGATGTGTCACGAGTACAATAGTATCCCCCATTAACAGGTTTTATGTTGTTTTGGAAAGTTACAGGGTCAAATATAGAACATTCCATTTTAAAATTGAAATTTTCCAGATTAGTAATGTTACCTTTGAGACGGTGTGGTAGCCAGGAATGAGAATTACCCCCATAATGGCATAGCATTTGAAAAAGTAGACAAGCCAAGGTATTGACAGTTTAGTCTTTTTTAGTAGCCACTTAGTCACAAACACTGGCCAAAGTTAGCGTTCATGTTTGTTTTTGTGTGAAAAAAGCAAAAAACGAATATTTGGCCAGTGTTTGTGACTAAGTCGCTACTAAGAAAGACTGGACATACCCCACTCGCAATACCTTGGGTTGTCTACTTTTGCAAATGGTATGCCATCATGGGGGTAATTCTCATTCCTGGGCTACCATACGCTCTCAAAGGCAACATAACCAATCTGGCAAATTTCAATGTGAAAAAAAATGAAATGCAAGCCTTATATGTGACTCTCTAACTTTCCAAAACACCATAAAACCTGTACATGGGGGGTACTGTTATTCTCCGGAGACTTCACTAAACACAAATATTAGTGTTTTAAAACAGTAAAACATATTACAACAATAATATAGACTATAAAAGTGCCGTTCGCTTGTAAAAAATGTGAAAAACGTTACTTTTGCTTAAAATATCATTATTGTAATACAATTTACCAGTTTGAAACACTAATATTTGAGTTCAGCGAAGTCTCCCGAGTAAAACAGTACCCCCTATGTACAGGTTTTATGGTGTCAAATATAGTGCTTGTGAATTTAATTCTCTGCACTTTTTTCCCTGTGTTGTCAGGCATGTCAATCAAATTTTAATTAATCAAATCACATAATTACGTTAAAAGATTATTTAAATATACATGTAGAATTTTAATATATATGCATTTATAGGTATTTAAATTCTACGTGTATACTAATGTAATCTTTTATGTAATTATATGTATTTATCTATATATATATTTGCGGTTATTTGTATTTTATATATAGATAGATATATATAGAATGTCATTCTAAGTGTATTTTGTTACCGATATATATATTAAAGGAACCCTATAGTCACCTAAATTACTTTAGCTAAATAAAGCAGTTTTAGTGTATAGATCATTCCCCTGCAATTTCACTGCTCAATTTAGGAGTTAAATCACTTTGTTTCTGTTTATGCAGCCCTAGCCACACCTCCCCTGGCTAAGATTGACAGAGCCTGCATGAAAAAAAAACTGGTTTCACTTTCAAACAGATGCAATTTACCTTAAATAATTGTATCTCAATCTCTAAATTGAACTTTAATCACATACAGGAGGCTCTTGCAGGGTCTAGCAAGCTATTAACATAGCAAGGGATAAGACAATCTTAATTAAACAGAACTTGCAATAAAGAAAGCCTAAATAAGGCTCTCTTTACAGGAAGTGTTTATGGAAGGCTGTGCAAGTCACATGCAGGGAGGTGTGACTAGGGTTCATAAAAAAGGGATTTAACTCCTAAATGGCAGAGGATTGAGCAGTGAGGCTGCAGGGGCATGTTCTATACACCAAAACTGCTTCATTGACCTAAAGTTGTTCAGGTAACTATAGTGTCCCTTTAATAACAAAATACAGTTAGAATGACATTACATATGCATATATAATTTATATTAAATTTTGTTTCAATATTTTATTTATTTATTTTATTATTTTATTTATTTATTATTTTAATTATACGTATTTATATATAATATATATATGTACATCTATTATATATATAATATATATATATACATATTATATATATGTAACGTCATTCTAAGTGTATTTTAATATTAATATATATACTTATATTAATATTAAAATACACTTTGTATGACGTTACATATATATAATATGTATATATTATATTATATATATATATATATATAAATATATTTAATTTATTTTTACACATGTCTAATTTATTTTTTTATACATTCCCACCAGCAGGGGGACTGTCTGATATTTCAAACAGTCCCCCTGCTGGCAGATCCATAGCCAGCTATAGGGGGCCATGTGATCGCTCTTTGAGAGCGATCACATGGCCCCCGGGGGCCTCATTTGCCGGAGGGGGGCTGCCTGGGCTGTCAGGCAGCCCCCCAGAAGGGGATCGCGGCGGAGGTGAGTATAACTCATCTCCTGGGGGCTTAAGCCGTTACGACGTACCATGCCGCCGCAACGGCTTTAAAGCCCTTTTAATGCGGGACGGCATGGTACGTCGTAACGGCGTTAAGGGGTTAAGGAGTATGTGCAGGCTTGTTCTGTTTGTGCGGTTTCCAAAGTACCTCATAAACTCCCTTGTGGCTTGTTACAAACTCTTCCCGTTCCTGAGGTCCCATAGTCCCACTTGTCTATGGATTTCATTGTAGAACTTCCTAGTTCTAATGGTTATACCACTATTCTCATGGTTGTTGACCGTTTTTCTAAAATAGCTCACTTCATCCCTCTCAAGAAATTAGCGTCATCTCAAGACCTGATCTTTATACATGAGATTGTCCGTCTGCATGGCATTCCTCACAATATTGTATCTGATAGAGGTTCTCAGTTTGTATCCCGGTTTTGGAGGGCTTTCAATAAGCAATTGGGGATTGAATTGTCTTTTTCATCCTCTTACCACCCCCAGACTAATGGTATAGCTGAGAGGGCTAACCAGTCTTTGGAGTTATACTTGCGTTGTTTCGTTAATAGCACTCAAGACAATTGGTCCAAATTATTACCATGGGCCGAGTTTGCTAGGAACAATGCTGACCATGACTCCTCTGGACATAGCCCATTTTTTGTTAATAATGGCCGGCATCCTACTGTCCTCCTGGCTGTTTTTTCTGATACGGCTATTCCTGCTTTAGATGACCGTCTTGTTTCTATTCGAGATACCTGGGTCAAAACGGAGAGGTGCAAACCCTGTTTACCGAGTGGGTGAGAGGGTTTGGTTATTTTCACGCAACATCAGGCTTAAAGTCCCTAGCATGAAATTTGTTCCTAGGTTCCTTGGACCTTTTCGTGTCCTTCGTAGGCTCAATCCTGTTGCATATTCTTTGGCCCTTCCAACCTCCTTGAAAATCCCTAATACCTTTCATGTGTCCTTGCTCAAACCTCTTATTTGTAATAAATATACTGTCCAGAGTGTCCCTCCTCATCCCCTAGTTGTTTCTGGACAGGAAGCGCATGAGGTCTCCTCCATAATTGATTCCAGGTTTTCTCTGGGAACTTTACAATACTTGGTGGATTGGAAAGGTTATGGACCAGCCGATAGTTCTTGGGTTCCAGGATCTGATGTACATGCTGGACGCAAGATTCGCTATTTTGGCATTTACTGTCCACACAGGAAAAATTGTGCCAAGCAGCAACCAACTCCACAGAAGGGTTAATGCTGAGCAGCAATTATGCAAATATGAACCTTATAACTGCCTTTGGGGTCAAAGGCCGGTTACAGCCTATCAGTTCTAGAGGAGGTGTACTTAGGCCCAGTTCTCATCCTGCTCAGTGCCCTGTCGAGGTTTCCCTTGTGGTTGTCCGATGACGCGTTATTGATTCTGGTTATTTGACTTTGGCATTGTTTTTGACTTCCCTGTTTTCTGGCATCCCTGACCCCTGGCTTTTCCTTATCGTTGTGTCTCTTTCTGTATCCCTTGACCTCGGCTATTCCTGACTATTCTTTGGTACGTTAGTCTGAGGTCCGGTATACGTTACCTATCAGTCCTCTGTGTTACACAATCCTACATGCTGAATCATTCTGTAATCCTGACAATATCAGAGGATCTCCTCAACTGGGCCAGCATCAAATCAGCAATTTTAGTGAGACCAGTGTCCCAGCAGTAGCGCTCTGTGTTGAAAAGAGGAGGGGATAGGAAGTGACATTACATCCCCCCCTCTCTCTTGCACAAATACAGAGTTCCTTCCGCATGTGTGAAGCTGAAGGAGGAGGAGCACCTGTGATGATTACAGGGACATGTTGCTCAGGGGAGGAGAGAGAATCAGCCTGAACAGACTGAAATGCAAGGTAAGATGTGGCAGAGATAATCGTGTAGGCACCAGAGGAGGGCTTGGGTAGGAGGAGGATCATTTGAAGAAATTGAAGGCGTGAGAAGAACAAGAAAAGGTGACTGAAGAATACGTAGACTTACCAAACACTCATCAAACTTCACACAGCAAGGGGTGAGTAAAAGGGATCTTGTGTGTGCTGGAATTCTATGTGCTAGTGACCTTTTGTGTGCATGTTGTGAGCTGTGTGTGAATGTAGTGAGCTTGAGTGTGTGTCAGTGAGCTGTCTGTAGTAAGCTGTGTGATCTTGAGTGTGTGGGTATATTAGTATATTTGTGTGTAGTGAGCTGTTTGTAGTGAACTTGTACGTGTCCAAAAGCTTTCTTTAGTAAACTGTGTTGTGATTTTTCTGTAGTGAGTTTGTGTGTATGTGGGTGAGCTTGCGAATGTGTCAATGAGCTTGTGCATAGTGAAATTGTGTGCATATCAGTGAGCTGTCTGTAGTGAGCTTGTGATCCTGTGTGTGTATGTCAGTGAGCTTGTGTGTAATGAACTTGTGTGTGTGTCAGTAAGCTTTCTATAGTGAGATGTGTGTAATGAGCTTGTGTGTGTCAGTGAGTTGTTTATAGTGAGCTGTGTGAGCTTGTGTGTAGTTTACTGTTTGTAACAAGCTTGTATATGTCAGTGAGCCTTCTGTAGTGAACTTGTGTGTGTGTGTGTAATGCACACACACACACGCGCGCACGCACAACACTGCAATTAATTTACCAGTTACCCGATTAGGTTCTGGGTCTCCCCCATTCACAAATACAGGCCCTCCACCCATCCAATTTTCTTTTTTTTTATGCATGGTGTATGTATGTCTAATTTGGAATGATGATTTTAATATATAACACATGCACCTCTATACTCTTTGTATTTTAGAAGTACAAACAAGTATACAATCTTGAAAAAGATTCTGAAACGAAAAACGGAGTAAATCCGATTCGTAATCAGAGAGTGGGTCCCTGAGGTAATAATGGGCTAATCTCAGGTGAGATAAATAAATAGACTAGAAGGGGAAGTAATCTAACTAGAATAGGTAGGATACAACCCCACTAAGATTACCTCAAGTATAAATCATTCAAGGTAATGGCTAACAAAAAATAATGAACAACTTTATTTACAAGTATACATGGAAATTTATAAATCCCTATATATTAAAAACGATATAACATGTGAAGACAGAATGTGGAGAAATAAAGGGAAGGATAGGCATAAAAATACACTGCCCCATATAGTGTGCTAAAAGGTAATGCTATCCCTTAAAGGGACACTCCAGTGCCAGGAAAACAAACCATTTTCCTGGCACTGCAGGTCCCCTCTCCGTCCCACCTCCCATCCCGGGTTGCTGGAGTGCAGCGACGATGTCCCTCGGCGCTGGTCCAGGGTCCGCCCTCGCTCCTCCCCCGCCGATGTCATCCTGCAGGGGAGACCGATTGCGCATGCGCGACCGCTGGCGGGGTGAGACCTAATGCGCATGCGCGGCAATGCTTTCAATGCTTCCTTATGGGGATTTTAGCGATGCTGGAGGTCCTCACTGTGCTATAAACCCGGAAGTGCCCTCTAGTGGCTGAAAACTGCAATATTTACAGTTGCAGGGTTAAGGGTAGTGGGAGTTGTGGGAGTGGTCTGGGTGCCTGGAGTGTCCCTTTAACTAGGTGTATGGTCAATATGCTAAATATAGAGGCTACTCATTTCATTTAGAGAATTGGAAGAGTATTCCTAAAAAACTAATTGTGACGAGGTATATATTTACACAGGATGGAGAATATGGGGAAGGTATACTAAGGGGTGTGTTCCATATCCAACAGTGAAGACCTTAACTGAACCTTAGGAATGTCATAGAGTGGATATACTTAATACTCAATATCCCCTAAGTCCACCCCATACAGTTCCTCAAAGTAAACACAGTAGCAAAGGTTTCAACTAAAGGTGGGTAAAAGTACTTTCCACTGGTCTATCTGTCAGTCGCTGTTTCAGGTATATATTTGCACAGGATAGAAGCTGTGGGGCAGATATACTAAGAAGTGTGTTCCATATCAAACATAGAGATTTTAGCTAAACTCAAAATAACCTCAGGTTTCAACTGAAGGTAAAGATACTCTCCACTGATCTAGCTGTCAGTCGCTGCTTAAGGGCAGCCTGTTCTAAAAATCACTAGGTGTAAGCTATATACAGAAAAAGACACACTGGGCTGCTCTAAACTGATCAGCTGACAAACACTGTTTCGAGGCAGCCTATACTAGATCGACAGAATAACTCCTAAATTGTGTTATTGAATGAAGGGTAAAGTAACCTCTGCGTATCCAATCAAAAGTGCCCCACAAAATAAGAAATGTTCAGTTTAAAAGTAAAAAAGGTGCATCAGCCCAAATGGCTCGACGCGCGTTTTGGCGATATACAGGGCTGGTGCAAGGATTTTTGCCGCCATAGGCAAAAAAAATTTGCCGCCCCCCCATATGTCCAGCCCTCCCATAGTGGTCCTTACCCCCCCCCCCTCCCTCCCATAGTGCTCCTTATCCCCCCCCCCATAGTGCTCCTTATCCCCCCCTATCCCTCCCCTAGTTGTCCTTATACCCCCCCATACCTCCCCTAGTGGTCCTTATACCCCCCTCCCCTAGTGGTCCTTATACCCCCCCTCCCCTAGTGGTCCTTATACCCCCCTCTCCCTTAGTGGTCCTTATACCCCCCCCCTCCCTTAGTGGTCCTTATACCCCCCCTCCCTTAGCGGTCCTTATACCCCCCCTCCCTTAGTGGTCCTTATACCCCCCCCTTAGTGGTCCTTATACCCCCCCCTTAGTGGTCCTTATACCCCCCCTCCCTTAGTGGTCCTTATACCCCCCCTTAGTGGTCCTTATACCCCCCCTCCTCCCTTAGTGGTCCTTATACCCCCCCTCCCTTAGTGGTCCTTATACCCCCCCTCCCTTAGTGGTCCTTAAACCCCCCCTCCCTTAGTGGTCCTTATAGCCCCCCCTCCCTTAGTGGTCCTTAAACCCCCCCTCCCTTAGTGGTCCTTATGCC
Source organism: Pelobates fuscus (assembly GCF_036172605.1). Taxonomy (NCBI): domain Eukaryota; kingdom Metazoa; phylum Chordata; class Amphibia; order Anura; family Pelobatidae; genus Pelobates; species Pelobates fuscus. The sequence continues at coordinate 230,319,751 of NC_086318.1, forward strand.
CCCCCTCCCTTAGTGGTCCTTATACCCTCCCTTAGTGGTCCTTATACCCCCCCCTCCCTTAGTGGTCTTGATACCCCCCTCCCTTAGTGGTCCTTATACCCCCCCCTTTAGTGGTCCTTATACCCCCCTCCTCCCTTAGTGGTCCTTATACACCCCCTCTCTCTTAGTGGTCCTTAACCCCCCCTCCCTCCCTCCCTTAGTGGTCCTTACCCTCCCCTCCTGCCCATGTAGCGTGGCCGGGCGGCGCGGAACGCGGGACAGGAACCTCTGTTTCCTGTACCCGGCCGCCGGCGGAATGACAGGAAATGCTCACTGAGTGAGCACTTCCTGTCATTCCGCCGGCGGCCGGGTACAGGAAACAGAGGTTCCTGTCCCGCGTTCCGCGCCGCCCGGCCATGCTACATGGAGAGACCAGCAGGAGGGAGCGCTCTGCGCTTCCCTCCTGCCGGTCACAAAACCGGCCGCCCTCCATGCAGCAGTGCTGCGCCGCCTGGGGCTTGCTAAAGCGCTCAGGCGGCGCAGCATGAGGAGGCGCAGCGGGGACAGGGATCCGGCGCCCCCTGGTAAGTTGTGCCCTAGGCGGCTGCCTAGGTCGCCTTACAGGTGGCGCCGGCCCTGGCGATATAGCCTGCCTTTATCAAGAGCTCTGAACAAAATAAAAAATGCAACACTCCATATATAATCTTGAACCTGTGTGTGCTATACTGTACTGTCAGGATATTGCTAGATCTGCTAAGCTAAGTTAAAACCAAACACTACTTAAATTCCTATCGTTATGTTTAAACACAATCAACATCTTCCTAACCAACTAAAAATTGTGCACGTAATCTTAAATACCCGTTGTTATAAGTGATGAAAATCAGGGTGAGGAATGACGTTGGGGTACCTCACGCGTGTTGTTATATTTCTATGCACTGCAGAAAAAAAACGCAACACTTTTGTTTTTGCCCCGATTTTAAGACTTTTTCTACGTACACAAAAGGCGTATTTCTCTCAAATATTGTTCACAAATCTGTCTAAATCTGTGTTAGTGAGCACTTCTCCTTTGCCAAGATAATCCATTCACCTCACAGGTGTGGCATATCAAGATGCTAATTAGACAGCATGATTATTGCACAGGTGTGCCTTAGGCTGGCCACTATAAAAGGTCACTCTAAAATGTGCAGTTTTACTGTATAAGGGGGTCTGAAAACAAGTCAGTATCTGGTGTGACCACTATTTGCCTCACGCAGTGCAACACATCTCCTTTGCAGTGAGTTGATCAGGTTGTTGTGGTCTGTGGAATGTTGGTCCACTCCTCTTCAATGGCTGTGCAAACTTTCTGGATTTAGGCAGAATCTGGAACATGCTGTCATATACGCCGATCCAGAGCATCCCAAACATGCTCAATGGGTGACATGTCCGGTATGCTGGCCATGCAAGAACTGGGATGTTTTCAGCTTTCAGAAATTGTGTACAGATCCTTGCAACATGGGGCCGTGCATTATCATGCTGCAACATGAGGTGATGGTCGTGGATGAATGGAACAACAATGGGCCTCAGAATCTCATCACGGTATCTCTTAGCATTCAAAATACCATCAATAAAATGCACCTGTGATCGTTGTCCATATCATACACCTGACCATACCATAACCCCACTGCCACCATGGGACATTTGATCCACAACGTTGACATCAGCAAACCGCTCACCCACACGACGCTGTACACGATGTGTGCCATCTGCCCGGTACAGTAAAAAACGGGATTCATCACACCTCTCCAAAGTGCCTGACGCCATCGAATGCAATCAGGTCGAGACCCCGATGAAGACAGCAAGCATCCAGATGAGATTCCCTAAGACAGTTTGTGCAGAATTTTTTTGGTTATGCAAACCGATTGTTGCAGTCCGGGTGGCTGGTCTCAGACGATCTTGGAAGTGAAGATGCTGGATGTGGAGGTCCTGGGCTGGTGTGGTTACATGTGGTCTGAGGTTGTGAGGCCGGTTGGATGTACTGCCAAATTCTCTGAAACACCTTTGGAGAAAGCTTATGGTAGAGAAATGAACATTCAATTCACGGGCCACAGCTCTGGTGGACATTCCTGCATTCAGCATGCCAATTGCACACTCCCTCAAAACTTGCAACATCTGTGGCATTGTGCTGTGTGATAAAACTGTACATTTTAGAGCGGCCTTTTATTGTAGCCAGCCTAAGGCACACCTTTGCAATAATCATGCGGTTCAATCAGCATCTTGATATGCCTGTGAGGTGGATGGATTATCTCGGCAAAGGAGAAGTGCTCACTAACGCAGATTTAGACAGATATGTGAACAATATTTGAGAGAAATGTTGCGTTTGTTATTTTGTTCAGTGTACATATATTTGAATATATATTTTGCAGTTATACCTGTAGTGACACCCTATAATTGAAGTATGTATTTTAAAGGGAACCTCATCTATGTTTACATTTTTATCTTTAGGACCAAATAGCCTGTATGTGGGAGTAGTCAGAGAGCTTTCAAATCCAAAACTCATTGTCTAAGCTACAGCTGGAGAGTTAAAGTGATACTCCAGGCTAAAGCTGATCCATTCTTTTTGGGAGTTGTGTCTCAACTGCTAGCCTTCTATTGTATAATTCTAACAGTCAAACTACAATTCACAGAAACATCTATGACATCATGTGATGCAGTATTTTTGAAGTAAAAAAGGGAGATACTACAGGTCAGGAGGGAGGGCTAGAAACAATGTGTTTTAAAAATCCACTGACCTAACTAATTGTAACTTTATCTTCATATTGTTCAAACATGTGTGGATTCCTATTGTGGCTTTACAAATGCTTTCCATATTCGCAATCTACAGGATGTCAAAGCAGCTCCCAATGTATAGTATATCTTCTCTCTAGCAACTATATGAGCAACCTACAGCTTTAGCCATTATATAAAGTTATCCAAGTTCTCTTCTAAAAACAAAAAAGGGTGAGATTTGTAAACTGGGAAAGAGGCTGCATTTTATTAAGACACAGAGGATCCTATTATGCTGAACTCTTTCTTTATTTCCCTCAGCAGCGAAGAAATAAATATAACATTAACTCAGTATGATAGCAATATATAGCATGAGAGGTACATCTTCCTAGAGACAGGAACAGCATAGTAGGCGGTGATCAGTAAACTACTTCCTCTTTCTTTGCTGCTCCCTCAGTTAAGTACACCAGGTCCCACTGTTTTATTAACTGTGGGATCTTTTTCAGTCGTCAGAATTGTCCCCATCAGAGCATGTGGCCAAATATATTGCATCTAGAGTACGCAAGCCTTTAGACAAGGCAACAAGAAATAAATTACGGGCTGAATGCCCTCGCCACACAGTTCCAGATGACGCCTGCATGACGTCCTCAGTAGACGCCAAAATGATCCAATTCCTGGGAAAGACGGGTTGGGACCCTAATAAAGGCTTAGACTATTCACTTTGTAACTGCCAGGATAAGACCCTGGACATCTTGGGCCCAGCAGCCAAGATATTTGATATTCATGAAGATGACCGAGAATTAGAATGTGCCACCATACGTGGCTGGATACAGAGGATTATATTCTTAGTTGGCAATGCCAACAGTGCGATGGCCACGGAGCGTCACAAATTGATTCTGCTCAAAATTGAGCCTAAACTAATTAACATGGCTCTGAATAAGCCGGGCGCACAGGCTGAAGGTCTCTGCTTTGGAGATAATTTTGTAAAGGAACTAGGCTCATTTGTACATACCTTTACCGTCCTTGATAAAGCACAGCTAAACATGCGCAAAGTGTTCAAAAACTGGAAAAGCCAGGAGCCATCTGTCGGGCCAGGTTAACAGAAGTTCTTTTAGATAGAACAGGGGCTCCTACACTGGATGAGCAAGCTCCTTTGAGCAGAGAAATGCACCAACATTCTTCCCATAACGTGGTCGGCCCTGGGTTGCTCGTGGCACACAAGGTGCTTTTTCAGGACGACGACCTTATGGTAAGTCTTAAAAATCTCCATTCTTCCCTATTGGTGGTGGGGGACAGACTCACACATTTTTCCCATGTATGGTCTCTTATTTCTTCAGATACTTGGCTCTGCAAACTGTAAAAGGGTATTGCATAGACTTCCTATCCCCACAGATACAATACTCCCTGTGACGAAGTGCCCTTCGCCACTTGTGCCTGGAGAGGACTAATTGCCAGCCTCCTGCCCTGCGACTATGGCCCCTGGAAGATTTTGCCCTTTAAAAACGTTATTTGGGCATATTGGATTTTATTGTACTCTGTCTGCCCCTTTAAATTATATTGGAGCAGCCTGCAGTTTTAAATTGTGAAGAAAACCCCTGTTTTATTCCCCCCTCCTCCCCCTCCTAGAACACCAGTTAAACCCTTAATACCTTGTTACATTCAAACTCTGTCTGACCTTATAACTGTCATATATTCAAACACTGACTGAACTTAACTGTTATTTTGTTTTCCTCTGAGGAGGAGTTGTTTTGCTGCATGAGTGCTGTTGCTTTTGTGTGCTCATTAAACAGACCTGCTTGACCCTTTCTTGAAGCCTTGGCTCATGCTTGGGGGATGGGATAAGTCTGCAGTGCTGATGGTGTCAGTTGGAGTGCTTGGAGTCCTCGGCAAGCACTAGGAGCATCGATTGGCAGAGGTACTTGGTCGGAATCCCAGCGCGTCTGTCACACTCCCCTCCAAGGAAGATTGTTTTTTCCCAACGAGACGCAGAACTTGTCTCCATGGAGAAAACAGAACTGATGCGCAAACAAGCAATCATAGAGATTTCGGACCTATTCAAGCAACTGGGGTTATGCGAGCAACCTGTTCTTAGTACCCAAAAAAGGTGGAGGTGTCCGTCCACTGATCAATCTGAAACAATTCAACACTTATGTGTCTTACCAGCACTTCAAGATGGAAAGGATACATTGTCTAAGGGACCTTCTCCAAATATCGGATTGGATGGCCAAAGGAGATCTGCACAACGCATATCTCACGGTGCCTATCGCACACCACCACAAAGATTTCCTACAGTTCACTTGACAAGGTCGGAAATAGAGATTGAATTGCCTCCCATTCGGACTCCACTTCACCAAGCTCATGAAACCGGTGGTCACTCTCCTACGAAGTTGCAGAATACGTCTTATGATATACCTAGACAACATTCTCATTATGGCTCAGTCCGTTCATCTCATCAAATCACACCTATCCTGAACTATGACTCTATTACAGAACCTGGGTTTCCTAGTAAATTGGAAGAAATCCATCATCGTTCCTACACAGCGCATAGAATTTCTGGGTCTTGTAGTAGACTCTAACATTCAGACCCTTCACCTGCCACTGGAAATCTAACCAATATCAGAAAGGAGATCAGGTGCATACTTGCTGACCCTCAACTCTTGCTAAAACAGCTAGCGAGGATGATAGGCCTCCTTGTGGCTTCCCCATTATCGAGCGCTGCAGTGCTTACAAGCTTCTCACCTGAAGGGCGCTGCCCAGATATGGTCACTCTAGACTCAGAAGCGAAGGACGAACTACAATGGTTGCTCCTCCACATAGAAGCTTGGAAAGGTCGCGCCATTTTTGGCACAGCTCCAGATTTGGTAATAGAGTCCAACGCGAGCTTATACAGTTGGGGAGCTCGCTGCAGAAATATTTCTACCGGTGGCAGATGGACAGATCTGGAATCAAACCTCCACATCAATTATTTGGAACTTTTGGCCTGCTCATTTGCATTCCACAGTTTTTCACCGACTCTATCCCAATGCTCTAACTCCTGAAGATGGACAACGTATCAGCTGTCCTGTACCTCAACCACCTGGGAGGCACAATATCGAAAGTTCTAGCAAACATGGCATGGGACTTTTGGCAATTCTGCCTGGCTTAAGGCATATCAATTGTGGCAAAATACATCCCTGGCCTCTCCAAAAACCACAGCGGACTGGTATTCCTGACACCTCAAAGATTGAGCGATTGACAGTTGGATTCCACACAAGATTTTGCACAAGATTGGTCATCCGTGACATTGGTCATCCGTGAGGAATTACGCTTTTCCTCCCTTCGCACTAATCTCCTGTTGCCGCCTGCTCCTATGATGCCAATCCTCCCTGGTGACTGTGACCCCCCTCCTAGAGATGGTTGTTGACTTACCTCGCCTCCTCCCACCCCTCGATCATCTTCTTCTGAATCCAGATGGACAGTTTCACCCCCTGGTTCTTCCACTTACATCTCATGGTATGGTTGATTTCAGGGGACCCTGGTCTATCGAGGGAGTTTCGTATTCAACTCTCCAACTTCTCAAAGGTGCATGAGCACCCAGCATGAGACAGGCTTACAAGTCTGCTTGGAGCAGATGGCATGGTTAGTGCCTGGAATGGGACTTGGATTCCATATCTGATTATTTTAATTATATCCTCCAGTTTCTGACTTCCATATTCGATGAAGGTAAGGGCTAACGTACAGTGAATCTTTACTGTTCATCCATTTCTGTTGGTTATCAAGGTTTGGATGGGATGCCGGTCAACATCCTCTGGTATGTAGGTTGGCATCCTCTGTTAAGTAGACTCTTCCATGGTATCCGTTTCACTCCAAACAAAGTCAAAAACCCAATTGTAGCCATTTCCAATTAGGGGGAAAAATCCTTCTTGAATCCATAATGGCAATCCAAATTTCTCTTTGGATCAATAACCTGTTCACATAGAAATATATAAAGAATATCCACAGTTACAAAGTTTTTTTTTTCTCCAAACCTATAGCTTAAAGGACCACTATAGTGCCAGGAAAACATACTCGTTTTCCTGGCACTATAGTGCCCTGAAGGTGCCCCCACCCTCAGGGTCCCACTCCCGTGGCGCTGAAGGGGGAGGAAGGGGTTAATCTCTTACCTTTTTTCCAGCGCCGGGCTCCCTCTGTGCTGGGACTCTCCTCCCTCTTCTGACGTCCCTGGCTGAATGCGCAAGCATTCTCAATGCTTTTCTATGGACGCTGGCGTCTTCTCACTGTGAAAATCTCAGTGAGAAGCACGGAAGCGCCTCTAGCGGCTGTCAATGAGACAGCCACTAGAGGCTGGATTAACCCTAAAGTAAACATAGGGTTAACCCTAAAGTAAAAAAAGGGTTAAACCTAGCTGGACCTGGCACCCAGACCACGTCATTAAGCTGAAGTGGTCTGGGTGCCTATTGCCCTTTTTTTTGTAAATCTTTATTTTATTTAAGGCATATAGGATGGGGTACAGAAGAAAGACAGGGGAAATGTATGCATAGTTACAATATGGGGTTAAAACATCGATAGCATTAATACAACACATTTCCGAGGTAGTGATGCCTCATTTTTAAATTTTTGTTGTTTAACAAAAGCGGTACTACAGTAGTTGTAAGTATACAAGGGTAGCGTAGCCTAGTGATAATATTGTTAAGTAAACTTGTGACACGTGTATAACTGCAGCGTGTGTTTGTCGATGCGTTGCGTCTGCTATTCTCGTGGCAGCATCATTAGCGTAGGAGTAGTGTACTGGTTGTTTAATCAAGCTAGTGTATATAGCCCATGTGAGTCTCCCTATTGTTCCAAAGCCTAGGGGCTGAGCCACACCAGCCTAGGCTGGCATATGTGAGCTAGATAAAAACAGGTTAAGGTATTAGCTAAGTAAGGTCTGCAATTGGAGGCACGTAGTAAGTAGAGTCTACAGTAGGCATTTAAACCTGTTCTGGCATATCTATCTAACAGCCACATCAATCGGTTTACTCTCACATAGCTTGCGCACGCTTCCCTCCCATCTCCTTCTAGTCTAGGTTAGAATTAAGTAAAACAGAATGCTTAAACATGCTAGCGCTATACTGCATATGAAGCGATAAATAATATATTGCGTGGTGGAAACCTGCTGTTTCTCCACCATTAGGTCTGCAGGGTTATGGTCACAATCTTAGTTTCAGCCCGTTTTGTTCAACCTATGCCAGCCCTGAGCGCTTGACAGGTGGGCCATGTATAATGAGTAGTAGTAAAAGATTGTGTATACTGGCACACTTTGATAACCAAAAATAAACAAACAAGATAACAGATTGTCAACAAAACTATTAACAGGGTTATTAACCACCGGGGCTAGGGACTTATGAGGCACTAAGATGAGCGGAATGTGCAGCTCTACAGCTTAGATAAATTAGACAGTGGGTATGTGTACCAAGTCCCGCACTGGCAAAGTCCCCTGGGATCTCCCAGACCCTCTGTGTGTAGGACGGTTGAAGGGGGAACGATTCCCAGTGGTCGCGGTGTAGCACAGTGTCTTGTGGTAGGTCATCCCATCTTGGTCCCCTGTTCACTCTGTTTCTCTGGAGGTTCATCCAATGCCTCGTTTGGGCCTTACAGTTCCCTCTTGTCTGTGTCCCTGGGTCTCCGTTTGAGATCGGTGAGTGTGCAGGGGTTGGTGTGGTCTTTTGGCTGTACCTTGCTGCTGGTGTCGGGTCGCCCCCGGGATGGTAGGTGCTTGGAAGGAATTTTCAGCTTGCGTCCACAAGTGTGCGGACATGCTGCGATGTTCGAAGGCTTCGGATGCCACTGAGCAGTGAGTGGGTCGGGTATGTGTGGCTATCTTGTGCTGCCATGTGTGGTTGCCAGTGTTGGAGCCTGGGAGGCCATTCTCCGCTCTCCCCCATTCCGATCTCCCACCTCTGAGGGCCGCTCTGGGGGCTCAGGTCAGGCATACACTCAGGAGGCGCCGGGTGGCAGGGTAAATCCAGGCTGCCGCCTCTTTTCTCGCTTGCTTAAAGAGCCAACGCTTGTTGTGGAGCCCAGACCATAGGCTGGTGCAGAGCCGTTCGAAGAAGTCCAGCGTGTGATCGGGTGGTTTGGTAGGGGAGCCTTTTGACGCATGTTGCGCCTGTGGTGCCATCTTGTTTGGGCCTTGACAGTCCCGTTTACCAGCAAGTGTTGTTGCTTGTTTGTGTCTTGTGGTGGGGGTAATCGTCCCCAGCGAGGACCGGGATATCCCCGGCCGGTCCAGACTTTATCTCAATATACTTGTAAGGTAGGGTCAGTGATCACCTCTGCCGCAAATTTGTCAGGAGGGGCCCAAGGGATACAGTCTAGGGGAGGGGAAGGATCTCTTACCTGGACCTCCGGCAGTGTGTTGTAGTCCTGGGTGCGGGCCTGTTGCCTGGTGACTACTGGGTGTGCTTCCTCAGTAGTTTGGGGCTCAAATGCAGAGGTGAGTTTGCCCAAGTCATTCCCCAATATCACCTCAGCAGGTAATTGCGGCATCAATCCTACTTCCACATTCCCTGACCCCGCACCCCAATGCAAGTGTACCCTGGCTGTGTTTAGCCGATACACGGCTCCCCCTGCAACCCTGACAGCCACAGTCTTGTTGGTTTTGGCCCTGTCAGAAACCAAGTGACTCTGGACCAAGGTGATAGTGGCTCCCGAGTCTCTGAGCCCCTGCATAGGCTTCCCCTCTAGGTACACGGTTTGCCTATGGTGCTGTCTGTTATCCGCCTGTGCCTGCAATGGGTTGGCCTCATGCAATACTTCCCACTGTTCCAAAGCTGTGACTGGAGCTGCAGAGCCATAGGGAAGTGGTGTCTCGTCCTGGTAGTGATGCGCTGCTGCTCTCGGTGGTGGTGGTGGTGGCCCTGGTCGGACCCAGGTGGTGCGGTCTCTAGACTGGGGGCAATCTCGCTGGAAGTGTCCCCACTTCTGGCACCGGTGGCATTGCACAGAAGCAGGTGGGCGATATCTCGGTTGCGCTGCTGCAGGTGCTGGTGGAGGGAGTTGTCTCGGTGGGGGGTGAGTGCTAGTGGAGAAAGAGTTTCCTCCCAGCGGTCGCATAGCAGGTTTAGCACTCACTGCTTTGGGTTGTCTGCGGGCATCCATAAAATCATCTGCCTTTTTAGCAGCTTCGGTGAGGGATGTGGGGTTACGGTCTCTCACCCATTGCTGCAGTTCTGCGGATATCCCCTCATAAAATTACTCCAATAACAGCATTTGTAACAGGTCATCCATGGACCGCGCTTGGTTTGCCTGTATCCACCCGAGAGCTGCCCTCTGCAACCAGCAAGCCCATTCTGCGTGTGAGTCTTTTTCTGCCTTTTTCAGTTCCCTGAAGCGCCTCCGGTATGCCTCTGGTGTCATGGCATACCGGGCCAGGATAACCTCTTTTACATGGCTATAGTTTCTGATTTCAATGTCTGGTATAGTACGGTAAGCTTCAGCTGCCCTCCCTGACAGCCATCCCGCTAAGATGGGTACCCAATCTTCCCTATGTATGTTATGCAGCGTAAACAGTCTTTCAAAGTCTTGGAGGAAGGCATCTATATCCTCCTCCGCTTCTACATACATTTTAAACGCTTGGTATGGGATTTTAGGCTTACCCTTTTGTCCCATAGCTCCTGCTGTACTTCTTTCTGGCGTTTGTGGTCTCCTTTGGCGCATCACAAACTCCTGTACCTCCGTCATGGTTTTGGAGATAATTTCTGCTGGTGGGTTTTCTCCATAAAAGGCCAGCCTGAACTGTACTTGTCTTTGGAACTCCTCTTGTTCTGTTTCATTCCTTTGTTCAGTGACCAGAACCTCCTCTGCTCGGTATTCTGCCATCACTTCAGCGATGAGTGTTGCCTTTGATTTGCTGCTGGCTGGAACACCTTTCGCTTCCAAAAGGTCTTTCAATGTGGATCCCTTTAGTGTAGAAAAGTCAAACTCCATTAATCCTTGTTCCTCTGTGAGTCTGGATCCCAGCGCTGCCAACCAATGTAGCGGAGAGCTGATATCCCATACTTGAGATCCCAGTGAGGCTCAGGAACAAGGCAATAGTAAATCCACAAGCAGAGTTTCCAGCAGGTAAAATAACACAGCAATATCCCAGCAGCAATCCCAATAACTGGACGACACACAGTTTCAGGAGCAGAACTAACAATCTTTATTCCAGGGTTCCTTATAAAGCATGCTCCCATGCAAGGGAGGGATTTACATCAATTAGAACAGTAACCAATACTGTAAATGTTACCTCCCACACATCTCCTCCCCTCAGGGTGACTCATAATCCCCTTAACTTATACAGTATTTTACCCCAAACATGGATGTACCCCTAAACTAGCACATAACATTAATATTAGGGTACCGCTAGGTAGCCCTGATCTGGGTGAACAATATATCCAAAATTCACCCAGATCGGACCAGGGGTTCGGTAGTTAGGTGGAGGGTGAAGTTTGACCGACCGCACACGAGGTGGTAGCCGAAAAGGGTTCCATACGTTTGGGCCCTGCGGTCAGTCTCCGTTCGGCAGGTGAAATATACACTATTCTTAGCCATCCACACTTAAATCCCCCTGCATTACAGTTCCCTAGTTCGGTACTTGGTTTCTACCGAATGGGGCTTTGTTAGGTCCCTCCGTTCGGTAGTTACGGAGCTCTGGAGGTCTCAGCGGTGTTCGGTTGTTTGAGTGTCCGATTTGAGTTCCAGACACTCGACGACCAAACACCGCTGAGATTTTGATGCGTAAGATGGCCGCCACACGTGGTTCGTATACCGAACAGCGGCCACCCAGGCATTAGAAATTAAGATTCAAGTTGCGGTTTCTGTGAGAAGTGTGAACGCCTAACGAGGCGCACACTTCTCACTGGGGTGGTCTAATGGTTCGGTAGTTTCATTCTCATGGAACTACCGAACCCACATATGAAATCATACACAAAGACATGAATACAAAGCACGAATAGAGTTACACAGGTAAATTATAGGACAGGCTTACTGCATTCCGCTACAGTCATAATCCCCACAAGCCCCTTAATGTGTCTATCTCCCCCTCCATGTATCTCTCTCTCCCCCTCCCCTCCAGCCCCTCCATGTGTCTCTCCCCCTCCAGCCCCTGCAATTCTCTCTTCCTGTAGCCCCTCCATGTGTCCCTCACCCCTTTACCCTGCAGTCGCTCCATGTGTCTCCCGCCTCCACTACAGCCCCTCCATGTGTCTCTCTCCCCCTCCCCTGCAGCCCCTCCATGTGTCTCTCCCCCCTTCCCAGCAACCCCTGCAGTTGTCTCTTCCTCTAGCTCCTCCATGTGTCTCTCCCTCTTCCCTGCAACCCCTGCAAATGTCTCTTCCTCTAGCTCCTCCATGTGTCTCTCCCTCTTCCTTGCAACCCCCTCCATGTGTCCCTCTCCCCTGCAGCCCCTCCATGTGTCTCCCCCTCCACTGCAGCCCCTTCACGTGTCTCTCCCCTGCAGCCCCTCCATGTGCCTCCCCCACTTTCATGCAGCCCCTCCATGTGTCTCTCTCCCCATGCAGTCCCTCCATGTGTCTCTCTCCCCATGCAGTCCCTCCATGTATCTCCCCACCTCCCTCGTAGCCCCTCTATTATTGTGCTGAATAATCCTAATCAACAATAATGTTTGAAGCTTTGTAGAATATTTTTATTATATATATAGAATATATGTATTCTCTGCTGTGCAAATGTCTACTCATCAAAGAGAGAGATGCTTATGATGTGCTTGTGCTGTGCAGTCTGGAGATGACAGAGAATGTCCCGCCAAAAGTGCATCAGTTGGGAGGACTTCATGATACTTCATGATACGGTGGGATGAGTGCTAGTGCGACATGGCAGGGGGCAATGAGCATCTACACAGCCAGAGTTGGTGCCGATAGGGTCACAGTCTAAATATTCAAGACAAGCCAAAAAGGAGACATGGTTTACTGTTACTAAAGATGGAAATGTCTCTCTGAAGAGAACTAGAAAATAAATATTGATCCAGCCACTCAAGGATAAAAACCAAAATAGCAGATCTTATTAGAGCAAAACAGCAGCAATGTTTTAACCAAGCAGGATCTTTGAGATTGATAAAGACCCCGCTGGATCAAAACATTGTGTTTTGCTATATAAAGCTGCTATTTTGGCTTTTATTTTCTATATCTGGAAGTTAGACAGTATATAGTGTAAAGGACAATATTTCACACAGTTTAAATACGCGCAATGGTGAGGTTCCTAGCGCATGTTAGATCCGGGTATGGCAGCTGGTACTTCCCAAACCAGAGTGTCTTCTTTTTGGCAGTAACTAGGTATAGGTCAGGAAAGAGTATTGGGAAGCACCCAGGGAAGCACCCAGAAGGCACTGCTTCCCTGTACCCTTTCCTGACCTATACCAAATATTTCACACAGTGTCTGAATTTTTCTCACGTACAGAAAGTGTGACAAAAAAATAGATCAATAAAAATGGTCATAGACCTTGCTTAGAGGTATTTGCAAGGAGAGTACAGATTACTAAAATTTGTAACTGAATGTAAATAGAATGTCTTAATTTAAATTTAACTCCCACACACAGTAAGTACAGTAAAATTCCATATTTCTAAAACAAATTGTTATTGTGATAAAACTGTTATAGCAATCTTTATCAATCTTTGGACTGTTAAAGTAATGATGACCGTGAAATGGTAGCGTTCATTCACTTCTCCTCACTCGCTGACCGTAGGAATAATATGACACCAGGGCCGGACTGGGAATGCAAAGCAACCCTGGAAAAAATGTATGTCAGCCCTATAAGTCACTGTGCCACTGTAGTGTTTGTTTGTGTGTGTGTGTGTGTGTATGTGATTTCTGTGGGAAAAGCAAGTCTTATGGCTTGACTGTTGTGCAGATTTTTGTTTACCTGCTCAACGTTTCAGTCCACGTTTGGGACTTTCATCAGGAACAACAGACGAAAATACAAATCAAACATATATAGGAAAAATAATCATTGTAAATTAACTTACCCAAGGTGTACCCGATCCCATGAGTGCTGCCGCCCGCGGCCCCAAGTGTCCTCTGCGCATGCGTGACGTGCTCCGCCCCCACTCTGCGTACACATACACACACACACACACACACACTACCGTGGCACAATGACTTATAGGGCTGGATTACATCTTTTTCCATAGATTATGTATTTATATATATATATAAAATCTATGTTTATGAATTAGAATTACTCAATCTGGGGTAGCAAGACGTAGTCATATTGTAAATGTTATAAAGGGATATTTAACATTCTCACTAAAGGATATATAAATATATATTTTTGTTATTGGTATGTTCCTTTTTAAATTATAAATATTGGTTAAAAAAATAAGCATACTCACATGCAGGCACAGACAATCTCACTGACACACACAAGACCATTGACAAACACAGACAAGCTTACAGGTAGACACAAACTTAGTACAGACAAACTTTCTGACACACACACACACAAGCTTTATACAGACAAACTCACTGGTATACACAAAGATGCTAACTACAGACAAGTTCACTGACACACATACGTACTACAGACAAGCTCACTGACAAACACATGCTCTTTACAAGCTCACTGACATAAACATGCTTACTACAGACATGCTCACTGACACACACATACATGCTTACTACAGACATGCTCACTGACACATACATACATGTGTACTACAGACATACACATACATGCTTACTACAGACATAATCACTGACACACACATACATGCTTATTACAGACGTGCTCACTGGTGCTCACTGACACACACATACATGCTTATTACAGACGTGCTCACTGGTGCTCACTGACACACACATACATGCTTATTACAGATGTGCTCACATAGTTACATAGTTACATAGTTAGATAGCTGAAAAGAGACTTGCGTCCATCAAGTTCAGCCTTCCTCACACCTGTTTTTTGCTGTTGACCCAAAAGAAAAAACAAAAAAAAAAAAAAACCCAGTTTGAAGCACAATTTTGCAACAAGCTAGGACAAAAAATTCCTTCTTGACCCCAGAATGGCAGTCAGATTTATCCTTGAATCAAGCAGTTATTACCCTACATTGAAAGATTATATCCTTGAATATTCTGTCTTTGCAAGTATGCATCTAGTAGCTGTTTGAACATCTGTATGGACTCTGATAAAACCACTTCTTCAGGCAGAGAATTCCACATCCTGATTGTTCTTACAGTAAAAAAACCTTTCCTTTGCCTTAGACGAAATCTTCTTTCTTCCAGTCTAAACGCATGGCCTCGTGTCCTATGTAAAGTCCGGTTTGTTAATAGATTTCCACACAATGGTTTGTATTGGCCCCAAATATATTTGTATAATATTATCATATCCCCTCTCAGGCGACGTTTTTCTAAACTAAATAGGTTTAAATTTGTTAACCTTTCTTCATAGCTGATATGTTCCATTCCTTTTATTAATTTTGTAGCCCGCCTCTGCACTTTTTCTAGTGCCATGATATCCTTCTTTAGAACAGGTGTCCAAAATTGCACAGCATATTCAATATGTGGTCTTACCAGTGATTTATAGAGAGGCAAAATTATATTCTCGTCCCGAGAATGAATGCCCTTTTTCATGCATGACAATACCTTACTGGCCTTGGCCACTGCTGATTGACATTGCACATTGTTGCATAGTTTGTTGTCTATAACAATTCCCAAGTCCTTTTCGTGTGTTGTTATCCCTAATTCGCTTCCATTAAGGGTATACGTTGCTTGTGTATTCTTTACGCCGAAGTGCATAACTTTGCATTTTTCAACATTAAATTTCATCTGCCATTTGAGTGCCCAGTCCTCCAGTCTATCTAAATCCTTCTGCAGCAAAGTAATATCTTGCTCACATTGTATTATTTTACAAAGTTTTGTGTCATCTGCAAACACTGAAACATGACTTTCAATGCTGTCTTCAAGATCATTTATAAAAATTTTAAATAGAAGGGGTCCCAGAACAGACCCCTGAGGGACACCACTTGCCACCTCTGTCCAGCTTGAAAATTTACCATTAACGACAACTCTTTGTATTCTGTTTTTAAGCCAATGTTCTACCCAAGAACAAGCATTTTCATCGAGACCGATTTCCTTGAGTTTGAACACTAATCTTTTGTGTGGAACTGTATCAAATGCCTTGGCAAAATCCAAATAGATCACATCCACTGCAACACCCTGATCTATACTTCTACTTACTTCTTCGTAGAACGCAATCACTGACACACACATACATGCTTACTACAGACATGCTCACTGACACACACATACATGCTTACTACAGACGTGCTCACTGACACACACATACACGCATACTACACACATACACATACATGCTTACTACAGACATGCTCACTGACACACACATACATGCTTATTACAGACATGCTCACTAACACACATACATGCTTACTACAGACATGCTCACTGAAACACACATACATGCTTACTACAGACGTGCTCACTGACACATACATACATGTGTACAACAGACATACACATACATGCTTACTACAGACATACTCACTGACACACACATACATGCTTATTACAGACATGCTCACTGACACACACATACATGCTTATTACAGATGTGCTCACTAACACACACACGCTTACTACAGACATGTTCACTGAAACACACATACATGCTTACTACAGGCATGCTCACTGACACACATACATGATTACTACATACATGCTCACTGACACACATACATGCTTACTACAGGCATGCTCACTGACACACATACATGATTACTACAGACGTGCTCACTGACACACATACATGCTTACTACAGATGTGCTTACTGGCACACACATACATGCTTACTACAGACATGCTCACTGACACACACATACATGCTTACTACACACTTACTCACTGACACATACATGCTTACTACAGACGTGCTTACTGACATATACATACATGCTTACTACAGACATGCTCACTGACACACATACATGCTCACTACAGACATGCTCACTGACACACACATACATGCTCACTACAGACATGCTCACTGACACACATATATGCTTACTACAGACGTGCTCACTGACACACACATACATTGTCACTACAGACGTGCTCACTGACACACATACATGCTTACTACAGTCATGCTCACTGACACACATACATGCTTACTACAGACGTGCTCACTGACACACATACATGCTCACTACACACATGCTCACTGACACACAAACACATGCTCACTGCAGACATGCTCACTGACACACACATACATGCTTACTGCAGGCAAGCTCACTAAAACACACATGCTTAAAACAGCAGGCGCACACACACACACACACACACACACAAAAGATCACTCTCACTCACTAGCTGCAGTGTATTTGAAGTCTACCTGGCACTGCAGGCTGCTGTGGAAGCCCTGGGAGGTGAGAACTCCATTCCTTGGCCACTTTCAGCTCTGAGGTCACCAGTTTGCGACCGGGGGATGGAGTTTGCTGTCAGGGGTGGAGTTTGTGGCCGGGGCAGAGCATTGAGTGTCAGACAGCTCCCTCTTGCAGTGCTCCCTCCGGTCGCCCCATCCTCAATGCGGCCGCACCGGCACCAAGCTCATCCCTTCATAATTCCCTCGGACTCTCACATTCTGAGGGAAAACTTACAAAATGGTATTAGTTATAGGTAATAGGGCTTGTAAAGGATCCTGCTATCCGTGCAGCGCTGATCCTTGTAGCGTCTCCCGAAATCCAAGCTGAGTAGAGTAAAATAGTGATTAAAGCTCCCAATCCCCCAAACATGAGTCGAGACTTCATGAAGGGGTAAAACGATCTGTTTATTGATGGCCAAACTCAGCCCTTTTATGATGGTCTTCCAGCAAGGGAACTCCCACAGGGGACCTTGTGGAAGACTGTGACAAAATATACAGCACCAATCAGTGTACAGTACAATTAGTAAACACACCCACAGTAACAGTGTAACCCCTCCTCTCTATCCTGGAGATAATTAACTTAAGTGGTTGCAGAGAACCTAATTATCTCCAGGTAGAGAAAAACATGTCCTTTTTATATTTTACAAAACTGTATTAAAATCTATAACTTAGATTTAACCGAACATATTCCCCCTATTCCACATACCCCCAGATAGCTTGGATCTGAGCGCATATTATAGGCGAATAGCGCTCAGATCCCACAAACACAGTTCTCAATATCGTCGAGTAAAGTTTAAGTTCACCAGTTGTTCGTGAAATTCAATCCTAAGAGAGTTCCATAATTGTAGCTACCTGGGGTCGGTATGTCTTGGGTGAAAAGAAAGTCCCGAACGGCAAGGTGATTAACATGTTCGGGAGATATTAACCGCATGAACGAGGACTCGGTACTTATCAGCGGTGGGTGGCGGAATAAGTGTCTGAAAATAGTCCCAGAGGATTGTTGTCTTTCCACCGCTGAGCGTTCGACGGTTTTAAAATGGCGACTGCCACGTGTTCGTCAAACGAACGAGGACCACCATGCCTTTCGTCAATTACCTTGCGGTTAACCGCAAGGTCTGGGAGGTAAATGAGGGGCACACGACCTCAGTGGGAGGTCGGGTGCTTCGGTAGTTTGTTCGGTTCTTTGGAACTACACGAATTAGGTGGATATACGCATGGTTAAACGAAATGCTGTTTCTCTGAGGCTTGTTAAAACAGGGATTTCGTTACAGGGCTCTCCAGTCTCTTCCCGTCCCCAAGTGCTGCAGCCTACCGGGAAATTTCCTGGTATCACTGGTATCACTGTGGGCCAGTCCGGCCCTGTATGAGACATTGGAACTCCATGTAGTCTTTGGGATCTGGGAGTAAGCTTACATTTTCAGCACATTTACAGGCATTTAATCAGTAATTAGTTGCTTCTGGCAGAATAATCAGTTCCCTTTCAGGCAGGTTATCATAACTAGAGTATAAATGATGGTGATCAAGGCTTTATGGACTAAATATCATACTGCAAAATACATGAAAACAAAATGTTTGTACTTGATGTGGGTATTAAAGGTGTTAAGGAACGGTGGTTTCTGTTGAATCCAGTCACCTAGTATCCCATTCCTTCTTTAAGTACCCTTAACTTGTCTTTGACCCCATTCCCTGTGAATCAATTTCTGGCTTCTTGATTGATTTGACTGTGGTACACTGCTGTCTGATCTGACATTGGCTTGGTGACATGGCCTTCAAGTTTTCTGACTGTCTAGATCCCAAGGGTGCTTGACCTTTGTTTCTAGTATGTCCATCCTGTTGCTTTGCTCAAACATGACCTTCAAGTTAATGCCACATAATTTACAGTTTGGACATTAATGACCAAATGTACCAAATAAAGATGAAGACTACTGTATATATCTTAAAAGACCACAGTAATCCTTATATATACAACTCCTTTCAAATATTTAATGTGGAGAACAAATGAGTGCAATAAAAAGTAATGCGCATTAACAGATCATCAAGTGCCAATTTTTAAAGGAATATTCCATTAACAAAAAAAAAAGGTTTTACTACTAATCATGGCAGCATTTAACTAATGGATTAGCTACTTCCTCCTGCCAATAGTACAGAAATATTAAAACAATTAAGATATACAGTATGATAGGATCCGCAGCTGAGCATGTACCCCAGTCTTTTTATTGTCTTTTTAGCCTCAAGACAGACGGTTAGTTTATGACAACACTGGCGCAATGCGCACCGAACGCAAGAAGCCAATTTCCAAGATGGCAGTCAGGGCACTCATGTTCGATCTGCGCACATACAAAGATTTTAAGGCACTTTGCCTGAAATTTCAACTGGAACTTTAATCTACAGAATTTTTGTTTTTGTCGCCATATATTCATTTACAGCCTTTTATTTTAACCCATCTGGTTATGGAGCCATCTCCCACATCTGCCACATCTTTTACAATAGGACATAGGTGATTTTTTTTTTTTTTTTTTAAATTAGTTATGTATAAAAACTTCTGTATTTACAGCCCTCAAACTCCATCCAGACCAGCTGCCTGTTCAGGGTGTGGTTCAGGATTTTGGAAAACTGCAGGCTTTGTAGAAAATGTTTGGCTTGATCGCAGGAGAATCTGATCAGAGTCAGATACAACAGGCTTCCACTTCTTCTTAGGACATAACATCTTTAATTAAGCAAGCTCTGGCGGATAGAATCACAGAATCCACAAAAGGGACGAGACCTAGATACGAAAGCTTCCAGCTGGATTGTGACAATTGTAAGAAGGATACTCAGAGAATCTGGATCCTTGGACATAGAACCCATCACTTCTAGAGAAGAAGATGTTATTAAAAAGGCATCAGATGTCAGACAAATTCTTCTTCCTCGGGATGAGACACAGGAGATCTCTGCAGGATCATCATCCTTACAGAGATCAGCCTTTTATAGAGACAACCTGTATTCCCAGGCCGGGACTACACCAGATCCTCTATTTGGAGAAGTGGTCAACCCAGCAAGTCTTCTACGAATGATGCCCATTCCTCTTGTTTTCAGTCTTACAAGCAGTTCTGAAGGTGTCTTAACCCAGGCACACTGATGGATGCTAGACTGCTTCATTTCCAAACGGACTGGGCAGAAATTCTGGGTATGTGGGTAAGAGCAGTTGTTTCAACAGGCTATACCCTGGAATTCAAGAAGGCTCCCCTTCCTTCACACTTTGTCGGAACAAGAGTCTCTCTCAACACTCAGAAAAGAGGAGCTTTAATTCAATACATCAATTCTCTTCTTCAGAAGTCACAGCACATCTCCAATAACATTTTCAAAGGTACTTTCTACCATAATATCCTTTGTCAGGAAGGAAGGTGTGGCCATATTTCATTACCTGGACGACATCCTTGTGGTGGCTTCAGATTACAATATGATGCTTCAATATCGATCCCTGGTCCTTCAGATGCTCTCTCATTTTGGATGGTTGGTCAATCAAAAAAAAATCATTAACAGCCTTCCAGAGAACTGATCTTCCTGGGAGCCAATGTCAATACCAACATGGCTATGGTCACTCTCATTCAAGAGAGGAAACTCAGCATTGTGAATCATCCAAGACACTTCTGATCCAGAACATCAGCTTCAGCATGAGAGATCTGGAGACTGATAGGCACAATTTCATCCAGAATAGGGCTTGTCAGATGGGCCTAGTGGAATATTCATCTGCTGCATAGATACTTCCTGGAGAATTTTAATACTAGCTCTCTAGAATGGGAACAGATTCTTCACATTACAAGGAGGTTGAAGAAAGATCCTTTGGTGGCTTTTATATGACAATCTCTCCAGAGGTTGCCCTCTAAAAGAGATTTCTTTGGTGAGTCATTACGTCAGGTGCCAGTCAGTCTGAATTGGGAGCCCACTTCGGCAAACACTTTTAGCTAACCCAATGGTCCCCTCAGACTCGTCACTTCCCTTCAAACAAAAGGAAATACCGGCAACCTTTCTATGTTTCTGCAATCGTTCACATTTGTAACAGTTTATACGTGACAGTTCCTACTTCACTTCCAGCCCCTTCTTCAGATCAATTGGTCAAATTGAGACTGGAAAACAAAGCTGCTGCAGCGTATATCAATCATCCGGGCAGTAGCAGGAGCTACTCACCAATGAAGAAAATTCAGAATATTATGACTTGGGCTCAGAAGAATGTTGCAGGCTTATGTGCTATTTATATCTCAAGGAACGAGAACACAATTGCCGATTTTCTCAGCAGGCACCAGGTGGAGGAGACAGAATGGAAACTTTTCAGTCAGGTATTCTGCCTATTGGTCCGGAAGTGTGGTCCCCAGAATGGGGGGGTCATAGTACAGAATACACCAGTCCTATGCTTCATGCCATATAGATTTCATCCCAGGGCTCTAGCCCAGAATGCTCTGTCAGCGGAATTGCCATTGCAACTTACGTACATCTTGCCTCCAATTCCCCTCATCCACACAGTTCTTTAGAAACTCTCCAGGGAGACATGCATAATAATAGCCTTGGCACCCATGGTTTCCCCTTCTGAAGAAACTAATGATAGACCAGCTATAAGAGAATCCTGTTTCTGAAGACCTACTTTCACATTGTCCACTTATTTATCCGGACCCTCACAGGCTCAGACTGCAGGTGTGGCTCTTGGCAGGCAAGCTCTGATTTCCCAGTGTTTACCAGAACCAGTCGTCTCTGGAAGTTGTCCTTCCTGTATATTTTCATGATCCATCTTTACCAGAGGAGAACCCACAGGGCTTTCTGGCCACAATAGTGATGGAAAAGTTGTTTCAAGGGGACTAACACCTGGACTGTGGCATGCCGGAGGGGGATCCATGGCAAAACTCCCATGGAAAATTACATAGTTGATGCAGAGTCTGGTTTTAATCCATAAAGAGCATAAATCACCTAACATTCCTAAATTGTTTGGAATAATGTGCTTTAAAACATCAGGTATGATGTTGTATCGATCAGGTAGTGTAAGGGTTACGCCCGCTTCACAGTGACAAAGAAGAAAAGATCACAGGCACTCCAAATTTTAAGCCATATGCAGCTTTAATGTAACAAAATGCAACGCAACGTTTCGACCAACAAAGGTCTTTTTCAAGCTGACACCACATGGTGATAAATGAGCTTATTTGCAAACAACATGACAAACAGGAAATCAATCCATAATTCAATTAACTAATTAACAAGGTTTGTTAATTGATACAACAGAGTTTTTTTTTGTTTTTTTTTAAAACAACATATATCAAGAAAATGATATTACAAAAAAAGGACAAATATAAATATTCATTGTGTCAAATTCATTAGAAAGTAATACATCAATCACCAGTTGTAAAGACATAAATTATTAAGCAATGCTGTACTAGTTAGAGATAGTCTGGAATGTATATAAATATAAATAAGCATCCTATTGTGACATCAAAGATCAGTACTTATTACCAGTCGTTTACATGAGTAGCTTACCTATAAGTGCCCAAAAGATGGAGGAGAGAACAAAAGAAATAAACTAAAAAAAAAAAAAAACGAAATGTATGATAAGCTTCCCTTCTATCATCCGAACGCGGTCCACTTCCGGGTATGTGAGCCGCACGTGACGTCACTGAAACGCACACGCGGCAGTCCATCAGATACGGAATCAGCATAGTGATCATAATCACATGGCTCTGTGCAGACAGCAAAACCGGACACGCTTCACAGTGACAGACCAAACTCCCCGTTTAATGCACCGCAAACAACTGCAAACAGTCCATTTGCACAACTGCAAACTCCCCACTTGCACAAGGTTGGATACCAAGCTAGCCATGTCCCGTTCCTTGTCCTCACTGATGTCATTGAAGGTCTCTTCCTCCACCCAGCCACGTACAACACCAAGGGTCCCCGAAAGGTGACAACAAGCCCATTTTTTTTTTAACGTACACTACTGTTACACCAGATATGAGTTGCACTGGTGTGACACTGTGCCGTGGCAGGCCCTGAAACGCACACGTGTGAAGGAAACTGACTGCTATTATTTCACAGTCAAATTTCTAGTTTTTTTTTTTTTTTAATGTACACTACTGTTACACCAGATATGAGTTGCACTGGTGTGACACTGTGCCCTGGCAGGCCCTGAAACGCACACGTGTGAAGGAAACTGACTGCTATTATATTACAGTCAAAAAAGTTTTTTTTTTTTTTTAATGCAAGCTATTGTGACACCAGATATGAGTGGTGGCACTGGGCAAGTGGGCACAGTATACGCTGTGAGCCTGACACACACACTGGCCGGCAGGCAACTGCAATTAGATTACACAGGAAAAAAAAAAAAAGCAGACTGATGTTCTAGCCCTAAAAAGGGCTTTTTGGGGTGCTGTCCTTACAGCAGAGATCAGATGAGTCCTTCAGGACTGTAGTGGACACTGAATGCACTAGCCTAGCTATCGATTTTAAATCAGCAGCAGCTACACTGTCCCTCCTCTCACTAAGAATGCAGCTTCCAGGGGGGCGGGGCCTAGCTGTCATGGAGGAAAGACGCAATTCATGTGAGCTCCCTCAATATCTCACTTCAAGCAGCTATCAACAAGCGAATTTCACCCCAGAAGGGGATGACCTAGCAATGTTGCTCCTACCTAACTGACCCGACATGCTTAATAGCGGTCAGCAACTCGACAGAGTCTTACTTACCTCCGCGTGGCAAGTGTGGCCGATCTCCCGATCCTGGGATGCCCAGGAGCAGCTTCTTCCCGGCATGAGCTCTGATAATCCCCCCCCCTCGGACCGGTGGGGGTTATCCCGGTCCACCCCTGAGAGGCTTCTGGAGCTAATGGACCCACAGAGCACAGCCGCCCAGGCTGACATACTCATCTGCGACTCTCCCAATATGGCGGCAGTCGCGTGTCCTCCTTGTACCAGCAAAGCATGGCAGGATATTGAGTCTAAGCTGGACAGACTCTTTAATCAATTTTGGAAGCAAATAACAAGCAGGAAGCCCCAACAAGCTCCACCACAGCCCCAACAAGCTCCACCACAGCCCCAACAAGCTCCACCACAGCTAAGCGAAGCAGTCCCCATTAAAATCCAACAACGCAAAAGGCGTCGAAGACGGGACAAGAGGCACAAACAGAAATGCAGAGCCTGCCCCACGTCAAGCACTCGCCTCCACCTTAAGCCACCACAATCCCGCACCAGACGTGAAGCACCACCGGGACAGATCCGACCATTCAACAAAACAAGCTTCCACCACCTCAAGCCGCGAACCTGGCACTCAGCCAGAGACTTGCCTTTGTTGTTCCAGGTATCAGGGACTCCCAGGGTCTGCACCTGGCGCCCAGAAGGGATCGGATGCACAAGCAGTAAACAGCAGCCTGCCAAGCATGTTCCACTATAGCCGATCCTCCACACCATGCCTTTGATCACATGAACTGCTCTCTGCACATTAACTAATCGTGAAGTAGCAAGTGTTTAAACATGTCATTATTTCACCTCCTAAAGAGTTTATCGTCGTAGTTCCTTACATGCCTTTACCTTAACCGTTCATGCATTATGTTATTCACTAGTCTCATCTCATGGGGCGACTCACACTTGATTTATAACTAGTGGTGGAGCTGCTGATATGAATACACAGTTGATAACATGCAAGCTACACCCTAAACATGACAGCCATCTTTCACAACAATGTACTGCTATATACTCATACCCTCAGTGCAACTAGCCATGATATACACACGTTCAGCCTAGCATGCTCAAATATAACACACTTCTGTCTAAAAAAAAAATAATAATACGAAAAAATATAAAGAATGCAGCTTCCAAATGAATCTAAAATGGATGCTGTCCAGGAGGTGGGAGGGTCTGGGAGGGAGGGTCTGCTGCTGATTGGCTGGAATGTGTCTGCTGACTGTGAGGTACAGGGTCAAAGTTTACTCAATGATGACGAATAGGGGGCGGACCAAACATCGCATATGTTCGCCATCCGTGGCGAACGCGAACAAGCTATGTTCGCCAGGAACTATTCGCCTGCGAACTATTCGGGACATCTCTAGTCAGGATAGATGCCGCTGGAATGGGAGGTACGGGTTGAGATGGTACGCATACCAGTGTCTCAGGGGCCAAATACGCATTTCTGGACAAAAGTGTCTGATGGGCCTGGGCAATCTGGTCCATACGGTGATCCTGTTCTTAAAATCTTGCCTCATAGGAGGCCATTTGCTGTCCTAAACCTGCAGGGCCCATGGTCCTATCATAATCATGATGTAATACCCCAACACGCAGAGTTTAGGATAGCAAGGGACAAGACTAGGATATAACTTATTACCTGGACTGAGAATTGCCAGACTAAACGTCAGACAGAGATAACGCGTAATCAGAAATGAGACGAGGTCATGGTAACAGAGAGACTACGAAAACGAGAAGAAGCCAGAGTCAGGTAGATGGTAATCAGTCACACGGGCAAACAAGGCAGGAGAGGGTTAAAGATAAATTCAGAGTCAAGAACAAAGACATGGTCAATACCAAAATAAACAAAATAGATCAAGGAACGCACTAAAGGGTACTGACACAGAAACCACGATAGGACAAAGTGGATAGGGCTAGGGGAGTTTAAATATCCTTTAACATTTGATTGGCCCACGTCATGCCTACGCCCCCAAAACGTTCATGTGTGGGGGTGCTGGAATGACGTCGGCCAATGGGAGCCTGAATCAACGTTTGGCTCCCACTGCCCCTTTAAGAGCGAGCTCGTGACTCGAGCCGTGCTCCCAGTGCCAGGCGGGCCACGTGACCGATCACTGCGGTCAGTGCACGCGGCTAAGTCAGAAGAGGAGATCAAGCCGCATGCGGCTCGTGTGGAGGCAGGAGTGATCCAGCCACGTGCGGCTCAAACTTAGGAGCCAGGTTGGTCCCAGGATAAGGTATATACAGCCACAACCACTTATCCCAATCGCACACCTTTCCTAACGTTCTATCCCATTAAAAGCATATTACCGCGTATTTAATAAAACAGATAGACCCCCTTCTTCATCCAGGTTACCGATCGATGGTTCGATATTCTGAGCCCTCTCTGATTTACTGTACACGACTATTCGATATTCCCACAAATTTTATATAGCATTTTATGTCTGTTTGAGACCACCTTAAAAATATTGGATATCGCTAAAAATCATGATCACTATATACTTTCTCTACAAACCTCTAAAACGAACCAAACTACTCATCCATCCGCTATACCACTTTATCCCACCTAGACCTAGTGCCCAGTTAAAATACTTGACTCTTACTTACCCACACTCATTAATGCCACATACATTTCACCACTACTCTCACTGAATCCCTCTGACTACGGCTAAATTCATCTTCTACATCAGAACACTACTCCTAAGATTGGGTTGTATCCATGTCTCGGGTCTTTCATTTAGAATAGGGGCAGCTTCGGTCTCCTTCAACACTGACACTCCAGTGCATATTATTAAAAGATTGGGCATTTGGAAATCCTCAGTCAACAACCGATATATTCCTCATCCCGAGAAAGAAATGAGGAAAGCTTTTAAAAGTTTGGCTCTGTAAATTTGATGCAATAAGTGTGTTTTTCTTTAATACCTTTTCACCCTCTTTGCATGAACCCGATTTACATATATGAATAATATGTTTCTGAACATATATATTATATTATTTACTCACTCACTCACTCTCTGGGCCGGCCTAAGACATCATGCTGCCTAGGTCCAACGATAAATGACTATGGGGGAATAATGTATAATAAACACAGGTTACTGGCTATGGGGGGATAATGTATAATAAACACAGGTTAATGGCTATGGGAGGGATAATGTATAATAAACACAGGTTACTGGCTATAGGAGGATAATGTATAATAAACACAGGTTACTGGCTATGGGAGGGATAATGTATAATAAACACAGGTTACTGGCTATGGGAGGATAATGTATAATAAACACAGGTTACTGGCTATGGGGGGGATAATGTATAATAAGCACAGGTTACTGGCTATAGGAGGATAATGTATAATAAACACAGGTTACTGGCTATGGGAGGGATAATGTATAATAAACACAGGTTACTGGCTATGGGGGATAATGTATAATAAACACAGGTTACTGGCTATGGGAGGGATGATGTATAATAAACACAGGTTACTGGCTATGGGGGGATAATGCATAATAAACACAGGTTACTGGCTATGGAGGGATAATGTATAATAAACACAGGTTACTGGCTATTGGAGGATAATGTATAATAAACAGGTTACTGGCTATGGTGGGATAATGTATAATAAACACAGGTTACTGGCTATGGGGAGGATAATGTATAATAAACACAGGTTACTGGCTATGGGGGGATAATGTATAATAAACACAAGTTACTGGCTATGGGAGGATAATGTATAATGAACACAGGTTACTGGCTATGGGAGGATAATGTATAATAAACACAGGTTACTGGCTATGGGAGGATAATGTATAATAAACACAGGTTACTGGCTATGGGAGGATAATGTATAATAAACACAGGTTAATGGCTATGGGAGGATAATGTATAATAAACACAGGTTACTGGCTATGGGGGATAATGTATAATAAACAAAAAGACAAAAAAAAAAGAATACACAAAAAAAGGAGGTGGGAGGGTCTGGGAGGGAGGGTCTGCTGCTGATTGGCTGGAATGTGTCTGCTGACTGTGAGGTACAGGGTCAAAGTTTACTCAATGATGACGAATAGGGGGCGGACTGAACATCGCATATGTTCGCCATCCGTGGCGAACGCGAACAAGCTACGTTCGCCAGGAAGTATTCGCCAACGAACCGTTCGGGACATCACTAATAAAGAAAAAAATATGAAATAACGAATAAGGAACAAAGGATGGAACTTTTGGCTCAATGGAAAATTATTCAAATACCACAAAATGGTGAACGATAGTGAAAATAAGGAAAAAGAGAAGAATCTAGTATCTAGACATTCCCCCTATAAACATTGAGTGAAATTCCAAGTTATACCAAACAAAAAGAAATGAGGCATCCATGATATATCACAGAAATCTTACCAAAGGAAAACATTATTTTTACATGGATCTATACAGCCAATCTATATGAACACGAAACAACAAATAAGAAAAAAGGAAAGGAACGTTTGCTCCAAAAGAAATCATCTACAATCTTAAAATGGCAAAGAAAGAAAAAAGAATGAAAAAACAAGAAAGATGAGAAGAAGAAGGAAACAAAAAACAATATATATATATATATATATATATAAAATTAAAATAAGGGGGGGAGATCTTTCTACATTTGAAATTCTATATAAAAAGACAGAAGACAAAGAAGGTACATTATAATTGTCTGTAAAATCAATAATTCACTATTCACTATTGTAAATGTTTATGCACTGAATGAAAATGCACTTCAATTTTTCGAGGCACTTACGACTCATATCCCAAAGTTTTACAAGGCCATCTCATAATGGGAGGTGATTTTTATTCTATCAATAATGTTAATTTAGATTAAAAAACTACATAAAGGGAAAACACTTAAAACACTTAATAAAAAAACAAAAAATAAGAGCAATAATATTCTCATACTTTAAAAAAAAATCTGGCCTATTTGAAATTTGGAGGACTCTCAATCTTCTATCTACTGAATATACATATTATTTCATACCATTTTGTTCATATTCTCAAATAGATTTGTTTTTGACTGGCAGCTCTTTATTTAATGGAAAATTGGATTGTAAAATATCTAATACCATGTGGTCGGACCATGCTCCTGTATTTTTAAATATAAAAATTGAAATGAATCGAATTCCTAGTGAATGGAGACTAAAATAATCATTAATAAAACAAGATCATATTAAAGAAGAAATTATAATAGAGATTAAAAACTGTTTTAATGAAAACGATGATAAAGACACCTCTAAAGGAAATGTATGGTGTGCCGTAAAGGCGGTTATAAGAGGCCAATTAATAAAAACAGCAGCCTATGAAAAAAAAAAAAAGAAAAGAGTGGATTAACGTATCAACAGTTATATATAAAAATGACTGGAAAATGAGGACAGAGATAATCCATCAAATTCAACATACAGTATATAGAAATAGCAAAAGAAAAAAAAATATTGAAATAAAAGAGATTGAAAAACTTAATTCGAATTCATTAAAATTAAAACAAAAATGGTATAATTAAAGTAATAAAGTAAGAAATTATTATCTAGACAACTCAAATCACATAAAAAAATCTCATTTATAAAATTATAGATAAGGGTGAAACAATATTAGATCCACAAAAAATAGGAGAAGCATTCTCAAAAGTTTATAAACAACTATATAATTTAAATAAAGACATCAGAAAGACAAAAGTTAAAGAACAAATAATGAGCTATCTAGAAAACATAAACTTACCGAAATTGGAAGAAGAAGATAGTAATTTTGAATATTTTGAATGTCCCTATTATCTAGCAGGAAGTTTAAAAAGCCATACAAAAATTAAAAATCAATAAAGCACCAGGCCCTGGTGGGTTCCCAAATATTTTTTTATAGTATATTTCAAGAAAATCCAATTACTCATTTAACGGAATTATTCAATTAAATTATAAGAAAAAAATAAATGCTGAGTGAAATGTTAATGGCTAATATCTCCAAATATCCCAAAAAAGAAAAAATACAAATAACGAACTACAGACCAATCTCCTTAATAAATGTGGACACTAAAATATATTCTTCAATCCTAGCAGATAGGCTAAAACAAGCTACCCACAAATTAATTCATGAGGATCAATCAAGGTTCATTCAGGGGAGAGCCGCAGAGGACAATATTAGGAAAAATCCAAATATAATGTCAATATCTAAAGCAAGGGGGGAATCCATTCTGTCCCTGTCACTTGATGCCGAAAAGGCTTTTGACAGGATCAGGTGGAGCTTCCTCAAAGAAACTCTGGAAAAAAAAGCAATATGGGCTTTATATAAGAATCCTGCAGCTAGAATTTTGTGTTCAGAAATAAGATCACATTGGTTTGAGATGTATAATGGCACAAGACAGGGTTCCCCATTGGCCCCCATGCTATATATATACTCTATATGGAACCCTTAGCTCAAAAAAAGTCAGAGGAAATCAAAAAATGGAGGGTATAACTATTAATGAGAAAATGTATAAAATCTCCCTTTTTGCGGATGATATTCTGTTAAGAATTCCAAAATCATCCAAAATATTTTATTTACAAAATTGGTAATTTGTTTGACACACATAGCAATTTAAGAATACATATACTGAGAACTTTAAGGGTTACTGCCAAAGTACACCCTAATATGATACCACCCATGTATAGGTGTGTCGGGTTCTCTGGGGGCTAAAAGACCTTTTTTGGAGGGTGCGCATTCCAGTTTTCCAACTTGGAATTTTCACAGCTGGTCATCATGCACCAATGTCCTATTTGGGAAATTTTTGAAGCCAGCCAATGTAATTTACCCCCATCAAAATATATATTTTTGAAAAGTAGTCAACCCAGAGTATTCAATATGGGGTATGACCTGTCTTTTTTAGTAGCCACTTAGTCACAAATGCTGGGCAAAGTTAGCAGTTATATTTGTTTGTGTGTTAACTCCCAAAGCCATTCAACCACGTGGCGGCGGCCATCTTGTTTAGTCGAACGCATCCAGCGGTGTTTGGTCATCGAGTGCATGGACACTTGACGGCACGAACACCGCTAAAACTTTACTTTCCATGGATGTTCGGCTATTCGAACGGCGTTCAGTAAGAAGATACCCTAGAACAAGAGACATACACAGACTATATCCACGAATGGCTTTGTTTCGTAATTCGAACGTTATTTCAAATCCTCGACCGCACAGCCTGATTCTCTGAAACTGTTTTGGGCATGAAACATATATATATATATATATATATATATATATATATATACATATATATATATATATATATATATATATATATATATATATATATATATATATATATATATATAAAATTTCATTCTAAGTGTATTTTGATATATATATTAATATCAAAACACAGTTGGAATAAAATTACATATATAAAAAATGTTTACATTTAAATTATTTTTAAATTTTTTAAATTAATTTTTCACTAATTTTTTTAATAATATATTTATATACAATAAATATAGTTATTATATATATATATATTATGTATATACGTATGTAATTTTACTCTAAGTGTATTTTTATATTAATATATGTATATATTAATATAACCTTTCTTCAAATGAAATACATAATTATTTCATAGAAAAATAATTATTGAGAAACTTCTAAAGATAGAAGAAATGATTACAAGTAAATGGAAAACAAGATTAAGTGTTAACTCATTTGATCTAATTGACAAAGCCCTCACTCACTTTCCCTAATTAAAAAATGGTAAGAAGAAAGCAATTTAAATATTGAAGAAAATGAATGGCTTTCCACTATAAATCTTACAATTTTCTCAGTCCATAATATAAATCTATGGGAAGTATATTATACACTAAGTATATTATAAACCTTTATATAGATGGTATTTGACCCCACAGAGATTAAATAAGTCATTTCATCAACAGGATGCCAGTTGTTGGAGATGTAAAGAGGAAGAGGGATCATATCGCCAGATTTGGTGGGACTGTAGAAGAGTCGGGGACTCTTGGAAGATTTTATTATCACTGATTTCATTTTTTTCTGAAATTACAATACAACCAGATAGGGCTTTTGCCCTCCTACATATTGCAAAAAGAGAAAGCATTTTTCTTTTCACATTTTTCTTTATATCTCACAAATTCTTTAACTATGCGCTTAAGATAGGTTAATTTCCATACTTATACATTACTAATACATGATCTATTTGTCTAATACTCACCATTATGTCTTGATAAAGTCTTCTTTACCTCATAATTTATTTAGCTAGTATTGTATTATATTAATAGGTACTGTACTAAATACAGCACTTTATAGAGTGTAATAATAATGTCACACTAGACATCGGTCCTACTAATCAATGTTAATAATTATTTCATTGATACACATTATCAGTATTACAATACTGTATGTACTCTCTACTGCCCTTGGAATAACTTCATTATACTATCTATGTATATATATTTTGAGTCTATTCGGTAGAGACCGTTAATCAGTCCATTTAAGCAAGGTAACTGTTCAAGCATCTTCCTTAACAGATATAAACTGACAAATTACTTACGGACACTTCACTATCCTTGCATTTTCCCAACTCACTTATGAAAATTACCTAACCTAATTTAATATGGACATCCTACGGTCCCAATATCATTTATAATTAATTATTCTAAACTGATCATAACTATATCGGTTTGACTGTGTTGCCTTTTAAAGTTTAACAATCTAAGTTTGATTAATATAGACAAAGGTAACCACTTGATGCTGGATATACAATCAGATTTTGGGACATTATTATGCTCTGGTAACAGTTATTAGTCTATTCAGTTATGTTTTCATAACCTGTATGGGGTTAATTATGACATCATCATTGATGAAACAATGGACCTATAACATCAACGGGCGCGTTATTTAAGCTAAAAAAAACCCGGAACATGGTTCCCCCTTGAAGAGCCGCCTTACCGGCGAAACGCGCACCGGGGCTCAGCTGCACTCCTTACCCTGTGCTAAATCAACCCCTTACATACGTTATGTCTTTAGCAAATCTGGTCTTAGATTTACTATTGTCTGATTAATTTTGTGTGTACATGCTTTAGTTGGTAGGAAAGACTTTAAGGGCGACAGGGAAAGAGTTCAGCGAGTACAGTGCATCTGTTCATACTTTGGAAATGTATAGCTTAGCATTATATTAGGTGCCCTCGAGGGCACAGACTTAGGGTTACTTATGACTGAAAAAAATCGGTATTTATCCACTGCCAGACATTGATTTAGTGGATGTCTTAAATACCCGTGATATAGATGGGTCCTTCTACATGCTATACCTGCTGATCAGTACAGTTTACATTTTAGTCCGGTTAACTCTTAGCTAAGATATCTAAGTCCAGACTATATTCTACTATATGTCTGCACTACTACTCAATATTTAATTGTTTTCGTTTGCTAACTATGGTATTTGTAGGAATTCACCATCAGTTTGGTTCTATCCAAACTAGACATTTAGGTGATATCTCCTTTTTTTTCCACGTTTGATTTTTTGTTCATATAAGATACATTTACTTTCTCTACAGCTGTTACAGATAGTTGCATGCTTTTAGCTAGTTACTTGTCTCCAGTTAGGACTCTATAGAAAAGTAACTATCCTTTTGATCTGCAGCCCATACAATTTAACAATTTAACTACTTATGGTTATATTTGGAGAATTTATCGTTGGTTATTCTCCTACCTACTTCATAGTAACTATAACCTCCTTAGTTAATGTACTTATAATTTAGAGCAATATACTTTGTATATATTTCTCCCACCCCTCGTATTCCTGTGTTTTCAGGTATATTTATTAATAGTGATATCCCGAACAGTTCGCTGGGAACCGTTCGCTGGCGAACATAGCGTCCTATTCGTCATGGAGGTGGGAGGGTCTGGGAGGGAGGGTCTGCTGCTGATTGGCTGGAATGTGTCTGCTGACCGTGAGGTACACGGTCAAAGTTTACTCAATGATGACGAATAGGGGGCGGACCGAACATCGCGCAGTTCCTGGCGAACTGTTCGGGACATCACTATTTATTAAATGTTATATTTTATGTGTCAGGTTTATTATGGACATGATTTAACCAGGACAGATTATGTTCTCTCATTTTTTCTATTGATATCCAGAGTCATTTCACAGAATAATATTTATTAAATGTTATATTTTATGTGTCAAGTTTATTATGGATGTGATTTAACCAGGACAGATTATGTTCTCTCGTTTCTCCTAAATATTGGGTTCAAAGAAACTCCCACTAATTGTAGAAATCTGGTCCTAAATATTTTGCTAGCATTCAAATTATTGATAGTCAGAAACTGGAAAAAAATAATGAAATCGATTTAAAAACTTGATTTATTCAAATGATATACCAAATGATAATGGAAAAAGGCTTCTATTTGAATAATGATACAAATCTAGCAAAATATGAAAAACAATGGTCCAAGTGGAACAAATACAAATGTCAAGTCTGGACCTCTATATAAAATAAAACTGTATATATGCTAAGATAAAATGAAATACCTAACAATAATGAATCTAATAAGTTATTAATCTCCTCTTCTGTCTGGTGTAAAAGAAAGGAATTAATGATATTAATATTTGTGTGTCATGGTATTGTAATATTGGGACACAAAACTTGTATTCGAATCTAAAAAATAAAGTATTTTTTTTTAATTAGATACCCTTGTATACAACATATGTGTATTTACATGTGTATATAAAAATATATTTATATATATATGTAATATATACAATTGAGGAAAAAAAAGAAAAAACTGTATATTGTATACCTTTTGTTGTAAAAATAAATAAACACAATACATTTTAGGGGTTATTTATGATGACAAGAGTGCCTGAATCACAGAAGCACCAACAAATATCAATACCATGCAGTTACATGTCTACAATATAATTTTTTTAAAAAGAAGAAAAAAATGTAGAAATAAATGCATAAATACAAACATGTATACAAACATACATACACAAATAATCAAGCAAACAAAGAAATAATACATAGATACGGTGATACCTCTCTATATTGGACACAGTCAATGCTTTACTTTGCAGAAGAAAAAATGTCCAATACTCTCCTACGACAAAAAAGATCTAGAACTAGTGTGCACTATTTTTAATCTAGCTCACACATTAAATAATAAAAAATACTATGCTGATAGAGCATTAATACAGTTATTTAAAGTCCTTAAATTATGATATAAAATATAGCTACAACATTGTTTTTGTTTCCTTGAAGAAAATCACTATTAATGCCAAGTGAACAAGGAAGCCATCATCTTGGACAGCAATACCCTTGTATATATAGTATCTTAGAAGCGTGTTTGGCGACGGACATGTACATTATTCCTGATAACCCTCACATTCTATAATCCCATACTTCATATAATGGCTGCTGATTAAAGAAAAAAATGTATACTTTTAGTCTCTGATCGTTGTAGGAGTTGAGGATGACAAATAACATAACATTCATCTGTGTGAAGACAATCTATATTTTTCTTTATCATGAAAACTTCTTTCAGGAGTAAGTCATAACTGTAATCCGATAAATGTCTGTGTCTGAGGATCTTCCCACAATGCTTTATCACAAATGATTTGTACTTATCATAGCATTCCTTGTGACTTATAAACTTGTACGTGTCATCTCAACATCATTTTTTCCATTCAGATCCAACTGTTTTGCTATTTTGAATTTTCCCATAAAAGTTTCAGGTTTTCTAAGGCGTTTTTGTTTCAATGAAAGAAATCAGCCAGATAAGTTATTAGTGTGATTATAATGAATTGCATTTAGGTTTTTATTAGAGCTTATCTACATGAATGTTATCGACAAAATAAAAATATGCAGCATCAAAATCAGCACAAATCACCCAGAGCAATCTAGGCTAATTTGGAGTCTCATGTTGGCCTCATATACATTAAATTTAATTTCACATGAATTAGTCCAACTAAACTCCAACTGGCTTTTTGCTCTCACAAAGGGTGCAAATACCCTGCATTAAGGCAACATATGCATGTTAAGACCATATTATTGCACTAAGTATCTTTTTTTTCTTTATTTCGTTTTATAGATTTTGTGAGTGCATTTATGTTTTTTATTTTCAAAATTCTGTCACGGTTTAAGGGTTCATACTGAAATAAACATTATGGATTTATTAATAAAATTAATAACTGAAAATAATAACTTAAATGTAAATTTAGAGACCACATTCCTTCCTTTCGGCAATTCAATAATATTTATTATGAGAGGCTATCAAACAATTAACCCCTTAAAGGAGCACTATAGTGCCAGGGAAACAAACTCGTTTTCCTCATGGCCCCCCTCCAGCTGGACTGAAGTTGGAGGAAGGGGTTAAACACTTACCTTTCCCCAGCGCCGGGCTCCCTCGGAGACTCTCCTCCTCCTTTGGACATCATCGGCTGAATGCGCATGCACGGCAAGATCCGCGCGCGCATTCAGTCAGTCCATAGGAAAGCATTCTCAATGCTTTCCTATGGACGCTGGCGTCTTCTCACTGTGAAAATCACCGTGAGAAGCGCAGATGCGCCTCTAGCGGCTGTCAATGAGACAGCCACTAGAGGCTGGATTGACCCATATGTAAACACAGGGCCGGCCTTAGGCATTTAGACGCCCTGTGCGAAAAATCTTCACAGCGCCCCCCCCCCGTCATCCATGTATGCTGTTATGTTTGTGTTGTCTGTGTATCTAATAGTACGTGTGATGACTGTGTGTGATATGTATGCTATGTGTGATATTTGTAATGGGTATATTAACAGTGTGTGATATGCGTGTATTGGTTGTATGTGACACACACACACACACAGAGTCAGACGGCCATACACACACAGGAAGACATCCACACACACACACAGGAAGACATCCACACACACACACAAGCAGATAGTCATACACACACACACAGGCAGACACACACAGGCAGACATACACACAGGCAGACATACACACAGACACACACAGGCAGACAGTCAGTCATACACACAGACACACACAGACAGTAATACACACAGACACACACACAGTCATACACACAGAGGCAGACAGTCATACACACACACACACACACACGCAGACAGTCATACACACAGACACACAGAGGCAAACAGTCATACACACAGAGGCAGACAGTCATACACACAGAGGCAGACAGTCATACACACAGAGGCAGTCATACACAGTCACACACACAGAGGCAGACAGTAATACACACAGACAAACACACAGAGGCAGACAGTAATACACACAGACACACAGTGGCAGACAGTCATATACACACAGACACACAGTGGCAGACAGTCATATACACACACACACACACGCAGACAGTCATACACACACACACACACACGCAGACAGTCATACACACACACACGCAGACAGTCATACACACACACACACAGTCATACACACACACACGCAGACAGTCATACACACACACACACACACACGCAGACAGTCATACACACACACACACACACACACACGCAGACAGTCATACACACACACATGCAGACAGTCATACACACACACACACACACACACACACAGTCATACACACACACACACACAGACAAACACACAGGCAGATAGTCACACACACAGAGGCAGACAGTAATACACACAGACAAACACACAGAGGCAGACAGTAATACACACAGACACACAGTGGCAGACAGTCATATACACACACACAGGCAGATAGTCATACACACAGAGGCAGACAGTCATACACACAGACATACACACAGAGGCAGACAGTCATACACACAGACATACACACAGAGGCAGACAGTCATACACACAGACACACAGAGGCAGACAGTCATACACACACACACACAGACAGTAACACACACACACACAGACAGTAACACACACACACACAGAGGCAGACAGTCATACACATAGGCAGAGAGTCACACTCACCTGACAATCACACAGTTACCTGTGGAGTTAATTGTGGAGGCAGTGCAGCTCCTGGTGACTGTTTGGTGGGGAAGCAGGGACTCCTTCCTGCTTCCCCTGCAGCAGTTTTCCGGCGCTTTTAGCTCCGCCCCCGCCGCACCGTAAGCTCCGCCCCCGCTGCAAATTTAAAAAAAAAAAAATAATTTTTTTTTTTTTTTTTTAAATCGGCTGTGCGGCCGCACGGCGCCCCCTGCTCCATGGCGCCCTGTGCGGCCGCACAGCTCGCACACCCCTAAGGCCGGCCCTGTGTAAACATAGCAGTTTCTCTATGAGCTGAAGTGGTCTGGGTGCCTATAGTGGTCCGGACTGTTTTGGCCATGATGTACATTAAGGACCAGGGTTGTTTTAACACTTTTGTGGTGTTTGTGTTAAGCTGTAATTTTCCTCTCTCTCGTTTACTGTTCCAATACAAATTACATATTGGGTTTTTTTTTCAGGACAAGAAGGGCTTATTTGCATCATGTCATATAATTTACTTAAAAAAAAAAAATATGGTGAAAAATGTTGTCCTGAGTTTCAAAACACCAAGTTTTTACATGCTTTTTAAAAAAATGTTTTGCAAGTTATAGGGCTATAAGTCCAAGTAGGAAATTGCTGTTTCAAAGTATATATTTTTAAAATGTATCAATAGTGACATTGTAACACTGTTATCTGTCATAAATCTCTGAATCACACCTCACATGTACACATTTTTTTTAAAGTAAACAACCCAGGGTATTCAATATGGGGTATGTCCAGTTTTTTTAGTAGCCACTTAGTCACAAACACTGGCCAAAGTTAGCATTTATATTTGTTTGTGTGTTAAAAATGCAAAAAAACTATTATGAACGATAACTTTGGCCAGTGTTTGTGACTAAGTGGCTACTAAAAAAGATTGAACATACCCCATTTGCAATACCTTATGTTGTCTTCTTTGGCAAATGGAATGCCATCATGGGGGTAATTCTCATTCCTGGGCTACCATACGCTCTCAAAGGCAACATAACCAACCTGGCAAATTTCAATGTAAAAAAAAAAATTCTCTGGACTTTCACCCTGGGTTGTCAGGCAGGTCCCTCAAATTGCAATCAATAAAATTACCTAATTATGTAAAAATATTACATAAATATGCACATAGTATTTAAATATATGTACATATTTATATAATTTAAGTCTACGTGTATATTTATGAAATGATTTATGTAATTTTGTATATGTATATATATATATATATATATATATATATATATATTTCATATTATTTTTATATATATATATAATTTGATTCAAAGTGTATTTTGATATTAATATATATTAATATCAAAATACAGTTAGAATAAAATTATATATATATATATGTAATTTTTTAAAATAGTTTTTATTATTTTAAAAAACTTTTATTTATTTTTATTTACTTATTATTTATATTTTATAATATATATATATATATATATATATATATATATATACACACACAATATATATATAGTAATTATATATATATATTATATATATAAATGTGTAATCTAATTATAAGTGTTATTTTATAATAATATATGTATATATAAATATAAAAATACACTTAGTTTGACATTATATATACAAGATATATATACATATATATAGTTATAATATAATGTATCTCATATATATGTACATATATAATTATTATTATTTTTTACTTTGACTGCTTTATTATAACTTTTTTTATATTTTTTCACCAGCAGGGGGACTGCCTGTCAGTTCACGCAGTCCCCCTGCAGGCAGATTCACGGATGCCTTTTGCGGCCATGTGACCGCTCTGTTAGAGCGATCATATGGCTGTGGGGGGCCTAATTCGCCGAGGGGGGACTGCCTGGGCTGTCAAGGAGTCTCCCCAGACAGGGAGCAATGCCAATAGCTGATGGGGGAACAGCGGCGATCAGGTAAGTAAATATTTCTCTTATGACAGTTCAGGACTGTCATCGGTCCTCATAGGGATGTTTCAGATGACGGTCCTGAAGGTGTTAAATAATATATGTACATTTGATATAAGTTTGTATATGTTGTTTTCAAAACAAGTCATTGATTGAATGAAAAATAAACTAAACTAAGATAGAGAAACAGGCATAGACACGTGATATAGTTACAACTCTATTGATCAGCAGATAAGAGTAAGAGAGAGTTTGTGGTATTTTGCAGGGTTTTTAATAGGATCGGTCCATCCTTCTGCTGGACACACGTCACTCAGCCAATCCCGTAGGATCTAACAGAACCTGAGCGGTGGGTGGGGGCCCTAAACAAGAATAAGGGTGGAGAACCTAATGTCCTT
Organism: Pelobates fuscus; assembly: GCF_036172605.1. Taxonomy (NCBI): domain Eukaryota; kingdom Metazoa; phylum Chordata; class Amphibia; order Anura; family Pelobatidae; genus Pelobates; species Pelobates fuscus. The sequence goes on from NC_086318.1 coordinate 230,359,830, forward strand.
CCCCCTGGCCCCCACCCCTGAGCGGTGGGTGGGGGCCCTAAACACAAATTGGGTGGGGGACCTAATGTCCTCCCCCCTGGCCCCCACCCCTGAGCGGCGGGTGGGGGCCCTGAATACCAATGGGGGGGACCTATTGTCGTCCTCCCCCCCGGCCCCCACCCCTGAGCGGCGGGTGGGGGCCCTAAATACCAATAAGGGGGGACCTATTTCCTCCCCCCGGCCCCCACCCCTGAGCGGCGGATGGGGGCCCTAAATACCAATGGGGGGGACCTATTGTTCTCCCGCCCGGCCCCCACCCCTGAGCGGCGGATGGGGGCCCTAAATACCAATGGGGGGACCTAATGTCCTCCCCCCGACCCCCACCCCTGAGCGGCGGGTGGGGGCCCTAAATACCAATGGGGGGATCTATTGTCCTCCCCCTGGCCCCCACCCCTGAGCGGCAGGTGGGGGCCCTAAATACCAATAGGGGGGAACCTAATGTACTCCCCCTGGCCCCCACCCCTGAGCGGCAGGTGGGGGCCCTCAATACCAATTGGGGGGACCTATTGTCCTCCCCCCCGGCCCCCACCCCTGAGCCGCGGGTGGGGGCCCTAAATACCAATAGGGGGGACCTAATGTCCTCCCTCCCGGCCCCCACCCCTGAGCGGTGGGTGGGGGCCCTAAATACCAATAGGGGGGGACCTATTGTCCTCCCCCCGGCCCCCACCCCTGAGCGGCGGGTGGGGGCCCTAAAAAAAAATGTCCCCCCCAGGTGACTAGGGGTCCCCAAACCCCTAGTCACCCCCTCCCCCCCAAAAAAAATGATCCCCCTACCTACCCTCCTCACCCTAAAAATAATGAGGGGGGGACATTTATCTAAGAACCTGTAAAAAAAAAAATAATAACTTACCATTCGATGATTTCTTTCTTCTAAAATCTTCTTTTTTCAGCCCCAAAAAAGGCCAAATAAATATCCATAATAAGCGACGCAGTAAAAAAAAAAACCCGAGCGCAAAACAAAATAATCCATGTTCACCCAGCGAGGGCTCCGCGCAGACTAAGCTCTGCAGGGCGGTGGAAGGCTTATAAAGCCTTGCCCCGCCCTGCAATTAGGCTCAGAGCACTCTGATTGGTGGGTTTAAGCCATCCAATCAGAATGCTCTGACAGGTAAATGAAGAGACTGACAGGTAAGTCTCTACATTTACCTGTCACAGCACTCTGATTGGTTGCTTTGAAATCCACCAATCAGAGTGCTCTGTGTCATTTTACACAGCGTGGGAAAGTTCTTTGGAATTTTCCAACGCTGTGTAATTTGACTCATAACTCTCTGATTGGTTACTTAATCCACCAATCAGAGTGTTATGAGTCAAATTACACAGCGTGGGAAGATTCCACAGAACTTTCCCACGCTGTGTAAAATGACACAGAGCACTCTGATTGGTGGATTTCAAACCAATCAGAGTGCTGTGACAGGTAAATGTAGAGACTTACCTGTCAGTCTCTTCATTTACCTGTCAGAGCATTCTGATTGGATGGCTTAAACCCACCAATCAGAGTGCTCTGAGCCTAATTGCAGGGCGGGGCAAGGCTTTATAAGCCTTCCCCCCGCCCTGCAGAGCTCAGACTGCGCGGAGCCCTCGCCGGGTATTGATGGATAATTTTTTTTTGCGCTCGTTTTTTATTTTTTTTATTTTTTTATTGCGTCGGTTAATATGGATATTTATTTGGCCTTTTTTGGGGCTGAAAAAAGAAGATTTTAGAAGAAAGAAAACATTGAATGGTAAGTTTTTTGTTTTTTTTTACAGGTTCTTAGTTAAATGTCCCCCCCTCATTATCTTTAGGGTGAGGGGGGTAGGTAGGGGGATAATTTTTTATTGGGGGGAGGGGGTGACTAGGGGTTTTGGGGTCTGGTGCTGTCTCGGCGGGAGAAACAGCCAATCTCTCTGCCTGGGGTGGCCCAAGCTTTCCTCTTTATGGATCCTCAGAGCCCCGTACTCCCCACCCCACTCTGGACCGGCGGGGATTGTCCCGGTCCCCACCAGATACCAATTACTTACCTGTCTGCAGCTCCTGGGAGAGCATACTCCTCTGTGGCCTAGCTAAGATGGCGGACGGAGGTACTGCCGCAAAGCGTGCTGCACAGGCAGAGGCACAGAATTGGAAGGAAGACTTCTACAAAAAAATTGATGCAATATGCCAGCGGTTCTGGCGACGCTTGAGGAGACTGAGTCTGCAATCAGCACTGCTGATCCCTGTGGCTCAGTCTTCACACAAAGCTCCTGCCAGGAAACATGTCCCAAGAGAGAGACCTGGAAGAATCCAGCGGGCGACATGGGTGATGTGTACTCGTGAATATTACAGTCCCTTGCAACCTCACAGACTTTGCCGCATTGTAAAGGGAGAGGTTTGGAATCATGGGAGTTGAAGTGCTATGGCGATCTTCAGAGCCCAGAGAGGCTTTTATTACCTCTTATTCCTGCCTGGACTTTGTTTGTGTGCTAGGGGTATCGGTTGAATAAGCTACTTGCAAGGACCCAGGTCAGAGGACAAACCATCACTAAATGGTTTGCCCTTTACCAGGGAACCAGCCACTGTTATAGTAATGAAACCGCTACAACCTTTTAGTTTGAAGAACCATAGACTATAGAGCTACTATCTAGCTGCCCCTGCCCCGTCTGGAATTCTAGCTCAGCGTGCATGCGGTATTGCCTTCACACTCAGTGAGCACAGTTAAAAAGCTGCAGAGTGCAAGCTTTATTGGTTATATTAATTACATTAGAGTGTGAGCTTTATTAGCTATCTGAATTACTTAAGAGTGCAAGCTTTATTGGTTATATTAATTACATTAGAATGTGAGCTTTATTGGCCATAATAGGTGGATAAAGAGGGGTGCTTCAGAGTTCATAGTGGCATGATATACCAGATGGCACTGGCAAACTGTGTGTGGGCATAGATGGATGTGGCAAGTTATTTTGGTGTAAAAATGTCACTGATACACTGTTCGGGGACAGAAATAGCACTGATAAGCTGGTTGGGAACAAAGCTTGCACTGTAAAGTTGTTTTGGGGCAAAGATGGTACTGGTAACCTGTTTGATGGCAAAGATTGCTTTCACAAGATGTTTGAGGTCAGAGATGAAGAGGTGGAGCTCAAATAGGAAATGGTGGAGCCTAAATAGAATGAGATGGGACCAAAAGACAAAGTGGTAGAGTTTACAGAGGAAGGGGTGGGTCTTAAACAGGAAGACGTGTGGCCTTGGCAGGCAGGTGTGGGGCACATTTAGATTGGAGGGGGAGGGGGGTGCATAGGCTTAGTCGTGTCTTGGGCACAAACTCAAAATACACCACTGCCTCTTCATACGCAACATCAAGTTGTATCCTAATCCTGCTACCACCAATAGTATAATCATCTGACAAGCTTTAATGTGTTTTACTGTAAGGGGTAGCTCCAAACTAATCAGGTTTACATGCATGTTCACTATGCAATTTACATTGCCTTTAGCACAAAACTGATCTTTACCATGTATGATGCCATGCCTGTCTTCTCTTATATAGTGCATATGATTATCCTATGTTCTTATCTATTCTTCTCTGGAGCTTATTTTACTTCATGTGAGCTCCTACTGCTATTTTCTGTTGTGTATCCCTCAAATGCCTCAATGAAATAAATAACTAAAAAATAAAAACTGAAATGGGCAAGCACCACATTTGACCCTGTAACATTCCAAAACACCATGAAACATGTAAATGAAGGTAATCGTTGTACTTGTGGGACATCACAGTATAGTGTTTTTATTGTAGTAAAAGCTAACAGTATTATGACATTCACAGTTACAATGAAATGCAACATGAAACCTGAAATAACAAATGTTTTTAATTACTTACACGTTTCTTCATATTATTATTTATATTAAATTATGTACTATATGTAAGTATTTGATATGAATTGTAAGCCCTATTTCTCCTGAACAAAATGATATATAATAAGTGTGGGTGCACCTAATATAAAAGAGGTAAATTATGGTTGAACCGACTTATAGCTCAAATTCTAGGTTTTGTTTTGGTTCTAAACTTGGACAATTTCCTCTGCCCTTAAGGGGTTTAAGGCTTCCATAGCCTTATGTTTGTATTGTTATGTTGTTAGGGTATCTCACTGACACTGATTAATATTCCGGTCGTACATCAGTTTTAATAAGCATTTGAATAATTCAGTTTTTCCTATTGAACTATCATTTTAACAGTTTAGTGAACTGTAGAAAATTAACTGTTTTAATTTTATTATGATTAAAAGAGACAGTTCACTTTTAAATCATTTTAAAATGTAAACAGTATAAAGATGAACAGTAACTTCAAAGTCATTCCTAATTTGGAAGGCATCAGATGTTAAAGGTGTTTATAGAAAGCCTTGATCTGAAGGAAAACTCTTGAAGACACCAGCCATGGGCTGCTCTCTATTTTTTTTTTTTTTCTTATGACTTGTAATATAAACTACATTGGGTTTACAGATGTAAGAATTTCCAACAATTCTCACACAAGAGCAGCACTTTGGATAGAATCCATAGCTATGAAAATATTTACTGTAATTTTTGCTAAGAATATGGTTAGAGTTAAAATACATGCGTTCTCAAGGAAAAAAAATACAAATAGAGATTGCTACTACAGATATGCACCAGAGAAAATATAAGCATAGGAAATGCTTAAAGGTACATCATGAGAAATATCTAACATGTTAGAAGTTAGCCAGTAGATCATCATGCTGGTTAATAAAGAGGAATATGAGTTAAGATTCATTGGCTTCTGAAAAGGAATTTAGCACTCCCATACATTATGTGAGACTGTCCTCACAATCATTGCTTCTCTAACTCCTCTAACTACCGACAGTCAGGATTAGTCCTTCTTTCTAAAATGAACAAGAACTCAAGATTTTGCATTTGGCTTGCCCTGCCATGAAGAACTAGATTGAATTAGATAGAAAGAACACAATTTTCTTAAAGGGATACTGTGTACATTAAAACAACTTTAGTTTAACCATTTCCTGATGTTAGGGTATGCTATGCCATCCTATCTAAGCAAGTCCAATACTTACCCTCCCCACCACCCCCCATGGGGGATCTGCCAATCAATATATATGTATACATATATACAACGTACAAAATACACAATCCAGCGCACCCGCTTATTCACTAAACAATGATTTTAAATCTCACAGATTGTAATGGTTTTATTCAACCCCTGAGTGACCAGACCATTTTTCAATTTTCTCACCGTTAAGGACCAGGGCTCTTTCTTTTTTGGGGTATTTTGACTCTTTTCATGCAACCATTTTACCACTAATCTATGCCAAATAAAATAAAATAATTGTTGATTTTTTTTGTTGGGTCCAGGGTCTTCCCATTAGGGATGGAGCGGTGGGTGTCATGTTTTATCAGCATGGGTTTCCCCCGTGTCTTCAGGCCCCTCGCTGTTGTGCCTGTCGAGTGCGGCTCGGTTTGCGGCTGTGAAGGTCTGCACTCCGATGCTTCTGAGGGTGCCTTGCTCTCCTCCGCAGGCACGGGTGGCGTGGAGGGGTCGTACCCCGTTCGGCACTTGTCCCAGGTGAGCTTTTGTCGGTAGCCTTACCCGGTTGGGACTTGCTGCACTCTGATCTTGCGCTGACCGGCTGTTGTGCCGTGGGTGTTTTGGTCCCGACACTGACCTGTGTTGGTGTGAGTGGCTGGTGCTTATGCTCTAGGCGTTCCTAAAACTGCCTGCATATGGCTTCAAATCTTGCTTGGAAGGCTGCTGCCCAGTCGCTGGAGGTCTGTCGCTCTGTGTGGGTAGTGGTGCAATCGGCCATTTTGGTCATGTCTCGTGTCTCCTGCTCATCAGCTATGCGCCCTGGCGCAGTTTGTAGCTGGGTACTCTCTGTTTAGATGTGTGGACACGGATGACCCCCGCTGGTCCTGGGGGGGGGAGAAGGTGTTTCACTGGGGTTCCAGTCACTGCTTTTGTGCCCGGCCGTCTCTCCGTGGCTCGATCTCAGGTAGGATGCAAGCCTCGGTGTGTTAGGTCGGCTGTGCTGGAGCTCGAGAGAGGCACTGTTTGATGTAGTAGCCCCTCCCGGTTGTGGGTATCATGGTCTGCAGCTCGTGAGTAGCGATGGCTGGGTATAATACCCCGTTTTTAGTCCCCCGACGTGGGAGCTCTTGATGAACACGTCTGGGCTGCTTGGTTGCTTGGCTCCACCCCCAAATGGTGGTATTTTAACACTATCCATGCACTATTTCTACCTTTGTCAAACTTTTGGATAGTAATTTTTGTTGTGTTATTTTTCTCTCACATTGTACTTTAGGCATGGATTCTCAGTTCCTGTTATGTGGGGCTAAAAGACCTTATTTGGAACGTGCGCATTCCAGTTTTCCAACTTGGAATTTTCACAGCTGGTCATCATGCACCCATGTCCTATTTGGGACATTTTTGAGGCTGGCCAATGTAATTTACCCCAATCAAACCATATATTTTTGAAACGTAGACACCCTAGGGTATTTTAAATAATGGTATTTTAATACTTTCCATGCACTAATTCTACCACCAGTCTTTGTCAACCTTTTGGGTAGTCATTTTCTTGTGTTATTTTTCTCTCACATTGTACTTTAGGCATGGATTCTCAGTTCCTGTTATGTATTACTGCCAAAGAACACCCCAATATGTGTTCAGCAACATCTCCTGAGTACAGTAATACCACCCATGTAAAGGTATGTCGGGTTCTCTTGGAGGGTGCGCATTCCAGTTTTCCAACTTGGATTTTCACAGCTGGTCATCATGCACCCATGTCCTATTTGGGACCTTTTAGGAGCCGGCCAATGTAATTTACCCCCATCAAACCATATATTTTTGGTGGTATTTTAACACTTTTCATGCACTAATTGTATCACCAGTCTTTGTCAAACATTTGGGTAGTCATTTGTTTGTGTTATTTTTCTCTCACATTGTACTTTAGGCATGGATTCTCAGTTCCTGTTATATGTTACCAGCAAAGAACACCCCAATATGTGTTCAGCAACATCTCCTGAGTACAGTGCCCCCAATGTACAGGTTTTATGGGTTTTTGCAAACTTACAGGGGTCAAATGTAGGGCTTTCCCCTGAAATTTGCCAGATTGGTATGCTGGGCCTATGTTTCCTTTGAGACCGTATAGCAGCCCAGGAATGAAAATTAACCCCATCATGGCATACCATTTGTAAAAGTAGACAACCCATGGTATTTAAAATTCGGTATGTCCAGTCTTTTGTAGTAGCCAGTTAGCCACAAACGTTTGCCAAAGTTAGCATTCATAATTGTTTTTTGCATTTTTTTAACACAAAAACTGCACTTTTACTGGTGATTTAATCGTTTTACTGTTTTAAAAACTCATATATGTGTTCAGCGAAGTCTCCCGATTATAACAATACCCCCCCTGTACAGGTTTTATGGTGTTTTGAAAAGGTACAGGGACAATATAGGGCTTGACCAATTCAGTTTGCCATATTGGTTTGCTGTTGCCTTTTGCTGTTGCCTTTTGAGACGATATGGTAGCCCAGGAATGGGATAACCCAATTACGGCATAGCATTTTCAAATGTAGACAACCCAGGGTATTCCAAATTTAGTATTTCCAGTCTTTTGTAGTAGCTACTTAGTCACAAGCGCTGGCTAAAGTTAGCCTTTTTATTTGTTTTTTTATAAATGTTTTTTATTTATTTATATATATATCTATCTATATATCTATCTATCTATATATATATATATATATAAAATATGTTTGTGTGTGTGTGTATATATATATATATATATATATATACATATGCATATATATGCACACACACATAATGTGTATGTGTATATATATATATATATATATATATATATAATGCATATATATGATTTCATTATTAATATTTTGAGATATATATGTACATATTATTATTATTTTAGTTTCTATATAACGCCATCAGATTCCGTAGCGCTGTACAATGGGTGGACTAATAGGCATGTAATTGTAACCAGACAACTGAACGTACAGGAACAGAGGGGTGGAGGGCCCTGCTCCATAAGCTTATATCTCAAAGTACACGTATAATGAAATCATATATAATATATATTATAAAATGCTTCAATTATTTTATAATATAATATACATATATATGTATAATATATTAATTTTATTTTTTTACTTGTTAGCAGCGGGGGGTGGGGGAGGGGGGGACTGTCTGACAGCTCATATAGTCCCCCTGCTGGCAGCACCTAGACTCCTATTGTGGCGTTGTGATCATGGTGATAATATGGCCCTGGAGGACAGGGGTGGCCATAGCTTCGGCAGTTGGACTGCTGGGGTCTCCGGCAGTCCCCCCGACCGTGATCGCCGTTGATCGCCGGTCCTGGTACGTCCACGGTCGTTAAGGGGATATACATAGATGTATATATAATTTTATTCTAAGTGTATTTTGATATAAATATATATTAATATCAAAATACAGTTAGAATAAAATTACATATATTATTTATTTTTAATTATTTATTTTTATAATATATATATACACAATATATATAGTTATTTTATATATATATATATACACATGTGTAATTTTACTTTACTTTATTAATAAAAAAATACACTTAGTATGATTTTATATATAAGATATATATTATATTTAGATATAATATATGTGTGTATATATTAGGGATGCACCGAAATGAAAATTCTGGTCCGAAACCGAAAATTCAGGATGCCTTGGCTGAAAACCGAAAATGACTCTTTTCCCCAAATGATTTTTAAAAAGTATTTTTTTTAACTATAATTGTATTAATATTGGACTTTTTAATGAATTTAATTAATCTAATATGAAAAACTTCCCTTCTCTTGTCTCTTTTAGTGCCCCCCGCTTAATGTTGCTCTCTCCCCCCTCTAGTGTTCCTCTCCCCTCCCTCTTTTTTAGTGTTCCACCCCTCCCCTGTCATAGTGTTCCTTTCTCCCCTCCCCTGTCCCAGTGTTCTTTCCCCCCATAACCCTGTCCCATAGTGTTCTTAACCCCTTTAGGTCACTAAAAACATGGTGTGCTTTCAAAATTGACGATTATGACAACATATTTTCAATCAATGTCCTTGTATCTAAGGTATACCAGGGGATCCAGTCTCTTCTTCCCCTCTAATGAATTTTCTGAGTGACGCACCACCATCTGATATGAACACTGTTTTATTCTTGTTTTACCTATTATAATAACCACGGCACCCCCTGAAGGTCGCCTTTCTCATTTTTTTCTGAAGTGGGTAGAACTGTCTTTGGACTCCTGGATTCTGCAAACCGTTCACAGTTATGGCATCGAGTTCGAGACCACTCCTATACAACTCCACCCTCCATGTCCGGCTAGTGAGAAAGTACAAGACCTCTGAAGAAGGGGCCATAGAGCCTACACGGACCTGGGGGGGATTTTTCAGCAATATTTTCCTTGTAAGAAAGAAAGCAGGAGACTTAAAGGACCTCAACACACATGTCTCTTACCACCACTTCAAGATGGATGGTATCCATCTACTGTGGATCTCCTGCAAGGGGGAGACTGGTTTACCTGCCTGAACTTAAAAGACGCCTATCTGTCTGTACTGGTAGACACCAACAGGTGTCCCTTCTTACAGTTCTTCTGGAACGGGACATCATGGCAATTTACTTGCCTCCCCTTCGGGCTCAGTTTGGCACCATAGTGCTTTACGAAGGTTCTGAAACCGGTGATGGCTCACTTACGGGGACAAAGCATACAATGCCTAAATTACCTGGACAACATTCTACTCTTCGACCAGAACCGCAACCAACTTCTTTCAATTACAGATTACATGGTGACCGTGTTGGAATCCCTCGGCTTCCCGGTCAATTGAGAAAAGACAACACTAACTCCAACTCAATGTGGGCAATTCCTGGGGTTCGACATCGACTCCCTGTCATGTACACTCTGACTTCCAATTTGCAAAGTCGCAATATGCAAGGAGATATGGAAGATACTACATTGGGATTCGATCCCACTCAGATTGCCTGCACGGATCGTAGGACTACAATCCTCCTCCATCTAGGCGATCTTCCAAGACCCCCTGCATTATCGAGCCATGCAACGTCTAAAAGCTTGTTTCCTCAGGAAAATCCCCACTCACGACCAATCAGTCCGCATCACGGAAGAAGTCCGACAAGAACATCGATGGTGGCTTGACTGTATGCAGGCGTGGAATGGCAGCGCCATCTTCAGCAAACTACCGGATTTCATTCTGGAAACGGACGCAAGTTGATGGGGTTGGGTGCCACAGATGGACAGACAGCCACGGGCGGTGTTTGGACCCCAGAAGAACTCGCTCTACACATCAATTGCCTGGAATTGTTGGCAGGCGCCTTTGCTATCCGAAGTCTAGTGAAAGGGAGATCCGATTGCTGTATGTTGCTGCGCATGGACAATGTCTTTGCAGTTCATTACATCAACCACTTAGGTGGCACTTGTTCTCAGATACTGACAGACCTCACAATGGAAATCTTTGACTATTGCCTCTCACGCAATATCACATTGATGGCGGAACATCTTCCAGTAGAAAGCAATCTGACGGCAGACTGGCGACACTGGAGGGACAGCAGCGATTGGCATCTAGATCCGCACATATTTGCAACACTGAACAACCTGAGAGGTCTGCTCACACCTTTTCGCATCTCGCACCAAACGTCAGCTACCAATTTTCTACAGTTGGTTGCCAGACCGGGAGGGTGCAGCGGTAGATGCATTCCTGCAGACATGGCCGACCGAAGGGGCTTACGCATTTCCTCTATTCGCAATGATCTCGAGAGTGATTCATCACATCAAAAAGTGTCAATGCCCATTCTGACACCTGGTGGCCGAGTCAACCCTGGTTCCCAGATCTCCTCGCACTGTCGTACCAGGATCCTATGCTATTACAAGACGATCAGATAAAGCTCATGGATCCCATGGGGAATCCTCATCCCATGCTACAAGAAGGACATCTCTCTTTAGTAGCCTGGAGTCTTTCAGGGATGCTTGGTGTACCAAAGACTTATTGTCAACAGCTAGAGATATACTCTGGGACTCATGGGCCCCTGGAATGATGTTTACTCTCAGCTTGGAAATCATGGGTCAATTGTTGTATGGGACAGAAACCTTGATCCCTTTATGGCCTCTGTATCCTCCATATTGAACTTTCTGGCGTCCTTGTTTTCGTAAGGTCCATCAATGTTGTGCGTTCTGCAATTTCAGCGGCTCACATCCCATTACAAGGGAAACCGATATGTTAGAATCCCTTGGTTTGTAGACTACTTTGGGGCATTCGGTTACGTAGACCCTCTGCACCAAAATATTCCTCCCTGTGGCAGACACATACATACATACAGACATACATACACATACATATATACATACACAAACTGACATACATACATGCATACTGACACATACATCCATACATACACATACATACAGACATATACATACATACATACATACATACTGACATACAACTTTCAGGCCGATAGCCGATAACTTACCGATACTGATATTCTGTACATATACCATTTAAAAAAAAAAAACTATTTCTACATAAATCTACTGTTAACTGAACATGTTTATGATTTATTGAATTATTTGCAAATCTTTTTTTTATTAACCCCTTAAGGACCGGCCTGTTTTGGCCATGCTATATGTTAAGAACCAGAGCTGTTTTAACACTTTGTGTTTGTGTTTGTGTTTGTGTTTAGCTGTAATTTCCCTCTCTCTCATTTACTGTTCCCATACAAGTTATATATTGGGTTTTTTTCAGGACAAATAGGGCTTTCTTTACATACCATTATTTGTATCATGTCATATAATTTACTTTAAAACAAATAATAAAATATGGTGAATTTTTTTTAAGAAACATGTTTTTTGACTTTTACTTGAAAAATCTTTTAATTATCTACAAATAGGAAATTGCTGTTTCAAAATATATAGTTTTAAAATGCATCAATAGTGACATTGTAACACTGTTATCAGTCATAAATCTCTAAATCACACCCCACATGTACATTTTATTTTCAAGTAGACAACCCATGGTATTCAATATGGCATATGTCCAGTCTTTTTAGTAGCCACTTAGTCACAAACACTGGCCAAAGTTAGCATTTAGATTTGTTTGTGTGTTAAAAATGCAAGACACTATTATGAATGCTAACTTTGGACAGTGTTTTTGACTGAGTGGCTACTAAAAAAGACTGAACATAACCATTTCCAATGCGTTGGGTTGTCTTGATTGGCAAATGGAATGCCATCATGGGGGTAATTCTCATTCATGTGGTACCATACGCTCTCAAAGGCAAGATAACCAGCCTGGCAATTTTCAATGTAAAATGATTTGACCTTATATTTGCCCCTGTACTTTCAAAAACACTCTAAAACCTGTACATGAGGGGTACTGTTATACTCAGGAGATTTAGCTGAACACAATTATTAGTGTTTCAAAACAGTAAAACGTATCACAACAATAATATCATCAGTGAAAGTGCTGTTTGTGTGTGAAAAATGCAAATAACTTCCCTTTCACTGACGATATCATCGCTGTGATATGTTTTACTGTTTTGAAACACTAATATTTGTGTTCAGCAAAGCCTCCCGAGTAAAAGAGTATCCCCCATGTACAGGTTTTAGGGTGTCAAAGAAAATTACAGAGTTAAATACAGAGTTAAATTAATTTGCTAGCAAATTAAATTCTCTGGACTTTCGGCCTGAGTTGTCAGGCAGGTCCCTCAAATTGCAATCAATAAAATTACTTAATTATGTAAAAATATTACGTAAATACGCATGTAGAATTTAAATATATATACATATTTATATATTTGAAGTCTACGGGTATATTTATGAAATTATTTATGTAATTTTGTGTATATATATATATATATTTCATATATTTCTCCCCCTTCCTGGGGGAGATTAACCAGGTACCCGACCTCCTGTCGGTCAGTGCCTGAGTTGGTCGAGCAACCCACCCACAATAAACAATTACTGCACCTGGTGATTCCTGGGGCCCGGCACTGTCCGATATGTCCCTGGTCGCTGAATGTTCAGCACCCTTGATCTCCCTGGTGCAACTAGGCAAGAAGCTGTGAGTACTTGGTGGGCAGAGGCAAGCTGCGCTCTGCCTAGATGCCAGCGCTTCTGCTGGGGTAACAGGTGTACCATCCTGTCCTGTAACAAGGGGGTGGGTTGGGCAGAGGCTAGCAGCGCTCTGCCTGGTTGCCAGTGCTTATGCTGGGGTAGCCTGTAGGACGTCAGGCTCTGGACAAGGGGGAAAGGGAAGGCAGAGGCTGACTGCGCTCTGCCCAGATGCCAGCATTTCAGCTGGGAGGACCGGGGCTTAGTCCTGCCCGGTGGCAAGTGGAAAGTTAGGGCAGAGGCCAGCGGCGCTCTGCCCTGATCCCAGCCTTTCTAACATCTCCTCTAACATCTCCTCTACTAACCCCAGTACCTGGTTAGGAGTTGGCTGTGGAGGGGAGAGGCCGCTTACCTCCTCCTCCTGGTACTCCTGCTGCTGCTGGGGAGAGAGACTGTTTGTCTCCTCTCCCTGAAAGATGTACTGCTGCTGGGGAGAAAGACCGGTTGTCTCCTCTCCTTGAAGGATAAGCTGCTGGGGAGGAAGAACGGCACCTTCTGCTCCCAGTACTGTACACTGCCGCTGGGGAGTGAGACAGACCATCTCCACTTCCAACAACCCAATCTGCTGCTGGGAGAGAGACTGGTTGTCTCCTCTCCCTGGAACTCCAACTGCAGCTGGGAATCTGGGCCGGTTGCCCAGCATCCCTGTAGGGCCAGTGGAGAGACCTCGGTCCCATCTTCACCTGCCATTTGGGGGTCCTCCCAGGACCAGCCCATGAGGTCCCCTACCTCAGGTACCTCTGGTTGCTGTTGGGGAGGGAGAGTTCCATACAATACCCGTGTCTCCAGGGTGCTGCGCCTCACACTAGGACGCCGTCCCACCGCTGCCACCACTGTAACAGACACCTCCACCAACGGATGCTCCTAGTGCTTACCAAGGACCATCAGCACCGCACCGGACACCATAGCCACCGCAGACTCTATGAACCGCCGTAGCTTGGTTGGGGTCTCGCCGTCTCCTTCCCACCCTGGTCCAACCTCTGGACCCAGGACCGTGTGGGAAGGACCTCGCCTCCAGGAAGGTATAGCTGAGGGAAGGACCTCTCCTCCAGGAAAGTATAGCTGAGGGAAGGACCTCTCCTCCAGGAGAGTATAGCTGTATAGCTGAAGAGAGCTCTTACAAGAGCTAGCAGTGATATAGCAGTTATAGCTGTTCCCTTCAACACGAGACGAGGCTGCGAGTTGAGGGTAAGAAGGTATGAAGGTTTATTGAACAGGTTGAGTTTTTATACAGTTTTTCCCCACAAGGTTGACATCCAGGTGAGCATTGTGGGACACGGGACACAGAATAAAAAAAAACAATAAAAACAGAGTCTTGCATGCAGATACTCAGCTACAGTGTACACGATCCCTCCCCTCTGCCTGTGATACAATTAACAGACAATGGGCTAACTCAATTAACTCTAAACAGAAAAAAAACATACATTTTTACAAACCCCAAAAAGTAACTCAAAATACAACATTTCCCCACAAGTCACATCCCCTGATAGCCCTGATCTGGGTGAACAATATATCCAAAAATCACCCAGATCGGTTCAGGGGTTCGGGAATTTCCTGGAAGTCTTATTTTTGCCCCACATGTTTGAATCTGTTCCAGTTAAAAGTTCAAGGGGCAGAAATGGTACAGTTGAACATGGGTTATCACAGGGACCATAGTCCCAGGGTAGGAGGCTGGCAATCAGGCCCCTCCAAAAGCTAGTGGCAAAGGGCAATTTGTCACAGATGCAGTGAGTGTTTGTGTAGTGTGTGTATATAATGTATGCTGTGTGTTTGTGTAGTGTGTATATATAATGCATGCAGAATGTGTGTTTGTGTACTGTGTGAATAGTGAATGCAGTGTGTGTTTGTGTAGTGTGTAAACAATAAATGCAGACTGTGTGTTTGTGCAGTGTGTGTATAGTGAATGGACTGTGTGTTTGTGTAGTGTGTATATAATGAATGCAGAGTGTGTGTTTGTGTAGTGAGTATATAGTGAATGCAGTGTGTTTGGGTAGTGTGTGTATAGTGGATGCAGTGTGTGGGTTTGTGCAAAGTGTATATTGTGAATGCAGTGTGTGTGTGTGGTGTGTATATAATGAATGCAGAGTGTGTGTGTTTGTGTAGTGTGTGTATAGTGAATGCAGTGTGTATTGTGTGTATCATGAATGCAGTGTGTTTGTGTAGTGTGTGTATATAATGAATGCAGAGTGTGTGTGCGTTTGTGTACTGTGTGTATGGTGAATGCATTGTATAGTGTGTGTATAGTGAATGCAGTGTGTTTGTGTAGTGTGTATAGTGAATGCAGTGTGTGTGTGTTTGTGTAGTGTGTGTATATAGGGAATGCAGTGTGTGTGTGTTTGTGTAGTGGATGCAGTGTGTTTGTGTAGCGTGTTTGTGTAGTGTATGTATATAGTGAATGCAGTGTGTGTTTGTGTAGTGGATGCAGTGTGTTTGTGTAGTGTGTATATAGTGAATGCATTGAGTGTGTTTGTGTAATGTGTATATAGTGAATGCAATGTGTGTTTGTGTAGTGGATGCAGTGAGTGTTTGTGTAGTGTGTGTATATAATGAATGCAGTGTGTTTGTGTAGTGTGTGTATATAATGAATGCAGAGTATGTGTTTGTACAGTGAGTGTTTGTGTAGTTATGTTAAGTGTGTAAAATGGGGGGTGGAGCATTTTAATTGTATTAACTTTAAAAAATAATAATAATAATTTTGTTTTAGTCCCCCCTCCCTGCTTCTTACTTGGCCAGGGTGGGGGGATATGGCATTCCCTGAGGGGCCCAGCACACTCACGAGAATTAGACAGGGGAGCTGAAGGGAGCTGCTAGAAATGTAAGTAAGAGTGTGCTGGCACCCCAGGACCCTGATGGCGGCCCTGGTCTGCATTATCGGCAATATCGATACCGATATTGTTGAAAATACAGAATATCGGCAGATAATATCGGCCAGACTGATAATCGGTCGATCCCTAGCTCTAACATGTCACTTCCTTTTAGCGCTGTATATGAGACTACCATTATAGTGTCTCTGACTGCTCATGGGTCCTGTGCCGTCTCCTCTCTAACCTGCAGACTCAGGTTAGTATGTATGTCCCAGACTGACTTGCTCCACAGTCAGAGAAATGTAGCCAGCTAAACTTGGAATTGTAGTGGTAAAGAACAAATCAGGGTGATAAGATCCCACCATTAATATGTAGTGAAATTTTGGGCGCCAGTTTTAAAGAAGGATATTGCAGAAGTAGAAAAAGTTCACGAGCAAGCTATGGGGGATGAAAAACTCTGGAAAAACTGTTTGTTTGTTTTTTGTTTTTTGTGGATTTTTTTTAGATTTTGTTTTATTTTTTTTAGAAGGGTTATGATAGCATTAAACAAATACAGGATCAGTGCAAACTGCTATGCGCTAACCTGTTCATTAGCAGAAATATACAACATAAAAAGGTCACAAACTGGGGCTTATAGCAGAGGTAAGAGTTCTTTACAGTAACAACAATAACGATGTGGAATCTTCTGCCAAAAAAAAGTAGTCTATAAATATTTTTAAAGACCTGAATATTTATTTGTAGAGCCAGAATATTCAAAGATAAGATAACTAATATGTATGTGAACAGGTTGCTAATCCAAGGAAAACCATGATTGCTGTTAATGAGTCAAGAAGGAATTTCGCCCCTTTTTTGGCATAATTGGAAATCGCTACAATTGGTTTGTTATTTTACCTTCAGAATAAAGGAATGGGTTTTAAAGGTTGCATTTGATGGATATTAGATTTTTCAACCTAGAATACTATGTATTTAGATTTATTAATTGTGATATATATTTGTATTATGATTTTTTTTTACTGCTCCTCCTTTCCCCCCTCTGTTGGTCATTTCTCAATTGATCTCTGAATAAAATCAACCTTTACATGTTCCCTAGCCATCAATCATCTTTTTTCCCCATCAATCACAGAAACACAACATAAAAGAAGAACGCTCGGTCATTGCATATTTCATTATCCAAAATACTCTATGCACATTTAAAGGAATATCCCACTTCTAGTGCATTTTCTAAAAGTGATGATTTTTTATGAGAAATCTGCACTTTTATAATTAATTAGTAAACCCTCCACAGTCAAACAGCCCAGGCAGTTTCATCCTGCTTCGGTTAGCTCCTCTGAGTTAACAGAAGTGGCTGGCATGCTCAACTTGAGTCTCTGCTTGACCTACATCCACCTTGCATATCTCCCGGGCTCCCTCTCAGACCTCATATCAGCCTAGCCTTGTGTGCTCACTTTCGTGGAGGTGCGCACACACAGTGAGAAGTTCAAAGGCTTCTCAATGAAAAGCATCTGATAGGCTAGTTCCCATAACAAGATTGTTATTCTCTTCTGGGAAAAAAAGGGAGGGTTTGCAAAGGTTGCAGTTCATAAGAATACCAGGACCAGGGTCATTTTGATGCATAGTCATACTAGACAACCACAATTTACATGGCAGATTACATCCTATTTTGTTTAACATTATCAGAGACAAGCAATGCTCAAAATGCTTGTCTGAAAGCATTTGCCACTGGCAGGATTGACTGAATTTCCATACTCACTTTTGAAGACTCTATGTCAAGCTCAGTGAAATGGTAAAATACATATAAGTCCTTATTGTTCAGCATAGCTTGATTTTTCAACTCAACATAGTTAAGCTAAGCAGCTCATTCAGCTCATCGTATGACATCATGCACATGCCACAGTCAGTTAGTTACATCACAAAGGCCCGTCACTGCACAAACAGTTGGACAGGGAAGCTAAAGCTATTTGAAGTTAGGTGTCTCCTGAGTAAGTTATCCAAATGAGAAGTAAGTAAAAATGTTTGTTTTTTAAGTACTGTAGTGAAAGTGAAATAAGGCTGGTCCCAAAGGATTGTTGAAATAATTAAAGCCGCAGAATGAACTATGTAAAAGAAACTAGCTGGATGCTCAAAACCTGCAGTGAGTAAAACATATTCTGTTTACATTTATTAATGAAAATATGAAAAATGCAGATTTGAAAAGAGTTTTGTACTCCTAGAGTAGAGGTTCCCAATTAATTTTTCCCGTGGAACCCTTTGACGGCTGCAGGACACGTGAGAGTTAGACAGGGGAGCTGAAGAGAGCTGCTGGGAAAGTAAGAGAGTGCTGGTCCCCCCAGGACCCTGATGGCGGCCCTGGTCTGCATTATCCCCAATATTGGTATCTTTATTGGCCGATACCGATATTGTTGAAAATACAGAATATAGGCAGATAATATCGGCCAGACCGATAATCGGTCGATCCCTAATACATATACAGGGAGTGCAGAATTATTAGGCAAGTTGTATTTTTGAGGATTAATTTTATTATTGAACAACAACCATGTTCTCAATGAACCCAAAAAACTCATTAATATCAAAGCTGAATATTTTTGGAAGTAGTTTTTAGTTTGTTTTTAGTTATAGCTATTTTAGGGGGATATCTGTGTGTGCAGGTGACTATTACTGTGCATAATTATTAGGCAACTTAACAAAAAACAAATATATACCCATTTCAATTATTTATTTTTACCAGTGAAACCAATATAACATCTCAACATTCACAAATATACATTTCTGACATTCAAAAACATAACAAAAACAAATCAGTGACCAATATAGCCACCTTTCTTTGCAAGGACACTCAAAAGCCTGCCATCCATGGATTCTGTCAGTGTTTTGATCTGTTCACCATCAACATTGCATGCAGCAGCAACCACAGCCTCCCAGACACTGTTCAGAGAGGTGTACTGTTTTCCCTCCTTGTAAATCTCACATTTGATGATGGACCACAGGTTCTCAGTGGGGTTCAGATCAGGTGAACAAGGAGGCCATGTCATTAGATTTTCTTCTTTTATACCCTTTCTTGCCAGCCACGCTGTGGAGTACTTGGACGCGTGTGATGGAGCATTGTCCTGCATGAAAATCATGTTTTTCTTGAAGGATACAGACTTCTTCCTGTACCACTGCTTGAAGAAGGTGTCTTCCAGAAACTGGCAGTAGGACTAGGAGTTGAGCTTGACTCCATCCTCAACCCGAAAAGGCCCCACAAGCTCATCTTTGATGATACCAGCCCAAACCAGTACTCCACCTCCACCTTGCTGGCGTCTGAGTCGGACTGGAGCTCTCTGCCCTTTACCAATCCATCCATCTGGCCCATCAAGACTCACTCTCATTTCATCAGTCCATAAAACCTTAGAAAAATCAGTCTTGAGATATTTCTTGGCCCAGTCTTGACGTATTATCTTGTGTGTCTTGTTCAGTGGTGGTCGTCTTTCAGCCTTTCTTACCTTGGCCATGTCTCTGAGTATTGCACACCTTGTGCTTTTGGGCACTCCAGTGATGTTGCAGCTCTGAAATATGGCCAAACTGGTGGCAAGTGGCATCTTGGCAGCTGCACGCTTGACTTTTCTCAGTTCATGGGCAGTTATTTTGCGCCTTGGTTTCTCCACACGCTTCTTGAGACCCTGTTGACTATTTTGAATGAAACGCTTGATTGTTCGATGATCACGCTTCAGAAGCTTTGCAGTTTTAAGAGTGCTGCATCCCTCTGCAAGATATCTCACTATTTTTGACTTTTCTGAGCCTGTCAAGTCCTTCTTTTGACCCATTTTGCCAATGGAAAGGGGACATCATGGCAATTTACTTGCCTCCCCTTCGGGCTCAGTTTGGCACCATAGTGCTTTACGAAGGTTCTGAAACCGGTGATGGCTCACTTACGGGGACAAAGCATACAATGCCTAAATTACCTGGACAACATTCTACTCTTCGACCAGAACCGCAACCAACTTCTTTCAATTACAGATTACATGGTGACCGTGTTGGAATCCCTCGGCTTCCCGGTCAATTGAGAAAAGACAACACTAACTCCAACTCAATGTGGGCAATTCCTGGGGTTCGACATCGACTCCCTGTCATGTACACTCTGACTTCCAATTTGCAAAGTCGCAATATGCAAGGAGATATGGAAGATACTACATTGGGATTCGATCCCACTCAGATTGCCTGCACGGATCGTAGGACTACAATCCTCCTCCATCTAGGCGATCTTCCAAGACCCCCTGCATTATCGAGCCATGCAACGTCTAAAAGCTTGTTTCCTCAGGAAAATCCCCACTCACGACCAATCAGTCCGCATCACGGAAGAAGTCCGACAAGAACATCGATGGTGGCTTGACTGTATGCAGGCGTGGAATGGCAGCGCCATCTTCAGCAAACTACCGGATTTCATTCTGGAAACGGACGCAAGTTGATGGGGTTGGGTGCCACCGATGGACAGACAGCCACGGGCGGTGTTTGGACCCCAGAAGAACTCGCTCTACACATCAATTGCCTGGAATTGTTGGCAGGCGCCTTTGCTATCCGAAGTCTAGTGAAAGGGAGATCCGATTGCTGTATGTTGCTGCGCATGGACAATGTCTTTGCAGTTCATTACATCAACCACTTAGGTGGCACTTGTTCTCAGATACTGACAGACCTCACAATGGAAATCTTTGACTATTGCCTCTCACGCAATATCACATTGATGGCGGAACATCTTCCAGTAGAAAGCAATCTGACGGCAGACTGGCGACACTGGAGGGACAGCAGCGATTGGCATCTAGATCCGCACATATTTGCAACACTGAACAACCTGAGAGGTCTGCTCACACCTTTTCGCATCTCGCACCAAACGTCAGCTACCAATTTTCTACAGTTGGTTGCCAGACCGGGAGGGTGCAGCGGTAGATGCATTCCTGCAGACATGGCCGACCGAAGGGGCTTACGCATTTCCTCTATTCGCAATGATCTCGAGAGTGATTCATCACATCAAAAAGTGTCAATGCCCATTCTGACACCTGGTGGCCGAGTCAACCCTGGTTCCCAGATCTCCTCGCACTGTCGTACCAGGATCCTATGCTATTACAAGACGATCAGATAAAGCTCATGGATCCCATGGGGAATCCTCATCCCATGCTACAAGAAGGACATCTCTCTTTAGTAGCCTGGAGTCTTTCAGGGATGCTTGGTGTACCAAAGACTTATTGTCAACAGCTAGAGATATACTCTGGGACTCATGGGCCCCTGGAATGATGTTTACTCTCAGCTTGGAAATCATGGGTCAATTGTTGTATGGGACAGAAACCTTGATCCCTTTATGGCCTCTGTATCCTCCATATTGAACTTTCTGGCGTCCTTGTTTTCGTAAGGTCCATCAATGTTGTGCGTTCTGCAATTTCAGCGGCTCACATCCCATTACAAGGGAAACCGATATGTTAGAATCCCTTGGTTTGTAGACTACTTTGGGGCATTCGGTTACGTAGACCCTCTGCACCAAAATATTCCTCCCTGTGGCAGACACATACATACATACAGACATACATACACATACATATATACATACACAAACTGACATACATACATGCATACTGACACATACATACATACATACACATACATACAGACATATACATACATACATACATACATACTGACATACAACTTTCAGGCCGATAGCCGATAACTTACCGATACTGATATTCTGTACATATACCATTTAAAAAAAAAAAACTATTTCTACATAAATCTACTGTTAACTGAACATGTTTATGATTTATTGAATTATTTGCAAATCTTTTTTTTATTAACCCCTTAAGGACCGGCCTGTTTTGGCCATGCTATATGTTAAGAACCAGAGCTGTTTTAACACTTTGTGTTTGTGTTTGTGTTTGTGTTTAGCTGTAATTTCCCTCTCTCTCATTTACTGTTCCCATACAAGTTATATATTGGGGTTTTTTCAGGACAAATAGGGCTTTCTTTACATACCATTATTTGTATCATGTCATATAATTTACTTTAAAACAAATAATAAAATATGGTGAATTTTTTTTAAGAAACATGTTTTTTGACTTTTACTTGAAAAATCTTTTAATTATCTACAAATAGGAAATTGCTGTTTCAAAATATATATTTTTAAAATGCATCAATAGTGACATTGTAACACTGTTATCAGTCATAAATCTCTAAATCACACCCCACATGTACATTTTATTTTCAAGTAGACAACCCATGGTATTCAATATGGCATATGTCCAGTCTTTTTAGTAGCCACTTAGTCACAAACACTGGCCAAAGTTAGCATTTAGATTTGTTTGTGTGTTAAAAATGCAAGACACTATTATGAATGCTAACTTTGGACAGTGTTTTTGACTGAGTGGCTACTAAAAAAGACTGAACATAACCATTTCCAATGCGTTGGGTTGTCTTGATTGGCAAATGGAATGCCATCATGGGGGTAATTCTCATTCATGTGGTACCATACGCTCTCAAAGGCAAGATAACCAGCCTGGCAATTTTCAATGTAAAATGATTTGACCTTATATTTGCCCCTGTACTTTCAAAAACACTCTAAAACCTGTACATGAGGGGTACTGTTATACTCAGGAGATTTAGCTGAACACAATTATTAGTGTTTCAAAACAGTAAAACGTATCACAACAATAATATCATCAGTGAAATTGCTGTTTGTGTGTGAAAAATGCAAATAACTTCCCTTTCACTGACGATATCATCGCTGTGATATGTTTTACTGTTTTGAAACACTAATATTTGTGTTCAGCAAAGCCTCCCGAGTAAAAGAGTATCCCCCATGTACAGGTTTTAGGGTGTCAAAGAAAATTACAGAGTTAAATACAGAGTTAAATTAATTTGCTAGCAAATTAAATTCTCTGGACTTTCGGCCTGAGTTGTCAGGCAGGTCCCTCAAATTGCAATCAATAAAATTACTTAATTATGTAAAAATATTACGTAAATACGCATGTAGAATTTAAATATATATACATATTTATATATTTGAAGTCTACGGGTATATTTATGAAATTATTTATGTAATTTTGTGTATATATATATATATTTCATATATTTCTCCCCCTTCCTGGGGGAGACTAACCAGGTACCCGACCTCCTGTCGGTCAGTGCCTGAGTTGGTCGAGCAACCCACCCACAATAAACAATTACTGCACCTGGTGATTCCTGGGGCCCGGCACTGTCCGATATGTCCCTGGTCGCTGAATGTTCAGCACCCTTGATCTCCCTGGTGCAACTAGGCAAGAAGCTGTGAGTACTTGGTGGGCAGAGGCAAGCTGCGCTCTGCCTAGATGCCAGCGCTTCTGCTGGGGTAACAGGTGTACCATCCTGTCCTGTAACAAGGGGGTGGGTTGGGCAGAGGCTAGCAGCGCTCTGCCTGGTTGCCAGTGCTTATGCTGGGGTAGCCTGTAGGACGTCAGGCTCTGGACAAGGGGGAAAGGGAAGGCAGAGGCTGACTGCGCTCTGCCCAGATGCCAGCATTTCAGCTGGGAGGACCGGGGCTTAGTCCTGCCCGGTGGCAAGTGGAAAGTTAGGGCAGAGGCCAGCGGCGCTCTGCCCTGATCCCAGCCTTTCTAACATCTCCTCTAACATCTCCTCTACTAACCCCAGTACCTGGTTAGGAGTTGGCTGTGGAGGGGAGAGGCCGCTTACCTCCTCCTCCTGGTACTCCTGCTGCTGCTGGGGAGAGAGACTGTTTGTCTCCTCTCCCTGAAAGATGTACTGCTGCTGGGGAGAAAGACCGGTTGTCTCCTCTCCTTGAAGGATAAGCTGCTGGGGAGGAAGAACGGCACCTTCTGCTCCCAGTACTGTACACTGCCGCTGGGGAGTGAGACAGACCATCTCCACTTCCAACAACCCAATCTGCTGCTGGGAGAGAGACTGGTTGTCTCCTCTCCCTGGAACTCCAACTGCAGCTGGGAATCTGGGCCGGTTGCCCAGCATCCCTGTAGGGCCAGTGGAGAGACCTCGGTCCCATCTTCACCTGCCATTTGGGGGTCCTCCCAGGACCAGCCCATGAGGTCCCCTACCTCAGGTACCTCTGGTTGCTGTTGGGGAGGGAGAGTTCCATACAATACCCGTGTCTCCAGGGTGCTGCGCCTCACACTAGGACGCCGTCCCACCGCTGCCACCACTGTAACAGACACCTCCACCAACGGATGCTCCTAGTGCTTACCAAGGACCATCAGCACCGCACCGGACACCATAGCCACCGCAGACTCTATGAACCGCCGTAGCTTGGTTGGGGTCTCGCCGTCTCCTTCCCACCCTGGTCCAACCTCTGGACCCAGGACCGTGTGGGAAGGACCTCGCCTCCAGGAAGGTATAGCTGAGGGAAGGACCTCTCCTCCAGGAAAGTATAGCTGAGGGAAGGACCTCTCCTCCAGGAGAGTATAGCTGTATAGCTGAAGAGAGCTCTTACAAGAGCTAGCAGTGATATAGCAGTTATAGCTGTTCCCTTCAACACGAGACGAGGCTGCGAGTTGAGGGTAAGAAGGTATGAAGGTTTATTGAACAGGTTGAGTTTTTATACAGTTTTTCCCCACAAGGTTGACATCCAGGTGAGCATTGTGGGACACGGGACACAGAATAAAAAAAAACAATAAAAACAGAGTCTTGCATGCAGATACTCAGCTACAGTGTACACGATCCCTCCCCTCTGCCTGTGATACAATTAACAGACAATGGGCTAACTCAATTAACTCTAAACAGAAAAAAAACATACATTTTTACAAACCCCAAAAAGTAACTCAAAATACAACATTTCCCCACAAGTCACATCCCCTGATAGCCCTGATCTGGGTGAACAATATATCCAAAAATCACCCAGATCGGTTCAGGGGTTCGGGAATTTCCTGGAAGTCTTATTTTTGCCCCACATGTTTGAATCTGTTCCAGTTAAAAGTTCAAGGGGCAGAAATGGTACAGTTGAACATGGGTTATCACAGGGACCATAGTCCCAGGGTAGGAGGCTGGCAATCAGGCCCCTCCAAAAGCTAGTGGCAAAGGGCAATTTGTCACAGATGCAGTGAGTGTTTGTGTAGTGTGTGTATATAATGTATGCTGTGTGTTTGTGTAGTGTGTATATATAATGCATGCAGAATGTGTGTTTGTGTACTGTGTGAATAGTGAATGCAGTGTGTGTTTGTGTAGTGTGTAAACAATAAATGCAGACTGTGTGTTTGTGCAGTGTGTGTATAGTGAATGGACTGTGTGTTTGTGTAGTGTGTATATAATGAATGCAGAGTGTGTGTTTGTGTAGTGAGTATATAGTGAATGCAGTGTGTTTGGGTAGTGTGTGTATAGTGGATGCAGTGTGTGGGTTTGTGCAAAGTGTATATTGTGAATGCAGTGTGTGTGTGTGTGGTGTGTATATAATGAATGCAGAGTGTGTGTGTTTGTGTAGTGTGTGTATAGTGAATGCAGTGTGTATTGTGTGTATCATGAATGCAGTGTGTTTGTGTAGTGTGTGTATATAATGAATGCAGAGTGTGTGTGCGTTTGTGTACTGTGTGTATGGTGAATGCATTGTATAGTGTGTGTATAGTGAATGCAGTGTGTTTGTGTAGTGTGTATAGTGAATGCAGTGTGTGTGTGTTTGTGTAGTGTGTGTATATAGGGAATGCAGTGTGTGTGTGTTTGTGTAGTGGATGCAGTGTGTTTGTGTAGCGTGTTTGTGTAGTGTATGTATATAGTGAATGCAGTGTGTGTTTGTGTAGTGGATGCAGTGTGTTTGTGTAGTGTGTATATAGTGAATGCATTGAGTGTGTTTGTGTAATGTGTATATAGTGAATGCAATGTGTGTTTGTGTAGTGGATGCAGTGAGTGTTTGTGTAGTGTGTGTATATAATGAATGCAGTGTGTTTGTGTAGTGTGTGTATATAATGAATGCAGAGTATGTGTTTGTACAGTGAGTGTTTGTGTAGTTATGTTAAGTGTGTAAAATGGGGGGTGGAGCATTTTAATTGTATTAACTTTAAAAAATAATAATAATAATTTTGTTTTAGTCCCCCCTCCCTGCTTCTTACTTGGCCAGGGTGGGGGGATATGGCATTCCCTGAGGGGCCCAGCACACTCACGAGAATTAGACAGGGGAGCTGAAGGGAGCTGCTAGAAATGTAAGTAAGAGTGTGCTGGCACCCCAGGACCCTGATGGCGGCCCTGGTCTGCATTATCGGCAATATCGATACCGATATTGTTGAAAATACAGAATATCGGCAGATAATATCGGCCAGACTGATAATCGGTCGATCCCTAGCTCTAACATGTCACTTCCTTTTAGCGCTGTATATGAGACTACCATTATAGTGTCTCTGACTGCTCATGGGTCCTGTGCCGTCTCCTCTCTAACCTGCAGACTCAGGTTAGTATGTATGTCCCAGACTGACTTGCTCCACAGTCAGAGAAATGTAGCCAGCTAAACTTGGAATTGTAGTGGTAAAGAACAAATCAGGGTGATAAGATCCCACCATTAATATGTAGTGAAATTTTGGGCGCCAGTTTTAAAGAAGGATATTGCAGAAGTAGAAAAAGTTCACGAGCAAGCTATGGGGGATGAAAAACTCTGGAAAAACTGTTTGTTTGTTTTTTGTTTTTTGTGGATTTTTTTTAGATTTTGTTTTATTTTTTTTAGAAGGGTTATGATAGCATTAAACAAATACAGGATCAGTGCAAACTGCTATGCGCTAACCTGTTCATTAGCAGAAATATACAACATAAAAAGGTCACAAACTGGGGCTTATAGCAGAGGTAAGAGTTCTTTACAGTAACAACAATAACGATGTGGAATCTTCTGCCAAAAAAAAGTAGTCTATAAATATTTTTAAAGACCTGAATATTTATTTGTAGAGCCAGAATATTCAAAGATAAGATAACTAATATGTATGTGAACAGGTTGCTAATCCAAGGAAAACCATGATTGCTGTTAATGAGTCAAGAAGGAATTTCGCCCCTTTTTTGGCATAATTGGAAATCGCTACAATTGGTTTGTTATTTTACCTTCAGAATAAAGGAATGGGTTTTAAAGGTTGCATTTGATGGATATTAGATTTTTCAACCTAGAATACTATGTATTTAGATTTATTAATTGTGATATATATTTGTATTATGATTTTTTTTTTACTGCTCCTCCTTTCCCCCCTCTGTTGGTCATTTCTCAATTGATCTCTGAATAAAATCAACCTTTACATGTTCCCTAGCCATCAATCATCTTTTTTCCCCATCAATCACAGAAACACAACATAAAAGAAGAACGCTCGGTCATTGCATATTTCATTATCCAAAATACTCTATGCACATTTAAAGGAATATCCCACTTCTAGTGCATTTTCTAAAAGTGATGATTTTTTATGAGAAATCTGCACTTTTATAATTAATTAGTAAACCCTCCACAGTCAAACAGCCCAGGCAGTTTCATCCTGCTTCGGTTAGCTCCTCTGAGTTAACAGAAGTGGCTGGCATGCTCAACTTGAGTCTCTGCTTGACCTACATCCACCTTGCATATCTCCCGGGCTCCCTCTCAGACCTCATATCAGCCTAGCCTTGTGTGCTCACTTTCGTGGAGGTGCGCACACACAGTGAGAAGTTCAAAGGCTTCTCAATGAAAAGCATCTGATAGGCTAGTTCCCATAACAAGATTGTTATTCTCTTCTGGGAAAAAAAGGGAGGGTTTGCAAAGGCTGCAGTTCATAAGAATACCAGGACCAGGGTCATTTTGATGCATAGTCATACTAGACAACCACAATTTACATGGCAGATTACATCCTATTTTGTTTAACATTATCAGAGACAAGCAATGCTCAAAATGCTTGTCTGAAAGCATTTGCCACTGGCAGGATTGACTGAATTTCCATACTCACTTTTGAAGACTCTATGTCAAGCTCAGTGAAATGGTAAAATACATATAAGTCCTTATTGTTCAGCATAGCTTGATTTTTCAACTCAACATAGTTAAGCTAAGCAGCTCATTCAGCTCATCGTATGACATCATGCACATGCCACAGTCAGTTAGTTACATCACAAAGGCCCGTCACTGCACAAACAGTTGGACAGGGAAGCTAAAGCTATTTGAAGTTAGGTGTCTCCTGAGTAAGTTATCCAAATGAGAAGTAAAAATGTTTGTTTTTTAAGTACTGTAGTGAAAGTGAAATAAGGCTGGTCCCAAAGGATTGTTGAAATAATTAAAGCCGCAGAATGAACTATGTAAAAGAAACTAGCTGGATGCTCAAAACCTGCAGTGAGTAAAACATATTCTGTTTACATTTATTAATGAAAATATGAAAAATGCAGATTTGAAAAGAGTTTTGTACTCCTAGAGTAGAGGTTCCCAATTAATTTTTCCCGTGGAACCCTTTCACGGCTGCAGGACACGTGAGAGTTAGACAGGGGAGCTGAAGAGAGCTGCTGGGAAAGTAAGAGAGTGCTGGTCCCCCCAGGACCCTGATGGCGGCCCTGGTCTGCATTATCCCCAATATTGGTATCTTTATTGGCCGATACCGATATTGTTGAAAATACAGAATATAGGCAGATAATATCGGCCAGACCGATAATCGGTCGATCCCTAATACATATACAGGGAGTGCAGAATTATTAGGCAAGTTGTATTTTTGAGGATTAATTTTATTATTGAACAACAACCATGTTCTCAATGAACCCAAAAAACTCATTAATATCAAAGCTGAATATTTTTGGAAGTAGTTTTTAGTTTGTTTTTAGTTATAGCTATTTTAGGGGGATATCTGTGTGTGCAGGTGACTATTACTGTGCATAATTATTAGGCAACTTAACAAAAAACAAATATATACCCATTTCAATTATTTATTTTTACCAGTGAAACCAATATAACATCTCAACATTCACAAATATACATTTCTGACATTCAAAAACATAACAAAAACAAATCAGTGACCAATATAGCCACCTTTCTTTGCAAGGACACTCAAAAGCCTGCCATCCATGGATTCTGTCAGTGTTTTGATCTGTTCACCATCAACATTGCGTGCAGCAGCAACCACAGCCTCCCAGACACTGTTCAGAGAGGTGTACTGTTTTCCCTCCTTGTAAATCTCACATTTGATGATGGACCACAGGTTCTCAGTGGGGTTCAGATCAGGTGAACAAGGAGGCCATGTCATTAGATTTTCTTCTTTTATACCCTTTCTTGCCAGCCACGCTGTGGAGTACTTGGACGCGTGTGATGGAGCATTGTCCTGCATGAAAATCATGTTTTTCTTGAAGGATACAGACTTCTTCCTGTACCACTGCTTGAAGAAGGTGTCTTCCAGAAACTGGCAGTAGGACTAGGAGTTGAGCTTGACTCCATCCTCAACCCGAAAAGGCCCCACAAGCTCATCTTTGATGATACCAGCCCAAACCAGTACTCCACCTCCACCTTGCTGGCGTCTGAGTCGGACTGGAGCTCTCTGCCCTTTACCAATCCATCCATCTGGCCCATCAAGACTCACTCTCATTTCATCAGTCCATAAAACCTTAGAAAAATCAGTCTTGAGATATTTCTTGGCCCAGTCTTGACGTATTATCTTGTGTGTCTTGTTCAGTGGTGGTCGTCTTTCAGCCTTTCTTACCTTGGCCATGTCTCTGAGTATTGCACACCTTGTGCTTTTGGGCACTCCAGTGATGTTGCAGCTCTGAAATATGGCCAAACTGGTGGCAAGTGGCATCTTGGCAGCTGCACGCTTGACTTTTCTCAGTTCATGGGCAGTTATTTTGCGCCTTGGTTTCTCCACACGCTTCTTGAGACCCTGTTGACTATTTTGAATGAAACGCTTGATTGTTCGATGATCACGCTTCAGAAGCTTTGCAGTTTTAAGAGTGCTGCATCCCTCTGCAAGATATCTCACTATTTTTGACTTTTCTGAGCCTGTCAAGTCCTTCTTTTGACCCATTTTGCCAATGGAAAGGGGACATCATGGCAATTTACTTGCCTCCCCTTCGGGCTCAGTTTGGCACCATAGTGCTTTACGAAGGTTCTGAAACCGGTGATGGCTCACTTACGGGGACAAAGCATACAATGCCTAAATTACCTGGACAACATTCTACTCTTCGACCAGAACCGCAACCAACTTCTTTCAATTACAGATTACATGGTGACCGTGTTGGAATCCCTCGGCTTCCCGGTCAATTGAGAAAAGACAACACTAACTCCAACTCAATGTGGGCAATTCCTGGGGTTCGACATCGACTCCCTGTCATGTACACTCTGACTTCCAATTTGCAAAGTCGCAATATGCAAGGAGATATGGAAGATACTACATTGGGATTCGATCCCACTCAGATTGCCTGCACGGATCGTAGGACTACAATCCTCCTCCATCTAGGCGATCTTCCAAGACCCCCTGCATTATCGAGCCATGCAACGTCTAAAAGCTTGTTTCCTCAGGAAAATCCCCACTCACGACCAATCAGTCCGCATCACGGAAGAAGTCCGACAAGAACATCGATGGTGGCTTGACTGTATGCAGGCGTGGAATGGCAGTGCCATCTTCAGCAAACTACCGGATTTCATTCTGGAAACGGACGCAAGTTGATGGGGTTGGGTGCCACCGATGGACAGACAGCCACGGGCGGTGTTTGGACCCCAGAAGAACTCGCTCTACACATCAATTGCCTGGAATTGTTGGCAGGCGCCTTTGCTATCCGAAGTCTAGTGAAAGGGAGATCCGATTGCTGTATGTTGCTGCGCATGGACAATGTCTTTGCAGTTCATTACATCAACCACTTAGGTGGCACTTGTTCTCAGATACTGACAGACCTCACAATGGAAATCTTTGACTATTGCCTCTCACGCAATATCACATTGATGGCGGAACATCTTCCAGTAGAAAGCAATCTGACGGCAGACTGGCGACACTGGAGGGACAGCAGCGATTGGCATCTAGATCCGCACATATTTGCAACACTGAACAACCTGAGAGGTCTGCTCACACCTTTTTGCATCTCGCACCAAACGTCAGCTACCAATTTTCTACAGTTGGTTGCCAGACCGGGAGGGTGCAGCGGTAGATGCATTCCTGCAGACATGGCCGACCGAAGGGGCTTACGCATTTCCTCTATTCGCAATGATCTCGAGAGTGATTCATCACATCAAAAAGTGTCAATGCCCATTCTGACACCTGGTGGCCGAGTCAACCCTGGTTCCCAGATCTCCTCGCACTGTCGTACCAGGATCCTATGCTATTACAAGACGATCAGATAAAGCTCATGGATCCCATGGGGAATCCTCATCCCATGCTACAAGAAGGACATCTCTCTTTAGTAGCCTGGAGTCTTTCAGGGATGCTTGGTGTACCAAAGACTTATTGTCAACAGCTAGAGATATACTCTGGGACTCATGGGCCCCTGGAATGATGTTTACTCTCAGCTTGGAAATCATGGGTCAATTGTTGTATGGGACAGAAACCTTGATCCCTTTATGGCCTCTGTATCCTCCATATTGAACTTTCTGGCGTCCTTGTTTTCGTAAGGTCCATCAATGTTGTGCGTTCTGCAATTTCAGCGGCTCACATCCCATTACAAGGGAAACCGATATGTTAGAATCCCTTGGTTTGTAGACTACTTTGGGGCATTCGGTTACGTAGACCCTCTGCACCAAAATATTCCTCCCTGTGGCAGACACATACATACATACAGACATACATGCACATACATATATACATACACAAACTGACATACATACATGCATACTGACACATACATACATACATACACATACATACAGACATATACATACATACATACATACATACTGACATACAACTTTCAGGCCGATAGCCGATAACTTACCGATACTGATATTCTGTACATATACCATTTAAAAAAAAAAAACTATTTCTACATAAATCTACTGTTAACTGAACATGTTTATGATTTATTGAATTATTTGCAAATCTTTTTTTTATTAACCCCTTAAGGACCGGCCTGTTTTGGCCATGCTATATGTTAAGAACCAGAGCTGTTTTAACACTTTGTGTTTGTGTTTGTGTTTGTGTTTAGCTGTAATTTCCCTCTCTCTCATTTACTGTTCCCATACAAGTTATATATTGGGTTTTTTTCAGGACAAATAGGGCTTTCTTTACATACCATTATTTGTATCATGTCATATAATTTACTTTAAAACAAATAATAAAATATGGTGAATTTTTTTTAAGAAACATGTTTTTTGACTTTTACTTGAAAAATCTTTTAATTATCTACAAATAGGAAATTGCTGTTTCAAAATATATATTTTTAAAATGCATCAATAGTGACATTGTAACACTGTTATCAGTCATAAATCTCTAAATCACACCCCACATGTACATTTTATTTTCAAGTAGACAACCCATGGTATTCAATATGGCATATGTCCAGTCTTTTTAGTAGCCACTTAGTCACAAACACTGGCCAAAGTTAGCATTTAGATTTGTTTGTGTGTTAAAAATGCAAGACACTATTATGAATGCTAACTTTGGACAGTGTTTTTGACTGAGTGGCTACTAAAAAAGACTGAACATAACCATTTCCAATGCGTTGGGTTGTCTTGATTGGCAAATGGAATGCCATCATGGGGGTAATTCTCATTCATGTGGTACCATACGCTCTCAAAGGCAAGATAACCAGCCTGGCAATTTTCAATGTAAAATGATTTGACCTTATATTTGCCCCTGTACTTTCAAAAACACTCTAAAACCTGTACATGAGGGGTACTGTTATACTCAGGAGATTTAGCTGAACACAATTATTAGTGTTTCAAAACAGTAAAACGTATCACAACAATAATATCATCAGTGAAAGTGCTGTTTGTGTGTGAAAAATGCAAATAACTTCCCTTTCACTGACGATATCATCGCTGTGATATGTTTTACTGTTTTGAAACACTAATATTTGTGTTCAGCAAAGCCTCCCGAGTAAAAGAGTATCCCCCATGTACAGGTTTTAGGGTGTCAAAGAAAATTACAGAGTTAAATACAGAGTTAAATTAATTTGCTAGCAAATTAAATTCTCTGGACTTTCGGCCTGAGTTGTCAGGCAGGTCCCTCAAATTGCAATCAATAAAATTACTTAATTATGTAAAAATATTACGTAAATACGCATGTAGAATTTAAATATATATACATATTTATATATTTGAAGTCTACGGGTATATTTATGAAATTATTTATGTAATTTTGTGTATATATATATATATTTCATATATTTCTCCCCCTTCCTGGGGGAGACTAACCAGGTACCCGACCTCCTGTCGGTCAGTGCCTGAGTTGGTCGAGCAACCCACCCACAATAAACAATTACTGCACCTGGTGATTCCTGGGGCCCGGCACTGTCCGATATGTCCCTGGTCGCTGAATGTTCAGCACCCTTGATCTCCCTGGTGCAACTAGGCAAGAAGCTGTGAGTACTTGGTGGGCAGAGGCAAGCTGCGCTCTGCCTAGATGCCAGCGCTTCTGCTGGGGTAACAGGTGTACCATCCTGTCCTGTAACAAGGGGGTGGGTTGGGCAGAGGCTAGCAGCGCTCTGCCTGGTTGCCAGTGCTTATGCTGGGGTAGCCTGTAGGACGTCAGGCTCTGGACAAGGGGGAAAGGGAAGGCAGAGGCTGACTGCGCTCTGCCCAGATGCCAGCATTTCAGCTGGGAGGACCGGGGCTTAGTCCTGCCCGGTGGCAAGTGGAAAGTTAGGGCAGAGGCCAGCGGCGCTCTGCCCTGATCCCAGCCTTTCTAACATCTCCTCTAACATCTCCTCTACTAACCCCAGTACCTGGTTAGGAGTTGGCTGTGGAGGGGAGAGGCCGCTTACCTCCTCCTCCTGGTACTCCTGCTGCTGCTGGGGAGAGAGACTGTTTGTCTCCTCTCCCTGAAAGATGTACTGCTGCTGGGGAGAAAGACCGGTTGTCTCCTCTCCTTGAAGGATAAGCTGCTGGGGAGGAAGAACGGCACCTTCTGCTCCCAGTACTGTACACTGCCGCTGGGGAGTGAGACAGACCATCTCCACTTCCAACAACCCAATCTGCTGCTGGGAGAGAGACTGGTTGTCTCCTCTCCCTGGAACTCCAACTGCAGCTGGGAATCTGGGCCGGTTGCCCAGCATCCCTGTAGGGCCAGTGGAGAGACCTCGGTCCCATCTTCACCTGCCATTTGGGGGTCCTCCCAGGACCAGCCCATGAGGTCCCCTACCTCAGGTACCTCTGGTTGCTGTTGGGGAGGGAGAGTTCCATACAATACCCGTGTCTCCAGGGTGCTGCGCCTCACACTAGGACGCCGTCCCACCGCTGCCACCACTGTAACAGACACCTCCACCAACGGATGCTCCTAGTGCTTACCAAGGACCATCAGCACCGCACCGGACACCATAGCCACCGCAGACTCTATGAACCGCCGTAGCTTGGTTGGGGTCTCGCCGTCTCCTTCCCACCCTGGTCCAACCTCTGGACCCAGGACCGTGTGGGAAGGACCTCGCCTCCAGGAAGGTATAGCTGAGGGAAGGACCTCTCCTCCAGGAAAGTATAGCTGAGGGAAGGACCTCTCCTCCAGGAGAGTATAGCTGTATAGCTGAAGAGAGCTCTTACAAGAGCTAGCAGTGATATAGCAGTTATAGCTGTTCCCTTCAACACGAGACGAGGCTGCGAGTTGAGGGTAAGAAGGTATGAAGGTTTATTGAACAGGTTGAGTTTTTATACAGTTTTTCCCCACAAGGTTGACATCCAGGTGAGCATTGTGGGACACGGGACACAGAATAAAAAAAAACAATAAAAACAGTGTCTTGCATGCAGATACTCAGCTACAGTGTACACGATCCCTCCCCTCTGCCTGTGATACAATTAACAGACAATGGGCTAACTCAATTAACTCTAAACAGAAAAAAAACATACATTTTTACAAACCCCAAAAAGTAACTCAAAATACAACATTTCCCCACAAGTCACATCCCCTGATAGCCCTGATCTGGGTGAACAATATATCCAAAAATCACCCAGATCGGTTCAGGGGTTCGGGAATTTCCTGGAAGTCTTATTTTTGCCCCACATGTTTGAATCTGTTCCAGTTAAAAGTTCAAGGGGCAGAAATGGTACAGTTGAACATGGGTTATCACAGGGACCATAGTCCCAGGGTAGGAGGCTGGCAATCAGGCCCCTCCAAAAGCTAGTGGCAAAGGGCAATTTGTCACAGATGCAGTGAGTGTTTGTGTAGTGTGTGTATATAATGTATGCTGTGTGTTTGTGTAGTGTGTATATATAATGCATGCAGAATGTGTGTTTGTGTACTGTGTGAATAGTGAATGCAGTGTGTGTTTGTGTAGTGTGTAAACAATAAATGCAGACTGTGTGTTTGTGCAGTGTGTGTATAGTGAATGGACTGTGTGTTTGTGTAGTGTGTATATAATGAATGCAGAGTGTGTGTTTGTGTAGTGAGTATATAGTGAATGCAGTGTGTTTGGGTAGTGTGTGTATAGTGGATGCAGTGTGTGGGTTTGTGCAAAGTGTATATTGTGAATGCAGTGTGTGTGTGTGGTGTGTATATAATGA
Organism: Pelobates fuscus; assembly: GCF_036172605.1. NCBI lineage: Eukaryota > Metazoa > Chordata > Amphibia > Anura > Pelobatidae > Pelobates > Pelobates fuscus. Next base: position 230,395,340 of record NC_086318.1, read on the forward strand.
ATGCAGAGTGTGTGTGTTTGTGTAGTGTGTGTATAGTGAATGCAGTGTGTATTGTGTGTATCATGAATGCAGTGTGTTTGTGTAGTGTGTGTATATAATGAATGCAGAGTGTGTGTGCGTTTGTGTACTGTGTGTATGGTGAATGCATTGTATAGTGTGTGTATAGTGAATGCAGTGTGTTTGTGTAGTGTGTATAGTGAATGCAGTGTGTGTGTGTTTGTGTAGTGTGTGTATATAGGGAATGCAGTGTGTGTGTGTTTGTGTAGTGGATGCAGTGTGTTTGTGTAGCGTGTTTGTGTAGTGTATGTATATAGTGAATGCAGTGTGTGTTTGTGTAGTGGATGCAGTGTGTTTGTGTAGTGTGTATATAGTGAATGCATTGAGTGTGTTTGTGTAATGTGTATATAGTGAATGCAATGTGTGTTTGTGTAGTGGATGCAGTGAGTGTTTGTGTAGTGTGTGTATATAATGAATGCAGTGTGTTTGTGTAGTGTGTGTATATAATGAATGCAGAGTATGTGTTTGTACAGTGAGTGTTTGTGTAGTTATGTTAAGTGTGTAAAATGGGGGGTGGAGCATTTTAATTGTATTAACTTTAAAAAATAATAATAATAATTTTGTTTTAGTCCCCCCTCCCTGCTTCTTACTTGGCCAGGGTGGGGGGATATGGCATTCCCTGAGGGGCCCAGCACACTCACGAGAATTAGACAGGGGAGCTGAAGGGAGCTGCTAGAAATGTAAGTAAGAGTGTGCTGGCACCCCAGGACCCTGATGGCGGCCCTGGTCTGCATTATCGGCAATATCGATACCGATATTGTTGAAAATACAGAATATCGGCAGATAATATCGGCCAGACTGATAATCGGTCGATCCCTAGCTCTAACATGTCACTTCCTTTTAGCGCTGTATATGAGACTACCATTATAGTGTCTCTGACTGCTCATGGGTCCTGTGCCGTCTCCTCTCTAACCTGCAGACTCAGGTTAGTATGTATGTCCCAGACTGACTTGCTCCACAGTCAGAGAAATGTAGCCAGCTAAACTTGGAATTGTAGTGGTAAAGAACAAATCAGGGTGATAAGATCCCACCATTAATATGTAGTGAAATTTTGGGCGCCAGTTTTAAAGAAGGATATTGCAGAAGTAGAAAAAGTTCACGAGCAAGCTATGGGGGATGAAAAACTCTGGAAAAACTGTTTGTTTGTTTTTTGTTTTTTGTGGATTTTTTTTAGATTTTGTTTTATTTTTTTTAGAAGGGTTATGATAGCATTAAACAAATACAGGATCAGTGCAAACTGCTATGCGCTAACCTGTTCATTAGCAGAAATATACAACATAAAAAGGTCACAAACTGGGGCTTATAGCAGAGGTAAGAGTTCTTTACAGTAACAACAATAACGATGTGGAATCTTCTGCCAAAAAAAAGTAGTCTATAAATATTTTTAAAGACCTGAATATTTATTTGTAGAACCAGAATATTCAAAGATAAGATAACTAATATGTATGTGAACAGGTTGCTAATCCAAGGAAAACCATGATTGCTGTTAATGAGTCAAGAAGGAATTTCGCCCCTTTTTTGGCATAATTGGAAATCGCTACAATTGGTTTGTTATTTTACCTTCAGAATAAAGGAATGGGTTTTAAAGGTTGCATTTGATGGATATTAGATTTTTCAACCTAGAATACTATGTATTTAGATTTATTAATTGTGATATATATTTGTATTATGATTTTTTTTTACTGCTCCTCCTTTCCCCCCTCTGTTGGTCATTTCTCAATTGATCTCTGAATAAAATCAACCTTTACATGTTCCCTAGCCATCAATCATCTTTTTTCCCCATCAATCACAGAAACACAACATAAAAGAAGAACGCTCGGTCATTGCATATTTCATTATCCAAAATACTCTATGCACATTTAAAGGAATATCCCACTTCTAGTGCATTTTCTAAAAGTGATGATTTTTTATGAGAAATCTGCACTTTTATAATTAATTAGTAAACCCTCCACAGTCAAACAGCCCAGGCAGTTTCATCCTGCTTCGGTTAGCTCCTCTGAGTTAACAGAAGTGGCTGGCATGCTCAACTTGAGTCTCTGCTTGACCTACATCCACCTTGCATATCTCCCGGGCTCCCTCTCAGACCTCATATCAGCCTAGCCTTGTGTGCTCACTTTCGTGGAGGTGCGCACACACAGTGAGAAGTTCAAAGGCTTCTCAATGAAAAGCATCTGATAGGCTAGTTCCCATAACAAGATTGTTATTCTCTTCTGGGAAAAAAAGGGAGGGTTTGCAAAGGCTGCAGTTCATAAGAATACCAGGACCAGGGTCATTTTGATGCATAGTCATACTAGACAACCACAATTTACATGGCAGATTACATCCTATTTTGTTTAACATTATCAGAGACAAGCAATGCTCAAAATGCTTGTCTGAAAGCATTTGCCACTGGCAGGATTGACTGAATTTCCATACTCACTTTTGAAGACTCTATGTCAAGCTCAGTGAAATGGTAAAATACATATAAGTCCTTATTGTTCAGCATAGCTTGATTTTTCAACTCAACATAGTTAAGCTAAGCAGCTCATTCAGCTCATCGTATGACATCATGCACATGCCACAGTCAGTTAGTTACATCACAAAGGCCCGTCACTGCACAAACAGTTTGACAGGGAAGCTAAAGCTATTTGAAGTTAGGTGTCTCCTGAGTAAGTTATCCAAATGAGAAGTAAGTAAAAATGTTTGTTTTTTAAGTACTGTAGTGAAAGTGAAATAAGGCTGGTCCCAAAGGATTGTTGAAATAATTAAAGCCGCAGAATGAACTATGTAAAAGAAACTAGCTGGATGCTCAAAACCTGCAGTGAGTAAAACATATTCTGTTTACATTTATTAATGAAAATATGAAAAATGCAGATTTGAAAAGAGTTTTGTACTCCTAGAGTAGAGGTTCCCAATTAATTTTTCCCGTGGAACCCTTTGACGGCTGCAGGACACGTGAGAGTTAGACAGGGGAGCTGAAGAGAGCTGCTGGGAAAGTAAGAGAGTGCTGGTCCCCCCAGGACCCTGATGGCGGCCCTGGTCTGCATTATCCCCAATATTGGTATCTTTATTGGCCGATACCGATATTGTTGAAAATACAGAATATAGGCAGATAATATCGGCCAGACCGATAATCGGTCGATCCCTAATACATATACTGTACATACAGAAACTGACATACATACTGACACATATATAAATGCATACACACATACATACAGACAGATAGACATACATACATACTGACAAACATACAGACATAGACATACATATATACATACTGAAAGACATACTGACAGACATACATGCATACATACATAGAGACAGATATACTGACATACATACAGATATATACACACAGACAGACATACTGACATACAGACAGATATAGACATTCATACATACAGACAGAAATACAGACAGACATACATACATACAGACATACATACAGTGAGGGGAAAAAGTATTTGATACCCTGCAAAAGTGAATCCTGTCCTTTGATGTTCAAAGGGACAATATAGTCACCAAAACAACTTTAGCTTAATGAAGCAGTTTTAGTGTATAGATCATGTCCCTAACACAGCTCAAGGTCTGGGCCCCTGGGGCCCACCTCCAAATCCGTCCCCAGGGCCCACCTCCAAATTCCGCCCACAGGAAGACACACACAGACACAAACACATGCACTGATACAAAAAGGACACAGATACACAACACACACTCATACATACTAACAGACCCACAAACTGAAACAGACACACACACATATAAAGACACACAGACACACTTAAGGACACACATATACATACATAATGACATACTGACACATACATACATGCATACATACTGACATACATACATACACATACACAAACTGACATACATACATAGTGACACATATATACATACATACACATACACACATCTATAAATTGAGAAAGTTCAGCACTGCTGCTACTCTCCCTAGGAGTGGCCATCCTGTAAAGATGACTGCAAGAGCACAGCTCTATTGAAACCAATATAACATCTCAACATTCACAAATATACATTTCTGACATTCAAAAACATAACAAAAACAAATCAGTGACCAATATAGCCACCTTTCTTTGCAAGGACACTCAAAAGCCTGCCATCCATGGATTCTGTCAGTGTTTTGATCTGTTCACCATCAACATTGCGTGCAGCAGCAACCACAGCCTCCCAGACACTGTTCAGAGAGGTGTACTGTTTTCCCTCCTTGTAAATCTCACATTTGATGATGGACCACAGGTTCTCAGTGGGGTTCAGATCAGATGAACAAGGAGGCCATGTCATTAGATTTTCTTCTTTTATACCCTTTCTTGCCAGCCACGCTGTGGAGTACTTGGACGCGTGTGATGGAGCATTGTCCTGCATGAAAATCATGTTTTTCTTGAAGGATACAGACTTCTTCCTGTACCACTGCTTGAAGAAGGTGTCTTCCAGAAACTGGCAGTAGGACTAGGAGTTGAGCTTGACTCCATCCTCAACCCGAAAAGGCCCCACAAGCTCATCTTTGATGATACCAGCCCAAACCAGTACTCCACCTCCACCTTGCTGGCGTCTGAGTCGGACTGGAGCTCTCTGCCCTTTACCAATCCATCCATCTGGCCCATCAAGACTCACTCTCATTTCATCAGTCCATAAAACCTTAGAAAAATCAGTCTTGAGATATTTCTTGGCCCAGTCTTGACGTATTATCTTGTGTGTCTTGTTCAGTGGTGGTCGTCTTTCAGCCTTTCTTACCTTGGCCATGTCTCTGAGTATTGCACACCTTGTGCTTTTGGGCACTCCAGTGATGTTGCAGCTCTGAAATATGGCCAAACTGGTGGCAAGTGGCATCTTGGCAGCTGCACGCTTGACTTTTCTCAGTTCATGGGCAGTTATTTTGCGCCTTGGTTTCTCCACACGCTTCTTGCGACCCTGTTGACTATTTTGAATGAAACGCTTGATTGTTCGATGATCACGCTTCAGAAGCTTTGCAGTTTTAAGAGTGCTGCATCCCTCTGCAAGATATCTCACTATTTTTGACTTTTCTGAGCCTGTCAAGTCCTTCTTTTGACCCATTTTGCCAATGGAAAGGAAGTTGCCTAATAATTATGCACATCTGATATAGGGTGTTGATGTCATTAGACCACACCCCTTCTCATTACAGAGATGCACATCACCTAATATGCTTAATTGGTAGTTGGCTTTCGAGCCTATACATATGGAGTAAGACAACATGCATAAAGAGGATGATGTGGTCAAAATACTCATTTGCCTAATAATTCTGCACTCCCTGTACATACAGAAACTGACATACATACTGACACATATATAAATGCATACACACATACATACAGACAGATAGACATACATACATACTGACAAACATACAGACATAGACATACATATATACATACTGAAAGACATACTGACAGACATACATGCATACATACATAGAGACAGATATACTGACATACATACAGATATATACACACAGACAGACATACTGACATACAGACAGATATAGACATTCATACATACAGACAGAAATACAGACAGACATACATACATACAGACATACATACAGTGAGGGGAAAAAGTATTTGATACCCTGCAAAAGTGAATCCTGTCCTTTGATGTTCAAAGGGACAATATAGTCACCAAAACAACTTTAGCTTAATGAAGCAGTTTTAGTGTATAGATCATGTCCCTAACACAGCTCAAGGTCTGGGCCCCTGGGGCCCACCTCCAAATCCGTCCCCAGGGCCCACCTCCAAATTCCGCCCACAGGAAGACACACACAGACACAAACACATGCACTGATACAAAAAGGACACAGATACACAACACACACTCATACATACTAACAGACCCACAAACTGAAACAGACACACACACATATAAAGACACACAGACACACTTAAGGACACACATATACATACATAATGACATACTGACACATACATACATGCATACATACTGACATACATACATACACATACACAAACTGACATACATACATAGTGACACATATATACATACATACACATACACACATCTATAAATTGAGAAAGTTCAGCACTGCTGCTACTCTCCCTAGGAGTGGCCATCCTGTAAAGATGACTGCAAGAGCACAGCTCTATTGAAACCAATATAACATCTCAACATTCACAAATATACATTTCTGACATTCAAAAACATAACAAAAACAAATCAGTGACCAATATAGCCACCTTTCTTTGCAAGGACACTCAAAAGCCTGCCATCCATGGATTCTGTCAGTGTTTTGATCTGTTCACCATCAACATTGCGTGCAGCAGCAACCACAGCCTCCCAGACACTGTTCAGAGAGGTGTACTGTTTTCCCTCCTTGTAAATCTCACATTTGATGATGGACCACAGGTTCTCAGTGGGGTTCAGATCAGATGAACAAGGAGGCCATGTCATTAGATTTTCTTCTTTTATACCCTTTCTTGCCAGCCACGCTGTGGAGTACTTGGACGCGTGTGATGGAGCATTGTCCTGCATGAAAATCATGTTTTTCTTGAAGGATACAGACTTCTTCCTGTACCACTGCTTGAAGAAGGTGTCTTCCAGAAACTGGCAGTAGGACTAGGAGTTGAGCTTGACTCCATCCTCAACCCGAAAAGGCCCCACAAGCTCATCTTTGATGATACCAGCCCAAACCAGTACTCCACCTCCACCTTGCTGGCGTCTGAGTCGGACTGGAGCTCTCTGCCCTTTACCAATCCATCCATCTGGCCCATCAAGACTCACTCTCATTTCATCAGTCCATAAAACCTTAGAAAAATCAGTCTTGAGATATTTCTTGGCCCAGTCTTGACGTATTATCTTGTGTGTCTTGTTCAGTGGTGGTCGTCTTTCAGCCTTTCTTACCTTGGCCATGTCTCTGAGTATTGCACACCTTGTGCTTTTGGGCACTCCAGTGATGTTGCAGCTCTGAAATATGGCCAAACTGGTGGCAAGTGGCATCTTGGCAGCTGCACGCTTGACTTTTCTCAGTTCATGGGCAGTTATTTTGCGCCTTGGTTTCTCCACACGCTTCTTGCGACCCTGTTGACTATTTTGAATGAAACGCTTGATTGTTCGATGATCACGCTTCAGAAGCTTTGCAGTTTTAAGAGTGCTGCATCCCTCTGCAAGATATCTCACTATTTTTGACTTTTCTGAGCCTGTCAAGTCCTTCTTTTGACCCATTTTGCCAATGGAAAGGAAGTTGCCTAATAATTATGCACATCTGATATAGGGTGTTGATGTCATTAGACCACACCCCTTCTCATTACAGAGATGCACATCACCTAATATGCTTAATTGGTAGTTGGCTTTCGAGCCTATACATATGGAGTAAGACAACATGCATAAAGAGGATGATGTGGTCAAAATACTCATTTGCCTAATAATTCTGCACTCCCTGTACATACAGAAACTGACATACATACTGACACATATATACATGCATACACACATACATACAGACAGATAGACATACATACATACTGACAAACATACAGACATAGACATACATATATACATACTGAAAGACATACTGACAGACATACATGCATACATACATAGAGACAGATATACTGACATACATACAGATATATACACACAGACAGACATACTGACATACAGACAGATATAGACATTCATACATACAGACAGAAATACAGACAGACATACATACATACAGACATACATACAGTGAGGGGAAAAAGTATTTGATACCCTGCAAAAGTGAATCCTGTCCTTTGATGTTAAAAGGGACAATATAGTCACCAAAACAACTTTAGCTTAATGAAGCAGTTTTAGTGTATAGATCATGTCCCTGACACAGCTCAAGGTCTGGGCCCCTGGGGCCCACCTCCAAATCCGGCCCCAGGGCCCACCTCCAAATTCCGCCCACAGGAAGACACACACAGACACAAACACATGCACTGATACAAAAAGGACACAGATACACAACACACACTCATACATACTAACAGACACACAAACTGAAACAGACACACACACATATAAAGACACACAGACACACTTAAGGACACACATATACATACATAATGACATACTGACACATACATACATACATACATACTGACATACATACATACACATACACAAACTGACATACATACATAGTGACACATATATACATACATACACATACACACATCTATAAATGGAGAAAGTTCAGCACTGCTGCTACTCTCCCTAGGAGTGGCCATCCTGTAAAGATGACTGCAAGAGCACAGCGCAGATGGCTCAATGAGGTGAAGAAGATCCTGGAGTGTCAGCTAAAGACTTACAAAAGTCACTGGCAAATGCTAACATTCCTGTTAGCGAATCTACAATACGTAAAACGCTAAACAAGAATGGATTTCATGGGAGGATACCACAGAGGAAGCCACTGCTGTCCAAACAAAACATTGCTGCACGTTTACAGTTTGCACAAGAGCACCTGGATGTTCCACAGCAGTACTGGCGAAATATTCTGTGGACAGATGAAACCAAAGTTGAGTTGTTTGGAAGAAACACACAACACTATGTGTGGCGGAAAAGAGGCACAGCACACCAACATCAAAACCTCATCCCAACTGTGAAGTATGGGGGCATCATGGTTTGGGGCTGCATTGCTGCGTCAGGGCCTGGACGGATTGCGATCATCAAAGAAAAAATGAATTCCCAAGTTTATCAAGACATTTTGCAGGAGAACTTAAGGCCATCTGTCTACCAGCTGAAGCTCAACAGAAGATGGGTGTTGCAACAGGACAATGACTCAAAGCATAGAAGTAAATCAACAACAGAATGGCTTAAACAGAAGAAAATACGCCTTCTGAAGTGGCCCAGTCAGAGTCCTGACCTCAACCCGATTGAGATGCTGTGGCATGACCTCAAAAAAGCGATTCACACCAGACATCCCAAGAATATTGCTGAACTGAAACAGTTCTGTAAAGAGGAATGGTCAAGAATTACTCCTGACCGTTGAGCATGTCTGATCTGCAACTACAGGAAACGTTTGGTTGAAGTTATTGCTGCCAAAGGAGGTTCAACCAGTTATTAAATCCAAGGGTTCACATACTTTTTCCACCTGCACTGTGAATGTTTACATGGTGTGTTCAATAAAAACATGGCAACATTTCATTCTTTGTGTGTTATTAGTTTAAGCAGACTCTGATTGTCTATTGTTGTGACTTAGATGATGATCAGATCACATTTTATGACCAATTTGAGCAGAAATCCATATCATTCCAAAGGGTTCACATACTTTTTCTTGCAACTGTATACAGATACATACATACACACAGACATACATACAGACATACATACTGAAAGACATACAGACAGATATACTGACATACAGACAGAAAGATAGATGGACATACATACAAACATACATACAGAGATATACGCTCAGACGGACATACTGACAGATATACATACATACTTACAGACATACATACTGACATACATACAGTGAGGGAATAAAGTATTTGATCCCCTGCTATTTTTTTTACATTTGCCCACTGACAAAGAAATGATCAGTCTATAATTTTAACATTGTATTTTAACAGTGAGAGACAGAATAACAATAATAAAATTCCAGAGAAACACATGTCAAAAAAGTTCTAAATTGATTTGCATGTCAATGAGTGAAATAGGTATTTGATCCCCCATCAATCAGCAAGATTTCTAGCTCCCAGGAGTCTTTTATACAGGTAACGAGCTGAGATTAGGAGCACTCTCTTAAAGGGAGTGCTCCTAATCTCAGCTCTTTACCTGTATAAAAGACACCTGTCCACAGAAGCAATCAATCAGATTCACAACTCTCCACCATAGCCAAGACCAAAGAGCTGTCCAAGGATGTCATGGACAAGATTGTAGACCTACACACGTCTGGAATGGGTTACAAGACCATTGGCAAGCAGCTTGGTGAGAAGATGACAACAGTTGGTGAAATTATTTGCAAATGGAAGAAACACAAAATAACTGTCAATCTCCCTAGGTCTGGTGCTCCATGTAAGATCTCACCTCGTGGAGTTTCAATGATCATGAAGGCGTGAAGGACTGAAATCCTGCAGCTCCCGCAAAGTCCCCCTGCTCAAGAAAGCAAATGTACAGGCCCATCTGAAATGTTTCAGAGGAGAACTGGGTGAAAGTGTTGTGGTCAGATGAGACCAAAATCAAGCTCTTTGGCATTAAATCAACTCGCCGTGTTTGGAGGAGGAGGAATGCTGCCTATCAACCCAAGAACACCATACATGGAGGTGGAAACATTATGCGTTGGGGGTGTTTTTTGCTAAGGTGAGAGGACAACTGCGCCGCATCAAAGGGATGAAGGATGGGTGAGAACCTCTTTCCCTCAGCCAGGGCACTGATAAATGACCCAAAATACACAGCCAAGGCAACAGAGGAGTGGCTCAAGAAGAAACACATTAAGGTTCTGGAGTGGCCTAGCTAGTCTCCAGACCTTAATCTCATAGAAAATCTGTGGAGGGAGCTGAAGGTTTGAGTTGCCAAACATCAGCAATGACTTTGAGAGGATCTGCAAAGAGGAGTGGGACAAAATCCCTCCTGAGATGTGTGCAAACCTGGTGACCAACTACAAGAAACGTCTGACCTTTGCCACCAAGTACTAAGTCGAAGGAGTCAAATATTTATCTCACTCATTGACATGCAAATCAATTTATAGGTTTTTTGACATGCCTTTTTTTTTTTGGATTTTTTATGGTTATTCTGTCTCTCACTGTTAAATACACCTACCATTAAAATTATAGACTGATCATTTCTTTGTCAGTGGGCAAACGTTCAAAATCCGCATGAAATCAAATACTTTTTTCCCTCACTATACACATACTGACATACATACATACACACACACACACCTTATTTTTCAGCCACCCTCCTGTTTCCAACCTTTTCTTTGCAGGAGGGTGGCTGGAGTTGATGGGAGTTGGCTTGTTTTCCTTTTTACAGCCTCCACACGGTCTGTCCTCCCTCCCGCATGGAGTAAGCTGGGAGGAAGTGACCGGCCTTTACTTCCTCCCAGCACAACTTGCTGCTACAATTTTTTGAAAGGGACCCGGTCGCGCTATTATATGGCCCATCAGGTGGCCCTAAATGCATGGGCCACCCAATGGGCCCCATCAGCGTGCGGCCCCTGCACCGGTGGCAGTTCTGCTGCTACACGTGGGGCCTGGGCCACCAGGCCCCCCAGGACCGCTGGGCCCATGACAACCATCATCTTTGTCACCCCCTGATGGTGGCCCTGCTCCTGCCACTCATTTCCTATAGCATGGCTGCGTGGATTTGGTGTAGGGGACCTTTTGTATCCCCTACCCGGTCTCGTAGGAAGTATTCTCTACATGTGGGCTGTGGGGGAAAGACACAAAATCGGGCCAGGGAGACACACAAAGGTCGTTGTGATTAGCAGAATTTTGCCATAAAAGTGGGAAAGACCCAGGGGCTGTAAGTAGTTGAGTGGCATGATATTCCCTTCTGACATGGCGGCGATTCAGGTCAAATACCTAAATATTTGATGGCTGAAAAACTCCACTGGAACTAGAAACTCTGATGGATGTGGAGGGCCTGACCCAGTGGGCGATTCCCACTTAAGATTGCAAATTTTGAGAAATTAGTTTTGATAGAACTTCATAGCTTGATAGAGCTTCATGATCAGGTTTGATAGAGCTTCATAGCTTTGGAACTGTGTCTTGACAACAGGCAGATATGTTTCTGATGCATGCACATAGATAGGGGAAAATCTGCTAAATATAAATACAATAAAGAAACATAGCGTTTAACTGTGTGGGGACTGGCACTGATTTATAGTTACAATTGGTCACTCACAGATTTGCAGAATTAAAAAAGCCTTGAGTGGTATCTTTCAGTGTCCAGTATGTTCACCTGAAACATTAAGGGAAGTCCTGGTTTGCTTTGAATCACATTATATTATTTTTTTATTCACTGGGTTGTGTTCACATATATTGTTGTTTTTGTTAGATATGTTTCTGAAGTTGTGATAAAAAACAATCAGCATATGCTGCCGCCTTGTGGTGATCGTGATCCACCTCCACCCCCCTTATGTGCTAGTTCTCTTTTATGATCTGCAGGAAAGGTTCAAAGGCAAGAACAAAGGCAAGAACAAAGAGCAGCGACGATAAGAGGCAGCCTTTACTAGTCCCATTGTGGAAAAGGGATCTGTATAAGCCGCAATTATGCACACACTGGCTGGGAATGTGGTGTATAAGGAATGTATCCAGACATATATGTGTGAGCCCAGCTCCGTCCCCCTCAGAGCTGTGAACAGGAAATCCAAGTTGACACTGTCAAAGACCTTCTTTACGTATGTGGAGAGGAAGACAAGACCCCTCGAGGAGTGTTGTGGATAGTGTATCAGGGACAAAGCTCAAATCATATTGTACCTCACCCCCCTGACAGGAATGAAACCCATCTGGTCTGGGTCCACCAACTGAGGTAGGAAATGCATCAGTCTTGTCACTAGAATCTTGACACTTTTTTTTTTTTTAAAGCAATCAAGAAGGGACAATGGTATATAGCTTGAACACTGCTACCCATTGAGGCCATCTTGTGGAAAACTGTAATGTTTGCTGGCAGTGTCTGGGTAGGAATCTGATGTCTGTCCTTGATAAAATTAAAGGCTGAGATGATGTATGTATATAGTTTCTGTGCAAAGTGTTTATAGTAGGAGAGAGGTAGGCCGTCAGATCCTGAGCATCTTGCTGGTTATGAAATCTTGGTTGCAAGAGTGAGTTCCTACTGTGTAAGTAGGGCGTCTGATTGTTCCTCCACCTCTAGAGGAATCTGTTTTCTAGAAAATTTGTTCCGGTAGTCCTGTATGTGAGATCAGTGGGTGCTTGGGATGAATCGTAGTGGTGTACCACAGCTGTGATTTTGTCTGGCAAGCAGCAGACTTGGTTATATGTCTTACAGTGCTTTTTATTGATTATGCGGGAAAGGAGTCTTCCACACTTGTCCCTCTCGTTATAGAAGAAGGTTTTGGTGTATGGGACTGCCCTAGCATAGTTGGTCTGGAGAAGTCAGGACAAGTTGAGCCAGGGTGCTGAGGGAGGCGGGGTTATGGGTTTACTTAGCGCTTAGTGTAGGTTCTCAATCTTAGTTGTTGGGGTGTAGATTGCTGCCTCCCTAGACTTCTTAAGGGTGGAACTTTTAAAGATAAAGAAGCATATAATTACTCTCTTATGACAGTAGGATTAACCCAATTCAATTCACTGAGTCATGAGGGCACTGGGAGACTAGGGAACACTGAGACACTGGGTGACATGGGGACACTGATACATAGGGACACTGAGACAGTGGGAGACTTGACACTGGGGAACAGGGAGACACTGGGAGCAATACATCTATACAGCAGAATCAAACTAAGTAGTTATTTTATAATTTTACAGCATTTTCTCTTATGTCACTCCTTGTGATATATCATGTCACCTATACATAATTATGCAAATTAGTAAGGCTGGTATGTTTTTCCAAGAGAGGTGACAACCCTAACTACTTTTCACATACTCTTGCTTAAGTATGGAAACTTAAGAGGGATGCATAGGAACAAAACCTGTGTGGACTGGCTGACAAGGAAATTAGTTAAGGTAATGCTGACTTTAGTTTCTCTTACACTGTGGCATGTTCCCTTTCTTCTACACTCACTACATACAGCTTTTCTGTGTCTCAGACTATATACCAGGAGCTTTTGCCAGCTATTAAGAAGGTAAGGAGACAAGTGGACCAGCGAGTACTAGGGGACAGTCCTTAGAAAGCGTTGAGCGAGCGTATCATTAGACGCATTTATGCGAAGATCAGGGTGCTGTCTGTATAGTAAGTCCTTAGTTGGCCAGCTTGCATGATTGGCAGGCAGCCTGACATGCATTCATGCCAGGCTGGCCTTCCAATTCTTTGGGCATGTTCGCCCCTTTTGTCCGTTTACGTGATTTGAGTCAGTGGCACACTCTTGTACCACGCTCATTGACTTCCTGCTTCACTGGACACTGCTGTTAGGGGTTATGGATTAGCATAGGGTATGTGTTTTCTTATAGCTGCTGTTTTCTTTCCCACCAGTACCATCTCCATCAGGTACATGACGCTTGGGAGTGTTTTAGTGTTTTTGGTCAATAAGATTCTGTAATTAGGCCCATCATAATTGTCAGCACAAGGCTCTTAATCTGGCCTGCCAATAAGCAAATGCAATGGGCAAAATCACATAGGCTTATATATTGTTTTTTGTAAATCAAACAAGAGAGAGAAAATCAACAAGGTATCATGAGACTCGCAGGTCTCTGCTGTAATATAGAGCATTTGGTCTTGCAGGTCCAATCAGTGGCTTCAAACATTCAATAAAGATACATTTAATGCATATGGAAAGCATGTGTGACTCTCAGGTCTCATCATAGTTTTTGATTGTGAATCAACGTGTTCATAAATTTTAGCAACAGGAAAGAAAAAGGTAATCAGAAATATATTAAGGCTTTCAGATCTCCCCATAGTCCTCTCCAACGGGGACCATATTGGTCACAGTGCGTATTACTATCCTTGTGAAATATCAACCTTCAGATAATGACTAGGAACTGTGTGGGAAGTAAGTTTACAAGAACGGTAGAAAGGAAGTGACCCCAGGTTAAACCCTGACATGTTACCCTATCGGTCCACTGCACTTTGCCTCTCACTTGTTGTAAGTTGCTAGATCCGAGACAGTCATCTCATGTCAGTGTGTGTGAGGTTTGAGTCAAGTGTGATGTGTGTGTCAAATTACCTGATCTATGCTCATAGTGGTTACTGTAACAGAGGAAGGAGTATCCCCAGTAGGACTATAGGCTATTTGAGGGTGTTGGCCACGTCCTTACAGTAGGACTTGTAGCAGATAGAATTTACAATTTAGTTCCGTATATGTCCTAACGGAGTGGGTCAGCCCCTAGCTCCCAGGTCCATATGGCTGCCGGTGGTTGGAAGTAGGACTAAAAGGTCTGCTTTCTAGGGGACAAGTAGTGAGCCAATGTTAGAGAGGAAGGCACAAAGATAGAGGTTTAACAGGTGAAAAACAAGGCGCACACAGAACCCCTGACCCGACCTCAAGTGACTGCTTGCGCTCCGCCACCTGTGCCTGCTTGTGTGAGGTATACATACCATGGGCTCCACTGATCAGTGTGTTTAGTACTACGACCTAAGAGTTCTGCTTGCGTGGCCTTGGCCAAGTGTGTCTCCTCCACCCTTTGTAACCATTAATTTATGGTCAGGAGGTGTGTCTGCTTCCACAGAGCAGGTATCACTGGTTACCACCAGGTATGACTTGGCTGTGTTGAGCAAGTATCTACAAAAAATGTTTTGTATTTAGATAGTGGAAGGTCTGTTGAGTGCAAGAGCACATTCTCAATGCAGAATCATGGGAGTTCGCCCAGGATCTCCATTACTACTCGTTTGATCTCATTGCAATATGGTTTTATCCTAGTGTAGTCCCACCATATGTGACGTATAGAACCAACCTCTGAGTCGCATCTCCATCAGCTGTCCAAGATCTCCAGGAAAAGATTTTGTAGGAGGGATGGAGTGCGATACTATTGAGAGATCAATTTATAGTTGACCTCTTGATATTTGGAGCTCACCGAACCTTTATGCTGCAGGATGAGGATTTTCTCCCATTGGCCGTTAGAGAAGGTCTGGGTCGTCAGTTCCTCCAATTGTCTCTTAAAGGCGTGTCTTTTTACCCTTTCTCCCACTATCAGTTGTTGATAGAAGGTTGATACTCTGCAGCCCGAGTCCATCAACCTTATGCAAAGTATCGGTGGATCCTGGGCCTGTGTGGCAAGTTATAATAAAAATGCTCCAATTGTGCATAGCAAATTAAAGCATCCATGTAGGGGAGTCTCCAGTAGCCAGTCTCGTATTACTAAGTATGGTTCTAAGAGGTATATAGTCTCCCTGATCTGCAAAGGGCCATTCTCCCAGGGAAGTCCAAGAGGAAATGATAACAATGAGGAGAGTTAGAGCATTGTTTGATAGCAAGGCTGAGAGTCTGTTAACCTACAGCAGGTGGAGTCCTAGATGTCTGAGCAGAGAACTTAGCTATTGAGTTGTCATTATTCCAAAAGCAATAATAGGAATGTTGGAGATCCATTGAAACGAGGATTTAGGAGTCAGCGGCGTTGGGTTACCGTGAGCAAGTTTTAGAAGCCAGGTGATCAGTCCAGTGACTAAGCAACAATACAGGCTTTAGCATGAGCATTCTTGGGTACCGTGAGTGGGTTTAAAGATCCAGGAGGTCCATCTGAGAATTAGGCTGAAGTACAACACTATAAACGAGAGGGAGAAATGTCATAATAATACCGCCAGGGTCTGAATCCATGATTCAGTAAACAGTTTAATGGCCAGATCACCTAGCATTAACATGAGCTGAGCTGAAAGGAACAAGTATACACAAGCACAATAGATACTCAATAATCGAGCATTGATTAATTGGAAATCTGGGATTAAATATGCAAGACAGGTGGATGCTGGAAATGATTAACTCATTCATATGAAGACATTCTGACATCAATAGAGTAAATACATATGTAACCAATAAATGCCTCTTTTTAAATGACTTATTGTGTTACATGAAAAATATTTTTCACCTTCAAAGCCATAGGTATTGTGTAAAAATGGCAATACAATCCATTTTATCAATAAGTATAGCGCCAATATATTCCAAAGAGCTTTACAATAACAGAATGTTATTATTTTGAGGTAGTCGGATAAATATCATTAGGTGTCTTCCCAAAGGACACTTATTGGTAAGGTGGTCTGATGAGAATTTGAATTTGGGTTTCCAGTTCTAATGTTCTAATATTACCATTGCTCTAAACCTGAAATTTAAATCACCAACCTAACCATATAACTGAATATCTCTTAACTGTTGTCGATAGCTTTTTTACATCCTTGGTCTTGTAAATGTACCTCTGGGTCTCATGCAATAGTATTATATGCTTTTCATATTTTGCCATTTACTCCAAAAACAATGACTGTAAATACAATGCTAGCATAGATGAGTGATATTGTGTGATTTGCAAGTTGAAGAGTAGACATGTGCAATTAATTTCGGTCCGAATTAAAATTTGGCCAAATTTCGGCGATTCGGACATTCGGATGCTTCCGAATGACTGAATTGCCGAAGTGCCGAATTTCTGAAGTCCCAAATTGCCGAAGTGCCAAATTTTGAAAGTGCCGAACCAAACCGAATTTCCAAAGTGACGAATTCCGGAAGTGCCGAAGTGCTTTGGATTTCTGAAAAGTGGCAAAACAGGAGAGGGAGGGAAAATTAAGGGAATGATGACCGAAATCTAACCCTAAGCCTACTCCTAACCTTAGCCCTAAACCCACCCCTTACCCTATCCCCACCTCTAAGCCTAATCCTACAAAGGGTAGGGTTACGGGTAGATGAAGGTTGAGGGTTACGGGTAGATGAGGGTTGGGTTAGGGTTTTGGGGTTAGGGTTAAGGGTAGGGTTAGGGTTATGAGTTAGGGTTGGGGTAGGGTTAGGAGTAGGGTTAGGGAACTGCCGAATTCTCGAAGTCTTAAATACCCGAAGTCCCGAATTTCCGAAGTCCCGAACCGAAGTGCCGAATTGCCAAAGTCCCGAAATGCCGAAGTGCCGAATTTCAAAAGTGCCGAACCGAACCCAATTTCCTGAAGTGACGAATTTCGGGAGTGCCGAAGTGCTTTGGATTTCTAAAAAGTGTCAAAACAAGAGAGGGAGGGAAAATTAAGGGAATGATGACAGGAATCTAACCCTAAGCCTACTCCTAACCTTAGCCCTAAACCCACCCCTAAACTTAACCCTAACCCCACCCCTAAGCCTAACCCTACTAGGGTTAGGGGTAGGTTTAGGGGTACGGTTACGGGTAGATGAAGGTTGGGGCTAGGAGTAGGGTTGGGTTAGGTTTATGGGGTTAGGGTTGAGGTAGGGTTAAGGGTAGGGGTAGCGTTAGGGTTAGGTTAGGGTTGGGGTAGGGTTAGGGTTAGGAGTAGGGTTAGGAAACTGCCAAAGTCCCAAATTCTCGAAGTCCTGAATTCTTGAATTAATGAAGTCCCAAATTTCAGAAGTGCCAAACCGAAGAGGCAAATTTCCGAAGTCCCGGATTTCAGAAGTGCCAAACCAAACCAAAGTGCCGAAATCCCGAATTGCCGAAATCCCGAATTGCCGAAGTCCTGAATTGCCGAAGTCCTGAATTGCCGAAGTCCTTAATTGGCGAAGTCCCGAATTGTCGAAGTCCCGAATTGGCGAAGTCCCGAATTGGCGAAGTCCCGAATTGCCGAAGTCCCGAATTGCCGAAGTCCCGAATTGCCAAAGTCCCGAATTGCCGAAGTCCGCACCGAATGTTTTGCCAATGCATATCCCTATTGAAGAGTCATGCTACTGCCAGTTAGTGGGCACAGAGGAAAATGGGTGATATCACCATTCTAACGATACTAGAGAAAGCTCTCCATTCTAATCACAATGCTCCCCTTGCATACGAAGACAGGGGATACTTGTACAAGACAGAAGAGGGTCTAAAAGCATAGAGAAAGTACTTGGAGGAGAAGAGGTCTACAATAATAAGTAAGGATAAATATGGAAAACTGCATTAAGATTGTTATAGGAAGATAGATGAATTGGAAAGTTAGGGGGAATAATGGAAGTGTTAATGGAAGATGTTATTTACAAATGTGTGACTGACAGAATCTTGAAGGGTCACACGGTGTGTGCACAAGCCAAGTAAACATCTTAGTCCATAAACTATGTATAAAGTATAAGTGGGTATGGTATGGTAATTAGTGATGTCGCGAACATAAAATTTTCTGTTCGCAAATGGCGAACGCGAACTTCCGCAAATGTTCGCGAACGGGCGAACCGGGCGAACCGCCATAGACTTCAATAGGCAGGCGAATTTTAAAACCCACAGGGACTCTATCTGGCCACAATAGTGATGGAAAAGTTGTTTCAAGGGGACTAACACCTGGACACGTGTTAAGGAAACTGACTGCTATTATATTACAGTTAAAAAAGATTTGTTTTTTTTAAATGCAAGCTATTGTGACACCAGATATGAGTGGTGGCACTGGGCAAGTGGGCACAGTATACGCTGTGAGCCTGACACACACGCTGGCAGGCAGGCAACTGCAATTAGATTACACATTCTAGCCCTGAAAAGGGCTTTTTGGGGGTGCTGTCCTTACAGCAGAGATCAGATGAGTCCTTCAGGACTGTAGTGGACACTGAATACACTAGCCTAGCTATCGATTTCCTTATTAAATCAGCAGCAGCTACACCGTCCCTCCTCTCACTAAGAATGCAGCTTCCGGGGGGCGGGGCCTAGCTGTCATGGAGGAAAGACGCACTTCGTGTGAGCTCCCTCAATATCTCACTTTAAGCAGCTATCAACAAGCGAATTTCACCCCAGAAGGGGATGACCCAGCAATGTTGCTCCTACCTGACCGACCCGACATGCTTAATAGCGGTCAGCAACTCGACAGAGTCTTACTTACCTCCGCATGGCAAGTGTGGCCTGGTGCTCACCGGGCGGGAGAGGCGGCCGATCTCTCGATCCTGGGATGGCCAGGAGCAGCTACTTCCCGGCAGGAGCTCCGTTACCCCCCCCCCCCCCCCAGACCGGTGGGGGTTATCCTGGTCCACCCCTGAGAGGCTGTCTGGAGCTAATCGACACACAGAGCACAGCCGCCCAGGCTGACATACTCATCTGCGACTCTCCCAATAGGGCGGCAGCCACGTGTCCTCCTGGTACCAGCAAAGCATGGCAGGATATTGAGTCTAAGCTGGACAGACTCTTTAATCAATTTTGGAAGCAAATAACAAGCAGGAAGCCCCAACAAGCTCCACCACAGCCCCAACAAGCTCCACCACAGCTAGGCGAAGCAGTCCCCATTAAAATCCACTAACGCAAAAGGCGTACCAGCAAAGCATGGCAGGATATTGAGTCTAAGCTGGACAGACTCTTTAATCAATTTTGGAAGCAAATAACAAGCAGGAAGCCCCAACAAGCTCCACCACAGCTAAGCGAAGCAGTCCCCATTAAAATCCACCAACGCAAAAGGCGTCAAAGACGGGACCGGAGGCACAAACAGAAATGCAGAGCCTGCCCCACTATAGCCGATGTCCCACTATAGCCGATCCTCCACACCATGCCTTTGATCACATGAACTGCTCTCTGCACATTAACTAATCGTAAAGTAGCAAGCGTTTAAACATGTCATTATTTCACCTCCTAAAGAGTTTATTGTTGTAGTTCCTTACATGCCTTTACCTTAACCGTTCATGTATTATGTTATTCACTAGTCTCATCTCATGGGGCGACTCACACTTGATTTATAACTAGTGGTGGAGCTGCTGAAAACAAAAAAAAAACAGTTGATAACGTGCAAGCTACACCCTAAGCTACACCCTGGGAGGGAGGGTCTGCTGCTGATTGGCTGAAATGTGTCTGCTGACTGTGAGGTACAGGGTCAAAGTTTACTCAATGATGATGAATACGGGGCGAACGCGAACAAGCTATGTTCGCCAGGAACTATTCGCCTGTGAACTATTCGGGACATCTCTAGTCAGGATAGATGCCTCTGGAATGGGAGGTACGGGTTGAGATGGTACGCAAACCAGTGTCTCAGGGGCCAAATAAGCATTTCTGGACAAAAGTGTCTGATGGGACTGGGCAATCTGGTCCATACGGTGATCCTGTTCTTAAAATCTTGCCTCATAGGAGGCCATTTGCTGTCCTAAATGTGCAGGGCCCATGGTCCTATCATAATGTCATCATGTAATACCCCAACACACAGAGGTTAGGATAGCAAGGGCAAGACTAGGATATAACTTATTACCTGGCCTTAGAATGGCCAGACTAAACGTCAGACAGAGATAAAGTGTAATCAGAAACGAGACGAGGTCATGGTAACAGAGAGACTACGAAAACGAGAACAAGCCAGAGTCAGGTAGATGGTAATCAGTCACACGGGCAAACAAGACAGGAAAGGGTTAAAGATAAATTCAGAGTCAAGAACAAAGCCATGGTCAATACCAAAATAAACAAAATAGATCAAGGAACGCACTAAAGGGTACTGACACAGAAACCACGATAGGACAAAGTGGATAGGGCTAGGGAAGTTTAAAAATCCTTTAACATTTGATTGGCCCACGTCATGCCTATGCCCCCAAAACGTTCGTGTGTGGGGGTGCTGGAATGACGTGGGCCAATGGGAGCCTGAATCAACTTTTGGCTCCCACTGCCCCTTTAAGAGCGAGCTTGTGACTCGAGCCGTGCTCCTAGTGCCAGGCGGGCCACGTGACCGATCACTGCGGTCAGTGCACGCGGCTAAGTCAGAAGAGGAGATCAAGCCGCATGCGGCTCATGTGGAGACAGGAGTGATCCAGCCACACGCGGCTCAAGCTTAGGAGCCAGGTCGGTCCCAGGATAAGGTAAATACAGCCACAACCACTTATCCCAATCACACACCTTTCCTAACGTCCTATCCCATTAAAAGCACATTACCGCGTATTTAATAAAACAGATAGACCCCCTACTTCATCCAGGTTACCGATCGATGGTTCGATATTCTGAGCCCTCTCTGATTTACTGTATACGACTATTCGATATTCCCACAAATTTTATATAGCATTTTATATTTGTTTGAGACCACCTTAAAAATATTGGATATCGCTAAAAATCATGATCACTATATACTTTCTCTACAAACCTCTAAAACGAACCAAACTACTCATCCATCTGTTATACACCTTTATCCCACCTAGAACTAGTGCCCAGTTGAAATACTTGACTCTTACTTACCCACACTCAGTCATGCCACACACATTTCACCACTACTCACTGAATCCCTCTGACTACGGCTAAATTTATCTTCTACATCAGAACACTACTCTTAAGATTGGGTTGTATCCATGTCTCGGGTCTTTCATTTAGAATAGGGGCAGCTTCGGTCTCCTTCAACACTGACACTCCAGTGCATATTATTAAAAGATTGGGCAGATGGAAATCCTCAGTCTACAACCGATATATTCCTCATCCCGAGAAAGAAATGAGGAAAGCTTTTAAAAGTTTGGCTTTGTAAATTTGATGCAATAAGTGTGTTTTTCTTTAATACCTTTTCACCCTCTTTGCATGAACCCGATTTACATATATTACTAATATGTTTCTGAACATATATATTATATTATTCACTCACTCACTCTCTGGGCCGGCCTAAGACATCATGCTGCCTAGGTCCAACGATAAATGACTATGGGGGATAATGTATAATAAACACAGGTTACTGGCTATGGGAGGATAATGTATAATTAGCACAGGTTACTGGCTATGGGGGGATAATGTATAATAAACACAGGTTAGTGGCTATGGGAGGAAAATGTATAATTAACACAGGTTACTGGCTATGGGGGATAATGTATAATAAACACAGGTTACTAGTTGTGGGGGGATAATGTATAATAAACACAGGTTACTTGCTATGGGGGCAGGGCCGGCACCACTTGTAAGGCGACCTAGGGGGGGCGCCGGATCCCTGTCCCCGCTGCGCCTCCTCATGCTGCGCCGCCTGAGCGCTTTAGCAAGCCCCAGGCGGCGCAGCACTGCTGCATGGAGGGCGGCCGGGTTTGTGACCGGCAGGAGGGAAGCGCAGAGCGCTCCCTCCTGCCGGTCTCTCCATGTAGCGTGGCCGGGCGGCGCGGAACGCGAGACAGGAACCTTTGTTTCCTGTACCCGGCCGCCGGCGGAATGACAGGAAGTGCTCACTCAGTGAGCATTTCCTGTCATTCCGCCGGCGGACGGGTACAGGAAACAGAGGTTCCTGTCCCGCGTTCCGCGCCGCTCGGCCACGCTACATGGGCAGGAGGGGAGGGTAAGGACCACTAAGGGGGGGAGGGGGTGGTTAAGGACCACTAAGGGAGGGGGGGGTATAAGGACCACTAAGGGGGGGTATAAGGACCACTAAGGGAGGGGGGGTATAAGGACCACTAAGGGAGGGGGGGGTATAAGGACCACTAAGGGAGAGGGGGGGTTTAAGGACCACTAAGGGAGAGGGGGGGTTAAGGACCACTAAGGGAGAGGGGGGGTTTAAGGACCACTAAGGGAGAGGGGGGGTTAAGGACCACTAAGGGAGAGGGGGGGGTTAAGGACCACTAAGGGAGAGGGGGGTATAAGGACCACTAAGGGAGGAGGGGGGTATAAGGACCACTAAGGGGGGGTATAAGGACCACTAAGGGAGGGGGGGTATAAGGACCACTAAGGGAGGGGGGGTATAAGGACCACTAAGGGAGGGGGTGTATAAGGACCACTAAGGGAGGGGGGGTATAAGGACCACTAAGGGAGGGGGGTATAAGGACCACTAAGGGAGGGGGGTATAAGGACCACTAAGGGAGGGGGGTATAAGGACCACTAGGGGAGGGGGGGTATAAGGACCACTAGGGGAGGGATGGGGGGATAAGGACCACTAGGGGAGGGATGGGGGGATAAGGACCACTAGGGGAGGGATGGGGGGATAAGGAGCACTATGGGAGGGAGGGGGATAAGGACCACTATGGGAGGGAGGGGGGATAAGGACCACTATGGGAGGGAGGGGTAAGGACCACTATGGGAGGTTGGGGGGGATAAGGACCACTATGGGAGGATGGGGGGGATAAGGACCACTAGGGGAGGGGGGATAAGGACCACTAGGGGAGGGGGGATAAGGACCACTAGGGGAGGGGGGATAAGGACCACTAGGGGAGGGGGATAAGGACCACTAGGGGAGGGAGGGGGGATAAGGACCACTATGGGAGGTTGGGGGGGATAAGGACCACTAGGGGAGGGGGGGATAAGGACCACTAGGGGAGGGGGGATAAGGACCACTAAGGGGGGGGAAGGACCACCAAAGGGGGGTAAGGAGGGAGGACTACTAAGGAGAGGGGAGGAGGGTCATTACCATTAAGGGGGTGGGGGGAGGGAGGACCACTAAGGGGGGAGGGGGGAGTGAGAAGACCACCAAAGGGGACTGCAGAGGGACAGGGGGCCAAGGGAGAGCACTAAGTGACAGAAGGGGAGAACACGGAGGGACAGAAGGGAAGGGGAAATCAATAATTGAGGGGAGAGCACTATGAATTTTTTTTTAAAAAAAGAAAGAGCTGTTCCCATCTCAGTCCCTATCCTACTCCACAAACCCTCTCTTTTACACTACACACATACACAATGCATCCCCCCCACACACACACAGAAACATACAATGCATTCCTACTCACACACAGACACACCCGAAACACACAATTCATCCCTTACGTTCTCTTACATAATTAATGCACCCCTTACAGACACACACTGCATTCAATTACATACACAGAAACAAACCTTGCACCCCTTACACACACACACACACACACACACACACACAGAAACATACAATGCATTCCTTACATGCAAACACACACTACATCCCCTATAAACACACTACATCACTTACACAAATTGCACACATAAAACATCCCCAACTCATGGATGGGCCATGTAGGTGGATTTATGGGTGGGCATTGTAGGCGTATGCCCCCTGGGGGCCCAGACCTTGAGCTGTGTAAGGGGCCCTAAAAAATGGAGCTGCTTCCTGTTCGTTAATTGTTGTGAGCACTGTTAAAAACAGTTTCCAGAGAGCCTCTTCTACACCAGACCTGTGGAGCCAGACTGAGCCCATCATCAGCCTCTTGTCCTCATCTGGTGGTAAGTAGGCAATCCAATATATTATTAGTGGCACTAATCTCTAATTTACCTCACATTAAATGGATACTATAGTCACCAGAAGCACTACAGCATAATGTAGTGGTTCTGGTGTCTATAGCCTGTGCCTGTAGGCTTTTTAATCTAAACACACTGTCTTTTCATATAAGACACTTTGTGAAGACTGGCGTTGGCCCATATGGCAGAGCATATGGGCGGGGCATTGTGATGTCACATGGTGGGCTTGACATATGGGGGGGGCGGCAAATTTTTTTTGCCTAGGGCGGCAAAAATCCTTGCACCGGCCCTGTATGGGGGAGATAATGTATAATATGCACAGATTACTGGCTATGGGGGGGGATAATGTATAATAAACACAGGTTACTGGCTATGGGGGATAATGTATAATAAACAAAGGTAACTGGCTATGGGGGATAATGTATAATAAACACAGGTTACTGGCTATGGAGGATAATGTGTAATAAACACAAAAAAAATGATAATAATACAAAAAAAAAAGAACGCAGCTTCAGAATTAATCTAAATTGTATGCTGTCTAGGAGGTAGGAGGGTCTGGGAGGGAGGGTCTGCTGCTGATTGGCTGGAATGTGTCTGCTGACTGTGAGGTACAGGGTCAAAGTTTACTCAATGATGACGAATAGGGGGCGAACGCGAACAAGCTATGTTCGCCAGGAACTATTCGCCAGCGAACCGTTCGGGACATCACTAATGGTAATTATAAAATGTGGTTCTGTACAGTCAGCCCATCTAAAAACCATACACTTGTAAAAGTGTTGCTTTAATTTTTTCTTGAAGAAATCAATGTTCATGTGGAACTTGAATGCAGAAAATAGATGATTAAAATGTATACTTCAAGATGATTCTCTGCATCTCATTCTTCACTAAATACCCCCTACAGCAAGCTTAATAATTTGTCTCTTTTCATCTGAATGATTTTCTAAGACCTGGCTGATACATACACAATAAAGCACTTTGTTAAACAATTGATCTAAGAGTGTTTGTACATGTTCTTTATAGAGAGAGCTGGTGTTTGGGGACTGATTGTCAGGCTGAATAGGGTACAGAGATGTTTTGTTTACAATATAAGCCATTCATAAGGTAATGTAGAAGTTCTGAAGTAAACATTTTAAGTTGTGTTTTGGTGGGGCTCAGATAATCACAATAAGCAATGTGAATGTATTTAAGCATTGTCAGAGAGCAATGAAATGTGGCCTGTTAAATTATTTTTATCTGTGAGTGAAAAATGTTTTTTCTTCTAAGGCTGATGTGAGTATATATTGTATATTTTAGTGGATAATGATATGCATTTTGTGAAATGTGAATTTTGATGCTAGCCACATTTTTAACACTTTTGTGTATACAATTGTATTTCTGTAAGAGTTACGGATGCTTGGTAATATCATCTTAATATTCTCTTATAGGTGACGATATAGAAGATAAGTTGTGGGGCGAATCAGCTGAACTGATCATATATACTAGATATACTCTTATTGAGAGCTATAATACTATATCATATTTATATTCATGATAAAAGAGTTTTATAGGAGCTTTAGATGTTATTGGTAGTACATATTTGAGCTCCATGGAACACAACCATCAACAATTAATTAACTAACATATTGTGTTTTGATGGATGTGGAGAGAATACAGTGTTAAAGTCCTGCGGGTTTATTTACTAAAGTGAGAATTCAAAGACATTTTAAAGGGAATCTGTCACTTTTCAAGATGTCATAAAGATATACTACTTTGTTTTATGGTAAAGCCTTGGGTTGACACAAGGTGACAAAAGGCAGAGGTCTGCCGTCAACCTATGTCCAATCCCAGCAGCTGTCACAAATGAGGCATTGCAGTATCCTCCATAGACCTCAATGTTGTACTCTCGCACATGCACAAGGCTCTTGGCAACGAAGGTTACTTGGATCTGAAAATGACCTGGAGCCTGAGGATACCGGCAGCCATGAGAGACAGCTTGAAGTAAGTTAAACTCACCTCCTCTACATCCTGTGGCCCCGTACCCAAATCGAATCTGTCATGTTTGGGGTCTTTGCAAAAAATGCAAGGTCCCCAAAAGTGACAGATTCACTTTAAGGTCTAAATAGCCGAATTGGAAAGCTATACTTTAACGTTGGCTACTTTGTCCTTAAATTTGAAATTCATGTTAAATTCTCACTTTAGTAAATAACCCTGTTATCCTTATATGTGTTGAGGGTGAACTTTGCCAGTCACTTTGTGGACACAGTTGATTTTTGTTAGCTAAAATTATTCTTCCATCACTTGTAAGTTAACAGAACGTACAACAGTTTAGTACTTGGTGTGTACATAGTCAGTATTGTCACTAGAGAGGCTTAGCTGTCCCTCCTGCAATCTAAATACTAGTCCCATGGAGCTAAATCTCTGCAGTCAACTCTGACTGAAGCTCAGCTGGAATTTGGAAAATCTTTGCACTTGTCTTCTATCCAGGTGAATAGCTGTGCCACACTCTGGAGACATCATGCAGGTGGAAGAAGACTTTTCCAGAAGTCCCTCTCTTCTTTCCAGCGGTTCTCACGCTGGCCATGATAGCCCCGCCCTATTTAATGACGCTAATGATGTCATGGCCCGCCAAAATGTTCGAATTCGACCGTTTTGGGGGCATGACTATAAATTAAAGGAAAACAATATATAAGGGAAGTCAGGACATGTCTAATTGCCTTGTTGTGGATCTTACGGTCCCAATAGTGTGTTATATTTTTAATTTTTATCTTGGTTTTGACTTTGGCTTGATACTACTCTACTTTGTGTAACCCTTTGACTCGGCTTTTGTACCCTCGCTCTTCTTGATTTCTGGCTACCCTGATCTCAGCTTGTTCCTGATTACTCTCTGTACTTGTGATGTTAGCCATTCTAAGGTCCGGTACATGTATATATTCTATTACATTCTGCGTGTAGGATCCATATTACTCCTGACATTACAACAGGGCCATTATGGATCCAGTAGGTGTAAGTACCCAAGCAGGTCCATATGATACCCATATAGAGATGAGCGAACCCGGACTGTAAAGTTCGGGTTCATACTGAACATTATGTTTTTTTTGGACCCCGGACCCGAATACGGACATATCACTGTATGTTCGGGTTGGAGTTCGGTGTTCGGCGATTTAATGGCGCGTTTTCAAAGGCTGCAGGGCAGCCAAACAACAAGCGTTTGACTTGTGTGCCCTTAGAAGCCATCACAGCCATGCCTACTAATGGCATGGCTGTGATTGGCCAGTGCAGCATGTGACCCAGCCTCTATATATAAGCTGGAGTCACGTAGCGCCGCACGTCACATGAGCTGTTATTAGTGTAGGGACAGGATGCTGCCGCTTTCAGGGACAGATTAGGAAAGAATTATGCAAACTAGTACATTAGTGGGGTGCATATCTGAGAGTCAAATAGAAGCGTCAAATAGTGCGCTTACAGCACAGTTGTAAAAATTCTAATTGTTTTGCTGCTAATCTGCTAAATAGTACATTTTGGGGCGTGCTCTTCATATCTGAGAGTCAAATCGAAGCGTCAAATAGTGCGCTTACAGCGCAATTGTAAACATTCTTATTTTCTGGGTGCTAAATTACTAAATAGTACATTTTGGGCGTACTCTTCATACCTGAGAGTGCATCATAACTTCGGCCTTCCCGTTCACCGCCTCATGAGACTGTGCGAGCAGCAGCAGGCGATAGTGGAGTTTCAGATGCAGCACGCACGGGTCAGTCGCTCTGCGGAACAGTTTTCTTTTTTTATATGTGGGGAGCAAAAACTAGGCGCAAGAGAATACTGAGAACGGACAGCAGCTGAAATAGCCTACCCTTCGGTGGGTCCCCGCTCAGATCTCAAGCTGGTTTTAGCTCATCTTGTGACATTACAAAGAGAACATCTATGAAACATATCAGACTGGTCCCACCCATACGGGCGGTCCAGATCCGAAATGCCAGCAAGTTCCCTCTGCACGAGAGAAACAGCAACCAGTGGCGTTTCTAGGATTCATTTTTAGGGGGGCACATGGTGGGCCAGGGACAAAAGTAGGGGGGCACATTTCACCCCGCCCTCACCGCAGTTTGACCCCGCCCCTGCCGCATGTTAAACCCCGCCCCCGACACAATGGTTTTTTTTGTGTTTTTTTTAATAATCCCTGGTGGAGAATTCATTATCTTCCACCAATGATCATTAAAAAACAAACACATTCCCCTTGATACAGTCCATACACACACAGACAGACTGCTGAGTCCATACACACACAGACAGACTGCTGAGTCCATACACACACAGACAGACTGCTGAGTCCATACACACACACAAACTGCTGAGTCCATACACACACACACAGACTGCAGAGTCCTTACACACACAGAGACTGCTGAGTCCATACACACACAGACACACAGACTGCTGACCATACACACACACACAGACACACAGACTGCTGAGTCCACACACACACACAGACACAGGCTGCTGAGTCCATACACACAGACTGCTGAGACTGTGTGTTCATACACACACACACACACACACACACACAGACTGTTGAGTCCATACACACACAGACACAAACACAGACTGCTGACTCCATACACACACACACAGACTGCTGAGTCCATGCACACATACACACACAGACTGCTGAGTCCATACACACACATACACAGACTACTGAGTCCATACATAGACACACACACACACACACGCGCACACACACACACAGACTGCTGAGTCCATACACAAACACACACACAGACTGCTGAGTCCTTACACACACACACAGAGACTGCTGAGTAAATACAAACACAGACACATAGACTGCTGAGTCCAAACACACACACACACACACAGACTGCTGAGTCCATACACACACAGTGCTGAGTCCATACACGTACGGACTGCTGAGTCCATACACACACACACACACACACAGAGACTGCTGAGTCCATACACACACACAGACTGCTGAGTCCATACACACACACAGACTGCTGAGTCCATCCATACACACAGACTGCTGAGTCCATACACACACAGAGACTGCTGAGTCCATACACACACAGACTGCTGAGTCCATACACACACACACACAAGCTTCCTCACTAGCAGACAGACAGACACAGACACAGACACACACACACACACACACCTGAGCATATCAAGCCTACCTGTTGCTGGGGGTCAGACATCCATCTTCTGGCCTTTCCAGCAGCAGCAAGGTCTGCTGGCTAACGGCGGGGACGGGGCTTATGTGCGGGCGGCCGGGCTTAATTTGGGGGTGGGGCCTGTGCCGGGGAAGCTGCTGAAAACACCCAGCACTGTTCCAGCTGCACTCTCCTGCATTCCCTCGGGCTGTAACAGACTGTTACAGTCCGAGGGAATAGGATTTAAACACACGGCCAGCAGGTTGCTGGCATTTGGGGGGGCAAGGGGGGGCACCCTAGCGACGCCACTGACAACAACCCCAGACGATCTTTTCAGCCTTATTAGGCATCATCAGTGAGGCATAGCCGATATCTCTCTAGGCACTGTGAGCAAGGGGTCCACGTCGGGATTACCCTTTAAACTCGTGGAGAGCAAAAAACTGGGCGCAAGAGAATACTGAGAACGAGCAGCAGCTGAAATAGCCTGCCCTTCAGTGGGTCCCCGCTCAGATCTCAGGCTGGTTTTAGCTCATCTTGTGCCATTACAGAGGGAACATCTCTGAAACATATCAGATTGGTTCCACCCATACGGGCAGTCCAGATCCGAAATGCCAGCAAGTTCCCTCTGTACGAGAGACACAGCAACCTCAGACGATCGTTTCAGCCTTGTTAGGCATCATCAGTGAGGCATCATCAGTGAGGCATAGCTGATATCTCCCTAGGCACTGTGAGCAAGGGGTCCACGTCTGGACCCATTTCTTTATATGTCCCAATATTTTGGGGGCTACCCCAATTAAAAAAAAAAATATATATATATATATATATATTTGTGTTAAGGGCTCATGATAGTACAGAAGATACAAACACTGATAAGTGTGGGATGGTATTAAAAGAGCAAGTCGGTTGTGGTGTGCCGGAACCGGCGATGAGGTAGGCCTGTAAATAAAGAGGGCAAAAATAGAAAATCAAATTTATTACGAAACCAGCAATATACATACTTTAACCAGACATGTCTTGAAAGGCATTTCTTACTTATTGTACCGGGTTAGGTATGTATCTAGAGTACGCAGATGATTTCCAGCGCCCTAGTGACTTAATAACGTGTACTGGAATGTTTGCACTGGATGCTGTGGAGGCTGCTCCTATGCGGTAGGAGTGGCCTGAATAGTTAGCTGATTTTAGGCCCAGTTGTGTAAGTAAAGACCTGACGTGGGTCATAAAGGTGGTGGTATGGAGTACCGAACCTTGTAGACGGAAAAGTGGTTGAGATGGTGATGCGTTGATACGCTGGGTATATGAGTCCAGTAGTGTGACGGGGCACCACCTGTTGTGGGTAGGATAGTATCTAACCTCTACTGGAGGTGCATGTTGATTGGTTTTGGAGTGATGCAGAGTCAGGATATAATAATCCATGTGTTTTGTTAAGTGTGAATGAAGCAGGATGTGAGTGGACTGTGTTGTGTTGATGGTGGTAAATTCTCTTGGTCTTAAAAACCCATAAAAAGCTACGTATATAGCGTTTTTTATGACGAGATTTGTGTTGTTTGCAAAGGGTTTTAAATCTAGTAGCCTGGATAAATCTTTAACAATGTGGAAGTCTATAGGTAGCCTTTGGGCCGTACGTGGGGGTTCGGATCTCTGAATACCCCTAAGGATGTTCTTGATCTGGTAGGAGGACATGAAACTTGAGTTGTTTGGTTGTAATGTTAGCATGTGATGTTGTACGCCTGTTAGATATAGTTTGATTGTGTTGTATGATAGTTTGAGTTTGAGGTGGCAAAAAGAAGCAAAGCCCAACAAGGATGTCATGATGAAAGGTTGTGAGATGTTGTGTTCCGACAGGAATCTTTTAAATAAAAGGAAGGCCCTGTCGTAAGTTTTCCGGGTATTGGTAGACAGTGCTAATTGGGACAATTTCCTGCTATGTTGCATGATAGCGTCTAGTCCATTACTAGCTGGTGGAAAGGTGTAGTGGTCGTGGCTGTGCATGCGGCTGATGGAAGTATTTGCCGAAAAGCCTGGAAATTGAAACGAGACAAGTTGTGAGCAGCCGTGTTACATACACTAGCATTACCAGATCATAGTCTACCAAATGTCTAGATGGATGTTGTGACAGTAATGCCATAAGCACAGAAATGTTTATCTCAGTTAAGTATTGTTTAGGGTACATTTTATTCGGACACATAGTTTTAGCATGTGCCCTAAAACATTTTGAACATATATGCAATAACCGACATCCACTGTAATTACATGCTCCGACATTGACATTATTACATATTTGGGATTTGCCCAAAAACTTGATAGGTCGACCCAGTTTGTCTTTGGGTGTTTTTTCTGCAGAACCAGCGGAACTTGTGCCCTGAGAGGGGGTAGGTTCGTTCGCAGTGGTTGGACAGAAATTAGCCGTATGAGCCATGGAGGAGCAGTATGCACAAGCTGGTGCTCTTAAACCTGCAAAAAATGACCGATCTTGCTCCAGTTGGACCTTGTCCCGTACTGTGAGAAGGCGCCAGACACTTTGGCAGAAAACGATCTATGGTAGTCATAGAAAGCCGACCCACCATATTTGTTGCCCAGGTCCACCAGCCTGTGCATATATAAGTCAAACTCCTCATGTCTGTGGGGATATACAGTACAGATAACATCACGATAAATGCCAAAAGCCAATACAAATTCTGGAAAAGTCAGTTTCCTATTTAATCGTGCATCCCTAGATTTGACCACCACAGAAATATCATCATAAGCGTATGTCTTATGTTCCACGATGTCCTGGGAGGCAATTAGCAGTGAAGCCAAGTTTACATCTTTACTTTCCAGGATATCTTTTTTGAGGTGCTCAGGTATCAGGTATGGGCAGGATAAACATCTTGGTCATCCGAGGTGATGGCTGGAGAAACTGATTGCAACTCAACCAGTGCTGGAGGGATTGCCGTGGCCGGTCCAGCCATAGTAAGGGCTGTAGTGACCGATTCAAGTTTCTCCAGCCTAGAATTGACCTTGCTCATGGATGCCATGAGGGATGAGAGCATGCCATGTATGTCTCCTGGGTTAGACTGGCTAGTCCCTTCCCCAGCATCCATGTTATCGGTTGAGGTGTGCAGTAACTTGTAAAGTTCTGCTTTCCTTGCTGTTGCAGGAAATGGGATTTGCTGTCTCCTGAGTTCATTAGTTTTGCGAGGGATTGTCCATGACCTGAAAGATGCTGGACTAGCCATATCTTCTTCCTGTGATGGGGTGTTTGCTCTAGCTGGAGTGTTCGGGATGGAGAAGTCCTCTACCCCTTCTTGAGACATACTAGATGACAAAATATATGGTTAGAGTGGAAACCCCAGGGAATGTACTGGCAGGCTAATTATGCCGGAAAAGGTGAAAAATTAATCTTGTTCTTTGGTGACAGGTGAGGCCCTGCTAATTGCCAAGTGGCTATGAGAAGCTCTGTCTATGCGTTGGCGCGAGGGGATATTAAGGCCACCCGACGTAGTGGCAGGAATTCGTAGGCCTCTCGGGGACAATAAAAGAAAAACAGGGGAAGGGAGTGACAGGTGGCGCCCTCTCTATAAATTGCGAGGTGGCTAACTCACGTGTGGCCCGGGGGGCGTTGCCTCCGAAACATTGAGGCGGGGTGTTGGCCTCGCGGACCACTAAACAGTAGGCAGAATGCCAAGAGGGGAGATACCTATTTGGCCTATAACCCATAAAATTGCCAGTACTCTATGTCCTAAGTGGAGATGGAACCGTATGTGATATATGGCGTGAGCAGGCTTAACGTACCTGGTAGTATGTATGAGTTTTGAGATGCAACAGGTATCGAAAAACCTGGGTAAACCTAAAGGGGTAGAAACAAGATATGATAGTGTGAGAATTGGATCCTATGATACCAATGTAGACTAGATCTGCTGTGTTGAGTTTCTACCAGTATATGTTGGCGGGGGAAAATGTATACGTCCGGTAGTGACCTGACTGGTCTTGTTATGTGGTATAGCCGCAAGGCTGAGAATTTCCTGGTAGCAGGGATTTTGGGTGTGTATAATTTGTCTATATGGTGACAAGATTTATGTGTATATGATCTGGTAATGCTAGTGTTTGTAGTATTGTATGGTGCAGGTAGTTTGAATGAATTATACAGTATGGACTATCTAAGCTGTGATGTAAGCTACCAAAAACGTGACGTATGAGTGGTTGAATCAAAACGTGTGATTCAACCCGAAAGTTTGTGAGATTGAGACCGTGTTCTTGTGTACTTGGTATGTCGTTTGAGTACACCAAGAAACGTCAGAAATTCTTCGTGCCATGTAAAATGTGTGTACATGGTTGTGATAGAACGTAATTTTCAAAATAAGCTTTAAAGATAAATTATAACATATAAGTAATATATGAGATATCTATAAAATGTAATTTAGCCTATTATCTAAGCCAAAAAAAAAACCATAGAAAATCATAAGATAGAATCCAATATAGCTAATTTAATATCTCTATAGACTGAACATGAAAAATAAATGTACCAAATTTATTTTAAATATTTAACAGAATGGAGTTTGCTGCATGACAAATATATGAAAGAAATTCCGTAATTGAATGAGCAAAACTACCAACAGCATATTTTAGCATGAATAAACAGATACTGATACTGACAAATATGAAAGATACGTGTAGTTGAATGTAAGAACCGAACGCCAGTCAGCATAATGAGTATACCGCGACCAGTTGCCGGAAACAACGGGGTTAATATGCCTGTGAGCTGGCCGTAAAGTGTGGGGCCGTAAAGTAAGGCCCGTTTAACAGCGTGACGCAGTGGGAATGCTCCAGGCGTCGGACTTACAATTTTGACGTCCTGTGGACTTAGTCTGCGACGAAGACCGGGTTAGTGAGTAGCTGGACGGACGGAAAACCTGTAAGGAATTCTGGACACAGCTACACCAGACGAGAACCGCGGGTTTGTGAAAATCAAGATGACGTCGTTCGTGAACCGGAAGTGGATTCTCGTGCAGCGCTGACCTCGAACGTTATGGAGCCAGGTAAGGGGTGTCCCTTAAGTATGGAAAAGGTGAGTCATACGCCCCTCCCACAATTACAGGCCAAAAGGCCTTAATACATATAGTAAAAATAGAAATCCAGCGCACTCACTTATCAACTAAACAGCTACTTTGATGCTGACAGATTTGACTAGTTTTATTAAAAACACCTAATCTAGGCAAAAAATAATGGGGGTTTGGTTACATAATTCATAATTCCCTTCTGGTTCTTATCTTTTACCTTCCCATATCTTAATTATTCTAGTCGGTTTCTTGGATCAAGTGTCGCTCTTGTAGCCAAACTTTTTTCTGGAGAGTCCATTGTAAAAATCCTTGAATCTTTATGAAGGGAATCTCCATCTATATTAAATTTTGTTAGCTCTCAAGATTTCTGTATAATTTGAGAAAGATCTTCTTTTCATTCTTTTGTAGATCGATAAATCTGGTTACACAGCTATTTTTTTCATAAGGAGCTTGTATTTTACCTTCTCTGATTGAGTTTGTTATAGCTGATTTGATTCGAAAGGATGAACAGCAGATCATAACATTTCTCTGGATATTTGTGGACAAATGCTTAGGTCTGGGTGATCACATGGCCCCCTATAGCTGGCTATGGAAAATATTAGACAGTCCCCCTGCTGGTAGGAAGAATAAAAAAAACGTACCGTATATACTCGAGTATAAGCCGAGTTTTTCAGCACATTTTTTGTGCTGAAAAACCCCCACTCGGCTTATACTCGAGTTAATGTCTGTATTATGGCAATTTACATTGCCATAATACAGACCAGGACCGCCGGGCTCATTACAAGCCTGGCGGTCCTGTTGGGGGCTGGCAGCGAGCTGTTACTTACCTCCCAGCAGCTCCTGTCAGCTCCTCCGTGCAGCTCCCCTGTCAGCTCCGTTCTGCTCACAGAGTAAGTCTCGCGACACCCGCGGCCGTCAGAACGTTGCCACGGGTTACCGTGGCAACGCTCCGCGCGGCACACAGACCGCGAGACTTAATCTGTGGGCAGAACGGAGCTGACAGGGGAGCTGCACGGAGGAGCTGAGGGGAGCTGCACGGAGGAGCTGACAGGAGCTGCTGGGAGGTAAGTAACAGCTCGCTGCCAGCCCCCCCACTGAACAGCCAATGCCACTGGACCACCAGGGATTAACAGAGCCCCCCTCCCTGGCCAGGCAACAAGCAGGGAGGGGGGACAAAAACCAATTAAAAAAATACAAATATTAAAATAAAATAATATTAAAATAATATAATAATATTTAAATAATAATAATATTAAAATATAATAATATTAAAATATATTAATATTAAAATGATATTAAAATTAAAAAATTAAAGTAATAAAAATGCCCTCCACCTCACCCAGTTTACACACACTACACAAACACACACACACACTGCATTATATACACACACTGCATTATATACACACATTGCATTCACACAAACACACACTGCATTATATACACACACTGCATTATATACACACACTGCATTCACACAAACACACTGCATTCACACAAACACACTGCATTTACACAAACACACTGCATTTACACAAACACACACTGCATTCACACAAACACACACTGCATTATATACACACATTGCATTCACACAAACGCACGCTGTATGAATGCAGTGTGTATATAATGAATGCAGTGTGTGTGTGTGGATAATGAATGCAGTGTGTGTGGATAATGAATGCAGTGTGTGTGTATATAATGAATGCAGTGTGTGTGTATATAATGAATGCAGTGTGTGTATATAATGAATGCAAACACACACTGCATTCATTATATACACACACACTGTAAATAAATATTCAATTAATGTAATTTTATTGTGATCTAATTTTATTTAGAAATTTACCAGTAGCTGCTGCATTTCCCACCCTAGGCTTATACTCGAGTCAATAAGTTTTCCCAGTTTTATGGGGTAAAATTAGGGGCCTCGGCTTATATTCGGGTCGGCTTATACTCGAGTATATACGGTATTACACATGTGGAAAATTAAATTAAAAGTATTTATATATATTATATATATATATATACGTATAATTACAATAATAAATAAATAAAATAAAATAAATAAATAAAATATTGAAATACATATAAATGCACATATATTAAAATTCTACGTATATATTTAAGTAATTTTTTAACATAATTATGTCATTTGATTAATTAAAATTTGATTGGCATGCCTGACAACAGGGAGAAAGTGCAGAGAATTTAATTTGCAAGCACTATATTTGACCCTGTAACTCTCCAAGACACCATAAAACTTGTACATGGGGGGTACTGTTTTACTCGGGAGACTTCGCTGAACTTAAATATTAGTGTTTCAAACTGGTAAATTGTATTACAACGATGATATTTTAAGTAAAAGTGAAGTTTTTTGCATTTTTTACAAACAAACAGCACTTTTATGGACTATATTATTGTTGTAATATGTTTTACTGTTTTAAAACACTAATATTTGTGTTTAGTGAAGTCTCCTGAGAATAACAGTACCCCCCATGAACAGGTTTTATGGTGTTTTGGAAAGTTAGAGAGTCACATATAAGGTTTGCATTTCATTTTTTTTACATTGAAATTTGCCAGATTACCGTATATACTCGAGTATAAGCCGAGTTTTTCAGCACATTTTTTGTGCTGAAAAACCCCAACTCGGCTTATACTCGAGTCAATAGTCTGTATTATGGCAACTTACATTGCCATAATACAGACTGGGGCTGTGGGGGCTGCAGAGAGCATTTACTTACCTTTCCTGCAGCTCCTGTCAGCTCTCTCCTCCTCCGCGCCATCCGTTCAGCACCTCGGTCAGCTCCCAGTGTAAATCTCGCGAGAGCCGCGGCTCTCGCGAGACTTACAGGGTGAGCTGACAGAAGAGCTGAATGGACGGCGCGGAGGAGGAGAGAGCTGACAGGAGCTGCAGGAAAGGTAAGTTACAGCTCTGCCAGCCCCCCTCTCTCCCCACTGAACTACCAAAGCCACTGGACCACCAGGGAATGAGAGCCCCCCCTCCCTGCCATATATCAAGCAGGGAGGGGGGCCGAAAAAAATATATAATAATAATAATAAAATAAAAAAATAATTAAATTAAAGAAAAAATAATAAGAAGAAATAATAATAAAAAAAATATTAAAATAATTAAAAAAAATAATAATAAAATTGCCCACCCCCACCAAAGCTCTGCAAAACACACACACACACACTGCACACATACACACACTGCACTCATACACACACACTGCACTCATACACACACGCTGCACTCATACACACACGCTGCACTCATACACACACTGCATTCATACACACGCTGTACTCATACACACGCTGCACTCATACACACGCTGCACTCATACACACACGCTGCACTCATACACACATGCTGCACTCATACACACACTGCATTCATACACACACGCTGCACTCATACACACAAGCGTTGGTGGAATCCCTCAGAGATAAGAGATACAGGGAAATCGTAATAGGAGATAATAGTAGTATCCTCTGATCTTCACCAAACCTGCTCCAAGAAGGGAAAGTGTCTCCCTTATTGACACTCAAGCTGGTAAACTCAGAGCCGAGTACCTGGCTCTGAATAAGGTGAGCACCTATTTAAAGATACAGTATACTCACCTTTATAACCTAAGTTACTACACTATATTATCTCCTATTACGTTTTCCCTGTATCTCTTATCTCTGAGGGATTCCACCAACGCTTCAAAAAAAGGGGACAAGTACCACCGGATGGTACTAAAGCGCAAGTAATTTGAGCCTATCCCATCTTAGGCTCTAAAAAATGTGAGTTAGCATTCTGTTTTGATCACTGCACAACGGTTAATTACCACACAGATTTGCATTATTATTTCCCTGTATATGTTTATCTTTCTATGTATATATACGCTGAATTTAAAGTGATACTGCTACAATATCAGGACTAGACGACCCTTGTTATAGGGTAGGTATCCATTACTATCACTGTATGCTCCACTCATATAGGTGAACTGCCTCTGGCTTTTCTACCTTTCTTCTAGTTTCTATATGTTATATATGTACTAACCGTATCACAGTATTGTAGTTTGTATTTATTCTATAGATCATCAGTTGTATCCTCTACATTTGTTTGTGGTTATATCAGCTTGTGATCAGTCAGCCTTTTCCAATTTCCAAAACAGGAAACTGTTAGGGTTAGTGGAAGCCAACATACAGATTAGAGATAGTTAAGGATAGCTAGGGTAATGGTTAACTAGGTTAGGGTTTCCTACGGATAGGGTTAGCTAGGGCTAGGAAGGGATAGGGTTTCCTAGGATTATAGTTAGCAAGAATTAGTGTTATCTATGGTTAGTTATAATAAAGGCTAGCTTAAGTTTGGTTAGGTTTAGTTATTGTTAGAGTTAGTTATGGTTAGTTGGAATTTGGATTAGCAAGTGTTATCTAGAGTCAAAAAGGGCTAGTGCTAACACAGGGATTACACAAGTTAGGTTTAGCAAGGAGAAAAGTTAGCTAAGGCGAGAGTATGCGAGGGTTTTAAACTAACATTTAAAGGGACACTACAGTCACCCAGTCACCCAGACCACTTCAGCTCAATGAAGTGGTCTGGGTGCCAGATCCCTCAGGTTTTAACCCTGCAGATGCAAACAAACTGCTATGAAACTGCTATGTTTACATTGCAGGGTTAAGCCAGCCTATATTATGCTTCCATCGCGCAGAACGTCCATAGGAAAGCATTGAGAAATGCTTTCCTATTGACAGCTCGAAAGCGCGCGCTGCACTTGAATGCGCTCGCAGCACTTGCTGCGCATGCACATTCGGCTCCGCTGACGTCGGCAGAGGGTGCTGACGCCGGCGGGGAGGAGAGGTCACCAGCGCTGAGGGAGCCCGGCGTTGGAATAAGGTAAATGGCTGAAAGGGTTTTAACCGCTTTGTTTTCCTGGCACTATAGCGATCCTTTAAGTTTGATGCTGGCCAACATGGTGACACAAGTAATGTTACTTCACAAAATAATGACTTGCTTGCTCTAAGAAGCAG
Source organism: Pelobates fuscus (assembly GCF_036172605.1). Classification (NCBI taxonomy): domain Eukaryota; kingdom Metazoa; phylum Chordata; class Amphibia; order Anura; family Pelobatidae; genus Pelobates; species Pelobates fuscus. Next base: position 230,435,363 of record NC_086318.1, read on the forward strand.
GCAAAGAGGCACATCAAAATTAGGACACGCCTGTAATTAAGCATGATAAGTTCCACAGAAACTTTAGAAACATATGCAGAGTTTCACTCTGGAGATGTAGCGTAGCTGAATGCAAATATCTGTTTTTTGAAGTAGCGGACTGGTGAACTTTGGACATTTGAAAGCTGAAATTAGCACATCTGTAATTTGATCCTATTTTTTTATTTTAAAAATGTTGTAACGGTCTAAATGGGGTATTGCTGTGTTTGGGAGCAGTCGCTAGTATTCAAACTAGGGTTATAAAAGTAGAGTTTTAAATATCAGAAGGCTACTTGAAATCACCTATCTTAGCAAATAAACATGTGGATTTGGTAATAACATATGACCATAGTATGTTTAAACTTACCATTTTTTTTATTTTTTTTATTGAGACAAATATGAAATGGGGTACAGAATAAAGAAGAGGGGATGCACAATTTTATACAGGTTGGGAGTAGGATAATACATTGCAACATCTCCTACGAGTAACGGCCTCATTTTATATTAATTAAGCGTGTCATAGTATTACCAACAAGTTAGGCATATCAGTAATAAAAGTAGTTAGTCTCAGGTTTGTTTTTTGTTAAATGGTCGCTGGTCTCGTATAAGCAGAACGATAAGAAATTGCATAAACATATCAGGATTAACAACTTAGGTAGGTCAAGTAAGGCAGGTATGTCAAGTATAACATGGGTGAACCACCTGGCTATTAGTAGATTGCCAAGTTACGTGCTTGGTAAACTATTTATATCTATGTAATTGCCTGTGTAGGTACTGCTCGGCTGCCCAGTAATTATATCCCTTGCAACTTAGTGTGGCTATGGGTTGCGAGGTGTATGCTAGGTAGTATAGGTCATGGTGTAGGTCGCTGGGGGCTAATCCGCTTTTTTGCAGGTACTTAACTAGGTCAGATGCACATGTTTGTAAGTCAGGTACGAGGCGTTCAATGCAGGTTAAAGTTAAAGTCTCATTGGGTGGGTCACAGGCTTTCGGGAGAGTGTAGCAGGTGGCAAATCAGGCGCTGTGTATGCTAGACCTCTGTGGACCACCCGGTACTAGGGGAAGAATTTCAGCCAATGCCTTGGTCGGGCACTGTGTGGATGCTCAGTTCTTGCAGGTGTGCAATTGCTTGTGGGTTAGTTGAGGTGGCAGTCTTGCTTCCATCTTGTTTTGAGCCCAGTACCTTGCCTTTGTGTACTCGATGACCCCAGGAGGCTTTGATCTTCCTTGCTGGTTCCTTTCACCAGGGATTCGTTGAGTGGTGGGAGTTGCATGGTGTTGTGTAGACGAGGGGTCCTCTCTGCCCCGGAACTGCATTGAAGCTAGTGCCCTCATGTCACTGACCTGGGGTCCGATGAGGTCCTGGGTCGTCCATTTCGGGATATAGCGGTGAGCGGTGTTGCCCTGCTTGGGTCGGCCGCTTGACAGCTCTCCGCCGGTGTGGTTGGCACTTGTGGGGTGTTCCCCTTGTTGCTCCCAGCCCGGGAGGGCCTATTTTATGGGGGTTCGTAGCTTGGGACTTCTTCGTGCCCTGAGGTGGAGGCCCCAGCCTCTTCCCGCCATAAACTCTGTCTTGTGTGGGCGGTATGGAGTGAGTCTTCTCTGGTTGCAGTCGCTTCATCCATTTGCCCCAGAAGCGGTCAAAGAGTTCAGAGATGGGGTCTTTAGCTTGGTCGTAGGTGCCTGGGGTGAAGCAATGTTGTCGCGGGTCTCGCGTGGCAGGGTCGTTCTGCGCCGCCATCTTGGAGGCCTTGGGGGGGCTTGCAGGACCGTGGACCAGGATATCCCCCACCGGTCCATGGGGGGGGGAAACCTTTTCCATTTGCTTGTGGGTCGCAGAGTCAGGCGGGAAGGCGGACGTCCTTCCCCCTCACCTCCTCCGGTAGGCCCAAGCCGGCCACGGCGGTTCCCGGGCATGCCGGGTCTTGATTTAGATATCACCGGGTGCACAGATGCTGCATCTTTCCAATGAGCTTGGTTTTGGGTGAGTCGCGTAGTTGTGCCCCGAGTTATTGGCTCAGTTAAGCCCCCGTAGCCGGAGCTCATGGTATATGCGACATGTCGGTTCGCCTGCTCGGCTCCGCCCCCTAAACCCATCATTGTGACAAAGTACACCGTGTGTTCTACGTTGGGTCCTACACTCATTTTAACATAGGAGATAAACATGCTAACTGCAATACTTACTGCTAGTACTGCTTCAATAGGTTCTCAAATTATTTACTAAAGTTAAAACCATTGGGCGTTCAAAGTTAATTCCAAGTGAATTTTAAATTTAAGGCCAAAGTAACTCAACTGGAAAATTATTCCAGTGAACTATGCTTCCAGCTAGGCTACTTTCATCTTAAATTTGACATTCACTTTCAATTCACCTTTTATACTCAAAAATTCTGACTTACTTATGTAAGTGCAACAAATATGATTGTGAATTTGTATCATTACATTCAAGAACAGATTTTATACCAAACTATGGCTTTTTCTAATAGGCAACAATCCAATAATTGTAAATTTGTATTCCCTTGCATCTACTAGTAAAAATCTATGACAAATTTTACTTAATAAGTGTAACATTTTTGCAATATTTCCCTGTGATGTTTACATGTAAAATAAAAACACAATAGCCATGCCAGTGTAAAAATCATATTTTACGAAGGATGTTTCCTTCTCTGTTAGTTGACAGATGGGGATGTTTAACAAAAAGCAGTCTGCAAAACCCTATTACTAATGCGTGTTTTGTCAGATTATTTCTCAACAATGTTTTCTTTATGCCGCACTTATCAAGCCAGTGAGCTTGCGATAGCTAATCAAGCAGACTTCCTCAAGGGAGTATATGCATGCACATCTTAATTATCATATAGAGTGGGAGCTGCTTTTTTTCATGACTTTCATACATGACATGTGACTGATGTTCCATGAATGATGCATTTAATTTAAAAAAAATATGCACTGTGTTTTATGAGAGTTGGCTAATGTAAAATAAAATAATTATGTGTGACACACAAATACCCATTTCATGTGTTACAAATACAAACTTTTGTTGACTTATTCTGGCCTTAGACAAAACTGTTATAATTAAATACACTATTTTGAAAAACTTTTTTGCCCCTTCTTGCATTGGAATAGCTTTAGTGTTTTACAATGTACCAAATATTTAGATTTGCTGAGTTGAGGGTCCAATACATATTTATTTACAGTAAAGTTAACGTGGACTCAGTGCAACACTTTAATTAGCAGGAAATTTAACCAATCAAATTGCTTTAATAGGAAAAAAAATGCCCTCAAATGGCTTTTCAAATTGATTCCCTACCCCAGGCGTAGGCAACCTTCTAGTAGTAAAAACACACACAAATAAGTCAGCGCTAATAAATACAAATACTTAAAAAGACAGGAGCAACCCTTAAAAATGGGGATTCCCTCAAAATCCCTTAAAATAACATATATAAAAAGTGGGAGGGCTGCGCAACACAGGTGTCTAATTAGACAGTACATAAGTCCAGAAAAAAGGAAAGTATAAAATTCCAATCGGAATGGTGGGATGTCTAACATAAAAATAACCTTGGTGTATAGATATGGTGTAGAGACAGGGATTTCTTAGATTCTGAGGGTAGGATGTGGCTCTGTGACGTGTGCATGTTGCTGTATTCTGCTTGTGTTATTTAGAGGGGTTCAATAGGTTTGTAGGGTTGTATTTGTGCATATGTGGGCTGTTATATTGTATGTTCATCAGTAGTTTGTTGTATTTAAAAAATAAAATAGAAAATCTTTATTTAGTTTTAATATGCAATTAATTGCAAGACAGTGCAATTATAACAGAAAATATATATAAAGTTCAACTTGGGTGTACAGATCACAGATTTAACAAAGGAAGATGCGAGACTAAGTAACCGAGGTACTTAATCCTCAACTAAAAAAAATATCTTGTCACTTATGTGTTGGCAAATGGTATGATAAATCCTCATCAGCAGAGTTAAGTCAAGTTCAGTCAACTCTGTCTAGCAGTGTCTTTGGTGGGGTCATCTTCAGGTAATACATATATCGTTGCCAGGCAGCCCACACCTCGTACAAATGGTCTCAGATTAGCATCAAGAAGACAGGTTATAAGGGGGAGGTAGAGAAGAGGAAAGAGGAGAAACAGAAGAAGGGACTCCATCTCATCAACCTTAGTCATCCACTGTTGGATGGTAGGTATCTCTGTGGAGCGCCATCTAGCAGGAATCAAAGCCTTGGCGGTATAAAGCAGGTGTTTAGTCAGAGATTTTTTTGTAGAGGGAGAGAAGCATTTCACTATGATACAGTAGCATGGGCAGGGCCTGTAGGGGTAATTCAGAATCTAGTACCGTATGTATCTCCGCATGTATTTGTGTACAAAAGAAGTATGATGTGCGCAGCACAACCACACATATATAGCAGTGCCGACCTCTTTGCGGCATCGCCAACACAGCTCTAAGACATCTTTGCACATTTGGTGCAATTGCTCTGCAGTTCTGTACCATCTTCTAAGGAGCTTATAGTTCAATTCTTGCAATTTGGAGCTCATGACCGTTTTGTGTATTTTCTTCCACTGTTGCTCTGACAGGTTCACCCCCGTGCCTCTCTCCCATCCCACAGCATATTTTAGTTGACTACTTTGGTGTTGCTAAAAGCAGTAAAGAGTAAAGGGTGGATATCCATCTATTCTGATGTTTGCTGGTTTGTGCACATGGCTTAAAAGGGTGTCAGGTCCTTGTCTATCAGGTGCTTCCCTCTGATTGCCAAGTAAAACGACCAGTCCTGAAAGTACTGTAAAGGAAATAACAGAAAAAGGCTGCGCCAAGGAAAATCAATATATAAATGACAATATGGAATAGCAATTAGTCCAAATAAAAAAAGAAAGTCTTATCTAGAAGGTGCTCCTATGGAGAATGAGAGATCTGTAGATGCTTGGTCAGAGAAAGGGTCCTCGCTGTTCTCCTTCTTGGGAATTCACTCATTTGAGAAAGATAAAACAAATACAAAACAGGATAGTGCAGTACGTCTGGTAGTAAAGTGGATGTAGTGGACGTGTAACATGCAGCCACATGATTAGTGGAACATGCTTTGCACATCCTCACAGTGGCAAAAGAATACCAATTTCACACTAATATTACTTGTACAACTGATCATGTCATCTATCTGATCACCTGCCCCTGTGGACTATCTTACGTCGGAAAGACTGAACTGACAGTAAGGGATCGCATTAGAGGACACAGGTCAGGGATCACTACTGCATACAGAGATCAAAAAACAGAGAAACCTGTGGCTAAACATTTCTTATCTGCTGGTCATAGACTACCTAATTTGTGCTTCATTGCAATAGACCATGTCCCCCCACTTTCATGGGGCGGCGACAGATCCAGTTTGCTCCTCCAAAGGGAAGCATACTGGATTCATTATTTAGACACAGTAGCACCCAAAGGACTAAATGAGTAATTTTTTCTATGTTTCTTTAAAAAATTCCTCAAATTTTTTTCTAGTATGTAACACACACACAGGCAGACAGTCAGACACTGTTGCAGACACTCCCACATAGAGTACAGTCTTACACACAGACAGTCACACACAGAGTACAGTCATTCTCTTTCTCTCTCACACACACACACACACACACAGGCAGACAGTCACACACAGAGTACAGTCTCTCACACACACACACACACACACACAGACAGACACTGTTACAGTCACACACAGAGTACAGCTTCACACACACACACTACAGTCATACACACAATTATCTGGAAGGGAGGAGTGGAAGCAGGGATTCTTTTCTCTGCAGCAAGAACCTGGAGCTTCAGTGAGCTGCAAGCTCCGCCCCGGCTGCCTTTTAGCCCCACCTCCTCAATGTGGTAAGCTCCGCCCCTGCCGTTCAGTAAGCCCCACCTCTTTACTTTAATAGTCCCCATGGGAAATAATGAACTCTCCAACCGGGGACTTGCTTCAGCTCCCTCTGCACTTACCCAACCATGTGCGAGCTGTGTCGGCCACATGGCGCCCCCTGCTCCATGGCGCCCTGTGCAGCCGCACAGCTTGCGCACCCCTAAGGCCGGCCCTGTCTGTAACACGTCCTCAATATTATTATTATTATTATTTGAATTATCCTTAGATGTTCACAGCACTAGCAGTTATCACTATGGTGTACTGGTTGTATCACCTAGCAACCACTTGAAAAAGACCCAGGGTCGAAACATTGATCGTGACAGACAGTATTTTTTGTGAATAAAAAAGCACATTGGAAAGACCTTTGAGTGCTCCTCTCTTTCATTTGGAATATCTAACAAATGCAGGTCTGTACCAAGGCAAGCTATTTGGATTAAAACCACAAAGGAGTGAGTGCCATGCCTACTCTTGTTATAAATATATATATATAAATAATATTGCACAAAAATACCGGCACTCCAGGATTTAGTAGATAAATCTTCTTTATTCAAGTAGATCCAAGTGGTCGTCGTTTCAGCCCCTAAATCAGGGCCGGACTGGGATAAAAATTCGGCCCGGGCATTTTTTTATCACAGCGGCCCACTAAGAAGGGGCGGTGCAGAGAGGGTGTGTTTTGTCGTCACTAACGACAAACACGCCCCCTTCTCAAAGTGCAGGCCAGTGCAGACCATGAGCAGAGCTCTGCTAAAGAACTCTAGCATGAGAAAAAAGCCCTGTATTTGTTCTGCACAGTGCAAGCAAATTTAATAACATGCTTGCACTGTGTTTCCTTGCAACTTGTCTCTGGTGTCTCTATAAATGGATACCAGGAGACAAAAATGCCAGGAAAGAGTATTGTGCTGTGTTTGGAGCCTGCTTGTGGGATTGTGTGTGTGTGTGTATAGAGTGAGCTGATTGTGGTGTGGTATTGTGTAATAAGGTCGGTTTTAGTCGTGTTGTGTTTGTGGTGTAATGTAATGCATATGTGGCTAGGGTCTGTAAAGAATGTGTGTATAGGGGATGTAGCAAGTGTGTGCATACAGGCTATAGTGTGTGTGTGTATATGTGATGTAGTGTTTGTAGAGAGTGTGTGTTTAGGGGTGTAGTATGTGTTTGCTTACAAGGAATCTAGTGTGTGTATAGGGTATCCAGAGTGTGTATGTCAGGAATGTAGTGTGTGTGTGCGTGTGTATATATATATATATATATATAAAAATAGAAAATAATCTTGCACTCCATGAAATAAAAAGTTACTTGCCTGGTGCTTGTCAAGCAAAAATGTAGAAAATTGTAAAGATGATAGCACTCTCAGGACTCCAATATAAGATTTAACTTTTAATGATTCACAGGATAAAAGATCGACGTTTCAGTCTGCTATACACAGACTTTCATCAGGACTCGGTGAAAGTCTGTGTATAGCAGACTGAAACGTCGATCTTTTATCCTGTGAATCATTAAAAGTTAAATCTTATATTGGAGTCCTGAGAGTGCTATCATCTTTACAATTTTATATATATATATATATATATATATATATATATATATATATATATATTTGGAAGTATTGTGTATGTGTGTGGTGCAGTGTGTTGGGGACGTTTGGTGTGTATGTGAGGGGTGCAGTATGTGTGTATGATGGATGCTGTGTGTGATGTGTGTGAGGGTGCTGTGTATGAGGGTGCTGTGTATGATGTGTGTGAGAGTGCTGTGTATGATGTGTTTTGTGATAGTGCTGAGTGTGATGTGTGTGAGTCCTGAGTGTGATGTGTGTGAGAGTGCTGAGTGTGATAGTGCTGTGGATGATGTGTGTGAGTGCTGAGGGTGATGTGTGTGAGGGTGCTGTGTGTGAGAGTGCCGAGTGTGATAGTGCTGTGGATGATGTGTGAGAGTGCTGTGTGTGATGTGTGTGAGAGTGCTGTGTATGATGTGTTTTGTGATAGTGCTGAGTGTGATGTGTGTGTGAGTCCTAAATGTGATGTGTGTGAGAGTGCTGTGTGTGAGAGTGCCGAGTGTGATAGTGCTGTGGACGATGTGCGTGAGTGCTGAGTGTGATGTGTGTGAGAGTGCTGTGTATGATGTGTTTTGTGATAGTGCTGAGTGTGATGTGTGTGTGAGTCCTAAATGTGATGTGTGTGAGTGCCGAGTGTGATAGTGCTGTGGATGATGTGTGTGAGTGCTGAGTGTGATGTGTGTGAAAGTTCTGTGTGTGATGGGTGTGAGAGTGCTGTGTGTGAAAGTGCTGTGATGGGTCTGAGAGTGCTGTGTGTGATGGGAGTGAGAGTGCTGTGTGTGCTGTGTGTGAGAGTGCTGTGTGTGAAAGTGCTGTGATGGGTGTGAGAGTGCTGTGTGTGATGGGAGTGAGAGTGCTGTGTGTGATGGGAGTGAGAGTGCTGTGTGTGATGGGAGTGAGAGTGCTGTGTGTGATAGTGATGTGTGTGCTGTGTGTGAATGTTAGAAGGGATTGAGTGTTGGGGGGGTAAAATAAAATAAAAGAGTATGCATTATGTCCCCCCCTCCCTTTAGCCTGGGAGGGGGGGACCGGCATGCTGGTGAGTGGGAGGGGGGGACCGGCACTCCGACACCATCCCTGGTGGTCCAGTGGTGAGTGAACTCTAGCCTGAGGGCTAGAGTTCACTCTCGCGAGATCCGGTCGTTGCCATGGCAACGACCGGATCTCGCGAGAGGAACCCGGCGGAGCTGCAAGATAGAGCTCCGCCGGGTCCTCTACCTCCCTCCCCAGCCGCATGTCTCTCCAAGGGGGCCGGTGAGGGAGATCTCTGATCTCCTCACCGGCCCTTCATTGAAAACAGCGGGGCCAGCGCTCGGATAGTGCCGGCCCTGCATAGACCGGCAGGGGAGATCCTGGGACCTTCCCCTGCCGGCCTCGGCCCATGGCCACCGCGGCCCACCGGGCATTTGCCCGGTGTGCCCGATGGCCAGTCCCGGCCTGCCCTAAATGGAGCTTTCATCAGGACATAACAAACATATATTACAGTAAATGGCTTTTAAATAAGACAAAAGAGCGGGTACTCACCAAATCAGCTGGTCGCCTTTCATCTGAATGCATGGCGTGCACCGGATGCCCGGGCGCATGCGCAGAAGCTAAATAGCTGTCACTTCATAAGCAGACAGGGGAGTGATTTAGTGAGCTTTTCCGGCCGCGTCACGTAACTGGGGAAACCCACAGATCTCAAGTACTGATTGCTTGTGGCCCCATGTACAAGCGCCATCGGGAGAATATCTCCTCAGAGTTCACAATAAACAATTCACCTCCATTCCCGTTACTATGCGTCTCCACGGGAACCAAAACACGCCGGCAAAACAGACTCAAAACAGACTCAACTGGCGAACGGAAAAGCTCACTAAATCTCTCCCCTATCTGCTTACGAAGTGACAGCTCTTTAGCTTCGGTGCATGTGCCCAGGTGTCCGGTGCACGCCATGCATTCAGATGAAAGTCGAACAGCTGATTTGGTGAGTCCACGCTCTTTTGTCCTATTGAAAAGCCATTTACTGTAATGTATGTTTGATATGTCCTGATGAAAGCTCAGTTTAGGGGCTGAAATGTCGACCACTTGGATCTACTTGAATAAAGAAGATTTATCTACTAAATCCAGGAGTGCCGATATTCTTGTGCAATATTAGCTATTATGTGACCAGAGCACCAGGTATTACATTTTTGAGTTGTAGTGCAAGAGCCTTGGATAAATTAGGCCAAGGCCTTGATTTATGAAGTATAAAACTTAACTTTTAATACATGGTGGATAAAATGATTTGACAATTCAGCTCCAATTCAGAGCTTTCATCAGGATGACAAAAGAATACAAATGACTACAAGGCAAATATATACAGTGCATAATCAATCATAAAATCATGTACTTACCACCTGCATGTGTGGATGCTCATCTGTATCTGAAACACACGTATCTGTGGGGCTCAGGCCTCACCACCAACCTGTTGCTGGAGGCAGATCAGTTGTGTTCCACTGCATTGCTACAGCAACTATTGAAATGTATACTGCTGATCCATATTGGCCGCCCCGCTGGACCAATTACCGAGGCAATCATCCCCAGCCAGCCAAGTCCACAGTGGCTGGGATGAAGTGAGCAAAAAGTCCCCACTGAAGATGCTGGTGATAAGCACATACATAGAGAGGTCCCTAAGGTCCTAATGTGGATTAAAATACAAGTGGATACAATAGAACTAAATAATCCGTTGCAACATAGAGCATATAGCAATTACAGCAGCAACATTTCCAAGTCAAGGATGTAGTGAATGCTTGACAAGATACAAAGTATACATTAGTGCTACAATGTTGACTCTGGGTTCTGTATTCTTGAGCTGCAAGTATTGAATTGTAAATTAGTAATATATGTCCATTATTTAAAAAAGCTTAGGAAATATTTAAAAAAGCACATATCTACATCAACACATAAGATAATTGTGACAAAAGGAACTTAAATAACTCAAAATAACAGCAGTTAAAAGAAAAAGAAACAACACAAAACCTGCTAGAGTGGAACACGGTGCCTACAAAATATTTACTAATAGTGATGTCCAGAACGGTTCGCTGGCGAATAGTTCCTGGCGAACATAGCTTGTTCGCGTTCGCCACGGATGGCGAACATATGCGATGTTCGGTCCGCCCCCTATTAGTCATCATTGAGTAAACTTTGACCCTGTACCTCACAGTCAGCAGACACATTCCAGCCAATCAGCAGCAGACCCCCCTCCCAGACCCTCCCACCTCCTAGACAGCATACAATTTAGATTAATTCTGAAGCTGAATTCATTTTTTTTATTTTTTGTGTATTTTTTTTGTGTGTTTGTGTTTATTATACATTATCCTCCATAGCCAGTAACCTGTGTTTATTATACATTATCCCCCATAGCCAGTAACCTGTGTTTATTATACATTATCCCCCCATAGCCAGTAACGTGTGTTTATTATACATTATCCTCCCATAGCCATTAACCTGAGTGTAATATAGAGATACTGTGTGTAATACAGAGATACTGAGTGTAATACAGGGATACAGTGTGTAATACAGGGATACAGTGTGTAATACAGAGATACTGGGTGTAATACAGGGATACAGTGTGCAATACAGGGATACAGTGTGTAATACAGAGATACTGAGTGTAATACAGGGATACTGTGTGTAATACAGGGATACTGTGTGTAATATAGAGATACTGAGTGTGATACAGGGATACTGAGTGTAATATAGAGATACTGTGTGTAATACAGAGATGCTGAGTGTAATACAGGGATACTGTGTGTAATATAGAGATACTGAGTGTAATACAGGGATACTGTGTGTAATATAGAGATACTGTGTGTAATACAGAGATACTGAGTGTAATACAGGGATACTGTGTGTAATACAGGGATAATGTGTGTAATACAGAGATACTGAGTGTAATACAGGGATACTGTGTGTAATACAGGGATAATGTGTGTAATATAGAGATACTGAGTGTAATACAGGGATACAGTGTGTAATACAGGGATACAGTGTGTAATAGAAACATAGAAACATAGAAACATAGAATGTGACGGCAGATAAGAACCATTCGGCCCATCTAGTCTGCCCAGTTTTCTAAATACTTTCATTAGTCCCTGGCCTTATCTTATAGTAAGGATAGCCTTATGCCTATCCCACGCATGCTTAAACTCCTTTACTGTGTTAACCTCTACCACTTCAGCTGGAAGGCTATTCCATGCATCCACTACCCTCTCAGTAAAGTAATACTTCCTGATATTATTTTTAAACCTTTGTCCCTCTAATTTAAGACTATGTCCTCTTGTTGTGGTAGTTTTTCTTCTTTTAAATATAGTCTCCTCCTTTACTGTGTTGATTCCCTTTATGTATTTAAATGTTTCTATCATATCCCCCCTGTCTCGTCTTTCCTCCAAGCTATACATGTTAAGATCCTTTAACCTTTCCTGGTAAGTTTTATCCTGCAATCCATGAACCAGTTTAGTAGCCCTTCTTTGAACTCTCTCTAAGGTATCAATATCCTTCTGAAGATAGGGTCTCCAGTACTGTGTACAGTACTCCAAGTGAGGTCTCACCAGTGTTCTGTACAATGGCATGAGCACTTCCCTCTTTCTACTGCTAATACCTCTCCCTATACAACCAAGCATTCTGCTAGCATTTCCTGCTGCTCTATTACATTGTCTGCCTACCTTTAAGTCATCAGAAATAATCACCCCTAAATCCCTTTCCTCAGATGTTGAGGTTAGGACTCTATCAAATATTTTGTACTCTACCCTTGGGTTTTTACGTCCAAGATGCATTATCTTGCACTTATCCACATTAAATGTCAGTTGCCACAACTCTGACCATTTTTCTAGTTTACCTAAATCATTTTCCATTTGGCTTATCCCTCCTGGAACATCAACCCTGTTACATATCTTAGTATCATCCGCAAAAAGACACACCTTACCATCAAGACCTTCTGCAATATCACTAATAAAAATATTAAAGAGAATGGGTCCAAGTACAGATCCCTGAGGTACCCCACTGGTGACAAGCCCAAGCTTCGAATATACTCCATTGACTACAACCCTCTGTTGCCTGTCACTCAGCCACTGCCTTACCCATTCAACAATACAGAGATACTGAGTGTAATACAGGGATACTGTGTGTAATATAGAGATACTGAGTGTAATACAGGGATACAGTGTATAATACAGGGATACTGTGTGTAATACAGAGATAATGTGTGTAATACAAGGACTATTGAGGAGGGGCAGTAAATGTACTATAATAGAATTAAGGGAGGAAGACATGGAGAGGGGGGCAGTAAATGTAATATAATAGAATTAATGGAGGAAGACATGGAGAGGGACATGGCACTAAAAGACTGTGTCCACTCCCCGTGTGAGTCAGGCTGGGGCTGCCGGGAGTGGACAAGGGGGAGATATGTGGCGGGACATCGCCACTAAGTGCCATGTCCACTGAGTATTCAGAGGTTTGGTTTTATATTTTGTGTCTCCAATATGTACTGTGATGGTTTTCCCTTGTGTATGTCTTGCTATTACGGCATTGCAGAACATTTAAAAGGTGACAGTTGACAGTTGACAGTTAACTCCTGGAGCCAGGGGCGGGCTGGGCCGGGGGGCAGGGAGGCAATTGCCCCCCAGGCCGCCCGAAATTATTTTAGGACCGGCCGCGGCGGGCCGGCCCTTTAAATGCTGCAGCCGCCGAGCGCTCTGTAAAGAGCGCTCAGACGGCTGCAGCTGCTTCTCCCTTCCCTCCCCTCCCCTGTAGGTGGCCGAGCTGGTCTCCGGTCCGCGGTCCCGGCCGGAGTGATGGGAAGGTGCACACTGAGTGTGCACTTCCTGTCAGTCCGGCCGGGTACAGGAAACAGAAACTCCTGTTCCGCGCGGAACAGGAGTTTCTGTTTCCTGTACCCGGCCGGACTGACAGGAAGGTGCACACTGAGCACCTTCCTATCACTCCGGCCGGGACCGCGGACTGGAGTGCAGCTCGGCCACCTACAGGGGAGGGGGTAAGAAGAAGGGGGGGGGGGGGAGAGAGAGTAAGAAGAGGGGAAGGGGGGGGAGAGTAAGAAGAGGGGAAGGGGGGGAGAGTAAAAAGAGGGGAAGGGGGGGGAGAGTAAAAAGAGGGGAAGGGGGGGGAGAGTAAAAAGAGGGGAAGGGGGGGGGAGAGTAAAAAGAGGGGAAGGGGGGGAGAGTAAAAAGAGGGGAAGGGGGAGAGTAAAAAGAGGGGAAGGGGGGGGAGAGTAAAAAGAGGGGAAGGGGGGGGGGAGAGTAAAAAGAGGGGAAGGGGGGAGAGTAAAAAGAGGGGGAGGGGGAGAGTAAAAAGAGGGGAAGGGGGGAGAGTAAAAAGAGGGGAAGGAGGGGGGAGAGTAAAAAGAGGGGAAGGGGGGGAGTAAAAAGAGGGGAAGAGGGGAGAGTAAAAAGAGGGGAAGGGGGAGAGTAAAAAGAGGGGAAGGGGGGAGAGTAAAAAGATGGGGGGAGAGTAAAAAGAGGGGAGGGGTAGAGTAAAAAGAGGGGAGGGGGGGAGTAAGAAGAGGGGAGGGGGGGAGAGTAAGAAGAGGGGAGGGGGGAGAGTAAGAAGAGGGGAGGGGGAGAGTAAGAAGAGGGGAGGGGGGAGAGTAAGAAGAGGGGAGGGGGAGAGTAAGAAAAGGGGGGGAGAGTAAGAAGAGGGGGGAGTAAGAAGAGGGGAGGGGGAGAGTAAGAAGAGGGGAGGGGGGAGAGTAAGAAGAGGGGAGGGGGGAGAGTAAGAAGAGGGGAGGGGGGAGAGTAAGAAGAAGGGAGGGGGGAGAGTAAGAAGAGGGGAGGGGGAGAGTAAGAAGAGGGGAGTGGGGAGTAAGAAGAAGGGGGAGTAATAAGAAGAAGGGGTAAGAAGAACAAGGGGGGGAGTAAGAAGAACACAGGGAGGAGGGGGGGTAAGAAGAACACAGGGGGGGTGAGAACACACAGAGGGAGGAGTGAGAAGAACACAGGGAGGGTGGAGGGGGGATGAGAAGAGCACAGGGAGGGTGGGTGAGTGTGAGAAGAGACCGCTAGGGGAGGGTTGGGGAGAGGAGAGGCCACTAAGGGGCAGGGGAGAGCTCTAAGGGACAGAAGGGACAGCTCTATAGGACAGGGGGCAAGACAGGGAGCTCTTTAACACTACGCGCACACACGCACACACACACACACACACACACACACACAATGCATCCCTATACATACACAGAAACACACAATGCACCCCTATACATACACAGAAACACACAATGCATCCCTATACATACACAGAGAAACACACAATGCATCCATTACACACATACACAATGCAACCCTTACAAACAAAGACAATGCATCATTTGCACACATACACAGAAACATACAATGCAAACCCTTACACACACATGCAAACACGCACACTGTTTTTCTTACATACACACAGAAACACAATGCATCTCTTACACTCAATGCACACACATACAGACACACACCTTGCATCCCTTATGCATACAAACACAGATTCACACAATGCATCCCTCACACACAACCAGAAACACATAATACATCCCTTATACACAAATACACACTGCTTCCACTACACACAAACACACTGCATCACCTGCACAAACTGGTATCCCTATACACTACATACCATAAGCACACATATTAGATAACACATAACACATCCCCTACACACTCCACTCCCTGTGAGCGAGCTCATGGGTGGGTGGAACATATAAAAGTGGACTTATGAGTGGGCCTTATGGGCATACTCACCGTCAGGCACTGGGGCCCAGACCTTGAGCTGTGTAAGAGGCCCCCAAAAAATGGAGCTGCTTCCAATTCTCCCAGAACGTTGAATTTTGTGACCACAGTTGCAAACAGCCTCCAGAGGTCCTGTTCTACACCAGACCAGTGGAGCCAAACTGCAGCCCATCATCATCCTCATCTAATTGTAAGTAGGCAATCTAGTATATTATTAGTGACACTAATCTATAATTTACTTCACATTAAAGGGACACTATAGCTTAATGAAGTGGTTCTGGTGTCTATAGCTGGTCCCTGCATGCTTTTTAATGTAAACACACACTGTGTGCAGCACTGGCGTAGTTCATATGGCAGATCATATAGGTGGGGCATTGTGATGTCACATGGGGGGGGGGGCGGCAAATTTATATTTTGTCTAGGGCGGCAAAAATCCTTGCACCGGCTCTGATCCTGGGCAGGTGCACCAGTCTACTGGTGACCCACAGGAGGGGAGTGCACTGATTGCACTGCACTCTCCTCCTGCCCAGACCTGTCTTGACCGCAGTGCAAGTGCCCTCTGCCCCTAATTTACAGTGGCTCACACTCACAACAAGCAGTGCCTGGAGCCCTTTGCAGAGATGGAAACAAAGAGGTTCTGCGGCAGCTGGCCGTCCTGCAAGCATTACATTAAACAGCTGTTCCCCATGCAGCCACAGGTGGCGTTGTGCTGGGAGGCTGTGATTACTCTTCACTTCCTCCCAGCCTACAGAGCAGCGCATGGGGGAGAGAGGAGGAGGCATGATTTAATCTTGAATAAATCCTCTAAGCAAACCTTTATAAATTTGGGGGGATCAGCTCTGTTTCCACAGTTTATTGGTGTTTACTCTCATCTCTGTATTAATATTGAGGGATGTCTAAGTAGTAACATCAGTGTGTGTCAGCAGGGCCAGCCGTTGGGGTGGGCAAGCTGTGCGGTCACGCAGGGTGCCATGACAACAGAGGCGCCCAGCGGCCAACACAGCTCACAAGTTGGGTACACCAGCATATTTAATTTAAACGATTCGCTGGCGGTCCACTGGTGCGCACCAGCAGTAGGTGCAGTCAGATCATATCCTCTCCCTCGTGGTTCCGGCGCTCAGTTAGTGAGTCAGAGCACAGGCTCAGAGATTCTCAGCCTGTGCTCTGACAACATTGAAAGTCAGAGCCGTGAAGGAGCGGGTATGGCAAAGAGCTACTGATTAGCATAACATCAATATCCGTTATAAAACCAGAAAAAGGTGGGCATGGATGGTGAACTGATTTGGTGGCGCAATGGGCCACTTGACTGGTTTTGCCCCCCAGGCCTAAGGCTGCCAGCCCTCCCCTGCCTGGAGCCGTGAATAAAAATTGTCAGTTGACTCCCAGGCTATGTGTCGTGTGGTCCTTGGGAATGGGAATTATGCTGTGTGTCCTGCCTTCTGTATGATGAATCCTGAGTACCAGCGGAGAGCACCACCCCCGGGTTAGCCCCCCCATTTGTTAGATCTTTGTTAGATCAGGTTTGATCAACGATTTTTTTTCGTTAGATCTACTTTAAATTATGCGATATTAACAATCATTGTCAGGGGGGGCTAACCCGTAGCCAGCCCCCCCTCAACAAAAATTTGTACAAAATTTTGTTGATTATGATAGCGCTACGTTAGATCAGGTTTGATCAGGCAAAATTTTTGTTAGATCTAGTCTAATTACTGAGATATTGCATATATAATTAGGGGGGGCTGGCCCCCCCTCAAGTGAAATTGTAATTTTTTTTAATTGATTTTGGTAGATATTCGTTAGATCAGGTAAGATCAACAGTTTTTTTCGTTAGATCTATCACGCAAGAGGCGGTATTCACTACTTAACTTTGTGGGCGTGACTACGGGTTAGCCCCCCCTCAAGTGAAATTTAATTTTTTTTTTATTGATTTTGGTAGATATTCGTTAGATCAGGTAAGATCAACAGTTTTTTTCGTTAGATCTATCACGCAAGAGGCGGTATTCACTACTTAACTTTGTGGGCGTGACTACGGGTTAGCCCCCCCTCAAGTGAAATTTAAATTTTTTTTAATTGATTTTGGTAGATATTCGTTATATCAGGTAAGATCAACAGTTTTTTTCGTTAGATCTATCACGCAAGAGGCGGTATTCACTACTTAACTTTGTGGGCGTGACTACGGGTTAGCCCCCCCCTCAAGTGAAATTTTAATATTTTTTAATTGATTTTGGTAGATATTCGTTAGATCAGGTAAGATCAACAGTTTTTTTCGTTAGATCTATCACGCAAAAGGCGGTATTCACAATCTTATTTTAATTTTGCACATAAATACCAGTAAATGTTCATATCAAGCCACAGGTGACATCATAATTTAGGGATTTGTTAACACAATGTGTAGATCATTTTCAATATTTCTTTTTTTTATTCTCTACATGCACAGTATTGAGGTGAGAAAGTCCAGCATATGCCCAGCCTGAAGTTATTAGTGATATTTGAATATGCATGTATAACCTGAGTAATGCTGTGTATGACTGTGTTAATAAAGGGCATGCAGTGTATGTCCGTGGTGTTGTATGTTTGTGGTAATACCGTATATACTCTAGTAAAATTATATTAATTGAATATTTATTTACAGTGTGTGTATAATGAATGCAGTGTGTGTATAATGAATGCAGTGTGTGTGTATGAATGCAGCGTGTGTGTATGAGTGCAGCGTGTGTGTATGAGTGCAGCGTGTGTGTATGAGTGCAGCGTGTGTATATGAGTGCAGCGTGTGTATATGAGTGCAGCGTGTGTATGAGTGCAGCGTGTGTGTATGAGTGCAGTGTGTGTGTGTGATATATGGCAGGGAGGGGGGCTCTCCTTCCTTGGTGGTCCAGTGGCATTGGCAGTTCAGTGAGGGGGGAGGGGGGCTGGCAGAGCTGTAACTTACCTCTCCTGCAGCTCCTGTCAGCTCCCTCCTCCTCCGCGCCGGTCCGTTCAGCACCTCGGTCAGCTCCCAATGTAAATCTCGCGAGAGTCTGTATTATGGCAATTTGCATTGCCATTATACAGACAGGGGGCTGTGGGGGCTGCAGAGCTGTAACTTACCTCTCCTGCAGCTCCTGTCAGCTCCCTCCTCCTCTAACAAAAAAACTGTTGATCTTACCTGATCTAACGAATATCTACCAAAATCAATAAAAAAAAATAAAAAATTCACTTGAGGGGGGGATAACCCGTAGTCACGCCCACAAAGTTAAGTAGTGAATACCGCCTCTTGCGTGATAGATCTAACGAAAAAAACTTTTGATGTTACCTGATCTAACGAATATCTACCAAAATCAATTAAAAAAAATTTTTATTTCACTTGAGGGGGGGCTAACCCGTAGATACGCCCACAAAGTTAAGTAGTGAATACCGCCTCTTGCGTGATAGATCTAACGAAAAAAACTGTTGATCTTACCTGATCTAACGAATATCTACCAAAATCAATTAAAAATATTAAAATTTCACTTAAGGGGGGGCTAACCCGTAGTCACGCCCACAAAGTTAAGTAGTGAATACCGCCTCTTGCGTGATAGATCTAACGAAAAAAACTGTTGATCTTACCTGATCTAATGAATATCTACCAAAATCAATTTAAAAAAATTTAAATTTCACTTGAGGGGGGGCTAATCCGTAGTCACGCCCACAAAGTTAAGTAGTGAATACCGCCTCTTGCGTGATAGATCTAACGAAAAAAACTGTTGATCTTACCTGATCTAACGAATATCTACCAAAATCAATTAAAAAATATTAAAATTTCACTTGAGGGGGGGCTAACCTGTAGTCACGCCCACAAAGTTAAGTAGTGAATACCGCCTCTTGCGTGATAGATCTAACGAAAAAAACTGTTGATCTTACCTGATCTAACGAATATCTACCAAAATCAATAAAAAAAAAAAAAAATTCACTTGAGGGGGGGCTAACCCGTAGTCACGCCCACAAAGTTAAGTAGTGAATACCGCCTCTTGCGTGATAGATCTAACGAAAAAAACTGTTCTAACGAATATCTACCAAAATCAATTTTAAAAAATTACAATTTCAGTTGAGGGGGGGCCAGCCCCCCCTAATTATATATGCAATATCTCAGTAATTAGACTAGATCTAACAAAAATTTTGCCTGATCAAACCTGATCTAACGTAGAGCTATCATAATCAACAACATTTTGTACACATTTTTGTTGAGGGGGGGCTGGCTACGGGTTAGCCCCCCCTGACAATGATTGTTAATATCGCATAATTTAAAGTAGATCTAACGAAAAAAATCGTTGATCAAACCTGATCTAACAAAGATCTAACAAATGGAATAATCTTTTGCTAAAATTCTCAAAATGGGGGGGCTAACCCGGGGGTGGTGCAGAGAGCCCTTGGATTAACCCCTGCTGCTCCGCTACAAGGCTCCCATTGGCCCACGTCATTCCAGCACCCCCACACACGAACGTTTTGGGGGCGTAGGCATGACCTGGGCCAATCACTGGTGTAACATTAGTGTACATAAAAAAAAAAAACTAGAAATTTGACTGTGAAATAATAGCAGTCAGTTTCCTTCACACGTGTGCGTTTCAGGGCCTGCCAGGGCACAGTGTCACACCAGTGCAACTCATATCTGGTGTAACAGTAGTGTACATTTTAAAAAAAAATACAGGGGGCTTGTTGTCACCTTTCGGGGACCCTTGGTGTTGTACATGGCTGGGTGGAGGAAGAGACCTTCAATGACATCAGTGAGGACAAGGAACGGGACATGGCTAGCTTGGTATCCAACCTTGTGCACATGGGGAGTTTGCGGTTGTGCAAATGGACTGTTTGCGGTTGTTTGCGGTGAGTTAAACGGGGAGTTTGGTCTGTCACTGTGAAGCGGGCGTAACCCTTACACTACCTGATCGATACAACATCATACCTGATGTTTAAAAGCACGTTATTCCAAACAATTTAGGAATGTTAGGTGATTTATGCCATTTATGGATTAAAACCAGACTCTGCATCAACTATGTAATTTTCCATGGGAGTTTTGCCATGGATCCCCCTCCGGCATGCCACAGTCCAGATGTTAGTCCCCTTGAAACAACTTTTCCATCACTATTGTGGCCAGAAAGAGTCCCTGTGGGTTTTAAAAGTCGCCTGCCTATTGAAGTCTATGGCGGTTCGCAGGGTGCGCCCGTTCGCGAACATTTGCGGAAATTCGTGTTCGCCATTCGCGAACCGAAAATGTTATGTTCGCAACATCACTATTTACTAATATTGGTGAGAAACCAAAAAGCAATAAGTGAGGACTGGATTATGTTGTTGTCAGGGCCGTCTTTAACGCGGGGCAAACGGGGCAGCTGCCCCGGGCCCAGTTGCTCCTGGGGGGCCACAGAGCAGCTGCTCTGTGGGCCCTGCGATTTGGGCAGCCCCCATGGACCAGGCGGTGTGCCCGCACACTAAGGAGGCCCCCAGGGTGGCCCATGCACTAAGGGCCACCCGGTGGGCATGTGTCAGCAGGGGCCCGGTCGGGCGCTGTGACGCTTAAACAGCGCGACCGGTCCCCTTCCTGAAATTGCTTTGCCCAGGGTCCTATTCATATTATAGTGGCCCTGGTTGTGGTGTAAAAAGAATGTCACCAGTATTTGTCATTGAGTGCATGCATCTCTAAACCAGGCCCGACCCTTTCTCTACACCATAGAAAGAGAGACAACAGACAATAGATTAAATATAAACCTGAAGAAACCAACTCAGTGTTCCTAGGAACTCTGAGGAGACAGGAAGTAAGTACATGGTTTTATGATTGATTATGCACTGTATATATTTGTCTTGTAGTCATTTGTATTCTATTGTCATCCTGATGAAAGCTCTGAATTGGAGCTGAATTGTCAGATCATTTTATCCACAATGTATTAAAAGTTAAGTGTTATACTTTCTAAATCAAGGCCTTGGAGTGCAGTCACTATTTGGATTGGTATACACTTTTGATTGTCCAGCACCAGGCATAAATTGTTTTTCTCTAGGAGTGCAAGCCTAGTATATACATATTATTTATATGGACTCCATGGGCAGGGGCCCTGCTGTGCACCTTAACCAAAACATTAAAGTGTACAAAACAGACCTGGTTTGCTTAAACATGAGAAACAATACAAAGTTGAAAGTGACTACAAAGAACACAGGGTTTATAAGTGGATAGACGGACAGACCAAGATTTGCACAACATCAGAAACCCACCAGAAAGCCAAGACAGTTTGCGATCGATCGTACGTTGGGAGAATTGAAATCAGACTCAGAACCATCTCATATTGCATCCAGACCAGCTGAACATAGCTCTTCTTTTATTGTTAATTGGAAAACAGTTTTTATAAAGTCCACTGAAGTTCCAGGATTCTTCATTGGGGGAGTGCCATTCCATCTATATTGCTGCAATGCCTATTAGAGCCTTTAAGGCTCTGAAATCGGTGCTTCCTAAACTCCTAAACAGTATAATGCAAGAGAGGTGTGTCTTACAGCAAGTGTTACACCCACTGAATACATGATTGATGCTCTCAGCAGGAGACTAGGGTAATGGGATTAAAATCAAAAGTGATTTATTTATTTTTCTTAAATTTGACCATTCTTATTGCATGGTCAAAAAGAGGTATGTACGTTCAATATTCAGTATTCAGTATTGACATCAATATATAATGGTATAATCGCTATGGTGATTCTTTCACTAATCCTAGTTTTGTTGATGTAGATTCCCATCCACCTCCAGGTTTTGGGTTATAACAGTCTGTCTGATGAAGTAAAGTAATATAATATACAGTGAGGGGAAAAGTATGTGATGCCATGCTGATTTTGAACGTTTGCCCACTGACAAATAAATGATAAGTCTATCATTTTAATGGTAGGTGTATTTATACAGTGAGAGACTTCCTAAAAGGAAGTCCTGAAAAACGCATGTCAAAAAAGTTATCAATTGATTTACATGTTAATGAGTGAAATAAGTATTTGACCCCTTCAACTTAGTACTTGGTGACAAAACGCTTGTTGGCAATCACAGAGGTCAGACATTTCTTGTAGTTGGCCACCAGGTTTGCACACATCTCAGGAGGGACTTTGTCCCACTCCTCTTTGCAGATCCTCTCCAAGTCATTAAGGTTTCGAGACTGACGTTTGGCAACTCGAACCACAGATTTTTTTATGTTATTAAAGTCTGGAGGCTGGCTAGGCCACTCCAGGACCTTAATGTGCTCCTTCTTGAGCCACTCCTTTTTTGCCTTGGCTGTGTGTTTTGGGTCATTGTCATGCTGGAATACTTATCCACAACCCATTTTCAATGCTCTGGCTGAGGGAAGGAGGTTCTCACCCAAAATTTGATGGTACGTGGCCCCGTCCATCGTCCATTTCATGTGGTGCAGAAAAACCAAAGCATAATGTTTCCACCTCCATGTTTGACGGTGGGGTTGGTGTTCTTGGGGTCACAGGCAGCATTCCTCCTCATCCAAACACGGTGTCAAGATCAAGACAGGGATCCAACACGCAGTGTACTAAAAACTATAAGACGTGTACCGGACCTTAGAGTGGCCGGACTAACGTCAAGTAACCAGAGAATGTTCAGGGGTGAGCCGAGGTCGAGGGAACGAGAAGACAGGTAAGAAAGAGTCAAGCCGAGTACAAGGATAGGAGAGGGAAGCAAGGTCAGGATACAAGCCAAGTCAATAACCGAAGAAACAATCAATATAAACGCACTGAGGGAACAGACAAGCTGAAACCACGACAGGGCAATGACTCACTGTAAGTGAGTACCTTTTATACCCTGCCTCTTTAATTGATGTCCACACCCCCAAAACGTCCTGGTTTGAGATTTCCGGCGGGTCGTGGCGGCATTGTGCCGCGTCATAAAAGGAGGTGGGGCTATCGCGGCCAGTGTCCAAAGTGCCAAAATTGCTGGAGGAGCAGGAGGCTTGAGTGGCAGGTACCGTGACACATGGCAAGTTGAGGTGATGCCAAAGAGTTTGATTTTGGTCTCATCTGACCACAACACTTTCACTCAGTTCTCCTCTGAATCATTCAGATGTTCATTAGCAAACTTTCTTGAGCAGGGAAACCTTGCGGGCGCTGCAGGATTTCAGTCCTTCACGGCGTAGTGCGTTGTCAATTATTTTCTTGGTGACTATGGTCCCAGCTGCCTTGAGATCATCAACAAGATCCTCCCGTGTAGTTCTGGGCTGATTCCTCACCGTTCTCATGATCATTGAAACTCCACTAGGTGAGATCTTGAATGGAGCACCAGACCGAGGGAGACTGACAGTTATTTTGTGTTTCTTCCATTTGCGAATAATCGTACCAACTGTTGTCACCTTCTCACCAAGCTGCTTGGCGATGGTCTTGTAGCTCATTCCAGCCTTGTGTAGGTCTACAATTTTGTCCCTGACATCCTTGGACAGCTCTTTGGCCTTGGCCATGGTGGAGAGTTTGGAATCTGATTGATTGATTGCTTTTGTGGACAGGTGTCTTTTATACAGGTAATATATAGGTAACAAGCTGAGATTAGGAGCACTCAATTTAAGAGAGTGCTCCTAATCTCAGCTTGTTACCTGTATAAAAGAAATCTAGGAGCCAGAAATTTTGCTGATTGATAGGGGATCAAATACTTATTTCACTCATTGACATGCAAATCAATTTATAACTTTTTTGACATGCGTTTTTCTGGATTTTTTTTGTTTTGTTATTCTGTCTCTCATTGTTAAATACACCTACCAATAAAATTATAGACTGATCATTTCATTGACAGTGGGCAAACCTTCAACATCAGCAGGGGATCAAATACTTTTTTCCCTCACTGTAACTAGGGGTCACTTAATAGGAAAAAAAAACTGTGAGGGCTAAAGGGGCAGAGAGAAGGGATAGAAGATCCTGGCCCTTCAGCAAATGTGATATTTTAACAATATTAACCCCTTCCCGACCGAGGACGTACTAGGTACGTCAGATAAAAAATGGTCCTTAATGACCGTGGACGTACCTAGTACATCCGCAAAGTACTACTTACTTACCCGATCACCGCTGTTTCCCCACTGGCAATCGGTGTTCCTCTCGTTCTGGGGGACTTTCTGACAACCCAGACAGTCCCCTCTCAGCAAATTAGGCCCCTGTGGGCCACCGGTCACATGGCCGCAATAGGCATTCATAGTGCTGCCTGCAAGGGGACTGCCTGAACTGATAGGCAGTCTCCCTGCATGTGTAAAATAAAAAAATATATATATGTTAATAAATAAAAATATAATTATATATGTGTGTGTATATATATATATATATATATATATATAAATACCTTGGTAGAGAGCACTCGTAGGACTTGTCGTGGTAAAAAAAAGTTGCTTTTATTCAGCAATCAAAAATCACAGTATGTCAGTGTCGACGTTTCAGTCCATCTGGACTTTTATCTGGTCTTGATAAAAGTCCAGATGGACTGAAACGTCGACACTGACATACTGTGATTTTTGATTGCTGAATAAATGCATCTTTTTAACCACAACAAGTCCTACGAGTGCTCTCTCTACCAAGGTATTTTTATATGATTAGCCGGAGGTTGCACCGAGGCATGGACAAGACTGGGAGCATTTGAGTGCGAGACACGAGAGTGCATATATATATATATATATATATATATATATATATATATATATATAATACATATTATTATAAAAAATAAATAATAATTAATTAAAAATAAATTTAAAAAATTTAAAAATAATAAAAACTTTTTTTAATTATATATATATATATATATATATATATACAGTTGCAAGAAAAAGTATGTGAACCCTTTGGAATGATATGGATTTCTTCACAAATTGGTCATAAAATGTGATCTGATCATCATCTAAGTCCCAACAATAGACAATCACAGTCTACTTAAACTAATAACACACACAGAATGAAATGTTGCCATGTTTTTATTGAACACACCATGTAAACATTCACAGTGCAGGTGGAAAAAGTATGTTTAGCATGACATAAGTTTTACATTAGAGTGTAATGTTAAGAGAAATATAAAGGCTAACTTTGTCCAGTGTTTGTGACTAAGTGTCTACTAAAAAAGACTTGACATACCCCATAATGAATACCTTGGGTTGTCTACTTTAAAAAAATGTGTACATGTGAGGTGTGATTCAGAGATTTATGACAGATAACAGTGTTACAATGTCACTATTGATAAATTTAAAAATATATTTTGAAACATCAATGTCCTACTTGTACTTGTAGGCCTATAACTTGCAACAAAAAAAGCTAAGAACATGTTACCATTGGGTATTTCTAAACTCAGGACAAAATTTTGAAACTATTTAGCATGGGTGTTTTTTGGCGGCTGTAGATGCGTAACAGATTTTGGGGGTCAAAGTTTGAAAAAGTGTGTTTTAAAAAAAAAAAAAATTCATAATATTTTATAATTTTTTTATAGTAAATTATATGGTATGATGAAATATTGGTATCTTTAAAAAGACCATTTAACGGCGAGAGAAACGGTATATAATATGTGTGGGTACAGTAAATGAGTAAAAGGAAAATTACTGCTAAACACAAACACTGCAGAAATGTAAAAACAGCCCTGGTCCTTAACGGTAAGAAAATTGAAAAACGATCTGGTCACTAAGGGGTTAAGGTATGAAACACTTAATTGTATAACATGGGTCTAACCAGATGGTTAGGAAACTGCAAACCTATGTGTTTCCTTCCCCTGCCGCTGCCCCCCTCTGCCGCACCCCTCCGCCCCCCGCCCGGGCCCCCGGTCTCCTTCTCCCTTCTCTCGTCCTTTCTGGCTACTGCGGGGCCAGGCGTCGTTGAAAGTCGTTTGATGTGGTTATCCTCGTCCAGTGAAACCAGCGTTTGGTGTATTGGTCTCTGTGTTTCGGAGTGTTTGCCTTTATATCTTCGTATTTCCTGGTGGTTTCTACCTCCTCCACCCATCTCGATATCGGGGGTATGTTTGCCTGCTTCCAATAAATGGGGATAATTGCTTTGGCTGCGTTCAGCAATCGCGGTATTACGGATCTACTGTACGTCTGCGTGGCCATGCTGGTATGATGGAGGAGAAAGGCTGCCGGGGACCTTGGGAGCATCTCGTCCGTTACTTCGTGTATTATGTCTCTAACCGTGTCCCAGAATGGCTTTAGCCATATGCATGACCACCAGACATGTAGAAATGTGCCTGCTTCCTCCCCGCATCTCCAGCAGATGTCTGGTATGTCTGGATTCCTAACGTGTAGTGCCGTTGGTGTCAAATACCATCTGGTGAGTATCTTGTAGGAGTTTTCTTGTAGGCGTGCTGAGCTTGGCGTTTTTTGTACCAGGGTAAAGCATTTGTCCCAGTCTGCTTCTGACATGGTCTCGTCAAGGTCTTCATCCCAGTTCCTTATGCAGGGCGGTGCCAATATGTATCTACTGGTGATCAGTATTGTGTATATCTGTGAGATGGCTCGGGGTGTTTCCGTGTCTTGTGTGCAGAGGCGTTCGAATTGTGTCGTCTCTCTCAACAGGGATGGTTTTTGCGGGATCGATCTGGTATATTGGGAGAGTTGTGCTCTAGCCAGTGTGTTTGAGAATGTGAGTGGTCTGTCCGGGAAGAGGTCCGTTAATGGCCGAATGTTGAACGGGTGCACGAGGACGTCCACTATGCGAGGAATTGCTAGGCGACCTGATGGGCCCGGTGTGGGGCCTGTCAGGGACCAGGAACCAGACAGAGACAGAAGTAGATGCAAACACACCTTTATTAATAAATAACAAATAAATAACAAAAGCAAAGTCCAGGAATCAAGCAGGGGTCAGTCACCAGAGCAGGTAGTCAGACAAGCCAGGATCAGGAGCACGGAGAGCAGCGGAGTCAGGAACAAGGCCGGAGTCAGGAACCAGGAGCAAACAGGAAACACAGGAACAAGGAGACTTCTGGGGAACAGGAAACCACGCAAGGGCAAGGAGGTTCTGGGCTTAGCTGCTTAAATAGGCAGAACTGATTAGCAGCAGGGTTGATTACTACTCACAGGTGAGTAACCGTGGCAACGAGCAGAAGGAGCTCATAGTGATTGCAGCTGAAACTCAATCACTGAAACAGAAAAGGGTTGCTGTTTAAAACAGCAAAGAAACCCTGACAGTACCTCCCCCTCAACAACTCCTCCCATCTCTGTTGGTGGGTCCGGGCTTCATGGGGAAGCGGGCGTGATAGGAACGAAGGAGGGATGGTGCATGGACATCAGAGGCTGGAACCCAGGAGCGTTCCTCTGGACCGTATCCTTTCCAGTGCACCAAGTATTGGATCTGTCCTCTGAAGACCCGTGAGTCAATGATGCTGCGTATATCATATTCCTCATGATTGTCAATCAGAACAGGACGTGGACGTGGCACTGAGGTGGTGTAGCGATTACAAACCAACGGTTTCAAGAGGGAAACATGGAAAACATTTGAGATGCGCATGTTAGCAGGAAGGTCAAGTGCGTAAGCTTCAGGGTTGACCCTTCGAAGTATACGAAATGGCCCAACGTATCGGGGTGCCAGTTTTTGTGAGGGAACACGGAGGCGTAGGTTGCGGGAAGACAGCCAGACCCTCTCTCCGACCTGATAGGTAGGTGCAGGAAGGCGTCTGCGGTCGGCCTGGAGTTTGTAGTTCTGCATTGCGCGTTGCAAAGAATTCTGAACCTGCACCCAAGTGGAACGGAGTTCCCTGAGATGTTCCTCCAATGCCGGTATCCCCTGTGGCAAGAACGTATCAGGTAACACGGACGGTTGAAACCCATAGTTTGCCAGGAATGGGGATAGCCGGGAGGAGGCATTAATCGCACTATTGTGGGCAAACTCCGCCCAGGGTAGCAGATCAGACCAGTTGTTCTGGTGGTCAGAAATGTAGCAACGCAGAAACTGTTCCAGTGTTTGGTTAGCTCGTTCCGCTGCACCATTGGATTGCGGGTGGTAGGCCGAGGAGAAGGAAAGCTGAATTCCCATTTGTGTACAAAAAGCTCTCCAAAATCTGGACACGAACTGGCTACCCCTATCTGAGACTATCACTTTGGGTAACCCATGCAAACGAAAGATCTCCCGAGCAAAAATTGTTGCAAGTTCCTGGGAAGTTGGTAGTTTTTTCAAGGGAATGCAATGCGACATCTTCGAGAATCGGTCAACAACCATGAGAACGACTGTATTGCCACGGGAGACCGGAAGATCTACGATAAAATCCATAGACAAGTGGGTCCAGGGTCGTTCACCATTAGGTATGGTTTGCAGGAGACCCACTGGAGGGCGTCGTGGGGTTTTATTTTGAGCGCACACAGGACAGGCAGCTACAAAAGCGGTGACATCCGAACGGAGACTAGGCCACCAAAATTGCCGAGAGACGGACCAGATTAACTGGTTTTTGCCTGGATGTCCAGCTGCTTTGGGGTCGTGATATGTACTCAATAGTTTCGTACGGAGGTTAATAAGTACAAAACAACGGCCATTAGGTTTCTCTGGAGGAGCATTACTTTGTGCAGCCAGAATCTCCTCGCCTAGGGGTGAGGTTAGGTTAGTACGGATGGTTGCCAGTATATGGTCCGGAGGAATCACAGGAGTAGGGGTTATCTCCTCTCTAGATGGAGGGGAGAACTGTCGAGACAAGGCATCAGCCCGAATGTTTTTAGTACCGGGCAAGTAAGAAACCACATAATTGAATCTTGATAGGAAGAGAGCCCATCTAGCTTGCCGGGGGGAAAGTCGCTTAGCTTCAGAAAGATATGTTAGATTCTTGTGGTCTGTGAGTATGAGGATTGGCACTGAAGTACCCTCAAGAAGGTGCCTCCATTCTTTGAGAGCTAAAATTATGGCTAGAAGTTCTCTATCACCAATCTGGTAATTGCATTCCGCCGGGTTAAATTTCCTCTAGAAATACCCGCACGGATGCCTGGAGCTCTCTGGGTTAGGACGTTGAGACAGGAGGGCGCCCACTCCTGTCTCAGACGCATCGACCTCAAGAATGAATGGTAAGGCAGGGTCAGGGTGTGCCAGTATAGGAGCAGCAGCAAAGGCGACTTTGAGAGACTCAAAGGCAGTAATGGCTTCCTGTGACCAATGCTGTGGATCAGCATCTCTCCTGGTCATGTCCGTGAGAGGTTTAACCAAGGAAGAAAAGTTGCGTATGAACTTCCGATAATAATTGGCGAAGCCCAGAAAACGTTGTTTAGAGCGAAGACCCGTAGGTCGAGGCCATTTTAGTACAGCCGAAAGTTTCTCCGGATCCATAGAGAATCCAGCATCTGAGATAACATATCCCAAGAATGTGACCTGTTTGCAGTGAAACTCACATTTCTCCAATTTGCAGAACAGATTATTTTCTCTAAGTCTCTGTAGAACACGAGAAACGTCTGCGTGATGGTTCTCGAGAGATGTGGAATGGATCAGAATATCATCAAGATAAACCACCACACATTGCTGCAGCATATCTCGCAGGACGTCATTTATAAATTCTTGGAAAACCGCCGGAGCATTGCAAAGACCAAAGGGCATTACTAGGTATTCGTAATGGCCGCTCCTGGTGTTAAATGCGGTTTTCCATTCGTGGTCCTCTTTTATCCGGACGAGATTATATGCCCCTCTCAGATCAAGTTTGGTGAAGATCGTTGCTCCCTTGAGGCGGTCAAATAATTCCGTGATTAATGGAATGGGGTAGGCATTCTTAATAGTAATGCGATTGAGACCCCTATAGTCGATACAGGGTCTCAACTCGCCATCTTTTTTCTTTACAAAGAAAAAGCCGGCCCCGGCAGCTGAAGATGACTTCCGAATAAAACCCTTAGACAGTGCATCGGTAACATACTCCTCCATGGCTCGATTCTCTGCTACAGACAGTGGGTAAATCCGGCCCCGGGAGGATTGGTACCCGGTTGGAGTTCGATACCACAGTCATACGGACGGTATGGTGGCAGAACGCTGGCTTGACCCTTGTCAAATACATCTTGGAATTCTTGGTACTCAGCGGGTAAGGAAGAGGCAGAACATGCGCCCAAAACTTTGACCGGTTTCTGGAGACAGGACAATGTGCATTGCTGGGACCATGATAATATCTCAGCTTTGCGCCAATCAATTGTGGGGTTATGCTTCTGTAACCAAGGGTATCCCAAAACAACCTGGTAATATGGAGAGGAAATGACCTGGAATTGGATCGTCTCATGATGTAGAGCCCCTACAGCCAGAGATATGGGCACGGTTTCTTGGGTCACGTGGGTTGGCTGTATTGGTCTGCCATCGATGGCTTCGAAGGCTAGTGGGAAGTTGCGAGACTGTAAGGGTATAGAGTGCTTTGCTGCAAATGCACAATCTATAAACAAGCCTGCGGCCCCAGAATCAAGAAATGCCCGGGTTTCAATGGATGAATCAGGCCAGGAGAGGATAACAGGCACCAAGGGTTTGCGCACACATATCTCTGGGTCTGCAGAAAGACCACCCAAGATCTGCCCCTGACAGTATCTTGGGTGCGGGCCCTTTGCCGGACGAATCGGGCAAAACTTTAACACGTGACCGTGGTGTCCGCAGTATAGGCACAGACCCTCCCTCCTCCTAAAGGCTCTCTCCTCGACCGAGAGGCGTGAGAAGCCTAACCGCCTTGGCTCCACACAGACAGAGGACTCAGGACCAAGATGCATGGGAGGTGAGGGAGGTGAGGGTGGGCAAGAAAAGCTCGGTGCCAAATTTACAAGAGGCCTCCGCAGGCGCTCCTTGGATGAGGATCTCTCTCGGAGTCTGATGTCAATGAGGGTGACAAATGATATCAGTTCCTCGAGATCTTTAGGTAATTCTCTGGCTGCAATCTCATTTTTAAACACATCGGAGAGACCCTGTGCAAAGGCAGCCACGAGAGTCTCGTTGTTCCAGCCACCCTCTGCTGCCATGGTACGGAATTCACTGGCATACTCGACAATAGTTTTTGTGCCCTGAGCATTAGACATGAGTAGTTCGGCAGTAGGGGTGGAGCGAGCTGGAATATCAAAAACCCTTTTGAAGGATGCAACAAATTCAGGGTAATTGTAAATAATAGGCTTCTCTGCCTCCCAGATAGGTTTTGCCCAAGCTAGGGCCTTTTCAGACAGCAAAGAAATCATGAAGTGAACTTTGTCACTGTCTGTAGGAAATGCCTGGGGCAGGGTTTCAAGGTATCCTTTAACCTGATTTATAAATTCTCTGCACTGTGCTGGGTTGCCCCCAAAATACTGAGGGAGCGGGGCAGACCCAGTCATTTCTCTAGCCGCTACAGGTTTGGAGGCTACAACCGGTGCTAGAACAGGAAGTGAGGCAGAGGCGGCCGCAATCGCAGGCTGGCCGGGTACTGGATCCAGATGGGCATACTGGTCCAAATGGTGGTTCTGCTGGTCCCACCGGGTAAATAGGTTAGGTATAGGTGTCTTGCCTGTACCATCTGTATTCATGGCCCTTGCGTAATGTCAGGGACCAGGAACCAGACAGAGACAGAAGTAGATGCAAACACACCTTTATTAATAAATAACAAATAAATAACAAAAGCAAAGTCCAGGAATCAAGCAGGGGTCAGTCACCAGAGCGGGTAGTCAGACAAGCCAGGATCAGGAGAACGGAGAGCAGCGGAGTCAGGAACAAGGCCGGAGTCAGGAACCAGGAGCAAACAGGAAACACAGGAACAAGGAGACTTCTGGGGAACAGGAAACCACGCAAGGGCAAGGAGGTTCTGGGCTTAGCTGCTTAAATAGGCAGAACTGATTAACAGCAGGGTTGATTACTACTCACAGGTGAGTAACCGTGGCAACGAGCAGAAGGAGCTCATAGTGATTGCAGCTGAAACTCAATCACTGAAACAGAAAAGGGTTGCTGTTTAAAACAGCAAAGAAACCCTGACAGGGCCATGGTCTCCCGCTGGGAAGTCCGGGTTTCCCCTTAGTGGCATCAGCGGGCCTGGGTCTGTCGTCAGGTATTGTTTTGGGCCCTGCCTGTGCCAGATCCTCATGGTTGCTGCCACGAAGGGGTTGGTGATGCGTTTGCGTCTGTACGCTGCCACGGGTATCCAGGGTAGTGTCCGGAGGTCGCAATTGATGGTGTCAGATTCCAGTTGGGTCCATAATTTTGTGCCGCTGGCTATCGTCCAGCTGATGACTCGTGTTAGGTGTGTTGCGTGATAGTATTTCTCAAAGTCGGGGAACGCCAGGCCCCCTCGGAGCTTGGGTAGGATTAACTGGGTGTGTGCTATGCGTGGGGACCTGCCTTTCCATATAAACATGGGGACCTCTGCCTTCAGTGCCTTGAAGAATGTTTGTGGGGCTAGTATCGGTACTGCTTGGAACACAAAAAGTAACTTGGGCAGTAATGTCATCGTGACTGTATTTATCCTTCCCAGCCATGAGATGTAGAAGGCGTTTCATCTATGTAGTTCCTCCATCACTTTTTTTAATATGGGAAGGTAGTTTTGTGTGTACAGGTCTGCTGGGTTGGGGGTGAGCCAAACCCCCAGGTATCGCATGCGGTGATCGCACTAGCGGTATGGGTGTTGCCTCTGAAGAGTTAGTCTGTCCGTGTGTTTGATGGTTAAGTTCAGTATCTCCTATTTTGAGTAATTATTTTTTAGGTTCGAGATCTGCCCGTATTCCTCGAATTCTTTCTGTATCGCTGGTAGGGAGGTTTGTGGGTTCGTGACCACGAATAGCATGTCGTCAGCGTACGCTAGCGTTTTGTGATGTGTGTTTCCTATCGTGAGCCCCTGGATGTCTGCATTGCGTCTGATCTTGTTTAGGAATGGCTCCAGTGTCAGCGCGAATAGTAATAGTGAAAGCGGGCAGCCTTGTCTGGTCCCGTTGTGGATTCGGAACGGGTCTGTCAGTGCGCCGTTAATCTTGATTCGCGCCGTCGGGCTGGTGTATAGCGCCTTCACCCAAATGCTGTATTTTGGTCCAATTCCTATGGCGTGGAGGGTTTCCATCATCATATCCCAGTCCACCCTGTCGAACGCCTTCTCTGCGTTATCTTATCATATTTGTGTTCTTATAGATTGCACACAATATATCATCTGTAGGAGTTCACAGTCTGATGCCATCACTTTTCGCCGTTCATTTTATATATTCACTAGATAGCATGTTTATTCACTTCACTATGTTCACTGTGCATTCATATTTCACACACTCCTATTTGATGTAATCTGTATATCTTACATTATCCTCCATATGTAGTATCTCTTAATCTATTTCACCACATAGCACACCACTTCACATGGTGTTTATTCTTAATCCACATCTATTTCAGTTCCTTTTTGCACAGCCCGGCTACACTGATCAAAACGCTTGTTATATGTATACACATTGCTTAGCAACGCGTTCCAGATACACGTCATCCAGTCTATCACGTGGTTTCTTTGGTGCACTTCCGGGTTTCGGGCGGCGAGCAGATCTCCTAAGCACTGATTTGGTAAGTTATCTTTATTATTTTTGTATATATACCTATCACCCACACTGTCTTGTTGATCTTGAAAAAAAACCTTTAGGGGTCGAAACGTCGATCAGGGAGTTCTTTTTTTGCACATGTAATTTGCACGAATCAACCAATGAAGATTTGAATCAAGACCTGTGATTGCACCTTTTTTCAAATTTTTGCTTTATATATCAACGCTGAGGTTTGCACCCAGGCACAAAAATAAATTTTGTTTCTTATATAGGGTGAGTGCCAAGGTTACCTTCCTTTCTTTTTTATATATATATATATATATATATATGTATATATATATATATATATATATATATATATATATATATATATATATAAAGATATATATATATATATGTATACACACATATAGAAATTTATAACATAACAGGTAATAAATATATTCAACCATGACAGGTGCATTTTGTGCTGAGGTATATTGCCATAGATCTCTTAAAAGATTTTAGAAATTAAGATTTGACTGTCTCCCTGAGGTTATTCCATAATTGCAGTGCTCTGTAGGAAAAAAGAGGATCGAACCACTTTATTTTTGTATTGCAGTATGCTAAATATTGCGCTAGTACTTGATCGGAGGTTATAGGAGGTGGGAACAGCCGGGGAGAGCATTCTACTCAGGTAGGGTGGGAGCTTCCCAGAAATGTTCTTATGCACAAGGCTGGAAAGATGAAGAGTGTGTCGGGATTCCAGCGACATACAGTTTAGCTCTTTTAACATGTCACAGTGGTGGGTAAAGTAATTTCATTCTAGTACAAAGTGGCAAATTATATAACATATTAAATTTATTAAGGGAGGTTTGCGGTGCGGGTGCATACACTACATCCCCATAAACAATGACCAGCATTAGCATTTGTTGCACTATCGGTTTCCTTACTGTAGGGCTTAGGCAGGATTTGTTTCTGTACAGGGCACCTAGTTTTGGGTAAAGTTTTGAAGAGATTGTTTTCAATGTGAAGGCCAAAGTACAGTGGATGTTTCTCCCTTACCACCCATTATCCCACATCCAACTGATCTGGTCCATCTATTTATCCTTTTTGAGATCCTACAATAAAGGCCTGTCTTCTTTAGCTGGACACAATAATCTCAACATACACATCAAAATGGCAAGGTAGCATCTAGCACCTTTTAGAAAATATTACAATACAGCCATTGCTGTCATAATAACAGTTATGTAAAATATGAGTATATTGTCAATCAAATATCATTGATCGTCAAGACATTAAAAACATCCTAGTTTCTAGCATATTTAAATTTAAGGAGATAGCAAGTGGCTGTGAAAAAATAGATACGAATGTGAAAGGGAAAGATGAAGAGGCAAGAGGTACATGAGGAAGTATGTTTCAAAGTAAGGTGAATGAAACAAGGATGATGTGGAAAGAGTAGGCGTATGATGGAAAAATAATTATAGGAGAGGAGAATCTTTCAAAAAACATAATTGAATGATGTATGAAAAGGCAGTGTGCATTGCCAGTAGCATTCTCACACCCATTGTATTGGAAATGTTATTTATCCCCTCTGTCAGAGAACTCACTAACTTCTCCTTGCTCCCCATTAGGCACAGGCGACTCAATCCCATCCAGATGAACATGTAGCCCCTCATTTTGTGAAGTTTTGCAAAATAAAGGACACTGTATACCTAAAGATATTAATCTTCCCAATATTTTTTATAAAGGATGAACGAATGAATAAAAAACAAAAATTGCAGTGTATGGAACATAATAGGGTAAATTACACCTATCACCTATTAACATCATCAATGCAACTGACTCATCAGTAATCAGTAATGTTCAAACTGTGATACTATGGAAACACCAGAGAAAGCACCAAGTATTTTTGTTATTATCTTACAATATCAGTTTGATGAACTCAAAGGGTCACTCCACTCTCACCTTGCAATTCTGCACTTGGTTCCTACTTGGTTCCTACTCCCATGCAGTCCTTCCTATTGTGTATTTATACCCTACTTCCTATTATACCCCACTTCAACCTATTGATCCTGTAACATTTTGTAATTGTCTTATTTATTGTTCAATTTTCCCCTTTATAATATTGTATAGAGATGCGGAATAGGTTGGCTCTATATAAAAGCCAATAACAATAATAATAATGGAATCATTAGATTTACAAATAAAATACATTTTCTGACTTTGGAGGCATAACCCGCAGTAAAATGGTACATCAGTTTTGGATGGTGACCACTCTGAAAACTGTTTTGTGAGTTCTACTGAACATGTGAAAACATTATCATTTGAGTATCGATGTTGAATTGTAATTTACCCCCCAGTTGTCTACGCACTGTTTACTGTACAACGTTAAACCAAAGAAATTCACTCAGTGACCTGGGAAATTGGGAAGAGCTGGAATTGTTTATGGGAGAGTGTAAGTACAATAAAATGAAAAGTGATACACTAATATAATATACATATATATTTATAGCTGCATGCATTAAATCAACTGTAATATTGTATCTGTTGCACAACCTGCTGTGACATGAGATTCTAGCATCATACGTTGATAGAGAATAGGCAAGGTGGGTGATATAGTGGATACAACCAATATCATCTTTCCTTCATTATTCTCTTCGTATGTAATGTGACTCCTAATTGCTGATTTTATGTTTGAGAATTACTGAGGCAGTAAATGCCCTGTCTCACTCAAAGACTGTTACAGAGCTAGTAAAATAAAACCTTAATCCCAGAGCAGCTGGGGCCTGTTTTCACTAATATCTGACATGTACCTTGGCCAAACGCCAGATCCAGTTGTACCCAACACTTTGCCTATCTTTGCTGTTACTGTTTACTAAATCCTACTTAAAGCTGATTTTAGTGTCCAAGGAGGGACGCTGCATGATCCCAAACGTTCAAATGCTAGAAACCAATTACACGTTTAATTAATCTCTGCTAATGATTCCACTTTTTTTTTGTTGCTTTAAATTAATGTCCCGTGCTGCTCCCCCTTGCTCAGTAGAGAGGACTCAGCAAATTCCTGACATCACCACTTAACAACTCCCTTTTTTGTAAGGGTGAGTATCCTCTTTCGGTGACTTCCTACAATTGAGTGTGAAACTTCCTTTTAGAGATAAAACATTTCCATCACTGAACACATCAGAGCAAAAATCAAGTCATTAAATAGTTTAAAAGTTTTTTTTCTTTTTCAGTAGTATGAAAAAATAGGTTGTATGCATATTATATATATATATATATATATATATATATATATATATATATATATATATATATTATTATTATTATTATTATTATTTCTTTTTTTCTGCTAGTGCTCCTTCTTTTTATTTTTTTTACAAAGTTCCTGTTGGTGTAAGTGTTGGTTTTGCTCTTGTAATGTGGAAGGAGATCTCTCCTTTGGCAGCCACAACGCTATTTTCTCTCCACTTTCCTTATTGCTACATTAAAGGATTGTTAAATTCTGTTAACAAATGGATTTATTTCATATGCAATAGAATATCGAGTCTAATTTAAACAAGTACATATAAAGTTAGTGCATTTGTCTGCTATACAGGTTACTACCATAAGAAGGCCTATATTTAAAGGGAGCTGGTGGTGCGAGGTCGATCCTTTTGATGTCAATTGATTGAATACATATAGCATTATTCACTAAAATGAAGTCAAATAGAATTTTACATTTTAGGTTAGAATAGCTGAACTGAAAACATGTATGACAGTGCAGGGTTACCCACACTGAAGTCTAAATTGTTGGGAATTTAAAAGAAATAAAAACTTAATTTAAAATTGTAGGTTAAAACAGACAAACTAAAAACAAAGGTGACTTGGACAATGTTTCCAATACAGCTATTTTATCTTTAATTCCTCTAGAATTCACTTTGAACACATTCTTTGGTGCAGGAGTCAGAATTTCAAGCTCTACATTACTAAAAATCTTTACTTCCCTCTAATGACCTGGAGGGTTCTTGGCACGCTCAGTAAGGGTTGAATTTCCAGTCGCCAGGGCTGCATTTTATTTGCCAATGGCTAATGGAATGTGTGAATTTCGCACCTTACTTTAGTGAATAATCATAATGAAATTATTTTCTAGTTCTGCATAAACATAAAAATTCACTTTCTAGTGAATCACCTTAATGGTGTCCTAACTCAATCAATGTCAAGCTAGAACTGTGGCTAATTAGAACATGCACTGATGAAAACAGACTAATGAGAAAGTCTACCTGAATGTCTAGTTGCAGGTAATAATGAAACAGCAATTAATTCAAAATAATAGGTATAAAGTTTCATGCAATATGATCTATAAGACTATTATCTTTTTATTTAAAGGGAAACTATAGTCACCTGAACAACTTTAGCTTAATTAAGCAGTTTTGGTGTATATAACATGCCCCTGCAGCTTCACTGCTCAATCCTTTGCCATTTAGCAGTTAAATCCCTTTGTTTATGAACCCTAGTCACACCTCCCTGCATGTGACTTGCACAGCCTTCCATAAACACTTCCTGTAAAGAGAGCCCTATTTAGGCTTTCTTTATTGCAAGTTCTTTTAATTAAGATTTTCTTATCCCCTGCTATGTTAATAGCTTGCTAGACCCTGCAAGAGCCTCCTGTATGTGATTAAAGTTCGATTTAAAGATTGAGATACAATTATTTAAGGTAAATTACATCTGTTTGAAAGTGAAACCAGTTTTTTTTTCATGCAGGCTGTGTCAATCATAGCCAGGGGAGGTGTGGCCAGGGCTGCATAAACAGAAACAAAGTGATTTAACTCCTAAATGACAGTGAATTGAGCAGTGAAATTGCAGGGGAATGATCTATACACTAAAACTGCTTTATTTAGCTAAAGTAATTTAGGTGACTATAGTGTTCCTTTAATGCAAAATGTGCAGTGTTCTGAAATTGGGTGCAAAAAAGGAAAGAGCAGTGTCACCAATGTGGTGTGCGTGCTGGTTGCACTGGTTTCCATAGTGACTGACATTTTTAGTAAATTTTAGACCACTTTTCTGAACACAACACTTTTTATACATAAGCCCCAATGTGCCATATACATTCATGGTATACATTTAATTGTTGCGCATATACACCTACAATGCAATCACTACCCTGTTGGTTTTTATGGGGAATATACCAAAGCTTCCATTAAAATGTATTTAGTTTAATACATTTACTATTTGTATTTGCTTATATAAGATCATACTTACTTAATGTGTTAGAATTTATGGGGGGGGAAATAGCATTAAAACATTGCTAATTTTTTTTGGCACCAATAAAGTAACATGTGTACTGTGTATTGTGTGTTTTCTTTTGCCACAAACATTTGCAGAATTTAATAAAAAATCTCATTATAAAAAATCTAAAATAGTGGAGATCTGTACCTTTGCATTGCTTGTTTTTTATTCTTTGTACACAAGTAACATCATATTTTAAAGTTCCATATATGCTGCTAAATGAAATGATAAAAAAGAAAGTAACTCGTAACTAATAAAAGAGTACACAGGCAGATAGACAGGCAGACAGACACATATGCACACACATGCAGAGAGAGATAGATTTAGCTATTTAAAGATACTGGTGCGCTCATACTGATTATATAAACGTGAGCCTTCTTGTTTACTGGTTAGCTGTGAATAAATGGTCTCAATTCATCTCATTAATTTTAACAAACCGGATTGCAGCAGCAATCACCATGTAGTTTGTTTCTGTCCAGTTGATAAATTCAGTATGATGACACCTTGCTCTGTGGTTGACCTCTTCAGCTACAATTAGATTAATTGCCTTTCTGTAATTGCTATCTGCACTGATTTGTAAATCCCTTTTCGCTGTTTCTAAAGACAATCTTTAGTCTTTCCAAATAAGATATTTTATATTCATATGTGACAGTGATAGTGTATATGTGCCATAGAATGTCAAAAATAACTTCAAATTCATATTGCCATCTTTAACCTATTGTCTAAAATTCCTCAATTTTTTAGATATTAAACTCACAGGCTTAGTTCCTTTTGTACAGGTATGTCTGTACTTTTTATTATTCAATTTTTTAAATATTTTTTTTAAAATAATTTTCCAATTATACAATTTACAAGAAAAAAAATAATATATAAAGAATTTAGACAGCTGGCATGGTGAATTCAATCTAAAAAAGTAAAAAACGTTGAACGTGTAAAGAATAAATTTCATGTTTCTTAAAATCTAATTCACATTAGTACCCCAAATTTGTGAGAGGAAAATAATAACTAAAAGACAAAAAAATTTAAACAATTCTTCAGTTAGTAGAAAAAACAAATGTATATACAAAGCAAAATTTAAGAATCATAAGGACCACCCAGATCCTAAATCAGATGGGTGGTAACTCTTTATTGTATTCATTATATACCCCTAATTGTGTGGCACTGCAGACAATGCTTGTGCTTTTTAATACCAAATAATAACAGACTATATGTTTCAAGTGTACATCCCTCAAAAACATAACAGCGCAATGAGAATATGGTATATGACGTAAGACAAAAATTATGAGTACCCTACATTTCAACAGGTTAACCAGTGTACACAACTAGAAAATATTCCATTCTTGGAAACTGGTAAAGAATAGACTTTAAAAACATGTTCTTAGGCCTCTTTCCATCCTTGTACCAATTCATTTAACATGACAAATATTATATTGCACTGTGTGACTGACAATTGTGTCCCCTGTCATTAATGTCAAGCACAAACTTTATTGTGTATGTAG
Organism: Pelobates fuscus; assembly: GCF_036172605.1. Taxonomy (NCBI): domain Eukaryota; kingdom Metazoa; phylum Chordata; class Amphibia; order Anura; family Pelobatidae; genus Pelobates; species Pelobates fuscus. Next base: position 230,475,693 of record NC_086318.1, read on the forward strand.
TATGCACAAAGAATGATTGGGTGTTCAGCAAACAGGAGAATGGAAGATGGCCCCATCAATGTCTATCAGATTTAGATATAGGGTGTCCTATGCTAGACAGCATGGATTGTTTCTGTACTGTATGCGCAGGTGCAGCAAAACAGGATAGGAGAAAAATGGAAAAATACCTGACAGCTGTGCACTTCTGCTACAACACTAAGATGATTGAGTCAAACTTTGGCATTAACAACATACACCCATATCCATTGATGCAAACTGAGCATTATTTTAAATGCCATAACCTATGTGTGTTTTGTTGCCATGTCACCCCGCACACATCCACTCAAGTTGATTCCATGAAGCTGACAATTAGCTCAGCGAACTCTAATGGCCCTACAGTCACTGGAGCTCAATCAAAAATAGCACCTTTGGAAGGTGGGTGAAGGAAAGATTTACAGCATGAATGTGCAGACTACAAACCTGCAGTATCATGTTAACATGCAGCAGAATGTTCCCCACATCTTGTAGAATTTACCCCACAAAGGATTCAAGCTGTTCTGTGTGGGGGATTAGGGAATAGGGGGATCTCACCCATTAGCTGGCCTTACAACTCATGCACCTGTAAGTACAGCATTTTCAAGTATTCCCTTCTACACCCTACATAAAATGGTATGTGTTCCACATTTAGTTGAAATGACTTGTCATGCAATAGTTCATTCATGCATACACATATACACACATATTCATATATATCTATTCACGTACATACACACTCATATACACACACACACACAAAAACATACACATTATCACCCACACACAACTATAAACTTGTTTTTTTTATATAATAAGGTCTGCTTAGTCTCCTTTTTTTCTAACTTCTAAATTTGCATGTGGACTCTCTTCCTGGTGACCAATGAGGAGCTGGTATTTCTCTGTGCACATGCTGAACAGAGATTTTAACAGATCGCTTGTTATCTTGCAACTCCATGTCGGGGTTTGAGTGATGTCAAGTTACAGTTCTTACCAAGAACCTTAGGTTAGCACCAGTGGGAGATCATCGATCACAATCAGTGTCACAATCTAATACCCCTACACAAAGAATTTGAAACCCTCTGAGGTGACCACAAATCAAATATTTGCAAATACAGAACTAAGACAAGTATACAAGAAATCAGAAATGTAAATTGGTAAGCCGGAATAGGCAAATAGCAAATACAGAATACAAAATATAGAACAATGTACTGTTGGGTACAAAGGGAAACCACACAAAGTCACTGAACACTTGAAAACACCTCTATTTTTATGTGCAGGGTATTTATGTCATAACCACGACCCAGAATGTGACAAGATGTCGAGAATGACGCAATTCTGAGTCATTAGCGTTATGACGTCAATGTAAGCACGTCACTTTATAAAAGAGGGCGTGAGAGCAGTATTTTGCATCAGAAACATCAGAAGATGAGCCAGCACCATGTGATCTGCATCAGGTAAGTACCAGTATAGGAAAACAAGCAAAGAACATTGGAACAGAAAAAAGCTTAGAGAAACTCAATAGATTCCCTCACTCAGGTCTCAAACTTGTGCCATTTCAGAGTGAACCTATATCATTTGCATATCACACTGATTCCACCCATAAGGTTAGTCTAGATCCAAAATGTCTGCAAGTTTGCTTTGCATGAAAGATACAGCAACCCTGGAAAATCGTTTCAGCCTTCTTTGAGCCTCATCAGCGAGATGTAGCTGATATCCCGCTAGTAACAGTAAGCACGGAGTACATGTCTGGCTTGCCCTATTAACTTACATAGACACTAGGCAAATGCGTAGAAGAAAAATCAGAGAACATGAGAACTCTGAGAACAGACAAAAGCTTAGAAAACTCATTAGCTTGCCCTTTGGTAAATCCATGCTCAGGTCTCAAACTAGTTTTTAAACTCAAACTAGTATCTGTATAGGCATCCTGACACTCTGCAAGACTAAGTGGACTAGTTTATACAAATTTCTGTGAATATGAACTTTTATTCTTTGCCTTTTCATTTTTCAAGAAAAATACTTTTGGTGGAAAGTTTAATGAGATATGTAGGATTTTCCTGTTTAAGGGTGAAGAAGCTTTACTGAAGTATGGGGGTAATTTGAGTGGCAAGAATGTAATGCATGAAATAGCCAAATGAATGGTGGTGAATCAGTCCACAACCTTACCAGCAACAAAAAGAAGCCTATTTTTCTGGCAGTCCAGTCCCTGATAAAGTATAATCAATCTTTGATACTAATCTGTCAAATTTACCTACACACAGATGTCTTATGGGTACAATGGCCATAAAGGATTTGATATGTTTATACATAATAAATAACTAAAGAAATAGAGGCAAAGTCTTACTCTATACCAGTGATGGCGAACCTATGACACGCGTGTCAAAGGTGACATGCCAAGGCATTTAGGGTGACACGCATTGTTTATGGACGGTCATCGCCCAAGAACAGTCAACACTCGCCGTGCTTACTTTGTACGCACTCCGGTTGATTCTTGCTTGCGTCCTTGCATGTACTTGCGTGTGATCGGGTTCCTTCATGGCAGACGGATGCACTCGATCAGGGTTGCCAGAGGAAGGAAACAGTGCTCGATGAGATATTCTGCGAGTCAGGCATTTGTTTTATAGCACCACAATCCATATATATTTGTTGTTTGTACGTAGTGTAGTGCTACAACACTGTTACAGAGGTAAGAAACTTAGTAACCTTTTATAGAAAATGCCTTTTTTAAATGCCGTGATTTTTATTTATTTATTTATTTATATATTTATTTATTGTTGCAGACCTGTGATGGAGAACCTCCTCCCCCCCCCCCCCCCCAAAAAAAAAGCAAGATTACATAATAAAGGTTGTAGTTGCAGTAGCCGACCCTTTCAAGACATATGGACCAAGATGTATGGCATTATCAACAGAATCAACAGGTTATTGTGCATACTGTGTAATGAAACGGTAGTAAGCAGAATGTGGAATATAAATAGACATTTTGAAACTAATCATTGCCAGCTTTGGAATTCAACCTACAGTGGAGATGTTCAATAATGTGAGATGGCTGAGCCGAGGAAAAGTACTTGAGCAATTTGTGGAGTGCTTTGTAGAAATTACGGTATTTCTTGAGGATGAGGATCCGGCAAATTTTCTTTAGATCAATGATTATAAGTGGGTCAGCACATTGATGTTTTTTACAGTTACAAGGTTTTGGCAAAAGTATTGACGTTATGTTTGGATACATAAAAGCTTTTAAAGGAAACTACAAGCGAGATGCAGAGACTAAAACTAAAGCATTTTCCGCGAGTAACAAAGTATTTTGAGAAGGCCAGCGCAACTGTACAAAATGAAATGGAGCCCATGTACATAAAGTACCAGCATATTGTAAACTTGTTTCTTGACCAGTACGGCGAAAGAGTAAATCAGTTTAGAAGCCTGGAACAGACAATGAAAATAATTAAGTATCCGGATGTAGTAGTCTGTAGTACTTTGGAATTAAATGGTTTCCAATGGATGCAAATTGATGATTTGGAGATGCAACTGGAGAATTTCAAGGGCTCAAGTGTTTGTCGACTTGAGGTCGAAAATTGAGAATCTGGAAAGGAATCGCTTGGAGAACAGAAAATTTGGAGTGCTTGGAACCGATTACCGGAGACTTTTAGCACCCTGAAAAATCTAACAATGGCTCTACTGACAATTTTTCCCTCTACGTACTTTTGGGAGACCTTATTCTCAGCGTTAAATAATATTAAAACCAATAAAAGAAACATATGAAACAGATTAAGTTAATTGTGCTTGCTTGGGCTTGAAATGTACGAAATACCAACCTTCAATTGAAGATTTAGCAAATGAAATTCAATAAACAAAAAAGTCACTAATGTAAAGAATTATTTGTTTTTGCTCTTTTAAGAAATAAATATATCAAAAATAGAACTCTTCAAGCATTCTCTTGCTTGTACCCAGTGGAACTAAAGTTTGATAACTCATATATTTTAAGCACCCTGTCCACTTAATCTAATAGGCAGTCCATTACCTCAGCAAGTTCAGGGCTTTTGTCCTAGCATACCATCTTTGAAATCAGCTAGCTACTAGTGTCCCTGACCCTGAACCTCATGCCTGCTTTATGTTAAGCCTAGCCTGCCTATGCCGCATGTTCCTAATGTTAGACAGGACTTCCCAGCATGTTTATTCACAGTTATCTCATATTTCTTTTCTGCTTTTGTGTTCAAAACATGTGCCTAACATGTGCCTAACTACCTCATAAGTCCAGCCATCTCCTCAGACATAAGCGTTATCCCCACGGCCGTCTTTAAAGCGGGGCAAAGGGGGAAGCTGCCCCGGGCCTACTCACTCCTAGGGGGCCCAAAGCAGCTACCCTGTGGGCCCCGCTATCCGCCCCAATTTTTTTTATTTGCCCCCTGGGCCCGCCGGTGCTGCAGCTGCACCGGGAGCCCACACACTAAGAGGGCCCGGTAGTGCGCTGTGGCCCTTTAACAGCGCGACCGGGCCCCCTTGTTTTACCGCAGCAGGCTGGGAGGAAGTGACTGCCGTGAGTCACTTCCTCCCAGATAGAGTGAAGCCGCGCGGGATGGAGGAGGAGGAGGCCGTCAGGAGGGAGCTGGAGTGCAGGAGCCCCACACTCCCAATGACCTCAGCCTGCCACTGGACCCCAGGGAACCCATAAGGTAGGCTGGAGGCTGGCTTTATAAATGTAAACTTTGCATGTGTGTGTGTGTCTTACTATGTGTGTATGTGTGTGAGTATGTCTGTCAGGGTGTCTGTGTGTGTGTGTCACCATTTCTGTGTGTGTGTCAGTATGTCTGTCAGTGTGTCAGTTTGTCTGTCAGGGTGTCTGTGTGTGTCAGTATGTCTGTGTGTCTTAGTATGTGTGTATGTGTGTGAGTATGTCTGTCAGGGTGTCTGTGTGTGTGTGTGTCACCATTTCTGTGTGTGTGTGTGTGTGTCTTAGTATGTCTGTCTGTGTGTGTCAGTATATCTGTGTGTGTCTTAGTATGTGTGTGAGTATGTCTTTCAGGGTGTCTGTGTGTGTCAGTATGTGTGTCTGTCTGTCAGGGTGTCTGTGTGTGTGTCACTATGTCTGTGTGTCACTATGTCTGTGTGTCAGTATATCTCTGTGTGTGTCAGTATGTGTCTGTGCATGTGTCAGTATGTCTGTGCGTGTGTCAGTATGTCTGTCAGGGTCTTTGTGTGCGTCAGTATGTCTCTGTGTGTCAGTATGTCTGTCTGTGTCAGTATGTCTGTGTGTGTCAGTATGTCTGTCTGTGCGTGTCAGTATGTCTGTCTGTGCATGTCAGTTTGTCCGTCAGTGTGCATGTCAGTTTGTCTGTCAGTATGTCAGTGTGTCAGTATGTCTGTCAGTGTGTAAAAATTTAAACTGTACATGTGTCAGTATGTCTGTGTATGTATGTCTATCAGGGTGTCTGTGTGTGTATCAGTATGTCTGTCAGTGTGTATCTCTGTTGTCAGTATGTATATCGGTGTATCTGTATTTAGTATATCTATGTTTCTCTATGTGGTCTGTGTGTATCTGCATGTTTTTCAGGTTGTGTATCCGCGTGTCTGTATGTGTGTCAGTGTGTGTATCTGTATGTTATCATTGTATGTATTTGTATGTTGTCAGTGTGTGTACCTGCATGTGTATATCTGTGTGCATCTGTATATAGTCAGTGTTTTTATCTGTGTATGCATGTGTGTCAGTATATGCATCAGTGTGTCTGAGTATCCATATGTGTCAGTGTTTGTATATATGTCTATGTATGTGTGTCAGGTTGTGTGTCTGTGTGTCTGTATGTGTTAGTGTGTGTATCTGTGTCAGTGTGTATCTGCATGTGTGTTAGTGTGAGTGTCAGTGTTTATGTCTGTGTATCTGCATGTGTTTCAGTGTGTGTGTGTGGCAATCTATGTGTACATGTGCATACATCTCATCATTATGGATATTTGTAGATGTGACACGGCACCCGAGTTAAGTTAGTTTTTTTTTTTACGAATTTTGGTTCACCATCACTGCTCTATACCTTATGGAAAATTCAGCTGCCACGTGTGTTTATATTTCCTTTTCTGTCTTTCCGTTTTTATCAGTTCAGGCGAGGATCTGAACATTCTATCCAGTGCATCCATCAGAACATTAAATAACTTGGTTTAAGCAGTCATCATTTTTGTCTACATGGCTTTCACACTTTACTATTGGGAAAAATGATCACAGCTGAATTAGATTGTTATATTAATGGCTTGCATAAAAGCTCTTCCAAAAAGTATTCCAAGCCAGCAATGAAAAAGATGTCATGGTATTTTAAATTTAAACAAGCCCTTCCACAGAAATGCATTATGTCATCACATCTGTTTAACCTTTAAACTCAGCAAACACTACAGTTAATGCATGACTGTCCATTCCAAATTAAAGTAGAATATCTAGCAAGTAAAAAGCTAGTTATTTGATATGCCAAGATGCAATGGTCTATATAATTATGTAATGTTTTTATGGCGGATACAGCAATGCCATTTTATTGACTCTGATATACTGTAAATACCTGTCACAAACAGATATTTTATAACATTCTCAATGGACTTAAAATTGATGGTGGATTACCTAAGTGAACAATAATAGTAAAGATCAAATACCCTGATAAGCCAATTGTATTAAAATCACCTGCCTAACATTGTGTAGGTCTTCATCCTGCTGCCAAAAAACTCTGATGTGTCAAGGTATGGACTCCACAAGACCTCTGAACATGGTCCTGTGGTATCTGGCACCAAGATATTAGCATCAGGACCTTTAATTCCTGCAAGTTATTAAGTGGGGTCTCCATGTATTGGATTTGTTGTTCCCGCAAATCCCACAGATGCTCAATCGGATTGAGATTTTAGCAACCTTCTTTCATTGCTCCATGGTCCAGTTCTGACACTCATGTCCTCATTGAAGGGGCTTTAGGTGGTGGACAGGGTTCATAATGAGCTCTCTGAGCGTTCTGCGGCTTTGCAGCCACATACGCAGCAAACTGCAATGCACTGTGTGTTCTTACACATTTCTATCATGGCCAGCATTACGTTTTTCAGAACTTTGAGCTACAGTGGCTCTTTGTGTATTCGGCCCAAACAGATTTGACCCCACCTCACAGAAGTTAATACAAAAAAAAAAAATCCAATTCACCTAACCCAAAACTAACGTCTTTCACTAAAGTTCAAATGGCCCCATATTGAATGGGGCAAAACCATCCAGCTGCAAAATCTGGACAATGTTTACATTATTTAACAATGTCTAGATTTTGCAATTCAAGCCCTGAACAGGCCTGAATTTAATACGGATTTTAAGTGTATCTGATGAAAGGTTGAAATCTAGACCCAGACCCCAAGGCTTCAGTTTTAGAAAAATACAAACTATTTGCCCATTGGGTACTAGTGCTAGTTAAAAACTATTGGTGGTGCACAAAGTTATGTGCTGGCAGTCCAGCACTTGCTAGCCAGTCACCATATTAAAGGATCACTATAGGCACCCAGACCACTTCAGCTTAATGAAGTGGTCTGGGTGCCTGATCCAGCTAGGGTTAACCCTTTTTTTGTATAAACATAGCAGTTTCAGAGAAACTGCTATGTTTATACTGAGGGGTAATCCAGCCTCTAGAGCCTCTAGTGGCTGTCTCATTGACAGCTGCTAGAGGCGCTTGCGTGCTTCTCACTGTGAAAAGACGCCAGCGTCCATAGGAAAGCATTGTAAATGCTTTCCTATGAATTGGCTGAATGCGTGCGCATTCAGCCTATGACGTCGCTAGGAAGGAGGAGAGGAGGAGGAAAGCTCCCCACCCGGCGCTGGAGAAAGGTAAGATTTTAACCCCTTCCTCTCTCCAGAGCCCGGCGGGAGGGGGACCCTGAGGGTGGGGGCACCCTCAGGGCACTATAGTGCCAGGAAAACGAGTATGTTTTCCTGGCACTATAGTGGTCCTTTAAATAGTGAATAAATAAAGCACATGGAGGTCAAAAGGAGCACCATTTTAGTATAAGGGAAATCTCCCTATGCCCCCACCTGTCATGTGGGTGAATATCTACTAAAAGTCTAAAACTAACAAGAGATTTGGCTTGCAGAGTGCTCTGATTGGTTGACTTACAAACCAGCCAGAGTGCTCTTGTTGTTATTGCACAAAGTGGGAAATTTTCCCATGTGATGCATTACCTTACATAGTGTGGGAGAGCCTTTATTAGGGATTTACCCACTTTGAGAATTCAGACTACGGCAAGCACTAATGGGGCAAAGATGGATTAATTTTATTTTGTTGCAGGTTTTGGATTTTTCAGTCTGGGAGACAGCCACTAGAGGCAGACTTAACCCTGCAATGTAGACATTCCTTTAAAACTGCAACAATTTACTTTGCAGGGCTAACGGGACAGGGAAACTGCACCTTTAATGAGAGGAAGTGCTCTGGGTGTCTGTAGTCAGGGCTGCCATCAGAGTGTGACAACTGTGACAATTGTCACAGGCCTGGTCCACTGGCTGCATGTATAGTGAAGAGGTGGTCTAGCAAACCCTATTTTTTACCTTCTAGCATCTCCTCTCCCCAACTCTTGCTAGTCCCCAGCCATCAGAGCTTTTCAATGTAACAATGCTCTGAGGCCTGGACTTGCGGGAGCTGGAAAGAGGAGCTGCCGGAATCTGAAAAACTGGACTCCCTCTTCACTATATAGGCGCCTGTAAATCTGCACAATGTGACTGGACCACTAGAAAGTGTAATGTACTCTCTCCTGGATATAAAAAGTTTTTTTTCCCCACAGAATAAAATTTAGATTATTCGGTCATTAACACTAGAATAATCTCTAATTTCGCAGCCCCTTGAAATGATCGCACGGGAATGTAAATATAATGGGACTAGCAACATCTGAATATACAATGCAGTGTAATATACAAGCAATGGCTTGGTATGGCTCGAGCAACAATGTATGCACACCATGAGTATGAGGGTTAATAAGTAAAGGGGTGTATATAAAAAATACCCCTTTCTGTCTCATTAGAGATATCTTTGCCAGAAGCTCAAGGAAGCAGGCTGAAGGGTCAGTGTTAGGACCCGCTTAGGGGGGTCTGCCTTGACGTTGGCAGGCGGGCATCCCTCCAATGGCCATTGGAGCAACTAAATGACCTCCATTTGTCTAAATATACATAGGGATTAAGGAGAAAGCGCAAGTAACATTTTCTTTTCTTTGGTTTTTACTATATATTGGGGCTGATGTGTGTTGTAGTCCTTGCTGCTTAAGCGCAGGACTTCTCTTTTTGTATTTGTATTTACTTTGTATCACACAGCCTGGTTACAATGCTGCTACCCATCCCATGTGTTCCCTATTAAGGGTTAATAAGTAAAGGGGTGTATATAAAAAATACCCCTTTCTGTCTCATTAGAGATATCTTTGCCAGAAGCTCAAGGAAGCAGGCTGAAGGGTCAGTGTTAGGACCCGCTTAGGGGGGTCTGCCTTGACGTTGGCAGGCGGGCATCCCTCCAATGGCCATTGGAGCAACTAAATGACCTCCATTTGTCTAAATATACATAGGGATTAAAGAGAAAGCGCAAGTAACATTTTCTTTTCTTTGGTTTTTACTATATATTGGGGCTGATGTGTGTTGTAGTTCTTGCTGCTTAAGCGCAGGACTTCTCTTTTTGTATTTGTATTTACTTTGTATCACACAGCCTGGTTACAATGCTGCTACCCATCCCATGTGTTCCCTATTAAGGGTTAATAAGTAAAGGGGTGTATATAAAAAATACCCCTTTCTGTCTCATTAGAGATATCTTTGCCAGAAGCTCAAGGAAGCAGGCTGAAGGGTCAGTGTTAGGACCCGCTTAGGGGGGTCTGCCTTGACGTTGGCAGGCGGGCATCCCTCCAATGGCCATTGGAGCAACTAAATGACCTCCATTTGTCTAAATATACATAGGGATTAAAGAGAAAGCGCAAGTAACATTTTCTTTTCTTTGGTTTTTACTATATATTGGGGCTGATGTGTGTTGTAGTTCTTGCTGCTTAAGCGCAGGACTTCTCTTTTTGTATTTGTATTTACTTTGTATCACACAGCCTGGTTACAATGCTGCTACCCATCCCATGTGTTCCCTATTAAGGGTTAATAAGTAAAGGGGTGTATATAAAAAATACCCCTTTCTGTCTCATTAGAGATATCTTTGCCAGAAGCTCAAGGAAGCAGGCTGAAGGGTCAGTGTTAGGACCCGCTTAGGGGGGTCTGCCTTGACGTTGGCAGGCGGGCATCCCTCCAATGGCCATTGGAGCAACTAAATGACCTCCATTTGTCTAAATATACATAGGGATTAAGGAAAAAGCGCAAGTAACATTTTCTTTTCTTTGGTTTTTACACCATGAGTATACTTGCATGCCTCCTAACATGTTGAATCTCTTGCTTATTGTTTAACAAATGTTACAAATGTTTATATTATTCTTACACTAAAGGTTTCAGCTCAATTCACCTCCTTATATTGGAGCCCACCTAGCCACCCACTTGGAAGAACGTTTCCAACACCCCACGGTACGACCAGAGTACCAGACCTACAGGTCCCCTGTACATACTCCCTGATCACCACCAACCCACCCACCCAACCTCCCCACATAAAACCCATGTTGCTTAGCGACACCTGCAGAACAACCCACTACACGCTGGCAAAACACCAACACCACGTACGCAACACACATCACCGCCAACACCATGATTATATACTCGCACAACACCAAAGGCCTCAACACCCCACATAAGAGGTGCATGCTATTGGAGGATTTAAAAAGAACCAAGGCAGACATAGTCTGTATACAACAAACCCACTTTGTTACAAACCGAACCCCCATGATTGCTACTAAAGACTACCCGGTACAATACCATGCAACGCACACGTCAAAATCAAGAGGAGTATCCATCTTACTACACAACTCATTAACCGTAGAAACGCTCAAAGTAAAGAAAGATCGCCAAGGAAGATACGTAATCATCCAATGCATCATAAATAATAACCCAATGACCTTAGTAAGCCTCTACAGCCCAAATGACCAACAGCGCAACTTCTTACACAAAGCCCTAAACAAAACACCGACAGACACAACAACCCCCTTGATCGTCTGCGGGGACCTTAATCATACTATGGATTTCCGCGCTGACTCAACCATACACTACGCTTAAAACAGACACCTCAAACTGAACAATACGAACAAAGCGCTCACAAAGCTTGTACAAGAATATGGTCTGTATGATGCATGGAGAACGAAACACCCCTCCGCAAGAGAATAATCGTTCTTCTCACAAGTACATAAAACCTACTCCAGAATTGACCATGTACTCATATCAGGCACAATACTCCCACAGATGGAAGAATGCAACATTGGCAGTATAGTGTGGTCTGACCACGCCCAGTGATCCTAACTATGCACAACCACTACCAACGTAGAGGGAAACCACCGTGGCGTCTCAACTACACACTACTACACGACAATATATACACAGCACAACTAGTGGACAATCTACAGAGCTACTTTCAACTAAATGGCAATTCAGAAATGTCACCCATCTCAGTTTGGCAAGCTCATAAAGCAGTCATGAGAGGCCAGTTGATCAGCCGAGCCTCCGAACTTCACCGTCAACGTAACAAAACACATATAGACCTCCTTAGGAGACTACGGGATGTCACAGCGCAACACCTCCTGAACCCGTCGGATACATATGCGGCAACCATCAAAGACATCACTAAACAAATCAACGTAAGGTCGCTTAAGAAAACAGCCTACATCCTTACCAAACTGAAGATGAACACATACACTCAAGGTAACAGGGCAGGGAAACACTTAGCTACCATACTCAGACAAAAACAGGCTAATTCCAAAATCCCATTCCTTCTTACCAATAAAGAGGATAAACTCCATAATCCACAAGAAATCAACGTCAACATGGCAGACTACTATCACTCCCTTTACAATCTCAACATAGACCCGACACTGCATCAGCCCAAGACGCCAGAGATAGAGGACTTCCTAACCTCTCACGACTGAACAACATTATGCCCTTAAACAGCCTATAACGACAGAAGAAATACTAGACACCATCCAATCCCTCCCACCAGGAAAGTCGCCAGGCCCAGATGGATTACCTAACTCATATTACAAACAATTCGCCCCCATAATAGTCCCGCACCTGAAAAAAGTTTTTCACCATGCTTTACAGACAGGGACACTGCCGAAAGAGATGCTTATGGCGCATATCGCAACCCTCCCCAAGCCAGGGAAAATACCAAATAGATGCCAAAACCTAAGGCCTATATCCCTGTTAAACACAGATGTAAAAATACTGGCCAAAATCTTCTCTAATAGGCTCACACAAATAATCCCCACAATCATAGGTGGCGAACAGGTGGGATTTGTGGGGGGCAGACAGGGAGCAGATGGCACGAGGAAAACCCTAAACATACTGTATGAGATGCAAAACAAAAAACCTCCCTGTGTCCTATTATCGCTAGACGCAGAAAAAGCCTTTGATAGGCTCCACTGGCCCTTCTTACTATCAGTCCTACGGAAATTTGGCTTCCCAACCCGTTCATTTCACTGGTCACTGCACTATACTCATCCCCAACGTCCCGAGTGGTAAATGGGGGATTCGTATGAAAACCATTCGCCATCTCCAATGGCTCTAGGCAAGGCTGCCCACTCTACCCACTACTTTACATTCTAGCGTTAGAACCCCTCGTCCAACTTATCCGCGAACACCCAGACATACAAGGGATTAGGGTGCATGACAGGGAACACAAAATGTCCCTCTTCGCAGACGACATCCTCTTGACCCTTGAACAACCACATGTGTCACTACTAGTGTTGTCGCGAACCCGGAATTTTCGGTTCGCGAACGGCGAACGCGAACTTCCGCAAATGTTCGCGAACCGGCAAACCGCGCGAACCGCCATTGACTTCAATGGGCAGGCGAATTTTAAAACCAACAGGGACTCTTTCTGGCCACAAAAGTGATGGAAAAGTTGTTTCAAGGGGACTAACACCTGGACTGTGGCATGCCGGAGGGGGATCCATGGCAAAACTCCCATGGAAAATTGCACAGTTGATGCAGAGTCTGCTTTTAATCCATAAAGGGCAGAAATCACCTAACATTGACACCTGTCCTCAAAGCCCAGCCCTGATACACACTGACACAGAGCAGAATAGAGACTGTTCCCCCTACATAAGGTCACTTGGCAGATATGGATTGACACCTGTCCTCAAAACCCCTGATACACACTGACACAGAGCAGAATAGGGACTGTTCCCCCTACATAGGGTCACTTGGCAGATATGGATTGACACCTATCCTAATGATCCCTGATACACACTGACACAGAGCAGAATAGAGACTGTTCCCCCTACATAGGGTCACTTGGCAGATATGGATTGACACCTATCCTAATGATCCCTGATACACACTGACACAGAGCAGAATAGAGACTGTTCCCCCTACATAGGGTCACTTGGCAGATATGGATTGACACCTGTCCTCAAAACCCCTGATACACACTGACACAGAGCAGAATAGAGACTGTTCCCCCTACATAGGGTCACTTGGCAGATATGGATTGACACCTATCCTAAGGATCCCTGATACACACTGACACAGAGCAGAATAGGGACTGTTCCTCCTACATAGGGTCACTTGGCAGATATGGATTGACACCTGTCCTAATGATCCCTGATACACACTGACACAGAGCAGAATAGGGACTGTTCCTCCTACATAGGGTCACTTGGCAGATATGGATTGACACCTATCCTAATGATCCCTGATACACACTGACACAGAGCAGAATAGAGACTGTTCCTCCTACATAGGGTCACTTGGCAGATATGGATTGACACCTGTCCTAATGATCCCTGATACACACTGACACAGAGCAGAATAGGGACTGTTCCTCCTACATAGGGTCACTTGGCAGATATGGATTGACACCTGTCCTAATGATCCCTGATACACACTGACACACAGCAGAATAGAGACTGTTCCTCCTACATAGGGTCACTTGGCAGATATGGATTGACACCTGTCCTAATGATCCCTGATACACACTGACACAGAGCAGAATAGGGACTGTTCCTCCTACATAGGGTCACTTGGCAGATATGGATTGACACCTATCCTAAGGATCCCTGATACACACTGACACAGAGCAGAATAGAGACTGTTCCTCCTACATAGGGTCACTTGGCAGATATGGATTGACACCTGTCCTAATGATCCCTGATACACACTGACACAGAGCAGAATAGAGACTGTTCCCCCTACATAGGGTCACTTGGCAGATATGGATTGACACCTATCCTAATGATCCCTGATACACACTGACACAGAGCAGAATAGAGACTGTTCCCCCTACATAGGGTCACTTGGCAGATATGGATTGACACCTATCCTAATGATCCCTGATACACACTGACACAGAGCAGAATAGGGACTGTTCCCCCTACATAGGGTCACTTGGCAGATATGGATTGACAAATCCCTGACAAACAGCTACCACATGCAAGGAAGGCATCAGGGGCGCAAATGACCCACTCCCGACGCGGGAAGGTAGTGACGACAAATAACAATACAGGACTCTTTAGAGGCCCTGTAATTGTAATCAGTCCACTTGAAATCCTTTAACTTTGATCAATTGGAGGGAAGTCTGGTGCAGAGCCACTGACCCATGCGCAGGGCCAGCCTTGGGCCTTTGGGCGCCCTGTGCAAGAAATCTCCCCGACGCGGGAAGGTAGTGACGACAAATAACAATACAGGACTCTTTAGAGGCCCTGTGATTGTAATCAGTCCACTTGAAATCCTTTAACTTTGATCAATTGGAGGGAAGTCTGGTGCAGAGCCACTGACCCATGCGCAGGGCCAGCCTTAGGCCTTTGGTCGCCCTGTGCAAGAAATCTTCCCGACGCGGGAAGGTAGTGACGACAAATAACAATACAGGACTCTTTAGAGGCCCTGTAATTGTAATCAGTCCACTTGCACCAGTGGGCCTAAAAATTAGGCATGTACACATGCCTGAAAAATTTGGTATTGTTGCAGCCGTTGCTGTAGCAGCATCCAGAAAAATTGATGTTTGTTTCACAGGCAGAAAGTGCCCTAAAACATGGTGGCTTGAACCCTAGTTGGTGGCGGATAAGTCACGCAAGTCAAACGTCATTCAGAGCTAAAATACAGCAGCGTGTGGACCATTTTTAGCCCAAGGCAGCTCATCTCATCAGGCCTTTTTTAATCGAATGTATCGCCCAGTGTCAGTCCCTTCGGGATCCATCCCTCATTCATCTTAATAAAGGTGAGGTAATCTAGACTTTTTTGACCTAGGCGACTTCTCTTCTCAGTGACAATACCTCCTGCTGCACTGAAGGTCCTTTCTGACAGGACACTTGAAGCGGGGCAGGCCAGAAGTTCTATCGCAAATTGGGATAGCTCAGGCCACAGGTCAAGCCTGCACACCCAGTAGTCAAGGGGTTCATCGCTCCTCAGAGTGTCGAACTTTTCAAGTTCAGGGTACGTGGCTTCTGAAAACTGGGCATTATTCTAGGGCAAAAGGGAATGACAGCACCACGACCACGACGGCCCCTGCGGGGTGGCCTGCCTCTGCCTGTCATTTTTTTGGGGATTTGTGGTACTATGCGTGCAAGCTACTGTGAGACCAGATATGATTGGCAATGTGCACTGGAACAGTGCTGCAGAGCACACACTGTAGGCCTGAGACACCCGCTTGAAGACAAGTAACTGCTCTTCAATCTATAACAGTGAAAAACTAATTTTGGTTGTAAAAGCACGCTATAGAGACACAAGATATGAGTGGCAACTGTCAAAGCACACTGGCACAGGTCTGCAGAGCACACGCTGAAGTAGGCCTGAGACACCCGCTTGAAGACAAGTAACTGCTATTCAATCTATAACAGTGAAAAACAAATTTTGTTTTTAAAAGCACGCTATAGAGACACCGGATATGATTGGCAATGTGCACTGGAACAGTGCTGCAGAGCACACAGTGTAGGCCTGAGACACCCGCTTGAAGACAAGTAACTGCTATTCAATCTATAACAGTGAAAAACAAATTTTGGTTGTAAAAGCACGCTATAGAGACACAAGATATGAGTGGCAACTGTCAAAGCACACTGGCACAGGTCTGCAGAGCACACGCTGAAGTAGGCCTGAAACACAGACGCTTGCAGACAACTAACTGCTCTTCTATTACAGTGAAAAAAAATTATTTCTTTTAAATCGAAAGCTTAACCAATTGTTAAAACAGATATGAGTGGTGGCACTGGGCTAATAGGCACAGTATCCAATGTGAACCTCACACAGAAGCTGGCAGGCAGGCAACTGCTCTTCTATTACAGTGAAAAAAATTATTTATTTTAAATCGAAAGCTTAACCAATTGTTAAAACAGATATGAGTGGTGGCACTGACTGTGCAAATGGGCAAGGCATCCAACCTCACACAGAAGCTGGCAGGCAGGCAACTGCTCTTCTATTACAGTGAAAAAAAATTATTTATTTTAAATCTAAAGCTTAACCGATTGTTAAAACAGATATGAGTGGTGGCACTGACTGTGCAAATGGGCAAGGCATCCAACCTCACACAGAAGCTGGCAGGCAGGCAACTGCTCTTCTATTACAGTGAAAAAAAATTATTTATTTTAAATCTAAAGCTTAACCAATTGTTAAAACAGATATGAGTGGTGGCACTGGGCAAGTGGGCACAGTATATGCTGTGAGCCTGACACACAGGCTGGCAGGCAGGCACCTGCAATTACATTACACAGGAAAAAAAAAAAAAAAAAAAAGCAGCCTGATGTTATAGCCCTAAAAAGGGCTTTTTGGGGTGCTGTCCTTACAGCAGAGATCAGATGAGTCCTTCAGGATTGTAGTGGACACTGAATACCCTAGCCTAGCTATCAATTTCCCTATGTAATCAGCAGCAGCTAAACTTTCCCTCCTCTCACTAAGCATGCATCTTCCGAATGAATCGAAAATGGATGCTGGGAGGGAGGTTGGAGGGTGTGGAAGGGAGGGAGTGCTGCTGATTGGCTGTAATGTGTCTGCTGACCGAGAGGCACAGGGTCAAAGTTTGCCCAATGATGACGAATAGGGGGCGGATCGAACTGCGCATGTGTCCGCCTGCCGCGGCGAACGCGAACAAGCTAATTTCGCCGGGAACTGTCCGCCGGCGGACAGTTCGGTACATCACTAGTCACTACCCAACTTACATAAAATCCTCTCCCAATACAGTCACTGCTCATACTATAAACTAAACATTGCAAAGACCCTAGCACTAGGAATAAACACCCGAACCCAATCCTGACAAACTTAAAAACAAACTTTAACTATGATTGGAGACAAAACCACATAAAGTTCCTGGGCAGGGCCGGCGCTACCTGTTAGGCGGACTAGGCAGCCGCCTAGGGCGCCCCTTGGGAAGGGGCACCGCCAGGAGCGCCGGCCCCCCTCATGCTGCAGCCGCCCGAGCGCTGGAGAGAGCCTCAGGCGGCTGCAGCTTTGCCCGGGCTGGTGCGTCCATGAGGGCGCACAGCCCGGGCGCAGCATGAGGAGAGGGTCTGAGAGGAGGGAAGCGCTCAGCGCTCCCTCCTGTCACTCCCTCACTGTAGCGTGGCCGAGCTCTGTATGGTCCGCGGGGACAGGGACCATACAGGGCTCGGCCACGCTACAACAGAGGTAGGGGAGGGTGGGGGGAATAAATTGAAAGGGGGGAATAAATTGACAGGGGGGGAATAAATTGAAAGGAAGTTGATCATATGATGTGGACCTCCTGAGGTAGAAAGTTGTAAGGTGTTGCATCACCCTGTAGTGTAGTCGACCTGGGAAGATGGCTTGAATTGAGGCTGACAGTAGGCCTATGACTCTTGCCAAGTTGCGGAGGTGGATGCGAGGAGAACCGAGGAGTCTCCGAATGTCCTTCTTTATTGTTTTTATTTTGGAGAGCGGGAGTTGGAGAACAGACTGAACAGAGTCTATCTAAAAACCCATGAAATTTATGGTCTGTGATGGAAGAAGAGAATCCTAGATTCTGTAGGAGTGCGGTGGTCATTTCAGTGTGATAGAGAGTCTGTGAGTCCAGAGCCATAATGAGGATGTCATCCAGATAGATGATGGACCTGACACCCTGAGATCATAGGAGGGCCATAACCGGTTTCATGGGTTTTGTGAAACACCATGGGGCGGATGAGAGCCCGAATGGGAGGCAAGTGAATTGCCAAAGTTTGTAATGAAGGGATTGAAGGTAACCTCGATGAGAGTCAGCAATTGGATTCGTGAGGTAGGCATCCTTGAGGTCGAAGCGGGAGAACCAGTCTCCCTCACAGAGTAGGTCGCGTAGAAGGTGTATCCCTTCCATCTTGAAGTGTTGATAAATGACAGATGGGTTTAGATATCGTAAATTGATAACTGGCCGAAATTCTCCGGTATTTTTCTTGACCAAGAATACATTGCTGATGTATTGGGGGGCCCCTGGAGGGTATGATGGCTCTTTTGACTCTGAGTTTGCAGAGTTCCGAATGTAGAGTCGCCTCTTCGGCTTGACTCATTCATAGAGGAAATTGTGTTTTTTCTTGATATAGGTCGGACATGAAATCTATGTGGAAACCTGATATCGTTTGAAGGATACAGGGATCTATAGTTAGTAGAGACCATTGAGGGAAAAATGGATTAGACGGCCTGCAATAGGTACACGAAAATAGGGAAAGTGAATTACCTGAAGCAGTTTGTCCGCAGAGAGAAGCAGATCCACGTCCTCTGATGGGACCTCTGCCAGGGAAGAGTTGTCTGTGATAAAGTTTGTATTGACCTGAGTTCCACTGTTCAGTGGGGCTCAGCCTGAAGCCAGTGAAGGCTTGTCTGGCGGTTGCTCATCCTCTATGGCGACCGGTTCTCCCATAAAAACGCTGTGAACGGAAAACTCTACAGAGGGAAGATTGGGCCTTATTGAGTGAATTAAAAATGGAAACGTGTTTATTCCGTTTCCTAATAAACATATCACCAAATAAAAGGTCATTAGCCTCTGGACCCAGTTCTTTTGAACCTAATTCTGCCAGCTTAGCATCTATCGTACATAGAACGCCCACTCGCACACCATGCGCATATCAGAAGGAAGAATTATCGGAAAGGGCTTCTTCCACTAGAATAAAAATTTCAGTAAGTGGTCCCACAATGTCGAGCAGTTTGTCTTGAATGGCTTTTAAGCCCTACTCTATGCCCTTGCGAGGGTCTTTGCCAGATTTGGTGAGAAATCTGACCAGGATAGGGTCAATCTCTGGTGTAAGAGCGACTTTATCAGGGATAATTGGTCATGGGCATTCGGCTCGGAGTTTATTCCTGACCTCTTTATCAAGAGGTTTGCAGAGCCATAATCTACAGAAAAGGGCAATTTGCACTGGTGTTGTCAATTCAGCTGAGCGTGGGTAGTAGGGGTGTGGGTGTGAGAAACGATTGTTTCCTTAACAAATTGCAAAGGGGTATGAATTTGGTTATCAAAATTGGTATCGTCATCAGAATAGCCTGCTTGGTATTCATCCATGATTTGTAAGTCGTGGGAAGTGGATCCCACTAAAGGGTCCAAATCATGGAGTCGTGGTAAGGTGGTCTTACTCAATCAAGGGTTTTTTCCGGCCGACATGCTATTGCCCTTCCAGGGGCGTTTGCGGGTTACCCTTCATTGTCTGAAGGAGTCTTAAATGTGCTGTAAATCAGGTTTAGGCTTGAGGGTAGGTTGCTCCTGTCGCAGCCATGGCCTTGGGAATTGTGTCCTCGATAGCAGAAAAAAGTCAGGCCTTAAGCTCAGCTGAAATAGAGGGGTCTGGTTGTTCAGCCATAATAAACAGTAAATTTGTGGGGGGTTGTAACTATATACACAACCTAATTGGGATCACCAAGAAATCAGAGGTGGATTCGGGGTTCACCCGGAATCAGTTGGGGTTAACCAGAACTGATGGTACGTGGGATATACCCAGAGGTACAATACTTTTTTTTTTTTTAAATGGGGTTAGCCACAACATACAAGCAAAGAGGGGTTCCAACAAAATATATACATAAAAGCAAACCAAACAGACAAACTGAAGTAATCAGTTTAATATAAAAAACTGTCAGCAGTAAAATAGTGGGGGTCACCCACTGACAAAGTAATGGTATGCAAACAGTGGGGGTCACCCACAATATAAGATGCAAACTTAAAACAAGGCAGACGAAATTAAATTGATTTGGTGACTATTTTAGAAATATATATATAAATTGTGAAAGGGAGAAATAAGTATTTGTGTCAATAGACACAACCATAAAGGTTATTGATACTGAGAAAAAAACCTACCTTGAATCTTTATTATAGGATGACTGATCCTGTAGAAAGCAACTTGTCCAGCCAGAAGTTGAAAAACTCGTTGAGGAAAAATGTCTGGAAAAAAGCTGCGTGGAATAGAGAGCCGTTTAAAATGGCCGCTGGCACGTTAGAAAGTGAGGGGAATGGGTGGTAACAACGGGGAAAAAACGGAGAGGGCGGGTGGCGCTGCGTGCTGTACATCAGTTGAGAAGCCCAGCAAGAACTGACAGGCAAGCTGGGCTGCTCGTTCCCCAAAGATGATGGAAAAAACTAGCAGAGGGGAAATAAAATCCCTGAAAGAACCCTTGAAGTAAAAGGGTCTCTCAAGCTAGGCATAAAACCAAGTATAAAATGAAAGGCAGGACAAGAAGTAGCATTAAGAGAAAAACTTCTATGCAAGTACAGATAATATAACAAAAATATATGCAAATAAGTTAAGTATAATATACAAATAGTAGGCAGTATAATTAAAATTGACTTAAAATTGACTCACCAGGGAGGAAAGCAGCAAAGAAAGAGGAAATGGGAGGAGCTTCACTACCCTTTGTTATAGATATCTGTCCTGTGATTGGTTGATTTTTAGCTATTTTGTTAACCATTTCTTTGCTGCTGGGAGGTTTGAGTAAAGAAAGTAAAGCAAATATGAAGCCTTTACATAAAATTAGCAACACAGTCCACAATACTTTTCAAATAGGAGAATATGGGACAGGTGAAATATGTTATAGGAAGGAGCACAATCCTTACAGCAGTAAATTAAGGAATAAGTTGATCCTGATGATAGGAACGGATATAATCACTTAGACTCCAATATAAGGAATAACTTGTATGAGCAATTATCAATGAAAGTTCTTAATAAAGCGAAAATGAAATCCCAGAGGCAGACTTTAGCATCCCTTACTTCCAATTAACTGCAGATAATGAACCGATTACAAATCCCAGTGTAGGAGAACTTATCTTGCTGGATAATGAGCTTGAGAGTCCTTCCTGGATAATGTGGATTTTGGTTCCTTGAAATATGAGGAGAGTGCAGGGATCCGAGGTGAAGTCTGTTCTTTTTTTTATATATATATATTCTTAATTTTTGTTGAAACATTTCCACTGGTTTTGGCATTAACATACAGTCTTCCAATGCATAAGAATAAAAACTAAACATGACATTAAGTATTAGTATACATGAGTCAATCTTGGTGGGGCGCCTTAACATCTCGGGGACTGTGAAAGATCAAGGAAGTGTATACATATAACAGCAAACATATATCACCCGGGTCGGTGTCTCACGCCATCTGCACCTGTAAATGTCAAGTGTATAATTTGGAGTGGCTCTCTAGCGGCCCATGGGGGCTTTAAGTTAACACCTTAAGGTAACATGCCTATCGCCCAAGGGGGCTTTAAAGTTTACAATGTGATAGGCTGCACCCATAGCTCCTGAGGGCTTTTAATTAATATAACGTGTCAGCGGTGGGTGGGGGCCATATATGGCCCCCACCCACCGTGCAGGGGTGGGGGCGGGGGGAGGACAGTAGTAGTAGTGTGTATCAGGGTCCCTGAGGACAGGTGTCAATCCATATCTGCCAAGTGACCCTATCTAGGGGGAACAGTCCCTATTCTGCTCTGTGTCAGTGTGTATCAGGGATCCTTAGGATAGGTGTCAATCAATATCTGCCAAGTGACCCTATGTAGGAGGAACAGTCCCTATTCTGCTCTGTGTCAGTGTGTATCAGGGATCCTTAGGATAGGTGTCAATCCATACCTGCCAAGTGACCCTATGTAGGGGGAACAGTCCCTATTCTGCTCTGTGTCAGTGTGTATCAGGGTCCCTGATGGGGACAGGTGTCAATCCATATCTGCCAAGTGACCCTATGTAGGGGGAACAGTCCCTATTCTGCTCTGTGTCAGTGTGTATCAGGGTCTCTAAGGACAGGTGTCAATCCATATTTGCCAAGTGACCCTATGTAAGGGGAACAGTCCCTATTCTGCTCTGTGTCAGTGTGTATCAGGGATCCTTAGGATAGGTGTCAATCCATATCTGCCAAGTGACCCTATGTTGGAGGAACAGTCCCTATTCTGCTCTGTGTCAGTGTGTATCAGGGATCCTTAAGATAGGTGTCAATCCATATCTGCCAAATGACCCTATGTAGGGGGAACAGTCCCTATTCTGCTCTGTATCAGTGTGTATCAGCGATCCATAGGATAGGTGTCAATCCATATCTGCCAAGTGACCCTATGTAGGGGGAACAGTCCCTATTCTGATACCGGAGAAACTGACAGAAGCCAAGCACAGAGAGATGGACACAGGTTTCTTCAGGAAGGAAGAGATTCTTTATTCGGTTCACCGATCGGGACTCAGAGGGACTAATGTTACCAAAAACAGCAAAGATCTGAGCACTGAATACATAGAGTACATTCCTTATATAGCACTGTAGCTCCTCCCACAATTAACTACGCCCACACATACCCTTAACCTATTCAATGAATAGAGTCTAAACTCATCCATCCGGTCTAACCACGTGGCTCATCTGAAACAAAGGAGAGGGACGCGTAATTCCAGTTCTACATTCCTGCACATGCTCAGTACAGTGATGACAGTATCTTAGCTACGTGTAACTAACTAACTGATACTACAAACACATGTACATACATATGCTTTGTTGCAATCTTAGCCTGCTAAACTTTTATTTTACTGGAATTACATCACATTCCCCCCTTTGATGCCTCTGATATTTCACAATTACTTGAGGCATCACTTAACCTTGGTTTGCATATACCTCAGGTTACCATGAACCAGACCAGACTTTTCTATGATGTGAATCCCTCAACACTCCTCTTCCTGCATTGGTTCTCCCTGATCTAGAGCCTCATATTTATATATGGCTATTATCTGTGCTGCAGCCTTTCTCTCTGCTATTTTTTCTATCAGGCTCTGCACTGACCTAACTACTAAAGGAATCAAACACGGTAGGAGAAGGCACAGCATCAAGATTAGCATGACTCCCCCTACCAATGCCTTGAGTCCTCCAAGCTGCTCATACCAGTTACCAAACCAACTACTCGGATTATACCCTTTCCATACTTG
Source organism: Pelobates fuscus (assembly GCF_036172605.1). NCBI lineage: Eukaryota > Metazoa > Chordata > Amphibia > Anura > Pelobatidae > Pelobates > Pelobates fuscus. The sequence continues at coordinate 230,499,132 of NC_086318.1, forward strand.
TGTAGGCACATGTGCTAATTTAACCATATGGCTAGTAAGCTCAGCTATTGCTTGCCCTTCGTCATCTATTTGAAGACAGCAATTGCTCAGGTTAAACTTCCCACATACACCTCCCTCTACTGCCAATAAGTAATCCAAGGCTAATCTATTTTGGTACACTGCTGTTCTCATCCTGGTATTATGCTTCGCTAGAAGATTGAGCGCTTGTGAGGTCTCATTAGTAATTATCTCAACCACCGCCTGTAACCTTATAATGCGGTTGAGCATATATATTGGGGTTCTATATCCAAAAGTACCATCCTCTGCCCAAGTGGCTGGCCCATAATAGTCTATAATACGCTGGGGAGGCCATTCATCATCTTCCCAGGCGCCTATCTCTATAGGTCCCCTTTTCTTCCTATGATTCACATCATACACTTTAACTCCCAAAGTCTCACCTGTTTCAATAGGCAACAAGGTTTGAGCATACCCAACACACATGCCCCTTCCCAGTCCTGTGGCAACTCCGAATAGGCCTTCTTACCACAGATCCAGTACAAATTTGCTGGGGCTTTCCAACTTGATGTGATGGATAAGTCAAACCATACGTCCTTTAAATTGGCATATCTTGCAAACAGGTTAGATGGTTCTGAGACATTTGAAGCCGACCACCAAGTTGTATTCTTTGTATCATCATCATACGCTTTTTGCCCTAGACAAGTTAGTTCTCCTACAGAAGTATTAAACATCATTCCTTTCCTTGCTATGCAAATATAACCTATGATGGAGGTTTTTAATCTCCACTCAGATTTACCTCTAACACTCATCTGATAATCAGCTTGTGAAGATATGAATTGTTCAACTGCCTCAGAACCGGACATTACCTCCTTTGCTTCCCAAGGCCATTGGTCTCCCATATTAGTACCTCCACACACATAGCAGTTGGTTACATTAAGACTACCAGCAATACTCTCAGCTAAATCTATGAACAGGTTTTTAGCGTTATGGGGAATCTTATTATCTATACTCATCTCTTCATAAAAAAATGGAATACCTGATGAGTTTGGGAGGTTACAGTATCGGTCTCTATCCCTATAAACAATATTGTCCCAGGGTCTAATCCCGTCCCATATATTTGAAACCCAAATAAGTTACCATATCTATCTAAGAATTGGTCAGGATTATTTATAAGCATATGGACTGGATTGCATTCCATAGACTTACAGTATGGATTGGTAGGCAACTTAGTAACAATCATATCCTTGTCTGCTGTCTGTCCCCAAGTTGCCCACCCCACACAAGACTAATATGGGCAAAAATTATATTCCCTATTTGGGCATCTCGGACTCACATACTTATTTTTACTACTGGGACAAATATATTTATCATTAGACCCATACGTTCTCTCCCATCTAAGATCCCCACATACATTCCACGGCTTTCTACCACTTGATATCACTTTACATGCATCAAATAGCAGAACACCCGAAGAATGTACGGTTTCTAACTCAGTTTTATTTATTAGGGTCCCCTGAGGATCTCCATTCCTGAGCGTCAACCAAATTGTACGAGGTTGATACTCTGGATTGAAGCACCTAGGTTCTCCTACTCCTAAATGGCATACACTATACTCTATATTTAGGTATCTACACCTAGACACATCACCTTTACACTCATATTGTGAATGCCAAATTAGGGTCTGGGAAATATGATTACCTGTTCTAGTAGTCTTAATGCAAACCTCACAGCTAGGAGTGTCCGTACCTCTACCTTCCTGTATATAAAAAGACATATAAATAAACATTATCATTAGCACATCTTTCGTCGGCTGCATCCTCAGTCTTCGTCCGTGCGATGGCACCTCAGCTTCCAGGATGTAAGGGCTGCAGGGAATGGAGTTCTGCTCGTCTTCACAGGAGTCCCTTCGAGACTTTCCTGGCTTTTAATAAAACGCTGGTGAGCGGACAGGCGTTATTATGGCCGTCTAAACACTCACTTACCAATCTCTGAAACAACAATAATTGTAATCCACAAGGTTTCCTCGTCACTCCGACTGAGTCGTGCGCTTTAACCAGATCTTGCAGTGATTCTCTGGATCTGTTGTAGCTTGCCAAGAATCTACTGCTGCTGGTTTAACCCTGGAGTGATGAATCCACGGAGTCACTTCAGCCACTTTTATTGCTGTAGGGGTAGACAAAAGAACAACATAAGGACCCCTCCACTTAGGTCCTAACGGTATATTATTCCACTCTTTAATCCACACTTGGTCTCCTGGATGGTAACTATGAACAGGGGGATAAATATTCACAGGTAATCTATCTTGTACCCATTTCTGTACCTCCTCCATAGTTTTACCCAACTCTACAACCTGCTGCCGGGTAATTCCTTCTCCCAACTGACTCAAATCCCCCCTTAAGTTACCAAGTACGGGAGGTGGACGCCCATACATGATTTCAAAAGGAGAGAGACCCATCCTTCTGGTAGGTGTACTTCGAATACGCAACAGAGCTATAGGCAAAAGCACATTCAACTTGAGTTGGGTTTCCTGACACATCTTTGCCAACTGATTCTTAATAGTTCTATTCATTCTTTCTACTTTACCAGAACTCTGAGGTCTATATGCTGTATGAAGTCTCCACTTAATACCAAGCATATGAGTCAATTGTTGTAGGCACTGGTGAACAAAGGCTGGACCATTATCCGATCCTATAGAGCAGGGTAGTCCATATCGGGGTATTATTTCTCGTATCAGGAATCGCACAACTTCTCCTGCTTTCTCTGTACGAGTAGGACATGCTTCTACCCAGCCTGAATAGGTGCACACAACTACTAGTAAGTAGCGATGTCCACCAGATTTAGGCATAACTGTATAGTCAATTTGTAGATCGGACATAGGGAGTCCCCCCATATACTGAACTCCTGGTGGCTTTACTGGTCCTTGCCTTGCATTATTTTTAGCACACGTTACACATCTTCGTACAATGGCTTGAGTTAAGTTGGACAATCTTGGTATGTAGAAATGTTTTCTGAGAGATTCTTCTGTACTATCTCTTCCAGAATGTGTCCCGTTGTGATAGTTTTGGACAATTTCTACCGCTAGTGATGCTGGAATAACTATTCTCCCATCTTCTAACTGATACCATTTGTTCTCCAGGTATTTTCCAGGTTCCGTCTCTAACCACTCTTCTTCTTGAGCTGTATAAACTGGAGTCCATTGAGACAGTGGAGACGGTATAAGAGCAGCTATATGTTCCACATATTCCTGTCTTCCTGATTCAGCGGCACGCTTAGCTGCATTATCTGCCATCCGATTTCCTTTGGTTACATCACCATCGCCTCTCAGATGCGCTCGACAATGTATAATACCAACTTCTTTTGGTTCCCATACTGCTTCCAATAGTTGTAGTATTTCATCTGCGTACTTGATTTCTTTGCCCTCTGAATTCAATAGTCCTCTTTCTTTATACAAAGCTCCGTGGGCATGAGTGGTTAAAAACGCATACTTGGAGTCCGTATAGATGTTTACTCTTAAAACTTCAGCCAATTGTAACGCCCGTGTTAGTGCTATCAATTCTGCCTTCTGTGCTGATGTTCCTTTTGACAGTGGCCGAGCTTCTATCACCTTGTCTATCGTTGTTACTGCATATCCTGCATAGCGAATCCCTTCTTTCACATAACTACTGCCGTCTGTATAATATTGGACATCAGGGTTCTGGATGGGAAAGTCACGAAGATCTGGTCTACTTGAAAATACTTCATCCATCACCTCCGAACAATCATGTTGACTTTCAGTAGGTTGTGGCAAAAGGGTAGCTGGATTTAAGGTATTGACAGTCTCTAAATGCACTCTTGGGTTTTCACACAACATTGCTTGATACTTGGTCATACGGCTGTTACTGAACCAATGATTGCCTTTGTAATCCAACAACGTCTGTACTGCGTGTGGGACTCGTACATAAAGTTCTTGACCCAGAGTGAGTTTATCGGCTTCAGCTACCAGCAGGGCGGCTGCAGCTACGGCTCTTAGACAAGGTGGAAGACCACTGGCCACTGCATCCAATTGCTTAGACATATAGGCAACAGGTCTTTGCCATGATCCCAAGTACTGTGTCAATACTCCCACAGCCATTCTTCTTTGCTCGTGTACATACAAGTAGAATGGTCGTGTGTGATCAGGTAGACCTAATGCTGGGGCACTCATCAAAGCCTTCTTCACATCTTCAAATGCCTTTTGCTGTTCTGGGGTCCATAGGAAGGGGTCGTGTTCTGTACCCTTGATAGCTGCATACAGAGGTTTCGCCAATATCGCATAACTGGGAATCCATATCCTACAGAAGCCTGCTGCCCCCAAGAACTCTCGCACTTGTCTTCTATTCTTGGGTATTGGTATTTGGCACACAGCTTCTTTTCTCTCTGGCCCCATTATTCTTTGACCTTCAGAGATATGGAATCCCAGATATTTGACAGTTGGCAGACACAACTGAGCCTTCTTCCTAGACACCTTGTATCCTGCCTTCCAGAGAATGTGTAGTAGATCGTGTGTTGCTTGCTGACATATTTCTCTTATAACTGCGGCTATCAACAAATCATCTACATATTGTAATAGTACACACTCTCCTGGGATGGACTTGAAATCCAGTAAGTCTTGACTTAAAGATGAACCAAATAGGGTAGGTGAATTTTTAAACCCTTGGGGCAGTCTTGTCCAAGTCATCTGGCGTTTCGAGCCCGTTACAGCATTTTCCCATTGGAATGCGAAGATACATTGGCTTTCTGCAGCAATTCGGAGGCAAAAGAAGGCATCTTTGAGGTCTAAGACTGTAAAATAGGTAGCCCCGCCCGGAATTAAAGCAAGCAGGTTATATGGATTGGGCACAACTGGGTGTATACTTACAACCGCATCATTGACTGCTCTCAAGTCCTGCACAGGGCGATACTCATCTGTACCGGGCTTTTGAACAGGCAGCAATGGGGTGTTCCAGGGGGGAGTACAGAATTTTAGGATACCATACCGTATGAACTTATCCAGATAAGATTGAATATTCTTCTTAGCCTTCTGCGGGATATGATATTGCCGTAGGCTCACTGGATAAACCCCAAGTTTTAGTTCAATTCGAATGGGTGGAATATTGCAGGCCAGTCCTGGTGGGTTGTTCTCTGCCCAAACTCCTGGTATGTTGAATAAGGATTCATCACTCCTAGGGTTTTGGCTAGTCAACGCTGTATAAAGTCGCCACTCTTCTTCCTTTGGTACTGATAATGTCATAATACCTGAAGGTCCATTAAACTTTAAAGATGTTGTTCCATTTGGTAGGAACGTTATCTGCGCTTGTAATTTTGATAGCAAATCCCGTCCCAGCAATTGGACTGGACATTCAGGCATATAAAGGAATTGATGTTTCACTACGTGGCCTCCCAATGCACATTGTCGACTTTTAACAACCGGTTTTGCAGCACTCCTTCCAGTTGCTCCTATTACGGTGATAGTTCTTCCAGATGGAGGAGCAACTAGGTCAGTCACCACCGAATGTTCAGCACCAGTATCAATCATGAATGCACTCCTTTTTCCCCCTATTGATACTTCGACCATAGGCTCCGCTCGACCAAGGGGGATGGAGCCCGGTCGGTATCAATAGTCATCCATGACCGTGTCAGCCAATCCTACAAAGTCCCTGTCTTCTCTATCGCGGGATCTCTGCGCTGCGGGATAATATCTATCTTCTCTTACACTTCCTCTATTACCATTACTCCCTCCGGGACCTCCTCTACCTCTCGCTCTACCTCTAAAGTTTCCATATCCTGCCCTGGGTTGGTCTCTCACATACTGCTCCCTTTTTGGACACTCGCTTCTCCAATGCCCTTCTTCTCTACAGTATGCACACTGATTCCTACTCAGGGGTTCCCTATTCCACTTGCTATCGCCTCTATCTGGTCCCCATCTGTCTACGCCTGTGATCGCTACCGCTAGCATGTCCGCCTTTTTACGCATCTTGCGCTCTTCCTCTTTCTGATTCCCTATTCATGTAAACTTTATTAGCTACCTCCATTAGTTGGGTGATGGACATTCCTACGAACCCTTCTAACTTTTGTAGCTTGTGCTTAATATCTCCGTAGGCTTGGCTGACAAAGGCAGAGTTTACCATTCGGGAATTCTCAGGGGCTTCCGGATTAAAGGGGGTATACAAGCGGTATGCCTCCAATAATCGGTCATAAAAGACACTTTTCTGTATCACCTCAGCCGTCTTAGACATATTTATAGCTTTCTTCCCTCCGGCTTTCATGCCAGCAATTATAGCGTCTCTGTAGGCTTTTAAATGAACCATATCTGCGCCATTAACATTCCATTCAGGATCAGCGTTAGGATAATGGGCTGTGGCCCATGCTGCTGGATTAGCTTGGTTTAATGTACGGGCTTCTTCTTCCAGCGCTTTAATGGCAGCTTGGTTTATCCTAGTCCTCTCCTCGTTGTTAAACAATGTCATTAGTAATTGCTGGCAATCAGCCCAAGTAGGATTATGCGTCTGGACTATTGAGGTGAACAGATCGGCCATGGCTTGTGGTTTGTCAGTGTATGAGGAATTATGGGTTTTCCAATTTAAGAGATCGGTAGTTGTGAACGGGACGTATACGAAGACTGAGTCAGCATATACCATTTGACCTTCATCATTAAGGTGTGCTGCGCCGGGAGCCAAACGAAGTGGCATTTGATAATGTCTAGGTTTTAGGGTACCAGTCAGTTGTCGGGTTAGTATAGGGGTTCGTTGAGGTGCGTCGGTTAGGGGTTCCAGTCGAGGGGTAGAAAAGCATGGGGATGTGGAAGCTTTATTGTGGGGAAGGTCAGTGAATAAAATAGAGGAAGCCTGACCGGAAGCTTGATATGGCGCCAAATCAGGATATGTGGGTTTAACGGGGGTTGGTACCGGAAGGGGAGGTTTAGTAATGAGGGGGATGGACTCTGAACTAGAGGAGGAAGTAGATGGGGACAACGGGGAAAGGGGTGTAGTGCTTCCTGTATCACTTCCTCTTCCTGTGGAGGAGGAGTAAGGGGGAGGCATAGGGGTCTCGGACTCAGGGGGCGTGTCCAAAATGGGCGTAACCATGGCCCTAGTGGACAAACGAGTCCTGGCCACCATGAGGCGACATTGCTCCTCGTGGCATACTCGGATCCATCTTGGCGAGTCGTTTACGGCCTGCCTCCAACAATCAATGTATGGAAACTGTCCATAAAGTTCAGGCCTACCTGATACAGCCACGTGTACACGCTGTACCAGATTTGGATCTAAACTGCCATGTGGCGGCCATGCGGCAACCAAAGTAGGCCATTCCCTAGTACACAATGTAATCAAACGTACAGAAGACATTTTAACCCCAAAATCACATTTTGTAAATTCCTTTTTAAAATGCTTTAACATGCATCCTAAGGAATCCAAAATCGTCGAGTCCGACGCGCCCATACTTAGCAATGGAGCGTCGTTTCCAACGAATACTACACACGCACTCTATTCAACGGTCACACCCGTTCCCTCGGCAACAGCACCACGTGGTACAGTTACCAAGTGAAACGTACACAATAAAAAACACTCAGGGAATTCCCATACACACACAGCTGTTACACCAGTCACTAAATAATAGATACTATGCCCTTTGGCGAAAAAGGAACACTATAGTCACCTAAATTACTTTAGCTAAATAAACCAGTTTTAGTGTATAGATCATTCCCCTGCAATTTCACTGCTCAATTCACTGTCATTTAGGAGTGAAATCACTTTGTTTCTGTTTATGCAGCCCTAGCCACACCTCCCCTGGCTATGATTGACAGAGCCTGCATGAAAAAAAAAACTGGTTTCACTTTCAAACAGATGTAATTTACCTTAAATAATTGTATCTGAATCTCTAAATTGAACTTTAATCACATACAGGAGGCTCTTGCAGGGTCTAGCGAGCTATTAACAAAGCAAGGGATAAGAAAATCTTAATTAAACAGAACTTGCAATAAAGAAAGCCTTAATAGGGCTCTCTTTACAGGAAGTGTTTATCGAAGGCTGTGCAAGTCACATGCAGGGAGGTGAGACTAAGGTTCATAGACAAAGGGATTTAACTCCTAAATGGCAGAGGATTGAGCAGTGAGGCTGCAGGGGCATGTTCTATACACCAAAATTGCTTCATTAAGCTAAAGTTGTTCAGGTGACTATATGTACCTTTAATGTGGTGCCTATAGCAAGGGGAAATGCAAGTGGAAACATGTATACAACAATTGAGAGCAAGCCAAGGTCGAGGGTTATTAAAAGGCAACAAAACAAATGAGTAAGCAATAAAATGTCAAGAATTTCCAAGATCGATATAATCAAATATGATTAAGGTGAAATTGCCAAAAAAAAGGGCACAAGAACAACAAATGCACTCTCAAGTATACAAATCCATGGCACTCAGTTGTCTGAAAAGTATGTTTCTGCGGGCAGGAATAAAAGCTTATTGGTCCGTGTCATAGCAGCGACATCAAAATGTGCAAGTATAGAAAGTTTGGAAATGACACAAATACTGATGCTTAGAAAAGACAGAGGGAAAGATTCCAACATTTAAAATTAGGGGTGGCAGATCATGATTTCTTTAGAACATATGAATTCAGCATTTATTTGGTAAAGTTCAGCCCTCAGATTAGTATTTCATGATCATCCCTTGATTTAGCAACACAATCCCTTATGTATTTTAGTGTGCAAATTGAAGATTATGTTAGCTTTAGTGTACTAATAATCTTAATTTTAGTAATGACAGGAGGCGAATATTTGCATATCTTTCTTTACTGAAAACTCCAGCAGCATAGTAACAGTAACAACCAATGAGAAAAAAGATATGCTTCCCATAAAAGGGTCTGTCTATGACATCATTTCCTCTTTCTTTGAGGCGAAAAAATAACAGTAAACATATAAACAGATCAAGTTAACAATTCAATAACATGGTAGTATGATAAACTTTGGAAGATCCATGATATGGCTGTGTTGAAGGTGATTCTTTATCCCGCAGTAGAGATTTTCACGCTGAAAGGAAAAGAAAAAGGTGAAAGGTTTCTGGCGTGGCAGTATGTCCGCATATCAAAACATTAATCTGAATATTAATGACTATTAGGTTGCCTAGTCTACAGTTAGATATAGTACTGTATAATACAACCTGAGACAATATGACAAAAACCCGCCATCTAATTGATGAAATCTGATAGGTTATACAATTCATACAATTCATACATGGTTAAAAAATAGCGTCTAGATCAGAAAATATATCGACAACCGTCAGTATGCTTACCTGAGCACTAATACCTGATCCCGTCAGATCCGAAAATAACCTGGGTGGGATACTATAGGGTGGGAAATATTCGCCTCCTGTCATTACTAAAATTAAGATTATTAGTACACTAAAGCTAACATAATCTTCAATTTTACCACATGACAGGAGGCTTCATATTTGCATTTTTAAAGCTTAGAGTTAATTAGTGTGAAGGAAGCATGAGATGTATGACGGAAATAGAACGTCCTGAAAGTACTTTCTCGTGACCAGTCTGCGCAGCGCATGATGTCGGTTAGGGAGGCGCCCGCCGTGAAGGCTTGGGATGCAGCCGCCCCTCTGACCGAGTGTGCGCCGAAATGAGCATCAATTCCTGCCAGCGATAGTAGCCAGCGAACCCATCTAGCCAGTGTGGTCGAAGACACCGGTCCATGAGGTCTTACGTAGGAAATCAACAGTTGGCCCTTCGAATTGTTTCGAAGGGGGGCTGTGCTTTCCGTATATCTCATCAGCGTCCTAACGACGCATAGTTTGGGATCTGATCCGAAGTACGGATATGATACAGAGGTGGAGTCCGATTTTGTCCGTCTTGTAATGGAGAAGGTAACTCCTTCTGGAGTGAGGGAGAAGCCGTCCACGTCGAATGCTCTAACGTCTGACACTCGTCGGAACGAGACGAGGCATAGCAACAGGGTTAGCTTGGCTGAAAGTTGCTTCAGTGACAGATAAGGGTTATCTGGCCAAGTCCTAAGAAAATCCAGCACCACGTTTACCTGCCATAGATTAGAGTATTTGGGTGCTGGTGGTCTCGTTAGTTTAGCGCCCCGTAGTAATCGGCATATTAGTGGATCTTGACCCACCGGTCTGCCTTGTACCGGGACGTGTGCCGCTGATATGGCTGATCTGATCACGTTGAGGGATCGGTAGGATCGCCCTAGCGTGAATAGATGGGCTAGGTAGTTAAGGATCAGTGTGATAGGGGCATTAAAGGGATCGGAGTCCCGTTCCATACACCAATCAGTCCAGGCTGCCCAAGCGGATATATAGCATTTCCTGGTGCCTGGAGCCCATGAGTCCCATAGGAGGTCTTTAGTCGATTGTGATAGGCCGTGTACCGCCCAGGAGCCCCTGAAATCGTCCAGGCCACCAGTTCTAGTTGTCCGTCCAGGATGAGGGGGTGTGGTTCTCCCCGAGGCCCTGTCAGAAGTAGTGGGAAGACAGGGAGTAGTAGGGGGTGTCCGTGGGACATCTCCAGGAGATCTGGGAACCACGGTTGGCTCTGCCAAAGGGGGGTAACCAGTATGAGAGAGATCCTGTGGGTGCGTACGTATCGTATTACTCGTGGTATCATGGAGAATGGTGGGAAGGCGTAGGCTCCTAGGGTGGGCCAGTCCTGTAAGAATGCGTCTGCGGCTTCGCCTTTCGGGTCTGGAAGCCAACTGTAGTATCTCGGAAGTTGATGATTGGTCCTGGAGGCAAATAAGTCTATTGTTAGCGGGCATGTCCCCCGTTGTAACTCTTGGAATATCTCCTTGTTGAGTTTCCAATCGCTGGTGTCTCGCCAGTGGCGTGAGAACCAATCCGCCGTCAGGTTGGAGATTCCTGGTAAGTATTCCGCCTGTAGTGTGATGTTCCGTCGCAGGCAGAAGCTGTAGATGTCCTTTGTGGCTTCTGTCAATGCTCGAGACTTCGCTCCTCCCAGGTGGTTGATATATTGTACCGCAGAGATGTTGTCCATGCGGAGCAGGATACAGCAATTCGACTTGTCCTTGGCCAGGCTGCGGATGGCGAAGGATCCTGCAATCCGTTCCAGACAGTTGATATGAAGGTTGGTCTCCTCCTCTTGCCATGGGCCTCCCGTGGAGGCGTCTGCGCAGTGAGCTCCCCATCCCCACAAGCTGGCGTCCGATTCCACGATGAAATCCGGGGATGATCGCCTTGCCATTTCAGGCTTGTATGTGCAGTAACCACCACCGAAGTTCCGTTCTCACTTCCGACGACAATGGGATCCAGTGGTCGTATGAGTGTCCGGTGCGCCGCTTTCAGTCGTTGCATGGCCCTGTAGTGTAGCGGGCCTGGGAAAATCGCCTGTATGGAGGAAGAGAGGAGCCCTACAATCCGGGCGAGCATCCTGAGTGGTAGTGTGTCCATCCTCAGAACCCGCCTGATCTCCTTCCTTATTGAGGCTATCTTTGCTGAGGGGAGGCGTAGGACACAGTCTTTCGAGTCTATTGCACTGACTGGGAAGGAGAGAGCGCCGATTTTTGTCTGTTCACTATGAAACCCAAAGATTCCAGTAAGTGAACGACAAATTTTGGCTGCAATCGTAGCCTGGAGGCCGATTCGCAGAAAATTAGCAAATCGTCCAGATATACGAGACATCGTATGCCTTGGGTTCGAATGTGAGCCATCACCGGTCTCAGGATCTTCGTGAAACACCACGGGGCCGAACTGAGACCGAATGGCAGGCATGTGAACTGGCACGTCCGTCCTCTCCACAGGAAACGGAGGAAACGTCGGTAGTGTACGTCTACTGGCACGGACAGGTACGCGTCTTTGAGGTCCAGACGTGTAAACCAGTCGTCTTTGATGAGGAGGTCCTGTAGCAGATGGATTCCTTCCATCTTGAAGTGTCTGTATACTACAAATGAGTTTAGTTGCCGGAGGTTGATAACCGGTCTGTAGTCGCCTGTTTTCTTTTTGACCAGGAAGATGTTGCTTATGAAGCCTCCTCCTTCTGGCGCGTATTGTACTGCGCCTTTCCTGAAGAGTGTGTGGATCTCCTCGTCTACCAAGTGCTCTTGTTCCTTTGACATGTGGATCGGAGGAGGGGTTCCGATCTGAATGGGATCCTCGAAGAAGTCTATGACGAAGCCTCGTACTGTCTGTAGTACCCAGGGGTCCTTGGTAATCAGCTCCCAGTTCTGAAAGAAAAGGGACAGGCTGCCTGCAATAAAATGCGAAACATTTTGGGGTGTATGTGAACTCACCATTGGAGAAACGGCCGCGTCCTCGGCCTCGAAATCCTCTAGATCTTCCGGTTCCTCGGGACGCATAGGGTCTCTGTGTCGTAGATGGGAAGAAGCTTTGGGTTTGTGAGAATGGTCTGGAACCTGAGGACCAAAAGCGGCTGGTGGCACGGTTCCGCTGCCGACCAGCCCTTCCAAAAACACCTCTTGTAGTTGGTGCATGAAAAACCTGTTTGAGTGAAGTTTGGGCCTTATTCAATGTGGTGAATAGGTTTACATGTTTCTTCAGTTCCGCGATGAAAGCATCGCCAAACAGTTGTCCTTGGGCTTTCGGTCCAAATTATTTCGCTCCGAGGTCCAGGAGCTTGCTATCGATGCGGATTAACGCTGATTTGCGTCTTTCCGTGCATAAGGCGGCGTTAGCGTTGCCCAACAGGCAGACCGATCTTTGAGCCCATTCCCGTATGATGTGAGGGTCTAGTTGGGAGCCCTGGCTGAGGGCTAGGTCTGCGAAGTAAAGTATTTTTGCGATGGGGCCGGGCAAGTCCAGCAATTTATCTTGTGCCGCCTTCATGCCTTTCTCTATGCCCTTACGGGGATCACGGCCCGAGCGGGACATGAATACCATCACTGTATTGTCGAACTCAGGCGTAAGTGCCACCTTATCGGGTAACAGGGGTCTGGGGGACTCGGCCCGGAGGCGTGCTCGCACTTCTCGTTCCAGCGGTTTCCGCAGCCAGAAGTGAATGAATCTTGTCAGGTGTTCTGGTAGGTTCCACTCGGAAGACCGCGGGTGTCGGATGGTACGCAGGTCGAAGAGTGGATTCCCTTGGTCATCCATAAATACTCCATCCCCGGCCATATCGGTGGGGGTACTGACATCTCTGTCTCTGTCGGTGGTGTCCAGAAAAGTCTCTTTAACATATCTCGAGGAGGTGGGAGGTAGGTCCTGCCACTCCTCCTCTTCGGAGACTGAGTCATCCCCTTGCCACTCGTCGATCACGTCTAGGGTGCGCGGCACATATGATTCCTCCTCATTGAAGTGGTTGGGGCGCGGGCAGTTGTCGGCCCGTGTCCTTGCTCCGTTTGACGGGTATTTTGCTCTTGGCCTTAGTGGACGGGGGGCTCGAAGTCTTGCGATGTCGCTTCATCTTGGGCATCTCCGAGCCAGCAGCTTCCATCCGTTCTGGGGGACTCATGTCGCCCTGACTTAGGGGTCTAGCCTTCAAGAGGGCTTTTTCAACAGATGCCGCTACTGCAGCATTAATCATGGCCTGAAGATCTTGACTGGCTTGTGTGTCCTCCATGATGTTTAGAGTGTTTCTCGTCCTGTTGGGCGATAATGAAAATCAGTGGAGGTAGTGGAGAAGAGTCAGTACCTGTAGTGACAGACTCTTGGTGCAACTGGGGGCCGCCCAGTTTTTAGTGAAATTTATTTAGAGAGGCGTATATGTATGGGCTGTCGCCTAATATAGAGGCCGCCTTCAGTTATGAGCTCAGTAGTGGTGTATGGATGGGTTCGCCACAGTTGTACACCAGAGCTGTATGCACGTTAAGTAAATAATCAGGGTTGGATGCCAGTGCAGTTAATACCATGTGCATATACTCGGGGTTCACCCCGGGTGGCGTGCCGTGGCAATCAGAGGACACCCACATAAGTTAATGGTCAGTGACCTTGCATGCATATCTGGGGGGTCACCCCAGGTGGTGTGCCATGGAAAAAGGCCCAGAGGACACCCACATAAATTTGTACTTTCAGGTACAGTGATATCATACGACCCGTGGCGGGTGCGGTAATGTGGTATGCCCTTGGAGGGTACAGTAGTGTAATATGACCCTGTAAAGGGTATGATATTAATATGCCTCTTTTTTAAAAAAAATTGTACAGTACCACAGTGATTGGTGGATTCCTGTAGATTGTAGCATGCAATATACACATATATATATATATAATCCTTGTGAGGTATGACAATATTCTTGCACATCCGTTTAATACCTCAGATATTTAAAAAACTTTAATGTGGTGAATACAGTAAAACATCCAATATATGCAGTATTACATAGAGTCCAAATGTATATATATAAGTATCGCTTTAAGGGTCTAGAGCAGAGATCGGGTGATTCCCGATCCGCTGAATCGAAGAGAGAGACGGCCGCCGAGGATCTCGCGGGTCGCGAGATCCAAGATGGCCGCCGGCCGCGAGTACCGCCGGCCGCGTGGATATCAGCTCGCGGTCGCGGGGAGAAGGCGCGGCGCGTGAAACAACCCCAACAGAATAACTACCTGGATACCCCTACCCATCCCTACACATGGAAAAAACGGATCGGTCCGCGTGGCAAGCGCGGCACGGGTAGCCGTGACGCCCGCGGACCAACCGGCAATAACGCAAGTAAAATATACAGATATGAGAAAAAGTGTAAATACAGAGAGGAGAAGTAGGGGAATAGGAGTAGAGAGCCAGGTGAACAGGGATTGTTTGGATAGGTACAAATATATAGAAAAAACAATTCAAGAGAGTAAGTTGACCCAGAGAGGTAAAAAATACTCTGACCTGTAGGCTGGAGCAGCAAAGAAAGAGGAAATGATGTCATAGACAGACCCTTTTATGGGCAGCATATCTTTTTTCTCATTGGTTGTTACTGTTACTATGCTGCTGGAGTTTTCAGTAAAGAAAGATATGCAAATATGAAGCCTCCTGTCATGTGGTAAAATTAGGCGTTTCTAAGCAGTTAGAACTGGATAAATAGTGGCTAAGATAACCATGAAATGATGACTTATTATGATCTGCTTTAAAGGCTCAGTGCAGGCGCCTTGTCCCAGAGTTTGATAGCAAAGCAGCAGTTTATTGCCATACTTGCCTGCTTCTTGAAGTAATTAGGACATTCCAGAACACCTAAAGGTCGTTTTCTGGTAAGCGATCTTATGATCCATATTTGTCTTAGAAATAGAACAACTGGAGATCAGTAAGGAAAATGCTGTTACCTGATTTCTAATCTCATCATGTACAATTGGCTTATTTGTTCTATTGATTTAAAGGGGATTAAGCAGTTTGCTATTTTAAAATTCACCGCAATCCCAGCATTCTCATTTAGAGGGACACTATAGGTACCCAGCTCATTGATGTGGTCTGCATGCAGTGTCTCAGGTCTTTTAAACCTGCAGTGGTAATTATTGCAGATTTTAACTTTCATGTAACCCTGTGAATCTCAATGTGATTCAGAGTCATAATGTGATTCAATTAGGGATAATCATGGGTCAAGATCAGGGCCAGCGCCACCTGTAAGGCGACCTAGGCAGCCACCTAGGTCGCACCTTAGCAGGGGGCGCCGGATCCCTGTGCCCGGAGTCCCCGCTGTGGCTCCTCATGCTGCGCCGCTGAGCGCTTTGGCAAGCCCCAGGCGGTGCAGTACTGCTGTATGGAGGGCAGGCCGGGTTTGAGTGACCGGCAGGAGGGAGGCGCAAAGCGCTCCTTCCTGCCGGTCTCTCAATGTAGCGTGGCCGGGCGGCGCGGAACGCGGGACAGGAACCTCTGTTTCCTGTACCCGGCCGCGGCGGAATGACAGGAAGTGCTCACTCAGTGTGCACTTCCCTTCAGTCCGCCGGCGGCCGGGTACAGGCAACAGAAGTTTCTGTCCCGCGTTCCGCGCCGCCCGGCCACACTACATAGGCAGGAAGGAAGAGGAGGGTAAGGACCATTAGGGAAGGGGGGGGAGCAAGGACCATAAGGGGAGGGGGGAGCAAGAACCATTAGGGTACTGGAGGGGGGGAGCAAGGACCATTAGGGGAGGGGGTGAGCAAGGATCATTAGGGGAGGGGAGCGGGGGAGTAAGGACCATTGGGGGGGGAGTAAGGACCATTAGGGGGGAGAGCAAGGACCATTAGGGGAGGGGGGAGAGCAAGGACCATTAGGGGGGGAGTAAGGACCATTAGGGGAGGGGGGGAGTAAGGACCATGAGGGAGGGGGGAGCAAGTACCATTAGGGGAGGGGGTAAGGACCATTAGGGGAGGGAAGGGGAGGTAAGGACCACTAGGGGAGGGGGGGAATAAGGACAACTAGGGGAGGGGAGGGGGTAAGGACCACTAGGGGAGGGGGGAGTAAGGACCACTGGGGGAGGTGGGGGGCAGTAAGGACCACTAAGGGGTTTGGGAGAGGGAGGACCACTAAGGGGGGGGAAGGACCACCAAAGGGGGTAAGGAGGGAGGACCACTAAGAGGGGGGGGGGATTACCACTAAGGGGGTGGGGGGAGGAGGGGAAGGTTTACTAAGGGGTTTGGGAGAGGGAGGACCACTAAGGTGAGGGATGGAGGACCACGAAGGGGGTGAGTGAGAAGACCACCAAGGGGGGACTGCAGAGGGACAGGGGGCCAAGGGAGCGCACTAAGGGACAGAAGGGGAGAACACGGAGGGACAGGAGGGAAGGGGACATTAATAATTGACAGGAGGGGAGAGCACTATGAAAATGTTTTAAAAAATAAAGAGCTGCTCCCCTCTCAGTCCATATCCTACCCCTAAAACCCTCTCTTTTACACTACACACACACACACACAGAAACATTCAATGCATTCCTACTCACACACAGACACACCCGAAACACACAATGCATCCCTTACGTTCACACAAACACTCATTCTCTTACACACAGAAACAAAATGCATCTCTTACACAATCAATGCACCCCTTACATACACACACTGCATTCAATTACATACACAGAAACACACCTTGCACCCCTTACACACACACACTCACACACAGAAACCTACAATGCATTCCTTACACGCAAACACACACTGCATCCCCTATAAACACAGACTACATCCCTTACACAAATTGGTATCCCTATACACTACATTCTATAAGAACACACACACATTGCATCCTCTACAATAACAAATAAAACATCCCCTACACACATACACTCCACTTCCTGTGAGAGAACTCATGGGTGGGCCATGTAGGTATTTATGGGTGGGCATTGTAGGCATACTCACGGTCAAGCCCTGGGGGCCAAGACCATGAGCTGTGTAAGGGGCCCGAAAAATGGAGCTGCTTCCTGTTCGTTAATTGTTGTGAGCACTGTTAAAAACAGTCTCCAGGGAGCCACTTCTACACCAGACCTGTGGAGCCAGACTGAGCCCACCATCAGCCTCTTGTCCTCATCTGGTGGTAAGTAGGCAATCCAATATATTATTAGTGGCACTAATCTCACATTAAATGGATACTATAGTCACCAGAAGCACTACAGCATAATGTAGTGGTTCTGGTGTCTATAGCCTGTGCCTGTAAGCTTTTTAATGTAAACACACTGTCTTTTCAGATAAAAGACACTTTGTGAAGACTGGCGTTGGCCCATATGGCAGAGCATATGGGGGTGGGGGGCAAATTTTTTTTTGCCTAGGGCGGCAAAAATCCTTGCACCGGCCCTGGTCAAGATTAGCATAGATTCAGCAGAGCCATGCTTTTTAACAATCGGAAGCATGATCTGCTGCGCTGGTGTGGGCAGGCCACAATGGGACAGCAAGAAACTACGGGCCTATCCAGAAAAGTGACATGTCAGCCTGCATTTGTGAACCTAGAGTGACTGACATTAGCAGGTATGGAAATGCCTTATAGGAGGAGCAAAGATAGCACTTAGTGATGCACATAGTATAACAGCTCATGCATACAACATAAATTTGCTCTGGGCCTCAGAAATATTCTGATTGGGGCCCTAGATACTTTTACCATGGTGTAAAGAATCCAACACAGCTTTTTTCTGCTAGTAGAAACCATGGCTGGACTGGCCCACAGGGATACCGGAAAATTTCCCGGTAGACCGTGGCACCTGGGGTTTGCACAGCTCTGATTGTTCCCTCTTATAGAGAGGGAGCCCTGCGGCCGGTTTCAGTAATCCGATAGTTACCTTGCAGCCAGCGGTCGCATCTCCTGTAGTGCGTGCTGGTGCCGCCAGGCCAGGTGGCCGCCTAGCCAGTCCGGCAGCACACTCTCTAATACTGACAGCAGTGCAGCTGTCAGAAAGCACAGGAGGACTGAGGGAGCAGACCTGACTATCATGCTTCCTCACGGTTTCCACAATTCCCAGCATGGACACATCATAGAGTATTGATTATTCCAATATGTGTCCATGCTGGGAGTTGTGGGAACCGCAAGGGAGCATGATAGTCAGGTCTGCTCCCTCAGTCCTCCTGTGCTTTCTGAAAGATTATCAGACAAGGTCAGTCTCAGGGGGTGGTGAAGGGTAGAAATAGACACAGGAGGAAGGTGAGAAAGAGACAGAGGGGGAAGAGAGAGACACAGAGAATGAGGGAGAAAGAGACAGAGGGGAGAGAGAGACACAGGAGAAGGGGTTAGAAAGAGACAAGAAGAAGAAAGAGACATAGGGAGAGGGGAGAGAAAGAGACAGAGTGGGAAGAAAAGCCACAGGGGGAGGAGGGAGAAATAGAAACAGGGGTAGGGGGGAGAAATAGACACATTTAAGAGAGACATCAGCACACAAGTTTATGCCAAAGAGCTAATTGACTGGTGAGAGAAAGACCTCTTATTAAATAGATTTTCCTTTCAATATATATTTTGCTAGCAATCTTGCTAACACAATGTACAGATAGACATAATTGATGTGATTCTGACAGTAATACACACACATATATATAAATTATATATATATATATATATATATATATATATATATATGCATGATTATTAATGTGTGTATTAGTAATATATATAATTATGCCTATAATATTTAGACATATATTAATATACATTTATATATGTATAATGCACCCGGAATTGTAATTAATATGTAACATATATGCAATGAGCCCAGTCTTGTTGCTAGGTTCATACTTGAGCACAATAACATATTCAAAGTGAAGAGCACACTCAGATGAATTCAAAATAAATAAGATAATGCCATTGTGTAACAGCATACATTCACCATTTCCATCCCATTACCAAACTTTCCTAACATGTCAAGGTAGTTGGACTGAAACATTGATTATATGCAAATGCACGTCTGCTGAAAATAAAGCTGCTCTTTTTCTTTATTGTGAAGCCCTATGAGTGCTTTCTTTCGTTTGAGTAATAGTTTAATAGTTATCTTTTCCCCCTCTATATCAGCACACTATGCTGGCGCAACGCATTATTGGGCTGGTATAGAATTTTTTCCAGTGCTGCTTTTAGTTCCCAGTTCGGCCCTTGTAGAAACCATATTTGCTTTAGGCGGCTGCTAAGAAATACAGCAGGGAAGTTCATTAAAGGTGCATATAGAAGGCATGGCAGCATCTCAATAAAAATCCTCCAGCTAGTGGAAACATTCACAACTACATCCCGAAAGTGCTTGATTTATATTGGCAGTATCACCAGCCATATAGTTGCACTGTCCATAAGTTATTGAAAAATGATTCACCAGATCCTTTCTCATATTATTTGACGTCCTGTTGCCTGTTTTACTCCTTTTAGGAGCCACGTGTTTGTGGCTGTAGGGAAAAAGGGGGGTTGACCTGTGGAAGTTTTCCTGGGGGTCTTCTTTGCCTGTTTACCTCTTTTAGGAGCCTCGTGGCTGTGGCTGTATGGAAAAAGAGGCGAGTTGGGTCTGTGGAGATTGTGTAGACTCATAGTTTCCTGGGGATCCTTCTTTGTGTCACCTTGATAGCCTAGCTAGCTTCATTGTGCATGTAACTCTGCTTGCAGAGAGGTGGTACCCTCCAGCTTTGAGCGCTAGGCTGGAGCCATTCCAATTTTTTATTTGTGGTGTGTGGATTCGGGCAGGCATTGCTGTCTTCATCACCACGGGGTAGTGGGACTTATGAGTGGGTTTCATAGGGGCACTACGAGAGTGAGGATAGAGGTGGCCACTTTCAGTGGGCTGCTGTAACGAGGGAGGCTAACGGATCTCGGACCGGTGTCAGTTGTTTTCCATGGCCTTTGGTAGTGAGACCTAAGGAAGTCGTTCTCCGAGCGGGGACACTACGGGGTTGAGGGAGGTGACTTTGGAGTAAGCACACGAGTAAAGGAAAGGTTTACTGTTGATTTTATTTGAACTGTGATGCATGCACTGTATTTCAATTGAATTATTGTTTTGTTTGTTTAACTAGGAGTCATTAAAACTCCTGTGTCTGTCTCTAAGGATTTTTCCTTGCCTTTTCCCCTTTCTATACTTCCTATATTATTATTATTCTATCCACTCCTATTCCTCTTGACAGAGAAGTGATTGGTCACACACTTCTCACCTCGCTCCAATCCGTGTCTACCACCTCGGGTAGGCGGATTCAGTGACTAGTCTACGTTTTGGGAAGACGCACTTGAGGAGGGACCCACCCCTTTCCCCGAGTGGCAGTCGAGCATTGTAGACGCTCTTGTTCCTTTTCCCTTGTCTATCCCTATATCTAGGACGCTGGTATAGGGGGGAGGGGGAATATGGGGCAGGAATTGGGCAAGCCCGGTAGGGGCTGGCTCGCATGTGATTTAGTTGAAGACAGAGAGGGAGAGGAAATGGTTAAAGGTGTTGAAAGAATTGCTAAAGTGTGTAAAATTGCTGTGCCTTCATGTGGTAGATTACAACCAGAAAGCTGGCGTAGATTACTGACAGAGAAGAAAGGCAAGCTCACAGATAATGATTTGTTAAAGACTGCTGAAGCGTGGTATAGAGTAGCGAAGGCTATTCAGCAGGAAGGTTGGGTTGAGGAAGAAATAAATCACAAAGGTGTGAAATTGTTTGTATATCATAATAATTGTGTTGCTGGGGTATTCCCTCAGCCAGCGCCTCAAAATGGCGCCCAGGGGATGTCTATCCCCAAGGTTCAGTCAGCAATAGGTGATAGCCAGCTGACTATGTTCCCCACTCCCAATCCTCCCGATGCCCATCCCGTCACCTCCCCTGTCTGCCCGGTCCTGAATTCTGATGGATCTTTCTTTTCCCCTTTCCCGTCCCTAACATTCCCATCATCCTCATCCATCCCTGCACCACCTTCTGTACCTAATTCTAACATCTCATCTGCCATTCCTCTCTCCGTTAATAACTCCGCCCTCCCATCTGCATCCACCCAGCTAACCACTCCCTCCTCCCTAACACCGACTCCTCCTTCTGCACCCACCCTGACCAATCCCTCTCCATCCTCTCCCGTAACCGACCCCACCCCGGTCCAATATCCCACCTCCTTCCCAACTCCCCACCCAAATCTCCTGCCCTCCCCAGCCTGGCCATACCCTTTCCCATATCCCATGGCCCTGCCCTATCCAAATTATCCATACCCCCTTCCCCAAGCCACTCCCCAGGTTCCGGTCATGCCCAGTACGGCACAGTCTGCCCCGGATGTGCCCACATCCAACATGGCCGCCACTTCTTCCCTTAACCCCAATGCAGCTTCCTTTCACGCCCCCAATATGGCGGCCCCCAGTCATTCAGCCCTGATGCCGGTACTTCCCGGTGACTACTTATCCCAAGACTACGACCCACAAGCCACCCCTGCATCTGGGACTCCCTCCCATCCCCCGGTTCTGTCACCTCAAGCGGCCCCCTCACGTAGAAGGGCCCAGATCGTAGAGATAGAGGAGGAAGAGGATGACAGGGTATCCCAGGATTCATTAGAGGCTGCGGGAGCCTCAGCTCATCGTTCCATCGATGATCCCTTTGGGCACAAGGGTCGGGGAGAACGGGCCCCTCCCAAATATGTTGCCTTTAACCCCACTCAAGCTAGTGCTTTAATGAAATCACTCCCTGACCCAGAAAAACAGCCTATGCCTTTTTACCGAGGGATAGTTCAAATTCAAAAGACTTATTCCGCCGCATGGCGTGATTTACTGAGTATTTGTGCTATTAAAGCAGGGGATGCATATTGGCCCAGCATGGCCCGTCACCTCAGTACAGATCTGCTCTCCAGTGATGTTGATTACCCCTCCGGAGTAACCTTTTGCAACCAATTAAGAGAATGGGCTAAGGACAAACTTGCTGATCAGGCTGCTGGCCTTACTGATGTTATACAAGATAAAGGAGAATCAGTGGAAAGGTTTCACGCAAGACTGTATCAAATGTTTACCGATTTAGGATTTGATCTTACTGATAAGATCCATTCACAAATGCTGTCTGGTGCCTTTGTCCAAGGTGTTAAAGATTTCATACGCAAAGGAATCATTGCTGCACGCCCTGAATATAAGGTTGTTCCTCTGGATACTTTACTCTTGGTTGCTAGAGGTTTAGAATCTGCCCAAACCCCCAGAAGACCCAGTTCTGCTCCGCTCATGGTGTCCCGCACCACCCCTATTCCCAAAGGCACCAAACCAGAAGATGGTTATTGTTTCAATTGCAGAGCAAAAGGACATTTTAAAAGTGATTGCCCAGAACCTAAAAGAGAGCCAAGAAAGCCGTCCAGGCCAGCACCGGCCCCTAAGGCCGAGACCACAGTTCCCCTGGTTGAGGAACCTGATGATTAGGAAATTGGCAAGCCTGTGTCATTAACCCCTGTCATGGCAGTGACTACAGGGGACAGGGGGGGGGGGCACTTGCTACAGTGACTTTACCCATTGAGGGCCAACCAACCACATTTCTTGTTGACACAGGTGCAGCCCGAAGTGTTCTGCGAGAACAAGACCTGCCAGACCCATCTTTTCTGTCAAATATTGATGTTTCTTGTGTTGGAGTGGATGGCCAGCCAAGACACAGCCCTTTAACAACTCCACTACGAGTTGGCACTAACCTGCTTGCTCGTTTTGTGGTATCCTCCACTTGCCCAATTAACCTGTTAGGCGCTGATGTTCTCTCACGCCTGCAGGCATCTATCACCTTCACTCCGGATGGACAAGTAGAAATGTCTACACCTCTATCTGATTCAGATACCTCAGCCTTATGCTCCATACCTCTGATGCTGCAGTTAGCAGAACCCCATGGGCAAGCAGCAGAACAGAGGTCCAATTTCCCAGAAATATTAATAACCCAGGTGCCTGCTCACTTATGGTCCTCAGGTCCAGAGGACATAGGTCACCTAAATGTCCCACCTGTGGTGGTAAGGCTTATTCCAGGAGCTAAATTACCAAGAAAACCACAATATCCTTTAAAACCAGCACAGGCTGAAGCCATTTCCATCCACATCAAAGCACTCTTGGAGAAGGGTGCTTTAGTGAAATGTAAATCAGAGTGTAATACTCCATTATTTCCTGTAAAGAAGAAAACTCCAAAAGGTGAGCCAGAGAAGTACAGGATGGTCCAGGATCTCCGTGCAGTCAATGAAGCAACTGTCCTGGACACCCCTCTTGTACCAAACCCGCATACTCTGCTCTCTGGAGTCCCACCATCTGCAAAGTATTTCACAGTCATTGATTTGGCTAATGCCTTTTTCAGTGTTCCACTGGACCCATCCTGTCAATACCTGTTTGCTTTCACCCATGAAATGCAACAGTATACCTGGACTGTCATGCCCCAAGGGGCCCAAAATTCTCCAAGCCAATTTGCAAAAGCCATGTGTACCATCCTTGACCCATGGCAAGCTGAACACCCAGAAGTTGTTTTACTCCAGTATGTGGATGATTTACTGCTCTGTGGAGATGATATTCCCACTACTGAAGAGTGTTCACTTAGTCTCCTTTGTTATTTGGCAAAACAAGGATGCAAAGCTTCACTCCTCAAGCTGCAGTTCTGTCAACCTTCAGTAATTTTCCTTGGTCATTGCCTATCTCAAGGTACCAGACATCTCACTCGGGACCGGGTGAGAGCAGTACTGGATATTCCACCTCCAAGGACTGCAAAATCTCTTCATGCCTTCTTAGGCCTCATCTCCTATTGCAGAGCATGGATTCCAGAGGCCTCTCTGCTTATGCAACCCCTCTATGATACACTCAAGTCAGATCCATTTGGCCTGACCAATGAAGCTCTGGACAATTTCCGCACCCTAAAACGTGCTATTGCATCTGCTCCTGCACTGGGCCTACCAGACTATTCCAAACCTTTCAAATTATTTGTCTCTGAAAGACAAGGCCATGCTACAGGAGTGCTTACCCAAACTAATGATTTAAGAGGCCGCCAAAGGCCTATTGGATATTTCTCATGTCAACTGGACATTGTGGCCAGGGGGACCCCTTCCTGCCTTAGGGCTGTTTTTGCTGCAAGAGAGCTCATTGAAAGAACTGCAGACCTAGTCCTTGGCCACCCTCTGGTTGTTTTGGCCCCTCATGACATCTCTGCCATTATCAACCAAGTCCAGCTCAAACACGTGTCTCCTGCTAGACACCTGCGCCTACAATGCCATCTTCTTCTGCCTGATAACATTTCCATACAAAGATGTCAAGTTCTTAATCCATCCACTCTTCTTCCACTCCCTGAGGGGGGTGTCTACTATGGATTTATCATGGATGAAACCTACATCTACCTTCTCTGCGGGTGCATTAAGAAAATGCATCCAGATTTAACATTTCATGAAGAAGATACACCTCTTTGTGAAGGCCCGGATTGCGCCTTCTGTACCATGTGGTACAAGCCAAACATTACTCCTGAACCTTGCTATGAAGATGAGCTTTATCACTGGACAAAAGTGAAGCTCACTGCCCAAGACTTCTATTGTGACTCTGAAGGCAATAGCATGGTCCTGATCCAACTACCTCCAGAACTCAATTACCTGTACCGTCATTGGGATACTGCTATCCCACATGTCCCCGTTACCAAGCAGAAAACAAGATCATGGAATGATCTTGGGCCCATGGCAAAATTATGGGCCACCATGGATGAATCACAGCTACAGGAAAATGGTATTGCCAAATACCCAACAACTGATCTTCTTGAAGCATGGCCACGCCATTTCCTGGAAGAGGAATTTCAAGACCTGGTCATAGTAAATGATTATGACCCAGAGACACCTCATGACTGTTTTGAACAGATGAAAATGGAGACCGTGCACTTACCAACTGTGCACGAGAATCCATTGCCAGATCCAGATTTTACCCTGTTTGTGGACGGATCAAGGTATGCCGATGAAGAAGGAAGATACCATACAGGGTATGCCGTAACCACAACAGATGAAGTTATCAAATCATCACCTTTACCACCAGCTATGTCTGCGCAAGAAGCTGAATTACAAGCCCTGACTTCAGCATGCAAAATTGCCGAAGGAAAGCGTGCCAACATTTATACAGATTCAAGATATGCCCTGGGTGTGGCACATGACTTCGGCCTCATTTGGAAAACAAGATGATTTCTTACCACTGTCGGTACACCAGTCAAACACAGCTCTGCAATCAAGGAACTAATGGATGCCCTCCTACTCCCTGAAGAGGTGGCCGTTCTGAAAGTGAAGGCACATGGGAAGTTGGATACAGATGAAGCAAAGGGCAACCATTTGGCCGATCAGGCTGCTAAGCAAGCGGCCAGAGATTTGCAGGAAGTGGATGAAGAAGTGTCCGGACAAGAAGAAGAAGTTCCTATTTTTGCTCTGCAAACTCTTCCTACTGATTTAAGAATTCTGCGAGAACAGCAAGCTGCAATTATCCCCTGAAGAAATCCAGAAATGGAAGAATAAAGGAGCTATCCTAAAAGATGGGATATACTACAACAACTTCAAATTCTGCCTTCCAAAACATTTATATCCAGCAGTTGTCCAATGGGCACATGGACCTGCACATTTGTCAAAAGACCTAATGGCCGCCCTCATACAAAAGTATTATGAAGCACCTGGAATCACAACATTGATCAACAGCTTCTGTAGGGCCTGTGTCATTTGTGCAAAATGCAATCCAGGAAAACCAATCAAGGTGCCTGCAAAGCACCTAGCAAAACCCATGTACCCTTTCCAGAGAATTCAAATTGACCATATACAAATGCCCAAGAGTGGGCCTCATGAATATGCACTAGTGATAGTGGACATGTTCTCAGGCTGGCCAGAAGCCTACCCAGTGGCCAATATCACTGCAAAAACAACAGCGAAACGTCTACTTACAGACATTGTATGTAGATTTGGACTTCCAGAAGTCATTGAAAGTGATCAGGGCCCAGCTTTTACAGCAACAGTGACTAAAGAAATTTGGACTGCTCTAGGGATAACCCTAGCCTTTCACACCCCTTACCACCCACAAAGTAGTGGTAAAGTAGAGCGCATGAACGGCACTCTAAAAGCCAGAATGTTGAAAATGTCACAGGAAACAAAGATGCCCTGGCCAGAAAGCCTGTCAATAGCTTTATTTAGCGTTAGGCACACACCTAGAGGGAAGCACTCACTATCCCCATATGAGATTCTATTTGGAACAGCACCCAGACTAGGTTGTTATTATCCACAGCAGTTACAGCTCCAATCAGATGTTTTAGTAGACTATGTAACTGAACTTGCAAGTGCCTTAAACAAAATACATGCCCAAGTTTTCTCTTCAATTCCAGATCCCGATTTGGATACAGGTACCCATAGCCTGCTTCCCGGAGATTGGGTTCTGGTTAAGAAATTTGTGCGGAAAAATACACTGGAACCAAGATTTGACGGTCCATTCCAAGTTCTCCAGATCACCGCAACCTCCGTCAAAGTGGCCGGCAGGCCAAATTGGATCCATGCCTCCCACTGCAAGAAGTCTCCTGCCCCAGAGGAAGCAGATACCGCACAAGCATGTACCTCTGGTACATAATCTCCTTAATCAGTTTAATTAAGGCCCAACAGGTAGCCATTACTAAGGATGTTAGTGGGTACACCTTCTGGTATAATTCATCGTGTACTCATGTGGCTACCTATACCTTCGATTATTGTGATATTGTAGAATGCCCGTTCCCTACATCACAAATTCAGAATATCTATAGAGATATCCCTCATTCAAAAGACCCATATGTTTGTGTAGTGGACAAACAATGGGGGCACAATTGTGACCATTGGGGGGCGGCGGGATGGAATGCCGGGCCTGCCTGGGGTTATAAACCAAAAAGTGCCTTATCTAAAGTAGATGACCATGGTAGATCCCTCCTCCAAAGAATGACTTTGAGAAAGCCTGGGGGGGGGGGTACACCAATGAAATTAATCCTCAATATTGAGCATCCAAGTCCAACAGATGCAGATCAATATGTAATGGGAATGTATTGGAAAAAGGGTTCCTATAAAAAGTTAGGGCATTTCTACCTCAAAGATATGTGCAACTCATCTGAGTGGCAAGGGGCCACCCATATGGTCCCCAATCCATTAAAACCTCACATCCAGACCTTTCAAGACATGATGGCCATTGCTAACCCCACTTTTGAAGATACCATGGCCGCCGAAACAGGTTTTAATGATGTTAATCTATGGTTAGAATGGATGAAATATAATGCTAATAAGCATAATAAAACCGCATGCTATGTGTGTGGCGGTGCCCGGCCTCATCTGGGCACTGTGCCTTTAACCCTGCCAGTAGATATAGAAGAATGTGTTTTGAGCCTCTTTGCCTATCACTATGATTTTAACAGGTCCATATGTAGAGCATGGACAAAAGAGTATCCTCTCCTAACCAAGGATATCAAACCCCCAGATGGTATTACAGTATATAAAGGTAATTACACTTGTTATGCTAACTATGATGGAATTGGTAAATTCTTGGGTAACTTCTCTAAAGGGTATTGCGCTACCTACAGAAATGTCTCCATGAGCTTGTTGCAGTTTCATACTAGATCATTAGGGGATATTTACTGGTTGTGTGGGGATTTACAGCTAAGATCCAGAATGGACAAGGAATGGTGGGGGGAGTGTACTTTGGCCAAAGCTATCATGCCCATACACATCATCTCTGACACACACCTCAACACCCATGAGTCCAGTCACACTAAGGTTAAGCGCGAAGCCCCAGTGAAGGGAAGTTTTGATCCTCATGTTTATATTGATGCCATTGGGGTGCCTAGGGGGGTGCCCAATGAGTTTAAAGCAAGAGATGAAGTTGCTGCAGGATTTGAATCACTTTTTGCCATAGTTACCACAAACAAGATTTTAAATTGGATAAATTATATATATTATAACCAACAGCGTTTTGTTAATTATACCCGAGATGCCCTCCAGGGATTGGCTGAACAGTTGCAGGCCACATCCCAAATGGCCTTCCAGAATAGAATGGCCTTAGATATGATTTTAGCTGAAAAAGGAGGAGTATGTAAAATTTTGCCCGACACCATGACATGCTGTACCTACATCCCAGAAAACACAGGCCCTAATGGTAAAGTTACATTAGCCATAGAAAAATTAAATGAACTTTCTGAAGAATTAAAAAGGAATTCTGGGATAAAAGGTCCCTGGGAAAGATGGTTTGGTTGGATGACAGGATGGCAAAGGGCTTTAATGCATATTGGTATGGCAATACTAATTTTTCTTTTTATCTTTGCTCTTCTCTTTTGTTGTGTCCTCCCTTGTCTGAGAAAATCCCTCATGAAGACTGTTGACCAAACGGCACCCACTTTCACACATCTCGAAGTTGATGACCAAGATTTCCAAGATCTCAACTCACCCTGTTTACCGCTGCAAACTATCCCTTTTGTTGATAAAGTGCGAGAATTCTAGGAAGGGATCAGCTTAGGGACAGCATCTGTCAGTGAATGGTAAAGACCCCGTGTGGAGAAGTGGTGGGCAAGCCACCATGGGCCACCCATGGGAGTGAAGTGTCCAAGAGCCATACTGACGATGAGTTAGCCTATTAGGGTCAGCTCTAGGGACAGACTTGCACTTTGCATTAACACCTAGCTAGCGGCCACGGGGTTTCTGTGCCTTTGGGTTAACACGTCTTCTGGTACTAACAAATAAAGTTTTATCTCTTAGAATCTAACATTTCATAGGGGGGACTGATGTAGGATTATTAAAAATCTTTATTGAACTTGTATTGAATTATTGCACTAACTCCATTTTAACTGCATACTGTGTGACAAATCCTCCATTTTGTCCTCATAACCTGACTTCTTCATTTTAAAACTACATTATATGACAGAATTTCCCAGCACATCTAACACAATGGACAAAGACTGTATTTTCTATAAAGACATGACTAACTCAGAAACTGCTGAATTTCCCCTAACTTGCAACATAGTATAACTTGAAGGCCATGAGAACACGGTAGTAATGAAATGTTCTATTCATAAGAGACCTTGCACCTGATCTGACATCACTGACCGTGTAAAATGACGCTCAAGCCCCCCTTTCCACCGAGTAAGCCTTATGCTAGGGAAGATGGCGCTTGAGCCCCTTGTCCCCACCCGTGTCCAGAACAATACCACCTATTGGTGGGTGGACACCTAGCTAACCACTTAGTTTTTGAGCCAATTAATTACATTTATAGGTGGACACTAATCCAGACACTTAACAATTAATCCAATTAATGATGTTTATTTGTTATTATCTGATATTCAATGATGACGTAAAATGCCTCTTAAAAGGGCCTGCGAGCCCGCTCTTGACGCACTTGCCAATAAATTTCCTCGAAGTTATTTTAACCTGAACTCTGTGTGTCAGACTGAATTACTTCAGCGTATATACGCAATTTAATTTTCTTAATTTGGACAGGAACAGATAGACATTTAAACATTTTGGTTTACTGCTAAAAAGTACCATAACAGAAACATTCACAACTACATCCCGAAAGTGCTTGATTTATATTGGCAGTATCACCAGCCATATAGTTGCACTGTCCATAAGTTATTGAAAAATGATTCACCAGATCCTTTCTCATATTATTTGACATCAACCACCTTTCAGTCGCTAGCCATGCTGTTACATCACAGCCAATAAAAAACAAATAAATCACAGACGTAAAGCCTCTCCTCTCCCCCCAAACTGGCCTTACCGCCTATCGGTTTCGGCACACCACAAGCGACCTACTCATCTATTCGGCTTTTGTAATGTATATAATGTTGTAAGTGCTTTTTAAGTGCACAGGTAGGCCAATAGGCGACCACAACAGTTCACATTTTAAGTATCTTATTTTGTCTATAAATAAGTGTATTGCATTAATGTTAAACTTTTAACTTTCCTGATGAAAATTTTGTTCCAGAACTGAAACACTGACATATTTATGACAAAGATGGAATACAAGTTTATTTGAGAAGTCCCGGGAGCCGGTATGCCTCCATGCAAAATATTCTAAGTATTAAGCATATATTTTCCAGTACCCTCTTAGGAGTTCAGAGTTCAAGTGAAAAAAATTAACTGATAGAAGGGCAAACCAAAAAAAGAGTAAAAAAATATGCATTTATATATTATACATTTATTAAATATATAATATATCAATATAGATTTTTCTATTGCTTCTTTATTCCCTCTGTTGGTCACTTCTCACTTAATCTGTGAATAGCATCAATATTTAGTGACTGTCCTCTAGCAATCATTTATCTTTTTTCCCCATCAATAATCTATTTTTTTTGCAGCACAGGCATAATGCAGAATCACAAAATGCATGGCCACTGGAGTTTGGGGATTTAACCGATCACCTGCTGAGCCCAAATTTGGACAAATTGCAGTTCATAACAAAACAAACCTTCTAGTATAGTGCCAAAAGGGTATCAGTCATGAAATTGTAAATATACAGAGAAAGTAAAGGATGAAAAGGGAACCATAGGAAAAAAAAATAATTATGTATATTTTTTAATCACATTATTTCGTATTATATATATTCACAATGCTCTTACAAAAGAATAATAAAATACACTGTAGCAAACTCACCCCTTTAAGAGAGTTTCCATGAGCTTTTGGAGGGGCCTGCTTGCCCGCTCCCTGCCATGTGACTATGGCCCTGGGTGTATTGCCCTTTAAAGGCAGTATTTGGGCATATTGTATTTTACTGCACTGTTTCTGGCCCTTTAAGTACTTTGGGAAAAGACCTGCAGTTTTGGCCTGGCACTTCGGATGCAGCCGAAGTGCAGAAGTAGTCGAAGTGGCCGCAATTAAACAACCGAACACATGGCGGCAGCCATTTTGATTCACTCGAACGCTGTCATCGGTGTGTGCCGTCAAATCTTTGGAAAAATTTTACCCAATTGCACGAACACCGCTGACCTGTACCTTATCCTCCACTTCGACACTGCAGCAGGAGACTAAGTCCCGTTCGAAAATTTGAACGCTCGTTCGAATGGGACTTAGCCATTTTTCAGTGAGAAATTGACCGACCGCACAGCCCAAATCTATGGAACTGTTTTGGGCAGGAAAATGTGCTTGCGGTCGGTCATAAAGGGACCTCCACCTAACTTTTTAACGCCTGAACGGATTGCCCTGATTTTTGAGTATGTTTATATTTCAAGTATGCTGATTCTGAAAATGTATGTTTTGTGTGAATGGCATGTATATTTTGGAAGTTATTAATATTTTGTAAAAACTGTATATTTTCTGCCTGTGATAATTAAGCTAGTCTATTGTGTTGAGATAATTGTATCACAGACAGAGGAGAGGATTTTTGATGTAATGAAAGGGAGTGTTTAGCTGTGTTGTAACATATTGATTGGTTGTTTTGCAAAACCCTGTGGGCGTTACTATGTTTGTAAAATGGGCATAAAAGCAGAGTGTTGATTTAAAAGTTCAGTTCTGCTCCTGATACTGTGTGTCGTCCAGTTATTGGGAAAGGTGATGGGCTATTATTGGATTGTCTTACTGATCGTGCCTGCTACTCTATTGGATTATTTTATTTATTACTGTGGAGGTTTCTCCTGGGTTAACTACTTGTTCCTGAGCCACACTAGGATTACCAGCGGAAATAGTCTATGAGAGACCAGCGTTCCGTTACATACACTTTAGCTCATTTAGCACTAGCACTATTTAATTTGCCTCCCATGTTGGAATAAGTGTAGGACCCACCAACATTGGGGTACTCTGGCGTAGTGATGGGCTTAACACAGTATGGCCATATGGTGGAACTGAATCCCCATATTTGTTCACTGAGATAGGCGATTTTAAGTAGCCTTATACAATTGAAAACTGTATTTTTATATATTGGCTGTTCCTTAATTTGTACTGTTGTGTGACTTGTCTGTTCCTCTCTTTTAGTTCATCATGGGAATGTCAGTTGATCACTCTCAGCCAATGAGCTAAGCCATGGATTGCCACTTCTGGCTGTCTAGGATTAGTAGTCTAGATTAGTAGAGAGCGGGTTCAGAGGATCACAGTTCAAAAACAGTTTAACTACATACAATAGTGGGGCAGGTTACTCCTGGCACCATAACAACTACAGTGTCCCTTTTACAGTTTGGATGTCAAAGAACTAAGATACTAAAATTTTAATGGTTAAAGTGTACTACACTCTTTGAGTCCCAACCATAATTATGTCAAGATGCCTTAAAATAACATTGAATAAAATACTTTAACACTTATATACAGAGATTATGCAATTAAAACCTTAGTAAAGTAGTATAACAAATGATTAATGTGCATATTAAATTCATGAACATCAACGTTTGACTACCATAGCATGCTTTAGCCAAAAGTTCTATAAAACTATATTTACTTTAAAAAGAGTACTATCCAATTGGCCTTAAATCTTTTTTTTTTTTTAAATGAAATAATTTACAAGAATTTGTCTTGGGGTTTCTAACTGAAAGAATTACGGCAGTTCTGTTACACTATTCCCTACCCTATTTATAATGAAGCATTATCTTTGATCAATCTACTAATCTTTTGCAGAGCTTCATATATGCTGAATAAATTTGATAAATCTCCTGACCAGAGATTTGTGACTGTCATATTCCTCCTGAGTTATAATAATACCACTCTTCACCCCTTTTTATTTATTTACATGGGGCTCCGCTACACGGTTACATGTCTGAGCAAAGAGTTCAATCTTGAATTGATGTTGCCTTTAAAAACAAACCCAGAAACCACTTCTTGTGGGAAACACTCTATATTCGGCCTTTGTTTAAATAGACATAAAGTGTTTGAAAGGTGTTGATAGCATTTCTTTGAAACTGGTGCGGGCTACATTATCAATTCATTTGTAAACGGATTTACCACAAATGGGTTAGATGAAAGAACAGGATACTTTAAAGGGTATAAGGTAGATAGAATTCAGTGTTGGTGTTTTTACATTATGAGAATAATAAATTAAGTATTAGTGATCAAACTAAATGAGGCTTTTACCAAACACATGCTTTTTCAGCACAAACATTATTATAAGTAGGGGTTTGAGTATATTAAACTCTGTTAACATAAATCTACAGATCCAACAGATTACTGTTATTAGTAGCAAGTTATAAGAATTTGGAGAAAAAATTGCAGTTATAATGCTGGTACTTTTTTACTACTTAAAGGGTTACTCTACCTCATTTTAATACTCTATATTTTTTTTAACTTAATATGCCCTATTAGTAATTACTTATTGAAATTCCCCACCTGAAAAAAATAGTTGAACTTACCTGAAATCCAGTGTCAGGTGAAGCTCCCGCCCTTGAGCTTCTACTGCCAAACCTGACAAAGCAAAGCACAGGGAAAGATAATTGTGACCCTATTTTTAGTTGAAAAGGGACTGTCTACTTCAAAAATGTTTACTAGAATATTGCACAATTTTCTACTACTACACAGTAATTTAGGCAATTTTCCACTAAGGTTTTTATTTATATTAATATTACCCAATTCTAATTAAAGTGCTGGAGTATATGAGAAAAAAAGATGACACTGCTTTGCAGAAGCTTTCATTCCCATATACATTTCCAATCTTAAAATATGAATTTATATTATTATTTCTATTTTTACCATTTCATTTAACACTATAACTAGTACTTTCAAGAAACAAAATATTTTTATTGGGACACAGACATAAACAAAATCAACAGGGTGGACATTTGGTACTGTTTTATATTTGCCTATATGTACTGTAATGGAAGCTTCCATGCCATGGACTTTTGGAGACGTTTGAAGGCCAGCCTCTGGCCCGCGGACTATGGGTCTAGCCTAAAGAACCACTGAAAGGGGCTATAGCCATTGTGCTGAGCTATATAGGGATCCCAGATGCTTACTGTACTTCCAGGCTAGACTTTAGGACCTTTGAGGATCGCCTGGACTCATTTTACACATAGTGCACTGGACCAGGCAATAACCCGAAACATTCTGGAACTTATCCTTGGATCACTACTATGGCGAGGTCCGGTCAATTTTTAAGTGGGTATCATTCTGTCCCTTGTCCTCTAAATAGAGTGCTATTTGGAGGGGAGGCAAGGAGGCATCGGAGGATACAGAGGGTTTGAGAGCACTTACCCCCCCAAAGGTAGAGAAACCCCTTTTTGAAGACCGGGACCAAGCCACCATAAGCTTGGATCTTCTCACCAGATTAGAGAACAGCTGTAATGGTAAAACTTCAACACATTCTAACTTAGGGCAATTACTCTGATTAGGGTGCTATTTGAACAGCGAGGGCACTCGCAGACCAGCTTTCCAGGGAAATATATATTGTGGGGGTATGGTCCAGGGAAAGGAGAGGGTTCTGGTGTGCTGTGCCTCTAGGACTGTGAGGGCACAGCAGGGAGCCGATTTTGTTAGCTGGAGACCAGTTAATCAAGTCCCCAAACAGAGTGGTGCCAGAGAGGGACAATTGTACTATACATTGTATTGTATGGGGGGACCCCCTTCATTGTTGACTTGCAGGGAGAATTAACACTGCTCTGTATAAATAGCTGTGTTCTGTACAGTGAAGATCATTCTACCCTCTACATACAGACTCATCTAATGCTTGGGGGAAAGGCTATAGTAAGACTATAATCCCTATTCCACAGGAGAGAGGGTCTCCAGAGCTATATTCACTGCATTCTTGTCCAGTGGAAGAGGTCCTCAGTGACCACAGTCAAGCTTAGCAATGTGGTGTGAATTGCTCCAGAGTCCCTGGAGGAAGCTGACCTGGAGGAAGTACTCAGTTGGAGTGCAGGAGCTCTGTTACATGTGCCATTTATTAAGAAATGGAATAGTATTTTGTACATGCCTGTATGTTCAATGCACATATGCCAGTTAAAATTTGGTTACAAATTAAATTATTTTTTTTAATGATGTGCATAGAAGTAAAAATGTTGTGTCTGGAAATAAAATAAAATGCAAATTCTGCCATGATGTAGTTATATGCAAAAATCAGGTAGATTTACTGATAAAGGCAAATATACTACATAGTTATATCATTGTTTGTAAAAGCATTTGGGAAAATAGACTCCAATATTAAAGAAAAGTAATCGATATGATAATCAGTATCATCAAAACATAACCCCCACTTACAATGTCCAAAATAAAGAAAATTATGGTATTTTACCTACAGTTTGTGTTTGGAGGCACAACTGGATCTTAAGGCACAATTGGATTTTAACCCCTTCACTACCAAGCTGCTTGTAGGGAAAAAACACAACCAGAGTATTTTGTGTGTCCTGGAAAGCATTCCATTTCAGTATATATAAATAGCTCATTATTTAATGGAAACAAGATCTCATCCACGAGGACAGGTGAGGGCAATGAAGGGGAGCAAGACACACAAGGAGGTGGAAGAGACAGAGCAAGACACACAAGGAGGTGCAAGAGGCAGTGCAGTGTGAGAGACCCAAAGAGAGTTGCAACTGACACAGACACAAGAGGGTGCAAGAGACACTAAAGTGGGGTTACAACATTGAATTTTTATATTTTTTTCTTCTTCTAAATTTCTAGTTAAAACATAGTAAGTGTATGCATACCTCCCAAGAGTATATATTTTTGGCCAAAATCAATCTGCCCCTCTTTTCTCAGAGATTCGTATAATTGGTGTCTATAACAGAACTCCACAGCATAGATTTTTCAGTAGTGTATCTTTATACTACAATAAATGTGTATAGAAATCTGTGTAAATAAGACACGTTGTTCTTGTTTTAAATAAAATTTTAGTTGTTTAAATTGTTGTTAGTCAGTCAATTAACAACATTTTTCTGGACAGCCCTGCAAAATTAAAGTGTGCCTGTTTGTGCATTTGAAATGTTTGGAGGTATGTGTGTTTAAGTGTGTGTGTATGGGGTTGCTGCTTGCAGAGTGTTGCATGAATCGGAAGGCTGATTGTTGTTTGAATGTATTTTGTGTTTATGGCAACGCTGTGTGCTATGTGTGATTGTATTTAGATGACTGTGTGTGTATATAATGGTAACTGTTTGTGTGGGAGTGGTTTGGCTGTAGGGATGACTGCAGCAATGACTGCAAGTCCATAATTACACACCAAAATTCATTTTAACAAACTGCAGTTTATGCTCAGTGACTTAGAATGTTAATTACATGCAATGACATATTGACAGCAGTGTCAACAAAATCACCTGTTCATGTGTATACGGTAAATAGAATAACATACATTGACTTCAGTGACACATAAAATGTACAATTTATTGCACCTGTGCATTGTGGCTGTGTATTATGCAAGTGACGGCAGGTACATACATTCTGCATGCATCCCAATAGGCATCTTCACAGCTTGCCCAATGATCTAAATGTAATTACATTATAATAATGGAATCCTAAAAATCTGATAGGATTAAAAACACTGAGCAGAGATTGACAACTTTAGAAAAGGAATTTAAGGAAGCAATGTGTTTCTTCAAACTGACACTATCCAGGAAAATTATATTTGCTTTGCTGATAAGACAAAATTATGAAATTCTTGATTGCTTGGACTTGATATAGTTGTCATCTCTATCAGTTAGCAGACGGAAGGCTCACAGAGCTAAGCTAATGCTGTTCAGTAATTAGACAGCAATGTTTGCTTTACAGATGGCAGAAATGCATGCTAGTTACCACTAGATGTACATGCATAAAATGATAATTACATGTTAATAAGAGGAATCCTAAAACTTTGGCATGATTAATGATCTGGAGCACAGTTGACACTACTGGAGAAGGAATGTGAGGAGGCACAATGTTTCCTGCTAGGGACTCAGTCCAGGAATAATACATCTAGTTTTCTGATAAACAAAGAGGAAATTATGAAATTCTCACTGTTTAGTCTTGATAGATCTGTCAGCTCTATAAGCAGGATGGGCTGAAGCTTCACAGATTCTATCCAATACTACACAGTCAAAAGACAGTCACATCTCTAAACAATGTGGCAAGTGGCCAGACATGTATGCCATAGAGAACTCCTTTGAATATATATATACATGCAATGCTTTTCAGATATACCCACGTCCCAGATACAGTAATGTTTTAGTAACAGGCATTTTCTTAAGTTCAGATCATCTCAGGTGATGCTATTGTTGGTTTCTCAAGTTGAAGACATGCAGAAAAATACAAATGTATGTGAGTAAGTGTGTTGAAACAGGGGTTTTTATTTTTAGACAGATAAAGCAGATATCTAATAGTATAAGTACCAGCGCTTATTTATAACAAAAAAGAGAATTCAATCACAATATGTTTATCTTTAAATAATCAGCTGCTATACATCCAAGCGATCCCTTACATCACCAACATCAAATACAAAATTAAAAAGAAGAATGTAGCGCTTTAATATTAAATAAATTAATAAATCACCTTCAGTTTAAATCGAACGGAGGTTTTCCCCTTTTGTTTTACACAATATGTATGGGTATCTAGAAAGAAATGAATAATACATAGTGGAGGTCACATATAGCAAAATAAATTAATTTATACAAATATTGCACTCACAAACGAAGAGCTACACACCCAGCTCTGGTATGGATCACTTATGGGTCCGTTTAGGCGACCCACCCCTATAATCTGTATTGATCTTGTCCTATGTCAAAGATAAAAAAACACCAACGATTGCGTAGTATTGTAAAGGTATGTACAGTACAAATGTAAATCCAAATGTAATGCAATGCACATAGATGCTTTTTTATTTATTGTTTTATATAGTGTTATAATAAATTTTGAATAGTTTTACATTTGATCCTCGTTTCCAGTACTTCAATTTCATACAGATGGGAGTGCAGTCCCAAATCTGCACAATATTCTAAGATTGAGTCATTATTATATGACTCCTGGCTTGTGAGTACTCATTTGGATTTACATTTGTACTGTACATACCTTTACAATACTACGCAATCGTTGGTGTTTTTTATCTTTGACATAGGACAAGATCAATACAGATTATAGGGGTGGGTCGCCTAAACGGACCCAGAGGTGATCCATACCAGAGCTGGGTGTATAGCTCTTCGTTTGTGAGTGCAATATTTGTATAAATTAATTTATTTTGCTATATGTGACCTACACTATGTATTATTAATTTCTTTCTAGATACCCATACATATGTTGTGTTTAATATTTTGTGTTAAACAAAAGGGGAAAACCTCCGTTCGATTAAACTGAAGGCGATTTATTAATTTATTTAATATTAAAGAGATAAAGCAGATAGGTTTATTGGTCGGACATATAGATGTATAGAAATATTAACGTAGAATTACTGTAATTTCCAAAATATGATCAAGACCATTGATCATTAAATTCTATAAAACCAAATGTCCAACAGTAATAAAACCCAGTATCTCCAGATTTTCAATTCACCTTTTGCAAACATAAAAATAACATAAAACATAGTCATTCTATTTATTTGTTTTTCATGATGGACTTAAAAGAAAAAAAAAACTGCTGAAATATTTTGCACTAGTTCTGCCTTGCTCTTATTCAATATACATCAAATAAATAGATAAAAAAACAGAGTACAAAATAGTGCATAGCAGCCAGTAACATCTCATAAAAACATACAAAGCCTTATACAATCAAATTTTGTAGTGCTAACTTTTTATACACTAGTTGTGCTTAATTAGGTGAAAAAATATTTGCGCCCTCAGCCTTTCTCATGTCACTTTTTCCAAAAAAAAAAGGCAAAATACCCATTTGAAGTGCTTTCCAATTTTGCAACAAACTAGGGAATAAATATGTTATCCCACATACTATGTTTTTGCAAGTCTGCATCCAGTTGCTGTTTAAACATCTGTGCAGCCCCGAGCCCACCGCACGCAATATCGTTGCTCTACCGCATACATATTACACCACCCACCGATGCACCTCTCCCTTACTTCACTAAATACTGGGAAAGAGATCTAGGACACGCACTCCCTGCGGAACAATGGACCACAGTGTTTACGCTCATACACAAAGCATCCGTAGCCACCAAATTCCAGGAAACTGGGTATAAAATGCTCTCGCACTGGTACAGGACACCTGAGAAACTATCCATAATGGCAGCCGCCTGCGAACCCGAATGCTGGAGGTGTGGGAGGGAACTGGGATCCCTCTTCCACATTGGGTGGACCTGCCCACTCATCAAACCCTTTTGGACGGCGATCCATGCAGTCATGGTGACCATAACAGACGCAAACATACAACTCACACCTGAAACCTACCTGCTCCAACTAACCTCAATCCCCATAATTGGATTGAAAAGATCAGTGATACCACATCTCCTAAACGCGGCACGTAGTCTTTTTCCGACACACTGGAAACAACCCACGGCTCCGACACTAAGAGAATGGCTAGCCAGAGTGGAAGACATCAG
This sequence comes from Pelobates fuscus, assembly GCF_036172605.1. Classification (NCBI taxonomy): domain Eukaryota; kingdom Metazoa; phylum Chordata; class Amphibia; order Anura; family Pelobatidae; genus Pelobates; species Pelobates fuscus. The sequence goes on from NC_086318.1 coordinate 230,538,739, forward strand.
ACAGATCGAGGAGCTGATCCTCTCGGCGGCAGGACGCATACAGCGCTACCACAACACCTGGTTCCACTGGCTCAGATGGCTCGCCTCCCCCACCGGGACCGGAGGAGACACACAACCCCCGGGATCAACCCCCCCACCTCTCACACCCCGGCACACCCACCCTAACTCCTCGCCACTCCCCACCATCACCACTTCCCCTTTACCCCCTTCCTGATACTCCTGACCGCACGTCACCCCCTACCAGAGCGACAACGCCGAGCAAGAGAAACACCTGAGACACCTGACACACGCGACCCCCTCCCACGCCTGGCAGAGGCCGCCACAAGCCACACTCTAGGTGGCAACCAGGGGCCCCGTCAGGGACGCATAGCAAACACACACTACAGAACTCCAGCGACAGACCCCCCACCACGCACCACGGACCAACCCGCTAACCGAGGACCTCAGAACCTACGACCTCACGCTCCAGGCTACTGCGACTGAAGGGATACCTCGACCCACATCTCCCTGCTGCCCACAGGCCGCTCTCTCCCCCCCTCCTTAAGATCAGACCCTGAGTTCCAAATCCGGAACATCAGAGCACCACACGCCCCACCTCATGGGGGCATCACCCACCGCAGCACGCCTCTACCACACACCGTAACCACACTAATACCCACTCCTACGCAGATGACACTCTCACCACACGCAGCTAGAGGCAGACAGGCCTCAGACACTATGCATACACTGCGAGATGGCATACTGTGGTAAAACCTTAAATGAGCAACGCCCCCGAATGTCACATACATACTTATACCCTTTGTTCGAATCGCTGTACCATTCAACTGTAAAGCTTACTGCTATTCTTGACGCACATGCTTGCCTTCATTAATGTATGTATAATTTACGCAAACAGGGCACTGCTCCTCATTGTACATAATTGCTACAATTTCACTCGATAATAAGCTTCTGTTTCTTTTCCTTACCTTCACTATACTCAAGCTAAACTTATCAATGATACTATGAACCAAGTAATTTACTAAACTATGTGCAAGTTTCTTTCCTACCACAAATATGCTTACCTCTTTGTAACCATTGCGCTTGTTAGGGCTGTTGTGGCCATACAAGAAATGTTGTGATCTTTTATGCATTATAAAATAAAAGTATTGGAAAAATAAATAAATAAATAAATAAACATCTGTGCAGACTCTGCTAAAACCAACTCTCAGAGTGTTCTGCTTTTCTTTTTATTCTAAAGGTAAAGAACCCTATCTTTTTGCCATAGGCTAAATTTCCTTTCTTCCAATCTAAATGAGTGACATTTTCGCTCATTTTTGGGTACCTAGAGTGGTCCTTTAACCTTTCTAAATCCCTCTGCAGCAAAGTAATATCATACTAACATTGTATTATCTTACCTAGTTTTTTGTCTTCTGCAAGCTCTGAAACATGACTTGCAATTTCAAGATCATTTATAAATATGCTGAATAGAAGTAGTCCCAGAACAGGGCCCTTACCACTTTTGTCCAGCTTAAAATGTTACCATTAATGACAACTCTCTGAACTCTATCTTTAAGCCAATATTCTACCCCAGAACAAGGATTTTTCTCTAGACCAATATATTTTAGTTTGAACATGAATCTATTGTGTGGAACATTATCAAATGTAAAATTCTAGTAGATTACATCCACTCCAACACCCTGAGCTATGCTTCAACTTACTTCTTCGTGGAATGCAATGTCCTATGTTTCATAAAACCATGCTGATTATTGCTAATAACATTGTTCTTCCCAATGAATTCCTGAATATTCTACTTTTATAGCCTTTCAAATTCGTTCCCACTCACAGAAGTTAAGCTCACAGGTCTATAATTTCCAGGCAAATATTTTGAACCCTTTATGAATATAGGAACCACATCTGCCATTCTCCTATCCTCTGGTACAAATGTTTAAAGAAAAGAATCCTGAAAGATTAAACACAGAGGTTCACTTATTTCCACACTTAACTCATGAAGTATTTGTGGGTGAACACCTAGGGCTTTATTTACATTCACTTTCCTTGGTTTCTGTAGCACCTTGTCTTGAGTCATCCAATTGATTTTTTTCTGAATGTTTTTTGCAGCACAAAACACAATGACATATTTTCTATCAAGCTTAGTGGATTTGACTACATGACTATCTACACCATCAATCTTCTAGACAGCCATATTGTTATTAATAAATCTCCAATTAATTCTGCAGTGCTGTACAATAGATGGACTAACAAACATGTAGTTGCCACAAGCCAAATTGGGCATACAGGAACAGAAGTTGCAAACAGGCTTGCATTCTAAGGGGAGTGTGGTAAAATGACACAAGAGGTAAGGACAAGATGCATTTCATGTATGAGAAAAGTAGGTTGCTAGAAGAGTTTATAAAAAAAAAATTTAGTTTTTTATATGATGCAGTTGCAGAAGAAAAGGTGGGTTAGTAAGGTGTGGGGAGGGAAACCTACTAGCAGTTTAATTGATATGCCTTTTGAAGAAGTGAGTTTTCAATGATTCCTGAAGGAACGAAGACTGGGTGAGAGTCTAATGAAATAGTGCAGCCCAAGAGAAGTCTTGAAGATAAGACAAGGGTGCAAATATATACAGAGGAAAAACACAGGTCCTTGACTGAGCACAGGGGCTTGAATGTAACATACTTGTGTATTAGTAAGTATATAGATAAAATATCTCTACATGTCTCCTTCAAGGGTCAAAATGTTATTTTCACACCTTCTAGATGGTTCCTCTTCAAAGATGTCGCTTGAGGACCAGCCTGTGAATATATAGAGGACTGTCATTAATAAGTGGGATGTTTTAACATAGGGGTACACAACATGAAATTCTGACTGAAGATGTTTTTTACTATGTAGGCAAATTCCATTTATTGCATGTGAAATATTTTTCCAGTTAATACCAATCTGTAAGTGACCAGGAGACATTCTTTTAACGTTTATAATGACATGTGAATTTGCAATGTAATTGAAATGTCAAAATGTCCAAATTCAAAAGTTTTCAAAGTAAATTTTTTTCAGAGCTTCTATTTTAACCAAAATGTTATTTTGTTTTGAATCCGCAAAAACTCAATTTTAGATAATACAATTTTAACATTTTGCTCTGTTTTCAGTTCCTTTACTTTACTGTCACATTATCTTATCCTGCCCTAACTGGACAGACGACACTATTTCTGTTGAACTGAGATGGACAAGAGCCTGATATTGTTTGATTGGGCAAAACTGACCACACAAGTCATAATTCATGTGAAATTACATTTTAAAGGAGTACCATCACTTTCACTAAAAATTACACCATAAAGCAATGAACATCGCCTATAACTTGCTAAATGTTTTTCGTTTAATGCTTCATTTTATTTTAAATTTTTATTCATGATTGAGCAAATTACATCAAAATCCAATTTGTTAAAGGTACAGCCAGGGCACACATTGCAAACAAGGAGAAGAGACACTCTACTGCTAAAATACAAAAACATCACTATTTAGTAGATATACCCCCAGTGAAATCACACATCGGGCATTTATCTAAAAACAACTCGCAAAAGCTGCAGTTCTCTTCTCTAAAGCCTTTATAAGACCTCCCCTTCTATCCTCGCCTTTTTGTGACTGTCCATTCACAGACTTCACAATGCAGCTCAGTGAGAAGTCCTTGTACAACAGGTGCTCTAGGCAATTGCTGTCTCTTGAATTCAGCTCCACTGTGCTAACTAAACCAGGAAGTAACAGGAACAGTTGTCTTATTGACAGCCAAAGGGGGTGTAACAAGGTTAAATTAAAAAAAGGACCCTTTTGAAATCTGTACTTTTTGCAAAATGAAAAGAGGACACACTCTTCACACATTAAGCTTTTCAGCAAGCTAAAGTGCTTTAGGTATTTGTAATGTACCTATAAGTTCTCTGCTTTTCTGTATACTTTCCAGTATGCTGACTGCCAGATGCAAATGACAGCGCTTATAACAATGACAGACAGAGAACTAAGATGGAGAAGCCCGTTGCAGTAAAAAGATATGTTAATTTCTACATTCGACTTTATTTCTCACACATTACAAACAAATATTTGTTAAATATAAGAGGAGTGATAATATTAATATTAAAAAATAGAATTCCTAGGCAGTGGCAGTTCCCCTTTAAAGACCATTCATAATATGGAACTTCTATTCAACAGATACAAAATGTTTTTTTGTTTCTTTAATTGACTGGATTATATCACAGACTTTTGCTTCTGGTGTCCAAATACTTTGCTTTAATTCATCTTTACAGATGTCCTAAATGTTCTAAAATATAACTCAGAGACTCCAGAATAAAAAGGGAGCGAGAAATCATCCAGCTATGCTAAGCAGGAAAACATTAATCTACCCCGAAGAATGCATAGCACATGTGTGTAGTCACTTAGGGCAACTTCTCAACATTATTCATATTTGCTAAGTGTAATTAAACAGATCTACATAGCAAATGCCAAAGCAGGATGTGCACTAGAATTTCTGTTTATTACTGAACAAAAATATAGCATATATACAATTGGCGGCAAATACAAGTCAACTAGCATAGCAAACCCTTACTAATGAAGCAATGAAGAAAAATGCATACACTGTCTGCATGCAATGTCTGCGGCTGCTACAGAGTGTTCCAAAGTAGAATCGTTTTAGTCATTCCCATTACACAAGAGCACACATATAGACTGTGCTGTGTGCAATTACTAATATGATAAACTAGAAACTTATTTGAAAACCAACCAAGAAATAGTCTCTCCAGAGCGAAGTCCAAATGATGTGCATCAGCTGTTAAAAACATCACTTACATGTTACACCATTTAAAAAATATATCGTGATCAGTGAATATATAGTCATAAATAAACTACATAAGATATATTGCACAAACCAGTGCTGTATAAAAGTATAAACAGAGAAAAAAATGTTTTGACACTCTGCTGTTTATCCAGACAATAAAAAAATTATAGCAACAACACATTGTTACATTACAAAACACACACACACATACATATATATATATATATTTATTTATTATTATTATTATTTTTGTGTGTGTGTAGGTTAAAATATATATATATATATGTGTATATATATATATATATATATAAATATATATATATATATATATATATATATATATATATATATAATGTAAAACTGCAGTATGGAAAGAACGAACACCAACTAGAAAGGATGCTTGCTTGGAACAGTGGGGTGTCTCCGTTAAGCGCTATATGAGTGATAATAGATAGAAAACAGTCTCTGGTGGTATTATAATAAGCCCGGTTTAAAGGGACATACCTTTAAAATTGTTTTCGCTTTTAGAGGTACCAATAACTCTGTATTGTCCCTTTAAATACAAAACATAAAAATACAGATCATAGTGCAAACTGTACAATGTAATTTTAATGTGAGATCAAGTGCCAAGTAACAACTCACAATTTTCTGAGCTAAAACTTAGCTCAAATTCTTGCGCCTTAGGGTCCGTTAAGGCGACCCTATCCCTCCTTTGCTTCCAAATTGTCTTAGGGTTTTGTCCTAGATGAAGTATACTGCACTTACTGAACTGTAGGGTGAGATCTGGGTCTTTTGGTCATGCTAACTGCCTATAACATTCCGAAACGGTCTCATGACGAATTACGACTTTAAGGCTAACAAATATACCTACCGACCATCACCTATACCCTGGGTCACCTACAATTTATTATACTATAGCAGTATACAGTATTCTCTTATTTTTCTTTATAGGGTATTATAATTGCGGCTAATTTCTATCCTCCAGTGCTAATCTTGTAATCGATTTAGCATATCTGGGGAGTATTATCATCTTATTGCGACAAATACCCTTCTCTCCTAACACTCTCCTATATCCCCCTGAAGGATTTTAAAACCTATTTCCTCCATCATATGAGTTATAATAGATCTATCTATTTAGTGGTTTATATAAAGTATCTATTTTTATGCAACTATTTGCAACATACTACCTAGACACTTTCCACGTTATAAATTGGATCTATCTCAGTGAGAGGACAGTTGGTCCTATTTTTAACATTTGTTTATTTATCATCACTATTGTTTTTGAGTGTTTATCACTTAGGTAGTACATTTATATTATACACTTTTATATATTTTCTGTTCCTTATGAGGGACTAATAAAGATTAGATAGTTTTATTCTTTTTGCTCTGTTCATCTACTTTATTTAGAGCAATTCTCTCTTTAGGATACCAGGTCTATATTGGTGGCTGGTTTATTAAATCTCAAAACAACAGCACATGGAGAGACAAAGTTGTATTAAAATAGCCAGGTGCAGAGGGGCGTGGCCTGGAAGCCGAGGAAGATGGCAGCGTGATTCCTGAGCTCCCTTCCAGGCTCGACTATTTTCAGCGTTTATCCTCGCCAAAAGCACCTTTCTGCCCCGACAATGGGCAAATCTCACAAGGCAACACCGGCCACCAAATCTGCTGACACTCCCAGGGGAAGCAGCCATCATTCCCTGAGGCAATACCTGATCGCCCCGGCGGACCCGGACACGCAGGCCTCCAACGACTCTGCGGCCTCCGAAGGGCCTTTCCCGCCATCACCACACAGGGGAGAGACTCTCACCGGGACCCCCCTAGGGGACACCCCAGCCACCCATCCTGAATGGATGGATATCCTGCGTAACCTGCCTGCGAAGGAAGACCTGCGAGTGGCGAACAGCGAGCTCCGCTCCTCCATCACGTCGGAGCTGCAGGCCATGAGGGAAGAATTTTGCGGCCTACGCCAGAGGGTCTCTCAGCTTGAGGCGGACTGCGACCACATGTCATCGGCGCAGTCCGCAACCGCAGACTCCCTGCAACTCAGCACCCTTCAAATCCGACAAATGGCTTACCATCTAGAAGACCTCGATAACCGGGGCAGGCGGCAAAACCTAAGGATTCGTGGTGTGCCGGAGGAAGTAGACGACACAACCCCAGTACAACACACCCTTACGGGCCTATTTAATAACCTACTGGACAGACCACCACAGGCCCCACTCGAGATAGTGAGAGCCCACAGAGCCCTCAGACCGAGGGGACCGCCTGGGGGCATCCCCCGAGACATAATATGCTGCTTAGCCAATTTCCAACAAAAAGAGGAGATCCTCCGCAAAGCAAGAGAACTGGGCAGGGTACTACTAGACGGCACGGAGATCCAGCTATACCCGGATCTGTCACCCACTACGCTGGCGTACCGCAGGGCTTTGCGCCCTTTCACTAGGCAGCTACAATCCAACAAAATTAAATACCGCTGGTGTTTCCCACACGGACTACAAGTACAAACTCCGAAAGGCCCTTTCGAAATTCGTGAAAAGAACGACATGGAAGCTATTGCGAGAGAGCTGCAAATAACACCAGCTTCCTTAACCTGGCCTGACCCCCTGATGCTTTACACGCCCGCCCAGAGAACCGGGAGACAGGCCGCCGGATCCCAGATACCAAGGACCACACGCCAACAGGCAGCAGGCCCACGCGGCCTATAAACGGACATAACACCCGAACGGCACCTGTCCCAGGGACTTTGGGCCCGGCAACGGGACGCCCACTTCATCGAGCTCCACGCAACCTCTACCGTGATGACTGCGGCCCAGACGGTCCATCTCGGACCTTCCATCCCACACCTGGAACTGCTGACACCACCACCCACCCCCACTCACAGACCCCCTCACCCAGCAGGGAACCACGACTCCGGGGCGCTGATCCAAGCAACGAAGAGCTCAAGGAGGCCCTAGAGACCGCCACGGAGCGGGACACACCAGCCACAGACTCTGTTGCTCAACCACGGACCCGACCTGGGTTACCCCAGGCCTCAGGGCCGGCCAGGACTGCATGGAGCAAGTGCTCTGGGGGACTTTATCTCACTGCCTGAGAACCGCAAGTACAAACCTAACACCGGCCTCGCGGCCCAGGGGCTTACCCACTCCTGAAGGGGGACCGGGGGGAGGGATAGGCTGGGGTTACAGATAAACGGGAGCGGGATGGGGGGGATTCCCTATGTATGCTATGCAATTGTATCCGGAGATCGGGGGCTGCGGGGCGGGCTGGGTCACCGTCTCCTCCTTAATAGACCCGTGACGACCTTATCAGGAGCGGGCCGGGGGGACGGGGACCCGGCGCGCCCGGGCCTCCGAGAGGGTGGGTGGGGGAGGGAGAACCCGGAGATGGAACACTGTCTGAGGGGGAGACACAGGGCCTTAGGAACGGGGGCCGCAGACCGGACCGGGCAACCGCACCCCCCGAGTTGACCTGCGATGACCTACCCAGGAGCAGGCAGGGGTGCGGGGTCCCGGCCCGCTCGGGCCCTCGGATGGCGAATGGATTACACTCATCGTGTCCCCCGAAAGGACAACACGGAGGGGGGGGGGGGGACACTAAAGAGAGGCCCACTTGGGCCCCACGACACGGACCTCGAGAACACAACACTGGGCGGCCTGGGGGCTGGGCCATCACGACATCGGATAGGTGCCACCATATCCTAACGCCTGTATCCATATTTAAATGTAAACTTTAATACTTATTTACTGTTATTGTGTTTAACTGCTTTGTATACTGTTGCTTGCTGTTGCCGAAATGCATCTGCCCCTCACACCTCAGGCGAGGACACGCATACTTATGCTATAGCTACTGACAGAGCCACGAAGGAGACATAAGGGAAACCGACTGCGTAGGACGAACAGGGTTGGTGACTTGCCCACGACAGTCCGCACGCAGCGGGACCACGGTTTACCCAGAGGCCTAGGCCTTCCTCCTACTCCCCCAAGAGACAGGCGCCACGCATAGGCGGCCGAGACACTGGGCCCCCTACTAGGCTCAGGTCTTAGGGACCGCCTGGACGCCACACTCTAACGCCTCTAACGCGGCGGAATCCCACAAACCTAATCCCTAACCCCCTCACACAGACGCTACATAGATCCCTTCCTAACTGACGACCGACGGACTGACGGGTCCTAGAGATGTCACTCACACCGGCCAACCTTACGATCCTATCCCTGAATGCGAGAGGCCTGAACAAGCCTGAACGCAGAGCAGCTGCTCTGCGGGACTTTCACGCGGCCAGTGCGTCCATAGTGTACATACAGGAGACACATTTTAGAGAAGGGTCCAGACCCAAACTACGGGACCACCGATACACCACAGGGTATTTTAGTGATTACCACGGTGGCAAGGCAAGAGGTGTAGCAATACTCATACACAAAAGGGTACCCCTCCAGGAGACAGGAGTCCAAACGGACAGGGAAGGTAGATATGTGTTTATGAAGGGGAAAATAGCGGGCCAGACGTACATGTTCGCCAACGTGTACGCCCCTAACCAGAGACACCATAGGTTTTTCTCACAGACTCTCCGCAAACTGGCAGCATTCACTGAGGGCATACTAGTCTTGGGCAGGGACTTCAATCTGACGCTAGACCCGAAGTGGGATTCATCCACCGGCACCTCACAAGTCCCGACCCAACACCTATCCACAATCAAAACTCTCCTCATTAAATACCAACTAGTAGATAGCTGGAGGGCCCTCCACCTGGACGAACGGGATTACACATTTTTCTCACACCCACACAACACGTACACCAGGATAGATTACTTCTTCCTCCAACACTATCACCTACCAATGGTCCTACAAACTGAACACGGTACGGCGACGTGGTCAGACCACGCCCCGGTGACGCTCACACTGGCCTCACCACTATTCCGTCCCAGAGTAGCCAAGTGGAGACTCAATGAATACCTCCTGTCCGATCCCACTGTCAAAGCGGACATAGCATCGACCCTCAGGGAGTACTTCTCCATCAACACACCCGACCAAACGACCCCGACGATAGTATGGGAGGCACACAAAAGTGTAGTCAGGGGCCACTTCATCAGGCAGGGTGCCACACAGAAAACATTGAGGGAGAAGAGAATGACCACACTCCTAGCAGACATTCAGGCCATAGACACCCTCAACAAAACCCAACAGACACTAGCACAGCAGGAACAACTGCTTTCGTTACGAAGGGACCTGACCAAACTATTACAAACTAGATACCACAGAGACGCGCTGCGGCATAAGGCATTCTTCTCGTTACACGGCAACAAGAGTGGCAGACTCCTGGCACGGATGCTTGCTAAACGCAGACAACAGACATATATTGACCGCATCCGTGACAACAAGAACACACTACACAGACTCCCCGCCAGGATACAGGAAGTAATCAGGTCGTACTATGCCGACCTGTACGCACTCCCGAGCCCGACATCAACACAGGCAACCACGCGACTGTCGGAAGCAATAGATACTTACCTTGCCAACCACACTATACCCACACTAGACCGGGACACGGCAACCTTACTTGACGAAACAATCACACAAGAGGAGCTAGCCGCGGCTATCAAACGGACGGCACCAGGCAAAAGCCCGGGCCCTGACGGTCTCCCGCTGTGCTACTACAAGGCATATGCCGACATACTGTACGCCCCCCTGGTAGAGGCGTTTAATGCCATAAGGGAGGGACACTGCTTCCCCAAGCAAACACTGGCGGCCCATATCACCATCCTCCCTAAGGAGGGCAAAGATGTTGAACACTGTGGGAGTTATCGACCCATATCCCTCATAAACTGCGACCTTAAATTACTAGCTAAAATATTAGCCACGAGACTTCAGGCACACATACCCACACTGGTACACCCGGACCAAGTGGGATTCGTGACGGGGAGAGAGGCCAGGGATAACACTATACGCACCCTCACGCTGATACACGGAGACAAACGCAAAAGAAGCAACCTTCTCCTGCTGTCGACAGACGCGGAGAAGGCCTTCGACAGAGTCAACTGGAACTATCTGTTCCGGACACTGACACACGCCGGTCTAGGCCCGGGTATCATGGGGTGGATAACAGCTCTCTACTCACAACCCTCAGCCCAAGTGATAATCAACGGGGCGCTATCAGCGCCATTTGACATCCTCAATGGTACCCGACAGGGATGCCCTCTCTCCCCGTTACTCTTCGTCCTGGCTCTCGAACCACTCATGGTATCGATTAGGGATAACCCCGACATAATGGGAGTCCAGACAGGGATGAACCACCATAAAGTAGCAGCGTATGCAGATGACCTGCTTTTCTATGTAACAAACCCGGAAGTATCCCTCCCCAATATTCTGAAAGCCTTTCGGGACTTTGGGAAGATCTCCAACTTCAAAATAAACCTTGCGAAATCATACATACTGAACATCGACATCCCGGAACACAGAGCGACACAGATGCGCCACCAATACACATTCCAGTGGGCTACACATAAAATTAAATACTTGGGTATTTGGCTCACACGAAAAGCAGGGGACATACTCAGGGAAAATTTCGACGCAATGCACACACGGTTCCGCACTGAACTACAGGAATGGGCACACCCCCACATCTCGTGGCTAGGTAGGATACAGGTAGTTAAAATGAATTTCCTCCCCCGCCTCCTATACCTCCTACAAACCATCCCCATCACGATCCCTCGCACGTTCTTTACCACACTCCGCACAGCCCTGGGCAGATACGTCTGGAACGGGAAGCGGCCGAGACTTAGACACGCACTACTGACACAGCCGAAGGACAGAGGTGGCCTGGCCCTACCAGACTTCACCCTCTATTACAGAGCTTGCCACCTTCTTAGGATAATAGAATGGACCAAACCGGGGGTTCAGAAACAATGGAAACAGGCAGAGGAACACGACGCAGGCGCCCCAATCTCAACACTACCTTGGCTGCCCCCAGGGATAAGGAATGAGAACAAGAAATGCTCCCCATACATAAAAGCGACTCTGCAGGAGTGGCATAACTCTAAAGGGAAACACGACCTATCACCGTACCCATCGCCCCTGCTCCCCCTGATACACAACCCGAGCTTCCCCCCTGGACTGGACCCTAGAGCGTTCAAATCCCTCATACCTGACCCACTACCTAGACTCAAACACGTCTACAAGACGAGCGGACTAAAAACACTAAGGGACCTAGGAGGGGAAGGGGAACACAACCTCTTGACGCGCCTCAAGTATAAACAGATCCAGACATACACCGCGACGCTCCCGCAGGGGCCCGCACTGACAAGAGCCCCCACATACTTTGAAGACCATTGTCTGACCCCAGACCCGCTGACACACGGAGTATCCCTTATGTACACCTCACTTCTGACACGAACGCAGACTGCACAGCCTAGCTTTATGGGAAAATGGGAGGCAGCACTGGGACGCACATTCAGTAACGCGGAATGGGAAAAAATATGCTACTTGACGCACCACTGCTCTACTTTTAGTAAGACCCAAGAAACAGCGTACAAACTGCTCACTCACTGGTACTGCACGCCCGCCGCATTGAGCATGCGTATCCCTGACTGCCCCCCAGAGTGCTGGAGATGCGGCGCGGAAAGGGGCACGCTCCTGCACATCTGGTGGGAATGTAACAAGATAACCCAGTATTGGAAGACCATACACAAAATCATTAGGCAATTTTCAGACGACCCACCACCTTTCGGCCCGGCCGAAATGCTACTACATCACACTAAAACCACTCGATCCGCATACAAACGATCAATGACAATTCGTATCCTTAACATAGCCAAAACAGTCATCCCACAACACTGGAAAAAAGAGAACACACCCCCGTTGGGGGCGTGGTTCACTCAAATGGAGGAACTAAGATCTCTGGAAGAACTCCACGCCACCGCAAACAACACATACCAGACTTATCTCAACACATGGACGCACTGGCTGCTGAGAGCGACAGCTCCAAATTTCTGGGCGGAACGCGAACTCAGGGATGGGACTGTACCAGGACGATCTGAGGACCCAGACGCTGACTGACCTAGCCCACCTGACACCCCCCGCCATAACCCATAACCCCAGACTGGCCCACTGGTCACCCGCGGCCCGCGACACCCGGGGGGGGCATACCCTGCCTGGGCCTCGGGGATCGCGGAGGACCGGGGTAGCCCATACAACACCTCCCTGTCGTGCCGTGACGCACACGCAGGGGACCAGAACCGGAAATAGACCACCTCCTAGGACACAGACTGGACGGACCACAGGGACGGTAGAGTCTGAAACGACACTGACCACGCACGACCAGGGGGTAACGACCCCTAATAGTACCGCACAGGGTCAAGGAGGGACCGGCGGGTCCACGTAGCACACGGGACCTGAGAACCCACATCCACTAACAACCACGCAAACGTTGTTGGCCACGACAACCGCTACTGACACCCTCTAGCACGGCCCAACCATCAAACGGAATCCACCATACGGGGTGCTTCGGACCTCAGCTGACGCTCTGTTACACAAGACCCACACCCCACATCCGTACAAACACATAGTACACCCAGGGATGCACATTTAACAGGCTAATTTGAGGTTATGTACATGTCTACGCAATGAATATGCCAATGGAGATCTGCGTATCTCACAGTTCAAAGCTAATCTGAAGTAGCACGCTTGACTGCATACTGTATTTGCCAATGGAGACCTGCGTGTCTCACAGTTCACAGTTCACAGTTAAATGGATGATATATACTTGTATTACGTTCAGTGAGTCAATGGAGACCTGCGAGTATCACCATTTACAGCCATAGTGATGTGGAACGTATATTTTTTGCGAATGTAACAATAAAAATATATTTACAAAAAAAAAAAATAGCCAGGTGCAAATCATATAAACACTCCCCCAAATGTTTCAAATATCCAAATATCTATAGAATATAGAATGCACACTATAACAATCTAAAAAAACTTAGCTTTATTATGTACAAAAAGTACCAAAGTGAAAATATGCAAGAAAAAATAAACACAATGACAGAAGCAAGGGCAAAACAATAAAGTAATGGTAAAATACCAAAAAGATTCTTACAAGCCACAAGACAGAAACATGAGTCACCAAACCCCCCAACGTTTCGGCACCAACTGGCTGCCTTTATCAAGGGTACCTGTATCCATGTTCAGATGTTCCTGCTTATAAAGCCCTCTTACAGCTGATGGTCATCAGCATAAGGTTGCTACCAACTCCGGAAGGGACATCATCACTTCAAGTGCTGGCACGATATTTTAACAGTAACATAGTAATATCATATCAGAATCAATTGTGTGCACTAAAGACATTCACAGAGTAAAGAAAGTCATATAACCTAAAATAATGATAAATATTACTGCTCTGATAACTGCTCTGATGTACCTCTCGTACATATACAAACAGTAAGTATGCTCACACTTTATCTGGCGTCTATAATCGCCATTTTACTCACTGGCAAGCGAGCACCTTTAACAATACGCCCCAAAGGCATCATAGTCACCGCAGCACGCAACAATAGCCCGTGCATGCGTACTATAATAAGTGCCGCGCATGCGCACAGCAACATCTCATTCGCTCATGCGCATAGCGGCAAATCGTTCACGCAGGCGCAGCGCTTTTACTAAGCTAACGAATACTGTATCTTCAACCACTGAGGTACCCTATTATTCTAAGAGACCGCCCACTCACAGTGGACGGCAACTAGTATCTAAAATAGTACAATGAACCATCAACATTCTAACTAATAGTGGATACCATCCACCATGTTACAAATTATACTCCATAAATATCAGTAACCACCCCCCCCCCCCCCCATACAGACATTACATATGTACATGCCAAAGAGGACTAATAAAATAATAAAGAATAAATAATCATAGATCCACCTTATAAATAGAATGTGATCAGTGAACCTATAACATAAAATCATCTCCCACAAATATTACAAGACAAAAGAAAACCAAAAAGTGATGTGCAAAAAAGATTTTTAATTAAACACCCAATGTGTAATAGATTGATCGCTACAGGTGCCAAATACGCAATAATAATGCAATACATAGTGGTTCTCCATATAGTACATGTTAAATACTTAGCTATGTAGTGTAAATAAGTCCAAAAAGTAATAATTCAATATATTTACAAGAATAACTATATTGCCATATTTATTTACACAAACAAATAAAAAAATTATTCATATTATGCACAGGACAATACAATACAATGTGACCAGCATATTAAGAGGCTATTCATCATCAATTTTAAAGATATAGCAACATATTTAAAGAATTCATCACAAGTATATATCATTTTGGAAAAATAGAGATATATCAATGCTATTGAAGAATCCATTATAAACGTTAGAAAAATCATTATTACATCACCTTCATCAACCTATACACTGACCATACCCATACCAACCGCATAAACATAGCATAGGTAAACAACATCTTACCACCACACAAAAAAACACTACTCATGGCGAAAAGCTCTAGTAGTCATGGGTACCATCGTTCAATACTGTCAGTATACTAAATATATAAATAATCAGAAGTCATAATTTATATAAACAAAATTTGCTATAGTATGAGATACAAAACTATATATGCACATAATGGGTCATCATAACAAAGACGTGAATCAATTCAACGTGTATGATGATACATTCTAATCGATTCAATATGTTCCGGCACACTAACGTCACAAGTACCATGGTCCAAATGGCCACTGTAGTTCCAATCTATAAAAGGAAATAAAAACAAAATATAAAGATACAGACAAAACGCAGCCAGAGTAAAATTTTGTCAGGATTATAGAAATGGTAATGGATCCTTAACCTCATTCAGACCCTTAGGATACAAAGTCTGCAGCTCTTAAATCCAGTATACCTCACGTTGTTTAAGCCTAACCACTTGCGAAATGCCACCCCTCCTGGATTTAATCACCTCCAAAATCATGTACCACAGTTGGGAAACTGTATGTCTTTTCTCAGCGAAGTGTCTGGCCACCAGATATTGCATCTTATTCGTCCGTATGCCGCTCTTGTGTTCCCTGATCCTTGTAGTGAGCGTACGTGTGGTTTCACCCACATACGCTAATCCACACGGGCATTTGAGCATGTACACCACAAACTGAGACTGGCAATTACAAATCTCCTACCCGTCCTCGGGTGTGTAAAATGATCTCCCGTGATCACCCCATTGCAGTTAATACAATGCCCACAACGGTACATACCCGGTATAGCAGAAAGCCAGGTATCAGCTGTATCCGTCTTCCCCTGTAGATTGACATTCTTCATTAGATGGTCCCTTAAGCTCTTGTGCCGCTTAAATGAAAACAAAGGTCTCTCATTAAAACAAGGGAGAAGTTTAGGAACAGATTGTAAAATTTTCCAGTGCTTGTTAGTGATGTATTTAACCTCACCAAAGTGAGTTGAGTACGTCATCACGCATGGGATGCCTTTATTGCCTTCCCAATATTTTTTTTTGCAAGAGGGTATTCCTAGAAAGTAGTTTCGCCCTATCCCTACATCCAGTAACCACATCCGTCTCATTTCCTCTAGAAGAAAATGCTTTCACCAGTTGTTCAGCCCTAGTATCTGTCACGTATTCATCCGCTTATAAAAATGTGGTTAATGACATTTACTGTCCACACAGGAAAAGTTGTACCGAGCAGCAACCTAATCCACAGAAGGGTTAATGCTAAGCAGAAATTATGCAAATGAAACCTGGTAACTGAATTTGTGGTCAAAGGCCGGTTACAGCCTATCAGATCTAGAGGAGGGGTATTTAGGCCCAGTTCTCATCCTGCTCAATGCCCTGTCGTGGTTTCCCTTGTGGTTGTCCGAGAGCGCGTTCCTGTTTATAGTTTTCTACCTGGTTTTTGACTTTGGCTTTGTTTATTGACTTCTCTGTATTCTGGTATCCTGACTCCTGGCTTTTCTCACCGCTGTGTCCCGTTCTGTGTTCCCTGACCTCGGCTAGTATTTTTGACTATTCTTTGTACGTTAAATCCGGCCATTCTAAGGACCGGTAATACGTTACTTATTTGTCATCCGTGCTATACAGTTCTACGTGCTGGATCAAACAGTAATCCTGACATTACGACATAGCCATAGATCCTGTAGAACTGTGTCAGCACATAGCTGCTTGCGAGAGGAAATTAGAGGAGAATGATCACCGCATGGATCAATTCGCTTAGGCTTTCAGTACGCTTCTCGCTAGAACGGCGCATCTGCAGCCTGCAGCGTCTCCTCCTATAGCACCTCTACCCTGTGTACCTCCACCCACTGTTAATAGGACTCCCAGCATCTCCTTATCGCCATCCCTACAGTTTGATGGCAATATCCAGGAATGCAGGGGTTTTCTTAATGAGGTGGAGTACCATTTTGAGGCCTCACCAGGGTCATTCCCCACGGACAGAGAAAAAAATGGTTATCTATTGAATCAATTAAAGGGCAAGGCCCTTGCCTGGGCTAATCCGTTGTGGGAGAGTAATCGGAGCATAGCTCATAATTACCAGGAATTCCTTGCCGAATTTAAGCTCACGTTTGAGCCATTGGGTAGAGAGGATGATGCCTCCACTGCCCTAATGCCCATCAGACAAGGTAACCGGTCTATCTCAGATTATGCTATTGAATTCCGTACCTTAGCTACTGAGGTAGACTGGACTAACAATGGGTTAATCTCAGCATTCAAAAAGGGTCTCTCAGAGACTATACTAGATAAGATAGCCGCTAAAGCATTACCTTAGAGTCTTAACGAATTTATTACGTTTGTCATGCATATTGATAATAGGTTAAGTCTCAGAGAAGTCACCAGAAGCAAGACCAGATGTACGGCTATGTCCCTAGCACCTCGATTCTCTAAACCTGTTTTGTCTAACCTCCCTGTACAGTCCGAACCCGAACCTATGCAGTTGGGGGTCACTAGACTGTCGGAGGCCGAAAAACAGTATAGGAGAAGGGAGGGGTTATGCCTATATTGCGGTAGAAAGGGACATATGATAACTAATTGCCCAGTGCGTCCGGAAAACTTCCGCACCTAAGAACCTTAAGGGGACAGATCTTAGGTGTGATGGAGTTGTCCTCTAACAAAAACAAAAGTAGATTCCTCCTTGAGGTATCTATTTCCCTTGATAACAAGAGGTTTTCTTGCAGTGCCCTAATGGGCTCAGGTGGTGCTGGAAATTTTATTGATGTCCACTTTATTAGGGGTAATGAGATACCGGTCAGGGAGAGACCTACGCCGCTAGCTGTAGAGGCTATTGATGGTAGACCACTCACACAACCGCTTATAACCCACAAAACTGTCCCTATTACGATCTCTATCTGGGCCTCCCATAGGGAGGAGATGACGTTTCAGGTTATTACTTCTCCATCATGCCCTATCATATTAGGGTTTCCGTGGCTGAGTAAGCACAATCCCTATATTGACTGGGCTAATGGGGAGATATTAGAATGGGGTAAAGAGTGTATGGGGAGATGTATAAAACCAGTACTAAAGAGATTGGGTACTATTGACCTACCCAGTACCACTCCTCAAGCTCCTGGAGTTCCCATACAATACAGAGAACTTCAGGAGGTGTTTAACAAGGCTCAGTATGTATTGCCTCCCCACAGAGCATATGACTGTGCCATTAACCTGTTTCCAGGCGCTATGCCACCTAAGGGGGCAGTTTATGCCTTATCTCCCCAGGAGAGTAAAATAATGGAGGAATACATCAAAGAATCCTTGAGCAAAGGGCACAAAAGAAAGTCATCCTCACCAGCTGGTGCAGGATTCTTTTTTGTTGAGAAAAAGGGTGGTGAGTTACGCCCTTGCATAGACTACAGGGCACTTGATAAAATCACTGTAAAAAATGCATACCCTATCCCACTCATTTCCAAATTGTTCGATAGACTTCAGGGAGCTAAAGTATTTACTAAGCTTGACCTTAGGAGCGCTTACAATTTGGTTAGAATTAAAGAGAATCATGAGTGGAAGACGGCATTTAATACCCGTAGTGGACACTATGAATATCTGGTAATGCCATTTAGGTTTTGCAACGCCGCGGCCGTATTCCAAGACTTTATAAATGATGTACTCAGGGAATTCATTTACTCATTTGTCTTGGTTTATTTGGACGATATTTTGGTGTATTCCCCTGATCTTCAAACTCACCACTCCCATGTGAAACAGGTTCTGCAGACGTTGTTGAAAAATAAACTTTATTGTAAATTAGAAAAGTGCATATTTGACCAGCCTGAAGTCCACTTTTTGGGTTACAACATCTCTGCATCAGGATTTCAAATGGATCCTAAAAAACTAGAGGCTGTACTACACTGGCCATTACCCTCTGGTTTAAAAGCCATTCAAAGGTTTATTGGTTTTTTCAGCTATTACAGAAGATTCATCAAGGGATTTTCTTCTGTAATAGACCTCATCACAAATTTGACTCGCAAAGGGGTCAGTAGCACGGTATGGTCCAAAGAGGCTGTGAATGCTTTTGAGACTCTTAACCAAAGATTTGCCTCTGCGAACATACTAAAACATCCCGACATCAGTAAACCTTTTATATTGGAGGTTGATGCATCCGAGACAGGGGTAGGGGCTGTTTTCTCTCAGAGAGAAAGCCAGGGAACACCATTGCATCCTTGTGGCTACTTCTCCAGAAAGATGTCTCCTGCTGAGCGCAACTACGATATTGGCAATAGAGAACTGTTGGCTATTATTCTTGCCCTCAAGGAGTGGCGACATCTTTTGGAGGGTTCCAAGGACCCCCGGTTGATCATAACTGACCACAAAAATCTGGCATATATAGGGGATGCCAAACGTTTGTCTTCCAGACAGGCTAGATGGTCACTGTTCCTTTCACGTTTTAACTTCCTCATTCCTTATAGACCTGGTTCTAAAAATACCAAGGCTGATGCCTTGTCCAGGCAATTTGATAATGAGTCAGCTCCAGAACAGGTGACATCTCCTATTATTCCACCAGAGTGTATTATTGCTACTACTGTCCTCTCACTGTCTTCTCCCCTGTTTGGCACCATACTGGAGGCCCAGCCTCAGGCGCCCAGTGGTAAACCGTGTGATAAACTGTTCGTTCCCCTATGTGAAAGGGTTAATATCATGAAAGTGTTCCATGACAATATAACTGCTGGACACCCGGGCATCAATAAGTCTACTGCCGCGATCACTAGATCATTTTGGTGGGATTCACTCAGGAAAGATGTAAAGGAGTATGTGCAGGCATGTTCTGTGTGTGCAGTTTCTAAGGTGACTCATGCACTTCCTTGTTGCAGCCTCTTCCTGTTCCTGAGATTCCATGGTCCCACTTATCCATGGACTTTATTGTTGAGCTTCCTAGCTCTGCTGGGTTCACTACTATTCTCATGGTTGTAGACCAATTTTCTAAGATGGCTCACTTCATTCCTCTCAAGAAGTTGGCATCCTAATTTTCATACGTGAAATTGTCCGTTTGCATGGCATCCCTCACAATATTGTGTCTGATAGGGGCTCTCAGTTTGTGTCCAGGTTCTGGAGGGCGTTCAGTAAACAATTGGGGATTGATCTCCCCTTCTCCTCCTCCTACCATCCACAGACCAATGGTACAGCTGAGAGGGCTAACCAGTCATTAGAAGTTTATTTGCGTTGTTTTATTATAGCACACAGATCAATTGCACCGAACTACTCCCGTGGGCTGCGTTCGCTAGAAACAATGCTGTTCATGACTCCTCTGGGCACAGTCCATTTTTTGTCAATAATGGTAGGCATCCTACGGTTCTCCCTGCGGTATTTTCTGATACTGCTATTCCTGCTCTGGATGAGCGTCTGGCCTCATTCGGGATACCTGGGTTAAGGTTCAAACTGCTCTAGGGGCTGCTGCTGAACGCTTCAAACATTTTGCTGATAAGCGTAGGAGTGCCAACCCGGTGTACCAAGTGGGGGTTTGGTTGTCATCTCGCAACATCAAGCTTAAGGTCCCTAGCATGAAGTTTGCCCCCAGATTCCTTGGTCCCTATAGAGTGCTTCGTAGGATCAATCCAGTGTCTTACTCTCTGGCTCTTCCTGCATCTTTAGGGGTTCCCAACACTTTTCATGTGTCCTTACTCAAACCTCTTGTCTGCAATAGATATACTGTTCCTTGTGTTCCTCCCCCTCCGGTGGTGGTGCGTGGTCAGGAGGAGTATGAGGTATCTTCTATCGTGGATTCTGGATTTTCTCGGGGCACTTTACAGTACTTGGTTGTTTGGAAAGGTTACGGTCCTGCTGATCGTTCTTGGGTTTCGGCTCCTGACCTGCATGCGGGCCGTAAGATCCGTGCTTTTCACGCCAAATTTCCTCTCAAGCCTGGTCCTGCCTGCTCGGTGGGTGTTCTTCAGGTGGGGGGTAATGTCACGTATTCATCCGCTTATAAAAATGTGGTTAATGACATTTACTGTTCACACAGGAAAAGTTGTGCCGAGCAGCAACCTAATCCACAGAAGGGTTAATGCTGAGCAGCAATTATGCAAATTAAACCTGGTAACTGAATTTGGGGTCAAAGGCCGGCTACAGCCCATCAGATCTAGAGGAGGGGTATTTAGGCCCAGTTCTCATCCTGTTCAGTGCCCTGTCGTGGTTTCCCTTGTGGTTGTCCGAGAGCGCGTTCCTGTTTATAGTTTTCTATCTGGTTTTTGACTTTGGCTTTGTTTATTGACTTCTCTGTATTCTGGTATCCTGACCCCTGGCTTTCCTCATTGCTGTGTCCCTTTCTGTGTTCCCTGACCTCGGCTAGTATTTTTGACTATTCTTTGTACGTTAAATCCGGCCATTCTAAGGACCGGTAATACGTTACTTATTTGTCATCCGTGCTATACAGTTCTACGTGCTGGATCAAACAGTAATCCTGCCAGTATCATATTTAGCTTCATCAGACACTATTCTGCGTGCCCTGACAAACTGACCATATGGCAAATTCTTAATAAATGATACTGGGTGAAAAGAATTCGCATGCAGATACGAAACCCGATCTGTGGGCTTTTGGTACAGATCAAATGATAATTAGTGATGTACCGAACTGTCCGCCGGCGAACAGTTCCCGGCGAACTTAGCGTGTTCGTGTTCGCCGCCGCGGGCGAACACATGGGCGGTTCGATCTGCCCCCTATTCGTCATCATTGGGCAAACTTTGACCCTGTGCCTCTCGGTCAGCAGACACATTCCAGCCAATCAGCAGCACTCCCTCCCTTCCACACCCTCCAACCTCCCTCCCAGCATCCATTTTCGATTCATTCTGAAGCTGCATGCTTAGTGAGAGGAGGGAAAGTTTAGCTGCTGCTGATTAGATAGGGAAATTGATAGCTAGGCTAGGGTATTCAGTGTCCACTACAATCCTGAAGGACTCATCTGATCTCTGCTGTAAGGACAGCACCCCAAAAAGCCCTTTTTAGGGCTATAACATCAGGCTGCTTTTTTTTTTTTTTTTTTTTCCTGTGTAATGTAATTGCAGGTGCCTGCCTGCCAGCTTCTGTGTGAGGTTCACATTGGATACTGTGCCTACTTGCCCAGTGCCACCACTCATATCTGTTTTAACAATTGGTTAAGCTTTAGATTTAAAATAAATAATTTGTTTTCACTGTAATAGAAGAGCAGTTGCCTGCCTGCCTGCCAGCTTCTGTGTCAGGTTGGATGCCTTGCCCATTTGCACAGTCAGTGCCACCACTCATATCTGTTTTAACAATAGCTTAAGCTTTAGATTTTAAAGAAATCATTTTTTTTCACTGTAATAGAAGATCAGTTAGTTGTTTGCAAGCGTCTGGGTGTCAGGCGTACTTCAGCGTGTGCTCTGCAGACCTGTGCCAGCGTGCTTTGACAGTTGCCAATCATATCTGGTGTCTCTATAGCGTGCTTTTACAAAGAAAAAAGGTTTCCAGTGTAAGCTAATGCTCTGTGTCAGTGTGTATCATGGTCTCTGAGGACGGGGAACAGTCTCTATTCTGCTCTGTGTCAGTGTGTATCAGGGGCTTTGAGGACAGGTGTCAATGTTAGGTGATTTCTGCCCTTTATGGATTAAAAGCAGACTCTGCATCAACTGTGTAATTTTCCATGGGAGTTTTGCCATGGATCCCCCTACGGCATGCCACAGTCCAGGTGTTAGTCCCCTTGAAACAACTTTTCCATCACTTTTGTGGCCAGAAAGAGTCCCTGTTGGTTTTAAAATTCGCCTGCCCATTGAAGTCAATGGCGGTTCGCGCGGTTCGCCGGTTCGCGAACATTTGCGGAAGTTCGCGTTCGCCGTTCGCGAACCGAAAATTTTGGGTTCGCGACAACACTAATGATAATATTTATCATTATTTTAGGTTATATGACTTCCTTTACTCTGTGAGTGTCTTTAGTGCACACAATTGATCCTGATATGATATTACTATGTTACTATTAAAATATTGTGCCAGTACTTGAAGTGATGATGTCACTTCCGGAGTTGGTAGCAATCTTATGCTGATGGCCATCAGCTGTAGGAGGGCTTTATAAGCAGGCACATCTAAACATGGATAAAGGTACCCTTGATAAAGGCAGCCAGTTGGTGCCGAAACATTGGTCACATGTTTAGTGTGACACATTAGTGACTCGTGTTTCTGTCTTGTGGCTTGTAAGAATCTTTTTGGTATTTTACCATTACTTTATTGTATTTGCCCTTGCTTCTGTCATTGTGTTTATTTTTTCTTGTATATTTTCACTTTGGTACTTTTTGTACATAAGAAAGCTAAGTTTTTTGAGATTGTTATAGTGTGCATTCTATATTCTATAGATATTTGGTTTATTTAATCTGCCACTTTTTTTAGTCCTTCTTTTTCTACTCCGCTTTCTGGGGTTATGCCCCGTAGTATCCAACAACCATTACGACTCTGGTGGAGCGGTTTGTCCCACTCCTAACCATTGTTGTATCTTTTTTATTTTAAAGGTATATCCCTTTATACTGGGCTTATTGTAATACCACCAGAGACTGTTTTCTATCTATTATCACTCATATAGCGCTTCACCAAGACACCCCACTTTCTTAACTATTTATGTTAAAAGATAAACCACGGCGTTATAGCAGCTTTTTTCACTCATTGTCTACATAGACTGATAAAAAAATGAAAACTAATAATAGCACTTGTACATCATTGTTTAAAGTTGATCTTTTGTCAAACATTCGAACATTCAGGTAAGGGAGCACTTGTGAACGAATCAAATTCCTGTTAATCTACACCCGTACAAATTACTCAGTCTGAGATTTACACGATGGATCGATTTGTTTGGCAGTAGATGGACAGGAATTTTATTTGTTCGTCATAAGTGAGAAGGATTTGTGCACAAGTCTAGCAGTCACTAAGCTTAGCAAGCAGCAGCTGTTTCTGAAAAATCTCACAATTAGAGACTGGAAAATACCAGCTGAAATTACTTTTAATATTTCCTACAGAGCATAATGGGAGACATTAACCCATTAACACCGTTAGGGCACACTATGCTGCCCTGCAGAACGTGGGCTTAAACGCCATTAGGGCTGCATAGTATGCCCTAAGAGATTTCAACTTCCCAGCCCCTGCAGAATTACCTGGCTGGCAATTCACAGTGATCTCTTTTGTTTGTATCCACTGCTATTACTGTAAGTATTACCCGTCCGTAAACAAATTAACATAATCCCATGAATAACTTCTCATCCAGAACAGTAAGTAGTTCCTGTACACGAACGCCCGTTCCACTTTTTACAGTTTAGCTGCATGGGCTTCTTTTTCGTGTGAATACTACGTTTTGGTTTAAATCTATCATTCATGTATTCGTGTATTTCATCTACCTTATCGTAAAATACCTTTGAGCATTTGAATTTTACTGTTACACCTCATTTGCGAGTTTAGGTTTATTTCTGTATAAGTATGTAATTTATTTGTGCAGTTAACATTTCTACTTGTACCTCATTTGAGTGTTTCTTAATCTGTACATATAGGTCTATTTGTGCGATTAATTTTACTATTACGCCACCATACTGTGTTACTTGATTAAAAATATATAGACTAATTTGTGTGTTTAAAATGTCTTTGTTAGCTTAATTAACGTGTTTCTTGATTCTGTATTTAACACTTATTCGTGAACTTGAATATATATAATTTCTTAATTTGTGCATTTAATTTACTGCTAAACCTCCTTTGTCTTTTTGTTTATTCCAATTGTTATATGATTCATTCGTGAGTTTTAACTTCCTATGAAATTAATTTGTGTGATTCATGGCTCTATGCGTAATGCTTCGTTCGTGAGTTTAACTGTCCCATTAAACTCATTTGTGTATTTTTGGTTCCTTGTTTTAAATACACATATCTCAGATTATTCATTTGTGTATTAAATTAAATTCATGCAGGTCCCCTTTAGGCCAGATTCTTATTTGTTCATATAATTAGGTACCGTATTCATCTAAATTTTATGTTTTAAGATGTTTATTTTTCGTTTTAGGTATCAACTCTCCTACTAGGGGTAGGATTGCATATTGTATCTGCATTCTAACTCATTATAAATTTCTGGTTAAGAATTTTTATTGTCTTTTTCTCTTATTTTTGAATATTACATGAAATAGTTTGTTTAAATTGTCCTGTTTTACTGGTATTCTAGGTTTGTATTAATGATGCAGTGAATATAGTTCATGAATATTTGAAAAGTATTAAAAAAATATATATTTATACACTAGGTAAGTTTTATTATCTTACATTGTCTAGTATAAAAAAAAAAAATCTTGCCTACATGCTGAATACTTATATTTTCGTACTTAAGTCAAAAAATCCACAAAATGTACTGTTCTTAGAACATCTGGATTCTTCCTAAACTGGGTAATTAGATATATAATTTAGCAATTTATGTGGCAATTTCTGTTTAATTCTAAAATAATGCACGTCCTAAGTACATTACTAAAGTCATTTCAGTGCACTGACTATTGTCTACATTTTTACCATATCATCATACAAAGCCCAATGAGCCAACCCATAGTATTAGCCTTGCATTCAATTAGAGTTTGGGCATCACCTGTCACTCCCAATCTATCTTGAATCTGGTAACTGTCACCGAGAGACCAACTACCTGCCACTTACATCAGTGGCATCAATAAAGTCCCCCCTGGTCAAATCATAGGTAAAGTCTCTCTAGCTGCTTGGAAAATAGCAGGGCCTAGCCTGTCATCAATCTAGTTATTATAATGTAATTTTGCCACTTGGCATTAGTAACAGATAGCAGGTTCACTTCATACTTACTACAATCCTATGGGTAATCAATTTATATCCTTTACATCCATAGTATGTCTAACGCTTCGCTTCAACAGAGTTGAACTATCGCTTACCAGCACCCCGGCCAGATCTAATTCCCCTATGAGACACGAAGAAGTTGTCACCCCAGTGTCCAGCTACAGATCATGGACCATAGCCAAGATAACAGCAGAACTCAAACAAATGCATATTCCCTTTCCGGCTACTGCTAAAAAAAAGCTGAACTGTTCTGATTATTAAGAACACAAAGTGATAATGAGAGACCTGGCTTTAGTAGCGAATGTTCCATCCAAAACAACCTAGCTGAGCTACATAATATGGTGTCCTCAGTAGTGGCCTCCATAACTACTATTAATAACCAGTTGGAAACTTTGGAAATTGCTAATCTTCCCAACCACCTATAATCCCAGAAGTTCAATAACCCATAGCTCCTCCTGAACCAAGTCTCTTAGGTAATTCAGTAATCACAAGCCCAGCACCTATCAAGCCTTCAAACATAATCAATCCAGCACACCTTGTCCTACTAATTTTAAAGCAAGATAATTTAGAGGGCCAAATGTTAACTTAGTTTATCTTATCAGTGCTTCTAAAGATATAATCAACAATAAATTATACATCTTTGGTGATTTAACAGTAGTAATGAAGGCTAGAGACCCCAGATTAAACAAGAAACTTAATTTTTTAGAATTTGTATTAGGGTTTGGTTTGTTTAGGGATGTGATATTAAAGATTACTTAGTATTAGTAAATTCTGCCCATACTCCCTATGCCGCGAGTAGGGGCATGTCTCCTAAACAGTGAGAAGCCAATGGCTGCTCACTGTTAAAAAAATAAATGTAAAAAAACCCTAGTGTCTCCCCTCCCGAGCCCCCACCCATGCCGTGCGAGTGGGGGCTATTAAACTGAACATTGGACCTATTGCTCCCCCCAGCCCCCACCCCTGAGCGGCGTGTGGGGGTCCTAAATAACAATAACTTTCCCACGCTGAGTAAAATGACACAGAGCACTCTGGTTGGATTTCAAGCCAACCAATCAGAGTGCTGTGACAGGTAAATTTAGAGACTTACCTGTCAGTCTCTTCATTTACCTGTACGAGCACTCTGATTGGTTGGCTTAAACCAACCAATCAGAGCGCTCTGAGCCTAATTGCAGGGCGTAGGAAGGCTTTATAAGCCTTTCCTGGCCCTGCGGAGCTCATTATGTGCCATGCCCTCCATGAGTGAAGATTGATTATTTTTTTAGCATCAGGTTGCTTTTTTCATCATATTTTTTTTTTTTTTGCACTCAAGTTTTTTATTTCATTTTCAAAGTGCGAGGGGTATTATGGCCTTATACTTGGCCTTTTTTGGGGCTGACAAAAGCGCTAGAGGCACTTCTGTGATTCTCACTGTGAAAATCACAGTGAGAAGACGCTGGACGTCCATAGGAAAGCATTGAGTAATGCTTTCCTATGGGCGGTTTGAATGCGGGCGCGGCTCTTGCCGCGCATGCAGAGCTGAGAGGCGGATCGGGGCTGAAGGATCCCCAGCGCTAATGGAGTCCGGTGCTGGACAAAGGTAAGTGCTGAAGGGGGTTTAAACACACGAACACACACTCTCACGAACAGATGCATAAACACTAGCTAAAAGACACACACATTTACGGACAGAGACATACTCAGTTACAGACATACATACACATTTACTGACAGACAGACACACATACACACTCACAAAACATACACTCTCACTGACAAACACACACTCACTAACAGACACCAAACAGACTCACTAACAGACACACACTAACAGACACACACAAACTAACACTCAGTAACACACACACACTCACTGACACACAAACTAACACACAGACACACACTGACACTCACTAGCAGACACACTCAATAGTAGACACACACTCAATAACAGGCACACACAAACTAACACACACACACAGTAACACACACACAAAAACTAACACACTTACTGACACTCACAGTAACACACACACTGACACACAAAAACTAACACTAACACACACACACTCTAACACTAACATACACACACCGTTTAACACACACACTCGAACACTAACACACACAGTCCAACACTAACACACACACACACACACTAACACTAACACACACACACATATGTTTTTTTAAAATTGAATCCCCCAGCCTCCTTACCTTTGGGAGAGCTGAGGGGATTCCCTGGAGTCCAGTGGTGCTGCTGGGCGGCTGGTCACCGGGCGGGTGGGCTGACTGGCGGGCATGAGAGGGAGCTTTCTCCCCTGAGCGCTCTCTGCTCAGCTCCCTTGCGCGCCGCGTACTGATGCCGGAGCCGGAATGACGTCTTATTCTGGCTCCGGCTTCACTGCGGTGCGTGAGGGAGCCAGTGACACCAGGGCCAGCCTCGGGGGGCCCTGAGGTGGCCAACTTCTGCATCCCCCAGGAGAAGAGGTTGGCCACACTGGCGTTCATACCAGGTCGCAGGGTGGCCGGGCCCCTTGATGGGCCAGGCCCGGTCGCAGCCGCGACCCCTGCGACCGCGGTATGTATGCCAGTGCATATGAGCAGTCCAGATCCAAAATGCCAGCAAGCTCCTTCTACACGTGAGATATAGCAGCCCCAAACAATCGTTTTGGCCTTCCTTTGCTTCATTGGCGAGCTGCAGCTAATACCTCTAAAATAAAAGGTAAATTAAATTACCATTTTAATTTAAGAAGACCATAAGCAAATGCATTAAAGCAAAAACAGAGAATATGAGAACTCTCTCTGCAGGAGAGATACAGAAAACTTAGGCCAAAATCAGGATTGTTGAGAGCCCTGCAGCATGAAAGCCAAAGCGTCATCAAGAGTAAACCAGAATAGGGTTCTGGAGAAGCTGGGTTTATTAATACACCACATGAAGAAAACATTGATGAAAAAAAACATCATATCAGAAAGCATGTGTGAAACACAACAAACATGCAGAAAATGAGTGGTAAATATTAAGATGAGCCAAACTCCTACCGCAACTAACTAAAGATAAGAAATGATTGCTGATACATGCTCTGATGGCTTTTAAGATGGCCATAGCAAAAAATTGGAAAAAAACTGTAATTGATTCATAGCCACTCATTAAGGCAATTATTATAACCCAATGTAAAATGGAAAGGGGTATAGCATCTAATTTAAATATCAATACCCGCTTATTTGAGATATGGGATAACTGGATAAAGGTTCTCGAAAATCCAACTGAGGATAGTCTACTTAATGGTAAATAGGAGTCCTTAGAAAAGGAGGAATCAACTATGAATCAGGAGTGGTATAATCTATAATACGACTGATAAAGAAAGAAATGTCAGCTTTACTGTTTGTATGTTTGTCTGTTTATGTGTTCAGTAATAGTATGGGAGTAGAGCTGGAAGTGAAGGTCATTTTGATTCCGGCACTTCTTTCTCTACTGAAGCTTATACGTTGGAAGTATATTATGTGGAGAACAGTTAAATTGCTCAACACTTCTATTGTGAAATATGATGTGCAATATTATGTATTTGCTTCTCTGCACTTATATATGCATACAATTTACTGTTTGGTGTATGTTTTATTTGTATGTACAATATATTTTAAAAAATACCAATAAACAAATCTGTAAAAAAAAAAAAAAGATGAGGCCAAACATTTTGGCCTTTACACAACAAACTATTATAACACAAAGCCAACACTAGTCAAAATATGTAACTTCCCGAGAACACAATTCAGAACTGAAAATTGATTACAAGATAGATGTAGCCTTATATAGGAAAAAAGGTTAAGGAAAACATATTTTAGTCTAGGGTGGAGTTTCATTTTCAAGCAGAAAAATTACCATACAGTTTGAAACCAATCACCTGAATGTTATAGAGTAAAAGCATAGACTTTAACCCCACTCCGATTTTGTGAAAGATTGAAATTGCTTTTCACCAGTTGTCCCCATCCAACCTGACAGAGATTGGGATTATTCTGCTGTTGTCAGAGTCTTGAGGACCATTGAATGTTTTAAATACTTATTTTCATATATATGTACTCTTTATTTTTAAGTAAATACCCTTGTAAACAATGTTTCCTCTGCAGGTTATATTCACTAGACCAAGTATGGGATGTCAAGAACGTTTGTTGGTAGCCAACAGCGGTACTCCCTAGCAGTTGGCCCAACTATGCAATGATAAAGGCCTCAGAGCTATGAATTTTTGACCATGGGCCCGGGCATGCCTGGTCTTTGTAGAGATTTTACTGTTGTCTGTTTTCTATAACTTATATAGTTAATTTCTTATGATCTTATGGTCTCCTCTACGGCCACCATGATTGGAGGTCCATGGGTGTTGCTCCTATTCGGTCTTGCTTATACAATTCTCTATTAGGACTGACCCTGCATGGAAACCAAAGACTAGAGAGAATCCTTCCTAATGACGTCAGCGCACTTCACTGTCAGTCCACTGGTGTCAAAAAGGTACGTTATCTGTTATTCTATTCCTATACTCCTCCAGCAAACACAAGAGGTTGCAGTGTGACTGCCTGTAAGAAGATTCTCCTGCTCTCCCCTGTCATTCAAATCAGGCCATAGATCTCTGGTCGGCACAGAAGTGTGTGCTAAAAACTTATTGAAAAGAGGATTTTTACTTAAAATGTACATAGATTTTTACTTAAAATGTACATGTGCTGGCATTTCTGTGAGCACAATGTATAGATTACATACTATGGTTTTTTTGTGTGTTAAAGGGGAATTGTTACTTCTCTGGAATTTTCATCACATAATAAAACTAGGAAAATTACCTAGAACTTGTGTTAATCTTTTTTTACATGAGATGCTCCAATTTATTTTAAATTTATTTTAACAATTTATCAAATTACAGCATAATCCAGTTCTGAGAAGACAAAACCTGGGCAAACATTGCAAATAATGGGGAAAAATAGACACATTGTTTCATTTCTCTTCTTCTTTATATGTTTTGTTTAGGCTGACTGCCAGGTGAAAAGGACAAAGTTAATGACAATGATAGACAGGGAGCTAAGATGGAGGTGCCCAGTATCAGGGAAAAGAGTGTTTGTTTATTTCTACAATTATTTTTATTTTTACATGTCACAAATACATATTTATTAAATATTGGAATCAATAAAGCGTATATTAAATATCCTAGGAAGCAACAATTCCCCTTAAAATATTTGTACAATGACAAATACATTCTTACATTAATGTAATCAGGACTTAAACATTACAGGGATAGAGAGTTAAACAGTGAAACCGTTTAATCAGCATAAAACTGCTGAATTATATGCTGTAATCAGTTATAAACACACTGAAAGCAGTTTATACTCATTTCACTTAATGCTAATCTTTTGCTCATGTAAGATAAGGTAAAGAACTTTTTCCATAACATTAGCCACAATTTACAGTAAAAATGTTAAGTCATAATATAAATATCTACATAGTATAAATACCTATATATATATTAAATATTCTATAAATAACAGTATTCTAAGATGGAAACTAATAGAGAAAATGAATCGTAAATAGCAACAAGCAAATTTATTAAAGGGACACTCTAGTTACCAAAACTACTTCATCTTAAAGGAACCCTTTGGGCAACGTTAATACATTTAATGGTTTTTGGCCTCATTATTATGCAGTTTTTAGCATTTTCAAATCTTTGTCGCTGTTGCCCCCCCAAAATAAATGTTTTGCATTATGCTACATCATAAGCTTGCCTCCTGAGCTGAGAGAGGGCTGTGTGTGTGTGTGTGTGTGTGTGTATTGCGTGTGGTGTTGGATGTTTGTGGGAATGCTCCTTGTGCGGTTGCATGTCTGGGGTAGCTTCTTTTTGTGTTGTATTTGTGGTGTTAGTCAGTGGCGTACACACAACCCATGGGGCCCAGGTGTGAAAACTGATCCGTCCCCTTCCCGCCCCGCGCTTACTCTGCGCGGGCTGGGGCCGCAACACATGGCGACCCCTGCGACCGCGGTATGTACGCCAGTGCATGCAGATACACATATACTTAAAGGACCACTACAGACACCCAGATCACATCAGCTCATTGAAGTGGTCTGGGTGCCAGGCCCCTCTAGTTTTAACCCTGCAGCTGAAAACATAGCAGTTTCAGAGAAACTGCTATGTTTCACTGACGGTTAATCCCGCCTCTAGTGGCTGTTTCATTGACAGCCGCTAGAGGAGCTTCTGCGATTCTCACTGTGAAAATCACAGTGAGAAGACACTGAATGTCCATAGGAAAGCTTTGAGTAATGCTTTCCTATGGGCGCTTTGAATGCGCGCGCGGCTCTTGCCACACATGCCAAGGGAGTCTGGTGCTGGAGAAAGGTAAGTGCTTAAGACACACACACACACACTCTCACGAACAAACACATACACACTAGCTAACAGACACACACATTTACTGACAGACACACACTCAGTGACAGACATACATACACACTCACTGACAGACGCACACAAACTAACACACTCAGTAACAGACACACACAGTAACACACTCACTGACACACTCTAACATACACACACTCTAATACACACACTCTAACACTAACACACACACACACACTCACACACACACTAACACTCATACACACACTCTAACACTAAAACACACACTCTAACACTAACACACACTCTAACACTAACACACACTCTGACACTAACACACACACACTCTAACACACACTCACACTAACACACTCTTACACACACTAACACACTCTAACACACTCTAACACACTCTAACACACACACACTCACACACACTCTAACACACACACACTCTAACACTCACACACACACTCTAACACTAACACACACACACTCTAACACACACACTCACACACACACTCTAACACACACACACACACACACACTAACACAAACACACACTCAAACACACTCACGTTTTAAAAAAAAATTAATCCCCCTAGCCTCCCTACCTTTTGGAGAGCTGGGGGATTCCCTGGGGTCCAGTGGTATCACCGGGCGGGCAGGCTGGCGGGCGCACGAGGGAGTATTCTCCCCTGAGTGCTTCCTGTTCAGCTCCCTCACGCGCCGCATACTGATACCGGAGCCGGAAGATGACGTCATCTTCCGGCTCCGGTATCAGTGCGGTGTGCGAGGGAGCTAAAGAGGAAGCACTCAGGGGAGAATACTCCCTCGCGCGCCCGCCAGCCTGCCTGCCCGCCCGTTGATACCTTGGCCACCCTCGGGGGGTGCCCTGAGGTGGCCAGCTACAGTGGAATACATACCAGGTCGCAGGGCAGCCGGCCCCCTGGTGGGCCAGCCGCGACCCCTACGACCCCGGTATGTACGCCACTGGACTGTTAGTGAAAGAATAGGATCTTTAGTGGGGGGTAGTGATAGCAGGGTTATAGCAGATTTAGTGGGGAAATGATGGTTATAGTGAGGATTAGGACTATAATAGGATAGGTGCTAGTGGGGACATATGGGCTATGGTGAGGGGATAGTGGCTATGGTGGTCGGAGAGTGGCTATAGTGAGGAGGATAGTAGTAAGGACGATAGTGGCTATAGTAGGGCACAGGGGCTTTAGCAGAGGGATAGGGCCCATAGAAGGAGAATTGGGACTGTACTGGGAGGTTAGAGACTATTGTGGTGTGGATAGTGGTTATAGAAGGGGGAAATGGGCTGTATTTAGCAAGGTGAAAATTCAAAGTGAATTCAAAATGAATTGCCAATTTAAGATCAACATGAAAAAGAAATTCTCAGTAAGTTCACTTTTAATTCTTACTTTAGTAAATAAACAATACTGTAAATTGTTGACTAAGCCATTGATTAAATTCAGTAAGGGAGGCAAGTCCACCTGAACCTTATTAGTGGAAGCTCTTACTAAATTGATGCAAAGCTCTTTTTTATTTTTCTGACAAAATCTAACAAGATAAGAGAAGTAAAGTAGCACTGAAAATCTGGGTTTATGGTTGGATCCTAAAAATGTTTACAAAATATTATTGTATTCAATACATTATTTTTTAGCAGCTTATTGGATGATTCTTATTGCCTAAACACCACATATAGAGCATACTGATTAAGGGCAGCGTTACAATATATTGACTGGCATAAACTTTAATGAAAAGAACACTGAGGATAAATGGAATATCTTCAAACAAGTATTAGAAAGATACACTTCTAATACTTCAAAGTATTCTAAGTATGTACCATTAAATATTAAATATAAAATAAACTAATTGAAAACAATGTGGCTTACTGGGAAAGTGAATAAAGAAATTAAAAATAAGAAAAGGGCATTTAAAGCCTTTAAATTGGACAAATCAGAACCATCAAAAAAAAATAAATAAAGGAAGCCAATAATGCGTGCAAAAAGGCGATTAGATTTGCTAAACTACAAAATGTGAAAGTGATAGCCAAAGAGCAAATACAACTCCAAATCATTACATACATTATAAAAAAAAACTGAAAATGAAAGCGTAGGTACACTAAAAAATGGGATGTGGGTGTTAGTTAATGAAGACCAGGAAACACGATAACGGTAGCAAGGGCGAGAGAGATACCCACACTGTACATAGTTCCTGCCACTCAGGCACCTCATACAGTCACCAACCCCTTTGAGAATGGGTCACACACAGAGTGCGCACAACCACTTTGTATTATCCAATGTTGAAAACTAATAAACATTATTGAATGGAAAAAAAAAATTGTTGCACCAATTTACCTGCCATCTGTAACCTTGTAGAGTTGCCTCAAAACTATCCATGCCCTCATTTTGCTCTCCTTATGCTCATTAATTTTAGGCTTTATTTCCAGTAAAAGCAATATAAATATATACACCTCAATGCTCTACAAAGGGGTTTATTCATTAAACAGTGAGATGCATGTGACTTAAGGTGATTTAGAAAAACTTTATGCATGTGTATTATGCAATCAAAGCTAACCCAGCACTGATAGCAGCTGTAGGTGACAGGAAACACAATTTTTATACTAAGGGTGTTATAACATTGGCATATTAGCAAAATAACCTGAATCTCCAATTTACTCTCAGTGACTGGTGAGAACAAAAGCCTTTCATACCTAATATACTAGGGACCATCATGACTGGTGGGATCAATCCACTCTCAATACCCTGTAAAATTATCTGGGGGATATTGTCCCTCCACCCATACCCCTATGTCACCAACCAATAGAATATGTGCATCAAAGTCTGGCATGTATGCATACATCATCCACTTAAACCAGAATGATGGGAGTTGTGATCACATAATCTGGAATGTCAGTGTTTGTCTTTCCAAGCTTGTAATTCTTACTTAGTTTATTGTGTCTGGATTGCAGCACAGGTCACTTCCGTGAACACATCTGTAATTAGATCTTGTCTGCTAGTAAATCAGGCTTATCTGTTCGTGGCTGCAGAGCACAGCAGGCGGGTGGAGATTGTTACAGATCACTGGCACATGTAGGTCACCTATTGGGTTACAGATCTGAAATGTGACATTTTGTTAACACTTCTGGTGCCACAGCACAGATATAATTGCAATTAAATTAGAATATCTTATTGTATTGTGTAATAATTCATGTTATTCTCATGAGTTATAATGTCTGTGCTAATGCAGATTATAATACAATGGACTCAAATTAAATTGCATTGTTTTCACATAAATAAACATACGTTCCATTAAATGACTAGTCATTTGATTAAGATGCATTTTTAAGTTAGTTGTGTTTAGAATTAATATCATGTTTATAAAGATTATTAAATGTATTTTGTAAATTAATGCAGTCTATTTATTTTTTCTTTCTATCATACACCCTCTTGCTTTTGCATAATATGGTAGGAGATAGTTACTACACTATAGAAGTAATAGAATACATACATAGACTATATTATAAGTATATTATAAGTGACGTGTCATGTCCGTCATGTGATTGTGTGTGATATAATATCCTGGGAATGACTGCTGCCCTCTGCAGAATAGTTATGAAGAGACACTGTGACTATAAGAGGCAGTATAATGTGTATAATAGCAATCATCAAGGCCGTTCCATCTCTCTCACATCTTCTGTGTCTGCCATTTAGGCCCCCGATGATCCTCGATGTTTTGGCTTTGGTAAGAGGAAGGATGGTAATGCTGGGGGGTGGCAGTGGAAGCAAAATATTGATTCACTAAATGGGTGTCTATTACACCAGGATCGTCTCTGGCGCCAGGAGGTATTTTACAAGTCTTTACAGTGGATCCCAAATGGGACAGTTTTGAGCTGAAAGTTTGGGGTATCGATGTATTTAGCCAAAGCACACTCCAGAAAATTGACCATACCTCCTGTTACAGAATCACAGAGTGGGTGTAGGTTCCATCAACAGTGAATAGGGGATTAAGATACAGAAGTTATAATAAGGGAACATGACAGAATTTTAAGCCTTTTCTCTTATTGTCAGCCAGTCTCAACAAGTGATAGAATTGTTCGATTCAGTTATTTTACCTGAAATCGAACGTGCTTTAACTAGTGTTTATTATCTATACATGCGCATTTGATAAATTTATAAACGTGTTATAATTTATTTCATTATGTATTATTACAATTTATCTAGCGCCAATAATAATACATTAAAACAAGTATTGACATACAAAGTAGAAACGACAGAGGCAAGAGGTAACGAGATCCCTGCTAAAAAGGAGCTTACAATTTAAGAGGTATGATTAAAGTATACTCAATCAATATTAAACCAGCTAGCAGATACTGATTCGATGTTGCACCATCTTAAGCCTATATGTATTAAATATTATGATATATTTTAAATTATAACGGGGGCCCTCGCGTTTTGTGCTTATATACCATGACCGTAAAACCAGCATTTCAATAACGTCACTAGACGAAGTGCAAAAACCTCATAAAGTGAAAGCACCGTTTTGTAGATTCCAGTCATATGTTACTTTGCGTCACACAAGTTCTTGTATTCTTGAACTTGTATCTGTGACGTCACCGTTGGAATTCCACGCAGTGTGCTATGACGAGAGCTTTGGGGCGGCGCGCTGCACACGCACTGACCTCTTCCTTGGGGTTCACAGGTCTACTCTGGAGGTCTGACAGTTCGCGCGATCAACCAGAACTAGTAATTGAGCTGCCTAGCCGTCGTGACTGTGATTTATTTGCATTTGAGAGGATAAAGGTCTTATGGGGCAGCCATTTATTACCCAGCAATTCTGACAAATTACAAGGACTTTGTGGTCAGAGCAGTGAGAGGACAAATTGCTGCTGACCCTGTATTTCACAGGTGATGAGGGCACCAGGCTGAAGGATGTAAATATTCGAAGAGAACAGGCCTAGGAGCTGCTGCTTTATTGCATTACTTTATACAAGCTTTGGTGTTAAAGCTCAATTGGTTCTCACATATGATAAATGAGTTACAGTTTTATCACACGTGCCTGTGTGAAGCATACTAAGCATATTCAGCCTACAGAATGAAAGTATAATTATTATATTATTGTATTTAAATTATAATGATTGGACATATGTACTACCTTTTCAGGCTCCTCATAGGAAATAAGCTTTATTTAGAACTATGTTGTAAATCATAGCTCACAAATCTGTGTTGGGGATTGTAACTCCAAATTTGGCTTGACCCTTCTATTCTTTTTCAGTCCCCTTACACATCACACAAATGGAGGAGCTGGATAGTTATGTCCCAAATGCTCACTTTATTAAATCTTTCACCATCCACATGCACCTTCTGGTTAACCCCCAAAGGACGGAGGCAATTGGCTAAGTTCTGATTAAAACAAAACCTAAAATTTGCGCTATATGTCTGTTCAACCATAACTCACCTTTTTCATATTAAGTGCACCCACACTTCTTATATATAATTTTGTTCTGGAGAAAAAAAGGCTTTCATTTTACATCAAACATTTATTTATAAAACATGATTTAATATGAATAAAATGTAAAATAAAGTGTGAGGAATTAAGAAATGTTATTTTCCAAGTTCTGCGTGGCATTTTCACTGTGAATGTCATAATACTGTTAGCTTTTACGGCAAGGAAATACACATATATGTATGCTGTGACTTCCTACAAGTACAACGATGCCCCCTATGTCCAGGTTTTAATTTGAAAATTAAAATTTACAGGGTCAAATAAAGAACTTGCCCATTTCAGTTTTTACACTTTGGCAGATTGGTTTGCTGGGACTAAGTTGCCTTTGAGACCACATGGCAGGCCTGGAATGAGAATTACCTCCATCTTGGCATGCCATTTGCAAAAGTAGAAAAACCCAGGGTATTCAAAATGGGGTATGTTCAGTCTTTTTTAGTAACTACTTAGTCACAAACCCTGGTCAAACTTAATGTTCATATTTGTTTTTTGCATTTTTCACACGGTAACTGCATTTTCACTAAGGATATCATCAGCACTATGCATTTTACTGCTCTAAAACACTCATATTTGTGTTCAGCGATGTCTCACAAGTACAACAATAACCCTCATGTACAGGTTTTATGGGGTAATGGAAACTTACAGAGTCAAATATTGGACTTCCCATTTCAGTTTGTGAGGTTGGTTTGCTGGGCCTATGTTTGCCCTTGATACCATATGACCAGAGGTGTACCTAGGGTCTCTTACGCCCTTGGCAGGTGATACTCGAAAAATTTGAATATCGTGCAAAAGTTCATTTATTTCAGTAATGCAACGTAAAAGGGGAAACTAATCTATGAGATAGACGCATTACATGCAAAGCAAGATAGTTCAAGCCGTGATTTGTCATAAGTGCGATGATTATGGCTTACAGTTCATGAAAACCCCAAATCCACAATCTCAGTAAATTAGAATATTGTGAAAAGGTGCAATATTCTAGGCTCACAGTGTCCCACTCTAATCAGCTAAATAAGCCATAACACCTGCAAAGGGTTTCTGAGCCTCTAAATGGTCTCTCAGTCTGGTTCAGTAGAAATCACAATCATGGGGAAGACTGCTGTAACCACTGGCACCCCGACCGGGTACCTTCCGCTGACGGATGCTCCTAGTGCTTTCCGAGGGCTCCAAGCACTCCACCTGACACTATAACCACTGCAGACTCCACGCACCGCCGCAGCTTGGTTGGGGTCTCGCCGTCTCCACCCACTCTGGACCCAAGACCAGGGTCCAGCTTCCAGTAGGTCGACCTCTCTGAATTCCAGAAAGCAGGAACAGGAACAAGCTCTTAGCAGAGCTTAGTGATTATACCCTGGGGAGTATAGTGATTATAGCAATCCCCAGAGTGTAGTTCTCCAATCCCCCAAACATGAAGGTACAAGATGATCTGTTTATTGAGCACAAAAGGCCTTTCTTTTATACACATTTCTCCACAAGGTTACCACCCACGTGGACCTTGTGGAATACAGGACACCAAGTTACAACAGCCAATCAATACATTACAGTACAGTCAGACACTCCCAGCCAAGGCACACAAACCCTCCCCTCTGCCTGTGATATAATTACTACACACAATGGGCTAACTTAATTATCACAGGCAGAACATATAAAGTGTTTCCCCGAAACACCCCAAAACAACAACATAGCCCCACAAATTATACATCCCTGGATAGCCCTGATCTGGGCGAACAACATATCCAAAAATCACCCAGATCAGAGCAGGGTTTCAGGAAATTCCTGGAAGTCATATTTGACCAACTGCAAGCATGGCTTTCATGCCCAAAACAGTTCCACAGATTTAGGCTGTGCAGCGGTCTATCTTCTCCTCTATCCTGGAGATAATTGGCTTAAGTGGCTGTGGTAAGCCAATTAACTCTAAGAGCGCTCAGATCCAAAGAATACAGTTGTATCGCCATGGGGTTAAACAATAGCAAGGGCTGATGAGAGATTGAGGAGGGACAAAGCAGCCAGTTTCAACTGGTCTGGCAGTGTACCTGGGACAACGCCCTGCTGGAGAACAATAGGGCAGGAAAAAGAGTGAGGGGAAGAGGCACATTTGCCCATGAAATTAAAGGGGCAGAAAAAGTGTTTTAAAAATCCAACAGGCCTAAATAACGCTTTTAAAGGGCAATACATCCTAGGGGCCATAGTCACAGGGCAAGAGGCTGGCAAGCAGGCCTCTCCAAATCCCAGTGGCGAAGGTACTTTCGTCACAACTGCTGACCTGACAGTTGTGCAGAAAACCATAATTGACACCCTCCATAAGGAGGGAAAGCCTCAAAAGGTAATTGCGAAGAAAGTTGCATGTTCCCAAAGTGCTGTATCAAAGCACATTAACAGAAATTTATGTGTAAGGGAAAAGTGTGGAAGAAAAAGGTGCACAAGCAGCAGGGATGACCGCAGCCTGGAGAGGATTGTCAGGGAAAGGCCATTTCAAAAGTGTTGGGGACTTTCACAAGGAGTGGACTGAGGCTGGAGTCAGTGCATCAAGAGCCACCACACACAGACGGATCCTGGACATGGGCTTCAGATGTCGTATCCCTCTTGTCAAGCTGCTCCTGAACAACAAACAACATCACAAGCGTCTTACCTGGGCTAAAGAAAAACAGACCTGGTCTGTTGCTCAGTCCTTTTTTCTGACGAGAGCAACTTTTGCATCTCATTTGGAAACCAAGGACCCAGAGTCTGGAGGAAGAATGGAGAGGCACACACTGCAAGATGCTTGAAGTCCAGTGTGAAGTTTCCACAGTCTGTGTTGATTTGGGGAGCCATGTCATCTGTTGGTGTTGGTCCACTGTGCTTCATTAAGTCCAGGGTCAACGTAACCGTCTACCAGGAGATTTTGGAGCACTTCATGCTTCCTTCCGCAGACGAGCTTTATGGGGATGCTGACTTAATTTTCCAGCAGCTGATAGCTTCCATGCCACGCCACATTGAGGCAGTAATTGCTGCAAAAGGGGCCCAAACAAAGTACTGAGTCTATATCCATGCTTATACTTTTCAGAGGTCCGATATTGTTCTATATACACTCCTTGTTTTATTGATTGCATGTACCGTATATACTCGAGTATAAGCCGAGTTTTTCAGCACATTTTTTGTGCTGAAAAACCCCAACTCGGCTTATACTCGAGTCAATAGTCTGTATTATGGCAATTTGCATTGCCATAATACAGACTGGGGCTGCAGAGATGTTACTTACCTCTCCTGCAGCTCCTGTCAGCTCTCTCCTCCTCCGCGCCGTCCGTTCAGCACCTCGGTCAGCTCCCAGTGTAAATCTCGCGAGAGCCGCGGCTCTCGCAAGATTTACAGTGTGAGCTGACAGAAGAGCTGCAGGAGAGGTAAGTAACATCTCTGACAGCCCCCCTCTCCCCCCCACTGAACTACCAATGCCACTGGACCACCAGGGAAGGAGAGCCCCCCTCCCTGCCATGTATCAAGCAGGGAGGGGGGACGAAAAAAAAAATATAATAATAATAAAAAAATAATAATAATTAAATTTAATAATAAGAAATAATAATACAAAAAAATATTAAAATAATTAAAATTAAAAATAAAATTGCCCATCCCCCACCAAGGCTCTGCAACACACACACACACACACACACTGCACTCATACACACACACTGCACTCATATACACACACACACTGCACTCATACACACACTGCACTCATACACACACACTGCATTCATACACACACTGCACTCATACACACACACTGCATTCATACACACACTGCATTCATACACACACACTGCACTCATACACACACACTGCATTCATACACACACACTGCATTCATA
Organism: Pelobates fuscus; assembly: GCF_036172605.1. NCBI lineage: Eukaryota > Metazoa > Chordata > Amphibia > Anura > Pelobatidae > Pelobates > Pelobates fuscus. The sequence goes on from NC_086318.1 coordinate 230,580,477, forward strand.
CAGACACTGCACTCATACACACACACTGCACTCATATACACACGCGCTGCACTCATACACACACTGCACTCATACACACACTGCACTCATACACACACTGCACTCATACACACTGCAGTCAAACACACTGCACTCATACACACACGCTGCACTCATACACACATGCTGCACTCATATACACATGCTGCATTTATACACACACACTGCATTCATACACACACTGTAAAATAAATATTCAATTAATATATATTTTTTAGGATCTAATTTTATTTAGAAATTTACCAGTAGCTGCTGCATTTCCCACCCTAGTCTTATACTCGAGTCAATAAGTTTTCCCAGTTTTTTGGGGTAAAATTAGGGGCCTCGACTTATATTCGGGTCGGCTTATACTCGAGTATATACGGTAATATTCTAATTTAATGAGATTGTGGATTTGGGGTTTTCATGAGCTGTAAGCCATAATCATTGCACGTAATATGAATGTGGGTGTGTGGTGGTTGAGTGTGCTGTCTGTGATTCCTGAGTGTAATATGTATGTGTGTGATGGATGTGTGATCTGTGTGAGTTATTGGTGAGGTGGCTTTGTTTGTATGTTGCAACTCCAGTTTCCCCCTATGACTTCTATTCATAGTTTCGCCCTACCCCTTCCATTCATAGCTCTCCTTATTTACCACTTCCATTCATAGATCTCCCCCCTACCCCTTCCATCCATAGTTCTCCCCTAGCCCTTCCATTCATAGCTCTCCCCCACTACCCCTTCCATTCATAGCTCTCCCCCACTACCCCTTCCATTCATAGCTCTCCCCCTACCCCTTCCATTCATAGCTCTCCCCCACTATACCTTCCATTCATAGCTCTCCCCCTACACCCCTTCCATTCATAGCTTCCCCCCTCACCCCTTCTATACATAGCTCTCGCCCAACTACCCCGTCCATTCACAGTTCTCCTGCCCTACCCTCTTCCATTCATACCTCTACCCCCCATTCATAGCTCTCCCCCTACCCCTTTCATTCATAGTTCTCCCACCCTACCCCTTCCATTCATAGGTCTACCCCCATTCACAGCTCTCCCCCACACCCCTTTCATTCATAGCTCTCCCCCTACACCCTTTCCATTCATAGCTTCCCCCCTCACCCCTTCTATTCAAAGCTCTCCCCCCACTACCCCATCCATTCATAGTTCTCCCACCCTACCCCTTACATTCATAGCTCTACCCCCCATTCATAGCTCTCCCCCCACCCCTTCCATTCATAGTTATTCCCCCCACCCCTTCCATTCATATTACTCCCCTCTACCCCTTCCATTCATATTTTTTATGGCAAATGTTTCATGACTATCTATGCCAGTTTAGGTACTTGAATTATACCCACTGTGAAGAAAATTTATTTTATTTCGACATTTTCTTCTGTATTCGTGTGTTTTCTCCGTTTTCTGTATAAATATTGGTTATTAGTTCGGCAGTTTGAAACTACCGAACACCGACCACCCTCCTGGCTTGTTAAGTTCAAAAGTACTGTCGATTAAGTGTTCCCTGGGTGGCCGTTGTTCGTATAGCCGAACGCCACGTGGAAAAGAAAACGGCGGCCATCTTGTTCGCACGAGGGGAGTCAGCGGGACTTGGTCGTCGAGTGTCTGGAACTAAAATCGGACACTCGACCTCACGAACCACCGCTGAAAACTACCGAACACCAGCTTCTCCCACTTACCGAACAGCCAGAAGAGCAGCATTCGGTAGTTATGTTCGTGCAGACCATGGGAACAATCGCTGCTATGAGCCAGGAGGATCTATTTGGTATTTTGCTCGCTTTTCACCTTTTTCACAATTGACCGACCGCACACGCTGAATTCGTGGAACTGTTTTGGGCAGGAGCCTCGTGTGTGGTCGGTAAAACATGACTTCCACACTTTTCAAGAACCGATCTGGGTGAAATTCGGATATGTTTCGTGGGGATACCTTGTGGGGAAAGGGGTGTTCTAACTTTTGGGTAAAATGTGTGCCCTTTGCCTGGAGATAATTGATTTATTCCTTAACTTATCTCAATATCTCCCAGGCAGAGGGAAGGCGTGTATTAGTGAAATACTGTATAACGATTGGTTAATGTATTTCTTTGCTGTGGGAGGTCCTCTTGCAGGAGGATTTCTCATAAAAGCCAGCCTGTTTCAATAAAGATCAGTTCTGTTACACCCTTCATGAAGTCTGGGCTCATGTTTGGGGGAATATTCTATTTGCTGGGAAGAATCGTCTTGGAAGCTGTATTCATCTCTACTATTCCTCTACTCCCTGCTGTAGCTGTAATCACTTAGGCTCAGCTGTTGGGAAAGGAATAGAAAACCGCAGTACCATAACCACTGCAGGTCTTAACACCCACATAGTTTATCTTCCTTACACTCACTAGGACCTCACTTTATTAGTGGCAGCTGGTTCATTTCCAAGCCTGAAATATTAAGGTATATAGGTATTCTGTATTTCAGTATATTCGGCCTCTGTTGGGCCAGGCTACATATTCACCATGTTTATGTATTTCGGCCTACATTCGGCCACAATATATTTTCTCGGTGTTTCAGTATGTTCGACCTCTGTTCAGGCACGTTACATATTCACTGTGGTTCAGTACATTCAGCCATGCTACATATTTACTGTGTTTCAGTACATTTAACCTACATTTGGCAATGCTACCATCATGTTTATGTACTTTTGCCCTACCTTTAGCCACAAGCAGCTTTTTGTTATTAAATGATTGGGCCACTTACTCTTTGGCTAGGCCAGGGAACTAGTGGCTCCATAACCAGTAAAGCAGGCCGTATGGATTATGATGCTTGAAGTGTTCCTTTAAATATTCACCTTATATAAAATGTAAAAAATAACATAAAGAATTGTCAGATGTACAGCCTGCTCACTGCAATGGAATCTCTCATGTCATGGACTTTTGTAGAGGTTTGTAGAGTCTGCTCAAAGACTCTTGGGAGCCTGGTCCCAAGAGTCCTTAAAAGGGACTACTGACACTGTATGGAGGAGTATTGGGTCCTGGATGCTTACTGTGCTTCCCAGATGGACTTGAGGGCCTCTGGATATCACCTGGATTTGTTTTACACATCAATTGCCTGATGGGGAGATTCCTGGAATTGTTGCTCAGATTGGGACGGTGCCAAGGTCTAGTAAATCTTAACTGGGTATCGTTCGGTCCCCTGAACTCCAAATAAAGCGCTATTTGGAAGATCGGTCATGGAGGCAAGGAGTCTTCAGAGGATACCTGGGTATTGACAGTGCTCCCTTCCCCAGAGGTCTGTGAACCCCTTTTCTGACACTGGGACGTAGCCGGCGCATGTCTGGAACTCCTTGCCATATCAGAGAATAGCCGTTACCTGGTAAAACTTTAAAATGCTGTAACTAGGGTGCAGATTCTTCAATAAAAAGCTATTTGGACAGTGAGGGCATTCAGTGATGAGCTTTCGATGTATACATATTGTGTGGGGGTATGGTTCAGGGAAAGGGAGTTCTGGCAGACATTTTGCTTGCTTTGCCTCTAAAGCTGTGAGGGCACAAAAGGGTGCCGGTTGTGTGAGCCCAGGATAATGTGATTAAGTTCCCAGAGAGGGTGGCGCCGGGGAGGATAAATTGTAATGTATGTTGGCTTGTATGGAGAACTCTCTGCATGGAGAGTCAACATTATGGTATAAAGAGCTGTGTGCTGTGCAATAAAGTTCATTCTACCCCTTACATTAAGACTTGTCTAATGTGTGGGGGGAAAGCTGTAGTCTCTGCTTCACAGGAGAGCTTTACACTGCAGCCTGGTCTGGTGGAAGAGTTTCTCAGAAACCCCAGGCAAGCTTCAGCGACTGGGTCTGAAGTGCTCCAGATTCCCCTTGTGTAGTAGCTTTGAAACTGACCTGGTGGAGATACTCAGTCGGAGTACAGGAGCTCCGTCACACTCACAGACACAATTTCTGCTCACCTATCATGTGCGGGAAAGTGTTAGGCCTGCGAATTACATTCTTTTTTAACCTTTGTATTGTAAAGAAAATTATTTTGAAAAAGGTTTAATGTCATAGAAACATAGAATGTGATGGCTGATTAGGACCATTCAACCCAATTTACGAATACTTTCATTAGTCCCTGGCCTTATCTTATATCTAGGATAGCCTTATCCCTATTCTATGCATGCTTAAACTCTCTCACTGTGTTAACCTCTACCTCTAACTTTAGCTGGAAAGCTATTCCATATATTCACTACCCTCTCAGTAAAGTAATACTTCATTTATATTATTTTTAAACCCTTGCCCCTCTAATTTAAGATTATGTCCTCTTGTTGTGCTAGTTTTTCTTCTTTTGAATATACTTTCCTCCTTTACTGTGTTGATTCCCTTAATGTATTAAAAGGTTTCTATCATACCCCCCACCCTCCGTCTTGTCTTTCCTCCAAGCGATGTCTCTTTAAGAGTTGTTTAGAAAGTGGCATATTGGACTCAGAACAGTCAAGAAATAAAAATACTTAAGTATTTTCATCTCACAGCATTCACTGCAGTAATTTAAGATCAAATGCAACTCAAATATGACCCTAGAGAATTCAATGCAAAGTTCATTAAAAGGTTATTTAGATTGCTTAAATAAGAGTAACTCTTGCAGATTTTCCTGGGGTTAAACGTCAGTGACAAATAGATTTAGAAGTCCTTTAATAATGTGGTTTATTGACTAAACATGAATTGCAATGGGTAAAGCAAAATAAAATAATTTTCAAACTGCAAAGTTTCAGCTCACATAGTTAACTTGGAATTTTTTTCCAAAAGCTATCTCATCTATAAAAATAGATTAACTATTTAATCCTAAAATTAGCATTTTGATACTCAGGTTCCTACAATTTTCTGTTTCGTGAATATGCCCTTGTTTCTACATGTTGTACAGAGTTTAAAGCAACACTGTCATTGTCTTCACATAATTCTTCTGTCCATACTCCGACCTCTGATGCTCGCCTTTAAGACTTCTCGAGGGCTGCACCGTTCCTGTGGAACTCACTTCCCTCCTCCATTAGATGCTCACCCAGTCTCCACTCCTTCAAAAAATCATTGGCAGATTGGGCTCCAGGGAGGGGAGGCAGATGTAAACATACGCGTTCCCTAGCAGCAAGAATAAACTCCAGGGAGAGGAGGTAGAGGTCGCCAGCTGCTCTCCCTAGTGGCCAGAGGAATTTCAGTTAGCAGTTAGCTTCACTCCCTGACTGCATAGCAGAGCTATACAGTACAGCTTTGTCCAGGAGGATGCCAGGGTGGATGGACTTTTTGGGTCTGGTCACTGATTGGAGGTCTTGTACCTGGTTAGTCTTCCCTTTGGGGGAGATATGTGATGGAAGCTCCCAAGCCATTTACTTTTAGAGAAGCTTGAAGGTAGACATGTGCAATTCGTTTCGGTCCGAATATGTATTCGGACGAATTTCGGGCAATTCGGGTACTTCCGAATGTCCGAATTGCCGAAGTTCTGAATTGCCGAGGTCCCGAAGTTCCGAAATTACCGAATTTCCGAAGTGCCGAAGTTCCGAAGTGCTGAAGTTCCGAAGTTGCCGAAGTTCCGAAGTGTCAAAGTGCCGAAGCACAGTATTGCCTAAGTACTAATATACTTACCCAGTGAAAGAAGAAGAATGTTACATTGTATACAATTTTAAATAAAAAGTATACAAACATAGCCAGGATTCACCTGTAAGCATTTGCAACACTTACAACAATCAAGTAACACACATTCATAGAAAATGTAAGTTACTTAGCCAGTCAATGTAATGACAGGAATGAATAAGTAGATAACTCCCTAATTCCCACGGCATTAGGGAGCTATCTACTAAAAGGCTGAAAGACCTAAATTGATCTTTCAGCCAAATTTACTAATACTAAGTAAAGATTACTTAGTATTAGTAAATTATGCCCCTACTCGCTATACCGCGAGTAGGGGCATGTCTATTAAGCACTAAGCAGCTTGTGGCTGCTCACTGTTAAAAAAAAAAAGGTCCCCCTTCCCGAGCCCCCACCCGCGCTTCTAAACTAAAGGGGGGACCAATTGCCCCCCTGCACTCCCACCCCTGAGCAGCGGGTGGGGGCCCTAAATTATAATAAGGGGGGGACCTAATGTCCTCCCCCCTGGCCCCCAACCCTGAGCGGGGGGTGGGGGCCCTAAATTATAATAAGGGGGGGACCAAATGTCCTCCCTCCTGGCACGCACCCCTGAGCGGTGGGTGGAGGCCCCACAGTAAAATAAGGGGGGGGGACCTAATGTCCTCCCCCCTGGCCCCCAACCCTGAGCGGTGGGTGGGGGCCCTAAATACTAATAAGGGGGGGACCTAATGTCCTCCCCCCTGGCCCCCACCCCTGAGTAGCGGGTGGGGGCCCTAAATTGGTATAAGGGGGGACCTAATGTCCTCCCCTCTGGCCCCCACCCCTGAGCGGCGGGTGGGGGCCCTAAATACTAATAAGGGGGGGACCTAATGTCCTCCCCCTGGCCCCCAAACAGTCGGTTATTATGGTTTTTTATTTTGCCTTTTTTGGGGCTGAAAAAATAAGATTTTAGAAGAAAGAAAACATCGAATGGTAAGTTTTTTTGTTTTTTTTTAACAAGTTCTTAGTTAAAGGTCCCCCCCTCATTATTTTTAGGGTGAGGGGGGTAGGTGGGGGATCATTTTTTTTCGGGGGGTGGACGGGGTGACTAGGGGTTTGGGGACCCCTAGTCACCTGGGGGGGAGGGGGACATTTTTTCTAGGGCCCCCACCCGCCGCTCAGGGGTGGGGTCTGGGGGGGGAGGACAATAGCCTGAGCAGCGGGTGGGGTCCCTAAATTATAATAAGGGGGGGACCTAATGTCCTCCCTCCTGGCACGCACCCCTGAGCGGTGGGTGGGGGCCCCACAGTAAAATAAGGGGGGGACCTAATGTCCTCCCCCTGGACCCCACCCCTGAGCGGTGGGTGGAGGCCCCACAGTAAATGTGGCCCCGTGGCCCCCTGAGCGGTGGGTGGGGGCCCTAAATACTAATAAGGGGGGACACCAAATGTCCTCCCCCTGGCCCCCACCCCTGAGTGGTGGATGGGGCCCTACAGTAAAATAAGGGGGGGGTACCTAATGTCCTCCCCCTTTCCCCTACCCCTGAGCGGTGGGTGGGGGACCTAAATACTAATAAGGGGGGGGTACCTAATGTCCTCCCCCCTGGGCCCCACCCCTGAGTGGTGGGTGGGGGCCCTATATACTAATAAAGGGGGGGACCTAATGATCTCCCCCGTGACCCCCAGCCCTGAGCGGTGGGTGGGGGCCCTAAATACCAATAGGGGGGAGGACCTATTGTCCTCCCCCCAGCCCCCACCCCTGAGCAGCGGGGTCCCCTTTCCCCCAGGTGACTAGGGGTCCCCAAACCCCTAGTCACCCCGTCCACCCCCCCAAAAAAATGATCCCCCTACCTACCCCCCTCACCCTAAAAATAATGACGGGGGGACCTTTAACTAAGAACTTGTAAAAAAAAATAATAATAAATAACTTACCATTCGATGTTTTCTTTCTTCTAAAATCTTCTTTTTTCAGCCCCAAAAAAGGCCAAATAAAAAACCATAATAACCGACTGTTTGGGGGCCAGGGGGGAGGACATTAGGTCCCCCCCTTATTAGTATTTAGGGCCCCCACCCGCCGCTCAGGGGTGGGGGCCAGAGGGGAGGACATTAGGTCCCCCCCTTATACCAATTTAGGGCCCCCACCCGCTGCTCAGGGGTGGGGGCCAGGGGGGAGGACATTAGGTCCCCCCCTTATTAGTATTTAGGGCCCCCACCCACCGCTCAGGGGTGGGGGCGGGGGGAGGACAATAGTTCCCCTCATCATTTTACTTAAGGGCCCCCTTACATAAGGGGCCTATTTCTTTTTTTTTTACTAATACTAAGTCATTTTTACTTAGTATTAGTAAATTTGTCTGAAAGACCAATTTAGGTCTTTCAGCCTTTTGGTAGATAACTCCCTAATACCGTGGGAATTAGGGAGTTATCTACTAAGCGGCTGCAATAGAAGTCCCGAAGTGCCGAAATTCCGAAGTTCCGAAGTGTCGAAGTGCCAAAGCTCCGAAGTTCCAAAATGCCGAAGTTCCGAAGTTGCCGAATTTCCGAAGTGTCGAAGTGCCAGAGTTCCGTAGTGCTGAAGTTCCGAAGTGTTGAAGTGTTGAAGTGCCGAATTGCCGAAGTCCCAAATTGCGAAAATTCCGAATTTCGGAATGCCGAACCGAAAATTTTCCCCATCCACATGCCTACTTGAAGGTCATCCTCCTGCCCACAGACTATGGGCCTTGTACCAAGAGCCCATATAAAGGGCTATTGTCACTGTGGATACTTACTGTGCTTTCAAGCCAGACTTGAGGACCTCTGGGGATCACCAGGACTTGTTTTATACATCAAATGCCTGACCAGGAGATACCCTCTGGAACACTCTGGAACTGTTGAAGTCAAGTAAATCTTTAGGTGGGTACTGCTAGGTCCCCCAACCTCCAAATAGAGTGCTATTTGGAAGGGATGTCGTGGTGACATCAGAGGATACCTGGAGACTGTGACTAAGCCACTGCACTCCTAAAACTCGTTGCCAGATTAGAGAATAGCCGCAACCTAATAATACTTCAACACACTTTAGCTCGTTTGTGGGTTCTTCAATCATGGAGCTATTTGGACAGTAAAGGTGCTCTGTTACAAGCTTTCTAGGGATATATATTGTATGGGGGTATGGTACAAGGAAAAAGAATCTGCCAGCTATTTTGTGTGCTGTGAATACAAAATATGGTTTAGCTCCAATCAACAGAAAAGGGCAGCAACCCTAAAAGGGGAATCCCTCTAAACCCTTTAGAGAATATACATAAATCAAAAGATACAAAAATTTTCAGAGTGGCACTGGGGAGTGAAATGTGTAAAGAGCTGTCTGGTGTGCAATAAGGACTATTTTTCTCCCTACATTCAGACTCATTTAATGAGTTGGGGGGGACTGTAGTCTCTGCTTTACAGGAGAGTAGGTCTCCTGACCTATAATCACTGCAGCCTGATCCGGTCGAAGAAGTCCTCAGAGACCCTAGTCAAGCTTCAGCAACTGGGTCTGAGTCCCCAGAGAAGTAGTGAAAAAGCTGACCTGGCAGAGGTACTCAGTTTGAGGACAGGAGCTCCATCACACTCACAGAAACTCAATTTCTACTCATCTACCATGTGTGGGAAAGTGTAACCTTTGAGACCTGTAGACCATTTAAATTACATTATTTTTTTTAATCTAAAATGTTTTGTAACAAAAATAATTTTGAAAAACATTTAATGTTTCTTTAGGAGTTGTTTACAAAGTGGCATATTGGCCTCAGTACAGTCAAGAAATGAAAATACTTAGGAATTCATCACACAGCATTTACTGCAGTAATTTAAGATCAAATGCAGTCCAAATATGACACAGAGAATTCAATGCAAAGTTCATTAAAAGGTTATTTAGATTTCTTAAATAAGAGTAACTCTTGATTTTCCTGGGGTTAAACTTCAGTGACAGATAGATTTTGATTTGCTTTGGAGAATTTTTCCAAAGCTATCTCAGCTATAGTCATAGCTTGACTATTTTATCCTAAAATTAGCATTTTGACACTTCTACAATTTTCTGTTTAGTAAATATATCCATGCTTTTACATGTTGTACAAAGTTTAAAGCACCACTGTCATTGTCTAAGCATACTTCACAAAGACCCCCGACTGTGACATCACCGATGTTGGCCCTATGGCCAAGGCAGCTAAATGTGCGTAATAATTACCCGAACCTATCTCTCGCAGGTGCCGCATTCATCTTCTGACGGTTCCTCTTTTGCGCACCAGGTTCCAATGTCACTGCCGAACTCAGAATCCTTGTCTATGGAGGAGAACGCAAGAATGCAGGATCCTCCATAAATAGAGCCAAATTCCTGCATCCATCACTGGTGATGGTTGTGAGGTTGACATTTCTTGACAGGGGTAGACAAAGTCCCTGCTTTGCCATTTGGTTTTGCGACTGGAGGGAGATACTTTAAGGGAGATTGTAACATCAAAAATATTTTTATTCCCTATGGGAAAGCATTGGATTGGCTAAAAATCTGCCATTTTGATGATGAAAATAAGGTGAGTTTTAAACTTTTATAGGGGGGCTAAGGGGGGCAAGCCACCCAAATGGATGCATGTTTGTGTTCCTGACCCTATAGTGTTCCTTAAAAAAAAAATTCCTAATAAATAAATAAAAAGCTTATGGCGCTCAATAAGACATCCATAGTTTTAACACCTCCCTATCCCCATACGGCAGGTGGCAGCATGTCTGCTAGATGTCTTAAATTAGCCCCAACCATGGCGGATGGAGCCTGAGAAATAATGGGGGGCATAGTTAAAATATGTAATTGGGATTGAACAAATCACTGTCCACCCCCTTTCCTTACCCATGCCCAGTAAAGGATCTAGTGTGTCAGAATAGCGGTGGGTGGGGGCTGTAATTAATTAAAGAAGATGGGGTAGACATGCTATAGCCCCCAAATCCCTCACCCTAATTATAGTGAGTGGGGGAATACATCCAATACTTTTAAAAATAAAAGTTACATTTACCCATCTAATGTTTTCTTTTTTTCTAACTATTATATTCTGCCCTAAAAAAGTGCAAATAAAAATTCATAAATGTCAATGTTACTAATAAAAAAAAAATTCACAAAAAAAAATAATTATGAAGAAATGTTAAAACACGCCACAATAAAATGAGTCCTTCATCTATGGAGGGCTCCACATAGGCTCCGATAGTGGCAGATTGTGTGAGAAAATGTCTCAAGCTATGTAATCAGTAGGAGTACTCTAAATGGTTGACTAGTAAGCGACCCAATCAGAGTTCTCTGACAGGGAAATCTGGAGAGAAGTGATTCTTCTCTCAAGACTTGCCTGTCAAAGTGCTCTGATTAGTGGCTGTCCACATAATTAATCCATGTGCCGCCGAGGGGCTTTTGCCTGCTGGCTGCTTTTAAAAATCTGGGCATTGATTTGAAACCTTTTGGCCCAGATTTGCAGCATTTGGTATGAATTTCAACCATTTGGTGGCAGAGCTTAAAACTATTAGCCGTGTGGGTGAATGTTTCTCTAATGCTTTGCACCTAATCTGCCACCATGTCAAACTGTACCATGCGCTCTCCGTGAGCTTGGATATCTGCTCTAACAATTTGCCAAATTCTACTTGCAGTGATGTTTGCAGTTTCCATAGCATTTTTTGGACCAAGGAGTCCATCGTTGGTACTAGGGCTTTCGTTGAGATAGAGGTAATGTCACTTCTATCAGAGCTGGATTCTGGGGATGTAGGCTTGTCGGCATCATCTTGTGCGCGGATTGGCGGTGATGATAAGGCTGTAATTTGTAGAGATGCAGTCTTCGGTTTTAGTTTTTTTGTTGATCGTTGTGCCATAGTGAAGGGCACTTCTGTAAGCAACTTTGTGGATGAATTTATCCAGATCCGCTCGTTTAATCGCTGTGATTAACACTAATGCGTCCATCTCTGTGAGCGGTCAGGTCAACCCCCGAAAAAAGTATATTTTAAGTATATATTAAAATGTCTTTGCCCTTACTTTTAAAAAACACTTTCATTGGATTGCCAGCAAAAAAAAATTGCGGACTTTCCATTACCAGCATGCTGTTTGCATGCATTGATTGACACGCCCCACAACAGATGGAGGTTGGGAGAATGCCAGTGAACATGGCGTCACATTGGGTATCAGAGTGGCACCGCAACGTACTACCATGCTGTATGAATGCGCCGTATAGTACCCGGGAGGATGTGACATCATCAGAACTTTTATGGACTTTTTTGTTTGTTAGGTATTTAAGTGAGAACTTGGAATTAGTACTTAAAGAAGGTTTTCTAGCCAAAACGTGTTTGTTTTTACCATATTTATTGTTAATGTATTTTTTTTTCACTCTTGGTTACTGAAGGTTGGTGAGTGATTTTTGTATGTACTATAGATGCTCATTACCATCTCATTTTATAGTACCCAGTGTTTTTATTCTCTATAATCCTCTACATTCTGTATGAAATTAAATATTTTTTTAATCGAATATATTATCGTCATGTACTTCATCCTTACAAGTGGATCCATTAGCCAGATTTGGCACCCTAGAGCTGTTTTATACAGAGCCTGGTATGGCTCTGGGCCATGTGAGTTATATTCCAGTCCCATCCCTGTGCTATATATAGTTTAAAGCAGTTCACACTATGTTATTTTTTCAGTTTTATTGTAGATTTACAATGTAATGTGTACGTTTGTATATTGGTTTATTTATTCTTTGCACTTGGGTTTTTGATGCACTGGTATATTGTTTTGTCACAACTTGGCAACTAACCCACAATTATTATTATTATTATTATTGGTATTTATATAGCGCCAACTTATTCCGCAGCACTTTACAATATTATGAAAGTGGGGAAATGTAACAATTAATGAGACAATTACAAAATGATAGAGGCATAATAGGTAGATGAGGACCCTGCTCAACCGAGCTTACAGTCTACACACACATATATAGAGTTGTCCAGTAACCATGCTGTTCACTAAACTTTGAATATGCAAGTATACCCAACTCAGATATTGTCACTGCTTGATTATTTTAGCCTCAATTATGCCATTTGGATTCCAGTTTGATGCCATTCAAAGTATACTGAATATCTCTGTAAGAGAAAACTTTTGAAGGGAAGTGTTCAATTTTGTTGAGATGAGGCTATCAGAAGAGGCTATTTGTCTTGCTGGAAACCAGTGGAGTGGGAGATAAGGATCTCATCATCTGTCTTGAGATAGAAGTAAAACAACTCATGCACCCCACTCATTTATCACTTGCTAGTTTGCAGTTTCCTAATTGTTATCTCTCAATGAACAGTGGAAATCTCAGCACTCCAACTAGTGGGTCATAAACAACTTTTCTGTACCATGTAGACAGACTGTAAGTGCTCTGGAAACTTCGGATGTACAACTGCTTCCCCATTACATGCTGCAATAGCATTGATTTGCCATAAAGGCAGCACACATTAACAAAGTCACCAATATAGTTTTGCCCCCAAAAAACAACAAAATCTCCCAAATAATTAAAGTACTAAAAACAAGTATTTATTCTCTTTACTGAGTATCCATATTAGTATCCAAGTACTAAAAATACATAGAGGTAGAAAAAGAAGTAAAATATTCAAAGTGCTAACTGTACATATTGGGAGGTGATAGGGAGAGAGAGAGATAGTTTTGCAACTTCAAAGGATGCTTTCTCACAAACTACCTACACAGACTATAAGGTTTATTCACTAAACACAGAGTAGTGTTTCGATTGTAATGAATTAAAAGTAAAATTACAAATTAAAATTGCCAAGTTGTGACTTTATAACAATTGGATAATTTTTCAAAATGAACACCTTTGGTTGAAGTTTGCCATTTGGTTTTCATTTCACTATAATTTCATGTTTTGTAGTCCAAAGACCTTTACCAAGTTTTGAGGTCTATGCATTCATTAAAGATTAATGTAGACTACATTTGCAGAACCTCAGTTTCATGATATCAGTGATTAGGTAAGCTTGTTTGAGCATGGTCCACCCACTGCTCTTATGCGTCCAACTTGAATTCTTGCAAATACTTATTTGTTAGTGCACCTATTGTACAGCACTGGTGATTTTTTTTTGTCATTTTATGAATAATAATAATAATTCTGCACAGTTCTCATAATAAAGGCTTAAATTACTTGCAGTACCCCATATGATCACGAAGGACAAAACTGAAATAATATGATGTCATATAGTATAGCTTGACACTGTCTGCCTGGCTGCCTTTGATAGATGTAATATATCAGTCCAGGTGTAAGTACTTAGTTTGTCAGTAAAATTAATTTTAACGAGGGGGCCGGGGCACAACAGTCGAGGTGACAGGATGCACCTCGTTTGAGCTCCGATAATATCAGCAAACAAAGCCAATATCCTGACCAAATTACAGCCTCAAGTCCCAGAAATCACCCGTAGGTGTTCTACTTACCCTCAGCCACCAGCCGATGCTGTTCTTATTCAGCCAAACGGCAGAAAAGTGCGCCGCAAAACCAGGGCCTACTCGGGCCTTCTCAACCCAGGAGCCCTGTTCCAGAGTGCTGTGTGGCCTTTCTGACATGTCGGACACTTACCATCCGCCTAAATACCACCAGGTCAGTGAATCCACTGCTATGGGTCGCAGAACACAGCGAACACAGGCAAACATGTCCTAAGACATCGGCACCATGTTGCAGCACCCCGCAGCCCCCAAAATGGCCAATGAGTCTGACCACAAGGCGGGATCCACCTGCTCAGATACTCACACGGAAGAACACTCAGGTCCATCAAAAACTCCTACAGCCAAAGAGGTAAAATGGCTGGCTACAAAACAGGACATTCACGACCTTCTACACAACATGCAGCAGATGTTTCTGGCTGACATTAACACAGTCTGGATGACTGAAGCCGGCGAGCTAACCTCAAAAAACATGGTATCCCCGACACTGTTGACTCAGGTAGGCTACCACATTACTACCGCCGGCTATCCAAGCTAGGAAAATCAGATTGACGATTTTTTGGATCAACAAATCCTCACGGGCCCCCACCTCAGCCACTCGGGACTCAATTGTCATATGCCAATCCCTGACAGACAAAACTCCCATCAGCTTCGATACTGATCAACTAATGTTCTATCAGGATTTATCAAGAAACACACTACAATGGAGAAGGACTGTGAGCCCCATCACCAGTCTCCTGAGAAGCGCAGTGAAAGATGGCTCCCTTGTGCGACTGACTTCTATGTCGGAAGCTGGCACTTTTCTCCAGGCCCTGGGTTTTCCGAGAAACTTTCTCATCATCGACAGCTGCACACACCTGGGACCCAGAGAGAACAGCACCTTTCATCCCTAGAAGTAAACGAGGATCGACTGTGGACCCTCATACCAGTCCAAGCACTTTGCTATTTCCTAACTGTTAATTTCTACATATGTTAGTTTACAGTTATTTTAGCTTTTGTTTTGTTTGCTGATTGAGAGGGAAAAAAACAGATAACACAGATTAAGTATTGACCACAAAGAGGCTATAAGCCCTCAGTGACACATTTCCTGTTCCCTCCCCGGGACTGGGAGTTATCTGTTTTGGTGTGGCCTGACACCTCCAAGTCTAAGCAGTTCAACAGTTTCATATGCTGGTGCTTCCTCCTGTAGAGCCAAAAATTCAGTTGACCACGCTCAGCGAAAGAGCACCTTCCTTCTGCTTTACTTCTACCCACAATTTAATTGCACCAACTGGTGGCACAGAATTTAGAATTTACGCATAATCTGAGGAGCAACCTTTAGACATATCTAGGCCATATACAAAACCTGGTGGGTTCTTGGTGAAGACATTTCTTCATGTAACTGGGACCTTGCCAACATTACTCCCTTTGTATAGATTGTTAATTCTCCGGACTCATATGTGCTGTCAACTGACTGAAATATTTTATGTGAAGGACCTACTTTTTTGACATTACCCATATTATTTGCAGACTGGATAGTCTAGTGGACACTATCCACTTTACTGCTATTTTATTTCAAAGATTTTTGTTTTTTAATTCTTTATTTTTGGCGTGCATAATAGTACAATCAGGCATGCAATGCCCCAATAGCATTTTCAAGCATTCCAAAGACATATCAGATCAGTTACAGGGCATGCTATAGTACTGCACATTTTTTAAGGGGACTAGTACATTTCTAGTGAGATAATTTGAGGAAAAACAATAGGAGAAAACAAACATGTACCCTTAGAGTAAGTGGTATTGCTCTATTGTTAAACAAGTGGTGAATCAGTGCATAGTTTATGTAGCGGATATAACATTGGACCCTCATTCTAAAGGAAAATCAAGAATAGAAAGAACACTAGTAGAACAGATATGTCTAAGTTACACTAGCAGACTAAACAGACATTCCCTATGCATTGGTTAATGAAGTTTGTTTAAAACAGGTTGCCTAAAAATGACCACTGAGGCTCCTAAACTCTATCTGCTACTGCACTACAACAGTTGAGGCATTAGGTATGGAGAGGAATATAAGGCGTGTTATAAAGCTCGTTGTGCTTCTATTATAGAGATCAAGTGGCGGCTGTCTGCAGTAAGGAGCTGAAATATGCAAAGCCTAAGCGATGGTCCCAGAACCTAGATCAGCCGATCCCCATCAGTGGCAAGGCTGGCCTAGAAGGTAATAAGTCAAAGAGGCTTCTCTGACCGAGCATGGGCACCAGGCAGTCCAGTGTGCGTTTGATTGTAACGGTAAGCGAGGCTCGATGATGCAGCACCTCGATCCTGCACGTCCTGTGATCCAATGTGCAGATTCCTGCTTCAGGCAGGCTGTGCTGGGAGCGGAGAGATTTGTTTCTCCACAGCTGTTTGTGCCGTCCCTTCTACTGTGTCCCTTTGGGGAGATGTCGAAAGCGTGGACACAGGCTGCCGCGGCTCACAGAACAGCCGCAGTTCGGCCACTCGAAGTGGAGATAGGTCTCCTGTCACGGAGCTTTGCTCCAAAGCGTGGTCCGTGAGTTGAGCGCACGTTCGGATGGGGCCCCGGTCCAGAGCTGGAACAGGGAGCAGGCACCTCCTTCATCTTAGCAGGCAAAGCTTGAATTGGAGGTCTACGTTGTATGCGCCTCTAAAACGTCTGGCAGATCCGGTAAAATTGTGCCGTGAAACGCTCTCTCCACCGCTGGATCTCTGAGTCTTCCCGATACTGTAGAGTTTGTGGCACGGTCGCCATCTTAAAGTCGCCATCTGGATTTTGACTTGTGAGGGAAGATCAGTGCTGCAGGTGTGTATGTTTCTCCAGTGGGGACTGGGATATCCCCCACTGGTCCAAAGGGGGGGGGGGGGCAGCGGGGCTGTAGACGATCTGCTGGTTAGATCGGTCACCCTGTCAGGAGATCGGCCCCTCTCCCGGTCACCAGGCCGCAATCCACACCAGGCCTCATTCTCCAATATTGGTACTGCTCGACTAGAATTTATAGATCCCAACTTCCTCTTGTTTCAGCAACAGACTATCGTCTTACAAGGCTGGAAATATCACAATTAAAGGTAGTAAAGGCTGAAATTTTGATCATCCATGCCAGAGCTCTCAAGACACGTCTGGCCATCTTGGCTGTCAGGCCCTGCCCACTGTGTTCATCTCTTTTGTACACCTTATCACGTTTGTCATCAAAATAATGTTCCCCCTAGCTGTATCATTAAAATTGTTACTCCAAGCACTATGACCACTTCAGTATTTAAATGTGGTTTTGGTGCAAGGAGCCTGTTTATGCATCATTTCATGCTAGTGGAGATTTGACTCTTGAAAACAGTACAACCTATAACTAAGTTGTATTTAGTCACTGGATTGTGCTAAACTAAATAACAGATCCCCTTTAATTGAGCTGTTTGTGTGTATATATATAAATATATATATATATATATATATATATATATAATTATTATTATAATATTGTACATGTGCATTAATTTCAGAGGGAGGTTTTAATTTTGCTCATATATTCGTATCATAGGGGAAATTTGCTTTTAAATCAAACTAGACGCTAACAGAAATATAATATTAAAAACCCAGTAGATAGGAGGCAAATAATGTAGTATTGTAATGTATTAATTATATCAGTAAATACACAAGAATGTGATGTTTTTTTTCCAAGTGTTGCACAACTGAGATAAGTTTGGAGCTTCATATATCACTCTCATGACTGTGACCTAGCTCTAGAGAGGCAATTAATGACAGGGAGCTAGACAGCCCCTCAACAATATATGGGGAAAGGGCAGACGAGGAAAGGTAGACTGCACTGTCTGCACATCTCTTTCATATATTAACTACCCCCTCTCTGCACATAAATGAGGGGGTAGATGAGACTGTTTATCAGATCTCGCTTAGCCTAGGTGGTAGAATACATTTAAAGGTAAGTCATCGATGCATTCTTGCTAAACATAAACTTTTCCAAACTGTACTTATTGTGATTTACTTACAATAGGAGGTCATCGTAGCTTTTTAATGTAGCAGAGAAGCTAATTATAAAAATATTTTTAATGTGCTCTGCAGTCAGAAATTGGGGTCATATTGCTCAAAACATCTTTATAGATATTTGAGTTCATTGAACTAAAGAGCAGAGCGTGCCTGACAGATAAAAACATGTTTTTGTAAATCAGTAATATTAAAGGAGTAAGCCAGGCACAATATTTACTCACATGGAAAATAAAGACTTTCTTGCAATCAGATAGGCTGCAGGCAAGTCGATTAGAGGAATTGAGAGAAAAAAAGTTTTTTTTCAGTTAGCTTTACTTTTTTCTTACATATTATAAATTATTATATAGGCAAGCAGTATGACAGATACACACAGTTAAGGTTTTGTTTTGTTAGCCATGATTTAACACTCACATAAGCACCTAATATTATTAATATCCACATAGAGTGTACGGACAATGTAATGTAAGCATTATTTGCATTAAGCATTGAACATCCTATGTGATCCCAGCCAGAAGCAGAAATACATCAGGGACCACATCTAGCACATCTGCACTTTTGGGGACCTGCGGGTAAATGCACCATTTTAGTGCATTAAACGAACATTCCAAGCACCATAACCACTAGAGTGTTATGGTCTTTGATGAATAACTGACATACTTGGAGCAGTAAAAAAATTGACTAAGTCCAAGCCTTTATTGCGCTTTGCTGACATTTTTCAACATTTCTAACAGGGCTGTGTTCTGACAACAATGACCTGCATTTTTAACCTGCCAATACTCTCTCTGATATAAAGTATACAGTGGGTAAAGAAAATAATGGAAAAACACTATATAAAGTCTATTTAACTTCTAGCACCTGTAAGTGTTGAAAGTTACATTGGGGAGCTAACAAAGGCCTTAATTTAATATTGTTGGATAAGCTTTCCAAATGATTTTAACCTTAGGCAATATCTATAGCCAGTAGCCATGCTCCACAGTAACCAACCCCAAGGCCAGTTTCCTGCACGTTCCCACCGGTTTTAATACTAGAACACCATGTAAATAAAGCCCTCTACTCATGAGCCTCATACACAAGATGCCATGCATGTTCGCTATGGTTTCTCCTTTTTGTTTCTGTTATTTTCTTTACACCTGCTGTATGCCATCCACTTTAATCACTTGCCCTCTCATGCCTATGAATGGAGCAAAAATAAAGAATTTTAAATATATATATATATATATATATATATATATCAATATATCAAAAACTATCATTCATCCAAATATATTAAATCATTTGTAAAGCTTAACCAACAATATTAAATTTGGACCAAAGTTTCAGAGGCTAAATATTTGATCCCCATATTGCAGATGCATTGATTATATCCTACAAGAAGAAGTAGTTAGAAGAGGTGATATCTGCTTGTTTAATGGGTAGGGACAAGACCTTACCCTGAAGAATCGTAGTGGTGGAAGGGACAGACAACGTAGCTAATGAGGTCTGGATCCCAAGTTTGGAACTAGTCTACCTTGTTCCCATTACTTATGTCAGCATATGTCAGTCCTGATATATGAATTCTATCCTATTCCTGTACATCCAACTTGTCTGGTTACAATTATATGTTTGTTAGTCCACCCACTGTAAAACGCTGCGGAATTTGATGGCGCTATATAAATAATAATAATAAAGGGATATAGTATTGTTGTAGTATACTATGTTATATATTGTCTGTGCACAGGAATATATAGTTTAACTAAAACACAAATATATACCTCTTTTATATTTTACATCACCAGTTTATAATACTTTTTTTCTAATTTAATCTGAACTAAAGTTTAGCTACACATATCTTGGCCAGTACACAAATTGCTTGTTATCCCACAAGATTTCACAATATCATTAAATCATAACTTTAAATGTGTTCATTTTAGTATACGAGTTTAAATTCTCCTTTGTCTTCCCTTGTTATAGTCTCCGTACAGTATTTTATACTATTCAAAGCTTATCACTGGAATGTCACCTGGGAGGGAGTCGAATCGGTTACTTAAACCATTAGACATTCAAATCAGTTGTCCGCAAGTACAAGTTCAGATCTTATTTTTGGCACAAAATATATTTCACAGCCAATTAGATTGAAAGTGTGAGAGTGTGCACGTTTCTTTCTTTCTTAATATGTGGACTCCCTCAATAGCCCACAGACATAACACCAGGAGGGAGCTATACTGGCATGAGTGCAGAGACTGCATAATTTTCATTTTCCAATGGACCCCCAAAGATCAGAAGAAATTGGGGGTGGAGAAGGTAAGGCTTGTATATCATTTACTAAAAGTGGTAAAAATACTCAAAGTATTTTACTTGTGGCTAACACCAAAAACGTTGCTCACTAGATTATACAAAATCTCCCACCGCTTACATCAAATATTCCATGGAGTCCCAAGGTGATGCTGGATGGTAGGTTTCTGCAATTGTGGTGGAGCTCCAGGTGATTGTATTATATAACTCAGTTATCTGGGAGTTGCAGAATGTTTTAAAGTGGCACTGCCACCGTCTAGGGAATTTGTAGAATTTGCAGAGACCCCCAACGGTGACATTGCCACTGGTGGTCTGGTAAAATTATGATGGTAAAGGCGAGATCTTCCTCCAGCCAGTCCACTTCAAGTCGCCAACGTCACTACGGAACTTTTAAGCATGCGTGATAGTACTGTATTGACGTCCAAGGAGGATCCCGCAAGACCACAATATCCTCCATAGACAGAGACAGTTTTCTGCAGCCGTCACTGGTGACAGCTGTCGGGATCGACACTGTAGCTCTGCCCAGCCTCTAAGAAAATCAGGCAGAGGAAATATACAGAGGCAAAGTAGTCCCTTCATTGTCTCTGTGTATCTTGATTGACATTTTAATGAAATTCCAACACAGTCAAAATGAGTATTTTTTTAAATAAAGATTCTATGTTTATAAAATTCTCGTTTTTCAGGGAGGTAAGAGTGCTCAATAGTTTGTATGACTCACAGAGGAGTTCCTTCTTTAAAAAAAAGTGCTTGATGCCTACAGATTATAAGAAAGCTATTCTATCTTGTTAAATGCAGTTGATGCCATTTTACCAGCCCTGTGGAGGACAACTACAAACCCTACCTTCATTTTCTGGGTTAAAAATATTCTCAAAATACAGGAATTCAAAGTTTTAGTGGGTTATCGTCTAGGTTACAGTCCCATATAGGTTCTATGTAGTACTTCTAGTATAGGTCTATTGAATCACCACTATTCAGGAAACTAAATAAATAAGGCTGGTTCTCCAGGAATTGAATTGATGTTACACCCTTTTCTGAAGTGGTAGCCCTCATTCTGAAAGAGCATTGTCAACTTCTTTCCTGATTAGATGGGATTTATTGGCTAAGAGTTCCAGATGACACTCTCAACCAATGAAGTCTGTCCAAAGAAGGGTATAATTGATATATGCGTAGGTATATAATTTCATTTTTAAAGGGCTATGTTAAACATTTTGATTTAAAAAAACAAAACAATATTAATAAATGTTATTTTAGGGGACTTATGAAAGTATTATACATGTATGTGATATTTGTGTATATGTGATTCCTTTAATACATACTTTAATCAATACATATACCATCTGATGTATCTGATGAGACGGTCATCATCTTGGCTGGGTCTAGAGCAGTAAACATCTTGTATACAACAATGTTAGCAAAAATATTGCTATAATGTAAATGTCACTTATTTACAAAAATATATAGAAGAGGTCAATGGAATTTCACAGTATCCTTAAATAAACAAGTGCTCAGTTCAGCAGGTAGATGCCACCATTAGAAACAAGTGAGGAAAGCATTTTGTGTTCCAAAGGGATTCAATTGTCATCGCAAAGGAATGATTACAGGAAACTCCTGCTCACACTTTATTTTCCTTCCTGAGCAGTCACTAAGAATCCCAATTGAAACTAAAATAAAACTAATTAATTAGTTTTTCAAGGACTAGATATAAACAGAGCTGTACCTATTTTGCCCCCAGTGGTAACATTATTTTAAAGGGGGATTTATACCATTGAATAAAACATGGAAAGTCACCTACTACTTGTATGAATCTTGTTTAAATGATCTTGACGATCTGTTTTCTTTCAAATTTCTATTAAAGATTTTGAAAATTATATTAAAATCCAGTTCAGACAAGACATAGCCAGGGCAAAAACTTAAAGAAGATGGAAGAAAAATATTATTTAATTTATAACTTTTTTTTCTCTATGCTTTCTTCATGCTGATGCCAGGTTGAAAGGACAGAGCTTATATTAATGATTGACAGTGAGCAACAATAGAGGCACCCAGTAGAAGGATAAAGAAGTATGGATTATTACATTTAATTTTATTTTTACACCTTGTGACGGATGCCTCCTTCATGGAGCGCTTTTACTGTTAATTTTTGCACTGCCTTGCTTACTGACACTGTTTGTGCCTCTTGGACTTCTAACTGGAACAATTCGAACTTTTGAAGTGGCACTTCGAACTCCTGAAGCCATTTCGAAGTGCCATTCGACCACATGGTGGTGGCCATCTTGTTCGCATGGACCAAAACCACGAATAGACTTCAGGGGGACTTAGCCGCGAATGCCCTGTAACTATTTTAAGGCATGAAAACTTTGCGGTTCCCGGTCGGTTTCCCAGCAGCACTTAGCCGCTATTCTATGGAACTATTTTGTGCCTGAAGACTTTACGGTTCCCGGTCGGTACTCCACCGGCACGTAGCTGCGATTCTATGCAACTATTTTCGGCTATGGGACCATGCCTGCGGTCGGTCAAATAAATGACTTCCATAAAATTTCTGAACCTTTGAACTGATGATCTGGGTGATTTTTGGATATGTTGGTCACCCAGATCAGGCCTATCAGGGGATGTAGGGGATATTATGTGTTTTGGGGTACTTTTGGGACTTTTTAGAAATATGTGTTTTTTTCTGCCTCAAGATAATTGAATTGTTACAGTATCTGACTCGATTATTTCCCAGGCAGAGGGGAGGGTTTGTATGTTTGTTATGGGAGTGTCGTGCATTTAATCACTGTTATTATTGGTCTGTGTCTTTGTGTTGGAGTACCCAACAAGGTCCATGTGGGCGTACCCCTTGCATGGGTATTGTCATAAAAGGCCAGTATGGCACCATTAAAATTCAGTTCCTGCTGATCCTCATCATAGAGTCTTTCCTGTGTTTCCTGTCCTTGCTGGTTTCCTGACTTTGCCTGCCTTATGAATTTTGCTGATTGTTGATTGGCCTGACCCTGGACCATCTGACTCTAATTTCTGCTTGACCCTTTCTTCGGATATCTTTGCCTTGGATTTTTCTGTTATTTTTATTAAAGCCCCCGTGCCATTACTGATCCGACAGAATCTTGTTATCAACCTCAGGATCTCTGTAGATCATGCTTGTAAGGAAGAGCTGTTACTGCACCTGAGTTCCAGGACTGAACACGTCCCATGTGGTTTGTTACAGTCCCCTTTTGTTTAATTTTACAAAAACATCATATTTCAGTAAAAATAGGCACTTTTATAAATTAGCCTGATTACACCCTGGTTTGGTTAGCTCAGTGGAGCTAAACTCAAGAGGCAGAAATTGTCCAGAGCACTTGCCTTGCAAAGACTTGTCATTAAATTGCATTGGGAAGTCTGTGATTGGACAGCCACAGAAAGTCTGGGTGGGGTTAGAAGAGGAGGACTTGCATAAGCAGCTGACAAGAGATCTACAGATGTAACGCCAACTAAACATTGCATAATTAAATGCATATATGTTTCTGTTGTGGGGTTTATCTACTAAAAGGGGATTTTAATTTTGTTTGGATTTGGCCAGGAGTGTCCCTGTAACACTTTAATTATGCAAGTGTACTGAGATGTATTGGGTTGTGATTTTCTTTGATGAATAAAAGTTTGTAGCCATTTTGTACCTATTCTGATAGAAAGTTATATGCATATTCAAACTAAATATATACACAGTTCCATTAACTTAACATATTAAAGTATCAAACAGGCATTGCAATCAATGAAATTGTCATGCTTGTGTTTATAATATCTGGTTCAACTTGGTTAATTCCAAGAACACCGTCAATGTCATTTGAAGAAAATCTCAAGTGATTGAAACTGATCCTATATATATATATATATATATATATATATATATATATATATATATATATATATAAACAAAGAAAAATCCAGGATGCACTCGCAGGACTTTGTGAAAAATGTTGTGATTTATTTAAATAATGTGCATACAGCAAACAAAAAACGAAGACCCTTGAAAAAGACCCGCAGGGGTCGAAACGTCGGTTTTTGTTTGCTGTATGCACATTATTTAAATAAATCACAACATTTTTCACAAAGTCCTGCGAGTGCATCCTGGATTTTTGTCCCACCTAAAAAAATTGCCATCCTCTCAAGACCTGGTTCCTATTTTTATACGAGAAATTATCCTACTACATGTCATTCCTCACAATGTTGTGTCTGATAGAGGTTCTCAGTTTGTGTCTCGGTTTTGGATGGCTTTTAATAAACAGTTGGGCATTGGATTGTCGTTTTCTTCCTCTTATCATCCACAAATCTGGGTACGGCCAATTGAATTTAAGAGAGACGTATCTAAGCTTTCTTACCTTCCCTCATTGTACTGTCGTGGGCCCAGACCATGACACTCCCATCCCCATGCTTGACTGTAGGCAAGACACAAGACTAGGCAAGACACCACACACGCTTGACACCATCTGAACCACATAAGTTTATCTTGGTCTCATCGGACCACAGGACATGGTTCCAGTAATCCATGTCCTTAGTTTGCTTGTCTTCAGCAAACTGTTTGCTGGCTTCCTTGTACATCATTTTTAGAAGAGGCTTCCTTCTGGGATGACAGCCATGCAGACCAATTTAAAGCAAAGTATGGTCTGAGCACTGACAAGCTTAACCCCCACCCCTTCAACCTCTGCAGCAATGCTGGCAGCACTCGTACCTCAAGTTCTTTGGTCGACCATGGCAAGGCCTATTCTGAGTGGAACCTGTCCTGTGAAACCGCTGTATGGTCTTGCCCACCGTGCTGCAGCTCAGTTATAGGGCAATCTTCTTATAGCCTAGGCCATCTTTATGTAGAGCAACAATTATTTTTTTCAGATTCTCAGAGTTCTTTGCCATAAAGTGCCATGCTGAACTTTCAGTGACCAGTATGAGAGAGTGTGAGAGCAATAACACCAAATTTAACACACCTGCTCCGCATTCACACCTGAGACCTTGTAACACTAACGAGTCACATGACACTGGGGAGGGAAAATGGCTAATTGGGCCCAATTTGGACATTTCCACTTAGGGGTGTATTCACTTTTGTTGCCAATGGTTTAGACATTAATGGCTGTGTGTTGAGTTATTCTGAGGGGACAGCAAATTTACTGTTATACAGGCTGTACACTTACTACTTTACATTGTAGCAGAGTGTCATTTATTCAGTGCTGTCACATGAAAAGATATAATAAAATATTTACAAAAATGTGAGGGGTGTACTCACTTTTGTGAGATACTGTATATATTTTTTATTTTTATTTTTTGCTTTGTGATTCTAGCTAATCTTCCAAATTTTTAATATTTCATGGTTTGTAACATTTAGTGTATCCCCCTTCCACGTGGTCATCAAATACAATTTCCTTTATACTTGGCTTTAATTCAATTTGTATTACTAAGTTTTATTGTATTACTGATAGATAGTGAGGTTACAAATGCATTTTAATGACAGGTGAATGTATCCATTCACACAATAAATCTCCCACTATTACAAGAACTAATAAAGTGAAGCAAATTTTATGCATGGAATGGTTTAGTAATTTAATTTTATAACCGTTCCATGTATGCAAAATAAGATGACTGCAGTACACATAGAAACACTTTCAAACATACCACATATCTCCAGCTGTTGTAAATTATAGCACTTAAAGCAAATTTCCTTTAAAAATTAAATAATTTCAGGACAGAGAGTCATTTGTTGTGCAGGTCTTGTCCTTCATGTCACTGAACTCAACTGTGCTGGGTTGAAATAGTCCCTAACTTTTAAGAAAAATATCTATAAACAATTAAATAGACCGGGAAACACAAAAGACCACAGCTATATACTGTAATGTTAATGCAGAATTTTTTTTTCTAATATGTTTATGTATCCTCTACATATAACAATTATATATTTGTGAGGTGTTAAAAATAAAATTCTAAATATTTAATTTTTATATTATATTATAAAAATTATATAAATACATTTCAAGAATCCTACCGGAGGGTTCATAATATCTGCCTAGAAATTATAGACCTGTGAACTTAACTTATGTGGCTAGGAAAGTATTTGAAGGGTTGTTAAGAGGTAATATTCAGGAATTTGTTGGGAAATCAGCCTAGGTTTATGAAATATAGATCATGTCAAATTAAATTAAGTCCATTCTTTGAAGAAGTAAGAAGTGGAGGTGATCTACTTGGATTTTGTCAAAGCGTTCAATACTGTTAAACAGAATAGGTTAGTGACAAGATATCGGTTCAATGAAAATTCTTGTTTGTAGACAATGGGAAACCACAGGGCACTCCTGGCACCATAACCACAACAAGGCACATTTTTGTACCCAATTTGAAACGACCACTTCTAGTCAACCTATGCATAAGTGATCTTTAAATAGATGTTGAAAGTCATGTGTCAGTGTTTGCAGATGACACAAAAGTAAAAAAGGTAATACAGTGTGGGCAGGATATTACTTGGGACTGGATATTAGGGTTCTGGGCATTCAAATGACAGATTAAATTTAATTTTGATAAATGCAAAGCTATGCACTTCTGAGTGAGGACTGTACAAGCAACTTACACCATAAATGGTAGTGAGTTAGGAAAAACTACACATGAGAAGAATTTGAGAATTGTTATAGACAACAAACTAGGCAACAATATGCAATGTCAATCAGCAGTTGCTAAGGCCTCTAAAGTTTTGTCATGCATAAAAAAGGGCATTAATTCTTGGGATGAAAATATAATTTGATAAATCAATCATAAGACCACAACTTGAGATGGACATAATGACACTATAAAAAGGCTAACAAATTTAAATCAGTTTAGTTTAGAAAAATGGCTCCTCATAGTGGATATACATTAAACAATATATTCGTGGCCACTATAAACCATTATCTGGAAATCTATTCATAAACAGCACTATACACCCCATTGTAAAGCGCTGCAGAATTTGTTGGTGCTATAATAATAATAATAATAGTAATAACACATAGAGCAAATTTAGACTGGAAGAAATTAGATTTAGTCTAAGGCAAAGGAAAGGGTTCTTTTGCAGTATGAATAACAGAGATGTCAAATTCTCTGCCTGAAGATGTGGTTTTATCAGAGTCTGTACACATTTTTCTAAATCAGTGATTGGATAAATAATTGCAAAAACATAATATTCAGGGATATAATATTTATATGTGGGGAAAAAGCTTATTGATGAAATGGGAGATGTGACTGTCATTCTAAGGTTGAGAAGGATTTTTTTTCTAGTTTGATGCAAAACTGAAGAGCACGTTAAACTGCTTTTTTTTTTTTTTTTTACTTCTTTTGGATCAACAGCAGAAACCAATGTGAGAAAGGCTTAACTTGATGGATGTTACATCCTATGTAAATATGTAGCTATGTATAAATAGAAGTTCTCTAACCTGCAACTAGACCCACAGACATCATAGCCCTTAGACCAGCGGTTATCAAACAGTGTGCCGCGACGCCCCTGCTACAGGCACACAGGGGCGCTGTGAAAGGTTTCCCCGGTGCTATGATCATATGATCATAGCACCAGGAACCATGCCTCAGTTTCCCCTGCTGGTTCTGCAGGACCAAAGGGGAGATCAGAGATGTCCCTCACCGGCCCGCTAGCAGTGTAATGCAGAGGCCGGCAGGGGAGGGAAAGAAGACACCCGGGGAGCTCTAACCTGCAGCTCTGCCGGGTTCTCCTCTTGCGAGTTGTAGCATTGCCATTGTTACCACAGCAATGCCTCGAATCTCACGAGAGTGAGCTCGTGCCTCAGGAGCCACTAGGACCACCAGGGATTCTCCACTGGACCACCAGGGATTGCCTTGTACTGTCCCCCCTCACAGGCACAGGTATGAAGGGAGGGGGAATATGAAACAGTTTATATTTATTACTCTACCCTACTCCCTCCATACACACACACACACTTCCCACCATACACACACACATTGCCCCTCACACACACACACACATATACTGTACCCCTCACACACTGCCCCATACACACATTCACACTGCCCCCCTCACTCACACACTGTACCATCACACACACACACACTGCCTTCCATACACACACACTGCACCCCATACACACACTTCCTCTATAGACACACACTGTGCCTCCCATACATGCACACTGCCCCCCCCACACACACTCACACACTACCCCTCCACACACACTGTACCCCTCACGCTCACACTGTACCCCTCAATACATACACACTGCCCCCAAATACACACACACTGTACCCCTCACACACACACTGCCCCCACACAAACACTGTTCCCCTCATACACACTCTGCCCCCCATACCCACACACACTGTACCTCTCATGCACACTCTGCCCCCTCCACACACACTGTACCCCTCACACACACACTGTACCCCTCACATACACACAGTGTACCCCTCACACACACAGTGTACCCCTCACACACTACATCCCTCACACACACTCCATCCTTCACAAGCACAATGCACCCCCGTACACACACTGCACCCCTCAGACACACACACTGTACCCTTCACACACTGCACCCCTCACACACACACACACACTACATCCTTCACAAACATAATGCAGCCCCGTACACACGCTGAACCCCTCACACACACGCACTAGTGCCCCTATACCTGACTATAGCATCTATCCCGACAGACCCCAGGTAAGTTGTCAAACTGTTTTAAAACAGTTTGACTGCTTACCCTGGGAGGGATTTCGGCACTCCTGGTACCATAACCACTACATATTGCTGTAGTGGTTAGTGTGCCTGGATTGTTTCTTTAAATAATCTTCCAGTGCCCCTCCTAAGATTACATTGTGGATACACCCCTGACAAGGAAACATTTCTGCTGAACAGGGACCCAGTACATGCCGCAGCGATGTATACGATGTTTTGACTTGGGGCGCCTTAGAAAAATATTGAAATATTAAGGGGCCCTTGAACCTAAAATTTTTGGGAACCACTGCCCTAGACAATCATTGTTATAAATTTGGTCCTTGGGACCTGGCAGTCAGCGTAGGGAGAGCGTGCAGGGAAGGGGCTAAATAAAACAGTATATCTATATCCCTTCTGTATTTGGCGTTTGAAAATAGAGAAATTTAATTAAAAAGTTAATCCAAATACTATGTGAATTTCAATGTTCTATGAAATTTTGTAATTTCCAGCGAAATCATAGTTCCTCTTTAAGTAAAAGGGAAAAAAACAGAAAATTACTACTTTCTATTATGCACATCTTAGCTGCTACATCTGTATCCACCTGCCATAGACAGCACTGAAACAGTGATACCAGTTCATATATTTTACATGGACGAAGGAGCTTGCATATGTAATTTTGTTGTTTTTTATGTAAATTCCACCTGCTAAAGGCAAGAATTGGAATCATTAGCAGTGAAGGTTCTTAAACTACTCTTGGGGGAAACAGGTTTTAATGTATGTTTTAGTGCAGATAAGTATGTCCATAAATGTGTATATTTTGTTAAAGGCACACTCCAAGCACCATAACCATTATAGTATCCCCTCATTGGAAGTAGTAAAACCATTTTGGAATGGTTTGACTTCCTAACTGGCATCCACAGGGAGATGTTCCCCACATCCACTACTACAGTGAGAGAACCAAAACACCCAATCAGGAGCTTCTGTTAGCTCTCCTGGCCTGCAGTGCCATGCTAGCTCATTGTCCGAGAGCATCAGCTTATCACTCTCAGCCATTGAACCAGTCAGAGAGCTTACAGCTCCTTGTCTATAGTAGTGGAGGAAGAAAGCAGCACTCAGCACAACCATAAGTAAAAAGTGAAAACAATCTAAAATTGTTTGACTACTTGCAATGGATGACTCACTTTTCTCTGAACTCAGCAATTAGGAAGTGCAGAGGTTAAAAACCAGGATTAATTTATGGTTTTTCTTTATGAATGAGTTATAGGGTTAAATTGTCTGAGAGCCAGACATCAGGAGCTTTGACCCTGTGTGTGTATTCACCTAGTCATGGGTCTTCTGTCCAGGATGTCAGGGATGAACATGCTGTGTACAGGTGATACTCGAAAAATTAGAATATCATGCAAAAGTTCATTTATTTCAGTAATGCAACGTAAAAGGGGAAACTAATCTATGAGATAGACGCATTACATGCAAAGCAAGATAGTTCAAGCCGTGATTTGTCATAAGTGCGATGATTATGGCTTACAGCTCATGAAAACCCCAAATCCACAATCTCAGTAAATTAGAATATTATATGCAATCAATAAAACCAGGAGTGTACATAGAACAATATCGGACCTCTGAAAGTATAAGCATGCATATGGACTCAGTACTTGGTTTGGGCCCCTTTTGCATCAATTACTGCCTTAATGCGGCGTGGCATGGAAGATATCAGTCTGTGGCACTGCTGAGGTGTTATGGAAGAGCAGGATGCTTCAATAGCAGCCTTCAGCTCTTCTGCATTGTTCAGTCTCATGTCTCTCATCTTTCTTTTGGCAATGCCCCATAGATTCTCTATGGGGTTCAGGTCAAGTGAGTTTGCTGGCCAATCAAGCACAGTAATCCCACGGTCATTAAACCAGGCTTTGGTGCTTTTGGCAGTGTGGGCAGATGCGAAGTCCTGCTGGAAAATGAAGTTAGCATCCCCATAAAGTTCGTCTGTGGAAGGAAGCATGAAGTGCTCCAAAATCTCCTGGTAGACGGCTGCGTTGACCCTGGACTTAATGAAGCACAGTGGACCAACACCAGCAGATTACATGGCTCCCCAAATCAACACAGACTGTGGAAACTTCACACTGGACTTCAAGCATCTTGCAGTGTGTGCCTCTCCATTCTTCCTCCAAACTCTGGGTCCTTGGTTTCCAAATGAGATGCAAAAGTTTGTCTCAACTGAAAAGAGGACTTTGGACCACTGAGCAACAGACCAGATCTGTTTTTCTTTAGCCCAGGTAAGACACTTCTGACGTTGTTTGTTGTTCAGGAACGGCTTGACAAGAGGAATACGACATCTGAAGCCCATGTCCAGGATCCGTCTGTGTGTGGTGGCTCTTGATGCACTGACTCCAGCCTCAGTCCACTCCTTGTGAAATTCCCCAACACTTTTGAATGGCCTTTTCCTGACAATCCAGACTGCGGTCATCCCTGCTGCTTGTGCACCTTTTTCTTCCACACTTTTCCCTTCCACATAACTTTCTATTAATGTGCTTTGATACAGCACTTTGGGAACACGCAACTTCCTTTGCAATTACCTTTTGAGGCTTTCCCTCCTTATGGAGGGTGTCAATGATGGTTTTCTGCACAACTGTCAGGTCAGCAGTCTTCCCCATGATTGTGATTCCTATTGAACCAGACTGAGAGACCATTTAAAGGCTCAGAAACCCTTTGCAGGTGTTATGGCTTACTTAGCTGATTAGAGTGGGACACTGTGAGCCTAGAATATTGTACCTTTTCACAATATTCTAATTTACTGAGATTGTAGATTTGGGGTTTTCATGAGCTGTAAGCCATATTCATCGCACTTATGACCAATCACGGCTTGAACTATCTTGCTTTTTATGTAATGCATATAGCTCATATATTAGTTTCCCCTTTTACGTTGCATTACTGAAATAAATGATCTTTTGCACGATATTCTAATTTTTCAAGTATCACCTGTATATTGATATATTGATCTGGTATGCCTATTGCAACACACAGGGATGAGGGAGTCGGGCTTATGGTATATTGTTCAAAACTGGAAACAGACAGGAATTCACAAAAAACCTGTCTAAAGAAATATAGTAGAGGGAATCACACCCTATGCTTGGTGTAATTATTCCAGGAGCTGATTAACCAAAAATGGCTTTTGAATATGATGTCACTAGTACTATGGTTATAGTAAAATTGGGATTAAAATATGATAGTGCCAATAATAAAAGTTAATGAAATATATCAAGCAATTCAGGAATAGGAAAGGGCAGCAAGTGTGTATGGTGTGTATGTCTTTAAATCTGCTAAGGGCAGAATAAATGAAATATACACCAAATATTATACTTTGTAGAAAAAGATATAAACCACATGAAATAGAAATGCAGTATATAGAACTGTTTTCTATAATGCAATACAAAATAGGTATCGCTAAAAAACCACTTAAGAGAAATGGATAGAAAAAAGTGGATAAAAGCAACAGTAAGTTTATTAACAGAATATATTAAAAATACTAAAAATACAAGCCAGGAGCGGTATGCAAGAATATTACAAGCAGAATAGTAGCCCGTATTCTGAATTAGCCACAGGGACCGGCTAGAATTGATGTGGATAGTGTCAGGATTACTGTTTGATCCAGCACGTAGAACTGTATAGCACGAATGACAAATAAGTAACGTATTACCGGTCCTTAGAATGGACGGATTTAACGTACATAGAATAGTCAAAAATACTAGCCGAGGTCAGGGAACACAGAACGGGACACAGCGATGAGGAAAGCCAGGAGTCAGGATACCAGAATACAGAGAAGTCAATAAACAAAGCCAAAGTCAAAAAACAGGTAGAAAACTAATAACAGGAACGCGCTCTCGGACAACCACAAGGGAAACCACGACAGGGCACTGAGCAGGATGAGAACAGGGACTAAATACCCCTCCTTTAGTTCTGATAGGCTGTAACCAGCCTTTGACCCCAAATTCAGTTACCAGGTTTCATTTGCATAATTGCTGCTCAGCATTAACCCTTCTGTGGATTAGGTTGTTGCTTGGCACAACTTTTCCTGTGTGGACAGTAAATGTCATTAACCATATTTCTATAAGCGGATGAATACGTGACATTACCCCCCACCTGAAGAACACCCACCGGACGGGCAGGACCAGGCTTGAGAGGAAATTTGGCGTGAAAAGCATGGATCTTACGGCCCGCATGCAGGTCAGGAGCCGAAACCGAAGAACAATCAGCAGGACCGTAACCTTTCCAAACAACCAAGTACTGTAAAGTGCCCCGAGAAAAACTTGAATCCACGAAGTATGTCCATGAAGTATGCTTGAACCCTCAAATGGGGGTAAATGAAATAAGGAAGACAGCAGACATTCCCCATTAGGTAACATAGCAGGGGTTTGTGCTGTCCCTCGTGGCCTAGGTGCATATGCTGTCAGAATATTATAGTTCACTATTATCGGAACATGTAGTGAACAAAGTCTCTAGTGTCCTAATCAATTTTTATGTTGGTAGACTGCTAAGTAACACTCCCTGGCATGTGTTGGTTACACTGGAAATAAGGAGACAATGGCAGGAGCTGTTCCAGTTAGCACGTTCCAGCTAGCCGTATGCCAGGACCTATAAATATGTACAAGATATATAAACCTGTGGGAACAGCACAGAAAGTCTAAAAGCTTTTTAATATGGTAGTCCATAAATGGCACTTCTGCAACCACCATGCATGTGTCGTTGTACCTTTTATTGTACTCCCCATAACCTTAGAATTCACATTATGAATTGCTTAAAGGACCACTATAGTCACCCAGACCTCTTCAGCTCAATGAAGTAGTCTGGGTGACAGGTCCCCCAGGTTTTAAGCCTTCAGATGTAAGCATAGCAGTTTCAGAGAAACTGCTATATTTACATTGCAGGGTTAATCAAGCCTCTAGTGACTGTCTTCCTGACAGCTGCTAGAGGCGCTTCCCCGACACTCAATGCGAAAATAGCATTGAGCACGCAGAATGTCCATAGGAAAGCATTGAGAAATGCTTTCTTATTTGCGTTTTTAATGTGTGCTCGGCTCTGGCAGCACATGCGCATTTGGCTCCACTCGAGAGCTGACGTCGGAGGGGGACAAGAGGTCACTGGCGCTGAGGGAGCCCAGCACTGGATTAAGGTAAGTGGCTGAAGGGGTTTTAACCCCTTCAGCCCAGCAGGAGGGAGCCCTGAGGGTGGGGGGATCCTAGGATTATATAGTGCCACGAAAAACAGGTTTGTTTTCCTCACACTATAGTGAGCCTTTAATTTCAATTTAATGGATATATGTGATGAAGATAAAAAATAAATAAACTAAATTTATAACTAAATAAAATAACTAAATTAAATAAAAATAAAAAAATAAAACTAGTATGATCTGGACAAAGTAATATGTTAATGCTAAAATAAAATAAACAGATAAGTAGTACCTTGAGTAAATTATATATTAATTTATCAGATGAAGCATTTGGTGCTTTGAAGATTTTTTTTTTAGTAACCTTAATGCTTATACATACTGCTGTATACATTTATACAGAACTATACACCCAGCTGTGCCCTTGTGAACTAGCTATACATTAACATACACTAACACAAAGATAACTAACAAAAGTCTTAGATTTCAGGAAGAATCATACTTAGAATACTATTTCTTTTCTTCCCCAATACTAGCAGTAATATTAAATGTGATAAGCTTTTAGCAACAATTTTACAAGAAGCAATTTAAAAATATATATTATTATTTTTCATGGGACTGTTCCAATATGTGTGTAGCTGTTTAGATTCTGATGACAGTTCTCCAGTTATTTGGTTTCTATTTTAAACAACACTTGTTTAAAGGCACTTAGTGAAAAGGTATATGTGACAGCTGTAGATAAATGGTTTACCACTGGCAAAAGTTGGGTGACTATAAATTAAAAGAGAGAGGAGGGATTAATGTTTAAAAGCACTATGCTGGAAACAAAGGTTGCCATAAAAGAAGTGATTTATTTTAACGTGGGCCAATTATGAAATGGGATGGGGTAGGAGGTGGAATTTCACTTCAATGGAAGGTGTCATGTTTTGGGATAATATAAAATCACTGCAGTGAGGTCTTTCCATTAATGGAGACTGTGCATGCATAAGAAAAGTTTTTGAAAAATAATATGTAAAATAACTTAATGCAGCATTAAAGGGTTACTCGTGCACCATAACCACTTCAGAGATTGTAAACGAGTCTGGAGTCTGTATGTGCAGCGTTTCACTTTGAAACACTGCACATGAGTTTAATCCATCTACTGCTGTAGGTGTAACTCCACTTCTAGAAGCACAGTTGGGGCGTTATTAGCCAGCCCAGAACAAGACACAAATCCAGGTTGGCTAATGTCAATTCTGTGTATATTCCTTTGCACAAAATTGCATGCATTGGTTGAGAGTTGTTAGCTGACGATTTCAGTCAATGAATGGCGGTGGGATCGGCATTCGTCTTCAGTAGCTTTGCAAAAGCTGGATGTAAGTCGTCACAGAAGGAAGGACCCTTGGCACCCAGCAGAGACGCAGGTTAGAGGGCAAACTGTTGCTACATGGTTTGCCCCATTATCAGGAAAAGAGGCCAGGGTACTCCTGTCATCATAATGAGCGGTTACTAAGCTTAGAGTAACCCTTTAAAGATTTTTTTGTCTTCCTTATTGTTATTTGATGCTGATCTGTATAGGTGGGTAAAGTCTAATAAGCTATTCAATATGGTAGTCCATAATTGTCACTCCTTTGTTTAAGATGTTGCTATGATGATTAAGTTTTATTACCTTCAGGCTTTTTGCTGTAAATACTGTCTTTTCAGAGAAAATGCAGTGTTTACATTACAGCCTAGTGATAACGTCACTGGCCACTCCTCAGATAGCTGTTAGAGATCCTTCCTGGGTCATGGCTGCCTAAAATGCATCCAAACATTCAGTGTCTCTACCCTTTGCATGCAGACACTGAACCTTTCTCATAGAGATTCATTGATTCAATTCATCTCTATGAGGAGATGCTGATTGGCCAGGGCTGTGTTTGAATCATACTGGCTCTGCCCCTGGTCTGCCTCTTTGTCAGTCTCAGCCAATCCTAGCACTGTGATTGGATCAGGCTACCACTTCTGATGATGTCAGCAGACTGCTTGTTTTTCTGAGGCAAACAGCATGCAGATTTACAGCTTCATGCTTGAATACAGTAAGATTTTGCTATATTTATGGAGGCATGAGGGGCCTAGATGGTGGTTTTAACACTATAGGGTCAGGAATACATGTTTGTGTTCCTGACCCTATAGTGATCATTTAAGTTATTTTCCTATAGCCCCTTATTAAATAAATAAATATTCCCACACAGGTTTTGTGAGAGATGGGATTTTCCTGTCAGAGCGCTTGGTTGGCTCATAAGACAACCAATCAGAGCGATCTACTGACAATTCAAAGTGTAGAAAAGCCTTTATAAAAGCTTTCCCTGGCTTAAAAGTTCAGTCTACTGGGAGCCCTCCCAGTCTTAAGATGGATTCTTTTTTTTTTTTTGCATCACATTTTTTTTTTTTTGTCACATATTTTCCCAGTTTGGTTATTTTTTTATTTCTAATAGTAGGGTTCTGTTGTGGCTTTTTATTTGGCCTTTTGTAGGGCTAAAGAAAAGAAGATTTAAGAAAGAAGACCTTTAAAGGTAATTATATATTTTTCTTATTCACACTCACTCAAAGCTTCACACATTTGTAGATTCACACTCACTAACAGATTTAGACACACAGATTTAGATGTAGTTTCACACTCCATCTAAGATTCACACTCATGCACAGATTCAGACATATAAGTACACACACTCAGAGATTCAGACACACACATAAACACATACCCACAGATTCAGACACACACATTCACACTCACAGCTTTACACATTCATAGATTGACACTCCCTAACAGATTCAGACACAGATTTAGACACAGTTTCACACACAATCAAACACTGACAGGCAGATTCACACTCATGCACAGATTCAGTCACATGGATTTAGATACAGATTTACACTCCCTCAAATATTTACACACATACAAGGATTTATACAAAGAATCACACACACTCACAGATTCAAACAGAGAGTCACAATCACAGATTCAGACACACATTCACACTCACAAATTAACACTTGCAGATTCAGACACAGATTAACACAAACTCACAGATTCAGACACATACAATATCAGACACAGACTCGGATTAACACATAGTCACAGATTCAGACACACAGAGTAACGCAGATTCAGACACACCGATCAAAACATTCTGAGATTCAGACATACAGATTAATGCAGACAACCACACTTTCACAATAATATATCAATGTGAATGCTATTTTCAGCACCCTCCTCTTTGCTTACAATATTGCTACATGAGGGTGGCTTTCTTTTAGTCCAGAGGAGAGGAGATTGAGCTGTGCAGGTAGTGCAGTATCTCCCTCCCTTGTGCCTTTCACAGTGTGCTAGGAGGAAGTGATATGATAGGATATTACTTCCTGCATCCCAGCACTGCTTAGTAGCTGTGTAGGGCTAGAGGTGGAAGACTATGTAATAATTGACTCAGCAAACATTAGTACACATGGAAAGGGTGCTTCCAGCGCTTCATTAAGATGAAAAAAGAGGGAGGTGGGGCTCTAGTGGGCCCACTCTGTGCATGTAGCTGGATCTCCATAAACCATATGTTAATTCAGTGTTCCGTCAGATTCAATTTCCAATCAGAATGTTATGGGTAGGAGCTGTGTGGACTTTAACATTTTTACCTAAGTATTTTTTTTATAGAGCCCCTACCTGCTGACCATTGATGGGGCTCAGGTTGGACATTGATCTGCAAGTGGATCTGTGTTTGTGTATGTGGCTTTGAACATGTGGGCATGTGAGCATTTGTGTATGCAGATGCTTACTGTGTTTATATTTGTGCATGCGTGAGCATGTGAATGTGTGTGTGTGTGCGCGTTTGAGCATCTGTGAATGTATTTGTGAGCTCTTAGTGCACCCCACCCAGTGTTTCCACATGATTAACACCTTAAGGACACATGTCAGAAAAAATCCGTCATGATTCTCTTTTATTTCTGAAGTTGTGTCCTTAAGGGGTTAAAGCATATTTGACTGTTCAAGCATGTCTTGTGTGCATGTGAACATCTTTGTGTGTCACTTTGTTTGTGATTGTATGTGAGCATTTGTGTATGCGGATGCTTACTGTGTTTATATTTGTGCATGCGTGAGCATGTGTATGTGTGTGTGTGAGTTTGAGCATCTGTGTTTGTATTTGTGAGCTCTTAGTGCACCCCACCCAGTGTTTCCACATGATTAACACCTTAAGGACAAATGACAGAAAAATTCCGTCATGATTCTCTTTTATTTCTGAAGTTGTGTCCTTAAGGGGTTAAAGCATATTTGACTGTTCAAGCATGTCTTGTGTGCATGTGAACATCTTTGTGTGTCACTTTGTTTGTGATTGTACTAGGGTTTTTTGTACTAGGTTTTTTTTAAAGCATGTATTGGGGAAAAAGGTTGTTCCAAAAGTGTACAATGAAGGCTTAGTTTTACCTTACAAGAGGTGATAAAAGGAAAAGGTCGCTCTTTGCAAATTTGTCATGTTAATGGTAAAGGTAGGGCTGGCTCTGTAGTTCCACTGCCTTCCAAACACATAGTTAAGAGACATTAGATACATAATAAGCCTGAGGTAACAGCCTGGTTCCAACAAAACCAATGCCTTCAGAACTGTAGAAGAGAGAGGCAAATCATAGAACTTTTAACAAACTCTCCTTAATACAGAAAGATAAAGGTTAGGATCTACTAGTACCCAATGTAATCTGGGTACCCAGAGGTAACCTGCAATTGGTCCTCTGATAAAAATAAAACAAATTGTCAAGCTGGTACCCCAAGGGCCTCACATCACAAAGAAGGATCATATCAGCTTAATGTTTATTATCAGCATGACAATTAAATTAATGCCTAAAACCACTGTACAAGGCTCATCAGGATCCTCTTATATCTGAAAAGGCCTACTGGGTAAATTTCCCTTTTTCTCACCGAGTGTATGTTGGGTTGAGGGGTTGATATACAGTGAGTCGGTGTTTTGCCCTTTGCCCTTTCCCTCTATTCTTTGGCATGATAAGTGGGAGGGGTAATATTTGCATGATGTGTGAGGGCTTTGTTAAAGCAATCTGTCACTAGGTGATCAGGAATGTAGAAGCCACATAGTATTTTGGGAGAAATTTGGGAATTCAGGACCAGATAATTTGGCACAGATTTGGGAATGGAGTGTCAGATATGGCTACTTACATGTCTAGATGAATTAAATAAATCTTCATTTATTTTCTTTTTTTTTACCATTATTACTTATTTATTTTAATATGCTTAAGAACATTTCCATTAGAAGCTCAATGCCAGTCTTTTTCTGCTATCACCGTGATGAGAATTTTGATAGTGACTATCTACTCTACAAATCTGACAATGACTGTGATATATGTTAGTTAACACTTATTAAAGTCAATGTGACTGCGGTCAGTTCACATTTGCAATAGTCTATACAAATTCCCTGTACTCCCCAATACAGCCTATGGAAAGCAACACAACTGGAAAGAATTGACATTGGGCTGTTTTGTCTCCAAACATTCTTCAAAAGGCAGTTGACAAGTGATATCTTTGTAAGTAGTCCTAGTAGTTTACAAACTTTATCAAACCATGCTCAATACTGTCTGATTCTACAGTTAGCGGCCCTGTACAATAACACAGAATGTGTATATAATGATACTGGAAAATATATATCCATGAAAAAATATATATATACATATATATATATATATTTGGGTGGATAGGTACACCACTTAACAGGTGTTAGTCACTGAAAAATCATCTAGGTCAGCTTTACATTCACTTTGGATATTCTGGCCTTAAATTTAAATTCCCTTTGAATTCACTTGATGCCCAAATGTGTTATACATGGAAAATATACACATGTAAAATAGTATAAGCAATCTCTGGAGAAAAGAAAATATGAAAGGTTTAATAGAGGCATAAAAATACAATAATATATAAAGCAGTAATTAAATATACAACTCAATATTAACTAATATTGTGTAAATACATTGTGTGTATATTTTGTAATTTATGTATGCCTGTGCTATATCTATGAAAGAGAATAGTAAGGCGAGAGATAGTCAGAAAGTTTAAAGATATAAAGAAATAGGAAGGGGGGAACACAGGAAAGAGGAGGTAATGGGATGCAAATAAAGCAATATAGATAGAACAGAGAGAATAGATGAGTGGGGAAGGAATTGAGAATGAAGGATAGAAACACAAACTGTGCAGACTGGATCAGAAAAGGACTGAGAAATGAAATGCCTAATCTGATCATATCCCAATGCACACAGCTCCCCACCTGTGTAACCCTCACTCTGATAAGCAACTCCTCAGCTGGGACAGACAGACAGACAGACAGACAGA
Organism: Pelobates fuscus; assembly: GCF_036172605.1. Taxonomy (NCBI): domain Eukaryota; kingdom Metazoa; phylum Chordata; class Amphibia; order Anura; family Pelobatidae; genus Pelobates; species Pelobates fuscus. Next base: position 230,620,904 of record NC_086318.1, read on the forward strand.
GACAGATACAGACAGATTGATTTCTTGTTCTCTGTAACTTTAGTATTAACTATGTCCTTTAATTTGGAATTATAAAATCTCAGTGTTTTATTATCCACAACTTAATTGATTATCTTATTGCTAATTTATGCAAATAGCTGTAATATATACGCAAAATTGCTCAGAGAGAGGCAGATTCAGGGCAGGATTGATGAGGAAAGGAAGTAGAGGCAGAATGTTTTGACATAGAAGGGGTAGGAACTTTGTAAGAATAATGAGATACAAGGAGATGGAGGGATGGATACATACATACATACTGACATACAGACATACATACATTCACGGATCAATAAGATAGATACAGGTGTCTCTCTATGATGTGCTACAGTTACCTCCTTAAAGGTGCAATTTGCTATACCATCCGTCTAATGTGCAGATGCTAAGGCTTCAATAGTTGATGCAGGAAGGTTTGCTGACTGTGAGGTTACTAAAGACAGTGAAAAGTTATCTGATGAATCCAAATAGACTGTGAAGTTAAAATAAGGTTAAGTTTACCAAAATCACTAGAAGAACCCATATATTCCTGAAGCCCCCATTACCAGCTATCCCTAGCCTGCTGTAGGAGAGTGTTCACACCCTGTTTTCTTACACAAACTCAATATTAGTTATTATGTCTTGAGCATACATAGTATACTTTATAAAATGTGTCTGCCTCATGCACCAACTAGCTCATTGGAAACCAGAGACAGAATTCAATTTCCCAACTTCTCTAAATATAGCTTGTCATAGGGAAATGGTCTATGTTATAAATGATTATTGTTATGAAATATCCCATAATGTGCCTGCATTAACTGTTTCTTTACTGGTGCCTTCACAATGAACCCAATGATGCACATATGAAAGTGGAGGTGGGACACAAAGATAGTAAACATTCTACAAGAAATCTTGTATTTACATTAGATGCTCAGGCAGAATAGGTCAGCCCTGTAATGCAACAGGGAGGCTGACAGATGATATATACTGGCATCTAGCATCAGCTATGCCCCAGTGTTATCTAAACACCCTTCTAGTTTATTACAGGGCTCAGAGCTACTATTTTATTTTACTTTTTCTATCTATTCTTACAGATATAAAATCCTGTTCTTACCATTGAGAGACTTTATACCTATTAAAAACAAACAAACAAACACAACTGATAAGTAATAAATAAGTTACAAATGTTAAGTATAATTTTAAAATGCCTTGCCTTGCCTGGATTCAACCCAGTTTTCCAAGTGTGGGAATATAGTCAATTGAGTTAAGTCTTTTAAAAAAAAATCTGCAAATTAAGAAGGTATTCATTAAGTAGTTAATATAAATACATATTAAACATTTTGAGAAACATGACTGGTATGGACATATTCTCTGACCCAGTTTTGATCACTGATTCGAAATTTTAGATATTCATTGTTGAGTGAATAATTATATTTATACATGCTATTTAGGGCTCTGTCCAGTAATAGGCTATTAACCCTGCAATGTACAAGTCGGTTGTGAATTTGTTGTTTAGTAAATAGACCCCTTTACTGCACTTTCTAGATTAAACAAAAGAAGCCTATAGTTTCACCAGGACAGCCTCACAGAAATCCAAACATCTTGAACCAGCATTCAATACTCAGGGAAAAGGATTCGTGCAATTTAATGACGTGCTTAACGTTGTTACATTGTTAATTTGTTAAATATATTTTTTTCTACTAATTCATGTTAATATTGTATCTGTGGTATGCTTGCAGGCAGACAACCTTGCAGGTTAGGTGTTACAAATAGAAATGATTTGTGTTCCACACTGGTTAGTTATTGATTTCAATCTGTGAGGGACAATTTGCCAACAGCCACAAAGAAGCTAGAATTGTTCCTTAAGCATTTACCTAGAGCATAGCCATATGGCAAATAGTGAGATGGATCTTAAATAAAGCAAATGGCACGAAATGAAATTACTAAACAGTTATGCAAATAAAATACACATTTTAAATGTTTTCTTTATTTCAAAAACGTCTTATATTTCCAATAGAACAAACAAATGGAATGACAGACAGACAGATAGATAGATAGATAGATAGATAGATAGATAGATAGATAGATAGATAGATAGATAGATAGATAGATAGATAGATAAACATAGTGATTACATAAATATATCTACAATTTTTTTTTAATCTTAAAAAAAACTTTTTTTGCCGTGACATAGAAATCACAATGTTTTAATGAACTTATCAACTATTCTCCTCGTTCCTCATTACAGTCTAGAAATTATCTTTTGAAGTCAGCCTATCTGTATGTATGGGCATAAAAGTAAAAAAATATATATATATAGTGATTAAAAGAATCTGTCGGATAATTATTTCTTAAAGAAAAATTAGACAGAAAGACAAACAGACTCACAGAGTTCCTTAATTATGGAACAGATTTCAACAGGAAACCAATTAAAAATAATCAAATGAAAACCGAATTGATTGTTCAGACTGTATTAAATTACATAGTTTGCTACAACTGTAAAAAATGTATACAAAAAAACAATGTAGTTATTTTACCTGGAACTTTAATAGTATGTATTACTAAATGTGCATAAGCAGTTATTGCATTAAATGTGTGTACTTACATTGCATGGTTTATCTACTAAATAGTGAATTCAGCTAAATTGAGAACCGACTGGCACACTATAGACTAAACAGCCTGTAAGGTACAATCGCCACCCTAGAAGAGACTCATATTTGTTTTTACAACACTGCTATTTTATCCTACATTTTAGGATTTGTTTTTACAACTCACTACTTAGTGAATAAACTATTGATTCTTACCAGATCTGGCTATGGAACGATCTATTTTAGGCAGGCACACATACACACGTCCCAAAGCCTATTGTATAATGTGGAAAGGACAGGAGAGAGGGCAGTATCTCCAAATACAGCCTCACAGGACCTCTGGCAATACATTGATTTAAGATCCAACCTTGCTGTGTGGCTGGGGTATTTCAGTAAGGGGTGATTGAATAATAGGGATTATTCCTTTAACTTCATGGAGAAAATACTGTTTACTGACATATATCTGTAAATAATGTTTTAAAATAAAATTGTTAATTTGTATACATACGAAAATCTACCAAATAAATAGTATTGATCGATTTCTCACAAAAGAGATGTCCCATTGGAAATCTTGCATTCTGTTGTTAGAGGCGAGGAATGGAGATTTTACCCCTGAGTCTGAGGATCCACCGCAGTGACAAGTGAGATTGTTATTTTGGACTAAGTCAAATTGTAATGGGGTTAGATGGCCTCTGACCTCAGCTAAGGAGTGCAATCCTTCAAATATCCTGCGAGATAGCAGCCATGGCAGACCTGGACTCATTGTGCAGCAAAGAGAGAGAAATAAACAAACTTCAGTGCGAAGTTCATCCCTGCATAACAAACAAGAGCTGAAAATAATTAATTAAACCACTACAAAAAAAAAAAAATATTTAAGGAAGAATAAGAAAAAAATGTGTCCTGGTCTATTGGTTTTATGTAAAGCCTCTTATCTATATCAACGTAAGTGAAAATTACTGATAAACTGATCCATTTTGATAGTGACTGTGTAATGTAACATTTCAGATCCAGTGATTTACAAGATACAGACTAGTAATTTGCTACATGTATATACTTTATTGTACACCGTGTGAATTATGCATGTGTTCATTCAATTTCATTTTATTCATACACACATACACATATAAACACATACAAAACACATACAACATGCATTAGGTGATGATTATCAGTGGGTGGGGGCTATAAGTTCTGAAAATGCATCTTCTTCAAAGTGTCTCCTCCCTTTCATGATTTGGCTCAGCCTCTCCCCGCCCTCCATCCAATAAATAAATTACTACTGTCCACATGAAATTCCTCAGCTCTCTTCTTTAGACAAACACTTGCAACAGGCGTGTCCAGTCTATTGCTAAGCAAACACATCCCCTTTATACAGCATTAATTCACACCTTGATCCCACAAGGAGAGGAGCAGCTAGCGGGCCCCACCATACACCATGTCTACTGGTTCTCTCAGTGATGTGGAGGACTTCCAGGAGGTGGAAATGGTGGGCTGTGATGGCATGAAACTGGATTCCAGCAAAGAGTTTGGCATTTCTAATGACAGTAACGAGGAAAGCTCTGTTTGTGATAACGAGTCTCCCAAGAAAGGCAGAGGGCAAGCAGGAAAAAGGAGGAAAAACCCCAATAAGAAGAGTCCATTGAGTGGAGTCAACGGTGAGGGGAAACAGGTCCAGAGGAACGCAGCCAATGCCAGGGAGAGGGCAAGGATGAGGGTGCTCAGCAAAGCCTTCTCCAGACTCAAGACCACCCTGCCCTGGGTTCCTCCGGACACAAAACTGTCTAAACTAGACACCCTTAGACTGGCATCCAGTTATATAGCTCATCTGAGGCAAATTCTGGCCAATGACAAGTATGAAAATGGCTACATCCACCCTGTCAATCTGGTAAGTGTCCTCACTGGGCAAATAGACATTTACTAAACTCAATCCAGGAGAAATGGAATAATCAGCTTGCTTTCATAATAGTGGAATGTACTCAAAGTATTTAAAACTGAACTCACTTAGCGGTCCTGGTGGTGGGTTCCAATTTAGGAGATATGCTTGTGAACTACAATTCCCATGATGCTCAGCCAGCGGCCCAAGGCATTAGCTCCCACACTGTGCTGTGATAGATATTGCTGGGCTGCATGAATAGTTTCTTTCGTTTACTGATTCCTAATCGAATGATTGTATCATTTATAGTTTGCAACATTGTCTCGTGTGCTTATTAAAAATTGAGAAGAGTGTGTGTGTTTGTGTTGTAGCCTAAGTTTGTTTGTGTATTATCCGTGTGTGCTTTCTGTTGTGTGTGTGTTTTATCCAGATGTGCATGTGTCTGTGTGTCTTACACTAGTGTGTGTGTGTGTTTGTGTGTGTTTTATCCTAATATGAGTGTGTGTGTTTTATCATTTGTGTAACTGCTTGTATGTTAGCCTCACATGTGTACGCTTTATCATAGTATGTGTGTAGGTGTGTTATATCCTAATGTGTCACATTCTGAAGAACTACAGTCTCAGTCATATTTCATGTTATCTACTCTTGCAGTAAATAATGGATCTGGCTGTGGGGTTGTTGGAAGAATGCCTGTACCAGGATGATATCTGTTCGCTTGGAACTAGTTAAACGTCTTATTTTAAACAATTATAGTCACTAATTGAAACGTCAGGTGTTATTGTAATTTAAAAGTAAGAAATGGATCCTGTTAAACGCATTGATATCCTAAATTTTATTCTGGTTCAAACCAAGGGCACAAATGACTCACATGACATAATTATACATTAAAGCATTTATTTATGTTTTCATTTTCCTTATTTTTCGTTTTTATCTGGCTATAATGTAAAACAGACTAGGCTATGTATGAAGTTAATAGAGCTAAACTAACACACAGATTTATTAAACTTCCATACAATTAATGCAGTATTATACGAGATTATTATAATTTTATTTGTTTTATACAATAAAACAAATGTAAACGTCATCATAATAACATTGCTCTGCAAAGTGTAAATAAGTACATTTTATATGTGTTTTTTAAAGAAGAAAATTAAGTGGACAATGAATCATTATGTTAATCTTTTGGTATATGACTAATCCTGCTATGTCAAGCATTCGAATCCCACACAGTTTTTATTATTTTAACAACTACTACCCCCTATTCCCTTCTGAATGTGTGTATATATTTATATAAGAGGATTATATCTATATGTGTATGGTTAAGGTATGTGTTTGTATATTGGGCTAATTTGAAAACAAGTTTTGGAAATTAACAAATACTGCTGCTTGGGGAAAACAATTCTGCAAGTCAACTAGATTTCCAATTTGGCTAAATAGGCCTAAACTTGCATTTTGCACAAATTAACTACTTAGTGAATAAATCCCACCATTATGGTATATAAATATGTACTATAATAATTATGCTATCAATATTAATTCACATTTTAAATACAATAATAATCTTAACATATTACAATATTTATTTCATTGATATATTTGAAAATTAAAACATAAGATACACACCATTTCAGGGTCATTCAGTAAAGTGTCAATTGTCTGGAAATGAATTGAAAATGAATTACATATTTTAGGCTATAATAGTCGATTCGGGAAAATTCTCCAAGTCAGCAATGTTTTCATATCGGCTATTCTGGCCTTAAATTTAAATATTTACTTTGAGTACACCTTAAATCCTGATATGCATAACACTGAAAATGTTTCCTTTCTGGGAGTAAAATAAGAAATTAAAAAAATAAATGTATACGATTTTCACATTTCATTTACTTATAATTTGTTGATTGTTTTGTAATTTTTGCATGATATGCAGACATGACTGATTTTATTTCCTGTGTCTTCTTGGCAGACGTGGCCCTTTATGGTTGCTGGCAAACCAGAAAACGACCTAAAAGAAGTAGTGGGTACTGGGCGCCTATGTGGGAGCACAGCATCTTGACCCGATAGAACTGTATGGAAAACTGTGTCTGACAACAAATGCACATCAACCAAAACATGCAAGGACAATCAGACTGCTTCAAAGGAGAGGACCAAATGTATATATGAGTTTTGTATCATTACAAAAACAATTATTTCTATTTAAGTGTATGGCTTTGTGCAGTGTGTGTTGCTCTGAGTCTGGCTGGCCCAAGCACTCCAGTAAGCCTCTGCAATTTTGTACAATACTTTGTTCCACGTGGAGAAGTCTAGAAAGATGGCTTTGAGAGTCACTTCTAGAATTAACTCTCATTTGAGATATATAAATTTATATATATTATGAAAATATATATTTTTTTTTCTTCAGACAGTTTTTAGATATTTCTGTGAATAAATCTTTGATTATATATTTTGAAATATATTCTCTGTTTCTTTGAAAGATCATAATAAATTATTATTAATAATAATAATTATTATTATTATTAGAATTATTCGTTAAGCTTAAGTTTGGTTGGTTTTGTCACGGTGAACACTGAAACAATTTTTAAAAAAAAATAACTAGTCCATTTTGATAAATATTTCATCTTGATTGATCAGTAAATGAAATACATTTAAATTAAAATAAATATAATTATCAAATATATTAAATCTAATTATATACAAACTTACAAATATATATCTTTGTAAATTAACATTTACCTCATGAGACATTCATATCAAAAAAATAATTTCTTCAGTTTATAATTAATATGGTGAATGTGAAAACATATTCACTGATAGCATGTAAAAAATTACTCTAGACTCATTATTATTGCATTTAAAGTATATATTTTAAAGGAGGTACATTAAGGAATTTAAAAATGGAATTTGTGATTTTTTAAAATATTTTTTATTTTTATTTTTTTTATTTATTATCATTACTTATGCTTGCTTTCTCCAATAAAATAAATGCTGACACAGGGTGAGAATCCCAACTAGAACATCAACAGGATTTCGATTACTCAGTAGCCATAATTGTAAAATGTATTTAGGGGTCAGTTCATTAGCAGGATAATTCACTAAAGTGAGAATTCGAATTCAATTTTAAATTTAAGGCTAGAGTAGCCGAACTGAAAGCACAGCTGATTTAGAAAATATCCAATTTCGCTTATTTTGACCTTAACTTTGAAATTCACGTTGGCTTTACACTTTATTAAATAACCCTGTGTATCTCATATTTATCAATCTGGATTGACATTGATGACAGATTTAGATTTATTCACTAAATACCGAATTGTAGACTATTGAAAAACGATTTGCAAACTTAAGGGGAAAATAACGGATTTGGGGAAAACAATCCCCAACTCGGTTACTTCTACATACACTTACTATTCGGTTTTCAGTAAATACTATATTTTTGAAATTGGAAAAAAATATTCAACTCGGCTGATCTGGATATTTTTATTGCCTATTGTTTTATAAATGTTGCGATTCGGTTGGCAATTCGCTACTAAACGAACAGATTCTAGTGTGTTTGTTGAATAGCTCCTTCTGTTTATTGTATCTACCCATGTGATGTATATATATATATATATATATATATATATATATATATATATATATATATATATATATATATATATATATATATATATAATGAAGTCCTATTATATAGCAAACAGCACAATTGCAAAAATAACTCTAATTTGCAAAACCCCATTCTCAGTTTTAGAAGTTTTTAGAAGCATTAGTTCACTGTGTAGTTTGATTTTCTATATAGTGGGATCTGGCTTCAGGCCATAAACACCAGGATAGTGTTTTGCAATTTCCCTGAAGTAGATGAGGTCTTTATTAGGTCAGTGCAGACAGAGACCCAGCATTAATACACAAACTGAGCTCACAGGGCTAAGCATTGCTTTAACTAGGCCACCTACTGTCTGTCTTATCTCCATTTTACACACTCATGCACTTTATTTTTGTAAGAGACTCTTGGAGTTTTCTGCACTCTGCCTATCTGATTAAATGCATGCATAATGTCAGCTCTCTGCATGGTATGTAAGAATTGAGATAGTGTATCAGCTATGCCAGGAGAGCATTTAGCATAATTAATTAACCCTTCAGGAGCCAGGATTTGGCAGCGAGTCCCTCACCCCTCCCACCCTGGAAAGGTTAATTGTTTGTTACAGTTCTGAATTATTGTTCGATTAAAAAAGGATCTTGTGTATGAGAGCACGGGTTGATAGAATTCAAATGTTTAACAATGTGCCATGCCAGGACCCCCATTTCCCTAAATATTCAGCCATTGTAGATTTACTGTGAACCCACATAACTCAAGCAGCCTTTGTGGATAGAAAACATCTACAAAAAAAACTGTCAACTCCCAATATGCTCAGCCAGACTTTATGGCGCGAAAGAAAGCCTTGGACAGTTCTACTGCTGTGGATTCGATACCAGGGTGTGATGGTGGGAGTTGCAGTCCAAAGAGGCTGTCTGATTTTTTTTTTCCTCTCCCTTATCTTTTCCATCTTGTGTTTTTTACTTACTTGGGCGATGAGATGGTTAATCACAGAGTTCCCACCAGCTCTAGACACTAGAACCAAGTGGCACGGGTTTATTCTCCCTCCATGGGCTTAGGTTTAAACATTGCAGCAGATTAGAGGAGATAAACAGAGCAGTGAGAGAGGGAGAGAGGGGGAGATAGTGGGAGCCAGGTCTCATACTCCAGATCCCACCAGAGCTGCTCTATGTTTCAGGGTTATGACCGCAGTGTTTACAAGATGTCCCGGGTTATTTATTCTGTTGTACTAGCACAGAGCTTTTACATTTCCGCTTCACTTGTTCTTTCTGTATTTTCTTTGCTGTGTGATACCTGCCTGTCAGTGTGGACCCATATCAGATATCTCATCCTGAGGGTCCTGGGGCTCTGCATATTGCAAGGGGGGCCACGGACACCAAGCCAAACCATGCCAGGATGGCGATTTCCCATGTATGTCTCTCTGTAACCCAGTCCTGTTATTCTTTCAGCAACTCTAAGCTTGGATCATTTGTCTTGTCACCGCGCAATCCCTCTGGATATTGAAGATCCACTGAACTGTTGACCTTCAGGATTGGTTTCCCCAAATTATCAACATCTCAGCGGCTCTGCAATAAGCTGACCCCAAGATCTGAGATAGATCAACTTGGGTTACTTCCTCCTGATTGAACCACAACTCCCAGGAACCACAGCCAGAGTCTGGTGGCGAGATATTCAGAGATTTCTAGATTCCATTATCTGAAATAGCAGAATAGAATTTGTATCCCTATTTATATATGACAGGGGCTTATCTCCTGTCCCTCTGTTAACTAAATTTTAATAATATTCATTCTTACAGACTAAACGAAACCTATGGAGCTTAGAGCCTAAAAATAAGAATTAATCAAATAAAATAATTACATTTGATCATTTTTGAAAATTACCCATCTAATAGACACTCACTTAAATATCCGACCCAATATTTCTATTCAAATATATATATTCTGTCAAACAAAGAAAAACAAACAGACAAAACAAACAAACAATGCTAATGTTCAGATAGCATGGCATGCAAATAAATAAATGGGACAGGCTCAAAATATTCTTTCCAGACCTACTAAAAGGATAGTCAAACCGAATTAGGGGAGGCAGACTGGACCAATCCAGGACTGGGAAATTGAATGCTGTATTGAAGATAGACAGGGGTACAATTCAAGGAAAAATTGTCAGAACAAGAGACAAAAGAAGGGGAGGAAAGACAATAGAGTGATACCTGTTCTTCATGGACAAGACAGACTAAATCATATTTACTAAACAGTGAGGCAGCAGCCAACATGAAAATATTTGATCAAACCTCCATAAAGTCAACACAATTCTATCTTTTCCATCATTTAAACATATCACCATAAGTCACTGTTTAGTGAATATGTTCCAAAGGGCAAAATAAAACCAACAACAAAAAAATACATGAGTAAATAACAGAGACAGGGATAGCATTGATAACAGAAAGAGAGCCTGACACAGAAAATATTCAGATTAGATGAGAAATGAAAACATGGATTTAAAGAATAAAACATAACATAATATGGGCAAATTTAATACAACTGCTGTTTAGTATTAAAATCGGCATTAAAAAAATGAAGAGATAATTAAGTGGACATATAAGAAGGGTAAATGATGTAATCTCTTACCAACCCTCAGCTGACAGTCTGTGAAAGTCTACAAGTTAAAATAATGACATCGATAGAAAGTGTCAAGTATTAAACGTACCGAAATGTCATAAAGGCACATTGTCAAAGACTTCAGGCATTTTGGGAATGCTTAACACATATTTGGCAGTTTGTTTCAATCTGAATTTGCAGTTTCCATACAGTTTGAATTTTGTTTAGTGATTACTAAATATGGATTACACACATAGAATTATGTAATATGCATGAAAGAAAATGTCTCACTAATTCTTGTTTACTTAAAAAGGGTGTCTAATTTCTAGTGCCCACACCTCCTGCAAGAGAGAGATTACACATACATTCATGATTATATAAATTATAAAATGTCATCTTTCTTGCTACAAATGGTATCATCATAATACGTTTCATTGTGCTCTAGGGAGAGTCAGAATATGCTTTAGGATAAAATAAACTGGAGATAAACAGCATTATTTACTAAAGTGGGAATTCAAGTTTAATTTTAAGTAACACCACAATAGCCTTAGTGAAATCATTGTTGGCTTACAGAAAGTGTCAGGTTCAGTATTGTGACCTTGATTTCAAATTAATTTTTAATTCAGTTTGAACTAAATAGATAATGAAATGTAGCTAAAAATCAACTTTTACATTTTTGATCCAATACAGTAGATTTGGAAAATTAGCATTTTATTTTCAGCTCAATTATTTTGATTAAAATGTTGCCAATCCAGATCCTGGATCTGGTCATGGTTTAGTGAAGACATTTATCTAACAAAAATGTACTTCTTCACTAGTATCAGTTTTTTTTTAGTTTTTTCCATTAATAAAACATGTATTTTAAACATGGATAGCTAGCAAAGGGACTTAGAATAAAAAAGTATTTGTATGGCTATGCATACATACAAAAAATATACACAATTATACTTTTTTTTTTATTGATTAATTGATCTTTGTCTTATAAATTACTAATATTAAAACTAAATAAGTAAAATATTAGAAACAATTAGCTAAATGGTACAATATTTTGTTTTTACCTTTGTCAGAAACCTGACATAGAATGCAGCCTTGAATGAAAACCGGCAATGATTTTTATAAAGAAACGTCATGACGGAAGTGACGCTGCATGTATGTTTTGGACGTGTCTGAGTGCTGAAGTTCGTGGTCCCTGAATGCCGCAGGTAGAGAAAGAGGGGCTTGAATTGACTGATCGAAGCTGAATGAATTGTACTAGCACTGGGGCATCTGGTGTGATTGATCGGAGTTCTGGGGACCCGAGGGTGACTCATTGCGAAAACCACGGAAAACAAGTCTGCCTACTACACTCCTAAAAATGGATTAACTATAACTAAGGAGGAGATTTATTATTATTATTATGTTATTATTTATATAGCGCCGTCAAATTCCGCAGCGCTTTACAATGGGTGGACGAACAGACATGTAGTTGTAACCGGACAAGTTGGACACACAGGAACAGAGGGGTTGAGGGCCCTGCTCAATGAGCTTACATGCTAGAGGGAGTGGGGTAAAATTACACAAAAGGTAAGGATTTAATTGAGATCCGAGGGGGGGCTTCCTGCGGTATGAATGATCAATCAGAGACTCACCACTAAACCCACGTGAGAGAAGTTTGGTTGTTATATGCCGGTGGGTTGGCGGGTTGCTGTCCGGGAGGAGGTTTAGTTAAGACAGGGTTCCATGTATGCCATGCATGCCAGCTAATTGTCTGTGGAAGTAACTATATACAGCTGGACAATTAAAAAACACGTTGTTTCACTGTATAAAAAATAAGCAGTTTCACGGTCTATAAGGCCCTGAACAAATTTGTAATAGAGGTTCACAAACAAACAGCTTATAATAGGCTGAAGATATCAAGATATAAAATAAAATTGGTAAAACTATTTCCGAATTAGAAACTTGATGGTCATATAATTTATCAACAAAAGAGAAATAAATGGCAAGTGACTAATTAAAAAGGGTGGAGGAAGGGAGAACGGAAAGGTAAAAAGCCAAAATAGGGGAGAGATTGCTTGAAAAAGGATTTAAAAAAAGAAGGTAGGGGAAAAAAAAGAAAAAAAAAGTAGGATAAAAAAAATAAATATATATATATATATATATATATATATATATATATATATACATATACAAGTTTCCTCCACTACTAAATTTAAAATCCTGTGTCTAAGATAGTCCCGAAAAGAGATACGGTAAGTCTGAAAAAAGCGAAAAAGCTGAGAAAATAAAGAACACAACTAAACAAAATAAATCACAAACTTTTACCCCCCTAAAAGTCAAATGAATTTGTCCACACTATCCGAAAAAATTATGAAAACAAGCTCATCTGAGCATACACCTGAGCTTTTGGGTTATGTCACTCAAGCAAACCTTGTTGCTGCATTAGAATCATTATATGATAAAATTAATATAAGAAGAAATGGCTCAACTAAGAAATTCCTTATTAAAACAATCCCAGGAAATTGCAGTATTGTATCAAAAGTTGAATGATCTTCAAAACCAAAATGATTCTCTAAAAGTGGATATTACTAAAATGGATACGAATCTGACCGATCTCGAAGATAGATCTCGTAGACAAAACCTGAAAATTAGAGGAACACCACAAGAAATTGTGAACCTCGAAAAATATTTGATGGAACTATTAGCTGTTTACTTGGATCCAAAATGATATGGCCCAATACCTAAAGAAAGAATGCATAGACTACCGAAGCTAACCAATCTAATTCAATCAAACAGTCCTATAGATGTGATAATCCGCTTTGCCAATTGTAGAATTAAAGAGATGCTGACCAGAGAGATGAGGAAGAACCCGTCAAAGAATCCAAAATTCCACATGCTGTCTACCTTTTACGGATCTCTCATAAACGAGATTAAACAGAAAGAAATATCAGGAACTTACAGCATGTCTACATAAAAATTACATCCGTTACTCATGGAGGTTTCCTACCAAATTATGTATTTCATATAAAGAGAGAACCTATATATGTTTGGACCCTCAGCATGTCAAAGACAAATTAACAACATGAGGACTAAAATGATAAAATTATAAGCATCTAAAAGAAAAAAAATTCAAATAGTTTCCTTCTGCTCACTAAGGGAAAGGGAAAGAAAAGACAAGAATAGCGAAGGAAAAAATAGTATTCGTCCTAGATTTTATCTAGAAGATTATAGTAACTCATTTTTTTGTGTTGTTTAAATATTATACAATTTCCATTCTGTGCTGGTGAACAACAATTATCCTTTTATCAAGTGTTTAAACTCCAGAATAGGAAATATCACATAGTCTGATCCTGCTCTGACGTTCTTAAGTGTTAAAGGCAACCATCAATATGGTTCTCGGTCTAAATGGAAAATGAAAGAATTTATATTAAAATCAGAGGAGAGCAAACAAGAATTGATTAAACGGACTAACAGTTTCCTAGAGTTTAATGATAATGGGGAAGTCAAAGATAGTACACTATGGTGCCCATTGAAATGCTTTTTAAAATGATATCTGATTTAAAAAAATGGATCCTGGATGAAGATATCGCAGAATCAAATATTTCTTTGGCAAAACTGGAAAGACAGAATAAAGTTAACCCCACTAAGGAGGTGGCAGATGAGATACTGATTATCTAGGGTAAAATAACAAAAAAACTACTAGAAAATGAAGAGAAATCACTATCCCGTCTAGAACAGAATTGGTATTATAACAACAATAGACTTGGAAAAGAACTGACCAGGAAATTAAAAATATACAATCAGCAACATAGAATAAAACAAATTATTTTTGATGGTAATACTTGTGTTTGACCAGCTCAGATAGGAAAGGCATTTGGACAATATTATAAATTACTTTATAATCTTCCAGATTCGGTGGATAAAAATATTGAAATTAGAAGGGGCGCTGCCTGACCGCCATGCAGACAAGTCGCACATGAAGGGAGCTCCTGCAAAGGGAAAGCAAACAAATGAAAAAAAACGACATCTCACCCGAGAAACAGGGCTCCGATCCGACTAGAATCACTCTGCAATCCTGAGAGACACCTTGTGAGACGCACCGTCACTCGACAGGTGGTCAGAACCTGAAGCTTCCCTTTGGACCAGCAGCGCGGCACATGGGAGGTGGAAGGGGCTCCGGTACCCCCCCTTTTTGCCAGTGAGGGATATCACGGCACCCGCACACAGACTAAAGCTTCCCACTAAGAGGGTATTTAACACCCCACAAGCGACCTGAACTCCGAGGCCTACCTGGGTGCACCAATCAAAATGGCGGACGCCATGAATGCATCCCCACGAGACCCGCTGGACATCGGCGGGGGCCATCCCGGTCCCCACGTGAAAAGCAGATTGTGGCAGCAGACGACACGCTTACCGGCGTCTCCACCCGCGGGGAAACCGCGCCTCCAAGGCCCGGCCAAGATGGCGGCTCAACAGCAACCCGACTCAAAAGCCAAACACACCAGGCCAAGGGCAGGGTCCCAGGACACTTTTGAGCAGCTCTGTGAGAGCTTCTGGACACTACTCTGCCAACAGGGGCTAACCCACGACCAAGCAGTGAGAACGGTGGCCCCCTGGATCCGCCCCACAGCCGCCACTCGGCAGGGCAAACGGCGGCAACCAAGCACCCGCTCCCACTTCTTTGCGAACGGGAATACCGGGCAGCCACAAAGCCCCAGCAATGCACCAGAACACAGCATCTCTGGCCAGCAAGCCAACACTCTGCAATCCAGGGCTAAAGAGTCCTACCAAGCCACGGTACAGCAGACTACCAGGAGAACCCACGCCGGAAAGGGGCTCATAGCCTTGCCAGTCACAGAGGCTATCCATCTCAAGTGGCCCATGTGTGGGGTCGGCTGATCGAGGACAGGCGCTGGTACCACAGTAAGGGGCAAGGCGGACATTCCAGTTCAAAGAGAGGACTCAAACTGTTAAATTAAATTTTATCTCCTTTTCTTTTTTGTTCGCACTAATACCCTACACCCTGCAACCGACAACCGGAGGCCTCCCCCTGCATACTACACAAATCAATCGTAAGCACCTTCCTGTCCATCCCCGCCATACCAAGGCTCAGGATGCACACACATCACACATAGCAAGGCAGACACTGACATACGATTACCGCCCAACATAGCATAACTTACACCCATACCTGTTGTATTTCCAACGATCTTCTACCTGTTCAACTCTTTACATATTTCCTCATGAGTAAAATCTACAACAAAGTATTTTAGTTTGTATGCATATACAGCCTAGCATGTCACTAATGATTATCTACCAGACTCTATTTGCATCTCTAGTTGAAAATGTTTAACTTGCATCTCTATACCCCATATGCCGAATTAGCATGATTCAAGCTTGTACCTAAATCAGAATGTAGGTTTAGACCGGAGCCAAGCTAGTTTCAATTCATCTACTATTGCCATGTAAACGCTTAACTAATAATTTGCAAGATAACACAAACTACTGTGGCAACCCTAACCTGCTAAAACTACAACGAGAATCCTTAAATACAAAAATGTTCTTGTTTTCACATGTACCTCTATGTTCATATGACATTACGTTGGAGGAATGCCTTTGGGGTACCTCTCACCTGCTTGTTATCAACTCACGCACTGCAAAAATAAAGAATAATAAAAAAAAATATATATTGAAATTAGATCATTCCTGAAGGATCTCAATCTCCCCCCTTTATCCCCAGAAAAATTAGATAGCTTAAATTGTTCCGAAATTTCATCAGCAATAAAGGAATGATAAAAGGGAGGGCTCTAGGTCTGGATTGCTTTTCCACTTTATTTTTTCAAATTCCTTAACCAGTTATTAGTCCTCTTTTTTTTTATTTCTTTTTTTAATTCTTTATTTTGGGTGTGCACGAAATTAACAAATTGCCGGTGTCCGCCACAACAGCGACATCCGGTAGAATAGGTGAGCATTGGTATTACATGTCATGGCATTCGATATACAGGCACATTTTTATGATATTAATATGATCTCTAGTACAGTAGTTTAGTTTTACGTTTGGTTTTAAGTATGTTAGCATAATGCACATGTCATGGAGAAATAGAGAAGAGACAAAAAGAGGAAAGCATGGCTTGTGCAGAGAGTGTACATATAAGATTATTCTGAAATTGTATAAGGTATAACTGGCTATGTACGAGCAGGTAAAACTGTTAATCTATGCATGCTTAGTTGTACGATTGTTATATAGTTATTGAATTACAGGCTATGCATAACAGCAGGTACAGATTTCTATACACTGATGAATGGTTAACCACCAGGAGGACAGTGGAGCGCTGGGCTTGCCGGGTGGGTATACATGTGTGCTCAGACATTTTAAGTGCTTTCTGTGGGGCGCTGCGGAGGTGGTGAGTAATGGGGACAGTATAATGTCAAATAGAGGATGTACAGTCCTATGTTTATGTTTAGCAGCCTCTTGGTTGTTCCTGCAGCAGTGTTGGATCAGATGGCGTTATGGCTATGAGTAAGTCCCTTGTGGTTCGTGCCAAAATCTTATTAGCTTGGGTACTTGTCGGTCAGGAGTGTGTCCGTTCCTGTGTGTCTGCCGGAGCCTGCCTCAGGTAGGTAGTAGAATTTGTGCCCCATGTCTGCTGCTTTGCCATGTTTAGGGTCAGAGTCCTGCTAGGGTGCCCACAGGCCCGCCAGTAACAGTGGGAGATGATGCCTCGGATGATAGGAGTATGCTCTTTATACTGAGCCGAGCCTCCTTGGTAACTATGCGCCCTTTGCAGTTATCCGTTGTGCTGGGGGAGTTCGCCGTTTGTCTGCAGATGTTCTATTCAGCACCGGTTCCCAGACTGTGTGCAGCCGTTGCTCCGCCGCTACCGCATCTTTTCTCTGGCTTATGGTAGGTGCCACGGCCATCTTGAGTTTTGCCATGCGGTCTCGGGTTTGTCTTACCGCTGCTCAAACGGCTTAAAGGGTCCCTGCATCTCCGGTGGGGTCCGGCCAACAGGGGGGGAGAGTGGGCCCTCAGTAGGCGTGAGGGAGGTCCCGCCGGCCTAAGCACAGGAGATTGGTCGTTTCTCCCACCAGAGCCTCACAGCAGGCCGCAATCCCATCCGCCAGTCGGTTGGCATCTCCGGTAGGACGGGAGCCGATGGCTGCCCCGAGGGTTGTTGCTTGGGTCCCCTTTACCTTCTTCATTAATCCTCTTCTAAGTAGAATGTTTAACTCAATTAGGGGAAATACTGGGTTCCCTTTAGAGATGATGGAGTCCAGTATCTCTCCTATCTTAAAGCCAGGGAAAGATCCAACACAAGTTACCAACTATAGGTCTATTTCTCTCATTAATTTAAACATAAAGCTTTTTTCTAAGATCCTAGCCCAAAGACTTAATCGAGTGATTCATGAACTTATCGATCCAGACCAGGCTGGATTCATGCCCGGTAGATCAGGAGAGAAGAACACCCACAGAGTCTTCAATATTCTAGAGGAGATCCATCTTAAACAAACTCCCTCTATTTTAATGGCTCTCGATGCTGAAAAGGCATTTGATAGAGTAAATTTATGTTGGAGACTCTGCGGGTGTTTGGTATAGATGGTATGTTCTTAGAGCAAGTTAAGGCTCTTATATGAATCTAACTGTGAAAGTCAGAGGTCCATATATTGACTCTAGCGCATTCAACATTCAAAATGGCACTCAGCAGGGTTGCCCTTTGGCACCTCTCCTTTATGCCTTATCAATCGAACCATTGGCTGCCTATATACGAATAAATAACGAATTTAATTCTCCAGGATCCTCGATACCAGACCTTTTGGAGGCAATATTTTATTTATTTTCCTTGCTATCTAATTATAAATTAAACCTTTCTAAAACCCAAATATTGAAATTCTATATGACCGATAATCAGAAGAAGGATATAGGTGATATTGGCCAATTTGATACATATCAAAAGTCCATAGATTACCGTATATACTCGAGTATAAGCCGAGTTTTTCAGCACATTGTGCTGAAAAACCCCAACTCGGCTTATACTCGAGTCAATAGTCTGTATTATGGCAATTTGCATTGCCATAATACAGACTAGGGGCTGGCAGAGCTGTAACTTACCTCTCCTGCAGCTCCTGTCAGCTTCCTCCTCCTCTGCGGCTCTCGCGAGACTTACAGTGTGAGCTGACAGAAGAGCTGAACGGACGGCGCAGAGGAGGAGGAAGCTGACAGGAGCTGCAGGAGAGGTAAGTTACAGCTCTGCCAACCCCCCTCTCCCCCCCACTGAACTACCAATGCTGGACCACCAGGGAAGGAGAGCCCCCCTCCCTGCCATATATCAAGCAGGGAGGGGGGACGAAAAAAATATATAGTAATAATAAAAAAAATAAAAAAATTAAATAATAAATAATAATAAAAAAATAATAATAATTAAACTAAATGAAAAATAATAATAATTAAACTAAATGAAAAATAATTAAAATAATAAAAAAAATTGCCCACCCCCCACCAAGGCTCTGCAACACACACACACACACACTGCACTCATACACACACTGCACTCGTACACACACGCTGCACTCGTACACACACGCTGCACTCGTACACACACACGCTGCACTCGTACACACACACGCTGCACTCGTACACACACGCTGCACCCGTACACACACGCTGCACTCGTACACACACGCTGCACTCGTACACACACGCTGCACTCGTCTCTACATGTTTCGGCTCCTCTCTGAGCTCAGAGAGGAACCTAAACGTTGTCTCCACTTTCTTGTTTCAAATAAAAAGTTTGTCTTTTAGAAACCTCAGGTGTGCCTGGATATTTATTTTCTTCCATTCTAGTGAAATATGTCCTAGCTAAGAATTTAAATGTTTGTGATTTGTTATCCATCTCCATAAAATTGTAACAAAGCGGGGGGGCGGGGCCGGACGGCCGAGCTGGCTGGTCGCATGCAAGACCAGCTCCTGCAGCCTAAGACGGAATCACACAAAAAAAATCACCCAACAGGCTTCAGTCCCCTGGAGGAGGAAGCCGACCTGACTCCGGAGGCGAGCGGGGCGGACGGCCGCTGCCCTGCCGCACACCGTCCAGCGCTCAGAGTCAGACCCACGGGGAAACCGGCCCTGTACCCCCCCCCCCCTATGGACCGGGAGGGTGATCCCGGTCTACACCCTCGGGACCAGACCACCGACAGGTATAACTGGTGAAGCAGCAGGGCCACCAAAACCCACGCACCAGTCACAGACACCAAGATGGCGGAGGCCACGTGGGATGGAGTCCTGACCAGAACCTTCCCAAGCTGCTCATCCACAGCGGCAGCACACCACAGGCACAGGTCCTTGCCGCACTCACACACCTGCAAGCACTCCTGCATCTTAGCATGCCGCCTACCCTCGCAGAGACAGTACCCTCAGAGGCCGACCGCGGGTCCCCGGTGCACCCTCACTCCTCCAAGCAGGGTAACAGACCGCCCCACAGGGACATTAGTGACCCGTAACTACCGCTGCACTGGGGGGCCCGCCTGCACATGAAGAGGCAAAAATTGACCGTCCACATTGCCGCTGTCAGAGAGATTCTCGCATGCAGATTGGGCACAGCGGAGGTCTCGCCAGGACTACAGCCTGTGCGCCCTGATACCACACACCAGCAGCTGCAGAGGGGAGACATATCTCGTCCATCTGAAGAGGGACTTGTTATAAATGAAAGACTTACCTTTTGCCACCTTTCCCTCAGGAACTCTGTACCACCAAAGCCTGAGATCTGATGCCTGGTGCTATGCCCCATCACTATGCCTGCCTATGGACCACACCGTAATTATGAGCACCCAGCTTGTGGATCTCACCAGCTTGTCTCTAACTGACTGTCACTTATTGAAATCACAAATGCATGTTTAAATGCTGTTTAACCCGATAAATGACACATGCAGGATTTGAATAGGCACACTTAATTTATCTAGGTAACGCGACTTCACTAGACACGGACACAATAATCGACACATGACCCACCTGTTTATTTACTTTAAGACTTGACTGGTCGGACCGCCTGTCACTGCTCACTATCACGTGGAACATGTACACCATACCAGAGCACAGTTAAGCGAGTAAAGCAAGACTGCACCTAGGGCCCGAGGTTAAAGCGACGACATCCAACACACTCACCAACCCTAAGCTACTGTACCCAAACGACTGAAGTATTCATTATTGCTGACCAGCATGCACCCAGCTTGATTTTGTTATTATCACTTTGTTTGCCTCTCGTACAATAGTCTACCTAGAAAGGCATTACTGACGGAATAGCATGTTCATAACATATCTAAAAAATGTGCGGAAACCCTCATGCCATAAATGTAAAACTACTGTGTTTATCTCTTTAAAAATGCTGTTGTAGCACTGATAAATGCTATGTTATTCCTTGCACAAAGAAAATAAAGAATTTAAAAAAAAAAAAAATTGTAACAAAGCAGTTATTAGTCTAATATTAAGAACTTGAAAGTGCTCCTTTTATTGCTGGCACAACCCACAGATGCTGCATGGATTTACCCATAGTGGGTTGAGTATAATATTAGTGGGTCATTTTGGGTTCTCACTCCCTGTGCTAGGACATAGCAAATGGTTCTGTTTTATCTCTTGTGAGATAATATCACTTCATGCTTTGTTATCCTATAGGGCTCATTCATCAAGCTGTGTGATATAAATATACCATTTGATAAATCAGCTACACTGAGCAACACAGATTGTGCTGATAGTACATTGAATGAGATAAAATCATACTGTTTACTAAACAGATCGTTTTGTGTAGGGCTGCCTCCCTTGGCTGTCAATCAACCAGCTGGAATACTCTTTTCCAGGCCAACAATATCAGTTTTGAACTTATTTATTTATAAAATATTTTACCAGGAAAGATACATTGAGATTTTCTAGTTTCAAATATTCTATTTGAATGCTCAAATTGTTAATTGTTTAAACATCCAAACTATTTGCCCTCTGTAGACGCTAGCAGTCAACAGAAAAATTGTTAAAAACCTTATAGCAGAATGAGGGTTAAATATGTGGTGACTGGCAGGGCTGGTGCAAGGATTTTTGGCAGGCGAAGATGCATCCCCCCCAAAAAAAGAATTTTCACCTATTTACCTCTAAACCCATTTTTGTGTTTCATATCCTCTCTTTTACTCTTTTACTCCCTTTAGTGTATCTTATCCCCTATTTTCCCCCATTATGTATTTTAGAACCCTCATTTGTGTGTCTCCTTCTCTCCCAGCCCTATTTATGTATTTACTCTTCCAAGCTCCTCTGTGTGTGTTTTTAATCAGAATGTGTACAATTGACTCTGTCCTGAAAGGGCGAAAGGAAAACTATAGGATCAGGAACACAAACATGCATTCTGGACCCTATACTGTTAGAAACACTTTCTAGCCCTCCTAAATATAGTAAACCTTAATTTCCAGTCTGTCGCCGCTGCCTCCAACCCCCATCCGCCTCCTAGGGTGACATCATCAGATGTGGTGATCTCAGCCAAGCACAATACTTTCCCATAGGATGAACATAGTTAAGGAGGCGGGCCGGGGCAGGGGCGGAACCAGAACCTAATCTCGGGAAAGGAACTAGTAGATTATTTAAAGAAACTATACATGTGTAGTGGTTATGGTGCCAGGAGTGCTGTGGCGCCCTCCTAAAGTAAGTAGTCAACCAGTTTGACAACTAACTTGCGGTCTGCAGAGATTGGCGCTATAGTAGGTAATGAGGCCTTTAGTAGGGGATAGGGGCAGTAGTGTGTGTGTGTGAGGGGCGCAGTGTGTGTGAGGGGTGCAGTGTGTGTGTGAAGGGTCCAGTGTTTGTGTGAGGGGTCCAGTGTGTGTGTGTGTGTGTGTGTGTGAGAGGGGTGCTGTGTGTGTGTGAGGGGTGCTGTTTGTGTGTGTGAGTGGTTCAGTGTGTGTGTGAGTGGTCCAGTGTGTGTGTGTGTGTGTGTGTGTGTGTAAGGGATTCTGTGTGTGTGAAGTGTCCAGTGTATGTGTGAGAAGTCCAGTGTGTTTGTGGGGTGCAGTGTGTGTGTGAGGGGTGCTGTGTGTGAAAGGTGTAGTGTGGGTTGCAGTGTGTATGTGGGGGTGCAGTGTGTGAGGTGCAGTGTGTGTGGTGCAGTGTCAGTGTGTGGGGTGCAGTGTATGAATATATTTGCATTTTTAAAATATTATTTACAATTTTTATTGTTATAATAAACAATTTAATTTAACAAAATAATCTTTATATCCCCCCTCCCTTCTTACCTTTGCCTGAGAGGGTGGACATTATAAGATAATCCCTGGTGGTCCCAGTAGTGAATCCCTGGCACTCCAAGTGGGGAATGAACTCTAGCCGGCTAGTGTTCACTTTTGCGATTTCAGAGCATTGCCGTAATAATTGCGGCAACAATCTGAGCTTGCGAGAGGAAAACCCGGAGGAGCTAGAGGGAAGAGCTCCTGGGTCCTCTCTCCCTCCCCTGTCAAAAAGACATTGTTTACAACAAAACGCCTGCAGGGACTGACTATACTCACCAGAACAACTACAATAAGCGAATAACTACATTAAGTCCCTTTGCAGTTTTACCCTGCAATTGACGAACCAGTTTAGTAGAACCTTCTCCAAACTTTCTCCAAACTTTCTCCAAACTTCTCTGAACTCTCTCCAAACAAATGCACTGTTGCAATGCGTAAGTATTTATTAAAAAGTGAATATTCTGTATTTAAATTTTATAAATGAAAACGATAAGAGAAACATACTGCCTATGTATTAAAGTTCTCCATACACTTGTGTTTCAGGATAATCAATGGACCACTTTAGACAGATTGTAGATATTACTGAACCTGTCTGAGTACCCCTCTCACTGGAGAGATGTAGACATGATTTGCAAAATGTAGGCTGGTACTGTTCAAAAGCAGTTAAAGATATATTACGGTGAGTATTATTGCTGTGGACCTCTATTATACATTCACACACCAACAACATGGAGCTCCTAGAAAAGAAAGACATTAGCATAGAAAATAGGGATTTGGGCCCTAAATAGGGACACTTAGGAGGTTTAGAACTTAGTAGATCTTGCTGATTGCAGGTCCACCGCTTGGGATATTTATTGGTGCCCATGAGCAGTTAACCCTCTGCAGCAATTACCTGACCGTTTTTATTGGTATGCTTTACTTCATCAAAGAAAATGTGACTTTGCTTTAAAAGTTAAATCCAAAGTAAGAGAAACTGAACTTACCTCACAGGGGGCACATAACCCAGCTCTACCCAAGTCAGTAGAAATATTCACAATAAAGAAAAAATATTCCAGCACACCCTTTCAAACGATATGCTTTTATTTAAGAGGCCCAAATAAGGCAAAACGATTGTCTGGGGTTGCTTGATCTCTCGTGCAAGGAGAACTTGCCATCATTTTGGTTCTGGACTGCTCTTACGGGTGGGATCAGTCTGATATGCTTCAGAACAAAAACTATTTTGAGACCTGAGTGGGGATTTACCGAAGGGCAAGCTACTGAGTTTCTCTAAACTTTTGTCCATTCTCTGAGTTCTCATATTCTTTATTTTTGTCCTTTTATTTAAGTGCCCAGAGCAGTGGCATACTAAGCAGGGAGTGGTCCGCCCTGGGTGCCAATCACTAGGGGAGTGCCCAGGGCAGACTGTGTCGGGTCCTGGGTCACTGACCGAGGACCTGACACCAGGAGGGGGTCCGGTGGCTTGCTCAATATGCCTCCGGATGAGATGCCCCTCCTGCGCCCATTGCAGACACCAGTCTGCAGCTCCGCAGTGTGTAGAGCTGCAGACCATGTGTCTCGCGAGATCTGATCAATCAGAGCGTTGCCCCGGGTTACCACGGCAACGCTCTGACTGGATCCCTCACAGTATTACTCACAGTATTACTCACCCCTCCCCCCTCCCTCACAGTATTACTCACCCCTCCCTCACACCATGACCCCCCTCTAACCTCCCCCCTCAAACCATCACCCCCGTGCCTTACACCTTCACCCCCTCCCTCGCAGTATTACCCCCCTCCCTCTCCCCATCACCCCCCTCACACTATTATCCACTATACAAGCACACACACTGCATCCACTATACAAACACACTACATACACTATACAAACACACATAGACACACACATACATGTGTGTCTGTGTATCTGTATGTGTCAGTGTTTGCATGTGTATCTGTATGTGTGTGTATCTATTTGTGTGTCTGTGTATCTGTATGTGTCAGTGTTTGCATGTGTATCTGTATGTGTGTATGTGTGTGTGTGTGTCTGTGCCTGTGTGTCTCTATGTGTGTGTATTTGTATCTATATGTGTGTTTGCATCTGTGTGTCTATCTGTATGTGTGTCAGTGTTTGTCTGTGTATGTGTATGACTGTGTTTCTATGTAACTGCATGTGAGTACCAGTGTGTGTATATGTTAGTATATGTGTGTATATGTGCATACATCTCAGCATTTCACCTACACACACAAATACAACCTTGCATCCAAATGTCAACACTACATAAAAAACACCATCATAATAAAAAACACACTACAGAAAAATGCACGCCTGCATTCAAATGCCAATGTGTGCAAACACACCTGTACATTCACTCACACATACTCCATACAAAAGCATGCTTACAGTCAAACACACAAACATTACTCAGTGATAAAATACAAACACTGCTCAGTGTTCAATACATGTAAAAAATGTGTGGGTGTTATTTTACATTTTTAAGCTGGGAGGGGGGTGCCAAATATAGGATGCCAAATACTCCAGGTACACCCCTGGCCCAGAGTGAACACAGAAATGTTTTGAATCATACAACTGTTTTTGCGAAGCTTGAGAAAGACCTTTGTAGTGGTCGAAACACATTAAATGGTGGATCCCCCCCCAATCCTCCTTAAAATGGGTTAAGATTTACTTTTCTTTCAGCTCTCTGCTCTCACCCCTCCCCCTTGGCAGAGATAATCAGAATCGACCATCTCAGCCATTCCAATGCTTTCTCATAGGAAAGCATTGTGAGGATAACGCGGCACGTGCGGCAAAACTCCACTCTGCGCCAATCAGCATCCTTATAAAGATGCATCGAATCAATGCATTTCGATAGGGAAAGTTCAGTGTCTCCATGCAGACCCATGATGCATCTCTAGTGGCCGTCTGAGTGACTGCAACTGGAGGTGTCCCTAGGCAGCAATTCAAATACTACCTTTTTTTCTGCAAAGACCGTGTTTACATTTAAAAGCCTAAAGGGACAGGGCACAGACACCAGAACAACTATATTAAACTGTAGTTATTCTGGTGGCTATAGTGTCCCTTTAAATAAAGGGATATCGTTTGAAAGGATGCACTGAAGTTTTTTTTTTCATTGGGAATATTTGTTCTAAAAGTTGTGAAAACAGGGGGGCGTGGCCGGCTGCCGAGCGATCAAGACGCAAGAGTGTGGAGCTCCGTATCAGCAGACAAAAAAAGTAAGCACTCACCCGACATCCAGCTCCCAAAATCGGCCACACACACGCCCCTCGACTAGAGACACTAATGGGGCGCAAAAACAAGAAAAACCGCCAGCCAGAAACACCCAAATTAGCCGATATCCGGCTATCATTTACAAGGCCTAATCCACAGGCAGCTGCCAAGATGGCGGCCGCAGTTAGTAGTGCAGAGGAAGACTCCCAGGACGACAGGGAAAGTCTTACCTCACATACAGCAGAGTCTGAACTCCCATGTCCTGACACAGAATCAGAGGCAGAATCATCCCCTGTCACGAAAAGAGACATCAGGGATCTCCTACAAGAAATGAGAGAAGTGTGGAGGGCAGATATTTTAAACACACAGAAAGAGGTGGGGGACATCCAACAAAGGCTAACAGCAATGGAAACTAGAGAAAAGGCAAGAGACCATCAGATGCAGAACTCCCAAGACACAATGCAGACTCTCTCCTCACAAGTCCAGAAACTAACCCGGACTGTCACCACTATGGAAGCTCGACACAGAAGGCGGAACATACGCCTCAGAGGGATTCCAGAAAATGTGGAAGGAGAGGCGTTAATATCCTATATACATCGCCTATTATCTTCAATGGGCCTTAAAGGAGGCGCTGACCCCGCCGCAATACTTTCAGCGTTTCGAATCCGGAAAGCGGCAACGGCGCCGGAAAACGCGACCAGAGACACTATAGTGGTCACAAAGGACATGGCAACCCACACCGCTATCATGTCCCGCTCAAGAGACCTGGGCACTGTGCAAATGGAAGGCAACACGGTGGCCCTATATGGGGATCTACCATTCGCAGCACTTGCGGAACGGAGGCAACTTGCACCAGTTGCCAAACGACTGCGAGGTGCAGGAGTCAGATACCGATGGGGAGCAGACGGGTCCCTGGAGGTACCACGGGGAAACCAGACGCTCATCCTGACTTCTATGGACGACCAAAAGGAGTTTCTCAATCAGCTGCACCTTCCGGAGCCCGGGGGGCCAGACTCCACAGAAGAGGACACCGCAGCGCAAAGTACGCCCAAAAGCAATCTGGGTCCGAAGACAAACATGTATATAGCGAAATTGCCCAAGAGACACACACAAGCCTCACCACTAAGTGGCGGCACACACACCCTCAGATCCCGGCTAGCTGACCAGCTGTGGCGCAAGTAGCGCGAGATCAGTCACCACCTGAAACCTCACCTGAGCGTCACCTACTCTTCAATATACCTCTTACAGCCCCAACAGACGACTTGTTATTGTAACCGGACATTAAATGTAGTTATAGTCAGGGTGATATATGTTACACTACAGCATAGCGAACTCTGAGACATCATTATAATACTGTGCTACCTATTTCTTATTATTGTTACCATCTTATGTTACCTAATTCTTGATACTACTCTCATATTATGATAAAGTTATAATATGAATATCCAATTCTAATAAAAACATAAATTGAAAAAAAAAAAAAAAAAAGTTGTGAAAACAACTGTTTGTTTTACCAGGTCACAACTTTAGTAATCATTTTTCACTGCAAGAATAATTCTATTTTGCCATATACACTATTATTCATGTTTCAGGCTCGGAGCACTGGAGTTGGTTAAGAAATTCCTTTAGGACTGCTGAATTTTCCTAAAGCAGTGTAATTGAGAGAATATGCTATTCATGATATCTGTATGGCATTTCATTTTAAACTGTACATGTGTATCTGCTACATGGATTCACTTTCTGGAGTTTATATTCAGTATTCTACTGTTTGATCCCTTGGGGACCTTATTTTTGGCAATCCCTTCAATGTATGTTAGGAATGGCATGCTCTACCAGAATTCAGTTTCTAAAGATCTTTTCTCAAGGAGGAGCATGCTTACATTCAAACACACAAACATTACTCAGTGATAAATATATATATATAAAAAAAATACTTAAAACCAATAAATAACTGAACTTTTTTTTCTGACAAGTTGAAAAAGCAAGTTATTTATTGACTCCTAAATGCCTTATTAGACAATGGTCTAATTTAATTCAAAACTGTTGAACCACTTTAATTAAGACAGTAAAAATAAAGATTTTGTTGATTCTACCGAGTTGCAAAACCTAGGATGTGCTACTCATAATTATCCCTAAAACACACACACACTCGGACAGAAAAACACACACTCACTGATTTGACATGCACTGAAACACATACACATTCTTTCACACACTCTCACATTATTTTATTTTTTATTATTTAAGTCCACCTAGCGTCCCCACCTTTGGGAGAACTGAAGTGTATGTTTTCTTTTTTTTTTTGTTATGAATTCTTTATTTTTGTTGTGTTCAGTGGTGACAAAGATAAGACAGTATACATGTCAAAACTTGCAGTGATATAGACATAGCAGCGCATAATAAGTGTATATATTTTTTGGCCCTTTTTTTTAAAGAAACAATAACAGGCGTTGTACGTTTTTAGAATCAATAGCAAAATATAGCGAATAATACAGAACATAATTGCCATTATGATCAGTAGCTTTTACAGTGGGAATAAGGATTTTGAGGTAAGTTTATATAACAGGAGTTAACTAACTTTGATACAGTTTGACTGAGCCTTCAACCCCCAGAGACAGTGATGCATGTTAGTATATGGCTGAGAGGGAAGAATAGGCTATGTGCCCCTCAACTTGACAGAAACATAATGTGTGTACAATTAGTATAGAGGATATCACCCCCATTACAAGATCCATGAGGTGAGGGGGAGACCCCTTAGCCAGCGGGTATTATAGGAATGAGGACATTCCCTGTGTGTAGGTCTATTAGGTAAACAAAAATAAACTAGCAAAAATGCAATGAGAAACAATGGAGACATTAATATTGATTAAGTAGATGCAGGCATGGTGCTTAAGAGATCGCCGACGGTGCAGAGGTACTCCGTTGGCGGATGGCACAAATGGGCGAACTCTAGCGGGATCCCAGGTGAGGCCGATGCACTGGCAACTGTGTGATCTCTGCAGCAGTAGACAGCCCAAGCTTTTGTAATGTACAAGTTATTTCTAAGACCTCCAAGACCTTCAAGTCCCAGAATCGCGGGGTATCAGGAGACTCCTTGGGGCACCCCACTTGTAGGGCATGTTGTTGCTTGCAAGTTCCATGGTTATTGGTCTGAGGGACCTTCACCAGATCAGAGTCACTCTAGAGAGGTCTGGATAGAATGAGAGTGTGTGGCCTTCGAAGTTATAGGGTGAATCGCTGCGAATCGCATTCATGAAGTTTTTTGTTTTTTTTGGCCCATTTTGAAAGCGAATGATCACATCTCTGTGCTCTTCATTGATGGCTGGTACCCGAAATCAGCCATCTACAGCCATGAGTTTGCTTGATTAACGGAGAACAATTGTGTGAACAGCCTCCTTAGTAAGTGAGGGATTTCGGCTGTTGCGATATTGTCGGGTAGGCCACGCAGCTTTATATTTTCCCACCGCTGTCTATCTTCCATCACCACCATGCGGATATGGATCTGGGCTTGGTCGCCCTTCAGCTCACTCAGCTCTTTTTCCAAGTTGGCGATGTGAACCTCGTGAGCCGCAGTGGCGACTTCAGAGTCATGTAGGGGCACAGATACACCGCTTATTTCTTCCTTGAATAAGGTAATGTCAGCGGCAATGTTGCGACGGAGGTAATCTAGAAGGGTCTTCAGGGTACCCTCTGTCAAAGGTGGGCCCTCTGCTTGAAAAGCGTGTCAAGCTATTTCTCTTTCTTATTTTTACCTCACTACTTGGTAGCACATATGCACTGAATTAGTTTATTTAATTGTATTTCAGTTCAGGAAGGGGGAGAGTTTCAGGTAGGCATCTGTGGTCAATCCACAGTAGCGAGGTAATAGGGACAGACCTACTCTTAGAGTTTTTTGGTTTGGGGCTACAATGGGATTTCTTTTGGGGTAATTAACTCCTTCCACTTTAGTCCAAGATCCCATATTTACCCTCTATTTATACCTGATATTTCTGTCCAATTGCTGGGGCAGCACACAGTTTAGGCTTAGGCCTGACTAGTGGATAAGCTGATCTTGAATTACCTAGCTGAATATTGATAGGTATCTGTGTATTTGGATATGCATATACATTACATATATAGCTTTTTCTGTCTCCCACTCTCTGTCCTGTTTTATATTGCTGTTCTCCCATAGGACTATTAAAGGTAGGGCCCCTCTTCCCCACTTTTAATGTTAACTCTCCCGTTTAGGACCTCTTAGTCCACTCTCGTCTATATCCACAATATTTGGCCCTGCAAGTGATAGAATTGCAGCTTGCACTCTAGGAAATAATGCATGCATGAGAAGCTAGCAGAGGTTACTTTGTATATTGTGCAAATCCAAGATATTTAAATTTAATGTCACAGAAACCTGCCAAAATATCCATCAAAACTGTTCAGAGCAGAAAATGTTCAGAATTTCCTCTTAAACTTTGTCTGCCAAAAAAGCAAATAGTTGTGAAGAAGTTAAGAATTTTGAGCCGCATATTTTTCTCAGCTACGAGTCATTTTCCATATCCCAAAAAGTGTCATCTGACAATGAAGAGTGTGTTATGATACAACACTACATTGCAACTATAGGATATGTTGATTTAATTTAGGATTGCCCTGGATGCTATCCCACAATGCTCTTCTAATTTCTTTGATACATGTCCTCACTTTGATGATTATCCTCAATTTTATGTGTATTTCTACTTTGGAATTTTATCTATATTTTAGACAATATATATTCCATTTTGTTATCTTGTCAAAAGTAAAAACTTCAATCCAAGTAATTTAAAATAGCTTATTTTACTTTAGAAGTTGCTAGAGTGCTAACTGGCTCTGCATACAGTGGTGTATTTTGTTTTTAGTGCTGCCCTATGCATGACTAAAGGTGGACATCCCCTAATCTAAATTTTCCCCACCCCTTAATGTCAAGGCCGCATTTCTTCCTGTTTAAGACCAACACAAACTTTGACTGACAGACACACCGTCACTGATACACATACATTGACATACACTCAGGGCCGGCCTTATGCCTTTTGGAGCCCTGTGTGAAAAATCTTCACAGCGCCCCTGTCCCCCTCCCCCGTCATCCATGTATGATGTAATGTTTGTGTTGTCTGTGTATTTAAAAGGTGTGATGACTGTCTGTGATATGTATGCTATGTGTTGGCTGTGTGTGATATTTGTAATGGGTGCATTAACAGTAGTGATGTACCGAACTGTTCGCTGGCGAAAAATAGTTCCTGGCGAACATAGCATGTTCGCGTTCGCCACGGCGGGCGAACAAATGCGCGGTTCGATCCGCCCCCTATTTGTCATCATTGAGTAAACTTTTACCCTGTGCCTCATGGTCAGCAGACACATTCCAGCAAATTAGCAGCAGACTCTCCCTTCCAGACCCTCCCACCTCCTGTACAGCATCCATTTTAGATTCATTCTGAAGCTGCATTCTTAGATAGAGGAGGGAAAGCCTAGCTATTTTTGATAGGGAAATGGATAGCTAGGCTAGGGTATTCAGTGTCCACTACAGTCCTGAAGTACTCATCTGATCTCTGCTGTAAGGACAGTACCCCAAAAAGCCCTTTTTAGGGCTAGAACATCAGCCTGCTTTTTTTTTTTTTCTGTGTAATGTAATTGCAGTTGCCTGCCTGCCAGCTTCTGTGTCAGGCTCACAGTGGATACTGTGCCCACTTGCCCAGTGCCACCACTCATATCTGGTGTCACAATAGCTTGCATTTAAAAACAAAAAATGTTTTTTCACTGTAATAGATTGAATAGCAGTTAGTTGTCTGCAAGCGTCTGGGTGTCAGGCCTTCAGCGTGTACTCTGCCAACTTCTGCCAGTCCACTTTGCCACTCATATATGGTGTCACAATAGCGTGCCATTAAAAAGAAAAAAAGTTTTTCACTGTAAGCTAATAGCAGTCAGTGTCCTTCAAGCGGGTGTCAGGCCTTCAGCGTGTACTCTGCCAACCTCTGCCAGTCCACTTTGCCACTCATATCTGGTGTAACAATAGCGTGCCTTTAAAAAGCAAAAAAGTTTTTCACTGTAAGCTAATAGCAGTCAGTGTCCTTCAAGCGGGTGTCAGGCCTTCAGAGTGTACTCTGCCAACCTCTGCCAGTCCACTTTGCCACTCATATCTGGTGTAACAATAGCGTGCCTTTAAAAAGAAAAAAAAGTTTTTCACTGTAAGCTAATAGCAGTCAGTGTCCTTCAAGCGGGTGGCAGGCCTTCAGCGTGTACTCTGCCAACCTCTGCCAGTGTACTTTGCCACTCATATCTGGTGTAACAATAGCGTGCCTTTAAAAAGAAAAAAAGTTTTTCACTGTAAGCTAATAGCAGTCAGTGTCCTTCAAGCGGGTGTGTCAGGCCTTCAGCGTGTACTCTGCCAACCTCTGCCAGTGTACTTTGCCACTCATATCTGGTGTCACAATAGCGTGCCTTTAAAAAGAAAACAAGTTTTTCACTGTAAGCTAATAGCAGTCAGTGTCCTTCAAGCGGGTGTGTCAGGCCTTCAGCGTGTACTCTGCCAACCTCTGCCAGTGTACTTTGCCACTCATATCTGGTGTCACAATAGCGTGCCTTTAAAAAGAAAAAAAGTTTTTCACTGTAAGCTAATAGCAGTCAGTGTCCTTCAAGCGGGTGGCAGGCCTTCAGCGTGTACTCTGCCAACCTCTGCCAGTGTACTTTGCCACTCATATCTGGTGTAACAATAGCGTGCCTTTAAAAAGAAAAAAGATTTTCACTGTAAGCTAATAGCAGTCAGTGTCCTTCAAGCGGGTGTGTCAGGCCTTCAGCGTGTACTCTGCCAACCTCTGCCAGTCCACTTTGCCACACATATCAGGTGTCACGATAGCGTGCCTTTAAAAAGAAAAAAGTTTTCACTGTAAGCTAATAGCAGTCAGTGTCCTTCAAGCGGGTGGCAGGCCTTCAGCGTGTACTCTGCCAACCTCTGCCAGTGTACTTTGCAACTCATATCTGGTGTCACAATAGCGTGCCTTTAAAAAGAGAAAAGTTTTTCACTTTAAGCTAATAGCAGTCAGTGTCCTTCAAGCGGTTGTGTCAGGCCTTCAGCGTGTACTCTGCCAACCTCTGCAAGTGCACATTACCACTTATATCTGGTGTCACAATAGCGTGCCTTTAAAAAGAAAAAAGTTTTTCACTGTAAGCTAATAGCAGTAAGTGTCCTTCAAGCGGGTGTGTGAGGCCTTCAGCGTGTACTCTGCCAACCTCTGCCAGTGTACTTTGCCACTCATATCTGGTGTCACAATAGCGTGCCTTTAAAAAGAAAAAAAGTTTTTCACTGTAAGCTAATAGCAGTCAGTGTCCTTCAAGCGGGTGTGTCAGGCCTTCAGCGTGTACTCTGCCAACCTCTCCCAGTGTACTTTTCCACTCATATCTGGTGTCACAATAGCGTGCCTTTAAAAAGAAAACAAGTTTTTCACTGTAAGCTAATAGCAGTCAGTGTCCTTCAAGCGGGTGTCAGGCCTTCAGCGTGTACTCTGCCAACCTCTGCCAGTGTACTTTGCCACTCATATCTGGTGTCACAATAGCGTGCCTTTAAAAAGAAAAAAGTTTTTCACTGTAAGCTAATAGCAGTCAGTGTCCTTCAAGCGGGTGGCAGGCCTTCAGCGTGTACTCTGCCAACCTCTGCCAGTGTACTTTGCTACTCATATCTGGTGTCACAATAGCGTGCCTTTAAAAAGAAAAAAGTTTTTCACTTTAAGCTAATAGCAGTCAGTGTCCTTCAAGCGGTTGTGTCAGGCCTTCAGCGTGTACTCTGCCAACCTCTGCAAGTGCACATTACCACTTATATCTGGTGTCACAATAGCGTGCCTTTAAAAAGAAAAATGTTTTTCACTGTAAGCTAATAGCAGTAAGTGTCCTTCAAGCGGGTGTGTGAGGCCTTCAGCGTGTACTCTGCCAACCTCTGCCAGTGTACTTTGCCACTCATATCTGGTGTCACAATAGCGTGCCTTTAAAAAGAAAAAAAGTTTTTCACTGTAAGCTAATAGCAGTCAGTGTCCTTCAAGCGGGTGTGTCAGGCCTTCAGCGTGTACTCTGCCAACCTCTGCCAGTGTACTTTGCCACTCATATCTGGTGTCACAATAGCGTGCCTTTCAAAAGAAGAAAAGTTTTTCACTGTAAGCTAATAGCAGTCAGTGTCCTTCAAGCGGGTGGCAGGCCTTCAGCGTGTACTCTGCCAACCTCTGCCAGTGTACTTTGCCACTCATATCTGGTGTCACAATAGCGTGCCTTTAAAAAGAAAAAAAGTTTTTCACTGTAAGCTAATAGCAGTCAGTGTCCTTCAAGCGGGTGTGTCAGGCCTTCAGCGTGTACTCTGCCAACCTCTGCCAGTGTACTTTGCCACTCATATCTGGTGTAACAATAGCGTGCCTTTAAAAAGAAAAAAAGTTTTTCACTGTAAGCTAATAGCAGTCAGTGTCCTTCAAGCGGGTGTGTCAGGCCTTCAGCGTGTACTCTGTCAACCTCTGCCAGTGTACTTTGCCACTCATATCTGGTGTCACAATAGCGTGCCTTTAAAAAGAAAAAAAGATTTTCACTGTAAGCTAATAGCAGTCAGTGTCCTTCAAGCGGGTGTGTCAGGCCTTCAGCGTGTACTCTGCCAACCTCTGCCAGTGTACTTTGCCACTCCTATCTGGTGTCACAATAGCGTGCCTTTAAAAAGAAAAAAAGTTTTTCACTGTAAGCTAATAGCAGTCAGTGTCCTTCAAGCGGGTGTCAGGCCTTCAGCGTGTACTCTGCCAACCTCTGCCAGTGTACTTTGCCACTCATATCTGGTGTCACAATAGCGTGCCTTTAAAAAGAAAAAACGTTTTTCACTGTAAGCTAATAGCAGTCAGTGTCCTTCAAGCGGGTGTGTCAGGCCTTCAGCGTGTACTGTGCCAACCTCTGCCAGTGTACTTTGCCACTCATATCTGGTGTCACAATAGCGTGCCTTTAAAAAGAAAAAAGTTTTTCACTGTAAGCTACTAGCAGTCAGTGTCTTTCAAGCGGGTGTGTCAGGCCTTCAGCGTGTACTCTGCCAACCTCTGCCAGTCCACTTTGCCACACATATCAGGTGTCACGATAGCGTGCCTTTAAAAAGAAAAAAGTTTTCACTGTAAGGTAATAGCAGTCAGTGTCCTTCAAGCGGGTGTCAGGCCTTCAGCGTGTACTCTGCCAACCTCTGCCAGTGTACTTTGCAACTCATATCTGGTGTCACAATAGCGTGCCTTTAAAAAGAAAAAAGTTTTTCACTTTAAGCTAATAGCAGTCAGTGTCCTTCAAGCGGTTGTGTCAGGCCTTCAGCGTGTACTCTGCCAACCTCTGCAAGTGCACATTACCACTTATATCTGGTGTCACAATAGCGTGCCTTTAAAAAGAAAAATGTTTTTCACTGACTGCTATTAGCTTACAGTGAAAAACATTTTTCTTTTTAAAGGCACGCTATTGTGACACCAGATAGGTGTCAGGCCTTTAGCGTGTACTCTGCCAACCTCTGCCAGTCCACTTTGCCACTCATATCTGGTGTCACAATAGCGTGCCTTTAAAAAGAAAACAAGTTTTTCACTGTAAGCTAATAGCAGTCAGTGTCCTTCAAGCGGGTGGCAGGCCTTCAGCGTGTACTCTGCCAACCTCTGCCAGTGTACTTTGCCACTCATATCTGGTGTAACAATAGCGTGCCTTTAAAAAGAAAAAAAGTTTTTCACTGTAAGCTAATAGCAGTCAGTGTCCTTCAAGCGGGTGTGTCAGGCCTTCAGCGTGTACTCTGCCAACCTCTGCCAGTGTACTTTGCCACTCATATCTGGTGTCACAATAGCGTGCCTTTAAAAAGAAAAAAAGTTTTTCACTGTAAGCTAATAGCAGTCAGTGTCCTTCAAGCGGGTGTGTCAGGCCTTCAGCGTGTACTCTGCCAACCTCTGCCAGTGTACTTTGCCACTCATATCTGGTGTCACAATAGCGTGCCTTTAAAAAGAAAAAAAGTTTTTCACTGTAAGCTAATAGCAGTCAGTGTCCTTCAAGCAGGTGGCAGGCCTTCAGCGTGTACTCTGCCAACCTCTCCCAGTGTACTTTGCCACTTATTTTGAGAAGACACACAACAGCTGTGATGGGACTCACAGATTGGCGTTTTTTGGCGCGGAATGGGATCGAGGACCTATATAAGAAGATTCAAAGACACTGGACTTTTATTGATGTAATTGTATTTCATAATTGTTTTATATATTTGATTGCTGTTGCTCCTGATGAAGTCTAGTATCTAGACGAAACGTGTAGAGCTGCTTCATAAATCCTGCAACCATCTTTGATGAGCGTTTTTACTTCTAACTGTCTGTAAGTTTTTCCATTAAATGTGAATTTTTATTTAATTAAGATTTCACACTATGTCCAGTTCTTCTTCTCCACATGTACTCCTGAGGAATCATATTCCAGGATTTCAAGAAATTTGATGGGCTTGAAATACTCCTTCATCTTGTGAGTGTATTATATATACAGCAGGGACATACACTCTAAACAGTGTTACCCTATGAGCGTTCTCTGCTTTTATTTTATCTAGGCGTATCTTGTTTTTCATACTTTGCCACTTATATCTGGTGTCACAATAGCGTGCCTTTAAAAAGAAAAAAAGTTTTTCACTGTAAGCTAATAGCAGTCAGTGTCCTTCAAGCGGGTGGCAGGCCTTCAGCGTGTACTCTGCCAACCTCTGCCAGTGTACTTTGCCACTCATATCTGGTGTAACAATAGCGTGCCTTTAAAAAGAAAAAAGTTTTTCACTGTAAGCTAATAGCAGTCAGTGTCCTTCAAGCGGGTGTGTCAGGCCTTCAGCGTGTACTCTGCCAACCTCTGCCAGTGTACTTTGCCACTCATATCTGGTGTCACAATAGCGTGCCTTTAAAAAGAAAAAAAGTTTTTCACTGTAAGCTAATAGCAGTCAGTGTCCTTCAAGCGGGTGTGTCAGGCCTTCAGCGTGTACTCTGCCAACCTCTGCCAGTGTACTTTGCCACTCATATCTGGTGTCACAATAGCGTGCCTTTAAAAAGAAAAAAAGTTTTTCACTGTAAGCTAATAGCAGTCAGTGTCCTTCAAGCGGGTGTGTCAGGCCTTCAGCGTGTACTCTGCCAACCTCTCCCAGTGTACTTTGCCACTTATATCTGGTGTCACAATAGCGTGCCTTTAAAAAGAAAAAAAGTTTTTCACTGTAAGCTAATAGCAGTCAGTGTCCTTCAAGCGGGTGTGTCAGGCCTTCAGCGTGTACTCTGCCAACCTCTGCCAGTGTACTTTGCCACTCATATCTGGTGTCACAATAGCGTGCCTTTAAAAAGAAAAAAGTTTTTCACTGTAAGCTAATAGCAGTCAGTGTCCTTCAAGCGGGTGTGTCAGGCCTTCAGCGTGTACTCTGCCAACCTCTCCCAGTGTACTTTGCCACTTATATCTGGTGTCACAATAGCGTGCCTTTAAAAAGAAAAAAGTTTTTCACTGTAAGCTAATAGCAGTCAGTGTCCTTCAAGCGGGTGTGTCAGGCCTTCAGCGTGTACTCTGCCAACCTCTGCCAGTGTACTTTGCCACTCATATCTGGTGTAACAATAGCGTGCCTTTAACCCCTTAAGGACCAAACTTCCGGAATAAAAGGGAAACATGACATGTCACACATGTCATGTGTCCTTAAGGGGTTAAAAAGAAAAAAGTTTTTCACTGGCGCACTTTGCAGATATCCAGCGGCGAAACAACATGCCAGTGAGGCGCTTGATTTGCGACAACCCGACACGTTGGAATTCAACACTCCTAATGTTCGACCGCCTGCTCCAACAAGAAAAAGCCATTAATGAATATTTGTATGACCGGGGTGCTAGGACAGCCTCTGGGGAGCTGGGAATTTTTTTGCCACGTTACTGGACGCTCATGCGCAATGCCTGTAGGCTCATGCGTCCTTTTGAGGAGGTGACAAACCTAGTCAGTCGCACAGAAGGCACCATCAGCGACATCATACCATTTGTTTTCTTCCTGGAGCGTGCCCTGCGAAGAGTGCTGGATCAGGCCGTAGATGAGCGTGAAGAGGAAGAGGAAGAGTTGTGGTCACCATCACCACCAGAAACAGCCTTATCAGCATCGCTTGCTGGACCTGCGGCAACGCTGGAAGAGGATTGTGAGGAAGAGGAGTCAGAGGAGGAATGTGGCTTTGAGGAGGAGGAGGAAGAACAACCACAACAGGCATCCCAGGGTGCTTGTTGTCACCTATCTGGTACCCGTGGTGTTGTACGTTACTGGGGGGAAGAACATACCTTCATTGAGATCACTGAGGAGGAGGAACGGGAAATGAGTAGCTCGGCATCCAACCTTGTGCAAATGGGGTCTTTCATGCTGTCATGCCTGTTTAGAGACCCTCGTATAAAAAGGCTGAAGGAGAACGACCTGTACTGGGTGTCCACGCTACTAGACCCCCGGTATAAGCAGAAAGTGGCTGAAATGTTACCAAATTACAACAAGTCGGAAAGGATGCAGCATTTGCAAAATAAATTAAAAAGTATGCTTTACACAGCGTATAAGGGTGATGTCACAGGACAACGGGAATCTAACAGGGGAAGAGGTGAAAGTCATCCTCCTCCTCCCACGACCACGCCGGCAAGGACAGGACGCTTTAAAGACGTGTTGTTGATGGAGGACATGCTGAGCTTTTTAAGTCCTACGCATCGAGCACAGCCCTTCGGGTTCCACCCACAGAGAACGACTCGACCGACAGGTAGCAGACTACCTCGCCTTAACTGCAGATATCGACACTCTGAGGAGCGATGAACCCCTTGACTACTGGGTGTGCAGGCTTGACCTGTGGCCTGAGCTATCCCAATTTGCGATAGAACTTCTGGCCTGCCCCGCTTCAAGTGTCCTGTCAGAAAGGACCTTCAGTGCAGCAGGAGGTATTGTCACTGAGAAGAGAAGTCGCCTAGGTCAAAAAAGTCTAGATTACCTCACCTTTATTAAGAGGAATGAGGGATGGATCCCGAAGGGACTGACAGTGGGCGATACATTCGACTAAAAATGGCCTGATGAGATGAGCTGCCTTGGGCTAAAAATGGTCCACACGCTGCTGTATTTTAGCTCTGAATGCCGGTTGACTTGCGTGACTTATCCGCCACCAACTAGGGTTCAAGCCGCAATGTTTTAGGGCACTTTCTGCCTGGGAAACAAACATCAATTTTTGTGGCCGCTGCTACAGCAGCGGCTGCAACAATACCTAATTTTTCAGGCATGTGTACATGCCTAATTTTTCGGGCCTCTGGTGCTGCACTGTGGCTTCAACAACCAAACCAAAAAAAAGGCACATAACAGGGATTAAACTGATAGGAATAGTACTACTTAACACACCACTCCTATCT
Organism: Pelobates fuscus; assembly: GCF_036172605.1. Taxonomy (NCBI): domain Eukaryota; kingdom Metazoa; phylum Chordata; class Amphibia; order Anura; family Pelobatidae; genus Pelobates; species Pelobates fuscus. The sequence continues at coordinate 230,660,365 of NC_086318.1, forward strand.
GGTGGCACATTAGATTGCACGCGCAGTGCCCCAAATTTTAAGTAGTAGGACCGACCAAGCATCTTTTTCCATCTCCCAGTTCCTAAAATCGATGCCATATACACGTCCCCTGATAGGGCGCCAGCTCGTTATTCTCTTGGGCGCCAGCTCGTTATTCTCTTTTTCACTTCACTAGGGACACTTTACTGCACTATGGGCACTTAGACCCACTCTTTGTCTTGCACAGTGTTATTCCTAGCCAGCATCTGTGATGGGAAATCAGGCAGTCATCTAAACGTTTAGATTGAGCTTTAGCTTAGAACACCCTTGAAGGTGTTTCAGGAGATTAGGGCTAGTTTAGAGGATTCTTCTTAGACCTCTCTGAGTCTTTATAGCCCTTCTACCTATCCAGCATTTCTGGAAACTAGCTAAGAGAAAGGGTGGCTTGTGTGTCTGTGATACATTTAACTTTATATCACCTTATTGACACTTTATCACTCCGGTCTCCATACTCTCTGCCTATACCCATCTATTTAGAGGGAATTTCCTTGCCCCTGCCAATATTATATAATAGGTAATAGTATTACCATTATTACACAATTAGCCACTATAGGGGAATGAGTATAGTATCCCTTTGTTATTTATAAATGATACAATTAAGACTTTTGTCCATTACTCAATTTACTTTAACAAAGGGTACTAACCACGGTATTAGGAAGCATTACTCTGCTTTCCCTTTCTCCCTCTATTATACACCTATGCTCACTAGGATTTGTAGGTATCACTTTATTATAGTTGTCTAACGTTTTTCTATGCCAGTTTTAGATCTCCTTCTAGGGAGATTTTTTTATTTTTTCAGTTTATTAGCATACTTTCAGGGACCCTTGGAATTGTACATCGCTGGGTGGAGGAAGAGACCTTCAATGACATCAGTGAGGACAAGGAACGGACATGGCTAGCTTGGTATCCAACCTTGTGAAAATGGGGAGTTTGCGATTGTGCTAATGGACTGTTTGCGGTTGTTTGCGGTGCGTTAAACGGGGAGTTTGGTCTGTCACTGTGAAGCGGGCGTAACCCTTACACTACCTGATCGATACAACATCATACAGTAGGTCCCCCCCTCAATATTTTTATGGCCCCCACCCACCACTCACGGGTGGGGGCGGGCGGGAGGACAGTAGGTCCCCCCATTGTGATTTATGGCCCCCACCCACCGCGCAGGGGTGGGGGCCGGGGGGTAGAACAGTAGGTCCCCCCCCCTTATCCTTATTTACTGAATATTCCCCTGTATAACAATGTTTGGCATTTAGTGAATATTCCCTATTCTGCTCTGTGTCAGTGTGTATCAGGGTCTCTGAGGACAGGTTTCAATCCATATCTGCCAAGTGACCCTATGTAGGGAGAACAGTCCCTATTCTGCTCTGTGTCAGTGTGTATCAGGGTCCCTGAGGACAGGTGTCAATCCATATCTGCCAAGTGACCCTATGTAGGGGGAACAGTCCCTATTCTGCTCTGTGTCAGTGTGTATCAGGGTCCCTGAGGACAGGTGTCAATCCATATCTGCCAAGTGACCCTATGTAGGGGGAACAGTCCCTATTCTGCTCTGTGTCAGTGTGTATCAGAGATCCTTAGGATAGGTGTCAACCCATATCTGCCAAGTGACCCTATGTAGGGGGAACAGTCCCTATTCTGCTCTGTGTCAGTGTGTATCAGGGTCCCTGAGGACAGGTGTCAATCCATATCTGCCAAGTGACCCTATGTAGGGGGAACAGTCCCTATTCTGCTCCGTGTCAGTGTGTATCAGGGTCTCTGAGGACAGGTGTCAATCCATATGTCAAGGTGTCAATATGTCAGGTGTCAATCCATATCCATTGTGATTTAGGAATGATAGGTGATTTATGCCCTTTATGGATTAAAACCAGACTCTGCATCAACTGTGTAATTTTCCATGGGAGTTTTGCCATGGATCCCCCTCCATTGAAGTCTATGGCGGTTCGCCCGGTTCGCCGGTTCGCGAACGTTTGCGGAAGTTCGCGTCCACCGTTCGCGAACCGAAAATTTTGTGTTCGCGACATCACTAATTAACAGTGTGTGATATGCGTGTATTGGTTGTATGTGATATTTGTGCTGGGTTTATTGTTGGTGTGTGATGGTTATTTATTTCAGATAAAAACATGCATTTAGGCCTGTATGTGAATGCAGGTGTATATTTTTGCAGAGTAATGTGCACACAGTCCCACAGTCAGATGCACACAGTTATACATATACACTGTCAAATTCACCACATGCACATAGTCGCAGGCAGTAACACACATACACCATTACAGGTAGATAAACCCACTCACACACAATTACAGGCAGACAGCCACACACACACACATACACACAGGCAGACAGCCACACACACACATCCACACATACAGTTTTACACACACACACACAGCCACACATACAGTCTTACACACACATACTTACATGCAGAAAGTCACACACACACAGGCAGACAGCCACACACACATACACAGGCAGACAGCCACACACACACAGACAGCCACACACACACACACACACACACAGAGGCAGGCAGCCATACACACACAGGAAGACATCCACACACACACAGGCAGACAGCCACACAAACACACACAGGCAGACAGTCACAGACACACACACACACACACACACAGGCAGAGAGTCATACACACACAGGCAGACAGTCATACACACACACAGTCACACACACAGACACACACACACAGGCAGACACTCATACACACAGGCAGACAGTCATACACACACAGACACACAGGCAGACAGTCATACACACGCACACACACACAGGCAGACAGTCATACACACACAGTCACACACACACACAGACAGACAGACACACACAGACATACAGACACACACACACACACACACAGGCAGACAGTCATACACACACACACACACAGGCAGACACACACAGGCAGAAAGTCATACACACACACACAGGCAGACAGTCACACTCACACTGACAATCACACATAGTGCAGAGACTGTTTGCTGGGGAAGCAGGGACTACTTCCTGCTTCCCCTGTAGCAGTAATCCTGGCACCTTTAGCTCCGCCCCCGTCGTCAGTTTTGCTCTGCCCCGACAGCACCAGAAGCTGCGCCCACCACAGGCGCTTCCTGCTCTTCTTGCTCTGCTCCCTCATGCGCCGTATAGTGATGCCAGGGTCGTAGTGACATCATATTCCAGCTCCAGGATCCCAATGGAGCAGGACCGGTTGTTTATTTAAAAGCCAGGGGGATAAAACAAGGCTAAGTTTTAAAAGTGCCAAATTCTTGTTGTATGATTTCTTTGTTTGTTTGTTTGTTTCTTTTTCTTGTTCTCTTTTACTGCTTGTCGTGAACACATCATATCCAGAGCCTTGGGAGCTGAATCCCTGCATTTTTTTCTCTTTATTTCTGATTTTCTCACAAATGCAGTGTAAGAAGAAAATGTATATTCCATTGCAAATGACTATCTGTCTATCTGACTATCTGACCTAAATGACTATCTGTCTATCTGACTATCTGTCCCTCAAGGTATATTTCACTTGTTTTCACATTTGGTGTAATTATATATTACTTCATTTAAACCATAAGTTCATTCAGTTAGGGCTCCCATTACTTCTGTGGATGTCAAACTTGTTTTGCAACGCCTCATACATTTTGTTTATAAAGACCTACTTTGTGAGCTAAGGCTTTTTAAATAAATATAACATTATAATACAAATACTAATAATAATAGTTGAAGCAGGTATAACATTGTTTTCAAATTATATGTAACTTAATTTGCATGATTTTGCTATTACATGACGAAAAGTCATGATTTTATTAAAGACACGGAGGCGAGTATTGCATATCCCTTTCTTTACTGTCCACCAATAGCAGCAAAGAATACAAACAGAATGAAAAAAATAATGAACATACAGTAACATAGGCCCCTCCCCGCTTAGGTCCCAGTATAATAGGCAGCACTTCCCTTCCATTTCCCTCTTTCTGAAGATGCGACCGTAGAAAATAATGTCCAAACCAAGAACAGCGATAACGTCCAATAAGTAGATAACTTAGAACTGAAGAGGATAACACTTCAATAACAGGAAAGCACGACCGGATGAACGTAGGACCAAAAGCAATCAGCGGGGGGAATCCTCACAAGCTGAAGTATGGCATGCCATCTTGTCGGATCAGGCTGTGAAAACATAAAGGAACAGGAGCCCATAGGTTAAAGTCGATACTTGCAACCAATTTCAAGGCCAAACTAAGGAAAAATCCCACATATATACAGTCCCACAATTCAGAGTGATTAACAATCAAGGTACATAAACACCACCATCACGACACGGCCCCACTTACCGTACCAAACCATTCAATGTGACTCATAGCAACCTTCAACAAACTGGGTGGGAAAAAATTATATAACATTAGAAAATATAACATGGGTGGGACAATACTCGCCTCCGTGTCTTTAATAAAATCATGACTTTTCGTCATGTAATAGCAAAATCATGCAATTTTATAACAAGACATGGAGGCTCATATTGCAAGTTTAAAGCTGGTCCACTACTGCAGCGAATGTATGTGGGGCCGGGTGAAAGTAAAACTCCCGGAAAGTAGACTCCCTTGACCAATCGGCCGTCCTCATAAGGTCCTCCAGACTCGCACCTGCAGTCATCATCGAAGAGGCCGAGGCCCCCCCGGACCGAATGGGTGCCAAAGACCGTGGTATTAATGCCCGCCTGGGACAATAACCATTTCACCCAGCGTGACAATGTGGTGCTAGAGACCGGGTGGAAAGGAGGACAAAAGGATAAAAACAGCTGTGGAGAAACAGCGGTACGGTGAAGTTTGGTGCGATTTTCCTATTCGTGTAGGCAAGCCACTGGACACAATGCCGGAGAGGTAGGGAAACTCGGGTAGGATTTGATAGAGGTCTTTGTCCGTCGACTGATGTTGAACGTTACCCCGTCCGGGTTTTATGACCTGGCGTCAAAGTCCAGAGCTCTGACGTCCGAGACCCTCTTGCATGAGACAAGGCAGAGCAGGCAAACCAATTTGGCTGATAGTTGTTTTAAGGAGAGTGCTGAGTTAGCGGGCCAGGATGAGAGGAAGAATAACACAACCGAGACATCCCAGGTCGTGGAGTAGCGAGGCCTGGGTGGCTGGGAGAATCGAGAGCCCTTGAGGAGTCGGCACACTAAGGGGTGCTGCCCCGCGGGGCATCCGTCGAAGCCTTGATGATCCGAAGAGATGGCAGTCCGGTAGAGGTTGAAAGTCCTGTAAGCCTTCCCCGCCTCGAAGAGGGAAGTCAGAAATTGCAGGACCATGGTTACAGGAGCCGAAACGGGATCCGCGTCCCTAGCCAGGCACCAGCCAGCCCAAGCTCGCCAAGCTGACCCATATGCCCGTCTAGTGCCGGGAGCCTATGCTTCCGCCAACAGCCGTCTAGTCATGTCCGAAACTCCCTGGATCTCCCAGGGTCCCCGGAGATCCGCCATGCCAGGAGCGGAAGGGAGCCTTCCAACAGGAGGGGGTGACATCATCCCATCGGGTCCAGCAGCAATTCGTGGAACGACGGCAGTAGTCGGGGATAGTCCGTCGTCATCTCGAGCATTTGAGGGAACCACGACTGCGTCTCCCAGAAGGGGGTCACCATGACCAACTTGGCCCGGTGTCTGCAGGAGTGAGGGCGGAATCATGGAGAACAGAGGGAAAGCATATAGGAGGCCTCCGCTCCAGTCTTGTAGGAAGGCATCTACAGCCTCCACCGTCGGGTCTGGCCTCCAGCTGAAGAAACGTGACAGTTGGGTGTTGAGCCGGGAAGCGAAGAGGTCGATGGTAAAGGGACCCCAGAGAGACGATATACTGGAGAACACATCCGTGTCCAATCTCCAGTCGCTGGTGTCTGAAAGATATCGTGACCCCCAGTCTGTTTGAATGTTGTGCAGACCAGGTAAGTATTCCGCGTAGATCATCAGGTTCTGTTCTAGGCAAAATTCCCAAAAGTCTTTCGCCAATCTGGCCAACACTGCCGACTGTGTACCGCCCAGGTGGTTGACATATCTCACTGCCGAGACGTTGTCCATGCGGAGGTGGATGCAGGGGAGGGCTGGCAGCCTCAGGTCTGGGGGGCAAATCCAGTCAAGTGGCCCATTGCACCCCTGAATCAGCTCACCATCCATGGCCACCTTTTCCTGGTTTTATAACGGATATTGATATTATGCTAATTAGTAGCTCTTTGCCATACCCACTCCTTCGCGGCTCCGACTTTCAAAGTTGTTAGAGCGCAGGCTGAGAATCTCTGAGCCTGTGCTCTGACTCACTAACTGAGCACCGGAACCACAAGGGATATGATCTGACTGCACCTACTGCTGGTGCGCACCAATGGACCACCAGGGAATCGTTTAAATTAAATATGCTGGTGTCCAAAACTTGTGAGCTGTGTTGGCCGCCGGCCGCCGGTTGCCTCTGTTGTTATTGTGCCCTACATGACCCCACAGCTTGCATACCTCAAAGGATGGCCCTGCTGACAGACACACTGGCACTCACTCTCAATAACATACACACACAAAGCCTGGCAAACACTCACTGACAGGCAGACACATACACACACATTCACTGACAGACACTTACTTGACAGACACACTTGCTGACACACACACACTGACAGACACACTGACAGACATCTTAACAACATTATGGGCCCCCGGGCAAAGCAGTGCACTGGGGCCCTGCCTACACAACTTACAGGAATAAAAATGTAAATTATAGATACAACAAAGATTATATTTAGAAGTACCTCCAACAAATGCAATGCATACATTCAATACATACACACAGACTGCTGAATGCAGTCACATACCGACTGCTGAATGCATACACGCATACAGACTGACGAATAGACACACACACACACACACAGACTGCTGAGTACACATAGAGAGTGCTGAATACATACACAGTCCGCTGAATACAAACATACACACAGACGGCTGAATACATACACAGACGGCTGAATACATACACAGACGGCTGAACACACACACAGACTGCTGAATACACACACACTGCAGTGAGGGGTGCAGTGTATGTGTTTGTGTGTACGGGTGCAGTGTGTGTGGGGTGCTGTGTGTGTGTGGAATGCTATGTGAGTGTGGGGTTCTGTGTGTGTGTGTGTGTGGAGTGCTATGTGAGTGGGGTGCTGCGTGTGTGTGTGGAGTGCTATGTGAGTGGGGTGCTGCGTGTGTGTGGAGTGCTATATGTGTGTTGGGTGCTGTGTGTGTGTTTGAGGGGTGCAGGTAGCAAATGTTTTTTGTTTTTTTTAAATACTACTATACGTTAAATAAAATCTATATGTCCCCCCCCACCCTTCTTCTTACCTTTGGTGAAAGAGGCTGGGACACAGCCAGCCCTGGTGGTCCAGTTGTGAATTCTGTACAGCCTGCAGCTTGTCTGGCTGCAGGCTGTCTCCTGTCCTCCTGCGCGCAGAATGCTGTGTGGAGCATTGCAATGGTAATGAGCTGCAACGCTCCACACAGCCTGCTTGCGGGAGGAACGATCTGCATTACAGGTCGGCCTCTCCTGCAGCCCTGGGTCCTAGGTAGCTACCTCTCTCCCCGATTGAATTGAGATCTCCCTCACCGGCACAAGGCCAGAAAACAAGGCCACCTCTCCGTTGGCCGGCAGGGGAGATCAAAGGATCTCCCCTGTCGGCCGGGCATGCTGGGCAGCGCGGTAGGGCCCCATGCGGAAAGACGGCCCTGACAGACACACACAAACACTTCCAGACACACACACACTTCCAGACACACACACACACTTCCAGACACACACACACACACACACACACTTCCAGACACACACTTACACACACACACACACACTTCCAGACACACACACACACACACACTTCCAGACACACACACATACACTTCCAGACACACACATACACTTCCACACACACACAGTTCCTGACACACACACTTACACACATACACACTTCCAGACACACACACACACACACTTCCAGACACACACACACACACACACTTCCAGACACACACTTACACACACACACACTTCCAGACACACACACACTTCCAGACACACACACACATACACTTCCAGACACACACACACACACACACACACTTTAAGACACACACTTCCAGACACACACACTTCCAGACACACACTTCCAGACACACACACTTCCAGACACACACACACACACTTCCAGACACACACACACATACACTTCCAGACACACACACACATACACTTCCACACACACACACATACACTTCCACACACACACACTTCCACACACACATACACACTTCCACACACACACTTACACACACACACACACACACACTTACACACACACACACACAGTTCCTGACACACACACACACTTTAAGACACACACTTACACACACACACACACACACACTTCCAGACACACACACACACACACACACTTCCAGACACACACACACTTCCAGACACACACACTTCCAGACACACACTCACAAATTTATATTATTTCTTGTTGCTCCTACCTTTAGGAGTCCTCTGGGTCCTTTCCCCGGGGTCCAGTAAATTCCATGATATTCCTGCTCCTCTCTGCTCCCTCGCGCAGTTTAGTGATGCGGGGCCGGAATGACGTCATATTCCGGCTCCCGGCATCACCAGAGAGGGCGCGCGAGGGAGCAGGAAGATCATCAGCAGAGCTCCATCGCCGCCGCATGCCTGAACACCGGCCGGTATATTGCTGCAGAGTAGGCACCTGCCATCTGGGACAAGCAGGTGCCTACTCTGCCTTGCTACTGGGGCACCGTAAGTGGCCAGCTGGCCACCAGCTGGGCTCCCTGTGACAGGCTATCAGCCTGCTCCGCGCGGCACCCCCTCCTCCTGGCGCCCAGGACCGGCCCTGCAGTGGCCATTTTTCAAATTATTTAGGGCGGCCTGGGGGGCAATTGCCTCCCTGCCCCCCGGCCCAGCCCGCCCCTGGGTGGATGCATGTCAGGGCCCGGTCCCTCGCGAAGCTGCGGATGGCGAAGGAGTCTGCCAGGAGCTCCAGTGCATTGAAGTGCAGCCGGGATTCGGATTCCGACCAACGGCCTCCTGTTGAAACTCCCTTGCAATGGGCCCCCCATCTGTGGAGGCTTGCATCGGAGTTGATTGTGAACTCTGGCAGCGAGCTGAAGATCGCTTTGCCATTCCACGCGGACAGGTTGAGGATCCACCATAGCAATTTGTCCTTCGTTTCGCTATCCAGGGACACCAGGTCCACGTAGGATGCACCGGCTCTCAGGTGCGTTACTTTCAGGCGTTGTAGCGCTCGGTAGTGGAGTGGGCCCGGAAATACTGCCTGTATAGACGAGGCCAGTAGGCCGATGAGCCATGCAAGCTGTCGCAAAGTTAGCTGAGGTCGGATGAGGGCCCTGCGTAGCTCTTTGCGGATGGAACGACTGTTGGACATCGGCAGGCTCAGCGTCGCCTCCCCCAGAGTCCACGAGGAATCCTAGGAACTCCATGCGAGTGGCGGGGTTCAGGCACAACTTTTCCCAGTTGATAATGAAACCCAAGCGGGAAAGGAGGTTTATGGCCAACCGTAGGTGGGTAAGGAGAGTGGAGCGCTCCTGAGCCATGAGGAGGATGTCGTCTAGGTATACGATGAGACGAACTCCCCGACTGCGCAACCAGGCCATCACAGGTCATAGCAGTTTTGTGAAACACCACGGTGCTGAGGAGAGGCCAAAGGGTAGGGAGGTAAATCGCCAAATCTCGTGCCGCCAGTGGAAGCGTAGTAGGTCTCGGGATGTCACCGCAATCGGTACCGTCAGGTATTCAACTTTGAGATCTGGTTTTGCTAACCAGTCTCCGTGTAGGAGAAGATCTCATAGCAGGTGAATACCCTCCATCTTGAAATGGCGGTACTGAACCATGGCATTGAGGAGATGCAGATTTATGACGGGTCTCAGTTGACCGCCCTTCTTTTCCACCAGGAAAATGTTGCTTATGACACCTGCGGGGTTGAGAGGTGCCCGTTCTATAGCCCCTTTGACAAGGAGGGTGGAAAGTTCTTTGTCGATCAATCTGTGATGCTGGAGTGAAAAGCAGATCGGTCGAGGAGGGGGAATGTGTACAGGGTGTCCCACTAGTTCTATTTGGAAACCCCGAACAGTGGCCAGCACCCAAGGGTCTGAGGTAATTTGTGACCAAGCTGGGAAAAATTTTTGGAGTCTGCCCCCTACACAAACAAGAGAAGAAATACGAGGTATGAAGGAACTCACCGTAGGGTCATCTAGGAACTGGAGTGGCCCCGGAAACCTCTGGATCGCCACTGGCATCCGCGTGACGGGAAGAAGGTGGGACGGGAATTGGTCTCCTGGTAGTTAGTGCATTGCTGGAAGGCCTCGTCCCGTGCTCCTTAATCTGCCGGCCCTGGTGGAGACCCGCCCCTGGAAAACTCGTCTCATGGAGGCTTGGGCCTTATCAAGGGCTGTAAATGCCCCAACAAAATGCCCTAAACCTTTAATAATGGAATCTCCGAAGAGTAAGCCTTGGGCGTCCTTACCAGCTTCTGTGAGGGCGAGATTGGCCAGTTTAGGTGTAATCTTAAATAAGATGGCTTTATGCTGTTCAATAGAGAGGGAGGTATTAACGCTCCCGGCAATACATATTGCTCTCTGTACCCAACCACATAGGTCTTCAGGGTCAACCATGCGGTTCCCCGCTCTGGCGTCTTCCGCCAAGTCAAATAATTTGGCTGAATATATCCAGGTGTTTATCCTGGCAGGATTTCAAGGCAGATTTTAGCCCCTTACGGGGGTTCCAGACCAGTTTGGTGAGGAACTGCGTCATTTTGGGGTCTACCTCAGGAGTGTCACATACTTTATTGGGCCTGAGAAATAGTATGGGAGAGGGTAGATGACATAGACCCCATGGCTGCCATGATGGCGTCTGTCACTGAGCGCTGTAGCGCTAAGAATTGTGCTCCATCAGGGTGGGTGGTTCTATCTGTCAGGGTGGGCAAAGTGCCTGAGGTGACAGGGGCCTCACCCAAAATAAGTGGGGTATCAGACTCCCCAGAGGGTGGGGATCCAGAAGGTAGTCTGGGTTTAGGCATAATTGAATAGAGAAGGACCTAATCCCTAATTAGATAATAGAATAGTATGGGTTAGTCACCCAAAACTGAAGCAAACAGAAATAAAGCGATCTCACCAGGGCCCAGACCAGTGGCACACTCACACACAAGGCAGGGAGGAAGACAGGAAGTAAAAAAATGGCCGCCGGCAATCTCGCGAGATTCGCGGCAAAAAATTGTGAAAATTCGTTAATGTAAGAAAAAACAAACGTTCGGTAGAAAAGAAACAAATTCGTGGAAATAGATAGACAAATATAAGGAAGAAGGGAAAAAACAGACGAACGAGCAGTTCGTGCAAAATAGTCGAACGCGGCAAACAGGCGAATGGCACTATCTGCTGAAAAAGGTGAGCGGCATGTGTACGTGACAAATCAGCCGAACGGGCTTAAAACATGCCCGCAAACAGACGAATACAGTGGAGAAAACAGGCACAAAATGTCGCCGAGGGACAGGGAGGACGGAGGAAGGAAAAGATACAAGGAAAAAGGAGTAATAAACAGAATAATATGACAGGGGAGGTCTAGACCCTGGGCACACAGGAAAAAACACAGAAGTTAAGCATAAAGTAAATAGAGAAAAGACAATCAATCAAATCTCTAAAAAATAAAATAGAATCAATAACAGATAAAGCTATACAGTATAATACCAGGGTATCAATAATAATATAAAAAATAATATCAATAATAATATCAATAGTAGTAAATACTCAAGTAAACAGAGAGAAAATGTGACATGTACTTATCTTTGTGTCGGAGCAGCAAAGAAAGAGGGAAATGGAAGGGAAGTGCTGCCTATTATACTGGGACCTGAGCTGGGAGGGGCCTATGTTACTGTATGTTCATTATTTTTTTCATTCTGTTTGTATTCTTTGCTGCTATAGGTGGACAGTAAAGAAAGGGATATGCAATATGAGCCTCCGTGTCTTGTTATAAAATTAGGTTCCTCTATAAACCCAAATTATGTATAGCCTCAATGGCTACTTTAAAGGGACAATATAGTCACCAGAACAACTACAGCTTAATGTAGTTGTTCTGGTATGTATAGTATATCCCTGCAGACATTTTAATGTAAATACTGCGTTTTCAGAGAAAAGGCAGTGTTTACATTGCTGCCTAGGAACAGCTTGGTGCCCCAGGTGCTTCCTGGGTCTTTGCTGCACAATGTGCAGCGCTGATGTTCAACCTCTCTAGACCCTGATTGTAGGAGCTGAAGATACTGATTGGCACAGTGTGGTGTTTTTCCAGGCATGCGCAAAAGCCTCCCAATGGCTGAGATCGATGGTTTTTGACAACAAGGTGGGGCCAGCCGAGACTTGACTTGTGCGGCGCTGGAAGATAGGTATAAAAACTCACATTTTAGTCTGCTGGCAGGGAGACCAGGGATCTGAATATCTGTATAAGAACTATAGTGTCAGGAATACATATTTGTATTCCTGACACTATATTGTTACTTTAAAGAACTCAATCCCAAAGGAAATTCCAAACTAGAAGATTCCTTATTTGGCTGAGTTCCTTAATTCAGTGAATTAGTAAAGGATGGACAGCTTCCCATTCATGTTCTTATGGGTTACACTGACCTCTAATTACTTTTTGGCATTACTTATGTCCTCTTGCTACTTTGAAATTCTGGATGGGAAATTACAGTTTTAGGCCTTGAAGTCTGGAATTCGGATATAAAATTTGTATACACTCCCACCTCCTAAAATTAATGTTCCCTGATAGTTTCACTATTTCCCATGCTGTGGTTTAACATAACAGTCACTTCAAAACATCATCAATAATCACAAACACTCTTAATGTTTATGGCTAAACTTGCTGATCCACCTAACTTATCTGCCAGTAAGAATGTGCATCTAATAAGGACATAGGAACAATCATCCAGTTTGTTTACTTTCAAAAACTTGTTTGTGTAACCATCACTTTTGCAGAGGTGGAAGTATGAAATCTGAGAGACTACTTTTTTTTTTAGAAATGCAATATTTACTAAAAACGAATGGCTTTAAATATCTGTTTATTTCACAAACTGTAATAGTGTGATGTAATTCCAGTAAAATACAAGTTTAGCAGGCTAAGATTGCCACAAGGCATATGTATGTATATGTGTTTGTAGTATCAGTTGGTTAATTACACGTAGCTAAGATACTGTCATCACTGTACTGACCAGGTGCAGGAATGTAAGAACTGGAATTACGCGTCCCTCTCCTTTGTATCAGATGAGCCACGTGGTTAGACCGGATGGATGAGTTTAGACTCTATTCATTAAATAGGTTAAGGGTATGTGTGGGTGTAGTTAATTGTGGGAGGAGCTACAGTGCTATATAAGGAATGTACTCTATGTATTCAGTACTCAGACTTTGCTGTATTTTGGTGACGCTAGTCCCTCTGAGTCCCGATCGGTGATCCAATAAAGAATCTCTTCCTTCCTGAAGAAACCTGTGTCCATCTCTCTGTGCTTGGCTTCCGTCAGTTTCTCCGGTATCATTTGGTGCATTGGCCGGGAAGCTCATCGTTCAACGGTAGCTGAGAGGCAGAGGCGTGAGACGGTCTATCTTTGCCCACGTTCTCTACGGCTGCACCCCTGAACTTCTGCGTGGACCTCCCTTCGTCTCGGCGCCACTGGTCTGTTGTCCAGGAGATCATCGGCCTCTACGTGAGAAGTGCTGGGGTGTCCCCGTCGATGAGTGTGAACTCAGGTTCAGGAACGAGGAGGTAAGATAACTGCTGTTTTAGACGGCAGGACCCGCTAGGGGTATACCGATTGTGCGGTAGGCCCAAAGGGGTTTTTGAATCTGTATCTGCCCCCTCTGTCGGAGGGAAGGAGCGAAGGCGCACCGCTCGATCGAACGCTCTTTAGTCAGACCGTTTGATTTGGTTAGTCAGGCGGGGTCCTGGTGTAAATAGCCCTAGCCGGACACCGGTGTCTTGTCTAGACTAGCGTTCTAGGGTGTATATTACGTTCGCTAGGTCGGAGGGACCGGGAGACTAAGCGGCGCCTGTGTAAATTCGGTTCGCTAGTTCTCATCCTATCTGGGCTAAGTGGGAAGGCGTGTAAATTTGGAACCCACTAGACTTTTGATAGTACGACTAAGAGGCGCCTGTGTAAATTCGGATCTCTAGCTCGTTGTATAGTGCGACTAAGAGGCGCCTGTGTAAATTCGGATCTCTAGCTCGCTATGTATATGTGGTGATTGGGCAGTGTGGCTAACCAAAACGGGTGTATATAGTTTTAGGTAGTCCATTCAAGGTACTGGCCAATAGTTTAGTTGGGAATTGTAAATGTGTTAACGATTGTTTTAGTAAAGTGTATATCTTGTTAGATAGCGCGAGCTCAGCCGTCTAGCGAGAGTGTTAATAGTGTGTTGCTGTATTATAGTGCACGGTACCATAACCCTGTATATTTACTGACATTATATAATAAGTACTAATCATTGTCGTCCATTGCATGTTTAACACCATAACCACTAATAATTGTATTGTGACCTTAACTTGTGCTTTGACCTATGCTAACCGTACTGTAACCGCTATTTGTAAAAGACGATGTTACTGGGGTGTGTTATAGACGGGTAATTCGTATATAGAGAATTATAGCGTGGGTGACTGTGTAGTTACGCCAAAGGGCATAATATTGATTATATAGTGACTGGTGTAGCAGCTGTGTGTGTACGGGAATTCCCTGAGTGTTTATTGTTATTGTGTACGTTTCACTTGGTAACCGTACCACGTGGTGCTGTTGCCAGAGGAAACGGGTGTGACTGTTGAATAGTACGCGTGTATAGTAATCGTTGTCGACGACGTTCCACTGTTAAATATGGGTGCGTCGCAGTGAACGATTCCGGATCCCTTAGGATGTATGGTTAAGAATTTTAAAAAGGGATTCAAAGTTTGTGATTTTGGGGTTAAGATGTCCCCTGTACGTTTGGTCACTTTGTGCACTAGGGAGTGGCCTACTTTGGTTGCGGCATGGCCGCCACGTGGCAGTTTGGATCCAACTCTGGTACAGCGCTTACACGTGGCTGTATCAGGTAGGCCTGAACTTTACGGCCAGTTTCCTTATATTGATTGTTGGAGACAGGCCGTAAATGACTCGCCAAAATGGCTCCGGACATGCCACGAGGAACAGTGTCGCCTCATGGTAGCTAGGACTTGTTCGTCCACTAGGGCTGGTGTTAGGCCCATTTTGGACACGCCCCCTGAGTCCGAGATCCCTTTGCCGCCCCCTTACTTTCCGGTAAGAGGAAGTGACGCAAATACAGGAAGTCCTGTAACCCTTCCCTCATTACCCTCATCCACTTCCGCTTCCTCCTCCAGTACAGGATCCACCCCCCCTCGTACTAAATCTCCCCTTCCGGAACCAGAACCCACCCCCATTAGAAACGAATATCCTGATTTGGCGCCACTTCAGACTTCCGGTCAAGCTTCATCTAGCTCGGCCCGAAGTGTTCTATTCACTACCTTTTCCCAAAACCAACCTCCCACATCCCCATACCCTATATCTCCCCGACCGGAACCCATGACTGACGCTTCCCTACGTAGCCCCATCCAAACCCGACAGTTGACTGGTGCCCAACAATTAAAGCACTATCAGATGCCTCTTCGCTTAAATCCCGGGTCAGCTTATATCGATGCCGCAGGTCAAATGGCACACGCTGACCCTGTCTTCGTATATGTCCCTTTCACCACTACCGACCTTTTAAACTGGAAGACCCATAATTCCTCGTATACTGAGAAACCACAAGCCATGACTGATCTGTTCACCTCAATAGTACAGACACATAATCCGACATGGGCTGATTGCCAGCAGTTATTAATGACTTTATTTAACAATGAGGAAAGGACAAGAATAAATCAAGCAGCCATTAAAGCATTAGAGGATAGAGCCCGTGCTTTGAACCAAGCTAATCCAGCAGCATGGGCCGCAACACATTATCCCAACACTGATCCCGATTGGAACGTAAATGGTGCTGATATGGTTCAACTCAGAGCCTATAGAGACGCTATAATTGCTGGCATGAAAGCAGGAGGAAAGAAAGCCATTAACATGTCGAAGACAGTTGAGGTGATCCAGAAAAGCGATGAAGCGCCCAGTGTCTTTTATGACCGATTATTGGAGGCGTACCGCTTGTACACCCCCTTTAATCCGGAAGACGCAGACAATTCCCGAATGGTTAACTCCGCCTTTGTCAGCCAAGCTTACGGAGATATTAAGCGCAAGCTACAAAAGTTAGAAGGGTTTGCAGGTATGTCAATCTCCCAACTAATGGAGGTAGCTAATAAGGTCTATATGAATAGGGAAACAGAAAGCAAGAAAGAGGAGGAGCGCAAGATGCGTAAAAAGGCTGATATGCTAGCGGTAGCGATCGCAGGCGTAGATAAACGGGGCCCAGATAGAGGCAATAATAGATGGAGTAGGGAGCCTTTGAGTAGGGATCAGTGTGCGTATTGCAAGGAAGAAGGGCATTGGAGGAACGAATGTCCGCAAAGAGAGCAGTACGAGAGAGACCAACCCAGGGCAGGCTACGGAAACTTTAGAGGCAGAGCGAGAGGTAGAGGAGGTCCCGGAGGGAGTAATGGTTATAGAGGGAGTAATGGGAACAGAGGAAGTGTTAGGGAAGACAGGTATATTCCAGCAGCGCAAAGGTCTCGCGATAGAGAAGGTAGGGACTTTGTAGGATTGGCTGACACGGTCATGGAGGACTATTGATACCGACCGGGCTCCATCCCCCTTGGTCGAGCGGAGCCTATTGTCGATGTATCAATAGGGGGGAAAAGGAGTGCGTTCATGATCGACACTGGTGCTGAACATTCAGTGGTGACTAATCTAGTTGCTCCTCCATCTGGAAGGACTATTACTGTGATAGGAGCAACTGGAAGAAGTGCTGAAAGACCGGTTCTTAAAAGTCGACTCTGTACATTGGGAGGCCACGTAGTAAAACACCAATTCCTTTATATGCCTGAATGTCCAGTCCAATTGCTGGGACGTGATATGCTATCCAAATTACAAGCGCAGATTACGTTCCTACCAGATGGAACAACATCTTTAAAGTTTAATGGACCTTCAGGTATTATGACTTTATCCGTACCAAAGGAAGAAGAGTGGCGACTTTATACAGTGTTGACTAGCCAAAACCCTAGGAGTGATGAGACATTATTTAACATACCAGGAGTTTGGGCAGAGAACAACCCACCAGGACTGGCCCGCAATATTCCACCTATAAAAATTGAACTAAAACTTGGGGTTTATCCAGTGAGCCTAAGACAATATCACATTCCGCAGAAGGCTAAGAAGAACATCCAATCCTATCTGGATAAGTTCATACGGTATGGTATCCTAAAATTCTGTACTTCCCCCTGGAACACCCCATTGCTGCCTGTTCAAAAGCCCGGCACAGATGAGTATCGACCTGTGCAGGACTTAAGAGCAGTCAATGATGC
Organism: Pelobates fuscus; assembly: GCF_036172605.1. Taxonomy (NCBI): domain Eukaryota; kingdom Metazoa; phylum Chordata; class Amphibia; order Anura; family Pelobatidae; genus Pelobates; species Pelobates fuscus. The sequence goes on from NC_086318.1 coordinate 230,677,960, forward strand.
GGTTGTTAGCATACATCCAGTTGTACCCAATCCATATAACCTGCTTGCTTTAATTCCGGGCGGGGCTACTTACTTCACAGTTTTAGACCTCAAAGATGCCTTCTTTTGCCTCCGAATTGCCGCAGAAAGTCAATGTATTTTCGCTTTCCAATGGGAGAACGCTGTAACGGGCTCAAAACGCCAAATGACTTGGACAAGACTGCCCCAAGGGTTTAAAAATTCACCTACCCTATTTGGTTCAGCCCTAAGTCAAGATCTATTGGATTTCGAGTCCATCCCAGGAGAGTGTGTATTGTTACAATATGTAGATGACTTGTTGATAGCAGCAGTTACAAAAGAAATCTGTCAGCAAGCAACGCACGATCTACTACACATTCTCTGGAAGGCAGGATACAAGGTGTCTAGAAAGAAGGCTCAGTTGTGTTTGCCAACTGTCAAGTATCTAGGATTCCATATCTCTGAAGGTCAAAGAATTATGGGGCCAGAGAGAAAAGAAGCTGTCTGCCAAATACCAATACCCAAGAATAGAAGACAAGTGCGAGAATTCTTGGGGGCAGCAGGCTTCTGTAGGATATGGATTCCCAGCTATGCGATACTAGCAAAACCTCTGTACGCAGCTATCAAAGGTACAGAGCACGACCCCTTCTTATGGACCCAAGAACAGCAAACGGCATTTGAAGATGTGAAGAAGGCTTTGATGAGTGCCCCAGCATTAGGTCTACCTGATCACACACGACCATTCTACTTATATGTACACGAGCAAAGAAGAATGGCTGTGGGAGTATTGACACAGTACTTGGGATCATGGCAAAGACCTGTTGCCTACATGTCTAAGCAACTGGATGCAGTGGCCAGCGGACTTCCACCTTGTCTAAGAGCCGTAGCTGCAGCCGCCCTGCTAGTAGCTGAAGCCGATAAACTCACTCTGGGTCAAGAACTTTATGTACGAGTCCCACATGCAGTACAGACGTTGTTGGATTACAAAGGAAATCATTGGTTTAGTAATAGCCGTATGACCAAGTATCAAGCAATGTTGTGTGAAAACCCAAGAGTGCATTTAGAGACTGTAAACACCTTAAATCCAGCTACCCTTTTGCCACAACCTACTGAAAGTCAACATGATTGTTTGGAAGTAATGGATGAAGTATTCTCAAGTAGACCAGATCTTCGTGATTTTCCCATCCAGAACCCCGATGTTCAATATTACACCGACGGCAGTAGTTATGTGAAAGAAGGGATCCGCTATGCAGGATATGCAGTGACAACAATAGACAAGGTGATAGAAGCTCGGCCACTGGCGAAAGGAACATCAGCACAAAAGGCAGAATTAATAGCACTAACACGAGCGTTACAATTGGCTGAAGGTTTAAGAGTAAATATCTATACGGACTCTAAGTATGCGTTTTTAACCACTCATGCCCACGGAGCTTTGTATAAAGAAAGAGGACTACTGAATTCAGAAGGCAAAGAAATCAAGTACGCAGCTGAAATCCTACAACTATTGGAAGCAGTGTGGGAGCCGAAAGAAGTCGGTATCATACATTGTCGAGCGCATCTGAGAGGAGATGGTGATGTAACCAAGGGAAATCGGATGGCAGATAGTGCAGCTAAGCGTGCTGCTGAATCAGGAAGACAGGAGTATGTAGGGCATATAGCTGCTCTTATACCAACTCCACTGTCCCAATGGACTCCAGTTTATACAGCTCAAGAAGAGGAGTGGTTAAAGACTGAACCGGGAAAGTATCTGGAGAACAAGTGGTATCAGCTAGAAGATGGAAGAATAGTTATACCAGCATCGCTAGCGGTAGAAATTGTCCAAAATTATCACAACGGGACACATTCTGGGAGAGACAGTACTGAAGAATCTCTTAGAAAACATTTCTACATACCAAGATTGTCCAACTTGACTCAGGCCATTGTACGCAGATGTGTAACGTGTGCTAAGAATAATGCAAGACAAGGACCAGTAAAGCCACCAGGAGTTCAGTTTATGGGGGGACTCCCCATGTCCGATCTACAAATAGACTTTACAGTGATGCCTAAATCGGGTGGACATCGTTACCTGCTGGTAATTGTGTGCACCTATTCAGGCTGGGTAGAAGCATGTCCTACTCGTACAGAGAAAGCAGGAGAAGTTGTGAGATTCCTGCTACGAGAAATAATACCCCGATATGGACTACCCTGTTCTATAGGATCGGACAATGGTCCAGCTTTTGTTCACCAGTGCCTACAACAACTGACTCATATGCTTGGTATAAAGTGGAGGCTTCATACTGCATATAGACCCCAGAGTTCTGGTAAGGTAGAGAGAATGAATAGAACTATAAAGAACCAGTTGGCTAAAATGTGTCAGGAAACCCAACTTAAGTGGAACGTTCTCTTACCCATAGCTTTATTGCGAATCCGCAGTACCCCTACCAGAAGGATGGGCCTCTCTCCTTTTGAAATCATGTATGGGCGACCACCTCCCGTACTTGGTAACTTAAGGGGGGACTTGAGTCAGTTGGGAGAAGGAATTACCCGGCAGCAGGTTGTAGAGTTGGGTAAGACTATGGAGGAGGTACAGAAATGGGTACAAGATAGATTACCTGTGAATATTTATCCCCCTGTTCATAGTTATCATCCAGGAGATCAAGTGTGGATTAAAGAGTGGAATACTGTACCGTTAGGGCCCAAGTGGAGAGGTCCTTATGTTGTTCTTTTGTCTACCCCTACAGCAATAAAAGTAGCAGAAGTGACTCCGTGGATACATCACTCCAGGGTTAAACCAGCAGCAGTCGATTCTTGGCAAGTTACAGCAGATCCAGAGAATCCCTGCAAGATCCGGTTAAAACGCACTACTCAGTCGGAGTAACGAGGAATTATTGTGGATTACAAATTTTATTGTTACAGGTGTGAGTGAGAAGGCCATAATAAAGCCTGTCCGCTTACCATCACATAGTGTATAAGCCAGGAAAGTCCCGAAGGGACACCTGTGAAGACGAGCAGAACTCCATTCCCTGCAGCCCTCACATCCTGGAAGCTGAGGTTCCATCGCACGGACGAAGACTGAGGATGACGGCGAAAGATGTGCTTTTGATAGTGTTTATTTATATGTGTTTTTATATTCAGGAAGGTAGAGGTACCGACACTCCTAGCTGTGAGGTATGCATTAAGACTACGAGAACAGGTAACCATATTTCCCAAACCCTAATTTGGCATTCACAATACGAATGTAAAGGAGATGTATCGAGATGTAGATACTTAAATATAGATTATAGTGTGTGCCATTTAGGAGTAGGAGAACCTAAGTGCTTCAGTCCGGAGTATCAGCCTCGTACAATTTGGTTGACTCTCAGGAATGGAGATCCTCAGGGGACCCTAATTAATAAAACGGTGTTAGAATCCGTACATTCTTCGGGTGTTCTGCTATTTGATGCGTGTAAAGCGATATCGAGTGGTAGAAAGCCGTGGAATGTATGTGGGGATCTTAGATGGGAGAGGACGTATGGGTCTAACGATAAATATATTTGTCCCAGTAGCAAAAATAAATATGTAAGTCCTAGATGCCCAAATAGAGATTATAACTTTTGCCCATATTGGTCTTGTGTGGGGTGGGCAACTTGGGGACAGACAGTAGACAAAGACATGATAGTGACTAAGTTGCCGACTAGCCCTTATTGTAAGTCTATGGAATGCAACCCAGTCCATATACTCATTAATAACCCCGACAAGTTCTTAGATAAGTATGGAAATTTATTTGGGTTTCAAATATACGGGACGGGTTTAGATCCTGGGACATTATTGTTTATAGGAATAGAGACTGATACGGTATCCTCCCAGACTCATCAAGTATACCATTCCTTTTACGAAGAGATGAGTATAGATAATAAGATCCCCCATAATGCTAAAAACCTGTTCATCGATTTAGCTGAAAGTATTGCCGGTAGTCTTAATGTTACCAACTGCTATGTGTGTGGAGGTACTAACATGGGAGACCAATGGCCTTGGGAAGCAAAGGAGGTAATGTCCGGTTCTGAGGCAGTTGACCAATTAATATCTACACAAGCCGATTATCATATGAGTGTTAGAGGTAAATCTGAGTGGAGATTAAAGACCTCCATCATAGGTTATGTTTGCATAGCAAGGAAAGGAATAATGTATAATACTTCTGTAGGAGAATTAACTTGTCTAGGGCAAAAAGCTTATGATGATGATACAAAGAATACAACTTGGTGGTCGGCTTCAAATGTCTCAGAACCATCTAACCCGTTTGCTAGATATGCCAATTTAAAGGATGTGTGGTTTGATCTATCCATCACATCTACCTGGAGAGCCCCAGCAAATTTGTACTGGATCTGTGGTAAGAAAGCCTATTCGGAGCTGCCACAGGACTGGGAAGGGGCATGTGTGTTGGGTATGCTCAAACCATCCTTCTTCTTGTTACCGATTGAAACAGGTGAGACTTTAGGTGTTAAAGTGTATGATGTGAATCATAGGAAGAAAAGGGGACCCATAGAGATAGGTACCTGGGAAGATAACGAATGGCCTCCCCAGCGTATCATAGATTATTATGGGCCAGCCACGTGGGCTGAGGATGGTACCTTTGGTTACAGAACCCCTATTTATATGCTCAACCGTATTATAAGATTACAGGCGGTGGTTGAGATTATCACAAATGAGACATCACAAGCGCTCAATCTTCTAGCGAAGCATAACACCAGGATGAGGACAGCAGTCTACCAAAATAGATTAGCCTTGGATTACCTTTTGGCAGTAGAGGGAGGTGTATGTGGGAAGTTTAACCTAAGTAATTGCTGTCTTCAAATAGATGACGAAGGGCAAGCAATAGCTGAGCTTACTAGCCATATGGTTAAACTAGCGCATGTGCCTACTCAGGTATGGAAAGGGTACAATCCAAGTAGTTGGTTTGGTAGCTGGTATGAGTGGTTTGGAGGGCTTAAGGCAGTGGTAGGTGGAGTCCTACTGATTTTACTGTTGTGTCTACTCCTACCGTGTCTTATACCCTTAGTAGTTAGGTCTGTGCAAAGCCTGATAGGAAGTATAGCAGAGAGGAAGGCTGCTGCACAGATAATGGCCATATATAAGTATAAGGCTTTAGATCAGGGAGAACCAATGCAGGAAGATGAGTGTTGAAAAGATTCACATCATAAGATAAGTCTGGTCTGGTTCAAGGTAACCTGAGGTATATGCAAACCAAGGTTAAGTGATGCCTCAAGTAATTGTGAAATATCAGAGGCATCAAAGGGGGGAATGTGATGTAATTCCAGTAAAATACAAGTTTAGCAGGCTAAGATTGCCACAAGGCATATGTATGTATATGTGTTTGTAGTATCAGTTGGTTAATTACACGTAGCTAAGATACTGTCATCACTGTACTGACCAGGTGCAGGAATGTAAGAACTGGAATTACGCGTCCCTCTCCTTTGTATCAGATGAGCCACGTGGTTAGACCGGATGGATGAGTTTAGACTCTATTCATTAAATAGGTTAAGGGTATGTGTGGGTGTAGTTAATTGTGGGAGGAGCTACAGTGCTATATAAGGAATGTACTCTATGTATTCAGTACTCAGACTTTGCTGTATTTTGGTGACGCTAGTCCCTCTGAGTCCCGATCGGTGATCCAATAAAGAATCTCTTCCTTCCTGAAGAAACCTGTGTCCATCTCTCTGTGCTTGGCTTCCGTCAGTTTCTCCGGTATCAATAGAACACTGCAGCATCCCATATACAGAGCAGATACCGTAACATCTAACAAAGTAAGGCAAGATTTAATGATTGCATATCTTCCAATCCCAAGTGATTTAGAAATGGTCAAAAGAATCAGCCTTAGCCCCTATTTTCCCTTATTCCTTCCAATCACTGAGAGCCTGGCACTGTCCCCCAGTGTCAAGAGGACAGATGTCTCATTTATAATGTGCCTTCATTTTCTTAATGTAATAGATAGACTTGTACCGGCAAAAAAATTGATTCTGGACGAATCACTTATGCCAGAGTAAAAAAACAAAGTATTTTTTAAAAATGTAATGGCTGATGAATTTCATCCATATTGTTGGTCAGCTCGGCATAATTTATTTAACAAAAATATTTGGGAAAGCGAATCGGATGATCCAAAAGCGCATGAAAATAAGTAAGTGTATACAAAATATTTATAATATAAATTTGTATATATTTTACGGTACACTAAAGTGAGAAAAGGTTCCTAATAGAGGGCAAGAGAAGGAGGAGCAGTCTGTCAGGGTCCCACGGGCGGCTGTGAGGGGAGGCTGCAAGCCGCTCACAGCACTCACCTTTGGTTCTTCGCCCGTTGGCGAGCGGCGTCCACACAGCCTCGGACGCCTCTCGTATCCTCCTTCTCGTCTCCCGGCGGCAGCGTGTATAACGCTGCACGCTGGGAGACCGCGCATTTATGCAAACGCCGGGGTCAGCCACGTGACCCGGCGTTAAAGTCACAGTATGACAATCACAGTGTGAGGTATAGATATCTCCCACGTGTGATTGTTCATTCTGATTGGAAGTTATCCAATCAGAATTAACCACAGGGTTTAAATACTTACCTTTCCTTTCCCTCAGTGCCCTGTTGCTGTTTGCTTGTGTTTCTCTCTGGTTACCGATTATTTGGCTTGTTCCTCCGACTCTGTATTCTCCATCCCTTTGACCTCGGCTTGTTTCACGTTCTCCTGTTTTCTGGCTCCCCTTACTCGGCTTGTCTCCTGACTATTCTTGGTGTGCTTAACCCGGCCATTCTAAGGACCGGTACTGCACCTTTTCCTCTCTGTGACCTGTTAGCGTGTTAGGTTCCCCTAATCGTGACATTACAACAGCGCCATAATGGAACCTGCTGACATTCCACAGCTATTAGTTAATCAGGAGGCTAGAATGGATGGTTTAGATCACCGTATGGATCAGTTTGCTCAAGCTTTACAAACCATACTGGCTTGTACTGCACACTTGCAACCTGCCATTCAGGAGGCTGCTGCTGCTGTGCCCGAACCCATTCCCACTCCGGTACTCGTTCCTGCTCACGTAGTTCATATGACGCCGCCACAGCGCTATAGCGGTGATCCAGCATCGTGTCGTGGTTTCCTCAACCAAATTGATATCCATTTGGTGATGAATCCACGTTCCTATCCCACTGACAGAACCAAAATTGCCTTTTTGATAAACCACTTGTCCGGGAAAGCTTTAGCATGGGCCAACCCCATGTGGGAGAATACGTCTCCTATGTCCTTTGCAGATTTCTTGACAGCTTTCAAACGCACGTTTGATCAACCCGGTAGGGTTGCCTCTGCTGGCAAAGCTCTGCTTAGGGTCCGACAGGGTAACAGATCTGTAGCGGATTATACTATCGAATTCCGCACTCTAGCAGCTGATGTGGTTTGGAATAATGACGCCCTCGTAACAGACTTTCAGGAGGGTCTGGCCGCTTACATACTGGATGAAATAGCATCCAGGGAATTACCTATTCTTCTGGATGATGTTATAGACTATATAATTCTTACTGACAACCGTATAAGAGAGAGGCGTAGTCAAAGACGGATGAATACACAGGTGTTACCTGCCCTACCCAGTACTGCATTACTAGCATTACCCGCCCCTAGTCAACCATCCCCCGAACCCATGCAATTGGATGCTACGGGGTTAACTGAGGCTGAAAGAGCGTATCGTAGAAGGGAGGGGTTATGCCTTTATTGTGGAATGAGGGGGCACCACTGTAATACCTGCCCTAAATTAAGGGAAACTTCAGCACCTAAGGCCTAGAGAGGGGTCGGCCTCGGGTGCTATGACTTTGTCCCCTCATGTGTCCATCTCCAGACCGTTTATTACGGTTTCTCTTTTGGTCAATAAAACCACTATAACAACCAAAGCCTTGATCGATTCAGGTGCGGCAGACAACCTTATGGATAAAAACTTTGCTAAAACCGCAGCCTTGACTTTGATCCAAAAGGCCACACCCTTGGCCGATGAGGCCATAGATGGTAGACCACTTGAGAAACCTCTGGTGACCCATGAAACCCAAGAAATAGTTATGTCTGCGGGTGTTTTGCACAAGGAAAGGTTAACCTTCCAAATATTTGACACCCCTACTGCATCCATCATTCTGGGTTTTCCCTGGTTAGTTAAACACAACCCAGTACTTGATTGGGGTTGTTTAGATATACTCTCCTGGGGGGAATCTTGTCAACGAGACTGTATGGCCCATGTACGTCCTGTTTGTTTACTCAATGTTCCCACAGCTAAACTACTTTCTGTTTCTGTCCCTTCTGTGTATGCAGACCTTGCATTGGTTTTTGAAAAAAGGGAGGCAGATAAGCTACCTCCACACCGTGACTATGACTGTGCCATGAACCTTTTACCGGGTACTATGCCACCTAGGGGTAAAGTCTACCCTCTTTCTGAAAAAGAAAATCAGGTTATGGAGGAGTATATACGGGAATCCTTGAGGAAAGGTTTTATCAGAAGGTCCTCCTCTCCTGCTGGTGCTGGTTTCTTTTTCGTTGTCAAGAAAGAGGGTGACTTAAGGCCATGCATAGATTACAGGGGTCTGAACAATATAACGATCAAGAATGCATATCCTATCCCTCTCATCACTGAGTTGTTTGATCATGTCAAAGGTTCTAGATACTTTACTAAACTAGACCTCAGGGGGGCTTATAACCTTGTTCGTATAAAGGAGAATGATGAGTGGAAAACAGCGTTCAATATACGTAGTGGACATTATGAGTATCTAGCCATGCCTTTTGGACTGTGTAATGCTCCTGCTGTGTTTCAGGACCTCATAAATGATGTCCTTAGGGATCTACTGCATGTCTGTGCCGTGGTATACCTTGATGACATACTTGTATATTCTCCTGATTTAAAGTCACACCATACTCATGTGAGGATGGTGCTTAAGACATTGTTGCAGAATGGTCTTTATTGCAAGTTAGAAAAATGTTTGTTCGACCAGACTTCTGTGCAATTCCTAGGGTATGTAATTTCTGAACAGGGATTCAGCATGGATCCTTCTAAATTGGAAGCCATACTGTCCTGGCCTCTTCCCCAAGGACTTAAAGCAATACAGCGCTTTATAGGGTTTGCCAATTATTATCGGAAGTTTATTAAAAACTTTTCACCACTTATTTCCCCTATTACGAAACGAACTAAAAAAGGTTTGCACCCCAGGGTTTGGACTCCTGAAGCCCTTGAGGCCTTTGAGACCACTGCCCCTGTGCTACACCATCCTGATCCTTCCCTTCCCTTTGTTATGGAAGTGGACGCTTCTGAATCAGGTGTAGGAGCAGTGTTGTCCCAAAGATTATCGTATGACGAACCCCTCCATCCCTGTTGTTACTTTTCTAAAAGGCTGTCTGATTTAGAAAAGAATTACGATGTTGGGAACAGGGAACTATTGGCTCTTGTGATGGCTTTTAAAGAATGGAGGTACTTATTAGAGGGATCTAGACACAAAATTTTGGTTATAACTGATCACAAGAATCTCTCCTATATAGCAGATGCTAAAAGATTGTCCTCTCGGCAGGCTAGATGGTCTTTATTTCTTTCACGCTTTCAGTACGTTATTACATATAGGCCTGGTTACCGTAATGTCAAAGCTGATGCTATCTCCCGACAGTACGAACCTTTGGAGTCTATTGCCCCCGCTCCTGAACCCATTGTACCTACGTCTCAGATAATAGCTGCTACTCATTTGGTTATTTCGTCTCCTTTCCTTGATAGTATCAAGACATACCAAACCCAAGCACCCTCTGAGACACATGTTGGTAGACTATACGTGAACGTAAAAGACAGAAAAAAGTTGTTAGCTTTATTTCACACCGCCAAAACTGCTGGTCATCCGGGGATTACCAAGACGTACAAGGGTCTCCAACAGTTTTGGAGGCCTTCACTTAAACAAGACGTGGTCAGGGGCGGACTGAGAACCCTCAGGGCCCCCGGGCAAAATAAATCAAGGGCCCCTTACAGGCCCCACCCATACTCCGCTGCAAGCGCCACCCATGTCCCGCCTCCATGCACCGCCTCCAGCCACACCCTACACAATCTTTAGACACAAGGAACAAAAGTGCAATAATCCCTTCGAGGCCCCAGTAGAGACTACAATTGAGGGCTAATGGGCCATGGAGGGGGGTCTTTCTAGCAGAGGCTATCTCAGTGTCCTTTAGAGAGTGTGTTAGAAAGAATCCCCTCCAGGCCTTATTAGAGACTACAATGGAGTCTAATAGGCTTGGAAGGGGGTCTTTCTAACAGAGGCCATCTCAGTGTCCCTGCTGGAAACAGTCGCCTCCAGGCCCCAGTAGAGACTACAATTGAGGGCTAATGGGCCATGGAGGGGGGAGCATTCTAGCAGAGGCTATCTCAGTGTCCTTTAGAGAGTGTATTAGAAAGAATTTCCTCCAGGTCCCATTAGAGACTACAATGGAGTCTAATGGGGCCTGGAGGGGGGTCTCTCCAACACTCTGGTTCCTATTCACAATATAGCAACACAACATAGCTCGCTGATACCTAGGCCAAGTTGGCTCCTCTTACCTTAATTACTGTTGCTGGCTGGCAGTCTGTGGGCTTGCTGGAAGGCTGTGGGCTTACTGGCTGCGGCTGGCAGGCTGTGGGCTTGCTGGCAGGCTGTGGGCTTGCTGGCTACTGCCGGCAGGCTGTGGGCTTGCTGGCTGCGGCTGGCAGGCTGTGGGCTTGCTGGCTGCGGCTGGCAGGCTGTGGGCTTGCTGGCTGCGGCTTGCTGGCTGGCAGGCTGTGGCTTGCTGGCTGCGGTTGGCAGGCTGTGGGCTTGCTGGCTGTAAGCCTAACTGATGGCCTGTGGGCTGGCTTGCTGACTACTGGGGCACTTGTTAATTATTTAAAGAAATAATCCATGCACAATAACCACTACTGCTCTGTGTAGTCGTTATGGTGCCAGGAGGGCCGGGCCCCCCTCCCAGAGTAAGTAGTCAAACCGTTTAAGAACAGTTTGACAACTTACCTGGGGTCTGCTGGGATATGAGGCTGTAGTAGGGTATAGGAGCAGTGGTGCACTGTGTGAGGGGTGCAGTGTGTGTGAAAGGTTCAGTGTGTGTGAGGGGGTGTAGTGTGTGAATGTGTAGGGTGTGTGGGGCAATGTGTGTATGAGGGGGCTGTGTATTTGTGTGGCAATGTTAGTATGGGGGGCTGTGTGTGTATGGGTGGGCAGTGTATGTGTGTGTGTGTGAGGCAATGTGTGTAAATGTGTATGGTGTGTGTGGGTGTATGGGGGGCAGTGTGTGAATGTGTATGGTGTGTGTTTATGGGGCTAGAGTTCACTCTCACCACTGCGACCACCCGGAATCGCTGGTGGTCACAGTGTTGAGAGTGAACTCTAGCCCGTAGCTCCAGGGCTAGAGTTTACTCTCTCAAGAGCCGTAACGTTGCCGTGGTAACCGCAGCAACGATCTGTGCTCGCGCAAGAAGGACCTAGAGGAGCTGAAGGCTGAGCTCCCGGGTCCTCTCTTCCTCGCTCCCCTGCTGGCTGCCCGCACGGTGCCTGCGGACAGGGGAGGGGGCAATTGCCCTCCTCTTACTCCCTCCTCCCCCTCGTCTTACCCCCTTCTTACTCCCCCCCTCTTCTTACTCCCCCCTCACTCTCTTCTTACCCCCTTCTTACTCTCCCCCTCTTCTTACTCAACCCTCCCCCTCTTCTTGCTCCCACCTCTTCTTACTCCCCCCTCTTCTTACTCCCCTCCCCCCTCTTCTTACCCCCTCCCCCCTCTTCTTACTCCCCCCTACCCCTCTTCTTACTCCCCTCCCCCTCTTCTTACCCCCCTCCCCCTCTTCTTACTCCCCCCTCCCCCTCTTCTTACCCCCTTCTTACTCCCCCCTCTTCTTACCCCCTCCCCCCTCTTCTTACCCCCTCCCCCTCTTCTTACTCCCCCCTCCCCCTCTTCTTACTCCCCCTTCCTCTTTTTACTCCCCCCCTCTTCTTACTCCCCCCTCCCCCTCTTCTTACCCCCTTCTTACTCCCACCCTCTTCTTACCCCCTCCCACTTTTTCTTACCCCCCTCCCCCTCTTCTTACTCCCCCCTCTTCTTACCCTTCCCACCCCCCTCTTCTTACTCCCCCCTCTTCTTACCCCCTCCCCCTTTTTCTTACCCCCTCTTCTTACTCCCCCCTCTTCTTACCCTTCCCTCCCCCCTCTTCTTACTCCCCCCTCTTCTTACTCCCCCTTCCTCTTTTTACTCCCCTCCCCCTCTTCTTACCCCCCTCCCTTCTTACTCCCCCCTCCCCCTCTTCTTACCCCCCCTCCCTTCTTACTCCACCCTCCCCCTCTTCTTACCCCCTTCTTACTCCCCCCTCCCCCTCTTCTTACCCCCTTCTTACTCCCCCCTCTCTTCTTACTCCCCCCTCCTCTCTTCTTACCCCCTCCTCCTCTCTTCTTACCCCCTCTCTCTCTTCTTACTCCCCCCTCCCCCTCTTCTTACTCCCCCTTCCTCTTTTTACTCCCCTCCCCCTCTTCTTACCCCACTCCCTTCTTACTCCCCCCTCCCCCTCTTCTTACCCCCCCTCCCTTCTTACTCCACCCTCCCCCTCTTCTTACCCCCTTCTTACTCCCCCCTCCCCCTCTTCTTACCCCCTTCTTACTCCCCCCTCTCTTCTTACTCCCCCCTCCTCTCTTCTTACCCCCTCCTCCTCTCTTCTTACCCCCTCTCTCTCTTCTTACTCCCCTCTCCCCCTCTTCTTACTCCCCCTTCCTCTTTTTACTCCCCCTCCCCCTCTTCTTACTCCCCATTCCCTTCTTACTCCCCCCTCCCCCTCTTCTTACCCCTTCTTACTCCCCCTCTCTACTTACCCCCCTCCTCTCTTCTTACCCCCCTCTCTCTCTTTTTACTCCCCCTCCCTCTCTCTTTTTACTCACCCCTCCCTCTCTCTTTTTACTCACCCCTCCCTCTCTCTTCTTACCAGCCCTCCCTTTCTCTTCTTACCCCCTCCCTCTCTCTTCTTACCCCCTCCCTCTCTCTTCTTACCCCCCTCCCTCCTCTCTTCTTACCCCCCTCTCTCTCTTTTTACTCCCCCTCCCTCTCTTCTTACCCCCTCCCTCTCTTCTTACCCCCCTCTTCTTACCCTTCCCTCCCCTCTTCTTACTCCCCCCTCTTCTTCCCCCCTCCCCTTTTTTCTTACCCCTCCCCCTCTTCTTACTCCCCCCTCTTCTTACCCTTCCCTCCCCCCTCTTCTTACTCCCCCCTCTTCTTACTCCCCCTCCCCCTCTTCTTACCCCCCTCCCTTCTTACTCCCCCCTCCCCCTCCTCTTACCCCCCTCCCTTCTTACTCCCCCCTCCCCTCTTCTTACCCCTTCTTACTCCCCCCTCCCCCTCTTCTTACCCCCTTCTTACCCCCTTCTTACTCCCTTCCCTCCCCCCTCTTCTTACTCCCCCCTCTTCTTACTCCCCCTCCCCCTCTTCTTACCCCCCTCCCTTCTTACTCCCCCCTCCCCCTCCTCTTACCCCCCCTCCCTTCTTACTCCCCCTCCCCCTCTTCTTACCCCTTCTTACTCCCCCCTCCCCCTCTTCTTACCCCCTTCTTACTCCCCCCTCTCTTCTTACTCCCCCCTCCTCTCTTCTTACCCCCTCCTCCTCTCTTCTTACCCCCTCTCTCTCTTCTTACTCCCCCCTCCCCCTCTTCTTACTCCCCCTTCCTCTTTTTACTCCCCCCTCCCCCTCTTCTTACTCCCCATTCCCTTCTTACTCCCCCCTCCCCCTCTTCTTACCCCTTCTTACTCCCCCCTCTCTACTTACTCCCCCCTCCTCTCTTCTTACCCCCCTCTCTCTCTTTTTACTCCCCCTCCCTCTCTTCTTACCCCCTCCCTCTCTTCTTACCCCCCTCCCTCTCTCTTCTTACCCCCCTTCCTCTCTCTTCTTACCCCCCGCCCTCTCTCTTCTTACCCCCCCTCCCTCTCTCTTCTTACCACCCCTCCCTCTCTCTTCTTACCACCCCTCCCTTTCTCTTCTTACCCCCTCCCTCTCTCTTCTTACCCCCCCTCCCTCTCTCTTCTTACCCCCCTCCCTCCTCTCTTCTTACCCCCCTCTCTCTCTTTTTACTCCCCCTCCCTCTCTTCTTACCCCCTCCCTCTCTTCTTACCCCCTCTTCTTACCCTTCCCTCCCCTCTTCTTACTCCCCCCTCTTCTTCCCCCCTCCCCTTTTTTCTTACCCCTCCCCCTCTTCTTACTCCCCCCTCTTCTTACCCTTCCCTCCCCCCTCTTCTTACTCCCCCCTCTTCTTACTCCCCCTCCCCCTCTTCTTACCCCCCTCCCTTCTTACTCCCCCCTCCCCCTCCTCTTACCCCCCTCCCTTCTTACTCCCCCCTCCCCTCTTCTTACCCCTTCTTACTCCCCCCTCCCCCTCTTCTTACCCCCTTCTTACCCCCTTCTTACTCCCTTCCCTCCCCCCTCTTCTTACTCCCCCCTCTTCTTACTCCCCCTCCCCCTCTTCTTACCCCCCTCCCTTCTTACTCCCCCCTCCCCCTCCTCTTACCCCCCCTCCCTTCTTACTCCCCCTCCCCCTCTTCTTACCCCTTCTTACTCCCCCCTCCCCCTCTTCTTACCCCCTTCTTACTCCCCCCTCTCTTCTTACTCCCCCCTCCTCTCTTCTTACCCCCTCCTCCTCTCTTCTTACCCCCTCTCTCTCTTCTTACTCCCCCCTCCCCCTCTTCTTACTCCCCCTTCCTCTTTTTACTCCCCCCTCCCCCTCTTCTTACTCCCCATTCCCTTCTTACTCCCCCCTCCCCCTCTTCTTACCCCTTCTTACTCCCCCCTCTCTACTTACTCCCCCCTCCTCTCTTCTTACCCCCCTCTCTCTCTTTTTACTCCCCCTCCCTCTCTTCTTACCCCCTCCCTCTCTTCTTACCCCCCTCCCTCTCTCTTCTTACCCCCCTTCCTCTCTCTTCTTACCCCCCGCCCTCTCTCTTCTTACCCCCCCTCCCTCTCTCTTCTTACCACCCCTCCCTCTCTCTTCTTACCACCCCTCCCTTTCTCTTCTTACCCCCTCCCTCTCTCTTCTTACCCCCCCTCCCTCTCTCTTCTTACCCCCCTCCCTCCTCTCTTCTTACCCCCCTCTCTCTCTTTTTACTCCCCCTCCCTCTCTTCTTACCCCCTTCTTACCCCCTTCTTACTCCCTTCCCTCCCCCCTCTTCTTACTCCCCCCTCTTCTTACTCCCCCTCCCCCTCTTCTTACCCCCCTCCCTTCTTACTCCCCCCTCCCCCTCCTCTTACCCCCCCTCCCTTCTTACTCCCCCTCCCCCTCTTCTTACCCCTTCTTACTCCCCCCTCCCCCTCTTCTTACCCCCTTCTTACTCCCCCCTCTCTTCTTACTCCCCCCTCCTCTCTTCTTACCCCCTCCTCCTCTCTTCTTACCCCCTCTCTCTCTTCTTACTCCCCCCTCCCCCTCTTCTTACTCCCCCTTCCTCTTTTTACTCCCCCCTCCCCCTCTTCTTACTCCCCATTCCCTTCTTACTCCCCCCTCCCCCTCTTCTTACCCCTTCTTACTCCCCCCTCTCTACTTACTCCCCCCTCCTCTCTTCTTACCCCCTCTCTCTCTTTTTACTCCCCCTCCCTCTCTTCTTACCCCCTCCCTCTCTTCTTACCCCCCTCCCTCTCTCTTCTTACCCCCCTTCCTCTCTCTTCTTACCCCCCGCCCTCTCTCTTCTTACCCCCCCTCCCTCTCTCTTCTTACCACCCCTCCCTCTCTCTTCTTACCACCCCTCCCTTTCTCTTCTTACCCCCTCCCTCTCTCTTCTTACCCCCCCTCCCTCTCTCTTCTTACCCCCCTCCCTCCTCTCTTCTTACCCCCCTCTCTCTCTTTTTACTCCCCCTCCCTCTCTTCTTACCCCCTCCCTCTCTTCTTACCCCCTCTTCTTACCCTTCCCTCCCCTCTTCTTACTCCCCCCTCTTCTTCCCCCCTCCCCTTTTTTCTTACCCCCTCCCCCTCTTCTTACTTCCCCCTCTTCTTACCCTTCCCTCCCCCCTCTTCTTACTCCCCCCTCTTCTTACTCCCCCTCCCCCTCTTCTTACCCCCCTCCCTTCTTACTCCCCCCTCCCCCTCCTCTTACCCCCCCTCCCTTCTTACTCCCCCTCCCCCTCTTCTTACCCCTTCTTACTCCCCCCTCCCCCTCTTCTTACCCCTTCTTACTCCCCCCTCCCCTCTTCTTACCCCTTCTTACTCCCCCCTCCCCCTCTTCTTACCCCCTTCTTACCCCCTTCTTACTCCCTTCCCTCCCCCCTCTTCTTACTCCCCCCTCTTCTTACTCCCCCTCCCCCTCTTCTTACCCCCCTCCCTTCTTACTCCCCCCTCCCCCTCCTCTTACCCCCCCTCCCTTCTTACTCCCCCTCCCCCTCTTCTTACCCCTTCTTACTCCCCCCTCCCCCTCTTCTTACCCCCTTCTTACTCCCCCCTCTCTTCTTACTCCCCGCTCCTCTCTTCTTACCCCCTCCTCCTCTCTTCTTACCCCCCTCTCTCTTCTTACTCCCCCCTCCCCCTCTTCTTACTCCCCCTTTCTCTTTTTACTCCCCCCTCCCCCTCTTCTTACTCCCCATTCCCTTCTTACTCCCCCCTCCCCCTCTTCTTACCCCTTCTTACTCCCCCCTCTCTACTTACTCCCCCCTCCTCTCTTCTTACCCCCTCTCTCTCTTTTTACTCCCCCTCCCTCTCTTCTTACCCCCTCCCTCTCTACTTACCCCCCTCCCTCTCTCTTCTTACCCCCCTTCCTCTCTCTTCTTACCCCCCGCCCTCTCTCTTCTTACCCCCCCTCCCTCTCTCTTCTTACCACCCCTCCCTCTCTCTTCTTACCACCCCTCCCTTTCTCTTCTTACCCCCTCCCTCTCTCTTCTTACCCCCCCTCTCTCGTCTTACCCCCCTCCCTCTCTCTTCTTAACCCCCCTCCCTCTCTCTTCTTACCCCCCCCTCCCTCTCTCTTCTTACCCCCTCCCTCTCTCTTCTTACCCCCCCTCCCTCTCTCTTCTTACCCCCTCCCTTTCTCTTCTTACCCCCTCCCTTTCTCTTCTTACCCCCTCCCTCTTTCTTCTTACCCCCCTCCCTCTTTCTTCTTACCCCCTCCCTTTCTTCTTACCCCCCCTCCCTTTCTCTTCTTACCCCCCCTTTCTCTTCTTACCCCCCTCTCTGTTCTTATCCCCCTCCCTCTCTGTTCTTACCCCCCCTCCCTCTCTGTTCTTAACCCCCCCTCTCTGTTCTTACCCCCTCCCCTGTAGCGTGGCCGAGCTGCTCTCCGGTCCGCGGTGCCCGGCCGGAGTGATAGGAAGGTGCACACTGAGTGTGCACCTTCCTGTCATTCCGGCCGGGTACAGGAAACAGAAACTCCTGTTCCGCGTGGAACAGGAGTTTCTGTTTCCTGTACCCGGCCAGACTGACAGTGTGCACCTTCCTATCACTCCGGCCGGGCACCGCGGACCGGAGAGCAGCACGGCCACGCTACAGGGGAGGGGAGGTGAGAAGCTGCAGCAGCCTGAGGCTCTTAAGAGAGCGCTCAGGCGGCTGCAGCATTTAAAGGGGCGGCCGGCCCCCTCAAAGTGTGCCGCCGGGCTCCCTGATGGCGGGCCCCCTTCCCGGCCGGGCCCTCGGACCATGTCCGAAGTGCCCGACCGGTCAGTCCGCCCCTGGACGTGGTGGATTATGTGCAGGCTTGTCGTGTCTGTACACAGTGTAAGTCGCCTAATGTTAAACCCCGGGGACTTCTAATGCCCCTATCTGTACCCAAGAAACCCTGGACCCACTTATCCATGGATTTTATTGTGGATCTTCCTTCCTCTGATGGACAGACAGTAATTTTGACCGTGACAGATAGGTTCTCTAAAATGGCGCACTTTATTCCGCTTAAGAAACTTCCTTCTGCGGTTCAGTTGGCTCAGGTGTTTGCCAAAGAGGTGTTCCGGTTGCATGGTATACCACTGCATATCGTTTCCGACAGGGGTTCTCAATTAGTCTCTCGGTTTTGGAAGGGCTTTTGTGCTGAGATGGGGATCTCCTTGTCGTTTACGTCCTCCTATCATCCACAATCTAATGGAGCTGCTGAACTGGCTAATCAGTCTGTGGAGTTGTATTTACGCTGCTTCACGAATGCACACCAAGACAACTGGTCTCATCTTCTTCCCTGGGCTGAATTCGCCAGGAATACTGTGACTCATTCGTCTACTGGCTTAAGTCCTTTTATGGTTGCTTATGGGTTCCAACCCTCTGTCCTTCCTGGTGTATTCTCCGAAAAGGGAATGCCCACTTTGGACGAGCACCTCGCCTCCTTACGGAAGATGTGGGATCAGGTCCATGTTGCTCTCTCTCGTGCAGTGGTTGCTCAGAAGAGATTCGCTGATCGCCGTGGGTGTGCGGCTCCTTCTTATGCTCCCGGTGATAAGGTTTGGTTGTCCTCTAGGAATCTCCACCTCAGGGTTCCCTCGATGAAATTTGCGCCCAGGTTCCTTGGCCCCTATAGGGTATTGCGTAGGGTGAATCCCGTGTCCTACTCCCTGGCCTTGCCTCCTTCCATGCGTATACCTAACACATTTCACACCTCCCTTTTGAAGCCTTTGCTCTGTAATCGGTTCTCTGGTCCTCTCAGGCGACCCGATTCCCTCTGCGCGGTCTCTAGTGATGTGTACGAGGTGGCTGCTCTCCTCGATTCTCGTTTTTCTCGGGGTCGGTTGCAGTATCTGGTGGATTGGAAGGGTTACGGTCCTGAGGAGCGGTCTTGTGTTTCTGTCTCTGATTTGCACGCACCCTCTTTGGTCCGCTCCTTTCATGCACGGTTTCCTTTGAAGCCTTCGGCTTCCCGCCCTCCGGGCGTTCCTCGAGGGGGGGGGTTAATGTCAGGGTCCCGCGGGCGGCTGTGAGGGGAGGCTGCAAGCCGCTCGCAGCACTCCCCTTTGGTTCTTCGCCGCCCGCGGTCTCCCCTTCCTATGACCGTGGGTGAGCGGCGTCCTCACAGCCTCAGACGCCTCTCGCATCCTCCTTCTCGTCTCCCGGCGGCAGCGTGTATAACGCTGCACGCTGGGAGACCGCGCATTTATGCAAACGCCGGGGTCAGCCATGTGACCCGGCGTTAAAGTCACAGTATGACAATCACAGTGGGAGGTATAGATATCTCTCACGTGTGATTGTCAATTCTGATTGGAAGTTATCCAATCATAATTAACCACAGGGTTTAAATACTTACCTTTCCTGTCCCTCAGTGCCCTGTTGTGGTCTTTGGTTACCTGTATTGCTGTTTGCTTGTGTTTCTCTCTGGTTACTGATTATTTGGCTTGTTCCTCCGACTCTCCTGTATTCTCCATCCCTTTGACCTTGGCTTGTTTCACGTTCTCCTGTTTTCTGGCTCCCCTTACTCGGCTTGTCTCCTGACTATTCTTGGTGTGCTTAACCCGGCCATTCTAAGGACCGGTACTGCACCTTTTCCTCTCTGTCACCTGTTAGCGTGTTAGGTTCCCCTAATCGTGACACGGTCAAAATAATCTCTATTTATATTTTTCCCATATATGGGTCACTTCTTGTAAATATATGATCTTCATTTAGGGACTGTCCCCTAGCCATCAGTCATATTATTTATTTGTTTATTCCCTCCCCCAATTCAGAATCATGGAACAAAGCAAAATGCTCATTCATGATTGAGATACATTTCAGCTTGGAGTTAGGAATTTGAACAGTTACCTATCCGACCCAAATTTAGACAAATTGCAGCTCGTAACAAAACAAATCTCCGAGTCTATTGATATTAAAAGTTTTATACTAGTACTGCAAGAACTAGAAAGCAATTAATAGTAAATGAATGCTGTTACATAATGTATTTTAGTATTGTGATTTATGGCAGAGGCTCTCACAACTAAATATATTTAATTATTCTTATTATTTTTCCAGCATCTTATTTTTTTTTCAGATCTACAAGTCAGGATGTATTCTTTCTAACTTTTGCATAGCCAAATAGCTAAGTGGAAGTCAATTGTGGGCTGTGATAGCTAAAAAAAAAAAAAAAAGAATATTCAGGAGAATAAGGAACCATAGCTATTAAATGAAGTAAATTCCTGTTTAACATTTAATGTAGTGGCTATGTTGCCAAGAATCTCAGGGCATTTTATTTGTCAAAGTGTTTTGTAGATCTCCTTGCATCACCACCAGACCCACACTTTTTTCAAACTGAGACCTGCAAGGTCTGCTTGCCTCCTTCCATGTTTCTTTATGCCAAGGCTGAAGCGGGGATCTCTTCTGTTGTCTTCAACTGGCGACTGGTTGTGAATTCATGAATAAAATGTAATAAATCCAATCTGAAACACAGACACTTCACCTTACAATAAAACTGTTAGATCTTTGAGTTCCCAAGTGATATCCCTACTATACTGATGGATATAGCTAGATACCTACTATACATAACACTCATTTAGTATGTCATCGGTTTATAGAGAACATATACATCATACACACAATAAACCTATAACATGGGGTTTATTTACAAAACGGTGACAGTGAAATTACAAAATGTTAGCTATTACAACCAAGTTGGATGAAATAGTAGATTAATCTACTTTCCTTCTTGACTTTTTTTGCCTAAATTTTGCTTTCTAAAGCTCAATATTCATTATAAAACATGCATCCTAACATTGGAAGGTATAAAATCTGGACTAGTAGGTAGGCCTTCAGGTGGCATCACCAGTGTTTCAACTTGGTCACTGATGATGACCATAGTTGGTGGGTCTGCCAACGTAGGGGTTTGTTGGGCTTCCGCCAAGCAAACCAGGCTGAGTGGCAGCCTCCCGGCTGGCCCCAACATACAAGACTAAGAGAGTGCTTTTGAAGTGTTCTCTGCATGGATCTAGTTCCTGCCACACAGCATGCGTGCATCTAATGATGCATTCGAGCTGTGCTCCCTGGATGTGGGACACCATGAAACTAAATCAGGATAGTTGACAGGACCCCAAAAGAGGGACTGTTCTGCCAAATGGACAGTTGGAGAGCTGGTGAACTTCAAACATGGCCATTATTCTCCAAGCTTGTCTTCGCAGAGTAGATGCTTTCATAATGCATCTTCCATGTTTGCATACACTAAATATTACATTAAATGCATGCACTTTAACCTCCATGCTTATATACATTCATCATTTTAAACATGCATATGTAGTCTAATAGTCTAATAGTTTAAATATTGGCATACATGCCTACATGTATAGGATATCCTCCATGCTTACATACACTCTCTATGTTCTTGTTGTAATACCTATTGTCATGTTGCCCTCTGTTTGATGTTAGTGCTCAGTAAACTAAAAGGAACACTACAAGCACCATAACCATTGACGGCTGACGGCTCCACTCCTAAGCGAAGACCTACAATGCAGGGCTAGTTCATTGGCTGAGAGTGTCAGCTGATCGCTCTCAGCCAAGGAGCTAAGCCCTGAACCACTGTGCTTAGCTAAGATAGAGAGCTCTTTGCAGGCATCAGGTAAAACACAGTCCTGGTGGCGTCATTTCTGTTACTGGGGCTAAGGCATACTTAGGTAATTGGCACCTGGGGAAAACTATTTGTTGTCACCCTCCACCAAATTGTCTCTTAGAGCCCCCTTGTGCCCCAAACCTCTCTACTGTGTCTCCTATCTCCCCTCTTGAGTCCCTCTCCCCATTTGTCACTTATCCCTCTCATGCATCTTATGCTCTTCTTGTGGCTGTTATCAGGGCCACACTGGGAATACAAAGGAGTCACAAGCTCACTACAGACAAGCTCACTGACACACACAACCTCACTACAGACAACATCACTGACACCCACAAGCTCACTACAGACAAGCTTACTAGCACACACAACCTCACTAGAGACAAGCTCACTGATACACACAACCTTACAACAGACAACCTAACTGACACCCACAAGCTCACTACAGACAACCTCACTGACACCCAGAAGCTCACTACAGACAAGCTCACTGACATCCACAAGCTCACCACAAATAAGCTCAGTGACACATACACACAAGCTCACCACAAATAAGCTCAGTGACACACACACACAAGCTCACTACAGACAAGCTTACTGACACACACAAGCTCACTTACACCCACAAGCTCACTACAGGCAAGCTCACTGACACACACACGCTCACTACAGACAAACTCCTTGACTAACACACAGACATACCCACAAGCTCACTGACACCCATAAGCTCACTACAGACAAGCTAAATGACACCCAAAAGCTCACTACAGTCAAGCTCACTGACACCCACAAGCTCACTGACAGACACACACACACAAGTACCTGTCTGTCACTGGCAGTGGAGACTCTCAGGGCAGTGAGGTTTCACCATGCAAGAGATTTTCTCATCCTGTGTAAAAGGTCAGGAAGGGGATCTCCAGTGCCGGGGTTGGCTCCTGTGGTCATGCAAAGCTGGAACCTGCAAAAGGGGATTTGTGAGAGAGACTGTCACTCCTTCCTGCTGCTAACCAGCTACAGACTGTGCTGGTGTATGAGCTACTAGCAACCACAATGCAGTCGCTTAATTATGTGCAAGAGCCACCTACACATGCAAAAAATAAATTTTATAGAGGTTTCCTGTAATGTGCTGCACTGCCTGGCCCCAGATGCCGTGGCCCACTAGGAAATTTCCCGGTATCCCGGTGGGCCAGACCGGCCCTGCCTCTTATGACACCAGTGTGTCTATTACTCCCATTATATCTCCCTTTCATCATTTATGCACCCTTGTGTCTCACACTTCCCCTTGTGTCTCTCACCCTACCCTTTCTTGAGTCTCCTATCACCCTCCATGTCTCATACCCCCTACCGTGTTTCCTATCTCCCCTTTTTGGCATTAATTCCCCCCTTGTATCTCTCCTACCCCGATTCTTGTGTTTCTAACCTGCCATGTAGTGTATCCTTCTCCCCCTTGTGTCTTCAACTCCCAATTCTTGTGTATCTTACACTTCATAGAGAGTTTTTTTCTCAATGTGTTTTTTTACCCCCACCCCCTTCTTGTGTCTCTTATTTTTCTTAATGTGGCTTCATTGGCTGCAGTAGATGAGCTGCATTTTCCTCTAACTGAACTGAGAAAGCACATCTTGGCATGCTGTGAGCATCATATCCCTGCCCCAGCGTGCCAAGATCTGCTTTCTCAGACTTGGTAGAGGAGGACAAAGCTACTCCGTGGACCGCAAGGCCGTGCTGCACAGAATTACAGGCAGGATGGGGCTGCTCTGTGTAACTCCTTCAGCCTGTCACCCAGGGCAGACCACCACCCACTTACTATGCTAATACACTGGGTATTCCCCCCCGGTAGAACAATGAGGTGTGTGGACCTGATGGAGTCTCCCTGCAAGCCCCCTTCAGCTTGAACCAAGGCAAAAAAAAAAAACAAGCATGTTCTCCAAAAACAACATTATTCATAGTAAAAAGACCTGAGGAGATTAGTTATTGGGATGTATTTAGTTTTAATTTCCTGTCCTTTACAGCCAAGCGGGTGGAGCTTATCCTATGGCGATGCTACCATGGATTACACAGGAATATATACTTTTGTGTGGAAGTTTTGTTTTCTGTGATGACTATGAAACTTAGAAGACAAACATACCATACTCTAAAAACATTCCATGTTGAAATTGTATTTTATTACTTGTAGTTTGTGACTTGTAACTTCCAAAAACTGAACAACTGAAGTGCTTTATGGATCTGGAGCGTTCCTTTAAATCTATTGAGAACACTGTGTCTGAGCTATAAAGCTCAGCTACTGTATTTCTCTCACTGGAACTAGAAATTGTGAGAGACCCCCAGAAAATTATATTATTTTATTAATTATATATTGGGGGACCTGCCTGACAACCCAAGCAGAAAGTCCAGCGAATTTAATTTGCAAGCCCTGTATCTGACCTGTATTTTTTCAAAAACCAATAAAATCTGTACATGGGTGTACTGTTGTACTTGTGCAAGATCGCTGAACACAAATATGAGTGTTTTAGAGCAGTAAAAAGTCTAATGATGATTTGTGTGAAAAATGCTAAAAAATAAACTTTATATATATGAAAACTTACTACAGGGAGTGCAGAATTATTAGGCAAATTAGTATTTTGACCACATCATCCTCTTTATGCATGTTGTCTTACTCCAAGCTGTATAGGCTCGAAAGCCTACTACCAATTAAGCATATTAGGTGATGTGCATCTCTGTAATGAGAAGGGGTGTGGTCTAATGACATCAACACCCTATATCAGGTGTGCATAATTATTAGGCAACTTCCTTTCCTTTGGCAAAATGGGTCAAAAGAAGGACTTGACAGGCTCAGAAAAGTCAAAAATAGTGAGATATCTTGCAGAGGGATGCAGCACTCTTAAAATTGCAAAGCTTCTGAAGCGTGATCATCGAACAATCAAGCGTTTCATTCAAAATAGTCAACAGGGTCGCAAGAAGCGTGTGGAGAAACCAAGGCGCAAAATAACTGCCCATGAACTGAGAAAAGTCAAGCGTGCAGCTGCCAAGATGCCACTTGCCACCAGTTTGGCCATATTTCAGAGCTGCAACATCACTGGAGTGCCCAAAAGCACAAGGTGTGCAATACTCAGAGACATGGCCAAGGTAAGAAAGGCTGAAAGACGACCACCACTGAACAAGACACACAAGCTGAAACGTCAAGACTGGGCCAATAAATATCTCAAGACTGATTTTTCTAAGGTTTTATGGACTGATGAAATGAGAGTGAGTCTTGATGGGCCAGATGGATGGGCCCGTGGCTGGATTGGTAAAGGGCTGAGAGCTCCAGTCCGACTCAGACGCCAGCAAGGTGGAGGTGGAGTACTGGTTTGGGCTGGTATCATCAAAGATGAGCTTGTGGGGCCTTTTCGGGTTGAGGATGGAGTCAAGCTCAACTCCCAGTCCTACTGCCAGTTTCTGGAAGACACCTTCTTCAAGCAGTGGTACAGGAAGAAGTCTGCATCCTTCAAGAAAAACATGATTTTCATGCAGGACAATGCTCCATCACACGCGTCCAAGTACTCCACAGCGTGGCTGGCAAGAAAGGGTATAAAAGAAGAAAATCTAATGACATGGCCTCCTTGTTCACCTGATCTGAACCCCATTGAGAACCTGTGGTCCATCATCAAATGTGAGATTTACAAGGAGGGAAAACAGTACACCTCTCTGAACAGTGTCTGGGAGGCTGTGGTTGCTGCTGCACGAAATGTTGATGGTGAACAGATCAAAACACTGACTGAATCCATGGATGGCAGGCTTTTGAGTGTCCTTGCAAAGAAAGGTGGCTATATTGGTCACTGATTTGTTTTTGTTATGTTTTTGAATGTCAGAAATGTATATTTGTGAATGTTGAGATGTTATATTGGTTTCACTGGTAAAAATAAATAATTGAAATGGGTATATATTTGTTTTTTTTTAAGTTGCCTAATAATTATGCACAGTAATAGTCACCTGCACACACAGATATCCCCCTAAAATAGCTATAACTAAAAACAAACTAAAAACTACTTCCAAAAATATTCAGCTTTGATATTAATGAGTTTTTTGGGTTCATTGAGAACATGGTTGTTGTTCAATAATAAAATTAATCCTCAAAAATACAACTTGCCTAATAATTCTGCACTCCCTGTATAGCTAGGGTTTGTGACTAAGTAGCTACCTTAAAAGACTGAACATGTCCCATTTTGAATACCCTAGATCAGGGATAGGCAACCTTCGGCACTCCAGAGCACTCCAGATGTTGTGGACTAAATTACCCATAATGCTCTTACACCCATATTGCTAGCAAAGCATCATGGGAGGTGTAGTCCAAAACATCTGGAGTGCCGAAGGTTGCCTATGCCTGCCCTAGATTATCTACTTTTGAAAATGGTATGCCATGATGGGGGTAATTTTCATTCCTGGGCTGCTATACGGTTTCGAAGAAAACATAACCAATCTGTCAACCGTTCATCCGATGCCACAAGCATGCCTCAACTGGGAACCGGTACTGCAGTTTTCCATGAGGTGCCCGGTGTCACTGCTCCAGTATCCTCTTGGATTTAAGATACCTGTCAGATCACGGAGATTTATAAAGCATCGTTCCAGCCCCTCTGCTTCCCATGCCAGCCTGACTGACGAGCCGATGCCTGGTAGCAGCTGGACCCTCCAGCTCCTGTTGCAGAGTTGGCTTCTCAATGGTTCTCCATTTTGCACGTAGATTCCCCATGGTGTGGACGGCTGATGGGCGTTGTGTCCATCGTGGCTCTCAGCCCAGAAAGGTAGCATTGCGCCGGGACGCTGGCGGGGGCCTTCTCTGCTAAAGGTAAGGTGAGTAACTGTGCTTCCCAACGGGACTCCAATCAACTCCAGAAAGCTACACAAACCGCATCAAGTGTTGCTTGGAATCTGACTACCCATTCGCCCGTGGGGAGATTCGTCGTTGTGGTGGCCATTTTAACTGCGCAACACGGTTTTGCAGAATTAGTCAGCACAAGTTGTAGCAATTAACAGTGGTTGGGAACCAGGATAACCCCAACCGATCCAGAGGAGGGGCCAAGTGAGGCAGGCAATTCACGCTTTGTATTCGCTAGCAGTCCTAGACTGGGAGATCGGCCGTTTCTCCCCTCTAGGGACCACTTCAGACTTGTAATCCGCGATATAGTTTTGAAACATATATATCTGGAAGTGAGGCTCCAAACAGGCACATCAATGTTCCATTGCATACAGGATTAGGTTAGAAAGTGTTTAGGAGTTGTTTGAAAAGTTAATCCCACTTCAAAAGTTGATTTTGCAGTTTTTTTTGTGAAAAGCTTGCAATCAGCATGTCTGGCTGCCATGCTGGTCAGGCCCCGCCCCCCAACATTAATCTTTTTTAGCACACATTTATTTTAGATTTTATGAATATTAAATTACGTTTCATATATAAAAATTTGATGTGAAATTAAATGAATAGCGCTTTTCTCCTTAAAGGGACACTATAGTTACCAGAACAACTACAACTTACTGTATTTGTAAGTATAATCCTTTCCTTCAGGCTTTTTGCAATTTACACTGTTTTTTCAGACAAAATGCCGTGTTTATATTACAGTCTAGTGATAACTGCACTGGCCCCTCCTCAGATGGCTACCAGAGGTGTTTCATGGGGCAGTGTCTCCACCCTCTGCATGCAGACAGTGAACTTTCCTGATAGAGATGAATTGATTCAATGCATCTCTATGAGGAGATGCTGATTGTAAGGGCTGTGTTTGACTTGTGCTGGCTCTCCCTCTGATCTGCCTCCTTGACAATCTCAGACAATCCTATGGGAAAGCATTGTGATTGGCTCACAGAATCACTTCTGATGATGTCAACTGTAAGCAGGCAGTTCAGGGGCAGAGGCAGAAGCTGCACACTTTAATACAAGTAAAATTTTACTATATTTAGGGAGGCAGGGGATGCTGGATTGTGGTTTTAACACCGCAATGCCAGGTATACATGTTTGTGTTCCTGACCCTATGGTGTTCCTTTAACTAAACAATACATAATAAGTGTAGATGCACTTAATATAAAATTATGGTTGAGAGAGACATAGCTCAAATTCTAGATTTTGTTTTAGTTCAGAACTTGGACAATTGTCTTCGTCCTTAAGGTGTTATTACCACAAATTTTAAGGATGAAAAATGGTGAACAAATGGCACCAAAATAAAGCTCAAATATATCGTGTTTGAGTCCTCATGTTGCCAGCATTTACAAACGGCATAATTTAATTATGTGGGCTACTAAATTGCCACAAATGCACCACAGACATTTTTAAATTGCAATTATAAGATAAAAAGAACTTTACTGGGCAGGTTATAAATTCAGCCTTGTATTTTCACAAAAACTTGGATTTGCAAAGGAAGTCGATATAGCTGAGAACAATTTTGTGATATTTATTATAATAGTATGTTTACAAAATAAACCACTACATCGCAATGAGCATGTAAAACAAAACAAAAATGAAATTAATACCATACACTTTGATAGAAATTGGTTGTAAAAGGTTTTTGCTTTAAAACATTTGGTTTCAGGGGTAGATTTAGCTGAGCACAGCTTTTATTACAGTAGCACATATAAAGTTTACAAAATAAACTGATATATTGTAATATGCATGTACAAAAATTTGAAAATAAAATTATACCATAAACTTTGAAAGAAATTGGTGCCATAATGTCGGTACAGTAATACTCAAAATATACCATATGACATACCCTATGAGGTCTACCTTCACAAAGGCAGGTAATTAGCATTTATGGGCTAATTTGTAATTGTCGAACTGCTACAATGTCCCAAAATTCTAACTGTCAAAACTGAAATCGTCAGGTCTTTTATATGACATTGCACCTTTACAAGATGATGCCACAGGCATGACTGCTGACTCCTTTGATCACCAAATCCTGTTACCCTATCATTCCCAATAAGTAACGCAATACCATGTTAGTGGCTAAGGGCAACGGCCACAGCTTTATTTAAACCAGCAAATACTGTCAGCTGCTGGTTTTACCCAGCAGACAGGTACACTTTAAACTTCTTCCAGAGCCTCTTCAGTCTGTTACTCGTTGTAATGGCACTCTGGGTATAAGAAGGGGTTAACGCCGTCAAAGATGTTCTTTCCCCCAAGTGTGAAGTCTGCTACCGAATAATCCCAAGCGCTGAATAGAAACCTTGAAGAAATATCCCCCCCCAAGCACGAGACGAGGCTCTGTGTTGAGGGTCAAAACAAAGACTGCTTTAATGAGTGCCACAGGCTGGCTTTTATGCAGGTCCTCCAGCAAGGGACACTCCCATAGGGACCTTGTGGAAGACTGGAAAACAGTTACAGTAACCAATCACATTTACAGTATAAAGTGAAACACTCCCACACAAACAGTAGAGTCCCTCCTCTCTTTCCTGGAGATAATTGGGTTAAGAGGCTGTAGTAAAGTTAATTATCTCCAGGTAGAGAGAATATTCCCAAGTTATACTTATAACAAGAACACATTAAAATACATAACTCATATTCTTTATAATGGATATGTTCAACATATCCACAGATAGCTTGGATCTGAGCGCTCAATATGTCCGAAAAGCGCTCAGATCCCACAAACACAGTCAGATCGCCATGGGATTTAAGTCTTTTCACGAACCGTTGGGCATAATCTGTCCAGAATCAGCTCTATGAGTTTTAGTCCCCAGGGTCAGTCTGATTCGTGAGGTTAGAAGTAACGAACACCGCCGCGTTCGTGTTAATCCAAACAAAAGAATGGAAGTCTGGACGTCCCAGCGGTGTTCGGGTGAAACTGTGGCCGAAAATAGATTCATGCGGTCGATGACCAAACACCGCTGGGCGTTTGGAATTTAAAATGGCCGCCACCACGTGTTCGTTCATACGAACGACGACCACCCAGCCGACCATTCGGGAGATGGAAGTGGCTGCGGTTAACCACAGTGTTAAAGAGGTCAAAAAGGTTAACAAGCAGCACATTTCCCTGCTGGGTGGCCCGCAGTTCGGTAGTTTGTTCGTTTGTTTCAGTGAATGCAAACCTGGGAAATAGATGAACACACGTGGACTCATTAAGTAACAGACGAAGCCAATCTTTAAGTTAAAATCCAGTGTCAGGGAGGTTTGTCACACTCGTCATCAACCAAATTCAGGCTGCGACTCCACAAGCCCATCCGAGCATTATTTTATTTACCAAACTTGCTGGCACAGGAAACCCACAGCTGTGACAAAAAAAAACAAAATACACACTACACAAAAAATAGAACATTCGGGGAGGGTGGTAAGCCACTGCCAGGCTCCCTCAGCCGTGTTCACCAGTAGTCTGGTAATATTCCCAAAATTCCCTGCTTCCAGCTGTAAAACCAACGGTATCCATTTGGTTGCTATGCCAATCCCTCATGGCAGCAGTCATGCTCCCCCCCCTCCCTATTTGCTCCTGGGCTTGGCCTTACTTTGGGGGTATTTTATTCAGAGTTTGCAGAGCATGATTTGGGGGGTTTGATCATAGCGGCACATATTGTCAGGATTACAAGTTGATACAGCAAGCAGTACTGTGTCACACCTAAGACTAAACATAACGTATAACCGGACCTTAGAATGGCCGGACTTAACGGCTCCAAGAATAGTCAAAATACGTGCCGAGGTCAGGGACACAGAATCAGACACAAACATGAGGGAAAGCCAAAAGTCAAGGATACCAGATATCAGGGAAGTCAAAACAAAGCCAAATTCAAATACCAGAAAATCAAGATCAGGAACGCACTCTCCATAGGCATAAAAGCACGACAGGGCAATGAGCCAGAGGAGAATTGGGTTTAAACACCCCTCCTGTAGATCCGATTGGCTGTAACTGGCCTTTGACCCCAAAGGCAATTACCAGGTTTCCATGTACACGATTGCTGCTCAGCACAAACCCTCTTGTGGATTTGATTGGCCATGACCGGCCTTTGACCCCAAAAGTAATTACCAGGTTTCCATGTGCATGATTGCTGCTCGGCACAATGGTTCCTGTCAGGACGGAAATGTTGCTCGGCACAACTTTCCCTGTCAGGACAGTAAATGCCATTAACCACATTTTTATGTGCGGATGAATATGTAACACATATCAGATTTATATATATGTCATATCAAGTTGAACACACACATAGCAAAAATGACAAAATTGGTTGTGTCCTTATATGCAAGAAAGCACCTGAAACTGTGTCCTTGAACCAGTCTAGCCACCATAATAACTTAATCTAAATATGGTGTCTAGAGATCCCAGGTGCTTTCTTATCCTAAGGGGTTAAACTGTTCTCAAAGCCAATCAGTAGCTCCCCATTCATAAAAAAACAAGTTTTTTATGAACAGGTAGCTTACTGTTGAACCACTCTGGTCAATTAGCAGCACCCAGTGATGGGGGATACAGGGAGAGGGGTGATAGGGAGGGGGATACTGGGAGGGAGGGGGCAATGGTGGTGTGGGAGGGAGTATACTGGGAGGGGGTGATAGGGAGGGTGTATACTAGTGGAGGATAATGGGAGGGGGGATACTGGGAGGGAGGGGGTATTGGTGGTGTGGGAGGGGGTATACTGGAGGGGGGTGATAGTGAGGGGCGATACTGGGAGGGGGGTGATAGGGAGGGGAGATACTGGGAGGGAGGGGGTAATGGTGGTGTGGGAGAGAGTATACTGGGAGGGGGGTGATAGTGAGGGGGGATACTCGGAGGGTGGTGATAGGGAGGGGGGATCCTGGGAGGAGGGTGATAAGGAGGGGGGATACTGGGAGGGTGTAATGGTGTGGGAGGGAGTATACTGTGAGGGGGTGAAAGTGAGGGGGATACTGGGAGGGAGGGGGTGAGATTAAATATCTTATTTCCCTGGTAGTCCAGTGTCCTTCATTCCCTGGCAGTCCATTGGGCTCCCTGGCGGTCCGGTGGGCAGGATATCCGGTCTGCAGCTTTGCAGTGTGCAGAGCTGCAGACCACGTCAGAGTGTTGCCGTGGTAACCTGCAGCAACACTCTGATTTGCCAGATCTTGTGAGACACATGGTCTGCAGCAGCTCTGCACACTGCGGAGCTGCAGACCGGTGACTGCGATGGACGCTCTCCTCCCGGCAGACTGGAGGGATCTCGCACCCGGCGACATACAGAGCAAGCCGCCGGGCCCCTTCCTGGTGTCGGGTCCTCGGTCACTGAACGAGGACCTGACACAGTCTGCCCTAAGGGGGATTAGGCGGCCATGAGGCCCCCGACAGAGCAAGGCCTTAGGTGGCTGCCTAAACCGCCTAATTAAGAGAGCCACCCCTGATTAGGAACACTCACATGTTTCAGCCTATGGCCTATGGAACACTCACATGTTTCAGTACTAAATAAGCTAGCTCTGGGTCTCAAGGATTCAGGGTTTGTTGAGGTTATCACTCCCCTCTGATAGGTGTAACACAAGGATATGTTTCCTTATCAGATGGTCTTAGGGTATAATCTCTGAAGAGAAAGGATATGTAGTGTAGTATTGTATTAAACTTAAAAATATATCAGAGTAGAAATATACTCACAAGCAAAGAGCCTATTCAATGGCTCAGTAGATAAACATTATATGGATAAGGTCAATACCACTTCTCCCCCACCTTCCCACTATATACAGAAACAAGTAACCCACGTGGACATTGTGTTAACTATATAACATTTTAGAATAACACATAATAATTTTATATTTTCAATTCATGAAGTCAAATTCTTTCATTTCATTGTACATTTGAGATTATCTGTTTTTCAACATGCTATGGCATTGCCCGCATCCATAAAAAACTACATTTTGAGTTAAGAAAGTTGCATCTTTATCATTACTTGGCTTGTTACTGATTCACTCTTGATGTTTCTCACACCTCTATAAATGAAGACAGATTGGTTTGGTAATATTGGTTTAAGATCGGGTATTGTAGAAGAATAGGCCAATGTTTGTAAATAACACCTCTAATTTGTTTATTGTCCTTACTATAGTTGCGAATAAAAGGGACCTCTTCTATCGTTTAATCTTTTTGGTATAATAATTTTTTTTTCTGTCTTTCCCCTTAATGTCCATTCTAGCTAACTCACATTGCTTTTTATTGTAACTTTTCTCAATAAAATCTTATTTTGTTTTTAAATATTGTTCCTCAAAGGTTTCCTTAGTTGTACAATTCCTAGAAATTCTTAAAAACTGTCCTTTAGGTGCATTTTTTAACCAAGTGGAGAAATGGCAACTCACTCTTTCTATAAAACTATTAGCATCTACTGATTTAAAATAATTTGGCTTTTTAGTAGTGCTTTCTTCTATAAAAAAAATAAAATATAGATCTAAAACAAAATATATATATAGTCCACAGGTATTGTCGCGTTTACATAGATTGATACGGAGCACAACTGCAGATTTCTTAGGACTTAAATTGATGATTAGGAAAATTAGAGAATAATAAAGGAATTGTATTTTTTAATATAGGAAAATACAGGTACTGTATCTTTAATTACTTCGCTGTTGGTTTTAGTTGGAGTAAGCAGCTTCCTATATACATGCAATCTAGCACATTGGTGTTTGCAAGTTTTAGGGAAATGTAGAAAGCTATAATTGAAGTTGTAACAAGAGAGATTCGTTTTGGGGTTAGAGATAGCAGGCTAGGGAGCAGCTGGTGCCTGAATGCTTAACGGACTTGAGAGCAGGCTGTAGCAGAAATGCTTGGAAAACTTGAGAGCAGGGGCGGACTGACCGGTCGGGCACTTCGGACATGGTCCGAGGGCCCGGCCGGGTAGGGGGGCCCGCCATCAGGGGGCCCGGCCGCCCCTTTAAATGCTGCAGCCGCCTGAGCGCTCTCTTAAGAGCGCTCAGGCGGCTGCAGCTTCTCACCTCCCCTCCCCGTAGCGTGGCCGAGCTGCTCTGCGTCCGCGGTGCCGGCCGGAGTGATAGGAAGGTGCACACACACTGAGTGTGCACCTTCCTGTCAGTCCGGCCGGGTACAGGAAACAGAAACTCCTGTTCCGCGCGGAACAGGAGTTTCTGTTTCCTGTACCCGGCCGGACTGACAGGAAGGTGCACACTCAGTGTGTGCACCTTCCTATCAATCCGGCCGGCACCGCGGACGCAGAGCAGCTCGGCCACGCTACGGGGAGGGGGTAAAAAGAGAGAGGGGGGGGGAGTTAAAAGAGAGAGAGGGGGGGGCTAAAAGAGAGAGGGAGGGGGGGTTAAAAGAGAGAGGGAGGGGGGGTTAAAAGAGAGAGGGAGGGGGGGTTAAAAGAGAGAGGGGGTTAAAAGAGAGAGGGAGGGGGGTTAAAAGAGAGAGGGAGGGGGGGAGTTAAAAGAGAGAGGGGGGGTTAAAAGAGAGAGGGAGGGGGGTTAAAAGAGAGAGGGAGGGGGGGTTAAAAGAGAGAGGGGGTTAAAAGAGAGAGGGAGGGGAGGTTAAAAGAGAGAGGGGGTTGTTAAAAGAGAGAGGGAGGGGGGTAAAAAGAGAGAGGGAGGGGGGTAAAAAAGAGAGGGGGGAGTAGGGGGGTAAAAAGAGAGAGGGAGGGGGGTAAGAGGAGGGAGGGGGGTAAGAAGAGAGGGGGGTAAGAAGAGGGAGGGAGTAAGAAGAGGGAGGGGGTAAGAAGAGAGAGAGGGGGTAAGAAGGGAGGGGGGAGTAAGAAGGGGGTAAGAAGAGGGGGAGGGGGGAGTAAAAGAGGAAGGGGGGGAGTAAGAAGAGGGGGAGGGGAGAGTAAGAAGAGGGGGTAAGAAGAGGGGAGAGTAAGAAGAGAGGGGGGGAGTAAAGGGGGTAAGAAGAGGGGAGGGGGGAGTAAAAAGAGGAAGGGGGAGTAAGAAGAGGGGGGAGGGGGGTAAGAAGAGCGGGGAGGGGTAAGAAGAGGGGGAGGGGGGAGTAAGAGGAGGGCAATTGCCCCCTCCCCTGTCCGCAGGCACCGTGCGGGCAGCCGGCAGGGGAGGGAGGAAGAGAGGACCCGGGAGCTCAGCCTGCAGCTCCTCTGGGTCCTTCTTGCGCGAGCACAGATCACGGCTCTTGCGAGAGTAAACTCTAGCCCTGGAGCTACGGGCTAGAGTTCACTCTCAACACTGTGACCACCAGGTATTCCTGGTGGTCGCAGTGGTGAGAGTGAACTTTAGCCCCATAAACACACTGCCCCCACACACACCATACACATTCACACACTGCCCCCCATACACACCATACACATTTACACACATTGCCTCACACACACACACATACACTGCCCACCCATACACACACAGCCCCCCATACTAACATTGCCACACACATACACAGCCCCCTCGTACACACATTGCCCCACACACCCTACACATTCACACACTACACCCCCTCACACACACTGCACCCCTTACACATTGCACCACTGCTCCTATACCCTACTACAGCCTCATATCCCAGCAGACCCCAGGTAAGTTGTCAAACTGTTCTTAAACGGTTTGACTACTTACTCTGGGAGGGGGGCCCGGCCCTCCTGGCACCATAACGACTACACAGAGTAGTAGTGGTTATTGTGCATGGATCATTTCTTTAAATAATCTACGAGTGCCCCAGTAGCCAGCAAGCCAGCCAACCCACAGGCCAGCCAGCCCACAGGCTGGCCAGTAGACAGCCAGCCAACCTACAGGCCACCAGTTAGGCTTAAAGCCAGCAAACCCACAGCCTGCCAACCGCAGCCAGCAAGCCACAGCCAGCAAGCCACAGCCTGCCAGCCGCAGCCAGCAAGCCCACAGCCTGCCAGCCGCAGCCAGCAAGCCCACAGCCTGCCAGCCGCAGCCAGCAAGCCCACAGCCTGCCGGCAGTAGCCAGCAAGCCCACAGCCTGCCAGCAAGCCCACAGCCTGCCAGCCGCAGCCAGTAAGCCCACAGCCTTCCAGCAAGCCCACAGCCTGCCAGCCGCAGCCAGTAAGCCCACAGCCTGCCAGCCGCAGCCAGTAAGCCCACAGCCTTCCAGCAAGCCCACAGACTGCCAGCCAGCAACAGTAATTAAGGTAAGAGGAGCCAACTTGGCCTAGGTATCAGCTATGTTGTGTTGCTATATTGTGAATAGGAACCAGAGTGTTGGAGAGACCCCCCTCCAGGCCCCATTAGACTCCATTGTAGTCTCTAATGGGACCTGGAGGAAATTCTTTCTAACACACTCTCTAAAGGACACTGAGATAGCCTCTGCTAGAATGCTCCCCCCCTCCATGGCCCATTAGCCCTCAATTGTAGTCTCTACTGGGGCCTGAAAGCGACTGTTTCCAGCAGGGACACTGAGATGGCCTCTGTTAGAAAGACCCCCTTCCAAGCCTATTAGACTCTAATAGGGCCTGCAGGGGATTCTTTCAAACACACTCTCTAAAGGACACTGAGATAGCCTCTCCTAGAAAGACCCCCCTCCATGGCCCATTAGCCCTCAATTGTAGTCTCTACTGGGGCCTTGAAGGGATTATTGCACTTTTGTTCCTTGTGTCTAAAGATTGTGTAGGGTGTGGCTGGAGGCGGTGCATGGAGGCGGGACATGGGTGGCGCTTGCTGCGGAGTATGGGTGGGGCCTGTAAGGGGGCCCTTGATTTATTTTGCCCGGGGGCCCTGAGGGTTCTCAGTCCGCCCCTGCTTGAGAGCAGACTATGGAAGGAATGCTCAGCAGGCTTGAGAGAGGGAAAGCTCTTATCACAGATGAAACAATTGACTTAGCTTCCAGAGGTTCTTTCTGAGACAGGATGAGAGAAGTCCGTGGTCGAGGAGAGGAGAAGGAGGTTAGTTTGAGTTCCAGTCCGGTTCGGTACACAGGTAGGTTTGCAGAGAAACTTTTAGCCGGTTTGATATCGCGGTAACGCTGTTCAATAATCCAGCGTCTTGTATCTGGCGCGGTCGCATTATGTAGCGTGGCGAGACCGCGTCAGAGAGGGGGTGTGGCTAAACTCCGTCAACCCGGAAGAGACAAGGAATTACCGGTAGTTGGGGCATGACAGTACCCTCCCTGTAAGGAGCACCCACAGGGTGCTATCAACGTGGTTTAGAAGGATAGCGTTTGTGGAAAGCGGAAATTAACCTATTGGCATGGATCACAGAGGAGTTTTCCCATGTATCTTCATCAACTCCGTAACCCTTCCATCTAATGAGGTACTGTAGAGAGCCACGATGGATCCGTGAATCCAGAATCTTTTGGATTTCGTATTCTTCTTCACCTTGTACCAAAACAGGATCAGGAGTAATTACATCTCTATGGAAAGGCTGAGGAAGATGGGGTTTGAGCAAGGAAACATGGAAGACAGGATGAAGTTTTAAAGTAGGTGGAAGCTTCAATTTCACAACGTTACGGTTGATAATAGACAATATTTGAAAAGGACCAAGAAAAAGGGAACTTAGTTTCTTTGAAGGACGGTTGGTGGATATGTTTTTTGAGGAGAGCCAGACAAGATCACCAATTTTATAAGCGGGGGGAGGTTGTCTCTTAGTATCAAAAAACTTATTTTGGTTGGAGGATGCTAATTCAAGATTTTCATGTAAATAGCGAGGACATGTGAGAGATTTGATTTGAAACGGTGGGGTTAGAAGAAGGAATTGTATGAGCAGGAAACGAAGAGGGATGAAACCCATAATTGGAGAAGAAGGGAGTCATTTTGCTAATTGTATGAACTGAGTTGTTATATGCAAATTCGGCCATGGGCAACCATGTCATCCAATCATCTTGTAAGTGGGAACAATAGCATCGTAAATATTGCTCTAAGCATTGGTTAACTCTTTCAGTTTGCCCATTGGTTTGGGGATGATAAGCAGAAGACAGATTACGTTGAATACGAAGAGAAGCACACAATGCGTTCCAGAATTTGGAGGTAAACTGGGTTCCTCGGTCTGATATGATTTCATCTGGAAGTCCATGAAGTTTCACTATATTATCGAGGAATACTTTTGAGAGTTCAGATGATGAGGGTAGTTTCTTCAAGGGAATAAAATGGGACATTTTTGTGAAGCGGTCCACTACTACTAAAATGGTGGTATGATGTTGAGAAGGGGGAAGTTCCACCAAGAAGTCCATGGAAATGGATTGCCAAGGTCTCTCCGGAATCGGTAGATTCAATAATTGACCAAAGGGGTGATGATGTTCAGATTTGGATCTTTGGCAGGTTGAACAAGTTTTAACATAGGATTCGATGGTGGTGTCCTGGCGAGGCCACCAATAATATCTTTTGGATAATTCTAGGGTCTTTTTTATACCAGGATGACCAGCCAGAGGAGAGTCATGAATGAATTTGAGTATTTTATTTCTGAATGCGGGAGGAATGTAAATCCTGTCATTGAAATAGTAGAGACCATCTTTCTTTGACAACTTAATTGATTTAGGAAGTTCAAGAGCCTCTTTACTTAGGCCTTTCATGTCATCTATGAGGGACGTTAAGATTCCGATGACTGTATGTGGAGGAGGTTCCAATTCAAGGTCTTGGTGAATTCTGGAAAGGGCATCCGCTTTTTTGTTCCTAGATCCGGGTCTAAAAACAATTTGAAAATTAAACCGGGAGAAGAAAAGATTCCATCTTACTTGCCTAGCAGAGAGAGTCTTGTTGGAGTGAAGATATTCAAGGTTTTTATGGTCAGTATAAACCATTATAGGAGCTTGTGTTCCTTCAAGAAGATGTCGCCAGGTTTCTAAGGCTGCTTTTATACTCAATAATTATTTTTCTCCTATAGGGTAATTTTTTTCGGCAGGAGACATTGAACATGAAAAAAAGGCAACTGGATGAAGAGGATCTTGAGGAGTTTTGTGTTGGGAGAGGACAGCTCCGATGGCTGTTTCTGAAGCATCTGTTTCGAGGACATAGAGACATGTGGGGTTTGGAAGTTGAAGAATAGGAGCAGTAGTAAATCTTCTTTTTAATTCATCGAAGGCTTTTTGAGCCTTTTCATTCCAATGGAAAGGATGTTTTTTGCTGTTAAGTGAATTTAGTGAATGAGCTACGTCAGAGTAATTTTTAATAAATTTTCTGTAGAAGTTGGCAAACCCCAGAAAACGTTGTAATTCTTTTACATTAGAAGGAATGGGCCAGTTGAGGATACAATTGATTTTAGAACTATCCATGCTTATCGAATGAGGGGTAATAACATAACCTAAAAAGGTTATTTCATTGACGTTAAAAATACATTTTTCTGGTTTAGCGTATAATTTATGAGTTCTAAGTCTGGATAACACCCATCTCACGTGTTTTTTGTGTTCCTCAGGAGTATTAGAATATATAAGAATGTCATCTAAATAAATGATAACACAGACGTCTAGAAGATCCCTGAAGATGTCATTTATAAATTGTTGAAAGGTTGCAGGGGCGTTGCAGAGGCCGAAAGGCATCACAAGATACTCGTAGAGGCCATATCTTGTTCAGAAAGCAGTTTTCCATTCATCGTTAGCTTTGATTCTAATGAGGTTATATGCCCCACGGAGGTCGAGCTTGGTGTAGATGTTAGCAGTTTTTAACCGTTCAATCAATTCATTTATCAGGGGAAGAGGGTAACGATTTTTAACTGTTATTTTGTTTAAGGCTCTGTAATCTATGATGGGATGTATAGTCTGGTCTTTATTTCTCACGAAAAACATACTGGAGGCAGCAGGTGAGCTGGAAGGTCTAATGAACCCCTTACGGAGGTTTTCATCCAAGTATTCCTTGAGGATTTTTAATTCAGATTCAGAGAGAGGATAGATGTGCCCAAAAGGTATGGGGGCACCAGGTATGAGGTCTATGGGACAGTCGTAGGGACGATGAGGTGGGAGTGTTTCAGCTTCCTTTTTACTGAATACGTCTGATAACTCAGAATAACAGGAAGGTATAGCTGGTTCTTCATTAATCTGAAAAATTGGAATATGTTGTAAGCATGTCTCCTTACCATACGCAGAGTTAAAGGTGAGAGAAAAGGGAGACCAAGTAATTTGTGGGTTGTGGTCCCTTAACCAGTTGATTCCTAGTATGACCGGATAAAGAGGTGAAGAGATAATATCGAATATAAGATATTCAGTATGAGTATGATGGGTGGTTGTTCTTACAGGAATAGTTTAATTTATTATAGGGCCCGAGGATATGAGAGAGCCGTCAATCACTCTGACAGAAACAGAAGTGCTTTTGCGAACACAAGGAATTTTATTTTTGGTTACAAAGGATGAATCGATGAACACCCCGTTTGCCCCAGAATCAATGATGGCTTCAGTCGTAATTCTTTCTTTGTCCCACTGTAATATGAGAGAAATAGAGGAGAATTGAGTGGTTGATTTAGAAGGAAGTGCACTTAGTATAGAAGTGGTATGAGCATGCTTGCCGCCCTTTGGCCGTTTCAATAAGGGGCAATCTGGGATCAAGTGATCTTGCGAGGCACAATACATGCAAAGGTTTAGTAGACGTCTTCTAGTTTTTTCTTCTAGAGTGAGAGGACTTCTTATAGAGCCTATTACCATAGGTTAATTTGGTAATGATGGTTTTTCAGTTATTTTTGAAGGAGTAAATGTTTTTTTCCATAATGAACTCGAGAGAGCTTTTTCGGCCTTTCTTTCTCTAAGCCTTCTGTCAATGCTGATTGATAGTTGAATCAGCGCGTTTAACGTAGTAGGAAGTTCAGTTCTAGAAAGTTCATCCTTTACTGCTTCTGATAACCCAATTCGAAACTGGTTGCGCAGGGTTATGTCATTCCATTGAGTTTCTATTGCCCATCTTTTAAACTCAGCAATGTAGTCTTCGACAGGTCTATGCTTCTGCTGTAGGGTTCTGATGGTTAAGTCAGCTGTAGATTGTTTGTTGGGATCTTCATAAAGAAGAGACATGGCTTCAAAAAATTCATCCAATGAGTCTAAGATGGGATCGTCATTTTCCAAGAAGGAGTGGGCCCAGGCCATAGGTTCACCTCTTAGAAAGGAGATAGCTGAACAAACCTTAGATCTTTCAGTGGGATAAGATCTAGGTTTTAGAGCAATTAATAACTTGCAGGAATTAAGAAACTCCCTGTATTTGGATCTATCTCCAGAAAACTTTTCGGGATTACAGACAGCAGGGTCGCTAGCTGAGTGCATAACAGTATGAGGAGTATGTGTTTGTAAGTCTGTGACATAAGTAAGAATCCGTTCATTTGTAACCTGTAGGTCTTGCATGCCTTGGGCAAGTGTATCGACTCTTTGATTCAGCATAGAAAATTTAGAATCGAAATCTGCTGGATCCATTACAGAGGCTGGATTATTCTGTCACGTTTACATAGATTGATATGGAGCACAACTGCAGATTTCTTAGGACTTAAATTGATGATTAGGAAAATTAGAGAATAATAAAGGAATTGTATTTTTTAATATAGGAAAATACAGGTACTGTATCTTTAATTACTTCGCTGTTGGTTTAATTGGAGTAAGCAGCTTCCTATATACATGCAATCTAGCACATTGGTGTTTGCAAGTTTTAGGGAAATGTAGAAAGCTATAATTGAAGTTGTAACAAGAGAGATTCGTTTTGGGGTTAGAGATAGCAGGCTAGGGAGCAGCTGGTGCCTGAATGCTTAACGGACTTGAGAGCAGGCTGTAGCAGAAATGCTTGGAAAACTTGAGAGCAGACTATGGAAGGAATGCTCAGCAGGCTTGAGAGAGGGAAAGCTCTTATCACAGATGAAACAATTGACTTAGCTTCCAGAGGGTGAAAAATCAGGTTCCCGGAGTTCTCCTCCGGGGAGGTTCTTTCTGAGACAGGATGAGAGAAGTCCAGATACTAGCCGTGGTCGAGGAGAGGAGAAGGAGGTTAGTTCGAGTTCCAGTTCGGTTCGGTACACAGGTAGGTTTGCAGAGAAACTTTTAGCCGGTTTGATATTGCGGTAACGCTGTTAAATAATCCAGCATCTTGTATCTGGCGCTGTCGCATTATGTAGCGTGGCGAGACCGCGTCAGAGAGGGGGTGTGGCTAAACTCCGTCAACCCGGAAGAGACAAGGAATTACCGGTAGTTGGGGCATGACAGCCATACATAAATTGACAAATGTAGTCCCTGCATTGGCTCCCAGTTAGATATAGTGCTCAATTTAAAATTATGGTGCTTGCTTACAAGCCCCTACATAATGCTGCTCCAAGCTACCTATCCTCCCTAATACACAAGTATATCCCGTCAAGGCCCCTACGCTCTGCCAAAGACCTACATATATCCTCTGTCCGTTCTCCCACCTCTGATGCTCGCCTCCAAGATTCCTCCAGGGCTGCACCTCTTCTGTGGAACTCCCTTCCCTCCTCCATAAGAATTTCACCCAGTCTCCACTCATTCAAAAAATCATTGAAAACTCACTTCTTCAAGAAAGCATATCAATTAAACTGTTAGCAGGTTTTTATCCCCCACCCCCCATGACTCCTCTGCTGCAACTGTCAAAAATTACCTACTAAGCCCTCAATTAATACTTTTCTAACAACCTACTTTGTACCCCTACTTTTACCCTTTGTGTCACTATACCCCACTCCCTCAAGAATGTAAGCTCATGGAGCAGGGCCCTCCACCTCTCTGTTCCTGTACGTCCAGTTGTCTGGTTACAATTAAATGTCTGTTAGTCCACCCTTTGTACAGCGCTACGAATCTGATGGTGCTATATAAATAATAAAATAATAATAATAAGAATAATAACTAGGTGCAAACCTAGTCCCCATGTTCGTTCCTTTAATTTGCATAAAGTTATTATCAAACCAAAAAAGAATGTTTCTTTATTTGGGGGATAGGGAACTCATTCATGAGATATATTACGTATAGTTCCATAACGCTACTTGTTACTAAAATATTATAATTTTGACATTTGGATTTGTCAGTAGTTTGTAGAACAGCAGTCATGTCTCTAATATAAGAGGTAGTAGTTTAAACTAGTGATTGTAGATGGATATCAATATATTTGGAATTGCTACTTGATATTGCATCTATTACTGCTGTAATTGGTCTCCCTGGTAGTTTATTAATATATTTATGCATTTTCAGGAGAAAATAAAATACTGGAATCTTTTTATTTTTGTAAATTGAAATAGTCATACTCACACATACATATTAAAGGGACACTATAGTGATCTGAACAACTTTAGGTTTAGTAATTTAGGTGACTATAGTGTTCCTTTAATTTACAGTCATTTTAAAAGGCCTTTTCTAAAAAAAATATATATTTTGAATTACAGCTGTAGGGTCATACTTATTTTGCTAAGTACAGGGAGTGCAGAATTATTAGGCAAGTTGTATTTTTGAGGATTAATTTTATTATTGAACAACAACCATGTTCTCAATGAACCCAAAAAACTCATTAAAATCAAATCTGAATATTTTTGGAAGTAGTTTTTAGTTTGTTTTTAGTTATAGCTATTTTAGGGGGATATCTGTGTGTGCAGGTGACTATTACTGTGCATAATTATTAGGCAACTTAACAAAAAACAAATATATACCCATTTCAATTATTTATTTTTACCAGTGAAACCAATATAAAATCTCAACATTCACAAATATACATTTCTGACATTCAAAAACATAACAAAAACAAATCAGTGACCAATATAGCCACCTTTCTTTGCAAGGACACTCAAAAGCCTGCCATCCATGGATTCTGTCAGTGTTTTGATCTGTTCACCATCAACATTTCGTGCAGCAGCAACCACAGCCTCCCAGACACTGTTCAGAGAGGTGTACTGTTTTCCCTCCTTGTAAATATCACATTTGATGATGGACCACAGGTTCTCAATGGGGTTCAGATCAGGTGAACAAGGAGGCCATGTCATTAGATTTTCTTCTTTTATACCCTTTCTTGCCAGCCACGCTGTGGAGTACTTGGACGCGTGTGATGGAGCATTGTCCTGCATGAAAATCATGTTTTTCTTGAAGGATGCAAACTTCTTCCTGTACCACTGCTTGAAGAAGGTGTCTTCCAGAAACTGGGAGTTGAGCTTGACTCCATCCTCAACCCGAAAAGGCCCCACAAGCTCATCTTTGATGATACCAGCCCAAACCAGTACTCCACCTCCACCTTGCTGGTGTCTGAGTCGGACTGGAGCTCTCTGCCCTTTACCAATCCATCCATCTGGCCCATCAAGACTCACTCTCATTTCATCAGTCCATAAAACCTTAGAAAAATCAGTCTTGAGATATTTCTTGGCCCAGTCTTGACGTTTCAGCTTGTGTGTCTTGTTCAGTGGTGGTCGTCTTTCAGCCTTTCTACCTTGGCCATGTCTCTGAGTATTGCACACCTTGTGCTTTCGGCACTCCAGTGATGTTGCAGCTCTGAAATATGGCCAAACTGGTGGCAAATGGCATCTTGGCAGCTGCACGCTTGACTTTTCTCAGTTC
This sequence comes from Pelobates fuscus, assembly GCF_036172605.1. Taxonomy (NCBI): domain Eukaryota; kingdom Metazoa; phylum Chordata; class Amphibia; order Anura; family Pelobatidae; genus Pelobates; species Pelobates fuscus. The sequence continues at coordinate 230,721,658 of NC_086318.1, forward strand.
ATGGGCAGTTATTTTGCGCCTTGGTTTCTCCACACGCTTCTTGCGACCCTGTTGACTATTTTGAATGAAACGCTTGATTGTTCGATGATCACGCTTCAGAAGCTTTGCAATTTTAAGAGTGCTGCATCCCTCTGCAAGATATCTCACTATTTTTGACTTTTCTGAGCCTGTCAAGTCCTTCTTTTGACCCATTTTGCCAAAGGAAAGGAAGTTGCCTAATAATTATGCACACCTGATATAGGGTGTAGGTGTCATTAGACCACACCCCTTCTCATTACAGAGATGCACATCACCTAATATGCTTAATTGGTAGTAGGCTTTCGAGCCTATACAGCTTGGAGTAAGACAACATGCATAAAGAGGATGAGGTGGTCAAAATACTCATTTGCCTAATAATTCTGCACACAGTGTATTCCAATCACTTAATATTCTCTTTGCCTCTTTATCATAATTTTGGCTAGACACTAAAACTATACAGCCGCTCCTCCCCTTTTGTCAACTAGTTTTAACTAAAATGTCATCTTATTTCAAATCTTGTAATTATTTTTTGTCTTGTTCTTATCTAATTGTTTTTAAAATTAGTTCCTGCATCATTAACTTTTCTTTCTATACGGTTTCCTTTGAATTTGTTTAAAACAACATACGTTTGAAAATTATTTATCCGTTTACTAGGTACAAAGTTTTACATATTTTGTAGATTTGTATTTTAAAGGTTTGTCCAATATTAATTTCATAGCACAGTGCTACAAAACAAAGTATTGAGTGTAAAGCCATCAGACTAGTCAAATATGGTGTAGTGCTCTCCTTCACCACCTGAGGTCGCACTTCATCGACTTACAAGATGTTGAAAAGAGGCGTCAGACACTTAGTCACATGACAGCGGTTTAAAGGTTCTCAGGGTCATTTCGCGCTGCAAACTCTCTGGTTCCGCCGTTTATGTGATTGGCGGTTGGCGATGTGACACCTTGCACCCACCCACTAATTTAGAGTTCAATACACAAAAGACAAACAACACAGTGTTTCACATCCGGGTCTCCCACTCAGGAACCATGATGGTGGAGCCAGATACATAGCCCTTAGCATATCTTGGTCACTAATAAAATGGCTGCCTGAATGACACACAGCGCTGTGCCCTGGAGACGTTCGATAGAGTACTAATGCGCGTTGGCAGGGCTTACTCTAGTGTTTGTCGCTCTGTGAGTCAGCCTGGATTGTTATTGTGTCGGTCAGTGGATCGGGCCGCGGCAACAAAGACAGCAGGTGCGGCAGGAGCGAGCTCGGCACCCGGACAAAGAGAACCACGAGACTGGGAGCGCGAATCAATGGGGGCCTAACGGTAAGTACATACCGACACCTTGTACCGTGCTCAATGTTACCCCGTATAACACACAGTCACACTCACCCATATAACACAGCACGGAGAGAACCACTCCCAGAGCACACCGTGCACAGCTGGGCATCAATGACTGGGGGAGCGGGCTGAGCATCAATGGCTGGGGGAGCGGGCTGAGCATCAATGGCTGGGGGAAACTGAGTATCAATGGCGGGGGGAGGGGGACTGAGGAGCATCAATGGCTGGGGAGGGGGACTGAGGAGCATCAATGGCTGGGGAGGGGGACTGAGGAGCATCGATGGCTGGGGAGGGGGACTGAGGAGCATCGATGGCTGGGGAGGGGGACTGAGGAGCATCGATGGCTGGGGAAGGGGACTGAGGAGCATCGATGGCTGGGTAGGGGGACTGAGGAGCATCAATGGCTGGGTGGGGGGGGACTGAGGAGCATCAATGGCTGGGTGGGGGGGGACTGAGCATCAATGACTGGGTGGGGGGGGACTGAGCATCAATGACTGGGTGGGGGGGGGGACTGAGCATCAATGACTGGGTGGGGGGGGGGACTGAGCATCAATGACTGGGTGGGGGGGGGGGACTGAGCATCAATGGCTGGGGAGGGAGACTGAGCATCAATGGGTGGGGTGGGGTGGGGGGGGGGGATATGGAAAAGGAATATGGGAAACATGCAGGAATAATGATTGAGTACAGTTGAGAATTAGTGAAAGGCTTTGCAGAGTGCACCAGTAGAGGAAAATGTATCACTGCTGACCTAAGCAAAGCAGCAGGATTGTGTGTAATTAGATGTCAAGTTTTGATTGTTAGGAAACCAATTACACGTTTCAGGATTTAAAGTGGGGTTGATGTGGATGAGCTTGTTTCTAAGGTAGCAAGGTCCTAGACCATGTTTTGCATTGGAAGTCATTGTGGCTACTTTTAAATAGGTTACTAAATCCCACTGAAGTGAGCCAGTGACATTAGCAAAGCTAGGGTGTGATCTGTTTTCTCCCTTATCCTACACATACTTGTGTTCTGTATCTTCTGGAAATAAGGAGTCTTGGAAACCAGTGTACAAAGCATTTGTATACTGTTGTCTAAGTGGGTGGAGATAAATTGAGCTCTGTTGTGGTTAGTAGTGAGCTTAGTCTTTTGAGGGTTGTTGGACAGTCATGTCCAGCTGTGACTGCTACTGACATTGGTTTGTGCAAGTTCAAGGTGAAAATCTAGGATTTGCACCAGTCACCCTGGGGTAAATTGGACTTTGTGTTTTGATTATATGCTGTGCTACCTTCATGCAGCAAGGTGAGTGTCTGCTGTTTGCACTCCAGTCCATACCTGTGTATATTTTTCTGAGATAGTACTGAACTTGTTGGAAGACATGAAGGGGATTAGCCCTGACTGGTTACTCATCACTTCCTGTTGGTTGGAGCGATTTTGGGGAGCTTCCCTTGTAACCTTTTTGAGCATAAAGTGATAAGTGTTATAGCCAAAACTATAATGCAAAGGTTGATTTTTAAAAAAAATTTTTGATGGATACGTTCAATATAGCACAAATGTGGTGGAAACTGGAGGAATTCATGAAATAATAAAAGGGGTAAAAAAAAATATGAAATTGCAGCCTTGTGTGTTACTGGCTGAATATATATTAAAGGGACACTATAGTCACCTGAACAACTTCAGCTTAATGAAGCAGTTTTGGTGTATAGAACATGCCCCTGCAGCCTCACTGCTCAATCCTCTGCCATTTAGGAGTTAAATCCATTTGTTTATGAACCCTAGTCACACCTCCCTGCATGTTACTTGCACAGCCTTCCATAAACACTTCCTGTAAAGAAAGCCCTATCTAGGCTTTCTTTATTGCAAGTTCTGTTTAACCCCTTAGTGACAGGCCATTTTTCAATTTTATTACCGTTCAGGACCAGGGCTCTTTTTACATTTCTGCAGTGGTTGTGTTTAGATATAATTTGCCTCTTACACATTTACTGTACCCATACATATTATTTACCATTATTTACCATACCATTTTTCTCGCTATTAAATGTTCATTCTAAAGATACCATTATTTTCATCATATCATATAATTTACTAGAATAAAAAAAAGTAAAATATAATAAAAATAAAAAATAAAAACACAGCTGGCCATCATGCACCCATGTCCCAGTTGGAACATGTCTGAAGCCGGCCAATGTTATTCACCTCTGTCAAACTGTATGTTTTTGAAAAGTACACACCCTAGGGCATTTCACATGGTGGCATTTCAACACTTTACATGCACTAATTCTACCACCAGTCTCTGTCAAACGTTTTTGTGGTGTTATTTTTCACTCACACATTCTACTTTGTGCATAGATTCTAAGCTCCTGTTAGGTGTTACTGCCAAAGGACACCCCAATATGTACTTGGCATCATCTCCCGAGTACAGCGATAACACTTATGCATACGTTTGTCGAGTTCACTGGGGGGGTGCAAAGCAAAATGTCTGATATGCGTTTTTCAAATTTTACATATCTTGTTTGCCTATTTTCCTTTTGGGGGCCTTATCAGATATCCCAATGTATTTTCTTGCCATGAGCGTGCATATATTTGAAAAGTTTACACCCCACAGTAGTTGAAGAACGTGTGTGGAGGTAACTGTTCAATCCTCAATTTTACACACGCACACCGCTTTTTGACTGTGATTTAGGAGAGCCCGTTGTTGGTTATTGCAAGAAAACACCCCGGGTTGTTTTCTGCGAGGCCTCCTAAGGCCCTCCATGCCCCCCATGCACGGGGTAAATGTAACAAAACTCCCTCCCCCCCCCCAAAAAAAAAACTGAACAGCAAATTTTAAAAAATAAATTAAAAATGGGCCAGTGTGTGGTATCGTTTGAAGCAGTCGCCAATGCAGAGTCCAGGCTGCCCAGGGCAATCAGGACAGTAATATACACTGTCTTTTCTCTGCCCCCTCTTAGAACAGACCCTCTGTTTGCCGCAGTAGGGGGAATTTTAAAAATAAAATGTGTAGCCCCAACTCTGCTCTCTCCCATCACCGCCTGGGGAGCAGGTGCATCACTGTACAAAATCCGCGAAATGATCTGGAGCTGAAACTGTAAAAATCTCAGTTGCGTCCCGGGGTTTGCTTTTTTGAACAACAAGAACGCGTTGTGGGTTGCAATCTGCATTAGGTAGATTGCAACCTTTTTGTACCAGGCCCTTGTCTTTCGTATAACTAGGTAGGGCTGCAGCAGCTGATCTGCCAGATCAACCCCACCCAAGTGACGGTTATAGGCCTTGATGCACACTGGCTTCCTCGTTCTCTCAGCTCTGCCACGTACAGGGACCTCCACAGTCCCCTCAGTGTGGATGGTGGTAAGAAGGTACACATCCTTATTGTCTCTTTACTTAACTGCCAACAGCTCCTCTTGGCGCAGAGCTGAGGTCTCCCCCCTTCGTAGCCGGGTGCGTTCAAGTTGTCCTGGGAAACCTGTGCTGTTCTTTTTAATTGTGCCGCAAGCTACTGTATCAAAACAGTACAGTAGCTTGAACAAAGGGGCACTTGTATAAAAATTGTCAGTATACAAGTGGTACCCTTTGTTCATCAGGGGGAATATCAGGTCCCAGACAATCTTGCCACTGGTTCCCATATGTTCTGGGCAAAAGTGGGTAATCAGGGGGTGGATTTTATACAGCCTGTCAAACTGGGGATGCTCCCTAGGGGGACACAGGCTGTTGTCGCTGAAGTGCATGAAATGCAGAATCATTTCATACCTCTTCCTCGACATACATTGGGAGTAAATGGGGGTAGAGCAGATGGGGCTACTGCTCCAGTAGGAGCGGATGGAGGGCTTCTTTATGATGCCCATCAGCATAGTCAATGCCCAGAATCTTTTAAATTCTGGCACATCGATAGGGGCCCATTTCTGCTTTGCCAAAAAAGATTCCGGATTTGTAGCTCGGAATTGATGGGCATATAAATTAGTTTGGGCGACAATGTTCCCCAATACATCATCGCCCAGAAACACCTCCATAAACTGCTGAGGGCTAAATCCTGTGACATCCAAATTAATGCCAGGATTTGCAGGAAAGGATGGGATGTCTGGCCTCTGGCGATGAGGCACTACCCACTCCTCAGCAGCACGTCTCTGGAGCAGCACGTCTCCTTCTGGCAGGGGGACTAGCAGGCACAGATACAACATCACCAGATACATCACTAGCAGTAGACACTGTATCTAGTGATGATGTATCTGAGCACCTGGCAGGGTCAAAATCATGGTCAGAGTCTGACATAGACGCGTCAGACTCTAGCGCAAGGGTGGCATATGACTGCTCAGCGCGGGTTGACTTCCGTGACCCATGTGCCATGACCACAATTACTTTACTTAGTGACCCGTCACAAAAAAAAAAAAAATAACCCCTGAAAAAATGAACAGACAGCAAAATAAGTGATGCTGTGCAAGAGCCTGTGATCTGTATAGTGATCACTGGCAGGACAGGGGTTAATCGTTCTGAAAAGAGCTTTTGGGTCTCAAAAAAGATCACAAAAAAATGAACCCCTAAAAAAAAAAAAAAGGCACAAACAGCAGAAAAGTGCTGCTGTGCAAGAGCCAGTTATTATAGTGATCACTGGCAAGACAGTGGTTAATGGCTCTGAAAAGAGCCTTTGGGTCTCAAGATTTTACAAATCCCTACCTATGAATACCTAAATCTCTCTAGCTAAACCACAGATCTCTCTCCCTCTCTCACTAAAACACAAGTGAAGAGAGGGAGGCAGATCCACACTAATCAGAGAAATGGGGAACACACTTGGGATGAAATTGCTAATTGGGCAAGCTGTGATTGGATGACCCCAGCCTGCCTCTTATGATGCGGCATGCTAGGGACGCCCCCAGAAGCCCCATGATTCTGGGGGCGGGGGGGGGGGAGTTAATATTGATCTTTTTTTTTATTTTTTTATTTTTTATATATATTATTTTATATGCACGTAGTGCCAGGACCCCTCAAGGCACTCATCACATGCAGAGCGTGTACGTCCAAGGTCATTATGGACTGTTTTCTGCCAGACGTACCTGATACGTCCGCAGTCGGAAGGAGTTAATTAAGATTTTCTTATCCCCTGCTATGTCAATAGCTTGCTAGACCCTGCAAGAGCCTCCTGTATGTGATTAAAGCTCAATTTAGAGATTGAGATACAATTATTTAAGGTAAATTACATCTGTTTGAAAGTGAAACCAGTGTATTTGTTTTTTTTCATGCAGGCTCTGTCAATCATAGCCAGGGGAGGTGTGGCTAGGGCTGCATAAACAGAAACAAAAAGTGACTTAACTCCTAAATGACAGTGAATTGAGCAGTGAAATTGCAGGGGAATGATCTATACACTAAAACTGCTTTATTTAGCTAAAGTAATTTAGGTGACTATAGTGTTCCTTTAATGTCATGAATATTCTATTAAATCGCCCCTGTCATGCCGTACCTACCTTTTTTCCCTATTGTTTTCTCGTCTCTTCTTCCCTACTTTAGCTTTCTTTGTTTCATTTTTGATCAATTTCCAACTAAATAAATAAGACAAAGTAGGGACATCCAACTGATGTCTATATATTTTTGCTACATTGTCAATCCAGACAGCCGTGACGAGTGACATGTGCAGGGAATTGGCTCTGCCTATGGAGGATCCCGCGGTTTTGCAGGATCTTTCATAGACCTCAATGCTGTACTCTTGTACAGCATTGTTGCTGAAAAGGACCTGCTGGAGGATGAAGGCAGCTCTTGCGAGGGACAGGTTCAAGTAAGTAAACCTCTCCTTTAACTGCTCCCTAACATTCTCTGGACCCCCCAGCAGTGATGTCACTGTCGAAGGTCTTTGCAAAATCCCCAGACGGTGACATTGCTGCTTTTACATTCAAGAAACACTCCTCCCCCCCCCCCTGCCCCCCATTTTACAAACAATGCAGATGTCAATCAAAACTGGCACATTTCTGAAGGAACCTTGCTACACCACCCTTTCAGTGAGGCAGCAATTGCCCAGAGCATCTGTCTTACAAAGACTTCTTATTGAGCTGCATTGGAATGTCTGTGATTGGACAGCTACAGAAAGTCTAGGCGAAACGGGTGGGTTTGCAAAGGCTGCAGGCAAGAGATCTGCATTTTTTTGCACGCTGTTTTTATATACACTCCCAATGAAAATATGTGTAAATCTGCATGCATCTTTTCATTGGGGGTTTATCTACTAATCAGTGATTTTTATTTGTTTTTCTATTTGGGCAGTAGAGTGGCTATTAAGGATGATGCAGAGAACTTTAAAGACGGTGAGTGGTTCACATTTTAAGAGGTTACACTTCAAGCGGTGGAGGAGATCCATGCTAACCCTTACCTGTAAAGCTCTAAGCACCTCTAACCCTCTTATATATTTTTTTCACTGATTCATAGGTATTCCACTTGTCTGTCTCTCCGCTCGGCTGGTGAATTTCTCCTGTCTACTCCTCGCACCCTCACTGCTTACTCACGTTTGCAGAATTTTTCACATGCGGCTACTTTCCTTTGGACCATCCTGCCTACCCCCATCAGACTCTCCCATAGTCTTCAATCTTCAAGAAGTCCCTCAAAACCCTTCAGTTTAGAATTGCTTATGGCCTCCCAGAGTAACTTCTATGTCACATATGTCTCTTGCTCTCTCTTAAAGAGCCACACCCCACTCTCACTTTCAGTTCTGCTACTCTCCCACCTTATTTGATTGCGGTCCCCCTTGATGCCTTTCCACTCCTCTAGAATGTAAGCTCTTTTGAGCAGGATCCTCCTATACCCATTGTTCCTGTATCATTTTGTAATTGTCTCATTTATTGTTAAATTCCTTTTCATAATATTGTAAAGTGCTGCGGACGTTTGCGCTACATATATACCAATAATAACTTTTTATACTGGAACTAAATGTGTCAGCCTTCCCAGTGACCTTCCTGTGTTATATATGTATGTATGAAACACAAATATGGGAATACGGCTAAAACCTAAAGATAAAAAGATCATCATAGTGTGACATAGAGCACCTGATTTAGACTTCTCATTGAGCGGCATTGGGAAGTCTGTGATTGGACAGCCCCAGAAAGTCTGGGAGGAGATAGAAGGGGAGAACTTCCAAAGGCAGCAGACAAAGAGACCTGCAGGTTTTGCAAGCTAGTTTTAGACATATCCCCAATGAAAAAATACATACCGTAATTAAATGAATGAAAGTTTTAATTTGGGGTATATCCACTAAACGGTAATTTTAATTTGTTTTGTATTTGGGCAGTGGAGTGTCCCTTTAAGTGTCAGGTGAATTCCTAATAATAGAAGGGGGAGAGGGGTTGGGGGAATTTTCCCTGTGCCTGTTTAATCATGTATATTCAAACTGAAAGGGAAACATTAGCCATGTGTTTGGATAAATCCTAAATAATCCAAAAAATCTAGTTGTGCATTTCATGCATTATTTTGATACTTAGTAATCTTATTACTGACATTTGGAGCCTTAGAGTTATGGTTTCTAAAGTGATTGTATCTGACACTAATATTTTACCATTTTAATAGACTCTTACCTAGTTTTTGTAAAATGAAATCTCAACCCCTGAATCTTGGTTTTTTTTTGGGGGGGGGGGGGGGGGGGGGGGTTCTTTCCTGTTAATCTCACTAATTCCATAAATATTAATAAACCTCTCTTCTAAAAAGCAAATTAGAATTTTTAAGGACCTGATTTGTGTTTATCTTGAGACACTATGTGGCTGCACAGTGAGGAGACCTTGCAGCCTTTGCCACTAGCTTTAAAGGCACATTTACCCTGGTTCCTGAAAATAAAATGCCTGCATGTGTTATCACATCTTTTGTGGCTGGGTTAATGTATCAAGTGATTAGGCACTTTTTCTGTCGTGTATGCTTATGTACAGGTACGAATATTGCGTTGTTGTTTATTGTTTATTTTTTTTGTTGGTTTGTTTTTTAACTGACATACAATTGTTAAGTAAAAAATGTTGATGGCTTTAGATTTCAAATAGATTGTAAAAGAGAATCTAAAATTATTATTGATTACTTCAAAAGGACACAGTAAAGAAATAAAATAGAATTTAGAAAATTGCTTAAAAATACTCAAGCTATAATTTGGGTTCACAAAATTTCTTATATTCTGTGTACACATCGTTTGTTTAAGTGATGAATACAAAACCTTCTGCCCTTTGTAGGTCTTTGGATTTTCCTAATGCGGGAATCACTAAAGTAAAAAGGGTCCACCATGGGGTATGAACATTTATTCCCAAACATCTATGCACTTGCTTTAATATGTGGGACATTCAGCATTTATTATTTATTTTTGTTCACAGTTGCAATTTTTATTTTCTTTCATACACAAGATCACTTGCTTTTGTGTGTATTTCAGTTGAATATTTTTTGACAACCTTTGTGTTATAACGGTTTGTTTGTGCATTTGGTTGCTTTCCCTTATACTGCTTACTTGTTATTGATGAATCTCCACTCCAAATTGCATTTTTTTCTGAATGCCAATAAAAGTGAAATAGATTTTGTTTTTTTTCCTTTTTCTAGACTCCAAACTTGTTGGTGGATGACAAACATTGAGTAAGCCACCTCAATGGATGCAGATAATGATGTGGCACTGGATATTTTAATCACTAATGTGGTATGTGTATTCCGGACAAGATGCCACTTGAATTTAAGGAAGATTGCTTTGGAGGGAACAAACGTTATTTACAAGCGTGAAGTTGGAGTAAGTAAATTTTTTTTTTTTTTTTTTTAAACCCCTCTTTTGATATAAAATTTTGTAAATGTGAGTTCTTCCATAAATATCTCTACATTTAAATAAGTCTGTTTGGGTGACAGGGTCCATACAGTTCTTTAAAGGGTTACTGCAGCCAAAAAACAGTTTTCAGAAAACATTGTTTTTGTTTGGAGTAACCTTTGCAGTGCTAGTCACCTCACTCCCTAAAAATAATTAAATAAAGCTAAAACGTAACTCCAGCTCCATGGCCAAGTTCTCCCTGCAGCCCAAGGGGACAATATGGGCAGCATTGAGAGGTGTGCCTCCATTGTACTCTTGTCACCAGCATGTTGTGCATGCTGACGACAGACATCCTGTATGTACAAAATTCATTTTGGCCACCCGGAACTCTAGTTCTTGGCTGGCTAATGACATCCCAGTGAAGCTGCAAGTGGGGGAGTTACACCTCTAGGCTGCAGAGATGTTACAGTGCTAAACTCTACAGAGTGTAAGTACAGATGCCATGCACTATGACCACTTAGAATCACTGAAGTGGTGATGGTGTTTAGTCATTTTTGAATATTCTGTCATATTGATAACTGCTCAAAGAGAAAATGTTTTAATCATATTTAAATTGTACCTGTCGTATTAAAAAAAAAAAAAAAAAAAAAAAAAATATATATATATATATATATATATATATATATATATATATATATATATATATAATTTAAAATGGTATGTGGCTGTCTGTGAGTGTGTCTCAGTGAGGGTTTCAAGTAACGGGAGAATCTGCTTTTTTAAGGTGCGGATGGGGCCATTGGGGGTATGCCAGAGGCCGGACTACGGGCACTGCTTGTTGGCTGTTGTTTTTTATTTATTTATTTATTTTTTAAACAGGGGCAGGAGTTAAGAAGACAGGGGACTGGGCTTTAGTAGAGGGGGTGAAAATGTATTTTTATTTTTATTTTTTTTATTTTTTTTGCGGCCCACATAAACTTAAACCTTTTTTATTTGGCCATGCTAGGAACACTATAGCATTATAGTGTTCCTCCTCCTCTGTGTCTTAAGTATAAGAGCCTTTTTACCTTTAGATCTCTTTGCTGCCGGTCCTGCCTCCTTGGCTTAATGATCTAAGCCAATCCAATGCTTCCCAATGGGAATCACTAGGAGGCTAGAGCACATGCCTGACAAATGGTCACAGTGCACCAATGAAATGCAGCTCTAGGAGCAGCATTTGATTGAGAACAGAGCATCTACTAGTGGTCAGGAAGACAGCTGCAAGAGTTATGTTAAACACCGCAATGAAAACATTGCAGCTTCTACAAAAGTACAATGTTTTACATTGCAGGATTAAAACTAAAGGGGACAGTGCACTCAGACCATTTATTTGAGATGAAGTGGTCTGGAATCCTTTAGTGGTTGTTTAAAGGTAAAAACTATGGCTACCAATAGTCAGCATAATTACTTCCAAAAGCGATAATTTTCAACTGTGTGTTTTTTGCAATTATTTTGTGAAGGAGGCCTAAATGTATCGATTAAACCTGTTTGTACCATTTTTAAGATATTTGAAATAAACCATGGCAATTCAGTTTCTGTTTTGAATGAGACATGGGAATGCGTCTAGCTTTTGTGCAGCCAGTAGCAGTATCTGTGTTGATGTACTAAAACAGGCAGCCTTCACGTTGGACACTTTGTTACTGTAAAGCTGTGTAAGGGCAGATAAACATAATCATTGACTAATAATGTTCAACTCTGAGTTTAGAGTGTACCTGCCATGGAAGGAAATTAAACTGTTTCTTTAGCAACTAAATATTTCATATTGTACTTACTGTGGTTTAAAATTGTGTGTGTGTGTGTGTGTGTGTGTGTGTGTATGTGTGTGTATATGTATATATGTATATGCTTGGGCACCCACACAGACAATTTCAAATTCACACAGTGATAACCCATAAATCCTTGCAAGCAATCATATTGCATAGATCATTGTAAGCTAAAGTGGGTGTGCAGCTGTGCACACATCACTACACACAGCTACTCAAAAAAAAAAGAGCCACACATGCCACTCACAGCTACTTGCACACATCCTCTCTGTACCCATGCACAGCAATACACATCACTTACAGCCATCACACTTACAGACCGCCTACACCTAAACACAATCACCACACATTCACACAGACAACTTAGACCCTGTCACCTCACTCACACCTCCACTACACTACAATAGCTACAACAAGGCCACTCTACATCTGAACTATACGCACACTGTCACTCCACGCATACAGCCACAATGTGCGCGCAGGCATCTATTCACTTTTGAAAGCCACTCTACACCTAAACAAAACACACAGTATCTCCCTACATACAGCATGCATAGTATCCACTCATACACATGCAGCTTTTTTAAAGGAAAACTCCAAGCACCCAAACCACTACTGCCTGCTCTAGTGGTTATGGTGGCAGTAGTACCCTAGCACCCTTCCAGAGTAAGGTGTTTAAGAACAGTTTGACAACTTACGTAAATTCTGGTAAACATACTTATTCTAAAGCTCCAATATGCAAACTACAACCACTAAACATACACACATTACAGTCCATGCATAGTACACCACAAACAGACCTGTTTACACACATTCTACACCAGAAACAGTCTTCTCCACACACTATCCCACAGGCAGCCCCCTTACACATACTCCACACTCTTTACAAGACCACCCCCATGGTGGCGTTTTTCTGTGCCTATGCACTACCCTCCCAGTGCTTTCCTTTGGGGAAACATTGCATTGGCTGTGCTTATCCTCCTTAGACTTTGGGGAAGCCTGACACCTAAACAACTAACAGGCACTATAGCATTAGTAACACACATTTATATTCACAAGGCTTTGCTGTTTCTTTAATGCTGTGTTAGTTTAAAACCTAATCTAAAATGTGCTATAAAACAGAAGAAAGAAAAAGAAGAAATGAACAATCTGCCTGTGCAGACCTCCTAAATGGGGGATAACCCCTATGATTAAATTGGAAAAAGAAAAGAGAAGAAGAAAAGGCTGCAGTACCTGATAATACAAGAAATGGAAAAAGAAAATTAAATACATCTATATCTAAATCTAAAACATAGAAATTGAAAGAAACGGACAAAAGTCCAAATAGGAGGATAACAGAAAAAAGGAAGCCCTACCTTTAATAATTCTAGGGGTAACAATAAAGAAGTAAATACCAAAAAGAGGAAGGGCGGAACTAAGAGAGGCTGCAATTAGTCAGTAAATATAAACTGATAATAAAGCTAAAGAGGTGCTGCAATAATGTCAGCCTGCTTATGCAGATCAAAAAAGCCAAACAGGGTGATATAAATACAATCAAAAGCAGAGATAGGAGAGAACCACCCTCCTCTCCTGCAAAAATCCCCAAAGCCAAATAATAGAGAAGCCAGACTGACCTGGAGATCCCTCGGCACAGTGGAACGTCCACTAGTGCCTACCAAAACCTCTATCCCTTCCTCCACTAAGAAAAACACACTTAACGAACTAAAATTGGTGCATAGGGCTACCTAGTGATTAAAGTGAAAAAATGAATAAACAAATAGCTCGATGCCGTTTCGGTCTGTCAGCACGCCGTCGTCAGGAGCATTAAATGTAGCCTGGGTGGGCAAGAGAATATATACACCTCATTAATTGCCAAAGTAACCACTGCTGTGTGATTAGGGTTTGTCCTATAATCATGTTGGTTAAGCCCCAATGCTTAACCTGCCCTGCTTGCTCCCCTATCAGGGGGCGTGGAGCTACTATGGAATGAATGGAGAAAGGTGGAGCCATGTTGGTGAGGACCGCCTCCATATAGGTGAAAAATATTATGTACCTCAATCTAAGGTAATCGGCACAATCCGCCAGTCAGAGCGACCAATGTCATACCAAGCACGTCTGTGACAGGGGGGCGACCAAACCCGAACGAGTTCAGCATACGCTCTCCTCCAATCCAAATTGGAAAAAGAAAAGCGAAGAAGAAAAGGCTGCAGTACCTGATAATACAAGAAATGGAAAAAGAAAATTAAATACATCTACCGGTATATCTAAATCTAAAACATAACTTTTAATAAAGGTCCATGAGTAAAAAAGTCTCCAAAGGGACAAGACCAACAACAAAATAAAATAGTACTATACACACAACATATATAAATTAAAATAGCAAGGAAGCTGGTCCACACAATGGACTTAATACTCCTGAGAAGTATAGAAGGACTACCAGCCGTGTGTCCGTCGGTGAGTGTGGTGAAAAATAGACAAAGTATTTTTTGTTAAATACACGCTGGGTGGTCAGTTTGACTATTGCTGCCTGTATATTGCATCTATGTAACTGAAAATCGTCAGTATAGTGATCAAGGAAAAATGTATACGAAAAGTAACTGTTGGTGGGTATTGGCAAAGAAATGCCAGTGTTAAATGAGGTCTAATAACTCCTATATGGAGGCAAAACTATACCAGAAAAGGGGGGATACGGAGGGGAGGGGAGAGAGTATCTCTATCTCTATCCCAACTGTGCCTTCGAAGGCACCCCTTACCACAAAACTCACCCTAAATCTGTATATAGATAAAACACCACCCACTTGTCCAAGAGTCACAACGAAATCCTTGTAAAAATAAATTAAATTAAATAAATAAAGTCTGATGCAAAAAAACAGACTCTATTGGGTGTGTTCCAGTATGTCGGCAGATACTGCAGGTAGAGAGTGTGGAGCCAGCAGTGCCCCAAAGCCCCTGACATACGTTTCGCTGGGTCAACTTCAACTAACAGCCTGCTTCACTGGAAGAGCCACCATCCCCATAACCTTAAAGCAGGTATCCCATACGGCTAATACCTCAGCGCAAGAAGGAATTGTTCCAGTCAGGAAACATTTTTAAGGGAAGCACAATGACTTAAGAAACATTTTAAATCTTTGGGTTATCCCAACAAAATCCTTAAAGCTTTTCAACGTGCCAGATCAAGTAGCCTAAGAAGTATGAGACCAAAACAAGAAAAATCATTGATACGCTGCATAGGCACTTTTGACCGTTTTATGGGATCCAGTGAGACAAATTTACTCTGATCATTGGCCTATGCTAACCTATGATAAGGACTTGTCTAACCATGTATACCACTTCCCCAGCATTACAGCTAGTCGCCCCAGAAGCATACGTGACATGTTAGTACACAGTCACTTAGAACCTGATCCCATTCAACAGACCTGGCTCACTGAAGTAAAAGGTGTCTTTTAAGTGTGGTCACTGTAAAGCTTGTGATTTTATTAAACCATCTAAAGTGATTGAGTGCACACAGACAAAAGCATGATTTCCTGTCAAACAGTTTATTAACTGCACCTCTACCAAAATTGTGTATGTGATCACGTGTAGCTGCGGATTACAATACGTGGGGAAAACTTACCAACAATTTAGGCGAAGGGTTCTTCAACATGTTAATACAGTCAATAATGTCAGCATCTCGACTCCTGTCCCTAATCACATCAGAAAGTTTCACAATAGTGACGCTTCTAATTTAGAATTCCAAGCACTGGAAATGATTACAATGAACTCTAGAAAAGGGAATTTCAACTTGAAACTTTAAAAAGAAAAAAAGAAAAAAAAAAAGAATCCAAATGGATACACATCTTTCAAACTTTGGCTCCCAGAGGTCTTAATGAAGAATTTAATTTCACCCCCTTTATTCACGGATAATTATCGGCCACTAGGGGAGTATGATACATTTCTACTCATTAATAACTCTGTTACACAACAGTTTTTTTTTTTTTTCTGCGATTTATTATTTTTTGATTATTTAATTCTGTTAAACTTTTTTAAAACGAGTAATATTTACTGAACAACCTTGTATCCAACTTTGTTTCAATTGGATCAGGATTGAACATTCCTTGTATCAATAGGATTCTTTGTAACAAACGTTTAGGCATTTATGAAGAAAAGAACAAACCTATAGCAGTAGTATTAACCTCTACTCAACTACAGGGTTTAATCTCGTCACTAAGTCCACAAACCTACGTCCTATAACAGAGAAATTATGGCATTTGCACATCCTCTAGATTCGCTATATTTTACAATTAATATCTAGTAAATACGTATGGTAACATACATCACCTTAATAACCATGAACACCACACACTGAAGGCACAATACTATCCTTTTTATTTGGCTATTATTATATATATATTTTTTTCTTTTTCTTTTCAATTTCTAAACACCTTATTAAGCCATTGTATCTAGGGACTGGATTTTTCTGGTAATAATAGTGGGCACATTCTGCAATATAAGCTTGGGCATCTCAGAATGGAATAGGACATCCCCATATAAGAAGTACCAACTTTGGATTTATTACAAGGTCCGAAATGGCTGTTTAGTTTACAAACCCTCCGTCTTTTTAGGCACATTTACATCCGCTAATGCCTCAAGTCCTTTGCCACTCTCTGTCATTTATTAAACATAAAATATACAGAGCAGTATATATCTCAATCTTTCTAAGCCAGTGGAAATTATTTTATTTAAACACCTGATGCTTATTTATTTATTTATTATATTCTCAGGATAGTCTAAAGCCTCAAGTGGCTTTTCCTAATTCACCTTAGTAATTATTAAGAGGTATGTCTGAACAACTTAATTATGAAGTTCTGATTCTAAAATTTCTACTGTTAATACAGCATCTATCAACTCATTTTTAACTTAATAATATTTTTTTCACTGGTCTCCTCCTCCCCAATCTCTGTATCCCCCCTTTTCTGGTATAGTTTTGCCTCCATATAGGAGTTATTAGACCTCATTTAACACTGGCATTTCTTGGCCAATACCCACCAACAGTTACTTTTCGTATACATTTTTCCTTGATCACTATACTGACGATTTTCAGTTACATAGATGCAATATACAGGCAGCAATAGTCAAACTGACCACCCAGCGTGTATTTAACAAAAAATACTTTGTCTATTTTTCACCACACTCACCGACGGACACACGGCTGGTAGTCCTTCTATACTTCTCAGGAGTATTAAGTCCATTGTGTGGACCAGCTTCCTTGCTATTTTAATTTATATATGTTGTGTGTGTATAGGCCTATTTTATTTTGTTGTTGGTCTTGTCCCTTTGGAGACTTTTTTACTTGTGGACCTTTATTAAAAGTTATGTTTTAGATTTAGATATAGATGTATTTAATTTTCTTTTTTCCATTTCTTGTATTATCAGGTACTGCAGCCTTCGCTGCTTCTCTTTTCTTTTTCCAATCTAATCTAAAATGTCACATAAAATACAAGATAATTAAGTTATTTTATTGTTATTTTCATTCATTCTTTTTTTATTTATTTATAGAAGGTGTTGATGAAACTTAGAAAGCCCAGAATTACTGCAACAATTTGGTCTTCAGGAAAAATAATTTGCACAGGAGCTACCAGGCAAGTTTGCTATCTGTAATAAAGGGACACTATAAGTACCAAACTAGCTTAATGGGGTGTTTTTGGAGTATAGAAAATGCACCTGTAGTTTCACTGTTAACTTGAATGTCATTTAGGAGTTAAATTGATTTTGTTTGCTGGGTGTGGCAGCCTTAGCCACACCTCCTCTGCACGGGGACCTATATTCTCCCTATACTTTCCTGTAAAGAGGGATCTAATGTTTAAACCTCCTTTATTGCACAGTTGGTTTCATGTAGAAATTCTAATCTCTTGCCCTGCTCTCTTAATAGCCTGCAGTGTGAGCCACAGGCAGGGGACATGTTGCTAGGACTGTATAGACAGAAACAAGAGTGACTTTACTCCTAAATGGTAGTGAATTGAGACAGCAGGGACATGATCTAGATACCAAAACTATTTCATAAAGCTAAAATTGTATTGGTGTTTAGTGTCTCTTTAATGTGCAGTAAAGAGGAAGCACGTCTCCCATATCCTTTTATTACATTTTGCATGTTTTATTTAACCTTGCATGCTATTAGTGTTGGTTTGTTAATTCCACTCGGCTAATGTATGCTACAATGTTGATTCTCAACATATGGTCCGATAATAGTTCCATGAAGCTTTGGTACAAAGGAAATGACTGAGAGTATATGTTTCTTGAATAAAATATGAACAATGTGAAATTTTTAAATCATGTATTGGATGCCTGCACTCTTAAAAGCTTGCAGCTAAAAGCAACACTGCTCCCATAGTAGTTATTGTTTTTCAGTTCTGTATTAAAGCATCATCAAATAATTTTGAAAAAAATGTGAGTCCCCCACGGCATCCAGAGACTACTCGCTTACTTACTGTATTGTTAATGCATCATTTACAATTCCTCGTAGTGTCTGTTTCCACTTTAGATTGCAGTGAATACCTGAGAATTTCTGCTGTTGCTTTCAGCCTATCACTGTCATCCATATATGAGATAGAAGAAAGGTCCAGGCACTCCAAGGTACAAAAAGGCTAATTTATTGTACCCACTCCATCACAATGTTTCAACTTATACAGGCTTTGTCAAGCTTGACAAAGACCGTATAGGTCGAAATGTTATGATGGAGTGGGTTCAATAAATTTGCCTTTTTGTACCTTGGAGTGCCTGGACCTTTCTTCTATCTTCATCGAGTACTTGGTCCCTGGTACTGGGACTGGCCAGGTAGCACCAAGCTACATAATACTTGGGACAGAGTGCAGTTCCATGTTTTCACTACAACTGTCATCCATATATGGACACAATTGACATTGCTATTGAGTAAAGTGTAAATTCTGCATCAGCTTTGCAGCAAGCGAGGGGCTGGACCCTAGATGCTTGGTGGATCCTTTAGTTTTTGTCAAGCCATTTGAAAACCCTTTGACACATAACAAGTGAACAACTGCCTTAGCCTTACTAGCTCCGTAAAAACTAAAACAGACCATAGTAGTTATGAAGCTAAACTCCACACTTACTATAAAACTTCAGTTTTTCTTACAACCTTAAAGAGACACTATACGCATTAAAGCAAAGTTTGCTTACTGAAGCAGTTTTAGTGTATAGTTCATGCCCCTGCAGTCTCACTGCTCAATTCTCTGCCGTTTAGGACTTGAATCACCTTTGTTTCTGCTTACGCAGCCCTAGCCAAACCAAATCAGATGTTACATTACTTTAGACATTTTATCTCCTGCTCTGTAAACTGAAGTTTAATCACATACAGGTCTTGCAGGGCCTTGAAAACCAAGAATTACTTATCTCCTGCTCTGTTAATAAACTTAATTTGCAATAAAGGAAGTTTAAAGACTATATCTCTCCTTACAGGAAGTGTTTTAGGAAGGCTGTGCAAGTCACACACAGGGAGATGTGACTAGGATGCATAAACAAATTAATTTAAAGCAGAATTGAGCAGTGAGACTGCATAATCTATACAACAAAAAGTTTGTTTGGTGCCTATAGTGTCCCTACAGAGCAAGAGATACATACTTCTAAAGCATGTTAACATCTGATGGAAAAATTAATTTTCTTTCATGCAGGCTGTGTGAGACACAGCCTGGAAAGGTGTGGCTAGGGCTACGTAATCCGACACGAAAGTGACATTCATCAAATATAAGTCTCTCTGTTAATAGCCTGCAGTGTGAGCCACAGGCAGGGGACATGTCACTAGAACTGTATAGACAGGAACAAGAATGACTGTAACACCTAATTTACACTCACAATAATAACTAATCAGCCACCCTCATATGCACATCAAATTAATTGCACACTCCCACACCTACACATAGAGATATATGCACAATTAGCCAGTCACCTCACCTCTGTATACATGTACTCTTGCATACGTACTTTCATAGAGACATTCATTCACACACTTGCTTATGTTCATACAGACTTTCATACATTCACACAGATATACACAGACATGTCAGTTTACATTTAAAATGGAAAGTAAACTGTCAGCAGAGATTTCTCTGGCCACCAGGTACCATGACTGTTGATATTAGTCCAGAATTCATAAGGGTAATTGTTTTTGTTTTTCTTCCTTTCTTTACAGTGAAGAAGAGGCGAAGTTTGGTGCTAGACGTTTGGCACGTTGTCTACAAAAGCTTGGTTTCCATGTAAATGTTTTGGTTTCGTCATGTTGAAAGAAAAGTTTATAATTATTTTTAACACCAGCAGCTAAAAAAAAAAAATGTAAAGAATTAAAGGGGAAACTATCATGCCAGGAAAACAAACTTGTCTCCTGGCACTATAGCTTCCTATTGCGTCAAGGCTCCTCCGGTGCAGAAGAGGTTAAACCCTTTTGGCACTTACCTGGATCTAGCTGTGATTTCCCTCGGTGCTGGCTCTGGTCTTTCTTCTCTTTTTCCCCCGCCGGCGGGGAAGATTTGATGCATATGCGGGGCACTGGCTGCACTCGCATAAGGATTTCCCCATAGGAAAGCATAATGCAATGGTTTCCTATGGGGATTCCGGTGATGCTGGAAGTCCTCTTGAATAACGTGAGGATGTCAGGCGACTCAGTCACCTAACAGCCTGGAAGTCCCTCTAGTGACTGTCTGGTAGACCGCCACTAGAGGAGGAGTAAACCAATAAAGGTAATAATTATTGAAATGTAAAAAAATAAAACTGCAATAATTACCTTTGCAGGGTTAAGGGGACAGTGACACTGCACCAAGACCACTTCAATGAGCTGAAGTGCTCTGGGTGCCTATAGTGTTCCTTTAAGAACAAAGCAAAAAAGCAGCAGTTCAATTACAAAATCACGAACTCGCTCCAAAACATAAGTTGATTGGTGCCGCTTTGTAGGTGGTCTTGCCAGAGATGAGGAGGACTAAGCATTAGTCTGCCCCACCTGAAATATATTGCACAGCAGTTAACTGGAAACTAATAGAGGAAGGTGCCAACAAGATACAACTCTAATTGTGAATACCTGTACAAATGTAATAATTGCAAGCATGTTAGCTGAAGCTAATGGTTTATGTTTTGTTTTTTCTCCTCAGGTAAAATTCACAGAGTATAAAGTGGTAAATGTCCTTGCAGTCTGTACCATGCCATTTGAAATAAGACTTCCAGAATTTACAAAGAAGAATCGCCCTCATGCTAGGTAAGTGTTAATTCAATGATGGGAGGAAAACTCAAATTAATGTTGTAAATATGTGGTTGACTGTAGTATAACCTATACAGTGCTGGATCGTCATCTCATTAAATATTGAATTGATATGAACTGTTATCTAGGTTGAAACATGAGTTAATGCTTGATGTTTTTGACTTACAGTTATGAGCCTGAACTTCACCCTGCAGTTTGCTATAGAATAAAGACTCTGAGATCAACTTTACAGATCTTCTCGACCGGAAGTATTACAGTAACAGGTAATTATTAGAATGGAGTCTGAGTAAGCACAATACGACCAAGGGGTTCCTTTAATGTCTTGAAGATGGATGTGCATATTTCAAGTATTGTAGAAGTATAATATACTACAGTGCAAGGGTAATCAAATAGCAGACCTCAAGATGTAAGTAGACTTCACATCCATTAAACATTTGTCAGCCAAAACCATTTCATGTGGGTTGTAATCTTATTATTATTGGCAGTCCAGTATTTTCATTCCATATACTGCTTCTATATATTATTTAATGTGATTATAAATAACACGTTCCATTTATTCAGCTATTTCCTCAGAGGTGAGCTTTGTGATGCAGCTGCAGACAAGAACACATTGGGACAAAATACCCAGGTTCTGCAAAACAATAGGGGAGATTTATCAAATTGGTTTGAAAAGTGACTTTTATTTTTTGGTCTTTAATATGGCCTTATTTATTAAATTATTCTAAAATTTGTGTTAAAAAAAAAAAAAAAAAAAAGAGAGAAATACAGCCTGTTTTTCCCCTACCTAAATAACTTTTTTTTTTTTTTTTTACACAAAAATATCCGTTTTAGATAATACTGCTAAACTTAGAGTGGGAGGAATAAAAGGGAAGTAAAACGGAATGGTCTTCAGGCAGTGATTAACAAATGTCGCATCACCAAAAAAATGATTGGTTAGGGTGCAAAACATGCAAGCATTTCTTATTGTATTTCAAGGGTTACTCCAATCAAAAACCGCATGTTCTCCCTGCAGTCCCTGTCCCTGGTGTAATCAGCCCTTTCAGTTATACAGTGTCAGCATTCTACACTGTTCTACAGTAATTGAATCTGATGGTTTTTAGAATCCAGTATGCTTTTCCTGACTTTATGCTAATCTATATTTATTTATTTTTTCCTTCCTGCAGGCCCTGATGTGAAATCTGTTGCCACTGCCGTGGAGCAAATTTATCCTTATGTGTTTGAAAGCAGGAAGGAGCTTTGTAAATAACCACTTAAGCATTTGGTTTTTAAGGCCGGCACCTTTTTAGAAGAAAACGAAAAAAAGCGGAAGAATGAAACAGTGATGCAACTTGAACAAACATGAGTAGGACCAATCAATGGACAGCACTTTTTACCCGTCAAATGTTCGTCTTCAGAAATTCTGGATTTCATTTGAAACATTCGTGTTATCAACTAAGGACGGTTTACAAGACTTGGACCTGCTGCTTTTTAACAGACGTGCTATTTATTTGTAAAGTAATTCTTATGTACTCATACGGAGAGCTGTAATAATGTGCACTAATGCAAATCCTCTGTTTGAGCTTGTGGTTTATTTATGAATCATCTTAACTTTTTTCTTTTTTTTTTTTTTATAAATACGGGCACCAAAGAAGCTGTACAAGTTTTCATTCACTCATTGAATGTGTTTTTATAAGTATTTTTGTTGTCCTAGCACACATTTTGTTTTCTTTATTTTTGGTCATGTAAATATTTTTTAATAAAACAACATTGATTAAGCCATTGTTATGTCAATTGATCATACCAACAAATGTTTATAAAGAGCTCTTGCTTCCGGAAGGACCAATCTAGTTTATTTGCAGGTTATAGTACAATTAAAGGCAGTCAGGGAATGGTCCTGTGTGCTCAAAGAAGTTAGAGGATAGTGTGCTACCCGTCAATCAGTAAACATTAAAATGTTCTCATCTGTAGGAAAACTATTTAATACTGCCTAATGTCATCAGATTTTTATTTAATTTGCTCCTTTATGTAGCACTTTAGAAACTGCCTGTACATTGTTTTACATAGACACTCTAGGCACTCTAAAAACTTCCTCTCATTAAAGTGTCTATGGAGCCTCCTAGAACACTATAGTCACCTAAATTACTTTAGCTAAATAAAGCAGTTTTTAGTGTATAGATCATTCCCCTGCAATTTCACTGCTCAATTCACTGTCATTTAGGAGTTAAATCACTTTGTTTCTGTTTATGCAGCCCTAGCCACACCTCCCCTGGCTATGATTGACAGAGCCTGCATGAAAAAAAAATTGGTTTCACTTTCAAACAGATGTAATTTACCTTAAATAATTGTATCTCAATCTCTAAATTGAACTTTAATCACATACAGGAGGCCCTTGCAGGGTCTAGCAAGCTATTAACATAGCAGGGGATAAGAAAATCTTAATTAAACAGAACTTGCAATAAAGAAAGCCTAAATAGGGCTCTCTTTACAGGAAGTGTTTATGGAAGGCTGTGCAAGTCACATGCAGGGAGGTGTGACTAGGGTTCATAAACAAAGGGATTTAACTCCTAAATGGCAGAGGATTGAGCAGTAAAGCTGCAGGGGCATGTTCTATACACCAAAACTGCTTCATTAAGCTAACGTTGTTCAGGTGACTATAGTGTCCCTTTAAATTGTTTCCAAACAGCTTATTCGTGAATCATTGACCCTGGCTACCTGGCCCCGCCTATGTTTACACATTATCCTGAGTAGTGATGGGATACACTCTGAGCATCAGCTAACCGCTCTCAGCCTGTCAAAGTGCTCATTGCTGTTAATATGGCCAAAGGGACATGTAGTAGAAATGTATGCCTTAGTCATATCTTCAGTTGGGGGCAGGTTCTGGTTGGTGAGGGCCCCCTCATTCAGTGCTCAACCATCCAAAAACAGTTTAACAGTGAATTGAGGGATGGCACCAGACTCTCCAGACACCATAACCACTTAATTGAGATTACATTGTTGTAATGTGTCAACTGGCTCTTATATTTTTTATATATTAGGGCTTAAATTTGTAGCCCTATTCTATAGTATATGCCCCATGCTTGACTCTCTACTCGCAAGGGCTACATTTTCACTTGCCAATGGTTAGTGGCAAGAGGATATTTTGAGTATTCGGGGAAATATATATATATATATATATATATATATATATTATGTGTGTGTGTGTGTAGCATTATCAGACAGGGCTAATCTGGTGAAGTGTTTGGCTGAGATCACATGCTTTCACAATTTTTTTTTTTTTCATAAACTGTAATTGTTAAGAATAATCGATATTTCTAGATGACCACTTCCATACATAACAGCAGATGACATTTAAAGTGACAATTTCAGTTAAATGTGTGTTAGTTTTTTTTTTTTTAGATGAAAATAATAAAAAAAAAAAATCTCAATTTGAAAAAAAGTAAGCAAAATGTGGAGTTTACATGTTTGTTATAAGTTAAAACTCTGCAAAGAAAATTTTTTTTATGCACTGAAACATAAATTTAACCTCTTAAAAACATAGCTTCGGAAACCTGTCTTGCACTTATAGGAACACTATAGTGTCAGGAATACAAATGTGTATTCCTGACACTATTGGTGTAAAACACAGTATTTAGGCCCTTTGCCCCACCCCTCCATCCCCGTAAAAAAGGTATTGACCTAACCCCATGAAAAAGTTATTAAACGCACGGGTCTCCTCGTTGCCTGCCCTGCATACGCTCTGCCTCTTTGGATGAGATCATCAATTCCTACAATCTCAGCCAATCCAATGTATTGCCATAGGAAAGCATTGTGAAGCTAATGCCCACTCAAAACACCGCTCTGCACCAATCATTTATTTTCTCGGAGAGAAATTGAATCAATGCATCTCTATGGCTAACGCTCAACTTGACCCAAACGTCAGTGCTGCACACTGTGCAGCACTGACACAGGTACCACCTCTAGTGCCCGTCTGAGTGCCTGCTACTGGAGATGTTTTTAGGCGGTAATATAAACACTGCCTTTTCTCTGTCCCAACACAAAAATGGCTTTAATCTGATGTGTCATATGTATGAATTACCATTTATTATGAAAAAAAATAAAAATCTTTTACAGTTTGTGCACGATGGATGCATTCAGTGACCTAAACCGGAAGTGGAATTCCGGTTTAACCCCTTAAGGACACATAACATGTGTGACATGTCATGATTCCCTTTTATTCCAGAAGTTTGGTCCTTAAGGGGTTATGGTAGAGTTCTGGAATGCATAAAAGAGGGACATATTAGGCTTATGGTACCCATAGGGTGACCAGGAAATTTAAGCTGCTCTGAACACTTGAGGATGCATACGGACTGCGACTGCACTGAACTTTATATTTGACCCTGATGATGTCCATGCACATGAGAGACACGGCTGTGGTGTTTTTAATATTTGTTCTGTATATGTATTAGTGTGCTTTTACTTGCTGTTCACCATCTGGGATTCTGTTTGTGTGAAGAACCAGTGGATATGGTGATGTGTCTGAATATTTTTTTTAAATCCTGTAAGTGCAATAAATATATGAAGTAATTTTACTAGTGAGGAACTACTCTGTGTCTCTCTCTTTATATATGATTTGCTGTTAAATGAAAATTCCGAAGAGAGACAAGTACTCCCATTTATATTTTTATCTTTTTACTGTATTACACTATTTTTAAGTTCTTATCTAGGTAGATATTGGTGTTTGTTAGTATGGCCTCTATGCCGGGCCAGGGCAAACATTTCTGACTACTCAGACGAACAGGAGATGCATTTTACTGCGCCATCCTCCCAAAAAGAATTTTGCCTGTGTGTCTCTTAACCCCCCCCCCCCCCCCCACCCCCCTTTGATGTTTCTTATCCCATCTTATGAATGTCTTACCACTTTTTGTGTATCTTATCCCCTCGTTTGTGTCTTACATCCCCTTTAAGCGTATCTGTATCTTATCCACAATTTTTCCCCTTAGACTCATTGTGTGTATCTTACTTCCCCCTCAGCCTATTTGTGTGTGTTATTGTCCCCTTTCCCAGCACCTCTGTATGTCCCTTGTCTCCTTCCTCAGCCCCTCAATGTGTCATTGTCCTCTTCTCCAGCCCCTCATAGTGTTTCATTGTACCTTTAACCAGACTCTCTGTATGTCATTGTCTCCTTCCACAGGCCCTTTTGTGTTATCTCCTCTACAACCACCACCCCCTTGTGTGCCTGCTTACCTCCTTACATGTAAAGTGGCTAAGTGCACCATGGTAGAGGAGCTTCTGTTTCATCTATCCGGTCTGACAGGAAGCTGTTTGGTGCTCTCGGCGAGCACTACCTGTCAGACTGGATCGAGGATAAAGATCCTCTACAGTGGCACGGTCCGCATTGCCACACTACATGCAGTTACCGGCAGGAGGGGGATCACTGTGTGCTCTCCTCCTGCCATTCACCCAGAGCCTGGATATTCACCAGAAAATGCTTCCCCCTTTGCCTTATGGTAGCCTCGGCCCTGCCTCTATGAATTAACTCTGCTTAGCAACAACCTCCTAAGTATAATTTCCAAAGGTTTCTTGGGGGTAATTGAGATTGACCATGCTGTTCAGGAATGGTCTGAAAAAAATTAAAGTAACATATGATAAATGGGAATCTATAAGAAAGGAGTAGAAATACAAGAATAGTGCAGATTATTTCTTAAACTGAGTAAGGGGGTGCCCAAAATAAGTAATATACACTCACAAGTAGAGAGCCATAGGATTTCACTTGGCTCTAGTGAGTGATGCTTGTGGATCTTTAGGGAGATTCACAGTCCTCTTCTGTGTTTTTAAATGGGTAGATGAAGCTGGAAATCAGAAAATCTATAGCGTAATACTATATTTTAACTACAATATAGTAATGGTATAGATTGCACTCACAACATTGCCAACATTTATTGGGTTAAAACAAGTAAATAAAAAAATAATAATACAAACTCAATAAAGTCCAAAACATATTTCGCCATGTGCTGGCTTCTTCACTTGGATAAATGGCTTTAATTTTCTGTATTCTTATATACCTGACATAAAATGAAAAAAATTATTGGCCTCTGTGGGAGTCTGCTTGGTTTCCCGGAACACCCCCTTCCACCGCGTCATTTCCTCTTCCTCCTTCGTTGTGGAACGCACCTTGACCCTTGGATTTAAAAAAAAAACAAAAGCGTATCCCTCCTCTCTCTGAGGCTTACCTTGGGCTAGGGAGGGGTGAGACAGGAGCCTGCATCCAGCACACAGCAGCAATTTAATTTGTTGCTGCCGCCCAGGAGTGATGGGAGTTTGAGCGCAGGACTTTTTTTTGTATTTGTATTCACTTTTTGTATCATACAGCTATGTTACAATGCTGCCGCCTATCCCATGTGTTCCCTATTAAGGGTTAATAAGTATGTAGGGGTGTATATATAAAAAAAAATACCCCTCTCTGTCTCATTAGAGATATCTCTGCCAGAAGCTCAATGAAGAGGTTTTCCTTGACGTGGCAGGCGGGCCTTCCCTCTGATAGCCATTGGTGTAACTAAATAACCTCCATTTGTTTAAAAATCCTCTAACTGCTGATTGCTGCAAAAGGCTCCAATGACATCATATATAATATTGGAGACAACGGGCAGCCTTGTCTGGTTTCATTTCCCAATGTGAACCATTCAGAGCTAAACCCGTTGCCCACCACTTCAGATACAATGACATTATGGCTCCCAATATACCTCCCTCCAAACCAAATGCCATCAACGAATATTGTAAATATCTCCACCCAACCCTGTCAAAGGCTTTTTCAGCATCTAACGAAAGAACTATTTCCAACATATCAATTAATTTTCATATATTAGTAGTTGCGTATCTACCCTGAACAAATCCCACCTGGTCTGGATGGATTATTTCTTCAATAATCATATTCAATCGCGCTGCTAAAATACAATATAATTTTATATCGACATATTGAAGCACGATTGGTCGATAATTAGAAACTTCCAAACTACTCTTATCCTGTTTCAAAATTGGAACTATATTTGATTGTAACATTTCCATTGGGATTGGATTTCTCTTAGCGAAATCATTAAAAAGTTTAACAAGTTAAAATTTTATATTATCCTTCAAGATTTGATAAAACTTATTAAAAAATCCATCCGGACCAGGAGACTTGCCAATTTTTTAAAAATGTTTTAAATGTTTTTTTAATTATTTTTTTTGCAGTGCATATAAACGGTACAAGCAGGCGTGAGGTGCCCCAAAAGCAGTCCTCAGGCTTTTCCTCGCTTAACATGCGGGGCAAGTGAGTAATAAGCACAGTTTTATAATATAATCAAGCTTGGTGAGAATGTCAGCAGGTAGACAGTGTCGAGTATGAGAGACATTCATGTAAGCCAATAATGCTATGAAATCTGCAGTGTATATACCGACATTTTGATTAGACAGTGACATGGTAACGTAGCATGTTCATATTTTAAAAACAGGATTAAACTTCCTACTGTGTCACAAAGATAAGAAATTAAGGTACAAGAGTAAAAAGGCATGCATGAGTGTGTTTTTAAAGACCAGACTTGAGACTTGCTTATCTATGTCAAGTGTACCTCTGTGGGCGCTGTGTGATTATGTGAATCCGCACTTACTGGAGGAGCATATAGGGGTGGTATAGAGTGCTGGTGTAGGTCACAGCTCCGGTAGTGCGTTGTTAGACTGGGTAAAGTTGGATATGTTTTAGTGAGTAGCAAGCAGGATGAACACATGTCTGAACAATATATCTGGTACTGGTGCTTATGTACATATTAAGAGGTGAAAGAGTAGCCATAAACATATATCTGCATAAGAGGTTATGATTTGCGGAATCAGTGTCCATGAGTGGCTGGGTAGCGTTCATTTATGAGTGTCGGGTGGAGGATAATCGCCCGTCCGCCGATTATTCACCCCATTCCTTCAGGTGGGAACCGTGTCCGCGGCATCTGGGGTTCACTGAGGTTGGCGGTCGGCCAGGAGTTAACCAGCTGTGCCCTCCAGCTCCGGGTCTGTAGTGGGGCTGGCATCCTGTGGCCACAGACTCGGGGACTTCTGAAGACTGGGTCCTTCCCTTTCGGGTCAGGTCGGGAGGCCATGTTGTTGGTGTTGCGCCGCCTTTGGCAGGCAGGTCTCCGCCTGCATGGTCGATGCACTGGGGTTGTTCCCTTGGTGGCCCTTGACCCAGATGGGCTAATGTGGAGATTTGTGGACTGCTTTTTAACGGCTGTGCCCGAGGGAAGCCGAGTCCCATTCCGGGCGACGTCGCCTTGTTGGCCCTCTGTGTTCCCGCTTTTCAGCAGCCGTGGCGGTTACGCTGCATTTCGGGCCTTAATCCATGCCCAGAAGGCCTCAAACAGCTCGTTTAAGCGTGTGGTGAGTGACTCGCTTGTGCTGGGGCTGTGTGTCGGAGGCCTGCTACCTCCACAGGGTTGCGTGTCCGCCATTTTTATGCGGCGGTCTGCTTGCCGGTGTGATGCGCGGTTAGGGCTGATCTCCGCATTTAGGGTTCATGGAGACATGCCGATCGAGACAGTTGGGACCGGTCCCCACCCCCACCGGTCCCAAGGGGGGCAGCCGTGTGCTGCATGTGTTTGTGGGCCGGGAGAGTGGCTGTCTCTCCCTTGCCCTGCGTGGCATAGGCCCCAAGCCTCAGCTCTGTCATTCCGGCGTTCATTTCGGCGTTCATTCTTGGCGTGTGAGGTATCCACCGGTTCACCAATGTTTGCGGAGCAAGTTGTGGTAGGTGGGGGTTCAGGATTGATCGGTTTGACCCGAATTTCAGACGGGTTTCAGGCCCAGGCCCAGGAGCTCAGAGTTTGTGCATCTGTACAGCTTCACAGTCAGGCCACGCCCCCCGAGACTTGCCAATTTTGAGGTTCCCAATAGCATTATTTACCTCTTCTTCCCTAAAAGGCAGATTTAAAAATAACAATTGTTCTTGCGTTATTTTAGGTATCTTACTTTTTCTTAAAAAGTCCTTAATATCTCTATCAGAAGGCGCTATAGGCAAATTATATAGAGTCTTATAATAGTCTTGAAAAGCCCATCCTATTTTCTCCGGTATCATGAGAGTCTGATCTTTATATAGAATTTTAGAAATAAATGTATTTGCTTTTTCTTTTTTTAATTAATTAGATAATAACTTATCTGGTTTATTACCCTTATAATACCATGTTCTCTTTTGATTATTGAACCTTTCATTTGCCCTTATTATTAATGTAATTAATTTTTTTCTTTATTTCGATCATTCTTAACGTATACTCCCTAGAGGGGACCTCTTTATTTAGAGCACTTATAGAGTTTTATTGTAAATATAACTCAGGTAAACCTAGTAGTTTATTTTTATTTTCGTGTGTCCAAATTTTAATTAAATGACCAGGTATTCCACTTTTTTTTTTTTTTTTTTTGGTTTTAAAGTTTTTTATTGTTCAACTTTGCATTTTACATTGTTTTAAACAGGAGTCAACTCGTATCCTATTTGGTGAAGAGTTACAACAAACTTGAGTGTGTCAAAGGTTACATACATTGGTATAGACAAAGTATGGCATACATCGAAAATTTATGGGTATCAATATCAACAAATATATGTTTGGTGAGGTATGAGTGGTAGAGTGGGGTGTTGTTGTCTCAGTTGGTGTAGGCTGTGCTTGTTCGGCGATCCCTGGGAACAAAGTGGTTTTCCAAAAATATTATAAGAGCATAGCTTATGCTGGTCGGTGCTATATTGGGGGGGGGGGTGGTGTTTCGTCTGTGTCCCTTTGTAGCGAGTTCACTGGTCCCCTGTCAGAGTCTCTTTCACCCGATACCTTCCTTGCAAAAGTAGTGTACGTCCGGCGCTGGGGTTCTGCTTCTCGCCGCTGTGCGGGTGTCCGTAGAGGTGTCCCTCCTGCCCCAGGCTGGTTTGGAGGCCTGCACTTTCTTGCCACTAACTCGATTACCGCTAGGGTCCGGGTTTCCTCCACGTGCGGGAGTGACGGGGGTCTTTTCCTGTCGCTTGCGTATCTTGTTCCTCCGCCAGTGTGGCTGGTGCTTTGGGGCTTTCTGCCCTTCAGCCTGCAGCCCAGGTGGGCTAGATTGCGTGTGGATAAGTAGTTGAGGTGACGTTGTGCCCGAGGGCATTCCCTCCACTCCCCGCCGTCCGTGGGTCTGCTTACCCAGCGTCGGTGGTGTAGGTGTCATGGTTCGGGCTGCTTGTTGCCGCTTCATGAATGTGTCCCAGAAGCGGTTCAGTATCTCCTCTAGCTTCTGTAGGGGTGCTTTCCTTGGCGTTTGTGCCGAGTGTGTGCTCGCCATGTGAGTCGCTTCAACGGGCGCCATTTTAGGTGCACTCTGTAAGGGTCTGCAGCCTTGCAATTCAGGGTCAGGCTTGTGCTGCTTGCTATTTGAGTTGCGTGTGGACCGGGAGGACCCCCACCGGTCCAGAGGGGAGGGGAAGGAGGCGAGTGTGCATAGGGGGCTGTACTCGGCTTAAACATCCAGGAGATCGGCCGCCTCTCCCTGGCTCGGTCGCATGTAGGCCCCATGTGCTGTTGGTCGGTGTAAATCTCGTTTGTAGGTTCATTCGATGCCCCTTGGGTCCCTTGACTCGTTGTGTGCCCTCCGGCTCAGAATCGTGTCTGTTTTCGGGGTATTTATCCCCAGTTTTGTCGCTTTGTGCAGAAGCTGATTCACAGCACGTCTGTCCTGCTTGGCAGTTAGGCTCCGCCCCCCCACGTATTGCACTTTTATAGGCACACCATATTGTTGAAGATGATACCTCTTCACTCTCATTTTCTTCAAAATACAACTTAGTTGTATCTTTTAAAAGTTCAACATGTTGTTATTTAATAAATTATCAATTCATCTCCATGTAGAGCGTTTGTTTTCAAATTCATCCTTTAATTGTATCATTATGGCATTATGATCAGTCTGAGGGGTAGTAATAATTTAAAAAAATTTTAATATTCTTAATAATTCCAATATTTGTCATTATACAATCTATTCTAGAATAAGTAAGCACAGTCTTGGAGAAAGAAGTATAATCCTTTATATTGGGGTTAAAGATTCTCCATATATCTAATAGCGCATAGTTCTTAATTAACTCTCTTAATCTTTGTGCATTATTACATGCATTCCTATCTATACTTCTCCCCTCTACTGAATTTCTATCCATTAAACAATTCAGATCCCCCCATTAGTATAATATCTCCTTGTTTAATCCTCTCTATCTTATTCAACCCTTTTTTAATAAATGTAATTGGCGAGTGATTCGGTGCATTTAGATTGGCAAATGTGTATTTCTTATTATTTATCTCACATATCATAATTAAATATCTACCTTGTTTATCAATTTCTTGATGCATAAGTTTAAAATATAATTTATTAGAGAAAATGAATGCCACTCCTCTTTTTTTCTTATCCATTAGTGAAGAGGTACATATATATGGATATTGACTGATTTTATTCTTATTGTAATGTACAGATATGAATCTGTTCTTTCTGGAGAAATTGTAATAATATTGCCCATTTTTTAAGTGAATTGGTGCCACGGGCGTTAATCGTAACTATTTTAATATCAAAGTTATCACACACTTTCCCCCCTTATTTTGAGCATACAGGTCATACAGGACAGCAGAACTCCCCTCCTGTTGTTATGTTGCATTAATTTTAATACATCCTTTATAAATCCCCTAAAAAAAAACATTCCCTTCCTCTCCCAGGGTGATCCACCCTAAGAAAGTTCCAGTGCATGAAGACAATAGCAAGAGAGACAACAATCCTCTCCTCCATATCTCCATGCTCTGGATTCAGAAAGACCGTCAACACGGTCTATTTCTAGTATCGATGCTGGCAGAATATTACGATCATTTATCAACTATTATTTTTGACTGCCAATATATACACCTAAAGAGAGAAAAAAAACAAACATTAATTCTAACTTTTCGGCCCTAATTTCTATGGTTTCTTAAAACTTAATCTGCCAAGATATCTCTCAAATACTCATGTGCACGTGTCTATATGATTATATCTTATTTACTACTTCTGTATTCTTTCTCTTTTAATACTTAATTCTTAATATTTTTGTAATGTTTATATAATAAATTGTGTAATTACCCTCTATTATTACTTATGGTTTACCTATTCATATACCCTGTTGGATCTTATATTCTCTCTTAGTGATAAGTTTAATTGATTGTATTCCTTATACGTGTTTTTAATATCTCTAATTATGTGATATCCAATTACCATAACTCTGGAAGTGAATGATCAAAGTGACCTTATTGTGTCTTAAAAAGAAAAAAAAAAAAAATATATATATATATATATATATATACATATATATATTTTGTCTACGATAACAAAATTTTTCTCTACATCTTTCTAGGGATTTCTTTATTTATTTTCTTCTTTTCTCTTCCCCCTTCCTTCCTTTAAATTTATGGGAGAAACTTCATTTTGGCATGCACTCTCTAAGATATTTTGAATTTGAGAAAGTCCTCCTGTAGTCTTCATATGTGACTGCTATTCCCGTCGGAAATGTCCACATATATCTAATATCCTTAGATCTTAATACTGTTGTAAGAGAATCATATTGCTTCCTCTGAAGCCTTGTATTAATTGACAGATCTGGAAATACACGTATATTCTCAAATCTTGTATCTTTCTTTTCCTTCTTCCTATATGCTTGGATAATTTGGTCTTTAAGTTTATATGAATAAAAACATGCTATAATATCTCTTGGAAGAGAGGCTGCTATATTCGCTGGTTTATTTAATCTATGTACTCTTTCAATAAAATGATTGCTTAAATCCGGATTCAAATCCAAGAAAACAAAGAATTCATTTAGATACTTTCCCATTTCATGGATAGTAACACTCTCTGGCATTCTAAGATTCACCCTGTGTGCTCTGTCTTCATTTTCTGTTAGTTTCAGTTTCAAGGTTTCTGTCTCCTGTTCTAAAGATTTGATACGGTCTTCCATCTGTCTATTATGATAAGATACTGCTTCCAATTTCTCGTCCATATTTTCTATCCTCTTTGTCATTTTTGTTATATCACTTTTCACATTTTCTGATAGGGTTTCTAATTGTTCTTTGATTTTTTTCAAATTGGTTGTCAAGACAAGATTTCAAGTATTCTGGAGTTATACCCTTTATGTGTGAGGATTCTATATTTCATGTATCTTGATATTCTTCTCCTTGCGGATTTATCTGTTTCTTTTGATTTTTATTTCGTTTATTTCTTTTTTCCGACGGATTTTGCTGATAACCGTTTTTCTTCTTTTGAATCATTGTTTCTATCTTTTTTAGCTTATTCTTAGCTTCAGTTCTTTTTGTCGCCATTTTTAATTAAATGGATATATTTTCAAATGGAGCGGGTATATTCTTATATGTTTCACTTTCTCACCTTCTTCCCTCTCCCCTTCTCTATGACTGTATTTCAGTGCGGTAGATATCAGCAGTAATGTTGGCAGTGGCTATTTGAGTACTTATATATCCAAATATATATTGAATAAATAAAACTGTATTCGGATTGACCACGAATATGAGGGGGGTGTTCATCAAATTAATCTTATTATTTATATAGAAAAATCACCATAGGCAGTTATTTTTTATGATGCCAGTTGTCCATGATGGATGATAAATAAACAAGGTAAACTTATCACCAGATAAACTGAGCCTTTTGACGGCCAGAATTAAAATTCTCATTTAAATTAAAATGTTACCCTGGTACCCTGGTTCAAGGTAACAAAGCAAGGGGGAATAGGAGTAGACGGGTAAGGGCCTTTTGTGCATCTGATGCAAAGTATCTTTATGTGATATGTTCAAGTTGAGGACACTTACTCAGGTCCTAACTTGGGCGTTAGAGTTAGAAGAACCTATAAAAGTAAACCATTTACTTTTCACACTGTTATCCTATTTAATTTAAAGGGACACTATAGTCACCTGAACAACTTTAGCTTAATGAAGCTGTTTTGGTGTATAGAAAATGCCCCTGCAGCCTCACTGCTCAATCCTCTTCCATTTAGGAGTTAAATCCCTTTGTTTATGAACCCTAGTCACACCTCCCTGCATGTGACTTGCACAGCCTTCCATAAACACTTCCTGTAAAGAGAGCCCTATTTAGGCTTTTTTTTATTGCAAGTTCTGTTTAATTAAGATTTTCTTATCCCTTGCTATGTTAATAGCTTGCTAGACCCTGCAAGAGCCTCCTGTATGTGATTAAAGTTCAATTTAGAGATTGAGATACAATTATTTAAGGTCTCTTTGAAAGTGAAACCAGTTTTTTTTTTCATGCAGGCTCTGTCAGTCATAGCCAGGGGAGGTGTGGCTAGGGCTGCATAAACAGAAACAAAGTGATTTAACTCCTAAATGACAGTGAATTGAGCAGTGAAATTGCAGGGGAATGATCTATACACTAAAACTGCTTTATTTAGCTGAAGTAATTTGGGTGACTATAGTGTTCCTTTAACATTTTAAACACATTTCAGCTACTTCTGTCTCCTCCAATGTCTATTAAGATGTAACTGTGACAAACTCCCCTTTCCAAGTGTATTTGGACTATATGGTTCGGGAACTGAACTGCCGCATGAACCGGAGACCACCCTGGAGCTTATTAAGCGTAATTGCTACTTTGTAGCAATTTCCACCGCAGTGTTCTAAGTGTTCGTCTGGGTGGCCACATTTCCTCTGAACGACCACGAGACTGCGGCCATCTTGTTCACATGAAAACAGTCAGCAGTGTTTGGTTGTCGAATTCATGGAACTATTTTCGGACACTGAAACTCCTGAACACCGCTGGACTTCCACGATCGCCTGTGTTTGGTTTTATAACACTTAAGAAGACACTGTGCGGTGGAAACGTTTCCACGAACAAGGGGAACAAGCTCCAGGGTAAGACTCTTGAATATGTTTGGTAGTTTGTTCGTTTTTTAAACTACCGAACTAGACCGTCCGCAAGCCTTGATTCTCTGGAACTGTTTTGGGCATGGGACCATGCGTGCGGTCGGTCAAATTATGACTTCCAGGAAATTCCTGAACCGATCTGGGTGATTTTTGGATATGTTGGTCACCCAGATTGGGGCTATCATGGGATGTAACTTTTGTGGGGATTTTGTGTGTCTAAAGGTATTTTGGGGGTTTTGTAAAATTGTATGTTTTCTGTGCCTGGAGATAATTGAGTTTAATACAGTGCTGACTCAATTATCTCCCAGGCACAGGGAAGGGATTGACCCATTTTGTAAGGGAGTGTCTTGGACCTGAGAGCCAAGGTAATCGTGTGTATGTTTTTACTGTAGTCTACTCTCTGGTCCAGGAGGGAGTGCCCGTTGCATGGGGACCTGCATATAAGGCCAGTTGTGGCTGCCATTAAATAGATTTGTTTTACCCTTCATGAAGTCTAGGCTCATGTTTAAGGGAATTGGAGAACTATATTTACTCTGGAGATTGCTATCATCACTATACTCCCTTGGATTATAAAAAAAATTCGTGGAAGAGCAGCCTGGTTTGGTCTCTGGACTAGGAGAGGTCTACCCACTGGAAGCTGGATCCTGGTCTTTGGTCCAGGGTGGGTGAAGGACAGTGAGACCCCAACCGAGGTTTGTGGGGTTTACGGTGGTTATGGTGTCCGTTGCAGTGCTTATGGTACTCAAGGATTACTAGGAAGCGGCGATTGACAGAGGTACCCGTTGGGGTGCCAGGCTGTCCATCACAGTAACACACTGCACAGATGTCTCATCACAAAATTATTTATCAAATATCACGTTATCAAATAATTGAGGGCATGGATGCATGCGTCAATATTTGTGCTCTCATTTTTATATTTTATTCAATTTTTTAAAACTGTTCTTAACATACACAGATGTAAGTCACACTTTTACACATGATAAAGAAAACATGATTTAGATCATGGTATAAGAAATGTGATAATCAGTTTTATTTTAACTACATGTAATTCAAAGTTCACAATTAAAAAAAAAAAGATATCAGTAGACAAAATTTATTGATTATAAATAGAAACGGTCTCATAAAGCTAGCAGCGTTTTCTCCTGAAGTAACAGTACTGGAAATAAATGTGGTGATCACATACAAACTTTACTACTGTGCTACCAGCCATTGGAAAGACACACGCACACACATTACATTGTTGCCTTTAAATTTATCCATGTCTTCCGAAAATGGCTGTTTTGTGCTCTTCACCAGTTTCACTGGCATGGGTTTAATTTATACTTCAACTCTTCTGACAAACTGTCCATTTGTTATAGTTCCTGAAAGATAATTGAACAGGAGAAAAATAAAAAAATAAATAAAAAGATAAGACACAAAAAAAGAGCAGAAAGGGACTTTTTTATAGGAATATATTCGAATACATAGAAAATGTTATGAAACATTAACATTGCAACCCACTTTCTAAATTTAGTTGGAAATCTGTTTATTTTTCTTCTATTCCTGCAAATCAAAGGAAGGAACACTGCTAGTGATATGCGTTAGAGGGCTACACCTTCTTAACCCCTTAAGGACAGAGCTTCAGAAGCTTGTCTTTCACTTAATGACAACGGCATTTTTTGCATTTTTTGCTATTTGCGTTCAACTGCAATTTGCATTTTACTAATTTATTGCACCGACACATATTATATACCGTTTTTTAAAGGACAGAAAGGGCTTTAATTTGATGTAACACATATATATATAAATGCTTATTTATTATAAAAAAATACAGAAATATGCAAAAAAATGAATTTTTGTGTGTTTTTTTTACAGTTTTTGCAATAATAATGTGTACATAATTAGTGCAGGTTAAGGAAAGTAATTAAAAATACATTCATTTAGTTGTTCTGAATTACAGAATATATAATGTGTCTGGGATTTTAAGTTTTTTTTGGTAGTTACAGGTCACAAAGCAAAAGGAGTAAAATAAACTTTTTATGTGGAGCGATTTTAGAATTTGGTATGTTTGTCTTGTAAGCCTAATAGCCATAAAAGAAAACAAAATTGCCACACAAAAGTATATATTTATATAAAGTAGACACCACAGGCTATTTACCTAAGGTTGTTTTGACACTTTTTACGTAGCCATTTTACCGCCAACCTCTGCTAAATATTGGAGTAAAATTGTGTTTTTTGGGGGTTTTCGCACACAAACTTATAACAAAGAACTTCTCGTGTGTATTTTGTAAAGTTGGTGTGTGCTATTCCTGTACAACGTTTTATTATGTGTTCAGTTACTTCTGCTGAGTACAACGGTACCCCCATTGTATGTCTTTGGCACTATTTCGTGAAGCTACAGTGCCATATAGGAGACCTGTCCTTTTCAGTATTCACAGTAGAATTTTGAGAGACGGATTTAATGAGCCTATGCTTCCATTTGGGGTATTATAGTAGTTTGACTGTTCAAAAAAAACCCACAAAGGCCTACCATTTGTAAAAGTAGACACTCCAGGGTATCTCATAAGGTGCATATTGTGCCTTAACATGCCCCCATTTTTTTACCATTATATGCCAAAGTATGTGGTAAAAAATAATTTTGTGCATTTTTTACATACGGATTGCATTTTTGCTGGGCATTTTGTATATTTCATGTGTGCCACTAAGTTCAAACCCCCCAAATTATGCTCAGCTAAGTCTTCTGAGTAAAAGGACACCCCCATTGTATGTCTATGGCACTATTTCGTGAAGCTACAGTGCCATACAGGAGACCTGTCCTTTTCAGTATTCACAGTAGAATTTTGAGAGACGGATTTAATGAGCCTATGCTTCCATTTGGGGTATTATAACAGTTTGACTGTTCAAAAACACCCCACAAAAGCCTACCATTTGTAAAAGAAGACACTCCAGGGTATCTCATAAGGTGCATATTGTGCCTTAACATGCCCCCATTTTTTTACCATTACATGCCAAAGTATGTGGTAAAAAATAATTTTGTGCATTTTTTACATACGGATTGCATTTTTGCTGGGCATTTTGTATATTTCATGTGTGCCACTAAGTTCAAACCCCCCAAATTATGCTCAGCTAAGTCTTCTGAGTAAAAGGACACCCCCATTGTATGTCTATGGCACTATTTCGTGAAGCTACAGTGCCATATAGGAGACCTGTCCTTTTCAGTATTCACAGTAGAATTTTGAGACGGATTTAATGAGCCTATGCTTCCATTTGGGGTATTATAGTAGTTTGACTGTTCAAAAAAACCCCACAAAGGCCTACCATTTGTAAAAGTAGACACTCCAGGGTATCTCATAAGGTGCATATTGTGCCTTAACATGCCCCCATTTTTTTACCATTATATGCCAAAGTATGTGGTAAAAAATAATTTTGTGCATTTTTTACATACGGATTGCATTTTTGCTGGGCATTTTGTATATTTCATGTGTGCCACTAAGTTCAAACCCCCCAAATTATGCTCAGCTAAGTCTTCTGAGTAAAAGGACACCCCCATTGTATGTCTATGGCACTATTTCGTGAAGCTACAGTGCCATACAGGAGACCTGTCCTTTTCAGTATTCACAGTAGAATTTTGAGAGACGGATTTAATGAGCCTATGCTTCCATTTGGGGTATTATAACAGTTTGACTGTTCAAAAACACCCCACAAAAGCCTACCATTTGTAAAAGAAGACACTCCAGGGTATCTCATAAGGTGCATATTGTGCCTTAACATGCCCCCATTTTTTTACCATTACATGCCAAAGTATGTGGTAAAAAATAATTTTGTGCATTTTTTACATACGGATTGCATTTTTGCTGGGCATTTTGTATATTTCATGTGTGCCACTAAGTTCAAACCCCCCAAATTATGCTCAGCTAAGTCTTCTGAGTAAAAGGACACCCCCATTGTATGTCTATGGCACTATTTTGTGAAGCTACAGTGCCATATAGGAGACCAAGCCATATCAGTTTTGACCGAACTTTGAATTTTGACGCCGGGCCTATGTG
Source organism: Pelobates fuscus (assembly GCF_036172605.1). Taxonomy (NCBI): domain Eukaryota; kingdom Metazoa; phylum Chordata; class Amphibia; order Anura; family Pelobatidae; genus Pelobates; species Pelobates fuscus. The sequence continues at coordinate 230,761,621 of NC_086318.1, forward strand.
CAATTTCCAAGCATCTTTGCAGGTTTTAAATTCAAACTACCCCACAAAGGCCTAACATTTCTTAAAGTAGACACCCCAGGGTATTTCAGAAGGCATATTTTGAACCTTAGCGTGGGATCATTTTTCCGCTAGCGTGTACCAGGTGTAGTGGTTATAAGCGTTTTTTTCTGCCTTTTTGACACACAAAGTGAGTTTGCACAGTATATTTTGCAAACCATATGTGTACTACCACTGTATAATACTTCATATTTTGCTCAGCTATGTCTGCTGAGTACAAAAATACCCCAGTATGTACCTTTGCCAGGTATATGTGGACATCGGAGGGGCACATTTGGGACACAGCCATTCCATTTTTTTTCACATTTTGAATTTTTACGCTGTGCCCATGTCCCATTTTAGAGTATTTTACCAGGCTATATAATCCAAATACCCCATAAAGCCATACCATTTCTTAAAGAAGACATCCCAGGGTATTTCAAAAGGCATATTTTGAACCTTAGCGTGGGATCATTTTTCCGCTAGCTTGTACCAGGTGTAGTGGTAATGAGCGTTATTAAATGTATTTTTTTTACTTTTTAAAACTTTTTTTACTTTTTAAAACTATTTTTTCAACTTTTGTTTTGATTATTAATTTTTTTAAAGTTTCCTAAACTTTCGTAAAACTTTTTTTTACAGATTTAACATTTTTCTAAGCTTTTTTTTTTACGTTAACCCCTAACTAGCAGTAAGCAGCACTAACAGTAAATTCCCCATTTTCCCATAACTCCCACCCACCCCAGCTAGCAAAATATTTAATTATACAATATTTAAATTAGTTAATTAAATAAATTTAACCCCTGAGGGTTAAAAAATAAATAAAAGTTAATCGTCAGGGGTTAAAAAAAAAATTAGAACAGTATAATACTGTGATCTGTATTTTGATCACTGTAGGCAGTGATCGACTGGCAGGGAAGGGGTTAATTTTTATTTGGACTGGGTAAAGGGTTTATTTTTTTAAATTTTTTACTTAAACGTTATTAAAACTTTTTTTAACTTAATTTTTTAACTTTTTAAAGCTTATTTTTAAACTTTTTTTAACGTTAACCCCTAGTTAGCGTAATACTAAATCCCCCAATTCCCCACTAACTTCCACCCTCCCCAGCTAGCTAAATTTATAATTGTAAAATATTTAAATTAATTAATAAAATAAATTGAACCCCTGAGGGTTAAAAAAAAAAAGAATTAACCCTCAGGGGTTAAAAAAAAAATCAGATCTTAGTAAAATGTAATCCCTGCCAATTGATCACTGTAGTCAGTGATCAATTGGCAGGGAAGGGGTTAATTTTTTATTAAAATGGGTAAAGGGGGGGAAAAGGGGGGTGGGATTTTAATTTTACTATTTTTTTTTTCCACCAAGGGGCAGGATCACTGAAGATCCGTCTCCCTGCACTTCACACAGAACCAGGAAGTGCAGGGAGGCGGAGGTGAGTATAGAGAGCACATGTGCCCGCTCAGACATGCTGTCAGAGCGGGCACATGTACTGGGGCAGCCCGATCCGGTGCTCCCGGTCTGCCTCTAATGCAGAGGCAGACCGGAGCACCATTAACCCCACGATCGCCACGATTGCGGCGATCTGGGGTTAATTTTAACGGGTGACGGACGAGGTCCGTCACTCGTCATTAACGCATTCCCCTGAGTGACGGACCTCGTCCGTCACTCGTCGTTAAGGGGTTAAAGACACTTTCATACAGAGTTATTTATTAGAGTAAGAATTGCTAAGAATTCAAATTTCAGACCCAAATGCTGAACTGGAAGTACAGTTGACTGAGATTTTTTTTTTTTAATTAGGCTATTTGGGCCTTAAATGCAGGCCCCGAGTCCTGCAGGAACGTGTGAGAACGGCGTTCCTGCACTGTTTCCACACTTTAATTCCACACTGTATTTTCTGAGAAATATATATGCATATGAGCATATAATTTTTTGGAGGGGGATGGAGGGGAGTGGATCAGGGATGAGTTCTCACACTTCCACACTCCCCAGGACTTGACCCCTGCTTCAATGTAAAATTCACTTTTAATTCAAACAATTCTTAGTTTTGTTTGTAAATAACCAAAAAACAGCAATATAACACCACAATATCAGTGAAGTGTAGTGAAAAAATAACTTAGCTTAGTAATCAAAATGTAGCCTCCCAAGATCGCTACCCACAAAGAACGACCTTCACAATATACAGAATACCAGAAAAACAGAAAATTCGGGATACGGCTAAGTGAATCTAAAAAAGGAACATAAACAAAAAGAAGTAGTGTGATACAGCATGCACAATAAATCATGCGCTATATAAAAATGCACTCACAAGATGACGTAGAGTTAAGCGCTCATAGGGTGCCTCCCCCGATGATGTGGGGGGCTAGTAATCCCCCTCTCACTGCAGGATAACCAATGGTACACAGGACTTCAGATGGATAAGTGTAAAACATTGGCTCTTTTATTATTTTTAAAAAGGTGAGTAATCACCAATCAGCATAGGATAAAAAAGAAGAAAGCGGTAGGTCCTACGCGTTTTGTTCCGTTAGGAACTTCCTCAGGGACCGCAGTGACAATAAAATCAAAACACAGTATTAACACAGTGTAAAGCATAACATATCCTATTCCTACCGCTTTCTTCTTTTTTATCCTATGCTGATTGGTGATTATTCACCTTTTTAAATATAATAAAAGAGCCAATTTTTTACAGAATAGGATATGTTATGCTTTACACTGTGTAAATACTGTGTTTTGATTTTATTGTCACTGCGGTCCCTGAGGAAGTTCCTAACGGAACGAAATGCGTAGGACCTACCGCTTTCTTCTTTTTTATCCTATGCTGATTGGTGATTATTTTTAAAAAGGTGAGTAATCACCAATCAGCATAGGATAAAAAAAAAGAAAGCGGTAGGTCCTACGTTAGGAACTTCCTCAGGGACCGCAGTGACAATAAAATCAAAACACAGTATTTACACACAGTAACGCATAACATATCCTATTCCTACCGCTTTCTTCTTTTTTATCCTATGCTGATTGGTGATTATTCACCTTTTTAAAAATAATAAAAGAGCTGATTTTTTACACTTATCCATCTGAAGTCCTGTGTACCCTTGGTTATCCTGCAGTGAGAAGGGGATTACTAGCCCCTCACATCATCGGGGGAGGCACCCTATGAGCGCTTAACTCTATGTCATCTTGTGAGTGCATTTTTATATAGCGCATGATTTATTGTGCATACTGTATCACACTATTTTTTTTATGTTCCTTTTTTAGATTCACTTAGCCGTATCCCGAATTTTCTGTTTTTCTGGTATTTTGTTTGTAAATAACCCTGTATAAGTTAAAAATAAATATGCTGAACTCAAAATACTCTTTTTATATTCAGGGAGGTCCTTTTTAAATTAAAAAGTATTTAAACCTATGGTACATGCAATGCTATTTCCGCAATCTGTCGTTCCAATGCATCTCACAGATAAGCATTAATATCATCATGTTACGCATTGATGACGCCAAATGTTAGGATCTTCGAAAACCAAAAGTCTTTAGAAATAGGAGAAATATCTTTAAAAACCAGGTTACCCTTAGGTTCTTTAATACCTTCAGTTATAAAGATAGTTATAAAATACAATAATTCAACATGTGGTTCATATTTTTTTGTTGCACACAGACAGAAGTAGAGCACATAGAGAAGGGTGTATTTCATGTACAGTTTCCCGCTAAGTTGTATGTGCTCTTTTATGACGTAGTGGCTCTTCTTATCCCAGGAATCAGCTTATCAAACTATGCTTAGTAAAAGTCATTATGTGTTTTAGTTGGACCTGCCCAAAATTATCTAGCATTGATATGATCATGATCTGTTTTTAACAAATTAAGTGCCTGGCATTGTTTGAGTAAGGATGAAAAGCACTCTCGCAGATCCCTCTGGAACCTAGAAAAGTGGAGCTATGACAGTGAGCATCTCATTCCTGAAATCAACCATACATTTTACATTAAACTTAGAAATGGAAACTAAATAAAATGTGATGGTAATTGAATAATGCGGAACCTGATTACGCAGTAAAATGGATGATACTGCCCTTACAATCCATAGACATTCAGCTTCATAAAAGACGGAGCAAAAAATAAGTAGTGGTAGTATTATGCACATACACATGTCAGTGAACTTTCCTAATAAATATTTTTTGTTTCCCTTCCTGCATTGATTTTATTGCTTTATATAACCTACAATTACTGTCAACATCTACCAACCACTGCAATTTAAATTCTAAATCATGTTTCCCCAAATCTAATTTGTCCATTTGCTCTGTAAAATTAGCAAATTAGCAAATACAGCAATTCCAAACCTATGATCAATCCAAGGTTTAATCATACATTAATATCGTATTATTGAACCCAGGGCTGTGTAAGTACTCTGTGCCTCTTGCTCACTCAGTTACTAACTCACTCATTATTGTTTTCACTCAGTCTGATTGTGAGTTAGAGATATGCCCTCCAAGTCCTAAATGTCTATCTGATATATGAAAATCTTTTAACATTAATGTGGCGGAACCAACCTCGCCACCGGGCACTGGAGAAGCCTGGTTGCTCGCCTGCTCTCTTTGGACTATGGCCCTGCAGGTTAAACCTGCTATTTTCTATGCAGAAAGGCTTATTCGTGCCTTTCTGCCGGGGTGTTCGGTAGATTTGATCTACCGAACAAACTACCGAATGCACGACCACCTAGGAGCTGGAGTGTGCCGCCAATTGACCTCCCTGAAGCTGTGGTTAACCGCAGCTTAATTGACGAATGCTGGGTGGCCTTTGTTCGTCAAACGAACACGTGGCGGCGGCCATCTTAACTCCCGAACAGCGGTGTTTTGCCGTCGAGTGTCTGGAACTAAAATCGGACACTCGACTATGCAAACGCCACTGAGACCTCCAGACTTCCATGGATTCGTGCTGGAACTACCGAACAGGCCGCCGTTCGGTAGAACTACTCATACGAACAAGGGGATTCCAACGAAGGCAAGCCACAGCTATTTCCTTCGGTATTTTCAGCCGGTTATACTCATAACCATAGACCGACCGCAAGGCCGAACCTTATGGAACTATTGTCGGCTACTGTTGCCTTTGCGGTCGGTCATAGCTTTCAACATCCATAACTCCCGAACCCCCAGTCCGATCTGGGTGATCTTTGAGTATGTTACTCACCCAGATCAGGGCTATCAGGGGATCCCATAGTTAGGAGTGTACTCCAGGTATTTGGGGTACATCCAGAAAGTGGGGAAATAATGTACATGATTAAGGGGATAATGTGTCATGCTGAGGGGAGGAGATGTGTGGGAGGTAACTCATGTGTGATTGGTGTATTGTGTAATTATTGTAAATCCCTCCCTTGCATGGGAGAATCCTTTATAAGGAAGTTATGTGAATAAATGAGTGTTCCTGTTTTAACCCTCAAAGTGAAGTGTCGTCTCATTCTTGGGGGGAATTTGACTGTATGCCGATTGCCAGGAGTGTAAGCCGTTCGTAAGGCTTTTCCTGTTCGGCTGCTTCCAGGGTTCGTGTGTTTCCTATTCGGGAGTTGGGGTATTCGTGCAGTTTGGAGTTCGGGAGATTGGTGATTGCAGTAGCTGCTGGTCTATCTGAAAGGGGATTATCGCCTAGACGGTTTTTATCCTCTTGTGAGGGAAATGGTCTGTTACAATTAATGTAAATGGTAAGCTACTTAGGACACAGATAACTTTATAGATCGTAGCTATCTTTTCTGGTGCAATGAATATTTGACGCAGGAATTAGAAAGTGTGTTAATTTAAAAGGTAGACTTTTGAAAATAAACAGACCCATGTATTATTTGCACTGTAGATACCAACCACAGTGTCATCAAGATGCTGCAAAACATTGCTTAGTTAAAGAGATGCTTGTGTCAAATAAGAAATAATGTTGCATCAGAAATGATGGTATGAGATGTGTTTAGGGTGTCAGGGTGTGATTGACATGGGGTGTCCAATATAACATTTTCCTATAAAGTAAAATAACATGTTTTTTTTTAACCTTACCATATTTAGCATAGTCAAAAATACATACTGAAATTCACTGCTTGATAAATGCATCAGGGCAGTGTGATTAGTTGGAACAGGCTATTAAGTTAGCTTTCAGCGTAATCCCTCTTATTAAAGTTACATATTCCTTTTACTATAATGTGAAATAAATGATCAAATGGTGCCTTATGCATTTTACACTTAGGTATGTCACTCATGGTCCTGGTGTCATGAGAAGAACAAATAGCAATGTGACATTTCTGTTTATAATAAGCTATACAAAAATAACGTGAATAGAGTGTAATTTCCCTAGCGATGATGATCCCTACAAATTGTGAAAATAAATAGGATACTGTAATGCATTGTTTGTGCAGGGATTTCACTTGAGATGTACACTGCATCTGGAATGATTACGTTTCTGTTGATGTGTGCATAATTAGAAAGGGAAAAGATGGGATTTTTTATGTATATTACTTTGCCTGTGGTATATCCAGCATCGGAAAAGGTTACTCCTATCTTGATGTATGAATGGGAAGGAAGAGCAAAGGTGGGGTTTTATAAGTTTGAATGGCTGGCTGAATAGCAAGATAATTTTTGGCAAGTGACAAAAATATTGTTATGCAAACACAAATGATCCTAATACACAAAGAGTCAATGATTCTGTAATTATTAGTTCCATGGAAAAATATAATACAGACATTTATTACAGAGGGAGTTTCCACTATCCTTGTATTTGTATGGTTAGCTGCTAGACTCTACGTAGGCTGTGTCCACATTCCCTGCTTACAAAATATGCAGTACCCAAACATAAGTACAAAATAATAAAGTGCTCCAACAGCATATTTTGGCCTAAATCTGTACTGGATGAGAGTGATGCTTATAACATATGTGACAAAACCAGTATTTTCCTTGGACCCGCCCTCACCAAGTCCCTCACTGACCTGACCAAAAAGTCCCTCCTCAGACAGGTAGTATGGTCGACCGAAGTGCGAGGTCCCCTTCAGCGCTAAGCAAGGCACCTGTGTTGGCCGCCCCAAACCATACTAAGAAATTTCTCATCCACACAGATGCCTCCATGTTTGGGCTGGGAGCCGTGCTAAGCCAAGTGGGGGGGAGGGAGGGGAGGGAATGGAGCACGCGGTGGCATATCTCAGCAGAAAACTTTTACCACGAGAAGTCAGCTATGCCACCGTGGAAAAAGAATGCTTGGCTCTTGTATGGGCATTAAAGAAGCTGCAGCCCTATCTTTATGGTCGTCCCTTCCCTTTAATGACAGACCACAACCCCCTCATCTGGTTGAACAGAGTAGCCAGAGATAACCCCTGCCTTCTGCGTTAGAGCTTGGCTCTACAACCATGCAGTACAGGCCAGGCAAACAGAACGGCAATGCAGATGGATTATCGTGGCAGACGGAATTGGAGCCTTAATTTATCCCCCCGGACATCCCCAAGCCAACCCATTGGGGTCTATGCAGGTATGCCGCACCATGTGACAAACCCAGTATTTCCTTGGCCCAGTTATTTTCCCTGCATTCTGTAGATTTTCCTACCGAACACCGACCACCCCCCGGCTCATTTAACTTCAAAGAAAACCACAAACTTAAGTGCTCGCTCTGTGCGGCCGCCGTTCGTATAACCGAACATAACGTCCGCTGGGAAATGGCGGCCATTGTGTCTCCTGAAAGCAGACAGTGGTACTTGGTCGTTGAGTGTCTGGAACTCTAAATCAGACACTCGACCCCACGAACACCGGTAATTTGGTATGAAAGCCTGCTTCATTTCACGACAAGCCAGGAGAGCGCTGTTCGGTAGGATTGTTAGCATGAACCAGGCGAAGAATCGCTACCTATGAGCCAGGGGAACTGTTTGTCTTTTTGTTCATTTTGGAACTCTCAAAAGTGACCGACCGTGACCACTTTTTCTCTGAAACTATTTTGGACAGACTCCACGTTTGCGTGTAAAACTTTGCCCTAGTGGCGATTCAGCTGCATTCGTGGGTCTGAGCACTATTTGGATTTGTACACTCAGTTATCTCCCAGACACAGAGACTCCTTGGCGTGTTTTACTATATTTTTGCTGGAGGCCCTATGCTGGAGGTCTGTGTATAAAATTGGGCCATCTGGTCATATTAAAACATTATTGTTGTACCCTTCATCAAGCCTCAAAGTTTGGGTATGGGAACAAAGAAGCAATTGATTTTAACCACGATCAAGCACGGAGAGCCTGGGGTGGAGGTGAAAAAGGGGAGATGGGACAGATGAAAAAAAAAGTATCAATTTGAAATAAATGCAACTATATTAATTACAAACATTTTGTTAATAGGAGGAGTAAAATTTATGGAAATGGGCTGCCAAATGGTACTCAAGTGAAAAAAGGTTGGGAACCACTGCTCTAGAGGGATGTAAGTCCTCGGTTCCCTAAAAATGGATCAAGCAATGGGGAACTGGATTTTTGGGTAGAGGTATCGGAGATTGTGAACTCTGCAACAACAAAAAAAATCAGGTTATTCTCTCTGATTTGGGGATAATTTGAAGAGATTTCGATTTGAGACTGATTCAGCTGAATTTTGTTTTATCAAGTGTACATTTAAGTTTTTATTCACCAAACAGTGAAATCAGGTGAATTGAAAACTGAACTGCTAATGTTAGATTAACTTAGCTTAGCTGTTAATTTATCAGATGCAATTACTAATATTTACTGTTTAGTGAATTCTTTAAAAAAAATAAAAGTAGATGTCATAGGTTGAACTCCAGAATAACACAAATCATTTTCGCTTTTTTTCCTTCATTCCTCCACTATAACCAGTTTAGCCAAAAAAATCCCTATTAGTATTTGTCCAAATTCAAGATAGTGTTTGTAATAAACGTATCATGTTGTTACCATAAATAACTAATAATGTGACAAGTCAAAACAACATATATCGTGACAAACGGCAACTATGCAGTATTTAGACTGCTGTCAAGCTCTGTTTGTGATGGTAGTCACCATCACTGGGAGCAGAAGGATACTTTACAAAGGTTCCTAAATTGGTCCTATGTCTAAGTCACCCTGTACCAATTATATATGCAGGGTATTTAAAATGTGTTCATATTGTTAATTGTTTTGTGTGCTCTCCTGTCCTGCTAATGTTTGTTACCAACTAGTGGATTTGGCAATGGAGCCTGTAAAGCTCCCTCTGTTGGTAGCAACAGCAATATGCACTTCCTGAATAGCAAGGCTGGTTAATTTGCATATTCAAGTAGATTTGCATATTTCTAATTCTGCAGACAGGAGAGATATTCTGTGTTGGTTATTGACTTCTCCACCTCATTGTAGATATGTTAATGTGTTATTATAATTCCCTGTATGTTTTCTGATATGTTTTGATTACTGTATTTTTTTTTTTAATTGTCACCAAAAGTTACATGTAAGGAGTACTTGGGCCAGTCCAAAGAAAAAAAAAAAGTTCTGTATGTTAGTTCCATTTGGAACGGTGTCCTGTGTGGATTTTTAGAGATCCCAGCCACAGAGTTGTTGTAGCCGTTGGCTTGCTGCATGATCCCTCTAGCCCTGGGATAAATCAAGAGAGCTGGGCCTGAGAGCAGCAAGTGCCTTTGTTAAGGCAATATAAATCACATTGCAGGCAGAGGTGAATACCAGCCTGAAAGAAGGACTGCAGCGGAATAGGCAGAGGGGACGGTACGTGCCTGGAAGAAGGGCTGCAATCTGGTCAGGTGTAAAAGCTCCAAAAGTACCCCAGTCAAGCCACGGTGACTGGAGCAGAAGAGCGTCAGTTGGTTCCAGCTAGGTAGTGAACCTGGGCGGAGGTACCCAGCCGGAGTACAGGGAGCTCTGCTACACTGTCAAGTTACCTTTGAGCAGGAGAACTCTGCATAGTAGCAGAGCTAATGTAGGGAGGGCCCTGGTGGAAATGTTTTAGGCCTTCCTCTAGCACAAGGGTGACCAAAAGGTAGATCCCATTCTGTTGCACAATTCCTATGTGCTATGACAGCTGGGGTCTACCATTTACCCTTCATTGCAGGGTTGTATTTGTGATCAGTGTTTGTGCATTTGAATGTAAGTATGTTTGTGTATAGAGTATGTGTGTGCATGAAGGGTATGTTTGCATATACTGTTGCCATTGGAATGCAGTGATGTATACTGTGCAGTGGGTTTGCGTTAAAATGCAGGGGTGTGTTTGTATGACGTACTGGCTTTTAATTTTAGGTGTGCTTTTGTGTGTGGTGTTGGTGTTTTTATATACATTTAGAGTTTATAATACAGGTGTGTGATTGGATGTAATGTTTGTGTTTTATTGCAGAGGTGCACACTGATACATATACACATATGGATACAAACTGACATACACACACACTGACACATCCAAACGATCTCAGATATACACTTACACATGCACACATGCACACACACACACACACAATGACACACACCAGCTATCTGACACACAGATACATACACTGGCACATACACACACCATGACACACATATATACACACTGACACATTCACAAAATTTGAAACACAGATACAACACATTAACACATACATACACACATACATGTAATATTATTTATTTTTTTTAGCCATCCTCCTGTTAACATACTTGTGTGCAGGAGTGTGGCTTTCCTGGGGTGTGGCTGCTGACTGAGGCTAATGGGAGTGTGGGTCTGGAGCTGGCCCTTTCTTTATATCTTCCTTTTCTCTCCCTCCGTGCAGACTAGGTCTCCTCTCTTTTCTCCTAAATATAGAGAGTATGGGCACTCACTTTCTTCCAACAGGGCACTGGCTGCTGGTATTATAGGGGCCCAATTGCGCTGTTTAAAAGCCACAGCTCATAACCAGGGCCTTGTTTAGCAATACCTCTCGGGTGACCCTAAGTGCATGCCCCCCTCCCAGCGTGTGGTAGTTCCAATGCTGACTCTCCAATAAAATCGTTGTAATTTGAGGTTGTCAATGTTCTATTAAAGAACATTAATCCTACCCACCCACAATTTATTCCTTGGCAGCCTTTCCTGCCAAGAAACATTCAAAAGAAACAGATTTATCACGTACAATTCGTGGAAAGTGTTACTCAAACCACCAGTGGTGAAGGAGTTGAAAACATTAAATAATTAACTAAAAATCATTCCTATGAATAAGGTAAACACCATAAACCAGAACAAGCTGGTGATTGTGATTCTGTAATCTATGTTCCACTTGTTGCTTCCCTTGGAGTCTTTGAAGTAAACTAGACACTCCTGACTGGAAAGGAGCACATGTTTTAAAATACTTTATTATATAGGCAACACATTCAAAACATATGCAAAGATAGAAAGAAAACAATGTTGACAATTTTCTGAAAATAAAGATTGTCAAAAAAGAAATACATATACTATGCTTTTTGGACGGAGCTGCAGCAGTAAGCCTTGACCAAACCACAAAGTGGTCCACAATCTCAATACTCTACATGCCCACCGGAATATTTCTCAGGAACTTGTACAAGGGCTAACCTGGCTACCAGCATGGTGAAATGTGTGTGTTTGCAACTGACTGTGGGGTAAGATAAGACACACAGGAAACAGAATATATCAATTAAAAGGACACTAAAGGCACCCAGACCACTTCATCTCATTGAAGTGGTATTGGTACACAGTGTCACTATTGCACTTAGTGCTGCAATTTAAAACTGGAGGCGCTTCCTGGATCCTAACTGACTTTTGGTCCGGTAACTGTCACTGGACATCCTCCTGCTCTGCATGGATTACAACAGGAGAGCTCTGACACTGCAAGTGCCTGAGCTTATGAGACAGTTACGCATGGTCTGCACCAGGTGGAGGGGCAGACCAGATTCCCAGCACACTGGAACACCAGAGATCAGCATGCCCTTCTCCGAACAAGGTAACAACAGGAAAGGAGGAATGAATATTTGTTTTAAAATCATTATTAATTTAATAAATGCCCCAAACAAACACTACACCCCTATACACACACACTATACATGAAGGGGGATGACATGGGAGGGGGTTGGGGGTAGGGCTCAGAATATTATTTTTATTGGATGACTCAAGACAAGGTGCTACAGCAGCTAAAAAAAGTTGATGTAAATAAAGCTCCGGGGCCTGGAGTACAGAGAGTTGTTATTAATGGTAAATGTTCTAGTTGGACAAAAGTGGTAAGTGGTGTCCCCCAGGGTTCTGTTCTGGGCCCGCTTCTATTTAACACATTTATAAATTACCTTGAAGACAGCATTGAAAGCCGTGTTTCAGTGTTTGCAGATTACACGAAACTCTGCAAAGTAATACGATGTGAGCAGGATATTGCTTTGCTCAGGGTGATCTCGATAGATTGAGGGACTGGGCACTAAAATGGCAGATGAAATTATATGTGGATAAATGCAAAGTTATGCACTTCGGGGGAAAGGATGCAGAAGCAACTAACACCCTTAAATGGTAGTGAATTAGGAATAAACACACGAGAAGGATTTGGGAATTGTTAAAGACAGAAAACTGGGCAACAACATGCAATAAGGTATTGTCATGTATAATATACTTTTGTCTCTTTATAAATTACCGGTAAGACCACATCTTGGATATTCTGTGCAATTTTGGGCACCTGTTTTTAAAAAGGATATTATGGCACTAGAAAAAGTACAGGTGTGGGCTATAAAATTAATAAATGGAATGAAGCATTTTAGTTATGAAGAAAGCTTACTTAAATCTCTTTTGTTTTGAAAAATAGCAGGTCAGATGGGATATGAGAGTATTATACAAATATATTCGGGGCCATTACAAACCATTGTCTGGAAATCTATTACATAGGATACAAGTGCATGTGTTTAGACTGGAAGAAAGGAGATTTAGTCTGAAGCAATGGAAAAAACAGCAAGAACAATAAGTATGTGGAATTCTCTGCCTGAATTTTACCAGAGTCTATACAAATGTTTAAACAGCAATTGGATGAATACTTGCAAAAACATAATATACAGGGATATAACTTTTAATTAGTGGGGTAATAGGTTCCTGATTCAATGAGATATCTGACTGCCATTCTGGGGTCAATAAGTTATTTTTTCCTAGTTTGTTGCAAAATTGTAAGTGCTTCAGACTGGGTTTTTTGCCTTATATTGGATCAACAGCAAACATAAATGTGAGAAAGGCTGAACTTGATAGACACATGTCTCTATGTAATTTTGCGACAGACATTTTATTACTATTGCGCAAGATGTTGCAATAGTTTTGCTGAAAAATAAAAATCAGAAATGTAAAAAAAAAAATTACGCATAGTTATGCATGAGAAAATCACCTATATCCTCTTACATAAATATAGGAGACAAAACTAGACTGTTTAACATTAAAGGAACACTATAGGGTCAGGAACACAAACATGTATTCCTGACCCTGTAGTGTTTAACCCACCATTTAGGTGGCTTGCCCCTCCTTAGCCCCCCTATAAAAGTTTAAAACTCACCTTATTTCCAGCGCCGCGCGGGTCTGCCGGTGCTGGCTCCGCCCCCTTTGTGACATCATCAACATAGCTGATTTTTTTTTTGGCAGCACTGACCCAGGAAGCACCTCCAATGGCCATCTAAGGAGTGGCCACTAGAAGGTGTCCCTAGAGGCAATGTAAACATTAAAAAAAAAAATGAAAAAAAAAGCCTGAAGGGAACCATTATACTCACCAGAACAACTACATTAAGCTGTAGTAGTTCTGGTGACTATAGTGTCCCTTTAATTAACTAAAAAATAAGATTGATAGTACAGCACCTTTAACTTTTTAAAGCTCATTCTTAAAGCATTTACAATCATACAATTTACCCGGAAACAAATCTTATTAGATTTATCCCTTTGTACAGCGCTACGGAATGTGATGGTGCTATATAAATAATAATAATAATAATAATAATTAGTTTCAATTAAAAATAAAAAAACATTCTGATATCATGAAAATGGGATATTGTTCATCTCAAAAAAGTCTTATGTATAGTAAAAGATGAGAAGCGGGGCGGGGCCTGACAGCCAAAATGGCCAGAGGTGCTCTCTAAGAGCTCTTGCACTGGAGGGCACAAAAACGACAATCCTGGCAAATCCAATCATGCCAACAGCCCACGGTGCCCAGAAAACGATAGAGAACCACACGAGGAACAAAACGGTACCGGTCATGCACTACAACGATCCACGAGCACATGAACCGTCCATGCGGCCTATACTGCAGCGGAACCCGAAGCCTGGGGGAGGCGGACGATCGCCCAGCAAGGGACCCGCTCGCAAGCGAGAATTGCAAGATGCCCAGCTACCCCCCCCTCTGGACCGGCGGGGGTTATCCCGGTACTCGCTGGGGACGATTACCCCCACAACAAGACACGAACAAGCGACAACACTTGCTGGTAAACGGGGCTGTCAAGGCCCCAACAAGATGGAGCCACAGGCGCAACCTGGAACCGAAAGGCTCCCCTGCCAAACCACCCGTTCACACGCTGGACTTTTTCGAACGGCTCTGCACCAGCCTATGGTCCGGGCTCCGCAGCAGGGGATGGCTCTTCAAGCAAGCGAGAAAAGAGGCGGCGGCATGGATTCGTCCTGCCACCCGGCGCCTCCTGAGTGGATGCCCGACCTGAGCCCCCAGAGCGGCCCTCAGACGGAGACGAGGTGGGAGATCGGAATGGGGGAGAGCAGAGAATGGCCTCCCAGGCTCCAACACTAGCCCTCACACATGGCGGCACAAGATTGCCACACATACCCGACCCACTCACCGCCCAGCAGCATCCGACGCCTCCAAACATCGAAGCACGTCCCCACACTTATGGGCGCACGCTGAAAAACAGCACCAAGCACCTACCATCCCTGGGGCGACCAGACACAAGCAGCAAGGATCTTTCCAGAAGCAGGAGCTTCATCAAAACATATCCAGTCATCCAGTGGAGGCTCCCTCATAGGCCTGGGGCCAGAGAGGCACCATACACAAGCACAGAACTGCTGGAGTAATTTTGACTCCAGCATGGCAACAAACGTGACTTAACTCTCCTATGACCCGAACACTCTCTCCACCGGGTTCCGGTGCTTGTAACGCAGCTACAATGCCTCACATATTTTTACTTTTGATTTTCGTTTTCACTCCTGATTTTTACGCTTACTTTATTCTGTTTCGCACACTTAGGGCTTAGCATGTTTCCCATATATGCTACTAAATGCTTCGGACGGCAGCGACTTGTATTCCTCCACGTAGACTGTTATGACACGCAAATAGTCTTAACCAGCATAACCTGCCCTCAACAAGGCATACACATAGACTAGAAAGTAATCTGCATTCTATTTAACAGCAATAGGATACCACTACCAGCATGTTTAAACAAACATAACTCATTTAGCGAAACTAGACGTAATTACTGTGATTTCTATGTGCATGACTTATCTAATAATGACTCAATCCTGTTTATATATAAAAAAAAAGTGCAATGTTTTTTTCTGCCATACTACTGTTATCGTATGCATACATATTTGTTTGCACCAGCTGTTGTGGCAGTGCAAATATGCTTGTTCACGCTATGCACGAATAAAAATAAAGAATTGAAAAAAAAAAAAAAAGATGAGAAGCATAAGAACTAGGGGGAATATGAATAAATCGCAATAATAATAATAATAATAAAACCCTAGAAAGGCTTAGAACTATTTTTATTATTTACTGTCCGTAAAGTGTAAGCACAATCCAAACCCCCAAAGTGAGAAGAATCAAACAAAGGAGAAAGAAGTGGATCCTTGTAAGGCATCCAGAGTTGGCAGCAATCTGCCCTATATAACAGCGATGGTGAACCTATGGCAGGTGGCACGCCGGGCCCTCTCTGTGGGCACGTGGGTATAGGTTCGCCATCAATGCAGAGTAGGCACGGCAGGTGCCCACTCTGCTTTCTTGTAGGAAGGAGGGATCTCGGAAGCAGCTCTCCTGTCCTCCCGCGAGCAATCTGTGTGGAGCTTTGCCACATGTGGGAGGACAGGAGACATACTTACCACCACCGGACCACCAGGGATGGCTGTGTCCCCCCCCTTCACCAAAGGTAAGAAGAAGGGAGGGGGGGATTCAGATTTAATATACTTTTTTTTTATGTATCTTATGTATGTATTCAGCAGTGTGTGTGTGTGTATTCAGCAGTGTGTGTGTATTCAGCAGACTGTGTGTGTGTATTCAGCGGACTGTGTGTGTGTATTCAGCGGACTGTGTGAATGTTTGTGTGTGTGTATTTAGCAGACTGTGTGTATGTATTTAGCAGTCTGTCTGTGCGTGTATTTAGCAGTCTGTCTGTGTGTCGGTGTGTGTATGTATTAAGCAGTTGGTGTGTGAATGTATTCAGCAGTCTGTGTGTTTGTATTGCATTTGTTGGAGATACTAATAAATATAAGCTTAATTTTATCTATTTCTATCATTATTTTTATCATTGAACTCTCTGTTGTGTTCTTTTAAAACAAAATATATTAGTAAGTTTGGACAACTGTACGAGTTGTTTTTTCTAAACTTAAACCTCAGTATTCAGGTTTAATTGCCGTGTTGGCACTTTGAGTAAAAAAAAGTTGGCATGTATTGCGGTCTGGGCACTCGGGCTCTCAATGGTTAGCCATCACTGCTATATAAGAACATATACAAACGCTGCAGTTCATGTTTTTCTAAAGCCAGGGTACCAACTTTATTAGAAGGGAGCTATAACAAGTTTCCGACAATATGTCCTTACTCATAGGAATGTCCTTACACTGTGTCATGATTTATTTAACAAAAATAAATTCAAAATGGAGAAACCATGTATGAAAAACTAAATACACCTTATAATGCAATAGCTTGTAGAACCCCCTTTACCAAGAATAACTTGATGTAATTATTTTCTGTATGACTTTATCAGTCTCTCACATCGTTGTGGAGGAATTGTATAGCCCACTCTTCTTTATAACGTTGCTTCAGTTCATTGAGGTTTTGCATTTGTTTCTGTACAGCTCTCTTAAGGTCCCAACACAGCATTTCAATCGGGTTGAGGGCTGGACTTTGGCCGGGCCATTGCAACACCGTGATTCTTTTCTTTTTCAGCCATTCTGTTGTAGATTTGCTGCTTTGCTTGGGATCATTGTCCTGTTGCATAACCCAATTTCAACCAAGCTTTAGCTGTCGGATAGTTGGCCTCACATTTGACTCTAGAATGCTGTTGTATACAGAGAAGATCATGGTTGGCTCAATGACTGCAAGGTTCCCAGGTCCTGTGGCTCAAAACAAGCATAAATCATCACCCCTCCACCACCATGCTTGACAAATGGTATGAGGTGTTTGTGCTGATATGCTTTGTTTAGTTTTTGTCAAAGTGGTAGTTTGGTCTTGTCTGTTCAAATAACATTGTTCCAGAAGTCTTGCGGTTTGTTCAGATGTAACTTTGCAAACCAAAGTCATGCTGCTATGCTCTTTGTAGAGAGAAAGGGCTTTTTCCTAGCAAACCTTCCAAACAAACAATATTAGTTCAGTCTTTTTCTAATTCTCTGTCATGAACTTTAACATTTGACATACTAACTGAGGCCTGTAGAGTCTGGTATGTAACTCTTGGATTTTTTTGCAATTTCTGTGAGCATTGCATGGTCTGACCTTGGGGTAAATTTGCTGGGACGTCCACTCCTGGGAAGATTGGCAACTGTCTTGAATGTTTTCCACTTTTGCATAATCTCTCTAATTGCTAATTGCTCTAATTGCTTATCTAAGATCATTGCTGCTGTCCTTCCTCCTTGGCATTGTGTTAAATACACCTGAATGCTCCAGACCAGCAAACTGCTAAAACTTCAGCTTATTTAGAGGTGGTCACACTTGCTAATGATCAATAATACCCTCACTGTCTTTGCTTTAATCAAGGCCATTTGATTAGCAGCACCTGTCTGTTGCTCAGCCTCTGAATTTCTATGGAAGCAGTAAGGGTGTAATTGCAATAAGGCCAACTCCCGGAGCGAATAGGGGGAGGGGGGCATGACTGCTGCCCTGAGGGGTGGGCATAGCAACCAAAATGATACAGTTGGTTTTACAGTTGAAAGCAGCGAATTCTGGGAAAATTACCAGTCTATTGGTGAACAATGCTGAGTGAGCCTGGCAGTGTCTTTCCCCACACACCCTCCCCAATGGTTCTGTTCTGGAATTGTTGTTTTGTGTTGTGTTTTTCTTTGTTTTTAATTTTGTCACAGCTGCGGGTTTCCTGCGCCAGCAAGTTTGGTAAATGAAAAATGCCCGGACGGGCTTGGGGAGTCGCAGAATGAATTTGGTTGATTATGAAAGACAGGCTGAAGAGGCTCTGGTGTAAAGATGTTTAAAGTGTTCCTGTCTGCTGGGTAAAACCAGCAGCTGACAATATTTGGTTATGTTGATTTAACCCCTTAAGGACACATGACATGTCTGACATGTCATGATTCCCTTTTATTCCAGAAGTTTGGTCCTTAAGGGGTTAAATAAAGCTGTAGCCGTTGCCCTTACCCACTTATCATGGGTTTGCATTACTTATCGGGAATGGAAGGGTAACAGGATTTGGTGATCGAAGGAGTCAGTAGTCAAGGATTTTTCACGCATGGCTTTATTTTTGTTAAATAGATCATGGCACACAGTGCAATATTTCATGTGTTGTTCATCTGAGGTTACATTTAACTAATTTTAAGACCTGCTAAGGAACAGATGATTGTTATTATGTCCCAATATTTAAAACCATAGAATTCAAAGTGGGTGTACTTTTTTTTTTTTTTACGGAGTTGGAGACCTCTGTGTCTGCTGTCCTGTGAAATGATGGTAAGCTGTCCCGGTATATATATTTGTGGTTACTGTTACATTTCGATTACTGCTTATATATTTTGGGTTATCTACCCTATTCTAGTTGTGGCAGTATCAAAAGGGGTACCTGACTTGACTTACAGTATGTCCCACAATACCTCAATATCTTGACCTTTTAAAATTGCATAGGAGGATTGTCCTGTACCACAGCACATAAGGTAACCATACAGTTTATGGTACAATGCACTCTCTAAAATGTAGACAGTGGCCTGTCAACTTTAATTTTATAGACTGCGGAGCAGATATGTGCATTGACTGCACATTCCTTAGTTGATATCCAGTCAGCTGGTATAAAAGCATACAGTAATACTAAAATTGAATGTAGTTGCATTTAAATTCAGAAAGAGAGGTAGACACAATGAGAGAAGGAGAGAAGGAGAACCCGAAAAGACAGAGCGGAAGGGAAAGAGAAGCAGAGAGAAGTGTGTAAGGAGAGATCAGGTCTCTATTAATTTTACAAGTTTTGCAGTATCTCTGATACGTAAGGTGCCAGGATTGAGTTTGACTCATCCTGGTCTGATGTGCCACTGAATGGTCAGATGCCGGCTGCAGCAGGGCTTTGGTTGGGCTTGCTGTGAACTCTCTGTGCTGCTCCAGGCTTACTGTGAATTGGGAGAGGCTCTTCTGGCAGGAAGAGGCAACCTAGCTTGTAGAAGAGTGCCTGCAACTCATTGCCTCTTCACAGGAAGAGATGGGGAGGCAATGAGTTCTGGCTGCAGTATGGAAGCAATATGCACCTTCCGCTGTGCACACACAGAGCAGGAGGAAAGAGAGGATCATTTAGCATCACCCCCACCCACAGCAAGGGGACAGCGATTGTGGGCTGCTGCTGTAATTTAATGCAGTATATTTGGCAATATACAAAATAACAGTTTTGCAAAGGAAAGGCTTCTCTTTCAACCCTGGTAGTTTTGCCACTGAATTCTACCATGAAGATTGACTTATAAATGTTGATTTAAAAATGATGAGGTACCCACCTATTTGCCAACTCCATAGATATCTCCTCTAAAGGTCTCCCCTTTGTATCAGGAACAAAGACTATGACAAACATCAATGAAGCTAGACTCATTACAGCATATACAAAAAGCATCCACGGTAGACCAACTCTCTCTGTTAACAAAACAAAAATTAAGTGTGTTATCAATGCACAACAATATTGTTTTTATATGAATAAGGTGGTTGAAGCAGATTATTTATTAACAGAAAAATATCACTTATTTGTGATTAAATTACTTATTGCTCTAAAAGTTAATAAACAATAAAAATGGATGAATAGAAAATAACTAATGACTCTTATTTAGTAAAAGGAGTTGCTGAACTGCAGACTAATGAGGCTTAAAATTTAAAGGAATGGCTAAGGGGTAAATACCTTTGTTTTAAGGATTTAAAGATGCGTTAAAAGCCACATCAGCAAAAAAATATAGTCTGTTTTTAAACAAAAGGTTGTCTTTCATATAATATACATACTTAACTGTAAGAGAGAGCAGTAGAAGTTGTTGTACTTATTTGCTATTATCTCATGATTAAGGTTGATAACAACGCTACTTTGGACAGGGCTTTGAGGTAGATTTGTTTAACTGGCCTCTATTTGGATATGGGGTGTTACAGTATTAGGGCCTATCAACATGGAGAAACTAATCACCTATGTATTGTGTGTTTCCCTACCCTTTCCCCTCCAAACCTGAGTGGGTGGTGGAAGGGGATAGGCATCTAGCAAATATTTTTGTTTACATGGTGTGTTCAATAAAAACACGGCAACATTTAATTCTTTGTGTGTTATTAGTTTAAGCAGACTGTGATTGTCTGTTGTTGTGACTTAGATGATGATCAGATCACATTTTATGACCAATTTGTGACGAAATCCATATCATTCCAAAGGGTTCACATACTTTTTCTTGCAACTGTAGGTTACTCAGAGTGTGCTATGGGTACCATGCGGGTGCAGAATGTGATGTTGGTGTACTATGGGTAATAGGCTGATAGGTACTGACTGTATAGGTGTTAGGTGTATGTTGATGTGACTGCACCTATACACGCATATCATATGGTTGTAATCTGCGTGATGTGCAGTTTTAGCACATTTCTCAAACTAGACTAGTTTTTCCACATCCATGTACTGAATGAGAAAAACAAAGCAGGCAGATTTAACAATGTGACCAAACATTGCTTTTTGCTAAATCTATACACAATTGAGATAACTACTTAAGGGAATATTCGTTACACCATAAACACTGTGGCTCACTGGTAAGAAGCCAAACTGTTCTAAAACAGTTTGACTACTTACAATAGGCACTCCTGACACCATAACCACTACCATGTGCAATAGTGGTTATGATGTTTGAAGTGTTCCTTTAAGTAAAAAGCTATAAAATGCATGAAAGTTGTTTTGGTGCCTGGAGTGTCCATTAAATGGAGGCTTTAAACCATAAACAACGAACAAACTTATGAACATTTTAATGTCTGTGTTCCTCATTTACAAAAGCAGTAAGAAAATTCACATAACAATCCAAGATAATTATACACAGACGTAAAAAGAATATTTACTGTATATACTTTATTTATAGAGTGTTGTCCTTGTCGGTAACGTATTATCTCTGGGAAACGAGGACATTACTCTATGGGAGTAGTAAGTTATGCTGGCAACAGCAAAAACGTCTGCCTTCATATACAGAATGTATTAAATTTAAAGGAACCACAAATGTATCTTACCAGTTAATGTGAGAAATGTCAGCGATATGAGTAGATTCATTCCCCAGTTCATACTGCTTGTTATTGAAAATGCCCGACCTTTAATACCCGCAGGAAAGATTTCACTCTGAACCAGCCAAGCCACTGACAAGAAAGTAGAAATGGTCAGTTTACAACTGCGTAGCACTGCACTACAGACTAACATAGCAGATTTAAAAAATATCCTCATTTGATCATTTAATGAGCCAGAAATTTGGTCTTTCTCACATACATCTGCAATCATGCGTGGGTCTGTTCTTAAATGGTGAGTTAACAAGCAATTTACAGTATAGTTATAAATTTGTCTTGGACTGATATTTTGATCAAAATGTGTTGACTCACTAAGCCTACCATGTATAACTGTTTACTGAATAAACCCCATAGGCAAGTTTTTAAATCCAGAAATGCTGAACAGCATGTTTCCCTATAAAGGATCAATAAAGGACTTAGGAGATGCCCAGTCTGGTCATCTCCTGGACCCTTTCAGACTTATTCCAGAAAGTCCTGTAGACAACTCATCCTTCCTGCGCCTCCTATGGGAAATGTCCCAGTTAGCCATTTTATTGTGGTCACAGTACATGCAGGGCCAGATTAAGAGCCCAGTGGGCCTGGTGCTGACAATTATGACAGGCCTAATTACAGAATCATATCGACCAAAAACCAGAAAAAAACACTCCCAAGCGTCATGTATCTGATGGAGATGGTGCTGGAGAGAAAGAAAACAGCAGGTATAAGAAAACACATACCCTAGGCTAATCTCTCACTAATTTATGTTTTCATGTTTCAAGTAAATCCATAACCCCTAACAGCAGTGTCCAGTCAAGCAGGAAGTCAATGGGCACGGTAAAAGGGTGTGCCACTGACACAAATCACGTAACCTGCCAAAAGGGGCGAACATGCCCAAAAAGGTATGTCTGCCCAAAGAATTGGAAGGCCAGCCTGGCATGAATGCATGTCAGGCTGCCTGCCAATCATGCAGCTGGCCAACTAAGGGCATACTATGCAGACAGCACCCTGAGCTTGGCATAAATGCATCTAATGATGCACTTGCTCAACGCTAGCTCAAAGGACTGTCCCCTAGCACTCGCTGGTCCACTTGTCTCCTTACCTTCTTACTAGCAGGCAGAAGCTCCTGGTATATAGTCTGGGACAGAGAAAAGCTGTATGTAGTGAGTGTAGAAGAAAAGGAACATGCCACAGTGTTAGAGAGACCAAAGTCAGCATTACCTTAAAGGACCACTCTAGGCACCCAGACCACTTCAGCTTAATGAAGTGGTATGGGTGCCAGGTCCAGCTAGGGTTAACTAATTTTTTTATAAACATAGCAGTTTCAGAGAAACTGCTATGTTTATCAATTAGTTAAGCCTTCCCCTTTTTCCTCTAGTGGCTGTCTCACTGACAGCCGCTAGAGGCGCTTGCGTGATTCTCACTGTGAAAATCACAGTGAGAGCACGCAAGCGTCCATAGGAAAGCATTATGAATGCTTTCCTATGCGACCGGCTGAATGCGCGCGCAGCTCTTGCCGCGCGTGCGCATTCAGCCGATGGGGAGGAACGGAGGCGGAGAGGAGGAGGAGAGCTCCCCGCCCAGCGCTGGAAAAAGGTAATTTTTAACCCTTTTCCCCTTTCCGGAGCCGGGCGGGAGGGGGTCCCTGAGGGTGGGGGCACCCTCAGGGCACTCTAGTGCCAGGAAAACGAGTATGCTTTCCTGGCACTAGAGTGGTCCTTTAAAGGATCACTATAGGGTCAGGAACACAAACATGAATTCATGACCCTATAGTGATAACACCACCATCTAGCCCCCCTGGGCCCCTCATGCCTCTATAAATATAGCAAAATCTTACTGTATTCAAGCCTGAAGCTGTAACTCTGCATGCTGTTAGACTCAGAAAAACAAGCAGTCTGCTGACATCATTAGAAATGGTGGCCTGATCCAATCACAGTGCTTCCCCATAGGATTGGCTGAGACTAACAAAGAGGCAGATCAGGGGCAGAGCCAGCATGATTCAAACACAGTCCTGGCCAATCAGCATCTCCTCATATCGATGAATTGAATCAATGAATCTCTATGAGGAAAGTTCAGTGTCTGCATGCAGAGGGAGGAGATACTGAATGTTTGGATGCATTTTAGGCAGCCATGACCCAGGAAGGATCTCTAACAGCCATCTGAGGGGTGGCCAGTGAAGTTATCACTAGGCTGCAATGTAAACACTGCATTTTCTCTGAAAAGACAGTGTTTACAGCAAAAAGCCTGACGGTAATGATTCTACTCACCAGAACAAATTCAATAAGCTGTAGTTTTTCTGGTGACTATAGTGTCCCTTTAACTATATTCATTGTCAGCCAGTCCACACAAGTTTTGTTCCCATACATCCCTCTTAAGTTTCCATACTTAAGCAAGAGTATGTGAAAAGTAGTTAGGGTTGCCACCTTTCTTGGAAAAACATACCGGCCTTGTTAATTTGCATAATTAAATATGTATGGGTGACATCACATGATGTAAATCACAAGGAGTGACATAAGAGAAAATGCTGTAAAATCAACAAAAAAATACTTAGTTTGATTCTGCTGTATAGATGGATTCCTCCCAGTGGCCCCATGTCTCATAGTGTCCCCTAGTGTCGTGTCCCCAGGTCTCCCAGTGATCCTATGTATCACAGTGTCTCAATGCCACATGTCTCCCTGTGTCCCCATGTATCCCAGGGTCCCCATGTCACTAGGACACTAGGAAGACGGGGAGACCTGGGGACGGGGAGACCTAGGGACACGGCGACACCAGTGATACTGGGAGACTAGGGGACTCTGGCTGGGATGCATGGGGACACTGGGAAAATAGGGGACACTTGAAGACATGGGGACACAGACACCAGGGACACAGACACTAGAGACACTGGCTGGGGGACATGGGGACATTGAGACATGGGGGCACTGGGAGACATGGGGACACTGAGACACCAGGGCCACAGACACTAGGGACACTAGCTTGAAGACATGGGGACATTGAGACACTTGAGGCACTGGGAGACATGGAGGCATTAGGAGACATGGGGTCAGTGAGACACTGGCAGACTGGGGGAACTGGGAGACTAGGGGGCACTGAGACACCAGGGACACTGGCTGGGAGACATGGGGACCCTGGGAGACATGGGGACACTGTGTCCCCATGTGTCTGTGTCATAATGTCTCCCAATGTCCCTTAGTGTCTCAGTGTCTGCCATAATGTCTCCCAATGTCCCTTAGTGTCTCAGTGTATGTCTCCTTGCAGCCTTTCCCCCCATCCCTTACTTCCCTAAGCTGTAGGCTGTCTCTGCAGGGTGGGAGTTGCTGTCTGGACTCTCTGTAGCTGCTCCCTTGTGGATCGGTGAGTAGAGATAGGCAGGGAGGGATATGCTGGAACTTCCTATCCTTGCCTCTCTCCACTCACAGCGACACCTACTGGCCAGTTGCATAGTAATCTCTTGCTTATAATGAGAAAAATACCAGCATTTGTATTGCCAGTATCACTGTAATATTGGCACCAGCCAGGCAGCCTCAAATACTGGCTGTGCCAATAAAATAAAAGCCAGGTGGAATCCCTAAGAGTAGTGTGTGAAAAAAAAAATGTTAACAATTTTTCAAACATTTTTTTTAAATCAATGGGCCTATTCCATGGGCCTGGGCCTGGGCCTGGAGCTGCAGCTCCATCAGCCCCTATGTTAATCCGGCCCTGAGTACATGAGAATGGGCCGCCATCAGGGGGTGACAACCATGACGGTTGTCACGGGCCCGGAGGTCCTGGGGGGCCCGGACTGTTCTGGCAGTCCTGGGACCCACTTTCCCTCTCTGCACACATAGATAGCGAATTTCGCTACCTATGTGTGCAGCCGCGGGCCCCCCGGCTCCCTGTACTTGCAGAGGGGGCCCAGCGGACTGCAAGTGTACTTACAAGCTCTTCCCTCACTGTAACTCCCGCGAGACGTGCGACCGTCATAGCTTTGCCACGGGTTACCATGGCAACGCTCTCTCGCGGTAGTTACAGAGAGGGAAGAGCTTGTTAGTACACTTGCAGTCCGCTGGGCTCCCTCTGCAAGTACAGGGAGCCGGCGGCCCCCACAATGCCACCGGACCACCAGGGATCATGGAATCTCCCCACACCCTGGACCAGGTAAGAACCAGAGAGGGGGGAATAACATTTTTGGAATGCTCCATTTACACTACACGCATACACTACACTAACACACACTGCATTCACTACACTAACACACACACACTGCATACACTACACTAACACACACACACACACTGCATACACTACACTAACACACACACACACACTGCATTCACTACACTAACACACACACACACTGCATTCACTACACTAACACACACACACTGCATACACTACACTAACACTCACACACACTGCATACACTACACTAACACTAACACACACTGCATTCACTACAGTAACACATACTGCATTCACTACACTAACACACACACACACACACACATACACTGCATACACTACACTAACACTAACACACACTGAATTCACTACACTAACACACACTGCATTCACTACACTAACACACACACACACACTGCATTCACTACACTAACACACACACACACACACACACACACTCTGCATTCACTACACTAACACACACACACTCTGCATATACTACACTAACACACACATTCTGCATTCACTACACTAACACACACTCTGCATTCACTACACTAACACACACACTCTGCATGCACTACACTAACACACACTCTGCATTCACTACACTAACACACACACACTCTGCATACACTACACTAACACACACTCTGCATTCACTAAACTAACACACACTCTGCATTCACTGCACAAACAGTATCTAATACACACAAACACTACATCCATTACACACATTCTAATCCACGTCCACTATACACACCACATTCAGTCCTGCATCATTTGCAGCAGACTAGGTAAGAGTCCTGTGGGCGGGCCGGGCGGTGGGCAGGCCGGCCGGGCGGGGGGAGGGGAGTTGGGGAGTCCCAGACCTTGTGCTTTGTCAGGGGCCCCAAAATTTCTGGTGGCGGCCCTGTGAGAATCCATTGCTTGTGGAATAAAATAACCACAGAAAAGAAGACGCGCATGGATAAGAAAGCCTTAACTCAGTGCCAATTAGCATGAAACATGTTAAATGATTATGACCACACGTTTATGAAACATGGATATGCAATTAATTCTTTTTTTTTTTTTTTATCTCTGGACACACTCTCGTTTGTCGTTACTACTGTTTAACCTGAATTATTTATTGTTTCATGGAAATGTCTGCAGGAGACTAAATGGGACTGTCCACAGAACTCCTGCCAAATGAAGCATCAATGGACACATAAACATTATTATGGTAAAATCTGGGAAAACTTTGCAAATCTGCTACATTGAAACCCCATGATAAAAAGCTAGGACATAACCAGCACTCTAGTAGTATGGGCAGTGATCCTGTCAGGCACTGATTTATTCATCAAGGAATAAGCCTGCTGTGATAAATAAACACGTGCCAGAAGGTAATGGTAAAGCTGAAACATTTTGGCCCTTTCTTGGTCCAGAAAAATAAATGAACTGGGAATCATTTTTCTTGAAGAGCATAGTTGCCCACACATAATATTTGAAAGCATATTCAGTAAAGAGACTCTAGTATTGGGAACTAATGAAGGTAGATTGACAAACCAGCCTTGAGACAAAGAAGATTTAAAAAAGGGACGATTCAGGAGCCTTGACTTGGAACCATAATCAACAGACCAGTTCTTAAAGCAGCACCGCCACCCGGGGCGTGGGTAACCACGGAGCAAGATGGCTGCATGAAAACTTGCTCCGGTACTAGGGTACCTAATCCAGCATAATCCTAAAGCTGCATCTGACAATACAGAACAACAATGTCCCACCACAAAAGCAAGAGGAGCTCAGCGAAACCGGAGAAGCTCAATTTTTTCAGCCAAAAACAGACTTCTGCGGCCCTGGCTGCGCAGGCCTCAAAAGCAGCCGAAGATCCTGAATCGGACGACGGCATGCACAATAGCGACCTAGACATACGATCAGACACGACACAGATCACTAAAGCCGACCTTACAGCAGCCCTGGAGGTCCTGTCTACTAAATTAATCACCACATGGCAACACACAGCAGACTCACTGTGAAAAGACATCCAGGAGCTGGGAAAACGGACGTCGCACATGGAGGACAAATGTGACGAATTTGCCACGGCGCATAATGATTTGGCCACGAATGTGGAACGCATGGCAGCAAAGATTAACACTATGGAAGAAAAAATGGCGGATATGGAGGACCGCTCCCGCCGGAATAATTTACGTCTGAGGACGTTGCTAACAACGACTTACCGGCATATGTACGAAACCTCCTGCACGCGCATGCACCGGAGATACCTGCAGACATGCTACTAGTGGATCCGGTACATCGCATCCCGAAACCCCGACATCTCCCGCAAACAGTGTCAAGAGATATACTGCTGCATGCTCATTATTTCCACATAAAGGAACACATCCTCCGGAGCAGCAGATTGAGAGCTAAGCCACCGGCCGAATATCCCACGGTCAAAATTTACGCGGATCTATCGGCCGCCACACTACGGAAAAGGAAAGATTTCCACCGAGTCACCAACACATTGAGATCTCACGGCATCCGATACAGGTGGGGATTCCCCACAAAATTGATCGTCATGCAAGATGGGGGCACAACGGTGATACACACCCCTGAGGACGGTCTGAAGAAACTGCAGGCCTGGAACACGCCGGCGGAGCCGACCGACCAGACCACACAACAAGCAGGAACACTCAAACCGGAATGCTCGCGTCCTCTCCTCCTCCTCCCCCCAGCGGCAGCATGGCTAACGCTGCACGCTGGGAGCCGGCACCCATATCAGTACGCCGGGGTCACTCACGTGACCCGGCGTTAAAGCGACAGTACAACAATCACAGTGGGGGGTATAGATACCCCCCACGTGTGTTTGTTAATTCTGATTGGAAGTTATCCAATCAGAATTAAGGCAAGGATATTTATACTTACCTTTCCTGTCTCTCAGTGCCCTGTTGTGGTCTTTGCTTTAGAGTATTGATACTGAACGTGTGCTTTCTGGTTACGTACTCCCTGGCTTGTTATACTGACTTTGTGACTTTCTCCTACCCTTTGACCTCGGCTTGTTTCTCGTTATTCTGTTTTCTGGTTCCCCTTACTCGGCCTGTCTCCTGACTATTCTGTGTGTGCTTAGCCCGGCCCCTCTAAGGTCCGGTACTGCACACTTTCTGTGTGTGTGTGTCTGTGTGTGTGTTAGCGTGTTGGGGTCCCCGAATCGTGACACAGTACCTATTCAGAACACTCCAAATAGAGCTGCCAAGGCAGTTTTTTAAAGATGCCTAATATTCCTTAAATCAATTCATCTGGGGAGGGAAACGACCTAGAATAGCAGCCGAAACCATGTATAGGCCCTTCAAGGAGGGGGGAATGGGGGCACCTGATATCACAAGATACTACACAGCGGCCATGATGAGCACACTCATATCCACCTTCTATCATACAACTCCGCCAATGTGGAGTCACATAGAAACTGCAAACACAGATGGACTCTCGATGTCCATCTTAGCTTGGATGCCCAAGCACAAAAGACAGAAATATAAAAATATTTGCCCCACCACGGCGGCAACACTCCTCATATGGGACAAATACGTTAAGAAACACTATTCCGCCTCATACATATCCCCGGCACTACAAATCCAAGCGTTCCAACTTCTTATTCCGGGATTTGACCATGGCCTGTGGTGTAAACATGGGGCCACACGTCTATCCCACTTAATGACAAATGGTCGATTATTGGACTTTAGCTCTCTAACCAAACAGTTTAACCTCCCTCCTAAAGCCTACTTCTCATACCTACAATTACAGTCATGGGCGAGAAAACATATTGGTATGGATGTTGCACAAACGCAGGTCTCTACACTGACAGAGATAGAAAAAGTGTGTATGGCCCAAAAGCCACCCCAAAAAATGCTGTCACTCCTGTATAAACTGACCAAGAAACAAGATCAACCAGGGAAACTAAGCTTCATGAGGGCATGGGAAAAAGATCTAAACCAGACTATACCCAACGAAGTATGGTCAAAACTGCTAATGGCACACAAGAACTTCACACTAAACACATCCCATATCGAGACTAGTAGGAAAGTGCTATATCGCTGGTACATGGTACCTACTAGGCTACGCAAATTTGATCAAAATAAGTCAGGGTCTTGCTGGAGATGTTTGAAGGAGCCGGGGTCAATGCTCCACATTTGGTGGACTTGCCCGGAACTTAAACCCTTTTGGGAAAACATCTCGGATATCATAACTGAATCTACTGGCAATACACTACCGCATTCTCCAGAAACTTATTCACTGCTAGCATTGCCACACGAGCTTGAAAAGGTTGACCTATACCTAACGTACCACATTATTATTACAGCGCTAATGGCTATAGGCAGGAATTTGCTGAGCAAAAACCCACCTAGCATTAAACGATGCCTAGACATGATAGATACTACCCAAGTGTATGAGACAGAGGCAAGGCGACTGAGGTCCGTAAACAAAGTTTGGCCAACAGTATGGCAAAATGGCAAAAGTGGGGAACATGGCGACAAAAATGCCAAACACAAACGTAGTTCCACTACAAATCAATAATCGGAAACACTTTCCTGAAAAAAAAACAACAACAAAAAAAAAAACGACCCTTTTACCCTCTCCCCCTCCCCTCCCCCCCCTACTTCCCAGTGTGTAACTATGGTAACACCTAGTCGTAAGTCTAGGTTAGTTGACTAAAAGCCAAGGCGCAGTTGCAGGCTAAAATGTTAAAGCGTTATGAAGTTATGATGATATATTATGTCTCCTCAGCAACCTGTTGGGGATAACTAGTATTAGATGAAGTGTGACGTACTTCAACAATGTGGATAATGTGAAAAAATGTTTACTGCTATTCTGCAACTGTACAATTTGTTTACAATTTGTTCACAACTATCCAAAACTCAATAAAAAATATTACACAAAAAAAAAAAAAAAAGCAGCACCATCACTGTCTGGGGACTTTGCATAATTTGTGAAGACCCCCAACAGTGACATAGCGGTTGGTGGTCCAGAAGCCGGTAGGGACAGGGAAAGGTAAATTTTGCTTACCTGAACCTAGCCATATTATTCCAGCCAGTCCTCTTCTTCTCTTAATGCTTCAGCACCAGGAGCTGACGTCACTGCTGTACTCTTGCACATCTGCTAGAGTACAGCATTCAGGTATTTGGAGGATCCTCCATTGACACAGCTAATATCTCTGGAGCTGTCACTGCTGAGGGCTGGGAGACTGACACTTCTACACAGCGTTAGCTCCACCCAGTGTCTAGAAGTGTCAGGCGTAAGAAATATACTGAGACAAAATAGTTTTTAATTTGTCTTAGTATAACTTTTGTCTGGGTTGCAATGTACGTGAAATTCCAGCACAGTCAGTATGAGTATTTCCCAGAGATGTTATCTTTGTGAAATACTCCTTTTGAGGGGGACCTGCCCTGGAGGACCTGCAAAAAGAGTTCCAATCAGAACATTTCTGAAAGTCTTGGTTCTATTTGTCCTCTTGGAGGAAGCAAAATCCCACAAACAATGTATTCTTTTAACCATGCCCACATTAAAGGGACACCCTAATCACTAAACAGCTTTAGCTTAGTGAAATGGTTTTGGTCTACAATTTTCAAAAACTTTATTAAAGGGTCAGCTAATTGAAGTGGTCTGGGTGCTGTGTCCCTATTGCACTTAGTGCTGCAATGTAAAACATTGCAGTTCCAGAGAATGTTTACATTGCAGCTCTAAGTCTGCCCTCAGTGGCTGTCTACCATACAGTCACTGGGGGCGCTTCCAGAATCCAAACGGACCTTTGGTCCGTTATCTGATACTGGACGTCCTCACGCTCTGCATGAGGACCTCCAGCATCAGATTCTCCCCAAAGGAGGTAGGGCTGACGTCGGCAGGGGAAGAGCGGGGGCGGAGCATGACCCAGCGCCGAGGGACATCGGCACTGGATTCAGGTAAGTGGTAATTCAGCCCCGCGGGAGGGGGGCTCCTTAGATACCTATAGTGCCAGGAAACGGCTCTGTTTTCCTGGCACTAAAGGAACCATTAATGGATGGAGTTCATTGTTTGTATCACCTGTTTATTTTACATACAAGACTGATTCCAAAATTTTAATTGTCCGCTACTTAACTTATTGTAATACAAGCTGTAACAGATATTGCAAAATGTATTGTAAATGTGTGTTATTAGTCACATCAAACTATCAATTTTATTATT
Organism: Pelobates fuscus; assembly: GCF_036172605.1. Lineage (NCBI taxonomy): Eukaryota > Metazoa > Chordata > Amphibia > Anura > Pelobatidae > Pelobates > Pelobates fuscus. Next base: position 230,793,530 of record NC_086318.1, read on the forward strand.
TAATTCATTCTCTTCACATATTAGTTCAGGTTCAAAGATTTATGAAACTCATCCCTAGCTGTATAACAGATTGCAATCCTTGGTTTAAATAGTTATTTCTATGTATTACTTCACTTAAGCTTTTTGTGTTATTTCCAAAAATACATCACATCTGAATTTGATTGTTAGGTATGAAAAAAAATTACAGTTAAAGCTTAAATTAAAAATGAACTGAATTTGTATCTCTCCCAAACAAAACAGTGAAACACTTGTTACAAAACCAAAATTATTATTTCTTAATTTGCCTTTTTTGTAAATCAAATACTTTTTAAAATATATTTCACTATTCAATGGTTTTGCCTCTCGTGAACTCAGCGGATGTTAAAAGCTCACATCCCCATCAAAAGGGGCTGTAACTTGATTACCTTTAATCTAAAATATTTACCGTATTACAATTCAGACAAACCAGAATTTTAGATCACTTGATAAGCATTGTTTAAAGGGACACTATAGTCACCTGAACAACTTTAGCTTAATGAAGCAGTTTTGGTGTATAGAACATGCCCCTGCAGCCTCACTGCTCAATCCTCTGCCATTTAGGAGTTAAATCCCTTTATTTATGAACCCTAGTCACACCTCCCTGCATGTGACTTGCACAGCCTTCCATAAACACTTCCTGTAAAGAGAGCCCTATTTAGGCTTTCTTTATTGCAAGTTCTGTTTAATTAAGATTTTCTTATCCCCTGCTATGTTAATAGCTTGCTAGACCCTGCATGCTAGACCTCCTGTATGTGATTAAAGTTCAATTTAGAGATTGAGAGACAATTATTTAAGGTAAATTACATCTGTTTGAAAGTGAAACCAGTTTTTTTTTTTCATGCAGGCTCTGTCAATCATAGCCAGGGGAGGTGTGGCTAGGGCTGCATAAACAGAAACAAAGTGATTTAACTCCTAAATGACAGTGAATTGAGCAGTGAAATTGCAGGGGAATGATCTATACACTAAAACTGCTTTATTTAGCTAAAGTAATTTAGGTGACTATAGTGTTCCTTTAATTAAATATTTAACTTTGCTTACATTTAATTTTACGTGAATGTTCTGTATTCATGAAAATAAGTTACAAATGTATGTGTCATTGAAATGAAAGATTTTAACAAAATCTGTTGATTTTGATAAATATTATGGGTTATTCAATGGTTTGTTTTTTTCAAAAACTGTGAATTTCAAAATTTAGAGTAAAGTAATAGAACTGAAAACATAACTAACTGTTATGATGTTTCCATCCTATCTATTTTGGCCTAAAATTTGAAATTCAGAATTTACATTGAGCCAATTTTATCAAGTATCTTCTGTTACAATTTCAGAAAGATATGTCTACTACATTTCATACTTTGAGTGGAACATCTAAGGGTGTAATTTGCTAAATGCCAAAAATGTTAGGCTGCCAAGCTGTGACTTTCTGAAGTGGAGAATCTTTCTAAATCATCTACTTTTGATTCAATTTTACTATTTAGTTTCAAAGTCACTGTGAATCTGGGTTTATTGAATAAACCCCTAACTGTCACTAGGTTTCTGTCCCTTCCCTCTATATTCTGCATTAATGATCAATGGTAATTAGAATGTTTAACTTGATGACTTTTAGCTTTTAGTTTTCAACCTCATTAACTATGTAACTGCAAGCACAGTTAAGTCAAGCGGAATACTCACTTGGTCCCAAACCTATAGAAAAAGCAGCAATGTAAGCAAGAAGGCTGGTTAAACACAACCACTTCAAAGATAGTGAAATTTCTGATCCATGTGATGAGACTGTTGTGCCCCTTGGAGTAGCATGATCTGCCCTTGGTGTCCAGTGCCAGATATTTGTACCGTTTCGTAATGCAGCAAGATCTGATTCACTGCTTGATGATAGTTCATTGAATTCTTTCTTGAGAGACTCATTGCTTCTTGCTATGTTCATTGGCCTGGAGAATGCAGACATTTCAAGAGAATGATTGTGGGCTTTACACATACTTTTCGAACTCACATCTATTTTAAGGCTTACTAGTCCCATTGCCACCAGAGATACAGCCATCACAGCAGACCCAACCCAAAGAAAACGTTTACTACCAAATCTGTCCACAAACATAATTGCTGGAATTGTACTAACAACTTTGACAACTCCAATTCCAGTGGAGGCTAATGTGGCGGCTTCATTACTCTGGAACCCAACAGACTTTAGAACAGTTGAAGCATAGAACAATATGTTGGGCTGTCCTGTTATTTGTACAAAGAAGCTTAGTGTTAGACCTATTAAGAGCCGAGCTCTCATGTTATCCCGGGAACAAAACAAATCCAAAAAGTTGTACTGATATTCAGCTTTGATAGATGATTTAATCACCATGAGTTCTTCATTAATATTTGATGATGCCCTTAGTTTCTGAAGAACCTTGCCAGCAGCTTCATCTTGACCTTTCATCATTAAAAACCGAGGGCTTGGGGGGAGGAAGTACATAGCAAAGGCTTGTAGGGCAGCTAATGGAATAATAAGGCCAAACATATACTGCCATCCATTGGTGATGGTTGCAAACACGTAATTGGAAATATAGGCCAGAAGGATTCCAACAACAATCATGAGTTCATTTAGAGACACCAACATGCCCCGGTTATGCTGTGGTGCAATCTCTGCAATATAAACACAGGTAGCAATGGCAGCTAAAGATATTGACACTCCAATAGCAATTCTTCCAATGATGAGACTCCAATAATTCACAATAATGATTAACAGGAGATTTGCTAGGAGAAGTAAACATGATGTTACAATTATTGTGATCCTCCTTCCATAGTAGTCTATGAGAAATCCGCCAACAAGTGAGGCTAGAAGTGCTCCAATTAGTAATGCACTTACTACTATTTCCTGCTGTCGGCAAGTAAGGTGCAATAAACTGTTCAACTGAAGAAGGGCTCCAGAGATTATTCCTAGTTCATAGCCCACTAGCAATCCACTTATGGCAGCAATTATGGATGAAAGGGCTATAAAGATTCCACACCCTAGAAAACAAAAATAAGGATCTCAGTAAAAAGCTTTAGCACAAATGAACACATTGAATATGTTTTTCATAGATACTTTAACTATAGACGTATGCACCGGGTGTGGCAGGTGTGTCTTGGCACAGTTTACTGCATGGCTGGATGGTTTTTCCTTTTCTCGCAGACGTTGTAGCGGGGGACAGAGGATCCACTGCAGCTAGCAGCTGTTTCCTGTCAGCATGCATGAAGTGGGTAGAGGCTTGTCAGACTCAGGGTTAGATTCTATTCAATGAGATAAGCTTATCTGTTGTAATTATATAACAGAGTCCCAATGACTTCTACCGAAAATAAGCTATTCAATTACAAGAGATAAGCTTATCTCCTCTAATAGAGTCTAGTTCTGAGTGTTTACAGGAATCATTCATGCAAGAGTGCAGGTAAGGACTAAAAGAGAGAATACAATAGTGGGAGAGAAAGACTTACTGACTGGATAATTGACCACAATAAAGATTTAAAGGTAGGTTAATCACTAGACAGGGCACAAAAGGCAGCGCAAAAGGCAGGGCTGAGTGAATGGAATAACAAACAGATAGAGAAAGGTTCCAAAATAACTGACTGGTGTAAAAAGAGGGACTAAACCAGAAGAGTAACAAACAGACAGGTAGCAAGGGAAGGGGTAAAAGTAACCGCTTGGCGGGCAGAGAGTAGGGAGTAACAACAGCAGGACCTACAAGAAAAGCACAATTAGGAACAGCAAGGGAGGGACAGGAGTAACAAACAACAGGAACCACAACAGGAGAAGAGGAAGGATAATAACAAACAAGTGCTGATATAGGTTAGCTCACAATTGCATTTTTACATTAAAGTGTAGTTGTTAATATAAAACAAGTATGTTAATTGCTAAGTAGTTCAGCTAGCATTGCTACCTTTCTTGGTGTAAATTACTGATCATGCTAATTTGCACAATTAATTATATGCATGGCACATTACATGTCATTATGTAACATCACAGGTAGTGGCATAAGAGAAAAAACTTTTGGAAGGGGACAATTCTCTAAAACACTTAAAAAAATACTTACAGTGTGCATTATGTCTGACTGTGAATGTGGCATTACGTATGTGTAGCAGTGTGTGTATACTGTTTCTCAGTGTGTGTTTGTGTATAACAGTGTGTGCACTAGCAGTCTGTCAGTGTGTATATTGTGTGTGTTTTTGTCAGTGCGTGTTGTATTATGTCATTGTGTATAACAGTATGCTTCATTGTTTGCGTACTGTTTGAATGAGTGTGTGTATATTGTACCTGAATGTGTTTGTTTGCATACCAGTGTGCCATTGTGTGTATACTTTATGTAAGTGTGTGTATATCAGTTTGTGCATACTGTGTCTGAATGTGTGTGTTAGTGTGTATATTGATAGTGTGCGTATGGCAGTTTGTCATTGTGTTTATAGGGCATGTCATTGTGTCTATATTGTAGCCCATGAAGCCCCATTGTCCCACCCTCCATCCCCTTTTTTAAATTTAGCTCCCGTTTGGTCACAGCGGCAAGGAATGGATAGATAAGTTGAGGTGAAGGTTGTTTGTCTTGATGTAAAATAGTTTGGTTTGCTAAGTACAGTTAGGTTTGGAAGGGTATTGGTAGGTACGAGCTCATTGGTAGCTCCAAACCTGGTGTGTGTATTGTGTATCTTGGTATACCCCTACACGGATAACCCTGGGAAATCATGCCCTTGGTGGCAATAGTTATGTTTATATGTTAATTATATGTTATAATATGGTTTTACTTATTGTGATGTGGGTCATTGTCTGGGGTAGTAATGTTAAAGGAGTTGGGGGGGGGGGGGGGGGGTTCTGTTTAATATGTGGACCATGACCTTTAAAACATTTAAGTACTATTTATATTTTTTGTGAGGTTTGTTAAGCATTTGCTGGAAAAAGCGACTATGCATATGTCAAGTAATGTGTGTACCAGCCATGCATAAGGTGGCTATTCTGGCTCACCACTCTCCCAGAGTCCAATTAGGTAAAAGCACTGGCCTTTGCATTGCCCATATTTTTGCAATACTGGCACTGGAAAGACATTCTTAACCCCTTAAGGACACATGACATGTGTGACATGTCATGATTCCCTTTTATTCCAGAAGTTTGGTCCTTAAGGGGTTATATACCAGTTGTGCCGGTAAAACACCGGCTAGATGGCAAACCTAGGCTAATCTCATACGAAGGTTTAAAATGATTAATTATCTTAAATAATATTAATATAGAAAAAAACTTTATGGGTGTACACCCTAATGAAATGTTTAGTGCATGTACAGCATATACAGATAACATTTATAAATTACATTAGTTATCTAAGCACGAATGTTAGGTATGTGAGTCACCAGCTATGAGAACAGGCAAGGGCATTCATTTCATATCAGGACAAAATCCAATCCTTACCTTTCCTCACGCTAATTTGTTTTCTTGGTCGCATTAAACATATTTTGCTATTCCTTGAGTCATAAGGTGTATATATTTAATATAACTTCCTTTATTATAAAAGCTGGAATAGGTCTTGATCTTGTCTTGATAGTATGAAAAGCAAATAAGTACAATAAACTAAAATACGTCCAAGTGCATGTAAATAAGGAAGGTTCTTCGGCTGACAGAATACAAGTGACCCACAAATGGAAATGTCTGCTTGCATGCTGTGTTCAAAATTTCCATGTCAACAATAGTATGTAATACACGAGACACAGGTTGTACATAAAGATTATTTCAGAGGCAGATGCATTTACAACAGGAGTCAAGTCCTGGGTAAAAAAAGTGTGGAAACTCACCCACTTGCTCAACTACAAAGTAGCACTGCCTGTGTTCAGGAGCCCGCTATGCACTGGACCATGTGCGTTCGGTTAAACGAATGGCGGCCACACAGGGAAAGCACTTGAGTTAATCCATTAATTGCGGTTAACAGCTGGGGGTGGTCAGTGTTCTGAACTAATAAAAAGGGGGATCACACATGTTCCGTTCGGTCCACGAACAGGGGGATACGTATAAGTTCAGGAAGATAGGTTCGGGCAACCTCAGGGAATGTTACAAGGTCCACCACAGTCATCATTTTACTGATTTCAAAGGGTAGAAGATTAAGTGGACACAAATGTACACTGTAAGCACCTGAAACACTACAGCTTAATTTAGTGGTTCTGACAATTTAGACAGTCCAGCAGTCTCTGCAATGAAAAAACTGCCTTTTTCTAAGAAAATAAACGGCTTGCATTGGCTCCTATGACCACCTGGCTGTCTGAGTGAGTTTCAAGCTGCGGTACTGCAAAGTTTGCATAAAATGCTGAACGTTTCCAACAGAGATGCACTAGTGTATGCATGTCTATGAGAAGATGCTGATTGGCATTGCATGCACATTGAATCCATCTTTCTTTCCTATGGGGCAGCATTGGATTGGTTAAGATTATCAGTAATGAAGGGGAGTAGCTGCAGTGAGGCCATTGCGTAGGAGGACTAAGGTTAGTAAAACATGTTTAATGGAGATAATGTTGGGACCACGTGGGAGAGCCATGGCGAACCCAGCAATCAGGAATACATGTTTGTATTTAAAGTAAATCATGGGTATAATAGGTTCCTTTAAAGTCAATCATGGGTATAATAGGTTCTATATTTGGCGCGTTAACACATTGAGCTACCATTAGTTATGTGTAACTGCTTAATGACAATGGGCGTGCTACACCATCCTACAAAAGATGGGCTTTAACACCATAGGGCAAAAAACAGCAAAAAACTAATGCGAGAAAGGCTGAACTTGATGGACGCATGTCTCTTTTCAGCTATTTAACTATGTAATGATTATCAACCCCTTCTCCTTGGGTACTCAACCTCTGCGTCAGTCACGATCTGGGGGACTGTCTGACAACTGAGGTTATGGCACCATGATCGCATGACTCGGATCAGCTTAACTAACAAATTCACTACAGCGGGAATGCCTGCTTTGTCAGGCAGGTTCCCTCGACTTATAATTAATAAATATAATATAGTTCTACATAAATAATAAACAAAATACATTTAGAATCAAATTTAAGTCCACAATGAGCGAGAACTACAGGAGTCTTTAAAATCCTCTCTTTTATTGGTTTCCAGGTTACATAAAAAATGACAACCTTTCAGTTTTATATAAGAACTTTCCTCAGGACATACAAACTCCATTGGAAATCATGTTTATTGTCAAAATATATAGATTTTCAGTTGTTTGCAATGAACAAATCAAACAAAAGCAATTGAAATAGATAGACACAACGAATGCTTCAAGTGGTTTCCCCAAATTCAACTAAAACTGCAACTTACAATGATATCTCCAGTCTAAAAATTATTCAAACCCCTGAATAGAATCCCTCACAACAGCCTAAATATGCAAAACAGGTGTTATCTCAAGCACACCTGGTGCAACGAATCAAGGGCTTAAATGGCCCTATAAATAGAGCTCCCCAGAAAAAAGTAACAAATAGTAACAAAAAACAATTAAATAGCCTTGCTAACACATTTGAGATCAATATCGCAAAATGTCTAAGTGGGCAGCAATATCGACCCTTCTGTTACAAACAGTCACATTGAACCACAGGGAAAAAAAGTGGCAGTACGACCAAGAAGGGAGAAGTCCGAAAAGAAAGTAATTACAGTGATCTCAGTCTTGAAAACGAAACAGGTGGATGAGTTGGTTATGGAATTCATTGCAGTACGTATAAGTGGGTGGCAAATAAGGCTCACAAGAGAAGAGTAAGGTAAGGTTTCATTGCGGAGTTTACATTCTTGTGAACAAAACAGGGGGATAGAATAATCACAAAACCCTTCCCCAACTAAATGATATGCCATGCTCAAAGAAATTCTCATTCCTATGCTGCCATATGGTCTCAAAGGCAACATACCGGTAGGTCCCGCAAACCAATCTGGGAAATTCCACTGTGTAATAATTGAAATGGGCAAGCTCTTTATTTGACCCTGTCAAACAAGTACATGGGGGGTGGGGGGGTGGAGGAAGGAAGGGGGGTACTGTTGGACGCCTAATGGTTTTAGAACACTCCTTTTGCATTAAGGGATTAATATGAAACATATATTGCAAATAGATAGTGGCTTATGTACACAGCTAAAGCTGGCTTAATAAATACAAAACATTATAAAACAAAGTATCACAGTGCAATGATTATAATAATTAATTATCATAATTATAAAAATTATAATAATGAAACTAATCAGAGCATGAAACCAACATAAGAGTAACTAGTACCACAGATAATATTCACTGGAGGAAAATCAGCACATATGGGTGGATGAGAGTTAGGAAGCAAACCTCTCCAGACAACTATGCACCGGTGTGGGAAAATCACCAAAGTCCTCGGGATGGCAGGAGTTAGGAAGAAATCTGAGCTCCTTATGAATTCGCTTGTGCTGCATATAATGAGCAGTGAGTGAAAGCTGAAATAAACCCAGGGGATTCCCAAATCTGTTAAAATATAGCAGTTATCTATGAAGCGTGAACTACCTCCTTATAAAGATACTATTAATTATGTTTAAAAGATTTTTTAACTGTTTGCAATTGTGTTTGGGATATTATGAATAAAATGTTTTCTTACATTAAAGGAACACTATAGTCTTAATGTAGTTGCTCTGGTGAGTATAATAGCTCCCTTCAGGCATTTTCATGAAAACACTGCCTTTTCAGAGACAAGGCAGTGTTTACATTTCCCCTAGGGACCCCTCCAAGTGGCCACTCCTCAGATGGCCACTGGAGGGGCTTCCTGGCTCAGGGCTGCACAGTAAGCAGCCCTGCTGTTCAGCGTCTCCACACTCTGCATGGAGACGTTTAATTTTCCTTATAGAGATGCATTGATTCAATGCATCTCTATGAGGAGGTCCTGATTGGCCAAAATGGCATTTGGCCCCGTGCCGATTTTAAAAATCGGCCATTTTTATGATGTCACAAAGGGTGCGAAGCCAATGCCAGCGCACCCGCGCGGCGCTGGAAATAAGGTGAGTTATAAAATTTATAGGGGGCCTAAGGGAGGGCAAGCCACCTAAATGGTGGGTTAAGCACTATAGGGTCAGGAATACATGTTTGTTTTCCTGACCCTATAGTGATCCTTTAACCTTTTGTGTGATTTAGAACAGAATGCAGAGGACTAATGCTGTTCTTTGGCTCAAGTGACATAATTTCCAGTATTTCTGCTCAAGGGCGAACGAGTTCAGATGATACATTTAATTATGAGCATGATTAGACATGGAAGAGGATACAGAAAATTTGACTGGTATTGAGGGGAAAAGTACTGACATGGATTAAAAAGAAAAGGGATTTAAATTGTTATAATGTTTTGCATTTTTTTTTAAACATTATGCTATAAAAATATATATATATTTAAAATCCATAATTTCCATGTAAATTAAAATACTACATAGCTTATTATAAGAACGAGATGCTAGAAGAGAGCTCAGGATGTTAATCTATCAAATAACAACTGCGGGAATTTACCACACTTGAGTAACATTTGAGTTCAATAATTTTGTAACTCATTCTAAAATTTAGCCAAACTCACATTACTTACATGTGACTTGTTAACTAGAAAAAACTAATCTTGAAAACAACGGAATTTGCAGCTTTTCCTTGAAATGTGATTTATTCTTCAGCTAACCTTTTACACTTTACTCAGTAATGCTATGATAGGTTATTAATGACACACACGGGGTTTATTCACTTAACAGCAAGGACAACATTTTTAAAACAAGTCTCCAGCTCAGCCAAATATGGAATTGTTTCGATCTTGCTATTTTAACCTTTATTCTTGCACTTCAACTTCAAATCTGACTTTATGCTGAATTCAAACCCAAGGTTAAGAAAGCATACTTTTACACTGTAAAGTCAAAGAGACACTAGAGGCAACAAAGCAACTTTAGCTTAATAAAGCAGTTTTAGTGCATATATCATGTCCCCTGCAGTTTCACTGCTGAAATCTCTGCCATTTAGGAGTTAAATAACTTTGATTATGCAAGTTTAATTTACAGAGCAGGAGATAAAAACTTCTAAAGAATGTCAACATCTGATTGAAAATAAAATGAAGTGTGCATCACTGCTAAGGGGGGTGTGACTAGTGCTGCATAAACAGAAACAAAAATGTTTTACATAGGCTGATAAGTGACATGCATCTCTTTCTGAACTTCTAAATGGCAGAGAATTGAGCAATGAGACTGCGTGGGCCTGATCTATACACCAAAACTGCTTCACTAAGCTACAGTTGTTCTAGTGCTTATAGTGTCCCTTTGACCCCTTAAGGACCAAACTTCTGGAATAAAAGGGAACCATGTCATGTCACACATGTCATGTGTCCTTAAGGGGTTAAGCTGTTAGTCCTGAAAAACTAAGGTGTGAGATTGCACTGTGGAGTTCTCTCTTGTTAACCCCTTCAGGACTGGACTGTTTTGGCCATGTTGTACGTTAAGGACCAGAGCTGTTTTAATTTTTTTTTGGTGTTTGTGTTTAGCTGTAATTTTCCTCTCTCTCATTTACTGTTCCCATACAAGTTATATATTGTTTTTTTCAGGACAAGAAGGGCTTTCTTTACATACCATTAATTGTATCATGTAATATAATTTACTTTAAAAAATAAAATAAAAATATGGTGAAAAGTTGAACAAAAAACATGCTTTTTGACTTTTACTTGAAAAATCGTTTGCTTATCTACAAAAGCTAATGGAAAAAACTGCTAAACAGATTCAAACATTTGTCCTGAGTTGAAAAATACCCAGTGTTTAAATGCTTTTTTACTTTTTTTTTGGCAAGTTATAGGGCTATAAGTACAAGTAGGACATTGCTGTTTTAAACTATATATTTTTAAAATTGATCAATAGTAACATTGTAACACTGTTATCTGTCATAAATCTCTGAATCACACCTCACATTTTTTTTTTAAAGTAGACAACCCAAGGTATTCAATATGGGGTATGTCCAGTCTTTTTTAGTAGCCATTGGTCACACACACTCCAAAGTTAGCATTTATATTTGTATGTGTGTTAAAAATGCAAAACACAATTATAAACGCTAACTTTGACCAGTGTTTGTGACTAAGTGGCTACTGAAAAAGACTGAACATACCCCATTTAAAATACCCTGGGTTGTCTTCTTTTGCAAATGGTATGCCATCATGGGGGTAATTCTTATTCCTGTGCTACCATACGCTCTCAAAGGCAATATAACCAACCTGGCAATTTTTAATGTAAACAAATTTGACCCTGTAACTTTCAAAAAAACTATAAAACCTGTACATGGGGGGTACTGTTATACTCAGGAGACTTTGCTGAACACAAATATTAGTGTTTCAAAACAGGAAAACGTATCACAACAATGATATCATCAGTGAAAGTGCCGTTTGTGTGTGAAAAATGCAAAAAACTTCACTTTCACTGACAATATCATCACTGTGATATGTTTTACTGTTTTGAAACAAAAAAATATTTTTGTGTCCTAAGGAAAGTTCACTGTAGTGAACTGAAACGTTGACTATGGATTAAAAAATATTATTTTTATGCAAGTCCTCGAGTGCTGGCTCTTCTTGGAACCTGCATTTTTGAATAAGGAACCCACAAGCCACTGTTTTTTTTTTGCCTTCTGTATTTTTGTGCAGCTGAGCACCGGGCATTTAAAAGGAGGAAAGCTGGAGTGCAAAACCCCTACAAATTGTATATAACGGTGAGATAATTTTTTTGCTAAAAGCTTGATTTAAAATGTTACATTTTGTTAAAAAAAATGTTGGTAGTTATTTTGTTTATCATGTATTTGTATTGTGTTACTTTACAAAACATTGTGATCAAGAAGCCATACAGCATAATTTAGAAAAATAATTTATAAATGATTTTGAAGTAGACATTGAAAATCATATGTCAGTGTTTGCAGATGACACAAAACTAGGTAATAAAATAGTGTCTGAACATTATTTACAGAGGGACTTGTATAAATTCAATATAGATAAATACAAAGTCATGCATTTTTGAATAAGGAACCCACAAGCCACAGTTTTTTGTTTTGTTTTGCTTTCTTTTGGATCAACAGCAAAAAACAAATGTGAGGAAGGCTGAACTTGATGGACTCAAATCTCTTTTCAGCTATGTAACTATGTAGAGCTAGAGATAACATTAAATGAAAAAGCTTGTTATTATAGATCACAAACTATACAACAGTATGAAATTCCTGTTTGCCAATGGAAAAGTTAGTCGTTTCTGGGGGGGTTCTAATCCTGCCAGTGTTTTTATTTGTCTGACTAATTAAACAGTTAATTTTTAGAGATGCCCAATGTTCTATCATGAAAGTGTAAATATGTATGTGCTTTTTGGACTGTTGCTGGAATGCCCTGTTCCAGGGTTAGAAACTAATGTAAAAAAATTTGACACAAACACAAACTGCAACACCTTTGTACAATTAGTACAACACATTAATTTCTCTATTTGAAGAACATGGTTGTTTGGAGGCAAGAAGTCCTGTATTCTATTTATGTGGACACTTATGTGGATATTCTGAATGGCAGAATATGGAGATATCACTGAACAGGAGAGTCTTATAAATTCTGGACACTGTCTCAGCCACACCTTTTAAGATCCTGGTGGTTAAATTTACTGCTGTTATTTATTATGATGTGGCTTGCTGCCATAATTTATAAGTCAATAGAGTTAAAATGTCGAACACAACTCAATAGTTCACTAAAAGTTAAAGGGACACAACAAGTATATAGTGACCTCCCACCATGTTTGAATGTATTATTTAGATAATGCATTACAAATATCATAGGTGTGGAGACATTTTTTAAATCTACTTCTCCGAGGGACTAAAGCTGCAGCCCAATCTACTTGTGCATCACACAAAATATAATCAATTACAAAGATTTGGGGTCCTTGCCTACAGCTGTAGACATTTACAGGGCTATTTGCTAAACTCATTGTCACAAATTGAATCTGAATAGAAAAATAGTTGATATTGAAATATTCTCTAGCTTTGCTATAGTTAGAACATGGGTATTTTTGCTTCAATTTTGCTATTAAAAAAAGTATTTACTTTGCAAAAAGAATGTAGTTTCGCCCTTTGCCATAGTGTGTGTGCTAGCTGCGTGTAACATTAATTGGCTGTATATAATGTGTGTGTGTGTGTGTGTGTGTTGACTGCCTGTAAAGTGTGTGTCCTGGCTCTTTGTATTAAATGTGTGTATGTGCTGGCTGTACATAACATGTGTGCGGTGTGTGCTAGCTGTATGTAATGTGTGTGTTGGCTTTATAGTTAAAGTAATGTGATTCAGATTTTGAGAAGTGATGCTTATAACATATACACATGTAAATATCAATATAATACACATATATTAATATATATTTGTATATATATATATATATATATATATATATATATATATGCATAATACTCTTAAAATTGTTGAATTTGTTTAATCAGACTTTGTCCTCACTAACTTACACAACCCTTTTTTTTTAACATATACACTGCAACATTCAATACTGACACATGCACTGTTATTCTGACACACATACCCACAATCACTGGCCCACACACTGTCAATCTGACACACATACTGACAAACACACAATTACTGACCAACACACTGTTTTTCTGATGTACACCGACACCCACAAACACACACTCCATCATCACACACAAGCAAATTGATTATGTCACTATTAGAGGCATAACCAGAAACCACAAGGCCCCGGTGCAAAAATTGCCCTGGGGCCCCCTCATAACCCCCACCCCGTACGTCCCCGCTCCCATACATCTACCCCCACCCACTATGTCCCCCCGACCCTACACATGCAGACAAACAGATACAAACGCACACACAGACACACATACAAACACACATACATACAAACACACACACACAGAGACCCATACATACAGACACACACACACACACACACACATACACACAGACATGTAGATCCACACATACATACATACAGACACACACACACACATACAGAAACACATAAATACAGACCTATACATACACACAGAGACACACGCATACAGACACACACACATACACACACACACACACACAAACTTACCTGGGATCCAGTGGCTGCCTAAGAACTAAATATTGTTGGTGTGTCTGACAGTTTAGTTACAAGAATGAGAATTCAAAGTAATTTTTTTTTTTTTTTTGCAGTGCATAAAGGTGTGACATACAAGCAAGTGGTACCCCAACGGCATTCCACTTTGCAGATAAAACATTGGTAACAGTGGGGTATGAGATATGTCTTGCACATTTTTTAGAATATAGGGTGCGGTTGCATCAATAACGTGGAAAGATAGGTTGTGGGTTTTCAGTGGTTTGTGATAAGCATGCTAGTTAGGTAGTCAGTATACATAAATCAACGTTAGTTATACTTTAGCTTAAGTTATATAGTATGTAGAGTACATGCTGTAAAACATAGCAATGACAACAAGAAGAGAATATAACATTTGCACATCATAGCTTGACTTATAATTATAGGGTTAAATATTGGCTATGGTTGTGTTTTGAGACTGCTGGAGTAGTTAGGGAAAGGCAGGGCATTAGGGAGCAATAATTCAGATTATGTGAAACAAGTATAAAAATTGGGGACTGCGTTAAACTGCGGTGGAATGAGTCCCTGTAGCTGCTAATCTTCACCCGATGCATTTTATGTGCTCGAGCAGGTAATCCCTTTTTTGATCCGTTAGGGGCACTCCGCCATCTCGCCTTGCTATGGAGGCGCTGAAGCCTCTTCTGTATGGTCTCCGGGTCTGGCTGAGGTTATAAGGCAGGCGATTAGGGGCAGCCCGGTGGGAGTGTGGCGGGTTAGTGGGTGCTTTTACCGCTTTTCTTGCGCAGGGCTGCCTGGCTGCGTCCCGGTGGGCCACGTGTGAGCGTTGTGTGGTCCGCCATTTTCGGGTTCTCTGCACCTTGGACAGCTTGGGTTTGCCACTGGATCGGGAGGGTGTCTTTTGAGGTGAGTGTTCTGGCTTGCCTTGTGTCTGAGCCTGTTGGTGCCTCATTTCTAGTTTTTCCCAAAAAGTTGTAAGCAGGTTGTTTAGTTTAGCATCAAAGTCCCAGCATGTGGCGGCGGCCATGTTGCTTAGCTGCATGTTTTCCGGTTGCTCCCATAGTTTATCTCTGGGGCTCTCACATTTAGGTTGCTTTTTCGTGTTGGACCGGGATAACCCCCGCCGGTCCTGGGGGGGAGCAGGGCTTTGGTGGGTTAGCACCTGCAGTGCATGGGTGAGGAGAGCGTCCGCCTCTCCCCGTTTCCATCATCCACAGGCCGCGGCTTTCCATCGTGGGTCCCCGAACCTCCAGACTCTCGATGTGGGTCTCAGGTTTATCACCAGGTCGCCCCTGTTGTAGGTGGCGGGTCCCGGTGTGTTTTTGTCTCGCTTTCGGCAAGTTTTCTGTCGGGTTCTTGGAGTTTTAGCGGAAGCCCAGCTTACATGCGACTTCTCGGCTTGCTGGCTTGACCCCGCCCCCTTGGGACAGGATCTGGAGCCTGCAGCCAGTGGAGCAAAGTAAATTTTAAATACAATGCTGAACTGAAAACATGATATGGTACAAAATATGTGGGATACAGCTGGATACCTAAAATATAAAATAACAAAAGATAGTGCAACACTGTATAATTATGTCAACAGTGCCTTCTGCCTTCTGATAGGTGAACCAAGATCTGCCTGGGGACCACACACAGTACCCCAGGTGCAGTGGCGTACATACCAGGGTCGCAGGGGTCGCGGCTGCGACCGGGCCCGGCCCACCAGGGGGCCCGGCCGCCCCTGCGACCCGGTATGTACGCTCTGGGCCAGCCTCTTCTCCTGGGGGGCCCAGGAGCCGGCCACCTCCGGGCCCCCCGAGGCTGGCCCTGCTTACACCCGGCGGGCAGTCAGGCTGGCCAGTGCGCGAGGGAGCACTCTCCCCTGAGTGCTTCCTCTTCAGCTCCCTCGCGCACCGCAATGATACTGGAGCCGGAAGATGACGTAATCTTCCGGCGCCGGCATCCCTACGCGGCGCGCGAGGGAGCTGAAGAGGAAGCACTCAGGGGAGAGTGCTCCCTTGCGCACCGGCCAGCCTGACTGCCCGCCTAGGAGCCCAGCAGCACCACTGGACCCCAGGGAATCCCCTCAGCACTCCAAAAGGTAGGGAGGCTGGGGGGATTAAATAAAAAAAAAAAAAAAAACATGTGTGTGTGAGTGTTAGTGTGTGTGAGTGTGAGTGTGTGTGAGTGTTAGTGTGTGTGTGAGTGTTAGTGTGTGTGTGAGTGTGTGTGTGTGTGTGTGTGTTAGTGAGTGTGTGTGTGTTAGTGTGTGTTAGTGAGTGTGTGTGTTAGTGTGTGTGTGTGTGTGTGTTAGTGAGTGTGTGTGTGTGTGAGTGAGTGTGAGTGAGTGTGTGTGAGTGAGTGTGTGTGAGTGTTAGTGTGTGAGTGTGTGTGTGTTAGTGAGTGTGTGTGTGTGTGTTAGTGTGTGTTAGTGTGAGTGTGTTAGTATGAGTGTTGGTGTTTGTGTTAGACTGTGTGTGTCTGCTAGTGAGTGTCAGTGAGTGTGTTACTGTGTGTGTCTGTTACTGAGTGTGTTTGTGTGTGTGTGTTAGTGAGTCTGTTTGATGTCTGTTAGTGAGTGTGTGTTTGTCAGTGAGAGTGTATGTTTTGTAAGTGAGTGTGTATGTATGTCTGCCGCTGAGTGTGTCTCTGTCAGTAAATGTGTGTGTCTGTTAGCTAGTGTGTATGCATTTGTTCGTGAGAGTGTGTGTGTGTGTCTTCAGCACTTACCTTTCTCCAGCGCCGGACTCCCATGGTGCTGGGGATCCCTCCGCCTCTCAGCTCCGAATGCGCATGCACGGCAAGAGCCGTGCACGCATTCAAACCGCCCATAGGAAAGCATTACTCAATGCTTTCCTATGGACGTTCAGTGTCTTAAAATGGCGGAAGCGCCTCTAGCAGCTGTCAGTGAGACAGCCACTAGAGGCTGGATTAACCCTCAGTGAAACATAACAGTTTCTCTGAAACTGCTATGCTTTCAGCTGCAGGGTTAAAACTAGAGGGACCTGACACCCAGACCACTTCATTGAGCTGTTGTGATCTGGGTGTCTGTAGTGGTCCTTTAAGTGTGTGTGCATCTGCATGCACTGGCGTACATACCGCGGTCGCAGCCCTGCAACCCCTGCGACCAGGTGCCCGCCGCCATGTGTTGCTGCCCCGGCCCGCGCAGAGTAATCGCGAGGGGGGGGGGCCCACGGATCAATTTTCGCACCGGGGCCCCATGGGTCATGTGTACACCACTGCCCAGGTGAGAAGAAGACCTGTCTCTGTACAAGAGCCCCAAGAGTACAAAATCCCTGGTGCAGAAAATGGATACACCTGTACAACAAAGGAGGAGAAAGGTGTACTGACTGGGACGTGTGGGTAAAAGGGTTGGTCACTGACACAAATCACGTAACCAAAACTGCCCAAAGGGGTATACTTGCCCAAAAAGGGGACGTGTCTGCACAAAAAATTAGATGGCGTGAATACACGTTAGGATGCCTGCCAGTCATGCAGGAAGACCAACCAAGGGCATACTGTGCAGACAGCCCCCTGAGCTTGGCATAAATGTGTCTAATGATGCGCTAGCTCTATGGTTTCTAAGGACTGTCCCCTAGCATTTGCTGGTCAATTCCTCAACTAATCTTCTTACTGGCAGCAGAAACTTCTGTTATACAGTCTGGGACAGAGAAAAGGTGTATGTAGTGAGTGTAGGAGAAAGAAAACATGCCACGGTGTTAGAGAGACACATTTTTATAGTGCGCAAAGTCAGCTTTACCTTAACTAATTTCATTGTCAGCCAGTCCACACCAGATTTCTTCCTCTACAAACCCTCTTAAGTTTCCATACTTAAGCAAGAGCATGTGACGAGTAGTAGATTTTTTAAATCAATGGGCCTGGAGCTGCAGCCAGTGGCGTACACACAACCCATGGGGCCCTGGTGCGAAAACTGATCCGTGCATACATACACACTCACTAACAAAACACACACTCACTAACAGACACCAAACAGACTCACTAACAGACGCACACAGACTAACACACTCAGTAACAAACACACAGTAACACAAACTAACACACACACACACACACTCTAACACTAACACACTCTAACACTAACACACACATTCTAACACTAACACACACACGCACACTAACACACACACACAAACACTAACACACACACACTCTAACACACGAACACTAACACACGTTTGTTTTTTGTTTTTTAACTCATCCCCCAGCCTCCCTACCTTAGAGAGTGCTGAGGGGATTCCCTGGGGTCCAGTGGTGCTGCTGGGCGGGAGGGCTGGCTGGCCCGGGCGCGCGAGGGAGCACTCTCCCCTGAGTGCTCCCTCTTTAGCTCCCTCGCGCACCGTGTACTGATGCCGGAGCGGGAGTATTACGTCATATTCCGGCTCCTGCATCAGTACGCGGCGGAAATTTTATGGAAAAAGTTTACTTTTTTTTTTACTAATATCATAAAAATATGAATATTTGGAAAAGCAAAAATTATTGTTTGTATTCAAGGTGGGTGATTCGAAGAGACAGGCACCTATAGGCCACTGCCTACTCTGTCTACTTGCAAATTCAGTCCTGTATCTTTCTCTTCTACTGACAGAGTTTGGACTAATTGGATGTGGGGAATGACTGATACAATAAAGTGATGCTTATGGTGGACAATGTATAAATTGTCCTTGTAGAATAGACAAATACCCAACACATAAAAAGTTAAACAATAGCACTTGCATGGTTAATATCTGATAATGTTATGCTTGGACTGGTACGAATGACATATAGTGATTATACTCTGATGTAATAAATAAATATATAATGTTTGAGTGTTTCTGCATATGTTTAGATTACTGGGCCCCCACCTTTAAATTAAAAAAGTTGAACTCTTTGATTCAGGATTTTTTGGTCTCCGCACTGCAGCTGGCCAGCCCACTGTAAGACCATAACAATCAAAAATCTTGAGCTAATCCAGTGCCTAGAGAATTATTAGGGTCCTATGGCACATGCAAATATATTAAAAGGACACTCCACTGCCCAAATACAAAATAATAATAGCATTTTTTTTTTTTAATCTGCAGATAAACCCCCAATGACAACATGAATGCATTTTCTCTTTGGGGGTATATCTTAAACAAGCTGAGCAAATCTCTTGTCTGAAGCCGTTGCAAGCCCTCTTCTACTGCAGTCCGAATTTTCTGTGGCTGTTCAATTCCAATGCAACTCAGTAAAAAGTATTTGCAAGGCAGATGCTCTGCACAATTGTATGCCTCTTGAGTTTTGCACCAGTGAGCTAAACAACCCATGAAGGAACAGGATCTGTTGATTGACAGCCAGGGAGGTAAAAAAAAATTAATTTAGAAAAGTACCAATTTCTACAAAAATCTGCACATTTTGTAACATGTAAAAAAGGACACACTTGTTACACATAACGTACTTAAAGGAACACTATAGGGTCAGAAACACATACATGTATTTCTGACTCTATAGTGATAAACTATTTAGCCCCCCTGGCTCCCCTTACCCTCCTTAATGCTAGTAAAAACCCACCTTTTTTCTAGCGATCCGCCTCCTTGTCTGACCACATCAAAATCGATGATTTTAGCCAATCACAATGATTTCCCATATAAAAGCATTGGACTGGCTAAGATTGTCAATTCTGATAATTTCATCCAAGGAGGAGGTCTGGGGGGAAGGGAAGGGCGAGCCGAACGCCACCATGGCAAATCAACTTCTTTTCATAGAGCTGTATTGAATCAATGTATCTCTATGGGGAAAGTTCAGTGTCTGCTGAACATGAGTGCTGAGGTGTGGCCGTCTGATGAGTGGCCACTGGAGGTGTCCCTAGGCTGCAGTGTAAACACTGCCTTTTCTCTGAAAAGGAAGTGTTTGCATGAAAAGCCTGCAGGGACTGACTATACTCAGCAGAACAACTACAATAAGCTGTAGGTGTTCTGGTGAATATAGTGTCCCTTTAAGGTAACACTATAGTGTCGGGAACACAATCATATATTCCTGACACTACAGTGGTAAAATCACAGCCACTACAGGTGATACTCGAAAAATTAGAATATCTTGCAAAATTTCATTTATTTCAGTAATGCAACGTAAAAGGGGAAACTAATATATGAGATAGACGCATTACATGCAAAGCAAGATAGTTCAAGCTGTGATTTGTCATAAGCGCGATGATTATGGCTTACAGCTCATGAAAACCCCAAATCCACAATCTAAGTAAATTAGAATATTGTGAAAAGGTGCAATATTCTAGGCTCACATTGTTCCACTCTAATCAGCTAAGTAAGCCATAACACCTGCAAAGGGTTTCTGATCCTTTAAATGGTCTCTCAGTCTGGTTCAGTAGGAATCACAGTCATGGGGAAGACTGCTGACCTGACAGTTGTGCAGAAAACCATCAATTGACACCCTCCATAAGGAGGGAAAGCCTCAAATGGTAATTGCGAAGGAAGTTGCATGTCCCCAAAGTGCTGTATTAAAGCACATTAATAGAAAGTTATGTGGAAGGGAAATGTGTGGAAGAAAAAGGTGCACAAGCAGAAGGGATGACCGCAGTCTGGATTGTCAGGAAAAGGCCATTCAAAAGTGTTGGGGACTTTCACAAGGAGTGGACTGAGGCTGGAGTCAGTGCATCAAGAGCCACCACACACAGACGGATCCTGGACATGGGCTTCAGATGTCGTATTGCTCTTGTCAAGCCGCTCCTGAACAACAAAAACGTCAGAAGCGTCTTACCTGGGCTAAAGAAAAACAGATCTGGTCTGTTGCTCAGTGGTCCAAAGTCCTCTTTTCTGATGAGAGCAACTTTTGCATCTCATTTGGAAACCAAGGACCCAGAGTCTGGAGGAAGAATGGAGAGGCACACACTGCAAGATGCTTGAAGTCTAGTGTGAAGTTTCCACAGTTTGGGTTGATTTGGGGAGCCATGTCATCTGCTGGTGTTGGTTCACTGTGCTTCATTAAGTCCAGGGTGAACGCAGCCGTCTACCAGGAGATTTTGGAGCACTTTATGCTTCCTTCCGCAGACAAGCTTTATGGGGATGCTGACTTCATTTTCCAGCAGGACTTGGCACCTGTCCACACTGCCAAAAGCACCAAAGGCTGGTTCAATGACCATGGGATAACTGTGCTTGATTGGCCAGCAAACTCGCCTGACCTGAACCCCATAGAGAATCTATGGGGCATTGCCAAGAGAAAGATGAGAGACATGAGACCGTAAAAGGCAGAAGATCTGACGGCCGCTATTGAAGCATCCTGGTCTTCCATAACATCTCAGCGGTGCCACAAGCTGATAGCTTACATTCCACGCCACATTGAGGCAGTAATTGCTGCAAAAGGGGCCCAAACCAAGTACTGAGTCCATATGCATGCTTATACTTTCCAGAGGTCCGATATTGTTCTACGTACACTCCTTGTTTTATTGATTGCATGTAATATTCTAATTTACTGAGATTGTGGATTTGGGGTTTTCACGAGCTGTAAGCCATAATCATCGCACTTATGACAAATCACGGCTTGAACTATCTTGCTTTGCATATAATGCGTCTATCTCATATATTAGTTTCCCCTTTTACGTTGCATTACTGAAATAAATAAACTTTTGCACGATATTCTAATTTTTTGAGTATCACCTGTAGATGTGTTACTAGGCAGTAATGTAAACACTGCCTTTTCTATGCAGCGACATAGACCAGACACATAGGCACCAGAACCACTACATTAAGCTGTTGTTCTGGTGACTATAGTGTCAATTTAAGCAGCTTAAAGTGCTATAGGTGTTTGGAGAGTTCCATTAAGAAAAGTTATTTTACTTATATTTTTAGCATACGTTTTACAAAGAATCACAGGAAACATCTCCATAAAGGACAAATGCTAGGGTTACATTTAAAAGGTGGTTATGTAATTTTTAATAACTTGTTACTAGCAAGTTTGTCTAGTAAGTAATGATTGCCTATTTTAATGTTACTTATTAAGCAGCTACTGAGCGGATTATAACTACTGCTGATAGATTGTGACTTAAAGGGACACTCCAGGCACTCTGACCACTTCTGCCCAATGGAGTGGTCTGGGTGCCAACTCCCACCACCCTTAACCATGCAAGTGTAATTATTGCAGTTTTTATAAACTGCAATAATTACCTTGCAGGGTTAAGTCCTCCTCTAGTGGCTGTCTATCAGGGTCCTGCAGTGCCAGGAAAATAATATGTTTTCCTGGCACTGGAGACTCCCTTCAAATAGTTACTTAAAGTGCACCTGTCTGTAAAATGTACATCACACAACTTAACAGAGCATAAGATTTAAAGGGACACTATAGTCACCAGAACAACTGCAGCTTGATGCAGTGGTTCTGTTGTCTATAGCCTGTCCCTACAGACAATTTCTGACTGCCACATGAGGTGTTACTAGGTTGCAATGTAAACACTGCCTTTACTGATTGGACAATAGCATGCACAATAGCATGCACAAAGAATTAGGAGTTATGGCACACGAATAAGCATTGCTATAGGGTAAAATAAAATCAGAGGAAAAACAGCTTCATTTTTGTACAAAATAAAATAACAGTGAAAAGCACAGTGCATGCATGTGAGATACAATAAGAGATTAAAACAAAGGATGATTATATACACTAAGATTAACTGAGAATGAGAAAAGCCCTTGGAGCTCCCCCTTGCCAGTAAGTCCCAGTTGGGTTATCTTGACAGGTGTAGAAAGTATCTCAGCTCAGCTTAGGGGTCAACCAACGCCCTGCTGGGGACAGACAGAGTCTTGCCACAAGAGTCCCGATATCTGGCCCGGAAGCCCACATGAGAGAGAACAGTGAAGCACAATGTAGTGTTCAGGTACGATGGTTCGGTCTACCTGATTCTTGCTAGGGGCAATTAGATCCAGCGTGGTTTGAGGTACGGGTTGATTGTCTTGCGGCGCCTCAAAGAGTCACTCACCACCAACCTTAAGATAGTTCTCTTGCATCATGTAGGCCCGAGCATGAGAGGTGCCATCCGCACTTACTAGAGCTTCACTTAATGTTGGAGGTCAAGTGTCGAAGCTCCCCCAAACTGTGTCCTTCTGGTATGACAGTCAAGCCCCTCCCCCCCATCCATTCTGTATCTAGCCATTTAGACTTTAGTGAATAACTCTGTATATCTCTAGTGCTTAAACATAACTTTTTTTTCCTTGCATGGACCTGACCTCTGATTCCTCATTTCTTTATTTTATTTATATAAAATATGGATGAATAATGATGTCTATCAGAGTCTGTCATACTTAGCTGTGCTATTACATTAAAGATTTTACATAACAAAATAAAAATGCTGAACCATCCCAAAAAACAAGCAACTCAAAATACTGCAATTGCTTCATCTTTATGGATTAGTGTTGCATTTTGTGTTGTTTATTGATAAAACAGCTTTGAGTGTACTTTCTATTTTGGTTGTAGTCTGTTATTTTTCTAAGTAAAGTCCAAAAAAGATTATTGTGCAATACTTAATTGCAGTCTATAATAAACACTTTATTACTTATCACTTGTTTGTATTGTTTGTGATTTCCTTAGACTTTGGTAGCTATAGTTCCAATAAGAGATCATTTTTGTTTACTTGTTTTAGCCACAAAACTTGTTCAAGTGAAAGGTAATTCATACTTTTCTATCCAGGTACTCTTTACAGAAAGGGAAGTTGTGGAATTATTGTCTACTATGGGGTACATTCCAATCTATCTTTATCAACATGTTAAAGGGTGCAGATGTACAATTAACCCATTAAGAATGGAGGCAATTCCAACTTGAACCAAAACAAAACCTAGAATTTGTGCTATGGGTTTGTTCAAAAATATTTTTTTAAACATCAAGTGCAACTAATTAAAAGGAATTTAAAATCGATTCACATATCAGTTTGTTTGTGAAATGCCTCATATGTCTAGAGTTTAAATAAATTTTTGCCAGTTAGTCCTAACACGATACCAACCTTACCCCTACTCTGACGCCAGCACGTACCTGTTTCAACCTCCCGTTTTCACCCTCTCAGGTTTTTTCAAGCACATACCAAGATCTCCTATGGACTACTTTGATATCAACTGATACCAATGGAATATGCAGGCAGTAACTATCGTATACAGAATATAGCTACTAAGTAAAATCATTCAAAGTGATAACATTTTAAGTTACACAGTACAACATTTACATAGTATTACAACGGAGAAACCTCATGCAGCTATCTATAATTCTATATAAGATAAAAAATGTCAAGTAGACCATAAAATATACCATAAATAGAGTATATATTAGAGTATTATACAGATAATTAGAAAGAGAATCACAAAAGGGCTGGGGTTCAAGAGGGGGATTAAGGGACACACAGGTGAATATATAAATTTTGGGGGGAGAGCAGGGGTTCGGCAAAATGCATTTTCGGCTATGTAGCCAAAAATCCTTGCACCAGCCTTGCTGGGTTCTTACCACTTCACACAGATTTATTAAGACATTCACAGTTAGAGTGCCATGTAGAAATTTGAAAATAACATTTATTAATGACTCATACGTTTTTAGATTGAATTCATATTAAATTAGGTTTCATATATAATTATTTCATATGAAATTAAAGTCCTGTTTCTTCTGAACACAATGATATATAATAAGTGTGGGCACACTTAATACGAAAGAAGTGAATTATGGTTGATCACAGATATAGCACAAATTCCAGGTTTTGTTTTTGCTTTGGTCAGAACTGTACAATTACCTCCATCCTTAAGGGGTTAAGGAAGCAGTGTTGGAGTATAGATCATGCCAATGCAGTCTCACTGCTCAATTACTAGCCTAAGCTATTAAAGGGACACTATAGTCACCTGAACAACTACAGCTTAATGTATTTGTTCAGGTGAGATCTATAGCTCCCTGCATTCTCATGTAAACACTGTATTTTCAGAGAAAATACAGTGTTTACATTGATTGATAGGAATACCTCCAGTGGCCGTCACTCAGACGGCCACTAGAGGCACTTCCTATCATGCAGGGCCCTAAAAAGGCTCTGTACACGTCAGACGTTTGAAAATACGTCTGACGTGTGCTGGAGAGAGAAGGCACTGTGTGCGCGCCTTCTCTCTCCAGCCTGTCAGCAGAGGAGGGGGACGGGCAAAGACTGCGAGCTGAGCTGTCAGTCAGCTCAGCTCGCGGCCGCTCACACCGGGCGCATGCGCGGTAGTGCGCTGAGGACTTCAGTGGGCGGCATGAATGCCGCCCTCTGAAGTATGTGTGCATGTGTGGCGAAGCCGCGCATTCGCACAAGGGAGCAATGACGCTTCCAAATGGAAGCGTCTGATTGCTCCCTGCTCGCGCCCACCTATTTCGTCATTTTGATGAAATAGGGGGCGCGGCTTCACGAGGCTAATGGCGCTGGAACCAGGTGAGTAAACAGGGGCTCCCTGGAGAGTCCCTTTAAGCTAAAGTTGTCTTGGTCCCTATAGTGTCCGTATAAATGTGGCATAGATGATAAAATGTGCCAGATAGGCTAAATGTGGTATAATTCATTAAATATAACACATGGGGATTTAAATGTAGCAAATGGTATAGAGATTAACGGTGTAAACTCTGGTAAATGTGTTGAATTTGTATATGGAATTAAATATGACATCTTTAATGAAAAAAAGGCAAACGGTATAAAATGTGGTAAATGGTATAAACAATGTAATATGTGATGTGTCATATGCGATTAACCCTTTCGTGTGCCAAATAGGCATAAAAAGAATATTGGTTGATATGACCTGTACACTGGTTAATTACACTTCTACTTGATTTCCAATTTCATCTACCACTAACTGCAACTCTTTGCCTTCAAATCCATGTTCTAACCCCCTATTTTGCACTTCCCATTATTCCTACAAAACCATTATTATTCTTTTTTTTTTTTTATTATTCTTTATTTTCGCCGTGCATAATAACAGTTTCATGTTTACAATACCGTGACAGTAAAATCAAAGGTTCAACATATCTCAATATAGGCATTTGCATTTAGGCGACTGCACAATGTGGTGAAAACTAAAGTCTAGTTATTCCAATAGACGTGTGTTCTCTGGGTTAGGTTGAAGGGATCGTGATACTCAACTACTTGTATTGCAGAAGTCTCAGCCATTGTGTTATTCGCTTTTCCTGGTGGCAAATGTATGTAGTAAACGTCTCGTGCCGATGTCTAGGGCACGTCTGATGGAAGTAATCTGTTACATTTTTGAATGTATTGACTATGTGTGGGTTATCCTCAGGTCAGTATTATATGGCGTTAACAGCGATCTGGCGCCATTCTGTAGCTCTTGACCTATCTGTGGTACCCCTAACCTATGGGATGACGGGGGGAGGGGGGAGGATGCGTGATGGAGATCCTCCAAGTTTCGGAGGCACACTAAACGGGATTTGAGATCATACAGTGGGGTGAGGAGTTTGGGGCTCTCAGGTAGAGGAGTTACATGCTCTCCTCTGAGCACGGGCCTGTGTGGCTGACTAGTGCTCAATGTGTTTCTATTAGTGCCTCGTATTATGCAAGTAGCCCCATATGACCTCGTATCATTTGGTATAGAGAAGGAAAAGTATAATGCTTAAGCTTCAGGTTTACCATTATTATTCTGCCACTGCCTACTATTCCTAAACTGCTAATCAGACACCGTTTTTTTCGTCTACTATGCATATCATTTATATAGACCTGTGTACTATTTCCTTACAGCAGCTCCTGTAACCACATTCAGTATGCTAACAGTGCCCACTCATCTGAGTTGAAAAACCACTAGTCCTATTCAATGCACAATAAATGTCCACTTATTAAACAAATGTAAAAAAATAAAATAACAAATACACGCCGTTCATTTTAATTGTTACGGATGGGTTCTAAAATACTTAAGATTCTTGTTTGGAAATTAAGATTAATAAGATTATTTAATCTAAACTGCACAACAACTTATTTCATTGGTAAATATGCTACTGGTTCAATAATGTAATACTTCCTATTACATAAAACATGTATTTGGTATTTTACACCTTTCATTAATTGAATCAAGTCTTTGATAAGTGACTTTGCAAACAAGGAAAATACTGTTAAACACTTCAACCTATCTGAGGTTGTTCCATTTGATAATAGAAGACCTTGACAATTTGGCTTTGTTTTTCCAGGTTAATCCTTACAAATAAAGTTACACAAGTGGTTGTTTAAAGGGCCAGAAGCCATAAAGCCAAGGTGGAAAACATTTGACTAAATTACACAATTATTAACGTGTGCCTGAAAACTGCCTGGTATAATATTACTGAACAAATAATTCTCTCTGAACACGGCATTGGATATATTGTTAGCAAAAACATATATCACATTTTACTTCTGTGTCAATAGTCTATAGCTTTTATCTGTCTGCTAATTGTATGAAAAAGTACAAAACCTAGAAGTAGTTACAGCAGCAATTTAGGAGAGAGCCCTCACAATAAAGACTAGCTTGTTTCACTAATATATTACTTATGACTGCATCACTTTGATATATTGTTTCTAATTTCTGCGTGACCCAGTATAAATCCAATTTATTGATGGGACCAGTGGCGGTTGGTGAAGTGTTAAGATGATGGCATGCCAGTCTCCTCCACCACTTGAATTTTACTCCTCCTTTTACAGTATAGAGCAGTGATGGCGAACATTTTTGAGCCCGAGTGCCCAAACCCCAATACAAACCAACTTTTATTCCATAAAGTGTCAACACGGCAATTATACACACTGACAATCACAGATACGCAGATACTCACAGATACACACACACTGACACACGCATACACAGACACTCACAGATACACAGACACCCTTAGAGCTCTCCCTTCCCCTCCTGTCCTTAGTTCTCTCCCCTGTCACCATGTGAGGTCCCCTGCCCCACAGTCCCTTAGTGCTCTCTCTTCTCCCCTCTCTTAGAGCTGTCCCCTCTGTCCTAAGAGCTCTCCCTTGCCACCTGTCCCTTAGTGGTCTCTCCTCTCCCCTCCCCTCCCCTCCCCCCTTAGTGGTCTCTTCTCTCCCCTCCTTTAGTGGTCACTTCTCCCCCTTTAGTGGTCACTCCTCTCCCCCTCCCCTTTAGTGGTCACTCCTCTCCCCCCACCCCCTTAGTGGTCTCTCCCCCCCTTTAGTGGTCTCTCCTCTCCCCCCCCCTTTAGTGGTCTCTCCCCCCACCCCCTAGTGGTCTCTCTTCTTTGCCCCCCCTTTAGTGTTCCTCTCTCTCCCCCTCCCCTTGGTGCTAACCCCTCTCCCTGTTGTGCCACCTACCTCCCTTTGTAGCGTAGCTGGCCGGCGCGGACCCCAGTACAGGAGCTTCTGTTTCCTGTACCCGGCCAGACTGAAAGTAAGTGCTCTCTCAGTGAGCACTCCTCCTTTCCCTCCCTCTCTCATTGCTGGCTCAGAGTGCGCACCTGCGCTCGGAGCCAGTTAAATGGACCAATCAAAAGCTCTATGAGAAGCCTTAGGTTGGACTACAGCGCAACTCCCGTTACATCAGAAGGGGTGTTCCAAGTAGCACTGGGAGCTTTGCCCGTCGATGGATTAAGGTAAGTAAAACCTTCATTTAGAACGATTATCAAGCATTTGGGGATAAAGGGGGCCCGGAGGAATAATTTAAATAGGGCATTATTCACGGATTTTTAAAAAGGTTTGAAGATTCATTAAGGGTCACGCTGATATACCTCTTTTTGCTTTAGACTTTAGCCCATTTGGGTATCACTAATGACAGAAGTTGCATCACTGACATGTCCCCTTTAAACTTTCCCCAGTCTTCACGTTTTTTTCCCATCCCATGATGACCACCCCTCTCTTCAGCCACACTGTCCTCAGACGAGTAACATTTAAAAACAGAAAGGAACCTATATTCCCAAATGAAATGTTTTTATTCTTTAAACTATATGTTACCTTTAAGATGATACTCATCTGCTAAAGAGAGTTTTGATGAAAACTCTGTTATCCGCTGATCAGCCACAACATAATAACCACTGACAGGTGAAGTAACTAACATTGATTATATTGTTACATGTTTAAGTTTTGAAAGCAGGAAAACTGGGCAAGCGAAAGGATCTGAGAAGCTTTGACAAGGGCCAGATAGTAATGGCTAGGTGACTGGGTCATTGCATCTTCAAAACGGCAAGTCTTGTGGGGTGTTCCTGGTATGCAGTGGTTAGTATCTATCAAGAGTGGTGCAAGGAAGGACAACCAGTGAACCAGCATCAGGGTCATGGGCACCCAAGGCTCACTGATGCACGTGGAGAGTTAAGGTTAGCCATCTGGCCAATATAGGAAGTATCAGAACACACAGTGTATCACAGTTTGCTGCGTATGAGGCTGCATAGCTGCAGAAGGCTCAGAGTACCCATGATGACCTTGATCTACCACAGAAAGTGCCTTCAATTGGGGACGTGAGAGTCAGAACTGGACCATGGAGCGATAGAACAAGGAGCCTGGTCTGATAAATTGTGTTTTCTTTTAGATCGGTGGATGGCCGGGTGTGTGTAGGGTGTTTACCTGCACAATGGGAAAGAAGTACGCTTTTGGAGGCAGTGTTATGCTCTGGGCAATGTTCTGCTGGGAAACATTGGGTCCTGGCATTCATGTGGATGTTACATTGACGCGTACAACCTACCTAGAGAATGGTGCAGACCACATACACTACTTTATGGCAATGGGGTTCCCTGATGGCAGTGGCCTCTTCAGTTGAGCTCAAATGAGCTAACGAAACCAAAAAGTAACATGATCTGTGGTCTGATTGGAAGCTAAGTGGGTATAACCACGTTAATTTATAAAAATTAAAATTTCTATTGAAATCTGCACTTTTTGCAAAACGAAAAAAGAGGACACACTCTTCACACATAAAGCTTTTCAGCAAGCTGAAGTTATTTAGGGATCTGGAGTGTCCCTTTAAAAGATCTGCTGCTAATGTGCCAGATACAACAGAACACGTTCAGTGGTATTGTTGAGTCCATGTCTAGACGCATCGGAGCTGTTTTGGCAGCACAAGGTAACCTACATGAAATTAGCAGGTGCATTTAAAGTTGTGGCTGATATATAGGCCAACATTTTCAAATTGATTTGATATATCACCACATTATACTGTTTGGTAAACAGACCTCAAATTGTTAGATCCATTGCAAATTCTAAGAAACAGGGCAAGGTTTTCTGATTGAATAAATATTCACAGGAGCTCATACCCATTACTCAATGGAAGCCTGGGAAGTAATGAGACTGGTAGCCCAAAAGGCACTGCTACTGAATCGTTTCTTCACCCCTTGAGTCTCCATGACATTTTAATGGGTTCATATTGTTTGGACAAGGCACATTGTACTGATTGGACCTCAGAAAACTTTACTGTAAGACTTTTTTTATGGCATCATTGCATTAAAATGCAACTCAGTTTGTTTAATATTGGAATGGAATCCCTTATTAATATGGCAGTCTGGGTTTATACGTAATGCAATACTTGATGAAAAGGGCCCATGGTTTTGTTGGCCATCCCAAACTCCATCATTTTTATGTTTAAACTGTTCAACTCATTGGTATCAGATGCCTGTGGGACCCACTGTATTTCCTATTATGTAAGAATGTATTCTGCATGTTCTACATACCTCCCCAGTGTCCCTATTTAGAAGGGACAGTCCCTATTTCTGTCCCTCTTTTCTATCCCAATATCCATCTTTTCTAGTAGCTCCATATTGTTGGTGTATATGAGTGTATAACAGAGCTCCACGACAATAATACAGTAATATATCAATCTGTGTAAATTACATACTGTATATGGTTACTGTTATACATTACATTTTAGTTATATAAACTGTTATAAGTCACCTAAAATGTATCAGAACAGCAATGTCTCTCATCACACACCCGCTCACACCCCTAAATTTAAAGTTTCTCTCTTTGTCCATTTAAAAGTTTTGAGGTATGTTCCTATTCTTTACATTTAATGCAATGTCAGCTGTAAAAACTCAATTCATCTCATTCAAATGAAGTCAGAATCTAGCACTTTAAATAATGTTTAAATCTTTCTAATTAGCTATAAAAAAATAACCAAAATTGAAAGAAACATCCAAATGAATAAAGTAGAAATTGCAATAAACGTTCTGTACTGACAATCCACAGCGGCAAACCACTGTGTGCACATTATTGTATTGTGAATTTGCAGAGGTAGCTTGTTTATACTGCAGATGGATCTCAACCTGTTGCCCAATACATTGTGTGCAGTGGACGCACACACACACACACATATATATATATATACATATCACACACTGTGAGTGAACTACAGGTATGGCAGCTTTGCATGTTCAGACAGAAGTCTACTGTTAGTGAGTGTGCACAACTGTCTCCCCCTGTACATCACACACAAACCAGCCAGGTATATATTCTATTCCACGTAGACCGGATAACCCCTTCTACGTGTTCTTTAAACTGGCATTAATAGAGTATTAGTCGAAAACAATGCCAGCTTTCATTTCTCCCACAAACATAGCCTACTGCATGAAAGTAAAAAACAAAGGCTGCTATTTTCCTCTGTACCTGTTTGTTTTGGGGCAGCCTGGAGATGTTCAGCCCGTATGCTGTGTTGCTGTAGGATTGCATCCTCTGTGTTCCCCTCTGGATGCATGTTGATGGAGTATTGTCGACCAGGTCCCAGGATGTAGGAAAGCAGGGGATGTTTGTAAGGTCATGAAGAAGATGCAGAAAGTGGGGTTCTCTTGCAGGGCATGGCTTCATATAGCCTTACTTCATGGATAAAGTGCTGGTGCTAACAAGTTTTGTTTCTATTTCAAAATACTTTGCCCTTCAGTGACACAGGCAGCATACTATTCATAGCAGCCTATTACAGACAAGAGGGAGGGATCTAGGCATATTACTGTTTTGTCTGTGACACAAACAGTTTGAAACCGGCTTAATGGGCATTCTTTTGTGATTTTTAATTCAGCAGTGCACACCTACAAACCCTTACTTTGCAGGACTAGCCAAATGCTACAGTTTGCACTCTGCTTTTTCCACCTGAACAATATAGAGAATGTTAATGATGTGGCCAGATTAAAAAGAATAGCCCCAGTTTGTAAACATTTCAACCTAAAGTTCTGCAAGAGTTTAATCCTTGGAGTTATTTTTTAATTACTTCAGAGGGATACTCTCCCTTAATAAAATGTTGACAGACACATTGAAATAATAAAGTTGTGTTTTTCCCCCTTTCAGGCTGAAGGGCATACAGGCCAATAAAAATGCAGGGTACATTGACAATTTAGTGTACGTAGCTTACTAAATTTGTGATGCAGGTTTTCATTGGTTGCCTGTAAGGACAGCTTGTAAAGTGTTACATGATTTGTAGAATGTTTGGGTTCCCAGGAGATATATATCCATAACACAGGGCAATGGAAGCATGGGTGAGAAAAGAGTTTGTAAACACGTTGATAAAGTATGAAGATATCATTTGGCATGTGCTAAGTGGTAAACACAATGCTGAATGTTTGTAATGCTTTATAAACATGTTACTTAACTGAGCTAAAATTATTATATTATACTCACTACTGAATAGATCAAATCCTATCTGTGATCTTAAAAAAACCTTTAGTGAGATAATCATAATTTTAAAATGCATATGTAACCCCATCTCCTGCCTTAAAATGTTTTTATATGCTAGTTGCTCAGAATCTTCACATATACATATTTTAAGTGTTAATCACAGTAATGATATAAGGTCTTGAACTCTCTGACTGTAACACAGCCATACAAAGTCAGGTCAGTCTGTATAACACAATTTTCCTAAAGTCCTCCCCATTGCCCAACTGACCAGATCTGTCACCTAGTGCCTGGATGAAAAAAGCAAAGTGCAGTGAAAGCACGTTATTAACCCCTAAAACACTATAGCATGCTGAAGCGCTTTAGCTGTTAACTGCATACCCGCCTTGTCATGATTCATAAAAGTGTAAATTTCAAGAAAAATTAGCACTTTATTGATTTGGGCCAATGTAGGAACCCTCCCTAACACTCTAGTCAGTCTGACAGCCAGGAGGGCTTCCTGCTTCACTTCACTTGAATAATCGCTCAAGCAGAAGTGAAGGGCATCCAAAGGGAAGCATTAGCCAATGCTTGCTTTTAAGAAGCATTCTATTGATCACCATATTTGGTTGGCGCACCACGACCCACCAGTTTTCTTTGTCAGGAAGAGTAAACTGATGTCATGCCAGTCTTCCCATGGCGGAGTGGAGCAGAAATGTGCACTTTATTTCTTTTATTTATGGAGGGCAATTGGCATTTGGATAGTTAAAGGAATACCTCAAATGTTAAAACCTTATATCATTTTTAATATTGAATTGTTCCTTTGACATTGCTCTTTCGAAGAGTTTCGGGGCATTCAAAGTGTACCTGTCATCACCGTAGGCTTATTTTAAAGAACAGAAAATGACATTTATACATTGTGTTAGCAAATGTGATATTACATTTATTGTTTGTAAAGAAAAACCTAGCTTGGGAGAGAACACTATTTAAAAATAGTTATTTCTGTCCAGGGCCGGACTGGGGATACAAAGCAGCCCTGGAAAAAAAATCTATGCCAGCCCCATAAGTCATTGCGCCATATATTGTCACATGTAATATGTAAGGCTATGTCTTGCCACCCCAGATGATTGAGTAATATATATATATATATATATATATATATATATATATATATTGCTTTTTCCAATATAAAATATTGGTCCTTTCAGAGTAAAACATTTAATTATACAGTACGCATACTCACTTGCAGACACGGACAATCTCACTGACACACACAAGCTCATTGTTACACAGCCTCATAGACAAACAATTTCATTAATATACACAAGCTCATTGACATAAAAACACAAGCTCACTCACTAGCAGGCACACACACACATGCAAGCAAGCTCACTCACTAGCAGGCGCACACACACACAGCTTAATGTAGTGGTTCTGGTGTCTATAGCCTGTCCCTGCAGGCTTTTGAATGTAAACACTGACTTTTCAGAGAAAAGGCAGTGTTTACATTGCTTCCTAGTGACACCTCTAGTGACAGACACTCAGACGGTCACTAGAAGCGCTTCCTGTGTCAGTGCAGATTGGCTGAGATCATCAAGCTTGATGATCTCAGTCATAGAGGCAGAGACCAGCACGACGTTGGAAAAAAAAAGGTGAGTAAAACACTGTTTTTAAAAACACACACAGACACCACGACTGACACACACACACACACTATGACAGACACACACCATGACAGACACACACACACAAACACCATGACAGACACACACACACACCATGACACAGACCATGACACAGACAGACACACACACATACCATGACAGACACACACACACACCGTGACACAGACAGACACACACACACCATGATACAGACACACTGTGACACAGACACACACACGACACAGACACACCATGACCCAGACAGACACACACAGCATGACACAGACAGACACACACACCATGACAGACAGACACACACACCATGACAGACAGACACACACAGCATGACACAGGCAGACACACACAGCTTGACACACACACCATGACAGACAGACACACATAGCATGACACAGACAGACACACACACACCATGACACAGACAGACACACAGCATGACACAGACAGACACACACAGCATGACACATACACCATGACAGACAGACACACACAGCATGACACACACAGCATGACACAGACAGACACACACACCACGACAGACAGACACACACAGCATGACACAGACACACACAGCATGACACACACACCATGATAGACAGACACACACAGCATGACACAGACAGACACACACCATGACCCAGACAGACACACACAGCATGACAGAGACAGACACACACACGCACCATGACACAGACAGACACACACAGCATGACACACACCATGACAGACAGACACACACACCATGACAGACAGACACACACAGCATGACACAGACAGACACACACAGCATGACACAGACACCATGACAGACAGACACACACAGCATGATACAGACAGACACACACAGCATGACACACATACTTTTTGGTACCTGTGTGGGTGGGTGGGCAGACTGAAAGCTGTGCTGGCGGCCGCATGGAGAGCTTGGATGTCGGCCGCAGGGGAATCTCTTCTTGCGGCCGCTGGGGGAGCAGGCTGTTCTGTCTCTGCTCCCCCTCCCTCGCGTGCCCGGTCTCTTTCTAGCGCGTGAGGGGGGGGGAGCAGAGACAGAACAACCTGCACTCCCAGCGGCCGCAAGAAGAGCTTCCCCTGTGGCCGACATCCAAGCTCTCCATGCGGCCGCAGGACACCAACATGTCTCCCCGGCCCCAGGTGCCGACGGCCCACCGGGAAATTTCCCGGTATCCCGGTGGGCCAGTCCGGCCCTGTTTCTGTCACCTCTCAATGACAAAGAATTGACTGGCAAGAAAGAGCAGAAAAGACCCCCCACAGGCAGTCCTCTTGCTTTCCAAACATAACCAGCACAGTTGCTATACTAGTGCTGGCTAGGGAGTATGGGAAGAAAGTGACTGACGTCACTCCACTCAGGCATTGGCATGTTGGAAATGAAGTCAGCAAGTTGGCATCACAGAGGGGGTGTGCCCTGCCTGGAAAAGGTCCCCGGGAGAACAGGCAGAGTGAAGGATGGACCAACAGTGAGTGATACGGAAGTGTAACACTTACAATTATGAAATAATGGGGGTATGGTGAGTGATATCTTGAAAATTAAAATTAAAGGGAATACATCATGTATCTCTGTGATAAATTATTAATTCAGTGTATTTCGAGCTAATTTAAGTAACCTTTAAAATGCTTATGCAAGTTCTTGAATAGTGCTCACCTCCTGGGCAGCCTTAATGTGCTGCTCTCTCAGGCAGCCTGTTTTTCTGGCATTCATTTCTGGTTGCAAGAGCAAAGGGTGGCATGAGCGATATAGGCATTGCTTAATATTTCAGAATTTCAGGAAAGCTCCAGTTATTAAATGGGCAGCAGGCATCCATTATAGACAAGATTTATTCTTAAAGAACATCTGAAAATGTATTTCCACAAACTGTTTTAAAATTCCTGTTAGGAATGTACATACAGTTGCAAGAAAAAGTATGTGAACCCTTTGGAATGATATGGATTTCTGCACAAATTGGTCATAAAATGTGATCTGATCATTATCTAAGTCACAACAATAGACAATCACAGTCTGCTTAAACTAATAACATACAAAGAATGAAATGTTGCTATGTTTTTATTGAACACACCATGTAAACATTCACTGTGCAGGTGGGAAAAGTATGTGAATCCTTGGATTTAATAACTGGTTGAACCTCCTTTGGCAGCAATAACTTCAACCAAACGTTTCCTGTAGTTGCAGATCAGACGTGCACAACGGTCAGGAGTAATTCTTGACCATTCCTCTTTACAGAACTGTTTCAGTTCAGCAATATTCTTGGGATGTCTCGTGTGAATCGCTTTCTTGAGGTCATGCCACAGCATCTCAATCGGGTTGAGGTCAGGACTCTGACTGGGCCAATTCAGAAGGCGTATTTTCTTCTGTTTAAGCCATTCTGTTGTTGATTTACTTCTATGCTTTGGGTCATTGTCCTGCTGCAACACCCATCTGCTGTTGAGCTTCAGCTGGTAGACACATGGCCTTAAGTTCTCCTGCAAAATGTCTTGATAAACTTGGGAATTCATTTTTCCTTGGATGATAGCAATCCGTCCAGGCCCTGACGCAGCAAAGCAGCCCCAAACTATGATGCCCCCACCACCATACTTTCCAGTTGGGATGAGGTTTTGATGTTGGTGTGCTGTGCTTCTTTTTCGCCACACATAGTGTTGTGTGTTTCTTCCAAACAACTCAACTTTGGTTTCATCTGTCCACAGAAAATTTTGCCAGCACTGCTGTGGAACATCCAGGTGCTCTTGTGCAAACTGTAAATGTGCAACAATGTTTTGTTTGGACAGCAGTGGCTTCCTCTGTGGTATCCTCCTATGAAATCCATTCTTGTTTAGTGTTTTACGTATTGTAAATTTGCTAACAGGGATGTTAGCATTTGCCAGTGACTTTTGTAAGTCTTTAGCTGACACTCTAGGATTCTTCTTCACCTCATTGAGCAGTCATCTTTACAGGACAGCCACTCCTAGGGAGAGTAGCAGCAGTGCTAAACTTTCTGCACCATTTATAGGCAATTTGTCTTACCGTGGACTGATGAACAGCAAGGCTTTTGGAGATACTTTTATAACCCTTTCCAGCTTTATGCAAGTCAACAATTATTAATTGTAGGTCTTCTGAGAGCTCTTTTGTGCGAGGCATCATTCACATCAGGCAATGCTTCTTGTGAAAAGCAAACCCAGAACTGGTGTGTGTTTATTATAGGGCAGGGCAGCTGTAACCAACACCTCCAATATCATCTCATTGATTGGACTCCAGTTGGCTGACATCTCACTCCAATTAGCTCTTGGAGATGTCATTAGTCTAGGGGTTCACATACTTTTTCCACCTGCACTGTGAATGTTTACATGGTGTGTTCAATAAAAACACGGCAACATTTCATTCTTTGTGTGTTATTAGTTTAGGCAGACTGTGAGTGTCTATTGTTGTGACTTAGATGATGATCAGATCAGATTTTATGACCAATTTGTGCAGAAATCCATATCATTCCAAAGGGTTCACATACTTTTTCTTGCAACTGTATATGCAAATTATTTTCATGTAAGCAAGGTATAGTAAGCTTATTTGTCATTGAAGAGGTAGCCATCTTGGAGTTTCATCAATATTTTCCAACCTCCACTATTATAGATTAAAAAAAGAAGTCATCAGAGTCTGTGATTTACAGAGTATGTACCAGCCTTCCACTGTTCAAGAAACAGTAAAACGTTTGTGAGTCCAAAATATTTTTTTGTTTTATATTTTTTTTAAATAAATTTAAAAAAAAACGTACATAAAGTTTGAAAAATGATCAAAACAAGATATAGACGAATTTAACACATGATGGTATATGGAAGACTTTTGATGACATGGACTCTTTAAGGCACAGTGAAAAATGTATCCAGCTCTGTGGAATTTGTTGGCCTTATATAATAAAATGATAATAATTAACAGGGAGTTGAAATCTCACTTGCAAGGTTTAAGAACACCAACAGAACAAAATATTAAACATCAACACAATTTTAAAACAAAAGGCTTGCAATTCCTATACCAGTCCAATGCTCAGCTCTGTTTACCGCAGTGTCAGCTGTTCGATTAGTGGAAAGTGCAGCGGTGCTAAACACTTTTGTAGGAAAAAAAGGAATTATGGTGGTCTTTTAAAAACTAATGATAAGTGTGCTAAAAAAAAAGTATCTTATGTTTGTCACAATTGTATCTGCATGATACCCATTTATTTGCTTTCTGGGTCTGAAAATGCTGAGAGGCTGAGTAACTAATCATGTTGAGATTTTGAGAGATTATAAAAAAAATTAGACACCCATTTTTTAAGTAAAGACCCCTCACACGGCCGCTGCATTCTTCAAGCATTAGGCTACCTAAAAAAATTGGCCTGCGTATTTTACTGTTGTCATTTGGTAACAGCATGGGGGGTGGAGATGGATCCCTTTAAAGTAGTTTTGTGCCAAATGTGTGTATCTACAGGTTTATATTGTTAAACAGGGCAGGACGTCTCATTAGGTCCAGTGTTGAGAATATGGGGTTACATCAGGGGGCAGCACACGACCATCTTAGATTTCACCAACTACCAATGTAGGGCAACAACAACTAAAACTGTTATATTTCAACAGGGAAAGCTTTAACTGAAGGCCAGCATGCTGCTTGCCAATGAATCTACGTCTTTGAACTAGTACACCATTGCCATGGTAAATAAAAACAAACAAAAACAACTTCTACTGATTACTTATGGAGAAACATACACAGGACTTGACTGTGCACAGTTAATGCAATTTACTAAACTAAGAACTTATGCACATGAATAAAGCAGTTTACCACTCCTAAAATTCACGAATATAATAGGTAACATATATCAATGAAAAATATTTACATATTAACAGATTCCTGTAAAATACGAGTAAAACATAAGCAGAGAATATTCATACATATAACCTGTAAAGAATTGTCAGTCCAATGATTTGTTAGTGAGATTAACATAAAGTAATATATATGTCCAATATGTCCATATTTTGTTACTGTGTATATAAATGCAGCCACACACAAAATAAGTACATTTATAAAACACTAATGAAAAGAAAAAAAGAGAGAGAGTGCTTTGGAAACATTTTTGTCTTTTGTCCAAAAAAAAAAAACTTGCTCCAAAAAAATACATTAGGAACCAATGACATGGTAAAATAATTCTAAATCATTGATAATTATTTTTATATTATTGCGACTGGCTAATCATATAATCTAAAATCCAAATCCACAATACTTGTATTTTTGGAAAAAGATTTACCTTTATCTCTGCCTTTCATTGGGGGTATATTAAAATCTGACATCAGTAACCGATAAATAATGTTTTTGGTTTTTACAGCAGGAATCACAACAATTAAAGTGATTGGATGCAACATTAATACATAATTTTACTGTCTGTAATGCTGCCAAAGTCAGAAAACATTATTGAGTTAATTAAAACTAGGCTCAACTGGTTAATACAAGCAACATGGAAGCTTCAGTGTTTAAGTGTTCTTGGTGCAAGAACCCGGTATATGCAGGGTTTTAGTATGCACATACAGAGATATTTACAGTCAGTAGTGGCTGGTGTAGTTTAAATTAATAGGGCCCTATTAATTCCCCTTCCCCCCATACGTGTTGGGCTCTACCCATTTAAAGGGACTCTCCAGTGCCAGGAAAACAATCTGTTTTCCTGGCACTGCAGGTCCCCTCTCCCTCCCACCTCCCATCCCTGGTTGCTGAAGGGGTGAAAACCCCTTCAGTCACTTACCATAGGCAGCGAGACGTCCCACGTCACTGCTTCTTCCTCCGCCGCCGCTCCTCCTCTTCATTACGTCAGCCGGCGGGGAAGACTGATCCCGCCCGCCGGCTGGGGAGACCTAATGCGCATGCGCGGCAATGGCGCGCATGCGCGTTAGACCTCTCCATAGGAAAGCATTGAAAATGCTTTTCAATGCTTTCCTATGGGGATTTTAGCGACGCTGGAGATCCTCACACAGCGTGAGGACATCCAGCGACGCTATAGCACAGATAATCTGTGCTATGGACCAGGAAGTGCCCTCTAGTGGCTGTCTAGCAGACAGCCACTAGGGAGGACTTAACCCTGCAAGGTAATTATTGCAGTTTATGAAAACTGCAATAATTACAGTTGCAGGGTTAAGGGTAGTGGGAGTTGGCACCCAGACCACTCCAATGGGCAGAAGTGGTCTGGGTGCCTGGAGTGTCCCTTTAACCCCATGATCTGGTATGTTCTGGTAAAAACCAGCTGCATTCCCAGTCATCAGTTAAGAGGAGAATGGAAACTGTAGATGACAGACACATGTTTGTTTTCTAATACACACTTATCAGTAGTTCTTAAAATACCAATCGATTTTATTTAACTTTTTTTTTTTTTAACAAAAACTGGGCGGACATCGCCCCACCTTCCCCTATTGACCAACCTCCAGTGCTTACAGGAATAATCATTAAAGTGAGAATTCAAAGTGATTTTAACCCCTTAACGACTGAGCCAAATGTACAAGTTGTGATCAAAACCTGGAATTTGCGCTATATGTCTGTTCAACTGTAATTCACCTCTTTCATATTATGTGCACCCACACTTATTATATATCATTTTATTCAAGGGAAACAGGGCTTTCATTTTACATCAAATATTTAGGTATGAAACATAATTTAATATGAATAAAATATAAAAAAAGGGAGAAAATAAGAATTAAAAATTGTTGAATATTGATATCAAAATACACATAGAACAAAATATATTTATATAAAATTATATATGTACATATATCACTATAATATATGCATAATTAAAAAAAATTATATATATATATATATATTTTAATTCTTCGTATATATTTATGTAATATTTTTACATAGTTAAGTCATTTTATTAATTACAATTTGCAGGACCTGCCTGATAACCCAGGCAGAAAGTCCAGAGAATTTAATTTGCTAGCACTATCTTTAACCCTGTAATTTTCCAAGACACCATAAAACCTGTACATCAGGGGTACTGTTATACCCGGGAGACTTCGCTGAACACAAATATTAGTGCTTCAAAACAGTTAAACGTATCACAACAATTATATCGTCCGTGTAAGTGCCATTTGTGTGTGAAAAATGCAAAACAAAATACACTTTCACTGACGATATCATCGTTGTAATATATTTTACTGTTTTGAAACACTAATATTTGTGTTCAGCGAAGTCTTCCGAGTAAAACATTACCCCCCATGTGCAGGTTTTATGGTGTCTTGGAAAGTTAAAGGATTAAATATAGTGGTAGCCTGGGTTGTCAGGCAGGTCCCACAAATTGTAATTAATAAAATGACCTAATTATGTAAAATTATTACATAAATATACACGTAGAATTATTATATATTATATATAGATATATATACATATAGATATATATGTATATATATAATTTTGTAAAATTATTTAAATTTATATATAGGTATATATATATATATATAGTGATATATACGTATATAGTAATGTATTTAAATATATATTATTTCTCTCTACGTGTATTTAGATATCAATATATATATATTAATTTTAAAATACAGTTAGAACGAATTTACACATATTTTTTATTATTATTTATTATTATTATTTTTTACATTTTCTAACGTATTTACATATTTATTTATTTTACATTATATATAAATATATATATAATAATAATACTATATATAATTAATCAATATCATTCTACGTGTATTTTGATATTAATATATATATAATAAATATATATATGATCTAGGTATATATAATTTAATTTTAAACTGTTGTAAAAACTTTATTTTTTTGTTTTTTTCAGGCAGCAGGGGGATTACCTGTCAGTACAGGCACTCCCCCTGGTGGCATTGCTATGGACGGCTAAGCCGTCCATGTGATCGCGAGGTCCTTGCAAGGACCTCGCGATCACATGGCCCAGGGGGGCCGGAATGGACGCAGGGGGACTCCCTGGGCTGCCAGGTGAGTCCCCACGCCGCGATCACTGGCGTGGGATCGCCGGCGACCGGGTAAGTACAAAGGACGGTGGGGACGTGCTATGCCGCCCCCCCGGCGTTTAGAGCCGGGTCCCCAAGGATGGCATAGCCATTCTTAAGGGGTTAAAGTGAATCTCAAATTTAAGTCAGAATAACTGAACTGGAATAATTATCTAAGTTAGCTATCCTTCCAGTTTGCCTACCTTGGCCTAAAATGTGAAATTCACTGTGAATTCACTTTTAACTCTTACTTTAGTGAATAACCTGGTCAATGTTGCTGCCAGAGGTGTAACTCCACTTCCAGGAGCTTGACTACTGACTCTTATCACCAAATCCCGTTACCCTTCCCTTTCCGATAAGTAACGCAACACCATGTTAGTGGCTAAGGGCAACGGCCACAGCTTTGTTTATGTAGCGGTACTTACCTTATCCGGGGGCCGGACGCGGTCCTCTCTTCAAGCCGCGCGCGGTCCTGCGGCTGCACGAGCCGCGCGCGGCTCGTCCGACTGTTCAGACAGGAAGGCGGGCAGTGACCGCGAGAAGCGGTCACGTGTCCCGCCTGCAGCTAAGAGCGCGCCGCGAATCTCGGGCGCGCTCTTAAAGAGACAGTGGGAGCCTAAATTGCAAAAAGGCTCCCATTGGCTCCTGTCATGCCAATCACCCCATACACTTACCTGTTGGGGGAGTGGAAGTGACAGGAGCCAATCACATTAGTTTGAAGGCTACTTATACTTACCCTTTTCCCTTAGTTCCTTGCCCTATCGTGGTTTCTGCTACAGTTCCCTTTAGTGCTTGTTGTGTTCAGTTGTGTTTCTCCGTATTTGACCTTGGCTTTGTATTCTGACTTCGTTTTCGCTTTATCCTATTCTGTACTGTTTGCCGGCTTGCTGATTCCTGTGTACCAGTCCCCGGCTAGTTTTCGTTTACGCTGTCTCTTTGTGCCCTTGACCTCGGATCGTTCCTGACTCTGTCTTATCCTATTACGTCGAGTCCGGCCACTCTAAGGTCCGGTAGACGTATCTCTCCTCTGTACTGTCTTCTGTTAGGCTGGATCCTGCGTGTAGGGGTATATACTCGTTACATTACGATAGGGCCATGGACCCCGCAGATTTAGCTCAACAGATGGCGACCCATGAGGCTAGATTTGTAGAGCAGGATCACCGTATGGATCAAATAGCTCAGGCTCTCCAGACGCTCTTAGCTAGAACCATTCCAGCAACCGCACCTAACCCTCCTGCACCCCTGCTTCCTGAAGTATCGACTATGCCTAACGCTACAGCACATTTAACGCCTCCTCCTAGGTATGGAGGGGATTCTAAGACATGCAGAGGGTTCATTAACCAAATAGAGTTTCATTTTGAAATGTATCCACGTTCATTTCCCACAGAGAGGTCTAAAGTTGGGTTCTTTATGCACCAACTTACCGACAAAGCACTTGAATGGGCAAACCCTATTTGGGAGGCTAATGGACCTATGGTGCATAACTTTCACAGTTTCCTAACAGCTTTTCGCAGAACTTTTGATACTATGAAAAGGTCTAAGAATGCCGCTAGAGCATTAATGAGGGTTAAACAGGGTTCTAGGTCTGTGGCTGATTACGCTATACAGTCTCGTACCCTTGCCTCACAGGTCGATTGGACCAATAATGGGTTAACTACG
Organism: Pelobates fuscus; assembly: GCF_036172605.1. Classification (NCBI taxonomy): domain Eukaryota; kingdom Metazoa; phylum Chordata; class Amphibia; order Anura; family Pelobatidae; genus Pelobates; species Pelobates fuscus. Next base: position 230,837,421 of record NC_086318.1, read on the forward strand.
GCCTTCATGGAAGGTTTATCAGACTCTATATTGGATGAGGTAGCAGCTAAGGAGCTTCCTATTGCCTTAGAGGACCTTATTGACTACCTCATCGATATAGATAATAGGATTCGTGACAGGCTCTATACTAAGAACAGGAATAGACGTTTTGTTACACCTATTCAACCCAGAGTTAATATACCGGAGAGTGTTAAAGTATCTGAAGAGGAACCTATGCAATTAGGGGTTGCCAAACTCTCAGATACTGAGAAATTACATAGGAGAAGGGAGGGACTCTGCCTATATTGTGGTAAGAGAGACCATATGGTAAAGGAGTGTCCTCTGCTCCCGGAAAACTCTCGCACCTAAGACCTTATAGGGGACTGGCCTTGGGTGTGATTTCTAAGTCTCCTACATTGCCTCCTAACCGACTGCTTCTCCCTGTTTCTTTACATATGGGAGAGAGTTGTATAGTTGAAAACATAGACGCCCTGGTTGATTCTGGGGCAGCCGAGAACTTTATAGACTCTGGTTTTGTAAAGAGAAACAATATTCCCATCAGAGAGAAGGAGATACCCTTGGCCGTTGAGGCCATAGATGGTAGACCATTGATATCTCCTGTTGTTACTCACGAGACTGCACCGCTACACATGTACACAGGGGTTCTACACTATGAAACCATTCGGTTCCAGGTCATCACCTCTCCCTCTTCACAGTTGGTGTTAGGGTATCCATGGTTACGTGCCCACAATCCCATTTTTGACTGGGAGACAGGGCAGATAAAATCATGGAGTGAAGCCTGCCATGAGTCATGTACTATTGAAGTCACGCCTGTGAATTCTATTAACGTTCCTACTGTTCCTCCTTTATCTACGACAATACCCTCTCAGTATTTAACTTTAAAGACTGTCTTTGATAAAAGAGAGGCTGACAAATTACCGCCTCACAGACCCTACGATTGTGCTATTGATTTGTTGCCTGGTACTATACCTCCTAAGGGCAGGGTGTACCCCCTATCGGTTCAAGAAAACCGTGTCATGGAGGAGTACATTAAAGAGTCATTAGACAAGGGATTTATTAGAAGATCCTCCTCTCCGGCTGGAGCGGGGTTCTTCTTTGTATCAAAGAAAGAAGGTGATTTAAGACCTTGCATTGATTATAGAGGTCTTAACAAGATCACCATCAAAAATGCTTACCCTATACCTCTAATAACAGAATTGTTTGACAGGCTCAAACATGCTACGGTATTCACCAAATTAGATCTTAGAGGAGCATACAATTTGATACGTATTAAAAAGGACCACGAATGGAAGACAGCCTTTAACACTCGGTCAGGTCATTATGAGTATACCGTCATGCCATTTGGGCTTTGCAATGCCCCAGCAGTGTTCCAAGAATTTATTAATGATGTCTTAAGGGACTTTATTCACTCATTTGTTATTGTGTACTTGGATGACATTTTAATATATTCTACTGACATTCACGCTCATCACAGACATGTTACAACAGTTCTGAAGACCCTTCTTGCTAATGGTCTTTATTGCAAATTAGAAAAATGTCTATTCGACCAGTCCGAGGTCCAGTTTTTAAGGTATTTGATTTCCGCCGAGGGTTTTCGGATGGATCCCCAGAAGCTCGCTGCAGTCATAGAATGGCCTCTGCCGCAAGGTCTGAAAGCCATCCAGCGTTTTCTGGGTTTCTCTAATTATTATAGACGTTTTATCAAAGGTTTTTCGTCTATAGTAGCGCCTATTACTCGTATGACTAAAAAGGATGGCAATACACGTGTCTGGTCTACTGAGGCACTTCAGGCTTTTGACTTTCTTAAAACTACGTTCGCCTCTGCCCCTATTTTACAGCATCCTGTCCCCTCATTGCCATATATACTTGAGGTTGATGCTTCCGATATAGGGGTAGGTGCTGTCTTATCCCAAAGAGAGTCTCCTGACAAGCCATTGCATCCTTGTGGCTTCTTTTCTAAACAAATGTCCAAGGCAGAGAGGAATTATGATGTGGGTAATCGCGAACTCCTTGCTATCATTTTAGCACTCAAAGAATGGAGACATTTGCTAGAAGGAACTAAGGATCCTATTCTCATATTTACAGATCACAAGAACCTATCCTACCTTAGCGAAGCTAAAAGATTGTCTTCAAGGCAGGCTAGGTGGTCACTGTTCTTGTCTCATTTTAATTATATAATCACCTATAGGCCAGGTGACCGGAACACCAAAGCGGACGCTCTGTCCAGACAATTCGAGACTATTGACAAACAGGAGATTGATGTCACTCCTGTCATTCCCCCAGACAGGATAATAGCAACTACTATATTGTCTATTTCCTCGTCCCTCTTGCAGGCCATACAAGCGAAACAAGGCATGGCACCCAGCGAGAGGCCTAATGATAAATTGTTCGTTGACATTCCCGAGAGACGGGATATTCTGTCACTTTATCACGATACTAAGACTGCTGGACATCCTGGTATTTCCAAAACAGTGTCAGCCGTTTCTCGGTATTTCTGGTGGGATACCTTACGTAAGGATGTTACTGACTATATAAGTGCTTGTACTACTTGTGCATGTATGAAAACCTCTCGTAGAGTTCCTTGTGGGCTGTTGCATCCGTTGCCCGTTCCCGAGAGACCTTGGTCTAATCTATCAATGGATTTTATTGTTGAATTACCCCCTTCGAATGGTAACACAGTCATCCTAATGATAGTAGATCGGTTTTCCAAAATGGCTCACTTTGTGTCTCTTCGCAAGTTGCCCACTTCCAAGGAATTGGCTCTTATCTTCGCTAGAGAAGTGTTTCGATTACATGGTATTCCCTTATCTATTGTATCCGATAGGGGTAGCCAATTTATTTCCAGGTTCTGGAAAGCCTTTTGTTCGGAGATGGGTATTTCCCTCTCATTTTCTTCCGCTTACCATCCCCAGTCTAATGGAGCTGCTGAACGTGCCAACCAGTCTCTTGAGCAGTACCTCCGTTGTTTTGTGTCTCACCATCAGGACAATTGGTCTGACCTGCTTCCTTGGGCTGAATTTGCTCGGAATAATGCCACTCATGATTCTTCCGGCAAAAGCCCTTTTTACGTTGTCTATGGCCAGCATCCCGTTGTTCTTCCGGCTGCATTCTCCTCTCAGGGCATGCCAGTTCTGGATGAGCATTTGGCTGGTTTGCGTAGTACTTGGGAGCAGGTTCAGCGTTCTTTGGTGGACTCTGCTGCCCGCCAGAAGGCTCAGGCTGACAAGCATCGCAGAGCGGCTCCTTCCTATGTTGTGGGGGACAGGGTTTTGCTTTCCACACGGAATATTCGCCTCCGGGTGCCTTCTATGAAATTGGCTCCCCGCTTCATTGGTCCTTATCGCATTATACATAAGGTTAATCCCGTTTCTTATGCCTTGGGTCTGCCTAAGAATCTGCGTATACCCAATGTATTTCACACCTCTTTGTTGAAGCCTTACGTACGCAACCGCTATACCCGGCATACTCCCCCTCCCCCTCCTGTCTCTGTGGAGGGTCATGAGGAGTTCGAAGTATCTGCTGTTATTGACTCTCGTTTTCTTAGGGGTCGGCTTCAGTACTTGGTACATTGGAAGGGTTATGGGCCTGAGGAGCGCAGTTGGATTTCTGCGGATGCTGTTCATGCTCCCCGCCTTGTACGTTCTTTCCATTCGCGTTTTCCTGCCAGGCCTGGTCCTGCCCGCCCGGAGGGCGTGTCCTCAGGGGGGGGTACTGTAGCGGTACTTACCTTATCCGGGGGCCGGACGCGGTCCTCTCTTCAAGCCGCGCGCGGTCCTGCGGCTGCACGAGCCGCGCGCGGCTCGTCCGACTGTTCAGACAGGAAGGCGGGCAGTGACCGCGAGAAGCGGTCACGTGTCCCGCCTGCAGCTAAGAGCGCGCCGCGAATCTCGGGCGCGCTCTTAAAGAGACAGTGGGAGCCTAAATTGCAAAAAGGCTCCCATTGGCTCCTGTCATGCCAATCACCCCATACACTTACCTGTTGGGGGAGTGGAAGTGACAGGAGCCAATCACATTAGTTTGAAGGCTACTTATACTTACCCTTTTCCCTTAGTTCCTTGCCCTATCGTGGTTTCTGCTACAGTTCCCTTTAGTGCTTGTTGTGTTCAGTTGTGTTTCTCCGTATTTGACCTTGGCTTTGTATTCTGACTTCGTTTTCGCTTTATCCTATTCTGTACTGTTTGCCGGCTTGCTGATTCCTGTGTACCAGTCCCCGGCTAGTTTTCGTTTACGCTGTCTCTTTGTGCCCTTGACCTCGGATCGTTCCTGACTCTGTCTTATCCTATTACGTCGAGTCCGGCCACTCTAAGGTCCGGTAGACGTATCTCTCCTCTGTACTGTCTTCTGTTAGGCTGGATCCTGCGTGTAGGGGTATATACTCGTTACAGTTTAACCCAGCATAACCAAATACTGTCAGCTGCTGGTTTTACCCAGCAGACAGGTACACTTTAAACTTCTTCCAGAGCCTCTTCAGCCTGTCCTTCGTCATCAACAAAATTCAGGATGCAACTTTCCAAGCACGTCCGGCAGGGCCAGATTAAGAGCCCAGTGGGCCTTGTGCTGACAATTATGATTGTCACATATTTTGCTCTCATCATACTGTTTATTATATTCTGTTTGACAATTATGATGGGCCTAATTACAGAATCTTATCAACCAAAAACACTAAAACACTCCCAGGCGTCATGTATCTGGTGGAGATGGTGCTGGAGGGAAAGAAAACAGCAGCTATAAGAAAAAACATACCCTATGCTAATCGCTTTCTAATTTATGTTTTTATCTTTCAAGTAAATCCATAATCCCTAACAGCAGTGTCCAGTGAAGCAGTAAGTCAATGGGAGCGGTAAAAGGGTGTGCCACTGACGCAACTCATGTAACCTGCCAAAAAGGGGGCATGTCTGCCCAAAGAATTGGAAGCCCAGCCTGGCATGAATGCATGTCAGGCTGCCTGCCAATCATGCAAGTTGGCCACTAAGGGCATACTATGCAGACAGCACCCTGAGCTTGGCATAAATGCGTCTAATAATGCACGATTTCTAAGGACTGTCCACCAGCACTCGCTGGTCCACTTGTCTCCTTACCTTCTTACTAGCAGGCAGAAGCTTCTGATATATAGGCTGGGACAGAGAAAAGCTGTATGTAGTTAGTGTAGAAGAAAGGGAATATGCCACAGTGTTAGAGAGACCAAAGTCAGTATTACCTTAAAGGAATACTGTAGGGCCAGGAACACAAACATGTATTCCAGACCCTATAGTGTTTAACCCACCATTTAGGTGGCTTGTCCCCTCCCCCCCGCCCCCCTTAGCCCCCTTAGAAGGAATTCAAACTCACCTTAATTCCAGCACCGCGCAGGTCCGCCGGCGCTAGCTCCGCCACCTTGGTGACATAATCAGAATTGCCGATTTTTAAGCCAATTTTTTGCACCTACTCATAGAGATGCATTGAATCAATGTATCTCTATGAGGAAAATCCAGCATCCCCATGCAGTGCGGAAGCAAGGAGCCAGGAAGCACCTCCAGTGGCCATCTGAGGAGTGGCCACTTGGAGATGTCCCTAGGGGCAATGTAAACACTGCCTTTTTTTTTTTTTTAAAGGCAGTGTTTGCATAGTTGTTCTGGTGACTACAGTGACACTTTAACAAATTTCATTGTAAACCAGTCCACACAAGTTTTGTTCCCATACATCCCTCTTAAGTTTCCATACCTAAGCAAGAGTATGTGAAAAGTAGTTAGGGTTGCCACCTTTCTTGGAAAAACATGCCACCCTTACTAAGTTGCATAACTAATTATGTATGGATGACATCACATGAGAGTGACAAAAGAGAAAATGCTGTAAAATCACCAAAAAACTACTTACAGTTTGATTCTGCTGTATAGATGGATTACTCCTAGTGTCTTCCTGTCTCCCAGTGTCTCAAGTCTACCACTGTCTCAGTGTCCCTATGTATCCCCATGTTTCCCCATGTCTCCCAGTGTCTCAGTATCCCCTAGTCTCCCAGTGCCCTCATGACTTAGTGTCCCCATGTGTCGATTACCCCAGGTCTCACAGTGCCCCTATGTTTCACAGTGTCTCAGTGCCCCATGTCTCACAGTGTTCCCTAGTGTCGTGTCCCCAGGTCTTCCAGTGACCCTATGTACCACAATGTCCCTATGTATCACAGTGACCCTATGCCCCATGTCTCCCAGTGTCTTAATGTCGCCCATTATCCCCATGTCTCCCTGTGTCCCCTAGTGTCTGTGTCCCCGTGTCTCCCGGGGTCCCCAAGTCACTAGAACACTAGGATCACGGAGAGACATGGGGACACTGTAAAGCAAGGATACACTGAGACAGGAGACACTGGGAGACATGGGGACACTGGGACACATGAGACACAGACACCAGGGACACTGAGATACTAGGAGACATGGGGACGCAGGCACTAGGGGACACTGGGAGATGTTGGGATACAGATATTGGGGACACAGACACCAGGGACACTGGGAGACTAGGGGTCACTGGCTGGGACACATGGGGACACTGGGAGACGCTGGGAACATAGGGGACACTTGAAGACATGGGGACACAGGCACTGGCTGGGAGACATGGGGACATTGAGACACTGGGAGACATGGGGACACTGAGACATTGTCTAGGACACATGGAGACACAGGGAAACTAGGGGACACTTGAAGACATGGGGACACTGAGACACTAGGGACACTGGCTGGGAGAAATGGGGACATTGAGACACTTGGGGACACTGGGATACATGGGGACACAGACACTAGGGGCACTGGGAGACATGGGGACACTAAGACACATGGGCGCACTGAGACACGTGGAGACACTGAGACACCAGGGACACTGGGAGACATGGGGACACTGAGGCACTCGGGACACTGGCTGGGAGACATGGGGACACTGTGTCCGGAGTGTCTTAGTGTCCCCATGTCTCCCAGTGTCCCCAAGTGTCTGTGTCCCCAAGTGTCTGTTTTACCCAGGATATACTTGCAAACAAGAGAAATCTCAATGTATCTTTCCTGGTAAAATATTTTATAAATAAATAAATATTTTAAGAACAAATAAATAAATAATGTCTCTTAATGTGTCCCTTAGTGTCCCCATATCTCCCAGTGTCCACAAGTGTCTATGTCATAATGTCTCCCAATGTCCCTTAGTGTCTCAGTGTCCCCATATCTCCCAGTGCCCCCATGTCTCCTTGCAGCCTTTCCCCCATCCCTCACTTCCCTGAGCTGTAGGCTGTCTATGCAGGGTGGGAGTTGTTGTCTGGACTCTCTGTAGCTGCTCCCCTGCAGATCAGTAAGTAGAGATAGGCAGGGAGGCATATGTTGAAACTTCCTATCCCTGCCTCTCTCCACACACACAGCGACCCCTACTGGCCAGTGCTGGTATTGCATTGTAATCTCCATTTATACTAAGAAAAATACCAGCTTTTACCAAGTTTTTTTTATTTTTTATTTTTTTTAAATCAATGGGCCTGTTTCATGGGCATGGGCCTGGAGCTGCAGCTCCATCAGCCCCTATGTTAATCCGGCTCTGCCTCTTGTTCTGTGTCACTGTGTTACTCCCCCAGCAGGTTGCGCTGGAGAAATATGGGATGCACAAACTCCATTGTGTTAGAGTCAGAACAGGGGATTACCATGCCTAAGTAAGTGACCTGAAGCAGGGACAATCACTCCACACTTACATGCAGTCAACCCCATTTACAATCACACTCAGCCAGACAGACACATATACACATTAATACCAAACAACACAATAATAATCAGCCAGCCCTGAACAATCATACTCAGCCAGTCCTCGGACAATCACACTCAGCCACCACACACATATCCCACTCTGTTGTATTGCTTAGGGAAAGCATCCTTCTTTGATTTTTGCACCAAACCCATTTGATTCCTAGTAACGCCCCTGATTCGTTCAGGATCTTTTTTCTATGAGCAGGTGCCTAAATAATTAGACAATGCACAAACAGTAAAATTCCACTGTTCCAGGCACTGATTGATATCCTGGCACTTATTGTCTGACTGGTGCTATTTCAGCCATCAAGGGTGAGGCAGGAAGGAGTTTGAAATAACAGGTTCACAGACTCCTGCTTCCTTCCCCTAGACACCAGGGATACTGAAGTTTAAGACTCCTCTCATCATCATTTGTATTGACAGAAGAAAACTACAGAGGGAATATAGAGGTTTAACATGTATGTCAGTATATGATAATGCACGTATATGGACCCATGCACACCCTAATCCAAGCCAAATTGTTCTCCCTCTCCCCTGTTTAAATCTCACTGTGGCCACATTTGCATGGGTTTAAGCTGAACTTTTAGGTTTAAAAGAAAAAAAAAAAACATGACTATATTTGTGCACATGTAGTTATGACATAAGTTGTCAAAACTGACTAGTCAATAGTGAACGGCAGAGCCGCTTTAAGATCAAAATAGCCAAACTGATAAAGTTGGCACAATAGAATAAAAGATATGCTGTATCTTAAAAAATAGTGACAAAACAAAACACTAAAGTACATACAACAAAGTGCACTGTGCAAGTAAAATATTCTTTATATACTGCAATATATTAATAACATGTGGTTGCCACCCCTGATGGTGACCCTGGTAGGTTTAGTGGGACCCAGGAGCTGTCTTCCTCAGCCCCATTGGTCTTCCATTGTCCCACTTAATATTTAACATTATTCTATTACCAAATTATACTCTCTTCTTTACACTCAAAGTGTTGACAACCATATCCTCTACCCCGAAATGATGTACACTTTGCTCTTGCACAAAGCTGAAGTAACTATCCTCTGTCTCTGGTGATGAAACATTGCTATTGATTTCAAGCTTTAGGTTTATGGCAAAGTTTGTTAACCTATTTGAATATTATTATTTAAAACACACACACACACATCACATGCACACACTATGAGAACAAATGCAAAAGCGGAAGTACAATTTGAAAAGGGGAAAAGGAATATTTTCTATTATCTCATACTAAAATTGTTGTGGGAGTTGTGGGTGTGTGAATTCAGGAGGTAGGGTTTTTTTTGGGGAGGAGGGGGAATGCATTTCACTCTCTGGTGAGTACGAGTAGGAGAGTAACTTGTTAATCTGACCTGGCTAATAGTCACTACTGTTGACCAATTCTGTGCAGTTAAATACCACCAACATAGCTGCACATCTTTTAGTTTTTGTGCTAAAGTGAGAATGGCCTTGCGTTTAATTTACACTTATAGGTATCATGGATGTAAATTAAGCCCTGGGAAATAATTGCAGGTTGGCCAGCTGGGTAGGATAAACTATTGAGTGGGTGGAATTTGTAAAGAAGTAAACTCAGTAAGTCCCAATGTTTTATTAAGTATCTCATTTACATACAGTGGCTTACACACAATCCATGGGGCCCCTGTGCGAAACTGATCCATGGGAGCCCCCGCCCCTCCCCCCCCGTCACTTCCCCCCCCTCCTGACAGGCACACACACACACATACATACATACATACATACATACATACATACAGACAAACATACATACTGACACATACATACAGACACATACATACATAGAGACACACACACATACAGACAGACAGGCCCAGACTGGCCATCGTGTACACCGGGCAAATCCGGTGGGCCGCGATGGCCGTGGGGCCGAGGCCGGCAGGGGAGATCACAGGATCTCCCCTGCCAGCCTCTGCAGGGCCAGCGCTGTCCGAGCGCCGGCCCTGTTGTGTGCCTCCATGGGCCGTTGGGGAGATCAAAGATCTCCCTCACCGGCCCAGAGACACTGTTAAAGAGTTCACTCTCACCACTGGACCACCAGGGATGGCAGCATGGTCCCCCTCATGGCAGCACGAGCCCCTACCCACCGTCAGAACGGCTCCCCCCCCCCCCCCCCCCCTCCCAGGCTAAAGGTAAGAAGAGAGGGGGGGGATATTACTTTTTTTTTTTATTATTAATAAAAAAAAAATATTTACATTTAAATAAAAAAAATCACACTAGCAGCCCCCTCACACACACATCACCCCCAGACACACACAGCACCCCCAGACACACACAGTACCCCCAGACACACACAGCACCCCCAGACACACACAGCACCCCCAGACACACAAATCACCCCCAGACACACAAATCACCCAGACACACACAGCACCCTCAGACACACACAGCACCCCCAGACACACACAGCGCCCCCAGACACACATAGCACCCAGACACACACAGCACCCCCAGACACACACAGCACCCCCAGACACACACAGCACCCCCAAACACACATAGCGCACCCAGACACACAGCGCACCCAGACACACACAGCACCCTCAGACACACAGCACACACCACCTTCAGATGGCAGCATGGTCCCCCTCGTGGCAGCACAAGCCCCTACCCCCCGGAAGAACGGCTCCCCCGCCCTCCCAGGCTAAAGGTAAGAAGAGAGGGGGGGGGGGATATAACTTTTTTTTTTTTAATTATTAATAAAAAAAATATTTACATTTAAATAAAAAAAATCACACTAGCAGCCCCCTCACACACACAGCACCCAGACACACACAGCACCCCCAGACACACACAGCACCCAGACACACACAGCACCCCAGACACACACATCACCCAGACACACACATCACCCAGACACACACAGCACCCAGACACACACAGCACCCCGACACACACAGCACCCCCAGACACACAGCACACATCACCTTCAGACACACATAGCACCCTCACTCACACACAGCACCCTCAGACAGACAGCACTCTCGCTCACACACACACACACACACACACATATATATATATATATATATATAATATATAAAATAACCCTCAGTGAGTTAACAGACAAAGAAAATTAGAAACCTAGAATGTGACGGCAGATAAAAACACCCTCACACACAGCACCCCTCTTACATACACACACACTGCGCCCCTCACACATACAATACGTCCAAATATATATATATATTTATATATATATATAAATATACACACACACACACTACAGCACCCCTCACACTGCACCACTACACACATTACGCTCCAGATACACGCTAGATCCCTTACCCTATATGCACTCTTAATCCTCTATACACACACACACACACACACAATCTCCTATGCACACTCTGGGTCCTTTACACACTAGATCTCCTACACACACACACTGCACCACCTACACGCACACTACATTCCTTGTCAGCAAACACATACAACATTCTCGAAAACACACCCTCTCTACAACCCCTACACACACTACGTCACCTATACACACACACTACAGCCCGTATGCACACACTCGCTACATCCCCTATAACACTATGCCCCCTATACACACACTCTCTACAGCCACAAGCCACACATATTACACCACAAACACAAATGAAATTGACCTATTTACACAATACCACACCACACTCTACACACACGCAATCCCACAAGCAGGCTCCAAACACATGCACCATACACTTTCCTGGCCCTTTTGTCCTCTGGTATCCCACTTGTGGAGACACCAGAGACAATTTAAAAGCAAACACAGCGCAAGCTGCGCAGAACAAATACAGGGCCTTTTTCTAATGCCAGAGCTCTTCAGCGGGGCTCTGCGCATTGAACCAACATGCTCACTTTGAGAGGGGGCGTGCTTGTCATTAGTGATGACAAAACACACCCTCTCTGGCCCCGCCCCCTTCTTAGAGGGCCGCTCTGATTGAAAAATGTCCGGGCCTAATTTTTATCCCAGTCCGGCCCTGCAGACAGATGCCTACAGACACACACACAGACACACACAAGACACACATACATACAAAGACACATACATACAGACAGACAGACACACAGGCACATAGACACACATACACACACATACAAAGACGCATGCATACATACATACACACAGGCACATACATACAGACAGACATACACACACACATACAAAGACACATACATACAAACAGACAAGCACACATACAGACAGACACACACACATACCGACACATACACACAGACAGACAGACACACACACACACACACACAGACACATACACACATACAGACACACACACACACATACAAACACACACATATACAAAATATTTTAGTCACCCTCCTGTTTCCTACCTTTTATGTGCAGGAGGCTGACATTCCCTGGGGTCCAGTGGTGGCTCAGTCTGGTGGGAGTAAAAGTTCCCACTCTGACTCCCTGTCCTTCCTCCCGCGCGGGCTCTGTGTATGCTGGGAGGAGTGAAAGGGGCAGTCATCCTTCCAGCAGTGATGTCATCACAGGGGGCACGATCGCGCTGTTAAAGCCCCCAGTGCTGACCAGGCCCCCTTTAAATCCATGGACCCCTTGAATGGCGCAAAACATGGCGGCTGGTGCAAGGATCCGCAGGGCGGCCGACCCCCTGGAGTGATAGGCCCGGTCACAGCTGCGACCCCTGCAACGCCTATATGTACGCCAGGGTATACATATTAATAAAAGAATCACTCCAGGCACTTTCACCTTAGGAGCTTAACTGTTCAAAAAGTGGTCCAGTTTGTGACCCTTTACATTGCCCCTTCTCCAGGGCCAGATTAACATAGGGGCTGATGGAGCTGCAGCTCCAGGCTCATGCCTGTGGAATAGGCCCATGCCCATGGAATAGGACCATTAGTTAAAAAAAAAAATTGATTTTTTTTTTACTACTCTTCACATGCTCTTGCTTAAGTATGGAAACTTAAGAAGGATCTAGAGCAGGGGTTCCCAACCTGTGGTACGCGTTACCCCAGGGGTACAATCCATTGTGTCAGTGTTTGTATCTGCATGTGTGTCAGTGTGAGTATAAATGTGTCTGTACATCTGTTTGTGTGTCATTGTGTTTATCTGTCTATACACCTGTGTGTCAGTATTTGTATCATTATGTCTGTATCTGTATGTGTACCAGTGTTTGTACATGTGTATCTGCATTTGTGTGTGTCTATCAGTGTGTCTGTGCAACTATATGTGTGCCAGTGTTTCCATCTGTGTGTCTGTGTATCAGCATGTGTGTATCTGTCTGTACCTCTGTATTTGTGTCAGTGTGTGTATCTGGCAGAGGAGGGGCAGGGGGGACCTGGGGCAGAGGAGGAGCAGGGGGAGCCTGGGGCAGAATCGGAACAGGGGGAGGCTGGGGCAGAAGATGAGCAGGGGGAGGCTGGGGCAGAAGATGAGCAGGGGGAGGCTGGGGCAGAAGATGAGCAGGGGGAGGCTGGGGCAGAGAAAACAGAGAGATCGGGCAGAAAAAAATGTATACGTTTGAAATACCAGCAACTATATTTTGCTAATATGAGGGCTACAATTTATGAAAATGGGCTGCCAGGGGGTACTCAAGTGAAAAAAGATTGGGAACCACTGTTCTAGGGGAACACAAATTTGTGTGGACTTGCTGACAAAGAAATGAGTTAAGGTAAAGCTGTCTTTGTGCACTATGCAATTACTCTTGCTGCTTCTGTCTCTTTAACACTGTGGCATGTTCCCTTTCCTCTACACCTTTTCTCTGTCCCACACTATTTATCAGTAGCTTCTGCCTGCTAGTAAGAAGATAAGGAGAGGAGTGGACAAGTGAGTGCGAGGGGACAGAAAGTGTGGAGTGAGTGCCAGGGGTTCCCAATTAATTTTTCCCATGGTACCCTTTGACATAGTGTATCACTCTCTACCAAAAAACAAACAAACTATTTTGCGCCGTTGCACAAACCTCTCAATTAGCAGAGAATAATGTCTTCTTTTTTGTAAATTTTTTAGTTTTTTTACTATATATTGGAAGGTATGGCCTGAAGTTGTGGGAGGGGCTATAGACCTACAAAAGGGACTCCCCCCTTTCCCTACTTACCTTTGTGGGTCAGATGAATAGCACTTCCAGGTCATACAAGACGCCATTTTGATTTCACCTTTGCTCCATGAGGTCTCATACTCCAAGCTGTGTCCAGGAATCCTGCTGCATGGCTTTCCGTTAATCCAGTGGCTTTCTTTCCTGTCAGCATCACATTTGGTGCCTCAGGGACTCTCAAACCGTAAGTTGACCCACCTGTCGCGCCATGATTAGTTCCCACGGCGTTCAGCACAGCACGGGTCCTAACTTTACGTTTTCCTTTCGTTTTGCACGGTTATTTCATTACCTAATACTCACCTAGCTGTTCATGTAAAATCTGTTGGGTTAAAATCATCTGTGCGGTTAAAACTACAAACGAACTACAATTTTTCGCCTACACACTGTCCCCTACTGGTCTTTGGGTGTACTACAGGCCTCTTAGACATTATTGCATTTCATGTACAAACCAACGAACCACTGCATTTTCGCCCACATACTGACCCCTACCGGTCATTCGGTATACTACAGGCTTCTCAGACATTATTGCATTTCATGTACAAACCAACGAACCACTGCATTTTCACCTACACACTGACCCCTACTGGTCATTTGGTATACTACAGGCTTCTCAGACATTATTGCATTTCATGTACAAACCAACGAACCACCGCATTTTCACCTACACACTGACCCCTATCGGTCATTCGGTGTACTACAGGCTTCTTAGACGTTTTTCATTTTCATGTACAAACCAATAAACTATGGCATTTTCGACTACACACTGACCCCTACCGGTCATTCAGTGTACTACAAGTTTCTCAGATATTATTGCATTTCATGTACAAACCAATGAACCACTGCATTTGAGCCTACACACTGACCCCTACCGGTCATTCGGTGTACTACAGGCTTCTCAGACTTTATTTCACTTCATAAGCAAACAAACTAACTACAGCATTTTTGCTTTTATACTGACTCCTAAGGAATATTTGCATGGTTGCACGCTTAAAATATAAGTCCTTCCAATTACGTACTTTCACACATTAGGTTATTCAGCAGCCAGTCATGGTTCACTACACTCATGTTTCCGGGTACAGTTGTATTCCATATCACAGATGATATAACACTCCCGACAAGTTAATTTCCATCAAACAGGGGCATTAACAAGCATACAATAAACATTGGGACGGAGCACTTTGCTTTATTAAACGTGCATAACACACATATGGGTATATGCTTTTAAATGTCTATATTCAATTTTCATACATTGTTTTACCCGTCCGGTATACAGGTATTAATAACCCTTACGACCAGTAAGGGTATCTAATCATACTACCAGGTATATACACCTGCTTATGTGGTATTTACATACATTTTCTGTTTTCCCCTGGATACATCCTTAGCGTACTGGCAATTAGGGACTATAGGTTTCCAATAGGTATTCTCCTTTCTTGGCATCTATGCCTGTCATATAGTGGTCCTGTGAGGCCAACACCCCGCCTCAACGCTCGGAGGCAAACACCCACCGGGCCACTTGTGAGCTAGCCGCCTCGCATGGTATATAGAGAGGGCCTCACCTGTCACTCCCCTCCCCTTTTTTCTGGTTACAGTCACCGAGAGGCCAACATCCTGCCATTACGTTGGTGGCCACAAAATTCCCTCGCGCCATTGCATAGATAGAGCCTCTCAAGCCACTTGGCAACTAGCAGGGCCTCACCTGTCACAAAACAAAGGATTCATTGTTTCGCCATGCGGCTTTAGCTAGCAAGCCAGTACTAGCACACTGTGGGTTCATATAATAATGTCTATCTTCATCTTTCACTTGGAGAGGATGTTGCTAGTCCCACACAACAATTTTATCCCAACACAGCGGACGATCACGTTTCAGGTTCCAAGCTCTATCACCTCAGAACTACCAGAGACAAATTGGGTTGTCTCATTCTCTTTGGCAAATCCCAGATTTGCAACAATTTCCATGTTGGCACAAGTAGTTTCAGTGCATGCAGACTGACAGATATGTTCCCAATACGTCAGGGCACATGAAAACCATGTGTCCCAATAAATGTACCCTGAACATTACTTCACGTCTGTAAACATTATGCATTTCCAGTACTTTCTAACTCCTCACCCTTCCAGACATTTAGTTGATTTCCTAATCTCCGATTTTAAAGACCTTCCGGACAGGTATTGCCATATACTTTTGGGGAAATCTAGAATGTCCTAACTTGCAGTCATCACAGCAGCATCCAACAGCTAGCAATACACTCATGGCCCAAGAATGTCAGAAAGATTTCTACCTGGGCCTCTCCGATCTACACCATTTACCGCGTGGCACAATCCCATTGGGATTGTTACAGGGAATCTTCCCTAACACTGTAACTAATCATAGACTTATCTGCACCTCACGCCTCGGCTACCCCAAGTCTCAACTCCCTCATACCCTTCCGAGGAGTCTTCATTACAGTATGCTACCATTACAGCTATCACTCAAGCAGCGGGGGAAGCCTGGTTAAGTAAAACTGATATCACAACGCATTTCAGACTGCCATCATCCACCCTACACTGGCACTTACAGGGCATTTATGGGCAGCAGTCATATATTTCTTCTCCTGCTTAACTTTCGGGTCAAGAGCAGCCACAATCTTAAATATATTCGTAGAAATATTTGCTGGTTGTGGTTAAACATATGCCCCACAGTCATACACTCCCGAGATGATTTCTTGTTGGTCAAAGGGAACGCCTTTCCCTCTAGAAGCTTCAAGGAAGCCATTAGTATGTCTGAACACTTGGGGGCCACAGTATTCCCTAAGGTCACAGAAGACCCAGACACTATTGTTACATTCCTGGGCATACAACTTGACTTGGCATCCTTGCCAACAAGTTACCACGTGAGATAGGAACAATCGCAACAACACCAATTACCAACTCCTGCTTGGTACTCGCAACCGCATGGAACTACAATCCCTGCCAGGTTCCTTAAAATTTGCCATGCGCATCATACCGCAGCCTGCGCTTTCATCTCAGACCACTTTGCTTTTTCCACACTCCCGCATGATGATCAGGGGCTGTCCCTAGACAACCAAGCCACGGCGGACCTAACCACACATAATGGTAAACTACTGTGGCAGCTGACGAGACAGCCGCCATGGCAGGGGGTCATTTATGGTCAAGGTCATGGATTACATGAACCTCGCCAACATAGCCGGGCTCTGACTAAACTTGCCTTCTCCACCAGCACTCAACACGCTTGCTACAGGGTTTCCACTTATACAATATGTTTCATGTCGGACCATGACTTAGATAGCTGGTTTGAGGTTTCACCATTTATGGCATTCACTTCTTTTTGCCACCTTAAGTTAAAAATTCTCGCACAACACGGTTAAACTTTATCTCACGGACATTCAACACTATACGTATTTCTCCTTCCCAAACAACAAAGGTTCCTATCCTCCTACCCCATCCATACCTTACTTAGAGACATAGCCAAGCGGACGTTCCCGCTACAACTAAATACTGGCCATAGACATACAATGTTCAAACCATATCAGAACCACTCGACCATGCACCTTCCGAACCATGCACCAATGCAGCCATCAAAACTGCTACCTATCTAGCCTTTAACTGCTTTCTCAAGGTATAACTCACTATCAGCTGCAAACATCATAAACAAGAGTGCCTGTTGACCTCTTATTGTTCTAAAACACACAAACCACTATGTCCGGTCCCTTCCTAAAACTAATACAAGTCAGATGTGCGAACCAGTGCATATAACCATCTTACAAGCAATGCTTGGTGCCCGGTTAAGGTACTGGTTACGTTCTTGGGCACTCCACCATACACACCACTGAACCATTACTGTCACTGTACAATACTGTCCTTACCATAGGTAAGTTCATGCACTATATAGCCAAGATATCCTCGAACACGTTAAAGACACGGGGCCGCTCGGAATCATAGGCTTATGCGACTTACATACCACAGCCGATTCAGGAATTAGGAAGCTTTCATTAAAATGTCTACCTGATGGTTAACAAATGCACTATGATCCTGTATAATGTTTTGCATTAATATTTCTCTTTTTGCCCACTTTTTACCGGCCTACAGCATACGTCTGTTTCGGCACACCTCAACCGATTATTCCTAAAGCTACATCGCTACAACCATCTTATTCTATATCATATGAGAATGCCCCGAACACAAATTGGAAGGCATGGCCTGAAGTTAAACAATTAAAATAATTCACACCCACTTAGAAAAATATACAGAGTAAAAAGGATATACCACCTATTGCAGATATAGATATGGTGGTTACATCTGTAAAACAAATGAGACATACATAGTGTTTTCCATATAGGTAAAAACAAACAATTGTATCATATGAGGATTGAACTCACAAGGATGGAGCCTCTTAGGCTCTATGTACTTCGCTCTCGGGTGCCTATTCAGGCTTTCGATAATTCAGTTGAAGACCCAGACTCCACAAATTCAAGAGTAAATAAGGGTTTATTAATTGATGAAATATTATATTAAAATATTAATAATATAGGACAAAAATAGGCAGATATATGCATAAAATACAGCGTGGTATGGTACTGCAATAATGGCCAAAATTAAAAGCAGCAAAGCACCACAGCATAAACACAAAATAACAATACCGCCAAATGAAAGTCCCAGTAAAGTGCAAACGCGTTTCAGCCCTAGATAGGGCCTTCCTCAGTGCTAAATTCCTGGAGAACCTTCAGGGCTTAAGTAGCCCCCTTGATAAGTCCAACTGCATCCAGCTGTGCTTCAGAAATGCCGCCGGCAATATCACTTCCGGTTTCGGGGAAAAAAAAAGTGACTTCCGGTTGGATGCGGTCACGTGATGTATTTGCGTTCCACCATGTGTTCCACACTCGGGCATGGTGGAATTGACTACAGAAAGTGTTCATATTGAAAGAGGGCATTTGCCCAAACAAATAATACAATAATATAGTAGAATAAATAAACAAATTGAGTAAGCTGTAAATAAATAAATTGGAATAGAAATATAAAATACAAAATATTTGTTAATATAGGTACATATAAAATAGAAGAAATGTAACTCAGGGGGATGTGGAAGGGAGAGGAAATGTCCTAGAAGAAAAGATATTAATATAAAAATGTAAATATAATATTTAAAACAATTATAAAATATTATACAAAATGGACTAACTCAAAATCTATGTTGAGACCTTTAGGGCACATAGTGTCCAAAGTGAAAATCCATTTACCCTCTAACTTACTAAGTTCTCGGACATTATCCTCTCCTCTCCAATTCATCCGCTTCTTCCCAATAACCATAAAACTTAAGAGAGAAGTGTCACCATTATGAAATTCAATAAAATGTGCTGACACACTATGTTTAGTGTATCCCCTCCGTATGTTCCCCATGTGCTCCTTAATGCGCGTTTTTAGGCTTCTAGTGGTCATGCCGACATACTGGAGCCCACAGGGACACCAGAAGAGATATGGCCTGAAGTTGTGGGAGAGGCTATAGACCTACAAAAGGGACTCCACCTTTCCCTACTTACCTTTGTGAGTCAGACAAATAGCCCCACCCTCCACTCCCATTGTTCATATGTCCTCTATGTAAGCCCACTTTTTACCGGCCTACAGCAAACGTCGGTTTGTGTGTATATATACACTAACTTCTACAGATAGAAAACATATTGTAGTATTTAGGAGCAGGTGTGTAGCGTTAGTGTTTGTATATAAATTTAGCTTTTTTAATGTAATGTTTGCATGCAGAAGTGTGTTTGGATGTAGAGTTGCTGAGATGTCTATACATGTACTGCCACATACATACTTGCACATTAACAAATCTAAACACACCAACACATAAACAGTCATGTACACACAAACACATACACACAAACTGACACAGATACTCACACCTTAACACACAGATATACACACACCTTGACACATAGACACAAACTGACACATACAAACACAGATACATGCAGGAATATACACACAGACATACACAGATACAAACTAGCGCACATACACACACACACACACACTGGTACATAGATACATACAGTGACACACAGATACACGCACCTTGACACACAGTGTGTATCTGTGTGTGTGTTAAGGTGTGTATCTGTATGTCTGTGTGTCAAGTTGTTTATATCTGTGTGTATGTGCCAGTGTGTGTCTGTGTTCCTGTGTGTATCTGCCAGTGTGTGCATCTGTGTTTGTATGTATTAATGTGTATCTGTGTATGTTTATGTATCATACACACAGACACACACTGACACACAGTATACATACTGACAGATACACACACGTTGGCACACAAAACACACACTGACATATACACTGACACACAGATATACACACACAGTGACACATACACACACACCTTGACACACAGATACACATAGACACATACGTTTATATTTGTTGTTCACTTACATTTTACCATTCCTTCAGATGGTGCTGCTGGCTTGGGATGGTGTGCCAGGTTAGCAACTGCTCACTCTCCGCTGTGCTCACTCTCCCTCCAGCCGGCACGTTTTGTCTGGGAGGAAGTGCTGCCACTTCCTCCCAGCATCTCATACAACAGGGGTCCGGTCCTGGTCTTAGACTGCCGTGGTGCCTGACCGGTAGTGATGTACCGAACTGTTCTCTGGCGAATAGTTCCTGGCGAACATAGCGAGTTCGCATTCGCCACGGCGGGCGAACACATGCGCGGTTCGATCCGCCCCCTATTCGTCATCATTGAGTAAACTTTGACCCTGTGCCTCACGGTCAGCAGACACATTCCAGCAAATTAGCAGCAGACCCTCCCACCTCCTGCACAGCATCCATTTTAGACTCATTCTGAAGCTGCATTCTTAGATAGAGGAGGGAAAGTGTAGCTGCTGCTCATTTGATAGGGAAATGGATAGCTTGGCTAGGGTATTCAGTGTCCACTACAGTCCTGGTCCTGATCTCTGCTGAAAGGACAGCACCCCAAAAAGCCCTTTTTAGGGCTAGAACATCAGTCTGCTGTTTTGTTTTTTTTCTGTGTAATGTAATTGCAGTTGCCTGCCTGCCAGCTTCTGTGTCAGGCTCACAGTGGATACTGTGCAAACTTGCCCAGTGCCACCACTCATATCTGGTGTCACAATAGCTTGCATTTAAAAACACTTTTTTTTTTTTTTTTCACTGTAATAGATTGAATAGCAGTTAGTTGTCTGCAAGTGTCTGGGTGTCAGGGCTTCAGCGTGTACTCTGCCAACCTCTGCAAGTGCACATTGCCACACATATCTGGTGTCACAATAGCGTGCATTTAAAACCAAAAAACTTTTTTCACTGTTATAGATTGAAGAGCAGTTACTTGTCTTCAAGTGCGTGTGTCAGGCCTTCAGCGTGTACTCTGCCAACCTCTGCCAGTCCACTTTGCCACTCATATCTGGTGTCACTATAGCGTGCATTTAAAACTCACTTTTATAGATTGAATAGCAGTTACTTGTCTTCAAGCGGGTGTCAGGCCTACAGCGTGTACTCTGCCAACCTCTGCCAGTCCACTTTGCCACTCATATCTGGTCTCACAGTAGCTTGCATGCATAGTACCACTAATCCCCCAAAAAATGACAGGCAGAGGCAGGCCACCCCGCAGGGGCCGTCGTGGTCGTGGTGCTGTGATTCCCTTTTGCCCTAGAATAATGCCCAATTTTCAGAGGCCACGTACCCTGAACTTGAAACATAGTTGACTGGCTAACACAGGACACCCAATCTTCTACAGCTTCCGCTCGGAAACCTTGACGCACCATCCTCCTCCAGCTTAACTTCGGGCAGCTCTCAAGATACCACTCACCCGCCTGCCGCCACCACCACCAACACTAGCACCACAGCCGCTTCACTTTATCTGTCAGAGGAGTTATTTGCACATCCGTTTGAAGAAATGAGTGATGCGCAACCATTATTGCCAGAGGATGTAGATAACAGGGATATGTCTCAGACAGGCAGCATTACACACATGGACGTACGGTGTGATGATGATGATGATGATGATGTACCCGCTGCTGCTTCCTTTGCGGAGTTGTCGGATACAAGTGAAGCGGTTGATGACGATGCGTCCATGGATGTCACGTGGGTGCCCGCTCGGCAAGAAGAAGAACAGGGCGAAAGTTCAGATGGGGAGACAGGGAGGAGGAGGAGGAGACGAGTTGGAAGCAGGGGGAGGTCGTTGCAAGGAGCTAGTGGCACAGTCAGACAGCATGCATCGGCACCCGGGGTCAGCCCGACAGCACGCCAATCAACGCATGCTGTGTCCACCAACAGAATGCCGTTATTGCAGAGCTCAGCAGTGTGGCATTTTTTTTGTGTGTCTGCCTCTGACAACAGCGATGCCATTTGCAACCTGTGACAAAAGAAACTGAGTCGTGGGAAGTCCAACACCCACCTAGGTACAACTGCTTTGTGTAGGCAAAACGCCTATGGGATCAACACATGAGTACAAGCAGCACACAAACTCAAAGCCGCCATCCTCCTCCTGGTCCAGCATCTTCAGCCACGTCAACCACTGCTGTCCACCTTGCCCCCTCTCAACCATCCGCCACTTCGTCTCTCGCCGTGAGCAGTTCCCGCTCATCTGCCCACAGTCAGGTGTCTGTCAAGGACATGTTTGAGCGTAAGAAGCCAATGTCAGAAAGTCACCCCCTTGCCCAGCATCTGACAGCTGGCTTGTCTGAACTATAAGCCCGCCAGCTTTTACCATACAAGCTGGTGGAGTCTGAGGCGTTCAAAAAATTTGTGGCTATTGGGATACCGCAGTGGAAGGTACCCAGACGAAATTTCTTTGCACAAAAGGCAATACCCAACCTGTGCTCGATTGTGCAAAAGGAAGTAATGGCATGTCTGGCACACAGTGTTGGGGCAAGGGTCCATCTGACCACTGATACCTGGTCTGCAAAGCATGGTCAGGGCAGGTATATCACCTACACTGCGCATTGGGTAAACCTGCTGATGGCTGCCAAGCATGGAATGCTTGGCTCTGCAGAGGAGTTGGTGACACCGCCACGACTTGCAGGCAGGCCTGCTGCCACCTCCTCTACTCCTCCTACTCCATCCTCTTCCATAACCTCCTCGGCTGAGTCCTCTTCTGCTGCTGCGTCTTGCTCCACATCAACGGCACCCCCCAGCTCCCCAGGTACTATTCCACATCCCGGATACGGCAGTGTCACGCCGTCTTGGGTTTGACTTGCTTGAAAGCAGAGAGTCACACCGGACAAGCACTCCTGAACGCACAGGTGGAAAAGTGGCTGACTCCGCAGCAACTGGATATCGGCAAAGTGGTTTGTGACAACGGAACAAATTTGTTGGCGGCATTGGGCAAGTTGACACATGTGCCGTGCATGGCACGTGTGTAATCTGATAGTACAACGCTGTGTGCATAAGTACACAGGCTTACAGGACGTCCTGAAGCAGGCCAGGAAGGTGTGTGGCCATTTCAGGCGTTCCTACACAGCCATGGCGCACTTTGCAGATATCCAGTGGCGAAACAACATGCCAGTGCGGCGCTTGATTTGCGACAGCCCGACACGTTGGAATTCAACACTCCTAATGTTCGACCGCCTGCTCCAACAAGAAAAAGCCATTAATGAATATTTGTATGACCGGGGTGCTAGGACAGCCTCTGGGGAGCTGGGAATTTTTTTGCTACGTTACTGGACGCTAATGTGCAATGCCTGTAGGCTCATGCGTCCTTTTGAGGAGGTGACAAACCTAGTCAGTCGCACCGAAGGCACCATCAGCGACATCATACCATTTGTTTTCCTTCTGGAGTGTGCTGGATCAGGCTGTAGATGAGCGTGAAGAGGAAGAGTTGTGGTCACCATCACCACCAGAAACAGCCTTATCAGCATCGCTTGCTGGACCTCCGGCAACTCTGGAAGAGGATTGTGAGGACGAGGAGTCAGAGGAGGAATGTGGCTTGGAGGAGGAAGACCAACCACAACAGGCATCCCAGGGTGCTCGTTGTCACCTATCTGGTACCCGTGGTGTTGTACATGGCTGGGGGGTAGAACATACCTTCATTGAGATCACTGAGTAGGAACGGGAAATGAGTAGCTCGGCATCCAACCTTGTGCAAATGGGGTCTTTCATGCTGTTGTGCCTGTTGAGGGACCCTCGTATAAAAAGGCTGAAGGAGAACGACCTGTAGTGGGTGTCCACGCTACTAGACCCCCGGTATAAGCAGAAAGTGGCGGAAATGTTACCAAATTACAACAAGTCGGAAAGGATGCAGCATTTGCAAAATAAATTAAAAAGTATGCTTTACACAGCGTATAAGGGTGATGTCACAGCACAACGGGAATCTAACAGGGGAAGAGGTGAAAGTCATCCTCCTCCTCCCACGACCACGCCGACAAGGACCGGACACTTTAAAGACGTGTTGTTGATGGAGGACATGCGGAGCTTTTTAAGTCCTACGCATCGCCACAGCCCTTCGGGATCCACCCTCAGAGAACGACTCGACCGACAGGTAGCAGACTACCTCGCCTTAACTGCAGATATCGACACTCTGAGGAGCAATGAACCCCTTGACTACTGGGTGTGCATGCTTGACCTGTGGCCTGAGCTATCCCAATTTGCGATAGAACTTCTGGCCTGCCCCGCTTCAAGTGTCCTGTCAGAAAGGACCTTCAGTGCAGCAGGAGGTATTGTCACTGAGAAGAGAAGTCGCCTAGGTCAAAAAAGTCTACATTACCTCTCCTTTATTAAGATGAATGAGGGATGGATCCCGAAGGGACTGACACTGGGCGATACATTCAACTAAAAAAGGCCTGATGAGATGAGCTGCCTTGGGCTAAAAATGGTCCACACGCTGCTGTATTTTTAGCTCTGAATGCCGGTTGACTTGCGTGACTTATCCGCCACCAACTAGGGTTCAAGCCGCAATGTTTTAGGGCACTTTCTGCCTGGGAAACAAACATAAATTTTTCTGGCCGCTGCTACAGCAGCGGCTGCAACAATACCTAATTTTTCAGGCATGTGTACATGCCTAATTTTTCGGGTCTCCGGTGCTGCACTGTGGCTTCAAAAACCAAACCACATAACAGGGATTAAACTGATAGGAGTGGTGTGTTAAGTAGTACTATTCCTATCTGGTGGCACATTAGATTGCACGCGCAGTGCCCCAAATTTTAAGTAGTAGGACCGACCAAGCATCTTTTTCCATCTCCCGGTTCCTAAAATCGATGCCATATACACGTCCCCTGATAGGGCGCCAGCTCATTATTCTCTTGGGCGCCAGCTCGTTATTCTCTTTTTCACTTCACTAGGGACACTTTTTGTCTTGCACAGTGTTATTCCTAGCCAGCATCTGTGATGGGAAATCAGGCAGTCATCTAAACGTTTAGATTGAGCGTTAGCTTAGAACACCCTTGAAGGTGTTTAACCCCTTAAGGACCAAACTTCTGGAATAAAAGGGAATCATGACATGTCCCACATGTCATGTGTCCTTAAGGGGTTAAGGAGATTAGGGCTAGTTTAGAGGATTCTTCTTAGACCTCTCTGAGTCTTTATAGCCCTTCTACCTATCCAGCATTTCTGGAAACTAGCTAAGAGAAAGGGTGTCTGTGTGTCTGTGATACATTTAACTTTATATCACCTTATTGACACTTTATCACTCCTGCCTATACCCATCTATTTAGAGGGAATTTCCTTGCCCCTGCCAATATTATATAATAAGTAATAGTATTACCATTATTACACAATTAGCCACTATAGGGGAATGAGTATAGTATCCCTTTGTTATTTATAAATGATACAATAAAGACTTTTGTCCACTACTCAATTTACTTTAACAAAGGGTACTAACCACGGTATTAGGAAGCATTACTCTGCTTTCCCTTTCTCCCTCTATTATACACCTATGCTCACTAGGATTTGTAGGTATCACTTTATTATATTTGTCTAACTTTTTCCTATGCCAGTTTTAGATCTCCTTCACCGTATCCTTATTTACTGAATATTCCCCTGTATAACAATGTTTGGCATTTAGTGAGTATTCCCTATTCTGCTCTGTGTCAGTGTGTATCAGGGTCCCTGAGGACAGGTGTCAATCCATATCTGCCAAGTGACCCTATGTAGGGGGAACAGTCCCTATTCTGCTCTGTGTCAGTGTGTATGAGGGTCTCTGAGGACATGTGTCAATCCATATCTGCCAAATGACCCTATGTAGGGGGAACAGTCCCTATTCTGCTCTGTCAGTGTGTATCAGGGTCCCTGAGGACCGGTGTCAATCCATATCTGCCAAGTGACCCTATGTAGGGGAATAGTCCCTATTCTGCTCTGTGTCAGTGTGTATCACGGTCTCTGAGGACAGGTGTCAATCCATATGTCAAGGTGTCAATCCATATCCATTGTGATTTAGGAATGTTAGGTGATGTATGCCCTTTATGGATTAAAACCAGACTCTGCATCAACTGTGTAATTTTCCATGGGAGTTTTGCCATGGATCCCCCTCCGGCATGCCACAGTCCAGGTGTTAGTCCCCTTGAAACAACTTTTCCATCACTATTGTGGCCAGAAAGAGTCCCTGTGGGTTTTAAAATTCGCCTGCCCATTGAAGTCTATGGCGGTTCGCCCGGTTCTGGGTTCGCGAACGTTTGCGGAAGTTCGCGTTCGCCGTTCGCAAACCGAAAATTTTGTGTTCGGGACATCACTACTGACCGGATCCCTGTTTAGTATCAAAGAATATGGAACACAGGCAGCACTCCCGGATAATGAAGGTAAGTTTTATTTGTGGGTTCACCACCTCACCAAAATATAAGTGTGACGTTTCGGCTCAGCAGAGCCTTAATCATGCAATGGATCCCTGTTTAGTGATACCCATCGATTAGCCCTAAACGCTTGGGACACCCGACTGGAAAATCGCACCAATTGGGAAGCGCTGCATTCGATGCATTTATGCACTGTCTATACTACACGCCCTTAGTTGTCCTTCCAATTGTTTGGGCAGACATGCCACCTTTTTTGGGCATGTTCGCGCCTTTGGGTGGTGCCAGTTATGTGATTTGCATCAGTGGCCCACCTTCTTATCCCACGCACTGACATCCTGCTTCACAGGACACTGCTGTTAGGGGGTATGGATTTACTAAGAGATGAAAGCGAGAGATTAGCATAGGGTATGTGCTTTCTGTGTATGAGGGTATGAGCTATATCCTGTGACTTTCCCTCTAGCACCACCTCCAGATACATGACACGTGGGAGGTATAACTGTTTTACCATTTTCTGTCGATAAGATTCTGTAATTAGGCCCATCATAATAGTTAGTACCAGGCCCAATGGGTTCTTAATCTGGCCCTGCCCTTCTCCTCTCCTTTAGTACTTGGCTTTAGAAACCTTGGACTGGGTGCCGGTAATAGGCTGAGAGATTCAGGTGATGCTCTCAACCTGTCACTGACTTCCCATTGAGATGATGCTGGAATGTTCGTTTACCACTCTGGTACTTAGTTAAAAAAAGGGTGACTGGTTCAGTATGTTAACTAGGGGAGGGAAAAAACTCACAATATAACTCTCTGGGACTGGGAGGTTTATCTGTAATAAATGTGTTAGACTAACCAAAGACAGTGTCCTCCACCCTTAATTTTTTTTTTTTACCATTTATCCTGCACCATGGTCAAGTTCTACCTATAGTCTGACACTCCTTTCATGACATCATTTTTATTTGCAGCGGGAGGATTGTTGTCAAGGAGACAATGCTATGGAGGGCATAAGGCAGCATGCTGATGGGGGATTAGTCTTTTGTCACCAGAATGCTATGCATGCTGAACACAGATGCCTTTTAAGCACAGAATTGATATTAGGATCCCGGACCACTTGTTCAGAACTGCTAATGAAACTGCCAGAGGTGCACTTGCACAATGATAACAAGTATTTACAGAGTTTCTTACTGAAAAGGTGCTCATAGAGACTCTATGCACCATGACCACTTCAAAATACTGAACACAAGTCCTTTCATTTTGTTGCCATTAAAAATCCAGGAAAATATCAGTGAGAAAAGCCTCATAGCAATGACAGTATAATAGTAAAATAGCTGAAATTGTATGACTTTGTTTTATCACACATTGTTTGTAAGAGAATAGAGCACTTAGCGTATTCCCTTTAATATAGAAAAGGGTTAAATCTTTCATTTCAAAACAATGTTGAGAATGTTAGGCAAGGCAAAAAATGGTAATCGGCTTTTGGCAGCTAGACTTAAAGATTCCTAATGCAAGAAAATAATGTTCTGTAGGTAATGTTCTTTTTAACTATTTCATTACCAGAAGGGTTTACAAGGTCAAAAGACACAATTAGTATTTTAGAGCAAATAATAAAATTTGGTTAAAATGTGGACTTGTGAAAGTTTCTTCCAAAATAGAGAGATCGGTGAAAATTAAGCAACTAAGATTACACCTGCGCGTACATTTTCTGCATGAATATATTATGTAAATGTTCATATTTTGATAGTGAAACATGCAATAATTGATGTCTTCCTCTTTCTGCTCTCAACAAGCTGGAACTATAATTTCCCAGCAGCCAAAAGTTATCGATTGGGGTAAATTGGCAAGAGGGGCAGTGTCTCCCAAATTGTTGTTGCAATA
Organism: Pelobates fuscus; assembly: GCF_036172605.1. Classification (NCBI taxonomy): domain Eukaryota; kingdom Metazoa; phylum Chordata; class Amphibia; order Anura; family Pelobatidae; genus Pelobates; species Pelobates fuscus. Next base: position 230,865,839 of record NC_086318.1, read on the forward strand.
ACATTTATTGGAGTGTTGATTAATTTTGCAGTATACTTCCCCACTCTTTTGTGTTGGTTGGAGATGCTGCAGAAGGCTGAGCAACTAATCATGGCAAGATTGTGCATCATGTTGATTAAAGGAACACGATAAGGTCAGGAATACAAATGTGTATTCCTGACCCCATAGGGTTAAAAACACAATTTAGGTGCCTCCGCTGTACAAGACTGGCAGACTTCCGATTGTGTGGATGTTGTAATGGGTTCAATCCCAGAATGGCCTTCAGCTTGGGTAAGACAGCACAGGGAATATTGGGTTGGTGCTCAGATTATTCGCCTGGTAGGGACCCTCTTGCGCTACATTTCTCGCTGTTCAGGGCTATTTTGCTACACAGAAGCTATGTTGGCACTGCTCGCACCTCCAGTGTTGCCCAAATGCGTGAGAAGATCTCCTCTATACACAGCAGGGAGCTTGCAATGTAAACATTTTGATCTCTGTAAGCTGTTTCAGGCCTTGCACCTCTGGAGTTCTGATGGCCACTGTCTTGGGTAACGTGACAGTTGCCAGACAGTAGTCATTATCGAGTGGCTTGGGCTATATGTGCTGTGCAGATCAGCCCAGTGGGGATGGGATGACCCCCATCCCTCAAGGGGGGGAGGGGCGTAGGAGGAGAGTGGTTTCACATGGCACTCTCAAGTGCAGGGAATTTGGATGTCGTTCTCCTGCTCCGTTTCATTCAGGCCACGCCATTCCACCGCAGGTTCCTGGAGGTCAAAAGTGCTGAGGAAAGTATTGATTTGTTGGCTAGGATGTCCCCGTCAAAGGCATTACTCTGTAGCATAAATCTTTGATCAGCAACCAGATTATTTGCCCGCTTGACAGCCAGGCTCAGCCACGTCTATTAGATCTTACTCCCTAAAAGATAGAGCTATGTATTGTCCTATCAAAGTAGCTACTGTCTCATTTGATGTCTTACAGCTATTGGACCCCTTCTCTAGATACATATATGCTTCATGTTACAATGTAATAAAGTTACCTCCAATTACAACCTTTAATGATAAGCTTCAAGAACTATAACAGCTTACAGTAATTGTTATGGTACAAGGAGCATGTGAGTGCAATGTAGAATTGTTGGCAAGCATGCATTTCCATAAATGTTTGGGAACTAAATTTTCAATAATGCTTTAAAGGGACACTTCAGACTCCTAAAGCACTTTAGCTTGGCCGAAGTACTTAATGTGTAAAGAGTGTGTCCTCTTTGTTTCTTTTACAAAAAGTGCAGATTTCATTAAAAATGGGCACTTTTATAAATTAACCTGGCTACACTCAAGAGGCAGCACTTGCTCAGTATATCTCCCTTATTGAGCTGCATTGGGAAGTTTGTGATTGGACAGCCATAGAAAGTCTGGGCGGGGTTTGAATTAGATGGCTTGCGAAGTCTTCAGACAAGAGAACTGTAGCTTTTTGCAATATGTTTTTAGATATACCTCCATTGAAAAAAATACATAATAAAATGCAAGCATGTTTTTATTGGGGGTATATATACAAAACCGTGCTTTGCAGTGGAACACAAAAAACAACTTTAGCTTAAATAAGCTGTTTTGGAGTATAGACCATTCCCTTGCGGGATGGCCGCTGGTGCACTTGCATCGGGGCTTAAATGCTGTGGGGGCCCATTGGGTGGCTCATGCATTTAGGCACTTTAGGGCCACCAAATGGGTAATCCTAAACAGTAGCCTACTCAGGCCCTTTAACAGTGTGGCCGGGCCTCAGTAATATCGTCAGCTGGTGCAGTGCTGAAAAGGAAATGAGTGCCGGTCACTTCCTCACAGGTACAGGAATAACATAGTTTGGGGAGGAGAAGAGAGGAGGAAGAGTCAAATACCCAGTGCTGGCCAACCCCAAACTCCCATCAAAACTAGAGTATTACAAATCATAAATAGACATAACCAGAAAATTACAAAATCATAAACAGACAAACCAAAACAAGTGCATTACAAAATCATAAATAGACAAAACTAGGCATGTGCATGGGAAAAAATTTTGGTTTGGTTTGGCATTCCGAAATTCGGGACTTCGGCAATTCATCACTTCGTCACTTCGGCACATCGGCACTTTGGAAATTTGGTAATTTCAGAACTTCGGGAATTCGGCACTTTATAAGCCTTCCCCCGCCCTGCAGAGCTCAGTCTGTGCGGAGCCCTCGCTGTCTGAAGATGGATTATTGTTTTTTGCGTCGGTTATTATGGCTTTTTATTTGGCCTTTTTTGGGCCTGAAAAAAGATTTTAGAAGAAAGAAAACATCAAATGGTAGGTTTCTTTTTTTTTTTTTTTTTTTTTTTTCAGGTACTTAGTTAAATGGTCCCCCCTCATTATTTTTAAGGTGAGGGGGTAGGTAGGGGATAATTTTTTGGGGGCAGGGGGTGACTAGGGGTTTGGGGACACATGGGGAGAAAGGGGAAAAAAGCTATACCGGACAAGCTTACCTCAGGGCTCACGATCGGAGAGATGTGGAAGCAGGCACGAGGAGCCACTGAAAGAAACATGGCGGCACTGCATGGTGGGTGCTCAGACTTCTCCGAGGAGATGTCTGATGACGCGGAGGAGGAACACCTACAGACCCCTAAACCGCCACAGAAGCCGAAACACCGCGCCACAGAGGCAGACTCGGAACCGATCATCACAGCGGTCCTAAAAGCACTATTAGCGGACCTAAAACAAAGTATCCACGAGGATATTACAGCGCTCCGCGCAGACTTGAGAGGTCTGACAGGCCGTATCACCAAGTTGGAGAGCTCCTCACAAACCCAGGCCCAGAACATCACCACGCTACAACACTCCACGCAAGACCTGATCAAGCAAACACAGCAGTATGAACACCGCCTGGCGATCTTGGAGGACGCCATGTGGAGACCTAACCTCAAGATCAGGGGAGTCCTGGAGGACATTCCAGAAGCCAAACTGCCTAAACTCATGGGACGCCTGTTGCTGGCAATTTTGCAACACAGACAGGCCACAGCAATTACCCCAGAAGAGGTCTTTTGAGTCCCTATACCGGTAAGCGCACAGCCACGAGGGATGTTATCGTCACCCTCCGTAATGGCAGAGACAAGGCAGGGGTCCTGTCTGCCCTCTGTGGCAGAACTACCTTCCGCTTCGAAGATATGGCACTCTCGTTTTATACTGACCTATCCAGCAGCACCCTGGCCTGGCGCAGTCGCTCAGGCCACTCACCTCAGTACTCCGAGCCCACAAGATTGACTACCGATGGTGGTCCTCCAGAGTACTAGCAGTCCTAAAGGGAACGAACACACACACTATCCAGAACATCCAGGATGCCCCGACCATGCTGCGGGCCCTGGGTCTGCCCCCAGACTCCCTGGCCCCAGAGGGACCAGCCAACAATGACAGCTCCCCAACCCGCACCTACACTTGGCATCCGGGACAGATCACCCCATTCATCCCCCAAAGCTCCACGCAGGACGCATACGCAGCAGTCACAACATAGGGCCACACAGCTCCTTACACATAAGAGACGTTGCCTCGTCATCAGACTCCTGGTAAGGAGACAACACAAACCCACAGAAGCCACCGGTTAAGACTAAGACCCAGCAGCAGACCACCGTTTACCGAAGCCCAAGCATACATTATGGGCATCTGTGACCCGAGGGCACAGACCAAGGTCCCACACCATCACCGATAACACATACCCCGACCACTGTATGACACGCAAAAGACTTACCCTGTTTACCGAGACTCCCTAATTATCACACGTACCGGACACCGGGACCCCCATCCACAAGCAATAAATGGTTGCTGAGCCCGACAAGCACATGATGTGGCCCTAGTTCACGAGGCCACCCATGCGTACCCCATGTCCTGGACCTCCACCACGGCAAGGTAACCCCTATTCCCTGCTCCGGCTGGGCTGTCTCAGGCCAGGACTTTAGAGACTAATTTTATGTTTACTCCTTTTAAAGTTTGACTTTTAATGTTTGAGTCTATTGCTGTTGACCCCAACTAGGTCTTAAACAAAGCAACTTACCGCCAACAGGCCTTGCCCCTAGCGCAGACCACACGCTGTCTTTCCGACGCTATATCGAACTGGATACCGTAAGCTCAAAAGGCGAAACCAACGACCACCCAGCAAGTAGCGGAAGCCATAGACTGAACATGGATATAAACATGGGAGCCATACGAGGAGAGGGTCTTTGACCCGGGCACAGCAGAGTATAAACGTTCATATTGTAGCATATGCCTGCACCAATCCCATTGCCAGCTAAAATAGCATGTCGTTGCTCATAAAGCATTGCAAAATCGGCTCCCAATTACTCTTTGACAGACACATCTGTCCTGAGCTTACCTGTATTATAAAATATGTATGCTCTCAAACGAGGCCAGATTTTAAAGTTAGATATTGACGCATGTTCTCTATTTAACATCATGCGACTCTCACACACCTGACAATACACTATAGAGGCTACTCTAAACTTTTAACTAGCCTAGCGTGTACCACAAACGTAGAACATTATCTTGCACAACCATCACAGACAGCAGGAGAAGCTCACACTTAATATGCTATGTTTATCACATGTTTATATTTCCTCTCAACAAAACTAAAAATTGTGCTGTCTTTTCATTAGCCACGTTATATGTATTGTTACCACTGTTAACTAGGCATGTGCATGGGGAAAATTCGGGATTTTCGCAATTCGTGACTTCGGCAATTCGGCACTTCAAGACTTCGGCAACATCGGAAATTCGGCAACTTCGGCATCTCGGGACTTCTATTGCAGCCGCTTAGTAGATAACTCCCTAATTCCCACAGTATTAGGGAGTTATCTACCAAAAGGCTGAAAGAACTAAATTGGTCTTTCAGACAAATTTACTAATACTAAGTAAAAATTAGTCAATTTTGCCGCTACTCGCTATACCGCGAGTAGGGGCATGTCTAGTAAAGAGTGAGCAGCCTATGGCTGCTCATTGGTTTAACCCCTTAAGGACCAAACTTCTGGAATAAACAAAGTTTAAAAAACAAAATAGGGTCCCCCTTCCCGAGCCCCCACCCACGACGCGAGTGGGGGCTTTTAAACAAAGGGGGACCTATTGCCCCCCTGGCCTCCACCCCTAAGCGGCAGGTGGGGGCCCTAAATACTAATAAGGGGGGACCTAATGTCCTCCCCCCTGGCCCCCACCCCTGAGCGGTGGGTGGGGGCCCTAAACAAGAGTAAGGGGGGACCTAATGCCCCCACCCCTCAGCGGCAGGTGGGGGCCCTAAATACTAATAGGGGGGGACCTAAGGTCATCCCCCCTGGTCCTCACCCCTGAGTGGCGGGTGGGGGCCCTAAACCCCCCCAGGTGACTAGGGGTCCCCAAACCCCTAGTCACCCCCTCCCCCCCCCCAAAAAAAATTATCCCCCTACCTACTCCCCTCACCCTAAAAATAATGAGGGGGGACCTTTAACTAAGTACTTGTAAAAAAAAAAAAATTGCCATTCAATGTTTTCTTTCTAATAAAATCTTTTTTTCAGCCCCAAAAAAGGCCAAATAAAAAACCATAATAACCGACGCAATTATATATAAAAAAAAAAAAACGAGCGCAAAAAAAATAATCCATCTTCACCCGGTGAGGGCTCCGCGCAGACTGAGCTCTGCAGGGCAGGGGAAGGCTTATAAAACCTTGCCCCGCCCTGCAATTAGGCTCAGAGCACTCTGGTGGGTTTAAGCCATCCAATCAGAGTGCTCTGATGGGTAAATGAAGAGACTGACTGGTAAGTCTCTACATGTACCTGTCACAGCACTCTGATTGGTTGGTTTGAAATCCATCAATCAGAGTGCTGTCATTTTACACAGTGTGGGAAAGTTCTTTGGAATTTTCCCACGCTGTCTAATTTGACTCATAACTCTCTGATTGGTTACTGTCAGGATATTTATATCGGCAGACATTTTGTGCTAAGATAGAAATTAAAAGTGAATATTGCCACAGTCACTCAGAACAGAGTGGACTCTATTTTGGATTTCAGGCAAGACAGACACAAAATTTCTTTCCTTTCTGTAACTAGCCACTAGCCTGAGCTAAGGAATGCATTATATAAATAAGCCAAGTGATAAGCAATGAAGCAGGGGGATGGAATGGTCTGTTTAAATGTTAATTGAATAGAAATAATTTTAAACACAGACACTAGTGACAGAAGACTAAGTAATTAATTTTACTTTCTAAATTTTACAAGGCCCCATTGTAAGTAAGGGGTGAAATTTAAGTTTAGAACTGTCAATTTTAGAAACTACAACAGGAATTGTCGATGCACTATCTGAAGAAATATGGTAGTCATTTTAGATAAGCCAAATGACGTCAAAATCGTCATCAGGAAAAGTTAACTCTTTCCTGGATAGGAAAGTTTAATTAGGAAATTGCGCCCTCTATGTACCAAATATCTAAATTGCGAACTGCAGGTTGACCACACCTTCAGTATCCTATTGGTTCTACCAACTAATGACGTACAGAGAATCGTTCCCTTTAAAAAGTTAGGACAAAGGGAAGAGAGGTTAGTTTTGGGCTTTCAGATTCGGACATTCAGAGAGATCCAGGACAGATATTCAGGACAATCTTGGACACAACTCAAGAAACACTCCTTGACACTTAGAATTTTACTATTACTTTCTAACCAACATCACTTTTCTCTATTACTTACACCCCTCCATACAACCAATCATACTCGCATTAAAGTTCCTGTGACTACCTACTCATCTGATGAGAACATCTACATAACTGGTAATTATGATGGTTTTATTTAATTCATCTAACTTAATTAAAATCTAATAGCATGATATGACTGGATAAATCATGGTCAGATTTCAATATTTAGAAATCTTAGTTAACTAAAGAATACATAGTTATAAACATTCCATTCTGCAGGTGGAATTAAGAATAATTATATATTAATGTGATATTATCACATGTTAGCATACCGCTGTTTTTATCCAGGTGTATTGATTTGCTCTAAAATAAGATGAGATCTTTTTAGGCAAATTAAAATTCGGCTTTTGTAAAAATCTGGTAGATTATTCTTATTGGATGGTTCCAGGAAATGATTAATGAGCTGGTTTGAATGTTATTTTAATTGAAAATTACATGAGAATAGGATATTATATGCCTAGGAGGATCTAGCCAGCATTGAAAGAGTTACTCAGTAGATCTAACTGTTAGCCAAGGTTTTATGGCTTTTCGCTGAAAGTTTTAGCTTTCTGTGTCTGTGAAGTACCCTCATAAATCAGTTGATGCTGTTAGCCATTGTATTGTTTTAATATTGCCATTGTATTGCATACTTATGTTATACTAAACATTCTGATTGTTATCATGCATGCTGCCTAATATAATTATTATTTTATTTGTCACAATAAATTATATCTATTTTTATAACAAATTGTGATTTTATTTGTATGGAATGCATTTCACTTACATGATAACGATCTCTAAGATCTAAGAAAATTGAAATAGTGGGCAATTCTCAACTGTATAATATTATCCCATAAATATCCCCACATTACTTAATCCACCAATCAGAGTTATGAGTCAAATTACACAGTGTGGGAAAATTCCAAAGAACTCCCTGCAATTAGGCTCAGAGCACTCTGATTGGTGGATTTCAAACCAACCAATCAGAGTGCTGTGACAGGTAAATGTAGAGACTTACCTGTCAGTCTCTTCATTTACCTGTCAGAGCATGTTCCCCATAGAGATGCATTGATGCAATGTATCTCTAGGAGGAGATGCTGATTGGCGCAGCACAGCCTTTTTCTGCACATGTGCAATATAACTGAGATCATAAAGATTGATGACATCAGCCATGGAGGAAGAACCAGTCATAGTGGCGGGACCAGCCATGGCGAAACCGGCACAGCGTGGGAAAAAAGGTGAGTGAAAACACCTTTCCCATGTGATAGGAGAGGGCAGGTACCTAAACAGACACAGAGACACACACAAAAACAGAGTTTCTCATAAACTCACAAATTAACATTTTAATTTTCAAAAAATGCAGGAATGCCGTTCCCACCCTTTCCTGCAGGACTCGAGCCCTGGATACCCTTAATTTTGAAATGCTGTTAAACAATAAAAAAAATGTCAGGTCTTTCAGATTGATAACTGGTCGAAAGTCTCACGGCTGTTTTTAAAGTTGGGTTAAGTACATGCCTAAGCAACAAAATGGAGGATATTTACCAAAATGTACTAAAAGTGACGGTTAAATCCTGTCATTATTTTAATCATATTTATTAAAGTGATAGTTTTCATATAACAAAATTCCACAAATTTTCACAGAAATTCCCAGTTCACAAAAGCTCAATTTTCTTTAAAAAAATGGAAAGTTCATAATTATTTTGCATTACCCCCAAAATTTGGTGTATATTCACATATGACAGGGAGAAGAAGAAAAAAACTTTTAATAAATTGCACCAAAAATGAGTTGAAAGTGTTAAAAGAATCGGCGACACATTCATAAACCTCCCCCATTGTTTCCAGCTGTGATAAAACCAGCATTACCAACTGGTAATGCTGGGTTTATCACCATCAGCCAACCAATTTGTGTGAGAGCACAATTAGGAATTATTTTCCAAAAATTCCACTGCAGATTTCCCATCGCTGGATAAGATTACGTTTTATAGAAGAAAAGGGGGCAATTACTGTGTACATTTTCTCCAATTGCATCTTGAAACCAAATGCCACTTTGTGTTTCAGACCTTCTAAGTGTTATGCTATATATCACTGGTTTTAGAACTACATATGAATTAATCTGACCTATAAGAATAAGTAAGGGTGTCAATAAAATCTAAATTGAGTTTGAGAACACTTGTCTGATAGCACTTGGATTTGGCTCCATCTATTGGCAACAGAAGGTATTGCTACCTCATTACTGTATGGATTTACTATAACCCAACATAGAGTTTCATATTTTGAAAACCTTGCATTTTTTGAGAGTCCGATGTTGTAATTGTTACTGGTTTTTATTTTGGATAATTTTCCCACCACTTTTGCATCATATACATACAATACTGTAATACATAATTATATGGGTTACCTTATGGCAGGCAGGCAGTGGGTGGCAATCTATGAAATAGTCTGAGGTACTCAGTAATTTCATTTTGCTTGCCATAGTTGACTTTCAGTATGTGATTATTATTAGCCTCAAAGGCTATATTGCCTCTAGACCACCTCATCTCGATGATCCTCACTAAGCATTGCTATATGAAACTAGCTTGTTTCCAAATGCTGTGCTCCTGTCAGGCATGGCCCCAGGCTGAGGAAAGCATGAAGGCAAAACACGTGTTACATGGTAATCATCCACGTGTACAGAACGTGAAGACTTTGTAACAGCCGCATCTTTCCAAATCTCCCTTCATGTTAATGCTGTTCTGAGTGTTCTCCATTCAAGCTCTTTACACTCTAATTTTACATTAAATTAAGAACTCAGATTTAGGAATCTTATTAAGAATTGAAAGTTGTTTCTAAAGTTTGCTTAAAATGGTAAAACTCAATAAATGTTCAATAAAACACCGCTCAAATTGTAGAACAGAAAAAGTACACTGCTCTTCAGACATATACACATACACACCGAAGTCTTTCATGTGAAGCATTGGTGGTTCAGTGGTAGAATTCTCGCCTGCCACGCGGGAGGCCCGGGTTCGATTCCCGGCCAATGCAACAAATTTTTTTTATTTATTTATTAAAATAATACATATAAAGAATTGTATATAGCTACATTATTATAGGTGTTACTATTTTCCTGTCAGTAACTTGATGTTATAAATGTATAAATGAAAGCGCTCTGGTTGACCCCATATATATGCTGTGGCGGAACACCGCCACTAAGTGCCATGGGGAGGGGGTGACACAGTGACAGAGGGAGGGGGTGACACAGTGACAGAGGGAGGGGGTGACACAGTGACAGAGGGAGGGGGTGACACAGTGACAGAGGGAGGGGGTGACACAGTGACAGAGGGAGGGGGTGAATAGTGACAGAGGGAGGGGGTGAATAGTGATAGAGGGAGGGGGTGACAGTGACAGAGGGAGGGGGTGAATAGTGACAGAGGGAGGGGGTGACACAGTGACAGAGGGAGGGGGTGACACAGTGACAGAGGGAGGAGTGAATAGTGACAGAGGGAGGGGGTGACACAGTGACAGAGAGAGGGGTGAATAGTGACAGAGGGAGGGTGTGACACAGTGACAGAGGGAGGGTGTGACACAGTGACAGAGGGAGGGTGTGAATAGTGACAGAGGGAGGGTGTGAATAGTGACAGAGGGAGGGTGTGACACAGTGATAGAGGGAGGGGGTGACATAGTGACAGAGGGAGGGGGTGAATAGTGAGTGTATCCCTGTGTACTGTTTGGTATCTCCTGAGGTGGGAGATGGCCAACTGTAACCCAGCCCCCTCCTGCCTGGGACTAAGGGAAGTGTATTATGTGGAATGGAGACCCCCTGCGGGGGTCTGTGCATAAAAGGAGCCTGTGTTCAATAAAGAGTGTGACAGCCTGGTGAGAGGCCAGTGCTTAAACCTCCAAAACTGTGTGTCGTCCTGTTATTGGAGGGAAAGAAGATTTAACCCCTGTGTCTGCTGTTCCAGCTTGCAGAGGATGAAAATAGGGGAAAAGTCCTGGTAATGACTAAGAGCTTCCAGTGCTGAGTGTCGTCTCTGCCTGGGAACAAGATACTGGGAAGTCGTCCTGCTACATATGCAAATCATCATAGTAACTGCATTGCTTGTCACATAAGAGGAATTCACCATTATTTATTCATTTGTATTTGAAAATGAAAGCCACTGATCATTTGATTGTTTTTAAAGAAACATTACAAGCACCAAAACCACTACAGCTTGCCTTAGAAGTTATGGTGCCCGGAGTGCCTTGGGCCCTCTAATTATAAGGAGTCAAACCATTTTTGATGTCTTCCTGCACCTCGTCTCCACTACCGTCTCCCCATAGCTGGAAATTCCTCCAGCAGATGCTTTTGTTATATTCAAAAACAATTTGAACTTATGATGGGAGGAGTGATGGGGAACTCCTGGCACCATAACAGCATGCATGATCTTATATTTGCCATAAAGCAAGCAGGACAGTGCGCCACTGATTGCCTGCGAGATTCAACATATGATATTTTAATATGCGTAGTATAACAGGTGCACCTACCTCCTTCCTATGTTTGTAATGCGGAGCTGCATCGGAACTCTGTTAATAGGCTTTTTTCTAGGCTAGGGAAGTACAAGGCGTACCCTTAGTTCCTCTTCCTGCCTGCATGGCCTGGGTTTTGGGCTCAACATGCACTGGTTTTGCATGTTACCTGGTGCAAAGGTTTTACCTTGCTTTTGTGGAATGGAGGAGCAGATGCACTGAGCCCTATTAATAATCCTTATCAAAGACTAAGCAAAAATCCATTTATTGTCTTCATAGGGAACTGTGCATCCTGTTGTTAACTCCTCAGGTGAACATGCTGATGAATTATATTCATCATACCCTGGATTACAGTTTTGCATTTGCTCTCCCTATGTATGTGTCTATCTAGCTATCTACTAAAAGGCTGAAAGACCTAAATTTGTCTTTCAGCCAAATTTACTAATACTAAGTAAAGATTACTTAGTATTAGTAAATTATGCCCCTACTCGCTATACCGCTAGTAGGGGCATGTCTATTAAAGAGTGAGCAGCCTATGGCTGCTCACTGTAAAAAAAAAAAAAACAATAAATATAAAAATATTGCCCCCCGGCCCCCACCCCTGAGCGGCGGGTGGGGGCCCTAATGTAAAATAATGTGGGGGACACCTATTTTCCTCCCCCACCTTGCCTCCTGTTGCGAGCCCGGCATGCATTACGTACCACTGAGCATTGTCATGGCAACTTGCAGCAACGCTTTACAGCCGCGGCTCACGAGAGTACCAGAGTGGGAGTTTAGTGAGTGCTGGGCCCTGCTTGGAAGCCAGCAGGGCCCGCAGGGCATATATATATATATATATTCTTCCAAATAGGTAGCTGCACTCACGGATTTTAAAAGTCCAAAATTTATTAGTAAATGTTAAAAAGACGATCAACGTTTCAGTCCTACATAGAGGACTTTCATCAGGATCAAATACAAAACATGTAGAACTGAAACGTTGATCGTCTTTTTAACATTTACTAATACATTTTGGACTTTTAAAATCCGTGAGTGCAGCTACCTATTTGGAAGAATGCATAATACAGCCTTTGTTTGCTAGCACCCGGTCACAATGGGACATTAAAGCGTGAGTGCAAGAGCATTTTTGTATTTTATTTTATTTATATATATATATATATATATATATATATATATATATATATATATATATATATATAATCTATCATTTGTGGTCGGTTAATTAGTGACTGTGAAATACCATATGATTGGTTAAAGTCGGGGAGGTGTGCCGGAACCGGCGTAAGGGGTAGGCCTGTAAAAAAGAGGGCCCCCCCGAAATAATTGTGTGAATGAGTGGGTGTGGTGGGTGGGGTGAACAGCGTACGTCACAGCAAAGGTAAGGAGAGGGGAGTAGCGTTTTATAGGAACGCTAACTCCTCCCACAAATACAGGCCTACGGCCTTAAACATATATATATATATATATATATATATATATATCAGTACTCGCTATATATATGCACATTAAAGGGCAGGGGAGAAGTACCAGTGCAGAGGTGAGGAGCTCGGGCCCCCCAGGTCCGCCAGGTCTAAGACAACCGTCATTGTTATCACCCCCTGATGGCGGCCCTGTGTGTGTCTGTAGTATTATATGGGGGATATTTAAGCATTCTGTCGGTGATTGCTAAATTAAGTAACTTTTTTTATTTAAGTACACATGTGAGCAGCATTGCTGCTCAGATTTGTGGTGACATTTTGCACTATTTTGATTATATTTATTAAAGTGTTCTGTAAGTGATCTGAAAGGTGACTTTTATTCACAAAAATTTCCACCCGTTTTTATTGAAATTTCCATTTTAGAAGACCAGAAGGCTGCCAAATTGTGTGGCTGGAAAAAAAGAAAACAGACCACTTTTTTGTTGAAAGATTGCTTAATGTGTATATATATATATATATATTAAGTTGTGCCTGTAGTTGTGGGAGGGGCTTGGTTCCCTTCTGAATGGACGCCAGTCCCCTCCTCACTAACGTTTCAGGTCAATGTCTTCCGGTCAGTGCAAATCGCCATTTACCTACCTTCACCTCGTGGGAACGTTTACCTGGTCCTTTAGCCCCTGGTTGTCTGCTTTGCTCTCTTCCAAATGCTCCAGAGCCTTGTCAAGACACCCGTACCTGCTCCAGTCTCTTCGTTGACTGAATCGTCAAAACCGTGAGTCAAGCTGCTGTCGCGCCTCAGTGGAGGGCGCTCAACGTCATCCTGGGTCGGCTCAATGCTTTTCTTTCAATTAATATATATCTGTTCGTTCTTATTGTATTTTGCGGCTATACGAATGACTAGGCTACTTTACTATCTTTCTGCGAATTCCAGCATATTCATATCTCACATAGATTTTAGCGGGCATTTGGGAGCATGCGCATGAACGCACTTCTTCGGCTCTATACGCATGAACACTAATATTTTATATTTGCTCTTACGATTGTTTCATGTAGTTTGATTAATCATGGAACGTTTGGTTATATGTGAAACCTTGCCCAACATGAGGGCCGTCCCAGCCTATTCATATCTCACATAGGTTTTAGCGGGCATTTGGGAGCATGCCCATGAACGCACTTGTTCGGCTCTATACGCATGAACACTAATATTTTATAGTTGCTCTTACGATTGTTTTGTGTAGTTTGATTAATCATGGGACGTTTGGTTATATGTGAAACCTTGCCCAACACGAGGGCCGTTTGTGTATTTATAACCGAACGCCTTATTATATCAGTAGGCATTTTAAACATCTTATCCGAAATCATACGAAATGTTTTAAATTCTTTGTTCGGTTAATACTGAATGTTTAAATGTTGACCTCTTGTGGTCAGTTTGGATATTGCATGTGTCTATATTTTAAGTTTGTCTGATGTGATGTTGAAAATAGTATTTTAAATATAGGTAATGCAAGCGCATTGCTTGTTCATCGTTTTGTCATGCTTTATCTAGCAGATGCTGACGGTGCACTTGTTCTCTTTTCGGTTACTTAATTGTGTTATCTCAGGCTATTTCCAGATCTCATTGATCTAGAGACCATAGGGGAAGTTAATTTACCTGCTTAAAACATAGGTTATATTAAGACCATTGATCCTCCGGTCATTACTTTTTTCTCTGTATATGTAGGTTACAGATCAAGGATTCCTGGTTAGAATTCAAAAATCCACCAGCAATTAGGTGGTGTTAATACGTGGAGAATATTATAGCCATATCATAATGATTAGATTCTGAATTACATGCATTAAATATTTCAGGTCCAGAAAGCGCTCAGCATTTGAGCACTGTGCATATAGGTTAGTGGTTACAGTTATTCCGGACCACATATAGCCCTCATTAGCAATCCCAGTCCTAACATATTTTATTTTCTACATTATTAGGTATTAGGCCAACTAAGTCAACATCCCGGTCCAATTTTAGTGCTGGTCCAACTTTAATCAAGTGATAAATTGGTAGGTATTGCAATGTTATTGCTATTCCAAATAACCATACGATGTGGGTACTACAACACAACCGTTACTCTCATATTTAACTGTGGAGGGCTGCGTCACCAGAGACTTACTCTGTTACTATATATTTTATCAGGCATGTCAATCTCAATCCGATCATACCTCCCTACTCCTAAACATATTACAAATTAGATTGATTCATACTGGCTTATAGAGTCTAGGAGTCCACTAGTAAATAATTGTTTCTAGGCCTTTTATGCCTTAGTATAGTGGTCCCACGAGGCTAACACACATCCTCAAACTCTGAGGTATCTTCGCCCCTTGGACCAACTCATAGTTAGTCGCCTCGCTTGGTTGCAAAAAGAGGGCCTCACCTGTCACTCCCATTCTGTCCTATGCTTTACAAGTCACCGAGAGGCCGATACTCTGCCACAACGTTCAGTGGCCACGAAATCCCCTCACGCCAACTCTTAGAGAGAGCCTCTCAAGCCACTTGGCAATTAGCATGGCCTCACCTGTCACCAAATCTAGGTAAATGTTTCGCCACTTGGCATTAGCAAGCCAGCCAGTATTGGGAACGTACAACTCATAACCTCCTATTCTTTAAATTTTAGTATGTCGCAACTGCCAGATGGCGGGGAGGAATTATCTATCCTTAGCACTCCAGCTAGATCTGTCACTCCATCACGAGGAGGCGACAACGCAAGTCCATCATTTCTCAGATCTTGGACCATTCCAAGAATCACAGCGGAGTTACGCAGAAGGAACATTCCTTACCCTGCTACCGCCAGGAAAGTGGAACTATACAGACTGCTTATCACACATACCGATAACACCGGTGCTGGAGAGGGATCCAGTAGTGGCCAGTCATCCCATATACAAGCAGTATTGTCATCAGTTCTGTCCTCATTGAGACGGATCAATGACAGGATGGACAGGTTGGAGTCAGGAAGCCAACCAAGTTCACCGTCGGCTCTAGTTACTCCTGATTCCGCAAATCTCTCCAGCACTCAATCTGGTAATAACCTAAGTTTCCCTAAGAAACCGAATATTATCAACCCAGCACATATGGTGCCAGCAAACATTTAAAAGTAAATCTTGGAGGGCAAAGATGTTCATTTGGTCTCGCTCCTGATTGCCTCCCAAGATATCCTAGAGAATAAGACATATGCATATGGAGATGTGTCTGTGGTACTGAAAGCCAGAGATCGTAGGCTGAATTGTAAACTGTCTATACCAGAGTTTGTTCTTGCATTTGGGATATAAAGAGATGTGGTCTGTTCGGTATAACCCTAATTGTAGGGAATAATTCGATCTATACCTACACAAGCTGGTGGACTTGGGGCACAAGTACGATTACCAACGTTCCTTTTCCACAAAGGCGTCTGCAGCACTTGCTCAGTTCAACTACCAGGCAGACTGGATCCAGCTGGATACAGAACTGTTCTACGGGCACTCTGCGGGTCTCAAGACACCAGCATGTACTATTTGCACCTCCATTTCCCATACTGCTAATCTATGCCCAAATACTCCGGAGGTGAGTGCTGTTTTCCCCAACCCAACAACCACAGCAAAACCAGACTGGGTACTAAAAGATAAATTGGGACGGAATATTGTGTTCTTGGGGAAATACCACATTTTTTATCATTTCAACGCAGGCACTTGCGGTTTCAGTGCCTGCAGACTATTGCACGTGTGCTCTCAATGCTTCAGGGCACATGCAAAAACAATGTGCCCCCATAAAATGTACCCTAAGCCTTATCTTTCGTCTATTAATGTACCACTCTTACAAGAATTATTATGCAACCACCCCTCGCCCCATCTGGTAGAATTCCTGGTGTCGGGGTTCAAGGAAAGGTTTCACACAGGCATCATTTATACGCCTTCGGGGATAGTCGAATGTAATAACTTGCAGGCAGCACTAGCCAATACAGACATGGTAGATGAGCTCTCCCCATTTTTCCATATGGAGAACTAATCACATAGGTGTGTTCACGTGAAAAATGTCAAATAAGCAAAGGTTCTTAATCAACTGCTCTGCTCCCCACTCTACAAAAACATCTAGTCTGAAATCACTCATTCCATCAGAATAATTATTTCTCCAATATGCTATTGACTATGCCATAGACGCCATCTAGTCAGCAGGAATCGGAGCTTGGCTCAGTAAGACCAACATAGTGAATGCCTGAAAGCTTCTCCTTATTCATCTTTCACTATGGCATCTACATGGTGTTAAGTGGCAAAGGTCATACTACTTCTTCACACGTCTCACTTTCGGTTCAAAGAGTAGCCCAAGGATTGTTTATATATGTTTGATATACGTTGTGTTGGCTGCTACTTAACATCTGTAGATGCCCCACGGTTATTCATTACCTGGATGACTTCCTTACAATAGAAAGTAACCTGCTGCCACCCAGTAGCCTCAAAACAGGTTGAACACTTAGGTGTTCCAGTTTCACAAAGTAAGACAGAGGGACCCGATACAGTATTACATTTCTTGCGGGTAATTTTAGACTCAGTACACATGCAAGACAGCCTTCCTATAGGAAAGGTAAAACGCATATTATTTATTGATCAGCATCTCAAGGAAGGGTCTTACAATAGGAAAGAACTGCAACCACTGTTGGGTTCCCTCAATTTTGCTATGAAAATCATTCCGCAAGGTCAGGCATTTATATCCAAGTTACTTAGGCCCATTGCTTAAAAAAGGGGAAAAAAAATTCTACTCTTCACATGTGTATGTAGGGAAATAAAACGTGTGTGGACTGGCTGACAATGAAATTAGTTAATGTAAAGCTGTCTTTGCACACTACGCATATGCTCTTGCTGCTTCAGTCTCTCTAACTCTGTGGCATGTTCCCTTTTTTCTTCACTCACTACATACACCTTTTATCTGTCTATATTATATAATTATATTTACTATGGACACTTTTTCCCATTCATTCCATACTTTTCTTAATATAATATTATTTTCTGAATATGTACGGTTAATCAATTCATGTTGTTTACTATCTAGAATGGAATATAAAACGTCTTTAATGTCTGGCAAGTCACTAGTTTTCCAATTTCTGGTTATTGTGGTAGTTGCAGCAATTAGAATATGACTTAGTATTATTTTTTGGTTTTTGGTAGGTGAGTTGGAAGTTTTTTAAAGAGACAAATATCAGTGGTCATTTGGGGAATTAAATCAGTAATTATATGTATTAATTTGTGAATTGATTTCCAATATGAGTCCACCTTGGGACATGTCCACAGTATGTGACACAATGAGCCCACTTGTCCACACCCCCTCCAACATTTGTCTGCATTAGATAATTTAAATTTATGTAGTCTAGAGGTGGTAAGATACCAATGATGAATTACAGTGCCTTGCAAAAGTATTCACCCCCTTGACTTTTTGACTATTTTGTTACATTACAGCCTTTATTAATCTGAATTTTATGTGATGGATCAGAACACAATAGTCTAAGTTGGTGAAGTGAAATGAGAAAAATATATACATAAAACTATTTTTTAGAAATAGAAAACAGAAAATTGGCATGTGCGTATGTATTCACCCCCCTTTGTTATGAAGCCCATAAAAAGCTCTGGTGCAACCAATTACCTTCAGAAGTCACATAAATAGTGAAATGATGTCCACCTGTGTGCAATTTAAGTGTCACATGATCTGTCATTACATATACACACCTTTTTTGAAAGGCCCCAGAGGCTGCAACACCTAAGCAAGAGGCACCACTAACCAAACACTGCCATGAAGACCCAGGAACTCTCCAGACAAGTAAGGAACAATGTTGTTGAGAAGTACAAGTCAGGGTTAGGTTATAAAAAAAAATATCCACATCTTTGATGATCCCCAGGAGCACAATCAAATATATCATAACCAAATGGAAAGAACATGGCACAACCGCAAACATGCCAAGAGACGGCCGCCCACCAAAACTCACGGACCGGGCAAGGAGGGCATTAATCAGAGAGGCAGCACAGAGACCCATGGTAACCCTGGAGGAGCTGCAGAGTTCCACAGCAGAGACTGAAGTATCTGTACATAGGACGACAATAAGCCGTACGCTCCATAGAGTTGGGCTTTGTGGCAGAGTGTCCAGAAGAAAGCCATTACTTTTAGCAAAAAACAAAATGGCACGTTTTGAGTTTGCGAAAAGGCATGTGGGAGACTCCCAAAATGTATTTTTCAGCAGCCGGGACTGGGAAACTGGTCAGAGTTGAGGGAAAGATGGATGGTGCTAAATACAGGGATATTCTTGAGCAAAACCTGTACCACTCTGTGCTTGATTTGAGGCTAGGACGGAGGTTCACTTCCAGCAGGACAATGACCCCAAACACTCTGCTAAAGCAACACTTGAGTGGTTTAAGGGGAAACATGTAAATGTCTTGGAATGGCCTAGTCAATGCCCAGACCTCAATCCAATGGAAAATCTGTGGTCAGACTTAAAGATTGCTGTTCACAAGCGCAAACCATCCAACTTGAAGGAGCTGGAACAGTTTTGCAAGGAGGAATGGGCAAAAATCCCAGTGGTAAAATGTGGCAAGCTCATAGAGACTTATCCAAAGCAACTTGGAGCTGTGATTGCCGCAAAAGGTGACTCTACAAAGTATTGACTTTAGGGGGCTAAATAGTTATGCACATTTACTTTTTCTGTTATTTTGTCCTATTTGTTGTTTACATCACAATAATATATATATATATATATATATATATATATATATATATATATCATGTAGTGGTAGGCATGTAAAGTTGTAGGCATGTGCTGTAAATTAAATGATGCAAATCCTTAAACAATCCATGTTAATTTCAGGTTGTGAGGTAACAAAACACAAAAAATGCCAATGGGGTGAATACTTTGCAAGGCACTGTACTTTGTAGTGGGACTCTACACACTGTGTAATGCCCCTCAGTGCCACCGCACATTGAAACCAATCTGTAATATCCAGTTCTTTTTTTAAATCTCTTTCCCAAGCAATCATCAAATCAAATTTTTTTTTTTTTAATAAATGCGAATAACAAATTGAAATTGTTTCCTTTTTTTTGTTAGCTTGGAATACCAGGGTCTTATTAACCACCAAGGGATTTTTATTTATTTAATTTTTATTTATTATACTTTTTTTTATATGGTGGCTGGCTAGCAAGCACTGGTCAGCCACCATAAAATGAACCCTTGCGCCGTGGCAAAAAGCAAAGAAATTAATATATACGAACATGCATGTTGCCAGATGCATTTGGATTATCCTCGACCGACATGTGGTGTTTGATAAATCTCAAATTCCTGTGCTGTAAATTGGTTCAGACATGGATATCAGGGATTTTCTGGACACTTTCAATTACTTTACATAATCGGTCAGACTGCTAGAATCCTGACCACATTTGGTTTTAGTAAGTCTGCGAATTGCCAGTGTGGATGGAATTTGTTCATTTTCATTGAATATTGTCCATTGGGACAAAATTAGGTGTTTTTCATAAATAACCTTGATTGATGATTGATGATTTTGTAGTCCGAATGGCCCCATATGCAGCCGGATTTGGCCATTCGGACTATAATGAATAACCCTGTTATATTTATTTCTTTAGAAATGTATTATCTTACTCTTGCCACAAGGTGGTACTATGTACTCATTTTGTAAAGTGAAAAAAAAATCAGATTTACAAATGCAGTTTTCTTATATCACATATAAATATTTTTTTCTAAGCATATAGTAATAAAAACCATAGCATTTTAACCCCTTTATGACAGAAAATACGTCTGAAAATATCATTATATTATCAGATTTGTCTAAACCATTGCCATGAGAGGTTTATGAAGTTGCAGTACATATAAATCAAAAACCTACATTATAGTTTTTGATGGCACACTTCTAAATTGAGTGAGCTGCCATCTTAAAAATTAAAACATTAAACATTAAATTGAAACATTGAAACATTAAAGTGCCTCTATCACCATCTGGGGTCTTGGCATGATTTGCAAAGACCCCCGACAGTGACATTGCCGCTGGGGGGTCTGACAGCCATAGGGGACATGGAATGGTGAAATTTGCTTAACTGAACATGTCTTTGCAGGCGCCACCATGATCCTCCGTCCAATTCAGCTGCCTGGAGCGAACACATACATCTAGATCCAAGCTGCCTATTGATAGTGTCATGACATTAATAGACGCAATGGACAAAAGACTAGACTCAAATCTTAATATTGCTTCATTCAGCACTAGCTCTGATGTCTATTTCAAGGGCTATGGAAGCTTGGGCCAGAAAAATGGAAGATGACATCCTTAGTGGAATATGAAGAGAACAAGCAAAATAATTCTGTATAGCATTTGATTTCATTTCAGAAGCCTCTTTGAATCTTACTAAAATATTTCAAGAAGAATAAAAAAATTTAAAGATGTGCTTTATGGCCCTATTCATGGGAAGCAGACTATGCATCAAAGTCATGTCTTTGTTCTCTACCCTTTCAAAGAGATTTGCTTTTTGGTAAATCTCTGGATGAGACTATACAAAAAGCAGCAGAGGGGAAAAAAGGCAGAAAGTCAAGGTGCCCACGACAATCTTGGAGAGACAGAAGAAGAAAATAACGTTCCTTTTGCGATAGCCGATCATATAGACCAGGCCGAGAATACAACAGAACCTTAAGCTGGAGATATGGCCAAGCCTCTCAAAACAAACCCAATAAGAACATAGAAACAGGGAATTCTCAAGAAACATTCTGAAGGTGTACAGGCTCAGTCAGTCTAAGTTTAGATCTAAAATGGATAAGCTAGTATCTGAAGGTAAAGGCATTCAAAATTGCATCAATCCAGTCTATCCCCAGAGGAGATTGGATCTCATCCATAGACCTTCAAAGTGCATATTATCACATATCAATTCACTTTGCGGATCAAAATCCTAAAATTTTGTGTGATGGGAGAGCACTATCAATTCAGAGGAATACCATTCGGTCTCAGCCTTGCCCCAACAACTATCTCCAAGATGATGAGTATTCTAATAGAACTACTAAGATCAGAAAGAATAGAATTGTTTCATTACTTAGGCAACATACTTATTGGGGCAGAATCAAAGAAACAAGCAGTGAGTCAGACCAAGATGACCCTGAAAACGTTACAAGCATTTGGTTGGATAGTAAACTTCCAAAAGAGCCAACTTATTCCAGCAAGGAAAGTTAAAGTATATTCCTAGGAGCAGACATAAACAAGAAAAGATCTCTCTTTCAGAAGAAAGAAAATATAGAATCATGAAGAAAACTCGAGAATTGTGCTAAAATAAAATTACTACCGCATCCTGGTTTACAGGTCTGCTAGGTTCCCTGTCATCGACAATTGGACCAGTGAGATAGGCGTTTGAATCTGAAAAAAAACAAAAGTCTTCCTTAACAATTTTCACTAGGGAAAAAAAAACATGGATCCAGAAGATTTATATTTCATGAGATTTGATTAATTTGATGTGGTGGGTCAAAAGAAGAAACGCCTCCGGAAAAGATTTTTTAACTAGATGATCCAGAATGTGTACAGATAACGGATGCAAGCAAATAGGGATGGGGGATTCACGTTGGGAAACAATTTGTACAAGGTGTTTGCTCAGGGAAAAAAAGCAGTTTTCCATCAAATGCACTGGAACTGATTGCAGTTTTCAGAGCTCTCCTTCATTTCAAGAACCTATTACTCAAACGCTGAGAATTGATTCAGATGGACAACAAGGCAGTGGCATCTTACTTAACAGGCATGGAGGAACGAAAAATCATCTGCTATTACAGAAAATTAAACCACTCATGACATGGGCACAGAAGAATTTAAAAGAATAAAAGCAGTATATATTCCAGGGAAACAGAATTTGATTGGAGATTATCTAAATCGACACAAAGAGCACCCATGCGAATGGAGATTGAATCCAAAAATATTTCTGAAATTAACTCACAAATGGGGTTATCCAGAAATACATCTGATGGCTACAAAGGCTACAAACAAGTTACAAAAAATGTTTTAAGGAAAGCTAAAGCGACTGCTTAGGTGTGGAATGATGTAACACAACCATGGAAATCCAGCCTAGGATACATTTTTCCTCCGATCCCCATGATTTCTCGAGTTTTGAAGAAAATGTGAAAAGATCGAAGGCCCTGTTTTCCACTATTGTGGAGTATGATGATGGAAATTACCACAAATGAAGGACCTGATCTCACAAGGACCAATAATTCCGATCAAAGTGATGGAAATTAATGGTATGGAAATTGAAAAGCAAACACTAAGACAATCTGGATTATCTGAAGCAGTGACTGATGACTAAAATCAAGAAAATCTTCTACGTCAACTACATATCTCAGAATATGTGCGGATTTCAAAGACTGGTGACAAAGACTTGCCCCAAACCACTATCAGATTTCTCCAAACTGGCATGGACAAAGGGCTCAGTCTGAGTTCCGTGAGGTTACCAATATCAGCACTTTCTCCATTAACTCAATCCATATGGGCTTTGGACACAGTAGTTAACAGTGATGCATATTAGACCGCCTATTAAAACTTTTGCCCCGAAATGGGATCTAACATTGGTCTTACTCTCTTAATGGGGTCCTCCTTCAGACCCCATTCTTACTTGGAAAATGTTGCTTCTTATTTTGATCACTTCGACCAGACGATTTTGTGAAATTCAGGCACTGTCTTCTTTTACCTTTCACACTACTTCTTCCTGACAAGGTTATTATGGGACCAGTCCAGGATTCCTGCCAAAACTGTTATCTTTGTTCCATCTAAATGAGTATATAATCCTTCCTTCATTTTTTCCTAATCTTCGTTCCTCAGAAAACGAGGAATTTCATAAATTGGATGTCATGTGCTGTCTTTCTGCTTACTTGGAGAGAACAAAAACATTCAGGAAACCAAAGTGACTGTTTGTTTTACCAGTAGGGAAAAAGCGAGATATGGAGGCCCCCTTAAACACTTTCAGAAAATGGACTTGTGAAGTAATCTCTAAAGCCTATACTATATAGGGTCATCCAATCCCAAAGAGAATTAAAGTGTATTTCACTAGAGCTGTAGGAACGCCTTGGGCATCAATGGCAAATGTTTCCATAGACAACATCTGTAAAGCAGCTACATGGGCATCCAAAAATATGTTGGTCAAACACTATAAATTTGATGTCTCCCGAAACTCAGAATGCTTTGGCAAGGGTGTACTTTAAGCAGCCATGTCCTCTATTCATAAATAAATATTTTTCTACTTTTGCAGTATCACAGTGTCTGAGATTGTTTCCCACTCGTTCCTTTTATATTCAGTATTACCCAATTGTGATGCTGCCATGGTTAGCCAGGAAAAATAAAAAATTTCTGTCATACATATATTATTTTCTTTTCCTGGCTATTTCCCATGGCAGCATCAGGATCCACCCTTTTAAATTGTGTATATTCTTCAGTGAAGCTTTGTAATGAGACCAAGGAGCACAGGAAGAGATGGTCCTTATATAGCTTAAATTTAAATGAATGTATTCTTACAGCTAATGGGAGGAGCTAACTCAGTAGTGATGCTGCCATGGAAAATAGTCAGAAAAAAAATCATGGTAAAAATGAAAGAAAATTTTCCTTTTTATAAAATACTAATTTTTACTATGGGGTAACAGAGCCTCTTTAACTATGTGCTCTGGTACTTGTTTTCCTTTGTTCATAATGTGAATAAAATTTTAATTAATTAAAAAAGGTACAGTAATCCTTTACTTGGCATTCGATTTACATTAAAATAGGATATTTGTTGAAATTCAATATATTGTTTTACAGTAGACTGAACAGAACATGGCTTTGATTTCAAATAGATTATTTATGTATTAATGCATGTATTTCGTTCTTTCCTTTGATCCTGTCTCTCCCTGCAGTCTTTCTCTAAAATCCAGAGCTTGCTGCAGAAATATAGTGTAGCAGTCAAATCCCATTATTTTACCTTTATGTCTCAGTGTACCATTTTATTTAAAACTATGCTTAATATAGTTTTTTTTTTTTTTTTTTTTTAATGTCGCCTACTATGTCCCACAAGCTGCATCTATTTTGACAGATGTCTCTCTATTTGACTTAATGCATTCCATATGCCATACTGTAATTCATCCAGATCTCCAATGTATGGAATTTTTCACATTTGACACCATGAGCCATATTTTATCTAAAATTTATCTAACATTTCTCTGCATTTGCTGTAATTTGTTATACACTCATTAACAGACACACACACACATACATACTCATGAAATGATAGGATCGCATATACACACGTGCATATAGAAACACATACATACAGACACACTCATGCAAACAGGCCCTCATTCAGAGACAGGGGAGCACAAACATAAAGTAGAATGCACATATTGACACACTCATGCAAATACAGACCGATACAACTACTAATGAATATACAAATTCATAAAGAAGATGGATACACACAGGAACATACAGACACACATGCATACTGAAAGATAAAAAAATTTGACCTTGAGATTCCTCATCTACAGATATTTTTTTAATTTAACATGAGGCCTACTGAAGGACCATTGGCTATAAATGAAACACATGTTCCAATGCCTATCCATTACTATGCTTCAGATAGGTTATAATTGCTGTAAATACAAGTGCCTAACATTCACTACTGTGAACCCACAACGTAAAGGACAGGTTCCATCAAATTTTCACTTCTCATTTTTTAACCATTATTACACTTAATGAAACATAATGCTTTATTTTTAAATTATGTATATTGATTTTTGGGGGTCAGAATCCACACAGTTATCTCACCAACTGCTGCTCATCCTGTCCTATAGTGTTTTATACACCTCTAGACTATAAGCTAGTTTGAGCAGGGTCCTCTTCAACCTTTTGTTTTTGTAATTGTCTCATTTATTGTTAAATATCCCACTCTTGTAATATTGTAAAGCACTACGGAATTTGTTGGCGCTATATAAATGCCAATAATAATTTGCCTACTGCTGAGATTGTTCTGTGTGCTCTGTGTATAAGGAAGGAATCCAGGCGGCAGAGGGGCTGGAGCCAATTTCAGGGTGAAACCATTACAAAATAGTTTAAACCCTGAAGGTAAGATGGTGCCTGGATACCCCTGTCCCCATAACAGCATAAATAAGCTCAAGTTGTTATGGGAGTGCGAGTGTTTATTTAATATTAGCTAGAATTTTTGTTTTGTTTTACAAGTAGCTACTGCTGTATGAAGGCTCTTCTTTTGTATGTTTTTGTCTTTTATTTGCTGTTTTATATCCCTATTGTACAACTGTAACTGCAAAACCATTATAATTTTTAGAATTGCTTTTACTAATGTTTTTAGTACATATTGTTAGCCACTAGATGTCCCCCTAGCACATAATACAAGAGCAACACATGTGAACATGTTTGGTATTATGCTTTTATTGATTGATACGCTGCCAAAAGGTACACAGTCATTTTAGCATATAGACAATTAATGATAGTACAATATAGTAGACAAGTCCCAGGCATATTATTTCAACAGTGCGAACAAGATTATTCTGCTTCAAAAAAGCTTACAATCTACTTTAAAAAAAATTCTAAAAATGAGGTAAAACCTGGAATTATGAATCTACTGACTGCAGACCACACTAAATACTACCTTAAAATGCAAACTGTTATCATAAAAATTACTATCATTGGTACAATGGCCCCAGTTGTGCACTTAATACCTCAGGCAGTTAAAAACAATAACAAAAAAAAGGCCATTATTTAAATCATGTTTTCTTTACAAAATTACCACAGTTGTTAGTCTTATATTATGGGGTTAAAACATTTTCTATTTCTTGTAGACAAGTTAGGACCATGCTGTGTAGATATAAGAAGCAGGCAGTGTTTTCACATGTTGGCCTGTATTTGCTTTATCATAAGGAAGAGTGGTCACTTACCCACATAAACACTGCATTCTACACTGACATCCACAGTCATAATAAAAAAATATCTGAAGGATTGGATGGAAACTAGACCTCTATATGCTGAAAAACACCAAAAAACACCAAAGAAAAGACATGTATATGTGTGTATGTGTATGTATTTTCGCTATGTTTTTGGCCAAGGCCTTCACATCTACACTATAGTGCCCTGCTATTGGTGGATCAGCAAACCCATAAGTAATTAAACCAATTATGCGCTATAGCAGGCTTCCTCAAACTCTGGCCCTCCAGATGTTGCTGAACTACAACTCCCGTGATTCTATGAATGAAATAGGCTGAGCATCATGGGAGTTTTAGTTCAGCAACATCTGGAGGGCCGGAGTTTGGGAAGCCTGCTCTATAGGCTTCCATTCACTGCTAGGACAACACATTGAAAGAACAGCACATAAAGGAAACATTAAATAATGCACAGTGCATCACAAGTGTTTTATTCAGCTAAACAGAGTGATCTGTCAGCATTGCAACCCCATGTGGTCTTTGTCATATCAAGCTGTCTTTACGTTTGATGATTAAATAAACCCCTTGTGTCACACTTTCGACCCACAGAGCATTACATTATCTACCACTGAGAAGATCTAGATGTGGATGTACTGGTCTTTTATCATACATAATGTGACCATGTTACCATTTATTACATGTAGAATGGTTATAGACACATTTAAGCACACATCTCTAAAAACCCATGCACACTAGGGTGAGGTGGTTTACGAAAAAGGTAGCTGTGGTGACTCACTGTTAGGGCCACATATACTACAATAAAAAATGTAATCTTTACTTAATTAACATTTTATTTTTTTCAGTTCAGATACTGAATGCACAAGTTACCTCAACGTACTGTTTAATGAACAGACATTTAGATTAGAAAAATATATGCCAGATAGGATCATTTTCTTTTAATCTCTAAATGCCACAAGCAAACCTCTGCTTAAAAAAAAAAAAAAAGAGGGAAACTAGCCAGTTGAATTATGGCATTACTTAGAGCACAGGGGGTTAGCATTAGCCACTATACATCAAAGTGTAGTGAATTCAAAACCAAACTGTAAAATATAGCCTAGACTGACTGTGAAACATTATACAACTCAGCCCTAGCCTCAGCTTTGCTAGTTGTGCATTTTGGTTTTCAATCCAGTACAATTTGTTTAGTGAATAAACAGCCCGGTGGAAGGTCTTTTACATGGGTTTGGCTGCTGCCATAATTCAGTTTGATTATGTATGTGTATACACAAACCTACACACATTTACATTGACATTAGTGCCATGCAGCTAATGGGATGACAGATGACAAACCGAGATGAATATGCTATTTTAAAAGTTGTGGGTAGGGGAGGAAAACAATTGTGTGAGGTTCAATACATTTTTTGTAAAAAGGGCTGAATACTTTTATAGCAAAAACAGGATGTTCAGAGCTATAAATTATTCCAGGGAGAAACTGGATTGCCTTTGTTAAAGGTTTTCTTTCCAATATTGAGGCTCAGTTGGCAATTGCTTCAACAATTATTTTTTTTGGTCAGCAGTACACTGCTGCAACATTTGTGGTTTTTTTTTTAATACGTCCTTGTGCAATAAAATATATTGAATTGTTTAGTCAGAAAAATAACTTTTTTAGTTACAAGATGGATGTTTTACTAAAAAGGGTGCATTAGACTGTACACCAGACTACACCCATAACACATGTTATTGCCAGGATTATACAGTTAGGTAATAATTGCCCCTCCATCTGTTGCTGGACTATAAACTCCATGATCCTTGGCCAGCCAACCCAAGAACAATTTTAGATATGTGTGCATTCCAGCCCAGATGTATGGGTTTCACTAACATAACTTGTGAAGGGGGAGGAGGGGTGCAGCACAAATTGCACCAACAGGCAGGACATGAGAAGTTGTCTAAAATAGCTCCACATAAATATGTTGTAGCCCATGTTTTCTATACATAGAAGCAGATTTTCAGCAGGGGATGCTGTCTGCTGCTTCAAAGTCGTATTTGCCTAGTCATCTTATTGAATCTATTTTGTGATCCTAATGGCTTAGGCTAATCGTCAGCATATTAATTTATATCTCTATTACCACCTAACAGCAATAGAAACTCAGTACCTAGCCTGGGGCAGGCTGTTGAAAGGGAGGCTGTTGAAATGCAATTGTGGCTGCTCCAGCTTCAAGAATTTGGTACGAGTGTGTTTTGCAAGCTCTACTACATATAGTCAATGGGGCAGAGGTATAAAAATAATTTTAATCAAACATTTCCTAGAATCCAGCACTTTCTAGAAAGCACCGTGTAATGTTTGATATAGATTGTTGTTTACTAATTTATCCATGTAAGTGAAATCTGTGTGTTAAAAGTAGGAAGACATGTTCAGACTTTTGTGCCAGGTGCTCCACTCCAGGGTTTAAACAAGTAATCCCCCTGGTGTTGGCAAACAGGCATTCAATATGTTAAATAGGGGTGAGATGGAATTTAAGTTGCTATAAATTTACTGTCAAGCTCAGGTACAGACACAATCTGTAGAATAACCTGGAATTGTTAGTGGATGAATGAGTACGTGGTTTATCTTCTGGAGTGAGACAGGTTGGTTATTAAATTTACATTTGTGAAATATCTGTAGAACTCATGAAAAAAAGGCCCAGACAAATTATTGCTATAACCTTCTACCAATAATGACCTTTATCTAACACTGGGATGTTCCATAGCAACTCTGTAGGTACTGTAACAACCAAACATCTCTAAAAAGTATGGGAGTTGTAGTCTACAAACGGTCAGAATTGGACAGGGTCTAACGACGTTCCCACCCCCTTCACCCCTACAGTTCCCAACAATTCAAATACAGCTCTGATATTTTCAAAGTTTTATTGCAAACCGTTGGTTTGGTCACAAAAAAAAAAAAAAGATACATTTTATCTTATTAATTACAGTACATTGGCATTATGTATAACTCTTACACGTAAATCTGTCTGTTTAAATATACAGCTCTTGATTATATACAATATGCACAAAATGGTCAGGAATGTTAAAAAAACTAACATAAATACATGTTTATTTAAATCACATATTACAACTTTGAACAACTAAATATGGGGCATTTTGGTCCATAAAACCCATTTCTAAAAATAGAAATCTGAATAGCAGCAATGCTTTCCTAGAAGCATTATAAAAACAAAGGTCATCACAAGTCAGATGGCAATACATTTAGTTAGTACTACCTAAAACAAACAAAACTTGCAGCTACATTAATTTTAGCTTCCACATATGGAAGAAAAGTACAATGCCCCAGAATTAGTGATCATTACGCATCACATTAACGTGTGAAAACCACAGTTACTCTGTGAAAAGCGTCACATTCACAACATTGTTCACTTGTATAAACCCATCACAACTCAAGAAATTCCATCTCATGTGGACAGATCTTGAGCTTGACATTATCTCTGAATGGAGAAAGGCACATTGCAAATAACCCATACTAAAGACACAGTTGTATGCTGCTTGTCTTCAATTTTTTTCCTGTTTATCACAGCATTGCCAGGGATCTACAGCCACACTGACGCTTCCAGTTCTTCTCGACATAAGCTTGACACTAGAGGGCAGTGTCCATATAAGTTCGCCCTTTTTGTGACTTGACTCCACGAATGCGCCCTTCCAGCAAAATGACGATGTTGTTAAAATTAAGGCTGTGATGCTGTCATGAAGGATGTGCAATTTCATATATTATTAGATAACAAAAAAATTGACTAATCAGAGTGACTTGACTGTAAATGGCCAGAAGGCAAACAAGGACCACTCAAAGGAAAGACTCCATAGGTGGGGCGTAGGAAAAGCCCAAAAATGCTTCTGCAGCTTCTTTAATACTGGCAGTTATGAGGATGCTGTCAGGAGACTCGCCAATTGAATTTGGAACAGGCTCTTCCGTGAATTCAGGATCAAAGTGTTGCAAATCACTAGGCCCACTCTGTGAAAAATAAAAATAAAAGGTTATTACATTTGAGAACAAAAAGGCCAAACAATGGTAAATGAAAAGGTTAGGTGCCACTTTAAACTAAAAAGTGCAATTAAATTAACTTTCCTCATAATCATCTTATGATATAACTTGGTTATTCAGATAAAAACCACCAAACTGAAAGTTGCCAGTGAGATGAAAATTAGCATGTTCTGCTACAGGGGCAAGGCTATAATGATTTCTACAAATTGAACACTGCCTGGAAATGTCTACATTAATTCAATGTGGCATCTCTGGCATACATTTAAGTGGGAGAATAATCTTTCAGAAAAGCAAACCCAATAAAAGGCTACAATTTAAAAAATAACCAGACATCTACATAGCTGTCTAAACCAAGCAAATACTTACCACATTTGGGTTGAAAGGAGGTGTAATCTTCTTATTGATGAGATCATCCCAGTTAATTGGAGTGAAAAAGATGTGGTTCTTAATCTCCATCTGTCAGTGAGAAGAGAAATTGGATTAGACCAATCAAAAGTAATTAGACACGTGTGCTGTTTGGCTCGTGTCAGCTGACCATGAGAGTTTATATTTAGAACCTATATACTTACAAAGTCATTCTTGGCACCAATTCTTTTAGTTCGATCCTTCTGCAGAAGACCCTCCAGAAGGTTTCTGGCAGAGTTGGTAATGTTTGGTTTAAGCTGCAGTGGCTTGTTCAATATATTGTCATACATCTCAGCTGTATTCCTGCTATAGAATGGAGGCTGTGGATAAAAAAAATGGAAAGAGAAATTAGCTAAGTAAAGAGACACAAATCTAAGTTGCAATCACAATGTTGGATGTTTTCTAAGAAGCCACACTGGTTAACGTTTTTTGGCACATTATTTAAACATAGGAACTTTGCTTACCAGGCCATACAGCATCTCGTACAACACTGCTCCAAGACACCACCAGTCGACTGTCCTGTCATAAGGCTGTTTGTGAAGGACCTCTGGTGCAAGGTACTGTTTAAAACAAAATACAGAAAAGTCTATTAGACAACATGTTCACATACACACTCACAAGTCTCACACTGCACAGCTAAATGATGCTGGTAAACTTACTTCAGGTGTGCCACAGAAAGTAGAGGTTGTTCCATTGGGTTCAATGTTCTCCTTGCAAAGTCCAAAATCAGTCAAGACAATGTGACCTTGTGAGTCCAAAAGGATGTTTTCTGGCTTCAAATCTCTGTGAACACAAAAAAATGTAATTTGATTAAACAAATGTATACGGCACCAATGCTCTAAAAAGAAAATTGCAAGGGAGGTACAGATGTTGCAAAAGACGGCTGAGAAGTGTTTCTTTGCAGAAGGAAAAAAGATGTGTAGCATACATTGTATTTGAGGTTCATACCTATAAACAATATTCAAAGAATGCAGATATCCGAGTGCACTGGCTATTTCAGCAGCATAAAAACGAGCGCGAGGTTCTAAGAAGCAGCGTTCTCTTTGGAGATGGTAGAACAGCTAAAGGAGACAAAAAAAGTAAAAGAAGTTTCAGAAGTGTGCCAAACATCACTAGCAGCACAATTAATTTGTACTGACATGTAGTGCTACAGAAACAATAGCTGGAAATCGCCTGCTGCCCATTTAGTACTATAAAACTTGGCAGGTTAACAGGAAATGCTAAATCTAGAAATGTCCCACCCCCACTAGCTTAACTTTTCCATAATAATGAATGTGAGTGAGCAATGGACTTGCAAGGCCGGAAAGATATCCCACATTTAGCTAGAGCTCACCTCTCCTCCATTGATGTAATCCAGGATAAAGTATAATCTGCTTGTTGTTTGGAAAGAAAAGTGGAGCCCAACCAGGAACGGGTGTTTTACATTTTTCAATAGCACATTACGCTCGGACATTATGTGTTTTTCCTGAAATAAAACAAAATATAATAAATTAACATTTTCAAAATATAAATTGTCGGGTACACCATGATCACATTAGTAACAGTGACTGAACACAGTAAGAAAGTTACCTCTTTTTTCTTTAGGATGGCCTTTTTCTGCAAAACTTTAACAGCATAGAATTTTTCATCTGCTTTGTGTCTGGCAAGCAACACCTTCCCAAAGCTGCCCTTTCCAATTATTTTCAAGAACTGAAAGTCTGACGGCTTAGCTTGAGGGTTTGATGAAGGACCAAGATTGATCTGTTGAGATGGGCTTGGCTGTAAAGGATTAAAATAGAATCTCAATTACAAATGACTCAAATTATTAAGCAACTGCATATTAAATCTGTCGCTTCCTTTATAAGCAACCAACCCATACTAAGAATTGAATTTTGACGAATTTGCAAAAACAAAAGTAAATCAACAATGAGAAATAATTGAAGTGAGGGTGTTTTTTTGCCCATTTTAATTTTAGAACAAATTCAGTTTTCAATTCATCAGCACTCAATTAAAATAAACCCATCTTTGAAGGAATATGATGAAACCAAGTTAATTATGTAAACTCTACAGAATACTTACAGGTGGTGAGGAGTTTTCATCCAGCAATTCCTGTTCTTGAGGCTCTGAAATTGTCAGGATATTTTGAACTTCGGGGCTAAAGTAGGAAGAAAATTAAAGTTAGATACATTAGAATAGAAAAAAATAAATTCACAATTAGAGGTCAGACTGGAATACTATAGTCTTTTTTACAACTATTTTTCCAATAAATTCTATCAGGCAGAATTTGACCCACCATCCTCAAACAAAATGTCTATATATGTTGTGAGTTCCAGTAGGGGAAAACTCTTTCGAAGTTGATACTGTCACTGGTTAATCTAAGTATCCTATTACTCTGTTTAAATAAATGATGGCATATCAAATGAATGAGTTCCCCGACTATAACAGTGCAGTTAAACATCACAAGAGAAATTTGAGCATTTTATAGTATTATTTATATATAGAAAGTTGCAAGTCCAATATATTTCTGCAGAGTTGTACTGCGAACTGAGCATACAAACGTTATCTCACTCTTATACAGAATGCAATATATTTTTCTGCTTATTCTAAAACACAACATAACATTTTAATGTGAGAGCATATGTACTTACTGCTTGCAGGCATAGGAGTTGGTGGCTATTTTCTGAATGAAATCATTCAATCCCATTCTCCTTTGTTTCATGAAAGCTGTAAAACATAAAAATAGAAGAATCCATGAGTATGAATGTTGGAATCAGATGCCCCAGTATCCCAGTCGGTATGCCTTAGCAGTAAAGCTGAAATCCCACAAATCCTTTTCTGAAGCCCACTCACCGATGAGTATTGCTACCATGCCTCTCATTTTCGAGTATGTTAAAGGCTGCTGGTTAGCAGTAGTTGGAGATTTAATTGTCATAGCTAAGCAGGAGGTAAGCCTGACACTCAGTGAGGTGGCTGTATAATCCAATGAGGGAAGTGAACTCCAAGAGTGACAATCCCTTTCTGAAGTTCTGAGAAGCGCTCCCTGCTTTTATAAGGAGAGCAAGAAGGGGCGTGGCCAAGGGACAATGAGGCTGGTTCTGGCATGAGTTCAAAGCGCCCAGATCTAGCCAGGGTCGGTCAGCTGGCGCCTTTGTCTAGACTCCGCCCCTCGTTCGTTTGCTTTCGTCACGTGGGCTGGGGAGATTTCAAGACATTCTATAGAATGTAGGACAGAACTTTGTGTACAGTTGTCAGGGCTCAGCCTGTGCCAAGGGTGGAGGCGGGCACCGGCCAACAGGGTAATTAGTGCCATATTAACTAGAGCACATGTTACATGAATGTTTTGGGAAGTGTTAACCCTTTACTTCTAAGCCGGAGTCTATAGGGATGTGACAGCCGATCTTTATTTTTTAAAAGCTTTTGGTTTTAATGCATTTATGAAGACATTATGTATGAATAAATATCACTGGTGCCTTTTATAATTCAGGGGAGACAACATATACCGGAAGAATCCTTAGAAATCATAGTCTGATCGAAATATTACTTAGCCACACTGCAATCATTAAATGCTATATAAAGGAAACGGTCCCTGCTCTGCACGAGTGTGCCATGTATGGTTCTAATCTAGTCACATTATGTGTCCCTGCACCCTGTGTGCAGGTAATGATCTGCTCACGGCTACTCACACCGGCTATGGAGCGATAACTTGTATATCAAACTTGCCGTAAACCTGCTGTAGTTTTTGACTGCTTGAAAAATTAGATTATCCTATTGGCACTAACAAAAATGCAGGGTGCAGCGATTATTTTAAACATCTAATAAATAATAATGATGTAAATATATTGCATAAACGTCCCGGTCAGAAGTTATTCTTCACTGAGATGGTGCTATTTACTAAATGCCGAGTTCTAGTTAACTAAAGAATGAATTGCAACATGTAGGCTAATAAAATAGCCACGCAGTGTAGCCGAGATGGAATATTATAGCAGACAAGCTATTTTGGCCGAAATGTTGCCATTCCGACTTCAGTTCGCTACAGTCTTACTAGGGTAGTTTAGCCGATCTCATATCGCTGAAATAATGCCCCAAGTATTGCCCCTCATCCAAACATGATAGGATGGCAATACATAAATAAACAGGTGGCAGATCATAAGCTTATTATGGTTCCATAAGACAGACACATCTGATCGATAACTAAACCATCGATTCAGTATGATAAAGTAACTGGCTGGCTCGAGTTATACCCAACACCTTTTTATAGAGATTCACAGACACCCACAGTGTGCTGACAATGGGACAGTTACCATTGCTCAGATCTGCAGCAGGTGGCACACCAACGCAGCAGTGGGTAGTACAAAGTTGGCATCATTTGCCACACACACTAATAGCACACATCCCACTCATTCTGCAGATCTCCCCTCACACCAACTGTCTGTTTAATTGCAAAGAAAATACCAGAGGGACTTCCTTGTCAGGAATACACCCTCCTTAGCTATACATAGAGCGAAAGACGTGTGCAGTTCTGAACTAGAAAAATCCAGGTCTTTACTTGCTAATATTTACCTCTGTGCAGCTATGCCTGGGGAGATAGCATGCAGATCTACCCAGTACAGAGTTAGTGAAACTTGTCTGGTGGCTAAATACAATTTCTCTGAAACGTTTACAATCGTATTCTGGAATGTTTATTTGTTTGAGCGAATAGTTCAATTTAAGCATTGATCTATGCAGGTCTGCAGTCAAGTATACCATATATAGCTTTAGATTAATTAACCCCCTCCTCCCCCTCCCCCTGTGTAAAACATCACATCAATGCAGTCTACCATGACTTGTTATTCTTCCTACTTAAGCAGGAGGTGACAATGAGAGGTGTTTTTGCAACATATATGATATTATCTATACACATTGCCATCTGTCCTAGATCACATTCCAAGGCTGCTAATAAAATAGACACACAGTTCAAGCTTGCTACACTTGCCCGTCTTCAAGTGTAATAACAGTGCTACAACCTCTAGAGGGCGCAGAAGGGCTTGATTTTAAATGTTCATATTACAATAAAGTGGTTAGGGGGCAGAACTCTACTTAAAAAAAAAACGATTTCAGTAAAAATCCAGAGCCTGATAATTATAGAGTATATTTTAAATAATATTGCTGTTCTATAGGGATATTGATCTCAGAGACGTATAATCTGTACTACAGTGTTTGTAAACACTCTACATCCAGCAAATGCAATTGTTTATAAATTATCATAAATAAATGTATACAGTGATTCACAAACCTAGAATTTATTTCCTCCTTATGTGTTTACGTTTTCTTTATTCTATGAAAAAATATTACATTGCACTATTCAATGTATTTCAGTGCCATTACCAAACCTGCATTAACACTATCACTACAATACTATCACTAAACTATATTTAACTTTTAACCTTTCTGTATCTTTTTGTGTTTTACAAACTAAATCAGTAAGCAAACTTGAATTGATGTTCTGCCCCCTCCCGTGTGTACTAATTGCCCCTTTCTCATAAAGCATTATTCGACTACCACCCCCCTTCCTCCCTCCTTAATCTGGAGACAAGGCAAATCCTATTTAAACATGGTTGTGCTGGGCTGGGAAGTACACAGGTCACATATTTGCCGGAGGGGTCTCTAGAAAGACTGAGAAAGGACAATGATACTTTCACTTGATTTACTTACTATTACCAATAGTAATAGAGACAATGGTGTCCTTACTCTAGATACCACTGTATACATTCTTCCAGATCCAACTGCCTGACATGTACATTGCTGCTTTAAACAAATATCACCATCTACCTAATCCATTTATTGCCACAAACAAGGAGAGGGTCTTTAAACCTCCAACAAACAAGTCAAACCTCTATAATCCAAAAAGATTAATTTATTGACTTTTTACCAGCCAATGTCCCTTTAACATCATGATGTTATTATGCAGCGTGTATCTGGAAACTTTGATTTGATTGAACCTACCTTTTAGAGGGGATTTTTCTGTTTTAGTTCTCATGATAGTATGCAGCTACGAAGTGGCAGTAATATAATCCACAGGAACTGCTCACTCCTCCCCTCAAAGACTGAATAGGATCCACAGAGTGAGGGAAAAGAGCCTCACCAGAGCAGCAAGCCTAGTTTATTAACCCACAGCAGTGATGATTAGCATAGAGGAGATAAGTCAACAGTTAAAGATTGGCTGCTTAGCTCAGCCCACTGCTGCATCACAGTCCAAATGACAGTAAACCACAGGTTACAAAGTCACAGAAAGAATCACCGGCAATTCTATGGATCATCCAGAAAGGGGCAATAATCCAAAGTGAATCCACAAAATAAACCGCTTTAATCGTTTCCTCCTTCTTCCAACCAGCTTAGAACGCTTTGAAAGAAATCGACTAGTCAGGCAGGCAGACTTACACTTGGACGGAAAGGGAAGAGCCGGGGGGTCTATCTTTGTGTCTCCCCTCCTGATAGATGTCAGCAGACAGATGTGCCTGCTGCTGGCGCCTGTATTCTATGTTCCAATTCACTTCAGTCTCATCTGTGTGAACGTCAAGTTGTTGAGACTGGGTTTTCCTCCCTACCGGATACCTAGAGGGTGGAGCAGGCGCCCCCCGTTCACTACTGTCACCTAGTAAGCATTTCCTAACAGGAAAAATACTTTTTTTTTTCCCTCCTCCAGTTCTATTTTCCCCTTCCTGTAAATCCACTACTGCAAAGATGATCATATATTACACAAAAAAAATAATAAAAATAAACTCGAATTGAATGGGTGTATCATTATTTTGTAACAAAACAATTTGTAACAAAAGTTTTATTTTATAGCACATAGCAAACCAATGCAAAGGAGAAAGTCTGCCCAGCTGGTTCAGCAATGTTTATGATGTAGCTAGTCAAAGCCTGTCATTTATGGTGTCCAGCACTGGTTGGTCATGTCTCCCAGCAGCCCCAGTTACTGTACTGCAGGAAGCAGGTCAGAGACCCCAGAGAGTTCACAGCCGACCTCAAGGTCACAGTCAGAGCTTTCATGTTCCAAACTTATCTAACAGCTGATGCAATTCATTGCTCCATTGCAAATTCTGGATTACACTCAAAACACGTTTTTTCTAGGGATAGGCAACCTTCGGCACTCCAGATGTTGTGGACTACATCCCCCATAAGGCTTTTACACCCATAATGCTGGCAACGCATCATGGGAGGTGTAGTCCAAAACATCTGGAGTGCCAAAGCTTGCCTATGTGAGTAATTGACAAGTGACGCACAGAATTGTGGATAATATAAATCATTGATATTTTTAAATTGTTAAACCAAAAAAACAAAGTGCATCAGCATTGACCCATGGGTCCAGAGCACCACCCTCCTTCCAACCTAGTGCACACAGAACAGACCGGGCACTCAAGGGGTGTTTTTGGGTAAGGTTATTCTACGCTCCTCTCACAGTCTTGAATGGATACAATACATTTTCACTAACACTCCCTTTTACTGCCTGGTTTATTCCTAAACACCGGCCATTACAGTTGGGAAGTTAAATGCTTTACTTTTTATACATGGACTTTTTATTATTCTTGTAACCATAGGTGGCGTTACTGATCTTTTTATTTTAATCTTTGTACAAAGAATGTTTAGAGTTCTGTTGACTAAGTTTGCGTGATGTTACTTGTGCTAGCTCCGTTTTCCTGGGGAAGATAACATTGACTATACCCAATTAACCTTCTAGGTATTTGAACCTTGGTCGGTATAACAGTCCACAGAAAGAGAAAAGCTATATTTTAGTGTTATTAATGTTATCTCAAACGCTAAGTCTGACGTACATAGGTATGAACACTGTAATGTGACTCTAGTAATGAACTTATTGCCCTTAGACAACAAACTGTGGGTAATTCATAACAAAGCAATGTCAGATTACCTACCCCCAAAAACTTGCATTCTTAAAAATAGTGTCATGGAGGAACATTAACCTGGATTTAAATTTTGTTTAACCCTTCACATACACAAATTCTCTATGTTTTTAAAAAAATCCAATCGCTTAGATATGTATAAATATGAGACATATCCTTAACATTGTTGTGGATTCACATATCTTATTGCGTTTTGTGAGCCTTAGCAAACATTGCATTAAGTGTAGTGCATTCGAATCAAGGGGCATAGCGTCTGGACCTGCATAGTCTACTGCAAAACTCTGTTTATTAAGGTGAAATCTATGGATTCCAAAATTCCAGTTCATGACATTCCAAGTGGTTTATTCATGAAATAGCGACTTGTAGTGAAACAAAATGTTTGGCCTAAACAGCAGGGATGGGAAATATCTCACTGCCCAAATAAAAATACGATCACTGCTTCGTAGATATTTCCTCATAATTTAATTATGCATTTCTTCATTGGGGTACATCTAAATCAGCAGATCAGCAAATCAACAGCTTGCAAAAGATGCACATATCTCGTGTCTGAGGCCTTTACAAGCCCTCCAGACTTTCTGTGGCTGTCCAATTACAGAATTCCTAATGCAGCTCAATGCAAGGCAGGTGCTCTAGGAAATTGCTGCCTCTTTTGTTTAACTCAACTGAGCTAACCAAACCAGGAATTAAGCTAGAGGGATAAAACTAGAGGGACATGGCACCCAGACCACTTCATTGAGATTAAGTTGTCTGGGTGCCTATAGAGTCTCTTTATGGGCAGAAACCAAGGGGACATCAGGGCCTACTGATATATTATTATTATTATTAGTTATTATTTATGTAGCGGCAGATTATTCTGCAGCGCCTTACAATAAGAGGGGAATTTACCAAATTAGACAATAACAAAATGTAACAGGAACAATAGGTAGTTGAGGACCCTGCTCACACAAGCTTACAATCTAGAGGAGGTGGGGTATAGAAAAACACAATAGGAAGGGTATCGAGGGAGACAGCAAATTGACATGGTGGGAAAAAAGCAGGACTGGAGGTGAGAATGGAGTGTGGCCCTTTAAGAGAGAGCAAGAGGAAGGTTTGAGAGATAGAAGTTACTCTTGGAGGCCATAAGCAATCCTGAAAAGATGGGTTTGAAGACTAGGTGAGAGTCTGATAGGGGTAGGCAGGCTGTTCCAAAGGAAAGGAGCAGCCCGTGAGAAGTCTTGCAGGCGTGAATTTGCAAAGGTGAGGCAAGGATCAAAAATGACACCAAGATAGCGAGCTTTAAAGGATGGGGTGAGGCAGGGACCGTCAACCTGCAGGGAGAGGGAAGGAGGAGGCTCAGTGTTATCAGGATGAAGAATAAGAAACTCAGATTTAGAGAGATCGAGTTTCAGAAAGTGGGAGGACATCCAATCAGAGAAAGTAGAGAGGCAATTGGTGACACATTGTAGGACAGCAGGGGAGAGGTCAGGGGAGGAGATGTATATCTGGGTGTCTTCGGCATACAGGTGGTACTGGAATCCATATGAAATAAAATGAGTTTGCCAAGAGAGGCAGTATACAGAGAGAACAAAGGGGACCAAGAACTGAACCTTGAGGGACTCCGACTGAGACAGGACAAGGAGAGGAGGTGTTGTTGGAAAAAGAGACACTGAAGGAGCGTTGGGAGAGATAGGAGGAGAACCATGAGAGGGCTGTGTCACAGAGACCAAGATATTGAAGAGTTAGGAGAAGGAGGCCATGATCAACAGTGCCAAAGACAGCAGAGAGTTCAAGAAGATTTAGCTGTGATTAGGTCATTTGTAACTTTAATAAGAGCAGTCTCAGTAGAGTGGAGAGGGCGAAAGCCAGATTGAAGAGGGTCGAGGAGGGAGTTGGAATTTAGGAAGTGAGTTATACAAGTAAAGACAAGTCCTTCTAGAAGTTTTGAGGAAAAGGGTAGCAGGGATATGGGACGATAGTTGAAAGGGGAAGATTTGTCTAAGGATAGGTCTAAGGAGGGTTTTAGGATGGGTACAACAGTAGCATCCTTACGGGTAGCAGCGACAACACTAGATGAAAGAGCAGTTTAGGATGTGTTTTAAGGATGGTACAAGACAAGGGGATAGAGATCTGATAAGGTGGGAAGGTACTGGATCAAGAGGATAGGTGGTGGGACGAGAGCAGAGGAGAAGCGAAGCTGGGGAGAAGGCCTGTAGGGTAGGGAAGGTATGGTCGATGTGTGGTTGTGAAAGTGAGGAGCAAAGGGGGGAGAATTATTCCCTTAACTGTTCAATCTTGTCGGTAAAGTAGCAAGTGCAAGGCTATCTGCCGAAAGGTCAGTTTGAAAGGTGGCTTGAGTTGAAGGTATTAAAGAGACGCCTGGGATTGCTTGAGCATGAACTAACAAGAGATGAAAAGTAGTATTGTTTAGCAAGAGTGAGGGCTGTGCTATATGAAGACAAAATTAATTTATAATGGATGAAATCTGACAAGACGCAGGACTTCATCCAGCAGCGTTCAGCTGAACGGGAGCATACCTGCAGGGAGCGTCTTGACATAGTGTGCCACGGTTTGAGGCACACCCTCCTTGAGGTGCTTGGAGCGGGGATACAGCGTCTAGGGCAGAGGTGAGGAGATAGCCAGAGAGGGACAGGAGAGGGTAGGGATGGATGAGAGTTCAGAATGGATTACAGCTGACAGCTGCTGGAGAACAAGAGAATTAAAATTCCTCCTGAGTTGAGGGGAATTAGGTTGAGGATATTGGGTGTGGGGTCACTCAAGAACAAATGATAGGCGGTGGTGGTCTGTTAGAGGAAATATAGAGGAAATATGGTATTACAGAGATTGGAGACTGAGCATGCATTTGAAAAAATAAGATCTAGGATATTGCCAGCTACATGTGTGGGAGAATTAGCACATTGCGATAGGCCAAAGGAGGAATGATTGAACTAAGTTTAATTTAATAAGTTCATTTAGTTCAGATTTCAGCTGTCTGGTAGTATTCAGCCTGCCTAAAATCCCAACCAAATTCATACCTGTTTGGTGCCTAATTTACAAAATCCAAACATTGTTTAATTCAATCAACAATGTCTGGATTTTGAAGTCCAAATGGTCTTGTACAACAGTGAATTGGTTTTGCACCATTCAATTCGGGACCATTCAGACTTTAGTGAATAACCCAGTTAATGATAGTAAAGCTGTATAGACCATGTCAAATTATTTTTTTTAAATTCCTGTCTGCCTCCAAATGTTCTCATCTGTTTCATTCATCTCCCTATAAACTTAAATACCATCCAGGAGGGTCGTCCATAGGCCTTCCGGCACCCTGTGCAAACTGTTGTAGTGATGACCCCCCCCCCATCCATCCCCCACTGTGTTATTATTGAATAATATCATCCTCATTTAATGTAACAGGGTAAACACAACTTATATCACAGGCATTTCTTGCCACATAACGCAATGCTTCTATAGAAAAATGAAGCAGCCCCTCACAAAGGGCAGCTTGTACCATGGGTCAGGGGGTGTGAGAAAATGTGGGAAAACTATTTCCTGCCAGTGATCTGTCTTCTCTCAAAGTGCACTCTGTATAATAGAACAGAATTTTTCTTTTTTATCTGTGAGGAACCTGAACATGGATTGTGTAATGGTGGTCCTAATGAAATTGCCAAAGTAAACTGCAATAACTGCATTTCTAAACTTGCTTTACTTCTATAATTTACTTTGTGTTTCTTTTATATTGTTTGTTACATGAAGTGATATTTGGCATTCATCTTGTCAAGATCTATTTCCCTAATACTTCCCTAATGCTATCCTTACCCTTTGTGTCACTTGACCCCACTCCCTCTAGCATGTAAGCTCATTGAGTAGGGCCCTCAACCCCTCTGTTCCTGTGCGTCCAGCTTGTTTGGTTACAATTACATGTTTGTTAGTCCACCGATTGTAAAGCGCTGCAGAATTTGTTGGCGCTATATAAATATAATAATAATAATAATAATAGATTGTAAGCTTGTTGGAGCAGGTTTTTCAATAACAAACATGGTATTTTCAAATGTTTTATTTTTATTTTATTTTCATTTTTTATTTTCATTATTTCAAAATGTATTATCTATAGATAATTAATGAATCATAGAGATTGACTTAAATCTATTGTAATAGGGTGTTAGGTCAAGAAAGGACAGCTTTTAGAGTTATGTTGTACACAAAGTCATTTTTAAATGTTCGTGACCGGAACAAGTGCTATTTTGCAGGTTTTATTTGCAACAATTTATTCTGACTCAGTAAATATATTTTTAACAGAGAGGTTAGGGACGCTTAGGTCAGTGCCTTTTGTGTAGAACCTTGTTTTACTTTGCCTTACATTAACTTTAAGCTGTCAATGCAGTAATTGAAGAGTACTTTCTGTTTCACTGTTCAAATAGCAGTTCACACAGAGCAAATCTAAATAAACTAACATTTTTGCAAATGTTGAAATCTGGGAAAAACAAACCAGATTTCTATACTTCTTATTGAGAGCTATCAGTAGTTTACAGGCTTGAGATTACCCAGTATTGTACAAGTACAAGGAAATGCACAAAGCAAGAGGAGGAAAATGATGGCATAAAGGGTCAGTCTAAGCACCATAACCACTATAGCACTCTGTATATGGTTATAGTGCCAGGAATACCCTGGGCCGGTCCCATGGTACATAAGGTAAATGAGGAAAGTTGGTGCATGAAAAGTCAGTCTAAGCACCATAACCTCTACAGTAAGCAATCAAACTGTTTTCCAAGTGATTCCTGTCTGCTTAGGAATTCAGTTTAAGGGTGATGCCTTTGACATTTGCTAAGGAGCATTATTAATGTTGCCTTAACCCCTTAACCCCTTAAGGACCAAACTTCTGGAATAAAAGGGAATCATGACATGTCACACATGTCATGTGTCCTTAAGGGGTTAAAGGCCAGTGTCACCCACCAGATAGAAGTATATACATCTTGCTATTTTTGCAGATGTCACAAACTGAAAGTATACAATTCAGTTGCTGCTTCAATGATCTAACTTCAAGAGACAGTGAAATATTCAAAATAACTTAATTGGAATGAATTTGAGGCGTGGGTGCAGGCCCTGCATCCTTGTAGTTGTAAACAGTGTTCTTTAGTCCGAAACAGTACTATTTACATTTGGCAAATTCTATGCTCCTAGTGCGTTTCAGACAGTCAACCTTCAGCACAAAAAATATGCAGGTGCTAGTTGCTGTGTATGTTCTCTATGACAAACACTGAATTCAACGCTTCTTTTAGAGAAGCATTGGATTGGCAGATCATAATAATTGCCACCCGAATTGTTGTGTGTCCTGAAGCATCTAATTGGAGAAAAGTCACCGGTTTTGTTGACTTCACAGGAGGCGATCAGGCTGCAGTGTGGAGTTTGTCTCTGAGCTGGAGTACAGTGAAAGAGTTACTCCAAGTCATAACTATTCCATTAAATATATGTTGGCGTCCAAAGTACCCCTTTAATAGATTAATACATAAATACAAATACCTGAGATAATTGTAATCCGTAATTAAATTACTTAATAAAAAATAATTATAACACACTGCACCAAATAAAAAATCTTCTTGTCATTAGAGAGATTATATCCAGTTCCAGCTTTGTCTAAATTAAGCAAGTCTCTAGTCAGCTCACACAACTCACAGTTGA
Source organism: Pelobates fuscus (assembly GCF_036172605.1). Lineage (NCBI taxonomy): Eukaryota > Metazoa > Chordata > Amphibia > Anura > Pelobatidae > Pelobates > Pelobates fuscus. The sequence goes on from NC_086318.1 coordinate 230,910,277, forward strand.
GTGAATACCTCTCAGAGATTCTAGATCTCTCATCTTTTTCTCTTTACTATCAATACAGAAATCATTCAAAGTATGCTTCACGTCATTGTCACTATTTACCCAATCTAATGCTATTTTGCATGGGTATAAGAAAAAGGAGTATTAAAGACAAAGATATTGATACATTCACAATAGGCCCTTACTAGCCCACTCAAGTAAAATTATCTTTTGTACAACCTTAATAATCTTCATGCCAATAGGACCGGACCTGATTGGATAATTCAATCACAAGAAAGAAAATATTCATAGCTAAACTGAAAGGACACTGAAGTTGTGCAATTATTTCATATAATCTTACATACAAACCAATATAAGTAATAAGAGAGAAATGTTTAAAATAAATCACTCACCCATTGGCAACCTGCTTGTCGTGATAACAGAAGGTAGATGGAAATCCAAAGGGATGTTCTGAATTCTGATCAGATATAATGATTATGTCCGAACCAGCTACTTGACACATTTAAGACTATTTCTTATGTATATTAAAATACAGAATGCAAGTATTTTTCCTTCTTGATCCTTGGGGTCTGCATAAAGCTTAAATTTCAGAGCCAATATGCTAATATGTCCAGCATCTAAATCTTCAAGACAAATATATACCGCAGCTTTCAAAAAGCTGGATCCTGTCTTTTTTATTTAAGTCTTTATTTATTTTCTGGATGGTTAACAGTGTTTTTCTTTGTTAATCCACCTAAATAGAACATTGTGTTTTCAGAACTAAGTAAAAAAATAAAAAAATATAGCCGTAGTGGCTAACGTCATACATTCCATTAACCCATTGAGGGCTGGAAGGATGTCCAATGCATAGACAAATAAGACACTAGTCACTAATCTGGCACTTTAAGTATGATAGTCAGGATGAAGTCAGTAATGGAATTAGTGAAATCCTTTGCTTGATTTTTTATTTTTTTATCCATCTGCTGCTTGTCGCTGCCATTACCCATACTTGGTGTACTGACTCATTGTATCAGATAAATATAACTTTTGATATACACAAGCTTTTGGGAAGTGTTTCAGTAAATACGTCGTGACTTGCACATTGACAGAGACGAGACGTGAAGAGGGCCCTGCTCAAACAAGCTGACAATATAAGACCTCCGCAATGACCAGTTTAGTGAATAATTTTATTTTACTTAAATAAAAGGTGCACTGGAGGCACTGTTACCATTTCCACTTAGTATGTGCATTTATTCATTAAAGGGAAATTGTCATTTCTCTTGAAGATAGATTCTCATTCTCTTACACATTATTGAAATGTTTACTGGGGTGAATAAAAGAGAGCTGTGCAAATAAATTTGTGCTCAGGGATCTCTTAAGGGATAGTTATTTCATTTTAAAAAAAAAATAGTGAGATTTTTAAATCTGGAGACGCAATGGATGATGGGCAAAATGTTAACAGTCAAATCAGAGATCTTATCTGTAGGATTTGCTAAGAGCATTCCATCCTGTACATATCAGCTAGTTCTTCATTTAAAATAAGGAAATGACACATGCTCACGTGTATGTCTCTAAAGCTATAATTATAGGTCACATAATGAAACTGTTTTAAAAAAAGATGAATATTGTAATAATAAGATCAATATTGTATTTGATCATTTTAGATGTAACATTATTTACTAGCCACTCTACAAGTTTTATATCCATATGGTAGCATTTATACAGGCATACATCCCAACAACATTATTGTTTCTTACACTATAGTATTTTGATCAGCCACAACATTAAAATCATTGACAGGTTAAGTAAATAAAAGTGATTATATTGTTACAATTGCACCTGTCAAGGGGTGGGATATATTAGGCAGCAAGTGACCAGCCAGTTCTTGAATTTCATGTGTTGGAAGCAGGAAAAATGGGCTAGCGAAAATACCTGAGTCAGAGCAACGGCTTGACTTCTGGTGTGATCCCAGTATGCAGTATCTACCAAAAGTGGAACAAGGAAGGACAACCATTGAACCGGTCTCAGGGTCATGGACACCCAGGGTTCATTAAAGCATGTGGAGAGCCCATGTGGTCTGATTTGAGCTACTGTAACTTAATGTTAGCCATTAGAGAAAGGTGTCAGAACACACAGAGTTTGTTGCAGAGTGCCCATGATGACCCTTGTCGACCCCTGAAAGTACCTTCAATGGGGACATGAGCATCAGAACAGGACCATGCAAGCAATGAAGAAGGTTGTCTGGTCTGCTGAATCCCATTTCTTTTAGATCAGGTACATGGCTGGATGCGTGTGTATCATTTACCTGGGGAAGAGATGGCAGCATGATGCACTATGGGAAGAAGGCAGGCCTGCATAGACAGTGTTATGCTCGGGGCAATATTCTGCTGGGAAACATGGGCATTCATGTGGAAGTTACTTTGACATGTATCACCAGACTAAAGATTGTTGCAGACCACGTACAACCCTTTATAGCAATGGTGTTCATTGATCGCAGTGGCCTCTTTCAGCAGGATAATGCACCCTGCCACACTGCAAACATTGTTCAGAAATGGTTTGAGGAACATGACCTTGGCCTCCAAATTTCCCAGATCTCAATCTGATTGAACATCTATGGGACGTGCAACTTGTAAGAATCTGCTGCTAATGTCTTGGTGTCAGATACCACAGGACATGTTCAGAGGTCTTATGTAGTCCATGCCTTGACATATTAGAGCTGTTTTGGCAACAAGAGTGGGGCCTACACAATATTAGGAAGGTATTTGTAATGAGACTGATGAGTGTAAGAGTTCAGTTTATGAACTGATACCATTCTGTTGTAGATTAAAGGTTTTATTACTGCATTCCTTGTGTTAATCACTTTCATAAAACACTGTTTGTTCACCTTGCACTAATATGACCAGATTTTGCAGAGAACTAATTTATTTGCAGTTTTGTCACTTTTGTCATCACTGTAACAGTATTTATTACACAAATGCTAAACTCAATGCACAAAGGGGCAGTAAATGGTCATTCAAAATCTGCTCATACTGAAAATCTACATCAAGTGCAGTACTGGGGCTCTTACATGTCCTAACCCTCTTAAATTAGTGCTCCAGGCACCCACATGTGCTAGGTGCAATTTGTATGTTTTAACTGTTTGTTATTCAGTGTGTTTTTTTTTTTTTTATAATGAAATCTTATTTATCCGTTTTTTTGCTTTTTTACTTACTTTTATTTATTATTTTTTACAAGTCCACCCTTTCTGTCCTTCCCTCCCAACCTGTATGGATTCCCTTTTCTGCTGCAAAACATACTGCTATTCATGATGTAATCACAATGGTTTCTGAGAGCTTTAGATGCTAGTTTTCTACAGCAGAAAGCTGATGGTCAAAAAATATTTCCCAGAAACACTTGGTGCACATTATTCTATACAATGACTATAGCTCAATGTAGTGGCTGGATGGTCTAGTTTCCTTGGGCACTATTCTTTTGTTTAATATCAAACCTATTAAGAACAGTTTGATATAAACCCAGGTACTTCTCAACGACCATGGACCACCCAAACTCAACCGCATTAATAATAATCAAATTTCCATCCAAACTGGATAACATTCATAGTCTGAGAGTGTTGGGGGCATTGTTGTCATTGTTGTCAAGGTTTGATGAAATTGACTTTGATAATGTAGAAGCAGTCAGTATGCATTATCAATGTGGTTGAGGAAGGGAATGATCTCTAGGTGTTGACCATTGCTTTAGATTATTTCAAACTGGTTCTAAGTAGCTGGATATGATAGTACTTATGGTGCTTAGAGTGCCTCTTTAAGTGAGCATCATGATTGCTGAGGCAGATTTTGGTTTTAAAAGCCTTATTAGACATTTCATACTCCTAAATATCTCTAAATTAGTTCACATAGTCCAGTTAAAATAAAAAAAGTTTCTGTAGTCAGTTTTTTATTAGATATAAAATAATGGATATATTTTTTAATACCTTAATAGGCAAGCAGCTAAAGTCCTTAAATGCCCTTTTTTTGCGAGCATTTGTTTTTTAATTCTTTAAGATTAGTCATGCAACAGTAAAAATATATTGCTGTGCTTTCATACCATGAACAAACATAGCAGTATTCGCAAATATTATTGCCTATGACTTTCTTCTATATCTCTCTATATAATTTACTTGTTTCAAAATAGTCCGACTTCTTTATCTGTAAATCTGGATTTAATTTTGTTTTTAATTTTAGTGTAGCTCCATGACAATGTCATATATATATAAGGAAGAGCAGGTAGCTGAATTTCCTTGGAATAATTTTTGTAGGTGGCCTAGCAATTAAGCAGCTAAACTCCACTGCCTAAAAATATAAAAACATTAAAATCACAGTTTAGTAGATATCCCATACATTCATGCATTAAATTTTGTATTTTTTTTATTGGGGGCATATCTAAAAACAGTCGAGCCTCAGATCCTGTCTTTGCAAGCCCGCCCTTCTTTCCCTGCCCAGACTTTCTGTGGCTTGTCCAATTATAGACTACCCAATACAGCTCAATGAGAAAGCTTTGCACAGCAGGTACTCTGGGTACCACTGAGCTAAACAATCAAGAAGTAACTGGTTATCTGATTGGCAGCCAAATGGATCAAGGTAAACTGATAAAAGTGCCAATTTCTACTGAAACCTGCACTTATTGTAAAATGAATAAAAGAGGGCACAAATTTCACACATAGAGCAGTTCTGGAGAGTCCCTTTAAGAAAGCAATCTAATGTAATAATCTAACCACACATTTTTCCTGGGAACAACAGGAATTCAATGTATGGTACAGTATATTGTTCATGAAATGGTTGCTTTAATAACTGTTTGAGCGCTGGATCTCCTATAGATAGTGATTGTAAACCTTTTGTTGGCAGGGACCAAATTGTATAACTTAAGATATGTTGGTAAACCATTTTCCAATAGTAAAATTAGCACAAGTGCCAATTATTCCATTATAATAAAATTTGGTCTAATTTTAATGTGTTTGGATAAGCTTTTAAAATTAATTTTTTTTTTTTATAAAAATTTTAAAATGTTTTTTTTTCTTTTGCAAAATATAAAACAAAACTATCAATAAATCAAAATATTACAAAACTAAAATATTTTTCATAATATTAAATAATTTTAAAAATGTTTCCAAAAATATGAAATCATTTGAAAAGTTATCCAGCAATATTAATTTGAGGCCTATATGCGTGCTTTCAGTCTATTCAGCACATTTACTAGTCTCTTATCAATGGAATCTCATTGAACTGGGGAAGACAAGGTTGCAGCAGTATACAGCCTGTCAAGGGCGATTGGCTGGAATCTGTACAGTATATTGTGCCCATTCCATCCAATGAGGATCACAAAAAAACACTAAGCCCCAGTTTTGCATCCTAACCTACTGCATTATTCTATATGTACAATATTATTATATTATAGCATAGTATAGTATAATATTGTACAGTATAGTCTTTGTGCAGTTATTGATTTAAAAACTCCCAAGTTTCCCAGTTAGCCTTATAATAAAAAAAGCTTTCTTTTTTTTTAATTCTGAAAATTATGGAATTTGTGGTTTAACAGCTATAGAGTTCCCAGACAGCCGCCTCTTCTACAAATTACATTAGGTGGACATTTGAGATTCATTCCTTTTTGTAACATTATCACTTACTTACTGCTCTGTGAACTTTTCTGATAAAGCAAAGTGCTGTTGAACTTGATCCCTTAAAGTCTTTACAGGTGCACAGCTCATTGGAACTTTTCCACTGGTAATAAAACACGTGTACTTATTGCATTTTGATAAATAGTTGGACTTTAAATCTCCTTCATATTGTGCTGAACATTTCCAATTCATTGTATTGTTTTAGACATTTTAATCATACCTGCCCATGGATTTGCAGTTACTTGGTGTGCCTCTACAAGGAGGCCCCAACCTGCAACCACCCATTATGTGATTGCATGTAAAGTTATATTCAGGAAAGGGCTGGCAAGGAGACACTCGCCCCCCAGGCCCCCACGGCACCATTCAAGCAGGCCCTCACAGACCAGGGACGGACTCACAGTGGCCTGGGTAGCCGAGCAAAATTAGGACCTGGGCCCCCTGCAGACCGATATATATATACTGGTGTACATGTACCATGTATTTGATTGTATATGTACGGTATGTAAAGTGAATGTATGTTTCTGTGTGTATCTTCACTGTGAGCCCTGGTGTAAGTGCCTGGTGTATGTATGTCTGTCTGTAGTGTCAGGATATGTGGATTCAGAGTATATTTAAATACATGTTTTTAGTTTTAGTTTTTTTTAAATAGGGTAGTATTTATGTGGGTTTATGTAGCATGGCAGTATGTATAAGGGTGTGTTTGTGAATTGTGGCAATGTTTTTGTATGAGGTATGCATGCCTCCAAATTTTGCATCTTGAATTATAAACCAGGTGTTAAAAATTACAAGCCACCTTAAAGGAACACTATAGTGTCAGGAATGCAAATGTGTATTCCTGACACTACAGGTTTAAAATAGCTGTTTAGGTCCCCGGCTCCCCTAACCCGCCCTGTTAAAAAGGTAATATACATACCTTTTTTCTAGCACTGGCTGGGTCTCCTCATGGCTGACCCTACCCCCACTCCGCTTTCTTGGCTGAGATCATAAAATTAGATGAGCTCGGCCAATCCAATGATTTTTTATAGGAAAGCACTGGAAGGCTATTGCACATGCGTGGCAAAACAACATCCTGCACCAATAAGCATCTCCTCATAGAGATGAATTGAATAAATGCTTCTCTATGAGGAGTGTTCACAATGGGCAGTACTGACCACTAGACTGCCACTAGATGTGTTCCTGCACAGTGTTCACATTAAAAAGCATTCAGGGACAGGCAGTAGACACCAGAACAACTACATTAAGCTGTTGTTCTTGTGACTATAGTGTCCCTTTAACTGATTGTGTTTTTATTTTTTTTAAATTCAAGTAGTGGGGGCACGGGGGTAGGGGATGTAGTGGTTGCAGGGGGTAATAAGGGTTGTAGTGGTTGCAGGGGCTGTAATGGGTGCAGGAGGGTAGGGGCTGTAGCGGGTTCAGGAGTTATAGGGGATGTAGAGGGTCCCTGTGGGGAGGGGCTGTAGTTAGTGCAGGGGGTGTAAGGGGCTCTAGGGTGCCTAGTTTTTAATGAAAAAAGGGGGTTGAAATTGTTTTTTTAAAAACGTATTCCCCCCTCCCTAAATCTTACCTTTGGCCAGGGTGGGAGGAATTCTTACCCTTGGGGAGGATGCTTGAGATGCTGCTGCCTGTAACACAGATCAAGGCAGTTCCGCAGGCATGATGTTACTTCCTGCAGAAGCAGCCACAAGGAGCTACCCTGATTAGTCTTACAGGGTGCAAGCTCCGTGTTGCTGTGCTGATCTGCTGGCAGAGGCCTCTGCCAATTTCCTTCAGCCACACAGACAAGCATACAGGGAGCAACCTACTGGGGTCGTTGGGAAGGCCCCTTAGCTATCCCACAGTGTGCCCTGCATGTGGGAGCAGATATCTAGCGGTAGGAGCATGCAGAAGGCTGTGTGCCCCTACTGAGTGCAGGCTGGCTAGGGAGCTTGTTTAACTCCCCAGCTAAGCCATTACTGCACTGCTCCACGGGCGGGCCCCCGATTTGCCCGAGTGCTCAGTCTGCCCCTGCACAGCACCATTCAAGCAGTTGGAGGTGTGATGGGATACCCGTTGATAAACACATTTTTGTGAATGCTCGCTCATGCTCCACAAGACACATTGATGGAGATTGTAGGAATATGTGATGTCACAAATTGTGTCACCAGCAGCCTCCACACAGGGTGAGTAAGTCCATGCACTCAGCATCTGTAAGTTTTGTTTGCTATAACAATTTAATTTGCTGTACTTGGCTCTCAAGCCAAAAGCTGCAAACCCTCCCCGAGTTATATGATATATAATGGTTATTGTTACAATGATAATGCATAGGCAGCATACCACCATTACACAATTACATTCTAATATATATGGGATGGCTATAGACATACCTATGTTATATGGCAGTTTGGAAATTTATTTTGGCAATCCCCCTGCAACTGGAATTTTTATTTTGTGTCTCACAATGCACTCCCCTAGCCCCCTTGCACTCCCCTAACATTCATGTGCACACATACATTCATAAAACATACACAGTGATATTCATACACACAGGCTCATAAACAAACACATGAACACAGACACACTGACTTGCATACACATTTAGACTGACAGACTCACACCAGGGCTGTATTTTTACCACAAGGCAAACAAGGCATTTGCCTAGGGCGGCACTTTCAGGGGGGCGGCAAAAAAACGCCACCCCAAGTGCCCAGGCAAATGCCTTGTTTGCCTTGTGTCCTTGGGGGCCCAAAAGCCGGCTGCCACCTCAGAGGCCCCCCTAGGTGTTAAATTACTAATATTCTAGCCGGGCAGTGAGGGAGATAGGTCCTTTTAGATAATTATTAAAGATATTAATAATTGGTGAGTGTATGAGAAAATATGTGTGAGTATGTTTGTGACTGTCAGTGAGTGTGTGTTTGTCTGTCATTGTGAGTGTGTCATTCTGTGTGTGACTGTCAGTCAAGAAAATGGCCTTGACACGAATTCGTGGGGAAAATTTAGTTAAGGGGGGTGCCGAATTTAGTTGTGCCTAGGGCAGCACAAATTCAGAATACACCACTGACTCACACACACACTTAATTTTTATTTTATTATTTTTTGGTGGGGGGAAGATTAAAGTGAGTACCACCCAGACTGACTGCTGGTATAAAGGAGGCTGCTGGTGTCACACTGTACTGGGTGTCCAGCTCACTCACAAATTTTGTACTGATGTGCTGTCACTCCAGCCTCCAGCCTTGTACAGAGCAACAATATGTAGAGAGTGGTGCCAGCAGAAAACCATTTTTTTTTCAATTCTTTATTTTTGTTGTGCAGGTAGTTACAGGGTTTTGACAGACGCCACAACAGCGTATCTAAAGCTTTCACAATAGTCAGACAGTGGCATGTTAATTCGCACAAATTTTTGTTTTACAAGCTTAACTGAGCAGATATGTCATCAGAGTGAGATTAAATAAAATATAACAAAATAATGATGCTGGTTGCTTGATACAGCTAGGTCATCTATGCTAGTACAGGTATGGTGTGTTAACTAGTTTTGTAGAATAACAGTAGTTGATTGCACAGTGGAGCAGCTGTGCCCCATTTTTAGTATTATGCAGTGTGTAGTTTAACAAAGCTTTTTAGAAACAGGCGTAAGTGATAAGCTTTGTGTGGTATGTAGTTTAACAATGCCTTTTAGAAGCAAGCGCATATAATATGCCTTATGTAGATTATAATGTAATCAGTCACATGCAAACTAAGGCAAAAAACAGTAGACAGGTCTGATCAATAACGTAAGGATACAAAGCTATAATAACCAAGTACTGTCTTGCGACGTAGCTTAAAAGAAATAAAAAAGATGGCCCTGTTCAATGCAAACTCGCTGCTCATGTTAATTAACGTAGGTGCTTCTTAAGGCTTTAAACAAATGCCTTCTCGGTTTTAATCTAATAATAATAATGATAAGTAAGTAATTAATGCCTCTGCCTCAATGCAAGACAAACATTAAACATGCTTAAGTGTACTGTGGCGAAACCAACCTCGCCACTGGGCCCTGGAGAAGCCTGTTTGCTAGCCTCCTACCTACTGACTATGGCCCCTGGGTTATTTGGGGCATATTGTACTGTATATTGCTGCTACTGGCCCTTTTAACAGCATCTATGGACATATTGGGACTTTTGGGACTACTGTCCCTTTAAGACTGTGATACATATTCTAGTGTACTGCCTGTAATATTATATGTGTATTAAGTTTAACCTGGGATATGTATGCAGCATTCATCTGATTGTTCGGTAGAATCACTCCATTTATTATATTGAGTGAAACTACCGAACAACCAGACCACCCAGGAATAAGTGTGCCTCCAATTACAGTTTGCAACAATGTTGCAAACGGGTAATTGGCAATCAGTGTAATGTATCCTTTGTCCTCTGGGTGGCCGCCATTCGGGAAACAAACACGTGGCGGCGGCCATCTTAAACTACCGAACAGCGGTGTTTTGCCGTCGAGTGTCTGGAACTAAAATCGGACACTTGACTAGGCAAACACCGCTGAGACCTCCATACTTCCAGAAATTCGTATGGAAACTACCGAATGACCCGCCGTTCGGTAGAAAGAACCCCACAAACAAGGGAATTCATTCAAACCCTCTCCAGGCTCTATAACACAGGCAATTCGCCTGTTTTCATTCCCTTGTTTGTGACCGACCGCAGGGCCAAAATGCATGGAACTGTTTTCGGATACTTTACCCCTGCGGTCGGTCAAATCTTTGGAACCCCATATCTCACGAACCATTCATCCGAATTACTTGAATTTTGGATATGTTGTCCCCCTGAATAAGGGCTATCCAGCGATGCTGGATTTAAAGGTGTACCCCCGGGTTTTGGGGTACATCCAGAACTTGGCTGAAAAAGTGTACCGGATAATTGAGTTTAATGTTATCTGAGGGGAGGGGATGTGTGGGCTGAACCATGTATGTGATTGGTTATTTTATGCCTCCCCCTGGGTGTGGCCTGTATGTGGATTAGTGTAATAAAAGCCAGGCTGGATGAGCCAGTCCAGAGTTCCTGTTTTACCCTCAAAGTGATGTGTCGTCTCATTATTGGGGGAAGGATTTAATGTATGCTGTTCCAGTTGACTGCTAGGAGTACAAGCCTATTCGTATGGTTCCTATTCAATGGTCTACAGCATTCATACGCTTGGGAGAATTTAAAGGTTTCTCGGATTCGGTGATTATGGTGTCTGCCAGAGTGCTTGGAGTCCTCAGGAAGCGCTAGGAGCATCCATTAACGGAGGTACCAAGTCGGGGTGCCAGGTGATCCGTTACATGTACATTTGTTAACGGTTTTGGGGATACTTATATAGTGCGCTGGCTATGGGTTGCTCAAGGTGGGTGAGTGAAAGTGGGCATATACTGTTAGATATAGTACTAGCTGATGTAGCATGTCGAAAGCGGTAAGGGGCATTAGCATACAAGCATTGGGTAAGTATTGCGTAGTAAGAGACATATAGAGAGTTCCAACTTTGTGTGTCTAGGCACGGACCATAAGGGGCATAATGGGTCAGTCTCTGGAGGGTCAGCCGACACCTAGTCTGGGGGTAGCGGGTACATGCCTGTGGGTTCTGTTGGCGAGTCTCCCCAGTTGCTCCTCCGTGTCCTGCGTGTGTTTGTGTGCCTCCCAGTGCAGTCTAGATGAGGTACTCCCCTTGCCCTGGGACCTTGTTGGAGCCATGTCCACTTTCTCACTGACTCGCCACCATCTTGGGGCCGGGTCCTTCCCCTGTACGTGCCTGTGTAAGGCTGTGTTTAGTCGCTTGTGTAATCGTCTTATTCTTCGCAGGCGTGAGTGATGTTTAGGGGCTGCACCCCTTGTGGCTCGCTTCCCAGGTGGGCTAGCAGCGTTGTTGGAGGCAGGTACCATGGTAGCTTTGCCTGGTTGTGGCCTCTTTGGCTGCATCGCGGTGTTTCTCCGTTTTGGGACTGGAGCTTCAGCTGGTTGTGTGGTTGTTAGTGGTTTGTCCCAAGAGTTAACCAGTGACAGTGCCGATGGCTGTCGCCTGTTCTCCAGGCGTTTCCAGAATTGCTGGCAGAGGTCGTCGAATTTCCTCTGGAAGGCTTCTGCCCAGGCTCTGGAGGATAGTTGCTCATCGCGTTTCGTGAGGCCGTCGGCCATCTTGGGCGGGCCTCGTGTCTCCCAGCTTTCAGGTACATGCTCTGTGTTCCGTCGATGGTGAGTGCTCTCCCCACTGTGATAGACCGGGATGACCCCCACCGGTCCATAGGGGGGGGAACGAGGGCCCTGGCGCAGGCGCTCGGGTTGTCGCAGCAGCGGGATCGGGAGAGCGGCCGTCTCTCCCGCGTCCGCCAGGCTTGTAGGCCCCATATGTTCGTCGGGTGAGTATCGCTTAGGTTGGTGCATGAGTGGTATCGTCTTATCCAGAGTGATGTCACCTCTCGTATGGTCACCCTCTTTTTTCGATTTAGCGCCGTTTGGGCATAGAAAGTCACTATTAATCTCTGGGTATCGTAGGAGCTGTGAAGGGATGCTTCTTCCCAGCTCCGCGGTCAGGCCCCGCCCCCCAATGATTGAGAGTTGACCACAATTTTTACTCAAGGGATGAAGTTCCATTCCGGCTCCATGGTAAGAAAAGAAAGGCTGTGTGTGTTTGTGAGTTTGTGTGTGTCTCCGTGTGTGTTTATTTATAAATCTGTGTGTTGTAGCGTGCCTTAGCGGTTATGGTGCATTCATTTTAGTTTTCTTTGCTGTTTTTCTATGTAGTAAGTTGTCTCTACAGGTATTCTATTGTCTCCTGGGGCAAATTTAAACAGGTCTTTTAGAGAGATAGACCAATATATGAAATATCAGCAGGAGAAGGAATGATTATGTTTGGGCAGGGTTGCTTAATGGCAAAGACTAAGACTAATGGCACAGAGTGTCACTTACAATATATTCACTGTTAAGAAACTTGTATTATCCCAATAGTCTAATATCTTTCAAACATGTACCACCAGCACATTTTAGTATGCATTCACACTTCAAGATGAACACAAAATAAACAGAAACATATTTTTTTAAATTTCAAATATCCACTTCTATTTAATCCCAATAACACAGACAATGCAATTCCAATTGCCTATGAATTCAGTTGTTGTAATTTAACAGATTGATCAATTTACTACATTACTCAGATAATTAATTTCCTGTGCAATGATCCACTTTATTATCCCCACTGCTACTTCTCCACATGGTCAAAGTGCAAACACCTTTTCCTTTAATTAGTCAATGTGTATTTAAAGCTTTGCAAGAATTTAGAAATTCATTTATTGTTTTACAGTACTCACAGTTCTCTTTGTCCCATTTACATCACTGCCAACATTTAAATCCATACAGCCTTTTCCATCATCTCGGTTATCACATTCTGATTGATTAGAATATATGAAAGAGTTTTTGCTGCACCCTTCAAAACATAGTATAAAACCCAGGGCCGGACTGGCCCATCGGGATACCGGGAAATTTCCCGGTGGGCCGCAGCAAGCTGGGGCTGGGCTGACAGCCCTAATGATCAGCATGAAAAAAGCTATTTAATTATTTCCCCTCGGACTGACAGGCTGGCACAGTCCGAGGGGGAAATATTTAAATGACTTAATTATGCTGATTATTAGAATAAGGAGGGAGGAGCTGGGGCTGGTGTGGCTGCCTGGCTGGAGGGAGACCTGTCAGTCTCCCTCCACAATGTAACTACATTTTGGCTGCATGCCCCGCCCCCACGCAGAAGCTCCACCTCCTGAAAGAAGCCCGCCTCCCGTACGTAAGCTCCGCCCCATGCACGTTCCTGACCTGCTGGAAAGCTGCCCACTGGACCACCAGTAAATAACAGAAAACTAAAAGGTAATTACCCTTTCACAGCCCCCTACCCACCATACAGCCTACCAACCATACAGCCCCCCTACCCACCATACAGCACCCCCTACCCATCTCACAGTCCCCTACCCACCATACAGCCCCCCTACCCACCATACAGCCCCCCTACCCATCTCACAGCCCCCCTACCCATCTCACAGCCCCCTACCCACAATACAGCCCCCTACCCATCTCACAGTCCCCCTACCCACCATACAGCCCCCTCCCATCTCACAGCCCCCTACCCACCATACAGCCTCCCAACCCACTCACAGCCCCCTACCCACCATACAGCCCCCCTACCCATCTCACAGCCCCCTACCCACAATACAGCCCCCCTACCCATCTCACAGACCCCTACCCACCATACAGCCCCCCCCTACCCACCATACAGCTCCCCTACCCATCTCACAGTCCCCCTACCCTACCCACCATACAGCCCCCCTACCCACCATACAGCCCCCCTACCCATATCACAGGCCCCCTACCCACCATACAGCCCCCCTACCCATCTCACAACCCCGACCCATCTCACAGCCCCCTACCCACCATACAGCCCCCCTACCCAACTCACTGCCCCCTACCCACTATACAGCCCCCCACCCATCTCACAGTCCCCCTACCGACTCACAGCCCCCTACCCACCCACCATACAGCCCCCCACCAACTCAGAGCCCTCTACCCATCTCACAGCCCCTAACCACCATACAGCCCCCCCACCCATCTCACAACCCCCTACCCACCACCATACAGCCCTCCCTACCCACCACACAGCCCCCTAACCACCCACAATACAGCCCCCCCTACCCACCATACAGCCCCCCTACCCACCATACAGCCCCCATACCCACTCATAGTCATATATATATATATATAATCTCAATAATATGTAAGGCATATATGTATATGTATGCATGTCTTGCCACCCTAGATGATTGAGTAATAAATACACACATAAAATATAAATATAAATATAAATATATATATATATATTGTGTTTATATGTTACTCAATCATCTAAGGTGGCAACACATAGCTGTACGTAATACATGTGACAATATATGGCGCAGTGACTTATGGGGCTGGCGTAGATTTTTTTCCAGGGCTGCTTTGTATCCCCAGTCCGGCCCTGATAAAACCTCATTATTATTAGCAAAGTAGGTAGGTCAGTGATGTAAAGAGCCACACAGAAACGTGTGTTATTGTGTTACTTCATAACGTTTTGGTCAGTAGAAAAAGTGTTGTCTATCTTTTTGTTTATTTTATTTTTGTTAATTTTGAACTTTAGATACACTTTCCCTCTATTAGACTAACATTTAGATTTTTGCCAAAGTTGACAAAACTTGACAAAAGACCGAGCTGCCACCGTCAAGTTTTGTTGTAAATCGCGAGACAATATCTATAGAGGCTCCCATGGCTCATTCATAGACATTAGTGTTGTACTCTTGTGCATGCATGATGTCTCTTAGCGGATGAAGCGTTCACAGCTGAAGATCAAACATGGTAGTACCAACAGGGGGCTACATCAGGTAAGTATAATTCAACAAAGTAGCCATAAAAAGCAGCACTGAATATCACACATTTCATTTTTGCCCATTACCTTCCTTGAGGTTTATACTGTTGTTCTGTGTTGTTCACAGTGGTGAACTGTGAGAAAGGACAATTATTAAAGAATAAATTCATTGGAAAACAGGTCTGTGTTCTAGGGCTACATTTTCCATACCATTGACTCTTTGCCAGACCACATCTGAGAATTATTTTAAAACATACTGTACATACTGCTAATTTATTTACTAGGTTTGGTTATTATATACCCACATACTTTGGTTTATATTTATACTGCAATTTTATTCACTTATATAGAAAATATTACCACTGTATATTTTCACCTGTATTGGGATTTTTCTTTTTTGATTCTTTATTTTTATAAAGATAAGATAACATACGCGCTTGTTTGGACATTTCACAAGATTATATATGACAGTAACAGATTACAGATGTATCAGGAAATGTCATGAGAATACTGCACTTTTTTTTTATAATATATGAGAAAAAGGCATCAGGAACAGGCTAGGATAGAGTCTCAGATGCAAGAACTGATTTAGAGAGGTAGAATAAATGGGACCAACCGCTTGCATTATGAGATGGACGATAAGAGTATATCAGCACATAGTAATGACAAAGCAGATTAACCAGGTAACTTGGTAACTAGTAACTTGTTGAGTGGAAAAAATAAATTAAAGTATACATGCTAAACCTAAGATAACAATTAACTGTAAACCACTAGGACCATAGTATGGAAACATGCTGCGGTTAAATAGCTAAGCCCCAGCTAAGGGTCTGTGAAGTAGGCTGAGGAAGACATAGTGGAGGGACAGTCATCCCATACCCAAGGTTGGCACCATCTGCCTGTGTTTTCTGTGTTTGTTGGGACTATAATCCTGACCGAGCCATTGCAGGGTTTTCTTCCTGCCTTGGACCCTCTTAGGAGCGGGCATCATGATTACTTGGGCCTGAGTGCCCCACGTGCTAGGGACCCGCCCAGTTCTGCTTCTGTGCGGGGACCATAAGGCTCGGTGAGTGGGATGACTCCTTGGTCGGCGTTCGGGAAGCGAACTACAGCGGTTTGACGTCTTTGGGCGCAGTCAGTGAAATATGGGTGCCTGGAGATTGAAAATACTGGGAAAATTCTCCAATGCCCCTCTCTATCATGCCATTTACGACCCATCTCAAGAGCGGGAGCTGAGCATCTCGAGCCTAAGTGCTCCTCCTGGTGAGCCCAGAAGTGCTCACAGATGACGTCAAACCGGGCCAGCACCTACAAGATTATGCTTGTGGGGTCAGGGTCGTGTGGCTGCTGGCTCTAAATGCCATGGCCATTTTTTGCGGCCCTTCTTTTGGCCTTCGGTGTTCTGAGTTCCACTTGGGATTAGGATTGTCGAGTTCAGCGGGGACTGGGATAACCCCCACCGGTCCAAAGGGGTGTGGGGTAACCAAGCGCATACCAAAGTCAATGCAGGTCCCAGACAAGACGGGAGATCGTCCGTTTCTCCCGTGTAAGTGTAGCTAGCAGACTGCACAGGAGCTAGGTGCTCAAGATTGCCACAGGATTCTGAAGGTTCCTTTCCAAGAGGTACAGGACTTAGCTCTCCTTAGGGTGTGAGGACAATTACCAAGACAATTGCAGAAGTCATTGAGTAATAGGTTAAATAGTTAATTCACGCTGAGGAGCTTCTTCAGCCTGCGTTCTGCTCGCTCGGTGGTCAGGCCCCGCCCCCCATATTGGGATTTTAATACTGATATAATATATATTGTAGATTTTTACTAGTATTTTTTTGTACATCCATATATTAGGGTATACATTACTCCACGCTTTTCTGCTTTAGACACCCGAGAATAAAACGAATGAATACGTATTTGCATTGTGGCAGGATTCTTTCCTTATATTTTCTAAGGGTGAGAACTGAACATGTTTCTTTAAAATGACTAAATGATGAATCTGACATCACAGGGTAAGATGTAGCACACTAACAAAGGCCTCAATTAAATAGTTTGGATAAGCTTTGAAAATACAAGGTTATCCAAAAGTATTACATCATTTGGAATACTTATCCAACAATATTAAATCAAGGCCAATGTTGTTTTAATAATGTTGACGTGTAAATTGACCTGAGGATACTGCAAATAGCATTTTAGGCAGTCTAATGATCGAAGAGCGTCACAGTTCCATTGTCCTACACAAAGAGTACACTCGATTATATCATTATACTTATACTTTGTCAAAGATATATTGAATAGGCTCTTAAAGAGGTCAACTTTCCATGGAATTCAATACATTAATAGGTCTAGAACACTTTGAAGTGGCCATTATACTATCATATTTTAACCCTTACCAAACACTCAAACACATATTGTCTATCCCTAAACAATGCTAAACCCCAAATAAGACAACACTTTGATCTGATAGGCCAAAATGTCCACAAAAACATATTGTGAAACAAACATTAACTGAACATCAATTAGGTTTGACTGACAAACTTGGGCCTCGATTTAATAAGCTTTTTAAATGATCCAATACTGTTAGAAAAACTTTCCAGGTTATTTATCTACAGAAGTCGCAATTGAAGGTCTCAATTTAATATTGTTGGATAATTTTTCCAACTGATTGAATCTTTTGAATAAACTTTTAAAATTATTTAATATCATTAAATATATTTAAATTGTATAATATTTTGTATATCTGTTAATATATTAATATATTAATATATATTATATTTTTTTTGATATTTTAATATGTTGAAAAAAATAGTTTTAAAAGTTTATCTAAAAATATGACATCATTTGAAAAGCTTTTTCAAGAATATAAAATCAAGGTCAAGGTTTTGAATCATTTGGAAAGCTTATTAAATCAAGGCCTTAATTGCATTCGTCTTTATTATCATAACCTCTGTAGATTGAAGGCTTGATAACTAAATGTTTGATATTAAAATTAAATATTAATATTGCTATTCTTGAGAGAACTAAAAGTAATTTGCCTGACATCTCTCGCCATGTTTCATTTCATTTTCATGTCACTTGTTTTCCAGGTTAAGGATACCCAAAATAAAAAAGCTGACCTTCCTGTATTGCATATTTTGCTCCCTTTCAGTTAAACACAGCCTGCTTTGTGCTCACGCAAGATGATCTAACCCCAGGGGAATAAGATTGAAAGGTTAAAAAAGTGTTATGTGTATGTGTGCTGAAATGTAACCTCACCTTTGTAAAGTAAAATGTAATGTAATAGTCTTTTCTTCATTTGTAACGACAGATATATCAGTAACAGAGTATCTCAAGTGGCAGTCAAACACCCATGTTTTTGCTATTTTTGATACCCAAGGTTTGCTATTGTGTTTTTATCATTGATGATCTAATTGGTAATTAGAGTTAAGGTCTTTTGTAATAAATCCTATAATACGATGACCGTTCACCCATCTGGCATGTTTGTCTCCTTTAAATATTACTTGTATTGCAATATATATATATATATAGGAAAGTTTGGGCTGCAAACTAAAACGTCGATCTTTTACTAAGGACATTCAAAGTTAAGTTTTACATTACATATTTGGAGTCCTGAGAGTTCTATCTTTACGCTATCTGTGTATTTATATATATACAGCTGTACAAAAGTGTTTGCACATATTAAAAAAGATGGTTATAAAAATAGCAATGTAAATAGTTTATCTTTATCAATTAACAAAATGCAAGTGACTGAACAGAGAAAAAAAATCTAAATGAAATCAATATGTGGTGTGAACCATACTTTAAAACAGCTTCAATTCATTTTCAATATGTTTTTATTGGTTTATGCGAGTTTAATTACATGAAATACAGGTTATAAGGAATTCAGACAAGCTCATCTATACGTATACAATGCGTGTAAAAGAATAATACACTTTACTGGCTGTAATACATTACAACCAAAAAGGGTGCATCATGAAGTATGTTATGCTGACAGGAAATTGAAAAGAAATAATGACACTATGCCTCTCTGCATGTATGATACCAAGGGCGCCTTAGTGATCAAATGAATATCTGAAAAATGCAAATTTGAAATAAACATATATTTTATTTTAGCGCATGTTGTGGTGGTGATTGCATAACTTACGATCAAGTACAGCAATGGTAGATGTGGCTGAAACTTAGAGTGCAGAAAGAGAGAAAAAACGAACTTGAAAAAGGAGAAAGAGAGAGATTAGGAAGGGGGATGGTCTGGAGTCTCTGGAAAATTTTAGTAAATGAGAGAAAGCATCTTCCTTCTCATAAAATGTACTGTGATAATGGTTGCATAGCTCTCAACTTGGCTGCGTAATGGCTGGCATAAATTCAAGCTAGATTAAAGTGTAGGAGAGAGCTGTCAGCACCACAGGCTCCATCCAACCCCTCAACCACTGGGGGCCCCAACTCCACCCGCACGGGACTTCATAGATCAGCGCACAGTCAGCTTTAAGGCCTATATAGGGCACAGATGTGGAGGCAACTTGGGTCCCATTTTCAAACATGAAGGGGGGAGATCAAAGGTAGCGGTATGACCACCAGACCTTTTAAAATACGCATACGAGAACACATGGGTAATATACAGAGAAGATACGCCAGTCACAGTGTTTCCTCACATTTTGCTGTATATCATGGTGGTGACCCTTCACTGATTAGTTATATGGTCATTTGTCAAAAGAAACATGATTGGAGGGGAGAAAACAACTTCAAGGAGCTAAGCAAGCTCGAGGGCAAATGGATATTCAAACTTGAAACTTTAGCACCTTTGGGTTTAAATTTAGATTTCGAGCTTATACATTTTTTATAATATTTATTAATATTTATTTTTTATAATATATATTATTTTACATATTACATAAGTTTGGGGTATCCTGCTTGTTTTTGCTTTCAGCTCCTCCTTCTTTTTCTGACTGCACCATTTTGGACACTTATTGTCCTCTATTGGATGATTTGTACATGTTGTATCTACCCACAATTAATTTGTTATTTAAGGAATATGTATTTTTAGGTTACATCAGTATGTACTGCTCATTTTTATTATATCCTATTCTTTCCTAACAGAGCACACATAATTACATTCAATTAATATACTATACATTTGATTCTTATTTTTCTCTCTTTTTTGTATATTTAGTTTAAATGCATATAACGTTTTGATAAAGACTTTTATGGGCACATAGCCCTTAACAAATATGGCCACCATATCCCATGACGGGATATGACACTCACAGAAATGCCTTTCCAAAGAGGATATGACATCTTACTTTGCGCGCGAACTGGATCCCACACAGGTGAAGGGAATCGCCAATTGCACGGAATATTTATGCAGCATAGCACATGGGAATCTTCAGAGACATTGAAAAAGACTGAACTGTCGAAACGCGTCTTCTCTCTTCTATCATATCCAGAAGAATTTTTATTTGCCATTGTTTTTATTTAAATTTTCAGTGTTTTATCACTATAATGAATCTTTGTATTTTTTACTTGCTGCTGCTGCTGCTGCTGCAATCCTTACTTCTGTGATCCATCTAATACAAGGGTCCATGGATATTTACCGTTGGCCTGTATAGGCATCATTGGGTTTTTATACAGAACCTGAGATGGCTCTGGAATTCGTGAGTGTAACCATTTAATATTCATCATTCACTTTTATCCTACAGTTCACACTATGTATTATATTGTTCTTTTTTAGGCACTGCTGATATTCGCTTGCCATCTGCATTGTGTTCATATATAAGTATTAATTATTTGATTATATATTTGTATTGTTTTTGGAGGGTGCACTTTTACTTTGTGTTTTGCACATTGTTGTTTTTTATATTTCATCTAATGACTTTGCACAACTTCTGGCCAACTCATAAACGACTTTGGAAGAGCTGCGAACAACCAGACGGGACAACGCTGGAGGGACTTCAGGGAGGCGATTAGGGGTGAGGCTCCTCTCCTTTACTACCCCCTCCCATTCCCTGCCCCTCCCTCTCACCTCTTCTCCCACCTCCCCCTATTCTACTTTCCTCTCACATTTTTCCTTTCCAACCCCGGCTCCACACACCAAGCGGGGATGTGGGGATATCTGATTGCGGCTCGATACCTCTCGACTGTGACGGGCCACTATAGGCTCAGAACCATGCCACTACCACACCACGCCCTGCACAAAAGGTGGGACGAGACTACTACCACCACCTTCAACCTGAGTATTCCGAGACCTTAAGAACACACCTGCCCATATTGATCCTCTATGCTCTAGGTATGCTGTCATACTCTCTGGGCTACAACGTACGCTAACTACTTCTTGATTGCATGTAACAAAATATCTTATATTGTTTGCAAGTTTAATGTGTGAAATGTATACATTGTACAAGGACAGATAGTTATAACAGAAAAAAATAAATAAAAGTGAGGAAACAATACCAAATTCTACCTATTTTCTCGTACGGTATGCACTGTTTACGCTTCATCCCCTGCGTGGGAAAACTGTTTATTGTGATGACTTCTATAAAAATGTATTTAACACAAAAAAAGAAGACGGTGTGCACTTATCCTGAGAACAACAGGGTGCTTAACTGAGCCAGGGCCAGCATGTACCTCACAAATAATATATACCAAGGAAGAGGCTTCAGAAACTCACTGTATTCAACTAATAGCAGTTTATTGGATCATTATTTGCAACGTTTAACCTCCACTGAAGTCTTTGTCAAGCTACATTATGTCTTGTTGCTACCATGGCTCTTGATGTGCTTTCCAAATGTGCTACTCTGAAGTAGACAAGTGGAATTTGGTTCGGTCCGAATGGAAATTCGGCCGAATTTCGGACATTCGGATGCTTCTGAATGTCCCAATGGCCGAAGTGCCGAATTTCTGAAGTGCCGAACCGAATTGTCGAAGTGCCGAATTTCTGAAGTCTTGAGTGCTTCGGACTTATGAAAAGTGTCAGAACAGGTAGGGGTAGGATTGGGGTTGGGGTAGGGTTACGGATAGGGGTTGGGATTGGGGTAGGGTTAGGAGTAGGGTTAGGAGTAAGGTTAGGGTTAGGAGTAGGGTTAGGGATATGGTTAGGGCAGGGTTAGGAGTAGGGTTAGGGTACCTCTACCCCTAACCCTAACCTACCCCTGACCCTACTCCTAACACTACCCTAGCCCTAAACCTAACCCTACCCATAACCCTAACCCTAACCTTACCCTAACCTTACTCCTAACCCTACTCCTAAGCCAACCCTAACCTTACTCCTAACCCAACCCTAACCCTACTTTTAAATCAACCCTAACCCTACTCCTAACCCTACCCTACTCCTAACCCTACCCTAACCCTACTCTTAACCCCAACTCTAACCCTTCTCCTAAATCAACCCTAGCCCCACTCCTAACCGAACCCTAACCCTACACTTACCCGAAGTGCCGAATTTCAGAATGCCGAACCAAATTTTTTGCCCATGCACATCCCTACTCTGAACCATAAAGAAACAATCAGCACTGAGGAGTGTAGATGCTATAGTTAGCCAAGGAACCTTCGTGCAGCTTACTTCCTCGCCCAATCGGAAGATGTTAATGCTGTTAGGGTGGCATAGCATGCCCTAATGATCGGGCCATCACTCCGGCCAGCGTACTTACACCCTTCTACGTGAGCGCGATCGGTGGCCCTGAAATTAATATGTCAAAATACACTTATAATAAAATTATATATATAATTTATATATTGGGGGACCTGCTGGTCAACCCAGGTAGAAATAACAGAGAATTTAATTAGGCAGCCCTATATTTGACCCTGTAACTTCCCAAAAACCCATAAAACCTGTAAATGGAGGGTACTGCTGTACTTGTGAGACATTGCTCATCACAAATATGAGGGTATTAGAAAAGTAAAACGTACAATGATGATATCATCAATGAAAGTACAGTTTTTGTGTGGAAAATGCAAAAGACAAATATGAACACTAACTTTGGCCAGGCCTTGTGACTAGGTGGCTACTACAAAAGACTGAACATACCCCATTTTGAATATCCTGGGTTGTCTACTCTTGCAAATGGTATGCCATGATGAGGGTCATTTTCATTTCTGGACTGCCATATGATCTCAAGGGAAACATAGGCCAAGCCATTTCAACTTGTAAACCCTGTAACTTTCCAAAACAGCATGAAACCTGTACATGGGGGGAATCGTTGTACTCGAGAGGCATAAAAGGATACAAATATGTGTATTTTATTGCAGTAAAAGCTAACAATATCATGACATTTACAGTTAAAATGTCATGCAAGACTTGAAAAATAACGTATCTTAACCCCCTAAGGATTCTGTACGGAAATTTTCCGTCATTGCAGTCCTCCCTTTAAGGACACAGGGTGGAAAATCTCTGCCTAATACTAAAAATAACTCCATATTGCCACAATCGCAGCAATCATGGGGTTAATGTTCCTGCAGTGTGCCTCGGTGTCTGAGAATAGTCTGCTAGCACAATGTATAGAAATTTGATTGTCTATGATTTAGATTAAGTTGTGTTTGTCATGACCGGCACCTTTTAAATGTAGAACTAAGGAAAAGGTGTGTTTAGGTTTTGGGAGGGGTTACATTTAGGGTTGAGGAAAGGGGTGTTCAGGGCATGTAGAGTTTGAAGGGTTATTTGTGAAGTACTTAGCCACTCGCATCTATAGTCCAGTGAGCCTCCTATGATTAATAGTAGACCTGCAGCAGCTGTTGTATGGTGTGCATCACATAGTGCTGTTCCTTCTCCTTCTGCAAGGCATTTCCTGTCTGAGAGATGGTTAGTGGGCAGATGGGAAATAACCGCTTCCTATGGTGCCTCATGCATAGACACTGGGACAGATGGGACATTACTAAGTTCTAAACATCTATAACTTTTTCTTCAGCTATCAAGCATAGAAGGTTGAGTGGACTATTTGTCAAGGTTCCTATACTTATTTCTTTACAACAGCCCACCTAAACTCCAAAACAACACATTAAAAGTGCTGATAAAGGGTCCCTACAGGACAGTTACCTATACTGACTAATTGGAAATAAGCATAGATTTTCATACTTGCAAAGACCACAGTATTAGAACATATTTTTCCAGAGAAATAGTCAAGATCCATAACTAGCCATGGTCTTAAAGACATCACAAGAGGAACAGAATTGACTAACAACTAAATGGTGAATCAGAAATGGTCTATGAGAACTGTTTTGTTCTGGAGCACAGTATAATTTCTCCTTGGGTGGCACTTAACATTTCACAGATTATAACTTGGACAAACATAATCATGATGTTATATTGCATATTGTAAACTAATCAGAAAACCTTTGCCTGAATACAATAAACTAATAAAGAGTAAATGGTTTATTTTTGTCTCCTCTCTGACATAAAAAGCCATGTCACATTGAAGAAGTGGCTAATTTAAATTTAAACACTAGCAATTTAAAAACCTGTGACTAACCAGATGGCACGATCCTATGGTGCAATGACAGCCCTTGAACCTCAATATCCTAGTTCCAAAAAAGCATATCAGCTACATTCCTATTGATCCTTGATGAATTATCAGGCCAATATCAATTTACTAGCACAGATATTTAGTAATAGTTTGAATTTCAACAGCTTGTTCCTGAATCACGGCTGGCATGCACTGGCTCCATATGCTGCACTTAACATAGAAATTCTATTTTCTTTAAGGCATGGCTATTAAGCTTGTGCTGTTTTCTTTGTTATTCAGATTTTGGAACCAGTTTGGAATAGTTTTTTTCTTATTTTCCATCAAACTGTAGCATTTGGAAAACTATATAAAGCATTTTTTTGTAATTTTAGTCTGAGTTGACAACTTGCAAGAAAAACTTGCATTGCATATATATTTATTTATTTATTTATTTATTTATTTATTTACTTATAATTATTTGTTTCAATTGGGAGCATAATCCAAAGTAGTCCTTTCAGTGTTATTTCGAAATTCACTGAGAAGTTCAATTACAAAACAGTGCATTTTGGTGAGTCAAATATGAATTTTAGTAGAGGAGAGGAGAAAAAAAAATTCTGTGACTCGGCAACTTAAGTCTTTTGGTTATTTTATGGCTTTAGAATAATCAGATTTAAAACTTTGATAAAGCTTCAAAAATGTTATATGCATGAACCAAAATATTTTGAGTTAGACTGTAACCGTTTACTTTAAATGAGAAAAACAGTTATATTTTTAGTTGTATGTTCACCAACATTTATTGCAAATTAACTTTCCCACTAACATTTTCAGGAATAAATGACCCTTTTGTCAGGACCTAGAATGTACTGAGATTTTACTGAGATTTTAAAATATTTGTTGTATGTAATAAAGCAAACCTTGCTGACAATTCCTGGTATTTTTAGTATTCTGTTTTAATTATTCTTAAAATCAGCTTAAGAATGTAATAAAAATCTAATTTTCAATTATTCAGAATGAGATCACAAAACCTGAGTGAACAAAATAAAAGGGATGGAATAGGAAGGGACAGGAACCAAGGGAAAAAGGAGACACAGCAATGAGTCTACAACTCCATGAAACAGTAGCCCATATTTAGAGGTGTAGTCACACCAGGGATTCAACATTTTATCAAATGAGGGTAGAGTATTATAAGCAGTTGCTGTCAATTGATACATTAGTTCGTTATCTCTTTATTTCGGCTCTGACTTCTCAAAGAGAATGAACCCCACCAACCAGGAAGTGTTCACAGTCCCCCTAGCAGCCAACGTAACTTTATTATAGAGCTTTTGAGTCTGGATAGGGAGACCCTCTAAGGGTTTAGGACAGTGGTCTAAAATAAAGGGCCCATGGACATGGGCGTCTGCAGTGGAGGGCAAGGGGGGGCTCTTGCCCTCCCCCCCCCCCTGGATTTTTCAGCTTGTGCTGCTATTTTTCGTTTGTGTGATACTAAACTGCAATACCGGCGCCGGGCAGTAGGTGGCGCTGTGAATGGAGAAAGGCAGGGAAAGGAAGCTACAGCTTATTCCTGCTTCTTTCTCCTGACTGCATCCGCAGGGGAGCAGCACAGAGTGTAGCCTACAGATCAGGTAAGTGAGGGATGGGGGGGGGGGGGGGGGAGACAGCCTGTCCTACAGAAAGGTAAAGTAGAAGGAGCAGAAAGGGTCAGCAAGGAGCAGGAGGGGTCAGCAAGGAGCAGGAAGGGTCTGCAAGGGGCAGGAGGGGTCAGCAAGGAGTAGGAAGAGGCAGCAAGGAGCAGAAAGGGTCTGCAAGGAGGAGAAATGGTCAGCAAGAAGCAGGAAGGGTCAGCAAGGAGCAGGAAGGGTCAGCAAGGAGCAGGAGGGGTCAGCAAGGAGAAGGAAGGGTCTGCAAGGAGCAGAAAGGGATCAGAAAGAGAAAGGAGCAGAAAGGCGCAAAATAAGCCGAAAGAAGAAGAAATAAGCTAGTAGCAAAATAAGCAGAAAGGAGCAGAAGGAGCCAAGGAGGAGACAAGACAGTGTCAGAAGAAAAAGAAGACTGTGTCAAATGGAGACTAAAATGAGATTGGAGCAGGACGGACAAGTGAAGTGATCTCTCCACTTCATTCTGGACACCACATCATAAGGCTTTGGTACCTGGGACTGGCAGGAAATTTTGGACCTTCTCATCTCCCCAGGTAAAAAACAGATCAGTGTTAATGTGTTCACTTTGATTTACTGAGTGTCGGGAACTACTCCTATCTGAAAGATGTATGGACCAATCTGTTTGCAGGGTCCACATGGAAAGAACCCAATAATATGTATTCAATCTGTGGCCTTAAGGCCTAATCTGAACTCCCCAGGAATTGGTTGGGAGCCTGTGTACTGGGAACCCTGAAAATTAATTTTTCCTAGGAAACTAGGATCCCTGTATATGAACATTTCCTAAGGGAATGAAGGGCATTAATGATAGGTCAATACAAAGACACTAAATAGCCCCATCTGTTCTAGCCTGGTATGAGCCCTATAGAGCTCATTGTGTTATGATGCTTGTCAGTCACCTGTATCCAACTTCTGAAGCATCAAAAGAGGGAATGTGGTAGACGATCTCGGAAATGCCTCAGAGCCATATGACCATATATAGGACAAGAGCTGTACATGATCAGGGCCAGGACCCATGTGCAGGAATGGTAAGAATGATCATACGCAGTAAAGTAGAATATGAATAAAGTAATAGTTAAACGCTTGTTAATTGGTTATTAATTGCCGCAGTATGGGGTAACCCTTGCCTATCTCGCTTATGTATGAACTGCATCATCTATGATATATGTGTTGTTAACTTGAGATTCAGGGTTCAGCCCTTTGCAGACATAAGTCTGGCTGAAACAGTAACCGGCTACAAAATAAATGGTTGATTGCTTCCTGAGAAAACCTGTGACCAGTCTCTTATGTGCTTCTTGGCCTTGCACTCCTGAAAAGAAAACCTCAAAGGGTTATTTACTAAAGTGAGAATTATTTCTAGTTCAGCTACTTTAGTAAATAGCCCTGTAACTGTAGAAACCATACAGCTATCCTTAACCCCTTAACGACGCTAGACGGTTCAGGACCGTCATCGGCATTTTTCCCTTGCCGACCGACGACGGTCCTGAACCGTCCTAAATTTAAGAGGTACTTACCCGATCGCCGTCGTTCCCCCGGCGGCGATCGGCGGTGCTCCCGTTGTGGGGAGACTGCCTGCAGCCCAGACAGTCTCCCCATGGCGGATTA
This sequence comes from Pelobates fuscus, assembly GCF_036172605.1. Lineage (NCBI taxonomy): Eukaryota > Metazoa > Chordata > Amphibia > Anura > Pelobatidae > Pelobates > Pelobates fuscus. The sequence continues at coordinate 230,937,941 of NC_086318.1, forward strand.
GGACCCCTGTGGCCATGTGATCGCCCAACAGGGCGACCACATGGTCACAATAGGTGTCCATGTGTCTGCCTGCAGGGGGACTGTCTGTGCTGACAGGCAGTCTCCCTGCAAGTGTAAAATAAAAAAAAAATTAAAGTTATAGTTAATAAAAAAAAATGATTATTATATATGTGTATATATATATGATATATAGACATATATTATACTTATATAATATATGTCTATATATCATATATATAATGTCATACTAAGTGTATTTTTATATTAATATGTACATATATTAATATAAAAATACACTTATAATTAAATTACACACGTATATATATAATATAATAACTATATATATTGTGTATATATATATTATTATAAAATAGGAATAATAAGTAATTTAAATTAAATTAAAAAATTAAAAATAATAATACAAATTTAAAAAAAAATTATATATCTATACGAAATTTTATTCTAACTGTATTTTGATATTAATATATATATATTTATATCAAAATACACTTAGAATGAAATTGTATATATATCTATGTATATATAAATAAATAAAAAGAATACGAACTATTCATATGTCCATATACAAAATTACATAAATAATTATATAAATATACACGTAGACTTCAAATATATAAATATGCATATATATTTAAATTCTACGTGCGTATTTATGTAATATTTTTACATAATTAAGTTATTTTATTGATTGCAATTTAAGGGACCTGCCTGCCAACCCAAGCCGAAAGTCCAGAGAATTTAATTTGCTGTCACTGTATTTTACCCTGTAACGTTCTACGACACCCTAAAACCTGTACATGGGGGGTACTGTTTTACTCGGGAGACTTTGCTGAACACAAATATTAGTGATTCAAAACAGTAAAACATATCATAGCGATGATATTGTCAGTGAAAGTGACTTTTTTTGCATTTTTCACACACAAACAGCACTTTTACTGATGATATAATTGTTGTGATACATTTTCCAGTTTTGAAACACTAATATTTGTGTTCAGCAAAGTCTCCTGAGTATAAAAGTACCCCCCATGTACAGGTTTTATAGCGTTTTTGAAAGTTACAGGGTCAAATATATGGGTCAAATATTTTTACATTGAAAATGGCCAGGTTGGTTACGTTGCCTTTGAGAGCGTATGGTAGCCCAGGAATGAGAATTACCCCCATGATGGCATACCATTTGCAAAAGAAGACAACCCAAGGTATTGCAAATGGAGTATGTCCAGTCTTTTTTAGTAACCACTTAGTCACAAACACTGGCTAAAATTAGCGTTCAATTTAGTTTTTTACTTTTTTCACACACAAACAAATATGAACGCTAACTTTGGCCAGTGTTTGCGACTAAGTGGCTACTAAAAAAGTCTGGACATACCCCATATTGAATACCCTGGGTTGTCTACTTTAAAAAAAATATGTACATGTGGGGTGTTATTCAGCGATTTATGACAGATAATAGTGCTACAATGTCACTATTGATACATTTTAAAAATGTATGTTTTGAAACCGCAATATCCTACTTGTACTTATAGCCCTATAACATGCAAAAAAGTAGCAAAAAGCATGTAAACACTGGGTATTTTTAAACTCAGGACAACATTTTGAATCTATTTAGCAGTTTTTTTCATTCGCTTTTGTAGATGAGTAAAATATTTTTCATATAAAAGTCAAAAAACATGTATTTTTTTCAATTTTTCATCATATTTTTTCATTTTTTAAAAATTAAATTACATGAGATTATATAAATAATGGTATGTAAAGAAAGCCCCTTTTGTCCTGAAAAAAACAATATATAATTTGTATGGGAACAGTAAATGAGAGAGCGGAAAATTACAGCTAAACACAAACACCACAAAAGTGTAAAAAGATGCCTGGTCGCAAATGTACAACATCGCAAAAACAGTCCGGTCCTTAAGGGGTTAAAGGGACACTATAGTCACCCAGACCACTTCAGCTCAATGAAGTGGTCTGGGTGCCAGGTCCCTCAGGTTTTAACCCTTCAGATGTAAACATAGCAGTTTCAGAGAAACTGCTATGTTTACATTTAGGGTTAATCCAGCCTCTAGTGGCGGTCTTCCGGACAGCCACTAGAGGCGCATTTGCAACGCTGTAGGCGAATTTCGCCACCATCGCGCAGACCGTCCATAGGAAAGCATTGAGAAATGCGCATTCGGCTCCAGTGATGTCGGATGGGGGAGCTGACGTCGGACGGGGAGGACGGCGCTGGATTAAAGTAAGTAACTGAAGGGGTTTTCGGGAGGGGGACCCTGAGGGTGGGGGCACCCTCAGGGCAATGTAGTGTCAGGAAAACCGCTTTGTTTTCCTGACACTATAGTGATCCTTTAAATAATATGTTTGCATCTTGGCTGTCTGTCAATCTTTGTTATAAATCTCATGTTCTACTGCCATTGCACATAATTAGTGGAAGAGGAGATACTGAAACATCGTTTCACTTTTCCTTTTCATTTGTGACTAGGCTGTGCTGGATTGGGATGTCACATAGTACATTTTAAATAAACATAAAAGAAAATGGAACAGCACAAGAAGAAAAAAAAAGTTACCATTTGTTAAATGTTTTATTCCATGGGACAATTTCCAGAACACTGACAGTTCTGCTTTAAAGGGACACACTAAGTTTTGACAGCCCTTCAAAAATCATTTTAGCTTTAACCCCTTGCCGACCAATGACGGAATTTTTCGACATGGTTGTCCTACCCTAAAGAATACATGATGGAATAATTCAGTCATAAACAATTTTGCCAGCAGGGATAGTTTGCATGCAGCCCTTTATATTAGCATGGCTGAATTTATTCCTGAAAAATGTATTCCTTTAAGGTTTGAACTTCGTACCATCACTATCCTAGTAAGCTAAAATCTCTTTAAAACATATATGTATAGGTTTTTGAAATAGCACTGTTATGTATAAGGAACCTGCGACCAAAGATCTAGAAGGAATGTCATGCATTTCCACTATTTCAAGGTTTGTGTAAGAAATACAATGCATTTCCTGACTTTGACCTTTCTGCGGAAGTCAGCACTCAAGCCTACCTGACAGGCAATCATGCCTTCGGCATAGATACACAGTACCATTTGCATTCAGTTAAAAACTCAGCCGTCACTCGTAAGGCACCAGGAGTGCATTCAAGTGAGCACCCATTGCCCATGCAGGCTCACATATCTGGCCATCCTCTCTTACTGCCAGGGTCACTCGACCTGGAAAATGTATTCTCTAGTGGTGTTTTGAGGAACACTGAACACAATGTAAAGGAGTTTTGCAATAAAGTAAAAACAATTTAATTCACTTCACTTCTAAGGCTTTTAACTTTTCGAAAATACCGTAGAATTTATTTGAGATTTGTGCTAGCACGCAAACATAGGATAAAAAAAACAAAATTTTGTCTATTGTTAGCTGTTAGACCAGGGGTTTTCAACCCAGTCCTCAGGACCCCCTACCAGTCCAGGATTTGGGGATTACCTGGGTGTGTCTAAGGTGTTTAGAAAAAGGGAAAAAAAACACCTTAGACACACCCAGGTAATCCCTAAACCCTGGACTCGTAGGGGGTCCTTGAGGACAAGGTTGAGAACCCCTGTGTTAGATGATACCTAAATAATTATAAGTGAGCAAATTACACATCATCTTTGTATTCATTCCTATAACCTTTTAAGAAGTATGGCTGTGAATCAAGAGCTGTAGAGATTCCGTGCATAGAAGCAGCAGGTACAGTTACACCAAGTATCTACACTATCTGAGGTATTGCTGACTTCTATAGGAACTTTCCGATAGAATGAGCATTCCAGGAATACATTACAGGAATAGAAAATATTATCTGCCTGAAATGAGATTATGTAATATGAGTGTGTGACAGAGAGCGGTAAAGAAACCTAAACTTAAAGGGACACTATAGTTACCAAAACAACTTTAGTTTAACCCCTTAAGGACACATGACATGTGTGACATGTCATGATTCCCTTTTATTCCAGAAGTTTGGTCCTTAAGGGGTTAAAGGGACAATATAGTCACCAGAACAACTAACTACAGCTTATTGTATTTGTTCTGGTGAGTATAATCATTGCCTTCAGGCTTTTTGCAATAAACACTGTCTTTTCAGTACAATGTTTTCATTACAGCCTAGTGACACCTCCACTGTCCACTTCTTGGGTCAGTGCTGCACCCTCTGCATGGAGACATTGAACTTGGCTCATAGAGATGCATTGATTCAATGTATCTACTTGAGGAGATGCTCATTGACCAGGGCTGTGTTTGGCTTGTGCTGGCCTATAGGAAAGCATTGTGATTGGCTCAGAACACCACTTCTTATGATGTCAGCCAAGCAGGCAGATCATGCAGAGTCAGCAACAGCAGACTGGAGTAAAGGTAAGATTTTGCTATATTTAGGTGAGCAATGGGGGATCAGGGGAGGGGGGAGCTGGATGGTGGTTTTAACACTATAGGGTCAGGAATACATATTACTGTTCCTGATCCTCTAGTGTTCCTTTACTGAAGCAGTTTTGTGAGAAGTTTCACTGCTCAATTCACTGCCATTTAGGAGTTAAATCACTTTTGTTTCTGTTTATAATGCCACACTTCCCCTGACTGTGATGTAACTTACTCTAGCAGTTTTTATCTTCTGCTCTGTAAATTGAACTTCAATTACATACAGGAGGCTCCTGCAGGGTCTAGCAAGGTATCAGCAGAAAAATAAATAATACATTCTTAAACAGAATTTGCAATAAAGGAAGTGTAAACATGACTGTTTAGGAAGGCCATGTAAACCACATGCAGGGAGGTGTGACTATGAATGTGTAAATAAAGTGATTTAACTCCTAAATGGAAGAAAATTGAGCAGTGAGACACCAAAACTGCTTCATTATGCTAAAGTTGTTTTGGCGACTATAGTGCTCCTTTAAACAAGAATGAATGATTCCATGTCTTCTTATGCATCACACTACTCTATTTCAATTCATCTCATCCCATTAAACAGCATACATTTATGGATGCTATGTACATGGATGTAGAATATAGCATAATTAATGTTTTCACGTTAATGACTCAGTTGCTATCTATGCATTGTGTCCCACTTGTGACTGGCATGAGCTTATAATGCATACTATTGTATACAATTTTACACAGCTCTCTTCTTTCTTTTTCTTTCTTTCTTTTTTTTTCTTCACAAGTAAGAACAGAACACCACTGTGAACCAGGAAAGCTCTGGCTAAGGTCCAGCTATCACTGGCATCAGTAAAACTGCAGTGCCACCCACTCACCCACTTGAGGCTGACTGCACAGAATAGCATCTCAGTAGAGGCTAACTATTTCATTATGCTTGTCTGAGTCTTCCGACTGTCCTTTTAACTCATTCTAGTAACTATATCATTATTAGTAATCCGTTCAGCTACAGAAACAAGAACACACACTCACAAAGTGTTGGCATGATTGAAAAAATGGAAAAAGAGACTGATAAAAAAACAAACAAAAAAAACCTCCTTAGATAACTAGTTATATTGTATGTGTCACAGTGTTTTTCATTTACAATTTTTTCTCTCTTGTTTGTTACTAGCTCGCTAGAGCCTGCTGGATCCTCCAGTGCATTATTAAAAGCTAGTTAAAGGGACACTATAGTCACCAGAACAACTACAGCTTATTAAAATTGTTTTGGTGTGTAGAATCATTCCCTTCAGGCTTTTTGCTCTAAATAATGTATTTTCAGAAAAAATGCAGTGTTTACATTACAGCCTAGTGATAACTTCACTGGCCACTCCTCAGATGGCTGTTAGAGATCCTTCCTGGGTCATTGCTGCCAAAAATGCATTCAAACATTCAGTATCTCCTCCCTGTGCAGGCAGACACTGAACTTGTGCTGGCTCTGCCACTGATCTGCCTCTTTGTCAGTCTCAGCCAATCCTATGGAGAAGCATTGTGATTGGATCAGGCCGCCAGTTCTGATGATGTCCGCAGATTGTTTTTCTGAGGCAAACAGCATGCAGAGTTACAGCTTCAGATTTGAATACAAGTAAGATTTTATTATTTTTAGGGAGGCATGTTGGGGACAGGGTGGCCAGATGGTGGTTTTAACCCTATAGGGTCAGGAATACATGTTTGTGTTCCTGACCATATAGTGCTCTTTTAACAGACCAGGAGATAAACATTTCTAAAGAAAAAACTTTGTGATGTTAGATTTGATTTTTCTTAGAGATTATGTCAGTCACAGCCAGGGGAGGTATGGCTAGGGCTGCATGAACAGAAACAACATGATTTAACTCCTAAATAGCAAGAACGTAGCAATGATACTGCAGTGGCATGTTCTATACACCAAAACTTCTTCATTAAGTTGGTTTGATGCTCAGCGTATCATTTTAAGTAGATTGAAGTGTTCTCAAGTAGCTATAGATTTCTGAAGTGAAAGGCAAGAAAGGAATCTAAAGTAGTCGAAGTGGTTTGACATTGGCAAAAGGGTTTGCAGACAAATCTGTAGGTGTTCAAAAAGGGGAGCAATAATGGAGGGTGTTGAACCTGTGTCTTTCATTTAATGGAGGACAAGCACATTAAGAAGTGTCTTGATAAAGTTTTATAGCGAAATGTGTAGACATCAGTATTTCCAGTGACTATACCTGTTGTGTTAGTTAGGACATCTTTTTTCCACAATAGAATAATAATGCAAAGAAGTTTTTTTTACATCCCCAAGAGGTGACTAAAGGTTTTTGATTTTATAGTTGGAAAGCAAATGGTTTTCTTTCTATTGTTTTCCTTCTATTGTTTTTTTTTTTTATTTCTGTTGTTTAGAGCTAGGTATTTTAAGTAGCCAGATGTATTTGAAAAGGGTAGATAGTTTGAATTGGGAAGGTACATGCTCAGATTCTGAAGTAAGTATAATGACGTTAAATGAGCAGAGCAGTGTTACTTTTGACGGAAAATTTAAATTTAGTTTTAATTATTTATAGTCTTTTGACTAAAAAGCCGTTTTAGTAGTATTTTAGTCATCTAAATAGTTTTAGTTATAGTCTAGTTTTAGTCGACTAAATCTTCAGTAGATTTTAGTAGATACAACTAAAATCTAATGGGTTTAGTTAAAGCCTCTATCTGTCCCTTTTGCCTCTTCTAAGCCCTTTTATGTCTCTTTGTGTCCGCTCAGCCCCTTTGGGTGTCTCCCCACCCAAACCCCTGTCTGTCTCTTTTGCTTCTTCACCAGTCTGTTTCTTTTACCCCAAAGCCTCTGTGGCTCTTTGCCCTACCCCCCTCCCAGTCCCTCTGTGTATCTCTTTCGCTCCACAGTCCCATTTGTGTGCATCTTCCCCCAGCACCTTGTCCCTTTTTCACCCAGTCCCTCCATGTCGCTTTGTGTCCCCCCTAGCCCCACTTTGCTCTTATCTCACCCATGTGTCTAATTCCTCCAGCCCCCCATGTTTAACAATCTCCCCCTAGCCCATCCACATCTCTCGTTCAACTCAAGCCCCTCCATCTGCTCATTACCCCCCTCTCCCTCCCATGTGTCTCATTCATCCAGCCCCCCCCGTGTTTCATTCCTACAGCCCGCTCATGTGTCTCAGATCCCCAGCCCCCTCATGTGTCTCATTCACCCAGCCCTATGTGTCTCAGTCCCCCAGCCCTGCATATGTTTCATTCCTCCAGCCCCCATGTGTCTTATTCCCCCAGTCCCATCATGTGTCTCATTCCTTCAGCACCCTCATGTGTCTCATTCCTCCAGCCCCCTCATGTCTCATTCACCCAGTTCCCTTATATGTCTCAGTCCTCCAGCCCCCCATGTGTCTCATTTTCTCAGCCACCAGTGTGTCTTTTTCCTCTCCTACCTCCCCATGTGACGTACCCTCCAGTGTTAATTTTGGCTGGAAATTTCAATTTAGTTCTAGTTGTTTTACGAAAAAGCTATTTTAGTTTTAGTCATATTTTAGTCATCTGAATTGTTTTAGTTTTAGTCTAGTTTTAGTTGACTAAATTTCCAAAAGTTTAGTCGTCTAAATGTGACAAAAAGTGCTCGTCGAGGAAATTAACACCGGAGCACATGACTATGGTGTTACAGGCCTATGAAACTGACAGAAGAATAAAGATGTGTGTGAAGATGTCACAGATTCAGACAAGTTGACAGTGGGCTGAGGAATTTGAGATTAGGCATAGCTGATATGGTTGGAAAATTCTAATGTGGGAGACAGTTACTGACAGGGCAACTTATGGGGGTGGCAAGTGACGTTCTTGTGTTTTACATAAATAATTGTTAAAAAATATTCAGCAATTTGCACTTTTCATTTCATCATCTGACACGAGTAACCCATTTTATAATTTGCAAACTCAATATTTGGCATTTTCTTCACTACCTCTCATATGACCTGACTGGTATTTATATTCCAGTCCCTATCATTAGCTTCAGTTCATTTCATGGGACATTAGTTCTTAAATTTCAATGTCCAGTGGAGGAACATTGCAGAATTTTCCATTTTATTTTTAGATTTCAAATATTATCCGCTTTATGACTTATAGTGATTAATGTGGTAAGTTGCTGAAGTGAATACCTCAGCCGTAAATAAAAATGTCAGTTTTGTTCATCGCTAGGTCCAAGTTTATAAAGTACAAAATGGATGCTTGTATTTAACTTTACGTTTATCTCAGCCTATGTAGACTTTTGTAGTTATATTTTGTGACGTAAAGTAAGTCTGTGACCTGAAATAATATATTATTGTTACATAACACATTTGCACCTAATGTCTCTTACTGCAATATAGTAGACTTGAAGATTCACTTTGGGCTGAATTCTGACAAATTTCGGATTATTGCGCAATCGGACGAAATTCTGATTTCTGAGCCACCATGCACCAGAATCTCAGGGAAACTGACCCACACAAGCCTCAAAAATCTTATTTTCTTGATACAGAGTGCTGTTTCTTGAACCAGAAAAGAGGGGGGTGGAATGGATATGAGGCTGATTTGTCTTTTTTTGGAAGGGGGCAAATAAGCAGCTTGGTTTATTATGATGGACAAGAGTGAAGCACAATAATGTGTATATTCTGTCCAATCAAGAGGTGGAAAACAAAAGAAGACTAATAGTAAGAAGACAATAAATGCTGAGTTTATTAAAACAGTGCTCCCCAACCTTTTTATCGCCGTGGACCGGTAAACGTTTGATAATTTTTCCGTGGCCCGCTTGTTTTGATTTAGTAAGACAAAAAAAAAAAAAAACAGTCACATATATTAAAAAAAACACGCAGACACATACATAGTCAGAAAATCACAAACACAGTCACATAAAGACATAGACTCAAAATTGTGTGTATGTGTGTGTGAGCGGTGCAGTGTGTATGTGAGGGTGGCAGTGTGTGTGAGAGTTGCAGTGTGTGTGTGGGGGGCAGTGTTTGTGGGGCAGTGTGTGTAGTGTGTGTATGGGGGAAATGTTTGTGGGGCAGTGTGTGCAGTGTGTGTATGGGGGCAATGTTTGTGGGGCAGTGTTTGTGGGGCAGTGTGTGTATGGGGGCAGTGTTTGTGGGGCAGTGTGTGTAGTTTGTGTATGGGGCAGTGTGTTTAGTGTGTGTATGGGGCAGTGTGTGTATGGGGCAGTGTGTGTATGGGGCAATGTGTGTAGTGTGTTTATGGGGCAGTGTTTGTGGGGCAGTGTGTGCAGTCTGTGTATGGGGCAGTGTTTGTGGGGCAGTGTTTGTAGTGTGTGTATGGGGCAATGTGTGTAGTGTGTGTATGGGGCAGTGTTTGTGGGGCAGTGTGTGTATGGGGACAGTGTTTGTGGGGCAGTGTGTGTAGTGTGTGTATGGGGCAATGTGTGTAGTGTGTGTATGGGGCAGTGTTTGTGGGGCAGTGTGTGTAGTGTGTGCATGGGGGCAGTGTTTGTGGGGCAGTGTGTGTAGTGTGTGTATGGGGCAATGTGTGTAGTGTGTATGGGGCAGTGTTTGTGGGGCAATGTGTGTAGTGTGTGTATGGGGCAGTGTGTGTAGTGTGTGCATGGGGGCAGTGTGTATGGGGCAGTGTGTGTAGTGTGTGCATGGGGGAAGTGTTTGTGGGGCAGTGTGTGTAGTGTGTGCATGGGGGCAGTGTTTGTGGGGCAGTGTGTGTAGTGTGTGCATGGGGGCAGTGTTTGTGGGGCAGTGTGTGTAGTGTGTGCATGGGGGCAGTGTTTCTGGGGCAGTGTGTGCATGGGGGCAGTGTTTGTGGGGCAATGTGTGTAGTGTGTGTATGGGGGCAGTGTTTGTGGGGCAGTGTGTGCATGGGGGCAGTGTTTGTGGGGCAATGTGTGTAGTGTGTGTATGGGGCAGTGTGTAGTGTGTGCATGGGGCAGTGTTTGTAGTGTGTGTGTAGTGTGTTTATGGGGCAATGTGTGTAGTGTGTGTGTGTGGGGGCAGTGTGTGTAGTGTGTGTATGGGGCAGTGTGTGTATGGGGGGTAAGGAGGCTTTTTTAAAATTTATTTAATTAAAATTAATATATTCATGTCCCCCCTCCCTTCTTACCTTTACTGGGAGGAGGGGGGACATTTCTTAGTCCCTGGTGGTCCGGTGGGGATTCCCTGGTGGTCCGGTGGTGGTGAGGTGAACTCTAGCCCAGTTACAGGGCTAGAGTTCACTCTCGCGAGATTTGGAGCGTTGCCGTGGTTACCGCGGCAACGCTCCAAATCTCGCGAGAGGAGGACCCGGAGGAGCTGCAGGTAAGAGCTCCCGGGTCCTCTCTCACTCCCTCCCCTGCCGGCTGTCAGCAATGTGCCTGCAGACCATGGAGGGAGATCTCTGATCTCCCCTCCGGTCCGCAGGCACATTGCAGGGCTGGCACTTGGGCAATGCCAGCCCTGCATTAGCCGGCAGGCTCGCACACCCCACACCCCTGGGCGGCCCGGTACCGTTTGATCCACGGACCGGTACCGGTCCGCGGCCCGGGGGTTGGGGAACACTGTATTAAAAGACATTGAGGCTCATATTATGCTTTATCTCTTTAAATTTACAGTGTTACACTATTTTCTGTTTCCTTAATTTTAAGGTATATGCAGTGTACTACGTGGTTTAACACAGAAGTAGACACAGAAATTGGCTCTACCATTTTTTATATTTTATATTTTATTGGAATCCATAAACTTGTACCTCAAATTTTACAAGTTTGTTTTTTGTGATATACCGGAGAATATCTCACAGGGACATATCTACTAAGTGCTGACACTAGAAATAAGCATAGGGCAGAGTGCCCACGCACTACGGTACCAGATATGGCATGTGCCACGCCGGTGGTAAACCCTTAGGTTGCCCAGTTCCTAGGCAAATATGTCTGGAAAGCCAAAAAAGGACTTGACTATTCCCCACGTCACTGCCAAGATAAAGTGTTAGACGTATTGGGGCCTAGCGCCAGAATATTCAATATGATCGAAGCGGCCTAAACAAAAGGCGCAACAGTAGATTTATTGGCCATTAGGGGCTGATAGGCAATGCTAACACTGCGTTAGCCACTGAAAGGCAAAAATTCATCCTCATGAAAATCGAGCTTAAGCTCGTCAGTCTGGCAATAACTGAGCCTGGACCACAGGCAAAAGGTCTCCTATTCAGGACAATTTTGTAAAAGAACTGGGTAACAATGTCAGTACCTTCACGGCACTGGACAAGGCACAGTCCAACATGAAGAGAGTGTTCTCTCCCAAGGTTTTTGGTAGGGCCGGCAGGCATCGGGGCCATCTGCTCGGCCATTACTCCTGGGGTTCATACCAAGGCTCCACCACATTTAGGTTCCAGTATACGGAGACCAATTCCCCTTCGCCTTTCTTCCTGGTCAGAGGCAGATTGTGGCAGTCCCAAGGGACCAGGGGTACATCCTATGGCCGACCAAGTGTTCACCATCCCCTCTCCCTTGTATGTCATATGTGGGGGGCAGACTGTTCCATTTTCATGATGCTTGGCACAGATTAACCCACAGCTTTGGGTCCTAAACACCATTCTAGGTTATCACATCGAGTTTGTGCAGCATCCAGTCCAAGCCTCCATGCCGCACCGGATTGCTTTTTCCCCACAAGACAGGACACTGGTAATTCACACACTAAAGGAAAAGGGAATGATTTACAATGTTCCACTTTCCACTCCCGGATTTTCAAGCATCCTCTTTTTGGTACCAAATAAAGGTGGTGGTGTGAGACCGGTTATCAATCTGCGCCCCCTCAATGCATTTGTCCGGTACCACCATTTCAAGATGGAGGGAATTCGCTTTCTTCTGGACCTGCTCTGGTTGGGACATTGGATGGTCAAACTTGACCTCAAAGACACCTACTTCACAATTCCAATTGCCGAGGAATGCCAACACCTCCTTCAATTCCAATGGAACAAAACTATGTGGCGATTCCCATGCCTCCCCTTCGTTCTGTCATCTGCTTCATGGTGCTTCACCAAGCTGCTCAAACCTGTGGTCGCCCTTCTGTATAGGTATAGGTGTTCGTATGATCATATACCTAGACAATATGCTGATTATGGCCCACAATGCCCACCGGCTTCGTCAGCACCTTGGGCGTTGTCCCTCCTGCAAAATTTAGGGTTCCTGATCAATTGGGAAAAGTTGGTGCTCAACTTTTCCAGTCCATAGAGTTCTTGGGATTCAAAACTGATGCGGTACACAGGACGCTCAGCCTACCGCCCGCAAAGGTCAAACTCATCAAGAAAGAAAATTCGCAGGACTTTGGTTCATTTGGTTTTTACCTTGCGACAACTTGCCAGGATGATCAGTCTCCTCTCAGCCTCCATCCAGGTGATTTTCCCAGGGCCTCTCCATTACAGAGCCCTTCAAAGGCTAAAGGCCACACACCTATGCTTGGGTCACTCTTGTTCCAACTCTGTTCCACTCAATTACACAGCCAAAGAGGAAGTTGCCTGGTGGCTGCAACACATGGAAGCGTGGAATGGCAGAGCGATCCTCGAGACTGCCCCGGATTTCATCATAGAATCCGATGCGAGTACACTCGGTTGGGAAGCGTGTTGTGGTCCTATCTCAACAGGAGAAAAATGGTCCCAAGTCGAAAAAGAGCTTCACATCAAAGGTCTGGAACTCATGGCAGAGTTGTTTGTCTTAAAGAGCCTCCTTGGGGTCATGGCCAACTGTTTCATCATACTACGAATGGACAATATATCTGCAGTTCGCTACATCAACCACCTGGGCGGCACGAGATCCAAGATACTGATGGACCTGCAAAGGAGTTTTGGCAATACCGTCTGGATCGCAACATATCAGTACAAGCAGAATACATTCCAGGTTTGTCCAATACAGTAGCGCACTGGAATTCCAGACATCTGAGAGACACCTACAACTACAAATGCTCTGGGGCCTGATGCATATCGACCTCTTTGCATCTCAATTGTACTTTCAACTCCCAGTGTTCTTCAGTTGGAGGCTGGACCCGGACACCCTACCATCAGATGCCTCCCTTCAACCATGGCCGACCAGACCTTTATGCATTTCCTCCTTTCTCCCTACTGCCTCGGACATTATTAAAACTCTCGGACGTCTTTGGTTCTCATAGCTCAGGCTATTAGGGTGGGTTTTCTTCGGGGTCCATGGATCTTGCCTGATGTTCCACAAGCAACTATTGACCTACTGGCGGGAGCTTAGGCCCCGGGAAGAATACGATCCAATGGCCATGCCTGGAACACATGGAGTTGTTGGTGCGTGGAACAACATGTGGATCCCATGTGTGCTTCTCTGTTTGATATCATGCAAACGGGTTTCAGACATCCGAGCACTGGACATTGACGCACATTCCTTTACTCCTATAGGAGTTTCTTTCAATATTTCCAGATGTACAAAATCATTGATTACTTTGGTTTACTATCCCTCATTTCCTCACAATGTTAATCTCTGCCCAGTGGCCTGTCTCTAGGAATATGAAACACGGACTCAGTTGTTCAGGGATCGAACGTGTCACGAGTTGTTCTTGGCTCTTAGACTATCCCATCACCCTGTATCTACGGAGACGCTAGGCCATTGGGTGAAATGGATAATGTCTTTGGCTAACATAGATACATCCGTCTATGGCGCACATTCTACAAGAGGGGCCATGGCTTCAAAAGCTTTCAACCTGGGCTGTAAACTGGAAGACCTTCTTCGGACGGCTGATTGGTCTTGTGAGTCAACGTTTAAGGGATATTATTGTCACCCTACAGAACATGTCTCCTCTACGGTTATTTCACAGCTTTGAACTAGCATAATATGAGCCTCCGTGTCCTTTAATTAAATTACCAGATTTTACTATTTACATGACGTAAAGTCATGATTTTATTAAGGACATGGTGGCGAATATTAGCCCACCCGATACAGGTATGTTTTAAGTTTTTTTCCACCCTAGGTACACTGTGGATAGTGATTTTAAATGTGTGGGTTGCTTTAAGAGTTGGTTATTGATTTATTTTTATGACTTAGTTACCTACAATATGATTAACATAACATAGTGAATTATATTATTCTGTTTAATCTCTACTATGATAACATGGGTAATATTCTATTGGAGCATATTTTACCATTTGTTCTCTCTGTTCATTACAGCTTGAAACTTTATGATGGCTCTCATCAGGACCGATTTCTTCCACAGTTACAACGTATGTGTTCAAAAGGATCCGTTCCCTCGGACGTTGTCGCCTCACAGACAACGACTGTTAAACTGTCTGGTTGTGTTGAGTCAGTCATTTCGAGTGGCTTAGGGTCACCTGGGAGTATATGGAATGTGGACTCCTCTCATTGCATAAGATGTAATGGTTAACCCTCTGAGGGTATTTGTTTGTTTTTTCTATGAATATCTTAATATCCTTTCTTTGCTGCTGAGGAATAAAGAAAGAGATAGAGCATAATATGAGCCTCAGTGTCCTTAATAAAATCATGACTTTATGTCATGTAAATAGTAAAATCTGGTAATTTTATTTACAGATCAAGTGATATCTGACCAATAGAGGTAAAAAAGGAGGAGGAGAAAAATAATCTATGCTTCCAAGAAGGTTTTTACCACACACTGTGACTGCAGCTACTGAGGGAGACAATCCAGCAGTGATACAGTGTGGTTTACCATTGCTGTGCCTGTGTGGAAGTGGGAGGTAGCCAGGGTAATTGATTCTAGTATGAGATTAGCATTGGCTTGCAGTTATAGCTAGCTACTACCAGGGGCACTTGAAACAACTTTGAGTGGGAGATAGTAGATTGACATTTTGTCATTGATCCTAATGTAAGACTAGGTTAGTCTTCTTTTTTTGGTTAAATGTTTGTAGAAAGAACTCCATTTTAGGGCTACTACTCCTATACTGGACTTACGCAAACTTAAGTGTCAGAGATAACGTGCTTCATTCATCCTAGTGCGACACTGTTGTTAATGTCTATTGCAGTGTTTGACTCCTTCCACTTAAAACAAACTTGTAATCACCAATATACTGTTGTAAAAACAGATTTTTTTCCTGATCTGGTTGTAGAAAAACAAGGCAAGAGAAATAATTTCCTCTTGCCTAGCTACTCCCATATTGGCACTCATAAAAAATAAATCACACATTTTATAACAATTCTTTTTTTTTTTTTTTTTAATTCTTTATTTTTGTTGTGCAAGTTGTACATTTTGCTTGATTAGCCACAACAGCTAGGTCAAGCGCGACTGTAACAAGTATAACATTAGTATGACATTTGCTATTACTGCACATTTTTTATTTATGTAGATTAGACATTCAGGAAAACTTGAACTTGTAAAGTAAAGATGTTGCGATAGCTGTGTCAGGTGTGTTTACCATATTTATGTGACGTCTATGTGGCATTGATAAGAACTGTCGTTAAGCGCTGTGATCCTTGTTAGTAGATAGCACGGTCCTCTAGGGCAAAATATGCACAGTCCTTTTATTTTCTTATAATCCCGGCAACTTTATTTGTAAACTTACACATCAGGCAGCAGCAAACGAAACATAAATGCAATGATGTAACACAAATCCCTACAACAAAAAGCCTAGCTCGTCTGAGCACTAACTCACATCAGATTCCCTATCTATCAGGGGTTAAACTATAACAAAATTTGTGGGTTTCACCAACCTAGTGTATTTGTCTGCTCTCAGCACTCCAGTGCTCCAAGCCAGCCTTGACTGCTTCTTCTCAGCACTCCTAGTGCTCCAAGCCAGCACTCCCAGTGCCTCAAGCCAGCACTCCCAGTGCCTAGTCTCCTTGATTCTCTTACTGGAGAGAACACCCTCTCTCCTACCTGCTTCCTGAGAGGAAGCCAGCAATCCCCCTTTACCTGCCTAGCAGGGAGTGGTTTATTCCCACTGCTACAGCGGATTATCAGCAGCTGAGCAGTGTATTGGAGACAGTCCAAAAAACCCTGGCCTGGATCTATGTCTCCCATGAAAACCACTAAACTGTGGAGTGGAGCATTGGCCCACCCTTCTCTCCAAATGCTCCACCCCAGGGGCCCATAACTAAACAAAGCTTTGTGTTGTGCAAAACACAAACTACATATACTCCCCCTGGGGTTAAATGGCTTCTCTGCCTTCACTTTATCACATATCCTCCTCCCCAGCTCAGACCCATCCGAACCGGATGTGGAGCCATATTGGAGGTGGCAGTACACATCCGGTCCGGACCATATAAGGGTAATTGGCTATACAAGTGTTGTTAATCCAACAATTAAGTATCTAATACTTCCCCCTATATAAGCAGTGATATACTCATTGTAATTTAGAAGAGCACCTGAGGAAGACCACAAACAGTTGGTTGAAACGCGTTGTGTGTGCAAAATTGCTTTTTATTACCTATCTTTTAACTTTTTGTTAAATTAAATTACCTATCCTGAGACTCCTGGCTCCTGGCTCTTGACTCCTGACTCCAAACTTGATGCTCACTGAGACCTAAGGGGAACCTGGCCTGAGGATTAAAGGAAATGTGCATGTCCCATTTAAGTGACATGGAAGCTGTATAAGTCCTGAGCCTACTTCTAAACGGCTCATAAAAGTGTGAGTGATTCCATCTCAAATTTCCCTTTGTAATATATACAGTATACAGGTTGCACTATGTCCCTCTTTGTGTTTATATTTTTTATATAGGGATTTTCCATTAGTCAACCTAATCATTGTGTATTAAGGAGGAGATACCTATTTGCTATATTTCAGGTAATCACTCCTATCTGGTGTGTGTGAGCGCTTTAACTTTTTCTGGTTGTACGAGCGGCCTTAGAACACCAACCGTGAACATTCATGTCACCTAGGCCTGTACCAGCCCTGACTTGCTCCTCAGTTACAGGCCGTGGCCTATTGCAGATGGCTGCTACCTTGCTCCCTTGTAGTTTAAGGAACCCCCACCCAAGTGGATAACCAAAATAGTTAGCTACCTCAAATCCCAGATAACGCTTAGCAGTGTTAGCGGTCAAACCGTCAGCCCTTACATTACTCACAACTAACTGGACCTTCATCAGGTGTGCTACCCAGTCCACCACGTGAATCACCACATCACCAAGGTGGGCAGCTGCATACTCTCTGTGGTGCCAAAGTATCCTTTTCACCATATGCAGAAATAGGGCCGGTGCACCACGCAACCTGAATGGCCATACTTTATGTTGTAATAATCCCTCGGTAGTAGAAAGCGCTGTCCTTACCTTTGCTTTCTCTGTCAGGGGAACCTGCCAATACCTTATGACCAGGTCCAAGGTACTCAGATACCTGGCCTTACTTATACGCTCTTGCGTTTGAGCTGAATGTACTACAGGGCATTTAACATTTACAACCTCTGTGACAAACTCTATCTCTGCCTTGGTGTATGTGTGGGTGTCACCATGTGTGCACACAATATCAATCATTTGTCCTGTATCACATTTCTCTGGCTGGAGCAGAACACTTTTCATCAAAGTAACTTCATTCCCTGAATCAAATAGTGCTTGTACACAACTCCCTTCCACCATCACCACTTTTAACTGTGCTATACCACCACCAGTCACCATACACATCTTTAAGCAAGTCAATACAATCCTATGCAGAGCCCTTATTACTATGTCACATTGTATTGTCTCTTCACTCTCAGGACAGTCATGTGTAATATGTCCTTGCATGAGGCAGTTGAAGCAGTTTTTCTCAGTCTGGTCTCGTAGCCAAAATGGGACTTTTAGGTACGTTCTACCATCATCGGTATATTGTCCCAGACTTTGTCCTTTCTTTACAGTTTCCCCGCTTATCAGGTTGCTAGCGGATCTAGGCTGAGGATAAATACTGTGTGGCTCCTTAGCAGCCAAGTTCCTCTCAATCATCAGCTGCTTCCACATCCACAGCAGCTGCTGGTTTGAAACACTCTCAATGTCCAAGTTAATTTCAAAAGCAAACTTTACAAAGACTTGGCGTGTAACTAGCCTTTTTTTATAAGTTATACGCCCAATACCTTCATAAGCGGAATTTTCCAGGTGCTCAACCTCTTCTGTCACCAGCTCATCCTCCACTGGAACAAGTCCCTCCGTGAAGGGCTCCACAATACCCTCCATCAGTTCTGTGAATTCCTGGGAGCCTTCCTTGCGCTCTACTGTTAATGCTACAGGTCTCCTCTCTATATCCTCAGAGGGTTGGCCATGGAGGCTGTCTAGAGCAACTTCCTCCTGCATGAATGCAGCCTTTGATCTCAGCTCCATGCCATCATGCTCGGCCTGGCCTGGTATGGAGTGATGTTCTTCTGCCGGAGGCCCAGACTCCCAGCTTAGCTCCTCTTTCCTTTGCCTGGTTTCCTCCCCAGGGTTATCCTCGGCTTGCTCGGCCTTGAGTGGCCACCTCTCGATGTCAGCAAAGCTTTCCTCTGGGCTGTCTGGCGGTCTCCCTGCTCCCTCGGGGGTGTGCAGAGACGCAGTCATGGCCTCTCGCTGGGTCATGACAGCCCCGGTATCAAACAGCCATTCAGGCATTCCGAGCTCCGCCTTTAATTCCATGGCTGTGTTCCCAGAATCTGGCAGCTGTTCCAGGTATTCAGTGCGCCCAGGCCTTGTAGCAGTAGCAGGTGTCTCCGAAATATTTAATTCTGCTACGCCAATGTCATCTACATTGTCACTTTCGACTTGGTTGGGCTTAGGTGCAGACATACCCATCTTGTCACCACAGCTTGGTTCTGTAACAGTCGCTCTCTCTTGACTTAGATCAGAAGCGGCTACTTTGCCTTTCTTATTTTGACTTTGTTTTGCCACTACTTCTCTGCCTTGCTTTTCTCCATTTTGCTCAGCTCCTCTGCTGTTGTTTTCTCTGACTCCCCAAGTCAGTCTGCGTTTCATGCCTTTGACTTGTTCACTTGGGTGAACATTAGCAGCTTCTGCTTCATGTTCCTTTCCCTGGCTGTATCCACTAGCTTCACTTACACCTTCTGGGTGGTTTTTGCTTACCACCAACTCTTTTCCAAAAACTTCTTTATCTGTTGTGATGCCACTCAGAGCAAGTTTGAGTCTTTCACGTGAAGCTGTAATGTCTTGATTTTCAAGCAAACACTTGTCAACTTCCTTAATCAGTTTGTCTTGTTCTCCCTTCTGATTCTTCTGCTCTCTCTTACTTTGGCGCATGTCATCAGTGTCACCATCACTGCCTCTTGACAATTCCACTTTTTCCTTTAGCTTTGCTGGGCTCTTTACTAACTTTATTTCTTTTTCGTCCCTGGAGGATCCAGCTGGCTTTTCACCCACTTCCACGTCATCACTACTTTCAGGCTCAATTTTATCCTTCTTGCCTTCCTGTTCTCTCTCTTCTGTGTGTTTCTCAACATCACGCTTTGCTGCCTCCATGCTTTTCAGCTTGCGAAAGACTTCTTCTACTGCCTCTGTCATCTTATGCAGGATGTCAGTAGCTTGGTTACGGGGTCCCTTGTCCCCACACTCCCTGCAGGGGGCAATCTTCAAAAACTCAGTAAGGGCAGCTCTATTCTCCTGCTGCGCGTCCCTCAGGTTCTTAACCTGTGCAGCCAGTAAACGGTTGGTGTCTTGTTGTTTAGAGGTTGCCTGTACCACAGCCCTCAGCAGGTCCTCCATTACAGCACCAAGCAGGTAACAGTCTTAAAGGTACAGTGCTACTTGTTTGATTAACAGGTCTGCCAAAACAAAAGTCCTCAAGCAGACAACCGGATGACTGGCACACCCACAGACCCTCAATGTGCTACTGTGCCCGCATTCTCCACCATATTGTGATCCTTGTTAGTAGATAGCACGGTCCTCTAGGGCAAAATATGCACAGTCCTTTTATTTTCTTATAATCCCGGCAACTTTATTTGTAAACTTACACATCAGGCAGCAGCAAACGAAACATAAATGCAATGATGTAACACAAATCCCTACAACAAAAAGCCTAGCTCGTCTGAGCACTAACTCACATCAGATTCCCTATCTATCAGGGGTTAAACTATAACAAAATTTGTGGGTTTCACCAACCTAGTGTATTTGTCTGCTCTCAGCACTCCAGTGCTCCAAGCCAGCCTTGACTGCTTCTTCTCAGCACTCCCAGTGCCTCAAGCCAGCACTCCCAGTGCCTAGTCTCCTTGATTCTCTTACTGGAGAGAACACCCTCTCTCCTACCTGCTTCCTGAGAGGAAGCCAGCAATCCCCCTTTACCTGCCTAGCAGGGAGTGGTTTATTCCCACTGCTACAGCGGATTATCAGCAGCTGAGCAGTGTATTGGAGACAGTCCAAAAAACCCTGGCCTGGATCTATGTCTCCCATGAAAACCACTAAACTGTGGAGTGGAGCATTGGCCCACCCTTCTCTCCAAATGCTCCACCCCAGGGGCCCATAACTAAACAAAGCTTTGTGTTGTGCAAAACACAAACTACATATACTCCCCCTGGGGTTAAATGGCTTCTCTGCCTTCACTTTATCACAGCGCGTAGTGTTAGTGGAACTTAAAGTATGACATTGGCTAGGAGGTTTATATAAAAGCTCTAGTTCCACTTGGTTGGTGGCGTTATCTAAAGCGGTGGTGCCGCGGTGAGCGCTTTATGCTGAGCGTGCCTTATCAATAACCGCTCTCAGGGAGTGTGCCATCTTGGGGTAGGGGGGGAAAATACCCATGTTGGTTCAGGTGTGTGGGCATTACTGTAGTTGACCATTAGAGGGTCGGTATGTTAGGATTGAGATAGGCCGTGACCTGGCCTAAGCCAACATAGGTACTAGTCAGGAGCGTAGTGCCTAGGACGGCGTATATTACAACTCCTCGTCATAGAGCTAGAGCCTGCTGTGTACGGTTTGGAGTTGGGGGGGTGGGTGATATATTGGAGCCAGCTTTCCGGGCAATCCCGGTAATAGTAATGTTAGATATAAGAATGAGAAACTAAGGGTAAACATAAAACAGAAGAAGCAAAACATATTAAACTTGTGAGCCTTGTCAGACTGGCGGTGGTGGTTCACGGGTTTTTCTTCCTCTGTGCGCCCCTTGAGCCGGAACGAACGGAACGATGTTGGCTGGGTCCCAGATCGTTGATGCTGGAGAGGGGTTGTGGAGGCCCAGTTTTGCCATCACAGTGTCCATCTCTGTTATGGAATTGACTCTGTATCCAGCGTCCTGGTGTTGTACTATAAGTACATGGGCCGGTCCCCAGCGGTATGTCGTCCCTCTGGCCGCCAGTGCAGTTGTCAGTGGTCGAAGGGATTTCCGCCATTGCAGAGTGGTGCGGGATAGGTCAGCATAGAATGTGATGTCCATGCCCTCGAAGCTATAGGGATTTTTCCCTTTAATGGCGCCCATGAGCGCAGCTTTGTCTTGCCCATTCAGTAGCTTGACTAGGAGGTCCCCGGTAGCAGTGCCAGTGAGTTGAGGCGGCTTGGGTAACCGAAACATGCCCTCCAGCTGTATCCCTTTTGCTTGCTTGGCGGGCAGCAGGGTTGCAAACAGCCTGCGTAGAAAGTGAGGTAGTTCTGCCTGGTTCAGAGAATCAGCTATGCCTCGGATTTTAATGTGTTTCCATCTACATTTGTCTTCCATGGCGGCTAGTTGGTGGGACAGTGCAGTGTGGGCTGTGGTAAGTTCCCTCACCTGTGTCTGGAGATCTGCCACCTGGGATGTGTGTGTTTGGGTGAGTTGTTCAACGGTGGTTAACCGGGCGGTGAACTCTCTGACGTCCTCTCTCACTTGGGAGATTTCTGACGATAGAGACTGGCGCAGGCCTGAGAGGAGCGAGGTGAGTATCTCCGTGGTCACCGGGTGTCCCCCTGCTGGCTGGCTTTGCCGGCTCTCGGTATTCTAGAGCCTCCGTGCAGTGTAGCGGGAAATCATCCGTGCTGTCGGAGAGTTCATCCATATCGGCCGCCATCTTGGGCCCCATTGCTCCATGCGGCCGTCGGAAAAGCTCACTGATATCAGCGGATTGCCGCGGCCGATCCGGTCGCAGCTTTTTCGTTTTCTTCCCCATTGGTGTTGGGGTGCTGTAGTGCTGCTTGCAGAGCAGTTGGCAGCTAATTTGGTCGGTTTTGGTGGTGGTTAGGCGTCCGTTTGTCGGAGCGCTTCAGGGATGCGACTGACCGGGCTGAGTGCTGGCTCCGCCCCCTTCCTTTATAACAATTCTAAGTCAGTGAATCAAAATGTGTGTAAGATGCACTAGCAGTAGATGCTGGGCAAGAGGAACTTTTTTTTTTCTATTTTTTAAAATGTCATATTGTTTTTTAATTCACCAGATGATTAGAGGTCTGACTCTTACTATCCAACTTGCCTTTGTCAATTAGTGGCAATAACCTCACCTCTGCCTAACTGTGGTGGGATAATATTAGTGGAGAGGGAGCAATTGTGGTAGGTTGTGACAACTGCACAGAATCAGATACAGTACCAGTGAACCTGTTGTCTGCCCTAGTACTTTCTTCTACAGCTTCTTCCATCAGTGATACAGACTTCTAGTATCTTTGCAAATGTTACTTTATACCGGCACCGTGACTCCTCACCCTCTCCTACTCACTTCCTTGCAACACAATTTTCACCCATACTTTGTTTCTACTTGATACATTAGTTCCCACACATTGTCTTGTGCAAAATTAAGTTGCAGATGCATTTCTATTGATGACAATGGAAGCTGTCGTAGCACTAGCCTGTACATACGCAATTGGATGATTGAGGCTAATTAAAATGTTGATGGTGGTGGCATTGGTGGTGGCATTGGTGGTATTGGTAGTTTTGGTGCTGGTTATGGTAATATTGACAGTGTGTGAGCTACTTGTGCCAGTGTACTGTTGGATGAAGCAATTCTAAAGCAAATACAGACTTGGACTTGGAGATGATGGAGAAGATGCAGGAGGCATGTGCATACTAGCTGGCAGAAAATATTGAACTACTGTCTGTTCAATATTAATACAGAATTTATATCACCTGTTGCATCACATCCACCACTACCAACACCAGATATTGGGGACATTACAATGGTACTCTAAGTCTTTAATAAAGAATGGCTCAGATGACACTCACTAAGTTTTTTCTGCTGTGCTCACCCTTAGTTGCTTCTTTGGCCGATTTCAAGAAGGTATGCTCCCAGGGTCATCTTGTGTATACATTTTTGTTCCCTCCTAGGGTTCTCCTCTTCTGTGAGAAGAACACCATCTTATGAAAGGAATTGGCTCTCCTGGGCTCTTTCTGACATGTCCATCATTATGACTGCAGCCTGTTTCATTTGTTAAAACATTCTTTCTGGGGCGGAGCCTGACAAGCAAGCGAGTAAGACGTGCTCTGCTTCAGCTCCCGCCGATCGGAACACTCACAGCCTAAAATCTGGGGGTGAAACGCAGAAGGACCCGCATACTGCGGCTGTATAGCTTGGGGAACCCAGCACACACCCACAGACACCCGACTTGCCACCCAGAATGCCTAGGAATGGAGATGGCGGACTGGGGCCTACGGGACGGACGGGCTGGGAAGACGGCCGCTTCCCGCTCGCCCCACCGGGCCACAGGCAGGCACCAAGCATCCCACCCCCCCCATGGACCGGGGGGGATATCCCGGTCCCCACCACATGGAGCTGGCCCTGCTACACACCTGCAGTCGGAGCCGACAGCCGACTAAAACAGACTGGAGGTGAGGGCCTCTAAAATGGCGGACACAAGCGACTGCAAAACTCGTGGCATGCAGCAACAGTCTGTAACACCCATTCACATCCTTAAAGCGATAGACTCCCTGGAGGAAATCTTTGACTGGTTCTGGGTTAATGGGTTCTAAGTTAATGGGCCGCATACGACCATTTAGGGTCATATTCACCCCCGACCCAAATAAAGCGTAAGCCTGCAGCACCAGGAGGCTTGGGAAACCTCTGAAGGGCTCCAAGGTGACCTATACCTCTGCAACTCCCATGAAACGCCCGCCTGGACAGAGGGCACAGAGGGGACAAACCCACAGGTACCGGCCACATAAGCGGAGGGCCGTAGGAACCACGCGAAGACACACGCCCGACCGATATAAGGCCCAACGCACCCGTCCGTCGGAAAAGATCCTGGACCTGAAAGGACTCAGGCTCATGGCCTGAAAGTACCAGCCCTCACACTGACCCAGGGCCGAGGAGGCACCATGCCTGCGAGGAGCTGCACAGCAGACCCACTGAATCCCACTGAACGCTCCCTTACCCAGCAGCGCACAGGAATCGGATGACCCACACACCGTGTTATGACTGGCTGGAAAACGCGGCTGCCGAATAGACATAGTAGGACTGACATGCTTACACTTTACCCAGGACTACTAACCTACTCATGTATTTTGTGTTTTCATACCATATACTACCCACCATCTACTGATGGAATACAGCTAAAGCCATGTTCTGTGCCTTGCAAGTGCTAACTATGATTTCCTTTTTGTTACTTACAGTTTATATTGAGCTCTAATAATGTGCCTAGCATAGACTGCAAGCACTGATCTACCCAAGCCAGTGCACTGCTAAGATTTTTAGTCTTGCTTGTTAGGGCACTAACCATCAGGTTATCCTCTATTACATCCCTAGACACGTTGAACAAGCCTGTTCCCTATATGTTCAATATTAATATTTTATTTTAGAATTAGTGCTGATTCAGCGAATCATTCAGCTTGTGATTTTAAACAGCACACAGACAAGTTGTGCATCAGCTAAGCATGCAACCTCATAATATTCTTCAATAATGCCAGCTGGTTTATGCTAAATGAATAACCTGCCTCCCTTATTTCTTAGCTGACATATCGGAGGGACTCTCCTCCCTCTTCTGATGTCATCGGCTGAATGCGCATGCGCGGCAAGAGACGCGCGCACATTCAGCCAGTCTCATAGGAACGCTTTCTCAATGCTTTCCTATGGACGCTGGCATCTTCTCACTGTGAAAATCACAGTGAGAAGCGTGGAAGCGCCTTTAGCGGCTGTCAATGAGACAGCCACTAGAGGCTGGATTAACCCATAGGTAAACATAGCAGTTTCTCTGAAACTGCTATGTTTACAGCAGAAAGGGTTAATCCTAGATGGACCAGGCACCCAGACCACTTCATTAAGCTGAACTGGTCTGGGTGCCTATAGAGTCAAACTTAGAGTCAAAATTCTGCAGAGTCAAACAATAGGTAGATACAGTTGTAATCAAAATTATTCAACCCCCATTGAAAATCAGGTTTTATTGTCAACATTTACAGACTTCAGCTGTGAAATAGCTCAAAACAACAAATATTTCAAGTGGTTTTCCCAAATTCAACTGACAATGCAACTTCTCCAGTTTAAAATTATTCATCCCCCTCAATGGAATCCCTCACAACAGCACAAATATGCAAAACAGATGCTTTCTAAAGTACACCTGATGCAACTAATCAAAGGCTTCATTAGTTGCACCAGGTGTGCTTGAGATGAAACACTTGAAATACCTGAACTGTTTAGGGGTTTGTTCAGTGTCACGTTTGACTGCATGTTAGAAATACGGCTAAGTTAAAATAATGGTCCACAAAGTTAAGAGAAGAGACCATCACCCTTCACAAACAGGGAACAGGATACAAAAATATAGTGAAGGCACTGAATGTTCCTAGAGACACAATTGGAAGTATAGTTCTCAAGTTCAAAATTGAAGGAACAGTGGTTACACTACCAAGATGTAGCAGAAAAAGGAAACCATCAATGGCTGATTTCAATGACAAACCAGATTTCTGAGAATGCAGGTTGTGAAAAAACCCTTGAGTGACTGTAAAAGGCCTGTAGCAAGACTTGTGGCAACAGGCACTGAGGTTTCAGTGAGCACAATAAGGCGCATACTAAACGCACAAGGTTTCCATGTCAGAACTCCAAGACAAACACCACTACTTACTCAAAAGAACAAGAAAAGTCAGCTCTAATATGTTCAAAATCATAGAAATAAGACAGAAGTTTCAGGACTTTGTTTTGTGGAGTGATGAAACAAAACTGGAACTTTTTAACTCAATAGATCAGCAGTGTGTCTGGAGGAAGAAGAATGTAGCACATGCCTAGAAGAACACTCTGTCTACAGTGGGGCTGATTTGCATTCGTTGGCACTGGAAACCTGCAGCAGGTCGAAGGCAAGATGGATTCATTGAAGTATCAGGAAATTCTAGGAAAACATAATGTGAGAAAGCTGAAGCTTGGGAGTCATTTGACCTTCCAACAAGACAATGATTCCAAGCATACCACAAATCCCACCAAGACTTAGTTGCAGAAGACGTCCTGGAAAATTCTACACTGGCCATCACAGTCACTTGACTTGAACCTCATAGAAAATCTCTGGTGTGATTTGAAAAAAGGCAGGTGCAGCACATGAACCCAAGAATATTACTGAGCAGGGGCACATTGCTCATGAGCAATGGGCTACGATTCTTCAGGAATGCTGCCAGAAGCTGGTATCTTGACTTACAGCATTCATTGTGCTGAGCAATTTCAATTGCTTTTGTTTGATTTGTTCATTGCAAACAGCTGAAAGTATATCAATTTTGTCAAAAACTGATTTTCAATGGGGGTTGAATAATTTTGATTACAACTCTAGACAGATTAATCAAAGTTTTAGATTTTGGTCTAAATTTGAAAATTACTTTGAATTTCTAACAATTCTCACTTTTGTACAGTTTAGCCCTAACAGATTGTTGTAGTGTTTTATTAGTGTTATATATTTTATGAAACTCTGGTATGCTATTGTTGATGTTACTTTTATGTCTAACTAGAGAAAGACCCTCTCACTACTGCTAAGCAATACATATCTCATTTGAATATTCATTTCACTATTTTACAAACTAAAGCCACTAGGAAAATAATGTTCCAAAAATATGAAAGGCATTTGTCATTCAAAAAAGTCAGCCATGCTCTGTGAACAGTCAAGGTTGAAGTTTAAGGAACAGATGGAGGCCATGTGTCCGACAAACACTACTTGAGGCATATTAGCAGATTGTCATGCCCAAAAGGCAGATAGATATAATAAAAAATGCTGTGAAGAAGCATCCTGCTGAGGGTCATACTTGCTAGAAACTGCTGTGAATAGGCTTTAAGAGCGTAATATGTAACATTCAAATGTCTTTTTTTTTTAAAAAAAAAGATTACTTGAAGATTTCTTTATTTGAATAAAAATTTATTTTGGGTATATTATTTAACAGTGAATTTTTCTGACAGTGTATAAAAAAGGTAGAAGCATGAATTGTTTGTGAACATTTCTGTGACTGGCTAGTTCACATACACTACAAGCATATCATGAAAAAGTAGTTAACTGAGATAAGGCTGTTGGAAAGTCAGAAGATTCAGACTTGTGATCATGCTAGGGAACCCAGTAGGTGAGTGATGTCAGATAGTGCGAGTTCTCATCACGAGCAAGGTAGAAGAACGTCCAGTGCAAGTTGACTACTTTGTGCTCAAGTTATCTTGTGGGCACAATTTAGTAGATTATGGACACTATCTACTAAATTGTGTGCATGTGATAGTGCAGCATGTGCATGATTTGAAAAACAATACTATATCTGGCACTTCTTGGGTCCATTGTAAACACCTATGCTGATTATAACTAAACTGCTGGCGAAGTTTCCCACCTACAGAAAGGGGCTTGACAGGCTCTTTGGGCCCTGGTGCTCCTGGATGTGGGACACCTAGGATCTAAAGCGGGAAAGTGGGACAGGAGAGCAAACTCCAGCCGAAAGCTGGACTGTTGGGAGGCATGGTAATATTATTATAGCAAAACTAATAATACGGTTACAATGGTAGAATAAATTAGGTGGAGTATCTACCAACCTTCAGTCAATAGCTGAATGATGCTGGATGAGATAAAAATGGAGATTCCCTTTATTTTCTCTTAATGGTTTGAAATGGTTTAATCCCCTGAATGTGTGCTGGGTGAGATACAAATTAAATAAATAATGTCACAGCTTACACTAGCAACACCAGTGCATCTTGTGGTCATTGTAAGGAGCCCTAGGACAATACTTAGGATAAGAGGCTAAGCACCAACTTTTCCTATTATCGAAGGCACAAAGGACCAGGAAATTGGGCAATAATATAATGGTCCAGGAGCTTATGGGCAGGACTCTCAAACTCTAGTGTTGTTCTGCTTTTTCCTTATTAAACGCTTCACTCATTGTTTCCAGCATTGTGAAAATTTGTTGTTACTAAAAAAATAGATGATACCAATGTTAAAAAAAATTAGGAATGGCCCCAATGGCCTAATATTTTTAACAGTGATGATGCATTATTTTCTATACTATTTCTAAGAAGCAATGTTGTAATGGTTCCTCCTTACATTAGAAATATTACACAATCTGACCTGTACATGAAACAAATATGCATTACAGTAATTAACCCCTCAGTAGCTAAATGGAGTGAAAAAATGATATTATTATTGTTTCTATTACTATTATTATTATTAGCATTTATATAGCGCCAACATATTCTGTATCACTGTGCAATTATAGAATGGGGATATTTGACAACATGTAATTGACATACAGAATATTCAGAGAAACAAGAGATGAATAGGTACAATATATGAGTTAATTATAGAACAGTATATGAAAGTCAAGACTCTAAAATGCAAATAATATATTTAATCTGACGTGTCTCCATCTCAGTGGTCTGTTCAGTAACACTTTTTCTGATGGATAATAAATACTTAATAAAGTTTTCTATTAATATTATATAACGTCTTTGAGGTTACTGTGCATTTTTTGGCAAAATGTTGAGTCCATTAACCCCGGATGAAAGGACATGCTACATGGGACACGACACAAGGTTTTCATTTCGGAGAGGGATTTGTTTACACTTCAACTTGTTTTGAGAATCCTCATTTGTTATTGACCTTCAATAAATGTTTTGTAACTGTAATATTTCCTATTGTCATAAAACTCCAGCAAACTTTTTCAAAACAAATTACAAAATAGACATTGTTATCAAGACAATATATTTTTTTGATAATTTTGCAAACAGCCTATGATCTATTTCAAGGTTTGTTTGTTTGTTTTACAAAATCTATATGCATTCATAGTAGCATTTATAAATAATTCTTTTGATGCCGAATCTAGTTTAAAATTGAGTGAGAGCACTGGCTTCTGCACTCAATTGGTCTCAGTAGCACCTGTATAATACATGCATATTGTAATGAGTCAGTGTAGCCCGTCTGCACATATATATTGTGTACTATATGCATACTATATACCGGCGGCCTTGTGCTATGAAATTAAGAGTCAGATTACATTTATAAACATACATAATGGTGACATGGCTCTGTGGTTAGTGTTCCGTCTGTATAGTATGTCAGAGTAACATTTGCAGAATAATAACATTTAAACCCAAGAAATATTTAAAAACAAGAGATGCAAAATGTGCTATATGTAGTTTTCTTGTATGGCAAAAGGGGAGGCTTCTTGATCTATTTGAATCCAGTAACAATAAATTTTATCCTGTTGCAGAAAAACATAAATTGACACTATG
The DNA here is from genome assembly GCF_036172605.1 of Pelobates fuscus. Lineage (NCBI taxonomy): Eukaryota > Metazoa > Chordata > Amphibia > Anura > Pelobatidae > Pelobates > Pelobates fuscus. The sequence continues at coordinate 230,967,760 of NC_086318.1, forward strand.
AAGTATATGGCTAATACACAAATTGACCTTTTAATCATGCAATAATAGACTGTATTAATCTGGTTATTCCATATTAATAAGCATGATATGGTTTTGACTTTTTACACAGGACAGTTCTGTCAACTATGGACAGGGCTAAGAATGATAATGCAGTGATATAATATAACAAGAAAGAAAAACAGGGTTCCTTAAGTCCCAAGAAAACCTTGAAGTGGGGAAACAGCATAATAAAAATAATAAAAGGCATAACCTTTAATGAAAACTGAGGGTAATATGATAAAAATGATTTTAAAAATGTAATCAAACAAAATACCTAAGAAAATTAAAAGGGACCCCTAGAAAAGCAGAAAACAGCTGTGACGGATCGCCATCACTAGGTACCATGCCCACTGCTTATTTGTGTGGTTTCCCCTTGTATTCTGTGTTTCCCCATGTATTTCTATTCCTTTCGTGTATTGTGCCTGTATATGCAGTAGCTCTGTAAAGTAGAGTTAGTGTATGGTCTGCCTGTATTTCTCTCCCTTTCCCCTCCCTATTCCTGTCACAGCAGGATGTTGCCACAGTGACACTGCCTGCCCAGTTTAACCTAGATGCATTGTCCTTCCTCCCTCCCCCTTCAGCTTCTTGGGATTGAAACCCCTGTTGTTTTGTGTTGGAGACCCCATGTAGGGGTCTGTGTCTGTAAAACCATGTGTAACAAAATAAACAAAGTCAGTCAGTGTTTTTACCTCCAGAATTGTATGGCATCCAGTTACTGGGGGGGAAAATGGATGCCTGCATGTTATTCGGGTTCCTGAATGGCTGAAAGAAGGGAATTAGCAGAGGTAACCAGTCAGGTTGCCAAGGGGATCCGCTACAACTGGTGGTAGAGGTAGGATCATACTTCCTGGCTGAAAGGAACCAGCGACCCGTTAATGAAACAAGCATGGCGTCCAGCTACGGTCAGGATGCCCTTCACAAAGAAGTGGCCATGACCAAGATCTTCTCCGAGGCACAAGCCTATATCCTGGCACAGAGAAATTGGGCGAACCCCTCGCCACCCCACGAATGGCAGGCAGAGGAAGTGACCCCAGGGGTTCTGACAGCCACCCCATGCCTGGAACTCAGAGAAATTGATGGAGCTAGCTCCCGTGCAGCGTCCCCACACAAAGAGGAGTTCCACCAGAGACTACAGGAATGGCTGGATGTTAATGGGTGCCCAGCCTCAGACGCAAGTGATCTGGATCATAGAGACCAGGTCCGAAAGGAACTCTGGAACATGGTACTTGTGGAAGTTCAGGTTCTCCAGAGGCAGCCCCTTCTAACTCCAGAGCAGCGACTACAGGATCAACTGGACCTGCGGATACCTCTCCTGGGAGAGGAGCCCCTGGAGGAGTGGGTGGTTGAACTGGAGCGACTGGTCTGGAGAGAACTGGGGGTAGACGATGGCTACTGAGCCCTCCAACGATATGCAGTCAAGCTGTCACGTGGCTGGTCAAACAGACAAGCTCTAATTCTAGGTTTTGTTTTGGTTTAGAACTTGGACCATTGCATCTGTGCTTAAAGGGTTACGAATATAACTCAGTTTTTGTTTTTCAATGCATAAAGGGCCATTGTGTAAGCAGAAAGATTTAGGGAGTAATACATTAAACACAATAAATGCATTATACACAATACAGTATGTTCAAGTTTTTCAAACAATTATTAATGTAACATTAGGATATTTCTGTGTTACTTTAAAAAGTAGTAATAATAAGTGCTTTGCTGACATCCTCTACACACCACAGGTGAACTCATATAACTCTATAAGATAAAGCCAGAATATACCCACACAATCCTTGACAGCACATATTTCCATCCTACCGAAAGAGGGCAAAGACAGAGAGTACTGTGGAAATTATAGGCCCATCTCCCTCATCAACTGCAACCTAAAATTGATGGGAAAGATCCTGACGGCATGGCTACAGGCGCATCTCCCCACACTGGTACACTCGGACCAGGTGGGGTTCGTGGCGGGTCGCGAGGCCAGTGACAACACTATTAGGGCACTTTCATTTATGCATGGGAAGCCAGACAGACGAGTGGGCCTAATCTTGCTATCCACGGATGTGGAGAAGGCCTTCAACAGGGTTAGCTGGAATTACTTGTTTCAGGTGCTGTCCCACCTGGGGCTGGGACCGCACATGAGGGGCTGGATAGAAATGCTTTATAGGCAGCCCAAGGCATATGTGATCATGAACGGCACCCTCACAGAGGAATTCTCTATCCACAATGGTACCCGCCAGGGATACCCCTTATCTCTGCAGCTCTTTGTCCTTTCCCTTCGAACCGGTTCTGTTGGCAGTAAGAAGAAATCTGGATATCACTGAGGTAAAGAAGGGGACCACGCATCACAAGATCGCAGCATATGCGGATTATTATTGTTATTATTATTATCGCCATTTATATAGCACCAACAGATTCCGTAGCACTTTACAATATTATGAGAGGGAGGATTTAACTATAAATAGGACAATTACAAGAAAACTTACAGGAACAATAGGTTGAAGAGGGCCCTGCTCAAATGAGCTTACAGTCTATAGGAGGTGGGGTATTAGAAACATTAGGACATGAAGTAGGAATCAAGTAAGATGGGAGAGAAGCAGAGCTGGAGGAGAGAGTAGAGTGCTGCCCTTTAGGTGAGAGCAGGAGACAGGTATGTGAGGTAGAGGTTAGTCTGGGAGGCCATAAGCTTTCCTAAAGGGATGGGTTTTAAATGATTGAAGACTAGGAGAGACTCTAATGGCAGTAGGCAGGCTATTCAATAGTAAGGGAGACGCCCACGAGAAGTCCTGCAAGCGCGAGTTGGCCATACGGGGGCGAGCAGTGGACAGGAGAAGGTCACGGGCAGAGCGGAGAGACCGAGAAGGGGCATACCCATGGATCTGGTGCAGCATTCATTACAGACTGTAGAGGGGCAATACGGCTTTTGGCAAGACCAATTAGGAGAGGGTTACAATAGTCCATGCAGGAAATTACTACAAGCTCCTTGGTAGCATCTTGCGCAAGAAAGGGGTGGATGCGGGCTATGTTTTTAAGATGGAATCTACAGGATTTGGCAACATACTGGATGTGAGGCTCAAAGGTGAGGCCAGAGTCAAGTATAACACCAAGACAGCGTGCTTGCAATGATGGACTTATGTGGATACCACTAACTTGAAGGGTGAGAGCGAAAGAGGAGGATCAGTATTAGGAGGAGGAAAGACAAGGAGCTCAGTTTTAGAGAGATTGAGTTTTAGAAAGCAGCAAGACATCCATATGTGATGGAAGAAAGGCAAGCAGTTACACGTTGCAGGATGGCAGGGAAGAGGTCAAGGGATGAGAGATAAATCTGGGTGTCATCAGCATACAGGTGGTAGTGGAATCCAAAACAGGTCATACATTTGCCAAGAGAGGCAGTATAAAGAGAAAATAGAAGGGGAACTCTTCTTTATCACAAACCCAGAAATCTCATTCCCCTTACAAGCTTTTGAAGAATATGGAGCAGTCTCCAATTTCAAAATAAACTCCTCAAAGTAATTTGTCCTGAATATGTCCGTTCAAAGCAGCTAAGCGTTCCAATGGGCAGAATCTTAAATTCGCTACTTGGGCATATGGCTAACCAAGAATAGCGCAGACGTATTTAAAGAGAATTTTGCCCCAATGTTGAGCACGCTTAAGAGGGACATGCAGGAATGGTCTTACCTACACATCTCATGGCTGGGCCGCATCCAAGTATCTAAAATTAACTGTCTCTCGCGGCTGCTATATCTGCTGCATGCTATCCCCATCTTGATTCCACGGTCTTACTTCAATTCCCTATGTATGGCACTAGTGAAATATGTATGGAAAAATAAAAAACGTAGACTAAAGTATGACCAACTCACGCAGCCTGTGGAAAGGGGAGGTCGTGCATTGCTGGATTTCTACCTCTATTATGCTGCGTGCCCTCTCCTTCGGATAGTGGAATGGTCCAAAAACAAAGTGAAAAAACCTTTGAAAGCAGTGGAGAAAGCAGATATAGGCACACCAGTAGCCCTGATTCCGTAGTTGACTGGAGGGTTGAAGGGGGTTGCACCCATAATTAGACACGCCACACTACAGTCTGGCACAGGATAGCGGGAAGGAGCGGCCTTACCTCATATCCATCACCACTACTCCCTTTAACACACAACACTACTTTCAATACGGGCCTTGACCCTAGCACATTTTAAGACTTCTTCACGGATCCACTGCTTAGACTACGCCACCTACACCCACAGTGCTGGAGATGTGGCAATGAGGTAGGGACGGCACTGCATATTTGATGGGAGTGTGATAAAACACAGCCTTTTTGGAGGGGGATCCACGGCATGATGAAAGAGTTCACAGACAAGCCACCTCCATTCGAACCTCCTGCAATGCTATTACATCACACGACACAGAGCAATAGATACAAAAAAAAATCACAATATGAATCCTTAATGTAGCGAAACAGATCATACCTCAATACTGGAAAAGTCAGGAATCTCCCACACTGGCCAACTGGTTCACTCAGATGGAGGACCTGAGGTCCATAGAGAACTTGAAGTTCTTCTGAAGTCAGCTGACACGACACAAAAATACATTGACATTTGGGCACACTGGTTGCTGACTACAGCAGGAACCGAATTTGCTAGCAAACTAAATCACCAAGACAGCACCCTACACTATGACACTTCATACATAATGAGGGATAAGCTTTGCTAACGAGATGGCCTAACTCACTTTTTTTTTCTTTCTCTATCCATTACTCCACTTTCCCTTCCCCCCCTCCCTCCTTCCCCTACAAGACGGTCTCTAGATAGAGTCACTGTACATACTCAAGGCGACAGATCACAAACCCCTAACCTATGAGACGCTTCTCAATTTTCCATTTCATTTAAATGGGACCTGCGCGTCCTGTTATGTTACCTGCTAAAGCTGAGACCTATTCTCCACTCATATGAGATCTGCGAGTCTCTCAAGTTTACATTTAAAAACCTTAAACTTATAAAATGTGAAAGTACGCACCAGCGCGTCCCACCCTTACGTGATGCTACCTGCTATCTTATTAAAATTGAAAAATAATAAATAATATATTTTGAAAAAAAAAGTAATAATAATAATAAATAAAGATGCATATAAGAGGGAACGGAATACATCATTCTAGTATTCTGAGTTCTATCAAGTTGGCTGATGCCATCATTCCAGCTTGTACTCTTACCTGAATCTGTGCTCCATATTGTTTTCTGCTCGGCAGCACTCACTAAATCTTCTTTACCAGGTTTAGTAAGCTGCAAGATAATAAAAATAAAATGAGATCAATAAATTTTGCACAATATATTTAAATGTTATCCAGCATGATCTCAATTGGCAAGGCATGATATACTTAAATAAAATATGTATATAAATGCCAATAATAAAATTAAAAAGGCATACTCTAGTGGGTATATTGCCAGGAGTGCCCGGGCACCCCCAATGTAAGTAGTAAGCTGCCAGAAGCCCTTACATACATCTTTATTACCTTTCCTGAGCTAAACCCAATCGTGCAGGGCCAGCTCATTGGCTGAGAACGCCAACTGATCACTCTCAGTTAATGAGCTATTGTCAGGCTTTCTGCCTGCTTACCTGTCAGCTCGGCTCCAGGTACCGCGATCCCCTCCGGAATTCCGTCTGACGCTGCATGCTTTTGTACAGCGTGTATATATATATGTGACTGAACAAACTACCGAATTCAGCATTCACAGAACCATATGCCGAATTCGGTAGACTGAATTCGGCACATATAAATGACGTCAGAGGTCAGATTAGGAAGGTCAAGTACCATCCACGAATAGTGGTCAATTCCAAGTGGAATTGGACCAATCAGAAATAAGTGATGACTATTTATACTTACCTCTCCCATTCATTGTTGCCTTGTAGTAGTTTCTTGATAGCCCAATAGTGCGTTCCTCTTGTGATTTCTTTGGTATTTTGTTCTGGCTCTTGTCTAACATTTATCCTGTTCTCTGTACTCCATTGACCTTGGTTTGTTTAATCGTTATCTCTGACCTCTGCTTGTTCGTTAACCCGGCCTTTCTAAGAAACAGTATTTTGGATTATTTTCTTTAGTGATTCTGTCTGTGTGTTCAGGTTCCAGGATTCCATGAGGCTTAACTCAAAGTAGTAGTTGAGACAGGGTGCGGCAGACAGCTGAACCAAGGTGGGAAGTTAACTTGTTCTTCTTACAATAGCAGAGGGAGTGCACACTGGAGTGCTCTTGGCACCATAACCACTACAGTACTCTGCAGTGTTGATAACCACTGCAGTACTCTGTAGTGTTGATGGTGCATGGAGTATTCCTTTAAAGAGGAACTGTCACTAATGCAATGTCAACAAAACATAATGGCTAGCTGAAAGGTTACTGATTGTGCTAAAATTGTTTTAACATTTTTTTCTTTTATTTTTATTTACATGCTTTGCCAGCATGCATGAGTATTACACTGCTGGAGAAATTGCAAAGCACATGTGTGCGCATGTAGCATTTATTTTTTAAATATCCAAGTACATACATGTACCCGAAGCATCATGGTGTGGCATAGTCTCTTTAACTTGGAAGCACAATAAACATAGGTACATGTTATTCACACCAGTAAATGCTGCACTATTAAGGAACAATGTACTTCACTTCTCTGCAATTTTATAGCTAATTTCATCAATACTAGGAAGGATTTGTTCCACCAGACAATAGGAGAAGTTAACGTGTAAAGCATGCCTAAATATAAAAGGCAAATGTATGAGATAATATTGTGAAAATGTGTAGGAAACATGTCTACTCTGCACCGAATGCACTGTGAAGCACTACTTTTAAGAGAAAGAAGAATATATTAACAGAAACTAAAGCCTTAATCTGATTAGTCAGAACACTGCTGGATTTCAAATATCGGCAGTCAGATCATTCATTGGTGAGAATGAAATCAAAGATAACACAATTGGATCAGACCCTGAAATACAAAATAAACAGAGTGGGCTAGAGTGCACACAAATATGCTAAGCAACATAACACTATTAAATCCAAGGAAATCCTTGAGCGTTACTATAGATTACAACTTGAATGGAATTCAGTATTCATATTCCTATTGATGACTATTTCAATAATGCCATAACCTTCATTTTTATCATAAAGGATTAATGATCAATACATTTAAGCATAAGTAGACTGGCACTGATAGGTGCGGATACATTGGTCTCTTTGACAGATTAACTCACAAAGGTTACGGAAATGAAGGACATGAGCATAGGGTATAGCAAGCATGTCAAACGTGTAGCCCACGGGCCGCAAGCGGCCCACAATAGATATACTTGCGGCCCACCTGCGTTGTGGCTGCAAAGATATTTCCTGTCTGATTCTGGCCTTCCCTCCCACGGCCGTTTGCATGCTCCTGCAGGCCACCCCTTCCCTTTTCCCTCCTGCTCGCAGTGCCAGAGAAGCTCCTGGCCTGCTTGAGCAGAGAAGAGCCGGGCTGGAAATGGAGGACATTACACAGAGCACTGTGATTGGATGGATTTCAAGCCACCCAATCAGAGTGCTCTTTGTCATTTTACACAGCGTGGGAAAATTCCAAAGAAATTTCCCACGCTGTGTAAAATGACACAGAGCACTCTGATTGGGTGGATTGAAATCCATCCAATCACAGTGCTCTGTGTAATTTTACACAGCGTGGGAAAGTTCTTTGGAATTTTCCCACGCTGTGTCAAATGACAAAGAGCACTCTGATTGGCTTAAACAAGCCAATCAGAGTGTTCTTAGCCTAATTGCAGGGCGGGGCAAGGCTTTATAAGCCTTCCCCCGCCCTGCAGAGCTCAGTCTGCACGGAGCCCTCCATGGGTGAAGATGGATTAATTTTTTTAGCGTCTGTTTTTTTCTTTTTTGTCTGGATTTTTTTTTGCGCTCGGGTTTTTTATTTTATTTTAAGTTCGACCGGTATGATGTTTTTTTAGTTGGCCTTTTTTGGGGCTGAAAAATGAAGATTTTAGAAAAAAGAAGACGTCAAATGGTAAGCTGAATTTTTCTTTATAGGTTAGTTATTTTATTCCCCCTCACTATTTTTTAGGGTTAGGGGGGTAGGTAGGGGGGACCTACTTTTTGGGGTGGAGGGTGGGTGACTAGGGGCTTGGGGACCCCTAGTCACCTTTGATTGGGGTGGGGAGGTTTGTTTATTTTTATGGCCCCCACCCAACGCTCACGGGTGGGGGCGGGGGGTAGGAGAGTAGGTCCCCCCCATTGTGATTTATGGCCCCCACTCACCGCGCAGGGGTGGGGGCGGGGGAGAGGACAGTAGGTCCCCCTCATTATTTTTATGGCCCCCACCCAATGCTCACGGGTGGGGGTGGGGGAGGACAGTAGGTCCCCTCCCCCATTGTGATTTATGGCCCCCACCCACTGCGCAGGGGTGGGGACCGGGGGGAGGACAGTAGGTCCCCCCCCCTCATTATTTTTTTGGCCCCCACCCAACGCTCACAGGCGGGGGGAGGACAGTAGGTCCCCCCATTGTGATTTATGGCCCCCACCCACCGAGCAGGGGTAGGGGCCAGGGGGGAGGACAGTAGGTTCCCCCCTCATTATTTTTTTGGCACCCACATAACGCTCATGGGTGGGGGCGGGGGGAGGACAGTAGGTCCCCCCCATTGTGATTTCTGGCCCCCACCCACCGCGCAGGGTTGGGGGCCGGGGGGGAGGACAGTAGGTCCTCCCCGCTCATTATCTTTATGGCCCGGACCCGCCGTGCAGGGGTGGGGGCCGGATAGTAGTTTGTTTTTTTTCACAGTGAGCAGCCACAGGCTGCTCACTGTTTAGCAGACATGCCCCTACTCGCGGTATAGCGAGTAGGGGCATTCGGGAGATTTTAATCTCCTTTATGCTATTATGGGGGTCAGTAGGTCCCCCCCATTGTGATTTATGGCCCCACCCACCGCGCCGGGTTGGGGGCGGGGGGGGGAGGACAGTAGGGGGGGAGGACAGTAGGTCCTCCCCGCTCATTATCTTTATGGCCCGGACCCGCCGCGCAGGGGAGGGGGCCGGATAGTAGATTTTTTTTTTTACAGTGAGCAGCCACAGGCTGCTCACTGTTTAGTAGACATGCCCCTACTCGCGGTATAGCGAGTAGGGGCATTCGGGAGATTTTAATCTCCCTTATGCTATTATGGGGGTCAGTAGGTGCCCCCCCATTGTGATGTGGGCCAGGGGGGAGGACAGTAGGGGGGGAGGACAGTAGGTCCTCCCCGCTCATTATCTTTTTGGCCCGGACCCGCCACGCAGGGGTGGGGGCCGGATAGTAGTTTTTTTTTTTTTTTACAGTAAGCAGCCACAGGCTGAATAGATGAAATTCCCGTCCACATGTCCAGGTATCTAGTGTGGGCAGATGACGTGTCCCACAGGGACTTCACCTACCCACACAAAGATGACGGCGCCCTGAATAAAGATCGGGGCAGAAAATAAAGATTAAAAATAGGTAATATGAGGGGCTTAGGGGCATTTGGGGTGACTAAGGGGTCAATTGGATGTAGTGGAGGCGGGAGGGGGGTTAAAAAAAATGGGATTCGGCCATGACAGTGCCGCTTTAACCCCTTAAGGACCAAACTTCTGGAATAAAAGGGAATTATGACGTGTCACACATGTCATGTGTCCTTAAGGGGTTAAATTAGAGTGCTGGGAGAAGGGGCAGTGTATTCAATTAGAGGAGGATCAGTGTATTAGGTTTGTGGGGAGTGTGTTAGAATGGGGGGGGGCAGTGTATTAAATTGGGTCTGCATGGAGGCGCTGAACGCTCCCCATGGAGATGCTGATTGGCCGCGCAACTTTTTGCCACACATGCACAATAGCCCTATGGGAAAGCATTGGATGGGCTGAGATCATCAAGTTTGATGATCTCAGCCAAAGTGAAGAACACACTCAAAGGACTTCAAAATCAACAAGATAACATCATTGTAACATTCACCATTTCAGTCCCATTACCAAACTTTTCTCAATATGTCAAAATAGTTGGACTGAATCATTGGTTATATGCAAATACATATGTCCTTAAAATAAATTCTCTCTTTCTTTTTTTTTTTTTTAATTTCTTTTTATTAAGTTTTTCTTATTTTTACAAAACATTAAGTATTAACAATTATACTTAATCAATAAAACATGATTCTGTTATGAATCCAACATGCTATACATTCCCATACATTTATAACCTAACCATAGATACTTATCCTATATATACACACAAAAAAAAGAAATATAAAAGAAAATATTGGGAAAAAAAAAAAACATTTATTATTAGTTATATTTGTTGTCTCTTGACTATGATTAGTTTATCTACATTCATACCAACCAGCATATAATTAAATATTAATATCTCTCGTGTACAATGGGTAATCTTTGTTTCATTATGACAGTAGACCGCATCTATTCTATTCGTTTTATGTCTATTATTAGAGAGTTATATATTTCTCTTAGTAGGTTTTGTTTTTTATTATCATTATACCAGGTTGTTCCTATTTCCATCTCTAGCTGGTTCAGAATTTGTTCTTTTATATGTTGTAAGTATATAAATAAATTCTCTCTTTCATTTACTTTGAAGCCCTATGAGCGTGAGGACGTCCAGTGTCAGTTAGGCAACTTTTTTTATCCTGTACTTTTCAAAATAAACCTACGTTTCTATGAAAATGTAAGTTTTAGTTTTTTTGCGGTCCACATAAACTTAGGCCTTGTTTATTTGGCCCCTGTTGTACTTTGAGTTTGACATGTTTGGTGCAATCAGACACTTATGGGACGAGATAAAGAAAGACCACTGTTCTTTCCAGGTCTACCATATGTGCTTCAATGTGAACCAAAATGGGTAAGTCGATTTTCTGTGCCTGAAGATCCAAACTGATGTCATCATGCCAAATCCGTTGAATTATAAAAGCTAAAAGTGATGGTGCATACAGCACCTTGAGCCTTTTTCCAGCACCCAAAATGGCTTAGAAATACAGACAATTGTACAAATCTCTCTAGTTGTAAGACAGCCCCTCAGAGCGGTCAACCAGGCTGCCAGAACTCTGAGCTCCAGGCTGCCTAAATCAATCGTTGACAGAGATGTGTGCATATGGAAGCGACACAGATTTTGCCTCACACTGATTCAACTGCCACCAACAGTGCTCCAGTCTGAGAGCACATTGGATTAGGTCCATTCATGATAGGGTCTGCCATTGAAATATGAAGTATTTGAATAAAAATACTACCTGGATGAATGGAAAGAGGACCTATTATTGCTGGTGGAATGATGAAAAAACATGTGCCGACATGAGTCGAGTACATGCTTCCGTCTAAGGAGAGCTAGAATATCTATAATTAATTAAATATTAAATTAAATACCATTTAACTCCATATTGAAGGTATATATTTTATTAACTAATTAATGGTTTCTTAGATATAATAATCTATATGATTTGTATTATACTTCACTGTGAACAGCGAAAGAGTTAAATGTATAAGTATTAGCTGGACAGTTAAAACTGACACAGAACAAACAGGAATATTATTTACTTATAAAATATTTTACCAGGAAAGATACAGATACAGTGAGATTTCTCTCGTTTTCAAGAATGTCCTTGAATACAAAGTTATTCAAAAATTACAGCTCAAGGAAGGCCATTGCATTTATTTAAAGAGTATATTGTTAGACTTTTGGCTAATAATAGAGGCTTAATAGCATATCATACACAATAGTGCAGTAATAAACAAAGATATGCATGTGCTGAAAACTATTGCTGAATAAAAACTGGTTATCTAGGTAGAATAATGGTCAAGACAATGGTTTGTTTATATCCTTGATAGAATATATGCTATTTGTTTTGTGATCTATGCTATTTACAATTTCAAAAATAGCCTTCTATGTATGATCGGAAAATAAGTCTTAGTTTAAAACAACTTAATTTAACTTGAAGGAGCTGGAGGTCATACAGAGTTGCTTAGCAAGGAGAGTAAACAAGAATGTTGTTGTCATGTAAAGCAATGGTTCTCATCGTAAAACCACAACACTGATATAGGAAACAAGTGATTGCTCCACCACTCTGAATGCGTAAAATATATTTTATGAAGTCACCACAAAAGGAGACTTGTCAAAGTTTCTTTATCAAGGCAGCAGGGGTCGAAACATTGTCAGGCCTCCTTTTGTGGTGACTTAATGCATCCAGAGTGATGGAGCAATCATTTATTTTCTCAACATGGGACAATATGGCTGTGTAATAACATGGCTTGTGTTAGGTTCATTAAAACAGAAGCAGTGGCGGATCCAGAGCCTGATCTCGGGAGGGGCACTTGTAGATTAATTAAATAAATAATCCAGGCACAATAACCACTACAGCTCTGTGTAGTAGTTATGTAGCCAGTAGTGCCAGGATCCCACCCCAGAGTAAGTAGTCATACCGTTTAAGAACAGTTTCACAACTTACATGGGGTCTGCTGGGATATAGGGCATGGGAGCAGTGGTGTGTTTTAGGGGTGAAGTGTGTGAGCGGTGAAGTGTGTGTGTGTGAGTGCGGCAGTGTAGGTCAGGGTTGCAGTGTGTGTGTTAGGGGGCAGTGTATGTGTGGGGCAGTGTGTGTGTGTGAGGGTGGCAGTGTGCGTATGGGGGCACTGTGTGTGTATGGGGGGCACTGTATGTCTGTGTGGGGCAGTGTGTGTATGGGGACAGTGTTTGTGGGGCAGTGTGTGTATGGGGGCAGTGTGTTTGTGGGGCAGTGTGTGTATGGGGACAGTGTTTTTGGGCAGTGTGTGTATGGGGCAGTGTGTGTATGGGGACAGTGTTTGTGGGGCAGTGTGTGTATGGGGGCAGTGTGTGTATGGTGACAGTGTTTGTGGGGCAGTGTGTGTATGGGGACAGTGTTTGTGGGGCAGTGTGTGTATGGGGGCAGTGTGTGTATGGGGACAGTGTTTGTGGGGCAGTGTGTGTATGGGGACAGTGTGTGTATGGGGACAGTGTTTGTGGGGCAGTGTGTGAGGGCAGTGTGTGTATGGGGGCAGTGTGTGTATGGGGACAGTGTTTGTGGGGCAGTGTGTGTATGGGGGCAGTGTGTGTATGGGGATAGGGGTTTTGGGGGCAGTGTGTGTATGGGGGCAGTGTGTGTATGGGGACAGTGTTTGTGGGGCATTGTGTGTATGGGGGCAGTGTGTGTATGGGGACAGTGTTTGTGGGGCAGTGTGTGTATGGGGACAGTGTGTGTATGGGGACAGTGTTTGTGGGGGCAGTGTGTGTATGGGGACAGTGTTTGTGGGGCATTGTGTGTATGGGGGCAGTGTGTGTATGGGGACAGTGTTTGTGGGGCAGTGTGTGTATGGGGGGCAGTGTGTGTATGGGGACAGTGTGTGTATGGGGGGCAGTGTGTATATGGGGACAGTGTGTGTATGGGGACAGTGTGTGTATGGGGGCAGTGTGTGTATGGGGACAGTGTTTGTGGGGGCAGTGTGTGTATGGGGACAGTGTTTGTGGGGCAGTGTGTATGGGGCAGTGTGTGTATGGGGGGGAAGGAGGGTAGGGAGGCTTTTTAATAATAAAAAAATGTATTTAATAAAATATATATATATATATATATTTATGTCCTCCCTCCCTTCTTACCTTTACTGGGAGGAGGGGGGACATTTCTCCATCCCTGGTGGTCCAGTGGGATTCCCTGGTGGTCCAGTGGCGGTGAGGTGAACTCTAGCACGCAGCTCCAGGGATAGAGCTCACTCTCGCGAGATTTGGAGCATTGCCGTGGCAACGCTTCAAATCTCGCGAGAGGAGGACCCGGAGGAGCTGCAGGTTGAGTTCCCGGGTCCTCTCTCCTCCCTCTCCCTCCCCTGCCGACTGCCAGCACGGTGCCTGCGGACCGGGGAGGGAGATCACTGATCTCCCCGGTCTGAAGGCACATAGCAGGGCTGGCACTTGGACAATACCAGCCCTGCACTAGCTGGCAGGGGAGAATCTCAGGGGGGGGGCAATTGCCACTGAGCAGAAGGGGGGGTGGAGGGGGGCCTGACTGCCAAGATGGCCGGATGTTCTCTCTAATAGCTCTGGCCCTTTGGGACAAAAACAAGCCTGAACCACTAATAACTGCCTTAGTTTTGTCTCTCAGAGACCGGAGGATGACCTGAACCAAGCATGCACACGACGATACCCAAATCTTGTTGTTACTCCAGGAGCTCACACAGTCCGATCATGGCTTGGGTTGCGCTGCGATTACAGTGCCTTATACAGCCCCGCTGCCCCCCTCTAGACCGGTGGGGGATATCCCAGTTCTCGCTGGAGAGAGCCACCTACAACTGCCTTAGTTTTGCCCTCAGCAGGAAGTTCCGCAACAGCGCGGCAAGCTAAGGATGGCTATCCCTTCACAGCCCCCTTAGCATGGGGAGGGCCCTGAGTGTCTTGCGCCTTGCACCACAGAATGGGACGACTTTGACACCAGACTCAACGCAATATTCGCATCCTTTTGGCACAAACTGGCCCAATGTATGCAGCAACACACACAGCAGGGAAGCAAGGGCGCATTGAAACGGAGTCAGCACAACGTGTGCACAAAGCCTGCTAAGCCGAGGTCTCAGCTCAGTTTTAGCCGACCCCACATAGCATCCCCACCCGCTGAATCTAGGACCCACATAGTTAATGGGTTTTTTTCTTTTCTTCCAGGCCAAGGTCCCAATTGGTACCACCTACCACCCATCGTCCATACACCAAAAGTAGTTCCTGAGTATTGGAACATCCGAGGGCAAACGGTTCTACCACAAGTAGCAGGGTGACCCATGGACACAGGGCAGTAGCTCTCCTCACAGTCTGGGCTCGAAGACATGCGAGAACTCAGCAATTCACCACACGACAGGCTACACACCAGGAAAGTCAGCATCTCATGTTTGGTCCCAAGGTGGAGGGACTTGGCACCATTTTTAACATGCAGAAGGACCCTCTTCCATGGCCTCTTAGTGGAGTAGGGTGAAAATTTGCAGAGGACATTCCACATCCTTGCTACTCGGCACTAACAAGCTATATTACTTCTTTGCTTGTACTAATCATCCTATCTCAGTACCCAGCAGTATACATACTCTGTTTAGCATACACATAATCTGTTTAGCATGTTACATAATCATTTATTATAATTTCTAATGACCCGCCTTTTTATTATTTTCCATTAATTACACTGTGCCATCCATCTTAATATCATGACTTTGTAATGCTCGCCTCTGACTTGCTCGATGTTACGGTGACCAGGGACATTTTAGCCGCGAGGCAAACAAGGCATTTGCCTTGGGCTGCATTTTCCAGGGGGCAGCAAAAAACGCCGCCCCCAAATGCCCAGGGCAAATGCCTTGTTAGCCTTGCGGCTAACTGACATGCCGGCTGGGCGTGCAGGCTGCTGTGCACTGGCGGGTAGGCGGCTGGCGAGGGAGCTCTTCCTCTGAGCACTCTGCTCAGCTCCCTCGCGCGCCGCCCGCAGAATGAGGCTGGGAGCCGGCGCGCGATGGAGCTGAGCAGAGTGCTCAGAGGAAGAGCTCCCTCGCCAGCCGCCTACCCGCCAGCGCACAGCAGCCTGCACGCCCGGCCGGCAGCCACTGGACCACCAGGGAGAAAGGGACCCACCCCCCAGCATTCCCAAAGGTAAGGAGGCTGGGGGGGAGGTTAAATAAAAAAAATATATATATATGTTAATGTTAGTGTGTGTGTGTGCGTGTTTCTGACTGTGTGTGTGTTTGCCTGTTAGTGTGAGTGTGTGTGTGTGTCTGTTAGTGTGTGTCTGACTGTGTGTGTGTGTCTGTGTTTTACTGTGTGTGTTTCTGTTAGTGTGAGTGTGTTTGCCTGTGAGTGTGTGTCTGTTAGTGAGTGTGTGTTTCTGTTAGCTAGTGTATGCGTATCTGTCAGTGAGTGTGTGTGTGTGTATTTAGAAGGCGGGACAGGGGAGAAGGGTTGGGTGGGGGTGGCGCGGGGGGGGGGGGGGGAGAGGGGCGCCTGAGTTTTGTCCTGCCTAGGGCAGCACAAAACCAGGATACACCATTGACGGTGACGGCATTGCTAGTGCGTCCTTATAGCCTGACTGTTTTTATTTCTTAAAAATTGTGCTGGTATTCCAATGCCATGCTGTTGTCATGCTATGCAGCTCTTACTGTGCTTGACCCTGCTGTTGTGGCAGTGCAAGCCCTTGTTATACTATGCATAACAAAAAATTAAGAATTAAAAAAAAAAAAAAAACACAACAGAAAGGGGCAACCAGCCTTAAACACATTTTTTCCCACATAATCAAATATTTTTAAAAAGAATAACTGCAGGGACAGGGATTCTTTGCCATAAAAACTTCCGTAAAATTAAGTGGCTAAGATGCTTTTGTGACCCTTTAAGGATTATGCGGAACGAAGTTCAACAATAGGTGGAAAGCTGTCTATAGGCTACACCTGCTTTAGGAGATACTATCCTGCTTTTATTTTCAAACATTATAAGGGCGTCCTTAATTCATTTTTGCATTTGGATATTACAAAGCAATTATTATGTATTCTTTAACCTCTAGTGTGACTCAGATAAATAATATATCCATGCCATTGAATGCAAATGTGCGTTTAGAATGCAATGGAATATTTTGAGATAAATTAAAACATATTTTTTTTTTATCTTGGGTAATTGAATCCACTTGAATATTTGGGTTCATTTCTACAGCCAGATATAGATTACATATTTTTTTTAAGGCTAACTCTCAATTTGTTATCTTGTCACTAAATAAGTCCCAGTAATTTGCAGTATAGATCATCTTAATAGCTGTCTGTAAATCTTTAAACTGCCTTCCCAAGCCTTGTAAAGAGATCAATGCGCTTTCTTAGAAGTTGCCAGGTCATCCAATAACTGTGCGTGTAATTATATTGAAAAGCTCTGCAATATCTATACTGATCTTTCATGCCATTATTAACTGTATTACTATAGTTTCTAAAAAAAAAATACACGGAAGATGAGAATGTAAATGTATAGTTTTATGCAACAAATTAAAAATGTAAATATTAGAGTGCGGAGTAAAAACAACAAATAATACTACTTATACACAATTTGAAGAATTTTGTTTATGTGCTTTTATTACTATTATTGTCTTTTTTTTATAAATTTGTATGTCATTTACCGATTGCCCATGTAAAAATATATAAGTCAGTATGATTATTTTTTACACGTGTCATTTTAAATACAAGTGCATATATATTTACAGTTTAAATCACTTTCCATCCATGAGTTGAGGATGACATGTTAAATACATGCTTGCGTCATTACATGCAGGATGGAAACATAGTAACGTATGAATTGGGGAAAAACAAACTAACACTCAAATCAGAATACATAGAGAGGGAGGCTGCACTGTGTACTATTACCCACCCTTTGTACATAGTAAATATAAAATCTCTAATATCTCCCTCGACACCTGCAAACAAACATGAGAGAAACACATTTATATGTTTTGTACAATTAAAACATAGCAGTTATCTGCTATATATCGCTCTCCCTCTCTCTCTCTATAGATAGATAGACATATAGACAGATAGATAGATAGATAGATAGATACAGAGAGAGATAGATAGATAGATAGAAAGACAGATAGACAGATAGATACAGACAGACAGACAGATCTTTTAATTCCACTAGAGGATTAAAGATTTTTTTTTTATCATTTGCTTCTTTATCCATACTACCATTAATTTATTGTATAATTTATTTGTGATTTCCCATAAAAACATTCAATAGACAATTAATTATGTACCATGGAATCTCCCCAAACTTCAAACTCTCCGCACTAACTTCAACTGTCCTTATACCACACTGTCACATAACTCAATTTTCTCATTCCCTTTCATGAATAAACTGTAAAATTGCTAAACATTACTGTTCTATGCTACGGCTTAAGAGACCTCATTTATCTGATGTTGCTGTTTACGGCATTCATATGATTGCAGACACGTTTCTTTTAGTGCACCCTGAAATTGCCTGGTCGGCATTTGTGGATTGGAATTTGGCAAACTCTCGAATTTCCTTTTTACTGGACTGCACTACTTGCTCTTAGCATTCTTGGCACATTATAGACTTTGCAAATCGACAATGAATGCAAGTTGCCAAAATGTAAATTTCATACATCACAGGGAAAAACTATTCTGAGCAGAATGTAACCTTTTGTTTACTTACTGCTGTCAATGACTGAGTGTCCTGTCGGTTCCAGACAAGGACACAGAGTGGCCTGTCCCTTTCCTAATAATCCAGAGCAGATCTAAAGCATATTTTTTTTGTTGTTGTTGTTTTTTTTTTTTTGTACAATAAAATCTGTCAATGTGCTGATTTATTTATTTATTTAAGATATATGTTTCTTTCAAAATATTGTTGAGGTAACAGGTACTCCTCACTTACTGACCGGGTTCCGTTTTTACGACCGGTTGTAGAACGAATTGGTCAGTAAGTGAGGAGGGATTCCCTGCTCTGGTGCACTTGTCTATGTTCGGGGAAATTGCCCCAGACATAGATTTAAGGGATTCCCTGCTCTGCTGCGCATGTCTGTGTTCAGGGACATTTTCCGGAACATAGACGAACGCAGCAGATCAGGGAATCCCTCTAATTTCCACGACGGCTCGCACTTACCACCCTGCGAGAGAGCTGGTCATGATTTTACAGCATGACCCTTATTTCTGAAAACTACCTAAGGCCCAGTTAGAATAATTAGAAAGATTACAGTAGATAGGTCTCTCGAATTTTTTTTTTTATTTTTTTTTTTTATTATTTATTTTTGTTGTGCAGGTGAGTACAAAACATAGTCATGCGCCACAACAGCATAGAATAATATGGAAACATAGACATGTAGAGCAGTGACTCTGAGAACTTGCACATTTTTAAAGGTTATATTAGTTACATAGGTATATCTAATGAACTAGGCAGGCCTCGTGTTAAGAAAAGTAGAAGATAATAAAACAGGCAAACTTTTTACACTCTATTGTTTGGGCTTAAAACACGATAGTTCACAGTTTTCATAGTAATGATCAAGCTAGACTTGGGTTAAACCCTGCCAGGAAGAGAGTACAAGCAGGTATGGAGTGCCCCTCCAGCCTTCCCCAAGCCTTTCACCACATGTAACACAACATTTTGGCTATCTGCAAATACGTGCACCGTTTTATGATGTTGGTATGTATAGGGAAATATATCTGTAGGCAAGTAGCTGTAGACATTGATAATCGCTATGCAGCCCGAGGTTAAGGGTAGGTGGCTTGACATGCCTGTATATCTAAAGCAATTAGAATAGCCCTAGAGCTTTCTAGTATAGCTTAGTAGAATAGAGGCTAAGCAATAATAGTAAATTAGGAACCTGAATAATGGGCTCTGGCAACTAAAAGTGTTCAGGCAGTGAGCGTTACTTTAGAGTGTAAGTCCATCTTTGTGCTTGCCGGCAGGAAGATGCATTTTCTCGGTGTCCCGGCCCGGTGTAACGTACTGTGGTCGGTCACCCAGGTATGCAGTGCGCTCTGGAGTCTTCAACCGATGCCTCGTTGTGGTTGTGTCGGTCCCTGCCACGGATTCCCATGTCGTCGAGTGTCCGTGCGGTGAGCCTGTGGGTGTGATGGGTGTCGTTGGGGTGAGTCAGTAGGCTGTGGTACAGTTGTCTTCATAGCAGGGGGTGCCTGAGGCTTGCAGCCCGTGTTGTGGTTTGTTGGTGCTCGTCGTTTTGCCGCCTTGTTTGGGTTGGTTGTCAGTTTGAGTCTCCGCCAATTTCTTGTGTTTTTGAGCCTCCCCAGGGGTGCTGTTAGTCGTTGCGGTTTGGGCGGTGGTTGGCATGGTATGTGGCTTGAGGTGGGTGGTAGCGGATTCCCCTGCCTCAGACTGTGCTCAAGTCTAAGCCAGAAGTTTTCAAATATCTGGTCCAGGCCTGATAGAGGGGCTTGTTGTGCCTCATGTCCGCTCGCGGGTCTCCGCCATCTTGGGTCATTCCCGCGGCCCTCCGACATGTTCCTTGCTTGCTTTTGCCCTAAGTGGGGAGGCTCCGAGTGGTGGACCGGGATGACCCCCACCGGTCTGGGGGGGGGGGGGGGGGGATGTCGGATACTCGTTCGTCACAATGGGCTCTCGGGCCGCTCCAGGCTGAAATCTCGGCCGCTGCTCCCGTCCAGTGCGCACCCGGCCGCATATTTTCGCGGGTATAGCCTGCCATCTGTCTTCCGTTCACGGGCCGCATTACCGGTTTACCGTGTGGAGTGGGTCATTTAGGGTCAGTTTGTGCAGGTGCTTGTGATTCCAATGTGCCTATTGTAGCTGTCTTAGCTCAGATCAGGAGAGAGCTACAGCGAGGTACGTCTTCCCTCCATGACAGTCAGGTCCCGCCCCCCAGGTCTCTCGAATTTTGTCACAGTCCCCATTTCTCACAGCTCACTAGTCTAATTTGATCAAATTGGATGACCTCAGGATGACATTACAAACAGCTAAAACAATTACAATTTCTTTTTTTTTTAAGTGTTGCATTAAAAATGGAGGTCCTCTTGCCCCCTCTATTGAGTCCCCTCCATGCATTGTAGGCCTCTTCTTTACATTTAGTAAAGCTATGCTCTCTCACCCAAACATAGCATTGCACATTATGTGGAATTGGGCATAGTGATTTTTTTTACAGATGTACTTTGGTGGAGACAGAACCAAGAAAACATCTCCCATTATGTGGCATTCTATTCAAAGCACAGCCTTAAACCTTGGCTTCCCCTATCTCCATGTCAGTGGTGGAACTAATGTAGAGAGGGCTCAAGCCCCTCCCCCCTCATTTTCAAGGGTGGCCAAAAGGTAGGTAAATCCCCATCTGTTAAACAAGCCCAACAATTGTTGCCAGCTGGGGATCTACTATTTGCCCATCCTTGCAGGGTTGTATTTAACCATAAGCAGTTTTTGTATGTTTGAATGTAAGCATGTTTTTATATGGAGAATGAATGTGTGAATATTGACGTTTGAATACAGGTGCGAATTTTGTGTTTAGTGTTGACTTTTTAATGCTGAGGTGGATGTACATATACACATACACTGGCACACACTGATGCACATGCACACATGTACTGATAAACATACTGACACACATACACAGACAGAAAGATTTACACACTGACATACATGTAGATGCTCAGATGCAAATACTACACACATACAGCTACACAGGCAGGCCCGGACTGGCCATCGGGCATACCGGGCAAATGCCCGGTGGGCCGCGATGGCCGTGGGGCCGAGGCCGGCAGGGGAGATCATAGGATCTCCCCGGCCGGCCGCTGCAGGGCCAGCGCTATCCGAGCGCCGGCCCTGCTGTGTGTCTCCATGGGCCGGTGGGGAGATCAAAGATCTCCCTCACCGGCCCACAGGCACTGTTAAGGCCGCTGGCTGGGGAGTGTGTGAGGGAGGAGAGGACCGGCGGAGCTCTATCCAGCAGCTCCGCCGGCTCCTCTCGCGAGGTCTGAGCGTTGCCGCGTCAACGCTCAGATCTCGCGAGAGTGAACTCTAGCCGGCAGGGGCTAGAGTTTTCTCTCACCACTGGACCACCAGGGAAGAAGGATGGCAGCATGGCACCCCACCCACAGGCAGAACGGATCTCCCCCCTCCCAGGATAAAGGTAAGAAGGGAGGGGATATAACTTTTTTTTTTTAATTAATAATAAAAAAATACTTACATTTAAATAAAAAAATCACACTAACAGCCCCATCACACACACATCACCCCCAGCCACACACACATCACCCCCAGCCACACACACTGCACCCCCAGACACACACACACAGCACCCCAACACAAACACAGCACCACATGTGTGTCTGGGGGTGCTGTGTGTGTCTGGGGGTGCTGTTTGTGTCTGGGGGTGCTGTGTCTGGGGGTGCTGTGTGTGTGTGTCTGGGGGTTCTGTGTGTGTGTGTGTGTGTCTGGGGGTGCTGTGTGTGTGTGTGTGTCTGGGGGTGCTGTGTGTGTTTCTGGGGGTGCTGTGTGTGTGTGTCTGGGAGTGCTGTGTGTGTCTGGGGGTGCTGTGTGTGTGTCTGGGGGTGATGTGTGTGTGAGGGGGCTGTTAGTGTGATTTTCTTATTTAATACTTACATTTAAATTAAAAAATCACACTAACAGCCCCCTCACACACACATCACCCCCAGCCACACACACAACACCCCCAGACACACACAGCACCCCCAGACACACACACAGCACCCCCAGACACACACACAGCACCCCCAGACACACACACAGCACCCCGACACAAACACAGCACCCCGACACAAACACAGCAGCCCGACACAAACACAGCACCCCGACACAAACACAGCACCCCCAGACACACACACAGCACCCCCAGACACACACAGCACCCCCAGACACACACACCACCCCCAGACACACACACACATCACCCCCAGACACACACACATATCACCCCCAGACACACACACATATCACCCCCAGACACACACATATCACCCCCAGACACACACATATCACCCCCAGACACACACACATCACCCCCAGACACACACACATCACCCCCAGACACACACACATTACCCCCAGACACACACACACACAGCACCTCCAGACACACACACACACACACAGCAACCCCCCCCCACACACACACACACACAGCACCCCCAGACACACACACACAGCACCCCCAGACACACACACACTGCACCACCTACACACACACACTACATTCCTTGTCAGCAAACACATACAACATTCTCTAAACACACCCTCTCTACAACCCCTACACACACTACGTCACCTATACACACACACTACAGCACGTATGCACACACTCGCTACATCCCCTATAACACTATGCTCCCTATACACACACTCTCTACAGCCCCTAGCCACACATATTACACCACAAACACAAATTAAATTGACCTATTTACACAATACCACACCACACTCTACACACATGCAATCCCACATGCACCATACACTTTCCTGGCCCTTTTGTCCTCTGGTATCTCACCTGTGGAGACACCAGAGACAATTTAAAAGCAAACACAGCGCAAGCATGTTATTAAATTTGCTTGCGCTGCGCAGAACAAATACAGGGCCTTTTTCTAATGCCAGAGCTCTTCAGCGGGGCTCTGTGTATTGAACCAACATGCTCACTTTGAGAGGGGGCGTGATTGTCATTAGTGATGACAAAACACACCCTCTCTGGCCCCGCCCCCTTCTTAGGGGGCCGCTCTGATTGAAAAATGCACGGGCCTAATTTTTTTCCCAGTCCGGCCCTGTACACAGGCTCACAGATACAAACACCGACACACATGCAGATCCACAGACACAAATACTAACACACATACAGACACACAGCTACAAACACTGCCACAAATGCAGATACACAGACACACAGATACACACACTTCCCAGCAACCACAACAAAGTATATGCATCTTGATTGGATGAACAACCTTTGAATGGCAAATGTTTTGAAATATTCATGCAAAATGCCAAAAACCTGTCAAAATTTGGGCAGTAAATCCCCAAAAAAGCAAAAAAGGCTATTTCTAGCAATGTTATAGTATTAAGGGATATATGCATGTTGCAAAACAATATATCTGAACACAAATTTACAGCAGTGGTAACTAACTAACGTTCTGTTGCTATTTTCATCTCACAACAACTGCATTAATGCTTTCAAAATCTGTCATAAAAGAATTACCTGAAATTCCGCAATAACACATAACTCAAAACGTGAAAGCATTAGATACCTGTAACAGACTCTTACAGCTTGCAGGAAGACATCCTCTCAGTTTCAAAGAGGAATGATAGTCATTGGTTCTCAATAATCTCATACATCATGTAGAATATTTTTAGATGAAAGTCTCCTCTTTAGCCCATATTTGTTCAGTTTCTGGGTTATCTCTGTGTAAATCTGACAATCACACATTCATTTGCAATAATATCGTGCAACGAAAAGAGAGAGCTTTTTTTTCTTAATCTGCTGGCTATGTTTCCATTCATCTGCCAGAACTGAGTGCTAGCCAATCTCCCCACCCCTGACTCAAATCCAAGCAGGTTTTCTAAAGTGATAGGTGACATACACCATGTCATGATCAGTTAATAGCAATATGCGAACTGCTTAGCAGTATAAGATATTCATATTATATAATTTCAGAATACAAATTCAATCAGTTTTTTTCTTTCTTTTTTCTATGTAAACACACCAACTTAAGACAAGGTATTTTACTTTTACAACTGCTATATTTTATTATTACAGTACTGATTTAATATACATCTATGATGTATTATTGGATGATGTACATTCATTGTATTCCCCCTGTTTTCGTTATAGTTATTATCTTTTCTGCATTGTTATAGCAAAATGTATTAATTAAAAATGTTTTTTAAAAAAAAATGCTATCAGTTGAATTATTGCAGCTACTTAAACACCTTTGGAAACTGGAGCTAATGCTGATATAAAGAAATTATGTCTTAACATTTCATTTATTAGAAATAAGAGAAAATAGCTAACAGGCCTTAGGGAACATTTGAGGGCTGATAACATTGAAAATTATAATAAACTAAAATATAGTAAACAGAATAACTGTCAAATTCCGGCAAGATGTTGAGGGCCCTGCTCAAAAAAGTTTACATCCAGAAAGTAGTGGGGTAAAATGACACAAGAGGTAAGGGCAAGATGTATGTCATGTTTGGGAAAAGTAGGATAACCTTTTTCATGTAGTGCTTCATTTTCTTTTAAATGAACTCTCCAGTGTTAGAAATATATGCAATTAATTATTAATAACACAGAAGTGTTTAAATGTAAGGCCCAATTATTCCTGTAAAAAAACAGGACGTGAGTCTTTTTTTTAGTCCTAATAAAAAATGCTCATAATGAATTGATAAAGTTAAATAGTCTACATACTGGGTAGCCATATATATTCACATTCGTTCATGAGGCATACCCAAGGCAAAGATACTATTTAAGTATGATGTTCTCCACATGGTATCAGGTAAAATGTTCTTCATGCCAAAGTTAAATGGAGATGTCAAGGTGCTGACTGGATCATCTTACAGAGCCCAAGTTGCAAGTGACAGTCATTTTATTCTGGTGCATTACATGAGCTGGCTTGGACTGTCTAACTTGAGAGACTGTATGACCTGAATGACCCATTTATTAAATATATTGCTTTTACAGCTGACCTAAGATATTAGTTTTCATGTACAGCTGATTGAACTCTGGTTGACTCCTAATGCAGCTTTATGTGCAGATAAATAGTATTTGGTGTACATTTTAAATCACTAAAAAATCATGCATATGTAAATAAGCAAACCTTTTTTAACTTTACCGATACTGGATGTGTATTATAGCTGTGTTTGATAGTTAATACATGATGTTCAACTGCGTAATTTTACAGCTGATAGGGTAAATAATTACATTTCCTAATACCAAACCATACTCCTACTGTAGCTTAGCCTAATCAATCACCATAGTAAGTAACCTTAAATGATGTCTTGCATTTGAATGGACCCCTTTTGAATATCATCTATACATTGTGCTATCAAAATCTCCAGCAAATGTATAGATTTCGCTCAATATTTACATAAGAAATGCACTCCACCTCGCTCCTGACTATTTGGCATAAACTCTATGCTGATGTTTCTTTGTAACAGAGTGTGCCTGTTTGCTCGCTCATCTTTATTCTAGTGAAGCGCGCAGGCGATTAGCATGCCTCACTGTACTGCCTCCTTTTTTAATGAAGACCTTGCATGCGTGAGCCATCTCCTCGCTGCCCAAACCAGCACTTGAC
This sequence comes from Pelobates fuscus, assembly GCF_036172605.1. Classification (NCBI taxonomy): domain Eukaryota; kingdom Metazoa; phylum Chordata; class Amphibia; order Anura; family Pelobatidae; genus Pelobates; species Pelobates fuscus. The sequence goes on from NC_086318.1 coordinate 230,993,540, forward strand.
AGGAAATAGAAATGGAGTGACGGCTGATGTCACTGTGTTTAATGGGATGATGCTGGCAAAGAAGCAAGCACATCAGCTCCATCAATTGGGGCTGTGCCAGGAGTGGGGTAGCCATCCAAAGCTCTCCAGAGCATTGTAGGACTAAGGAGATCATTAATGCCAAAAGAGGTAGGCTTATGGCAGAACTGAAACTTGTAAGTATGCTTAAAAACTCCATACAACTTCATATAAGCTAAGTTAAAAAACAAAAACAAAAAGAACTATTTATGGACATTTTAAAATTATAGGGACATGTATTGGAAAAGCTAAAGTTTACCCAACAGGTTCGCATTAAAAGGAAATTGTAGACACCATATCTTTTTATTATGGTTTTTTGTAACATAGAAGTGGTTATGGTGCCTTCCCTGTTTCATTGTTAAACTTTTCTTGAACTTTCTAACAGTGTATAACAGTGAAGTAGAGTAACTAGCAGCCTGCACTCACTCCCAGACACACACTCCCACACACTCCCAGACACACACTCACTCCCACACACACACACACACACACACTCACTCCCAGACACATACACAGACACACACTCACTCCCAGACACATACACACACACACACACTCCCAGACACATGTACATACACACACCAACACACACATACACTCCCAGACAGATACACATACACACACCAACACACACATACACTCCCAGACACACTCACTCACAGACACACAACACACACATATACACAAAAATTATTTTATATATATATATATATTTTTTTTAAATTAAAAATGTCCACCCAGCCTCCCTACCTGGAGAGCTGGCGTGGACCTGTCCCTGGGGTCCAGTGGGGCTTCAGTGCGGCCGGCTCTTGTCTCTCTCTGTCAGACGCGGCGAGGGAGCTGTGTTCTCACTGCTCCCTCTCGCCGCACGGGCTGTCTGCTGATGCCGGGAGCCGGAAATGACGTCATATTCCGGCTCCCAGCATCAGCAAACGGTGCGCGGCGAGAGGGAGCAGTGAGAACACACAGCTCCCTCGCCGCGTCTGACAGAGAGAGACAAGAGCCGGCCTGGGGGGGGTTCATCAGATGGCCATTAGGCCACCTCTTGGGCCCCCCATGACAGGGGGAACACAGGGGCATTTTGGGGTGGCATTTTTTGCCGCCCCCTGAGTGCCTGCAGGACCACAAACGGGAACGGCGTTCCTGCTATAAAAAAGTGCAGGAACGCCGTTCCCACGCGTTCCTGCAGGACTCGAGCCCTGGCTGAGATCATCAAGCTTGATGATCTCAGCCAATCCGCACTGACACAGGAAGCACCTCTAGTGACCGCCTGAGTGTCTGTGACTAGGAAGCAATGTAAACACTGCCTTTTCTCTAAAAAGTCAGTGTTTACATTGAAAAGCCTGCAGGAACAGGCTATAGACACCAGAACCACTACATTAAGCTGTGTGTGTGTGTGCGCGCCTGCTAGTTAGTGGGCTTGCTTGTGTGTGTGTGTGCCTGCTACTGAGTGAGCTTGTGTTTTTATGTCAATGACCTTATGTATATCAGTGAGATTGTTTGTCTATGAGGCTGTGTATCATTCAGCTAGTGTCAGTGAGATTGTCTGTGTCTGCATGTGAGTATGCTTACTGTATAATTAAAAATTTTACTCTGAAAGGACCAATATTTTATATTGGAAAAAGCAATATATATATATATATATATATATATATATATATATATATCAATCATCTAGGTTGGCAAGACATAGCCTTACATATTACAATATTACATGCGACAATATATGGCGCAATGACTTATGGGGCTGGCATCGATTTTTTTTCCAGGGCTGCTTTGGAATCCCCAGTCCGGCCCTGGATACAGAGAAGTCTGGACTTTGGGACATTCACAGTGAATAAACCTGTTGGCTATTATTCTAGCTAGCGATTCAGATATTGGAAAATGGCACAAGACTATCGGTATTTCTTATTCCTATTTCAACAGAATTTAACATGGTCTTAATACAATGCCCAGCTCATTACCATTTTAATCAGGAAATATTCAGTTTAATGAGGACACAGGAACACATAATGAGCACATGCCTGGCTTCCAGGATAATTTGAAAGTGATATAATGCACTTGCTACTAGTGCCTGTCTGTCATTAATTCCTTCCGCTTCACACATGAAAACACAGATCTATAAAATCCCACAAGGAAAAGAAATGTGCACATTCAACTTGCACTTTTCAGAGAACTGCCCCATTAATCTGATCCCTGACAATTGAATAAAATTGAAAATGTTATTATAAACATGGTGTAATATGTTGTAATACATTACAAACATTTTACAACATGTTGTAGGAATATAATTGTCCAGAATTGTGTGTATTAAACAAACAGTGGGTTTTGATCTTGAACACCCACCCCTGCTAGAGTTGCAGTGAGGAAAGGATGCCGATTACATGTAAAGGATGCTGAGCCTAATTGGCAGACTCAGCTAGGTGGCGGTACATCTTTTACCTTGAATCCCGGCAAGACCAGTTGCTAGGCGATGAGCGGGGAAGCAGCACGGCGCTGGACAGACGCGATACCGGAACCCCAGCCGCCTCCTCTCTGCAGCCTTCCCTCCTCTGTGCCGCACGATCTGCTTTTCGTCCCTGCACTCCGGCGATTTGGCTCAAGGTACCACACATTCGCTCCATAAAACACACATATATTTCCCTTTACTTTTGAGGAGGAAAAAAGTGCGTCTTATGGAGCAAAAAATACGGGTATATAAGACAAGTAGAAGGGTATAGTTGTGACAGGAAACATCAAGATTGCACTTTTTATGTAACAGAAGGAGGTCGGTATCTCAAGTACAGAAATTTACAGAAAGAGAATATAATAAGGCATAATGAGTAATCCGGCACTGTCAAACCTGCACTATGAGACGGATTGTATAACATAAAAGATTGAAAGCTTATGTCCCACTGCCTGTTAAAACCTTAAAATTCATAGCACTAGCAACCGCAACATCGTAAAACATTATAGTGAGAAATCACTGCAGTGTGTAGGCTATGTACAAAAATAGGCATTGAATACTTAATGCAAAAGATAAACCATTAGCCTTGCAATCTAACTTTCATACTGCTGCTGTACTGGGAAGCTATCATGGCTACTTGTAAGCATAAGAAAAATAAAAACAAACGAAGGGGTAAGAAAAAAAAATTATTGTTGTTGCGGTCTAGTAGACTTTGGAAGTGCAGGCCAGTGACCCAGGTACACTGGGGCAAACAAATTAACTTTGGAGAGGTAAAGATTGAATATAAGCTAACACTGCAGCACACGCAACTTGCATTGATAGCACTGTAGGCAGGTCATTCAATCCCCATGCATAGCCTCCGGCTCCCACTGCCAGACAAAGCCCGAGAGTCCCATTTCGGTCCACCGTGTCGGCCCCAGGCCGTTAAGAGAGCCCATATGTGGATACCACTCTTCCGGTGACTAACAGCACCAGGAACAGAGTCCCAGGAGGAATGGTGGTGGTCTCTCCGGGGATATGTGCTGTGCAACAGGGTAAATCCCCTCGAGGCCCTTAACCCAGGAGTGCGGTGGCCGGCCATAGGTGTCACGGCAAGGGTACATAATTGTTGCACTATAGAATATTGCTATTTAATATAACTTGTGTATTGCATCAATAATTTGACCCCTGGGTAGAGGACAAATGGCAGAGAGAAATTGCTCTTTTGATCAAAAGAGGCTTCTGCAAGGTGTGAAAAGAATTGCACTTTTGATCTATCAAAGGCCCTGCAAGGTGAGACATTTTACACTTGAGCCGCCTGTATGTCTAGTTCAATTTAAACTAACTGACTTTGACCATATGGCCTGAGACTCTCAACTGATAGTTAAATCCTTTGATATGGTAATGGTATTAGTTTCATGAAGACCCTTGTGTTCCAGTATCATATCCAAGAGAAACATTAATACTTACCCACTGCTTAATAATTAAGCCTCATTTTTATTATATTTGGAATGGGACAAGCCCAATCTTCTAAATAAAGCCGAAACATGAGTGGCCTAACTTGACCAAAGGGGAAGGAATTGTGATGTTCGTTCTATTGGATCATGGGTGGGGCGTGTGACGTGTCTATGGGATGGGAAAATAATAACAAATTCATAGATGCAATTATTATTTCTGTGGCAGGTACATAAGAGAAGATAGAGCCAAATGTTTCCATTTGGATTGACGTTGGTCTGGAACAAAGGAGGTGGTCACTTATTTTTTCTATAGGTACGCCTTAACTCCACCCGTGGGCAAGACTTGATAATCCACAGGGTATTTATCCAATGATTTGCAGGGTGTACTTGCTTGGGGCCAAGATCTAATTTTGAGTGAGTCACCATCATCCTTCCTTGCCAGAGACCCCAGAGGGCAGAGGTTTAACTTTGAAAACCTAAGTGAGTAATTAGGACTGTTATGTTATCCTTTTTGTTTTTATCTGTTGTTGGTGTAAATAATTTGTTTATCATATATTTTTGTATGCACTGTGACAGTTTCTTGCTCATAATAAACATTTATTTATTAAGTTCTGCCTTTGTCTGGTTAAGAAGCACATTACCTGAAGAGACTAATTAGTCTTTTGCAATTACATAGATATTGTGCCAAGTAATATTTGGTGGGTTTTTATTATTGATTTACCTGGGGGACCAAAGCACCCCATTTATAAATTGTCTTGGTGGTGGCAGCATTAAAATAGTAATAATTATATTATTATGTTTAAGTGTGGGTGGTGCTAATGGGGATTGTGCCATTATTTCCAGTCTAGTGCAGCCAAATAGTGAGCTTTAACCCTTTCACCACCACAACTACGTCACACACTCTTGAAGTAGGGTGCGTTCGTGAAAATAGGTATCTCGGGAGCCATGCGAGCACCATTAGGTCGGGACGATCTCCTCAGGGGAAGTTTTCTTTTGGAACAGGCTGGAATTGGTGCACTGAGGATCAGAGGGTAAGTCGAGCAGCGAGCTATCATTCTTCGTTTTCTCCACAGGCTGACATATTCTGCGCTGTAGCTTCTTCCAAAACTCAGCAAAGATCATGTCCAGCTGCACTGTGGCTGTCTCCAGTAGGCCATGTGGAGCTGAGGTAAGCCCAGTGGCAGCCACCTTGATTGAGGCTGTAGAGTAGGCCGCTTAGTAACAGAGCGTCAGGTAGGTCACTACTCTGCCTCAGGTTGGTATACAGAAGGGCAGTGGGTAGGTGCCAGAATAACCCCTCCTGGCGGGGAGGGAGGGGTGCCGGGGAACGGGAACCCCTACTACTTCCAAGCGCTCCAGCAAAGTTGTTAGCGGGAAATCGTCCGCTTCTCCGGTCTGCATCCGCACGTAGGCCACAGAGAGGCTTCAGGAGTAGACTGTCGGTCAGGCCTGGCAACGCTCCATAATTTAGCTCCATGAGTTGCAGAGTGTTTCCAACACCTATATAAGGGGTAATCTCGAGTTTATCACATATATGCAGAGCTCACTCCAAGTGCAACTTGTCAGTATGGCAGTCAGGCTCCGCCCCAGGACACGTGTCTTAATTATTTAAGTCAGGTGTTGCAATCAGACCAATTGGCACAGGTTATTAAAATCAAGCACCTAACAATGCAGTCTGCATTTACAAACAGAAGTGGAAAAACAAATGGGTCATTCTGAAGAGTTCAATGAATTCAAATGTGGTATTGTGATATGGTGCCACCTTTGCAATAAGTCACTTTGTGAGATATCATCCCTGCTAGATTTCATGCTGCTAGATATTCCACAGTCAACCATAAGTGGTATTATTGGCAAGTGGAAGTGTTTTTGAACAGCTCCAACATGGAAAGCCATGTAAAGTCACAGATCGGGGTCACTGAGTGCTGAGACTCATGGTGCGTAAAAGTCGCCAACACTCTGCTAATTCCATAGCTGAAGAGTTCACTAGCATGAATATCACGAGAAAAACTGAGAGCTTCATGGAATGGGTTTTCATGCCCAAGCAGCTGCATGCAAGCCTCCATTACCAAGTACAATGATGAGCATCGAATTGAGTAGTGTAAAGCATGCTGAATGCCAGGAGAACGTGCATTGTGCCAACTGTAAAGTTTGGTGGAAGAAGGATAATGGTATGGGTCTGTTTTTCAGGTGTTGGGTTAGGTCACTTACTTCCAATGAAGGAGAATCTTAAAGCTTCAGCATACCAAGACATTTTGGACATTGCTGTGCTTGCAATTTTGGGGGAACAATTTGAGGAAGGCTCTTTTCTATTCAAGCACGACTGTGATCCAGTGCACAAAGAAAGATCCATAAAGACATGGTTGGATGAGTTTGGTACGGAGAAACTTGATTGGCCTTAACAGAACCCTGACCTTATACCATTGATCACTTTTGGGATGAGCAGGAATGGAGATTGCAAGCAAGGCCTTCACGTCCAACATCAGTGCCTGAGCTTACAAATGCCCTACTGAATGAAGGGGCAAACATTTACACATAAACCCTCGAAAATCTTGCGAAAAGCCTTACCAGAAGAGTGGAAGCTGCTATAGCTGAAAAAGGAGACAAACTACATATTAATGTCTATGGATTTAGAATGCAATGTAATAAAAGTCCCTGTTGGTGTAATGGTCAGGTGTCCCAATACTTCTGTCAATATAGTGTACCTCTGTAAAGGAGTCACATCTGTGGTAAACTATTCAGCCAAGCACATGCAATTATAGATGTTCTATTTGTGTAAAAGGCATGATACTTAAAGCAGCACTGTTACCGTTTGCAACTTTGACAAATTTTCAAAGTCTCCAGACGGTAGCCAAGGGGGCAGATAAAGGTGAATTTACTTGCCTGAACCTGTCCCTCGAGGGTGCCACCATCTTGGCCCAGCATAGTCCTCCATCGCACATGCACGAGAGTACATTATTGAGGTCTATGGAGGATCCACCATAGACACAGCAAATTCCCTGCAACCACTGATGACGGGTGCAGGGATTGACACTTGGTTAAGCCTTGTGTTAAGAAAAGTCAAGCAGAGGAGAAATACAGAGACAAATGAGATACTTCTTTGTCTCAGAATATCTCTTGACTGGGCTGGAATTTCAGCAATATTGCAAAACAGGGGAGGGGGAAGAGAGGGAATAGAGGGGGAGAGTGCCGCGCTAATATCTGTCGATGAAAGTAGAGACACCATTTCAAATGTGAGCATATGTATTTTAGGAATTATCCAAGAGTGTCTATTCACTAAACAGTGATTTTTTTTAGCATTGAAAAACAAATAGCAACTTCAGAATGTATAAAGAAAAAAAAAATAGCCAGGTTGTGATATTAGTTGGAGACATCAACAATTTTGGACTCAATTTTACTATTCATTTTTCAATTATGTACAATTCACTATTTAGTGAGCAAATCCCATTATATGTAATTAATCCAATAACATACGTGAAATACATCACAATAAACTGCTGATTATCAATTAAAGCTAGTTATATATGACTCGATGATTACCCTGTGTATGGAATAAGTACAGCAACTTGTATATATGTTTTCAGACCCATCAATACATGGTACAGGTTGCAGGGCGTGCGCTATGTGTCAATATTTAAAGTAATGTTTTATAGCTATCCAAGATGTGATTACAGGATACCTTTCATCCTCATATCAACACACAGAACTCCTATTACACCTGGGCAGCAGCAATGGATACAGTATTCATCTGCCCAAATACATAGAACAGAAACCAAAGAGTTGCCTGAGCTCAGTCCCAAATCCCTGTGCACATTTAAATAACCGGAGGTTCTTAATAACGCTCCAATGGTCATTTAAGTTTAAGTTTACCTGCCACGTCAAGGCAAACCTCTTCTATACTAACAATTCACCTTGCTGCTTTCAAGTAAAAGGCAAAAAATTCTGAGACATTTATCCTCTTATCTTGAGTAACGCCCAATAATACCATCCTATGGGTAAAATGATGAATAACAATTTCTAACGATATTATATATTACAAGTGGAAATGAGGTGTAGTAATGTATCAATTTCTAAAACTCATACTTAAAGGTACAGAATGGCTATTTATGGCACCATAACAACTTCACCTAAATTAAGTTATCATGCTGCCAGGAGGCCTTCAAACGGTTTAACCCCTGAAGGAGAGAGTGCACTCAGGGGCCACCTGGCCCCATAACAAATCTAAATAGATTACGTTGTTTTGGTGCCTGGATTGACTCTTTAATGAACTGTATTATAATACGTCCACAATCCCACGTCCTAAACAAACCTCACCTCTAGATTCCAGGTTCAGATTAAAATAATCCAACAGAGCTGAGCAGCAGTCAATAATTGAGTCTAATTTCCACATCATAAGGAACACACTTAATGTATCATCACTTAGGGTGTCTGCTACGTCTGTATAATAAGAAGACCAGTTCTTATAAAATAAAGCTATCATCTGTTTCTTGGTATATTTACATGACTTCCAAAACACAAATGCATTTGCTACCATTCAGCTTTATTTCAAACAAAAATGAAATGAACTTCCAAAGCTGATGTACATGTTGGCAGGCATGTAAAATAGTCTTTTTCCTTTTGTTCTATCATTACAGATACAAACTAAGCTGTGTCCAATAAATTCTTCTTAAGATTTCTATTGAATCCCACCCTCTGTCTAAGTGACTTCTCAAACAATGCTTTATTGATACTGCTCATATGAGCAGCCGAGTTCTGCACAAATTTCAAAAGCAAATGAATGCTTGTTATATGCCAGTTGCAATAGGCTTCATTCACATAAAGGCTTTATGATTTATTTTTTCTGAAAGATCTTTTTTAGTGTAAAAAAAAAGAAATGAAGCAAGCTAAATAGACTTGTGCAGCTGGGTCTTGTTTTGTATTTTAGACTTTGTTCCCCTTTATTTACAATAGAACTGCATAGAATTCAAATCTTTGTACATATAATTCAACGCTTACAATTGTACATCAGGTTGTATGATATAGTGATAAAAATGGAACTTGGTGAAATAGAGAAACAGTTCACTGTTGTCTTTGTTTGCATTTCTAAATTATGTTACTTTCTGCAATATTCTAGCCTTTCTACTCAGATATGTAATGTCTTGGCTGGGTGCAGAAGCAGCACACTAGTCCAGTTTAGATAGAGCATGGGGAACATGGTACTGTTACCATGTTTCCTCGCAGGGCCGGAACAACCATAAAGTGATACAGACGGCCACTTAACGGTGCATCGGCAGAAGATGCTATGTCCAGATGGAGCTAGGAGAAGTAAGAGACACACAAATTCACTGGGAATAGTACGAGACACTCAAAAGAGAGTTGTAAGAGACACAAAAAGAGGTCTAAGACACACAAAGGGGAATAATGGGGGATAAGATACACGAAAGGGGATATAAGACACAAAAGGGTAAAAAGATACACTAAAGGGGATAAAACATTTTAGGATAAGAAAACACAAGGATAAGAAACACAGAAGGGGGAAAAAATTCAAGAGGGGGGTTAAGTGATATACAGGTAAAGATGCAAGTATTTTGGGTGAGGGGGCAAAAAAACAAAATACAATACAATGTACACAATGCATCCCTTACACACACACACACACACACACACACACACACACACTGTTTCTCGTAATGCATCTCTTACACACCTGGCATCCCTTACACATACAAACACAGATTCACACAATGCATCCCTTACACACACAAACTACATCCCTAACACAAACTGGTACATTACATTCCATAAGAACACACACACACATTACATCCTCTACAATAACACATAACACATCCCCTTCACACATACACTCCACTCCCTGTGAGCGAACTCATGGGTGGGCCTTGTAGGCATAAGGCTTATGGTCAGGCCTTGTAGGCATACTCACGGTCAGGCCCTCGGGGCTCAGACCATGATCTGTGTAAGGGGCCCCAAAAATGGAGCTGCTTCCTGTTCATTGTTTTTGTGAGTACTGCCTCCAGAGAGCCTGTTTTAACACCAGGCCAGTGGAGCCAGACTGCAGCCTGAGCCCATCATGATCCTCTTGTCCTCATCTGGTGGTAAGTAGGCAATCCAGTATATTTAACTCACATTAAAGGGACACTATAGTTACCAGAACCCCTATAGCTTAATGTAGTGGTGCTGGTGTCTATAGCCTGTCCCTGCAGGCTTTTTAATGTAAACACACTGCCTTTTCAGATAAAAGATACTGTGTGCAGCACTGGATTTCGCTCATATGGCAGGTCATATGGGTGGGGTATTTTGATGTCACATGGTTGGCAGAGCATATGGGGGGACGGCAAATTGTTGTTTGACTAGGGCGGCAAAAGTCCTTGCACCGGCCCTGGCATTGCACCAGCCCTGTCCCCTCATCTCTAGCACTGACCTCTTAGCCAAGACTCAAGTAGAAGACTAGGAGGATGAGCAGCATGGAGGTATGTAGCAGAATGGACCATGCTATAGTACCCTTATGCCATTACAGCTGTCCGTATCCCCTTTTTCCTGTTGTCCCTATGATTGTGGCTTGATGTCCCTGTGTGAGACATATCTTCCTATTACTATCACTGTTTATACCTTTTTGTGGTAACACTTCGAACTTTTGAAATAGCACTTTGAACTGTCGAACTCCCGAAGCCATTCGAAGTGGCATTCGAACACGAGGTGGTGGCCATCTTGTTTAGTCTAACGCATCCAACGGTGTTTGGTCGTCGAGCGCATGGAACTCAAATCGGACACTCGACGGCATGGACACCGCTAAAACTTCACCTATTCGGCTATTTGAACGGGAGTCGAATGGCGTTCTGTTAAAAGATGCCACAGAACAAGAGACATACACTAACTATATCCACGAACGGCTTAGTTCAGTAATTCAACCGTTATTTTGAATTCTCGAAGTAGACCGCCCGCACAGCCTGATTCTCTGGAACTGTTTTGGGCGTGAAACCATGCGTGCGGTCGGTCAAAATGGGACTTTCATAAAATTTCTGAACCCCTCAACTGATCTGGGTGATCTTTGGATATGTTGGTCACCCAGATCAGGGCTATCAGGGAATGTATCATTTGTGGGAATACTGTGTGTTTTGGGGGTACTTTTGGGGTTTGGTACAATGTGTGTTTTTTCCTGCCTGGAGATAATTGAGTTACTACAGTATCTGACGCAACTATCTCCCAGGCAGAGGGGAGTGATTGTACGCTATGTGTGGGAGTGTCATTCATTGGAATAATGTCTGATTGGTCTATGAATATTGTCACTCAGTCCCCCACAAGGTCCATGTGGGCATACCCGTTGCATGTGGAGTCTCATAAAAGGCCAGCTGTGGCTCCATTAAAAGGACTAGGACTAAGCCAAAAAAAAGAGATAGAGCCAGTCACCAAAAGGAAAAGGGACAGGGAACAGAGGACAGGATAGACAGGACAGAGGTAGGGTTGCCACCTGGCCGGTATTTTACCGGCAGAGCCGGTATTTCGGACTACCTGGCCAGTGCCGGTATTGCAGTTATATCGGCATCAGTATTTTTCTCAGTATAAACTGAGATTTGATGCGCCGGCCAGTAGGTGGGTGTGTAGAGAGAGGCAGGGATAGGAAGTTACAGCATCTCCCTTCCTGCCTCTCTCTACTCACATGTCCATGGGGGAGCAGCTCTGATCAGAGAGTCCAGCCAGCAGCTCAGGTAAATGAGGGATGGGGGGAGACAAATGGGGGGACAGAGACATGGGGACACTAGGGCAGACACAGAGACATGGGGACACTGAGACACTAGGTGGACATGGGGACACTGGGGCACACATAGACAAGGGGACACTGGGGCACACATAGACATGGAGACACTGGGACACATAGAGACATGGGAACACTGGAGGATCCTGGGGGACATGGGGTCTGAGACACATGGGGACACTGAGACACTAGAGGAGACATGGGGACACTGGGGCATACAGAGACATGGGGACACTACGGGATTCTGGGAGACACATGGGGACACTGAGACGCTAGGGGGCACATGGGGACACTGGGGCACACAGAGACATGGAGACACTGGGGGATCCTTTGGACACTGGGGGACACAGAGACATGGGGACACTGTGAGACATGGGGAAACTAGGGCACACAGACATAGGGACACTGGGAGACATGGGGACACTAGGGGAGACATGCGGACACTGGGGCACACAGACATAGGGATGCTGGGTGATCCTGGGAGACACAGAGACATGGGGACAACCGGGCACACATAGACATTGGGACACTGGGTGATCCTGGGAGACAGAAACATGGGACACTGGGGGACACAGAGACATGGGAACACTGGAAGAAATGGGGAAACTAGGCACACAGACATAGGGACACTGGGGGATCCTGGGAGACACAGACATTGGGACACTGAAACACTTGGGGAGACATGGGGAGAGTAGGGGACACATGGGGACATTGGGGCACACAGAGACATAGGGACACCGAAGGATCCTGGGAGCCACAGATACATGGGGACAGTGGGGGATCCTGGGAGAGACAGAGACATGGGGACACTGAGACAATTGGGGAAACTAGGGGGCACTGATACACTAGGGAAGACATGGGGACAATGTGAGACATATGGAAACTGGGAGACATATGGAAACTGGAAGACATGGGGACACTGAGACACTAGGGGACAGTGTGAGACATGGGGACAGTGTGAGACGTGGAAATTGAGAGACATGGGGATACATGATGACACTGGGAGATATGGGAAGACATGGAGACACTAATACACTAGAGAACACTGGGATACATAGTGGCACTGAGACATTGGGAGACATGGGGACACTAAGGGACACTGGAAGACATCGGGACACTGGCACACTGGGAGACTTAAAGACACTGCGCTGTGAGACAGGAAGACAGTGGGAGCAATCACTCTTACACCAGAATCAAACTGTAAGTTTTTTGGTAATTCAAAAAAAATTCTGTAATGTCACTCCTTGTAATTTACATATTGTGATGCCATGCATGCATAATTAATTATGCAAATTAGTATGGCTGGTATTGTTTTTCACAAAATTGGCAACCCTAGACACTACTAAAATGTGCTGCCAACTGGCAAACCCTGCCTTGTCACCTCTTCCTATATAACCTATTGCAACATAGTTACTTATCCTATGCTCAGCCCAACTTCATGTGGACAATAGTCATGCTCCCCTTCCTAAATTTCCTGGGGAATTCCTTGAAAACAGAAATATAACTTGAAGTTATTAATTAGGCACAGCTAATAATAATGGGTGTGACATAGTGATGATATTTTTACTTTGTTAAAGAAATGTAAAAGTATATAGACTAAAGAAAATGGTAACCTCTAACACGACTATAATGTGCAGTCAATGTGTGTCAGGTGGTACCAAAAGACAAGTAAAAATGGCGCTAAAATTAATGTGTACAGTACAATATAAATATAAAGCAGCACTATATATCGTGAAAAAGCTCCTCTCACATAAAATGCAAAAACCAAAAAATAAAGTGCGCTGTGCCTTTAACACCAATATTAGTGAATAATTTTCACACAAACATTAAATAACAATAATAACTTTTCAAAAGGTTATATAAAGTGCACTGTGCTTGAATACTGCAAATCAAATTAAGTGATATGAATATCACATACATATGTGATATCTTAAAAGTGCATTGGTGTCAAAACACATAAGTGCTAAATGAAAAATAAACTCACTTTTAAAAGTTTTGTGGTTGCTTCTGTTAGCACTTCAGTGATATACTCAAAGAAAACAGAAAAAAACTCATAGGGCAATATGCATAAAATTAAAATACTGAAATTATAAATCAAAACACTCACAAGAGTAGAGCAATTTAGTCTGCTCTGAACTGTATTGGCATCTCGATATATAGAGGCTTGAGGCTGTGATGGTAGTTAAAAAACTTTATTAGACACTCCAATCATTAAAAGTAGTTGTCTGGCTGTATGTCCTTCTCCTCCGGAGGAGAAAGACATACAGCCAGTGGCTGTTTTTTGGATAACTATTTAGCTGATACATTGTCAATGCCTTGTCGTAATAAAGGGTCTTCTCTGTGCATTAAAGTTGTGGATGGTTGTTCTTTAAAATCTCGGCTTGTTACTAGGGATACTTCTCCCATCTCTGTTACCATTGGTTTCTATTGGTATATTGAATTTTTACATTTTGATTCGTTGAATCTTTACAGTTTGACCTGGCCACTTTTCTGCTGTTTCCTGTTATTTTGAGGTTTCCATGTTTGAGAGTACACAATCCACTTATTTGTTGGACTAAAGAATGGTGTCCTTTACGTCCCCCTATTATGGACAAAAGTGTCAATCTTAGTCTTCTCCAGTAGCACACATCAAGACTATTTTAGATGTTAATAGGCACATTCCAGATGTACATCTCTCTTCTGTTTATCGAAAAATATGATGATGTGTTTAACAAAAAAGGAGTAGAGATACTCCCACCACAACGGATATATGGTTGTCCCATTGATCTTCTTCCCAGAGCACCAATTCCATTTTGATGCATAATTCCATTATCAAAACTGAGATGACTATCCTCATTGCCATTACAAGGTGTCATTATTGATGCAGCATCTGACATATCACCTTGTGCACTATTGGATATTTTTTTTGTTATACATTTAATATAATAACTATTGGGTATTTCTTATTGCTTGCAAATGATCGTTAATGTAATTTATCTGCATTAGATATAGTATTATTTATCTTTTTTTTCATGTTCTCATATACATTGTAGGATTTAAAAAGGTTGAAATAAGTATTCTCAGTATAAATATTTGAAGTGCACCCCTATTGTGTATTTGTTATTAGTATTGCTGTGCTATGGGAGTTTTTGAAAATATCAGAACTTTATTTTTTTTTACTTTTTGAGCACCTTTTCATAGTTGTCTCAAAACAGAATATAAGGGGTGGGCTGCGACCTCCAATCTGATTCGCGTCACGTCTCATGGACAATACAAGATGCCAGGAAAACTTTTGCTCTTGAACTAAGCCTCTGGACAGCCCTGTGTTCGATGCTTTGAGCACCCTCCCCTCATTCTCCAGGCAACCCCAAGCTCGCTGACAGCCACAGCAATGAAGCGTAGACACAGGGGCATGTCAGACGGGGCATGACCTTTGATTGGTGCCCTATTTAAACAGAGAACAGCTTAGCTATCTTTCCTTAGTTGTTCTGTGCTGTTCATCAGTGACCCTTTGGATTGCCTTGACTCTGACTTTGCCTAGCCTTATCTGGATTGTTTGCCTCTGACTTCATTTTCATTTTCCTCAGTGAGTACTGTATTCCTGGTTTCATACATCAAGTCTCACAGTTATGTACACTAGGGTTTGAGACAGCACACATAACTAATTGTTGCAGTTGGCTATGTTGCAAATCCTTCAAACTCCTCATCAGAGACCACAACACCAGACTACAGCATCCATCCAATATATTATATAGTTAATACTCGCCTTATGTCAACATCAACAACTAATATCTGGGAGTGATTCAAGAAGGCAAAAAGAAGACGTCTATCACAAGACGCTTGGGGTACAGCTCTGAAATGCCTTAACACAATATCTTAATTTTAGAACGAACTAAAGACACAACTATCTAAGCCTAGGCGTCTTCTCTCATCAGGATTAACATCTTATTTCAGTTCTCTTCCATAATTTCCATTATATCGTTAGTTTGCTTTTCCTCTATGCTTGTTTACTTTTATATTCTTAGCATATAGAGCCAGGGCTTCCTTTAAATAAATGGTATGTAAATCTATAGGTAGATAACTGCTAAATTTAAGGCAGCTACAAAGAAGTTATGAAGTTGATCAGAGGTTTAATATGTGTTATTAATTGCCACCAATTAAATATCTGTATAATTATTTTATTGTACTCATTGTACCTTTTCTTCACATGTATTTTTTACTGTATACATTGTGCACATTTACTGTTTTGTTTTCATAGTAACTGTGGATCTTTCGACTATGTAAGTGAAACCACTGTGCACTGTGCAGTGGCTATGAATCATCATGGATACCAAGATCTGACAAATAAACAAAGAAACGATGAACAATCTATGATACGTTATATCTTCACATGAATGCCACCTACTAAAATCCCCAAGTTAAACATTATAATCAACCGTGCTTTAGCTTGCTTAAACCACAAAACTTTCCAGAGGTGCAGCTGTTAGAAGTTACCATCAGCTGGACTTTATATCCTTATATCCGTATTCTGAAAGTCACAGAGAATTCCACCAAAGAGTAATTTATGTTTATTAAACACATGTTTTAGATTTATATTTTCCAGGTGTATTTCGTCTTGCTAAGTATCGTCTCCTTGCACATGGAGATCTGCAAGTAAATGTGCCTTTTGTCAGTTGCCTGTATCCCAAATTCAATGATATGGGAGGAAATGATTTAGAATAGGAATTGTTACATCCACATACATAGAATAATTACAAGGAGGTCATCTTACACCTCAATTATTTTACAATTGAAAGAAAAAAGATGATGAGCATATTTAAAAATTAAAAGCAATCAGCTTAATGTTCTGAGCATGATCAGTTTAATTTTTTTGCAGTATTTTACCAATGCATGGATCAGTTCCTGTTTTTTTTTTTTTTTAAATAAATATATGCATTATATTACTTGTACACAAGTAATACAGCATAAGAACCATTTTTACACGGAGGTGATAGTGCTGCCTTAAATTTCCCCATGAAGAAAACAAAATATATAGCCTAGAGTGTTTACTGAGAGTTTTCATGTACTCTGTAATTTGAAACATGCTGCAATGTCAATAAAACATATATACATACACATTTTTTTGCATAGCTGTATACCATATTACAAGTCATATATTTATTTTGTTAAAGTTTTTTCAGAGTTACAAAATTGTCAGCAAAACCATAGACAGGCATTGGTCTTTAAACAGGCTCTGTGTCAAACTGGTTTTGAATGTTTTTACACAAACTGCATACTGTATATATATACAGTCAATAAAGTACACGCTCTTTGAAATCTATAGTTTTACATATTAGGACATAATAACAAACTGTTCCTTAGCAGGTATTAAAATTAGGTAAATGCAATGTCAGATGAACAACAAAACATGACATATTACACCGTGCCATGATTTGTTTAACAAAAATAAAGCCAAAATGGAGAAGCCATGTGTGAAAAACCAAGCACACCTTATGATCAAATGCATTTAATTAGTGCCCGGAGTGTCCCTTAAATGCCTTCATGACAGACACTTTCAATTATGTAACCAAATAAGACATAAGGCTCATATAGCATGTGCTTTGTTATTTTGTTGCTATGTCTGTGACTGGGTCTCTCCATCTGCTGCTCTGATTATGGAAAGTCTTCTGTATCTTTGCACAGGAACTATGAAATGATATCATGGAACAGCTGAAAACCATATGTTATTAGGAAGTGCAAAAGCCACCTGCATGCTAGATTTAGTAAGATTTCCTCTTTCACACTTGGCTTCCGGCAATGTAGCTCATGTTCACATATAGGATGAATTCTGTGATTGTAGAAAGTAAATACCTGTGTTCCTTTAAGCCTTTTAGATAAAAACACATATAACATGCCTGAACTAAACAAGAGACAAGGTGAAACTTGCAACACAGAAATTAAATGATTCACAGAGCACTTTACAAGTTAATTCTTTTTAAGGGCTGCTTTTAGGGAATGTGTGTGTTAAAATTGTGCAGCTGTTTACATGGGGCCATAATAACCCTTGACATGCGCATTGTCGTCTCTTTGGCCTATTCCCGTTATAACTAATTAACCTCCAATAAACACAGACACAAGGATTATTTGGCAAAAATATTCCACGGCTTTATTAATTATATATATATATATATATAAAATAAGATATAAAATTTTTAGAGGTCATTGTCACCAACTTTTTAAAAGACATCCCCCCAATTAACATAACTAAATACCCAGACAATGACCTCAAAACATATTTACATAATACAACCATATAACAGTGTAACATATCATAAATAACATAAACATTAACACAGCCACCCAGGGCAACCATTTCCAATTGTAGGGGCATACCAAGACACCCCTACACCATTATCGTAGCCACCAAGGGCATCCCTTTCCACTGTAGGGGCATACCAAGACACCCCTACACCATTAACATAGCCACCAAGGGCATCCCTTTCCACTGTAGGGGCATACCAAGACACCCCTACACCATTATCCCAGCCACCAAGGGCATCCATTTCCAGTGTAGGGGCATACCGAGACACTCCTACACCCCCAGGTTCGTAGCTACCGCCGAGCTCGAACCTACCACCAAATCTAAAGGTAAGTATTCCTCCTGACCTATCCCACTTACCAAAAACCGACCTACCCCCAATTAAACTAAACCATCCCCCGCCGCCGTGACAAAACGGGAGAGTCAGAATTCTTAACCATTAACCCACTAAATTAGGGAGGGTGGGCGGGACAGCTAACAACAGGTAAAGATTTCAAATTAAAAT
This sequence comes from Pelobates fuscus, assembly GCF_036172605.1. Taxonomy (NCBI): domain Eukaryota; kingdom Metazoa; phylum Chordata; class Amphibia; order Anura; family Pelobatidae; genus Pelobates; species Pelobates fuscus. The sequence continues at coordinate 231,012,011 of NC_086318.1, forward strand.
GGAACCCAATTTTAAAATGGCGAATATTTATATGCCTAAGCCACTCCCCTTTTACCGATTGACCAATCAAGTAACACTCCTCCATAGGCCTGCCTCCTAGCTCTGTCAAGGCCCATTCCACCTAGCTTTGCTTATTCCATGGGCTTCATTCAGTATCAATAACATAAAACTGGAGACAAGACTGTGCTGAAAACAAGGTACCTGTCTAGCTCTGACTGTGAAAAGGTTTATGATAACAGTGGCTGGTGAAGTTTTAAGATGGTGGGGTGCCAGACTCCTCCCCCAGAATGTTACTCCTCTCTATACAGTACAAAGATACTCATACAATGTAGAGCAGTGTTCTGCAACCTTTTAGCACCCGAGGCCCGGCAGAAAGAGGAGAAATATTTTTTGGACCGGCGTCAGCCAGAAATAATAACCAATGGTATGTGTGAGGGGTGCTGTGTGTGTGTGAGTGGTGCAGTTTGTGTGTGTGTGAGTGGTGCAGTGTGTGTGTGCATGGGGGGGCAGTTTGTGTGTGTATAGGGGGCAGTGTGTATGTGTATGGGGGGCAGTGTGTGTGTATAGGGGAGAATGATTGTGGGTCTGTGGGGTTGAAGGGTAGATTAATAAATGTATATAAAAAACAAAAACTAACAATTATTTTTATATTCTCTCCCTCCCCCACTTACCTTTGCTTAGGAGGGGGGACATTTTCTGCAATCCCTGGTGGTCCGATGGGAGGGCTCTGGTGGTCCAGGTGGTGAGAGTGAACTCTAGCAGCCTCAGGAGTGGTAAGCACGGCAACCGGGTCCTCCCTCCCCTGCCGGCTGCCAGCATTTCATTGCTAGTAGGCCGGAGAGGGAGCCCTTACCCGCTGCTGTTACTGCTGCACAGATACAAATATATCTATAATACAATACACAGAGCTGGGCACAATACAAATATACCTATAATACAATACACAGAGCTGGGCACAGTACAAATATATATATAATACAATACACAGCTGGGCACAGCACAAATATACCTATAATACAATACACAGAGCTGGGCACAATACAAATATACCTATAATACAATACACAGAGCTGGGCACAATACAAACATATCTATAATAAAATACACAGAGCTGGACACAATACAAATATACCTGTAATACAATACACAGAGCTAGGCACTACACAAATATATCTATAATACAATACATTTTTCTTTGGTTCCCTGCACACACACTTTCAAATATTTTGCAAAATGCCGGGTGCATTACAGCCATAGCCAAAGTTCATAAGACATACTGAAAAAAGGCTTGCACTCACGGTCTGTTTCTTTTATAAAAGTTTTCTTCTTTATTCCAAATCTTGTTAAAACATAATCTTAGTCATCAATGTTTCAGCCATCTTGTGTGGCTTTCATCAGGATCAGTTCCACAAAAAAATACATTTACAAACTTTTGCATTTATATAGCTAAACAGACTGATTATTTAATCATTAAAACACTCAGGACGTGTATCGCAACCTTCCCGGCGTCTCTCCGCCGTCTTTGCGCATGTGCAAACTCGCCGAAACCCAGAAGTACCGTGTTGACGTCATCAACCGTCGCCAGGGTTACTTGATATGTTTACAGGCTCCCTGGCAATGAGATGTATCTATTCTGCGCCCGGTCGCGTATACAGTATACAGACAAATTAAAACAATGGCACGATCTGCCTAACTGATATACATCCATCTCAGCGTAACATTTTCATTAATATCTATATAGCTTTACTATGCTATAATGTTATATATGCCCATATATCGTCTGACACAATTATTTGACCTAAATTTGAGTATAAAGAGAAATTTGAGTATGTGCAACAGGACTATATGGAGCATTGTGTATATAAGTGGTTGAGTGGCGAAAATCAACATAGACCAAGACAATTTCGTAAGATACATACTATAGATGTTACTTCTGGTGAGTCTGCATCAGACACGGATCCACAAGGGGAAGGAGCAGCTTTTTTAGAGACAACAGTAACAGGTACAACAACAAGAAGCAGAGGCAGAGGCACAAACGGCACAGAACAAGGAGGGGGCATAAGGGAAAGATATATGGCCCAAGGGAGACCACCACTGAGAAGATAGTGCCAGTGTTTAACCTGTCACAAAGAAGTTTACAAAAGGATGAAATAGAGATCCTCAAACTAGGACTGTCATTTGTACCTGTGTCTAACCCCAATAAATTTACCTGGAATGTGGAGTTATTCAATTTCGGAAGAAATATGCGCTTGAAAGATTATTTTAACAAACCTCCAATTCAACAACAGAATCAAAAGGAAGCGATAACAGGGTTTAAACCAAGATCCAACTTTGATCCACAAAATAATAGAGCAAGTATTAAAACATTTTTGTCAACAGTCCAGTTTGAATCAATGGAAGCCATGAAAGAACCCTGCCATACACGTAACAATTTAAACAAAAAACAACGCCAACTCCTTGATAATTTAGCACGAGACTCATCCATCGTAATACGCCCCGTCGATAAAGGCGGGGGTATAGTCATAATGGATTATGATAAATACGCTGAAGAAGTGAAAAGACAACTACGGGACACAAATACATATGAAGAGCTGATGGAAGATCCTACAAAAGTAATACAAGCAAGAATAGAAGAGGTATTAACTATGGGACTGAGAGCAAATTATATAGATCAAAATCTGTAAACATATTTAATTCAAAAACAAGGACCCCCATCATATATACAATACCTAAGATACATAAAAGTCAAACTGAGCCACCGGGAAGACCTATAGTGTCGGCAGTAGGAGGAGTCCTGCAACCAATAGGTAATGGTTGGATGCTCAATTTAAAGAAACAGTCCTGAAATTGCACACATGAATTAAAGATACTCCCTCACTTTTGGAAGCCTTGCAGCAGCTCTACATAGAAGTGGAAGAACCAGTCCTAATAACGATGGATGTGAGTAGCCTCTATACCATCATCCCACATGATGGTGGTATAGAGGCTATGAGACAAGTCTTATGTGCTTCAATTGAATATAAAGGTCCGCCGATAGAATACACGTTAGAGTTACTAGACGTGGCATTGAAAAACAACTATTTTCGTTTTGAGGAACAATGGTATATGCAAATATCCGGAACTTCGATGGGCGCAGCCATGGCGCCTAAGTACGCCAATGCGTATATGTATGTTTTGAATTGGAATATATATTAAAACCATTTCGACAAAACATTATAAATGATTTTCGCTTTATCGATGATGTCTTGATAATATGGGAAGGTACAACAACACAAGCCCACGAGATGGTAGAATATATCAATCAGCTCCCAACACCAGTACGTATGACAGCTGACATAAGCACGGAAAAGGTCAATTTTTTAGATGTGGCACTATCCATTGAGGATCATAAAGTTGTATATAGTCTTTATTCCAAACCCACAGATCGAAATACAATATTACACTACACAAGTGCCCACCCTAGAAATTTAAAAATTCTATTCCTCAAGAAATAACTCTAAAGAAAGTGTGAAAAAACAACAATTAATGCAAATGAGAATGAAGTTCCTGGAACGAGGATACGGTGCTAGAGTCTTAGACAGAGCGTTGGAAAAAGCAAATGAAAAAGTGACCAAGCCACAAGAAGTCACTAAAAAGGCCTACATTGGTTTTTCCTATAACATTCCACAATAAAGCACAAAAAATATAGTGAAGAGAAATTGGAATATGTTGGCATGTGAGGATACTCTACCTAGAGAATTTAAAGAATCACCAAGGATATGCTTTCGGAGGAATAGGAATCTAAAAGACATACTGATGAAAACTGATCCAGAAGATAGTTACGTTAAACAACAGAAACCACAAGTGCGAGGGTGCGTTCGTTGCCTGGGGTGTGTGACGTGCGGCCATATGGTGCCAGCACGAACTTTTACTCATCCACATAAGAATAAGAGCTACAAAATAAGATACACGATTACGTGCAGGACAACGTTCGTTGTATACAAGATATCATGTCCCTGCGGTCTGTGTTATATTGGTAAGACCGAGACGCAACTATGTGAACGGATCAGAGGGCATAGATCGAATATCAGAACTGCCTTTAGGGATGGTTGCAAGGATAAACCTGTGGCGAAACATTTTTTGGATTACAAACACCCATTGGCAACATTAAAATTTGTAGCAATAGATCACATACCACTGTCAAGAAGAGGAGGAAATAGAGGAAATACATTGTTAAGGAGAGAAACATTTTGGATTCAAGAATTGGATACAGTTGCACCACGTGGACTAAATGAAATGATATCATATCACCCGTTTATATGAGTAACCTTGTAAAAAGAGAAGAGTCTTCTAGAGCATTGTTTCCCAACCCAGTCCTCAAGGCACACCTACCAGTCCAGGATTTAAGAATTACCCAGTTTTGTCTAAGGTGTTTTTTCTTTTTTTTTCTAAAAACACCTTAGACAAAACTGGGTAATCCTTAAATCCTGGACTGGTAGGTGTGCCTTGAGGACTGGGTTGGGAAACACTGTTCTAGAGTATAAGAATTTTTTTTTTAATAATGCAGATATTCTAATTTTCAGCATAATCAATATCGAGCATATTAAGTTTTGATATAGTCCAGAATGAGGGATAAAAAATTATTTAAAAGTAAAGACTAGGAATAGAATTAAAAATCTAGTTAATAAGAAATCAATTATGATTAATGTTAAAGATAGTCTATTATGCCCATTGATAATGACCTAAGCCATTTTTTAGCATTTTTAATGCAGATAATGGCAATATTTTCACTTTGTAATTTGGTGTATATAGATACCCGAGAGTCACTTAAAGTGAATTTAATTCTAAGCACTTTAAAACAAATAAATCATGGATATAACTTTAAGTAATATAATAAGAGGACTGTGATGTGTAGGTTCACTTTAATATATGTGAAATAATTGCACAAGTATCACTTTAGGAAAAGTACGCAGCACTTTGATGTATATAAAATAACACTAGTTCACTTTTGTGTAAATAGTAGCACGAGTATCACTTTAAAGACATAGTATAAGATATATATGTAATAATGAAAAATCAAGAGAAACGTTTCACTTTAATGTATATAAAAAAAACATAGCAGTTTGATGTACATAATAGCACAAGTATCACTTTAAGGAAATATGCAGCACTTTGATGTACATCAATTAGCACAAGTTCACTTTGATGTATATAACATACACATGACACTTTAATATAAATAATAGTATAAGTATCACTTTAAGAAATAGTAAAAACAGATAAGATAAAATACTAATAAAATAAAAGTAATTAGTATATAAGTAATTATGTCAAATATACAATGTAATGCTTTAGTGCATAATAATGATAATGGAGGTATTCTAATAGAAAGAAGATATATGATAAGTTGACTTGATACTAAAAATTTATTTGGAAACTTTATAAAAAATATAAGTATGGATGTGTTATTTTGCATAAGGTTTACTTGGTGAAAATTTAGGTCAGATAATTGTGTCAGACGATATATGGGCATATGTAACATTATAGCATAGTAAATCTATATAGATATTAATGAATATGTTATGCTGAGATGGATGTATATCAGTTAGGCAGATCGTGCCATTGTTTTAATTTGTCTGTATACTGTATACGCGACCGGGCGCAGAATAGATACATCTCGTTGCCAGGGAGCCTGTAAACATATCGGGTAACCCTGGCGACGGTTGATGACGTCAACACGCCACTTCCGGGTTTCGGCGAGTTTGCACATGCGCAAAGACGGCGGAGAGACGCCGGGAAGGTTGCGATACAGGTGGTGAGTGTTTTAATGATTAAATAATCAGTCTGTTTAGCTATATAAATGCAAAAGTTTGTAAATGTATTTTTTTGCTGAACTGATCCTGATGAAAGCCACACAAGATGGCTGAAACATTGATGATTAAGATTATGTTTTAACAAGATTTGGAATAAAGAAGAAAACTTTTATAAAAGAAATAATGAATAATAATAATTGAATAATGCTTTCCTATGGGGAAATCTAATGCACACGTGGCAATTGCCACGCATGTGCAGCCATTGCCGTGCTTGCGCATTAGGTCTCCACCACCGTCTGCCGTCAGCGGGGAAGGAGCGTGGGCAGAGCCTGACCCAGCACCGAGGGACATCTGCGCTGGATTCAGGTAAGTCACTGAAGGGGTTTTAACCCCTTCAGCAACATGGGATGGAGGGTGGGTGGAAGAGTGGCACTGCAGGATCCTGCAGTGCCAGGAAAATAGAGATGTTTTCCTGACACTGGAGAGTCTCTTTAACACTATTAGTGACAGGCAGCACAGTGCTCTGTGTCAGACATGTCCCACTCCCCCTGTCATTCCTGAACTTCCCTTGCTTTATATATATATATATATATATATATATATATATATATATATATATATATATATATCTTAATATATGAGTACATTCCCTTGCTTAATAAGTCCTCAGGCAGCCACTAGGGCTATTGAAGAGAAAAAAAAAAAAAGAGATAATACTATACACTTACAATTGGAGCTGCTTTGTTACTTGTTTGTCACTTCCATGTTACTTGCAAGATGACTTCTTGCTTATCTCTCATTTTGGCACTGTAACCACACCCCCTGGTGCTATTAACCAATGATGGACTCTGAAAAGAGGCCAATAGCATGCCTCCACTCATGGGCAATTGGCTCTGCTGACCGAATGGCAACTCAATGGAGATTTATAAAATTCCTTCTAAAAGGACACTAGGCATGTGCAAAGCCTGCTGAAACAGGGCAGATTTTTAAAACAGACCCATGTTTTTTTACATGCCTAGACGCTCTCAAATAAGATTTACCAAATAGCTACCAATAAAGGGGGAGGGGCCTTGCAGAACTGAAGCCTATGAAAGAATTAAAGATACGCTAATTTTATCCCATAAGTTTTGGCTTACCACCCTACCCTCTGAAAATATTTTTTTTTAACTACTGCAAATACTTTTTTTTCCCACATAAACTAAATACCAAAGCTGAGACAAGCTGATGTCAGATTCCAGAAATCTGGTAAATCAAAGATCAGCATGTGCAGCAATCATGAATGGTCACATAAGGAACAGAACTGTCCTACTATGACATTGGTTCACCCTATTAAACTCTAAAAGGCCAAAATAGGTCATACCATGGTGCATTTAATAAGTTATAAAATAAACTGGTAAGATAATAGATTATTTTAACCATTTAATAAAGAGATGTTTTAGACAGCCCTCTTGATGTCCATGAATTAAGGACTTTGACTGTATAACCACTTCCAAAATATTTGGTACTTAAAAGTAGACAATCTCCACATCTCTTTACTTAAACTTTACTGCCTTAAATGTTTTATTTCACCATGTATAGGTTCCGCCACACCATCAAATGAATCGTAGATCTAAAAACTGGATCTAGTTTAGAAGATAAATCTTAATTGGTCACAAATATAGTTTATTTGTTACAATACAAAGACATGAAAATACATTGCATATTTGAGACATAGAAATGATTTTAAAGTTGCTAAAGAAATAATGAATCACTGGCACTGCCCATAAACCACAAGAAAGCGTGATAGTACAATTATGACAATATCTTAATTAAAAATGCAGCTTAAATCTTGGTCTTTTCAAATTTGAGAGGGCTCTTTATGCTTTCATGACTGAGCACAGAGATTAAAGATCTATGCTTGTCTGTGCACATATTTTCTTGTTGCACAAGAATGGTTTGTCATGGTCCGACCAAATAAATGTTGCTGAGGTTAGTCATCAAAGGATCTGCAGGAAACAATGCATCTATTATTGTATTCCTTGCTCAACCTTTTATTTACCATTTGCGAATAGTAAGAAAAAATAAAAAAAATAAAAAAATGTTACTTGTCTTTGTGTGCACATTACATTTGTTACTTTTACTGCAAACACCTAATCTTTACACCACTCAAATGGACATGATCCTTAAAGGAACACGCTAAGCACCAGGAGCACTAATGTGTAATGTAGTGCTTATGGTGCAAAGAGTCTGTCCCTTTGGTCTGACAATTGTAAATACTGCCTTTAAAAAAAAAAAAAAAACTGTGTTCATGTGTCCCTAAGGTGGCCATGTCTAATGGCTGTCAATAAGAGGCCATTTGTGGTGTGGTCCTTCAATCTTTGAAGTTTGCCATCTGACTGATGTTTGCCATCTTCACTCCCTGCATGAAGATACCGAACCCTCCCTATAGATTTGCATTGACCTAAATGCTGATTGCCTCATGATTGCCGTACATGCCTACTAGCCCCTCAATGGAAACTATTGAATTGACAAAGATTATTTTCATTGATGATCTCAGCTGACGTGGAGCAGTGGCTGCAGTTAGACTGGCGTGGTGAGGGCTAAAAGTGATTTAAATTTTCTTATTTTTTAGTAGCTGGGGGGGTGGATGGCTTGAAGAACAGAGAAGAACACTTTAAAGTTAGTAAAACAGGTTACAATTTCTAACATTAGAAGGTTTCAATAAAGAGTCACTGGGACCATGTTTAACATATCTTTTATTTTAAGTAGTAATGTCCTATTAGGTATTTGACTGCAGCATTTCGCCAGTTTTGTGCGAATGCATGCGCTTTGAGCCAGTGAGGGCATGCAGGAAGTGAGTGGGGAACACGATGGGGAGGAAAGGTGACAGGGGCAAACAACATAGCATATATATGGAGGCAGGAGGGTTGTAGTAAGGGAGGGTGGGTGGGGATTCACAAGCTTACAAGCTGGCTAAGTCAAGTATGGCGCTGGTGCAACAAGCCAAGCGAACAACAGTAGTGCAATGTTTCAAACAGAAACGCTTCACATCCAGACTCCTCCCACCATCACCACTCCAAATCACAGAAGTGGTCATGGTGGTTAGAGTAACCCTTTAAATAGGTTAAAGTAAACTTTTTTCTTTTGAAAGGACTAACAAATAAAGCTATATAATCTAATTTTTTTACCTATTGAATAACAATAACTTTTACTCCGATTGAAGAAGCATAAGCATATTATTGCAAATTTTTAACAACAGTAGTTAACCCTAGTCATAAACGCATGTCGATGGAGGAGGAGAGGTCACCAGTGCCGATGGGAGCCTGGCGCTGGATTAAGGTAAGCAAATAAATGGTTAATTAACCATTAACCTAAATGGTGACTAGGGCTCTATAGCATTAGGAAGACATATTTGTATTCCTAACACTATAGTGTCCCTTTAATGGTTCAATCAGTTGTTGATCATTGATCTATAGCACTCTGTAATTTGATTTCTTTTTGTAGGTTTTGTACTATTGTGCAGCGCCACATAATATATTGGTGTTTTATTAAATAGAATAACAAGAACAACAACAAATGGAAGGCTGGGTTTTTCCCATCTCCTGTTTCCTCCTTTAATCTTGATCATGGGTGTGACAAGAATCAGGCACCTTTCAAACTGATTGGGTTCACCAGGATCTGGTCTCGTGGCTCTCAGGACAAACAAATATACTCAAGCCTTACTTTGTATTAGAACATTTTCAATTAATTTAAGAAATATACTGATGCAGAGCTCCATTTCTGAATGTTTTAGATTTAACCCTTGCACCATCAGACCAGAGAATGCTGATTGAATGAGAAAGCGAGGTTACTGGATGCAGTTACAATGTTGCTAGAATACTAAACAGTGCACTGTGAATACAAGTTAAGGACTGTCTTTAAACAGGGCCGGAGCGTCCTATGGCCGATTAGGCGGCTGCCTTGGGCGCTTCTTAAGAGGGCGGTGTCCATAAGAAGCACCCCTCTTTGTGGGACACATTCTGTATTGTGTGCTGCAGGTCATGGCACTGGGCGCTAGGGAGCACATACATGGCTGCAGACTAGCGCCTGATGCATTTCAACCTCAGCCCGCAAAGATCAGAGAGCCGCCCCCCCTACACTCTTCTCATATGCCCGCCTGCTTAAGTCAGTATGTTTGTGTGTGCTTGGGTCTGTGTGTGTGTCTGCTTGAGTCAGTGTGCGTGTGTGTGTGTGTGTGCTTGGATCAGTGTGTGTGTGTGTCTGCTTGGACCTGTGTGTGTCTGGATCAGTGTATGTCTGCTTGAGACTGTGTGTGTGTGTGTGTGTGTGTGTATCTGCTTGGGTCAGTGTGTGTGTCTGCTTGGGTCTGTTTGTGTGTGTGTCTGGATCTGTGTGTGTGCTTGGGTCAGTGTGTGTCTGCTTGGATCTGTGTTTCCCTGGATCAGTGTGTGTGTCTCCTTGGGTCTGCGTGTGTCTTCTTGGGACTGTCTGTATGTGTCTAGATCAGTGTGTGTGTGCTTGGGTTAGTGTGTGTGTCTGCTTGGATCCGTGTCTGCTTGGATCCGTGTCTGCTTGGATCTGTGTGTGCCTGGATCAGTGTGTGCCTGGATCAGTGTGTGTCTACTTGGGTCTGTGTGTGTGTCTGCTTGAGTCTGTGTGTGTGTGTGTGTGTCTGCTTGGGTCTGTGTGTGTGTGTATCATTCTACATGCGTCAGCGTATGTCTTCTTGAGTCAGTGTGTGTGTCACTCTGCATTAGTCAGTAAATGTTTTGTGTGAATTGGTTACTGTTTGTGATCGTGTGGACCATTGAGTGTGAGTGAGGGAATGAGTGTAAGTGTGTGTGTATATGTATGTAGTATCAGTGATTGTATTTGGGCAAAAAGGGAACAATTTTAATTTTAAAAATATCAGTACTTTTAAAGAAACACTATAGTGTTAGTAATATAAACCTGTATTCTGAATACGGAAGTGTCTCTGTCCCTAAATAGATTCAAGCCCCGCCCACCATAAGAATTATTTTTAAAAAGGGTGTGGTTACTTTTATCAAGCACCGACTCCCTCTGCACTGCTTGTCTCCTTACTTTGCTCAATGTCACTGATGGGGAACGCTGGTCCAATCCAATGTTCCTCATTCAGGAGCTTTGGGGACTTGATGCGCAAAAGTGGCAATTGCTATGCCTTTTCAACGCTTCATATAGTTAAACATGGCATTGTAGCGGAGGTGTCTCTAGTGGCTGTTAATGGCTTGTTTAATCCTTCAAGGTAAGGCAATGTTTTATCTTGTGTGGTTAAACCTATAGGGGCGGCAATTTTTTTTTTTGTCTAGGGCGGCAAAACTCCTTGCACTGGCCCTGTCTGTAACCCAGATGTGTGCTCAAAGCAATACCCCATGTCCAGTATATCTTATAAACATGCAGCTACTTACCCAATAGAGGACTAGACTGTAGTCAACAAACCATCTATTTGTAGAAGCAGAAAACAAATACCTAAATTTTTAACCAGAAAAAAATCTGGTTACAATCAGTAGATGATTATTATAATAAAAAAAATAAACAAAGCTATTGGCATGATTGGGGGAGACTTATCAAAGTGTCCTGTTCTAAAATGAGATTAAAAGTACTAAAAAAGGGACACTCACCATGGAAACTAGTAAAATCAGCAGGCACATTCCATTAGTGACTGCTCCCTTTCACATTTTTGCACCACTTTTTAGACAGAACAGAACACTTCGAACCCTTAGCATGTAAGCTTGTTTGAGCAGGGCACTAAGCACCTTCTGTCCCCGTATGTCCAACTTGTTTTATTGCAACTACTTGTTTGTTAGTCAATCTATTGTACAATGCTGCAGTTTTTTTTCCTTCTTTATTTATAGCTGTAGATACTGTAACTAATAATGTATTTTTTGGTGGGTATGTATATATTTACTGTTTTTTAAAAAAAATCTATTTTTGCATATAAACTCTTTGGACTTGCAAAGTTTGCTTCTACATTGGGCCTTCAGGATGCTCTAAATGACAGACACCAACAGCAGATAACTGTATCAAGGGATGGTGTTGACCTTTTTTTATTGCGGTTGCTGTTTACCAAATACATTTATCAATAGTGTGTAATGGTGTATATGGTGTTGAATTGTCAGTTACTTCTGAAATAAATGATGTCAGAAGATTATGCTACAAGCCAGGATTCAAAACAATGCGTTTTGTTACCCTTGTGATCGCTGAACAAAGAGTAGTTGAGTTCCCTCTTAAATTCCCCATTAGTGCAACAAAAGCATGGATTGCAGAAGGACTAAATTTGCAGGTATCTTCCTTCCCAACCCAAAATCGCAATTCTACCATTGTTTTCAGAACAAGATATTTATTGTTCCCTTTTTTTTGTGTCACAAGGTGTAGAACTATTATTACAATCTTTCTTTGCATATAAAGTATATCACAAAATAAATCTGGCCTGTGAAACTTTCATTACCTGGCTGCTTGTATGATTGGAAGTAAAACAGGTAATTGAGGTGTCAAAATTTGTATTAGAGATAGTATTGCAATAAATGTGCTGGAAAAGCAAAACTATTTCTAGACTCCGTTGCCCTTGAGCAGCTATCGAGCAGAAGATATAAACCTTTGACTTTAACAGCTTATCAGAGAAGACCTGCTTGATTTCCCCACATTAATTACACCAATGCCTACAAATAGACAAGGTCTTGGCAGTCATACTATTTCCTGGCATTTCTCCAAAACACACTGGAAACTTGAGAAATTTGAGTTAAAAATCCCAAAATAGCTAACATGTTTGTTCTTTACTGGGGTTTGTACATTGTTATAACTCATGTACCACTAAACATAATCATACAGATACCATTATCCACATGAGTGTTTGCCAATTAAATAATTATCTCATTAATTAACGTGTTGCTTGATCAAGTTTATTTTTTCTTTCAGAGGATAGGATTTGTGAAACTTTGCCAAGGCATTCTATAGGCCCTTCATCTCAAATCCTTTTACAATTACGCTGGTGTCCAGGACTTTTTTAACTATACATCCTCAATATGTATGGGTTTAAGTATTAAGAATTTTAATTTGTTCCATTCTTTTGATGTTTTGTTATGTTCTCACAATTTTAACAAGGGATGATCTTAGCTCTGAAGCAGACTTAATGATAAATAATTATGTTGCATGTGCAAGTACAGACTGAAAATGTGCATTGTAGGTTTTCTGTATTAGTAAGAATCACCATAATGATTGTGTTCATGGTTCACCAAAGCTATGTCACTGTATATCAGTTCTGTTTCAAATAATTTCCAAGCTGTTTTGCACAAACCAAAGGCCTCTCCGTTCCCTACGACTGAGCCCAGCTTGTCGCTTGCCAGATTGCTCTCCTGCATTAGCCATATAACATTTGGCAAGATTTAGATGGCATTGATTGGCTTTTTTCAAAATTTCCCTTAGTGGTATTATAAGAATGGTAAGAATGATATGTTTTTCTCTTTACTAGTTTGGAATAATTACAATTATTATTATTTATATAGCACCAACATATTCAGGAGCTTTGTACAATAGGTAAACAAAACAAACAATTCTAACAAAACATGTTTGACATACAGAACAGTAGGTGAAAAGGCTCCTGTGCAAATAAATGTGCAATCTAAAGGGACGAGGGAGAAATACACACAGGTAAGTAAAGGCATCAAATGATCTGTATGTACCTGAAAGGATGTGAATGGTATTCGGTAGGAGGTAACACAGTAAATGTAAGCTTGTTTGGGCAGGGCCCTATTCACCTACTCTTCCCGTATGTCACACATGTTTTAAAAAAAATACAGATAAAGGAACAGCGCACACACAAAAACACAAATACAGTTTTATATTTTTCAAGGCTACCTAAAATCACCTATCTTAGTAAACAAATATGGGGATTTAGTTACACCATATGGCCATATTGTGCTAAAGGGATACATAGTGTTAGGAATACAATCGTGTATTCCTAACACTATAGCTCCCTCTGCCTCCGCCCTCCCTGTGTCCTCGCCCCAGCCAACAAAGGGTGATGAGCGCTTCAGTGCTTTCCTTATATCCTCATGCATGAGAGTGAGGACGTCCTTATGCAGAGAGTGAGGAGGTGACCTAAAGTCATTATCGGAGGGTAATTCTCCTCAAAATAAAATGCAACGTTTTAGCTATATTGCCTTAATCATACATAGTGAGTACAAACATACACTGGGTATATATACCCTTTAAATCAATCAATTAACAGATCACATGGTCAGTCCAATTAACAGTTAATTCCTAAAATCCTGACATGGATTACTCATATTGGCTACATACTTATCTGATCACAAAAAAAAGTTCTATAAAAACAACATAAAAACATGACATGGAGTATTTCCAAATCTAAATCCAAATCTTATATATTAGATAGCAGCGATGTATTACGAAAATAAGTCAAATTGACTATCGATGTACCATGTATTTTGTTTACATGGGACATTGTAAGTTTATATGCTTCCATTCCAAATAAGGGAGGCATGCATGCTATAAGAAACATTATCTATTAGATTGTATTTTATTTTAGATGATTTGTTTATTTTTTTAATTTTGATTTATGCAAGTTGGTGTTTAAGGCTTTTCACTTTATGGTTATATGCTCTATTTTAAAGGGTTATCCAACGATCCCCGTTCCTCTCTTTTGGGACACATTTTGTATTCTGAATTAGGGTTAGGCCCTTATTAGTTGGATAATAACCTGAAGAGACCTTACCCCTTTTTTCCACTTTTAGCTACTCATACAAATGATCACAATTCCAACATGTGTGAGTAGTCCTCATGGAGGCCTCAACTCATTCAAGAACTGAAAAAGTAAAGATATTTTTTTTCAGACTGCATAAGACTTTAAGATTTTATCTAAAGTCTCTTAGCCTTATGCAACATGTTTATTCACACAAGGACTTTGTACTTTGAGAGTTTTACATAACAGGCAATGTACACAAATAGCATTCAATTTATGTTTCTTATCAAGCACAAAAATGCATAACATAATACTCAAAGGTCTGACACTGACCCCAATGCACAGTAAATCACAATGTCAGCCATTGATGGTTTATTCATGCGTTGTTTCCTTATGCATGCGTTGAATATACAAGGTAAATATTAAAACCTGTTGACTTTGTTTTTCCAGCTCTCTGACCTGATGAATACACTCAATGACTGATTGTAAGAGGAAATAAATAAACAAATACCAAACAAGATGACTGACACAGACAGATCATTTTCATACAGCTTTTTCTCTCAGTTTAATAGAATTTAGTTCTCTCAGCAGTAATGGACTGATACATCTCCAGGCCTGAAAATACATTGAAGCAAAATAAACCAGTGTAAGAGACACTCACCAAAACAGACAAATGTTAATTGCAGAAAGTCTGAATCTGATGAAAATCATAAATGGACTGAAAAGTTGTTATAAACATCTACATTACAATAACTGTGTAAAGTGCATAGAGCATACCACGTCATAGGAGAGGTCCACAACATTGCTTTTTGTCTGATTTGCCCAAGTTAGCACTAAAGTGCTTGCACACATATACACATCCATGCATGCATAGACACATATTTATGAACAAAACAAAGAGTGCAATTCATTATCTTTGAGTTGGTGGCCAGGGGATACACCGCCATCTCAACTATTGATGCTCCCTGGAACCACCACTGATATACATCCCTACCACAAGCTGCATTTTAGGGCATTTTCTTATTGTCCAAATGTGTGTCACAAATGCATTTCAATGAAATTCAATCTTCAGTTCTCAAGACATACAAACAGTCCAGTATTTAGGCAGTCTCCAATTCTCTCCCTATAGGGATCCACACTAAAGCTGCACCATTGGTATGTGTTGACGACCGGATTGCTACTCACTGGGCATGAGGCACTGAATATGAATCATGGTGTATGGATAACGCAATAAATGCTAATAAATTTGGTTGATTAAATGATTAAGAAGTTACGTAAATAGACTCTTATTTATAAATTAAATAAATGAACTACATTAATTCTGATCTCATACTGATCAGTGCCAAACGCCTGCCTGACTTCATCAATCACGATGAATTGATGTTGATGGCCATTTTAAATGAGACATCTTCAGTTAAGTATATGCGTTTTATACATATGCATTTTCCTTTGATTTTGTTATTACTCTGTTTAGCTGTTTAGCTGGTATTACGGTTTGCCAGAGAGGCTTTCAGGTAATAATTACTTATAGTCTCATTTACTGAAATGGGAATTATCTGTAATCAATTAGAAATTAAAAATGTTAGTCTATAAAAGCTATAGTAAATTCCTGGTCAATTCTCGAAGCTATTTGGTCTTTGTTGTAATGTGTTCATTAAACCTTTTTGACTGAATAACTGCTTGGTGCTTCGTACGGAAGTGCCATTATTTAAGAGCCATGCCAAGAAAAATGCTCTAATTACATAAACTGATTTTTTTACAGCTTTAGAAATCTTTAGCATTTTACGTAGTGTACGATAACATTTTAAACAGTCATAAATAAAAAGCTAACTGTAACCATTCTCTAAATTATTCCATGCATAATCATTTCTGCTGCGCACCGATTTGCGACAGATGTGTTACAGCATTAATCTGTTGGGTTTAAATATAGAGAAGAATCTGATTGCTATTGTAAAAAGAAAGCCTACTGGAATGCTGATCTAAAGCAGAACTGGCAAGAACAGTTAGTGAAACTGAGAGAGCATTGGGAGAAAAATATATAGGGAAGTAAAAGAGAAATCAAGGGATAAAAATACAACTGCCAAAAAAATCTATAAAAACTATACTGTACTATAGTTTCTCAAAGGTGTAGTAGGCATTATAAAACAGAAAAAAAAGTAGGTTGTGGATAGTATAATAAATACATTTTCAAAGATGCCCAATTTCTAAACATTAAACTCACACTAATACATTGGCACATTATATTCCTCTCTGCCGCTCACCCAACCACCTCCACCCAAACAAAAAAAAAACTTATGGTTAACTTACTTTCAATTGTTTTTTGTTTTTTTTTAAGTAAACCTCATTAATAAAAATAAATAAAATTAAAATAAAATATTTTTTTGCATACACACAAAACTGCTTAGGCATATAGAAAAGTTTCTACAGACAGCTTTGCATTCATAACACAAACCAGATTATCTGAGAGGTCTGTAATGAATTGAAAGTTATAAAAAAGGTGAATGTTTTTGAACCATGTTCTTGAAAGTCACAGATTCCTCCTTGGGGAAATGTCTTAAGGAATGTATGCAATGCGATCGCTAAACACCTTAATTAGCTACTGCAGTCAAACAGCTGGAAAATGCAGGAGGCCTCAGAAACCTTTAATCGTTCATTCTCAATCATTGACAAATGCATCTGATTTTGAATGTGAACCATATGTTATGGTCATGTGCTAGTAAACGCCATGGAGAATGTATGATTGACTTGAGTTTTAAATAACATGCTAAAGACAGGAAACTCATGACTGCAGATGCGTGCTTTCCATTTGTCCAGCAAACGTCTTCAACTCCCTGTCTCGTGTCATATGCCAGCCATCTTCAATCTATTCAGAGATGTATTCAGTTATTCTTACAGTTTATATATGGTGCCAACAAAAATAATAACATATATAATATGTTAATATGATATTTAAAGTAAATGATATAACAAAATATAATTTGTCAGACAGGAAAAAAAAAAAGAGTCCTACAGTGAGTCAAAGATAGAGTTTCCAGATTATTTCCTATTCTTTTCATTTTGCATAAAGTGCAGATTTCAAAAGAAATGTACACTTTTATAAACTAAAGGTACACTATAGGCACCCAGACAACTTCAGCTCAGCGAAGTGGTCTGTGTGCAATGTCCCGGCACCTTAACCCTGCAAATGTCATTATTGCAGTTATTGAGAAACTGCAATAACTCCACTCTTGTAGACAATACTAGAGGCAGTTCCGGGTTTCCTAACGGACTCTGGATGTCCTCACGCTATGCATGGGGACAACCAGCAATATCTATGACGTCGGCAGAAGAGGAGCAGAGACAAAGCCTGACCCAGCGCTGGAATCAGGTAAGTGACGGTAGGGTTTTTAACTGCCACAGGGTGAAGGGGGTGGTGGGAGGTATTTTAGATCACTATTTAATTTGTCTCCTTTGTTGGAATTAGTGTAGGGCCCACCAAAATTTTGGTACTGTGAGGTAGTGGTGGGCTTAATACAATAAGGTCATATGGTGGAACTGAATCCCCATATTTGTTTGCTGAGATAGGTGATTTAAAGTAGCTATAATACCCATCTGGTGGCATCAGTGCATGGGCCACCCGATGATCCACCAAAGTTTGTGCGCCCTGGGGCAGCTGCACCGGCTGCACTGGGGGTAGTTCTGTCAATGCTGCCATGTATAATGGTCAGGAAAAGGAGATTACGGGAAGTATGAAACACTTTTCCTTATTCCTTCACGACGGAAGAATTGTAAAGTGCATGGCTACACATCTCACCTGCACCGCTGAATTCATAGAGTGCTGCCTGTCTTAAATATAGAATTTCTACTCCCATCATAGGGAAACCAATATAGAAAATATCAACCTGTATATCCTGCTGGGTATATATAGTGCACAAATAAGTTACTCCCTGTGGGCTGCACATGTTATAATTATATCTGACAGAAGTCAATGAAAATAACATTTGGCTGAGCAAACAGAAAGGGAGTAGAGGTGACTGCACCCTTCTTACTCTAAGCAGGGTTACATTTAGATTTACATTTCCTATGAATACTTCAAGATACCATCACTAACTTAGCAATAAATCAAAGCAGCCCCCTTAATGAGATATGTGAAATCCTCTAGTGGGGATTTCACAAACATTGAAGTCAGCAGAAGAACTGACCAGTTAAATCTGGCTGCAATACATTCTATGAGATAATATCTACAACTAGATTGAAAGCCGGTTCTGATGATATACCATGCTCCTTTTGTGTATATTTGCTGATATGCTTGTACCAACCATCCACCATTCACGTAATCATTGTTTTGATTTAAGATTGGTCTGTTACCACAATTATAAGGCAAAGGTGCAATTAAAAGGGTTTGGTGCCTGTCAGGATGTGTTCATCCTATTGTCAGTCCTGTTTTGCATTTTAATCTCTAGACCCCCTCCCCTGTTCTCCTTTGTTCTCTGTTCGCACAAATTCCAGAAAACCAATTGTATGTTATGTGTTCTGTAATTCTGGAGTCAAAGTTGACTACGCATTTTTCCAGGTAAACACAATCAATAAGATGCTGTACACATACACACAAAGATATTATGTTGCACTTTTACAAGTAAGCATATTAATATGGGTTAATAGAGATTTACTTTAGCCCACTTAGTTCTATACAATTTTTTTTAAATTGACATTTCAGTTCATTTCCTGTGTCTTGAAAGCCAGTATCTGGAAAACCAACATACATCTCCTTCCGAAACATGAGTAGAGAGAATATTTAGAGATGGATCCTGAATGGATTTAAAGTCTGTCAGAGTTATTCACTAATTGATGGACACAATTTGGTAAAAATATGTGGATTGGGGCTAATAATAAAATATTCAAGGGTGGTGAACATACCATTTTCCACCACCCACATTTGGCCATTGTTCACTCCCTAGCCTACCAGGTTGACTACAGGTACCCAAGTACCTAGCCACCCCCCAATCCTAGCCATCCCCCTAAAATAAATTCTGCCTACCCACCACTCACCCTAGTAATAGTGTTCTGACAGGCAAATCTCATCTTTCACAAAACTTGCAATGTGTCTATTTATTATTGTTCGATTTTGTCCTTATTTATTTTTTTATTAGTTGCGTCGGATGTAATGGATTTTTTTGTGCAACATTTTTGGGGGGCTGAAAAAAAGAAGGAAGACTTTAGAAAACAAAATACAGACATTGTTACATAATGTGAACAATGTACAGCTATTACAGTCCAAAAGTTTGTGCCCAATTCATTACGAGGATATTCAGACTTTAGTGAATGACAGTGTATTCCAATGGAAATACGTCAATGGCTATTTTTTACTTTATTTAAATATAAATTGTCCTGTATTTTTAGGTTTATGCACTGTCTATTTAACACTTACAGTACAAGGACCTCTGTGGGGATCCCAGCAGTCAGCCTGATTCATGAAAGGTCCACCAAAACTTTCTACCGGACGGTCGCCAAGGAAACTCTGACACAGTGAGGACTGGGGGTCTTCTTGCGTGGCAGTCACATGTGCTACTGTTGATCCTGGTGCATACTTGTGTTTACTTTGATGTTTTTCTCCATTAACTGCTGGCTTTTTTATCCATTTTCTCACCTGTAAAAAAGATTTGAGTCATTACTAATTTCAAGGGTCATGGTAAAGGCACAGACTGAGACTGCACAATGCTGCTAGTGGAAAAAAAAAAGTACAGACTATATAGCTTTCTGTGTAGAAGAGCAATTTATAAGGCAGACAATGATATGTTGCTACTGTATATATGTTATTATTCTTCATTCTGTTTATGCTATGTGTCAGCAGGTTGAAACCTGAAGAATGGATTTGGTTGAATGCATGATGACACAAATATATCAAAGACTGTGCATGCCATTTCCTTGTTGTAAGATAAGAAATACATGTTTCATTCATGGTCAGTTGGGTTTTAGGCCTTTGTTCACATATATACAAATATTACAGAATATAGAGAAAAACCTAAAAACAGTATGGAATGAAATGCAAAGACGTTATGGCATGGTAGGCCTGATTAACTGCATCCCAATGCTTTTCACAGCCTTGACAACATAACTTCCTGCCTGCCATAACTTCCTGTGTCTGTGCTTTCCTTAAAGGGACACTATAGTCACCAGAACAACTGCAGCTTAATGTAGTTGTTCTAATGAGTACATGTCCCTGCAGGCTTTTTAACGTAAACACTGCATTTTCAGAGAAAATGCAGTTTTTCCAATACAGCCTAGGAACACCTCTAGTGGCAGTGACTCAGAAGGCCACTAGACGTCCTTCCTTGTCAAGTACTGCACAATTTGACACAGTGACGCTCAGCGTTTCCACGCTTTGCATGGATTGTCTGAAACCGTCAATTTTGATTATCTCAGCCAATGAGAAGGCGGAGGGGCGGAGTCACTGGAATAAAGGTGAGTAAAATCACCTTTTACATTGATTAGAGCCTAGGTTTTAACAACTTAGTGACAGGAATAAACAGACTAAAACAGGGATAAGTTGCGCCTAAAATTGTTAATGTGTAAATTAATCATATAAAATTGTGATAAAAAGCAGTAAAAAAAAAACTATAAAAAAAAAAAATGAAAAGTCCTATTCAAAAAGCAATAAAAGGTAGTTACTAAAATAAAAAAACAGAAAAAAGTCCAAACTTTGAGGTCCAGTTGATATAACGATGGAGACCTTATGGAAATTATTTTCTTGTGGGAATAGGGGAGTTTGTATTCCTGTCACTATAGTGTTCTGTTCCTTTAATGTATCCATTCACTCCAAACCATCTCTGGTAATGACATAATGTGTCTCCCTATGTCTGGCATCTAAGACTCCTGTATTCATGTTGGTGCGTGGAATGTCCCTTTAGACTTTCATTACCATGGCTGGAGATTTGGGGACAGTTCTGGGGCGCATAAAGAAGCAAGGAATGTCCAGCACTCCTTGTAGTGAAAAACCAAGTTGATGACTATTGGGACGGAAGATCACAAGGTATATTTCAGGGCTTTGAACGTGCAATAAATGTGCTGTAATAAACTTTGTAGCTGATCAAATTCAGATGTACTGCCAAGATACTTACTTCATGTTTTTTGTACATTTTGAAAAAACATTTATGATATATATATTTTTTTCTTCCTTTTTTTTTTCTCTTAGATGTGGAATACGCAATATACACATTGTGTACATCCCTACAGTTATTCAATATCCATATTAAATGTGATGTGAGCCAGGCTCTGTGTTCAAGAAGACGCTCTATAAATAAAACTATTCCCATTTATTCCGTAATCCAGGCTTAACCGTAAGAAATATTTCAAGCAAGTGGTTAAAGATTTAGTTTAATCCTTTCAAAGAGAGAAGGTAAAATGGCACATCAAACTACTGACTTGCTCATCCATTAGTGCTATTTAGTTATAGCAAACATGGAACATCCAGGGGTTTAATCCAGAAATCCAAAACCACTGGCCTATATTACTTTTTTATCTTTCTGTTCCATGGAATGCAATGCAGCTTTCTGTAAATAGGTATTAGGACATCTTAATAGAAACCTCAGATTCTAGAAGAAAGCTAGATTAATAACAAAAGGCTTCCTCTCAAATATATATTAAATGGACATCATAACTATAAACATGCATGCTGCATATAATCGTCAGATTAATTTGACTGACGACAGATTTTTTGGGAAAAACCCTAAAATATATCTTCTGCCTTTGTCTCTCACTCCGAGTATTTAGGTTCACTGTCAGAGCAACACGACAATGATCCTAACGACTAAAGTCAATCTAAAATAGAATGCCTGATGCAGAAATGATTTTGTATTTTGCAATGGCTGACTCAAAGTCCTGACCTTAACTCAGAAGAAATATTCAGTTGAAATATTCAATGAAAGATTTACCCAAAATGACAACAACTTGAGGCAGTTCTCTAGAGAGCACTGAACTAAAATATCCCATTCCCAATGTCAATGTGCAGTTTTAATCTTAAATTACAGTCAGAAAATAGTTGATTGAAGTAGTTGCTACAAAGGTTGACACCACTTTCTTAATATAAATGTTCTCAAACTTTGATTCCAACCCCCAAAAAATTGAAATATTTTTTTCAACAATGAGTTCTTGTTGACTCTCCTTATCAGTCGATAAGATACTGGAAGATACTCCTTATCGGTCGATAAGGTAATTTTTTAAAGCAGCTAAAAACAGACACATTCATACATATTTACACAGACATATATAAACCTATTTAAAAAAACATTCCAAACACCATCATAACCACTACGGTTATGCTCTTACGGTGTGCTCTAGAAGTTATGGTGTCACACTCCTAGGGTGAGTAGTCAGACCATTTACAGCCTGCAGTTAAAGGATTCACAAGCTACTGTACATAGTGCGCTCAGCCAGTGAGCATTCTGTAGTGCTTATGGTGCTTGGAGCGTTCCTTTAAATAATTTGCATAAATATAATTTTGTGTAATAGCACAGATATTTTTAAATGAGTTATTTGTGAGGCACATGCTGTAAAAAAAAATCCAACATACAGTGAACAAACAGTGACTGCTGCACAAAATATTAAAGGGTTACTCCAGACTTTATAAATGATTGCATTATTAAATGTAGACATTATTCATAACCTGACCAGCAAGCCTGTAAAGGAAAGAAAAACATTCCAGCACCAGGTGAAGCCCAAATCACTGGTGTCCACTCCTCGTCTGATGTCACAGTCTCCTTTGTGTAGTCCAATCAAATGCTACTGATAGAAAAGCTTTTGATTGGACAGTTCTTCCAGCTCAAAGCGCATGCATGTTCTAAGAGTCGGGAATGGGAGATGATTTTTAAAAATAGAGCACTGTAGGGGTGCGGGATGGTGGGAGGGTTGAACAGAAGCACACAGTGCGTGTTTATGACAGACATATTATTTGCACAGAATTGATATTCTTGAGTGCCAGGTTTGTTACTAGACCAAAGCACAAAAGTATCTATGAATGTGCAGCATTACAAGCAAAAAAACTGCACATACAAATTCATACCACCATGACAACTTCTAAAAGCAGAAGTGGTCATGGTGGTTGGAGAAACCCTTTAAGTAACAAGAGGTTCAAGTTCAATCACTTTTCCAGCTTGCAATCTAAGTGTAGGTCTTGGAATAAACTGATTTCAGGTGTTTGCTATCACATCTGTCATCGTTCTCTGAAAAGGAATGGTATAAAATATAAGCAGTCAGCATATCCTTTTCTTTATTTTTCCCTGCAGTTAGAAACATACATCTTTGATTTGTTTTAGTTTTCTTTGGAAGAAACATTTTCCATGATGCGTTGAAGGAAATGTGTTTCTGATTTAAACGTTGATTCTCCTTGCTGCAGTCCATCATATGATTTGACTGGGAGTATGTATTGAATTTTTTAATCTAATAATTTTCACTTGACGAGTATGAGTTTTCATTTACTTTCAATAAATGATTAAAATGCATTATTTTTAATTATACATTTACTGGCAGTATAAGTCCGATGTGTTTAGTCTTTGAATAAATATCTAACCTAAGCACACATTTTATATACTTGTAAAAGAGACATGTTTAAGAATCCTATTTTATATGGAGCTATCATTGCTATGAATTCACATTATTATGAATATAATTTCTAAAAAAAAATCTCTACCTAGCCCTTCCATAGAATTCCAATGCTTTCCTGTATTTACAAGTAGAGGAATAAACCCAGACTGTATCAGTACAGCAAAAGTAATATAAAGAAAGCAATATGTCAGTTAGTGGGCCACTATACTCATGCAGACTGCTTCATCTTAATGAAGTGGTCTGGCTGAAGTGGCCCTGCAATCTTGGTCAATATGGTAATATCTACATTGCAGGACTAAACACACCTCAATTGGCTGTCTTCCTTAAACCCACTATTAGTGCCTCCCCTGTGAGAACCAAGTCAAACTTTTTTCTCTAATGCATCTGATAGAAAAGCATTGGATTCAATGCCTCTTTGTAATAAATATTTGATAGGAGAAGCACAATGCTTGCCACACATTTGCATCTTGCCCACAATGGTTCTCCATCAGAAACATTGGATTGTCCAAGAAGATCATGAAGATTCAATAGCCAAGAAAAGAAAACAGGAGAACGCGCTGTCAGTGGCAAGGATTCGGCACTGGAAACAACTTAAGTAAAAATAATTACCATTACGTTTTTTGCAATAATAGGGTAGGGTGAGACTGAGTCTAGTTAAGCACCCTTAGCTTAATGTGAATTGAGTGCAAGTTCCTTTTTTACTTTGGAATACTTTGAGGTCATTTTAATGACAAGGAATTTATAGTCCCCCAAAAAGACTATTTTCAGGAATATAGTTACCCTTTAAAGAGTTGGTTATGAGAGTGGATTGTGGTACATAAATAATATCTTGAGGTCCTGGTTAATGACTAAATTATTGAGATTAAACCTTAGCTGAGTGTTAAGGGTAGTTCCTTATGCTTTCTGGATCCCCATCAATACAAATAAATGAATAAAATACAAAATTTACATAAAAAAATACTGTTTTGTTAATTTTTTAGTTTCTTTTTGTTTTGTCTATACAGCATGGATCACCTCTGCAACTATTTCTTGCTGGTAGTATGAATGTATATGCAAATAACCTCATATAAAATACGTATTTTCTAAAATGTATTTCCCATTTTATTCAATTCAAGCATATTCAAAATGTCACAGCACTTTGATCCTCATGAACATCTTGATAATCTTTAGCAACAGTTAAATTCAATATAAAACTGTTCTCAATTTCACCCTGTTGCTAAAGAACAGGGGAACTCTGTCTTATAGGTATAGTACCTGGTCTTATTTATAGTGTGCACCAAATCATCTGTTACTGACACCCTTCTACCAGTGCTGATTCATTAGAAATGTTACTAGAGATCGACTTTTCTATCGTGACCTTTGGGCCACCGTGCACCCATATCATGTTTAATATAAAACTCTAGTCTGAGTTTAAAATAGAATCTAACATTTGGAAACTGAGCAGGGACATACTATGCCCAAAGCAAAAAAAAGAAAAACGCACAAAAATTTAGAATAATGGAATTATACTGTGAAAATAACCAAGTAAGTGATACGAACCAGATTATAATAAATTAACACTAAGAATTTATTATAGTGCATTAGAGGCAGGGGACAGAAGTGTAATATGAATATGATCCAATTTCATCTTTAGAAATTGTGAATAGTGACATTCTCTACCTGAGCTAAGCTGGATGGACAGGATCTAGCATATTGGCTAAGAGTTACATGTTAGTAGTGACGACAGAGAGCCTGGCGAACAAGAAGTCACACTGTTCAAAAGTAGTTTGGCTATTTAAAATAGGGGGTGCCAAAGCATTCCTGGCACAATAACTACTGCAGTGTGGTATAGTGGTTATGGTCCCTTGAATGTTGCTTTAAATGTGGAATATAAAGTCAGATCATGGGAAATAGCTACTTTGGATGTGTACACTGAGCATGTTGGGAAGAGGGTAAGGATGATGACCTAGAAGTGCTTTAGGGGTACGGTAATTTCTACTAATTTCTTCTGCACACCTTGAGTAAAAGGGGAGTTACTCTTTAAGTATAATTTTTGTAATTGTCCTATTTATAGTTAAATCCTCTCTCATAATATTGTAAAGCGCTACGGAATCTGTTGGCCCTATATAAATGGCAATAATAATAATAATACTAATAATAATCCCTAAACTTAGATCCAGAACTTCTAGTCTGAATCCAAATCTCACCTCATAATAAACTAATAAAGTCCCAGTTGGCATTACATATGGCAGTCCTAGTTGGCATTCCATATGGCAGTAATGGCTAACTGTTAATGGGTGTGACTGTTTAACCAGACAAGCGTTCACTCAAGCGTTGGATGAAATATTCTGCAGGAACGAAAATCCCTGTTGCCATACATTATGTAGATTTGTAAAAAAAAAAAAAAAAAAATGTGCATACTAAATATATTGTACTGTAAGTCCAACTTTTACCATACTAGAAATATGTTTTTTGCCTGTTTTCTTTTATTTCATGGATTTCCACCCTGCTTCTTACAGAGATGAGGGTGAGTATAGCTCCAGAAAAATAATTTGTATCTTGTATAATTCTTACATAAGAAAAAAGTATGCCTGCGTACATATAGAATATACCATATTGTGTAATAATATGGGAAAGATGGAATACAAAATAGCTAACTTGCTTTACCAGAAAGGCTACATCATGATTTGTCTTGTTTACAATTATTTACAAAGGAGGGATGTCATCAATGCGCAACAAACCTAGTGGTGGCATATCCATAGGGGCAGTTAGAGAAGCACTCCACTAGATAATTGCTACAGTTTTAAAAAATGTCAAACAATTAAATGAATAGATTGTAAGTTCATATGAGCAGGGCCCTGTTCCTGTAACATATCGTAATTGTCTCATTGATTGTTAAATTTCCCCCTTTGTAATATTGTAAAGCACTGCAGAATAAATTGGCGCTATATAAATACCAATAATAATAATAATAATAATAATAATAATTGAAATGTACGGTGCCTCAGCAGTACATCCTATTCATCAACTAAAAAATATATTTCCACTCATTGTAAGTTTACCTATAGACATGACATTTATCCCTATTAACATAGAATCCTTCTCTTTAGTTTTTTATGCACTAAGGAGTACACCACTGCACCCACATCATGATGTCGAATATATAACAAGTAAACATACCTGGGACAAATTAATGTTTGACCGCAAGTCCAAGTTTTAATCCAGTCTCAGAGTACGTGGGTACATTTATTGGGCCATACAGTTTGGATCGAGAAACTCATTTATAGTTTACACTATATCGCTCATGCTTTACAATGCTTTGGGTGTAGTTTGTGTGTCATGAACCAGGACTCTCTTTTATTTTTTATCAAATATATGCTTGGAGAAGAAGTTCACTTCTAAGAACAGCTTCGAAGTAGGACATACAGACATCCCATGTGATCCTTGGCCACGAGTTGTTGACAGGTTGTTTAATGGAAGTGGTCTGACCACAGAACCATTCCACCCACTTTAGTGTTAAAGGAGGAGAACTCTGTAAACACAGTATGGATGAATGTGGTCTGATGGAAACCAGTGAAGAAACATGTTGGTTCCATTTGAGTACGTAAGGATTGCTAAGTATATTTTTTCTTATTGCACAATAAACATTAGATGTATTCATGTCAGGATCCCGCGGGCGGCTGCAAGGGGAGGCTGCAGTCCGATCACGGTACTCACCCTCCAGCCGTCCACGGTCCCCTTCTCCACGTGGGTTCGGCGAGCGGCATCCCTCCGGCCTCGGATGCCGCCCGCGTCTTCCTCCACGCCCCCCAGCGGCAGCATGCATGACGCTGCACGCTGGAAGACTGTCCAAGATATGTCACGCCGGGGTCAGTCACCTGACCCGGCATTAAAGGCACAGTGCCTCAATCACAGTGGGAGGTTTAGATATCTCCCACGTGTGATTGTTAATTCTGATTGGAAATTATCCAATCAGAATTAACCTGATGGTTTAAATACTTACCTTTCCTGTTCCTCCCTGCCCTGTTGTAGTCTTTGCTTAATAGTATTGATACTGAACGTGTGCTTTCTGGTTACGTACTCTCTGGCTTGTTATACTGACTTTGTGACTTTCTCCTACCCTTTGACCTCGGCTTGTTTCTCGTTATTCTGTTTTCTGGTTCCCCTTACTTGGCTTGTCTCCTGACTATTCTGTGTGTGCTTAGCCCGGCCACTCTAAGGACCGGTACGGCACACTTTCTGTGTGTGTGTCTGTGTGTGTGTTGGCGTGTTGGGTTCCCCGAATCGTGACAATTCATATGCAGTGATCAACTGTTTTGCAAATGTTTTGCCTAAGCACAGTCGTGGGTAATTGGTACAGTGTTCACTAAACCAGAATATTTGATCTCTAGAATTAATGGCTAGAGCATCAAGAATGTATTGAAAGAAAGAAATCCTATTATGTTGATCCCATGCGTGGATTATTTCCCCCTAATTTAAATAAGAAGAATACTGAAAAGTGTGAGAACTGCTAAATTCCTGTGAATAATTATGGCTTAATATCCCTCATGTGAATAGCACAAAAGTTAGTCAAGTACAGTTTTATGTTGTCTGCTTTTTTTCAGATACCCTTTATTACGATATGAAAAAAACGTGTTTAAAATCTGAAAAAACTAATAGTAATAAATAGTATTTCCTGGCTAATTGTGGCAGCATCACTTATGGGTAGCTCCACACCAAAACAGGAACAGGACAGGAAAAATTAAACCAATCTGAACAAGACTGAATGCATAAAAGGTCCCTCCTCCTTCTACCCCACAGTCTTTTTTTCTGTCCTTTCAGGACAAAATGGAAAATTTTATTTTGTGGCCAGCTTCCCATGTGTACCATGGGCTTCCAGGTGAAGTTCAGCCTCTCTTCATCTGAAGAACTCAGTAATCAGCCTGCACGGGCAGGACTAACTGAGTTAGGTACAGACTAGTAACTGTACTGCATCGTGGGAATTTGGATTATTCTTTATACAGTTTGGGCTATTCATATGGCTAATTGATGTGGGGTCGGCTGTTGCCTTAAAAATTCCCCTTGTGGCATCAATACCCCCCCTTGTTTTTTGTTTCCCCACTTCTTTTATCTCTTATGTCTTATATACAGTTCCTTTTTCTTACCTGGGAGTTTCTCCCTGCTTCCATCAGCTTGGCGCCTCTCTTCTGACTGTGTTCCTGCCGCGTTTCCCGAGCAGGCGCAGTAGCGTTGTCTGTCTTTCAGACTGCGCATGTGCAAACTTTCACGCTTAAAGTGATATCGCGCCTAAAATTAAAATAGCTAAATCCTTAAAAAAACTAAACTTTTATAACTTTTAAACACTTTTTAAAAGATTAATTCTTAATTTTAGTTTATATTCTTAGTGATACATTTTTTCCCAGATGGCTTCTCCCTTTGCCTCAAGATCACGTTCTAGAAGACATAGGTGAGCCTCTTTTTTTCATATATACGGGATATGGTGGGGGGTTGGCCTCTATTGCAGCCCAGAAAGATCGCAAGACAATTCTCCAAGAAAGTATAAAGCAAAGTCGAACAGATGTACAAATTGCAACCAAGTGGCACCTAATGGTAAAAATCTGTGCAGAACATGCCTAGTGGAGGCGGCAGAAGAATGGGAAAAAAACTTTCTCCTCAGGATGAACTAAAGAAGTGGATCTCAGAAGCTATTTCGGAAGGCTTTAAGTCCACTTCAGAAAGAATTGTATCTTCAAAACATCCTAGAGTGGAAAGAAGTTATGCAGACTCCGATGAAGATGAAGAGATTCCAGGGCTGTGGATAAGCTGGTTTATCTGGTCAGAGACACCTTGAGAATTCCAGAAGAAAGTACAGATAAAAAAAGAGTCTGACAGATACTTTGGGGATCTTAAAAGTAACAGAACCACGTTTCCGGTACACTCTGCTATCAAGGATGTTATCCATGAAAAATGGAATAGACCTGAGACAAAAGCGACTCTAAAGAGCAAGACGTCCAAATTATATCCTTATGCTCATGAGGATTGCAAGTCAAGGATTCCAGTTCCGAAAACTGATGCAGCAGTCATTTACAAATGGCGAAAAGAACAACTCTTCCCATAGACTCCATGGCGTATTTGAGAGAGCCAATGGAAAAGCGCTTGGATGCCAATCTTATAAAAGCCTATCTGGCTCTGTGTTCGGTCTTGCATCCAGCGATAGATCTAACAACTTTATCCAGAGCTCTAAAAGTCTGGATCGAGAATCTGGAGGTAGATGGAAGACCTCAAAGATTTGAAGTTAGCTACTGAATTTTGCTCAGAAGCTTCCCTGGGTGTTACCAAAATGGTACCAAAAAGCATGGCTCTTTCTGTGGCCTCAAAAAAAGCAATATGGCTACACTCTTGGGGAGCAGATTATGCTTCAAAAGCCTCTCTACGTGCGCTCCCTTTACAAGGTGACTTACTTTTTGGGAAAGTACTGGGGATGTCCTTCACAAAGCAGCTGATGGGAAAAAGGCTTTTCTCCCTCAAGGAAAAGAAGATTTGGTGCATTTTCCTCGAAAGACAAGAAATTCAGAGACCGATGCTTTCGGGACAGTACAGCATATAGGCCTGGAAGGGAATATTCCAGGAATGCTAACTGGGGAAGTTATCAATCGACCTCATCTTAGCCAGTTAGCTGAAAAGGATCTAGGCCAACGAATAAGAGCTTCTGAACGTTTGCAGGTCCAGCCAGGTGTTATAGGAGGCAGACTTCACCACTTCTATCTGGTTTGGAC